>NC_141691.1:164037668-166716418 GCF_964263255.1 Lissotriton vulgaris | reverse complement strand
AATATGCCTGTGGCAGTCCATGTCCCAACACACATGAGTCATGAGCACATGTTCTCCGCTTCCCATTGACCCGTTCACCCCAGCCACCCTCCTTTGAGCTTGCACAATCACTTTCTGAGAAATCTATCAGCAATGTATATTGCTTTTGTGCCTGGTCACTGCTCCACGCCTACTCGAGGGCCATAAATGGAGATAAAGGAGTTTGCAAAAGCAGGATTATGAAAATGTCAAAACTCCCAAAAAGCCCCTCCTTCTTTCAATGTAAAAATAATTATATAAATCAGTCATTGTTTTCCAAAACTTCAGTGGCGCAAACTACAAAATCATATTGATGAGTTCATGCAAAGCCACTTTGCATGGCTTTGAATGGCCTCATTGATATGGATTAAGGCTAGGCAGCGTTAATTGCTGTGTTGCCTTACTCTGCGCTAGGGAGGTGTTCCATGGGTACTGCGGTGGGTAATCCCACCCAACACCCATAGATTTTGTTGCTCCCCTAGATTTACAAAACCATATAAACCTGGGGATGTCCCAAAACCTTGCGGCTCTGCAACTAGGAGTAATAGCTTTATTTCTCCTTGTTTTTTCCTCTTTCCATGTGTGCTGCGTTCTGCCACGCATTTGAAAGAGGAAAAAGCCACCCAGGAGTGTTTTGAAGCAGGAAGGTGCCCATTCCTGCACAAAAATAATCCTTTCGACAACATAGGCACCCTTGTGCCATGGTACAAGGGTGCCTGTTGGGTCAAGGGTGCCTGAGTTGGTGCTAGGCTGCTGAAAAAGTGCCAGCCCAGGGGGAACAGAAATGGATATGCACCACACCAAATCTCCATAATGAAGCCCTTAGACTCTTAGTGCATCATTACGAGTTTAGTGGTGCAGGAGTAGGACCGCCTCACTCCTGCAATGCCAAACCCATGGTTTAACTGCCTGCCAGGTTAGGAATTTTCTCCTGTCTGGCGGGCGTTTCTTGGAAAGGGGCGACCACTCGGTCCCCCCGAACGTATGGTAGGGTGCCCTGACCCCCCCGGGAAACCATTTTGGGTGGGGGGCGTGTCCCGGCTGGTATGCCCGAAGCGGCGTAGCCGGGGCGCGCCTTTTCCCGCCCAAGAGGGGTTGTCCTAGACACCTACACCGTTGGCCACGCCCCGTAGGCGGATCGGAGGAGGGTACACGCCCTCCTGAGGAAGAATAAAAGAGCAACAATCTAAGGAAGCATCCTCTTGTTCCTGTGCTTGGAAGCTGCACCTCCGCGTTGCACGTGAGCCCGAGACGGAACAAGGAGCCAATTTTGAGAACTTGTAATTTTTGTGTTTCTCCTTTCAGTGATTCCGATGCTTTGGATCCAGGACCTCGAGTCAAATAGCCGTGAACGATGCCTGGCAAGAAGGTCGGAAAGAAGGTGGGGACCGAACAAATGCTTTGCATGCTGGTGAAAGACATGGCGAACATGAAGAAGCAGATGGCGGCAATGAATGGGACAGGTAGACCGAAGAAAGTCATCGGGCCAGCATTGCCGGGAGTAGTCCCTGCCGGGAGAGGTAAAAGGGCCAGGAATAGGGCGGCAGGGGGGGAGGCCTCAGTTCCCGAGTCACCTCCAGCGAGCCCGGTCAGTCCAGTGGAGGCCCTAGTTCTGAGCCCGAATGAGGGACAGCCGATCCCTGTGGTAGTTACACCCGTTAACGAGGGGGATATGCCTCCCGAGCTGGCCGCCCAGTTGGCGGCGTGGTTAGGCAAGAGCAACGAGGGTGCTGTGGCACCGGGAGACACGGCCGAGGAGGCCAGGTTAATAATGAAGCAGTTGCGGCAATCGAGAGATGCTGCGAAGGCACCTTGTCCTCTTGTTTCCCCGCAGAATCCCTCGGAACAACCGGCGTCGAGCGTTGGAAAAGCAGCAACAACAGATCCAGCTACTGGTTCGGGTAAGCAGCCGTTGCCAATGGCGGGGGAGGGATCGTTACCCTCAAGGAGGGAAAAGGTGGTCCAACATATCCCGATGGATGTGAAAGAAAGGATTTGGGCGGATAAATATGTGAACATGTTTTCGCTGTTGACCGATCACTATGAGATAGAGCACGTTAAAAATCAGAAAGAGTTGTTGCATCCGAGTGTATGGCGTGCCAAAATGGCGGGTTTCAGGGTAGATGAAACGATCGCTAATTGGGCCAGAGCGTTTGGGATGTTCACTGCAATCATGGGGGAACGTAGGCCTGAAGTATTGTCGGAATTAGCTTGTTACCAGACACGTATAATGGAATTTTATGAAACGTATGAAGGCAATCAATGGATGGGTTATGATAACAAATTTCGTAAGGCCAAGGAGCACGACTCATCCCTGACGTGGGATTGTTTCGACTCTATTTCTTGGCAGAAGCAGGTTATGCCGAACACGACGAAGCCGTCTTCTTTCGGCAGGAATGGGACCGAGCCTTCCCGCCATTATATGGCGGCGCCCTTTCGGGCGGGCGCCAACAGTGAACAGCACACAAGAAATAACGGGAACTCGGGTAAAAAAGGGGTCTGTTGGAGCTTTAACAGGGGCAAGTGCACTAGGCCACAAGGGTCATGCAAGTTCAGGCATGAGTGAGCAGGGTGCGGACAGTCTTCACACCCCGAGAGTTCGTGCAGAGCCAAGAATGGTGATACAGGAGGTAGAGGAGGGGCCAAACAGGTCTAACATCGACCTAGGGGCACCGTTACCTACTCCCGTTGATATCATGGCTATGATCCCTTGGCTGAACGAATACCCTGATCATGTCTCTGCCGGGGTGTTGCGAGACGGTTTCTCATGTGGTTTCCGCATCCCGGCGGGGGATTTTCGGGGGGAAGCACAGTGTAAGAACCAACTATCGGTTCAACAAAATACGGCGGTGGTACAGGCAAAGATTGCAAAGGAGGTGGCCCGAGGTCGGGTTACGGGTCCATATGGAAACCCGCCGGTTGTTAACTTTGTTTGTTCACCGTTGGGAGTAGTCCCCAAGAAGGACCCGGGTGAGTTCAGGTTAATCCATAATTTGTCCGCTCCTAAGGGTCTTTCGGTGAATGATGCGATTGACCCAGGAGTTTGTTCGGTGCGGTATGCATCCTTTGATGAGGCAGTCGCCATGTTGAATCGCCTGGGGCCCGGAGCGCTGATGGCTAAATCAGATATCGAGTCAGCGTTCCGGTTGCTCCCGGTACACCCACACAATCAGCGTCTCTTAGGTTTTGTGTTTCAAGGACGCTACTACATGGACAAATGTATGCCGATGGGTTGCTCCATCTCTTGTGCGTATTTTGAGAAGTTCAGTACCTTTTTGCAATGGGCGTTCACCAGGGCCACGGGCTTTACGCAGGTTATGCATTACCTTGATGATTTTCCGTTCCTGGGGGCAGCCGGGGACACGGAATGTGCACAGGCTTTGAGGGAATTCTGTAATCTCATGAAACGTTTTGGCGTGCCACTGGCACCAGGCAAAACGGTAGGGCCATCTACTTCACTCGAGTTTCTGGGAATTGAGCTCGATTCGGTAGAGGGGTGCTTCCGTTTGCCCAAGGAGAAGGTAATGAAATTTATAGCCTCACTTAAAATGTGCCTCGGCGAGAAAAAAGTAACTCTCCATCAGTTGCAGCAGGCTGTGGGTCAGCTTAACTTTGCCCTTAGAGTGATACTGATGGATCGCCCCTTTTCCCGCTCTATCGCACAAGCCATGGTTGGCCTCAAGGAAGGGCACCACCGCACACGACTGTCAGCAGAGGTTCGCCAAGATATGCACATATGGCTGGCATTTCTGGCGGATTTCAACGGTCACGTCGTGTGGAACAAACCGCCAGCTTCCTCTGAGGAACTGGGGAGGTTAGGAATTTTCTCCTGTCTGGCGGGCGTTTCTTTGGCTTTCCCATGGGAGAGTCAAACTGCTGCAGTCCATGCCATGCAGGTATTGGGGTGCATGTACCTAGGGGGGGGCACAACATGTGCCTTCCTTCATGCACCCTATGTTGCAGAGGCACAAGGGGTAGGGCCTCCTTTGTTTTTTCACTGTAGAGATCCAATACTTGATGGAGTGTTACTGGAACCTGGTGATGTGATGAAATGGGGAATAGTTGGACTTCTAGTAGAAGACTGTTGGCTGACAATAAGTTGGAGGTTACTGATGTGTTGAGAAGTTGCTCCTGTAATTAAAGAAGATATATCCACAAACCACTGTGATTATTACAGATTTTGGCAATGAGTGACTCTGCATGAGGGTCAGAGAAAGAGTGGAGTGACCTCCACCCCAGGAAAAGCAATGTTACAAGAATTTGGTCAATACTACTGAAGGACTTTATTCAGTGATCATGAGTTTCAAAACCATTTTGTGATGGATGAAACAAGCAGGCCTAAAAGCCTAATAATGGATCCTGGGAATTCCTTCTCGTGTGCAACTGCTATGATTGTTCATCTGAATACTTAATTTATTGACTGAGGACTTGTATAGATTTGTGTGTGATCTTTTATATCCTATTGGAGCAATACAGGAAGGCGAGTGTGGTGTGCTTTGTACAAACAATTTTTTGTTGTTGTCAAAAACAAATTAACCATGCACTCATGCGCTTACTGTCTTGAGCCCTGATGTGTGATTACCTCGAGACTGTCACTTATGCCTCGAGGTTTCCCCATGAGCACATAATCAATCGCTGCAAGATTATCGCCTCGAGGCTGCTGTCTATGCCTCAAAGCTTTTCCCCGCAAACAAGTTAAGGACTTCCAAGCGGCAACCTGCCATAGGTATTAATAACCCGCCAACGCTTCGATCTATCAGTGTTTACTTACCGGCTCACACTCGCGATCTGATTGACTTCAGGGCGGGGCTCCAAACTTGACACACACTGAGGACTTAATGGAGTCTTCCGATTTTCCCGCGTGAGCTGACCACACGCAATTCGTGCCTAATCTGTGATATCAGTTGCATAGAAGAATGACTTCCATACACAAAAGTAGAAAAAAAAGTAAAAGGGGATAAGAAATAGTGGAAACACTTGCTACAATTGGAAGACTATATCCACTGTTGCTGTTTTAAATAATTATTTTAATTTAATGTTTTTGTTTTTAGGTCGAGCTGGTGAAAGCAAAGCGAAGCATTGCGTCCAGCGAAGTATCTATTGTTGCACACTTTCTGGGAATCTGGGACAGGGGATGTGTACGCGCAGGAGATTCCCCCATGTGAGCGCGCATGTTCACCCACACGGCGAGCACATATGCTGTCCCACATTGCCAGGAAGCAGATAACACACACACACACGCACACAAACACACACACGTGCACACACACACACACGCGCACACACAGCCACATGCGCGCGCACACCCACACACACACCCACACACACACACACACATGCACCCCCCCTCCTTACCTCATGCCCGCAGTGCTTTTCGATGTTCTTCACCCGGGCCCCGGGACTTCAGCTGCCGGACCTGGGAGGGCGGGGGTTGCCCGCGCATGCACGGCTTTTCTAACCAGGGCTCTTCAGAAGGAAGGTTAGAAATGGCACGCATGCGCGGGCAGCCCCCGCCCTCCCAGGTCTCCTCACAGCCCGGAAACTGAGCTTGTTTTATTGGTATCCACGCCGTGCCTTTTTTCGGCAGATCCAGATGAAATCCGTGTGCTTCTATGCAACTTTTCTAGGTGAAAAATAGTTGTGCTGGGGCTAGCTCTTAGTTGAGAGCTGGGCGAGCAGCGTAAAGAGTTTTACCTAAGGAGCGCCACTACCCACAGCACTATGTTGGACTGTAACCTGCAGCTTGCAGTCCACATCCACATATCAGCAACACAAATGGAACCCACAAAGCTGACTCACTGAAGCGCGCAATCTTTCCCCCTTTGAAGCTGTCCTGGAGCCGCCCACTCGCTAATCATTCCCTTCATCTTTCCCCTTGAAGCCCCGTTGCTTCCCCTATCATTTCCCCTTTCTCTCTCATCCAGCCTTTCTTCGGGCCCCCTCTCCTCCCTCCTCGCTCCTGCTCGGAACAGGGTAGTGTTGTTGCACTGATAACACTGTCACAAAGCTTGTTCTGTGAACACCTCGCTAAAATCAAACCTGTGCCTCGAAATGCAATCATGAGCCTCTTCTTGGGATGGGGTGGACCGTACGGATCCAGCCGCCCCCGGAGGTGGGTATAAACAGGGCACCGCAGGCCTCTGGCAGGTGAAAGCGCCACGGAGGGGTATCGCCCTGCACGCGTGCTCTAGGGTGTGGGCAGAGCAGGCATCTACAAGGTGGAAAGGTCAGAGGTAACCTTCCTAGCACGCCAGCCTCAGCACTGCAATTGGGCAGAGCTGCCCCCTGGGCGCGAAAGGGACAGGCAAGCTCCTGCGTTACACACCTGGGCTGAGGCAGAGCACCCCCTGAGAGCGAGTCAGACGAGGCCTTGTCCAGCACACCAGCCTCGGCGCTGTACCCAGAGCTGACCTCGGGAAGCTGAAGGGACATACCTGCTCCACTGACAGCGCTGTCCACAGTCCCCAGCGGTGCACACTTGGGCAGAGCACCCACTGAGAACATTTCCGGTGCTGCACAGCCTCCCGGCGCTGCACAGCCTCCCAGCGCTACACGCCATCCCCGGTGCTGCACAGCATCCCTGGCACTGCACAGCATCCCCGGTGCTGCACGCCATCCCCGGCGCTGCACAGCATCCCCCGCCCTGCACGCAATCCCGGTGCTGCACAGCCTCCCCGGCGCTGTCTCTGAAAGGTGAATGGTCAGGGACAGGCTCACTCTGCCATCATCCTCAGCAGTGCCGCCTAGAAGGTGCACAGCCTCCGGCACTGCACATCATCATCTGTGCTGCACATCATCCCCTGCGCTGCACAGCCTCCCCTGCGCTGAACGCCTTCACCGGCACTGCACAGCCTCCTTGGCGCTGCACACCACTCCAGCGCTGCCATGGGGCTCTTCAGGCGCGATAAGAAGGAGTCCAAGGAGCAGGAGATTGGCCCGGCGGAGCCCATGACCAGGGACCGGCGCCTGGAGAGCGAGCTGACGGTAGAGGGACTTCAGCTACTATGGCAAGGAGAGAGAGGGCGAGTGCGCAAGAGGCTGCTGGGCAGCCTGAAACAGGAGTACTGCGGCCCGTTGGGTCATTGCATGGGCATGGCCGTGGGAATTGTGTCTCCATGGTCTGTGGGAGCATTGCGCCGAGGGCCTCTGGAACACGTGCATCCTGCAAGGAGACTCTGTAGCCACTAGCCAGTGTGCGTATGCGCATATTGCATTATTTCACTCCTCGTGCATGTTTAAAGATGGGTTAGAATCTATTCGCCTACATACACCATTCTCCTCAGTATTTTAAAGTGTCTCTGGTTCTACTGACTCAGTTTGGGAGTTGATGTAAAAGAGGACAGTAATGAGATACTTACACCACAAAACGACAGGGGTTCATCCACCACCCATCCTCCTCTGCGCCCCCATTCTCTCCCCCCCCAGGATGGTGTCACACAGTTCCCGTCCCACCACCCTCCCCATCAGCGCCTTTTAAGCAGAAGAAGCGCCTTGTCAACGAACTGGAGCAATGACTTGGAACCACGTGTACTGTTCGGTGCTCCGCTGCTCTCTAGCAAACATACATGATATCATACACACATATATACATACATGTTATAAGCCAATATGAGTACATACATGCAAACACAAACACATATGTATATATATATATATATATATATATATATATATTGCCACTATAAATGACAATAACTTTTTTAAAGTATTAATTATAAAAAATAGAATAATCCATTGTTATTTGTAATATCAATACATCTAAGTCACGTAAATACAACACATATTGCATTACTAATGCTATAGGTGTCACATTTGAGAAAGTTAAAACTATTGGCATTGTAAATGACAAAGCTATTAATTTTGCTATTTTCAAAACCAACACATAAATAAAAAAAACTGTAATTTACAATACCAATAGCTCAAACTTTCCTAATGCGAGACCTATTGCATTGCAAATGCTTGTTTATTTCAACTTGTTATAGTAGTTTGTTGTATTAGCAAATTGTGATAGTTTGTTATTTTCACTTTTATTACAGGTATGGCAGAACAGAGTATGGCTACTCCGTCCAGCTTTTTGGCTATGCCAAGAGAGCTAATCATTCCGTGGAGGACATGGAAAAATATGTTTTTCACGTGTATATGTTGGCTATTTTTGTGGACGAATATGGCCCGTTGAGAAGGAAAGCTATATTATTACATCATTTATTAACGGGCGCGAGAATGATGTACAATGATCTTCCTGAAGTATCTTTAGGCATAGGGAATGGTCAGCCCATGAATTTATATGACACGTCCTTGCAAATGTTGCCCAAAGTAAGTGTGGATTTTGAAAAAGACATAAATTATTTTGCCATTCACAAGGTCACGATGACTATATAACGAGTTATGTTGCTACATTGCGATGTCAGGCGGTGACCTGTGAATTCCAGAACCTAACAGAATCATTAATTTGTGACCAAATTGTGAGATGCACTAAAGACATGACGGTGAAAGAAAGGCTTCTATCTATTGACCTTACACAAGAGTAAGCTGTACAGATTCCTAGGAGCATGGAGGGCACTGCTGCATGCATGAAAGAAATCGATAAGGGGGAAATTATGTGTAAAATCTTTAGAGAAAGAAGTCATTGCAGTTGATATACAAGAAGTAGAAGTAAATAAGCCTGCCAAGGTGATAGAATCTATTACTGGTAGAATGGAAGAAAGGAGGAAAATCTTATGTTACAGGTGTGGTTGTCCTGGACACATCGCCTCCAGTTTTGCATGTGGGGCGAGGAATGTAACGTGTAGGTCATGCAGGAGGAGGGGTCATTTAGCAAAGGTCTGTAGATCTAAGGGGAAGATGCAGGATTCTAATGTAAAGATGGTGGAGAATTTGGGGAAAGTTCAAGAGGAAATTATATTAACTATAAACAAAAGTGAGAATTCCGCCCAAATAAAAAGTCAAGATAATCAGAGTAGGAATGTGCGACTGGAAAGGTCAGGAATATTAAAAAAGCCTCATTGTAAAATTATTTTAGAAACTACACAAGTCAAATGTTAGTGGATTCAGGTAGTTTATTTACTCCAGGGAAGTTTATGAAAATGATCTGAATGAGGAAGTTGGTAAGTAACAGCAAGCAGACGTTAATGCAGTAGGGTATGGTGGAAAGAGAATCAACATCATAGGTATGGAGTGGAGTAAGATTTTGAGATGTAGTTGAATAGTTACACCTAAAGTGCTGAGTGGGAGATTAGTCAAAATTGTGCATGAAGGACATTTGGGGAGGAGCATGACTAAGAGGAGATTAAGATAGTTATTTTGGAGGCCAGGAATGGACAGGGAGGTGGAAGAGGTTGTAAAGGATTGTTATGCTTGTAGTAACAGCGACAAAAGCAGGGTTGTTCGCCAACCACCTTGACGGTTCATAAAGTTTCCTGCTCAGCCCTGGGAGAGGTTAGCAATGGATTTCTTGGGTCCTATAGAAAGATTTGGATTGGGGAATAGGTTTCTAGTTGTTCTGGTGGATACCATAGCAAATAGTTTATAGTGAAGTCAAGTCCATGGAACAAATAGGGACCATGAATGTAATGGAATTCTTAAAGGAAGTATGTTTGGAAGAGGGGATACCTAAGATAATGGTCATAGATAATGGTGGGAAATTGGTTTCTAATGCCATGCAGAGTTGGGGATCAAACATGATAGGGTAGCATTGTTCAGACCGCAGGCAAATGGACTGGTTGTGAGAGTCAATCGCATCATTATAGATAATATTTAGCTATCTTTAGCTAATGGTCTAGCATGGAAGAAAGAATAAAATAGAATGGTGTGGGCCGACAGGGTTACACCAAATTCTATTACCGGTGTATCTCCATTTGTTGCTCTTAAGGGCAGAGAACCTGCAACAAAAGAGTCTCCCACATGGTTGCAGAAGAAAGATCAAGTTTGGGTGGATCGTGAATGTATGGCAGTAAGAGTCTCGGGAACAAAATAAAATGAATTATGAATATAGAAAAGTGGTGAAAGTTGTGGGAGTGAGATGTGGAGACTGGGTAGCAGTGAGGAGAATGGGACATGTAAAGAAAGGAGAAAGCAAGTTGTAATGATGAAGTCCAGTAGCCGAGATGTAATTTAAGAAGGTTTATTTAGTCTTAGTTGTAGCATGTTAAGTTCATGTAGAGCACTTCCCGGCCCAGAAAAAGAAAATGTCACAACAGCTGCGACACCAATGCAAAAGTGACAAAAAAACACTAAGAAACTGAGCACAGCGAGGAAATAAAATACGCAGAAGTAAAGTGTGTGCTGTCAAGGTAAAAAGAAGAAAAACTTCATGGGAAGAAACCCCCTTCGCCGGTGAATGACTTCTCACCCGTGTAATACCACACTGGACACAGTCTAGTCTTGTGCACATCAGAACTGGAATAGAGCCCCTCTGTCAAGTGTAGTGACCCACAAAAGGAATGTAATGGAGGACTTCTGTCAATGATAAGCAGTAGCAGACATGCATGTCCTCAAAACTTGGTTGCTACAAATGAAGATGTTCGACAATTCTCACTGGAGTTGGAGTCAAAAGAATATGGCACAAACCATTGCCAGCGTTGCCATGATGTTTAAATGGCCCCTAGAAAATCTGATGACAAATGTACAAATTAAATAATCTTTGGAATGTAACCACTGCATGGCTACCGGACACAGTTACCTTAACATGGCTAACTGGATAATCCATAACATCATCAGCATGGTGCGCGGAGCATTCGTACATCTGGATGTTGCAGCAGGCTCATACCTCCTCCCTTCACTGCACACGATCCAGCCAAACAGGCTAAGAGACAACCTGTGTAGTACACGTAGTGAAACATGCAGCATATCATCAGGAATTTGCGTGCTGACATCAAAACAAAGATGGCGCCATGCAGAGAAAAGGTATGCCGTGGGACTCCCAGTGTGTGCGTGCATTAAACGTTAATGCACAGCACGTGTTCCAGGGCCCGATACCAGAGGTTGTCACCGGTTGTGTCACTGGATCTATAGACACTCCCTGGGACATGACTCCTAAACAAAACTGCGATTTTGAACAAGGTAAGCCACACACGCACCTTGCGCTGGAATTTCCCAAACAAAATAAGTTCTGGCCATATCACATGCAGCAGCAACGGTTTGTCTTGTTCTTTAAACAACATCGCCTCAGAGTACTGCGCATCCATTGTTCTTTGCACACATGGGTTCGTAGCCCATCCTCGTTGCCAACATGTAATGATGAAGTCCAGTAGCCGAGATGTAATTTAAGGTTTATTTAGTCTTAGTTGTAGCATGGTACATTCATGTAGAGCAGCACCACCAGGAGCAGCCTGCCTGTAAGCATGAGCGAATTTTGCGGATCTCGCGTTCGCGAATTTTGCGGATTTGCGGATTCGCAATTCGCAAAATCCGCGAATTCTCGCGAATTTGCGGATTTTTTTTTTTTTGTGTTTGCGCGGGTTTCTGCCAGTTCGCGAGGGTTTTGTACAATGTCGCAAATTGCGAACTTACCTGTCGGGTCGCAAGTTTCGCGAACTTGTTGTTTCTACGTGTCCAGCCTGTTTGGGACACTCTTCTTCATCACTGCCACTCTCTGTCACCACTGCCACTCTCTGACTACTCATGCCACCCTCTGGCCCACCCATGCCACCCTCTGTTTCATCACGACACCCTCTGGTTGTCCAGTGTACATTATTTTCGGCAAAGCAAAGCACACCTTCCCTGCCTCAAGTGACCTGAATTAATTTGGGGCTGATTAATGTGTCACAGAATATTTTTTTAGCTGGCACCTGCTTCCTTAGTGCGCCCTGATTAGTGATCTTTTGCACTTGCTAAGTGCTTTCATTGTTGCAAAATTAGTTACAACACCTGCCCTGCCCCAACTGACAATAATGAATTAGGGGCTGATTAATGGATTTTAACTTCCAGCCTGGCTCCTGCTTGTCTCCCTTAGCTGTAATTCAGGACCTTTGTGGCATATGTGTAACTATTCTGAGGTTCAGAGCAGGGTCACATAATAGTTTCAACTGGCAACTGAACTCTGGAGGGGCCCCTCAGGAAGCACTACAGGAAATGGCTACTAATGATGAGCCTGAACTTTTGAACCTGGTAAGTAGTTACTTTCAGTTTTGCTAAGATCGTATTTCTGCAATTTTGCACTTATTCGCGGGGCGCGAACTCACGCGAACAGTGCGAGCAGTGCGAGCAAAATCCGCTGCTCGCGGATTTGCGGATTTTGCGGATTTTGCGGGAGATTCGCGAATCTCGCGGATTGCGAATTTCCCGAAAATCCGCAAAATCCGCGAGCGAAACGGATTTTGCGCCCATGCTTACTGCTGATCAGTCCATGCTACACTGTCACACTTTACCTCAAAGGCACCCAAACATTCCATTCAGTATCATCACACCAACATTCTACACAGCACATTAACACTGGCTGAGCATCTATGGAGAAAGCAAAAGGATAAATACATATACAATATACTCCACAAGTTCTCCCAGCCACATCGAGTGGTTAAAGTCGTTAATTATGCTGTCAGTCTAGATGATGGGAGAGAATGGAGTATGGGAAATTTGTGTAAAGTTAAGGCCCCAGATATGGGCGATTAAGCTGCAGTGATGTTTATGTCATATTCTTAGTTTTATTGTGCTTATCCTCTGCAATGATTTCTGGTATAATTTTAAATAGAGATTCTTAGAATAAGTTTGTCAATTGTTTATATTTCTATTGGGGAAATGCTGTTAATTTCTGTTTAGGGATTGTGTTGTTTATGAAAGGAGAGAGATGTGTGGAGATCCACTACTTGAAGAAGTGTTACTGGAACCTGATGATGTAATCGAATGGGCAATTTTGGGAGTTCTAGTAGAAGACTGTTGGCTGAGAGCAAGCTGGATGCTACTGATGTGTTGGGAAGTTGTTCCTGCAAATAAAGAAGATAAATCAACAAAACACTGTGAGCGTGGTTACTACACTCACCACCACACTTTTCATGATGGTCGCACTGCCATAAAAAGTATGGCGGTTAGGAAACTCGTAATGTGCTTGGCGGGCCGCAGCGGCTCTGCCAAGCATATTGCGGCCTCAAGACCACTGTGCCACCACCAGGGATCTCTGAACCCTGGAGGTTTCAGTGGTCCCAGGGTGCCCCGACCGCCCTGGTCATAATAAGGCAGTCAGAAGATTGCCACCACGTGTCTGGCAGCCCGTGGAACGCCAAACTTGGACTTAGGCCATGAAAACTCTTACAATAGCTCACAAAAGGCCATATAAAATCAGTATTTTTGAATTTGATTATAGACTGCTTAATATGGTACACAGACAAAATATCGATTTTTAAATATCGATATACAAAAATATCGATGGGACAAAATATCGAAGGTAAGTAATATCGACAGTCTTAATATCGATATTGGTATGATATCAGTAATATCGAAGTTGTAAATATCGATGTCAATAATATCGAAATTAATAACTTCGATGTTACTAATATCAATTTTTAAATAAATTTAGTGTATATTATATTGTATTTATTATGTTTTATTATTTATTTTTAATGTAATTTAATTAAATATTGTCTTTTACTACTGTAGCGGGTTGTGGGTTTATAGGGGAATAGGGTGGGAAGTAATTTAATTATGTTAAATTAATTTTTAATTAGTAGGAATTATTAATTAATTAATTGAGAAATAATTTTTAATTATTTTTAATTAATTGATTAATTGATAAATATGTTCTGTAGCGGGTTATGGGTTTATAGGGGAATAGGGTGGGAAGTAATTTAATAATAATTAATTAATTGATATATGTTTGTACATATTTTAATTAATAATTAATTGGTAATTAATTTCTAATAATTAGTTAATTAATTCATATAATTTTGAACATATTTATAATTATTAATTAGTTGGTAATTAATTAATATTAATTATTTAATTACATTAATTATAGTAATTTTTTATATATATAATTTATTTTTATTCTTAATTAATTAATTGGGAAACATAATATTAATTATTAAATTAAATTAATTACAGCAAATGTGCTAATATATTTACTTTATTGTTATTGTTAATTAATAATTAATCGGTAATTAAATAATATTAATTAATTTTGGGTAAAGGAGTATTTTTAGGGTTCAGGGTCAGTTTTCAGTTTTTGGGTAAAAGGGTATTTTTAGGGTTCAGGGTCAGTTTTCAGTTTTTGGGTAAAGGGGTATTTTTAGGGTTTAGGGTCAGTTTTCAGTTTTTGGGTAAAGGGGTATTTTTAGGGTTCAGGGTCAGTTTTCAGTTTTTGGGTAAAGGAGTATTTTTAGGGATAAGGGTCAGTTTTCAGTTTTTGGGTAAAGGGGTATTTTTAGGTTTCAGGGTCAGTTTTGGGTTTTTGGGGTACAGGCGTACAGGGTAAAAACAAAAAAATATTACATTAAATCAAATAAATTACATGATAAAAATTAAAATTACATTAAATTACATTAAAATTACATTAAATTATTAAGTGTTTTATTTATTTTAAATGTATATGTATTAGTTTTAATTTTGTTTTAATATGTTTATTTAATATTTGTAAAATTATATGTATTTTAAAATTATGTTTACATTATTATTAATACATTTAAAAAAACGATATTTTTGATTCCGATATTTTTGAGCTACGATATTATTTTTTCGATATTTTTGTACTTACCTTAATGAAGATAGGATTCCGATATTTTTGCTGTCGATATTTTTGCTCCGATATTTTTGCATTTCGATATTCTGTCTGTCGATATTATGTCAGACATTCGCTTAGTATGCTAGCCACCCTCATCATGTGTTGTACTTATCTTTGCTCTGCTACACCAAGAAATTTCAGTATAGGTGCACTTTCTAAACACCGATTACATTACACAACAAGGCTATTTGATTATCCAGAAGCCTATCAGAAGCTGTATCCAACTTCTCTTTCCAGAGGAATGATTTGAATTATCTGCTGTACTGTGCCTCGTGCCACAGTGCCAGTCTGGAGAACATAAGGATAAGAATCATCTCATGGGCCGTGCCTCAGGCAATAGTGCCAGTCTGGAGAACATAAGGATAAGTATCATCCGATGGGCTGCTCCTTGTTCCATAGTACCAATCTGGAGAATATAGTGGTAAGAATCATCTCATGTGCAGTGCCTCGTTCCATAGCGCCGATCTGGCTAAAATAAGGATAAGAATCATCAGATGGGATGTGCCTTGTTCCATAGTGCCAATCTGGAGAACATAAGGATAAGAATCATCTCATGTGATGTGCCTCGTTCCATAGTGCCAGTATGGAGAAGACAGGGCAACAAATCATCTGACGTGCCATGCCTCTTTCCATAGTGCCAGTCTGGAGAACATAAGGATAAGAATCATCCCCTGTACTGTGCCTCGTTCCATAGAGCCAGTATGGAGAATTTAAGGATGAGAATGATCTCATATGCCTTGGGCATAAGAATCATCTGATGGGCCTTGCCTCGTTCCATAGTGCCAACCTGGAGAACATAAGGATAAAAATCATCTCATGTGATGTGCCTCGTTCCATTGTGCCAGTCTGTAGAACATAGGGATGAGAATTATATCACGTGCTGTGCCTCTTTCTACAGTGCCAGTCCAGAAAACATTAGGATAAGAATTACCTTACATGCTGTGCATCTTTCCACAGTGCCAGTCTAGAGAACATAAGGATAAGAATTATCTGATGTGCCAAGCCTCGTTCCATAGTGCCATTCTGGAGAACATGAGGATTAGAATGATCTCACATGACTTGTCTCTTTCTGTAGTGCCAGACTGAAGAACATGGGGATAATAATCATCTGATGTGCTGTTGTTCGTTCCATAGTGCCAGTCTGGAGAACATAAGGATAAGAATCCTCTGATGTGTCGTGCCGCGTTCCATAGTGCGAGTCTGAAGAACATAAGGATAAGAATCATCTCACATGCCTCTTTCTATAGTGTCAGACTGGAGAACATGAGTATAAGAATTACCTGATGTGCTGTTCCTCGTTCTATAGTGCCAATCTGGAGAACATAAGGATAAAAATCCTCTGACGTATCATACCTCGTTCCATATTGCCAGTCTTGAGAACATAGTATTATGAATCATCTGATATGACGTTATGTGATGTCCTCTTTCTGAAGTGCCGGAGAGAACATAAGGATAAGAAATGGCGTATGACACGTCCCCCGTGTGAGGCCAGGGTGAGTGGTTTTCCTTTTTACCACCCAAGCCTCCCTCGTTGCACCCAATTATCAGGGAACAGAATCTTTACAGTCCTGCGATCGGTGAGGCCACGTTTCACGAGAGCACAGGGAAAATGCCTGCTCTGCCTGATTATAAAATAGCGGCTGGAAATCAAACCCGGCTACATAGACTACTACAGGTCATTTAATGCACAAGCAGACATTCTTGAACACTATCTGAAACTTATGAGACCCATTGTGTCAGTTTATTTTATTTTATTTTATTTTATAATTGATTTTGGAATAGATGTTGTTCATTCATTCGTTCCTCCTACTGAGGATAATGCACAAGTGGACATTCTTTAACACTAGCTGAAACTTAAAAGACCCATTGTGTCTGTTTATTTTTATTTTATTATATAATCGATTTTGTAATTGATGTTGTTCATTCATTCGGTCCTCCGACTGAGGATACTGACGAGGGGCGACCCCATTTGCCTTCTCTGCCCTGCAATAAATAGAGAAATGAACTGGCTACAGGCGCTGCAATCCATGCAAGAGAAATGAGCTTGCTCAACACTTAACTTATAGTGGCCATCTTGGAGGGGTTCTCGGCTTTCTTCCAGTCCCTGGAACTCTCTCTTCTGGCCCTCCTCCCTTGGTCCCGCCCCCATTCCTTCTACCACGGTCAAAACATTGGGGGTCAAAATGAACAATCAGCTCACCCTCCACTCTCAAATCAGCTCTGTAGTCTCCTCCTGCTTCCTCACCCTCCGAACTATCCGCACTGTCTCTCGCTTCTTTTCCCCTCAGGCACTCAAAATGATCATGGCCGCATTGGTAATATCACGGCTGGACTACGCCAACGCCCTCTACAACGGCATACCAGCATACAGCCTGAGGAGGCTCCAGACGGTCCAAAACCAGGCTGCTCGGTTGGTCTTTGGTCTCCCACGCTACCACCACTCCACACCCCTTCTCAGGGAGCTCCACTGGTTTCCTGTCAAGGAACGCTCCCTTTTTAAAACCGCCTGCATGGTTTTCCAGGCCCGTCAAGGCACTGCCCCCGCCTTTATTTCTTCATTAATAAAAGAATACGTTCCCACCAGAGAGCTTCGCTCTTCTTCCAAGTCCCTCCTTCAAATCCCACGTTTCAGACGTAAAAAGTGGGGAGGGACCAACTTTTCTACCTTGGCCCCCACTCTCTGGAACTCCCTCCCTGACCATCTCCGGGCGGCTACCCATTATGTGTCCTTCCGCAAGGAACTAAAAACGTTCCTTTTTAAACAGGCCTTCCCTGTGTAACCTCCCCCCCTGCTCTACCACACGCTCCTACTTTGCCTCTGTTGCCAATACCCTCCACTAGCGCCAAGAAACCGTTCGGGGCACGCTGCGCTTTATAAATGTTTTAAATTAGAAATTAAATATTACAACATTTTATCCGTCTGCCAGTCCAACAATCCCAACCAAATTACCTGTGATTTAGCCGCCTCCTGCTCCACACCCATAACTCTATCAGGACACGATGCCAAGCTTAAGCTACATATAGCCATGTGTAAGGTAGAGATTGTATTTTTTACTTTCTATTGAAATGTTCCTATGAATCACTATTTTTAACTTGAAATAACTTGCATATATTTCGTGGACCCTCTACTATGCATGCTGTTACTCTCTAGTCTGTGAGAATTTTATATTCTCTAGTGTGCCGTCCTCCACCAACCTTTGTCAATATGAGCATAACATTCTCTACAATCACTGTCTTCCATCACAACTGGAGGTAATCTACCTACCCAGCCTACTGCTTGATTGCTATTTATGTCTCGACATTCCTACCATTCAATCATGCGCCCATCTAACCCCACCCGGAACTCTAAACTCGTGCGTTACTGACCCAACTCCTGGTCCATTAATTACCCTAACAAAATGACCAGTATGCAAAAAAGAACTTCAAGCACAGCACTGTAAAACAACACCCTGAAACACTCAGTGTAGATAACTATCATTCAGCGACCAACGGCAGCATGAAAACAAACTTCATTTTCTACACTAATCACCCGGCTAAATGGAAAAACACCTCCTCTCTTCGCCTTCAAGTCGCCAAGTCAGTAACAATTCCCTATGGTGAATAAATCTCCACTACCATCTTCCCGACCTTCAAAGGGGATCTCACCATTTCCATCTACAGAACTGGAACCATTCTCATACAGGCCACCGACAGGCACCTCACCCCTTTCGACCGCCACTTCCCCACACTTCTCTCCTCGCTATTTCAACTGAGCCATCAAACCATTTCTCCCCTATCCCCCACTACCTTCACTAATATCGTGGAACCGACCCATTCTCCCTGCCCTGGAGACCCTCTCCTCAACTCATGGACTTCCACCATCACTCACTACAATCACACTACCCCTATTATTACTCTCCATCGCCAAACACCCACCATTTTCACATCTACTGATCACACCCGGAGCCACACCTGTGACTGAAATCCCCACAGGCACTCCCCTCTCTACCCCTGAGAATCTGAACCCTCCCCCACAACCTTCCCCTCCCACCTACACAGACCCTGTTCCCCGGACCCTTACTTTCCACTGGTCTAACGTAATTTCCAATCCAGTGGTCTCTCTCCCCCTTCTACAACTGCACAATCCCCTTCCGCAGTCACACTCCCCCATACACAACCTGCCACCACCGCCAATCTCTCTGACAATGCCCAGAACTCTGACATCCATCCCAGAATTTCTCTCCCTCCTCACTTAGACACAAGTCCCACTTCTCCTCCACCAAACTCCTCGAATAGGAATATTACAATTCCGACTCCCCACGTACAACCTCTCCCCTCTCCTATTCCAAGGGACTTCATCCAATCCCAGACCCCTGCTCAATCTCCCTCCATAGACCCAAGTCATCCCCGACCCCTGCCTAAAACCTTAAACTTTTTCAACTCAATAGCACAGCAACTGAACAGAATGGAGCAGAAAACGAACTCCCTTGCTGCTGATTTCCTTTATTTACAACAAGACCTTCTTAACAGGGCCAAGCCACCGTGCTCCTCCCCTGAGGTGTTTTGCTCCTTCTCCACTCAATACATATCCCATGGCCCCACAGAGCACCCCTCGTCCCTCCTGCCCATCATCGAGCCAGGCTCTCAGTCCCAACAGGGATAGGCAACCCTTTTCAGTACCGAAACCTGATAAGCTCTACAACTCTCACCTCGCTTTGAACCAGAAGTCAGCCCCTGTCCGCATCCCTGTTATTATCGGCACTAACAGAATCGCGAATACTGTCCACTCGCCTAGACACCCTGCTCAATACACCTCTATCCACCTAACTCCCCCATCATCGACGCTCCCCGTCCTCTCTCTTGCATGCTCCTAAACTGCAGATCAGGAGTACAACATACTACTGACATTGCTGAAGCTCTTCTCGCTGAAGAAATTGACATCGCTTTCCTCACAGAATCCTGGCTCAATGTCCACTCCACTCCCATTCTTGACATTCTCACCCCTCCAGGGTACAACATCAACAGACAAGACAGGCCAATCAAAACTGGGGGGGACGAGCCATCATTCACAGAGCTGGAATACAGATTACCAAACTCAAACCTGCAGAATACCTATCGTTTGAATACCTAGGTGTCAAACTCACTACCAAGGTCACCCCACCCATCAAATTCCACACCATCTACCATCCTCCTGGAGAGCGTACCCTTTTCCCCGAAGAACTAACAGAGCTAATAACATGATTCCCCTTGACAGACACCAAAGACTTGTTCTTGGGTGACCTCAATATCCACTGGAATGACCCAGAAGACTCCACTGTCCTGAACCTATCCAACCTTCTGGAAATATATAACCTCAAGCAACTCTGCAATAAACAAACTCACATCAAAGGTGGGACACTAGATGCAATCATAACCAACAACGAACTGGTCTCCCTGAGAGCGATTTCTCCCATTGACTGGTCTGACCACCACCTCATTCTGTTCAGGATTTACACACTTGCCAGCCTCCAACCTATTTGTATTGTCAAACCTAAACTCTTGACCAGAAACATCAAAGAAGTACATTTATCGGAACTTGAAACAAAGATTCATTCCCATCTCCAACTCCATCCCTCATCATGGATGGCTGATGACCTCGCTTCACACTTTAACTCAAGAATGACAGAGGTTTTAGACCAAGTAGCTCCTCTCAAACTCAAACAACTGAGGAGAACCAAATCAAAACCCTGGCTTAACGTGGAGCTGAATGATGAACAGAGTCAACTCAGACAAACGGAAAGGTCTTGGAGACAAAACCCCTCGACCTTGCACCTAACACAACTTAGATCTGCTCGGCGGTCATACAAAAAACACATCTTTAGTGAAAAGGCATCTTTTTTCCACAGCCAACTAGATCTGGCGAAAAACAGACCAAGAGAACTCTTCAACATTGTTAAAAGCCAAACTAACTACACTCCCTCTCAAGAAATCGAAGCCACCAATGAGCGATGTGTAGAAATTGCCACCTTCTTCACTAATAAAGTCTCTAAAATTGATCAATCCTTCTTACAAACTGCTAACCCTCCTTCCCCCTTAACCTTCCCCCCTTCAACGACCCTTGACCACTCAGAAAGAGTTCTTAACAAAGACAATCAGACCTACCTCTAGCTAAAAAATAATGCGCATTGGTCGGACTTTGAGCTAATGTCGGTAAGCGAGGTCTTCAACATAATTCCTAATCTAAAACCTTCCTCCCACACTATGGACCCCCTCCCATCCACAATTATAAAAGAACTCAACCACACCATTTCCCCTTTCTGGACAAAAATCATCAACGCCTCTCTCACCTCAGGCTGTGTCCTTCAACTAGGACAAATCACACCCATTCTCAAGAAACCAGGGGCTGACCCTAATGATCTTAACAACCTCAGCTGTATCTCTAACCTCCCATTCCTTGCAAAAACATTGGAGAAATGTGTCTTCCACCACATCAATAAACTCATTGATGAGTTCAACCTCCTAGACGCCTTTCAATCTGGATTCAGAAAAGGCTGTAGCACGGAAACCGCTATGCTCAACGTCCCCGACGACATTCACAAGGCCCTAGACGAAGGAGATGCCTGCCTGCTCATCATTATTGACCTATCTGCGGCATTCAACACAGTAAACCATCCAGCCCTTCTGGAGACCCTGTCGAAGCATTCCGGCATTAATGGCACAGTACTAAAATGGTTCACCTACTTCCTTCAACAACGCTCGCAACAAATTAAAATCAACTCCTGTCTCTCTAAGCCAACAAAAGTCACACTTAGAGTCCCACAAAGCTCGATCCTCTCCCCGTCCCTCTTCAATCTCTTCATGGAGCCCCTCACAATCATCTTGAAAAATGCTGGAGTGAATTACCACCTTTACACGGACGACACCCAAATCTATTTCAGGATCAAGTCTCCCAGCGACATCCAACTCCTCAATACCGCCCTAACCGAGATCCAAACTTGGTTCTACATTAACCACTTAAAGCTCAACCCAGACAAAACGGAACTAATCCTATTCTCTCCAAAAAGTAACCATTGTCCAATGCAAGAGTGGCTCAAGAATCTGTTGTCCTAAACTGCCCCCTTACCCTATCCGACTCAGTTAAGTCTATAGGCATCAGCCTTGACAAGAACTTATCAATGGAGGCCCACATCAAAAACTAGCCCCTCTAAGTGCAGTGCTGAACATGTCCGACTCGTATCTGGAGTTAAAAGATTTGAACACATCACTCCAGCTCTCAACTGCCTCAATTGGCTTCCCATGGAAGGGAGGTGTATCTATAAGCTGGCCTGCATCACACACAAAACCCTTCACTCTCGTGCCCCCAACTACCTAAATAACAAACTGGTAAGAGCAAGTCAATCCAGAACGCTGAGAAGCTCCAACTCACTCCTTATTCCTCCGAAGCTGAAAAAGAAAATCACCCAATACCGATTATTTTCTGGCAACGCTCCCAGGATATGGAACGCTCTCCCTGGAGACCTCAGATGCAACCCCTCCTTCTCCTGTTTCAAAAGGGACCTGAAACTCCATCTCCTAAACAAATACTTTCCTGACCAACGTCAACTAACCTAGACTTCTATATCCGAGTTGTCTCCTCTCTATATGGACATCAAGGATAATGGGAGACAGGACTATCTCATTTTCACCTTTTTCTTTTTATTGTTCTCTCCCCCTCTGCTGCCCTGCATAGTTATTTCCCATGCTGTATTTTTTCTCTTTGGTTTACTTCCTTACTGCCGGCCTACTATGTAATGTAATGGCCTTCTGTTTTTTACAGTGTGTATGTAAAGCGCTCGGATACCTACGGGTCAAGCTAGTGCTATATAAAACTTTTAAAATAAATAAATAATGTATCTGACTTACCATCCCTCATTCCGTAGTGCCAGTCTGGACAATATAGGGATAAGAATTTTCTCACATGCCGCCATTTCTTTCGGTAGTGCCAGTCTGGAGATCATAGGGATAACAATCATCATCTCACCTGCCATGCCCCCTTCCATTGTGCCAGTTTGGAGAGCATATTGATAAGAATTATCTGATGTATTGTCATTACATTTATATAGCGCAGATGGGCTGTGATTTA
This sequence comes from Lissotriton vulgaris, assembly GCF_964263255.1. Taxonomy (NCBI): domain Eukaryota; kingdom Metazoa; phylum Chordata; class Amphibia; order Caudata; family Salamandridae; genus Lissotriton; species Lissotriton vulgaris. Next base: position 166,693,613 of record NC_141691.1, on the reverse strand, counting down.
TTCCACATAGTGTCAATCTGGAGAACATAAGGATAAGACTCATCTCATGTGACATGCCTCATTCCATAGTGCCAGTCTGGAGAACATAAGTATAAGACTTCTGGGATCTCTATGCAAATGCATTGCTTGTCAGCGCTACATATAGTCATCTATAGCGAATCACATGCATGGATTCAAGAAATGTACTCAGGCTGGAAACGAAAGGCTTTTGAGGGACTAAAAGGGGGAGAAGTAGTGTCAGGACTTAGGAAAAAGTGACATATCCAACTGTAAGAACTAGGGCTAGAGTGAGTAGGTAATACAATATTTTGAAGGACCAAAGAAATCCAACTTCACAGATCCTACTATGTGATGCTCACACCAAGATAGCACTTATCTCCTAAAAGTAACACAAGTGGGGCGGATGCGTAGGACGTTTTGATCCTGTATCTCTGTCCCCGTCACCAATCTGGCCATTTTAATGCCCATAACCTGCCCTGCGGACAACGAGATCTGCATCCAAATAGATAGAAATCCCGATATGGGTGCTGAGCTCCAGAGATCGTGGCTCAGGAGTGAGAAATGGCGATTGCATGAGAGAGGCCCTGAGGAGCAGATAGAGCGGGTAGAAAGCGGCCTACCACTATCTGGATGAAGCAGCGTCTAGGCCCGGGCGAGCACTCAGACCCCGGCACCTGTTTTTTTGTCCTGACAAACCGGCATTACTAAGAGGGAACCAGAGGTGGCAGTAGTCCCTGCGTACCCCCTTGGCACCAAAGAGAAGCTGATGAAGGGCTGAGGCATGGCGAGATGTCTGTGATCCGTCAGGAACTTGGACCAGCGACTGGTGGCAAGCATTCTCAGCAGAGAAGCCTGACGGCTATACACCGTCCGGAAGGAGGTGGCCCACTAGGCTCGACCTGGGAAACCCATACCCTGAAACGGATCGAGACTGCAGAGTCTAGGAAGAGAACACCACTAGGGGGAGCCTGGGGCCGCTCTTGAGAAGTACCAAACTCTACACCTGCCCCACAGACTCTGAAGCCTGAACCTAAAGAGGCGATGCACTCGGAATGAGAGCTAAAACCTGGAAGCTGAGTATATACACTCTACATTGAACAAAAGAAAGATAAAGGCGGCAACTACCTACACATTAAGCCCCATAGAACAGGCTGGATCAATCAGCAGTGGCAAAGGCATCTGCCCTAAACAAGAAAGATCACACAATCAAGGACATGCTCGCCGGAACCAGGAGGACGCTTCTCGTGGACCAGAGCATGTCCCTGGACCACTACAAGCCCAAGAAAATGTTACAACTGAGGAACCGGTGACCCAGGCTTTCTTGGATTCATTATTCCCCTCCTTTAGAAATGACTTACAAGCAGTCAAGCATGACCTCTCACAGGAATCAGGGAAGTCCGAAGGAATTTGGGTTCACTTGGGGTCCGAGTTGCAACTCTAGAAGAGCGTGGAGACAACCGGGAGGAAGAGATGAACTCCTTCCAGCACATACCAAAGATCTCGAAAACAGATCCAGATGACATTACTTACAAATTCGAGGAGTGGCAACCAAAGCTGAAGGTGAGGATATGTTTGCCTATGCCAGAGAACTCTTTGGCTATAATCTAGGGTCGCCTCCGGAGACTGTCATCAAAATTGACCAGGCCCACTGAGTGGGGAGGGTGCGACCAGAGGGGGCCCCTTCCGGCAAACATCCTGGTCTGTCTGCAAGATTTCCTCCTAAAAGAAGAAATACATCAGCTTTTGAGACCAGACACCTACACTTTTCTAAGATCTAGTGGCGATAACACTGTAGCGGCATAGTGAGTTCAGGCCAGTCATGCAACATCAATGAAACAGAGGGGTGGCCTATGCGTGGGGTCATCCCTTTCACATTATCTTTCATCTGGAAGGTAGACTCTACCAGTTATGCTCACTGACTGAGACTGATCCTGGGCTTTGAACCTGACTCAGCGGGACAGTCATTAACGCTTTCCCGATCACAAATTGTGTATAGAAATCGTGGAAAGAGACGTGGAGTGTAAAAGGGGACAACATGCCAGACCCAGCGGAGATAGCAAAGGGCCAGCAGGCGGCACTCAGGTCCATTCGGGAGGAACTGGCTAAGATGGATGATCAGTAGGGCATCGGCAAAGATGAGCAACTAAATATGCATGCAGGCTAGAGGGGGTGAGGTGGGGCAGGATCACTTGTCACACTTGAGTCCCCCCATCTAGATCGTTATACCTGGGAGTCTACAGGTTGACTCAGGAACTCATGCTGCTAATGCTTTACAACATTGTTTATTTTTTGATGGGGTTTTTTGGGTCAGGGGATATATACAGGTTCACATTAAACACATTTTACATTTCGCAGGACATTCCTGCCGACTTGGCACCTAAGAGGCTTTAACAATCCGGTTAAACGCAAAGCAGTCCTATCCTATCTTGAGAACTCCGGAGCGGACATATGCTTGCTCCAGAAAACATACCTCCAATTGGGTGACTGCCACTGGAGGCGCTCTTGGGCATTCCCACATAAATTTTTCTCTTCCGCGTCCTCTAAGACGGCAGGGTTGGCCATCTCCTTTAAGGGGACAGTGGGATGCAAGGAGGCAGAAATGAGGGACAGACTACTCACATACCGAATCACATTAGGAGAAAGGACCTTCATAGTGGGAACATTATACATGCTAAGTGAGGGTCAAGAAACCTTCTTACACAAAGCTCTGGGTGAGGCATTCTCTACAACAGACACTGAGATCCTATTGGGAGGGGACTATAATCTGGTCTTCAACACTAATTTAGATAGGTCAATACAGCAACATGGACAACTGGAGCACTATCAAAACGTAGCCGTAAGTGGGTTAGGGATATGAGACTCTGTGAAATATGGAGAGACTTCCATCCAGAGAAACGTGAATATACCTTTTTCTCTCACACACATAAGACCTACGCTAGATCAGATTATTTTCTGGGTGCCAGGGAAATATGTAGCTCGGTCACAGAGATTGAGATTCTCCCAGCGGCTCTCACAGACCACTCTGCAGTAACGCTCTCAATACGTCTGGCACCACTACAATCCCATGCATGAAACAATGCTATATCGCCTGCAGTGACAGCCCAGATCCAAACTTCTACCTCACAATACCTATCACTCAACGACACACCAGACATTTCAACTGCAACACTTTGGGAGGCACTTAAGGCAGTTATCAGGGGGAACTCATCATCATCTCAGCTGCAGATAACAAATTACGTAAAGAAAAGTCACTCTGCACAGGTCAGGGAACTGGAATGCATTCACCAACACAATGATGAACGAAGAATATGGCGTCAGTTGACGGCTTTGCGTGCCCAACTAGTTGGCCTAGCCCTAGACTAGGTTGAGCATGCGGCCCTCCGCCTCTGACACTTATATTATGTTGACAGGGACAAACGTGGGACATAGCTGATTCATTTAAGAACTTCTATGAGCAGGTTTATATGGGGCAAGACCTAGACCCAAGAAAAGCAATGCCCACCTCCATGAAGTGAATACTTCCCACCTCATCTCGACACAAGCTTAGACTCTTGCAGATTACATAAGACTCAAAGAGTTTATTTTGGCCGTCCCCTGTTTAAAACTCTCCAAGTCACCGAGTTCCAGATGGATACCCCCTATTTTCTATAAGACATTTTGCCATGTTCTAGCCCCAATACTGACAAGACATTTTAACTCCTTCGCACAACCTAGTGCGATCCCAGCATAGATGACCGCATCCATCCTGTGATGCCCAAACCGAGGAAAGACAAACAACAGTGTAGCTCCTACTGACCAATTTCTTTACTAAATGTGAACCATAAATTATACAGAGGTATTTTAGCAAGTAGACTGGGGCCACTTATTCCAGCGATAATCGATCCAGATGATGCCGGGTTTATACCACACAGACAGACTGGGGACAACACCAAGAACATCTTGAACATTATTAAAAAAGCAGCTCGTACCCCAAGCAAGCTTATGTTATTAGCCGTAGATGCAGAGAAGGCTTTCAACAGAGTACACTGGCCCTATCTAAAGCAGGTCCTAACACACTTTGGTATGGGTGACAAATTTAGAATGCGAGTCATGAACTGTTACCATTGTCCCATGGCGAGAGTGCAGATCAACGGCGTTACCTCTGACCCTCTTGAGATAGGCAGAGGCACAAGACAGGGCTGTCCACTGTCTCCCCTGTTATTTGCTTTATGTATGGAACCCTTAGTCCTGCGAGTGAGGGACAATCCCCAGGTCACTGGTGCCTCTTTCAGAGGAGAACAACACACAATAAGCCTCTATGCAGACAACATGTCGTTAACCTTGGAAAAGCCAACCTCTACACTACCAGCATTTCTGGAGGAACAAGAGGCATTTGGATAGGCATTGGGTTTTTGAGTGAACATAGAGAAATCACAAGCACTAGACTGCTCGACTCCCCCTGAGTTAGTGATCCACTTACACACGCAATATCCCATTCAATGGCAGTCTAATACACTTCCATACCTGGGGATTAAGTTAGCTCCCACTCTTTAACAGACCTCCATAAAAAACTACCAAAACTCTCTACTGGAGGAGGAGCTTCGCGGGCGACCAAGATGGCCGCGTAAGCTCGGAGCTCCGTGGACCGTCCGATCCACCGCAACTATCCTGCATAAAATCCTGGTCCACGTTGGTGGCACTGTAAAGCTGGCAGCCTGCTGAGGCGGGGGCTGCAATCGGATCCCGAATCGGTGGCTCCTGAGCGGAGTTACGTCGAGCTGTACTCCGCTCCGTAACGGTGCCATTGTCCATCCGGACTTCGTCACTTCGCCACTTCGCTCGATCGTGCTGCGAGGGCCTTGTTTGCCACCTCTCTGGTGAAGACGCGGTGCTCTAACCCTGCTCTGGTCGACCTGCTTGTCTTTCTGATCTGATTGACTCCTGGCTGTGGACCCTGACCTGCGACCGCTGGTCCTTTGTTCTTGAGGACCCAACATGGCGGGCAGAGGCGCTCCGGAGAGGGCATCAACTAAAGGAAATCGGGGCAAACCGCAGACGCAGAACAACCGTATGGAGCGGTATGTCAATCTTAACTCGCCACCTGCGTCGGGTGCTGTCCCCAAGGGAACCCCAGTGACTGCCCCGCCAGACGGCTCGGATCCTACCCTGGTGGACATTATGGGCGCCATCACCAGCCTCCGTACTGACGGACAACACCAACATGAGGTTCTGTCCCACAAGGTGGATTCCATGGCCATCGATATTGCTTTGATCAGAACTGACTTGGGGAAGACAAATGACCGGGTGAGAGCGCTGGACATTAAGACCACTAGTCTGACCTCGGATGTCTCTGAACTACAGACGGAGGTCCGGAACCTGAAAGCCACCGCCGATCAGTTCTCTAAAAGGCTGGAGGATTTTGAGGGGCGAGCCAGGCGGCAGAACGTCCGCATAGTGGGGGTTCCGGAAGGGTCCGAGGATGGTGCAGCGGACCTTTTTGTTGAGGAACTGGTTAAGACACATCTGGCGCCCTCCGGGCTGAGCAACTTCTTTTCGGTGGAGCGTGCCCACCGGGTACCCGGTGGTCCACCTAAGACAGGGGCGGCGCCGCGACCTATTGTGGTGCGCCTTCTTAACTTCAGAGATCGGGATGCGATCCTCCAGGCGTCCAGATCGCAAGGCCCACTACACTATCAGAACGCGGAGGTTCACTTTTACCCGGATTTCACCAGGCTGGTGCAACGCCAAAGACTGAGCTACGCGGGGGTCAAGAGACGCCTCAGGGATATGGGTCTCAAATACTCTATGCAATTCCCTGCGAAGCTCCGCGTGGAGTTCAAGGGCCGTGCCTACTTCTTTGATTATCCGGACAACGTGAGCGAGTGGCTGGACACTGTCACGCCAGAACGGGAGGAGCGCGAAGAAGATGTTGGAGGGGCCTCGGGCGGAGCGGAGCGACAGGAATGAACTGGGAGCCGGGGCTGCCCCTGCCTCGAAGGACCGTTGGACTACTGTTTTGGTGTGCTTATTCTCTCCTTTTTTTGAAGGTGGGTGGCGGGACGATTCCACGGGGATTCCTTCCTCCTCTGGGTCTTCGGTAGAGTAGTTAATGGGGCGACAGGCACACTGCAAGTTGGGGGGGCTTTCTAGTCTAACGCAGGGGTGCAGGGAGGGGGGTTGGTTGGGTACATTTTTGGTTTGTATTTTGTTTCTCTTTTTCTCCTTTTTGTGGCATACGGACAATGGCGATCCTGGACTTTTCCTGATGCACGTGTCTTTGGGTGAGGGGTGGGGTGGGTGGTGGAGGGATGAGGGGTAGGGTATTGAAAATTCTCAGTTGGAATGTTAACGGGTTGGGTGATCGGATTAAGAGAGGGGTGGTTATTCAATTGATTAAGCGGCATATGCCAGATGTTGTACTCCTTCAAGAAACGCACTTGGTGGGCAATGCCTGTAAAGCCCTGAATCGCAAGGGGTACAAAATGGTGGCTCATTCGGGGTTCTCTTCCGGTTCCAGGGGGGCGGGGATTCTTGTGCGCGCATCCCTTCCCTTAGAGATAGGGACCACCTTGATAGATGATAGGGGGAGGTACGCAGCCGTGTCCGGGAGATGGGGAGGGCGTTCCCTCACGCTGTTGTCCGTGTACGTCCCTCCAGGGCTTCAGTCTAGTACTTTCCAGGACCTTGGTGTTGCCATTTTGTCTATGCCGGCTGGTCGTCTGATCGTGGGGGGTGACTTTAATGCGGTTTGCTCTGGCCTCCTCGACCGCCAGCCGCCTCGCGACCTGAGTGGACCGCAGCTGTGGTTGCCGTCCTTCCTTGACTCTACTGGGCTGGTGGACACGTGGCGGCTTTTACACCCCACGCTTCGTCAATTTTCCTTTCTGTCGGGTGCGCACGGAAGTCTCTCGCGCCTTGACTATGTCCTCACGTTGGCCTCGGATGCCCTAGCTGTGTCGGAGGCCCGCTTCCTTGCCCGAGGCATTTCCGATCATTCCCCGTTGTGGGTCTCTTTCGACTTTGGCGTGACTCTGTCGGACCGCCCGGCAGCGATCAATCCCTGGTACTTTCGAGATTTTAATACCCGTACCCTTTTGGCCAAATCTATCGACCTATACTTTTCCGAAAATGTGGGCTCGGTGAAGTCAGCCGTTACATTGTGGGAAGCTTTTAAGACGGTGCTCCGTGGTGAGGCCCAGGCACTCATCGCGGCCACCCGCCGGGATAGAGACTCGGCTATGTTAGCCATTGAGCAGGAGGTGCTACACCTTGAGGCCCAGCTGCGCTCCGGTTCGGACCCCCTGGCCCTCCACACTCTTGCGCTGAAACAAGCGGAGTACCACGACTTGGCCACTAATGCCGCCCTTGTTCTCGCCAAGGAACAGCAGGGCCGCATCTATGATGTGGGCGATAAGGCCGGGAGACTGTTGGCGTGGCTCGACAGGAGGGAGATGGCCAGCCGAGTGGTGCCGGAGCTCCTCGGTAACGATGGTACGCTCCTCACAGACCCCAGCGCCATTGTTGACTCTTTCGCGGACTACTTCCGTGGTATCTATGAGTCTGTCTCGGAGTTCTCGGAGGCGGATAATACGACCTTCCTCGCTGATATTGACCTGCCTAGTCTCTCCGAGGAAGAGAGGGAGGACCTGGATAGGGACATTACAGCAGACGAGATCAGCCTTGCGATACGCTCCCTTAATTCGGGCAAGGCCTCTGGGCCCAATGGTATTCCAGTGGAACTATACAAAATCCGATCGGATGCGGTTTCCCCGCATCTCCGCAAGATGTTCCTTGAATCCTTTGAGAGAGGCTCCCTTCCCTTGGACCAGCGACTTGCTACCATCGTGGTCATCCACAAGGAGGGCAAACCACGGGATGTCTGTCGCTCCTACCGCCCCATCTCCCTCCTTAACGTGGAACCTAAGATCCTGGCCAAACTCCTGGCTAATCGGTTGGTTGGAGTGATTAGTGACCTTGTCCACCCCGATCAATCGGGATTCATCCAGCACCGCAATACTGCCCTGAACCTGCGTCGCCTCCACGGGGTTATGGCCCGGGCCCACACTCTTAAGGACCCGGCGGTGCTGGCGTCCCTGGACGCTACCATGGCCTTTGATTCACTGGAATGGCCTTACTTATGGGCGGTTCTGGCTAAACTTGGGTTCGGTCCAATCTTCATTGGCTGGGTGAAACTCCTCTATGCGGACCCGATGGCCAATGTGACGGTCAATGGTCGCCTGTCGGCATCCTTCCCCCTGCGCCGTGGCACCAGACAGGGCTGCCCCCTGTCCCCCTTGTTGTTTGCCCTGGCTCTTGAACCCCTTGCGGCGCAGTTACGGTCCCATCCCGACTTGAGAGGTATCGAATGGGCCCCTGGATTTGAGGACAGGGTCTCCCTCTACGCTGATGACATATTGCTGTACATGTCTTCACCGGGTAGCTCCCTTATTGTGGCCTGTGATGTCATCAGACTGTTTGGGCGATACTCTGGCCTGGTCATTAACTGGGCCAAGTCTTCCCTCTATGTTCTTAAAGGGGATACCCCGCGCCTCCCGGGGGGCTGTGGCATCCAGATCGCCTCGCGCGGCTTTAAATATCTGGGTATATACATATCCGGTAATGCCAAGCTCAGGTATGATAACAATCTGCTCCCTCCACTTCAGCGGCTGCGGCGTGACGTCGATAGTTGGCGCCACTTGCCGCTTTCCCTCCTAGGCCGCGCTGCCCTTTTTAAGATGATGGCTCTTCCCAGGTTCCTCTATGCACTACAGAACTCGCAAGACCCTGTCCCTGCCCGCTACTTTCGTGACGTTGACGGCCTTCTCCGTAATCTCCTCTGGGAGGGTCGCCCTCGTGTGGCCCTCCACAAACTCACGCTCCCCTGGTATGATGGGGGCATAGCCCTCCCTGACGTGCGCCGGTACTATTGGTCATCCCAGCTCGCTGCCCTGAACCATGGATTCTACGGCCCAGTGGAGAACCCTGGATACGCCATGGACAGATGGCTGATGGGTGGCGGTAATTACTACTGTGCCCTATACTCCAAGTCCCTTGACCGCAAACTCACGGGCCCCACTCTAACGGCGGTTCGTATCTGGAAAGCAGTTACCAAGGCGCAGGGATGGCAGGGCAGACTCACGAGGTTCACCCCCCTCTTTGATTCCGACATCCTGGGTAGACTGTGGCACACCAAGGGCTTTGACAAGTGGGACCTCATTGGCATTAGCAGGGTTGAGGATATGATTGCTAGGGGCGTGATTAAGACCTTCTCCCAGTTACAGGCTGAATATCAGCTGGGCGCGGCGGAGTTCTTCCGCTATGCACAGTTGAGACATGCGCTGGTCTCGGCCTCCCCGCCGGATGGCGCCATTCCTGAAAGTTCCCCGCTGGAGGATAGGATCCTGGACGGGCATGTGCCAGACAGTGCGATCTCCCTCTCGTACAAGAAACTGATAAATGCACGCACAGACCTCCTCCTTGGCCTGAGAGAGCGGTGGGTGGCGGATGGCCTTGAACTGGACGACGAGGATTGGCAGTGTGCGGTTTCCTCTCCTAAGGAGGTTGCCATCTCTTCCCGTCTCCGCCTTGTGCAGTTTAAGATCCTCCACCGGGTGTACGTGACTGGGCCCCGACTGATGCGCATGGGTTTCTCCTCTGACGGGCTTTGCCGCAGGGGGTGTGGGGCTCCTGCCACCTTCCTACATATCCTCTGGGAGTGCCCGGTGATCGCCTCCTATTGGAGGAGGATTCACCGCGTGATGGCGGAAGTTACTGGTGTGGCCGCCCATGCGGAGGCCCGTCGGTGCCTCCTGAATGTTTGGGAACCGTCAGACCATAATGTTGCTCAGACTAGGTGGGTCACCCTTGGGAACATGGTGGCGAAGAGGGACATAGCTCAGCGGTGGGGTGCGACTGCGGCCCCTCTACTAGTGCAGTGGAAGGCCAACATGGACTGGTGTATGGTTCGGGAGAAGACGGTCTATGTAGCTAGGGGGAGGCCGCAGAACTGGACGAAAATCTGGGGAGCATGGAATGAATATAGGGGGGATATTTGCCAACCACCTGAACCAATTGACCAACAGGAGGCTGCGTTCCCCTGACCTGTGACGCCAACTGAACTTCGTAGTGCTTCTTCCTCCTGATGCCCTTCCCCACCTCCCTCCCTCCTCTCCTGAACTCTTCCTCCTTTTTTGACCGTATTCCTGCCCTATTCCCTACCCTTCACCGGCACACAGCGTCATGCTTTCCGTAATGCCACTTTCGCGCCCACGGGCGCCAGTTGTTGTTTTCTATAAAAAATAAAATTAACCTTTGCTGATTATGTTCCTATTGTTGGACACTGTTGCCCTCCTTTGTTTTTGCTGCCTTGCCTCCGGGATGTTTGGCTAAATAGCTGTGTGTTCTGATTCCGAATAAAGGTTTTCAAAAATTTAAAAAAAAAAAAAAAACTCTCTACTGGCAAGCCAGAAGTGAGCTGTACAGCTGGAGACACCTTCAAACCTCTTGGCTCGGAAGGATAGCGGTCGTCAAAATGTCTATACTCTCCAAGATACTCTATCTCTTCCAAACACAGCCCCTCTCCCCCGAACGAAATGTTCACTAAACTACAGACTGAAATCCTTCTTTTTATTTGGATGGGTAAGAAGCCCTGTATGCGGAAAGAACTAAGCTACCTACCACCCAATGACCGAGGACTGGGCATTTTCGACCCCCACACATATTTTAAAGTAGCTCAGTTATGATACATAGCAGAGTGCACCAACCCAAATCTGAAAAGCAATGGCTTTTCTAGGACAGGGCAGTCGCAGGTACCTCAGTATGGAAAGTCTTTCTCCTTAAGAAAACCCATAGTCACCTTTATCTCTCCCCCATAACTTGAGTGACAATAAAAGCTTGATATCAAACAAACATCAAATGTGGTGTTACCTCTTTCCCCTCCCTGCTAACTCCTTTACTTTATAACCCAGACCTTACCCCTTGGGTTAATCCCTGGTCATTTACCGAATAGAGACGCTCTGGCTGCCGATCCATGGGACACATGATAGACGAGTCTAGGGTCATCCACTTTCAGCAATTAAGTGAGGATTTCACCCTCCCCAAAACTGAAAGGTTACAGTATTCACAACTTCAACACTAGCTATCACACTTGAGTAACAAATGCAACATTCAGAGGCCACTTACAGCATATTAGCAATGGCTGGTCACCCATACTTCAGGAAAACGACTCATCTCAGTGATCTACAGATTTCTTAATCAACGTCACAAGCACACATACAAAGCTAGTCAACATAGGTTGGAACAAGACCTAGGTCGGTAACTAAATGAGAAAGAGTGGGACAACATATATTACAGAGCAAAACCAAAGGGGGATGATGGACGGAGTGTTGAACATTGCAAGTACTCACCCCCAGTCAACTGATCTGGGTTTAATCCATCATCATTCTTTAGCTCACTCCACCACCCCAGTTCAGACATGGCCATATGCAAATCAGTCTGACCCTGTGCCTCATGGGAACAGTCCAGCCCGAACTGCCAAGCCATGTCTTCCCTGGACCGGAAACAAGCATCTTGGGACCCGTTTCGGGTTCATGACCCTCATCAGCCAGGTTATCTTGAATCCAGTGGCAGAGTGAGCAAGGGACCCACGTCTGGGCATACCCTGCCAACTCAGGGCGAACAAAGCGATACCAAAGGGGATGATGGATGGAGCGTTTTAGCAAATCAAACACTCACCCCCAGTCTACTGATCTGGGTTTAATCCATCATCATTCGTTTGCTCACTCCACCACCCCAGTTCAGACATGGCCATATGCAAATCAGTCGGAACCTGTGCCTCATGGGAACAGTCCAGCCCGAACTGCCAAGCCATGTCTTCCCTGGACCGGAAAGAAGCATCCTGGGACCGTTTTCTGGCTAATCAGCCGTCATCAGCCAGGCTAGCTTGAATCCAGTGGCAAAGTGATCACAGGACCCACGTCTGGGCATACCCTGCCAACTTAGGGTGAACAAAGCAAAACCAGAGGGGGATGATGGACGGAGTGTTGAACATTGCAAGCACTCACCCCCAGTCAACTGATCTGGGTTTAATCCATCATCATTCTTTAGCTCACTCCGCCATCGCAGGGTCAAGACTGATTTGCATATGACTGGATCCAAAATGGAATGGCATGGTGAGCAAAATACGATGGATTTAGGCCCAAATCTCTGAACAGGGGTGAATGTATGACATTGTTCTGCATTCTGTCCATTAATTGTTCTTTTTGAACATATATTACAGGGCGAGACACATGGCTGGCAATACTTTCCTCACTGAAACCCTTGTCAAAATCGCCACACACTGGTATCTTACACCACCTACGCCGAGAAAAATGTAACCGGATCACAGTGATAAATGCTGGAGAGAATGTGGTGCTAAGAGGACCTTAGTACACCTACTGTGGGACTGCCCAAAACTTGGTCGTATTGGACCCAAATCCTTGATCAGATTGATACCCAGCTCGAGACACAACTACCCAGATTCCCCTCCTATGTTCTTTTAGGCCTCCCAAACCCTATAACATACCTCTTGAAGTCCAGAAGAGGTAGACAGATTGGACTCGCTCTAGGAGCAGCGACACAGAACAACCTAAAACACTGGGGTATGCCTCAAATACCTACACAGGTTGGATGGTTGCATTGGCTATATAACATTTTAGACATGGAAGGTATTTCCTTAACACTCACAAATCAGGGCAAATCTTTTGGGAGACTGTTGCATCCATAATTATCCCTCATCATGCAAGACTTCAGAGAATTGACGTGTCCAAAATACGTGCATCTCTTACGCCTACTGGAAGCGAACCCCAAAACATGAAGGGCCATGACACGCCGCTGTGAGATCTGTTCCCTTATAATACTGAGAGCACAAGTGAACCGAGAAATCACTGAACAAATGAACAAATGACCTATCTTTTTACACAGTCTAACATCAGGAGGAAGCAAGAATATGCTCGCAGTAGCCAGGAGAAGTGGAGAAGGGCAAGAAGCTATTGAATTTATGCTTAGCAGAGGAGTCAGGTCTTATTACCCCACCGAAAGATGCAATGTTGAGGGGACATTCTCAGTATGGGAGGTGAAGTTACTGGGTTCTTTGTAGATTAGTTTTGGCAATAGGCCTAAGGCATAGATAGCATCTCAACAGTGGAGCCTTCTCAAGACTCGGCTCGTATTGTTGAAAGCATTTGTGCCAGATCCTGTTTAGAAACTGACTGGAGAAATTTGATAACTAATAACGCATTTATTCTGTTAATTTAATTGCTACAGGTATTGTCACCTTGACGACATTCCAAGACACGGTCATTTCTTTTTTTAGCCCAGCCATATGAACACATACATGAACTTGTTGATGGTCAATACATTCTTAATTATTCCTATTTCCTTATCAGTAACACATGATGAGTGTGTCACATCTCATCATGATTCCGAACAGAACCAAATTCAGTCTCTTTAACAACTGTCTTTTTACAAAACCTAATGGGACATTAAGTACACGCCTTTAAACTGCAAAATATCTATTTCTTTATTATTGAAAATGTGTTGAAAGTTTTGGAACCCAATTATTCATAGAATTCAACATTTTCCTTCCCAAAACAATATTTATTTTGGTTATAAATAGCAACCTCAAACTATACTAAACTCCAACAGATACCTTTGTTCCCATAGACAAAATAAAAAAAATTCAAATGTCAATCCAATCATGTATCTTTCTCTAAAGTTTATCAACTATTTTATAAATTCATAATTAATATAAACACATTCTAATACTGGTTGTAAGGGTTTCAGTTTATTAATCATCTCCTGCCTTTCCTGGCATACTCAACCAAGACCGAACCTCGTTTTGTCTCTCCAGTGTATATCAGCAGGTATGCCACAACAGCTGGGAACATTTCCTTTTATATGCAAGGCTCCTGCCTTTACTCACCCCTGCACCTAAATATCCCTTCTTGCTTCCCCACTTCGTGTCCATCCCTTTACCACAAGGTGGTTTACGGTGCAAAACTTTTCAGGATCAAGTCCTTTATGGTCCTAGTGTTGGTGAAATGACACAACCTCAGAGCACACTGAAGACAGATAAATAAGAAGCTCCTGAAGGAATAATTCACATTCATTTTTTTAATCTTTTTAAATCAATCTATGAGGTAGGTATCAAATGAATCCAACCACTAACAATCTTGAAATAACTCCTGCGAATTAATCAATATAATAAGACGTACTGTAAGAAGATTATTAATAATGTATTCATACAATATAGAAGGAAGGTCAATACTACATATAGAATGAACACACAAATATATCAAAATTTACTGAAATATCATGAAGGGTCATAAAAGAACAACCGTCACCTAATAATCACTGGATATAAATCACAATTCATTGAATAGCAATTATTGGTAATTGGTAAATCCACCCAACCAGTGCATGTCTCTTAAACCATTTCATGAAGTTATTTCAAGATTTTAACAGTTGGATTCACCTGATACCTCCCACATAGATTGATGTAAAATACTCAAAAAATTAATTGTGAATAACTCGTCCAGGAGCTTCTCCTTTTTCTTTTGTCCTCATCACACCGTCACTGTGACATTGTATTATTTATATATTTATTGTATTGATTCCTTTGTTTCTAGCAGTAACTAGAACCTTTTAACCTTGGAGTTCCATATAGAATGTTCTTACTCATGATGTGTGAAGGCTGACTCCAGATTCTACCTCTGGCAGTTGGGACTCTCACAGTTGATGGATGAGGTTAATAAATCCTTCGTGGAACAAGACTTACCTTTGTTGAATCTTCTTTGTTGGTGAAAACACCACAGTCACTTTCTTACCTGCATAGATTCCCTCAACCTACCCCACTACAGATTATTGCTGTTTATATCTGGTTGCGCTAGCATTGAATACACAGCTTGTATGGCGTAATCATCGACTAAGCAGTTGTTTGCCAGTCAATGTAATGTATCCAGACCCGGGGATCGCAAGCTACGTCCATTCTGCTTATTAAGTTAATGCTTTGAGAAGAGCTTTAAAAAGAGATGTTTGATGATTTCCAAAGCCTGCATATCTCTCTACTCACCAATAAAATCAGACAAAAATCAAGCTTTCCCTAGGCAGTATATAAATCAGGGCCAATCCCAAAACACACAAGCCGGGGGCTTACCTCCATATGATGTCCTATTATAACACAGATGAGCTTACTTACGCATCCCATTAGGTGGCCAATGCTGGACAGTTAATAACCATGTGTGTGCCATCCGCCCATATAGCCTTGCATTTTGGGCATCCAGTGTCTTGACCAGCTATTCTTGACAGCGTGCTCAGGATCCAGTAGGCCGTGTGGTTTGTAAACAAATGATTTCTCTTAAATGGCACTGCTTTCACCACTGAGTATAGTGTGTTAAAAGATACTTGCCATAGTTGCCTTATGTCTCCCTCTATTATGTCATCCTTCCATACTGCAGATAGTTCAGGGTAATCCTTGTCTTCAGCCCCGAGAATTCTCAGTACCATATCATCACCTTCTTTTTTAATGGACTGACCTCCATTACCCGTTCAACCCATTCACCCTCCCCCCTCCTCTACCCACTCCTGATTTGCACACCATGATTTTAGCTGCTAATACTTGAATCTTGTGAGCTGACTGTTAGTGCATAGTAGTAACTCTTGCCATTCCACTAATCTAGCTCCAACTTTCAAATCTGCCCAATAGCTCAGACCTGCTTGTTTTAAGGGACTTCTTCTTGGTTACTTTTAGTTTTAACCCACTCTCCAGGGGCATTATTGGGTAGCTGGTATAACCTGTTTGGTTAATGCATCCTCCCTATTCTTGTTCTTTGCCTTGCTGCTCAGCCAATGGTGGTGTCATTGGAATGTTGAGTGTGTTTGTGCTCTAGGAGATGTCAGTTGGAGCGGATGGGCTAAGCAGCAAGGAGGCTGCACCTGTGGGGCATAATATGGATCTTACTATCATCTTGTAACTTATATTTGAATCTGTAACCTGATGAATAAACCAATAACTTGTTTTCTACAGGTCCTGTCTACGAGACATTCTTGCATTTAATACTGGCGACGATTTGAGAAGAACCTACGTGTCCTACCTCAATTGATAATGGTCTATGAAGCCTAAAGAAACTTCAAGGAAAAGGAACTTCATGAGAAAAGACAAACTGAGCATTTTGAGGAAGCTGGCACTCCTGAGCCCCACCAGTGACCACTCCATCAGTCACCCTAACACGCAAGTGACAGTTCCTGTTGGACTTTCCTTTTCAGTACCCTGCTGCATTGGAACAGGAATCTCTCACCACATTGAAGAGAACCTACACGTTGAGGAAAGATGGCTGTGAATACCCTTTGACCTTCTTCTACCGGTCTTCAAACAGTTACTGTGGAGCCTGTGGTTATCCTGATACCTTGGAACTAGACTGTTTTGGCCTGTGTCCCTGCTGTTTGTGAAGTGAGGAGTTTCAGGGGGAAGGCTTTTCACTGTCTGTCTCTGCAGCTGTTGTGAGCTGTTCCCTGGGCTATTGTGTACAGCCTGTATGGGGAGCTTGTCCTTTGCTTCCTGTTAAAGGGGATAATTTGGAGAAAATCGGTGCCACTGGAGTGCCGACACACGTGTTTAAAGATGCAGAGGTTGGTGTTGACTTTGAACCTGCGATCTATTTCCTAAGTGCTTCATGGTGTATTTTTAGTCTAGCGTGTTGGATGAAGTGTTTCTGTTCTCCTATGTTTGGCGAATGCTGTCTGTAGGTTGAGTTTCCCACAAGAGTGACCCTGCTGTTTAGTGCCCCAGAAACCTTCTTAGTCCTTTGACCTGCTGTTCCTGCATTTTCCTCTACCCGTGTGGCCCTGATTTAATCTAGCGGTGTACCTAGTTGCACAATCAATTCTATGTCAGGACAGGAGGCTCCGATTATGCTTTCTCATTTCTTTAATGAAAGCTCAGCAGCCAATAAAAAAACAGAACTACAAATCCCATCAACACTTGGGAACAACCATAGAGGATACACTATATAAGTTCCAAACACTAGTCCTTCTTCTGCTTCAATTGATATTGTTGCTCTTGTTTGCTGTTATTGCCCATGCACTTGCCTTGTATTGCGCTGCTTTGTAGAAACTCCTGCGCGCTGATTGTGTATGTGGCTGTGCTCCGGTCCGCCTGTGGGTGTGCCGGTATTTTTTCCTTTTCGTCCGTTTGCGGCGTGTTTGTTTTGGGAGCGCGTGCCGGCCTCCCTGCGCCTGGCCGCTTGTGACGGTTGCTGTAAAGTGGAGCGGGAGCAGGGGTCCTCGGTTCACATTGGGAGCGCGAGCGCTCTCGAGCCGGTGTTGTTCTGAGGCTTGCAGCGTCGCGTATGCGCGCTGTTTTATTTCTGGCTCGAGGCTCTGTTTCTCCTCACGTCCTCTTGCCGGTTGAGTGAAGGACCGCCTTTTGCCTGCGTTCAAGCCCACAGCCCTGAACTCTTGACCCCGTTTGACGCCGGAGCACAGGAAAGTGCTTTGGTTGTATTAATTTGTGCATAGGCTCTGCCTAGAGTGTTGTTTTTGTCGGCAGGCTTACCTCCCTCCACATTTAAATTGTTTTCCTTGAGTTTTGGCTCAATTTAAGCCTGCTTTGGGGTTCTCACTCCCCCTTTACTGGTATCCCTGATACTCCATATTTGTTGCAGTCTTGTGGGCATTGTCTTTTGCATACTGGTGCAATGGCTGACTATTATGACGCAGATGAAGACTGTTTTTATGATGAAGAGGAGGATACTTCTCTTGAGTATGACTTGGTAGAGGAGTTGGATAAAGGTGTTCAACTTTCTGTTAACAAGGCACTGGTAAGGGCTATTAATCCCCTTAAACGTCATCTAAATGAATATGCCATTCAACAGGGCTGGTTGCCTCCTTCTCAAAAATCTGCAAAGTCTCCTGGTAACCCTCACAAATCCGATTTTCAGAGACTGGCGAAGGCTTTATCTACAGACAAGCCCAAATCTTCTGCGTCTCTTTATGCGGAGGAGTCCGACCATGGTCAGGCCTCTTCAGGTCATGATTCCCCTCCTAAGAAGCGTCTCTGCAAGGAGCATTTTGTTGACGCTCTTGAGCGTCCCCCCCTTCTCAATTTCGAACCTGAGGACATTGTCCATCCAAATTCCACGTCATGGTTGCCCGCTCCGGCGGTGGCGGCTTATCTAGAGGCGCATGTTCGCCAACCCTTTGACGCACCTGTCCGGGCTCGACTTCGCTCGGAGTGCCCGAGACCGGACCTAGCAGACCATATTGCTGAAACCCCGGAGGTGGACCCTATGATGGTCACCTACCTTAAGAAATATTCTAAAGACCCCAAGAAAGGCCTGGACCGTTCCTGGCGGTCTTGTCAGGATAAGTTAATGGACATGTTGGGTCCCCTATCTAAGATCCTAGACCTTGGTTTCAAGGCCAAGGAAGCCTCGGCGACAGTTAACCCTGACGAACTCATAGAATGGGCACAGAGGGCCGTCTGCATGTTTGGAAACGTTAACTGTGCCATTTCAGCAGAACGTCGTCGATCCATTCTCCTGAAACTGGATCCGAAGTTGGCAGAGTTGGCGGCATCTGAAGCCGGTCCAGAAGCGCAGGGCCTTCTTTTTGGACAACCCTTCCTCAAAGAGTTGACTAAGTTTGTCTCTGCCTTTAGCGGCATAGATAAAGCGCAGGCATCCTTGCGCCGGGCCATGCGTCCGGTTTTCACCAAGGCCGGACGACAAAGGGGACGGTCGTTCAGCCGTGGATCTCAACACCAGTCCCAGAGGGGTGGCTCGCAACAAAGTGGTGGTCAATACGATTCTGGCTACTCCACCCGCGCCAACTTCTATCCTTCCCGTAAAGGAAAAGGACAATACGGCAAGGGACGTTCCGGTGGCCACCAAGGCCAATATCATGATTCCGGAGCTACAGGTGAGCTTAATTCAGGCATGCGATGTAATGTTGGGGGGCAGAGTGCAGTATTTTCTGAACAATTGGCGCATGATCTCCAACGATGCTTGGGTGTTAGAAACCGTTCTAGGTTTCAAGATAGAATTCTATCATCCAATTCATCAAACCTGTCTACCGACCCCTCTACTTTTTTCCAGTCAATCTCAGACTTGTCTGTCGGAAGAGATCGAAGTGCTCCTCTCCAAAGGGGCGATTGTTCCTACCCAACGCCATCCACGGGGCTTTGTCAGTTCAGTCTTTCTGGTCGAGAAAAAAGGAGGCGGGTCTCGCCTAGTTCTCAACCTGAAGGACTTCAACAGCGGGGTGATCTACAGACACTTCAAGATGGAAGGTATCCATCTTCTGCGGGATCTCCTTCGGGAAGGGGATTGGATGGTCCGTCTGGACCTGAAAGATGCTTATTTATCTATCCCGATTTTCAAGCCCCATCGCCGGTTCCTACAGTTTCAATGGCTGAACCAATGGTACGAATATCAGGTTCTCCCATTCGGCCTTTCGTCAGCACCATGGTGCTTCACGAAATTGCTGAAGCCGGTTGTAGAGCATCTTCGTTCCAGGGGGGTCCGTTTGATTATTTACCTGGACGACATTCTTTTTATGGCGGATTGCCCCCTCAAGCTTCTGCAACACCTGGAATGGTCCATCACTCTATTGCAGTCTCTGGGTTTTCTAGTCAATGTTCCCAAATCGGTTTTGGTTCCCACTCAGTCTATCGATTTTCTGGGGTTTCAAATAGATTTGTTGACTTGTCAGCTTCTTCTGCCCAATCAGAAGCTCCGCTACATCCGGAGGGAGTTGACATCTGTTATTTCCAGACAGACTGTGTCACTGAGGTCGTTGGCACGAGTGGTCGGTCTTCTAGCGTCTTCGATTCAGGCGATTTTTCCAGGCCCTCTTCATTACCGGGCGATGCAACGCCTGAAAATTCAGCATCTTCGGAAAGGTCTCCGCTATTCAGATCAAGTTCCCCTCTCGGAGGAAGTGCGGATGGAGATGCAGTGGTGGCTAGACCACATGGAGGCCTGGAACGGTCGAGCCCTGTTCGGGTCGTCTCCAGAACTGGTGATCGAATCGGATGCCAGTCGATGGGGTTGGGGAGCCCGTTGCGGGTCAGTTTCGACCGGGGGTCGTTGGTCTCCTCAGGAGTTGTCTCTCCATATCAATTGTCTGGAACTCCTAGCGGGTTCCTTTGCGATTCGGTGTTTCTCCCCCTTCAGGCGAATTGTTGCATTCTTCTCAGGATGGACAATGTTTCGGCCGTCCGCTATATCAACAAACTGGGCGGGACACGGTCCAAGATATTGGCGGAGATTGCCAAGGATTTTTGGCATTTTTGCCTCCATCGGAAGATCACAGTTATTGCAGAGTATCTCCCGGGCCGCGACAATCAGGTTGCGGATTGGCACTCCCGACATCTTCGGGACTTCAGCGACTGGAGACTTCACCCTCGAGTCTTCCGCGCCATTCTTCGGCTTTGGGGCCAGTGTCACCTGGACCTTTTCGCCTCTCGCCTCAATGCACAGCTTCCCCGGTTTTACAGCTGGAGACCGGACCCCTTAGCTCTGGCCACGGATGCTTTTCTCCAACAGTGGCCGTCGACTCTTTGTTATGCATTTCCCCCGTTCATGATGCTTCCCAGAGTCCTTGCTTACACCAAACGATTTCAAGCGGAGCTGATTCTGATTGCTCCCTTATGGAAGGCTCAAGCGTGGTTCCCGGTTCTCTTGGAAATGTGCTGTGCTCCTCCTCTCCTTCTTCCCCCGAAGCGGAATCTGTTACTGGATCCCCTCGGAGATCCGCATCCCCTCATTCTCGCCGGCACTCTCCAGTTGCTGGCATGGCAAATCTCGGGGATCGTTGGTCGATCCCAGGCATTTCTAGCAACGCTGCCACCTTCATTAGTAACGCCTGGTCTCCCAATACCCACAAGCGGTATCGAGGAGCCTGGAAACGCTGGAGTGATTGGTGTGTTCAACGGGAGGTTGATCCCGTTTCAGCAGATATCAGTCTAGTCATTAATTTTTTGACCTCTTTAGCCACTTCTGGTTTGGCTTATAGAACCGTTAATAGTTTTCGTTCTGCCATTTCGGCGGGCCATGTCCACGTTGATGGTAAACCTGTTGGTGAACACCATTTGCTTTCCAAACTCTTGAAAGGTATTCGCCTCGCGAAACCTCCCACACCGAAATATGTGGCTTTGTGGGATGTTTCGATTGTTCTAAAATTTTTGGAGGCTTGGCCTACTAATCTTTTGTTATCTCGCAAACAGTTGTCTGCAAAACTGACCATGTTACTGTGTCTAGTTTCTTGCAAACGTGTTTCGGATATTCGTGCTCTAGATCTTGCGGGTCGCTGTTTCACCCCTGAAGGTGTTACTTTCACTCTCTCTAGGAGGACTAAAACCAACACCTCCTCCATAACGTATCCTTCTTTTCCGGAGCATCCCAATCTTTGTGTTGTCCAGTGTTTGAAGGATTACGAGGTGAGTACAGCTTCTTTACGCGCTGACATGCAGGGTCAGTTGTTGATCGCCTTACAGAAGCCTTTCCGTCCTGTTGCACCGGCTACTCTGGCTCGCTGGGTGCGCGGGCTCATGTCTGAGGCGGGCATCGATGTTTCTGTGTTTGGGGCACATTCTGCTAGAGGAGCAATGGCCTCAAAAGCTTATTCCATGGGTGTTACTCTATTTGACATTATGAAGGCCGCAGACTGGTCTTCGGACTCTGTTTTTAAACAATTTTACTATAAACCGATTGTTAGTATTGCTTCTGTTGTGGTGGACAAGCTTTAAACAAGCATAATCGGAGCCTCCTGTCCTGACATAGAATTCAAAATTTGCAAACATTCGTGACAAGAATTTTCAATTCTATTAAGGACTAGGAGGCAAGGATTATCCCACCCTATTGTGACTGTGTTGCATTATCATGTATTGTACAATATTGCATACTGTTGCAGTTTTTTGTTTCCTTGTTTCTTTCCCCCCCTGATCTGCTTTGATTATTCTCCATTATTTGGATATTACGGCTATATGTCTTTTGCAGGTTCAGACCAGAAGTGATATGGTTATTCTGCCTCGAGAGTTTCCTCTACCTCCTTGTTCACGGACCCAGGATGCCTCCATCTTCTGCTACAGGATCCTGTGGATTTCGGCAGCTTGTTTGGAACTTTTGTTGTTGCTGTACCTGGGATTGTTTTTTGATGTGGAACTGTTTACCCAAAGAAAGAGGAAGAAGGACTAGTGTTTGGAACTTATATAGTGTATCCTCTATGGTTGTTCCCAAGTGTTGATGGGATTTGTAGTTCTGTTTTTTTATTGGCTGCTGAGCTTTCATTAAAGAAATGAGAAAGCATAAACCTCGCCTCCTAGTCCTTAATAGAATTGAAAATTCTTGTCACGAATGTTTGCAAATTTTGAAGTATGCTATTTACTCGATGCTGGTGGGAGTCTCTAAACATGTGACGTGTCTTATCTACGTGCTGGATGCTGGTTACCAAAGCAAATGCCCAACTGCTGAGTGTGAACTTGTGAAGTGTGGCATTTTTTTTTTTACTATTCTCTGGCTGCGCTTTACATTTGCCAGTTCAACCGCCTCTAAATGGTTTGAAAATGAAGGTGCGCACTATTCTCACCTCATGCACAGCCTTACCTACACCTTCTGTCTCCATGGATCCTCATGATGCTGCCTCCAGACACCACATCCACAGACGTGCCTTGAGCCACCCGGCTTTGCGTCTGCAGCGTGCCGCCCTTTTAAGATTGGAACTTGTGTTCTACATACTTTCATGCAGTTTCCAGCCTTGCCAACCACGTTTATTTTATTGTGTCAAGTTCAATATGGTTCAACCGGTAACGTCGTGGTGTTCTTTTCTTTCCAGTTCGTGTCTTCATTGGGCAAGTTTTCAGCAGATCCAGTTTCCATCGTGGTATACGGGACATTTTCTAGTTTTTTGTTCCTTTATCGAACCTGCTTCTGTCAAGACTGTACCTATTGTGTGCCTTTTGCTGACGCCCTCTTTGGAGCATGCCACTTATTGGTCTACGGTGACGCGCACACCTGATGTATTCATTACATGTTAATTCAACATGTTATTACTGTGTTCTTTTATCTGAATAGTGGAAAGTGCATATGTTTTTATCTCACCAGTACTTGATTTATACTGTAGGCTTGCATAATGTATGCTTTATTTTATGCTTAATATGCTTAACGGGAGATCTTCAAGCATCTTACAGTGTTTCTTTAAATTTGAGTTATTCTTGTACTTGTTTGTTTTCTGCACAACTTGTGTACAAGACATCCTCCTTTAATTTAACAGTAGCCCTTTCATATTAACTGAAGAAAGATGGCAAAATCTGCGCACCTCTTTTGCCGTAGAACTCAGTTGTGATTGTTAGGTCTCGTCTACCAGACAACGCACGCTGTCTGGATGTGAAAGACCTATTGTTCACTTAAAGTAGACTTCCAGCTCACCCAGTGCTTACCACTGATTGGCTATATGTTACTCTTATTCAATAACTTCTTCTGTTTGACCCTCCCCCAAGAGCATAGCCTCTTTACAATCATTGACTGACTTGTATCATTCCAATGCTAACATTTACGGAACTACTATTTTCCTTTTTTCATATACACATATTTTCTAGGTCCCTCCCTTGTTGCCAGCTTCACTCGCTCAAATATCCTCTCCTCCAACACTCTTGTGGTCTGTTTCTCCCCATCCCTCCATGCTTGTCCATAAAAGCACATCAACAGTGATATTTGGTAAAGAGCAGATTTTAAGGGTTGTTCTTGTTACTTTATAATCTGCATTCCATATATTGCAGGAAAGCGCATGCTTTGTTACACAAAGGGCCCGATTCCGATCTCGTTCGGACATCAAACCGAATAACTTGTGTCAGGAATGCTATCCATATGACTCGTGTCAGGGGAATCCGCCCGAACAAGTACGATTTGTTTAAATGCATCCGGATATGATTCGGTCGGACTCCTATTGACTTCAATAGGAGCCTGTGTACCGAACGTGTACACAGACTAGCATTGAAGAAAGGGGTGTCTGGGGAAAAGCGTGCACCCTGAGGCAGAACCCCCTTGGAGCTTGCTTCACTGTGCAGGGTCTGAAAGGGGGGACCCATGGGTACCCACACAGGCATGATATGGAGGCCCGAATGAAGTGGGTACCTGATATGAGCCCCCAAAGACCAATTCCGGCAACCTTTTAGATTCAGGCACAACGACTTGTAAAGGCTGTCCGAATCGTTCATCGTACCTGCTCGCTTGAAAAACCTACTCCATAGAGCTGTACAATTCGGCTCCGGAGGGCTCTATCTCCCGGAAACGATTCAGTCAGCGCTAAGGGTTTCCAGGTATCATACTTTGTTGTTGGGAATTTGGAACGAGTCAGTCAGAAACAAGAGCTCTGGATCAGTTTAGGTAAAACCAAACCTGATTCAGAGCTCTTACAGCCAAGAACGGAATTGGGCCAAAGTCTTTCATAGTGCTGGGGGAAGGGCCATCTGCTGCACTCAGCTGGTATATGAGACAGAAGGTATATCTGGCATAGCACTTCTCCTGAAGGCCCATAAACCTGCTCCTTGGGCTACTGTAGAAGACAGATGACTGATTCTCAGGGAAATAAATTAGAACTTGGCATATGATTCCCTTTACATTCTGACATTTCCTTAATATTTCTTTAATTCTGTCCAGATACAAAGACTGAAAACATTGAACTCAATGTACAGTTTTTGAGGTACAATAAGATAGATGTTTGTTTGTCCACCAGTATTTTCCAATGCTTTTTCTTTTACGTTTCTAAAGCAACAGTTTACAGACAAACATTGGCAAAGCTAAATGGTTTGCATACACATTAGATAGGTGAGGTCTATTGGCTTTGCCACTGCTTGTTTTGAAGTCTGCCAGAATAGCAGCAGGCAAATATGCCTATCAAGAAAGAAAAAAGAAGTGTATTTGAGGGGCTTTCATGCAAAAGCTACTGAAAACAAATGTGCTCAAAACAGGTGAGAAAGGAAGGAAACTGAAGCTTTACCTTTGAAGGTGGCAGTATATCAAGATCAAGACTGTCTAGCCACCCTGCTACCAACAGAAACATGTGTTTACTTGCCGCCTCCACTGTGACTCTTGTGCCCTTGCACATATGTAAAAACGGGTAGCCATGTAGAGTTTGAGGACTTCTTTATTGGTTCAAGGTAATATTTACATCAGTTCAATCTAGCTCTATTTCCAGCTCTTACACCAGCCCTGTTACCTCCCTGCTGCTCATCCCATCTCCAACTGTCACCACTCATCCACTCAGACAGCCAGGCATTCCATTCATCACACTCACACCAACATTCCATTACCATCTCTCACTCTGGCTGAGCAGCAGGAGACAGCTAGGCTGGGTAGTATTAAATAACACAGTGAGGATATAACAGACTCCCACAAACTCATAGAGCAGGTAGATATCGTAATTTACAAATCATTACTATCAGTTGTAAAAAATCCAATGTCTTGTTGACAAAAGGTTAATTTCAGAGTAAAGTATGTTTTAGTTTGAAAAACAGAACTACATCTACACTGTTCAATGTTACTGCATGTGAATGTTAGTGTCTATTGTACATTTCATGACTACGAACGTCCACCTCAAAATGTCTGCTGAAGTCATGCTATCATACCCACAGTAGCAAAGTTGTCTAATGTGTAAACAAAACTAAAGTACAGTGCAAAATTACCTTTGCTATGAGGTGGGCAGCACATGTTATACTACACATGCAATTACTTAAGCAAAGCTCTTGTTTCAACTGTGTGCAGTATGCCAACCTCTGATATAATGTGCTTTCTTTATGCTTTTTATAGCAGGTAATAAAAAGTGAAATTGCTATTTTCCCATGCTGAAAAAGACTTTAAGCAGTTCCATGTTAGATTCGAAACATTTGCTTACATTTAGTTTACTGCAAACAACAGACAACTATGCTTGCTTAGAAATAAAAACTGAAAACTGTAAATACACATAAATGCAGCAGTAAATCGGTTTTGTCTCTTTTCTGAGGGTTTATGGGACCTCAGGTGGAAGCTTGCAAATAAATATAATATTTCAAAAGAACCATTCTTGTTCCTCTATTAATATGCACATGGTTTCGAGCTGTGTGTTGGAAACAGCATGTCGTTTTTGGTGCTTTCATGCTTTCCAATGTTGAATATTGTCTTTGTTTGCCATCCACTTGTCATTTAAAGCATCACTTTGGCTTAATGGTTCCAATATTTTCCACGTTTTTGAGGCAGCTCTATTTATTGTAGGTTTTGACCTTCATGCCATGCTCTAACCTTGCTTTATTTAAGAAAAACAAAAAACAGAACTGTATAAAATATAAGGAACACAAAATAAATCTCTTTCATTTCTATGTCTGGCTTTATTTTGCATGAGCTGGCTCATTTCTTTTGCAGCAACTATTCATCATTGACACAATGCATTAACATAGCAAAAGGTTTGGCTAATGCCTCTAAAAGGTGAGACAAATTAGCTTTGCCAATGCTTGTGTTTAATCTTCATTAGGACTGTGAATCCATCAACGTCTTTCAGTTGAGGCTGCTGATGTGAAATGAGTCAGCTAGATCTGCCATTCATTGACCAGTGCCCACAGAGATTTGTGGATGTTTAAACTGATAGCCCGCGGGGGATGGTGTGTTTTTGTTTCACTGTTTCTTCAACAGTACCCTTTCTTCCAAGGCTCTCAATAACCTTCTTACTTTGAAACCTTCTTTGGTTGTGTATTCAAAATTTGATCAGCTTTTTAACTTTGCCAAATGTTTTCCATTGGTGATCACTGGTGGGGCTCTCTTAACGAGTGATTTTCAATTATCTCCTATTGGGAAACATTCTATATTTTCTTCTAAAGAGGTTGACAGGTGATTAACAGTCTTTTTTCATATTCTATTTTACTTTGTCCTTTTAATCTGACTTGCATCTCCGCTGCTGTCCTTTGGAGCATGTTGTTTTTAAATTTATGGTATATCTAGAATTCTTTTGTTGTGTTTTGCATTAATTTCCATAGACTTGTCTGTCAGGTAAGAGGAATATGGCATCAGAAACATCTGGGCTCCTATACTGACATCATATATACATGTTCATGTGCACCAAATGAAGATGTGTGAGAAGGTCACTGAGGATAACTTCAGCTTGTGCCCTTTCCTTTTTAATTAGGGCACATCAAAGTAATGGGATCGACCCTCATACAAATAAATGTAGCAGAAAGAAATCATCCTTTAACAAATGACCTTTGTCATTTTGGTATATGCTCAAGCGATCATCAGCAGATTATAGATTATCCACTGAATCCTGAAAACAGTCTTGTACCTTTTAAAATATATGGTTCGACCCTCATTTTGCAAACATTTTCTTTTCAGGTCCATTATTTTTCTCATGCTCCATTTCCAGTCCTCTGCAATCAACTACTATTCATCTCTCAAAGTCTAATCAATCAGGGATTGAGTTATTAGGGAACGAAAAAAACCTCTTGTTTTCTATACCTCTCCACCTCACTTCTCCTTCCAATTAATGCTGTTTTAGCATCTCAGCCCGTATCCCTTCCAAGAGCATTGACCAAACTCTCCAACAACACATCACCTCAAAATTCTCTTAGCCTGGGATACTGCCAAATAGAATGGAATCAAGTGCCCACAGTGCCATAATAATAATAATAACCATTTCTAAAGCGTGTGGTTACACTTCAACAGTGTGTCCCCGCGCTGAGAGATGCTACTGCTCCCTGAGAAGAAACCAAATGACACCAAAAGAAACAGATTTCTATATTCTGGGATGATTTTGTTGAATTATTTCCGCATATAATACAATATAAAGTTTGCGAAATACAAAATCCTTCTCAGTTCCTACTATGCAGATGATGCCTCTATGAATCAAATTTCTGTGAGTCTAATCTTACACATCCTATTCAAGCCCTTCCGATCACATAGTTCCCAATTTGGAGTGCTGCACTGGGTGTTTTTATTAATAGTTTTATTGGCCTGTGCTATATATCTTTTTTTGAAGGAAGATCGAAATCCAATTCTCTGTCTGTTTACAGTGGGGCTTAGAGTCAGCCTATTGCTTGTGAATCCCATTTGCTTGCTTCTTATTTGATGACTTTCCTTCCTCTTCTTGTGTTTGTCACTCCCCTGGATGACTCACATCTTTTTTTTTTGCTGATGTCACTCAGCATTGCAAATAAAAACAAATTATGTTTGCTGAATAGCATCAACAAAAACATTTGCAAATCCAATAGGTCTGTATTGGTAAAGCCAATCTATGAGGCTTTTTGGATTTGCCTGTGTTTGTTTTCATTCATCTGATAAAATAGCTCCTGCATAGATTAAAAAAGCTAGCCCTTATATTTATGCCATATTTTCCACCAGTTCTAGAAAACAAGTAAACAGGTAGTCCCAGGTAAATCCCTTCCAATACAAAAGTTACTCTAGCTCCCACATCTCCTTCTCCTTCCACTCTAGCACCATCCTGGGCACCTCAGCTGAAAAGGATCCAGGATCTATGAGGCACCTTTCAGGGTCTTGGATTCAATCTCTCAACTACACCAGCAGCGTCCAGGACATGCCCAGTGGGTACTGGTCAGCTGGGCACTCTCAGGTGCAGGCCCCCTGTGCTTTTATGTCCCTGAAGCTTAACAGGAGACCAGCCAACTAGACCTTGCAGTCTACTCACCGGTTTTTGGAACAATGGGCGGTCCCGCCCTTGGGGTTTCTTTCCAACAAGGTCAACAAGAGAAGCAGCCTTTCTCTTTGTTAAGTCTTTGTGGAAAGATACCAAGAAGCAGGATTGTGTTTTGTTCCAGGATTTATTAGTACAAGCATCCAGCCACAAGTCCAGTACACATCTCAATGCCCGCATCATTCCAACCTCCCAACAACCTCCAATTTCAAAAGATGCATTCCTCAGCATGTCAACTAACCAACACGAGATAGACACGAGTCACAGTCTCGTGCTATCTCGTGCTATACAACACACCTCCCTCTCTGTAAAAAAAACCAAAAAGAAATAAGATACATATAAGTAAGATAATGATAATAAACGAAAATATAACTCGTATACAAAGAAATAATCTTGATAAATCAATTTACAACAATTTTAGTTCCATAAAATTGGTATCATTTATAGTAATATTAATTCATTACAAAAATCCTTGTACTTTTCGGGAAGACGATGAATTCGGGTACATTTTTTTAAAGAAATAATGGGAAGCGTAGGTGTAAGACTTCCATTTGCCAGATTTTCCTCATTGTTGAATTTAAAATCCAAAAATACAATGCTTTCACCATCAGATCTAACAACATCCTTACCCCTAAATATAGAAACTCTGTTCAAATTCCAAACGCTACCATCATCAATTCTAACAGCATGTTTAAAAACTTCTATAACTTTCTTGGGATGTGACCAAATTTGACCTCCTTTCAAAACACCTTCCTTTTTCTTAATACGCACAAGATCACCAACAGAAATCACATGTTTACTCACTGATCCTTGTTGCTTTTCCATTCTCTTCTTCATCTCACCCTTATATGCACTCACTCTATTACGAACCAAATCGTAGTCAACCCTTGAAAATCCACAATGATCATGTAGTTTTTTTTTTAACCACCATGGAGTAAGTCTAGTACTGGGTTTCCGACCTCTTAAGAGTTCAAATGGGCTAACCAATGTGACAGAATTTGGTGATGTTCTATAAGACAACAACATGGATTGGAGAGCATTGCGCCAATTCAAATTGCCTTTAACAGAAAGTTGAATAGCTTCCTTAACCACTCTATTGAACCTTTCAACTTGGCCCTTGGCCTCTGGGTGGAAAACAGCAATCTTTTTGTGTATTATGCCACATTTAGTAATAAAACACTCAAAATCTTTACTGGTAAATTGCAGTCCAGTATCAGTTACTATCTCTTCTGGAGTTCCTTCTCTACAAAAAGTTTCATCCAAAAATTCTATCATATTTCTTGTTGTTATGTCCCTTACCATTTTAACTTCTGGCCATTTTGAAAAGTAATCAATCAAAACAATTCCAAACCTTTCTTGTTCAGGTAAAACACTAAACGGTCCAATGAAATCCAGACCTAATTTCCGCCATGAACCAAGAGGATATTCAACAGGACAAGGTTCAGGTCGCAAAGGAACAGCAGATTTGTCACTATTAGCACAATCTGTACACTTCTGGACAAAATGTTCCACGCAACTATCTACACCCGGCCACCAAAAGAAATCCTTTATTCGTCTTCTAGTAAACGAATTCCCTAGATGCCCTTCGTGAGTAATGCTAATAATGGTATTCCTCAATGAGCGAGGAGGAATACATTTGTCACCCCTCATGAGCAAACCATTTTCAATTGCCAATTCATCTTGTACTCTAGCATAACTCATCATATCGCCTGAAAATTTCCTTTGTTCTGGCCACCCTTGCAAAATGTAATTTTTAACTTCCGTCAATTCAATACTTTTTTCCATTTCCCTTGTCCAAGATGCCTTACTTAAATCAAATTTCTCCCCATATACCAGAGGTCTTCAAACTTTTGGATGCAGAGACCCCCCTGTCAAAATTTTCCGGTGTAAGGACCCCTTTCTGATTCGCACATTCAACAGATACTTAAATGGTCACCGAAAATCATTTTGATAGCAAACCTCATAGATCACCTATCAGTTATCTTCTCTCACCCTTCAACAGTAGACCTCCTCTCTGCCCTCACCTCTCCTCTTGCGTTTCCGCACTTCCTTCGCCACTTCACAATTCTCCTCATCCCTGACCCATTAAATCGAATTCTCACCCTCCCTTGCTGCCCTCGCCACCTCTCTTGGCTGTCTCCTCTCACCCTCTCACGCTTTCACATCTCTCACCTTGCGTCTGCTCACTTCACTCACATCATCCACCCCTTCTCTCCAATCCCCTCTCCTACCCGCATCCTGCCTCCCGCTCCGCACCTCTCTCCTTGCCTTCCAGTTGGCCTCGCATGGACCCATCCGCATTCATAACATATTATGGTACGTGTTGTGCGCCCAATATTTCTTCTGCATGTGTAGGCACAGTATGTTTGGTTTTATATTTTAGCTGTTTATTCCTATTTCTTCGTTATAGATCATCTTCCAAGTAGTTGCCCTTATTTTTCTCTTGCTCCTTATGCAAAGTTTGAGGGGCACTTCGCAAGTTTGGGGTAAAGTAACCTTTTAATCCAGATTGTCCTTGAGCTTTTTCGTTGCTATGGTTTATAGGACACAATATATGAGAAAAAAAAAGGAATAGAAATTACAAAGTCTGGCTCCATGTTTGCCTCTGTGTGTATCCTCATGCAGCACTTTGACACTCTTCTGAGCCTTAACTGCGCTTCAAAAACCATGCAAAATAATATGAGAGGCCTTAAAATTTAGCAACCAAAACAGACCCGAGGCTAATATACACATGTTTTATTAAAACAGCCCTTTTTGCCAGGCCTACGGAATAATCTACCTTATTTTTACAAAAATGAGGGAATCTACAAGGAGGAAGAAATTATTTTGGGAAACAGTTTCAGGCAAGAAAGTCTTATAGATAAGAATATGGTGAAAAGTCAGGGCATGGTGGACGAGGCAGCTTACTTACAAGTTCTACAAAGCTTCGATTGATTGGCAACATGGAAACAGCTTAGAGAGGCAAAGGCAGCCACGAGGAAGAAGCACGAAAATGACACCAGCTGAAAAAACAGCAGCAGCAATGAGATAGACCGGGGAAGGCAACAGGACGGAGTGCAAGGAAGCGGGATAAAAAAATATCGAAGCACTCCTGAGCATTCCAGAGCTGCATATTTATGGCCTCACTTCCCGTCCCGGCATTTCTTGTTGTTCATCCTGCAGTCTCTCTGATTGGAGGACAGTCGTGGATGACGTTGTATTCTTTTACGATGTCCTCCAATCAGAGAGCACATTGAGACACACCACTCTGAATCCAAAACGAAGAGCAAACGTTTTGGATTCTGGATCCAGGCAGTTCCATGCAGGAGTGCAACCAGGAATGCGCGACCCCCTTTGTATGTCTCCACGCCCCCCCTGGGGGTCGCGCCCCACAGATTGAAGACCCCTGCCATATACCAACATAACATCATGGGAAGTAAATGCAACCTCACATTCATCATCGTCAATAGAAACTCGACAAGAAGTATGCAGTCTGGACATGCAATCTGCGTGGACGTTAGTCTTCCCCTTTACATAAACCATTTCATACTGGAATGACTGTAGCCTAGATGCTAGTCTAGCAAGACGAGCTGACATAGTACGTCCTCCGCCTGGTGCCATCATATAGATAGGCTTATGATCAGTTTTTATTGTAAACTTCGTGCCCCATAAGAAAGTTTTTAAATGTTCCACCCCCCAAACCGATGCCAACAATTCCCTTTCAATAACTGAATAATGTTTCTCAGCGTCCCTTAATGCCCTTGAGGCATAAGCAATTATCTATTCCTTTCCACAGTCATTTTGTATGAGAACAGCACCTAAACCAGTGCTGCTTGCATCAACCATGACAGTACATCTTTTTCCAACAACAAAAGGTTTCAAACACGGTGCATTCACAATAAAGGTTTTGAGACTTTGAAATGCTTCAGTCATCACACATGACCATAAAAACTTTGCATTTTTCTTTAAAAGTGGTCTGAAAGGATCTACTTTCGATGACAAATTGGGGATAAATTTTGCATAAAATTCTATTAGTCCTAAAAAAGCGAATAATTCTTCTTTTGAAGTTGGTACAGGTGCTTTGATAATTCTTTCAACATGCTTCTGCTTAGGTTTAATACCAGCACCACTAATGGTGTGCCCTAAGTATTCTACTTCTTTTTCTCTAATTTTGCATTTATTAAGACGTAGAGTAAGACCTTTAACAGATAATGCAGTTATCACTTTTTTCAAATTCTCATCATGCTCCTCAACATTTTTCCCATACACAAGTATATCGTCTTGAAAAGCGATCGCCCCTGTCAAACCATCAAGTGTCTCTTTCATAAGCCTTTGAAAGACTGAAGCGGCAGTAGCTAACCCAAAAGGCATACGTTTATATCTGAAAAGACCTTTGGGTGTAATAAAGGCCTTTAAATGTTTAGATTCGTCATCCAAAACCACTTAATGGTAGGCACTTGCCAAATCAATGCATGAGAATACTTCTGCACCACCCAACATTGAGACCATCTCATGGAGGTTTGGCTAAGGATGTGCATCAACCCAGATGCAATTATTGAGATTGCAAAGATCTACACATAACCTTAACTCGCCGTTGGATTTAACCGAAATCACAATCGGAGAAACCCAAGGTGATGACTCCATGGGCTCAATATTATCTTTGTCACACAAATCCTTGAGTCAAATTTTAAGTTTGTCTCTATATGTAAGAGGGACATTTCTAACTCTGTGCCGAACAGGAACAACACCATCATTGAGCTTTATTGTGTGTTTGAAGTCTTAATACTTACCAAGTTTCCCACTGAAAACCTTTGAAAATTCTGATTTCAATCTACTTAACATGACATCCCTATCAGAAATATTAGTGTCTATGATAGAATACACAGTAGGGTTAGCTCTAGGATCAATCATAATCCCCAGTTGTTCTTGGTGAGGCCATCCTAACAAAGATTGACCTGATCTTGCAACATAAATCTTGCAATATGTAGATTGATTTGCAAAAGAATATGGCCGAGATACCCGCCACCCCCTCGCAACACAATCCCCAAAGATGGGAAACCGGAAACAGTTCTGAACTTTTGGAAGACGGGAGGGAGTGACCCTCCCGGCCGTATTTATTAAAATATGAAACAAAATTAAAACATGAAAATAACAGTTTCATATTATGTACAATTTCATTTCCACATTTGCGATGTTTGGCTAACCTTAACATATGCTCTAATACAAAGGTTCTCCTAGTCGAACTAACATCCTACAAAATATTAACTTGTAATTTGAAATTGTACATCCTAACGTTTAAGGGCCAACGGCAAGGTCGTAACCGGTGTCAAGATCCCTAAACCAGAAATGACCCCCTCACTTGTGAGGGGCGACCGCACAGAGGCGTACCTCAAGTGCCACTACCAATTTCCCTTGACTTGACGGGGGCCCCATTAAACTCGACGCCACTTAAAGGTCGTTCGAGGACTCGTGTGAGGTATCTAGAAGGTAGCGTAGACCCCCCTCCCAAACCCCACACAACTTACCACATCTGCCGTCGCAGATGACCTGGCCCCGGGAAATTCTCCAGGAGGGGGCTGTAACCCCTCCTACCCAGGAAGGGGCCTTGACCGCCTTTCCTTTCCTTTCGGCGGCCCATCCTTAGAAGGAACCGCCTCCCCGTTGAGGGGCCAATGGCCACCTCCCTCGAGCGCTCCCATCCGTAATGGGTGACGCCCACTCATAGGGATCTACCAATTAGTGCTCACCGATCATGACCTTACCGCCCGACAATAAATACGACAAACTATCTAAAACTAAATTACTAAAGAATTATATATTATAAGCATGATTATTGATCAACCCTAGTGCAAATACTTTATTTGAAAATATCCAATACATGACCATCTTTATTGCAGATTCAAAATATCACAACAATCGTCACAACCTGAAAGAAAATAGAGTCACCACATCAAAAACTTTATTCACAACAAGTAGCTGTCCTCAGGGGCTGGTGGGTGGGTCAAAATTGGCTCTTCGTTCCGTCTCGAGCTCACGTGCAGCGAGGAGGTGCAGCTTCAGAGCACAGGAACAAGAGGATGCTCTCTTGGCTTGTTGCTCCTTTTATCCGTCTTCAGGGCGGGCGTACACCCGCCCCTGCCTGCCCCAAGGGGCGTGGCCGGCCGCGTCAGTGTCTAGGCCAGCCCACTCCAGGGCGGGAAAAAGGCGCGCCCCGGCTACGCCGCTTCGGGCATACCAGCCGAGGCTCGCCTCCCGCCCAAGATGGCTTCCCGGGGGGATCGTGGTACTCCACCATACGTTCGGGGGGACCGAATGGTCGCCCCTTTCCATATGGCCGAGATACCCGCCACCCCCTCGCAACACAATCCCCAAAGATGGGAAACCGGAAACAGTTCTGAACTTTTGGAAGACGGGAGGGAGTGACCCTCCCGGCCGTATTTATTAAAATATGAAACAAAATTAAAACATGAAAATAACAGTTTCATATTATGTACAATTTCATTTCCACATTTGCGATGTTTGGCTAACCTTAACATATGCTCTAATACAAAGGTTCTCCTAGCCGAACTAACATCCTACAAAATATTAACTTGTAATTTGAAATTGTACATCCTAACGTTTAAGGGCCAACGGCAAGGTTGTAACCGGTGTCAAGATCCCTAAACCAGAAATGACCCCCTCACTTGTGAGGGGCGACCGCACAGAGGCGTACCTCAAGTGCCACTACCAATTTCCCTTGACTTGACGGGGGCCCCATTAAACTCGACGCCACTTAAAGGTCGTTCGAGGACTCGTGTGAGGTATCTAGAAGGTAGCGTAGACCCCCCTCCCAAACCCCACACAACTTACCACATCTGCCGTCGCAGATGACCTGGCCCCGGGAAATTCTCCAGGAGGGGGCTGTAACCCCTCCTACCCAGGAAGGGGCCTTGACCGCCTTTCCTTTCCTTTCGGCGGCCCATCCTTAGAAGGAACCGCCTCCCCGTTGAGGGGCCAATGGCCACCTCCCTCGAGCGCTCCCATCCGTAATGGGTGACGCCCACTCATAGGGATCTACCAATTAGTGCTCACCGATCATGACCTTACCGCCACAGGCCGGATAGTTGACCGGCTATCCGGACCCCCCACAACACTCCTACCTAAAGGTCATGTCTTAAGGTCTGTAGCCAAGCTATACAGTCCCCTATGAGTAACTCGTTCCCCACCCGGGACAAATGAACACCATCCCCCAGATACATACTGTCACCAGTAATACAACCATGCGAAATAGAATGCAGTGTATTGGAACGGAACAACCTACTCACTTTGTTATTAATTTTCCTTACTGAATGATTCAGAGCAGAAGCAGAAATAGCCCCCCGCCATACTTTTCGTGGGATCATATGGGACCATGCAATCGTGCACCCTGGAACTCTCCTCGCCAACCAACTTACAGTGGAAAGCATCGCCTCAAGAAGAAGTCGTCTACCAGTGGTGACCAAATCATTGCCCCCAAGATGTACTATGACTATAGACGGCGGTGACCTCCTCCGCCCTAACAAACCCTCGAAAAATGATTGAAACTGGTCAATACAGAGTCCGCCCCTTCCGTAGAAGGACACCCTGTACCCGTATTCCCCAGCCACGTGAATCATGTCACCTGCTTTGAATACGTCCGCGGCACGCCTCACGTATGAGTGGCCCACGACCCACACCTCCTCTTTCACAGCCGGTGATGTCTGACCGCTGGCCCGGTGTTGGGTCGACTGCATAGTCCGCCCCGCCTCGTAGGCTTGCGAAACTGAAACCAAACAAAACAAGAAGCGTGAGTACATCATTACAGCTTCACAACATGTGCAACCGCACATACCTTTTATAACAATTGGAGGACCAACGCCCCACACGTTTAACTTGTTCAACATCCAGACCCCTGGCTGTAGCCTCTGTAGCAGCCCCTATCCGAAAGGAATGGGTCCCAAACTCGCCCGGGTTCAAGCCCGCAGCAGTAATTGACATCGCAAGCACCCGCTGAAACTGAAACCTCGTCAGTGGGGTGGCGTCAGCGTGTCTCAACAAGGTCCCCCCCCATGATGCCACCCTTTGTGTTAAATATGTCTCCACACAACTCACCGGGCACATGGAGGACCCGGGAATCCTTTGTATGATTATGCAATCACCCATCGCACCCTGATCGGTCTTGGACCTGAAAAACGAGACAGTCATTGTCTCCCCTCTGATCTGAACGTGCTCTCGGCACAGTCCCCCCATCACATCCTGCTTGTTCCTCGCCACTAGTTCGCTCACCCGCATGGCCCCATGGAATGCCAGCGTAAAAGCGGCTCGAAATAACACTGTTTCAAACTGGGATGAACATGTTGCAGGGAGTCTGGATAATAACAGGGCCAACCTATCCAAACCTATCGGGCGCCTTTCATCTACTTTGCGACCCTCAAGGCGTTGCCACCCACGTAGCGCTTTTTGCACCACGAAAGACGCTGTCGGGTCCTGGATCCCATGAGCCCTAGCCACAAAGGAAATGGCGGCCCGATGCCTCTGGGCCGTAGCCACTGATTTGCCTGCCTGATGTAAAGACAGCAAAAAGTTTACTACAGACTCTTCCTGGCCCCAAAGCTCCCCCCTAGCAGCCCCCAAAAAGGCCCAATAGGATCGGAACGCCCCTTCATATGCCTTTTTCGTCCTGGGTGCTAAACTCTCTCCCACGAGGTTACGAAGTTCGGGGCACCGAGAGACCAGAGAGCTTCGGGAAAGGGTGCCACCACCGGGTCCGCTGTGGGCAGAAAACCCCAGAAGGCCTGCATATGAAAACGAGAAAGCGCATCAGCCGCTTTGTTCATTACCCCCGGGAAATGTCTTGCCCTAAATAGTACATTCAATTGCATACATAGTAATACGATTTCCTTGAGCAATCTCAGAATCCATTTGCATCGTGCTGCCTGGCTATTGATACACTCAACCACGGTCATGTTATCAGACCAGAATACCACAGAGTGATCCCTGAATCCCTCAGGCCAAGTTCTCAGGGCCACCAGAATGGGAAAAAGTTCTAGGAAAGCAATGTTACTTGTCAGTCCATTATCATGCCACCACGACGGCCATTTTTGTGCCGACCACTGCGTGCCGAATATGGCACCGAAACCAATGCTCCCAGCCGAATCTGTCCACAGCCCCAGCTCCTCAGAGGACACGGCTGGTTTGTTCCAGACAATGCGACCATTGAAATCCGCCAGAAATGCCAACCAAATGCGCATGTCCTGGCGAACCTCTGCCGAGAGCCTTGTGCGATGATGACCCTCCCTCAGGCCGACCATGGCTTGAGCGATCGAGCGAGAAAAGGGGCGGGCCATCGGTATAACTCTTAGGGCAAAGTTCAATTGTCCCACCAATTGCTGTAACTGATGTAGCTTAACCTTAGACTCACTTATACACATTTGCAGGGATGCCCTGAATCTTAACACCTTGTCTCCTGGTAAACGAAAACAACCTTCTTTGGAATCGAGCTCGATCCCCAGAAACTCGAGGCAAGTCGAGGGACCCATCGTCTTACCTGGCGCCAGTGGCACACCAAACTGATTCATCAAGACACAAAATGCAGACAAAGCCTGCCCACATTCCGGATCCCCGGCTGCCCCCAGAAACAAAAAGTCATCGAGATAATGCATAACATGGTGAAACCCCGTCTTCTTTGTGAAGACCCATTGCAGGAAGCAACTGAACATTTCGAAATAGGCGCAAGATATAGAGCACCCCATCGGCATACACTTATCCATGTAATAATGACCCTGAAACATGAAACCAAGAAGACGCTGATCGTCTGGATGTACCGGGAGCAACCGGAACGCTGACTCGATATCAGATTTTGCCATCAGCGCCCCGGGCCCCAGGCGATTCAATATGGCTACGGCCTCATCGAAGGATGCGTACCGCACCGAACACACTTCCGGGTCTATCGCATCGTTTACGGAAAGACCACGTGGGGCTGATAAATTATGTATCAGCCGAAACTCACCCGGGTCCTTCTTGGGGACCACCCCTAAAGGGGAACAAACAAAGTTAGCCACTGGTGGTACATTAAATGGACCGGCGACTCGACCTCGAGCCACCTCTTTCCCGATCTTTTCTTGTACCACGGTCGTATGCTGCAGGACCGATATCTGGTTGTTACATTTTGCTATACCCTTAAAATCCCCCACTGGGATGCGGAAACCATATGAAAACCCGTTCCGCAACACCCGAGCGGAAGCGTGATCCGGGTATTCGTTGAGCCAAGGAATCATTGCCATGGTATCAATTGGAGTAGGTAAAGGCGCCCCACGGACTATGTCAGACCTGTTTGGCGCCTCCTCTACCCCCGTTATCACCATTTTTGGCTCTGCACATGGACTCAGGATGGGATGATTGCCCACACCCACTACACTCGTGCCTAAATTTGCATGACCCCTGGGGCCTAGTACATTTTCCCCTGTTAAAGTTCCAACATACCCCCCTTTTACCTGTGTTTCCGATTGGCCTTGAGTGATTTTCGTTACCCGTACCTGATCGAAAGGGCGTCCCCGCATATTGGCGGGAGGATTCAACAACATTACTCCCTACTAATGGCACTTTCAACATACCAGAGTCCTCCATTTTGGACCAGGACACAGAATCATAACAATCCCAAGTTAAGTTTCTATCATGCTCTTTCGCTTTTCTGAAAATATTATCGTAACAGAACCAATGATTGCCCTCGTGTGATACAGAATACCCCATGATCCGTGACTGATAAATCGGCAATTCAGGCAGTAATTCGGGCCTCCGTTCACCCAAGATGGATGTAAAAACCCCCCATGCTTTGCCCCAATTGCCAATGTTTTCATTTACCTTGAAGGCGGCCATCTTTGCGCGCCAAACACTCGGATGCATGAGCTCCTTCTGGCTCTTAACATGCTCCATCTCATAATGATCGGTAAGCAACGAGAAAATGTTTATATACTCCTCTGCCCATATCTTCTCTTTGATAGCTAGAGGGACATGTTGACCCAACTTTTCCCTTCGAGAGGGTGCCGACTCATCCCTCGCAACCGGCAAAGGCCGCTTACCTGAGCTGGAAGCTGTATCTGCGACTGCCGCAGCCGGCAATGGCGCCTTCGTCGCTTCCCTTGTTTCCCGCAGCTGCCTCATCAACACCCGTGCGTCGTCAGCCGTGGCGCCCTTGCTACCTTTACCCAACCACGCTGCTAATTGTGCTGCCAGTTCGGGCGGCATATCTTCTCCGGACACGGGGGTGACCACTACGGGAATCGGATTCCCTTCCTCCGGCACAGGAATGGGTGCCTCACGTGGGTTACAGGGAACTGGGACGTCTCCCCCCGTTGCTCCCCTTCTGGGCCTCTTGCCTTTTCCACCTGGAGCTGTTCCTGCCAAAGGCCGTTTCGGCCCCCCTTCCTCGTCTTTATCCGCCATTCGCTTTTTTAGGTCGGTCACCTCCTTCATGAGAACACGCAGCATCTGCTCGGTAGTCATTCTCTTTCCCGCCTTTTTAGGCATTCTCCAACAGAGTATCTGTAAAACAAACAAGAAGATTACAACGCTCAAAATTGGCTCTTCGTTCCGTCTCGAGCTCACGTGCAGCGAGGAGGTGCAGCTTCAGAGCACAGGAACAAGAGGATGCTCTCTTGGCTTGTTGCTCCTTTTATCCGTCTTCAGGGCGGGCGTACACCCGCCCCTGCCTGCCCCAAGGGGCGTGGCCGGCCGCGTCAGTGTCTAGGCCAGCCCACTCCAGGGCGGGAAAAAGGCGCGCCCCGGCTACGCCGCTTCGGGCATACCAGCCGAGGCTCGCCTCCCGCCCAAGATGGCTTCCCGGGGGGATCGTGGTACTCCACCATACGTTCGGGGGGACCGAATGGTCGCCCCTTTCCAATATTCCCCCAAAAGAAACCAACCAAATCAATTTTGTGTCCTGTGTAACCTCCTGGAGAGATGTCAGGTTTGAGCAAAACCTTATTTTGCCATTTTCTTTTACAACATCTAATCCAATTGTAGTATACCATGCACATGAATCAACAAAAACATTTATAATCATTTCATCAATAACTACATCACAAGATGGAAACCTACTTACACTCTCACTCCCGCAAATATTAATTACAGTGTTGATATCATTTTCATTTATACATTCGTAGTCATCAACATCTTGAACAATGTTAACTTTTTTAGTAGTAGATTTGCAAAATTTAGTAAAATGCCCTTTTTTATTACACTTTGAACACATTTTATCAAGAGCGGGGCAGGATTTAGAATTTGCTAAATGATTAGGACTTCCACGTGTAAAACAAATCCATTGAGTGTTCTTCTTCTCACTTTTAGTATATTTAGGTTTCCAATCGTTCTTAATAGGATTCTCGTTTTTTTGAATGAAAGATTTCTTAAATGTATCTCCCTTTTTTGAAATGCTGAAAACATCTCCTTTTTCAATCCCTCTTATTTCCTTCACAAATTTTTCAGAATGTTCAATTGACCTCGCAATATCAATAGCAGCATTTAGAGACATATCAGATGTTGTCCATAGTCTTTCCTGAACTTTTTATTGTTTGTTCTCACTAGTATTTGGTCTCTCAATACTTGTTCGTAAGTGATATGCTCAAAATCACAAGTAACAGCAAGCAATCTGAGAGCAGATACGAAATCTTCAATTGATTTGTCAGCATGCTGTTTATGAGAATAAAATATAAACCTCCCCATGACAATATTCTTTTTCTTTCCAAATCTTATTTTCATTTGTTCTGCAGCGCGGTCATAAACATTTTTATCAACGGGATTGATTAACGCAGGTAAAGTAAGAAATTCTTTTAATCTAATTCCTCCAAGACAATGTTTTAAAAGAGAAAAATTCCTCTCTGCTTCACATTCTGTTCCTTCCAAACCCTCAAAAAAGGCTAAAAAAAACTGGTTCCCATATTTCCCAGTCCATAGGTGGATCACCTTTGTTTGCCAAAAATGAGGGAGGAGGAATAATACCACTCATTGTTCAATTAGTAGTGTATTAGTAATTGTACTACTATTTTATGAATGCATTTAAAAGACGCTTTTATAAGTAGTACAATGTAGAAACCAAAACATCCAGAATAAAATTGGTACCTTAATCCAAAACTTAATCGAATTTTAAGTTTTTATTTTCGTGGATTCCAGCCGTTTTGAAGTTGAAAATGACAAAAAAAACGATGAAATTACCTTTAAATCGGAGTTGACTAATCCAAAATGGCCGCCGAGGTTATGACGCTTCTTTTTAAAGAAGATAGAGGTTGTTTTGCAAGCGTTTTACGTCAGACGTTTATTCATGTCTGAACGTTTGTTTCTTTAGGAATTGGAAGTACTCGCTTGCGCTCGAACAGTAAATCAGACCTCGCGCGGACGAGAAGAAAAGTCACTCAGTAAATATAATTTAAATTACCGTACCTTAAGTGATTTAAGCGTCAATGAATAGTCTGTTTGGTCAGTCAAACTCCGGAAAGGTAGAATCTTGGAAGAGAAACAAACAAAAAAAAATAATAATAATGGAAAAAAAATTAAAATGAATAAGGAATCCTTCTTTCAAGTAGTAGATATCCAATTAAAGGTTCTTTTCTCCCTCGCCGCCAGTGTGGAAAGATACCAAGAAGCAGGATGATGTTTTGTTCCAGGATTTATTAGTACAAGCGTCCAGTCACAAGTCCAGTACACATCTCAATGCCTGCATCATTCCAACCTCCCAACAACCACCCATTTCAAAAGATGCATTCCTCAGCATGTCAACTAACCAACACGAGATAGACACGAGTCACAGTCTCGTGCTATCTCGTGCTATACAACAGTCTTGTCTTAGCTCAGCAGGTGCAGCAGGGTCAGTCGTCTGATGTGTTGCAGCCTTACTTTCAGAGGTCTACAGGCCAACAGGTGCAGTCCTTTTTCTTTTGTCCTTTCTGAGTTCAGCAGTGTTCTGGGGCTGTAAGTCAGGGTTGCCTATTTTATGCCAATTTTGAGTTTGTAGGTGGGGAGGACTCCCCAGGTAATAGGGATAGACTTTCATGGAGCAATCCTATCCTTTCAAACATCATTTCCTGTGTGGTTGACACTAAACAATTCAACAGTGCATTTCTCTGCCCAAATCCAAAATGTTGGGCCCTTCTTCCCTGGGTCAAGGCTATGGGTAGTTCCTCCCTTGAGGAGTGCCCAGTATAGTTAGCCACCCTTCCCAGAAAACTGGTTCTGCAATAGGTTTAACCCCTCTGGAGGAGATACCAGTCTGCCAACCTACACAAAGGAGTGGGCAGGCTAAGGTGTGACTGCATTTGTTTGCCAGTATGAAGCTGGGACATCTGTGGCCACTTCCCTTGGGTCATCCTCTCCAGGTTTACGTCACATCTCCTGCCTCCAGCAGACTGTTTGTCCCCCGCTTGGGAGCCCTTCACACCTCCTGGAAAAAGGGCGACCAGGTTGTCTCAGGTGACAACCGCTGTAGTTAAACAGGAACAGGTGCCAGACCTTTGAGGGAAAGAAAATGGTGATTTACTAAAGTCACCTTTGCATTAAAAGTTACTTTAATCCAACTTCAACATTAGGTTGGGCTTAATTTAACAATTAATTTTATACCTTGGGGTACTATGTTTGGTATTCCTAAATGGAAGTAAGCACTTAGCCAACTGGACTACCCGACTTACTTCAGTGAACACGAAAATCTAATTTGACTGCTTCTCACTCAGTGGTTTTGCTTCCTCTTCTTGCGTTTTTCCTTATGCTGAAGCACAGCCTTTTCTAACCATTCTTTTGATATTAGTGTTTTTTTTATAAACAAACTTTATTGGGCATTTGAAAGACAAGGCATCATACAATACAGGCGTTTACTCCACTCGGCAAGCCTGCTAAACTACAACTCTGATAAATATGCAATTTGAAAGTACTATGTTAATGTCCATATCCGGACTCCATATCCTCAGGAGCTTCAGTAGTAGGTGTCTGCTAAACACATGCCTACAAGTGAAACAGTAAATTATTCAACCCTCCTCCCCTCCAAACATTTGATTGCAGTGTTGCCAATGCTATTCAACCCAGAACTTCTGAGACTATTCAAATTCATTAAATGGTTCGGCCAGAGATGGAGTCCTTTGGGCAGCATGCTTGCCTAACATGTCTTTGGCCCTGGTGGCCAAGCATGCCTCTGGCTTTGCTCAAGCACAGGCCAGACTTTGTTTCTCCCCTGCCCTCCCAGATACATGGATTCAGCATTCACTTGTATATCCTTTTCAGGTTTCTTTTCTTTTGGCTCCCTAATTTATTTGTCCTTGACCTGTTTTTTTTCTCCTTGCTTCTTATGAACGTGTTTCTTTTCCTGCCCTTGCCCTACCCTCTCCCTTACTCTCTTTCAGGCTCCTGTTCTCTATAGAGCTGTCAGTCTATTTGCCCGACCCCTTTGTGGTCTGTTGGTGCCAGGTGTTTTTCATGTATGTTCTTTCCTGTTCTCCGTCAGCGGGAGGCTGGAGCATTGATGCAGTTGTGTTTTTCAGATCGACAACTCCTAAATTATTGGAGCTCATGCATCGATAGGAAAATTGTGACAACGATAAAAAGAGGATCCATTTTATATTAGCCTATATGTCCATAGCTTTGAAAATCTCCATTATTATTATAATGTGAAAATAATCGGATGATTAATTAATTATTAATGTTTTATGATTTAATAACGTAGATAAAAGATTGACATCATGAAGACTGTGATTATTGACCTCTGTTTCGTTCACTCTAGGTTAACTCCCTAACTAGGGTTTCAGCCAGGGTTTACTGCGTGCACAGCTGGATCAGCTGGATTTTCTATCCAGGATTGCAATTGGAATCAATATATTAATATGTTTGGGGGGGTG
The DNA here is from genome assembly GCF_964263255.1 of Lissotriton vulgaris. Classification (NCBI taxonomy): domain Eukaryota; kingdom Metazoa; phylum Chordata; class Amphibia; order Caudata; family Salamandridae; genus Lissotriton; species Lissotriton vulgaris. Next base: position 166,649,082 of record NC_141691.1, on the reverse strand, counting down.
GGGCAGTGGCTTCGTAGAGCTCCCGGAGGCGGCGGCACCGCCGAGGAATTTGTTATGTTCACTGCGTGGTAAAACTTACAGCGCCGGCGTCGAAAATCGGGCAGATCCCGTAGACGTGCTTCTGAATGCGGTGGACATGCTAACGCGCTTGAAATCACCCGTTTTTTCTCCTGGCATCTAAGGGCGCCCACCATTTTATATACACTGGCAATCTGAGGTGACTCTCTTTTTCCTTTGCTCAACGTACTTTTGTGCTTCCGCGTACTTGTGCATTCAATCACAACAGTTATGCTTAACTCCTGAACAGCTTTGAATCAGAAAGTGATTTAACTGGCAATGTTTCACCGCTTTTGAAAAAAGAGCTCTTCTATCTTCACTTAGTTATTAGCAGCTATTTTGGATCCAAGAAGCCTACGTATATAAGACTCCTCATGAACATTGTTTTTTTAATTCATTAGCTCATGTATTTCGCCTATATTTAATATCCTGCATGTTTTTTGGTTTTTTCCAATGTTATGGTTGAAGGCTTTTCACTATGGGGTGGTCTTTTTCCAGTTAACATGTAGGTCATTATAGTATTGCTATAAGGTACTCTTTTCATAATTGAGGCTTATTCATCATTTCAAAGGCCTTACAGGTGTTTTTCCCCCTGTGAATTATTTATTCATTAATTCATGATGCTGTTATTTATTATAGCTCTTCATTATTGAGCTGATAACCTACTCAGTCATGTGTGTACTTCTTCTCCTCATTAAGCATGTGAGGGTTTCACGCACTTACCTCTACTGGCTTGCAATAGAAATTGTATCTCCCTAGCTTATATTAGCATATCTCATTTATATGGGCAGGCTGAAAACAGCTAAATTGTTGGGGTCTCTGGCAAACCATTCTTCTATTTCTTGTGCTCGCCTTTACGCTCGCCGCATAAAAATGGAGGACTCTCTGGCCTCTTCTCCAATGGGTTCTTCTGCCTCCTCCGCTACAACCATTAAGGTTTCAACTAAGCGGTTGAAAAAAGATCTACCATCACCTCCAACGCATTCTTCGTCTGTCTCAATGGATATTCTCCCAGAAGAAATACAGGCGTTACGCCCATTTATGGAGTAGACTAATTTGAAGATACAAGTCTTGACTTAGGGATAGTCAAAAATGGAAGAGAGAATCACAGCAGTAGAACAAAGTGTGGACTCTTTGAGTTCGACTTGCGCTCAGGTGGAAGCCCTTCAACCACAGGTTGCATCTTGCCAGAAGCAAATTAAAAACCTTGAAAATAGAAATAGAATGGATAGTTTACACATTTATGGATTGCCAGCAGGTTCAGAAGGGTCATATTCTATAGCTTTCTTCAAATCCTTTTTGCCGACAGTGTTCAAGTTGCCGGATACAACTGTCTTGAACATTCAACACGCTCACAGTCTGGGTCCCTTACATTCCTCGCCATCTGCTCAACGCAAACCACGAGGTGTGATACTTTATTTTTTGGAGTACACTGATCTTCTCTTGACACTGGCTGCAGTTTGTTCGCTAAAACGGCTTTCATCATCTGGAAACCAACTTTACTTCTCGCAGGATTACGCAAAACCTACAGCGGATGGAAGAAAAGAGTTTTTGTCTATCCATTCTATTGGGGCGCAGTTTGGCTTATTTCACCCTTGCTTGTTCAAAGAAACTTTCAACAATAGTATTGTTACTTACGATGACCTGGTTAAGCTTAAAGGCTTCTTGAACTCTCATTGCCCTGACAGAATGGAACTTTCTAGATCCCGCCCTTGATGGTTGTCCTCTTGCAAGATTTCTATGCGCAAATTTAAATTGTTACTCCATTATGCTGCTTTTGTAGCTCATTGACTATCCATTAGAATCTATATTGTTATGATCTATTTAATGGGATTTACTGTTATTATTTTTTTAAGTGGATTAATATTTATAAAGTTCCTATTAGTCATTTACTTGTTTATAACATTGAAATTGGTTATTTAACTTTTTCTTCACGTTGTCCTTCCCTCATGTTTGTGATTGCTCTTCCCAAAGTTGTGCCGTCTTATCCTGTGGAGTCCGGAAGTTTTATCGTTCCATGTGGCCTCCTCCCTCCCCACCCTCTTTATGTTTTCGGACTCCTTCAGGGTATAGTTTTCTTCTTTTTTTCCTTCTCCCTTCTATCAACGATACCTTTACCCTTCTTTACTCATCCATTGTCATCCATCTTTAACTTGTATCTGCATAATGTCTCTTCTTTCTTCTTTCTATCTTTTGCTCTACATCTTTTCTATCATCTTTCTTTTCTTGATATATTTCTTGTTCATGTTGCTTATCTCGATACTGCTTATAATGTCTTCCTTTTTTGCATATTCCATTTGTCACATGCATGTCCTTTTTACCACTCTTGTCTATATTTCCTATTTATAAAAATGGTTTGTAATTCAGCTAGTTGGTCTGCCTTCTGGTTTATACTTCTTTATTTGCTTTTTCTTATGGCTATTTGTTTCATACTCGTCCTCTTATTCTACATATGTCTTTAAACATTATCTCTTGGAATGTGAAAGGTCTTCATTCCCCCATTAAAAGACAATGGGTCCTTACCGACTTGGCCAAGGAGTCTCACCTCACAGCATAAGAATCTATTAAACTGAAGAGAGGTTGGGTTGGGGAGGTTTTCTATTCGCCCGATGATGGCAAAAGGAATGGAGTTCTGACCCTCTGTCGTAAAATCACTCTCTGTTACAGTATTATCGCAAAGCCCTGCTGAAAATTGTAGGTGGCTCTATACTAAGCTTCTGTTTGATAAAGTTCCAATTTCACTGTTGAATGTTTATGCACCGACTACTGGGGAATGCTCCTTTTGGTCGACCGTAGCACATCATCTTGCAGATTGCATTGATGAAAATTTCATACTCACAGAGGATTGTAGCCAATGACATGACACCTTTCTTGACCGTAACTCTATGGTCTACTTTGTTCCTCACAAAGCCCACAAATCATTTGTACAAACTATCAAACAATACAAGCTTATTGAAGCCTGAAGATGATGTAATCCTACTATTAAAGAATACACTTATTATTCTCCAGCTCACCATACTCAGTCAAGACTGGACTATTTTTTCATTTCTCATAACATATCACAGTCCTTAATGACAGCGGAGATTTGGATCTATCCTAATCTCTGATTGTGCTCCCATCACTATGAAATTAGACATTTTACAAAGTGGCGCTTCAATAACTCCCTTCTCTCAGACAAGACTTTTGTATCTTCTTTCACTACATATTTTAATAAATATTTCTTACCCAACCAGACTGATGACCTTCCCTTTCACGTGATTTGGGACGCCTTCAAGGCAACAGCTAGGGATTTTATTGTTGGATATGTCTCTACAAATCATAAAAAGTCAAAAGAGCTTGCTACCTCTCCTGGCTAGGATAAAAGGACTTGAACACTCTTTTTTATTCTTCTAGATCAAAAGAATGCCTATCAGAACATATTAACGTTAAATTTCAATTTATTAATGAATCAACTAATAACGCTTCTACGTACCTCCTGAAGTCCAGTGCAAAGTTTTATGGTGGGCAGAATAAAGCTGGTAGGGTCTTAGCCAATTACTTGAAAGTTAAACATAACAAATTATATATAGAATCTATTATGAAGTCTCAGCAAGAATTGAAATATAAAGACAACAACATTTTAAATGAATTCCTTAATTTTTATCAAACGGTCTATACCTCAGAAGCATCTCCTACAGAACAACATTTTTCTCAGTTCTTGTCAGACATAATTTGAAACGCCTCAGCTCAATCTAACCTTTCCAATTTAGAACTTGATCTTTCACAACAAGAACTACAAGCCGCACTCTTGGCACTTAAAAAAGACAAAGTCCCTGGCCCAGATGGGTTTACAGGTGAAGTTTTTACACATTCTGCCTCCTTATTAATTCCAAAATTGCATTTATTGTTAAACTCCTTTCTGTCCTCAGGTAAATCTTCTGGTACTTTCTCTGAAGCTCTCATATGCCATATTCCCAAAGAGGGAAAAAACTTGAAATACTGTAAGAACTATCAACCAATCTCTCTTGGTAAAGTTGACTATAAAAATCTTCTCTAAATCATTACTTTCTCGACTGGATTCATACCTTCCTGACTTGTTGGGATTGGAACAATCGGGTTTCGTTAAAGGACGATATATCACAGATAACACCCATTAGTTCTTTGATATTTTATACAAATCCTCTCATGTTACACATTCTTTGGCTGCTATAGCACTGGACACTGTGAAAGCATTTGATAGAGTGGAATGGCCGTATCTTTTCCAAACCCTCAAGTGGTTTGGCTTTGGACTTAAGATATTTTCCTTAATTTCGCTTCTATATTCTAGTCCAAAAGCAGCAGTGAGCGCCAATGGTATGTCCTCCTCTTTTTTACCTTGGGGAGAGGTGTCCGCCAAGGCTGTCCCCTATCTCCATTTCTTTTTAACTTAGCGTTAGAACCGTTTCTATACGGATTTGCCAGAACAAAGACATTCAGGGTTTTAATTTTAATGACACTCACATTAAATTGGCAGCATATGTGGATGATATATTGTTATTTTTGTCCCAATCCCAAACCTCCATTTCTGTGGTTTCAAATGAAGTTGATTCCTTTGCAGCTGTCTCCGGATATAAATTAAATAAAGATAAATGTGAAATATTACCCCTGACAAAGTACACCTTTAAAGATGACTTTGGGGGGGCGTGGCCAAGATGGCGGGGTGAGCAGACGCTTCTTCCCGCAGCTCCTCCGGCCCGACTAGGCCCGAGCCCTCTTTCGTCAGCTTCTCTCCCCCCGCTGACGCTCAGCGACCGCGGGTCGAGTGGCGGAGACCCTGGGGCACATATTGATGCAACTTTGGCCCCGAACGGTCCGGCTGAAGCACGCTTAGAAACGATAAACGAACTGCGGAGCGCTTGGGGGGCGGAGCGGAGCGGAGCGCTGGCCTGGTGGCTTGGACGGATCCTGGTGCTGATACATGGTGGCCTGGCATGGACTTCGCTTGGGTGCCCGCATCAGGCGGTGCCCGATTGGGAACGACGGAGGCTAGCTGCCACGGGATGCCGCAAAGAGTGGACCCTGTTGTGTGATCGTGGTGGCCCCTGGATCTGCAGCGGTGGCTTACGACATGGAACGGACCCCGGCCCATCGCAAGTATGAGACACTGCTCAGAATCTGAGGCCAGGTTTATTGTTTCTCTTCGTTGGCTGGTCGGCCTCGGCTGGGACCCCTATCAGTGACACTGTTTCCCGGTGCGACTTTGGTGGCGCCGTCGGGCTCGGACGATCTACCCGGCTACGCCCACCCGCCATCTTGTCTTCCAGGCGACGGTGATGAAGCCCTCCTATAGTGTCGCCCGGGGACGACTTCTGCACCCCTGACCCGGCAAAGCTCTTCCTTCCTGAGGGACGTTGCAGCCTGGGTCCCCCTGGTGGGGGCCAGCGTCTGACTTTGGGCTGGGCTGTGAGTTGCCTTCTACGACAGGACTGGCCCGCCATTTTGTCCTCTGTGGCGCAGATCCCTTGGTGTCCCTACTATCACGGGCGTTCCCCCTGGCGGCGCTCTGCCGGCTGTTGGAGACTCATCGGAACCGAGGCCTGCTGCTAGTGACCCGAGCTCGCATTCCCAACTGAGTGGATTGTGGCAGCTTACGGGGCGCGAATGTCGGGGAACCGAGGGTCAAGGAAAGAAGACCGCACCCTGCCGGACATGCTTGGCAGGGCCCAGCAGCAGCGGGACAGGACGCAACCGTCCCCGAGCTCTTCGAGGGCTGCAGCGGACCCGACTGGAGGCGAGCCCCACGTCACGAGGTCCTTCATGGAAGATCTGTTCAGCTCGCTTAAGGCCGACTTCCAGACGCTGAAGCAGGAGGTGGCCAGCGAAGTGCGCAAGGTCCATAGAGAGGTGGAGGGCCTGAGCGAACGGATGGAGTCGGCGGAGGCAGCGGCTCAACGGAGGGACGAAGAGATTGTCCATTTGCAGCAAGACGTTCTCCGCCTCAGGGAGCAACATGTCGAACTCCAAGCGCACAATGAGGACCTGGAGAACAGGTCAAGAAGGAACAACATCCGAGTTCGGGGTGTGCCGTCCGCGGATGAGGGGACAGATCTGACGGGCTACCTGAAGGACTTGTTTCGAGAGATTCTGGGAGAACCCGCGGATTTCCCGATCCGAATCGACAGAGCCCACAGAGTCGGCCGACAGCGACAGTCGACGGCACCTCCACCGGACATCTTGGCCTACCTCCCGGATTTCCCGGTGAAGGAGCGCATCATGGCCGAAGCCCGCAGAAAGCAACTATTGACCTTCCGCGATCGCCCTGTGGCACTGTATCAGGACCTGTCCACTATCACGCTACAGAAGCGCAGGTCCTTCAAACTTGCAACAGATTTCCTGCGAGAGCATGAGACGCCGTACTCTTGGGGGCATCCCTTTCGCCTGATATTTCGCTGGAACGGAGTGCTCCTCCAGCTGTGTTCCTTGCAAGATGTCTGCGGTGTCCTGGGCCTCACGGCCGCGGAAGAGGGAGAAGCAACACCGAGCTGGAGGCGTTCGGATAGAGGAGGACGGCGGAGATCAGCGAGGAGGAGGTCGGCGGCGAGTGCTGGATGGCCGGACTCGCCCACTATTAGGGCAGACATGGCCAGCGCACTGAGGGAAGCGGCCAGGGACTCGGTCGCCACGAACGGTGTCGCCTTGACGGCGTAATCTCACTCCGGGGGGAGATGGACATAGCTTCTTCAGTGCCAGGTTTGGGGGCTGGAGGGAGGGTCGGGGGGAGGCGGGGAGAACGAGTGGCTGGACGTCCACTTCAACTACTTTCCACGGACTTGTCCGTTTTGGGACTTGACTGGGACAATGGGTTGTTTGTGCATGGGTGGGGAGTTGGCCAGTTGCCAAGAGTCTGTTTTGGGGGGGGTTGGGTGTTGTTCAAGGGTTGAGGGGGTACCGTCCAATGTCTCAAATGTTATTGCTTGGCTCTATTTTGCTTGTCCTGCGCTGCTGGCCCGTGCCCCCTTTTCGCTTATAGTCTGCCCGTGGCTTAGCGTTTCCGGTCTCCCAGGGATATGTCGTCCTTGAAGGTAGTGACCCTTAATGTTAAGGGTCTGAATAATCCTGTGAAGCGAAGGGCGATCTTATCTCTGCTGGAGGGGACACAGGCCGATATATGCCTTCTGCAGGAAACCCATTTACTATCACGGGATTGTCATAGGATGCGCTCTGCTAAGTTCCCAACTCAGTTTTTCTCCTCTGCTGCATCTAAGACCGCGGGGGTAGCCATCCTGCTAGAGAGTTCCTTCAGGGGGGAGGTATTGTACACATTTGCGGAACAGAAGGGGAGGCTATTGGCATACCGCCTCCGCCTGGGGGACACGACGTTCACTGTTGGCTCCTTATATAGCCCAAATGACCACCAAGAGCGCTTTCTGGACTCCGTGCTGGTGGATGTGACTGCCTCCCCCGATCGCCATATCATACTGGGGGGTGCTTTGAATATTGTCTTTGATTCTACACTAGACAGATCAGCGCAGCGATACCCGCAGACTGGGGAACTTTCACAGGCTGGGAAGGCCCGAATCACTGACATGGATTTGCATGATCTTTGGCGCATCCTCCACCCCACAGACAGGGACTACTCCTACTATTCCCATGCGCACCGGACCTACGCACGGCTGGACTACTTATTGGTTAGTGGACCGATGCGTGCCGCTGCTACGGCGGCGGACATTGGGGTCCTCTCGCTGTCTGACCATGCGCCGGTCGTGGGCTCATTTGCATTGCCGACGGCCTCCCCCTCCCGGGGGGTGTGGTGCCTCAGAGACACCCTCCTACACAAAAAAACGGTGGTGAAGCATATTGAGGAAGCGATTCGGGAATACCAGGCACACAATGATAACTCGGACACCTCGCCAGCGACACAGTGGGCGGCACTGAAGGCGGTTCTTAGGGGGGAATTCATATCCATCTCTTCCGCAGAGAATAGGGAGAGACAGCGCAAGAGGGAGGAGTTGACTGCCCAGGTCCGGGAATTGGAACAGGTCCACCGCCGTACCGGAGCTCCAAGGGTTTGGAGGCAGCTGAAGGCTGCTAGGAAGCTCCTGTCGGCGTTGGACATGGATAGAGCGGAATACGCAGCGCTGCGTCTAAAACATGCGTTTTATACAGGAGGGGATAGATGTGGCAAACTCTTGGCAAATAGGCTTCGTATCGCGCACCAACGTAACGTGGTGAAGGAGCTACTCGGTGCTGACGGGGTGGCGGTCTCTGATGACGCCGCGGTGGCAGAAACGTTCTGTAGTTTCTATGAAGCGTTGTACACGGGGGAACCCCCCTCGACGCAGGATGCCTCGGAATATTTGGAGTCAGTGACCCTTCCGGCGCTGGACTCTGCTCAGGCGGAACACCTCGAGCGTAGCATCCACGTAGCGGAGGTGGTATCGGCGATAGCGAGGCTCAAACACGGGAAAGCTCCAGGCCCGGACGGTTACACGTCCTTGTTCTATAAAACCTTTTGCCCGGTCGTGGCCCCTATTCTCACCCGCCTATTTAACTCCTTTTCCGAGCCGGGAGCCATCCCACCGGACCTGTTAAGAGCAACGGTATCAGTGATCCCGAAACCTGGGAAGGACCGGGCCCTATGCGGCTCATACAGGTCTATCTCACTCCTGAATGTCGACCTTAAACTGTACACGGGGATTTTAGCGTCTAGGCTGGCCCTGCATCTGCCGGGCCTGGTTGAGGCTGATCAAGCTGGCTTTGTGCCTGGCAGACAGACGGTCGATAACACCAAGAGAGTGGCTCACATTCTGGAGAAAGCTTCGCGGGTCCCGGGCGAGCGGATGCTGCTGGCGGTGGATGCTGAGAAGGCATTCGACCAGGTTCACTGGCCTTATCTCGAGCAGGTGCTCCGGAAACTGGGTATTGGAGACAAATTCTGCTCGATGGTCTTCAACTGCTACAAGCACCCGTCGGCGACAGTAAGAGTCAATGGGTGCAGCTCCCGTAGCTTTGCGATCGAACGGGGCACTAGGCAGGGGTGCCCGCTCTCCCCACTCCTCTTTGCTCTTTACATGGAGCCGTTTGCCCAGAGAATTCATCAGAACCCAGATGCGGTCGGGATCAAGATGGGGCAGTATATCCACACGGTCAGTCTTTATGCAGACGACGTCCTGTTAACGTTGGACGATCCTAGACGGGCCCTCCCGGCTTGTATTCATGAACTAGACGCTTTTTCGAAAGTGGCTGGTTTTAAGATGAACATGGGCAAGTCGGTGGCTTTGGATGTGTCCCTGGCCGCAGATACTAGACGAGACCTGCAGCGGCTTTTTCCCATGCAGTGGTCGTCATCTCTGGTGCCGTACTTGGGGATTCTGCTAGCGCCAACGTTGCCAGCGATGGTAACGGCCAACTATGCCTCTCTCAGCAGGAAAATCAGGGAGGAACTGGGCCGCTGGAGTAAGGGCCTATTGTCTTGGCTCGGCAGAATTGCTGCGGTCAAGATGACGGTTCTGCCCCAGATTTTATACCTCTTCCGAGCCTTTCCGCTCCAGCCTCCCGTGGGCTGGATTAGACAGACACAAGCTGACATCCCGCGCTTCGTCTGGCAGGGCCGCAAACCAAGGATGAAGAGGGTTCTCTCCACGCTGGCTCCGGAGGCAGGGGGCCTTGGCATCCTGGACCTCCGGAAATACTTCCAGGCGGCGCAGTTGCGCTACCTAGTGGAGTGGAGCAGGTGGGAATCCGACAAGCATTGGCTTTTTCAGGACCAGGCAGTGGCGGGGCGCACACTCCAGGAGGTTCCCTTCATGCGCCGGGCTCACCGTCCCTGTAATCTCTACGCTTCCTTCGTTACGCGAGTTCCCTTAAGGGTATGGGACACAGTCAGCGAGGTTCGTGAACTCACTACGTTCCCCTCACCTTTCACACCGATAGCGGACAATCCTGACTTCTCCCCCGGGATGGAGCCAGGTGCTTTCTCTCACTGGAGGGCGGCGGGCTGCCGAACGCTCTTCCAGATCTATGGGCCGGAGGGGGTAGTCCCCTTTCAGCAACTGAAACAGGAGTTACATTTGTCTGAGTCGGACAGGCTGCGATATATGCAGGTCAGGCACTGGGCGCTTCAACCCCAGGTGCGGGACACTGCTGATCGCCAGATAACGCCATACGAACGGTGGTTGGTGACACGCGCCTCTGACGCTAAGCTGATCACTGATCTTTATAAATTCCTACAGCCCCCTCCGTTTCACTTCTATAATCCGGGCAGGGAACGTTGGAATAGAGAACTGGGAAGGACGCTTAGCCATAAGTAATGGGATCAAATTGCGCACCGTGCGAGACACTCTGCATATCATACAGGCCTCACGGAAACACTCACCAAGGTGTCTACGTATTGGTATTACACCCCGGAGAGGCTCCATGAAATGAACAGGCATATTGAGAAGGCGTGCTGGAGGGGTTGTGGTCGGGTGGGGACCCTTACACATATACTTTGGGATTGCCCTTTGTTGGAAGCTTACTGGAAGTAAGTTCTTGACGAGATTGATGTTCATTTTGCAACTGAATTGCCGCGCTTCCCGGCGTATGTACTGCTAGGCCTTCCTAATGGCCTGATGTACCCGCTGAAGTCCCGTAGGGGCAGGCAAATTGCGATAGCGCTGGGTTCAGCGATTCAGAACATCTTGATCCACTGGCGTACCACCACGGTCCCCTCCATCACAGGCTGGCTGCACAGGCTTTGGCACGTGCTAGGCATGGAGAAATTATCGCTCATGGTGGCGGGGGACGTGGACCAATTTGATGAGCTATGGCAACCCTTCCACGCGCTTCTGACTACTGAATTCAGGGAACTCACTTGCCCGAGATACCTCAGACTTCTGAGATTAACACCGCCGGTGATTTCAACCGACTAAGGAGACACAAGATCTGGGCTCACGGGGGGGGAGGGGGGCGTGGCGGGAGGGCAGGTTGTGTTATCAGCCGAGTATTGGACGGGGGGGAGGTGGGGGGGTGTTGGGGTGAGTTGGGATGTTTGGGGGGGGGTTCTGGGGGTGGTGGGGTTGGTCTCCTGCATTATTGCTTTTCCTTTTCTGGTCTGCTTGATGGTGTCGACTGTACTCAGCTTTTATCATTTGCCATTGTTTTTTTCTTTGCAGTAGCTTTGTCCACCATCGCACTCATAAATTTACGCTCAGCTTTTCTCACCTGATTGTATGTAACCCCAACCCTCATGCTCCCTTGCCTCCTATTTTTTGTCTTAATAAAATGCTTTAAACCTAAAGATGACTTTTCCCTTTCATCCTTTGCATGGTGTCCCCAATATATTAAGTACTTGGGCCTACATTTCACTTCCTCCATCTCGAATGCAGTTTGCAGAAGCATGGATAATTGCATACAGAGAATATCAACTTTAACTGCTAAATGGATGGCATCCTTTGTACTTATCCTGGTGGGGCCATCTTGACACCACATTAATGATGCTGTCCCCCATAGTTCTTTATATGATATCTAATATTCCAATTTCCATTCCTTTAAAAAAAACATTAACAAAATTAACTTTTTGTTATCCTCTTTCCTTTGTTGTAATAAAAAATCTCGTATGTCCTTATCCAAATTGATTCACCCAAAATCGGAGGGAGGTGTTAATTTCCCTAACTTCCCTATATATCCAAAATCTTTTTTGCTGCGACAATTATCTAAATGGCTTTCACAATCCTCTTCACACCACCCGCTGTGGACTAAACTTGAGCTCTCCTTTCAATCTCCTTTTCCTTTTCAGGAGTATCTCTCATTCTCGCTAAAACCACAGTATCTGTCGACCCCCATAATTAAGCATACATCTAGTATTCTGCAACCTGCGCGCCCCAACGATTCCATAGATGGAACTCTTCTCTCCAAATCTACGATATGGCATAATAATTTGACATTGATACACGATAAGTCTTTTTACTGGAAGGTGTGGAGACTAACGGGTCTAATATGGATTCACCAACTATATAAACAAGACCAATTCATGTCCTTTCTGCAGATTAAAAGTTTATTTGGATTATCATCCTCCTTTCACTCTAAATACATACTTCTAAAGCAAGCTGTTCTTGATGCATACACTCGCTGCACGTCACCCACTTCTCTGATTGATAAATTACATTCCCTATTACAAGTTAACCTCAAAGCTTCTGCCATTTATAATTATTTACAAGTTTCACTCACCCCACTGGACAAATGCAAGACTTGGATGTTGAATGGTCACTTGCTTTTTGGAATAAAATATGGGACAAGATCAAGAAATCCTCGAGAGCTGCTAACACCACGCAAACACTTTTTTTTCATTTATAATAGGCTATTACTCTCTACAGTTGCCCTACATAAACAACATGTTGTGTCTAAGACTCTTGTTGGACATGTTCCTCTCCTCACACAGATCTTCACCATTTACTTTTTACATGTCCACCCATTCATATTTTTGGGAAAAAGGTCTGGACCCAAATCAACTCAATTTTTCACTCCCAATTTATTTTTTTCATTTCTAACATATTTTTAGGTAGTTTATCTCTGATGTGTTTGGATCAATCCTCTAATATAAAATTATAGACCTTTTATTGGCTGTTGCCTTTCAACAAATTACTCAAAATTGGAAAGACCTCGCAAAATTATCTTATCAAGTTTGGTGGTATGCTGTGATTGCATGTATACCTAAATCCTCCTTATATTCAAAATGTTTTTCATGTGAATATACAATTGTATTCTGCCTTTCGTATTGAGATTTGCTTTTTCTTTAATAAATATATTTCTGAACGTAAAAAAAATATTATTTTAATACGTTTTTTAGGTCCACCTCCTGCATGTGGATTCTTTTTGCCTTTTGCTTGCTGACAGCTACTGTGGTACTAGCACGAGTGCTACGGATAGGATTTTGGGGTCAGAGTATGCAGCTCCCTATTTTCAATAGAAAGGAAATGTAACTTGAAGTGAGTACAAATGGTGTGGGTCCAGAATATCGAGCATGGAATATTGTGCTATCACAATACCGTAGCCAAAATATCAAAGACAAAAATATCGACAGGTTACAATGTATAGATTTTCTATACCTAACTATGTACTTTTAATACACGTATATAAGTCTTCACACTTCAATTGTATATTTTTATTGGCTTTTAAACAGTTGAAAAGGTACAGTGCAATATTCTTTACAACAATTCAGCATTAACCTCAGAAAGCATCCAGAGGGGAAGGACAAGAGGACAAAGACACTATGCGGAAAATCAAAGACCAGGTAAAGGCTGCATAATGATGTCCAGATGTTTCCGGCATAACCATGTTGGCGCTCGGAATGCTTGCTCATTTTGGTTGTACACAAGGAGTTATAACAATAAATGTGTATGCTAGTAAAGGGACAGTATCCCTGTATCTGATTTGTGTAACATGAACAGAGCAGCATTTTAAATAACATAATTCCCCATTGTGTAAGTTGTGAGGAGAGCTTGAGCTACGGTGGTCTACGATAGCCTTACCGGCCATTAAAGGCCCGCTCCAGCGTTAAAGGCCGACGGTGAAGGTCTTTAACAAGGGAGCGGGTCTTTAATGGCTGGTAGAGTCCACTACGTAGAGCTCTAAGGCTGTTAGGACATTACGCCCCTAGATGGCAGAATGTTCTAATTTGTAAAATAAAGGCTTTAGGGAGCCCAAGGGGATTTCAATCCCCTCCGACTCTCTGAGGCCCTTGTTCACAGAAAAAGCTGTCAGCAAACAATGGAATGTTGTAGCTCCTGGCTTTTACAAGCCATTAAAAGTCCAGAGCACTCCATTGTTTTCAATGGAGCTCCCAACATTCCAATGTTCTAATAATGAATACTCATATATTCTCTAGAAAAGCAGTCATCTTTATAGTACATAGATGTGGAGTATAGATTAGTAAATGTGTGTACTTACCTGTCATTGTTTTTATCCTCAGTATTGTGGCAATGATGTTAAAGCAGCATGATAGTTCAAATTGAATATTATGTACTACATACAGTAAAATGTTATCGTAGTTTGGAATATCGAGTATGAACTACCATGCTACCTTAACATCATTGCCCCAATATTGAGGACAAAATTAGCGAAAGGGAAGTTCACTGAGGGAGTTATAAGACATCACCTTCTCCAAAGAGTAAAGATTGGGTGAATAGGACATGATGCATAAAAGCTGCTAAAAATACATTTATAAAAATGGAAATGCATAAGAAAGAGTTGTAAGTTGCTTATATGTGTTTTAATCACATAACTAGGCATATGAGTTAAAAAGTTTTTTATTTATTTATATGTTTAATTTAATTGTTTGTTTGTGGGTTGTGCTGTCTCCAAAGGAAACGATTGTGCTTGGACTATGAAAAAAAGGCATAACACCCAAAAAGAGGAGGTTAATAAAAGAGTTAGGCCTACAAGCAATTGCGACTTTGTGCTAAGTAATAAGGTGATAATCAATGAGTAACGCCTTCCAGAGCTTAGCATTCCATCACTCTTTGAGCTCTTCTAGCAAAGTAGGACTATTAACCCCTTCCATGCTCATGACGAGCTCAGCTCGTCATGAGGTAGCCTGGAGCTGTGCTCATGACGAGCTGAGCTCGTCATAAATAATAGAGAATGACGATTTCCAGCACAGGATGGGAATTGCATTAGCAGCCATAGTGTTAAACAGGGGATAGATTGGTCAGAGAATGGGAGTCCACATTTAAGGATCTACTAGGGATGTACAGAACCAGCAAATAAGATAGAAAGCATGTCGTAGATAAGGTATAATGGACAATGTTTGTGTAGGATCTGCTGCTTACCAGCAACAAATGCAGTGTCTTACAGACTGATGACACATGATCTTACCTTTGTAGACCTCACGCTAGCCTGCCAGCAACACTGTAGTCTCTGTAGATGCTTCATGAGAAGTGCTTTGAGGGTGAGGTAAATGGTCTTCATTTGTCTAAATGCGAGGGGACACAGCTACAACTGAAGCATGCATTGAGGATGGAGAAAAGGGAGGATCTTTAGCATCAGTCTGTGCTGCAGAAAGCCCACTGTCACACCTTTTCCACTTTTATGGTAGTGTGTGTGTGAGTATCAATGGAGAGCATACACCTAGCCAAAGGCAATGAGAAATGCACTTGGGCCAGAAGGAAGGAGAGATCCTTGACTAAACAGAATACCAAAACTTTTGACCTCCTGGACCAGGGCTCCAACTTTGGCCGGCCTGCTCCTGTCTGGCCAGCAGAAGTATTATTGTCAATGATCAGGACCCTTCTCTCCATTGAGCTTCAGGTAAGTCTCTATCATCCATGTTTAGCTCACACTCAAGCAGTCCCCCACGAGAGGAGTTTGAAGACTTGATGGAAGGTAAGCTGTAGGTTTTAAACAAAAAGATGTGCACCAAAACAGCATCCATCACAGTTCATCCTGAGCTGCCACCAGGACAGTCTCTTTGACTGGGGCCATTGGGCTGTCAAACAGTTCCAGAGGGTCTAGTTACCTTGCCAGATGTTTTCCAAAATCTTAATAATGATATGGAGGCAGGAAATCAGTTGATGGGTCTTTAAGTCTGCCAGGTCAAAATCATGCTGTTTTGACTAGAATAGTGACTACTCTTTTCTTACATAGTCAACGGACAATACCTAATCTGTAAGGGGAGTTAAAAAAAAACTTGTATAGATGCCCTAACTGGGACCTGCAAAACATCAAATGTTTGTCGTGTATGATAACATGCAGACGTTTTAAAGGTTGAAGAAGTCACTGAGCGTACCAGGATGAGAACTTGCGATCTGCAGATTACCCAAGTCAAAAGGTCTCCTTAGCAGGCAGAACACTAAGGACAAACCATTTCATGAGCTTGAGGTCTAGGTTGTGAAGAAGGGCCTCCGGACTTGAGAGAAGAGAATTAAACATCAGTACGAGGTGATGGTAGTCTATTACTAAGGTCACAAGAGAAAGCGGCCAGACTTGGAAAGTCCTCGCTCGGGCAATGAAGACAAACTGCAACCTCCTCATTTTGAGGAGTAACGGAGGAGGGCGAAGAAATAAAAGGCATAAACTCTTAGGCATTACCAGTTCACCAGGAAGATATTTATGGCCCACACATGAGGGTCAGAGTGCAATTAACAACACTTGGGAGCTGGTAGTTAAGGAGTAATGCAAACATGGCCCCAGAATTAGTTTAATGACACCTGGGTTACAAGTCCGATGTTGAGTTGTCAGGCCTGGGAGAACAATTGTGAGACTGCCCTTTGGGAAGAGTTCTCACAGAACCCTTGAGGATCTGCAACTACCCTTGGTCACACCCTTCCTCTATTTTTTCTATATCTCACCAACAACTCTTTGCATATCCACAGGAAGACATTGTGGAGGCCCCCCTGCTTCCTCAAGCTCTTGAGTGCATCGGTACGAAGTTGATGGTGCTCCACCAGAAAAAAAGCCACCCCAATTGACACCCTAGCCTGACCAGCTCACTTTGAACTTGATGGAGCGAGTTTCAGAAATAATTTTATTCTGACTCGTGAAATTAATTCCTTGTAACATGAACTAATATATTAATGTGTTATTGCATGTTTGTTGTATTAAATCAATTTAGATTAAAAGATCATCATTACACGCGGGTTTAATGATAAATGTGCTCTTGTTGCATTTGCTGGTGCGTTTAATAATACATAACTAATGTTGTTTTGTTTGTCCTATTGTCTTTGTCAACATTAATGCGGCTGATTTATTAATGGCATGTGCTTAATTTATATGTGCTATTGTTTATGTTATGTTGTTATCTATGTTGTGTTTGTATTTCTTTTTATCATTTCAGATTTATGCTGGATTTTATGAAGAAAGGTAAATTATAAATGTGCTGCTTTTAATGTGCTTCTGCTAGGTGACTTGTACTAATGAATAATATTAGTAATAGAGGTTGGGTAACAGAACGACTTTCTTTTCTTGTATTAATTATTCTTTTGTGTTTGTTTGCATACTAGCCCGAGAGAAAGGCTTGAGGCCTAGTTCTGGAAAATGATGGTTAGCCTGTATGTGAGCAGAGCCAAGCACAGCCATGTTGAAGCTTTTCCACAAAAACTATTCTTTGAAATAAACTGAAGCCTAAACAAAGAGACTTATGCGTAATGTGCTCTGGATGTTATTTCTACAAGGCTAAGGAAGTGACAAGGGATGGTTTGGCCGAGCTATGGAGGAAACAGAGAAATGACTTTGGATACCTTATCAATCCTTCGGAAGCCGGTGTCACTTCATGTCAATGGACAATGACAGTGACGTTTTGAAACTTGGAAGCGGTGGCTTCTTGGTTGTCTGACAGACAGCAACCAATCAGGGTGCTGCAAACTATAAAAAATATGTCGTTTAGCTAGATTAGTGAGTTAGAAAAGGTATAAAAACTTAGCCCATTGAGGGGAGCGGGGCTGACTGTTCCTGAGGGCGAAGTGCTGTCCGATTTTCCCTTGGATACGTAAGGATACTGATTGCATATTAAATGTTTTTCTTTTCAGGTCAGAAAGCTTAACATAGGGAATTAGGGTTGATGTTTTTATTTAATTCATTAATTTTGTGCAATTTTGAAGTGCCAGACGTTTTGTGCTAAATGAACTAATGGATAACACTGATTTAATAAAAATGTTTGAAATTAATAAATGACCTAATAAAGATTTTGAAACCAAACCTTATAAACTTAAAATAAAAGACTTAAAACGTCAAGCTGGTCTTGATTATTTTAGTCGTTACCATTGGCTGTTCCATTGACCAAAATGGTCTAATTAAAATGTTTTATTAGAGTCAATGAATAAAATGTTATACTGCAGTTGTATATAATATACATAGTTTGTTTAGATAGAGTGTTTAATTAGGCCATATGATTCAGCTGGATTCTTTTCTGTCTCAGTTGTATGGGCCTTAGTTTTGATTAGTATGGTGAGTATTAGGTAGAGATTGGTATTTATAGAGAGACAGAATTTCTAAAGTGACGCTGGATCAAACTCAACTTGACATACAAGTTACAAATGTACATTCCCTCAAGAGATCTCAATGCCATTCTTTAAGAATGCATCATTTCTAAATGTCATCACAAAATGGGCTGCTCATGGCCTATATCAATACACAGAGAGGGGGACAGGGAGCCAATAAAAGGTCCAGAACCTTTACTCCCAAGAACAAATACCGAAATACCAATAGGGTAACTGTTCCTGTAAGAGTGTATATCAGGGTGGAAAAATGGTACATGTGAGGAGATCTTCCGATTTAGGAAGTAGAGCCCTCACACACCTGTGAGGGTGTCATGATTCGTCATCAGGCTTTGCTCCCCATGTACATGTTGCCTAATTGTTTCTCTTTATTACTAGGAGCTATTAATTGACATTGCTTTTATCTCTACCCAGGGGACACCAATATACATTTGTTTTTTGGTACTCCTTAGGTATTTTTAACTTACCATTTCACCCATCCCACACACCTGCACTCACCATCATGGCTAGTTGATCAAAATATCTCTGCCAAAGAGCCCTCTGGCAGGGCCTATGGGGTATTGCAGCGCTGACCCCACGAGGCGCAATAACCCATGAAGCATGACACTCTCACGAGTGTGAGAGGGCACTACTTCTTAAATAGGATGATCCCCTCATATGTATCATTTTTCCACCTTGAGCTACACTCTTACAGGAACGAACTCAGTCGAATTCCGATATTTATTAATTTGCACCTTTTTGAAGCATAAGCAGTCATTGAGATGCTATAACCTCTGAGCTTTCTGGGTAAAGGTTTAAACATATCAAGCCATATATTCATTCAAATAAACCACATATAATTTGGGAATGCTTACATACTGTGCCTTCAAAATGCAGATCCCCTTCAAGCAGTGCCATGACTAGCCTGAGACAACCCCAACTTCAGTGGGGATATTAGTCCGTTCCTGTGAAGGAACTAAAGGATTGGTTTACAAAGGGGATTGTGGAAAAGACAGAACTATGCTTCAGTAGAATTACTCCTATATTTGGAACAAATTTCTTGCGTTTATGGAATTCTCAAATCATTCCAGGAACAAGTATGACAACTGACAAAGATATTCATTCTGTAGGAATTCTCACATGCATAGCATTTCTAAATGTGCATTTGCACATTTAACTATTTTTCCTTGTTTCACCTGGAAGATATTTTTCTCCATGGAATAACTCCTCCGCCTACACCTTTATGCAATTTGGGGGTTTCCCTCTGTGACCAGGAGACATATATACCTTGGCTGCGGATAAAGGAAACCACCTTTTCCCCTGTGCCTTTACGAACGTTGCAGTTGAAACAGAGGAGGCGGGGTTCAACTATTGGCCTAGGAAGCGGGACCAATATGAGTGGACCTCTCAAGACTAGGGAAGTGTGTGACTAAAGGGGAAGAAGTCAAGAGGAAGAGGTATGCTGCCTGAATGAAACCCATTCAACGCCGATAAGTAAGCACCCAGGAAGTCGGAGGTGTTTTTTCTGCAGCAAGGACCTGGGATGTCTGGGACACAGACAGACTGGAGTAGTCCACCTGGGAGGAAGGAGCTGGTCATGGTCCAGGGAGAGGCAGTGTGCAGCCCATAGACACAGAAACCCTACGATGTGCCAGTTGCACCAGCCACCAGAGGCGCAACTAGAGCCAAATTTCGGGAGGGGGGGCTGATAAAAATTTCTGTGGGGTAATGGGGGCTAAGTCATAGGCAAAGTGGAGATGTAGGAGCTCTAAGTGAATGGTCTTTTAACGCCTTCGCTGCGACGGACATTCCGCCGCGGTGCTAAAAGAAATGACGTGTGCGCAGTTTGCACAGCCCCCGGCCGTCCGATGCACATGCCCACTGTGACTTCTGATGGCCGGCAGCCGTCAGACACATGGGAGTGGTTAAAAACCTGTTAAAGACTCAGGTGCGTCTGGCAGCTCAAAAACTGTCTGTGTGTGTGCCCGGGAAGCTGTCTCAGCCCGGGTTGACACACATGACGGGGCGGGCTGAAGCCCGTTGAGCTCAATGGGCGTTGCATGCCTGCCGGCCATGCAATAGGAGGAGCATGGCTTCTGCAGGTGCATGATCGGGTCCGGGCCTGAGGCAGAAGGGAGGGAAGTGTAAGGAAAATGGAGACCACAGACTAGGTAGTCTAGCACTACGCGGTGGATCACACCATTGCCCTTTAAGAAACGCTCTTTTTTGTTTTTTTTAACTCTTCGATGATCATTGAAGCCTTTATTTTTAGCACTGTTACCCAATTCTGCTATATCATGGCACGTTGAAGGTGGTGGATAACACATAGAGAGCAGGTAACTTTTGCTATATTTTTTTTCTTTGAGAGTATGTGAGAAGACGTTTGTCTGTGGACTGGGAAAAGAAAAAAGAACTCGACAACAGGCCTGGGGACCTTCATCTGCTTGTGTAAAGAGTGAGCAACGACCAATAAAATAAGAAGTGTGTTGCAAAAGTATCACAGTTCTCTTGAACTCTTATTTAATGACTAGAGACTTATACTCTCCCACCCCCATTATTAGTGAAGAAAAGCACTTAACATATACGTTCCAAAGTAGGTAAATTTGAGATTGTTTCCATAGTGGTAAAATAGGGGTACCTCCTAGGCTTTTGTGAATACCCACAATTCTCTTAGCTTGTGGGTGTAGAACTTTGCAAGTAGCACCATCCTTGAAGGCTCGCACAGTCGACTCTAAACCTGAATTTGCTATTACAGAAGTTACCTACATTCACCAAACCTCATCTAAACTCTAATGCCATAAATGAAAAGCAGATATTGAAACAATTAGGGCAAGCTGACACTAAATAAGTTAATGTGACATGTACATAAAGTTGCTTGATGTACATCAGAATGTCTAAACGAGGACCATTATCCCACAATTTCAGGACAGTTAGAGGTAACTGAACTGGTGAGCTCAATGTACTGCAAATATAAAAAATAAAACTACAGTAGTAGTAAGGCATGTACGTACCTAGTCTCCTTTCGAAGCCAAAAAAGGATCTACCAGTGAGATTCCTCTCTGAAAGGATTGGATGTGGCCTTACCGCTGGGCAGCTAAGCTTGCATGTTCTTCATTTAAATGATGTGTTCTCCATCATTATGTCAGCTACTCAGCTACTCCTTCTCTTTGCCTGAATAGAGTGAGGTTCCCTGCTGTAGCTGTGGCACCTGTACCCCTCTTAAGGGTGGGGAGTCCACTGTGGTCAAGACCTCTGCCTTCAGTAGTGAGGAGGCCGCTTAGAGGTAGGAGGATAGAGAGATTGCCTGCACTGGGCAGTACCAATTCCCACCACTCTTTGGAGTAGGTCATCCCACACTTGACCAAAGGGCGCTTGTGCACTCTCTAAAGAAAGCAAAGACGCAAAAGAGGGGACGTAGTGAAGGAACACATAGAGTTTTGAGGCTACAAGGTAGTTGCTGTAGCTTGGCAGCATACCAGATCATGGAGCGTGAATTGTTGTCTCCACTGCCCTAGGTAGGTTAGACAAGTTAGAGGCACTTCCTGAGAGAAGTATAGAGTCTTCCTGGTGAGATGACAGGTCTCCCACACTCTCATAGTCCATGCAGGCAGAGGGCCAGATTCCAGCCTACTATTAGCAAGAAGCCTCCTCTAAGCACATCAAACTGGGCGAGCTCAGGTGTCCTCAGGTACAGAGTGCAACACCAGAGGCATTCTAGGTGGACTTTCGCTTCAAGACTTCTTTGAGTAATGAAAGACTGTGAGTGACAGTTCATTAACTCTTCAGTGTACGAATATTAACAAGACCAATGCACTCCTTGAGAATACATTTCCCAACTTTGCAACCTAAAAGCAAAATAATTCTTTACATCTTTTATAATGGTACTGACGGTTAACAGGCACACAAGGTCGGCTGAAGCAATTTCCTTGAGGAGGACTCAGTTCATCCCATTTTCTTCAACACATATTACAACCAAATTCTGACAGTATTTGTATAAATGATTTTGGAACAAAGACCCTCCCATCCACCTACCACCGAAAAACATTTTCTACCCATATCCACACTCTGCTGGTAAGGGTAATTATTTATGTGTTTAGGTCAAATCTTAAATACTTATAGTTGAATATCGCTTCTTCTGCGTGGTCGCCATGATAGGCTTGAACAGGCCTATTGCTGTCCTACCCTGTGCTTTCTAGTAAAGTGTAAATATATATCAATACTTGGAGGAGTGAGAACATTCAAACTGAGTTGGAACATTCTGCCTCCCGGAACTATATGCTATATACCATAAAGGAGGGTTACCCTTTGGATTGCGAACCAAGTTAATGTCTACAAGACTGTTGCATGGCCCAGTGCATATCTCTACTGTGTGTAAGATCTACACCCAGGTGAATTGGTGCAATCTGTACATCTTGTAGGATATATTGCTGGGTCCTCACCCACAGGTACCACATGTGAACTGCTTCATCATCAGACCCACATCCCAATCACCTAGTGTGAATGAATGGGCTCAACGCGTTTGTAAGCGGAGCACTAACTATAGATGTTGAAGGTTTGAAGTATTAAATTGTCTGCCGGATCCTATTAAAATGCTTTAATGTGTTGTTCTTTGGCAAGGTTAAAAACAGAGCGATGCAGTTGGGGTATATTGACTTCCTACATCTGTGGTTGACATGTTTTGGCTGTATCAAATGCCCTCTAGGTCAGTCTGCTTTCTTCAGGACCAGTGGTTGTTATTATCCCTATATCTCAAGGTATTGCCATAGCTCAGGCATTGCAGTCACCTGCTTTATACTCTACTTGTGGGACGTATGTTTTCAGCCAGCAGAGACTACAAGGAACATGTGATTTGTAGTCCTACATCAGCTGCGATGAAAAGTCTTTCCACTTCCATGATGACAGCTTCACAGGGACATGAGAAGTGTGTTTACGCTTCTTTTCTATAAAATACCCATTAATTAAAAATTTCTGCCTGAAAATTATGTCTTTATGCCCCAACTTTCATTAGATCACTTTACATTTGTCCATTATCTTATTATAAAAATACACTTTTTGAGAATGGTATTTGTTAGATGTGACAGGTTTATGAGACTTCAATTATTAGTATGTGATTGCATGACATCCTGCCTTGAGAGTTCTTCTATTCATAGTATATTCCACCATGGTATTTCGTTGTTTAGCCCTGTTATTTGTGTGATAAGTTTATAAATCTATTGACAGGACTTTCTCTAGGTTTCTTAGTTTTGCCATTGCTTGTTCCAGGATGACCCATTTCAGATCTTATATTGTATGTTTTTATGTCAAATAAAGTTCTGCCATTTTTGTTGTTGCCCGTCAGCAGCGTATATTACGTCTATGTTCACCTTTTCTTACAATGGCTTTTCTGGTTGTCATTCCTATATAATGCAAATTACAAGGACATGTTATGATATAGATTACTTGTTTTGTGTTACAATTTGTGTGTATATATTCAGGGCCTTCAGTCTGGGCAGACGTGACAAAGAAAGGGCCCCCAGACAGACAGGTCAGTACAAGCCCCCAGTCCGTTTCAGAATCTATTGACCTATCTTCCATATGTTTGGCTAATTTCTCCACAGCCATGTGTGATGTGTGGACGACTGCCTTTTTTAACTAGACGGCTCCTATGTGATTGGTTTGACTACCTCTTGGTTCACCTAATTCACACCTTTCCTACTTTGTAAAAGAAAGGCGGACAGTCTCTGACAAAGGAACTTTGGGCCCTATTCGGATTTTGGGTGGAGAGCCTCCAACCAGTGGTCGGAGGCTCTCCGACTGACATCCGGAGCTTTCCCTCCAACCGCTTTTTTTTTATTTTGACGGTCAGAGGGAAAAGCGCAAGGGGATTCCGCTCCTCTTCAGAGCCTGTCGGAACAGGAGCGGAATACTAATACCTTCAATGACCGCAGAGCTAGGCTCGGCTCCGCCGTCAGGATTACGATTTCGGTTTCCAGTAGCTTTTCTATGTCGGTCTTTCAACATGGAAAGGCAGTTGGAAAGCGACATTGGGGGCCCCTAACAGGTACCCTTCTCCCCTGACCCTCCACTTAAGGGTTTGGAGGGCACCTATGGTACCACCCAGAAAATCCCTGCACTGTATGGCAGGCACCATGAGGCAGGCACCTCATGGTGCCTGTCACACAGTTCAGGGATTGTCACAAATTCCCATTTCTCAATCAGAGCTTGTGCTGCGGATGGTTTTTGCCCGTCGCATAAGCTCCCATAGAGAAATGGGACTTTGCGACTGCACCATGTGATGTCGCATGATAATAAGCAGTGCGGAACCGCCGATCTATGGTCAGGTGGTTTCCTCACCATAACGTTGTTGGTCATGGGCAACTCCGACTGACATCGAAATCAGGCCCTATATTGTGAAATTTTATTAGACATCGAATCAGATCAATATTATAAAAATGCCATTTAATTTTCTATGATTTATAGTCCACAACATTAGGTGGAAAAGAGTTAGACAGATTGAGAGCAACTAATTCACGGCATCACACACTTCCTCATTCTTCTGTTTAATAGGGTTCATTTTATTCAATCTAGGTCAATAATAAAAAGTGCATGCGCTGTTCTATAAAACTGCAAGCAACGCCAATGAATCCAGTGAAACAGGCTATGAGGATACTTTCACACTCTAGAGATGTTATGCTTGTAACCAAATCACACATGCAAATGTTATGTCTGCATTATTTATTTATTTAGTTAGGTCTGTTAAAATAAATATGTTAATAAGTTCTGAATGCAAAACATTCATGTGTTATTATTATTTTCCTAATTTTTAGTTTGTTTCTCTTTTTGAGGCTTTTTGCTCAATTTCACCTTGTTTTCCTAATTTGAGCAGGCCTCCTGCAACCACCTAAGTGAGTTTGTATTCTTTCTTGCAATGTGAATTTTCCCCGATACATCCAACTCCTTATTAGCCAAAGCGCAAAGAGGGTACAGTCCTTTCTATTTGACTAACTTAAATGTTAATACCATAAATATTCACATTTATTCAAATTTTTGAATTTTTTGGGCCTATTCACAGAGCCATGTGAGAGTACGTAAAAATGTACAACAGGAGTACTACTTTACTTACTCCAAAATGCCTTCCTGAATAAGCCCCAATATTTCTACTTTCATGCACCAGAAGCTGCAGTAGTATATAGAGCTACTAGCAGAAGTATGATTACTTCTTGCTCGGGGCATAAAAAGGCATGCACTTGTGAAGTGCAGCTTATAGCTACTCGATTTAATTGGCTTATCCATTTACTTTTCAGTGGAAGCCCTTATTTACAAAGTGGCGGCATTCTCCTTAAGATAGGTATCAACTATTCCTGCTGTAATGAGGCATTAGCAAGCAGGGTAATGGCTGAAGTATAATTATTACACCTGCCACAGAGTCCCAGAAAGATGAAATTGATTGTTAAGTGGCTAACCTGAGTTGGGTACAGGATGAAGGTATAAAGCTCTTGTCAACTGCAAATCACCTCTCAGCCACAGACTAGCTGCAGAAGAGCTGAAGAAGCAGCTGGGTCCTCACCGGTCCAGTGTATCATGAGGCTTGCTTTTTCTGCTCTTTCGGCATTGTGGTTCCGGTGCTTAATTGGCAAATCAATAAGTGCCAGGGCTCTTGTCGGGCAGCCACTGCCACTTGCACCACTCATTGACTCTGTCATGCTTCCAATGATAGTAACAACACAACTATTAACATTCACACTCCTCCAAGTGTCACAATTCGGACTATTTCAGGCCCCCCAAAGCTAAAAGAATGGCTTTGGTGGTAGACAATATTCATTTTTAAAGTATATTGAGTTAATAATTAACTTTTGTTGTGGTCATCTCTAAATTAACCAGACATCGCCACCTTGTGACAGACTGTCACAGGCCCGGGTACTGACAATTAAATGCTGGTACTGAGCACCGGAAACTACAGGCTCAAATTAAGCACTGGGCTTAACGGTGATCCGCCCTTTCTCGTCTTCATGTTAAGGTAATCTCTCTACTTCCCTCCTGTCTCTCAGCTGTCCTTATCCTGGACATCCAAGATCTGCAATGTTGTATTTCAGCCATCAATATTGAGGATTGTGATTGGCTTGGCATTGATTTTGCATGGACATGCCGTAACTTGAACACCTCTGAAGGCTGGAAGCGTTGAGCCTGCCGAGCTTGGTGAGTTAATGGATAAGAAGAATGAAGAAAAGGTGAACAATGGAATAGATGTGCATGAACGTCCAAGAGCCAAGGTGTGAGATTTGAGGATGGTTGTGGTTGATAGAGGGTTGGTGAATGACAGTAGAGTAACCCTTGGCCAAAATTAATGGAAAATAGTCAATCCTCCAAGGTGGCAGCCGTGGGTGCCTTAGAGAAGATGGTTTATGGTGGTATAATTCTGATTCCGGATTAACTGGTCTTCTGAGCACCCTCCTTTCTCAATAGAGCTCACTGAGGCATCACTGAGATGTCTCTGCCTGCCCCCCAATCTGCAGACAGTACCATAATCTGCAGCTACGAGTCCTGACATATGGCATCCAAAATGTTGCTTGTAATGACATTTTGCTAGTCCAGTCTTGCAGACTTCAGACTTGCATATTTAGTATTGTGGTAATTTAGCTCTGTACTGTTTTGGAATTTCACATTTTGTTGCCTATAGCAATAAGCATCTCTCTGGTTATATTGGAAATATGACAAAGGTGGTACAATGCAATGGAGGCAAATCCAGTAAGATAAGTGGGAGGAAGCTGAGCCCTCATTATAAATTAACAGACTTAGCTAAACCCACCCTTGATGAAATGGGACATTCCAAAGCAGTGTTGATTATTGAGCAGTTCTCTAGAAGAAGACAGCGGTGTACGTGTTTAGTGCCAAAAAAAACAACTTTTTACTAAGCCTTAGTCCTACTCTGAACCTTGAGATCTTTTCTGTATTTCATAACTTGCAATTGCACAGTGCGGAGCCTCTCAATCTGTTAAAAATTGTCCCTTAGCCATTATTCGCTGCTGGCTAAACATGTCAGCCATAGATTTTCTACATGCTTTGACATGCTGAGGTAAAATCCTCTCGAAGACTGTTTTTGCAGGAAGCCTGCTGCAGGCACTAAGGCTCACCTCGACACTGATAAATTGTATGCTGATAAATTTAGAAATGGAAGTTGGGGTAATTGTAGAACTGAGGAAGTGCTAGTGGTGTTTCAATATAGTAATCTGGGCACTGGATGTAGACCATTTCTGTTGGATATCATATGAAGCAAATTAAAGTATTGATACTGTAGGTGTGAAAGTATATGGTGATGAGCTTGCGGGCGTTAATAGTAAGACATCCTCTTTAAATAATCATTAATAACATTAATCTTTGCAACCCAAGGTAGAGGTGTGTTTGACTACACCTTAGTGAATTCTGAATGTATAAATGGAAAAGCTATGTATCAACTGGTTTCTAATTATAGACATGGTTCTCTGAATTCGCTTCTTGATAATAGAGGTTTATATCTTTTGAGATCAACGTAAGTTAAGTTCTTACACTCAAGTAAAGTTGAGCAACATAGGATTGGGTTTTCTCCCTCACCGGACCTAAATGATGGTGGGCTGGATGAAAGGACAAAAGATATAAGCACCTGTTAAACAGGACCCCCTAAGACCAACAAATAACTTTTCAGACAATGCCCCAGACATTTTACTGGACCCCATATGCCAGAGAATGATCACACAGTGCTTGAATAGCATGAAAGAACTCCTAATGAATCCCCCCTCCCTATGCTAAGGATGACCAATGGTAACTTTATATGACGCCCAGATGAGTTGGCACAGCTGGTAATAACACACCCATTCCATTAGCTCTAACTGAGGTATGGTTAACAAACTAACTGGCGCTGGCCTACTAACATGATTACTTATTTTCGAATTGATATGATCTATCAGGAGGTGTTGGCCTTCAACTTGAAGGACCCTTAAGATTCTTATGTCATAAACATTCAAGATTCAATCGATCCAAAGTTTTAGAGGGTGAAAGTGCTACTTAAGGAGCTTTTGCGATAAGTAGGTATACTCAGGAATCATCACAAAACAGTAGTGTAAACTGTGCCAACATTTTCTAAAATCAGATAATCCTACTTACTAGTTCCCAAACCCAGCTGAAGGTTATGCAACTACCAAGATCTTGAATTTGGGGTTTTGCCTGGAATTCTAAATCCTAGTTTGTGCACAGACCACAAGAATGAACTTCTCTGTATCTAACAGTCTAGTCCACAGCAACAAGGCAGCTCGATTATTGTACTGTATCGTACTGTTTTTCCATTGGCATCGCGCTTCAGAGCCTATTGTGACGCCCAAGAGTATGAAACCTCACAGAGAAGGATCACACAAGCTTCTTTTTCAATCATTCATGTGTATTTGCATTAGACATAGCCATTGTACTGCAATATAAAAAAAAGGAATTTCAGATATTTAAAATTATAAAAAAATATAATTTCAAAACGCGTTTTAAAAATGTTGCTTTATCATCAAATCTTTTCATTTTTTAAGTGATAATGGACTCGCCATCAAATGGAGAGAACACAAGTAACTGTATAGTGCACCTTGGTGAAAAACAATGTTTATGCATGCAGCATGCCCAGTTTGGCATTTTAGCTGCAAAACCTGTATAAGTAATATTCTCTCAGCATAGCATAACTTTACCACAGGTCAATCATATCTCAGGAGTATGGAGTGGATGTTCAACAACGCAAATATGCTGAAAATGCTAGGAGCAACGACAAGCTCAGACACACAAACTTGTTCATGATCCATTCTCATATGGAAAAAGTGGGAGATTTCACCCTCCCTGTGGCATGGGTACCCTTGTTTCCATGATGGCAAAAGAAATACATACAAAATTCATGGGGGTATGAGTGTGTAAACTTACCGGTACAGATTTAAAATTGTGTTGAGTGTCAAATGGTAATTGAGGACTAAGAGAAGGCTACCTTCCGTCTATGGCTCCGGCATCGGCTTGTGCCCTTTTCACAGGAATTAGTTAGAAGATGTTAATATCTTGTAAACCAGCCTATAAATGGAAGACTGGAAGCACATTGTGTAGTTCTAAGATGCCAACTACTGAGAGTTTAGCCCTTTTCATATTCGACTGCCCAGTGCATGCTGAGTTACGACGGTCTATATTACAATAACATAAACAATAATTGGACAACTAAGGTATTTATATCTAGCCGCACGCACCAACTAAGTCTCTTAATTACAAGTATATGTTGCCCACCTCCCTATGTCAGCTGCTCAAGATTCAAACCACCAATGGATAATTTTGATAAAAGAGAGGCAACAAAAAAGGGTTATCAACATCCACCAGCCATAACATAATTCAACTCATTGATTCCAGGAAACATTTCATATGTTTTAAATTCATAGCAAAACAAGTTTCTCTATTACATTGCAGATGCTTGAGATTAAAACAAAGCAGAACAGCCAATGCGTTTCGCTCACACATCAAAGAGCTTCTTCAGGACTGTGAATTACAGAATTATATACATGATTAAAAACATTGCTGTATTTACAATAAACAGTTGAAATCTACCAGGACAAACTGTCATACTCATCAGATGAAAAAACATTTAGCAAACAGAGCAAAGGAAACATTAATGTTCCAATACATATTACATACATCTCATTAAGATCATTTAGTTATTTGTTCCAAGCAAGCATAAACTCCATTTTCCAATATAAATTCGAGGGAAGACAGAGTAACTGAAAAATGTAAGGCTTTATTTCTACAATTCAAAATACTACAATACATGTGTGAATTAGCCACACTGTACTAATAAATAACACCTGCAAGTATATATTCTTTGGTCATGTCCCAATTTACTCCAGGTAGTTTGGCAATGTAATTCCACTAGCGTTAGGGCCCATGTTCCCATCACATAGTTCTTTTTCTCGTTGTATTCGTGCCATTCTTTTATTTTCTACCTACATCATTCTTATGTAGGTAATTCATAAAAACAACGAACATTGACCACCTAGTTATTCCCCTCCGTTCATACAATGTCTCCAACAGTGGGAGTAAGTGCAAATCTATTAATCTAGAAAAATATGACAGATATAATTATCCAAAATTATACAAAAAACAAGTAGAAACGTATCGACAGGCCTACATCAGATTTTTAAAATATATTTAAAAAAGAACCTTCCGTTTTGTACATCACAGGGGATATCCAATATTAGGCCTTCTTGTCCTGGTAGATGAACTGGATTTGGATTATATATTTTGTGGTCTATATTACAACCACTTTTTATTGAGGGCTCTGTTGGACCAATGCAGAGGCTTTGCTAATTT
Organism: Lissotriton vulgaris; assembly: GCF_964263255.1. Classification (NCBI taxonomy): domain Eukaryota; kingdom Metazoa; phylum Chordata; class Amphibia; order Caudata; family Salamandridae; genus Lissotriton; species Lissotriton vulgaris. The sequence goes on along the minus strand of NC_141691.1, from coordinate 166,618,795 downwards.
GTGAAAATCTCAGTTTGTCATGCTTTTACTCATTTTATCAATGATACTTCATTGAAACGACATTTGGACTGGTGATAACGATTTTGGGCACTTTTTCACTTTGCATTGATGGTTTTGATTTTTTATGATACTTTGCACTTTTGTCAAATTTGGTGAGAGAGAGATAGAGTGAGAGAGAGAATGTGTGTGTATGTGCTAATTTGGAAAATCTGAAAAAAAGAATCCCGCATTCTGTGGTGTAGATTTGTTTTAATTTCTTTATTATTTACATTGTAATAGGATTGTGCATTAATGTCCAAACATTGTTACTACTGTAACACCTTTGTGTAACCTAACCACACATTCATACACACCCTCACAGTAAAACAATTGCCTATGAATAGGTCGCTTTGCATAAAAAGTGCCAATATTCACATTCATGTAATAATATTTGCTAAAAGCTTGTTTAAGATGTATGTATGATATTGATCTAATTTTACAGCATTGTGCTTTATGTACTATGGCATAGATGCATCAAGGTAAATTCCGCTAGCAAAGGGACAGATTCTCAGAATCTGCCCCTCTGCGACCGGTATTTTTGCATTTGGGATGCATCATCCCAAATGCAAAAATCGCAATTTAAGAAATCGCAAAATTGTGATTACTTGCATTTAAGGAATCTCAAATTGAGATTCATTAAATGCAATGCATTAAAGTTAAAAAAAAATAGCGATTTCGCTAATAGGGATCACAAATTATCATGAAGTTGAACTTCAGGGGTAATTTAAAAAAACTTTGAAAAATGTTCCATTTTACACACGAACATGCCCTTAGGGCATTTGTGTGTCCAAGATGTACCCATATGCAGATTCAGGGGTGCAACAAGGTGTCCTTTTGACACCCTGGCACCCTTGAAATTGCAATCTCAATTTGCGATTCTCTAATTGAGAATCGCAAATTGAGATTTTCTTCCCATTCATTCCTATGGGCCTCCAGGCCCATAGGAATGAATGGGAGGTATTCCTTAATTGCGACTCGCAATTTGCGAGTCGCAATTATGGAATTTTCTCCCAGATGCATCAAGAACCCATTTTGCTATTCCTTATTAGCGAAAAATATCAATTCGCTAATAAGGAATAGCTAAATGCTATGCATGAAGAAATCACAAAAAAATAGCGATTTCTTAAAGTTCCTTAATTGAGACTCGCAAATTGCGAGTCGCAATTAAGGAATACCTCCCCATTCATTCCTATGGGCCTAGAGGTCCATAGGAATGAATGGGAAGACAATCTCAATTTGCCATGCTCAATTAGAGAATCGCTAATTAAGATTTCAATTTCAAGGGTGCCAGGGTGTCAAAAGGACACCCTGTTGCACCCCCTGAAATCTGCATATTGGTACATCTCCCACATACACATGCCCTAGGGGCATGTTTGTGTGTAAAATGGAACTTTGAAAAATGCACTTTAGTGCATTTTTCAAAGTTTTTGCAAATTACCATTAAGTTCAACTTCATGGTAATTTGCGACCCCTATGAGCAAAATCGCTATTTTTTTTACTTTATTGCATTGCATTTAAGGAATCTCAATTTGAGATTCCTTAAATGCAAGTAATCACAATTTTGCGATTTCTTAAATTGCGATTTTTGCATTTGGGATTATCCATCCCAAATGCAAAAATACCGGTCACAAAGGGGCAGTTTTTGCAGCCTGTGGATAATTAAAGCAGGTCTAGGTAGTAGGAGGGCTTGATAGATAAATAGTATTTTTGGCAGCGTTACCAACTATACTAGTGACATCCTGCCACACCATGATAAGCTGCTCATACGCCAGACTGCAATTCGAATAGTGTCATTTGTGAATGAGGGCCGAAGTGGGTTTCCCAGTTTTATTTAGGATCTGGGCTAATTGCTTTCAGAGAATGATCACTGATTATTTCGCTAATTGGAACTGCAGACTTTTTTTACATTTCACCACTAAAGCAGTCATGGCTGCTGCCATTGTTCAGTGGCGGGGCAACAGCTGGTGGGTGGACTGCGGGGGGTGGGAAGGAATTAATAATAAAAAATAACTTACCTGATGCCAACCAGCCGCCCACCTGGTGCCTCCGTGCTCTTCTGCGCTTCCTGTGTTCAGCAGTCCCATCACGGACTCCCCATCCAATCCAGACGCTACTCTCATGCTATGAGAGCAGAGTGGTGATTGACCCGACCGGCTTCTTTGATGCTCGCTCAGGCACAGGGAGGCTCTGCCGTTTCCTCAACCGGCTCTGGAACACAGCTGGGTTGGGAAAACCTAAATGCGCATGTCTGTTTGGCTAGCCTAAAACGGCCAGCCAAACAGACATGAACATTTACAAGTGCCTATCACTCCTCCTTCCAAGCTCCAGCCCTTTAAACAGCGGCTTGCATGGCCCGCCCCACCCTAGACTGGCAGCATCGGCTGCTAGTGAAAAATAAAATGATAATACAATTGTTTTGTTATTGTTTTAGTTTTCATTCTGCACTAAGTGGGTCAACACCCCTCAGCCGTTAGGAAGGAGCAGCTGCTGCACTCTAGCTGGTAGGACTGAGAGGTTTAGCATTTGGGATGTGATTAGATTCAGTTTGAAGCCTTAAACTTCCCGGAATTGTGATAATTCACTCATAAGAGGAGCCACAGATTTTGTTGGATTGGTAATTGTGACCATCACACCATTCACAAAAAGTGTTAGTTTGGGGATGTATTTTCCCTTTTACAGCTGTATTTCTGCAAATGTTGTCTGAAAGTATTTCTACTGAAAAATGCAAAGTGTAATGGAGAGAGGGGGCATCCCTGTCCTACTTTTTTTCTGTATAAATATGCAGCTATTCACTCTTACCACTACAGTGGGATTTCTGTAGTAACTCAACATATATATATATATATATATATATATATTAGACGGTAAGCAAAAAGCTATCAGTATGTGGTTCGTGAATAATCAGTGGACTGAAACAAACAAAGTTTTGGTACTGGTTACATTCATGTACCATAGCGATGTTTATCTGCAATATAAAATACAAGATGATGACATATTATTGGGTCTACCAGTTGACATAGTGTTACATATAAGATGGCGCAAAAAAGAGGACCAATACCTTAATTTTCATTAGCCCTTGTGATTTATTCACATATTCTTCTTGATTCACTTCAACTTTTTGTAATACTTTTTTAGTATGTCAGGAAAGGGCCACTATTTTTCAATTTTTAACAAACACACAAATTTTGTTAAACATATTATATATACAGAAAGAAAAAAACATAATAGAAAATGACAATAACATTGTTTCCACAAACTTGATCAATGCATGAATAAAAAGATCATTCTTTGACCAGTCATTTGTTTGAAAATAGCTATACATGGCGAAGGTAACCAATAACACATTGAAAAATTCCTCTTCTGCCGGTATACACTCCTGGGGACCGCTAATTGCAACTGTGTTAGCTAGAGGACCAGGCGGTCTGCCAATATGTCCACTATCAGATTGTTTTCTTGCGGATGTTCTTTCCCCAGAGGCTAGGCCAATGCGTTGCGTACTCCCTTGGCACTTATGGAGTTCTCTTCAGGACCAAGACGGGGCCAATTCTGTGAATGGTTATATATACTCATGAATTATTCACCTTAAGCTTGTATTGACCTTCCATTTTTTTTTACATTTGAACAACTGCATTTTAAAATACCTCAATTGTTCATGTTGTTTATTGTGTCACAGATTCTAATTCTGAATTACTTCATTGGGAGGGAGGGAAGGGGGGCAAGCACACCAACTACCATTTGTGTGTGTAAAAGGCCGCTTTATTGAAACAGGTGCACATCACACTTTATTAAAACTGGCAATCTGCCTTACAAAACTAAAACCTCTCTAAACATCAAATTACCTGACCCCCATTTGTTTTCTTCCCCCCACCCCTACGATCCCCACATGATAAGAATCCCCCACCCTGCAAGATACAATATATAACATCAAATACATTACATAATACACAATTTTATCACAAACATTATAACTCCAACCCTCCCAAGACCTATAGTCCTATTTTCCTTTTTGCAACTGTAACTAACTACCCTCTAATGTAACTTCCAAACTGCTTGACCTTTCCCCGCTCTCGTTCCCCAACTCCACAAACTTAACGATAAACTACCAAACTCCAGCCAAACTTGTCCAACTTCAAAAACAACTCCGCCAGCACCTGTTCCAAGCAATAACCTTACATAACAACCCCTATGCACCTGTTCCAAACACAGCCCCCTGACTAAAAACCTTCTTGCAAAAAAGCCTCCCCAAAAAACCATAAGCCCAGGGAGGGTGGGCTACTCTCCAGGCAGCCCAATGCGGCAAAATGGCCGCTCTCGCCCCCCTCCCAAATCTGCCCGGGGGGCAGACCTCGCGGCTCGGCTGCCCCAAAAAAACCCCTTGGGAGGGAGGGAAGGGGGGCAAGCACACCGACAACCATTTGTGTCTGTAAAAGGCCGCTTTATTGAAACAGGTGCACATCACACTTTATTAAAACTGGCAATCTGCCTTACAAAACTAAAACCTCTCTAAACATCAAATTACCTGACCCCCATTTGTTTTCCTCCCCTCACCCCTACGATCCCCACATGATAAGAATCCCCACTCTGCAAGATACAATATATTACATCAAATACATTACATAATACACAATTTTATCACAAACATTATAACTCCAACCCTCCCAAGACCTACAGTCCTATTTGCCTTTTTGCAACTGTAACTAACTACCCTCTAACGTAACTTCCAAACTGCTTGACCTTTCCCCGCTCCTGTTCCCCAATTCCCCAAAATTAACGATAAACTACCAAACTCCAGCCAAACTTGGCCAACTTCAAAAACAACTCCGCCACTAAGGAAAAGGCGGAAGGGTAGGTGATTACACCACCTCCTCCTTTTCCTGCCCCCCCCAACACCAAAACTCCAACCTTCTGCTGGTCCTCACTCCCGACGCACGCCCAACAACCTGGCCAAAACCTCCATGAGCTCTAACAAATACAGGTCCATGCCCATGTGGGAAAGGTGAACCCCATCTCCGGCGCATCATACCTGATATCCCGATGCCAAATACGTGAAAACCCCAAATGCCGACAAAAGCACACCATCTCCACATTAATCTTACGTCGGGCCTTGTCCACCGCCTGGGGCTTCACCGCACCTCTCCACACCCTCCGCGGGACCAGCTCGGTCCAAACCAAAGTACAACCTGACCATGTCCTCCTGATCTCCGCCAAATCCCTTTTCATGGCCCGCATCAGAACCAAACCTGTTTCCTGCACCATATCGTTCTCCCCCAAGTGGAGAACCAAAACGCCCGGACACCGCCCTTCCGTCACCAAACTGTTCAGTGTATGTATCAGCTCTTTCCACCGCATGCCACCCCTCCCTGACCAAAGAACTTGAAATAACGCTGGATTAAACCCCAGATTTTTGCCAAAATAGCTATCCTGCGCTTGTAACTTAGCCCTCTTCACAAAGGAGTGGCCCACAATCCACATCAACATGTCCCGTGCAAGGGGACCAGCCACAGAACCTGCAACGAGAAACCAGATTAAATACATAAGTCACAAACGCACCGCACATTCAATAATTCTCCTCACTGCGCATATATCGCTGGTAACAATTGGATGACCACCTCCCCAGCCGCATGATGTCCCCTTGCCCGCACCCACGCCTATGCGCTTCCGACGCCGCTCCAATACGAAACAAGTGTGTACCGTAATGCCATCCATCAACACCCAGCGTACCCAAAGCTTTCCGCAACACCTCTAACAGCTGTGATCACTTCGCCTCCTTCCCATCCGCATGCCAAAACACTTGCCCCTCGTCCCACACACCCTCCTGCCAACGCCGCCCCCATCGCACCGGGCACACGGTCCCCGCCGCCGCCTTCCGCAATGCCACCCACGTGCCCACGCTCCGCTGATCTGTCTTAGACTTACTCAACCAGATGCACACTTCCTCCTGCCACACCTGCACTTCCGACCACTACAGCCCCGCACCAGTTCTGGAACCCAGCAATTCTGACACCCAAAACGCCCCCGCAAACATCCACGCCATCAAGGTAGCGAACAGGTAAGTTTCCCTCCCATCCCTGCAAACTAACGGCAAAGCCCCTACCACCGTCTCCAACAACTCCTCTGACAAGGGCCACCGAACCGCTCCCAACCTCCCACATTCCCGGGCCCAACCTTCCAGCATCCTGGACCCGAGCTCACCCGCAGACGGTGTGTACCCCCACAAGAGCTTACCCATGAATGCAATCCCCGTCAGCTTGCTCGCTATTGTAACCCGCGATAGACCTTTGCCAATCATGGCCAATTTAAACTGTACCACATCTTCCTGCCTCTCCCTCCCCGGTGCCCGCCAACACGCCCCTGATGCCACAAACTCCCCCATGTGTACACATATGTCGTCTTCATCGACTCCGCCAAGGATCCCGGAACCAGCCGCAACATCCTGTGTTGCCTACGTACCACAGCTGCGGCGGCATGGGTGTCGGGTCCCGATCCGTGTCCTTGGCTAACCCACGGAATCTCCCCCACTGCGAACGAAACAAAGCATCAGCTATGTCATTGTTGATCCTGGAAACATGCACAGCGCGAAAAGCAATGTCATGATGCAGGCATCCCAGCACAAAGACTCGCAGCAGCTTCAACACTTGCGCATCCCTGGCAGACTGGCGATTCACCACCTGTACCACCGCCACATTGTCCACATGAAATGTCACCCACTGTGGCCAACACCTCCCCCCACAGCGAGACCGCCACCACCAACGGGAAAAGCTCCAGGAACGCTATGCTCCTCCCACCCCCGCCCACTCCGGGGGCCACTGCTCTGCGCACCATTTTCCATGCCAGTAGAGCCCGAAACCGTTGCTGCCGGCCGCGTCCGAGAAAATCTAGACATCCCAGACCATGTCCTCCCCCCGCTGCATGGGGACCCCGTTAAAATGTTGCAGAAAAAACTTCCACATCCGCAAATCCTCGCGAACGCCCGCTGACAAATGCACGTGGTGATGTGGGGGCCTCTGACCTGCCAAGACCCTGCCCAAACGCCTACAGAACGTCCACCTGACCCACACCACTCTACACGCAAAATTGAGGTGCCCCAACAGCACCTGAATCTCCAAAACAGTCACTTTTCTCTGTGCCACCATAACTTCCAGCAGCCCCAATATCTGCTGCTTCTTGTCCGCTGGTAAACGGGCCTCCATCGCCACCGAGTCCAGCTCAATACCCGAAAATGACAGCACCATGCCTGGCCCCACTGTCTTCTCTGGCGCCAATGGCACCCCAAGGTCCTCCATGAGCTCCTGAAACCTGTCCAGCGCAACCTAGCAGTCCGTGGAGTCTGGGGCCCCGACCAAGAAAAAGTCATCCAGGTAGTGTATAACTCCTTGGTGACCCGTCCGTTCCGTAAAAAACCATTGCAGGAACGTACTAAAACACTCAAAAAGCACGCATGACATCAAGCAGCCCATCAGCAGTGCCTTGTCCACATACCAGTGGCCGTTAAACTGGATCCCCAGTAGGCACCAGTCGTCTGGGTGAACCAGAAGCAGCCGGAAAGCCGACTTGATGTCGCACTTAGCCATTTTCGCATCTGTCCCTGCCGCCACCACCAGGGCCATGGCCGCATCGACCGATGAGTAAGACACCAACATCGCACCACGGGGTGGCTGTATTTGCCACAGCCGGAACACTCATGCTTGAATCGACAATATTCCCTGGCGCACGCCCCTTTATTGAAGTCCCAACAGGCCCCCACCGATCCCGACTGGTTTTTGACCCCGGCCCCCACCCCACCACGGGTGGGGGCCCTGAAAGGGCTGGTATATGATCGGTAAGCCGTGAATATGGTCTTGCCAGACCCCGTAAACCCCATTGTATGTTGCCAGAGATCCGCATCCAGCTCACCCCATTTCACCTCGGGATCCCACGCCATCCGACCCCAAAACTCCTCATCATACTGCGCCCGCGCATATCCGCCTCCCGTGATCTGCGCCTTCCGGATGACGTCCATGTATTTAAACAAGGACACCGACCGCTCCGGAAATTTCTCGCAATACACGCTCGCGAAAATTAAAAACACCGCCGTCCAGTTTCCTCTCTACTTCTTCAACTTCCATCTCCATATACAAAATATCCTTCACCTCTTTCAATAGACATATTTGTATTTCACATTCTTGTCATGTAAATATCAGCTGAAAGGCATGCCCCTATCATTACAGAGAATGTTATTGTCATTGCTGAATTGCTGAATCTCATTAGAATGTCTGGTTGAATTCCCTTTGCAGTATTGGTGCAATAGACTCTGAGTGGTGCCAACTACTATTGCAGTGGCAGGGCCAGTTCTCAAGATTTCCCGAAGTATATCCCATGCATATGCTTCAATGTTATCACCTTCTGCTCCTTGGGATACTCTAAGAATTCTTTTATTATTGCAACTGAATCTGTTCTCCAAATCTTCCAGCTTCGTCTGGTGTTCTGTAATCAGTTTTGATGACTTAGTGCTTCATAAACTCCTGCTCTTTCGGTCTGTTTTTTCTGTTTTCTTAAATGCTCAATTTTCTTTATGTCTTAATTTCTTGCTTTAGTCAACTCTTAAGTTTGCTGTGTCCTCTCTTAGATTCAAAAGCAGGCCATCAAAAATAAAAAAATAAAATAAATAAATAAAGGAATTGTCTTGTGACTGGTATATCTTCATTCTGCTCTGTAGATGGAAGGAGACATTTCAGAGATGCCAACAAATGCGCCCGTTTTCTTGGTTCAAAGCTGGAGTTTACATTTTGAGCAACAGTTGTTTTATCCATGAATTTTCTTTTGCTCTAGTTGCTGCCAAGGCAGGGGGGCTTCTGTTAAGACACAGTATCTCTGTTAGGCAACAGAGTATGGGCTCACACTTTATATTTAACTCCAAGAGGTTTGACGTACAACTCTGGTTGAAAGCTAGACAGGGTATTGTTGAAGTATGGTCTCACTGAGTTAAGCCACATATTGTTCCCATACTGGTAGGCCCTCACATTAGCTGGGGCTCATGTGCTTGGAAACCATTTCCTCCACACAAGGGGCATGTTTTTTTTATAAAAAAGGCTTTTTCAGGTCTTTTAGGGGTTATTCTCCCTTATCAAGCCGGTGAGAGGTGTCCTCTTCTGTTCGCTCAAGTTTGCTACCAGACTTGGTCTTTTGCTTACCTGTGCCTTTCTTTTCTAGTAGTATTTAGCTCTAGGTGAATTAAGCTTCTACCCTCTTTCAGGGGTCCCTGATGGGTATGTTTTATATGAGTATTTTCCACACTTCTTCAGATGTGAAGATGGGCTTGATGTTTAATTTCCTTAAATTAATGTATTCTACATCATGATGGTCTAAGTCTCTTTGGAGTCCTTTTGATCTCCTATTTGTTGATCTCATTTCAAGAAGAGCCCTAGGCAGTCTTTTATGCCTGGCTGATAAGAAAACATTGTCCCATTTGCAGCTGTTGCAGCTCCACTTTTCTTTTGGCATTGTTTCCCTCAAGAGGTGCTATCGCTCACTGATTCGCTTTAGCACTCCTTTCCCTCATGAACCTTAAATTCATATTCCTTGCTTGAAGTTCCTATCGCACAGAACATTGGGCCCGATTCACAGAACTAACTTAAGACAAAATCCTAAACTTACTACCATTTTGGTATTCACAGAAGGCACTTACTCATTTTGGTATTCACAGAAGACACTTACTCATTTCGGTATTCACAGAAGTTAGGAGTCCTAACTTTAGGACTCCTAAATGCCTTCTGTGAATACCGAAAGTCTTAAAATTAGGATTTTTCTCAATTTAGTAGTCGTAAAGTTAGGACTCCTAACTGTAGGACTCCTAAATGCCTTCTGTGAATACCGAAAGTCTTAAAATTAGGATTTTTCTCAGTTTAGTAGTAGTAAAGTTGAGAAAAATCCTAATTTTAAGACTTTCGGTATTCACAGAAGGCATTTAGGAGTCCTAAAGTTAGGAGTCCTAACTTTCTTTCAACTAAATTGAGAAAAATCCTAACTTTAAGACTTTTGGTATTCACAGAAGGCATTTAGGAGTCCTAAAGTTAGGACTCCTAACATCTGTGAATACCTAAAAGTGTAACTGCCTTCTGTGAATACCAAAATGATTAAGTGCCTTCTATGAATACCAAAATGGTTGTAAGTTTAGGATTTTGTCTTAAGTTAGTTCTGTGAATCAGGCCCATAGACATCCTGACAAACTATGTTGGTTGGTCCATTTAGAATCTATTTCCTTTCGTATTGCTTGAGTGGTGACCCTTCTTATCTATTGATTGCATATTTCAGTCAATATAATCAAGAACTTTGCTTCTGTGAATCTGGTGAACTTTTAACTGATTGTAGAAGTGTGGATCTGTAATAATGCCATGTTCACTAGCATATTTGATTCAAAAGCATACAACATGTTTTATACCTCATGTTGTTGTTTTGTTTAAACTCTTTTTATTGCTGACAAGACAGAATACATCTGTGATATTGCAATACTTTAGCAGTGGAAGGAAGACTTTCGCAGAATCAATATATTTCACATTTACAGCAATCTGTATTGTTATGTTAACTTTTACATCCCCTATGGAGTAATGACCTATTAGTTCCTGACTATGGGATGGGTGTAGAGCACTAGCGGCATATGCCTCATGTTTGATACCTTATGATTGTAGTTTCATGTTTTCCTTATTTCAATCAATATTATGCATACATCTATGGGAATATTACAGGGATACATTATTATTACTAATTTATAAAACGTATGATGTATGGCATCAAATCCAAGAGCAATGGGATCATAAAGACACTAGGCTATTTACTCATTTGAAGCAGGTCATTTCATTTACTTTCATTTACATTAAAAACAATGATTAGTTATCAGCGTATGTTGTGGGATTTTTGTTAGTTTCTTACATATTCTTATCAGTCAGTCATCCTAGCCTAGTCTCTCCGGAGGTAGAACATAAAACATAGATCATGCAAAGGGGCTAGTTGCCCCGATGTCGAATTCACCAATGTGAATTCCCTATTTGGACGGCACTTAGTGTGTCATAAGAAGATGGGGACGGGCATGCCTCTCTAGTAACACAGAGGCCCATTACAATGTCAGTCGGAAAAGCATCCAACCAATATCGTAGTGGATAAGGGACCGCCCGACAAGGAGTAGGCGGTCCTGCTTCCATTATTACAAAGAGACCGCCTTCATGGCGGTTGGAAAGTGTATTTTTTCTGTTGCGGGTTGTGCTGCAGGCTGCAGCACAAGCCGCAATAGAAAAAAGACACTTTTAAAACATCAATGCCTGCCACACGTGGCATGGATGTTTTTAAAGTGTATAGCGGAGGCCCTTGATGGGACGTGGGCTCTGCTAGGGCTCGACCACGTCCCTTTCTGACAGCCTTTCCATGTCAGAAAGGCTAATATGGATAGGATGTTGGAAACTGACATCTTAATTGCAACAGCGGTGCCTGAGCAGGCACCGTCGCCGTTTGGGGATTATCTGTCTGACCGACGCCGCGATGGGATCAAGGATCCGGTTGCAGGCATTGGTCTTTCCTGCCGGCTGCAGAGGTCTGACAGACCGCATCCTAATGCGGAGGTTGGGCTGCTTAGTACGATTGTCAGGTGGACCGCCACGACAGCCTGTCGGTGGCGATCCACCCAACATCGTAATGGGCAACACAGTCATCAAGGGTGCCATGTGACCGTTCAACACCTAAATTACATGCTAATCTCTTCTTGGCTGCCAAAAGCCTGGGACCCCTTTTTAATAAACAGTATAGAGGGTGTAGGGCCATTATACTATAATACCATTCCACATACCACAACCAACCGTATACTTGGACATTTAAAATAGAATTCCCTGGAAAATGATAGAGCCTAACCAGTTAAGTAGATACCAGAATGAGACCCGATTATGAAACCTGCCACTACTAGAGTGAGTGAGCATCTTTAAACAAAAATCTAATGTTTTTTGTTCATGTGGGTTAATAACCATAGGTTTTACTTGTGTCAAAATATTTTTTGTGACGTCAAAGTATCAGTTACTATTGGTCGGCTATTTTTATGGGTCACTCTTTTCTCTACTGGCACTCAATGTTTAATCATTTGAATTCTCTTATTCATCTGTTTAAATGTGCCTTTTATACCCAGGCATTCACCTTTTTAGAATGTTTAGTTGAGTCTCAATTTTTTTTTGTTTAGAGAGGCATTCTCTCAAACAACTGTCACCCGTGGACGATCGCAATAGGATTTTGGTCCTTAGGCGGGATTTTCCTTTTAGATACATGCAATTGCTGTGTTTGGATGTCTGACTATTGCACATAATGTGACATTGTGCACTCTGAAATGTTCTAATATGTTATTAAGAAAGAACTTTCCTCTTCAGACCGTATGCAGCTCAATAGCTGCTGACATTTACTTCCTCTGCTTTGAAACACAAGATGAGATGTATTGTGGTGGATGCATGGATTGATGTGCCTATGCTTGGAGCTCCTACTCTTAGGAGTGCTTGGCAACCTGGGTCCCTGAAACCTCTGCAAAACTGTAGGATCTCTTGAAGGTGACGACAGACTCATCTTATGAATTCAATGGCACCACCTTTGATTGCAAATCAGTGTTTCGGGTTCCAGAGGATATGATTTATGTGCTTTATGCCTGCGTTAATGGAGCCTCTGGTCTTGCAATAAATTGTAGAATTTACCTCATGAGAGGAAGAGGTGATTTATATTCTAGTAAAGACACAATGGCTAATATTCCAACATTATCACCTCATTGGCTTTGCACACTTTAAATTCATTGCAGATTTTGGATAGTGAATTGCCACAGCATTCGAGTCTCTGTAGAGAGGTGCAGTTTCTCTGGATTAATTTTGTTGATTCCAGTTCAATCTTCAAGGAATGTTGTTATTATGCCATTCAAGCTTCAAGGAAGGGAGAAAGACCAGTCTGGTATGGGAAAGGGCTAACTTCTTACTGGTTGGAGATGCTTATGTTAAGAATTCTTTGGACATGATTAGAAAAAATGTTTGCCCTTTTGACTTTAAAGATTTTAAACTTGCTCTCTCTAAGAGAGTTTTGACTACTATGGAACATGTAAAATTCTATAAGTACCCTGAGAAATAGGTCTTCTGAAATGTTTTTCCATTAAACCCTTGCTCAAGGGATGATGTGGAGCTTATGCATAGAGAATACCAATTCAACTAACTATAGAAATATTTGTTTTGTGTCAGCTTTAAGAAAGGTTGTGGCATTATACTGATTGTCAATGGCTTTTCCTTGAAAGCTTTGATTCTATATTTCATATATGCAATTTCCACTTGTACAACTGAGTTCTCATTTCAATACTGGTGCATCTTATAATCATGGAATAAGAATCCCTATTTCGATTGTCAGTGTAAGTTGTATGCACACTAGTGGGCTGTGAGACAAAACTCTAATGCCTCCTAAACCCACCCAGTATCCCAGAAGCAATCCAGTCTCTAGTTTCAAATGGGCCATATCCTTATAGTATTATTTGAGTATCATGCTTGCTACCTCTTACCAGTGCCCGCATAGGTAGCAATCCAAGTAATCACAGGATGGCAAAGCCAGTGTACCAAGGTAATGCTTTTCAAAGCAATAATAACTTTAAGAATGCTTAGAAAATCGGGGTGTGGCCAACCGGGGAGCGAGATGGCAGCTCTGTGAGTGAGCTCCGCCGGCTGCATACCATAAATCCTCAATAATCCTGTACTGCAGCTTCGGAGGGGCCTGCTCCACGGGTGATCGGGTGCGGACGCCCAGCTGATCCATCGACTGAATCCTGGAACAATTCGGAGGTCGGGGACGTGAGATACGGCCTCCGACACCTTGGCCGAGCTGAACACTTTCGGAAGCCCGCTGCTGTGGAGCCCTGACCGGAAGCCACATCCAACTACAGCCCGGGGATTTTCAAGCCTATGGAGGCTAGATGAATGGGGCGGCGCCTACCCCCTAGTAATCACGCCGCCGGCGAGGACCGTGCCGATGATGGCTGCAATGCCGGCGGGAAGACACTAACACCAGCGAACAGCAAACAAGTGAGTGGTGGAGCGCTGGGCTCCCGAGGGCGGTGATCGGGGAAACGCCTCAGGCGAAGCCGCCATTTTTAGGTTTTGACTGGCCATGCGCTTTGCGCATGTGCCAAAAAACCTCTTGAGTTGTGTGTGTGGGTCGGGATACGCCCCCTCCTCCGATTGGCTAGCTCCATAAATGGAGGCTAGCCATTGGACGAGGGGCCTGTCCGTCAATGCCGGACCAGATTCGGGGGCGTTCCCGAGATTCTTTGGCTTTTGCCGACGTCACGCGACGTCAGCCAAAAGCCGGGAACGCCCCCGAATCTGGTCCGGCATTGAGCCGGCACCCGCCTTCCTGCTCCGGTGTCTCCCGCCGTCCGTGTCCTCTCCCGCCCCCCTCCCCCCGTCCCTCTCGATGGACAGCCGGCATTGCCGGCACCCGCCTTCCTGCTCCGGTGTCTCCCGCCGTCCGTGTCCTCTCCCGCCCCCCTCCCCCCGGTTTAAAACTCTGCACCACGCTCGAGATATGCAGACGGCTGCAAAGGCTTGTTAACGTTAGTTGTAGCCTCTCATCAGTAAGTATTCAAAGTGCGGTATGCACCAATACTCGCTAAATGTTAGTGAGCGCTACCTTTACCGAAAATAGGTTGTGTGTGTGTGTGTATGTATATATCGACGTAGCTGTTTACTTCTTTAAGGAAAAATATTTGTTACATAGTGCACGAGACGTGTACATATTCTGATGGAGCGCACTGCCGTGACTCCTGTGATGACTTTAGCATGTCAGCAAATTATTTCACCATAGCAGTTGAGGCCTAGCCGACGTGTCTTGTTTACTTGTAGTTCACGGGCCATAAATATGCTTCTGCCTTGTTTACATGCAACTGAACTTGACAGCTAGTGCCGGATGTCTTTGTTTGCCACAACGTTCTTGTATTTTTTTTTTTGACTGGGTTTGTGGTTACTTTAGGGCACGTAAGGACTGTTTTTTAATTTTCTAGGCCAACGGATTTTAGCCAGTCTAAGCGAACATAAACATTTCGCTTGTTGGCTTTGTGTATGCATAACAACCCCCGCCCTCGTGACAAAAAAATGTCTTTCCATGCGTGAATACTGCTCGTTCGCCTGTTTTATTCTGCAGCATTACGAGCATGTTTACTGCGAGGTGCAATCATAGCGCCCACAAGGACCATTTGAAAAAATCAAGCGCTAAGTTTGCTCTTCATCTCCCATTCTCTGTTCTCGGTTGACTTAGGAGAGCACATTTTCGCTGCAATAAAGTGGGGGCGGCAGGCAAGTGTAGCGCTGGTTGCACCCCCTGCCTACTAGGGGTGACTGCAGTTCTCCTGAAGTGATTTCCAGCGGTCCGCACCCCACCTACAGGGAACCTCGACACCTACAAGCTGTGTGAGGACCCTCGCTGGGCATGAAGCCTGCCCTCACACAGGGAGAAAGAACAAAGGCGCCAAGGAATGGCGGCAGCGAGTACTGGGCCCCGAGGGGTGAACCGGTGCTTTCACAGCCGGCCCCACCGGCCCAGGGGTGCATTCTTGTGAATATGCCTTGGTCCATGTGGGCGGGAGGGGTGGGGGCTCTGGCTGTGAGACCCCCTCCTGTGTATGCGTGGCTGCCTTGAAGCGCAGCGGTATTGAGCGTGGAGAGCTGGTGCGAGGGTGTCCCTGGGCTGGGCAGGGGGCGGCTCAGAAGAAGGACAGGGCCTGCTCCCGCAGCAGCAGCCGTTTCTTCTTCATCCGCCGGTTCTGGAACCAGATCTTCACCTGCTGGTCGCTGAGGCTCAAGCGGTCCGAGAGCTCCCTCCGTCGCTGGCGGGTGATGAACTCGTTGACCATGAACTCGCCCTCCAGCTCGGCCAGCTGCAGCTTGGAGTAGGGCTTGCGCTTCTTCCGCGAGCGGGTGTGCATCGGGTACCAGGGGACCCCTGCGGACCAAGAGGGAGGGAACAAGGCAGAGTCAGAGAGGGGTACATGGGCGGACGAGCATCTGTCTCCGCTGCCTGGCGCTCTCGGCGCTAGCTTCCTTTGTCTCAGCACAGCCGCCTTTCTATAGCGCTCCCTCTCCCTGCGCCTCGAAGACTAACTAGAAATACTGCAGGTTAGATAGAGAGACAGAAGGAAACCAGTAGCATCGCTAGGTAGCCCGATAGAGAAACGGGGGCAGATACAATTAATTACATGCCGATAGGTGAGAGATATTATTACACCGACAGATGGGTGGCTATATTGAGGGATAGATAGATAGGTAGGTAAGTCACTAGATGGATAGATAAAAATACAGAGGGGTAGATGAATTAGATACGTGGCTAGATAGACAGACAAACGCATAGATAGATAGATTGATAAATCACTAGATAGATAGATAAAAATGCAGAGGGGTAGATGAATTAGATACGTGGCTGGATAGACAGACAAACGCATAGATAGATAGATAGATCAAGTTTTCTGAAGCTTTAAATGGTTTTGGTTCTCGGATATCTGTTCTGGAGCAAATAGTAGGATCTTTAGAAGGGTCTGTAGACATACTACATTTAAGCATTTGCGGCCGGCCCAATGATTTCTTTAGAACTATGCTGAATACAGGTCCCAGAATTCCTCAGAGTGAAGTTGCTGACAACATTGGAGCGGGAGCATCCCCTCTGGCCCAGGCTCAGGTCCCATCTAGAGCCGCATTACTCTCTCCTACGAACCTCTGTAATCATCTTCAATCGGCTCCCTTTCGTATAGCCGGTGATACTTCCGGTCAGCCAACCTCAGTCCCAACCCAAGTGCCTGCTCAAAGTAATGGTTCCAACTCCCTATCGGCTGCTCCTAGTACATCCCAAAAATCTTCGTTTGGCAGACTATCCTTCCTGCATCACCATTCAACTTGGGACTAGTATCCTTATATAAGGAGACCATCACCTTGACTAATCAGGGCCGAAGGGTGAGGTGGGCTTCCATTGTTTCCTCAGTTTTAGTCCAAAATTTGATTCTTGCATGTCCAGCTGATTTTCACTCCTGTTCGTCTGAAGAAGAGTCACCCCAGAGTATTCTGAAGTCATTTCATAATATCAGCAGTTTTATTAAATCCGGGCTCTGTAAGATCGATCCATCTCTCGTAACGTTTGTAGAAAGATCGTTTGATAGGCAGTGTTCTGAAAATCATCAGGATCTCTGGAAACGTCTGCATGAGAGGCCACTTGCCAAGATAAGGTGAAAAGGGCCAGGACTGCTTTTAGAACGGCCTGTAAGGACAGTAAAATACAGCACAAATAGGAGTTGTGAGATAAGTTATTAACTGCTAGTCTTCAGCGAGACAACTCCTGTTTTTTTGGTGTGTCGTCAATTTGCCCCTGTTTAGCAATGATCACCTCTCTAACCAGGCCTGTACTATCTCATTCAAGCCCTGGGTTGTTCATTTTAAGGCCATCTATAACCTTGATGAGGAGCCTGAGGTGGGGAGTGATTTGAGGACTGACTAGCAACAATCCCTGTGAAGATAATTGGTTGCAGTCAGAATTCAACTCGCGCTGGTAACATTTTACTAGACCTTGGGCTATTGGGAGGAGTTTTATTTCCAGGTCTGCTTTCAAGGAACTCACACGCATCCACAAGCGCTGGCAATGAACAGACTGTTTTATACTGCACAAAAATACATGCGCAATAACAATTTTATATGACAGATGAGGAAATGGTCGCTTTTAAGTATGAAATTATTGGTTTCTAAGAGTATTCGTGCCCTTCTTCAACAGGTAGACTAAGCATGGCATGAAGGTTACAGCTAGTCCATTATACTAGGGTTGTGTCACCAAAGAAGCATTGGCAAAGCCTGTAGTGCAGATTCAGAGTGCAGATTCAGAGTGCAGATTCAGAGTGCAGATTCAGAGTGCAGATTCAGAGTGCAGATTCAGAGTGCAGAGTGCAGGGTGCAGAGTGCAGAGTGCAGAGTGCAGAGTGCAGATTCAGAGTCCAGATTGTGTGGGTGACTCTATGTGTGTGTGGGTGGCTTTGCGTGTGTGGCTCTGTGTGGGTGTAAAATGCAAGAGGTCATGCATTTGCGAGCGATTAAGCTATTGGCATTGTAAATGACAATGCCATTTATTTATGTTTTAAAAAAAGCACATAAATAAAAATAATGTCAAGAGCAATGCCAATAGCTCTAACTTTAACAAAGGCAAAACCATTGCATTGTAAATGCTTGTTTCTAAGAGCCGAGGAGCCGGGCGGGAGACGTAATACAGCCCCGGCTAATTACGGGTCCTACTGTCGAACTTTATGCTCGTGGGGTCTTCATGCAAAACTAACCCCATTCTGGCGAACTGTTTCCTACCATTGCCTCATATGCTGGGGTATTATAACTGAAACTGGCACTACACACTCTATCGACTATAGCGGAGGCCGACGACAGCGGTAGTGGTGTCCTGGCGCTGGAGGCGGCCTAACATCAGCCGCAGCCCAACCTTCTATCAGACAAACTCCTGCATGCGCCGCGGTCGGGCAGCGCTGGTGCGCCTGGATGCTGGCGGAGCCCGCCTCTCTCTGTTTGAATTGACCCTGGGTGCGGAAACGCTTTCCTGCTGACGCTGGTCCCTGCCTGGCACACTCGGTTGTCCTAAAAAGCTGCGAGGGGGTGCAGGACTCGCACAACCACACTGTGCCTGACCAGGGTGGAGGGGTTGCCCTGCTGGGTACTGCAGAAGGATCCGCGAAGAAGCTTGCACCGAGTACCCCATTGTGTGGCGCTCCTCCGACTCCAAGATGGGAGGGTAGAACGACGCGAGGCAGCCCAGGCTCAATTTTGAGCAAAAGCAAAAAGCCAAGCAAAGCACATCAGACCCAGAGGCGGAGGCGCCCTCCTCGCAGGGACCTGCGGCAGATATAGACTTTGGGGAGCTGATAATGGAAGTCAGGTCAAGCCTTAAAAGCATAGACTCTAAGTTGGATGCCATGTCCTCGCAGCTGGAGTCTGTTAAAACCAAGGTGGATGCGCACGAAACTAGATTGGACTGCCTGGAGAATAGGAACACTGAGTGCTGCGAATTCCAACAACACACCAAACAGCATATTACTAACATCGAGAGGGAACTGGAATCCCTGCGCGCCAAGGCAGATGATTTGGAGGCGCGTTCCCGGAGATCGAACATACGCATTACGGGTATTCCTGAAATGGCAAACACTGGCAAAATGGAGGTGTTTGTGGCGGACCTCCTGCATGAACTCTTTGACCCGGATCTTCCCAAGTTTTCACGGTCGAGAGGGCGCATAGAGCGCTTGGTAAGAAACCACCGCCTGGCACGACACCTCGCCCTATACTTGCCAAACTTCTGAATTTCCAAGACAGGGACCTCATCCTGCGACTCGCCAGAGAGAGGGGTAAGATCACCCACAAAGGTAATCACATCTCCTTTTACCCTGACTTTACCCCCCTTGTCCAAGCGGCCAGAAAAGAATTCATTACTCGCTCCTGTATCCGGCAAAACTAAAGGTAATGCATGAACACACCGCAAACTTTTTCACGGATGCGCAATCGGCACTGAAATTTGCTAAGCACATTTGCGGTCCTGGGGCAAGACGGAAATCGCCGAGACTGGGGGATGACTCTGGTCAACTGAGTGATAATGACTGAGCAAACTGTAGTTGCCGGAAATGCAATGACACTTGGTCGGGCCTGTCTCAATTGGACCATGTGAACTACAAGCCCCAATCTGTCTAAATGCCTTGTTTACCCTGATTTGGTCTAGGTGGGGGCACTGAGGGTGTGCTCGCTATTGTATGTAAGGCTTCTGGTTCATAATACTACCCCTAGGTTCTGCTGGGTTGCCTGTGCTCGCCCCGGGAGGCGGGACACCCTTCGAGCTGTGGGAGTTTCCATTCTGGTGCAGCCACCCTGTGCAAACAGGGGTGTAAGCTGGGAGCACCACGCCCCCATGGGGTATCTCCCACTGTTACTGTTTCTAGTTTGTCAGAGCACTATACGGGACAATGATGGGGATCTATCACAACCTGATTGGGGGGTTGGTGAGGGTGGAGAGGGATGTTGGGATGTTTACTAGTTGTTATGAAGTGGTGCGATAAAGAACATAATATGTCATGTTTAATGCGCTGGGCATTGCTGTGTATACTCCGGGCTGAATTGCTGACGGAAGGGGTGGCGGGCACGGGACTGAACTCGGTAGCTCTGCAAGATTTCCTAAATGGGGGGAGTTAAATTGTGGACATGGAACATTCGGGGCTTAGGGGACTACAAAAAAGCTAGACTGATGCATGGGATGCTTGCCAGACATAATGTGGACATATGCTTTGTACAGGAGACGCACATCAACTCCACCCCCTCGCCCAGGTTGAAGCACTCTAGGTGGTCACACGTATACTCTGCTACCTACTCTAATTACGCTAGAGGTGTGGCGATACTTATCCATAGGGGTTTGGATTGGAGAGAACATGCCTGCATGCTGGATAAGGGGGAAAGGTATGTTATTGTACACGGCTCATTACAGGGGAGGCCGTTGGTGCTAGCAGCCATTTACGGGCCCAATGTGGATGATCCGTATTTTTTTCGGAATGTTTGGGATCAGATCACGCTGTTGGATTGCCCTCAAATAGTTTTGGGGGGCGACTTTAATGTGGTACTAAATGATGAGCTGGACCGCAGAGGCGTAGGGAGGCCCACGCATGCTAAGGCGCGTCAGGCGATTCTGGATGTGATGGATGAAGGCTTGCTGTCTGACGTGTGGAGATCTAGACACCCCGAGGACAAGATAGGGACATGCATAACGAGCCATCATGCAGCCTGGTCCCGCCTGGACTTGTGGAAAATGAGCCCATAATCCTATCGATGCCCAGGCCGCTGGCGCAAACCGCCTCTTAGTTCCCATGTGAATAATTACCAAATAAAGAGACGGGCGCTGGAAGCAGGAATCAAGAACAGAGTTTAATTCTCATGAGGAGAGCCAGTCATTTCGGACACGAAACACAGTGTCTTTCGGGAGGTGCTCTAACAAGTGAGCTGAGACTCTTGCTTTTATACCTTACAGAACACTTGATAACACAATCAGGACAGTATGACGCAAAAGAAAGACATCCCTATAATCCTCGTGTCAATCCTACCCCACATGTGTTCACAATGGGGACCCTTGACCTGCTGATAAGAGGGGAGGGCAATCACGCAGCTGAGTGTTTCGTAGGATGTGTACGCCTGATCATAGCCCAGGGGGTGGGGTGGCTAGGATCAATAGTGGGTCTCTTGAGGAGGAGTGACTTCATACAATAAGGGCAGTAAATGGTATCTCCTGGCTTAGGCGATGGCCTCGGACATGTGTGGTCAGCCGGACTCGGGGGAAGGGGTCATCAAAGGAGTGGTATTCATGCCGCGTGGACAATCGAGCGCGGAGGGAAGGCTTGTCAACAGAGGGGCATTCATGGAAGGGAAGGAGGTGTTGGTCAGGCGCGGCCGTGACTCTCAAGGACAGGGCCTTGCAGAAGAAGAAGGTTTATGACTTGCCCATGTGAGGAGAAGGGAGGGGTAGCCAGGGTGGACACAGGGACAGAGTCACACAGAGAGAGAGAGAGATCTTATGACCCGTACATGAGAGAGCGGGGGCAGCCAGGTGCAGCTGGGGAGGGCTATGTCAGCTAAGGCGAAGGATGCTTCTTCAAGGGGGAATGGGGGGTTTTGTGCGGGTCAAGCAGGAGAGTCGCCTTTCGCAGCGGGGTCGCACAGGGGGAGAGGGTTTCATGGCTTACGCATAAGAGAGGGGGTTTAGGATATGCGCAGGAGGGAAGCCGGGGGTTCCAATGGGTAAATAGGCCATGGTGCCTAAACTGGCTGTACATATGCATAGGGGTATGGGCTCTTACTGGCAGAGTGATACGGTCAATAGTTTACGGTATTCATGGTGCTCACAGGGAGAGGAGTGGGAGAAGAAGGGGAATGAATGCTGCCTATGTACATCAATTTCTTCAACTTTCACAGTCGCCCCTTTTTACATAACAGCAGTCATTTTAGCAATTGATGGGTTTACAGGTAGACAGGCATCGTTGATGAATTAGCATTTTGTCGATACTAACATTTGGCGTACAATCATAGACAGTTAAGGTGATGGGCAGAATGCAGTACATAGAAAATTGCTTTTCGTTGAGTTCCTAACAATTAAACGCACTACATAGCAAAAAATCTTTCTGACTTAAAAAATGTGACCAATGAACAGTTTTGACCAGGTAGTTGAGAGCGGAATTCAGTTCAATACACAATATTTCTTCGTCACAGTGTCTTTTTGTCAGTGAGCCATCACTGGTAGGCTCTAGTCCGTGTACTTTCGTTGGCGCTGTTGAGCACCGGCGGTGGAGCTATAGGTCCAGCTCGGTTCTATCCTTACGCGTTGCAGGGTGCGGTCAGTCCTCTGCTGTTAGACCACAGTCCTGTTCCCTAAACAATCCGGTTGGTGGCGCCTTATGCTCGGGACCCATAGTTCTATGGCAGCACCCTATTCCCAGTGGAATGCGGTTCTTTCCCTTGGCAAAAAGTCACGTGGAAAAGAGGGTGAGTGTGGTTCAAATAGTCGATAGGTGAGAGGGCGGAGTTGGGTCAGAGTTCCTGGGACACGCAAAAGGGACCAAGGGAGCAAAGGATAACAAGCAGGCAGGCCCATCCATCGGGCCCAAAGAAGGGGGACGGAGACTCCAGGCACACGTGGGTTAGCAGGCGGGGGGGCTTCGAGGCGGCCCATCGTTTTTCATTTTCCACGTTGAAATTGCGGTCTCGTCCCGTATCCTGTTGCTCTGCGGCTCCACCTTTGGTCGAGGTCACACGAGTCCCAAGATCCGCAGTCAGGCTGTACGTCACATCTGACCCATCTCCTTCGGTGATCGTGAATCTTTGAATAGGTACAAGACAAGGTTTTAGAGAAATGGCAGAAGAAGATATCTACGCATGTGAATTCCTCCCTCAATTC
Source organism: Lissotriton vulgaris (assembly GCF_964263255.1). Taxonomy (NCBI): domain Eukaryota; kingdom Metazoa; phylum Chordata; class Amphibia; order Caudata; family Salamandridae; genus Lissotriton; species Lissotriton vulgaris. The sequence goes on along the minus strand of NC_141691.1, from coordinate 166,595,785 downwards.
CACGCATTTGGGAGATACGCTCATTGGTCACAGTCAGAGGTCCTATTACCAAGCAGTGCATGTGTCAGCATTCCTACTGAGTTTATGGCAGGTTTATTCATTGTCCTGTTTATAACTCAAGTGAGGATAAATGAGATTCCCATCAACTGTGCGTTACATCATATTCAACATTACAGAGCATTTCCCTTCAGGACTGGCTAACATTTTCAGACAGGGCGGGGGTGCCATCATCGACAGTCAGGTAAAACAAGATTTTCTCGAGGGTCAACAGCTACTCATGGTCATCATGTTTATATCCGGGACAGCAACCGGGTTCTATCAAAATGGGGCGGGGATGCTTCGGGCGCTTACGCTTCGGTGCAAAAAGGGGGGTGGGGCAATCTGGGCATTGGGGGTCAATCTAGACGTTGGCGTTCGTCTCTGAAGAACAGACATAAGGTGCCATTGACATACAGTTCCCCCATAAATGGCCAGATTTGGGGGACTCTAGTCGTCTTACCTGTCCTTTCCTTCTCAGCCAATTCAAGTTCATTCATTTTGCAGAAAGGAGAGGCAGTAATATGGCGAGATACAGTCATTTTAGTTTTCGGTCAATTTCGCTGAACACCTTCGCGTTCAATATGTATCAAATCAGACTGGTACCGGTGGGGTACAGTTTTACCAAAAAGAGGGAGAGAAAATAGGGAGACTCTCATAGAGAGTGAGAGTCGTCCGCAATCTAAACGAGCCATTCGGTACACGTATGACATGTAGAGAGAGAGATAAGGGGGTGGAGAGAGAGAGAGATAGAGAGAGAGACGTGTACGAAAATAGGTCATTTAGTGCGCTCACAACACGGAACAGCAAAGGTCAGGTAACACGCAGATACAGACAGAGGGAAGACATAAATTCGTACATTACACACACACAAACTCAGACAGGGAAGACGGCACATGTATTACACATATACAAGACATTCACGACAAGACAGGAAACAGTTGTTAGCCTACAAGATCTGTTTATATATATATCCTACGTATCTTTACTATCCTATTTATCTACGTGCTTAGCTCTTTCTACCCTTCCCCCCTTTCCCTTCTCGCTTGTCACGCCTGCGAGCGCTCCCAATTACCAATACTCACACCTCGGTTGGTCGATCAGTAATTAACCTGGTCGTGCTAGTTACCCATGGCTGGATCTTAAACCATTTTTCTGTTCCCTCCTTTGGTGGGAAGTTCTCCAGGCTGAGGCAACGGCAAGTATTGATCGGGAGAACAGTCGGACAGCTTGGCTATATCTATAAGAGTGTGAGAAAGGGGGTAGTGCATTTTGAACATCAGCAACATTTCTAACTTCCTAGACGGGTGGTGCCGTGGCAACCCTTACCCGTATAATTTTTCTTTGTCCTTTCCCTACCTAGTCAAACGTCCAGTTACATTATTTAACACGTCATTTCTAGTCAATTTTTCGTCATTCAGTACCTGTCCAGTTTCTATGTCAGTCCATCCTCTCAGTCGCTATGTCCTAAGGAGGAACAGTCATGTTAAGCCTACGTCTTTTAAAAACTTATCGTTATAACGACTACACACATATTCCCTCTTTCCCTTTTTCGTCGGTGGTCCGACCGTCGCTCTTCCACACTTCAGCTGACGTTCTGACGTGACCTGCAGAAGGGAGGGAAAAGAAGGGGTGGGGGGGGGGCAGCATTCAAAGTACATCAGCATGTAGTAGTCCAAAAATGTTTTTACCTACCACCTACTCGACCTATCTCCGCGTACTGCATTTCTTTACCATCTCGGCGTTTAAGCCTAGAGGGACCAGTAATGTCAGATAGATGATCATTGACGATCTACATATCTACATGAGTTACTCGGTCGTAACCCTCTCTGTCGGGGGCAAGGGTGACGGCCAGGTGGCATTTCTGTGGTGTAGTTTTAAGGGTGTCTAAAACACTTTTCCTGGCTGCCTGCGATACATAATGTAGCTGCTAAATATCTGATCCCTTTTGATCTACATCCTTTATCATACTTATTCTTTGCTCACAGTAGTAGGGCATCCAAAACTCATTAATGCAACTGCTACAACCATGCTTTCTTTTTCAAAATACTTTTAATAAACGAAATTGGTGGCAGTTCATTGCATAACGTGCAGCCGTGCAATAAAATCGTATTAAAATTTTCTTACAGAGCAAGCATGATGCATGTCAAGAATTCAGTTTTAATTAATTCATAAATTCATTATCCAATACTCATTCTTTATCTAAATTACACCAATTCATTTTCCAAATCATAATCAGTACCCACCCTAAGTCAGTTCATTATCCAAGCACATACTCAACATCCTTCATATCTACTTTCATTATCCAAAAACTGCATATAGATCTCGGGACAACAAGCTGCGCAATCAGGGTGCAACAAAGTTTATTCAAAACGTCTCATTTTGTGTCGGCGCCATTTTGGGAGGGGTCAGGCGAGTTCCAGCATAGTCAGAATGTCTCTAGTCTCGCATGGTTGGCCCAGAACCTTCCGTTGGCAGTTCAAAAAGTTTTGTGCTATGTGGTTAACAGTCTAACAATATGGACCATGAGTCAAAGAGTGGGAAGGGCGGCAACAATTTTCCTACCGGGTCATCCTGGTGTTCCTCCGGAACTGAACAAGTCTGTGCCGTGGCTGCATTTTAGCCATTTCCAATCCGAGGCTGGTGCCGGCAGGAGTTGCACCGATGTCGTGGTTCCCAGTGAGGGGGCGGGGGCGCCCATGAGGAGGGATCGGGGTGCCCCCCCGGCACTCATAGAATCTTCAAGGTCGAGGAGAGAAGGCATGGAGCGTGTGCCCGTCCTGGGCAGAAGACCGCTTTTTGATGTTGACCCTCTTTAAGTAAGAGCATTGGGGTGTCGCTGGAAGCCTCCACCTGGAGGGAGGTGGGGGAGGCTCGTTCGCGTCACCTCCCCCTTCCAGCGACCCCGCGCCGTTCCTCGGCTCCGTCGCTTCGATATTGGCCGTGCTGGCTATTGAAGATGGGGGGGGGTGGTCGGCGGCTGAGGCAAGACAGTCCCCCCTTTTCTCTTGACATGTGGCGGCACTACCTGTAACTATCCAGGAATTTGACATGTGGCGGGACTACTTGAAAGCGCCGCCATTCTCGCTTTTGGCTTCGGCCTTCTTCGTGGGTCGGACCAGGCGAGAGACAGAAGGGGGGGGGGGGTGGTCGGTGGCTGAGGCAAGACAGCCCCCCCCCGTGGCCTGCAGGGCAGCAGAAGAGGAGAGAAGGAGAGGTCTCTGTCATTCTTTGGACCGCCTGCCCAACATCATCTCCTCCTGACCGTGGCCAGGCGAGCCCCTCGTGCCTCGAGGCCTCGCCTTCCGGATGGGCGTAACCGCGGACCTGTTGCACTTCGGGAGCTTCCGGAATGGGGGTAGGTACCTATTGGATTGTTTCTATTTCATGTGACCGTTATTTGGGCGTGGCGGGCAATGAGGCAGGCATGTTGGGAGCAGGAACAGGCAGTGAAGCCTAGCTACCTCGTGGCTATTTTTGCTGCCAAACTTTTTCGCCATTTTATATTTCTTATTATGAACTATTTCTAATGTTTCTTATTTTTAGTGAAGTCAAAAGCTCATCAGGGGGTTACTGACTTAGCCTGATTTCCTTTTCTATTTTTCTTTCTCTTCCTTAGCGTGTTTCGAGCTAAAGCTTTCTATTAGTAGGGAACGGTGATCACTTCATATTTTTTATGTGTCCTTTTCACTAGGGGGTACTTCTGGACCAATAAATGGTCCGGGGTGGAACGAGATTATCGATCGAAAGGGGAACATATATTCCTTCATTAGGGTATCATCCTGGACAGACCGAGCGATGTACTTCCATTTACTAGGGTAGCCTCCTGGACGGACCAGATGATCTACTTCCACTAAATGGCCCATGAGCGGGGAGCATATGTCCTCCATAAGGGTAGTCTCCTGGGCGGACCATGCGAGCTACCCCCCAAATAACCAAACAGTGGGGAGTGGGTAGGACTGACGAATTCACAAAGGGGCATAACCTACCCTTTACTACTTGCAAAGACTAGATAGAATATTTCTATTCCACGTTGTTTGCAGGCAGAAAATACCTCAAACGAAACAATTCCTGGAACAACAATGTCCAGGCAACCAACCAATCAGTGGGGAGAAAAACAGGCATGACGGATTACAACGGGGACAAATGTCTGCATTACCTGCCCTTCGCTATCCAAAAAGGAAGACAGAATATTTCTACTCGTCTCAGTTTGTAGACAGGGAAGATCTCAAAGAACAACAATCGATTATTAATCGACTTCAAACAATCCAGTGGGGAGAAAAGTAGGCATGACGAATTACAACGGGGACAAAAAGTCTGCATTACCTACCCTTCTCTATCTGCAAAGAGGGACGACGTTCCTATTCGCCGCTGTTTGCAAACAGAGAATGTCTCGTTCTCAGAAGAGAACCAATATGTCAAGTAGCCTTCAAAGCTAAATGAACCAATACCAACAATATCAGTATACAAATACCGATTCCAATACAAACAATCAATCAATCAGGTGGACAGAGCCACCCTACCAATCAGGCGTAAAAACACCCTACTTAATCTTACCCGGACCGGACCATACGGATAGTTCTTCGACTCCCTCCTCCAGCGCCCGATCGTTCTCTTACTCCATGTAGCATTCCTATGGGATTCCAGTCAGGACAATAGGTCACTCAAGAGAGGTCAGTTCAGAATTGGTGAAGTTCTTTTCGATCGGCAGCCGGGCGAGGGCCCTCTCAAGGCAGGCATACCCCGATCATTTAGATGTTCACTTCTTCGTCTGGATCTTTCTTATCGGACCCTATGTCACTGATGGACCCCGCGTTGGGACGCCAATTGTGGAAAATGAGCCCATAATCCTATCGATGCCCAGGCCGCTGGCGCAAACCGCCTCTTAGTTCCCATGTGAATAATTACCAAATAAAGAGACGGGCGCTGGAAGCAGGAATCAAGAACAGAGTTTAATTCTCATGAGGAGAGCCAGTCATTTCGGACACGAAACACAGTGTCTTTCGGGAGGTGCTCTAACAAGTGAGCTGAGACTCTTGCTTTTATACCTTACAGAACACTTGATAACACAATCAGGACAGTATGACGCAAAAGAAAGACATCCCTATAATCCTCGTGTCAATCCTACCCCACATGTGTTCACAATGGGGACCCTTGACCTGCTGATAAGAGGGGAGGGCAATCACGCAGCTGAGTGTTTCGTAGGATGTGTACGCCTGATCATAGCCCAGGGGGTGGGGTGGCTAGGATCAATAGTGGGTCTCTTGAGGAGGAGTGACTTCATACAATAAGGGCAGTAAATGGTATCTCCTGGCTTAGGCGATGGCCTCGGACATGTGTGGTCAGCCGGACTCGGGGGAAGGGTTCATCAAAGGAGTGGTATTCATGCCGCGTGGACAATCGAGCGCGGAGGGAAGGCTTGTCAACAGAGGGGCATTCATGGAAGGGAAGGAGGTGTTGGTCAGGCGCGGCCGTGACTCTCAAGGACAGGGCCTTGCAGAAGAAGAAGGTTTATGACTTGCCCATGTGAGGAGAAGGGAGGGGTAGCCAGGGTGGACACAGGGACAGAGTCACACAGAGAGAGAGAGAGATCTTATGACCCGTACATGAGAGAGCGGGGGCAGCCAGGTGCAGCTGGGGAGGGCTATGTCAGCTAAGGCGAAGGATGCTTCTTCAAGGGGGAATGGGGGGTTTTGTGCGGGTCAAGCAGGAGAGTCGCCTTTCGCAGCGGGGTCGCACAGGGGGATAGGGTTTCATGGCTTACGCATAAGAGAGGGGGTTTAGGATATGCGCAGGAGGGAAGCCGGGGGTTCCAATGGGTAAATAGGCCATGGTGCCTAAACTGGCTGTACATATGCATAGGGGTATGGGCTCTTACTGGCAGAGTGATACGGTCAATAGTTTACGGTATTCATGGTGCTCACAGGGAGAGGAGTGGGAGAAGAAGGGGAATGAATGCTGTCTATGTACATCAATTTCTTCAACTTTCACAGACTATTGGCTTGTATCTCCCGATGTGGCGACTTGGGCAGTGGAGGTAGATATACAGGCCAGATCGCTCTCAGACCACGCCCCCTGCATGCTGGAATTGCGCGTACCCAATGCTCCTAGGAGGGCGTTCTCCTGGCGCCTGCCCCCCCACGCACTCACAGACTCTGCTTTCACTTAAGACATTAGGGCAGATATCATAAAATACTTTGAGGAGAACGAGGGCTCAGCATCATCAGAAGCTATAGTATGGGACGCATTCAAGGCGGTGATTCGAGGCCAATGTATTGTGAGGCAGGCAGGGGTGCTGCGGGCTATTCGTCATACATTAACCCAGCTTGAACAAGAGTTAAAGGAACTGGACCTGGCCTTCTGCCGAGACCCTACACTGGAACTAGCGGGACAGATGAAGGCCAAATTGATTGCATTTAATGAGGAAGCTCAGAGGGAGGTGAAATTCCTGGGGAAGCAGGCGGAGGCCCGCAGATATGGAGAGGGGGACAGGCCGAGTAGAACCCTGGCAAGACTGATTTCCCCTCGCTCACACACTCACTACATACACGCCATTCAAAATAACGCGGGACCCTGGTCGTTGGTCAGGAGGCTGTACTTGATGCATTCGCCGAGTTTTACACATCTCTATACACCACTAGACAGCCCACTGTCCCAGCTTCCCTAGACAGCTTCTTAGATTCCATTGCTATCGTATGGTTCAATGACCTACACCGCCAATACATGGATGTCCCCGTCACTGTCCAAGACATAACCCAGGTCATTAAGAGCATGCCTGCGAATAAAGCCCCGGGCCCAGATGGCCTAACAACAGCCTTTTATAAGGCGTACGCTGAAGAACTGGCCCCGAAACTTCACTCTGTGTTTGCCGAGGCCCTGGAGTTGGAATCCCTTCCAGACTCGATGCGCGAGGCCTTAATTATAACCTTGCTAAAACCAGACAGAGACAGCCAGGTCCTCGACTCATACCGCCCCCTTTCCCTAATAAACGTTGACATTAAAATCTATGCTAAGATCATTGCGGATAGACTTCAGCCCCTGTTACCGTTGGTGGCACTGCCTGACCAATCAGAGTTTATTCCGGGCCGAGGCACCTCACATAACCTCAGAACGATCTTTTCCATTTTGCATTACCTACATCCCTCTATTCAGGCCGCAGTGATTTTTTTAGACGCCACTAAAGCGTTTGATTCACTCGAATGGCCATACCTATTCAGAATTCTGGGCAGGATGGGGTTTAGCCGCAACTTCATTACCCTTATCAGGTTGCTGTACGACGCACCCAGAGCACGAGTAAGCGTGAACGGGCTCATATCTCAACCCTTTGCCATATCTAGGGGGACCAGACAGGGTTGTCCCCTGTCCCCACTGCTCTTTGCCATTGCGATGGAACCCCTTGCGGCCAGAATTCGCCAACATCATACCGCAAGAGGGATAAGCTTCAGCGCCCGCAGTCTGCTGATCTCCCTATATGCAGATGACGTAACACTGTACGTCATCAATCCTGCTGAAAATTTGAACCCCCTACGGCGCGAATTTGTACGTTTTGAAGGCTTGGCTGGTGTGTCTATTAACTGGTCCAAATCCGTCGCGATTCCATTGACTGACACCACCAGGAAATCACCATCTGACTATCCCCTGCGTTGGGAAACAGACGCAGTTAAGTACCTGGGGATATGGATAAGCCGCGACATACAGGAGCTGTGGACCCTAAATTTTGACAAAACAGTTTACTGGCTGGAGGGGAAGGTGGAAATCTGGAATAAGCTCCCGCTGTCGCTGGTGGCTAGAATTGCACTGGCAAAGATGGTGGTTCTCCCCAAATTCTTATATCTGTTTGTAAATATTCCATTGCCCTTGACAGCTCACTTCTATGCGAGAGTACGGTCGCTGTTGCTGACACTTGTGTGGGCTGGAGGCCAAGCGAGGACATCTTGGGCGTTGCTCACGCTCCCGTTGCGCCAAGGCGGCCTGGGAGCACCTGACCTGAAACTGTACTCGTTGTGTGCGCAAGCACAATTCTTGCATTTCTGGACCTTTCCCACCCCCTACCAGCCGCATGTTGCGGTGGAGATGGCCGTGGCGGCCCCGTCGCCACTGAGCGTAGCACTATTTGGCAAGGTTTCACGCCCGTCAAAGGACGTGGACACGGTGGACATGCTCCGCTGGTCATGGCGCGAATTACGCAACAGGGCAAAGCTCCCCCTACTCTACGCACCAGCCATTCCGCTGCGAGGAAACCCAATGATGCCCTGCTTGCGTGATAGGGGCGGGGCCCCTTGCATGTCGGGGGCAAAGCCTACACACCTTTGCGGACCTATACCCGAACGGGACCTTCCGAGAACTGGGCGCACTCGCGGAAGGTCAATCTGAGTCATTCTTTGACTTACTCCTTTATCACTCCCTCAAGGAATCATGTAAGGCGTTGTGGCCCCAATTCCCAGAGGAACCACCGCAGCTCCTGGCCCTTCAAAACTTGCTTTCGAGACCCTCTCCTAAGAAGCTTGTGTCTCGGTTGTACAACTGCATGCAGGAGCAATTTCCAGTCACTGTGCCCTCTTCCAGGCAAGCCTGGAGCGATGATCTGGAAACGCCCTTAACGGAGGAGCAATGGGAGTACTGTTGTAGACAACTCACAGCACTAACACCCAGGTACAGATTAAGATTGGTACACTTCAAATTCTTACACAGATACTATCGCACGCCGATGTTGTTGCACCGCATGGGCATCAGAGAAGACGCCACATGCTGGAAGTGTGGCGGCGCGGATGCATCCTTCCTGCATGTGGCATGGAGCTGCCCTAAACTCGAGGAATACTGGTCCAGCACTTTCACTGCCATTAATCAAATCCTACACAGAACTGACGAACCAACCCCACTTCTGGGTCTACTGGGATATGTTCAAGACACTTTACCCGGGCACAGGAAGTTGCATGCGCTATTGCTCCTCTATGCTAAAAGACAAGTAGCGGTTCACTGGGGTCGTAAGGTGTTGCCTACATTTACTGCATGGCTACGGGATGTAACTTACGGAAACGCGCAGCTTGAGCACTACTGGGAGACGATGCCCACCGCTTCCAGGCCTAAGGACATATGGGAGCCCTTCATGCAGTGGTCACGGGAGCGTGCAGATTCCACCACTACTGGGCACTCGCCCGCAGTGGAGATCTCTGACGATATGGGTTGATATATTTGAAAATGCACCTGGGGCCTCATGCTGGGGTAGGACCTGAGTGTGGTAGTACTCCATGGATGTAAGTTATAATTGTGGGTGCCCTGATTGAGCTTATATGTTGATATATCTTCACATTTTACGGTACCCCTCCCCTGACCGGGCGATTCCATGCGTGAGTCCGCTCCCCTCCCCCCTCCCCTGTGTAGTTGAGTGCTGCCTGCCCGCTGTGCTTCCTGCTGCTGTCTGCACTGCTGCAATGTGAAGTCTTGCCCGGATGCACAGATCCTTCCACGCTACGGCTACTATGCCTGTTTGAAACTCCTCCTCTGCACCTGAGTTGGTTTCGTTGTTGTTGTTGGGGGGGGGAATAAAAAAAGGGCCTACAGATGTGGACTGCTTTGCACTGGCGGTTATTTACTTCAAATGCTAATATACATGCACTGTCGCTTCGCCAGAACCTCTACGCTGATGGTGCTTTGCACGTCTGTAGACCCCAAAAATGTGAGACAAGTTGCTTAGCTACTGTTGCATATGCCTGCTGCACGCTGAAAGCCGTCATATGCAAATACGCTGATTAATACATTGAAAGTTGTGACACTTTGTTTTTGTGATAACTCAATTTGCTAGCGGCCTGCCTCCGGGTTGTTGGTGTGACGCTGTGTAACTTTTCCAATGACTAATAAACGTCTTGCACAAACAAAAAAAAAACAAAAAAAAAAAGAATGCTTAGAAAATCAATAATTTCATACATATTGCATTTTGTCTTAATACTTCCTCCAGTTAAACATTCTTTCAGAGACTTTTGGTACAAAATCTACAATGCAAAGGTTTCAAATCAATTGCAAACAAAATCAGACCATTTCTTGAAAATGTTCACAATTTTTATTGCTTGACTGTAAGAAGGAGAGGGCCTGGTGGCACGTCTGCTTTAAGATATCTGCAAAAAAAATCACACAAATAAAAATTCAATTAAATGTATAAATGATTAGAAGCTTTGCCTTGCATGAACTACAAAACAATTAAGGATTGGGATGTGGCCCAAGTAATTACCAGTGGCTGTCTACGTCAACCATTCCATCCATCACTTTTTTTGTACACTTTTGCATGAATTTGTTGCAGATATGGTGCTGCCTTCAGGTTAGGCTGATTGTTCATTCATAGAATGCGCTCTTCCTGAGATGAGAAGTAATACTGAGAAACTCCTTTTGTATGCTGATTCCCGGCATCTATTGTGTGCTTTGTGTGAGTCGCGGAGGCCTCCAATTCAATGCCATTCAAGCTGACTTCTGAGAAAGCACAGACTGTGACTGAACCATTCATATTTCTACTTTTTCTGTTTTGATGCTGCTCTGGAAGCTTTCTAACAAAGGAGCTCCTGGCAATGACTATGTTTAGCTTTCTGAGAAAGTACATGTTACAAGCTATTTACTCAGGTGGAGAAGGGAAGCCTCTCGTGTAAACATTTGATTTCAGCCTCCCCCTTCATATATAGTGAAATCTTAAAGGGATGGACTACAGAAAAATTTGTAGTGTTGAATTCCACTAATCAATTGCTCATGACATTGCAGATGAACTTATAACTTACATATGCCACCAGCAATGTTATTATTGCGGTAATCACTAATGATATCATGTAAGGCCCCATCAATGACATTATTTGTAATGTTACTAATGACTTTACCTATTAAATTTCTTACACCAATATCTCCTCTGTTTCTGACATCCAGCACCTTAAACACTGCTTGCACATCATCCGCCCCTACCTGAAGCTCAACCCAACCAAGATGGAGTTCCTGTTATTTGCCAAGAACAACAAACAAGATACAGCACAAACTTGGCTCAATGACATGAACCTTTATGGCTTCGAAAAACAACTTTCACCAAATACCAGGTCACTGGAATTCCCCCTGGACACCAACATCACCCTCAAAGAACACATTGCCAATAAACAAAGTTGGTCTGGTAACAGCTTTCTCTTATTAAGAAAGTGGAACCGTTTTTCCCAGAAAACGACTTCAGAACTGCTGTTTAGACCCTCATGTTCTTGCATCTGGATGGCAGTAACCCTCTGCTCTTTGGACTCCCAGGTTCTACAACGGCAACTAGCATCCTACATGCCACAGCAAGTCTCATCCAGGGCCTGAAGAAAGAGGACCACATCACTCCCATCCTGTTGGGACTCCATTGGCTCCCCTTGCCGGCCTGACAATATATATATATATATATATATATACATACATACATGCATACACCACGCAAAATAATTAAAACCATTTGCCCTCTCTGATTCTGGGAGAAAGTTAGCACCATTCTAATACCCTCACTAGTATCCTCCTAATACATCTTTTTCTGTCTTATGCAACCTTCATTATCTTTTGTTCTTGTGTTGGGTATGTGCTTTTGTGTATTTGGGAGGAGGGGACTTGAGTGGTGGACTTGCTGCTGTACACCTGGTAGTATCTTTTTCAGATTTTGTTCCCTCTCTTCCCCATATTCCTGTGGTGTTGGTGTAGAATTTGCAGGGATAGTTTTACGGTGGTGGAGAATTTCTTGGTTACCACTACTTTTGGAATTGTCCCGGGACCTGGGTCACATATTCCTCAGGGGTCGATGCTCCTGGTGTTCTAACTCTGGCTTATCAAAAGCCCCAACTATGGTGCTTGGTCCATGCCATGCAGTTGGCGGTCTTGTGCAGTTCAGGGCCATCAAACTTTAAGGCCTATCACTGTCATTGGATTCCTTGATAGTCCTGAGTCAAAACAAAGGTCCTATGCCTCCATGACTCAGAGGCAACCTGGGATCTCCAGTTCCTACAGGAGGCAGTTGGAATGGCCCATCTATTATCATCCTCAGAGTGTAGTTATCTTACCCCAGACTCTCAGTCAGCTTGTGGAGCTGCAGGTTGCACAGGCAGGTGCAGGGTGAATATTGATGTGTTTATTCTTATCCTGACCTGTGGGGATGTGCATGAATTCTGCCACGGATCTTCTGAAAAAGGTTTTTCTTGCAGCAATTACTTTGATTCCATGGCTGTAAGAATTGATTGGCGTCTCTGAAGAATATGTCACCCCATCTACAAGTCTTTGTTGTTTTACAGAAACAAATCCAGAAGGGTGATATTTATGTGAAACAATGTTGTTCCTGACATGCTGACATAGTGCATGGGGGCTTCTGCTCGATCCACTTTCATGGCTGCCTTGGTTTGCATGTTGGTTCCCAGCTAAGACTTTTCTATTGGAAACCCGGCAGTTGCCCACCTCTAAATGAGTTGGGGAAACAGTGTGGTGAAGCAGCACATAAACCAGACCTCAGCGGATGTTCAGAACACTCTACGTGAGACACTGTGTTTTATTTCATTACAGGTGTAGCTAATGAGGTGCTTGTATCAGTAGATGTGGACACATCTCACATAGGGCAAAGACTGGAGTAAAGAAGAAAAAAATAAAAAATAGAATGTACAGAAATTAACTACTGTATTTAACTGATTAGGAATAGCTGTATTTATGTATTTACTAGCTTACCCATCGCTCGTTGCTGCGATCTCAGAAGAAAGGAAATTTAAGGAAACTTATTATGATAACATTCAATTTACATTGTGTCATTTTTATTGAAACGTATTCATTTTTATATGGAAAACATTTTAAAGTGTTGTTTTAATTCTGTTTATTAATTTAAGTGCTGTGGATACACAGTATCTTTTGTTTTTCCGTGTGGTGCGTACACGAATAAATCAGAAGGTTTTCCGATGCGTGAGCTGGCCACATACAGTTGTCCATGTGAGAAGCACGGATTATCCAATTCTAGTCCACTCACTTTTAGCGATTGTCCTTGTGCTTTATTGATGGTCATTGCAAAAGCGAGTCGCACAGGAAACTGTAAACGTTCAGTACTGGAAAGATTATGAGGGCCCTGGGGAACCGGGGGGACGATATTTAACACATTTTTTCTTTTATTTTTTTTGCCGGAAACCTTTACGGGAGTGTACTCAACAACTTCCCAGTTGCAGTAATGCATAAAGGACAAACAGACAGACATACTTTTGTTTTTATATATATAGATAGATTTACACATTTGTAAGGCACACATTTTGGTGAATGTTTCAAGGCACTACCAAAATTGTTAAATGTGCAAGGAAAAGGAAGAGATTAGAAAAAGGTAACTTGTTGAGAAAGATCTGTAGGATTTGTAAAATGGAAGCAACCCGTAAATATCTCAATGTTGATATAATTTGTGATATACTGAATCACAAATTAGTAATAGCTATTTGGCATGTATGTTAGAAAAAGGTTTATTGAATTGGGCTAATTTGCAACTATCAAAAGTCACTTTTTGACTGAATGATAACCTCACAAGCAAGAAGAAGTACACCACATGATCAGTAAAGGACTGGAGAACACTCAGGTTGGAGAGGAATTTCACAGTCCCTCAGCTTTGAAAGCAAACAAAATGTTTCAGCAAGAACCTGAGAAGGATGCAGGAGGCAGGAAAAGAAAATTAAAAGAAAATTTAAATTCAAAATTCTCTGATAAGGAATTGCAAAACCTTACAGAATGATGAATTATTTGGAAAATCATAAAGTTTTGTGTTAGATTCCCAGTGACATGGCAAGGAGAGTGTGGGGAGGGGGGGCATTCCACCCCAGGCGCTCGAGTTTTAGGGTCAGCAGCCTCCCCCCCTCTCTTACCTGCAGACGTCGCAACAAACGCAAGGATCACCAGCAACCCCCTGGTCTTACCTCCCAACATCGTGGGGCGGCAAATGCAGGGGACGCTTCAAGTGGCCAAAGATCTACCTGCGCCACTGAAGATTCCCAAAAAAGGAAAAATGGGGGTCTACATACATGTAAGGATTAACTCTGTTGAGGTCACACAATAAGAATTGATGAATTCCTGCAGTATAATATCCAAAATGGGAAAGGCGAGAGACCCTCTGTGTCTGAGGGACTGTTTGGCAGGAGGGCTCCTCTTTCCACATCCTCTGGGAATGTCCTCAGATCCGTAGATATTAGGAGGCGGTAACTGCCATCACGTCACAGGTGCTCTCAGTGGAAGTCCCACTTGAGGCAAAGGGGTTGCTGCTGATGATACAAGGGGAGGAAGACTGGCCCAGACATGCTCGAATATGGTTGACATTAGTGGTGGTGGAAGTGGAACCCAAAAGGAATATTGCCCGGGGATGGGGATCAAGGCTCACACCATCGGTGGCTGACTGGAAGAGGCACCTCGATTGGTGCCAGAGGGTGGAGGAAGTAATATATCACAGAAGGGAATGCATCAAAAAATGGGCCAAAATATGGAGCCCATGGCAGACATGCAGGGCACTGAATTCAGAATGAAGGCAACCGCATGGAATGTGTTGGTTATTACAATTGTTATATCGAAGTGTAAATGATAAATTCATAGTCGATTTGCTTCTTAATTCTGTAATTATAAGTGAATCACCTATTTATCCTGTAACATTGAAAATTGGTCAAACACTGATAACAGTATGTGACTATCTCTGCAACTGCTACCAACTGTTCATTTAGCTGATGTGTGATGAGCAAGTTTATTAATGAAATCTGAGAAAGGTGACTTGATCAATGATCAAGATTTAAGGAGAAGATGTCAGCCTGATAAGCGAGGCCCAAGCAACAGGAGGAGGACCCCCTCTCAATCACCACCTACCCCCAACATAACAAGCAAAGTCTTACATAATAAAACATCTTTAATAATCATTTATTTTAATGTTCCTTGCTAGATTTATTATTTTAAACAAATGTTATTATTTTCAAATTAAAACATGAAACCGCAGCTGCAAGGATTTGATACAGAGGATAAATAGTGCACATCAAATGCCAAACACGTCTAGCAGGTATATAATGAATAGAGTAACAATGACAAGCAAGCAAATACACATACTAAATACATTAAAAGGGGCATGGCCAATAAGGCGGCGGAGTAGGACGTGCTTTCTAGTCCCTCCGGCGCCGTGAATCTCATAGCTTTGTATTTTCGCCCTGAAAGGCGCCTTCCTGGTGTCCTGTGCCCTGGAGTTGTTCAGCGGTGGTTTGCGACCCTGACTATCGATTGGGGGCCGGCAGCGGAGCTGAGATGCAGTGCGGCCTAGGAGAGTGGGGCGCCAGGGGAGCCTCGTGGTCGGCCGGGAGTGGAATCCAGTGAGCCCCTGCTCAGAGCGGGCTGCCCTGCAGCGGCCGAGTGACCGGAGGAGGCGTTCAAGGTGCTCAAGGTACTCCGGGTGCGGCGGTTTGGCGTCCCGTGCCTGGAGCAAAGGGGGCAACACTAGCACCTGCGAGCAGTGGGGAGACCCCGCTGTGCACCCGGGGCAGGATCGGAGATCCTGGAAATCGAGCCCGGCCACCAGAGCTGGCTGCCGCCCGTCAGAGGCGATGCATACCTCGCGGCAGGAGGTAAGGTGCGGGACCGAGATTGCCGGGGCGGCCAGTAGATCGGTCCGTAGACCGGCGGACGACACCAGAGGTTGGTGGGTGGCCGGCACTGTGGAGTGGAGCGGTGAGCCTGGCATAGAGGAGAGCAGTGCGGCCTGAGCTGGCGTGTGCGCCCGTGCCTGCAGCCTAGGGGCCTCAGTAGGCCTACGTCCTAAGGAGCATTGAGGAGGCCTAGTGGGCATGGCAGTGCCCCATTCCTCAGTCCTAGCACTAAGCGTGGTGGAGTACAGAGCACGGAGGGGAGACAGCAGGCCTTCGCACCACCTTCCTTACAATCCGCGCTGCAAGAGGTGAGGTGGTGGCAGGAGACTGCCTGAGCAGCCAGTAGATCGGTTCACAGATCGTCGGACAACACCAGAGGTTGGTGGTCGACAGGCACTGTGGAGTGGGGCGGTGAGCCTGGTCCGGAGGAGAGCAGTGTGGCCTGGTTTGGCATGTGCGCCCGTGCCTGCAGCCTGGGGGCCTCAGTAGGCCTACATCCCGAGGAGCATTGCGGAGGCCTGGTGGGCACGGCAAGACCCTATTTCCCGCATTGGCGCAATGCAGCGGAGCACGGGGGTGGCAGGCCCTCAATACCCCCTTCCCTGCAACCCTCATTACTGCCTCCCACCTTGATCCTCTGCTTTCCTCCTGGAGGGTGCAAGGACGATTGTGCTGGCTTTCCTGTGCTGGAGGTCGGTTGAAGTGATTGAGAAAAGCGTGTTGGGCAGGCCGCTGCTGCCGTGGTGGTCCATTTACGAGACGGTAGGGTGGCGACCGGAGTATGCCATTTGTACCTGTTGAGACCTGCGAGGTGGGGGCCGCGAGAGCGCAGAGATCCCTGGCTGGTCCCTTGCGACAGAAGGATCTGAATGACCGGGTGTGGCACGAATACGCTGGTTGCTGTGTGTGGACTGAAGCAGTGCGTCCTCCACGACGACAGACTTGACAGGGGTGCTTGGACACTGACTGGAGCTCCCTCCATTGTTGCTCTGCCCTTGAGCTCCCTCGGGTGACATAATGGCGGCGAACAGGATCAAGAAGGACAAACTGCCGAAGGAGAACGTTCAGAAAGCTGCTATACAGCCTGCCTCATCGACTGCCAACAAGTCCCCACAGCGGGATGACACAGAAGCGCCTGTAACTAAAGCTTTCATGTTAGAATTATTTGCCGCTATTAAGGAGGACATTACTGAACTGCGCTCTTAGCTGGCGTCTGATCTGAGAGAGATGCGGCGAGACGTGGATGGCGTGGGGGAGCGAGTCGCAACATTGGAGGAGCATGATCTGGGGACGGCGGGCGACATACATCGGCTTCAGCAGGACATAATACGTCTTACGAAGCAGAACCTGGACCTGCAGGTCCATACTGAGGACTTAGAGAATAGATCTCGGCGGAATAACATCCGGATCTGGGCGGTCCCATGGAAAGGCGAGGAAGCGGACCTGCGGGAATATGTAGAAGCTCTCTTGGGCGAGGAGGACCTGCAGGAGCTTCGAATGGACCGATTGCACCGTGTTGGTCTACCACGGGGACCCAAGGTCCTTCCACCTGATATATTGGTGTGTGTGCACGATTTTCAGCTCAAAAAATTGATTCTCCGAAAGGCACGCGACCCCGCTCCCCTTCAATTTCGAGATCACCACCCCATGCTGTTTCAGGACCTTACGGCCTCTACCCTGGTCAAACGGAGGGATTTGAAGCCTGTCACTAACTATCTAAGGGAGCAGGGTGTCCCCTACTCGTGGGGGCATCCATTCACTTTTGGGATCACTCCCCAATGCCTCTTCAGACTCTCTGGACTCCACCAAAAGATCTGCCTCCAAAGCAAGCTCTCTGGGATCAGAGAACTCACACTCCACCGGGTGTTGGCATAGCTCTGTAAAACAGGGACTTAAATATGCTCTCTAACAAATGAATCACACAGCCCCCCACAGTTGTTAACCAAGCTACCCTTTGCCTCACCCTCCAGTGCCTCACACAAGTACCCCACACCACTCTCCTGAGACTGGCAAGCCAGTATCTGACTGTCTCTGTCACGCAACCCACACTCTTCTGGCTGGTCTTCACACACACACACCAAGGTTTCTACCATGGGGAAACCCCTCTCCCTGTACCTCTCATCTAGAGTCAGTAGAGTGTCCCTCCCACCACTAGGAATATGGTCCCCTGTCCCAGTCCCCCAATCTACTTCAGGACACTGCACTCCACTGGAACTACATCATAAACCTGCACCCCCTGGTGTATGTCGACCCCCTCCCTCAAGTCAGACGCCACATCTCTGGGTGTTTGTACCTTTCTCTCAGCAATAAATATCATAATCATGCTGCCACCATCTGTGCTGGACTCCACCTCCAACTCAGCAAAGCTCACTTCTTGAGCTACACGTTTTTCTTCTTTCTGGTCTAAGGCCCTCCTTGCTTTCCCGGTCTAATTCCCTGCACCATCTCACAGCAGCAAGGAGCCACTCATCTTTCTCTCCCTCAGTGTCAGAGAAGTCCTCCTCCCCAGAATCGTCTGTTAGTGTTGCTTCCCAAATTCTGACCTCATGGGAATACAGGCATGCCTCTAGATCCCCCTGGTGGAACCTCTCTCCACGGGCAGCTCCCTCTCTTCGCAAAAGGCTTTTATCTCCTCCACTGTGTAGATATACAGGTGGAAAAAGTTAACTTCCATTTTGGCAGGACTTCACAGGTGCAACACTAGCCAGAGTCTCAGTATCCCCAAAAAATACTTCCAGGAGGACATCAGGAAAAACAACCAGTATGTGGTTGCGTAGTGGTCTGCACTCACTAGTGATGTACACCAATCACTGTGGGTCTAGTACAAATACAAGTACAAATCCCACCGCTGACCACCAATGCTTGAACAAGTTGGCAAAGGTAGGTACCACTGTCCAAATAGGGATCCTTGCTTCTAGTCAGGGTAAGGAGGAAGCACTCTTTAGATAACCTCTGCTCACCCCCTTGGTAGCTTGGCACAGGCAGTCAGGCTTATCAAAAGACTCCACAACAGTTTAGAAAAATAAAGGTATTTAATCTAAACTACACAAGACCAAAACAACAAAAATCCAACATACACAGTTCAAGAATATAGTTGCAAAAGAGTTCTTAAGGTTGCAATAAAATAATCCACAGTTGCGTGAAAAGTTCACAGTTGCGTCACGTTTTACCAACAGTACCTTTTAGAAGCAACAAAGTTCCAAAGCAGAAGCTAGTGCGGTGGAAAACAAGCGATGAGTTGCTCCTGAGACCTTGGGGAGGTGATGCGACAACCCCACTGCAGCAGCGGGCATGTCGCGACGAATCCGGTCTGTATGGGGAGGAAGGCAGACTTGTATGGATTCCGGTGCGTAGGTTCCGTAGGAAGTTTGTTCTCGCAAAGGTACGATGCGATGATCTTTGGAGTTGCGACGATCTCCGGGGCAACGATGCGCGGACCAGCGGTGATCTCTCTCTCTCGCAGCTCCTCGATGCGATGGCTTCTGCAACGACACTCGCAGCGACGTGAAGCGGTGCGGCGATCTCACCCAGCGACGACAGGCTCCGCGACGACACTCACAGCGATGGTAATCTTCCCGCACCAGTCTGGTGCGTCTCGCAAACGAAGGATGCGACGGCTCTGGCAGCGGCAACAGGCGCTGCGACGATCTCGACCTTCGTAGCGGCGGGAATTTCCTCGCACTGTCGGGGATGCGCTCCGCAAGCCTGCGATGTGACAAAACTTGCAGAAAGTCTTTAAAAGCTTGGTTTCCAGCTTCCCAGCATAGATACAACTTCCAGAGGCACCACAACTGGCCCAAGCACTCTAGGAAGGACATAACTCTCTCTGCAGAGTTCAGGGAAGTTGGGGGTGAAGTCCTTTTGTTCCTGTGACTTCAAGACTGGGAGCCAGCTCTTCTCAGGCCCTTGGAGATTTCTTCATGCAAGGGGACACAGCACAAAGCAAAGTTCTTCCCCTCTCCTTGGCAGCAAAGCAACAGCAGGTCAGTCCAGCAGAGCAACAGCAGGACTGTCTTCCTTCTTCAGTTTCAGCTTTCTCCTTGGCAGAGGTTCCTTCTTGATTCCAGGATGATGTAATTTTCTGTAGTCAGGGGTCCTGTACTTATACCCCTAAAAGTCTTTGTTCTCTTTGTGCAGGAGGGCTCTGAGCCCGGTCTGAACCAGTTCTGGGTGTTCCTTGAGCACTTTGTTTTCATGGCCTTTCCTTTCCTTTCAGAGAGAGGGGCAGGGTCGTCAGCCACCCAGTAGGAGGTGGAACCAACATTGTGGAGGGAAAGCACAGCCCTGGAGCACTTTGTTGACATGATTCCTTCTCTCCTTTTACAGTGCAGGACAGAGACATCAGACGCACCACAGGGGTGGAGCCAGCACTGTGGGGGGCGGGCACAGTCCTATTCAGGTCCCAGGTGCAACTCCTTGCTCCTGTCTAGATGCAGATCTCGCTATTCACCAATGGGCGGACTCATTCTCTCTCCTGGAATCCCCCAGCCCTGTCACTCACAAACCAGACAGTCAATTCACAAACAGCCAAAGCACACTGAAAGTTCAGACAAGAGAACAGCCACTTTCTAAAAAGTGCTGTTCTCAAACACAGGATTTAAAAACCACCTTTCCTAGAAGATATGTTAATAAATTCTGAGTTCAGGGATACCAGACTTTTATGTCCTATCTTGCGCTTATGGGATGATATGCTAGTAGCCACTGTAGCCAGCATTCCCCATGATAGCCTATGGGTAAGATAGCCTTTCAATAGTGAAAAACGAAAACGGCTGTAATTCACTACCAGAGCATGTCACCCACACTAGTACATGCTCTTCCTTTCACATACACTGCACCCTGCCGAGGGGGTACCTTGGGCCTTCCATAGGGGTGACCAATGTTTACAGAAAGGGAAGGGTTGGGCCTGACTAGTGGGGACACTGGCCAGGAGGACATGTCAGTTCACAGACTGCACACAGGCACTGCAGTGGCAGGCCTGAGACACCATTTTAGGGCTACACATGGGGGTGGCACAATCAGTGCTGCAGGCCCACTAGTAGAATTTGAATCACCAACCCTGGCACACTCAGTGCCATTTACTAGGGACTTACTGGTAATGCAAATATGCCAATCATGGATAACCAATTACAATAACAATTTACACAGAGAGCATATGCACTTTAGCACTGATCAGAAGTGGTAAAGTACCCAGAGTCCTATTGCCAACAACCACAGGTTAGGAAAAATAAGGGAGGAAGAAGCTAAAAGTTTGGGGATAACCCTGCAAAAAGGGCCATTTCCAACACCTCCGCGATATCTTTGAGATGACGGAGAACCTCCCCTTGGGTGACATTAGTCTAGGCACCCACCTAGTACCCTGCTCCCTCCTTTCCAGACATGCCAAAGTCCTCCCGGCCCTCTCCCCCAGTTCATACAACCTATGTTGGGTAGCACTATGTGTGGCCATCATGTGTTCACGCGCCTTGAGCCTGTATTCATCCTGTTTTAGTGTCAGTCTATGTTCTACATTCCCGGAGGGGTCTCTTGCATACTCTGCTTCGAGCTCTCGAAATTCCTCCTCTAATTTCACCAATATTTGACTCCTGTTCGCGACATACATCGTTTTTAATGACAAGGCATACCTCTTTAAGACCACCTTATATTCCTCCCAAATAGTCTGCGCGGAGTCCACCGATCCCAGATTTTCGGTTAGATAGTTCCCTGTTTGTATAAGAGTTCCTCCCTGATTTTAACAACCAAGGTTTATTAATAGTACTGCGAGCCTGTTGCTCTCCATGTGTAAACTCAATCCCTACAGGGGAATGATACGAGATTCCTCTGGGCAACGTTTGTGGATGTCTAAAGCTACCAATGGAGGCTGTGTATGTAAGGATGTTGTAAATATGGGAAAGACTACTGTACACCCCAGAGAAGTATGTATATGTAGAGTCAGCTGTTTGTAACTCCCGCCCCACATCTGAGAGGCCTAGTGCCATGGCAAATTCTGCCATGAGGTCATTAGGTCTGGCCCCCTGCCTCTGTGGGTATCTGTCACCCGTATCGTCCATAGTCAAATTCTAGTCATCCCCCTTTATTAGGTAACCCTAAGGGAGTCCAGTCAACACTCTACCTAGGTCTGCCAGGGCCACCTTACCCAGTGCCGGTGGCAGGTAAACAGAAACCACATTAAGAGCTCTTCCCTCCCATTGGGCCTCGACCACACAAACCGTCCCCCTGGATCTGCCCATGTCTTGTGTACAATCAGGGGCTTGCTCTTTTTAACCAGGATACATGTACCTCTGGAGCCAGTGGTGTAATCAGCATGGACCAAGAGCTTGTATCCCCATCTAATAAGGGCCTTGCTTTTGCTACCCACCTGGTGAGTTTCCTACAGCAGCACCAAATCCGGGGACTGTCTCTTGAGTCCATTAACATTCCAAGATAGGACAGAGAGTACTAGTTCCCCATCAACACCCATCCCATGGCACGTTGGTATCTACATCCTTACAGGTCAACAGTATGGCACATACGTCATAATGCACCATGCACACAAGAGCAACTCCACCATATTTGTATCTTTCACTTCCAAAACCAACATGAATACCATCACATAGCAAAACAATACAGCTACATTTCAACTGACCACAAAAACACCCCCCTCCCACCCAGTACCCCCCTCCGTGCCCCTGCCCGTGGATTTAAAACTACCCACCCCCAAACATGGCAGAGTGCCTTTCTGCCTCCCCAGGCACGAGGTTAGTCAGCCCCTCCCCCGCATGTACATATCACAATTTACGAGTATTGCCATCCACATTATGTAATCACTTAAGTCCACAATACTTTACCAGATCACCATCGCCCAACGTCAGTGTCCTGTGTGAGGGGGCTCTTTATCACCACTCTTACTCTATAAGCGGGGTCCGACGGCATCTAGGTTTCACAATGATTGTCTCATTCCTTCTCCGTAGCCGGACTGCCCCTGTCCTCCAAGTTGTTACCTGGCCCTTCTGTACGGCCACCCTCTGGCTTCCAACTTTGCTCCATCATTCCGTCCAGTCCCACGCTTCCTCCGTTGACTCAAAAAACTACCTTTTGCCATCTGACTCCACTCTCAACTTCACCGGAAATTACATTGCATACTTCACTTCACGGTCGTGGTGTTCTCTTTTCACTGTCTGAAAGCTTTGACGCTGGGCCTGAACCTTGGCCATGAAGTCTGGAAAGAAGGCGACCTCATAATTATCAACCTTCAAGGGAGGACTGGACCTCGCCGTCTGCAAGATAGTGTCTCGGTCTCGAAAATTAAAAACTCGGGCTATTAGGGGCCTTGGGAGGGCACCTGGTTTGGGCCTGCCCCCCGGCACTCTGTGAGCCCTTTCAATTGAAAAATAGCTGGACAACGTCTTAGGTTTGAGATGCGTAGTGATTAGCTCTTCAACATAGAGGTCTTCGGCAGGCCCTTCCGTTCGTTCCGGAACCCCCAAAGTGCATATATTGTTACGGCGGGCGTGACCTTCATAGTCGTTCAGTTGTTGTGCCATTCTCTCCTGCTTCTTTTGCATCCCAACCATCTGCATTTGGATCTCTGATGTATCTGTTTGCAAGGCTGTAGTAACAATTTTCAGCTCCTTCACCCTGTCATCCATCTTCCTAAAGTCTGACCTGATGAGGGAGACTTCCACCGTGACCAAGTCCAGCGATGTGCACACTCCGTTAATTGCCGCCATAACATCATGTAGCGTTGGCTCCGGTCTCGGTTTAGGGACATTAGGCCCTTCTTCTTTCCCCATTTGTTGCGGCTCACCCTTATCTCCGGCCTTAGACTAAGCCAATTTGGCCAGTTGTTTCTGAGCGTTCACTTTAGGGTCTCTACCTCCGGTCGCCATGTATGCAGAGCGACGTCCCAGGGGGCCAGGAGAGACCCTAGGGCTACTGCGGCTATCGCCTGTCGTCGAAGTCGTCAGATGAGCAGCCCAGCGCCTATCGAACCAGATTCTCCAAGGCGTCTATCTCTGCCTCCGAGCCCGCTGCAAGCTTCTCCAGCTAGGATGGCTGCCAGCTACAATCACTTCTACTCCGGGGCAAGGGGCAAGTCCATTTAGAATTCACTCCTGGGTTATGTCGTGCCCTAGAGACTGCCCGGTATCACCAATACTGCTGCAGTCCCAACACTGACCACTTCAGGATGCCCCTCAGGGGGCAGAGGTCACTACCATGAAGACACCTCCAGGCCCTAGGAGGGCCGAAATCCAGTCCTCCCCACTGTGTAATGCCAAGTCCAAAGTGGGTGCCGTTTCACTCATCTAGCCTTGTCACAGCGCTTTCGATGTGTCTATCGGGGTTTGCAGTTTGGGCCTCTGAATCACCCATGCATGGGTATCATTCACCATGCCCCGGGACACAGGTTCCACTCCTCAGGGTACAATTGACACAATCGCCCCCCCCCCCCCCCCTCCAGGAGGGCATCCTATCACCCTGGAGAGAATCACACTGGC
Organism: Lissotriton vulgaris; assembly: GCF_964263255.1. Lineage (NCBI taxonomy): Eukaryota > Metazoa > Chordata > Amphibia > Caudata > Salamandridae > Lissotriton > Lissotriton vulgaris. The sequence goes on along the minus strand of NC_141691.1, from coordinate 166,571,670 downwards.
TGTAGACTGGTTACCAGCCACAATCTCCAGCTCTCAGAGATGCCACCTTCCACGGAGCGCAGGGCGGAGAGGGGTCTAGGCATCAAAACCAGCCCACAGATGTGGGCAACGTGCAGACAGCTGTCCAGGATGCATGTGCCACTTTCCAAATCAAGCAGGCCCTGCAGGCCATGCAACTGGGGCCTCGCGTAGCGGGCCCACTGCTTTACTCTCTCCGGGCCTCCCGCTCTCTCCTGCCACCGCGCGCCGCCCTCTTCAGCACAGCGGGGCACCACCACGTCCTCAAGCCGCGCAGTGTCCAGGTCCCGCCAGGGCTGGCCTTCACTGTCTCGCTAGCACCGCCTCCTACCTGGGCTCCTTACTCTGCCTACCAGGGGATCGCGATCACCAGGCCTCTAATCCGGGTCCTCAAGTCGGAGCACCACTGCCCGGCTCCCACCTCCTCGGTCCCGGCACACTCGCAGTCAGGTCCAGGCCACAATAGTGCGCCCATCAGGTTTCCGCCTTTGCTCAGTCCACCAGCGGGGCTCCGCTATGCACGTCGGAGTCTCCACACTTTCTCCGCCGCAGAGCCTGCTCCCGGCTCTAGAGGGCTGCCATTCCTGCCGCCGCCAGGGCTCATGCAAGGGGTTTTCAAACGCCCGCTCTCCACCTTCAAGAGTCTTCAGCTGCAGTCCCACAGGTATGGAACACAGTGTCACATCGCACACAGTTACTTTATGCAATTAGATGGCACAGGATAATTCCAAATGGCATGCGAGGTTTGGGAGCTCCCTTAGGCTGTGGCCATTCTCGTTGGCTGCTAGCCACGCCCCGTCATGTTCAGAATTGAATGTGTGCACCCTAGCTGGGGTCCATTACCAGAAGGTGGTTAGTTTCACTGCTGCTTCAGTGCTAGATGAGTTGGGAGCTGAGTATCTGGCCCTATAGTAAATGTCTCTCCACTCCTTTTGGGTCACTTCCCTCCCCAGCTCCTCCTCCCAATGGTGCTGTGCCACAGACTTCAAATCTGTCTCCGGTCCCTGTAGTCGTTTATATAAGCCTGTAACTAGCCGTTTATGGGTGTATCTAATAAGGAGCCATCTCTCGAATGTGGCTAAATCTGTTTACGCAGCCCCTCTCAACTCTGGGACCATCATCCAGTGTCTAACTTGAGTTTTACGGAATCTCTCTTCCGCTGGAAGGACCACGTCTGCCCTTAAAGAGTTGACCTGGAGAGGGCCTTCTTTATCGAATAGATGACCTAGAGATCTGCAGTCTTGTTTCTGCCAGGCATCAAACTCTTTGCGATTCAACCCTGGGGTGACGGCTGGGTTCCCAACTATGGCGTCAGAGGGGACGGAAACGTTGTGAACCCCTCCTTGCCCAACTGCATCCCAGACCCTAAGCGTAGGGGCCGTGACTCCCAGTAGATTGAGGCTGGGAGTGCGACTGGACTTCTCCAGAAAGGGGGTCTTCCACAATGGTGAACCTGACAATGCCCTGTCCATAAACAACCACGCTTTCTCTGATTCCGAACAAGACTATTCCACTAGATATCGGAGTAGAGCTGCTTGAAAAGTAGCTTTGGATAGATGGTTTTCCCAACCCACCCTCCCCAGGTGGTCGCATGCTCAGCTCCCTTCGCATTCGAAGCCGCCTTTTAGCCCATACAAAGGAGCAGAATTCTCTCTGTAATTCCTGAAGTGCTCCCGGAGGTGGCTATAGAGGCAGAGTCAAAAACAGGTATAAAATTATTGATTGGCCGTCAATTTGAGAGCTGCGATTTGCCCTAGGCAAGATAGAGAATATGGGAGCCATCTGGCTAAATCTGCTTTCGTCTTTCCCACTAGATTTTTGTAGTTGATCGTTGTGGTCTCCTGTATTGTTGGTGCTAGACGTATCCCCAAGTAGGAGATAGAAGTTTGCCAGTTGATAGATGCGCTTGCTGCAAGTGATTCTGCGTGTCATGGGATTTGGCTATGTTGAAGCAGAAGCCGGAGACTAGCCCAAAGTGCTTCACCTCGGCCAAAACCTTCGGGAGAGATACTCCAGGCCTATCCAGGGATACAAAGACATTGTCCACATAGAGCGAGATGCAATGGTCTTCCCCGTAAAATGGATACCCCATACGTTTCGGTTGTCTCTCACGCTTTGAGCGAATGGCTACATATATATTGCAAAAAGCAATTGAGAGAGACGGCATCCCTGTCTAGCGCCGCGTCAAATCGGGAAACAATCTGAGGTTTTGGCATTTACCCGGACCGATGCCCGTGGCTGCTCATGTCTGCTCAAAACTGATGCACAAAATCTGTCCCGAAACCCAAAATGCCTCAGCACTGCCACTAGGTACGGCCAATGCACTTTATCGATTACCTTCTCGGCGTCTATTGAGAAAAGCATTGATTCATGCTGCGTTCGGGGGGCTTCAGTTATGAGATGAAGGAGGCGCTTAGTATTGTCTGAGCACTGCCTGTTTGGTATAAATCATGACTATTCCGGTGCATTAGTGGTGCCAACCGGGTTGCTAATATGGCAGTGAATAATTTTGCATTCACGTTTAAGAGTGAGATGGGTCGATTAGACCCACAAGCTGCCTTATCCTTCCCTGGCTTGGCTATAACTGAGATGGAGGCCTGAAGCATTGATGGGGGATGGGCACCTACACTCACAATTGCATTAAATACTTTAGTGAGCAAAAGAGCTACTGTGGCACAACATGTTTTATAGAACAGGGGCGGGAATATTACCTCTTCTATCTTGATAGGTTGATCTAATGTGGACGCCTGATTAGCTCTTAATTTAGTTATTGTAGAATTGACTAGGTAAGATGCGATTGAAGTGGGAAGAATGTCTTGGGTCATATAGAGATCTCTATAGAACGTTCCGAATCTAGCTGCTATCTCCTCATCACCAGTTATGCTATCTGCTGACTCAGATCATAACTCCTCTACCGTTTAGTAGCTAGTAGTTTCCCGCATTTGTTGCCCCCCAAGTAGTATGCATGTTTAAGCTGCAGGATTGAGTATTCCGTGTAGTCTAGTTCTAATCCCGCAAGCTGCTACCTTGTCACCTCCAGTTGCCTCCAGACCTGCGGGGCGCCCGTATGCTGATGAATACGCTCAGGCTCCCTTCTCGAGTCCGGAGCGCCAAGCTTGTTTTCGGCAGCTGTGATCGCTATCTACTCCCCTCTAATTACCGCCTTCAGCGTGTCCCAAACAATTACAGGAGAAGTCTTGGGATGGTCGTTATTCTGTAGATAGTTCTTAATCGCCTTTTCTATTTGTTGGATAGTTTCAGGACGGTGGAGCATTTGCTCTCGCAGACGCCAACCACCAGTACATCTATGTTAGGGCGGGAGAGAAAGGTCAAACTGTATCGCCAAGTGTTCTGACAGGGCCCTCTGCTCTTTTTCTATTGCTTGCCCTGCCTGCTGTACCTCTCTGGAGCCCAACAATGAACCCACTCATGCATACGAGCTGTGTGTGTGTGTGAACAGAATGTGTAGTTTCTTGCCTCGGGATAGGCCTCCCACCATAGATTTCTCAGCCCCAGTTCCTGTAGCCATCAGTGTCCCCCTTCACTAAGTGCCCCAGATGATCCGTGTCTCCGAACCGAGCGATCAAGGTTGTTATGAAAGACTAAGTTCAAGTCGCCCCCTAGAAGTACCCATCCATCTCGTACTACGATAATCTCCTTCACTGCGTCCTGTAAAAACTGTTCCTGATGTTCATTTGGGGAGTATATCGATCCTACCAGAAGAGAATGCATGCCAATGTGTATGCGGTAACCCAAGAGGGAGCACTTGATCTCTGCCACTTTTACTCCTACCTTCCCTAGAAAGGTCCTTGAGAATATTATTGTCACTCCGCCGACTTCTGCGTTAAGTAAGAGAAGAATTGTTGTGGGAAAGCCCTGCCTTTAAGTCTATAACAATCTCTACTCAGTAAGTGCGTCTCTTGCAGGATACATCTGAAAGGATCCCCCTCCACTGGATTATTTAGTCCTTTAATGTTAAGGTCACTACCCTTAAGGCCTGGTAGTCCACTATCCTTCAGGGTTCTTGGGAAGAGCTATGTGGGATGCTGTGTCTCATTCTCTATCTACAACCATTATCAGGGAGAGTGCAACATGATCAAAAAGCAAATACAAAGATAAAATAGTTAGCAGGCATCCATAAACAAACCCTAAAACTAACCCCATAATAAACAAAAGTTCCTGGATTGGGAACAGTTGTGAATTCACTATCCCCATATCAGTAAAGAGTCTATAATGTGGGGTGCTGGGGCAGGTCTTATTGTCCCCCGCTCCGCCTCATGCCCCACCCCCCAGCTCTTTATGAATGCTATGTTGCCTCAAGCTGGATCATTGCTTCCACTATCTACTGACAACTTAGCCAGGAGGTCATTCCTTTCAATCGCCATTGTGTCCGGGTCAGGGCCGGGGTCGAGAATTCTCCTGGAGCTCGATCAGCAGGGGCTCAGCTGCCTCAGAGAGGGAACATAGCTGTCGAAGTTGACTCTGCCATTTAAACACCAAGCAAAATGGGTGGCCCCATGAGTAAGGGATTTTCTGGTCCATCAGGAAGCTAGTGATGGGCCGGAACCCCAGCTGTTTCGTGAGTGTGGAGGTTACCAGGTCCTGGTGTAAATGGTGAGTGTGGTCATGGAATTAAATGGCAGACAGTTCCCTGACCTTTTTCAAGATTGCCTCTTTGAGCTAGAAGTTGTGCACACATGTCAAAATGTCTGGTACACGCCCCCCTTCAAGACTCCAATTGCCACCTCTATGGGGTCTGTCCAGTCGAATTGGTTCTGTGGAAGAATCCCCCAGGATTTGCGCAGATAGTTGTGTTACATACACCTCGACATTGTCTCCTTGCGTTTCTAAGGGCCCCTCTGATACGAATGTTGTTCCTCCTGGAACGATTCTCCAAGTCCTCCTCATGGGTCTGAAGGTCCAGTTGTTGCTCCAACAGTCGTATGAGTTCCTGCTGTAGTTGGAAGATTTCCTCGTCTCATCAGGAGCCTTGTTCCTTGAGGGTGTCTATTTGTTGTTCGACATCTGTCACCGCTTTCCGCACCGCCTGTAGTTCACATGTCAACTCATGTTTAATTGTCACTAAGCCCTCCCTCAAGCTTGAGAAAAGTGACTCCAGATAGGACCGCGTGACCGGGACTTCTGCGTCCTCTAGCGATGGGGAGGGGCTCTGCTTTGTCCTCCTTTATTCCTGCTCTCGTGTGCCCTCCCATTTTAGTAAACATGTCTTTAACAGAACCCCCCTTCTTCGCCCTGACTGTCGAATTTACCCTAGGTATGGTGCATTATCATCTTGCCTCCCAAGGTGGAGGTCTGTGGTTAGCCCTTTGTGTGGGGGCTCCCCACTCAAATGACCCTGCCTTGACGGTGGTGCCCTCCTGGCACACGGAGGTCAGTAACATCAACTTACACACAGGCGATGGCCTTATCTTCATGGTGGCCCCTCTCCTGGTCACCGACTTCAGTGCACACCCAGGCAACGATCCGAAGTACACCGTAGCCCCCTTCTTGCACTTGGAGTTGGCAACATGAACTCAGACATAGGTAATGGCCCTAGCTACATAGTGGCTTCTTCCTGTCACACAGGGGTCCCGACTTCAGAGTGCACATGGGTGGCGGCCCTAGCTTCACAGTGGTCTTGTCCTGGCACACAGGGGTCACCAATCTCAGCTCTTGTAAGAGAAGCGGCCATAGCATTGACCATCAGGGGACGGCCCACACTCTTGCAATGGACTCCCCCAGACCAAGCGTCTCACACTACACTCACTGGGATCCACATGGCATGATCCCCGCTGGACATCTCTCCCTACAAGTGCTCTACTCTTCTTAAGATGAGCAGCTGGTCCTGGCCAGCAGGCAGAAGTATTGGCTCCAGGCTCAGGGTAAGTGTTCTTGACTTCCAGGGAGATGGGTCCTCACCCAGTAAGGAGATGAGCGGACATTTGCCCCTAAACATGGAAAGGCACAGAGGTGATGAATCAAGTAATTGCACTTAGCAACACAGAAAACATGACAATGGCACAAAAAGGAAAATGAAATGCAAGTTTTACATCAATGTGTTAACTGACTGGATGTTAACTTATTCTGCACAAGAACATATTAAAACTTGCATCCCTCTGTTTTGTGTCAACTCTGTGAAAACTGGGACTTGATGTTAATTTACTGAAATTTGACGGGACAGATGGTGAAATACCAGGACGGTCCCAGCAAATCTGAGACTCCAGGCCACCCTAGAACATGAAGGCCTTTTGATTGGATCACTGAATGAATATCGGAACCAAAAATATTCTTTTCCATAATAGTGTGTCAATAATATCTAGGACAAAAGTATCAAGAAGGTAAGTGCAAATAGGTAAGTATAGATTTACTAGTCTTAAATTCATACGTACCTCTAAGATAGGTATATATATATATGTATGTTTATATGTGCATATATATATATATTATCAGTTTCCCAAAGCACAAACAAATTTGTGCTGATGCACTCCACTCCAAAGAAGTCTCACCACTCCAAGATTGTGTTTGCAGAAAAGTGGGTTTATTCAACACATGGTTTCAGCATGGTGTATCAAAATGATGGAAAAGTCCCGGCAACCTCGGAGGAGGTGTGGAACTTATATATATGTATATATATGTATGTATATATATATATTGCGGCAACAAATCTCGAACCACAATCCCCAGGAGTACTCACCCGAAAAGGAGACCACCAGAGAAAAGAAGCGAGAGCCGACCCAAGCTTGACAGTGAATTAATTATTTATTTTCAAATTTCACCAGCAGCATAACGTTTCGGCCTACCCAGAGGCCTTGGTCACATAACGTTAATGAGGCAACAGTAGCTTTTTAAAGTGCAAAAGTGCAAAATTCTGTTACATGATTGGATATCGCCATGGTTAAGGTAGCTAGAAATAGAAAAAATACTAACTAGAACTTAATGCTATATTAAAGCACTAAGAGTTCCAGCAACTTAGGTATTGACATACAAATTAGTGATAGTTGGAATCAGTACATGATTTGTTTATGTAAATATAATCACAAACAATAATAGCAAAGTGCTGTGGTATAATACGAACCATGTTGCAATTCATATCTCAACAATAAAATTAATTGTATGCCAAATGGCCCCATCACGGACAAAAATTCATAGGCATGTCTAAAATTGCAAATATTCCACAGAATAATCAACAACGGTGATACAACCCAAGTGGGTAATGTTTGTAGATCCTGTGGAAAAAAAGGACCTCAGTGCTGTTCACGATTTAGCTGGAAGATACGTAAGTAATACACTATAAGTGTTAATAAAAATAGCTCTAGATCTAAATATTGCCACAATATAAATTCATGTCAAGCAAATTAGGGAAAATTACCCTGAGAAAGCTACCCACTTAATATAGCTAGTCCATGTAACAGATATAAAAATATGAGAAAGAAAAAGGAGGAAGTGCAACAAAAACCTGAGCAGAAATCAACATACATCTTTTTATCTTTTCTTTTTTTCCCTTGTTTTCTTAATCTGTGTATGTGCAAAAAATGTTAAAAAGCATAAAATGCAGTAAAAATTGTTTTAACATGTTATGCAAGGTATGTAATTTCTCACTGAACTAAGTACAGAAGGGAGACCATCAGCCAACGGAACCTCACAAAGTGGAATCCCCAGGCAGTTGTTAATACATTATTATGCCTTGGAGAAGAGAAACTGTAGAGTGGCTAATGAACAGACACATGAGGGGGATTTTTATTGAGAGTGAAGCGTACAATACATGTGTAGAAATCGACACTCGTGTTGAGGCCTGATGGATATTTGCAGTCCAAGTCCTGAATGTACCTGGTCTCGAGTGCTCTTAAAATTGCCTCACGATTCCCTCCCCTGCGATGGGGTGGCAGCGCATCGATCACGAAATACCTGAGCAAATGACTTTGGTTATCGTGCTGCTCCTTGAAGTGACGTGCAACAGGATATGTTGCGTCACTCGTGTTGATTGCCCTGATGTGCTGGAGTATCCGTTTGTGGACCTGCAGCTTGGTGCTACCCACATAGCGCAGGCCACAAGGACACTCCAGCACATAGACTGCAAACTCCGTCTTACAGGTTAATTGTTTTTGAATCAACTGAGGAATGTTGGAAAAAGGAGTTAGATATTCTGTTCTACTCTTCCCATGTTTGCAGGCCTTACAGCTAGCACATTTCCTGAAACCCTTACTGGCTGAAAGCCAAGAGGTGTTAGTAAGGACTTCCGGGATGGATTTGACCAATGCATCGCTCAGGGAACGAGCCTTTCTACAGGAGATGTCAGGTCTGAGAGGAAGTAACTTACCAATGACCGGGTCATTGCAAACCAATTTCCAGTTCTTCGAGATGATTTTATGAAGTATAGAGTACTGCCGGTTATAAGTGAGAACCAATCTAACCGGTTGTTGAGCCACCAACGCTTCCGATGGTATTGTTCTTTTATGCAAGAGGGCCTCACTTCTAGGGATGGCATTCGCCTTCCAAATTGCCATATCTATGGCCGTCCCTGTGTAACCTCTTGCTAAAAATCTGGCCTTACTTTCTTCCTGTGCTGCTTTGCAAAGTAGTTCCATGCTGCAGATTCGTCTGATCTGCAGCATCTCCCCATAGGGAATACTGCGGATCAGCTGTGCAGGGTGATGGCTCTGCACGTGCAGCACGGTATTACCAGCTGTAGGCTTTCTATAGAGCCTGGTCTCCAGCCTGTTACCCTCAATCAGAACTTCAACGTCCAAAAAACAGATACGCTCTTGACTCATGTTATATGTGAAATCTAGATTGAACAAATTCACATTAGGGGTCTCAATGAAGTCAACAGCAACCAGCTTGGTACCCCGCCATATCAGAAAAATATCATCGATATACCGGTACCGGTGTACTACATGTTTAACAACCATGTCATGGTGTGTGCCAAAGAGGACCTGCCTCTCCCAGTAGCCCATATGCAAACAGGCATAATTGGATAGAAGCAGGCTCCCATGGCCACCCCCCTGACCTGATGGAAATATTGGTTGTTAAACACGAAGTAGTTGTTATGTAGACAAAATGATATCATTGTGACTAGCATTTTGTTATGTTCACTGAACTGGATCGGTCTGGTGCCCAGGTAAAACTGAATTGCTTGTAACCCGTCCATATGTTGAATACTGGTATACAGAGCTGAAACATCTAGTGTAATAAACCAGTATTCAGCTTGCCATCTGACAACTTTCTCAGGAAATCTCCAGAGTCCTGTATTGAGGTACTGCGATTTCAGATTTCATCCCGTATTTAGCCGCCATTTTGTGTTGTGTCGCCATTTTGTGTTGCCCTCACTCAGGCCGCATGGCGAACGCGATGTTTTTGCTTTTCCAGCTGCTACGTGTCCTTTCAGTTAAAAAGTAACTCTATTGTCCTTGTTCATGAAACCCGATGTCAGGGTCTGGCCGAGTTCGCTTATCCATGTCTGGTTTGATTGATCCCTGTCTCAGCCGACTATTTACCCTCTCCTATTCTTCCCTTACACTATCCTATCCAATTGGCCTTCGCTATTCTCTCCCTTGAATGCTCCTATTACACAACTATCCTTTGAGACACACCACCATGTCCTGCCACCTGCGAGAGGGGATTGTGAACACCATCACTGATTAATTTGTTGGGAGGGGTGACACACGGGGTCTGAGAAAGAGGCTTATACTGGGATACCTAATAACTTGTTTTCCAACTTTTCCTATTGGTTCGTTTTGTGTGTGCGGGGAGTGGGATATTGTAAATGTGTTTAGTATAAGAGATTGTACGCCACGGTTTGAAGTGGCAGTCTCCTCAGAACTTACACTCTGCATGTACTTCTAGGACAACTGTGCTTAGCTGCAGCTAATAAACCTGGCTTCCACACTCAACGGAGTGTCTCGTGTCTCTGTTAGTAACAAGGCAGGTGAGCCCGGGGATAAAGGCGTGCCCAGCGCCGCCCGACCCATAAGGCCCAGTTCTCCAACTGGCGCCCAACGTGGGGCGGTTTCAGTGGTAGCGGTTCAGCCCGAGAGTCGTGAGAAGCCCCGCAAGAAAATTCCGGATGATTCGTGAGCCACACCAAGCGACCCCTGTATGTCGAAGTGGACCGAAGGTCTTTTACAGAGTGGCTACTCCTTTCCGACGGCTGCTGATGACTGCTGCCCTGACTACCGCCCTGCCTTGGACCCTCTGGTGATGACTGGTATCGCTAGACGTTAGACGGACCTCCGTTGGCGTGAGAAGACCATCTAGTTAAGTATTCGTGGGTAGCGCCCACTTCTTTGTTTTGTTTTTGATTTTTGATATTCGCCTGTTGCAATAGTCGAAGCCGAGGGGTGAGCACTTATGTACTGTGTTCTTTGCTTTCACTCCTCGAAGTTAGTGAACGGATCAGTGTGCTTGAAATGCCTGGTCTGAGCGGACTTAGGAAACTCGGTTGTATTTGCTGTTCTAGGGATTCCCGGCTTGAGGAATCATGTCTGAACCCTCCGGTTGGAACTCCCACTTATGAGCTCTATTTTAAGCATGGTGTTGGTCCTATTGCTTTTAACGATGCATGGATTCGATACACAAAGAAAGATGGTGTCTTACGGTGGCCACAAAATGGTAGCTTTGAACCTGACATATTAGATAATTTGGAGTCGATTCTATTTAAAAGAAAAGCCCTGCTGGCAATGTTTGACTCTTTCCGCCTTTGGCGTAAGGAAGCCAAACAGAGAGAAATTAAGCAAGCAAAACGAGATAGGAAAATGAAAGATATGACGATTATACATGCTGCCCAGCAATTTAAAGACAATGAGACAGATCGAACGATTGAGGTCTCGGATAGGCAGCATCGGATGGCAATAGATAGGTGCTATCCTGTGTTACCCCCACAACGTAAAGATCTTGAAGAAGATCCTTTAATGTCTCATTTACTGAAATTGACTCCGCCTTATGCGCCAGGCGCTAATGCACCTGTAATATTGCCACCTGCGCAGCAACCTGTTGTTCAGCCAGGAGCTCCTGCACCCTTGGCTCTTCCAGTAATACCACCAGCACCTCCTTTGCCACAACCTTCTGTACCTCAGTCTCCTTTGCCTTTTGTATCTCTTGGAACAGGTAACCCTTCTCTGCCTTTGCTTAATACTTCATCTCCAGTTTTACTCCCCACTTCTTCTCCGATTCGTAATAGGTTAGTTGATACTGTTTCTGGTCTTTTCTCCCCTCTCTTTGGTTCGTTTAATAGGACTCCTGCTTTTTCTCGAAGACAATCTCGTAGTCAACTCCCAGATTCTGAGGAACGAGTTGTGTTTGACTCCCTTGCTCATAGATGGATGATGAATGGTCCATTATATAGTGTAACCGATATATTGAGTACCTTTCTTCAATGGAATGCGCCTACGCAAAGATACGTTTTTAATGTTATGTGTGACGCGCTTATTAAAGGATGGGAGGATATGGAATTGGACCTAACTCCTCAGGATAAGTTCGATAAGGGACTTATAGTGGGTCCTGATGTTCAGGATGCCATACAGACACTTGTTACTTTTAGAACCTTGTATTCTTCCCGGACTATTCCCGAACCTGATCCTGCAGTTAGACAGAAAACGAAGAATTATCCTATGAGAGAAGTTCCTCCAGTTTGGAGGGAAGCGGTTCCCCAAGTAGGTAATGTTCCACCTGTCTCTGCTAATTTTCAGCGTGTATGGGTACATGTTCCTTGCAAGAGAGCTGAAGTTCTAGCACTCAAGCAGTCTTTTCCGGACCCTCGTAAAAATCCTGCTGGTTATTATAAAGAGTTGTCCCAGACTGTTGATGCATGTCTTATGAATTTGGCCTATATTGATATGCTGATAGGTAATGTGGTTCCACAAGCATTGTGGGCTCGGATTCGTAGAGAGGATCACGACCAAGCTTTAGGTGGAACTTGGAATGATATAGTTGCTGCGGATGCAGCACAAGTGGGTGGTGCTAAGCCAGATGATTTGATTACACAATTGCCTGGTAGAATTATAACTTTAATGAAGACGATGATGCCTGTCTTACGCGTCAACTGGGATAAGTTGGCTGCGTGCAAGTAGAAGAAAGATGAGAGTGTTTCCGATTTCTTTACTCGGTTTGAAGAGACGTTTATTGACCATAGTGGTCAGGACTTGAGTACTGAAGGGGGACAGCGATTATTTGTGGATAAATTTGTTTTCAATGTACTTACTGAATTGTCTCATAAACTAAAAGATTCAGAAAGCTCTTGGGCAGTTTCTTCATCTGCTCAAATATTGGCTACTGCTCAATATTATGAGGATAGGGACAAGGAGGAAAACGATAAAGCTGAGAAGAAGACTAAGGATTTAACTAAAGTTCTTCTTCAGCAGGCTTATCCTCCTCGTTCCGGTCAGCGTCAGTTCCAGCAACCTTATCAGTCTCAAAGGTTGCTGCAGAAACCTGAGCCTTTTGTTCCGCGACCTTTCCTGGGTCCTAATTAGTGCGCCTATTGTAAAGAGCAAGGCAATTTTAAGAATAGCTGTCCAGTTTTATTGCAGCGTAATGGTGGTTTTCAATCAACACCTAGAGGTAGAGGGCGAGGTACGTTCCTTTCCCCCTCAGAACTCTTCAAATTATTTTGATCAGCAGAATACTCAGTCTGCGCAATATTATAATGATGATTATTGTGTCGAAGGTGAGGTTCAGGATTTTCATTCTAGTTAGGACAGCCATGGACAAAGAAAGGGAGTTGTGTCAGTTCCAGTGAATCAAAATGGGCCTTATGTTGAGGTAGTTGCTTTGGGTGTTGCAGAGCCATTTTGTTGGATACTGGTGCAATGAGAAGTTATATGAGCCATTCAAAACTCCCTGGGGCACCTTTGTCTGGCTTAACAAATGTTTCTGTAGGATTTTCTGGCGCCCCAGTTGCTAACCCAGTTTCTTGTCCTTTGCCTCTTTCAATTGGTTCTTACGATCTGGAAGCTCCACTTATTTTAACGACTGGTTGCGGAGAGAATTTGTTGGGTCTGGATTTGTTGAAACGTCTTCATGCAACGCTGTACTGTTCCCCCTCTGGTGTGCGTCTTACTTTGGGTAAGTATTTGGTTTCTCCTATATATCTATCGAAGGATAGTTTTCCATCCGAGTTGCAGTCTCTTCCTTCTACACTTTGGGCTACAGGTCCGAACGATGTTGGTTTGTTACAGATTCCTCCTTATGTGGTTACTATCAAGCCTAATGTCAAACTGCCACGTATTCCACAATACAAGATCTCTAACGATGGTGAGCGAGCCTTGATGGCTATTATCTATGATCTGGTTCAGAAGGGCGTGGTTGAGGAAACAAGAGGTAATGTTTGCAACAGTCCTGTTCTCCCCGTTCTTAAACGTAGCGATCCCTCTCAACCACCTGTGTATCGTTTTGTGATTGATCTTCGGGAGGTCAACAAGATTGTTGTCCCCCAGTTTCCTGTTGTTCCAGATATTACAGCTTTGCTTACTATGATACCCGCCTCAGCGGCATGGTTTTCTGTTATCGATTTGAAGAATGCCCTTTTTCAGTATTCCCATTGCTGAGGAATGCAGAGATATTTTTGGCTTCTCTTGGAGGCCGAAGCTTCCGGTTCAAGCGTGCTCCTCAAGGTTATTGTGAAAGTCCCTCTATCTACAGCCAAGCTTTGAAATCTCAGCTTGATGCGTTCACTTTGCTTAGGGTGCTACTTTGATACAATACGTTGATGACTTGCTGATTGCTGCTGATTCAGAGCATGTTTGTAAGGATGTGACGGTTTCTTTGTTGCGTCATTTGTCTGACTTACATCATAAAGTGTCCCCTTCTAAATTGCAATATTGTCGCCAAGAGGTTACCTACTTAGGTCATCTCTTGTCGAAGGAGGGAAGACGATTGACCCCAGAACGAATTCAAGCGATTGCACAAATGTCTGAGCCAACCACACAGAGGGAGGTACGTGCCTTTCTGGGCATTACCTCATATTGTAGGCAATGGATTCAGAATTTTTCTTTGTTAGCTAAGCCCTTGCTGGCGCTTACGTTGAAAGATACGCCACAACCTCTCCCTTGGACTGATGAATGCCAAAAGAGTTTTTCTGATTTACGTAATGCTTTGTGTTCTGCACCTGTGTTAGGTACTTCGGATTACAGTAAGCCTTTTACACTCTATGTTCATGAAAGAGAAGGTTGTGCATTGTCAGTTTTAACACAACAATTTGGGGACAAACAACGGCCATGTGCCTGTTTTTCAGCTACGTTGGATCCGGTAGACAAGGCATTGCCTAGTTGTCTCAGAGCTACAGCAGAGGCAGCAATTTCTATTCATCAGTCTGCTGGATTGGTATTGGACAACACCCTTGTTGTTATGGTACCAAATACAGTAGAAACTCTTTTGAATAGAACTAAGACACAACACTTGACGAGTGCTCGCTTGTTTGGATATGAGTTAACGCTTTTGGCTAGTCGTATACATATCAAGCGGTGCAATACTCTGAATCCAGCGACATTGTTGCCCATACCAGATGAGAAAGGCATTCAGGAGCAGCATGATTGCTTTTTCCGAACAGAGGAGGAAACGAAAGGCAGAATAGATCTGAAAGATACACCACTCGTGGATCCGGACGGAATCCTATGTGTGGATGGATCTTGTTTCAAGCTTCCGAATGGAGAGACAACTACAGCTTATGCTGTCACTACTTTGCATACTGTAGTGGAGACAGCACGTATTGCACAGAATTCAGCCCAAGAAACTGAGTTAATTGCTTTAACAAGAGCATGTGTTTTGGCGAAAGGAAGGAGGGTAAACATCTACACCGATAGCCAATATGTTTTTGGTGTAGCTCATAGTTTTGGTCGCTTGTGGAAGGAAAGAGGATTCTTTACTTCACATGGGACTAAAATACAGCATGGTCAGTTGGTGACTGATCTTCTTGATTCACTTGCTTTGCCTAAACAAATAGCAATAATCAAGTGTAGCGCTCACAAAAAGATTATCGATGATGTGGGTCATGGGAATACTTTTGCAGACGAGGTAGCAAAAGAGACAGCGAGAGATGTTACGAGTCGAATGCATGTTGCGGGCCCTGCAAGATGGATCAGAGAAGGAGGAATGTGCGAGGACACAATGGAAAGTGTGAGAATGATTCAAGAAGAGGCTACTGAGAAAGAGTTGAGTAAGTGGAGAGAAAGCACGGGAATGTTGGACGCGACTGGGTGTTGGACGGAGTTGTCAGAGCATCAACCATGGCTGTTACCAGACGCCTATGTACTACCTGTAGTTACTATGGCGCATGGTCCAGCCCATATTAGTGCGAAGGGCATTTGTAAAGTTTTGGCCCCATTATGGCAGATCGAGGGAATTCCGAAATGTGCAGAAAACGTAGTGAAGCATTGCATTGTTTGTCTAATGCATACTCCAGCAGGTGATTTTGCTCCCCCTACGTATCCTTTTGAAGTATTGCAAATCGATTTCATTCATATAGATCGTTGCAATAACCTCAAATATGTTCTGGTGGTGGTTTGTGCCTTTTCCAGATGGATAGAGGCCTACCCCCTAAAGGACAATACTGCCATATCTACTGCTAAAGTTCTTTTGAAGGAGTTTTTCCCGAGGTTTGGTTTGCCGCGTATTGTCTGATCTGACAATGGAAGTGAATTTGTGGGCGAGATCATGCAGAAAGTATGTGCAGGTCTTGGTATCAAACAGAAATTCCATGCGGCAAACCACCCTCAGTCAGCGGGATTGGTAGAATGTTAAAATGGTACTCTCAAGCTCAAATTGGCAAAGATTCAGGCGAGCACAGGTCTCGCCTGGCCTCTGGCCTGATGCCTTACCATTAGCACTTCTGTCTACAAGAACTACTGCTCATTCCCGTTTAGGTCTAAGTCCGTATGAGGTCGTCTTTGGGCGACCAGCAAATGTCTGGGGAGGCCTCGTCCTAAGAAATACTCTGATATTCCACACCCAATGCTGATTGACTACTTGCATGACCTCACCATTAAATTACGTGTTCTTCACCAACAGGTTCAAAATGCTTTGCCCGAGGCCTCCGCAGACCCAGGTCATTCTATCCAACCTGGCGACTGGGTCTGCGTGAAGAATTTTCAGCGGAAGCGGAATCTGGAACCTCGTTGGGGCCCACCACGTCAAGTGCTGTTAACCACAAGGACGGCAGTGAAGGTTTCTGGGGAAAAGTACTGGGTCCACGGCGTGCACTGTAAAAAGATACCCCTGCCCTTGCCTTTTGACCAATGGGTTTGAGAGGGTATAGCGGACAACGAAAGTGAGACAGTGCCCAGATTTGTACCATTTAGTAGTGCACGCCAGGACCACACGAACTGTGAGAAAGAAGATGACGACGTGTTACAGGAGGCCGTCCCAACACATCTGCGTTTGAACACTGTGAATCCAGAAACCTTGTTTAGGGACCAGACGATTCCCAACAAGACTCGATATAATTTGCGACCGAGAAGGGTCGAGAATAATTGAATTTTTATTATTTTTCTGGTCATACCTTTTTGTTTTAAAAAGACATTTTGTGTATGTATTTTTCTTCCACCATCCATCAAGTTGCAGCGTCACGGTATGAGTCTTAAGCTGTGACATGAGTAGTGACCTAGGTTCCACAGGACTTGCAGTGTCATAGGACGGCTAACAACCACAGCTAAGTGATCTAGGAAGATTATCGTGAGCAACGCCTTTAGAGTAATGGATGCGGAAGTGGAAGTTAATGATCAGACTGTAAATATGAAACAGCGATTTAAGAAACTTATGGTTAGTCCATGTGGGGTAACCTTATGTATTTTGATATGCTTATATACTCTATTAGCGTGTGGAAGCTGGATTGTTTATGTCTTACAGCCGTTACCTGTTCCTACTTTTGTCCCCGTATCTTTTTCTGCTACAGGCTCCCCACATCGGTTCTATACACTTTCCCCACACGAACAGATTAGGAGGGCCGAATATTTCAACAATTCGTTCATTCAGTTATTACACCAACATCAGTTATTAATGAATACTATTGATTGTTGGGTTTGTGGGCTCATGCCTCATAATACAGAGAGAGGCATGCCATATCTGGTTTTTCCATTCTCCTGTGA
The DNA here is from genome assembly GCF_964263255.1 of Lissotriton vulgaris. NCBI lineage: Eukaryota > Metazoa > Chordata > Amphibia > Caudata > Salamandridae > Lissotriton > Lissotriton vulgaris. The sequence goes on along the minus strand of NC_141691.1, from coordinate 166,554,577 downwards.
AGGTTCCGCCTGGGCTTATCTGGCTATGTTTTCTAATCTTTACCAGAATCAGTTGCGATATCCTCCTGGCAGCCCATATGGTGGTGGAGCAGACTTTAGTCATAGTACTTTGATTAAGGGATTTGTGACTATGGCTAAGATTGCCCAGATTAATAAGATTCCTACAGATGAGAAGAGCGGTACAAAAGGGGGTGGTGGGGTTGCAGAGTGGGCTAAAGAACGGTGATGGATTAAACCCAGATCTTTTGACTGGGTGTGAGTGTTTGATTGATTCAGATGCTCCGTCCATCACCACCCCCTTTTGTACTACAGATGAGAAGAGAGCATATGATGGATGGAACATAACACGATATGTTACTAGCCTTACAGAAAAGGCTAAACTAAGGAGCTCTCCGCCAATCTGGACTGTGCCTCATCGAGGTAATTTCTGCTTACAAATCAATGGTCAGAATGTCAAGAATCAGCTAGAGAGGAGTATCTGTTCTAATACCTATGTCTATACACCTCAGATTCCCTCACCGCTAGTGAGGGAATCTATGGCAGTCATCTGGATTTAGAGATTTAGAAATTTTTGTGGTCCCAGACTCAGATTCTTCTATTTTGCCAGTGAGGTTTTTCGTGTATGAAGTTGTAAAGGCAATCGAAGAATCTGCAAGTCGAAAAGCCCCGGGGCCAGATGGTGTTCCCTCAGACATGTACAAAGCAAACCCACTGTACTGGGCTAACATCCTGACCAACGTTTTCAATACCTCGGCCCAGGTTGGTTTTCCTAAATCTTGGTCCTGTTCAACAATAATCCCAGTTTTTAAGAAGGGCCAAAGGTCTGACCCTAGATGTTACAGGCCTATTTCCTTGCTAGATTCCTCAATTAAAATTCTTGGGAAGGTAATTCTGGCAAGGATAACAGGGTGGGCCTCAGACAATAACATTCTGTCTGACGCCCAATATGGCTTTAGAGCTGGGAGGGGCACGGAGGACCAATGTTTAAATTTACATTTAATTACAGCTAAGTACACCAAGGCCGCTAGGGGTTCTATCTATCTGGGTTTTATGGACTTGTCCACAGCTTTTGACCTAGTTAATAGGTCAAAGCTGTGAACTTTGCTCCTGGAACTAGGACTTGATCGCTCCCTTGTGTACTTTTTGGCCGAGATGCACAGAGATCTTAACGCCTCAATCAGGATGACTACGGAGGGGAAATGTACGTCCAGTTTTAAATCGGGCAGAGGGGTGCGGCAGGGCTGCATTTTGGCCCCTATGTTATTTACACTCTACATTAATTCACTGGAGGTAAACCTGTCTATTGCGACCCCTGATATTCCGCGTATGGGAAGGATACCGGTTTCGGTACTCCTATACGCTGACGATGCCGTATTGATAGCCAGGACCCCATTGGGCCTGCAAAGACTACTGGACTCATTTGGGGCCTTTATGAAAAATCTGGACCTGGTAGTTAACAACGGCAAATCGCACGTCATGTCTTTGGGGCCTTTGAAGAACAAAGTTAAGACTTTCTTTTGTGGGGGAGAGGAAATCTCTAGAGTAAAGGTATTTACCTATCTGGGAGTGGTCTTCGATGATAAGGGCTCTTGGTCCCCTCAACTCTCATTGAAGGTAAATTCAGTGAGAAACTCGGCAGTGGCAGTGTTAGGCTTTGCTAAAAGGCTGGGGGGAAAACCTTGTGAGGCAATTTTAAAAATCTACAATGCCAAGACCATCTCCATCGCTAGGTATGGGGCCTCAATTTGGGGTTATACTACACCTGAAGCTATACAAATTGAAGAAAATACATTTTTAAGGTCTCTCCTTGGCCTCCCTCAATCTACGGCCACCCACTCTGTACACCTAGAACTGGGGATTGGTTATTTAGCAGATATAATTAAACTTGCCCCAATGCTGCTATGGATCAAAATCTGGTTAAACCCGAACCTCTCCCTAAATCACAAGATTTTAAAGGACTGCATTAAGCTAGATAACATGCATAAAATCCAGTGGTTATCGTATATAAAGAAGGTAGCAAGGTCTATGGGGCGACCAGAGATCTTTTCCCATCCAGAATGTCTTTGTAAAGCAGACCTTGAGTGGGTAAAAACTAACTTCATAAAATTAAGGGAGACAGAACGGGAAGGGGTAGAAATGTGTAAACCTCTGGTTAGGGGCTATGTTTTGGTTACCCAGTCAACAGCAATGCCACTTTATTTGTCTATTGTGACAAACTCTTTTCATAGATGGCTATTGACGAAACTTCGGTTTAATCAGATACACACAATACTCTGGGATGTGGAGGGATGGAGTAGACCTGAAGATGCTGCCCCATGTAAATGTGATGAATTTTCCCAGCAAGACACTATGCACTTTATGATTTTTTGCCCCCTGTACCAAGATTCAGAAAAGGGGGTGGTGATGAACAGAGTGTCTGAATTAAGCAGACCACTCTTACCCAGTCCAAAGATCAGGGCTTGATCCATCACCGTTATTTATCTCACTGCACCATCCCAGCTCAGAACATGGCTATATGCAAATCAGTCTGTCCCTGGCCCAGTGCATCATGGGAACAGGGCAGACTAAACTACCAAGCCAATTCTTCACCAGAAAGGAGACACGCTACCGGGGACCGGTTTCTGGCATTTCAGCCGTCTTCGGCCCGGCTTGCTTGAATCCTGATGATGCAGTGAGAAAGGGACTCATGTCTGAGTATACCCTGCCACACCTATAGTGGCCAAAAACGATTCAGAAAAGGGGGTGGTGATGAACAGAGTGTCTGAATTAAGCAGACCACTCTTACCCAGGTCCCCGGGAGCTTGTTTCCTTCCCAGTGTAAGAATTGGCTTTTGTAGTTTGGTTTGCCCTGTTCCCATCATGCACTGGGACAGGAACAGACTAATTTGCATACAGCCAGGTTCTGAAACTGGGATGGTGCAGTGAGCTAAAAAACGGTGTTGGATCTAGCCCTGATCTCTTGACTGGGTGAGAGCTTTCTGCTTAATTCAGAGACTCTGTCCCTCACCACCCCTTGTTGTAAATATTTTTGTCCACCCTAAGCGTGGAAGGGTATTCTCAGATGTGAGACCCTTGCTCATTGCACCATCAGGATTCAAGCAAACCGGGCCGAAGACGGCTGTAATGCCAGAAACCGGTCCCCGGGAGCTTGTTTCCTTCCCAGTGTAAGAATTGGCTTTTGTAGTTTGGTTTGCCCTGTTCCCATCATGCACTGGGACAGGAACAGACTAATTTGCATACAGCCAGGTTCTGAAACTGGGATGGTGCAGTGAGCTAAAAAACGGTGTTGGATCTAGCCCTGATCTCTTGACTGGGTGAGAGCTTTCTGCTTAATTCAGAGACTCTGTCCCTCACCACCCCTTGTTGTAAATATTTTTGTCCACCCTAAGCGTGGAAGGGTATTCTCAGATGTGAGACCCTTGCTCATTGCACCATCAGGATTCAAGCAAACCGGGCCGAAGACGGCTGTAATGCCAGAAACCGGTCCCCGGGAGCTTGTTTCCTTCCCAGTGTAAGAATTGGCTTTTGTAGTTTGGTTTGCCCTGTTCCCATCATGCACTGGGACAGGAACAGACTAATTTGCATACAGCCAGGTTCTGAAACTGGGATGGTGCAGTGAGCTAAAAAACGGTGTTGGATCTAGCCCTGATCTCTTGACTGGGTGAGAGCTTTCTGCTTAATTCAGAGACTCTGTCCCTCACCACCCCTTGTTGTAAATATTTTTGTCCACCCTAAGCGTGGAAGGGTATTCTCAGATGTGAGACCCTTGCTCATTGCACCATCAGGATTCAAGCAAACCGGGCCGAAGATTATTATTATTATTATTATATGAAATTTGTAATGCGCTCAGCTTACCCGGGGGCATCCCGGCGCAACAGACCAAAGAAGGAGGAACTCGATAACTCACTACTGTGGAAACAAGTAGGTTTTAAGAAGTTTCCTAAATATTAGGATCTTGTGCTCTGAGCGAATCTTAAGGGGCAGAGAGTTCCACAGAGATGCCACCTGAACCGAGAAACGCCTGCCCCCCGTCCGAGCTCTCCTGACTCTCGCAGATTGCAAAAGATGTTGCTGGTCTGAGCGCAAAAGGCATGGAGGTTTATAGGGACGGGCCATATTAACAAGGATGGGGGGGCCTTTGCCATGTAAAATTTTATGGGCCGTACACAACGCCTTAAATTTCACCCGCTCCTTAACGGGGAGCCAATGAAGTGCTTTTAGGGCCGGGGCAGCGGACTGCCTTCTAGGGATCTCCATCAAGACTCTGGCAGCTGCATTTTGCACCTGTTGGAGGGTTTTAAAGGTAGCTTCAGGGGCACCAAGAAACAGGGCATTACCAAAGTCAAGCCTAGAAAGGATTAAACCCCGCATCAAAAGCTTCTTAGCTGGATCCGGAAGCAGTGGGAGTACCTTTCGGGCTGACTTCAGTAGACCGAAGCAAACCCCCGCGGTCTTTCTGGCGTGGGTCCTGAAGGATAGATCTTCCTCCAGCCATACTCCCAAGGACTTGATCTCCTTCTTGAGAGATGGAGGGTCGCCAAGAGACCGGGGCAAGCAGCTGGCAATGATGGAGGGACTGGAGTTGCCCAAGAGCATCAACTCAGTTTTTCCTCCATTAAGCTTAAGAGCCGAGTTGGACATCCACTGGTAGACATTAGCCAGGCAGTTATGCAACAAGTTGGGTTGTTCCGCCAGCTGAGTGAGGCCCACCACCAGCTGAGTATCATCAGCATAGCTGATGATCTTCAACCCCGAAGGGGCTACCACTCTTTCAAGTGGAGTCATATATGCATTGAACAAAGTAGGGCTCAACGATGAGCCCTGAGGGACTCCACATTGAAGAGGGAATAGGGAAGACTGCTCTGCCCCTTCCCAGACTTGGTAGAAACGGTTGGAGAAAAAAGGATCCCAACCATTTCAGAGCCGTCCCTGAGACACCTACCTCTGACAGGCGTTGGAGGAGCACCTGATGACTCACGGTGTCAAAGGCAGCACTCAAGTCCAGGAGGATCACTGCCACTGATCCTCCGGTGTCAAGAGTGCTCCTTGCTTCCTTTCTTAGACGGCTGTAATGCCAGAAACCGGTCCCCGGGAGCTTGTTTCCTTCCCAGTGTAAGAATTGGCTTTTGTAGTTTGGTTTGCCCTGTTCCCATCATGCACTGGGACAGGAACAGACTAATTTGCATACAGCCAGGTTCTGAAACTGGGATGGTGCAGTGAGCTAAAAAACGGTGTTGGATCTAGCCCTGATCTCTTGACTGGGTGAGAGCTTTCTGCTTAATTCAGAGACTCTGTCCCTCACCACCCCTTGTTGTAAATATTTTTGTCCACCCTAAGCGTGGAAGGGTATTCTCAGATGTGAGACCCTTGCTCATTGCACCATCAGGATTCAAGCAAACCGGGCCGAAGACGGCTGTAATGCCAGAAACCGGTCCCCGGGAGCTTGTTTCCTTCCCAGTGTAAGAATTGGCTTTTGTAGTTTGGTTTGCCCTGTTCCCATCATGCACTGGGACAGGAACAGACTAATTTGCATACAGCCAGGTTCTGAAACTGGGATGGTGCAGTGAGCTAAAAAACGGTGTTGGATCTAGCCCTGATCTCTTGACTGGGTGAGAGCTTTCTGCTTAATTCAGAGACTCTGTCCCTCACCACCCCTTGTTGTAAATATCCCTGTACCAAGATGCCAGGAAAAAGTTTATTCTTCCATTACTGAAAAATATGAATTTTATACAGTGTAAACCTGCCTTATTGTTTTTAAAATTGCTAGAATCCCCTCTAACTATGTTTTGTGTTGCCAGCTTTCTTGCAGCCTCGGTTAGAAGCAAGAGAGCTAGACTGAAATTTACTCCAGACCCTGATCCCCTTTAATATCCAGTCAATGTATTTTTATTAATTCTGCCTGATCATGGGAATGTTGATAAATGTTTTAATGTATTTTTGTATTATATTCTGTAAATAATGTAAATAATGTACTTTGAATGTTTTGGCATTTGTATAGCATACTTTTATGATTTTAAGTAATCGAATAAAGTGGTTTTGACTGACTGACTGACTGCTTACAAATCAATGGTCAGAATGTCAAGAATCAGCCAGAGAGGAGTATCTGTTCTAATACCTATGTCTACACACCTCAGATTCCCTCACCGCTAGTGCCATCACAAGGCACATATTTCATCTGTCATGATAGAGCCTATACATGGCTTCCTACTTACTTCTCAGGAACATGTTATGTGGCTTTTCTTCTTCCTATGCTAACAAAGGGGAGAGCAAGGGATCGTGTTCACAGAAAGTGAACGGAGTGTACTCCTGTTCCCCTGTGGAAGGACTAAATAAACAAAGAGAGGAGTACCATCATTGGAAGGTCAAAAGAGATTCCTAATGTGGTGATAAACTGACAAAAGGAAAGAATTTATCCTTTTGTTAAAAACCCCTCACTCACCAGCCTAGTGGTGACATGCTTCATCCTCGGGGTCCACCCTGGCGGCCTAGCGTCACCAGGGTGTGCTACAACACCTGAAGTACAGTGGAGCAGGTTGTGAGTGTAAGTGCAGAAAAAAGTGTGTTAAAAATTGTCCTGGTTTAACTTAGTGGGAGGATAAATTTTATTTACAAGTAACTGGACAATGTTAAAGAGGTGGGGCGAGATACTGTGAGGGTATATTAAGGCCAAGAGTATCTCTTATATGTGTGCTGGTCTACATGTTTCAACCGAAGGTGGGATATACCAGGTTTTCATCAGGACCGATTAAACAGGGAACTGGGCGGTATGTACCCCCTAAAAGGCACACCCAATCCTCGTTCTCTGTAACCCAAATTAGCAAAATGCGCTAAATGGTGAAAAAGACTCTAGCCTCGTTGGGTGAGTCAGAGAAAAGTAAAAAAAACCTGTGGGAAGAAGAAGAAAAACAGACATCAATCAGACGTGAACTGTGTTACATGCCTGTTACGTTGTGCAGTGTCGTGTCTTTGGTATCTTCATGCTTACTGCCACTCTCATTAGGAAAATGTTATGGATTTCATGGTGAAATTATCACGGTGTGGCAAGGCCCGATGTGGGCTTGTTGTTGAGCTGAGACACGTATACTTATCAAAAGGTGCGTGCTTTGCGGCAGCGTGATTGTTGCCGTTCGCTATATTTATACAGTCTCACGTACTAATCGTACCATTATGGTGTTGTGGTATCACAATCTCGCCAATCCATTATAGTGGTCGCAGGTAAGGGTTAGAAGTGCGTAGATTATCCGTATTAATACACTCGACATACATGGACTTACTGACACATAACATAAAAAACATACAAACACATATTGGTTGTAAGTTCATGGCTTACTCCTATTCAGGTGCCTTTTTTCATCATAGGGCGGGGGGAGGTATCCCCACTACTCAACCATATTCTGTGAAAACATGGATATAGCTATTACCGGGAAAGAAATTGTAATGGGACCGCTGCGTTGTGCGGTAGGTTAAATGGGTTTGTGGTGATCTCAGATCCTGTAAAGTGAAGCGTCTCTACTTACAGTTCCTTCGTGGTGGAAAGGCCGATTACCTATATTAGTCCTCCGCTGCCCTGCTACAAAGCCGCCGTGTCTCGTGTGGGTCTAAGTAACGATCTGGCTCCCGGGTTGGACGGGGATCGGCGTTGGTCACGTGGTTGTTGCCAGGGTAACACGTGTGTGCCTGCCGGCTACGGAGGCCGAGCACGGCCAAAGTTTCTATTGCTTACAAGCATGTTACCGGGGCAACTGTGGATGCCTCGGAGCTGTGCTATTATTGAGGTGCTGATTGCAAAACAAAAGGAACAGAGTTAACTAAATTATACTAGTGTTAAAACTGAAGGCAGCGGTGGTCATTAAATCAAACATGGTCAACCTGTTATTAGTAAAGGCACATCGCTGCTGTGTTACGATGGCACACTGGCTGTAGAAATATATATACCCAGGTGTTCCAGAGGATGAAGTGTTCCCTGGCTTACAGTGACTCATTTGCTAAGGGGTGTTTTTAATACAAATGAAATAAATAAGCCACAGGGTGTATTAAGAGAAGCAGTCAATGGCAACCTGACGGGCAGGCTTGCTGGGCCATTTAATGACTGGTAGTGGCATGATTGCTCGGTGGGGCACCCCTGTTTCAAGTAAGCATGCACAGTTAGTTTGTGGAGCAGGTTCATAAGGACTCTACATAATAGCGCTGATGTATGCGTGCATGTGGTTTGTGCATAGGGGTTCCATATTATCTACAGTTTTTGATCTGAGTATTTATGTGCTGTTCATTCAAATCTAGGGATACTCATTTCAGAACAGTAGCCCAAGGAACATTGTCATTCAGGCCCATCTTGTGTGTGGAAAGCCTATAGATCCATCTTTGTTCTTTTTCAAAAAGACGGTTCTGTGAATTTGGTCCTGGTTGTACCTGTTCAATGACTGTCCACTGCATGTCATTTGGTGTATGATGTGCTGTCAAAAATTGGTCTGTGAGTTTTGTGATGTTCTTCTTGCAGCGTATCGTGCTCCGATGTTCGCTTATACGTTGTTTCACTTTGCGCGTTGTCATACCTATGTAGGGTTTTCCACATACACATTTGATCATGTACACCACGTTGGTACTGTTGCAGTTGGTGTGTGACCTTTGTTCCCAGATTTTTCCTTCCTCTAAATTGAGGGTTTTGGTGTTTTCTGTAAGGTGGCATACGCTGCAGTCACCACACTTAGAGTGTCCTGTCACTGGTGGGAGCCCCCATATTTGTGTTAAGCTGGGATTTGTGTTGGTGGTTGTTACCTTGGGTCTGGTGTTAACCAGGCTATCTTTTAGACTTCGTCCTTTCTTGTATGAAAAGAGGGGTTTGTCCCATTTGAAGTTGCCTGTATTGAGTACGGACCAGTGTCTGTTGATGCTTTTACTCACTTGGTTGGATAATGCGTTGTAGGTGGTAACGCATATTAGTGGTGTCTCTACAGATTTGTTTGTTTTTTCTTCCAGTAGGGCGTCCCTGGGCTGGTTTCTAGCCCTCTTCTGTCATTTATTTACAATTCTCGAGGGGTAACCTCGTTGCTTCAGTTTTTTGGTGAGGTCCTCCGCTTGGTTCTTATAGTCTGCTAGTTCGCTACAGTTTCTCCGAAGTCGGAGGTATTGTCCGTAGGGGAGGTTTTCCCTAAGTGGGCGGGGATGGAAACTCTCATACCTCAAGAGGTTGTTTTTGGCTGTGGGTTTAAAGTGGGTTCTCGTTGTCAGATGTTCCTCTTCCCTACTGATCTCAATGTCCAGAAAGATACATTTGTCTTTGTCATGACAATGTGTGAACCGTAGGTGTGGGTCACGGGTATTTATCCATGTTATGAACTCAGTAAGTGTTTCTGGTGGTCCTTGCCAGATTGCCAGGATATTGTCAATATACCTACGCCAGAACTTGATATGAGTAGCATACGGATTGTCAGTTGATAGGATGTGTTTCTGCTCAAAATCATATACGTATAGTCCTGCTACACTGGGGGCAAAAACACTCCCCATGGAAGTGCCTCATGTTTGTAAGAATAGTGATCCTTCATACTCAAAGAAATTTATTTTCAGAGCTAGTGTGGCACATTCTAGTATGAATGTCCTAGGTGTTTTGTGTTCCCAAACAACTTCCTCCAAAGTTATTTTGAGTACTGAGATGGTGGCATCTTGTGGTATGCTCGTATAGAGACTCTCTATATCAAAGCTTACAAGGATGGTATCTGTCTCCATTTTGATTTCTTTCAAGAGTACAAGGAGACTTTTAGTATCTTTCAGGTATGTTGAAGTACCTTGCACTATTGTTTTGAGGAAGAAGTCACAGAACCTGGATAGTGGTTCTAGTAGCCAGCCTATCCCTGAGACTATTGGTCTACCAGGGGGGGATTTTTGCCTTTGTGCATCTTGGACACTATATAGAAATATGGGATTTTGCCTTCAGTTTTGCACAGGTAATCAGCTTCCTGTTTAGAGATCTTGCCAGCAGCTTCAGCTGTCTCCACGAGTTGTGTGATTTCAATTCTCAAATCTTCAGTGGGATCAGATTGAAGGGGTTGGTAGTTCCTAATGTCTCCTAGTAGTCTTCTGCATTCTGTGTTATAATCGACCTTGTCCATTAGTACAAGGCCTCCGCCTTTGTCTGCAGGCTTGATTATGATGGTGTCATCTGATTTGAGGTTCGATATGGCATTGGTTTCTGCTCTACTATTGTTCTGATATTGCTTGGTGACTGTCATGGATTCGATGTCATTGAACACCGCTTGCTCGAAGGTGTTGATTTCAACTGGAATAGTGTGAGGCGGTGGCACAAATGTGGACTTAATTCTTAGTCCGGTTTCATTGGTTATTTCATCGGTTGAAACATGTAGACCAGCACACATATAAGAGATACTCTTGGCCTTAGTATACCCTCACAGTATCTCGCCCCACCTTTTTAACATTGTCCAGTTATTTGTAAATAAAATTTATCCTCCCACTAAGTTAAACTAGGACAATTTTTAACACACTTTTCTCTGCACTTACACTCACAACCTGCTCCACTGTACTTCAGGTGTTGTAGCACACCCTGGTGACGCTAGGCCGTCAGGGTGGACCCCGATGATGAAGCATGTCACCACTAGGCTGGTGAGTGAGGGGTTTTTAACAAAAGGATAAATTCTTTCCTTTTGTCAGTTTACCACCACATTAGGAATCTCTTTTGACCTTCCAATGATGGTACTCCTCTCTTTGTTTATTTAGCTTTTCTTCTTCCCCCAACATATACCACTCCTTCGAGTCATCACAAAAAGAGACATGGTAGAGGAGTCTTTGACCAGAAGGACACAGCAGGACAGGAGGCAACTGACTTCATCAAAGGGTTGCTTTCTTTCTGGGGCCCAATGGCCAATAGCAGAGACATCAGACACCTAGCTCGTGTTGTTGAGGCACCATAAATGAAACTTCTGGAGCCTTGAGTAATGTGACAGCCGAGTTTCAGGCGGACCGTCTTATGACTTTGCAAAATTGGATAGTTTTAGATATTATCCTTGCAGATAGGTGTGGAGTCTGTAAATTGATCGGGTCTAGTTGCTGTGTTTACATTGCTGATAATGCCCCTACAGTATACCAAGCTATCTCTAAGTTACATACCATCTCCGAGTCTGTACATCGGGACACAGGAGATTGGTCTGTTATGGGATGGTTTTGGGGACTACTGTCCACATGGGGATGGAAGATACTAACTTTCCTTGAAATGATCTTGGCTTCTCTTGTTGCCTTTGTGTGCAGTGTGGACCTGAATTATGTGGCCTCTGTGCCTCTATGTGTGTCCCGAAGCCTGCATCACGAAAAACAGAGGACATGGGAATGATGTTACAGCAACAGCTCGAGGACCTCATGGCCATTGATATTGATTCGGATTGACTCGAGTCCCTGGCGTATTGCCCTAGTAATGGCAAAAGTATGGTCTGAGGTCTGCGATTTCAGATTTCGTCCCGTATTTAGCCGCCATTTTGTGTCCTGTCGCCATTTTGTGTTGCCCTCACTCAGGCGGCACGGCAAACGCGATGTTTTTGCTTTTTCAGCTGCTACGTGTCCTTTCAGTTAAAAAGTAACTCTATTGTCCTTGTTCATGAAACCCGATGTCAGGGTCTGGCCGAGTTCGCTAATCCATGTCTGGTTCGATTGATCCCTGTCTCAGCCGACTATTTACCCTCTCCTATTCTTCCCTTACACTATCTTATCCAATTGGCCTTCGCTATTCTCTCCCTTGTATGCTCCTATTACACAACTTTCCTTTGAGACACACCATCATGTCCTGCCACCTGCGAGAGGGGATTGTGAACATCATCACTGATTAATTTGTTGGGAGGGGTGACACACGGGGTCCGAGAAAGAGGCATATACTGGGATACCTGATAACTTGTTTTCCAACTTTTCCTATTGGTTCGTTTTGTGTGTGCGGGGAGTGGGATATTGTAAATGTGTTTAGTATAAGAGATTGTACACCACGGATTGAAGTGGCAGTCTCCTCAGAACTTACACTCTGCATGTACTTCTAGTACAATTGTGCTTAGCTGCAGCTAATAAACCTGGCTTCCACACTCAACGGAGTGTCTCGTGTCTCTGTTAGTAACAAAATCTCTCCAGATGGGGAGGAGCTACGAGGGCATCCAAGATGGTCGCGTGAGCAGAGGGCTCCCGAGACCCGCGCCGCCCTCTTGCAAATATCCTTGTAATATCCTGAATTTCTATATGGGCTTTTGAAGTTCTACTCTCGCTGATCCTAATATACTTCCAAGAACTGAAATCGGACTTCGGGAACCATTTTTACATCGTCTTCAACTTTCTGGCCTGCCCCCGGACGGGACCGGGGTCTCTACTGCTCGGCTTGGCCGAGACGCAAGTCAACAACAGCGGTCAAGGGACATCCTTTCCACCGGTGCCATTGTCACTTTCAGTTTCGGTTTCTCCTCGACCTCCTAATTGACTGTTCTGAAAGTGCTCCTGATTTCGAACTGCGGTGGCCTGACCCGCTGTGCTTTCCGGCCATATCCCTGGTCTCACCAGCTGCGATTTTGGACGGAAAGTTTGCTTTGGTGGCCTAACGATACCTGCCATTTACACCAGGTCCAGAGGGGCCCTTCGGGGCGCGGCTTCCAATATGGCGACCAAACCTGAGGCCGAGAAGCGCAAGACGAAGGTTCCGACCCGTGGGGGATCCATCCAAACTAACGTTATGGACCGATATACACAACCAAAGGGTTGCCCCGGTGGTGCTGGCCGTAGTCTTGAGGACCCAAATACGGACCTTGTGGCGTCATCGGAGGTCTCACTCCAGGATCTAATGCGTGCCATCACTGGGATGAAGACTGATATGGGGCTACAATACAAGGCCATTGTCTCCAAGATCGACACGGTGGCCGTTGATGTTACCCTCATTAGAGCGGACTTGGCTAAGACCAACAAGAGGGTCAAAGCCTTGGACCTTAAAGCTTCCAGTCTTGTTACTGACATGGCGGATGCGCAGTCGGAGATTGGCAACCTGCGATCGTCGCATGATATGATGGCCAGACGTCTGGACGAGTATGAAAACAGGGCCCGGCGTAACAACATTCGCTTAGTCGGCGTGCCTGAGAGCCATGGTGGCACTACTGTTGACCTACTGGTGGAGGATCTAATCGTCACTTATCTCGCTCCCGCCGGACTTAGTAAGTTCTTCGCGGTTGAGCGTGCGTACCGTTTCCCGGGTGGACAGACTAAACCGGGGGCTCGCCCGAGGCCTATTATCGCTAGGCTCTTCCACTTTCGGGATCGGGACGCTATCCTCCAGGTGTCACGTAGGCACGGCCCATTGAAGTATAAGAACAGTTCAGTTTCCATATATCCTGATTTCACTCCTCAAGTCCAGCGACAGTGGATGGGATTCCAGGGAGTGAAACGGCGCTTGCGGGACTTGGGACTCAAGTATGCGATGCTATTTCCGGCTCGACTTTGCATCGAGTATCAGGAGCGTGCTTTCTTTTTTGACCGACCGGACAGTGGTGGCGACTGGCTAGACTCGCTGCCGAAGATGGACGATGGTAGCGGAGGCCCTGGTGGTGCGGACGGAGGTGCATCGGCACAGGAGTGACATTTTGGTTCTTGGTGTCTGGTTGTGGTTCGCATTAACCGGCTGAGTTTTGCTATTATTTGCTCATTGTTGCTATAGGCCCGATGGTGGTGCGGGTGGGGCAGTCTCTCTTTCCCTCCTCTGGGGTTCTTTGTGTAGTGTATTATGAAGGGGCGACAGGCACACTGCAGATTGGGGTGGCTTTTTAGTCGTACGCAGGGGTGCAGGGTGGGGGGGTGTTGTAACGGGCAGTTGGTTGGGGGTGGAGGGGGAGTTTGTTGTTGTTTTTGTATTTGTTCTTTTCACATGGCACAAATGAGTATTGCTGTTATCCTGTTGCTCTTGGGTTAAGAGGGGGGGGGTTGTGGTGCTTTGCGGGGATGGGGGTGGTGATTTGAAATTGTTGTCTTGGAACGTTAATGGTCTGGGTGACAAGATAAAACGTGGTGTTGCACTCCAGTTTCTCAGACGTCACTCCCCCGACATAGTCCTGTTACAGGAGACCCATCTGATAGGAAATGCATGTAGGACCCTGGATAGACGCGGCTATAGGTTGGTAGCCCACGCTGGATTCACATCTGGCTCCAGAGGGGTCGGCATAATGGTCAAATCCTCCCTGCCCCTTGAAATAGACGGAGTTGTGCTTGACGATAGGGGTCGGTATGTCGCTATCTCTGGGCGGTGGGAGGGGAAGGTGCTCACAGTTGTTAGTGTATATATTCCCCCGGGTCTTCAGGCTACCACCTACACCGATCTAGGACGGACTCTCCTAGGGCTTCCAGATGGTATCCTTGTACTGGGTGGGGATTTTAACTCTGTAGTTTCGGGTGAGTGTGACCGATTACCCCCCAGAGTCCTGTCGGCATCCCACTTGTGGCTTTCTGAGTTGCTTGAGACTTTTGGATTGGTGGATGTCTGGCGGATGTTACACCCTACGCACATGCAATATACGTTCCACTCTGGAGCACACAGTAGTCTTTCTAGGATCGACTATTTTCTGATGTTGTCTGCTCACACTCCCTTCGTACGTGAGGTCCGCCATCTTCCCAGGGGCATTTTTGATCATTCACCCTTGTTGCTTGAGGTCTCGGTGGGTTTTTGTAGTGAGAGCAGGGTTGCTCCCATCCATCCTTGGCACCTAAGGAATCCCAAGCTGCGCTCCGAGCTTCTCAAGGCTATTGATTGTTATTTCAATGAAAATGTGGGGTGTGTCTCTTCTTCTGTTTCCTTGTGGGAGGTGTAGGAGAGTAGGGTCTGCAATCCTATGATCACCCAGATTTTTTGCTTTTGTTTCACTGGTTTACGACTTTCTCTGGCTGTGGGCCTGCCAATCAGACCCACAGCCTGGCTGTTCTCTTTCTAAATTACGATATGTACCCTAGGTGCATCTACCAATTGGTACTGGGCCACCTTATCAGACCCCGTAACGCAGGGCATAGGTGTACCCAGGGCCGCCAGGGGCTGCAGCATGTATTATGCCACCCCTGGCTGGCCTCCTAAATTTGACACAACTGGCTGCATGACAGCTGGGGCAAAGTCGTGTAATCACCCTTTGCTTTAGGTATAGTAGCTCTATATCTAACCATACAATGGACACCCGAGTTCCTATCAGTCACTCCTATGGCAGGCCTTGACAATCCTGAAGGCAGAGTGCGTGGGCTCGTGTGAACTAGGTTCTGGCCCGAGCCGAGCCCGGTTACAGCTTGCGGAATCAAGACCCAATGGCTGTTCCATGATAACGCGTACCACATCGGTAACTTCGGTGTCGCGTTATCAAGGCATGTCGAGTAAGGTGTCATACGAATCGGGATGCTGCCCCCTCACCAATTCTGGCGACGAGGTTAGCATTCCGCCCTTCTAGAGGGACACGACATGTACGTAACTGTGAACCCCGGTTAAAGTTAACTAAAGCCTCAGCTCCACAAAATGGATGCTGCCACCACAGACACGAGTCTGACCTCCTGCTGCTGGGAGTCCTTCCAGCGAGGAGCACTTGGACAAAGGGTTTCCTGTCGAGGGCGGTGTTCGCACCGTCCCAGACAGGGTTTGTGTATTCTGGGTAGGTAGGGCTTTTGCGAGAAGGTGACTGCGGAGTGGCACCCCGGTGCTCACTACGCATCTGCCGGTCAGAACCAGTTCCAGGGGCGCCAGCCCTGGCCTGGGGAAAGTCCGGCAGGGGAGAGGGGTGTAACTACCTCCCTTCCTGGTCCCACCCTTAGGGCAGGACCTAGTCATGTACCCACCCCTTTCTTTAGAATACAGGCTGGAGCGGGGACCCTTCCAAATTAGATCATCTTTGAATCAAGAACTACTTTCTACGAAAGGACACTCAAGACTCTTCTCAAGATTTCTCCCTTGTGACTAAGGAGTAGTCACCCTGCATCAGCGGGCACCATCTAAGAACTCTGCGGTTTGCTGCAAGTCCTTCCTCAAGGATCCGACGGCCCAGCTCGACGAGAACCGGCTTCCCTGGCACCTCTGACCTCTACCCACGTCATCAGCTCAGCTGTGATCTGTGGGTGCGACGAGACCTCGAGGGACCGGCCATCATCAGAACCTGCACGCTCTTAAACCAGCACGACCATCGAAGCGATTCCCTGGTGAGTGCTCTGGGGTCCGAGAAGCCCCGACCCTGAGCCGCTCCAGCACCGAAGTGCAGTCTCCCAGCATCTCCACGATCTGCGTGGGGCCCTTCTGCTCGCTGCTCAGCACGTTGTCTGGTCACTAGCCGCTGGCTTGTGCCCTTCTGTGACGACATCCGACAATCAACACTGCTGGTCTGGTTGCTCCAGACTGGCCCTTGCTTCCATCTTTGCGAGAAGCACCCCGGACCCTCCTGGTCCACTCAAGACGCCATCTTAGGCCCACCACGTGGCCCTGAGATCTGCCAAGGCTTGTTGCCCCATCCTGGGCCCAGCGACGCCGACAGCATCATCCTTCGTGGGACAGCTCGCACCTCCGCCGTGGTCGCCGACAACGCCTCCTGGTCCGTGAGACTGCAGAGCCTAGCGTCGCCCACTCACCTGGTCGAGGTGACGGCCAACCGGTGCCTTCCTGGTACCCTCTGACTACTGGCTAGTAGTACGAACTTGGTCCCCTCTGCTTTCAGGTATCAACAATCTCTGATCCAGGCTTGGATCTCTACGAACTATTCATCACTGGTCGCCGGCCAGCAACTCCTTTTCTTCCGGCTCCTGGCTCGTCAGCGAAGACCCCGACGCCTGTAAGACTTGTGCAGCCGCAGCCCTCGTGGCTAGGTAACTCGGCATTTCGGTGCCTGCATAGCCTCTTTACTCTAGGGTCCCGAGTCCCTCGCTTCCGACTTGCCTTATCGGGTCCGCCCGAGACCTTAAACTTTCCGTGTCCTCGGACATTTGTTTTAATTGTGCACTTGAAGTATTTTCCTAAGAGATTTGGTTTGTGCTTAGTACCCTGTCCTCATAAAGAGTACAGGGCTGTTGTGATTCTTAATAAATATACTGTTTATTTTCATAACACTTGTGTGGTGTCCTTTCACTTGGTGTTCAAGGGGTATATGTGGTATAACAGCTGGCTTAACACGCCCTCTCGAGTCTTTAGCCTTAGACTGCTCGTATCCACGCTACTAGGATAGCTGGTCTATAGGTTGACTTACAACCAAACACCATAAGGGTCGTTGGAACGATACATAGCGGTCGCTAGAATAGGGAACGTTGCATATCGGGCCAACTTCTCACATTGGTGAGCAGCGGTTGGGATTTGAGCTTGCTGTTGTTTTACCACACGTATCCTAAGAATACCTTGTTGAAAGATCGCATAAGTACTGTTAGTACACATAACCAAAGCTTAGAATACTCTGAGTTCTACTGAACCAGCTGTTGCAGCTCTTCAAGGCTTAGCACACCTTGGCTGCAACTCTTAGCAAGGGAACAGTAGGTAAACACGTAGTGTAGGTAGGTGCATCACTTACACCACACTAGAAACAGTATGTCGGACAAAGGAGGAAACTCTGAGTCTCCCCTTGTGTCAGTTGACCCTCCACAGGTCATCCCTTCAAGATATACTGTGCTGAGCTTCAAGGAGTTAAGACAGGTGTGTCACTCCCGGAAGATCAAGCAGGGGTCTAACCCCACCACGTCCTTTCTGATTGGTCTCTTGGAGACTTATGATGCCAGAAAAGCTGAGACCCGTCTTAGCTCTTCTAATCCAGAAGGAGACATGCCTCCCCTCGAGGGAACCAGAGACGATCCTGACCTCATCCACCTCGCAACTGAGAACGAAGATGTGGAGGATGATGAGGATGAGGATCCCTCTGGGGATGAGGCAGATAAGGGACAGGTAGAAGTCGTTAGACTAAGCAGGTCCAACTTAAGCAAACATGATAGTGGTACTGGGGGACCCCCAGCGCTACTGTCAGGTCCGCTTAACATTGGGAATGGACGAGCCCGATCTCTGTCGAGAGACTCTGGCAGATCCCTTCAAACCAATGGCTCTCGCAACTCTTCGCAAAGAGGGATGACGTCCCCTCAGCGGAGAGTGTACGAAGCTAAGGAAAGGGCAGCTAATCTGAGGATCGAAAGGGAAGAACTTGCCCTGGCCAAAGAAAGGCTTGCCTTTGCGAGAGAGCAACAGTTAAGTGGGGCAGTCCCCACTGGTGGCAGCAATGTACCTAGCAATAGGGAAAAGAGTTTCGATACGAAACACCTTGGTAAGATAGTGCCCCCCTTTAAACAAAGGGACGACATCCACAAATGGATTACTGCTTTGGAGAGGGCCTGCACGGTGCAAGGTGTTCCCCAGAGTCAGTGGGCAGCTATCTTGTGGCTCTCCTTTGAAGGTAAAGGAAGAGACAAGCTCCTCACCACAAGGGTGGAGGATGCGAACGATTACCAAGTCTTGAAAAATACACTCGTTGAAGGGTTCGGCCTAACCACTGAGCAGTACAGGGTGCTGTTCAGGGATACCCAGAAAACGCAGTCTCAAGATTGGTCTGACTTTGTCGATTGTGCCACTAAGGCTTTTGAGGGCTGGTTGCTGGGCAGTAAGGTTACTGATTACAAAGGATTGTATAATTTGATGATGAGAGAACAAATTTTAAACAATTGTCAGAACCAGTTGTTGCATCAGCATCTTGTCGACTCGGATCTGACCTCTCCCCAAGAATTGGGAAAGAAGGCAGACAGATGGGTTCGTACGAGAGTTAAACAGAACCAGGGCCAGAATCAAGGTGGTCAGAAGAAAGCAGACCAGAAGGGTAAAGATTCTAAGGGGGAACAAAATGACCAGAAGTCTTCGACAGGTCCCCAACAACCCAAAGAGGGAGGGGGTCAGGCTCCCCAAAAGAAGAAAGAAGGCCAATCCAAAAGATGGTGCCAGTACTGTAAAAGTAAATCTCACTGGTTTAGTGAGTGCACCAAGAAAGGAGGAGGGCAGACTCCTGCCACTGCAGCCCCTAAGGCACCTGTGCCCCCTAGTACAGTCAGCAGTGGTAGTGCGCCTCCCAAGGGTTTAGTAGGGTTAACCCTGGGTTCTGAGGGGCGTGACAACTTAGTTGGCACACTCACTCAGGCTGTCCTTGTCAGTACAGGGGACGCGGACGTGTCCCCTGACATAAGTCCCAATACCTTGGGCAAATACAGACAGACGCCTTTCATAAATGGAAAGATGGCTCAGGCCTATAGGGACACTTGTGCCAGCGTCACCATGGTGACGCCTAACTTTGTGGACCCTGGACAGATCATGCCAGGTACAGAATTCCTGGTGACCAATGCAAGCAATGTCACTACCAATCACAGTATGGCAATTGTAGCTTTCTCCTGGGGAGGGGTAACTGGCCAAAAGAAGGTTGTAGTTAGTCCAGACCTCCCAGTGGATTGTTTGTTGGGCAATGATTTGGAGTCATCACAATGGTCAGAAGTGGAGCACCGGACTCACATGGAAATGTTAGGTTTGCCAGCACATGTGTTCGCTGTGACCAGGTCACAGGTCAGGAAATGCCCCACTGAACAGGTGCTGGATCCTGGAACAACGGACCAGACACCTCCCAAGAAAAAGAGCAGTAGGGTTAAGGCTGCGCCTTCCCCCTTGCCCCAGGTCGTGGATCAAGTCTCAGAGGAGGCTGACCTACAGGAATTGAGGGAAACTGAGCCTAGGGAGTTCGAACTTGATCAAGTTGAATTCTTGGGTTCAGGGGGACCCTCAAGGGAAGACCTGGGGAAGGACCAGTTAGACTGCCCTTCTCTTGAACCCCTCAGACAGCAGGCTGCTGCTGAGGCTGCTGGGAACGCCACAGGTACCCACAAGGTATACTGGGAAGATGGACTCCTGTACACTGAGTCAAGAGACCCCAAGCCTGGCATGACCAGGAGGCTGGTTGTACCCTTGTCTCAGCGTGGTTTCCTACTTACCTTGGCCCACGAGATTCCCTTAGCAGGTCACTTAGGCCAGACGAAAACGTGGGACAGGCTTGTCTCACACTTTCACTGGCCTCATATGAACGAAGATACCAAGGAGTTTTGCCGCTCCTGTGTCACTTGCCAAGCCAGTGGTAAGTCAGCTGGCACGACAAAGGCCCCCCTTATACCAATGCCTGTGGTGGGGGTGCCCTTTGAACGGGTGGGGATCGACATCGTCGGTCCCATGGAACCACCAACAGCATCAGGGCACAAGTTTATACTGGTGGTAGTGGATCATGCCACCAGGTATCCTGAAGCTATTCCCCTTAGGACCACTACAGCACCTGTTGTGGCAAGAGCCCTAGTTGGAGTATTCTCCAGAGTGGGCTTCCCTAAGGAGGTCGTCTCCGACAGAGGTGCAAACTTTATGTCGAGCTACTTAACTGCTATGTGGAAGGAATGTGGTGTCAACTACAAGTTCACTACACCCTATCATCCACAATGCAATGGGCTTGTTGAGAGATTCAACAGGACCCTTAAAGGGATGATTCATGGACTACCTGAAAAGCTTCGGCGTAGATGGGACGTCCTGATCCCCTGCCTCTTGTTCGCCTACAGAGAAGTCCCACAGAAGGGGGTTGGCTACAGCCCTTTTGAACTTTTGTAC
This sequence comes from Lissotriton vulgaris, assembly GCF_964263255.1. Classification (NCBI taxonomy): domain Eukaryota; kingdom Metazoa; phylum Chordata; class Amphibia; order Caudata; family Salamandridae; genus Lissotriton; species Lissotriton vulgaris. The sequence continues at coordinate 166,533,957 of NC_141691.1, read as the reverse complement.
GGGCATCCTGTAAGAGGACCCCTGTGTTTGGTGAAGGAAGGATGGGAGAGACCTCTCAAAAAGCCTGCAGCCAACATAGTGGACTATGTGCTTGGCCTCCGCTCGCGGATGGCTGAATACATGGAGAAGGCATCTGAAAACCTTAAGGCCAGCCAAGAACTCCAGAAAGCTTGGCATGACCAAAAGGCTGTCTTGACTGTTTACCAGCCCGGACAGAAGGTGTGGGTGTTGGAGCCAGTGGCCCCAGCAGCACTCAAGGACAAATGGTCCGGGCCCTACACCATCCTGGAGAAAAAGGGAGAGGTCACCTACCTGGTCGACCTGGGAACTCCCCAGAGCCCCCACAGGGTGCTTCATGTCAACAGGCTCAAGGCATATGTTGACAGGAAGGACATGAGTTTGCTCATGGCCCTAGATGAGGGACAGGAAGAAGAGAGTGACCCTCTCCCCGACCTGCTCACTCAGAATCCTGACGATGGATCGGTAGATGGTGTTGTCTTTTGTGGCAGCCTCTCCGAACGTCAACAGAGCGACTGTAAACAGGTTCTTCAGTCGTTCAGACATATGTTTTCTCTAACACCCAGCCAGACCGATTGGTGCACCCATGAGGTTGACACTGGTGACAGCTTGCCCGTTAAGAGTAAAATCTACCGGCAGCCTGATCACGTTAGAGACTGCATCAAGAGTGAAGTGCAGAAAATGTTGGAGCTGGGAGTCATTGAACCCTCGGACAGCCCCTGGGCTAGTCCCGTAGTTCTAGTGCCGAAACCTCACACCCAGGGTGGTAAGAGAGAGATGAGGTTTTGCGTAGACTACAGGGGTCTCAATGCAGTCACTAAGACTGACGTCCACCCAATACCAAGGGCAGACGAGCTTATCGATAGATTGGCTTCGGCCAACTACTTAAGTACGTTTGACCTGACAGCTGGGTATTGGCAAATCAGGTTAGCTGAGGACGCCAAGCCTAAAACCGCATTTTCAACCCCTGGTGGGCATTATCAGTTCGTGGTGATGCCCTTTGGTCTGAAAAATGCACCTGCCACCTTCCAAAGGTTGGTGAATCAAGTCCTTACTGGGCTGGATGACTTCTGTGCGGCGTATCTTGACGATATTGCTGTCTCTAGCTCCACCTGGGAGGATCACCTGGTCCATCTGCGGAAAGCGTTAGAGGCTCTGCAAGCAGCAGGCCTCACTATCAAGGCCACCAAGTGCCAGATAGGGCAGACACAGGTTGTATACCTGGGCCACCTTGTAGGTGGAGGCCAGGTTCAGCCACTGGAGAGCAAGATACAGTCAATCAGGGACTGGGCTCCTCCAACCACCCAGACTCAGGTTCGAGCTTTCTTGGGCCTGACTGGATACTACCGGAAGTTTGTCAGGAACTATGGTTCCATCGTGACACCATTAAACGAACTGACAAGCAAGAAAATGCCAAAAAAGGTTCAGTGGACAGCGAGCTGTCAAAAAGCATTCGATGACCTAAAGCAGGCCATGTGCACGGCGCCTATCCTCAAGAGTCCGGACTACTCCAAACCATTCATTGTCCAAACAGATGCTTCTGAGTTGGGTGTGGGAGCTGTTCTTTCTCAACTGAATTTTGATGGTCAAGACCAGCCCATTGCTTTTATAAGCAGAAGGCTGACCCCTAGAGAGAAGAATTGGTCAGCTATTGAGAGGGAGGCCTTTGCTGTGGTTTGGGCCCTGAAGAAGCTGAGGCCATACTTGTTTGGCACTCACTTCAAGATTCAGACCGACCATAAGCCCCTCTTGTGGCTAAATCAGATGAAGGGTGAAAACCCCAAACTGCTAAGGTGGTCCATTTCCCTACAGGGGATGGACTTTACAGTGGAACATAGACCTGGTACTGATCATGGCAATGCCGATGGGCTCTCCAGATATTTCCACTTAGAACAAGAAGACTCACCTGGTCAAGGTTAGCTTATTGTTCCGACGTTTGGGGGGGTGTCATGTAGGAGAGTAGGGTCTGCAATCCTATGATCACCCAGATTTTTTGCTTTTGTTTCACTGGTTTACGACTTTCTCTGGCTGTGGGCCTGCCAATCAGACCCACAGCCTGGCTGTTCTCTTTCTAAATTACGATATGTACCCTAGGTGCATCTACCAATTGGTACTGGGCCACCTTATCAGACCCCGTAACGCAGGGCATAGGTGTACCCAGGGCCGCCAGGGGCTGCAGCATGTATTATGCCACCCCTGGCTGGCCTCCTAAATTTGACACAACTGGCTGCATGACAGCTGGGGCAAAGTCGTGTAATCACCCTTTGCTTTAGGTATAGTAGCTCTATATCTAACCATACAATGGACACCCGAGTTCCTATCAGTCACTCCTATGGCAGGCCTTGACAATCCTGAAGGCAGAGTGCGTGGGCTCGTGTGAACTAGGTTCTGGCCCGAGCCGAGCCCGGTTACAGCTTGCGGAATCAAGACCCAATGGCTGTTCCATGATAACGCGTACCACATCGGTAACTTCGGTGTCGCGTTATCAAGGCATGTCGAGTAAGGTGTCATACGAATCGGGATGCTGCCCCCTCACCAATTCTGGCGACGAGGTTAGCATTCCGCCCTTCTAGAGGGACACGACATGTACGTAACTGTGAACCCCGGTTAAAGTTAACTAAAGCCTCAGCTCCACAAAATGGATGCTGCCACCACAGACACGAGTCTGACCTCCTGCTGCTGGGAGTCCTTCCAGCGAGGAGCACTTGGACAAAGGGTTTCCTGTCGAGGGCGGTGTTCGCACCGTCCCAGACAGGGTTTGTGTATTCTGGGTAGGTAGGGCTTTTGCGAGAAGGTGACTGCGGAGTGGCACCCCGGTGCTCACTACGCATCTGCCGGTCAGAACCAGTTCCAGGGGCGCCAGCCCTGGCCTGGGGAAAGTCCGGCAGGGGAGAGGGGTGTAACTACCTCCCTTCCTGGTCCCACCCTTAGGGCAGGACCTAGTCATGTACCCACCCCTTTCTTTAGAATAAAGGCTGGAGCGGGGACCCTTCCAAATTAGATCATCTTTGAATCAAGAACTACTTTCTACGAAAGGACACTCAAGACTCTTCTCAAGATTTCTCCCTTGTGACTAAGGAGTAGTCACCCTGCATCAGCGGGCACCATCTAAGAACTCTGTGGTTTGCTGCAAGTCCTTCCTCAAGGATCCGACGGCCCAGCTCGACAAGAACCGGCTTCCCTGGCACCTCTGACCTCTACCCACGTCATCAGCTCAGCTGTGATCTGTGGGTGCGACGAGACCTCGAGGGACCGGCCATCATCAGAACCTGCACGCTCTTAAACCAGCACGACCATCGAAGCGATTCCCTGGTGAGTGCTCTGGGGTCCGAGAAGCCCCGACCCTGAGCCGCTCCAGCACCGAAGTGCAGTCTCCCAGCATCTCCACGATCTGCGTGGGGCCCTTCTGCTCGCTGCTCAGCACGTTGTCTGGTCACTAGCCGCTGGCTTGTGCCCTTCTGTGACGACATCTGACAATCAACACTGCTGGTCTGGTTGCTCCAGACTGGCCCTTGCTTCCATCTTTGCGAGAAGCACCCCGGACCCTCCTGGTCCACTCAAGACGCCATCTTAGGCCCACCACGTGGCCCTGAGATCTGCCAAGGCTTGTTGCCCCATCCTGGGCCCAGCGACGCCGACAGCATCATCCTTCGTGGGACAGCTCGCACCTCCGCCGTGGTCGCCGACAACGCCTCCTGGTCCGTGAGACTGCAGAGCCTAGCGTCGCCCACTCACCTGGTCGAGGTGACGGCCAACCGGTGCCTTCCTGGTACCCTCTGACTACTGGCTAGTAGTACGAACTTGGTCCCCTCTGCTTTCAGGTATCAACAATTTCTGATCCAGGCTTGGATCTCTACGAACTATTCATCACTGGTCGCCGGCCAGCAACTCCTTTTCTTCCGGCTCCTGGCTCGTCAGCGAAGACCCCGACGCCTGTAAGACTTGTGCAGCCGCAGCCCTCGTGGCTAGGTAACTCGGCATTTCGGTGCCTGCATAGCCTCTTTACTCTAGGGTCCCGAGTCCCTCGCTTCCGACTTGCCTTATCGGGTCCGCCCGAGACCTTAAACTTTCCGTGTCCTCGGACATTTGTTTTAATTGTGCACTTGAAGTATTTTCCTAAGAGATTTGGTTTGTGCTTAGTACCCTGTCCTCATAAAGAGTACAGGGCTGTTGTGATTCTTAATAAATATACTGTTTATTTTCATAACACTTGTGTGGTGTCCTTTTACTTGGTGTTCAAGGGGTATATGTGGTATAACAGCTGGCTTAACACGCCCTCTCGAGTCTTTAGCCTTAGACTGCTCGTATCCACGCTACTAGGATAGCTGGTCTATAGGTTGACTTACAACCAAACACCATAAGGGTCGTTGGAACGATACATAGCGGTCGCTAGAATAGCGAACGTTGCATATCGGGCCAACTTCTCACAGGAGGCTTTTAAAACTGTAATACGGGGTTCCGCATTGTCATTGATCGCTGCCAATAAAAAGGCCAAACAGGAGGACTTAGTGCGCCTCGAGGAAGAAATCACTTCGCTTGAGAGCGAATTGGGTGGTAATGATACTCCTGCAGTCCTGCACTCCTTGGCACTAAAGCAGGCTGATTATAGAGCCCTGGTGACCGACGCCGCTAAACTTATGAACAGGAACCAGCTGGGCAGACTCTATGATGTGGGTGACAAGGCGAGTAAGCTTCTGGCATGGTTGGATAAATCTGAGAAAATGAATCGTGTGGTGCCAGTGATTAAACGGTTGACTGGTGAGTGTGTGTCTGACCCAGGTGAGATTGTGGATTGCTTTGTGGACCATTTTCGGGCGGTTTACCGATCGGTGAGTGATAGGGATGAGTCTGATTCCCGTTTACAGATGAGGATAGATCCATTTTGGACGCGCCTATAACTGTGGATGAGGTCGCTATCGCTATACGATCCCTTCGTTCGGGTAAGGCTATGGGGCCAAATGGTCTGCCCATCGAGCTTTACAAGTTGCGCCCTGACAAGATGGCGGAGTATCTGCGTAACATGTTCATGGAGTCCTTTGAAACCGGCCTCCTCCCCCTCGATCAGCGTTTGGCCACTATTGTTGTCATTTACAAGGACGGTAAACCTCGTGATCTGTGCACCTCCTATCGCCCCATTTCTTTGCTTAATGCTGAGCCCAAGATCCTGGCCAAACTACTTGCGAATCGTTTGCTAACGGTAATATGCGACCTGATCCATCCGGATCAGTCCGGTTTTATTCCCCATCGGAATACTGCACTCAAGCTTCGGAGGCTTCATGGAGTTCTCACGAGAGCTGTGACGCTGACCGAACCCGCCATCTTAGCTTCTCTCGATGCTACTATGGCTTTTGACACCATCGAGTGGTCTTACCTTTGGGCGGCTCTTTCAAAGTTCGGCTTTGGCCCTAATTTTATTGCCTGGGTTAAACTCCTTTACAAACAACCACTGGCCCAGGTGGTGGTCAATGGCAGAGTGTCTGGTTCGTTCCCGCTTGGGCGTGGCACCCGACAGGGATGTCCGCTCTCCCCCCTCCTTTTTGCCGTAGCATTGGAGCCGTTGGCGGAGTGGCTCCGGTGGGAGCCCTCGATCAGGGGCATCCGGTGGGCCCCCGATCTTGAAGATCGTGTCTCGCTATACGCCGATGACATTCTCCTTTATTTCACTTCACCCCAGAAGCCACTCAATGTGCTCTTCGATGTCCTCACCTCCTTCGGGAAGAATTCGGGTCTCGTCATCAACTGGACTAAATCATGTATTTATGTCATAGCAAGGGAGCTCCCTCCACTGCCTCATAGATTACCGATCCAGGTGGTTGAGACTGGTTTTAAGTACCTGGGAATTCATGTCTCCTTGGACCCCTCTGTCCGCTATGACCGCAACTTGTGTGCTCCTCTCCGGCGACTTAAATTGGATGTCCAGCGGTGGCGCCGCTTGCCCCTATCTCCATTGGGGCGTGCGGCTCTATTTAAGATGATGCCCCTCCCTAGATTTTTGTATGCTCTGCAAAATGTTTTTGATCCGGTGCCCTCTGGATATTTCCGTGAGGTCGAGAGCCTCCAGAGACAACTGATCTGGGATGGGCGGGCGCGTATCTCCTTACCCAAACTTAGCCCTCCCAGACATCAGGCGCTACTACTGGGCCTCTCAGTTGAGTGCGGTTAATCATGTAACGTACTCCCCAGGTCCTGCTCCTGCTTTTGCGATGGACAAGCTCCTTTTGCCGGGCGGAAACTTCAACAGGGCATTGTATTGAAAGGAGCCATTCCGCTCTCTGACTGGACCCACGAAATGTGCTGTATGCGCGTGGAAGGCCGCGAATGTTGCTACGGGCTGGGGCGATAAGATGACGCAAATGACGCCATTGTATGACTCTGATAGGTTGGGTAGCCTGTGGAGAACGAAAGAGTTTGATAAGTGGGATACGATTGGTATCAGCAAGGTGGAGGATCTTTGGTCCAAGGGCGCTGTCAAGTCCTTTGACGCCCTTAAGGTGGAGTATGATCTCGGCGACAATGAGTACTTTCGGTGCCTTCAGGTACGCCACGCTTTGACCTCGGTCTTCCCTCCGGGGACAGAGATTCCCCAGTCGTCGCCGCTCGAGGACCGGGTTCTGGATGGCCATTTGCCTAACAGCACGATCTCTTTGATCTACAAAAAGCTTATTAATACCAGGGCTGATCTCCTCGTGCGGCTCAGAGCTTCGTGGACCGCAGACGGCCTGGAATTAGATGATGAGGACTGGCAGATGGCGGTCGCCTCCCCTAAGGAGGTGGCCATTCCAGCCCGCCTTCGTTTTGTACAACTGAAGATCCTCCACCGAGTATACATGACCGGTACGCGACTGGTGCGGATGGGTTACTCGATTGATGGGCTGTGTAAGCGTGGTTGTGGCATGAGTGGTACCTTTTTACATATCATATGGGAATGTCCTGTGGTGTCCGCCTTCTGGTCCAGAGTGCATGCCGTCATGGAACGGGTCACCGGGGTCTCTCTCTTGCCTGAGGCCCGACGGTGCTTGCTCAACGTTTGGGAGCCTACGGACTGTACGGCTGCTCAGACTTTTTGGGTCACTCTTGGTAACATGGTTGCCAAGAGGGATATTGCTCAACTCTGGGGTTCTCATAGGCCGCCTGCGATAACAGCTTGGAAGGAGAACATGGACTGGTGCATGTTCCGGGAGAAGACAGTCTATGTGGCTCGGGCCGTCCCAAGAAATGGGGCAGGATTTGGTCCCAGTGGAACACATACCGTGGAGATATCTGCACTCCTCCATTTGAGTATACTACTGATGTCCCAGTGTCCCCGTAGTTGACGTTCCAGATGTTCATCTATAGTGGATTCTGCATCGTTCTGTTTACCATTCCCCCGTCCCTCGACACACGACACAATATTCTTTAGAGACTGGTCCCTTGCCCTCTCCCCCTGAGCCCCTGGAATCGTTCTTGCCATGTGCTTGTGTGGTTTGTTTTGTTTTATGTTTTTCACCAAAATTATAAAAATGAAACCTATTTTCTCCTTTGGCTTTACCTGCTACATGTGCCGGTACACTGATCAGTTGCTATTCTCTGTACTACCTGTGCTGCCTTTATACCTGTTGTCCGGATACTCATTGTCATAGCGGCCAGCCCGTCCGGGTTGTAGGCAGACGCTGTGTACTGTGCATACCGACAATAAAGGTTTTAAAAAAAAATAATAATAATCTCTCCAGATGTAAACGTGTATATTTCCCCTTTCCACAGCGGCTTTACGCGGTGAGCAATACCCGCCACGCCTCCCGGACCCGTCTCGGGTGCAGCCGTCCTCCTGCATTTGTAACTGCGTGCAGGTAGGAGATGTGTTTATAATCCTTGTACGAACTTGCGGTCACAAATTTGGTTTTCCGCGGGGTCATCATGTATTACAGTGTTCTCCCCCTTTCTTTCGGTTAGCTGACAAAAGAATGTGAACCGCCCCACCACCTGACCGCGTACCGCTTCGCGGGCGCCCTGATTTATGACACCTCTGCAAACCCATTACAGGTTCGACATGGGTTCATTCCCTCGCAACCTGTCTTTTGTATTTGTGTTTGAACGGCGTCCTTACACTCAATAGTCCTGATTGCTACCAAATTTGCTTTTTCAGACAACTTCTTTTGATTTGCAGTCCACCCCCACTCCTGCAGCCCTTGTGCTCGTTGTGCAGGTAATTTGCTTTCTTTTTTCCGTGGATAGACAGAGAGGGCTCTTACAGTGTGGCAATATCAGTTTGACACCATCCCTTATTTTTTTTTACAGAGAAGCTAATACCCAGTCCCTGTCCTGAGGAGAACCTACAATATCTACGGTTCGAAACGCGTTGACCCCCCAGCCTGTGACAAGAAAGAAGGGTGCAGCTAGGGATTAACCAATACCCCCTTTGTGGGCCCTTGCTGACAATCTTATAAAATATTCCGTCACATGTTTTGTGAGACAGGCAGGCAGTCTGATTCCACCTTCGGTTCCGCCTGTCCACTGGTATTCTAGTTAAAGGACTGGTTCCTTCCTTTATGCAGTATTGTGCTTTGTGTAAATGTTTTTCATATTGCAATTGGCTTGGAATGTAATTATTCTGTACTAAGCTTCATTTTGGTGTTGTGAAATTTTGAGTATTCATTGTAAATGTTTTTACACCTCTGTATATATTGTGCACACAATTGTATGTTTTTGACTTGACTGTTTTGACAGGACTTTCCTTTGAAGACATTTTGGATGAACTAATGAAACTTGATTAAAAACTAAAATAAAATCTGTTGTAATACAAAACTTCTGATCACGCAGCACACACGGGCTGTGTGGGAACTAATTTTCCTTAAAACAATCCTGACTAGCCATCTTGTTCTGTTTAGCAATTGTTGAGGTCCAGGCTGGTCAGTTGTAGGATCCAATACCTTCTTTGTGTACAGTCTGTTAGTAACAAGGCAGGTGAGCCCGGGGATTAAGGCGTGCCCTGCGCCGCCCGGCCCATAAAGCCCGGTTTTCCAGTATGTACGAGGGTAAAATTTTTACTAAATTTTGCAAAAAGAAATCAATATACAGGGTAACATTTTCCAACAGGCCGCCCCTCGCAGATATAATAGGCCTGCTAGGAGGTTTAACAGTGTTTTTGTGGACCTTAGGGATCAAATAGAACACCGGCATCACTGGGTAATCTTGTTTGAGGAATTTTAGTTCCTTCAGACTGAGTAGCACAGCACTTTTCCAACTCAGCAACAAAGAGTTCAGTTCACTTTGGACTTTCCGGAAGGTGGTTAAATCACAATGGTTATAGCACTGCGTATCATTGAGTTGAAGGTACGCTTCCTCTAAATAGAGTGTCCGTGGCCACAGCACAACATTTCCTCCTTTGTCAGCTTGACGCACTATGATGGTATTTTGAGCTTGCAATTGTTTAACTAAATTGTGATATTGCATATATATATATATATATATATATATATATATATATATATATATATATATATATATATATATATTACCTACTGGCGGTCGCCAGTAGGTAGTTATAGTTAGGATTATTTTGTATATTTTGAGCTTGCAATTTTTTAACTAAATTGTGATATTGCATATTATATATTACCTAATGGCGGTCGCCAGTAGGTAGTTATAGTTAGGATTATTTTCAATGCAAAATCTCAACATTCTATTGTGAATAACTTTGGCGGCGGTTGAGGAATCTGCCTGAAAATTTCCTCAAATTTGCCTCGCGGCGCCCCGGTGGGGGGGATTTGTCAAGCGTGGGCCGAGATAAAAGGGGGGTCCCAAAACGTTTTTTCCCCATGTTAATTTCCATAGGGCGGTCGACCTCACTTTTAGCCTGAACGGCTGAATGGATTTCCACCAAACTTGGCAAAATTGTAGGGACTGGTACCCCGATGTGCCTTTGCTATGTCTCAAGATATATGCTCCAGTGGTTTTTACGAAAATTAACTTTGAACAAATATATATTGGGCTACATTGGGCTATATATATGTTAGAGCCCAAATGTAGCCCAATGTAGCCCAATGTAGCCCAAAGATGGCCACCAGAGACAAAAAAAACCCAAATGTAGCCCAAATATCAGCCAATAATAATAATAATAATAATAATTTGCAAAGGAACAAAATGAGGGGGTTCATTTTGCCATATAAATTATGATTAGTGCTGAAGAAAGAAAAATTAGGGCACATTTTGAGTGACTTCTCAAATCCTCTTATATTTCATTAAAAAAATTCTGATATGCAGTCGCCCAAGATGGCCACCAGAGACAAAAGAGCCCAAATGTAGCCCAAATATCAGCCAGATGTAGCCCAACTATAGCCCAATGACAGAATGTCCCAGAGTGTTCTAAAGAACAACTAGAACGCTAACAGTCTTACTTATGAAAAAGTATGGCACACCTGAAGTCATCTTGATTGGAATAAAGTGGTAACACTTAATACATTTTGTTTGAAAAGGAACACAATGAGGGGTTTCATTTTGCCATAGAAATTTTATATATATATATATTCACTGAAAAAAACCATAGGTTTCACACCAGTTATAGTTAGGAATTAGCATTTAAAAAACCTATTAAATTCACTGAAAAAAACATAGGTTTCACACCAGTTATAGTTAGGTGGAAACTTTACTCGCATAAAACCATTGAAATTCCCACGTTATAGTTAGTTGGACTCACTATAACTTGCACGTGCAATGCACTGCTGATGACGTCACATATTACATCACTCATGACACGGTCTGTGACATCACTCATGACATCACTGATGACATCTCAAATTACATCACTGATGACATCATCCAGTGAATGTGTATCTTTCTGAAAAATAAATATTTTTTATATATGTATATCTAAAGGTTGATGGAAGAATAAATGGGTAAATAAATGTCTAAAATTGATTTTTTTGTGTGTAAAATTTATTGGTTAACTGACTTATTAAATGTATCTTAGTGAATACATATATTAGCGAGTAATGTTTAAATATTTAAATATCTGTATCTGTGTCACACTTTGTGTATAAGTGGCTGCATGGGTTGGTGAGTAGCTACATGTGTGTGTATATGGGTTATTAGTTGTTTTTTTGAGTATCAGTATCAGTGTCTGTATGGTTCGGTGGGGGATATTACTTAGAGCACAGATGCATGAATGAGTGACTCACTATTTGTATGTATTTTGAAGACAGCATGTGTGCAAGACTGTATGGGTGGATGATTGTGTGTATGGGTGGGTTAGTGAGTATGTGTTTTTATAATTGATTGTTTAAGAGAGTAAATATGTTTCCGTTTCTGTAGAAGTATGTGTAGTGGTGTGCATATAGCAGTATAATCAAGTAAATGGTTTTTTGATAGTTTATTTGCATGTGTGAATTTGTGTGTGATTAACTATATGGATGAGTATTAGTGTGTAACAGGATGTATAGGTGTATGAGTACATATGATGAGTAAGTACTTGCATGAGTGACTATATAGAACTGTTGGTGAATGAGTGGATGTGTATATAGATTTTGGAATTACCTAATAAGTTGTTGTAATTGGTATTGGTTTCTCCTTTTTTAAGAAAATGTTAGTTTCTATTTTTGAATGTGTGTGTCAAAGGTTATTTTATGCTGATAGGAGGTCTGCCACTTTGTCACAAGGATGTTGTCATCAGTGATGTCATTTGAGATGTCATCAGTGATGTCATGATTGATGTCACTGACCATGTCATGAGTGATGTAATATGTGACGTCATCAGCAGTGCATTGCACGCGCAAGTTATAGTGAGTCCAACTAACTATAACGTGGGAATTTCAATGGTTTTATGTGAGTAAAATTTCCACCTAACTATAACTGGTGTGAAACCTATGGTTGTTCAGTGAATATATATATATATATATATATATATATATATATATATATATATATATATATATATATATATATATATATATATATATATATATATATATATATATATATATTTGCTTTTGTTCACCCCTGAGGCGGAAGCCGGGGGCTTTCTCCTCCTATCCCTTTGCCTACGGGCATTTACATGAGTGTTGGCAGAATTATTTTTTAAAACCTGTAATATATTTTAAGCAGCGCATTTTTATCTGGTTGCACTACGGACCCCTCGGTGCAAGATCTACGTTGCTCCGAGGCCCCTCGATCTAATTTCCTGACCGGTGCAGCCGATTTAGGTGCTGACGCCGGCAGGCTAGGAGGGTCGCCATCTTGGGGGAAGGAATAGGGCTGCGGTACAGTAGTTGGACGCTTCCCGCCCGCCCGACCAGGTATTTAACCATGGTGTTTCTGATAGGGCTCAGATTTGCTTTTGTTCACCCCTGAGGCGGAAGCCGGGGGCTTTCTCCTCCTATCCCTTTGCCTACGGGCATTTACATGAGTGTTGGTAGAATTATTTTTTAAAACCTGTAATATATTTTAAGCAGCGCATTTTTATCTGCTTGCACTACGGACCCCTCGGTGCAAGATCTACATTGCTCCGAGGCCCCTCGATCTAATTTCCTGACCGGTGCAGCCGATTTAGGTGCTGACGCCGGCAGGCTAGGAGGGTCGCCATCTTGGGGGAAGGAATAGGGCTGCGGTACAGTAGTTGGACGCTTCCCGCCCGCCCGACCAGGTATTTAACCATGGTGTTTCTGATAGGGCTCAGATTTGCTTTTGTTCACCCCTGAGGCAGAAGCCGGGGGCTTTCTCCTCCTATCCCTTTGCCTACGGGCATTTACATGAGTGTTGGCAGAATTATTTTTTTAAACCTGTAATATATTTTAAGCAGTGCATTTTTATCTGCTTGCACTATGGACCCCTCGGTGCAAGATCTACGTTGCTCCGAGGCCCCTCGATCTCATTTCCTGACCGGTGCAGCCGATTTAGGTGCTGACGCTGGCAGGCTAGGAGGGTCGCCATCTTGGGGAAAGGAATAGGGCTGCGGTACAGTAGTTGGACGCTTCCCACCCACCTCCCACTGGATAAAAAGATGACACCTTCCCGTCCGCGCAGCGGGCGGGCGCAGCGGGCGCGCCGGCGGCGCGCCAAAGGCAAGCCCGTGTGCGCCCGTCCGCGGCAGACCCGGGCACGGGGCCTGTACCCCTGCTCATTTTTCCACCAATGCTGGACATAAGATACAAAATCAGGTATACTATTAGTGACCTACTTGCCCTCCACCCCAATGTTGATGATAACTGCCGTCATACTATGATAATGGACTCTCCAATGCCACACTGTGCGACCTGCGGTTATTCCACTGGGGGGGAGGAAAGATGAGGGGAGACTGATAAATATGAAGTTGATTTTGTTAAATTGTAGATCCCTCAAAAAACACAAATTAGAGATACATGATCTGGTATTAGAGGGCAATCTCGATGTGCTCTTCCTAACAGAGACATGGTTAGATGAGGTCGAAACTCCCGAAACTCTGGAAGCTGTCCCCGCAGGATACAGCCTGCTTAGAATTGACAGAGAAAGGCAAATAGGGGGGGAGTGGCAATGATCTATAGAAGCAACCTACATTGTACCTTAGAAAAGACTACGTTGCCCAATTGTGAAGGTGGTCTCTTCACGATAAAAGTTAACCCCAAAAATATCATTAATGGACTCCTTCTATACCGGCCTCCAGGTAAGGCTTCACAGTTCTGCAATCAACTGACAGAGCTGATAACTCAGTATACACTCCGGTATAAGAAATTTCTTGTATTAGGAGATCTCAATCTTCATTTTGAGAATCCTAATTGTAAGGAGGCACAGGATGTGGTAGATGCACTGAAATCTCGGTCACTTAAACTTCATCTACAGCCCCGTCGCATCAACGTGGCCACCTTTTAGATCCCGTTTTTGCCAACTGGGAAGGAATTAAAATTGCCACACCATTGCAAATTATTTGGTCAGATCATTTCGTTATTCCGTTTGAAGTTGAAGTTGGCCCCCAGGACTGCAGTGTGACCAAAACTAGGCCTCTGAAACATAGAAACTGGAAGAAGTTCACGCAAGAAAACTTTAAATCCGCCCTACTTAAAGAACCACCTCCTCCCAGCGACACCCTGCTTAAGGCATGGGATGATTATGAGAAATGGGTGTCTAGGGCTCTGGACACAGTAGCACCATGGACATCCAAGCCCCCCGTCAGGAAAATTAAAACTGCTCTCTGGTTTTCTAAAGAACTTAAAGAAGCCAAAGCCAAATGTAAAAACACTGAACGGAGCTGGAGGAAAAATTATAATCCAGAGGATAAATTGAACTATAAGAGGGAATTAAAAATCTATCACAAACTCGTCAGAGCAGCCAAAGGCGCTCATTTTAAAGGACGTATTGAATCTGCCAAAAATCCTACCAAGGAACTCTTTTTGATCTATAAAGAGCTCACGGCCCCAACTAGACTTGAGGCCCAAGATACTTACACTAATGAATTATGCGATGATATCGCAGATTTTTTCATAAAAAAAGTGGAATCAATACACGCTACCTTTACAGGTAGCACGCCGACTAACTACTCGGTAGTGAGAAGTGATTCTGCTACCAAGGCCCATCTGACTCACTTTACAGTTCCTGAGAGGGTAGACCTGCTCAACAACGTTAACGGCATTCAGTCTGGCTCCCCCCTTGATGTGATTGCCCCCAATCGCTGTAAGGAAGTCATTGACTGTATGATTGAACAGATTGAACACCTGATCACCCTATCTTTTCAGGAATGTCACGTGCCTGATGTATGGAAAATGGCACAAGTAATACCCCTGGAAAAAAAAGCTAACATACATATTTCCCAGTTACAAAATCTCCGTCCTATCTCTCTCCTCCCCTTCTGTGGGAAAGTTGTGGAGAAGATAGTGAACAGTCAACTCATGAAATTTGCTGAGGAGAACTCTCTTCTCCATTTTACGCAGTCAGGGTTCAGAGCAGGCCACTCTACTGAGTCGGCGGTTCTCTTCTCCACAGAATGTTTGAGACAACTTGCAGATGAGGGGCAGACAGCAGCGTTGGTTTTATTAGATCTCAGTGCAGCTTTTGACACCGTGCTGCACTCAACGCTGCTGTCTCGCCTCTCAGATCTGGGAGTAGATGGGCCAGCCCTGAAATGGATAGTATCCTTTCTAGAAAACAGGAGTTTTCAGGTACACTGCCCTCCACACAAATCATCTCTTCGCAAACTGAGACATGGGGTTCCACAGGGCTCAAGTTTGAGCCCCACGCTATTTAATCTTTATATGGAGCCCCTAGCCCATATTGTGGAAACTTTTGGTGTGGATATCATCACATATGCTGACGATACCCAACTAATAATTAAACTCACCCACAATCAGGCAGAGGATGCCACTAATTTTTCCAACTGTATGCGTTCTGTGGCAGGGTGGATGAACAACAACTGCCTACGCCTTAATGGCGATAAAATAGAATTGTTGATAGTTGGTAAGTCCCCCTCCGCCTGGTCGCAGGCCTGGTGGCCATCAGAATTAGGTGCGATCCCCCACCCTGCAAACTCTGTTAAGAATTTAGGAATATGGCTGGATGCGGAGCTTTCCTTTAAGCAACAGATTAGCAAAATTACGGGTAAATGTTTCGGAATACTAAAAACACTCCGTAAAGTCCTAGATCTGCTCCCCATCAGTGCCAGGAAGACACTAATTCATGCCCTAGTTACTCCTCATTTGGACTACGGCAATGCTCTTCTTCTAGGACTAAGCAGAAAAGGCTTACATCAATTACAATGCGTCCAAAATGCTGCGGCCCGCCTGGTACTGAACCTTCCATGCAGGGCTTCTGGTAAAACAGCACTACGAAAACTTCACTGGCTCCCTATCGAGGAGCGCATTAAGTTCAAAGCTCTTTGTTTTGCCCATCGCATTGCCCAGGGAAAAGGGCCAAGCTACCTGCGCAACCTTTTGACCATCCATCGCCCCACCCGGAACCTCAGATCTGCTGAAGCGATGTTGTTTCAGCTCCCTCGCGTACGCAGGACCAGGATGGGAGGTAGCTCCTTTCGCTTTCTTGCAAGTAAGCACTGGAACAATCTCCCTCTTGACCTG
Organism: Lissotriton vulgaris; assembly: GCF_964263255.1. NCBI lineage: Eukaryota > Metazoa > Chordata > Amphibia > Caudata > Salamandridae > Lissotriton > Lissotriton vulgaris. The sequence continues at coordinate 166,517,929 of NC_141691.1, read as the reverse complement.
CGCATGGAGCCCTCAGAAACAAGGTTCAGACTAAAACTAAAAACCTAACTTTTTCCAAGGCAATAATTGTTTCCTGTAGCCTGGGACCCAGACAGGCCCCAGACCTCGGCCTCTTCAGGGTACTGTAGCATTTCTAAGCGCGGGGACACACTGTCTTTAGTGTAACCAGGCGCTCTAAAAGTGGCTTTATTATTATTATTATTATATATATATATATCTATATATATTACCTACTGGCGGTCGCCAGTAGGTAGTTATAGTTAGGATTATTTTGTATAGGGAATTTGCAACATTCTATTGGGAATAACTTTGGCGCCGGTTGAGGAATCTGCCTGAAATTTTCCTCAAATTTGCCTCGTGAAGCTCCGCTCCTTCCTTGAAAGTTTGGGGGGGATTCGTCAAGCGGGGGCCGAGATAAAAGGGGGGTCCCAAAAAGTGTTTTCCCCATGTTAATTTCCATAGGGCGGTCGAACTCACTTTTAGCCCGAACGGCTGAATGGATTTCCACCACACTTGGCAAAATTGTAGGGACTGGTAGCCCGATGTGCCTTTGCTATGTCTCAAGATATGTGCTCCAGTGGATTTTGAGTAATTTAGGTTAAAAAAAAATATATATATCTATAAGGGCGCCCCGGTACGGGAACCGAGGCAGGTACCAGCGCGCTACGCGAGTTCCCGCGCGGAAAGCTGATTGGCTCTCGGGTGTCTGTCAACATTCCAAACAGTCCGGTGTGGCCGCCATCTTGTGTCTCGGTAGGATCGAGACACAAGAGGTGGCAAAAACAAAGGGGGAAATGACCAAAAGGGGGCAGAGTAGACCCCCCTGATCCCCTAGGTTTGATGTGGGGGCCATAAAAGGGCCCCGCGGGGAAAAAAAAAATAAAAAAAATTTCGATTTGCGCAGGCGAGCGCCTGGTACGCGCACCGGGGAGCGTACCATGGGGAAACAAGAATGACAGTTTTCTTAAAAAATGTAGCTTTTTATATAAATTGGAGGTAGTTCTAAAAAGAACCTTTTTTTTCTTTTTGTTGTTTTATATTTTTTTATTGTTTTTTTGAACATTTTGTACTTTTTTTTGGCTTTTATGAACAATTTTATATTTTTTTTGTTATTTTTATGGGGAGAAACAAAAAACAAGGAATTGTAAACGGCTCAACTGGAGCAAAAAAAAATCAGGAAAAAATTAAGGTTTTTGGGGGCAATTATGGATGTCACCAGCACGGTTGATGAGCTTTATGCTTTGCTCACCATAGGTAATTGTTTTACCACAAAATATACAAGTGATCTTGTATTGCCCAAACTGGGGTTTTATGTTTGGGACCATCTCCCTTGTCTCTGGACCCGATGGAGTGGGTTGCTTTCTTTTGGAGGTGCTGGGTGATGATTGGGGAGGGTTTCTGGCCAGTTCTCGGACCTCTGCCGTAGCATAGTTGTTAGGATGCCGGCGTTGCATGTGGCGAATCATGGTGTTATTGACAAAAGAGTACTGCTTTTTAGGGTTTCCCCTTGAAAGTTCAGTACCACAGATTAGGCAAGTAACCCTTGGCGCATTCACTTTTTTGAGGTCCTTTGGGATGGACATAAACACCCAGATAATGTGCTGCTTTGGCCTATATGGGGTATTATCTTCTGGCAGGAACGTCCTCCTCCCCTCCTCCTCCTCCCCTCCTCCTCCTCCTCCTCCTCTTCTTCATCTCCACCACTGTGGTGTTGTGGTGGTCCTCTTGGTGGTGGCTGAGATGCTCCTGCCGCTGCTGCTACTGAAGCCATTTTTCAGTCCAAAAAGGTACAGAGAGGTCTTTCAACAGGTCTTCTTCACTCAAAGTACAAAGTGAGAATGAGGAAAAAAGGTGAGGGCTTTCATCATTAGGAAAAAAAACTGTCCTGAACCAATGAAAAGTGTTATTTTCAGGTCACATGACCAGGGCTTTCATCATTTGTCAGTCACCAACCCATGCAGCCACTTATACACAAAGTGAAACACTGATACATATATTTAAATATTTAAAAATTGCTCGCTAATATATGTATTCACTAAGATACACTTTATAAGCCAGTTAACCAATCAATATTTTATTAAAAAAACATTCATTTACACACTTATTTAAACATTTATTCGTCCATCGACCTTTACATATACATAAATAAAACATATTTATTTCTCAGAAAGACACACATTCACTGGATGGTGTCATCAGTGATGTCATGAGTGATGTCACTGACCATGTCATGAGTGATGTTATATGTGATGTCATCAGCAGTGCATTGCAGGCGCGCAAGTTATAGTGAGTCCAACTAACTATAACGTGGGAATTTCAATGGTTTTATGTCAGTAAAATTTCCAGCTAACTATAACTGGTGTGAAACCTATGGTTTTTTCAGTGAATATATACATATATATATATATATATATACATATATATATATATATGATATTCGTAATGCAATATTTTGGCCACACAATATGTTTTCTTCGGAATTTTGCCTAAATATACTGTTGGTTGTACCCTCATCGTTGAGCTTATTCAGTGGTATACACATTCTGGAGACTCTTTTCAAGACAGTGCCACAAAGAATCAGAATTTCCACATTTTTTTCAACACTATAGAACTATTATAGCAAACTGAAATCCTGTTGCATACAGTGGAAAATAAAGACCAATCAATTCAAGATTTTCTATAAAGAAAGTCAAGGCAAATGAACACTTTTTTCAATAACTAAAATGATGATAAACATTGTGCACGTTTGCAGGATTTTAAAACGACTGATATAACAAAGAGCCTTTTCCAAGGACTGTTTTGTGAGAAATTCGTTCACCGTGAGGATCAGTATGTTTTGTTCACAGAGGACAGGGGACAAAACTACCCTTTTGTGCATGACAAATAGGTTTTGCTCTCCCGACCTTTGAAGGAAAGGAACTACGGGAAGAAGAAAGCATCCAATATTGCATGAAAAGCAGGAATTTTAATGACTTCCTGTATGATGTCTTACATCCCCTGAACAAGTCTGCAAATACTTTCTCGAACAGCCCCCGTCAGAGATCCAGTAAACATGTTTTGACTTCTAAAAACCAAATCCTTGATCCAATGAAAATGACTCATTGCACAAGATAACAATATGTAGTCCGGGTGCAGCTGCAGCCAGAGCAGAATTACAGCGCAACCCGTGAAGTTCTCACCACAGAGGAACGTTTTGTGATGAAATCACCCTGATTGAGAAAACTCCTGTAACTAAAGTGCTTGTTTTGGGTTTTTTTTTCTGTTGAGGTCTAGTTTTCATCACTATATTGTCTTTGGATGCAATAACCATTCCAGGAATTGCTCAGGACATTTTACAGCTCTGCAAGAAGCGTTTCTCAGGAGCCCCCCCCCCCCCTCCTCCTCCTCCTACCCACTTGAATTCCACGACCCCAGTTTACTTCCTGACTGGGGGAATATTTAGTCATTATTTGGGGTAAACCGTTAAATGTTTTCGGCACGGAGGTTATTCTTGCATTTTAACTATGAGCCCCCCCACCCCCCCAGTCCCCCTCCTTCCCCCCCAAAAAAACACTAGACATAAATAAACCAGGACATTCGCAGGTTTTCAGCATTTATTTAATTGCTGGCGTGTTTTCCTGCGGTTAGGCCTCCAGATGTTCTGCTGTGAGGATCTGGGGCGCGCTCAGAGCACATGACACTAATTGGAATTAATAACAGGCAGAGCTGGTCCTCAAAAGACAGATGCTCGTAGTGATCCGCTGTCCACAACAAGTACTTCCGGGGCACCGTCACCACTCCCATCTTTCTGCATCTTCAGACTCAGAACAGAGTGCTGGCTTGAATGTTGCACATAAAGGGTCTATTCACAAAGAAAGTCAAAAAAATATGTGCAGAAATATCAGCTGCACGTGCTTGTCTGATGTTTCCTTATTCACAAATATTCCCAGGGTCACACCTGGAAACCTGCGCCAGGAACAAGTTTCCAGGCATAAACCTGGGACGATTGTGTGATCTTTCCAAAGGGACTTTAGTTCCCCGGTATGGAGTTCTCTGTATCAAGAAACTTAGCTGAATCATGATTCCTTGTGCAAATGCACATTTTTTTTTTTGATTTAATACATTTTTTATTGATAAAAACTATACGTGGAATATACATTTGGCAGTTCTTATATACAGTCCATTTGTGAATGCGCGCTTTTCCTTTAGTTTTCCCCCAGGTGAGAGGAGGAGAGAGTGAAGGAGAAAAAGAGAGAAGAAGAGAAGGGGGTTGTGCTCCTTAGAGAATTCACCTGTAATGTTGTCTGCTCCTCTCAGGAAGGTGACCCAATTAATCCACGTTTTAAAATTTGCTTTGGCAGTGTTCTTCCAGTTCGTCAGGATTATTTTTAGAGCCGCTGTGAGGAGCAGGTCTAGTAGGTCTCTCTCTTCTCTGCTGTTTAGGTTTGCGGTCAAGTGTTCTGTTGCTAGGCTTACAAAGCTGATTGTTAGGTCTACTTTGAGCATGTCGTTTAGGAAAGTGTTGATCTGTGTCCAGAACTTCTTGACTTTCACGCATTTGAAGATGAGGTGCTCGAGGGTGCCTTCCTCCTTTTGGCAGTTCCAGCAGTTGCCCGACTCTGCAATGCCGACCTTGTGGTGCTTGGACGGGGTCCAGTAGGCCCTGTGGAGGAGCCAGAATTTGGTTTGTGCTAGTTGTGGGGTGACTTTGTTTGTTGTTGCTGAGCCCCACATTTTTGCCCATTATTTTTCATTTAGCTGCCTGCCTAGGAGTGTTTCCCATGTGTTGGTTATTTTCTTGTTTTGCGACAGTGTGGAGGGGCTCAGGAGCCTATAGATCTTTGCAGTTTGGTGGCCTGCTGAGTTGAGGGTTTGCATATATTTGATGATGCTTGGTTCTTCTCTGTGTAGGTTTGCTCTGGTTATGGCTGTCTTGATCTTGAGGAAGTTGTAGAGCTCTTGGTTTGGGAGACCGTGTAGTTGCTGTATGTTCTGGAATGTCAGCGGCTTCTGCTTAGTTTCCATCTGTTTGGGGAGACTGATTCCTTTCTCGATCCATATGTCGTTGTGCATTGTTGCCCCTTGGTACGTTACTTTTGTGTTGAACCAGATGGATTCCCATGCTGTGCCTTTCAACTTCTGCATCATGCGTCTGTCTATTTTCATCAGAGCTTCCCTAGTGTGTTTCAGTATTGGGTTGGATCTTTTGGGGTGTCTGTTTGCTGTTAGAAGAGCTATTGGGTTGAGGCCTCCCAGGATGTCTTTCTCCACCTCTAGCCAGACTGGTTTGTAGGTTTGGGTATCATCTATCCAGGCTGTCCCTTGCCTTGCCAGGCAGGCTGTTTGGTAGGTTTTTGAAGTTTGCCAGATTGAGGCCCCCAAGGTCTTTGGTTAGTCTCAGTTTGTGTAGGCTGATTCTGGGTTTTTTGTTTTTCCATAGGAAGATGTTGATAAGTTAGTCTCTTGTGGAAGGCTTCTGTCATCGGGAGTGGCAGCATGCTTAGCGTGTAGTTTATCGCCGGCGTTATCATCATCTTGATAGTTTCTATCCTTCCCCACCAGCTTATGTATTTTGGCGACCATAGTTCTAGTCTTTCTTTTATTTTTTTCAGCGTTAAGTCCTCATTGTGTTGTAGCGTGGATGTTAGGTCTCTCCCAAAGTGCAGTCCTAGGTATTTGAGTGGTTTCGTCTGCCAAGCCAGGCCAGAGTCCCCGAGGACCTCTCTTGTGGTGTGGACGTTCATTGGTTTGCATTCCGCCCTAAGCAAGAAACACCCCCGCCAGCGATAGACAAGCCGCCGATGTATAGCAGGAATACAACCCCAACCTAACTAAAGACGAACAAACGAGTACACGGCATCCACCTTTGGGGAGGCACCGAAGCAGGGGGGCGGCCATCTTGGGGAAGGCACAGAAGCAGACGCGCGGCCATCTTGGGGGAGCAACGGCACGGCACGGAAAGCGACGGACCTCCATGAGCAGAGAGAGCGCAGCGCACAACCAGCTCAGCGCGAAGCAGCTGGCAAAAACCCGCCCGCACCCACGCACCCCCGAGCATACCCCTGAAGCGAATAAGCGGAGAACCGGGCGCAAACGCATTCCCCTGCGAGACGGCGGCCATCTTAAACAGTGGACAGCAGCAAGCAGGCAGTAGTTGGAACAACAGCAGACACCAAGCAAGGCGCAAACAATAAACTGCCAAACAGACGCACGCCAAGGGAAGAAAAGCAACCAGAAAGGCGCCAAGGGCAAAGCGCAGTCACGCCGTAAGCGCAAAAAAAACCGCGCTACAGCAGACCGAACTGAGGCAAGGTAAAAGGAACTGCGGAGGCCCGCTAGCCATATAATCACAAGCTAAGAGTAAGGCCGGCACCCCCAGCAAGCAGAACAACGCGCTCAAGAGAGCAGCTAGCTCAGCGACAGCCCCAGCAGAAGCAACAGAGCGGCAAGAGGTAAAGACTGAAAGAGTGCAAAGAAGGCAAGACGCCCGGGGGGAGATACCGCAAGAGGCTGGCGGAGTCCAGGACCAAAACTAGAGTGGTCAAGTGGCCGCCCAGGTTCAGGGATAGCACCCTAACAGCGACAAACATCCTAAGCAATAAAGAAGAAAAGGGACCAAAAAGAGACGCCATAAAACAACAACTAACAGAAGGGAGACCCCAGACGCACCAGGTTAGAAGAGGTTTCGACGCCATGGCGGGGAGAGATGGTAAACAAGTCACAAATGACCAAAAAAAGAGCAAGAACGATACCCCTGCCTCACCAGCAAAGGAGCACGGCGCTCAAGGCAACAAAACTATCACACTTGACACACTACTGAGGAAGATAACGGAAGGAAACGATCTAGCAAAGGCCACAAAAAAGACAGTGGACAATATCCAGATGGAACTGATAGCAATCAGAGCTGAGCAAAGCAAGGCGAACGGCAGAATAGACGAGGCGGAGAAAAGGATAAGCCAGCTGGAAGACCGCGCTAATGTAACTCACAAGGACCTGGGCTTGGTGATAAAGAGAACCACAGCATTACAAAGAACCATGGCGGAGCAAGAGGACAGAAGCCGCAAAGGAAATATAAGACTCTTGGGAGTGCCCGAAGAGGAAGAGGACACACCAGGGGCATGCGCCCTAATGCTGGAAACCATAATCCCCAAACTTACCGGTCTCACCTTTGACAGGCCGCTCGAAATCGTCAAAGCCTACCGCATACCAGCCAAGAAACAAGTGAACAGTAACACTCCCAGACCAATAATATGCAAGCCGTTAAGAGACAATCACACAGACGCAATCTTCGCTGTGGCCAGGAAAGGCCGCCCAATGTTGATAAACGGGAAGAAGGTAACAATCACCCAGACTTCTCCAGGCTAACAGTGGAAGTGAGGAAGGGCTTCCTAGCCCTGAGAGAGCATCTGCACAAAAAAAACATCACCTTCACCTTTGCAGGCCCTTCCAAAATGAGAATAACGGACAGGCACGGAAGCAGAATCTTTGATGACCCCAACGACCTACAAAGGTACCTGCAAGGCCCAGTTCCAGAAGAAATGGAGCTACAAAGCCCAGGAGCAAAGCGAAGAGCATCCTCAGACGGAGCAGACGGAGAGGAGGAATGAAGCAAGCGCGGAACCTACACTTATGGAACTCGAACTTAAACGAACTTATCTACCTCAGACAAATGCACACACAATCAACCGCATCTACCTCAACATCGCCGCCGACAACTACGGGAAGGAAGGAGAGAGGGGAACCACAACAGCCATATCCTTTTTTTTTTTTTTAATTCTTTGCACTTTCCCTCCTCTCTAGGCAGATTTTTGCGTATGCACAACTCAGCAATAGAGACTATGCAAGGACTTGGGGGGGGGGAGTGTGAGGACCCTTGCTGTCGCACACCAGAATCTCTACAGGCGGGGGCAGGGGGGCGGACAGAGGGGGAGGGCGGGACAGGTGGACAGGACGGCAGATGAGACAGTAGGCATTTGTGTAACTAGAACTTCCCTTTTCCTTTCTCGCTATATCTTTTCCTCACCTATCATCCCACACCGTACATTCCAATCCCCGGGGGGGGGGGGGGGGGGCACAAGGTACACCACGGAACATGGACATACAAGCCAGCACCAAAACATAAGGAAAACAGAAACACCAGCGATAGCACTGCACCACCATGACAGGCTCAACAAGGGCTAGCCTAACCACGAACCTGAAGGTGGTATCTATGAACGTTAAAGGCCTGAACCATCGGATCAAACGCAGGAAAATATTAGAGCATCTGGCCAAACTAAAGGGCGACATATACACGTTGCAAGAGACCAAACTCTCAGAGAAGGAAGCAAAGCTACTCAAAGCAAAATGGATAGGGGACGCACTCTGCTCGCCGGCGAAAGGGAAGAAACGTGGAGTAATAACCATCCTGAGCAAGAGGTCCAACCTAACCATACAAAAGAATAACGCAGACGAAGACGGACGCATGCTAATAACAAGCGTCCAGAAAGGTAACGACCGAATACATGTAGCCAACATCTACGGACCAAACTCTGAAGATAAACAGTTCTGGCAGGAAGTGGACAGCAAACTATCTGACTTACCGCAGGAAGACCTCCTGCTTGTAGCAGGAGACATGAACAAGACGATGGATCAGGCCACAGACAGGCACCCAAACAGACCAAGCCATGACTCCCACAACAACAACACCCTGAAAGACCTGTGCATCAAACATCACCTAGCAGACCCATGGAAGCTACAGCACCCAACGGCGCGCGAGTACACTTTCTACTCGCACCCACACAATTCCTACAGCAGGATTGACTACATACTGATGTCCAACAACCATACGCACCTAATAGAGGAAACGGAGATAGCTCCAATAACCATCTCAGACCATCCGCACATATCACTCGCTCTGAGCGGCAAACACAGCGAAAACCCAACGAGAAGATGGAGACTAAACGACGACATCTTGCAGAACAGAGAAAACGTGAAAGAAATCGAGGAAGCACTAAAAGACTACCTCAAACACAATGACAATGGCGAAGTAGGGAAGAGCACCATTTGGGATGCCCTCAAAGCGACACTAAGAGGTAAATTGATCAACATCAAGTCAAGGATGAACAAAAAAATCTCCGAAATAGAGGAGGAGATAAAAGCACTGGAGAGAGGTCATTGCGCAAACATAACAGACAAGAACACACTCACCATGCTCACAAAGAAGAAATACGAACTGAACAAGATTTTGAGCGAAAGAGCAGGCTCCTGGCTGACAAAATTCAAATCCGTGAACTTGTGCGCAGCCAACAAAGCAGGGAAACAGCTGGCATCCTACCTAAAAGGAAAACAAAGGCAACATACAATCGCAGCGATAACAGACAAAACCAACAAGTCCCAAACAACGAACAAAGGAATACTAGAGGTTTTCAGACAGTTCTACCAAGAACTATATTCCGAGGATAAGAACCTGAGCAGAGACGGAGGACTCACCCTTCTCAATGACACCAACCTGCCAGAACTCAAAGAGGAGGAGAGGGGTTCGCTCAAAGCCGACATAACAGAAAAAGAAATTGAAGCAGCAATCAGCCAGCTAAAACAGAACAAAGCGCCAGGTCCAGATGGATATACCACCATGTTCTACAAAACCTTCGGCCACCACATAAAAACGCTACTGGCAGAAACATACTCGGCCTGCATACAGAACGGCAAGATGACGGAGTCCATGAGCGAAGCTAACATCACAATAATCCCCAAGGAGGGGAAAGACCCACAGTACCCGCAGAACTACAGACCCATCTCGCTAATAAATGTCGACTGTAAAATCTACGCAAATGCACATTTTAGGTTTTTTTCCGCAGTGATAATACTTTTCACCCTTACAGAATCTGTGGGTAATCCATTCCTCTTATTTAGGAGAGTGGAATATTATGTGGCATGGCTGGGAAGCCTCACCATGTAATATTATCACAATACCCCAAGCATGGTCCTTGGATTCACACTAATAAATCCTTAGCTCAGTCCTGGTAGAGTTGCAAAGTACATTTAGGCTTTACTAAAGGAACATGAGATAAGCCTTTCAGACTACCAACACGGACGATAAGTAATTGACATTACTCAAGAGAAAGCCAACACCAATTTATAAAAATAGAGAGTACTGTTATCTTAATCTACACACCACAACAAAAGGAATAGCATACATATTTCCGGAGATATAGATTTTGGAAGCAATATTAAGCCAGTGCAGTAAAATACATAACCAAATTAACAAAAAAACACAAGTGACAATCGGTCACTTGCAGGTCGAGTTATGTGGAACCATTACAGGGTTAATGTCATGCGGGCCCCAGGCCACAACAGTCAGAACAATTTTACCGAGCCCATGGAGTCCGTGTGCAGAGTTGTTTTGACTGTCCTTGGTGCTGAACGGGAGACCCAGGTGGTGCTGTTTTTGCTGCTTACACGGTGCTGCAGGAACCAGAATGCAAAAACACAACAGATACACAGCTGCTGACATCAGATGATGGTTGCAAGATCTTCTCTATAGATGCAGCATCGACTGAGGGGGTCGCTTACCGGATTGGTGACCAACAAGCCTTGGCAGCGATAAGCACAGCAAAAAACGTTTGGAACTTGACTGGGTCCAGGGTAGTAACATAGCGGCCTGAAACTTAGGGGCAGGCGAGACTACAACTCTCACAATGCACTGACCACCTGGATTTGGCTGATCCCTGAGAGTTCCCAATGGCCAGCAATCTTTGGATCCAGTGAGTGTTTTGACCCACAGTTTGTAAGGGGACTAGTGCCACTAGACAGAGGAGACTGTAAGTGCTTCTGGTTTCCACAACGGACCCTTAGTTTGGGAGTGGAGAGTTTTAGTCAAGGACCAGGGTCGTTCACTCAGTTCCAAGTCTGTTGACTCAGGGACAAAATATCCCTTTTTGGGTCTCCTGGCGTTGAACCGCGCGAAAGCGCGGTCTCGCCAGAGACCTATTATGAGCGACTCTGCTTCCCAGGAGAGGGGACAGGAGCTGGACGCGCGCAGGGAATTGAGCGGGCCACGCGCACGCGAACGCGCTCGCTGTGGCCAGCTCCTGTCTCCTCTCCAGGGAAGCGCAAACACACACAGCCACACCTCCCCCTGCACGCATGCGCACACACATAGACACACACACGAGCGCACATACACTCATGCACACATATAGAGCCCTCCGCCACACATACAGAGCCCCCGCCACCGCCGCACACATACAGAGCCCCCCCCCCCGCCTCGAAACTGGTTCCCTATATTAAATGTACCTCAACTGAGGAGCCACTAGGCCGCAAAGCCTCCAGTAAAAGCGTGTGTCTCATTCTGGAGTCGGCTCCATGTTCCAGAAGGCTCTCGAGCTGAGACTGACTTCAGGCACGCGCCTGGCTCGAGCATTCTGCGTCTCGCCCACCTCTGACCGCACCCATTTTAAGAAGCGACTCTCTTACCGTGGCCTACCTCCCCACTCGCACGGCTCACCATTTTCCATCCGTTCAACTTCCAAGGCCTATCCCCGGGTCTCCTCAGGCCCCAGACTCCGTGCTAATGAGTGCTGGTGCAAGGAGAATGTAGGGCTCCGCCACGGACGAATCCCGAGCTTTGTCTTCTGCCATTAACGAGAGCTGACAGGGGCGTTCTGGCCATTTCTTTTCTAATTAGCCCACTTCCAGCTCGAGCGGAGCCAGAGGGCGGAGAAAAGCGATCGGACAACCGTGCCCCGTAGTTCGTAATTAGGTGAGACAATCCTTCAATCTGTTCTCTGTTGGAGATATTTATTTATTTATGCGTTTTTATATAGCGCGGACCTTATCCGAAGGCGTCAAAGTGCTTCACAAAAGTAACAGAACTGATACATGAGGAGAACATTACACGTGAACAAATTACAAAAGCAGACATTAAATTACATGAGATAAAAGTGACAATTGTGAGCTGGTAAAACTCCCTGTTTTGGTAAGCCCGGCCTTGGCGGGACCCTAATAAGCTGTAATTGTCTTCCGCTTCGCACGGCTGGTACCAGGGCCCTGACTTCGGGCCCTTCGGCTAACAAGCAGCTACAGAGGCCTCTGAGGGCAGGACGCATGCGCCCAGAAAGCCAGCGTGACTGCTGTAATTAATTTGTGATTTTATTTATATTGCGCTTATTACCCATGACTAGGCGTCGAAGCGCATTTTGGCTAGTCGTAGAGAGCTTTGTGTAGCAGCCGGTGGCAGCCCTAATTATGTTCTTGTGACAGGAGCATCCCAGCGCTGGGTATTTAACATTTGTTTTCAGTCCGGCAAATAAAAGCAGCGTTTGGAAATCGTAGATGCTTCATAAGCTTCCAAATCTTGCGATAAAAATAGTGGCACGGTTTTGGAATTTGGATGAGGTCCCACTTAACCCTTAGTTTCTGTGGAGGTGCAGACAGTACTGGGCCCTGAGGTTTTGCTCGAGAGTGTCTCACATGTTACCTCAGGACTAGTGCTCAGTTTGTGGAAGTAGGGAGTCGGGCGTCCTAGATTTGCTGGGACTGTTCTGATTTTACATCATTTGTCCAGGTCCCGATTTGTATACAGGTCGATTAAACACGAAGAGGCCATGTTTTCATGTGTTCCAGTGCAGAACTGACTCCCCCAGCTGAAAGCAGTTGGCTTAAAACACAGATGATATAAAAGTTGCATGCAATTTCCAACTTGTTGCCTCAATGTTGTCGTTTCCAATTTTGGTGAGTGTTGTATGTTGTCGTTCTGTCCTATCCAGTCAACACAAAAATGTAGTGCCCTGTTTTTGGTTTTCGAAATCGGTCCCCGTAGCTTTGATGGGCGTGGGGCGTTCCTGGTGGTATCCCTGTGTAATCTGTCTAGCAGATACTGGCATTGTTGGAGGTGAGCTGTTGAAGACTGTGATTTGTAGCCTGGGCCAATTGTGTTTGGGTTGTTGTTGGAGGTGCCCTGTGTTCACTGGGGGATGTTGGCAGTGCTCAAGGAGCGGTAGCTGGATATGTGTAGTTCTGGATACTGCCATTGTCTGAAGTGTTGCTCAGTGTGACTTTGTGTATCATGAGTAACCACGGATCTGTGAGCAGTTCGCTCTGCAGGCTTTTGGTTTAGTTTTTGTAGCGCAAACTCAACACGGAGCTGTTGCAGGGCTTTCCACGAGCTCCAGCTATCATACACAATGAGTGACACATTCATATCATTCATATTTTTTTGTAGACAGATTAATCGGCAACCCATGACAATACTCAAATGTCTTTAACAGTGATGCAAGTAATCTACACTTGTCTACAAAAAATATCAACGTTTTGTAAGTTACTTTAATACAGTTAATCACACGTGAGTAAGTTTTACATTTGTTATGGGTTTACACAACCGTTTTTTCAAACTGCGCACAGAGAAAGCATTATAGTGGAGCATTGTCCTTTGTTAGAACCTCTTCATAAGCACCTCTCCATCCAATGCCACAAACTCCCATACAGTATTACAGTATGCAAACGCTTAGGCAAATCACGGATAAGGAATGAATATTTTTGAGGGGCTTTTTGAGAAAGTCATCGGGGGCATGTATGTTTTACAAGATAATAATAAAATCATTAAAGTGGTGCACTGACCTTAAAACAACTTTCTTTTTAGGTGGTCCTCTATCGACGCCCTGTCCTCTTCTTTAGTAATTCTCCTGCCCACTTCATACCTGTCCTGGCCGCCCCGCGGTTCACCCCTTTCTCCCTCCAAATCATCATATCACATCTCAGTATGGTTCATGTCCCCTCTTCCGTGATGTGTCTGCTGTTCTCTACGGGCCACATTACACCCTTATTTCCCAGGTGTGCTTGTTCTCCGACACGTGTCTAGTCTATGGTTTACCGATCTTCTCCAATGGAATATTTTTTAAGAGTCTTTTAGTATGGAATTTTAGTGCACTTACCTATCTTGGGCTTGTTTAACAAGAGCTCTTCCTATCGCACTCTTCCCATTTCCAAGCACAGCTTTAATTAATGTATTGGTATTCGAGTCAGTGACATAATTCCGTTTTGATTGTAAGCTACGTATTTCAATATAGAAACCCCAACTTGTTTAGGTCTCCTGGTGTTGAACCGCGCGAAAGCGCGGTCTCGCCAGAGACATATTGTGAGCGACTCTGCTTCCCCGGAGAGTGACAGGAGCTGGCCGCGCGCTGGGAATTGAGCTGGCCACGAGCATGCGAACGTGCTTGCTGTGCCCAGCTTCTGTCTCCTCTCCTGGAAAGCTGTACCACACAGCCACACCTCCCCCTTACGCATGTGCACACACACAAGCACACCTACACACAGGCACACACACATACAGAGAGCCCCGCGCCCCCCCCCTGCCGCCGCTGCTTCACATGTTCAGTCTTATAGCGCAAACTCGACCCAGGGTATCAAAGCACTTTAACATTAGCAGCAACCAATTGCATTACAGCAAGGCCTGCACTGCTGCTCTCGAGTGCCCTGTATTCCGTCGTATCGCGGCTCCTCCTCTCAGGGGCAGAGGCCGAGCAGCGCTGACTGCCTCCAGGTGCTGGGCGGCCCCGGCTCAGCCTTCCCCCGCAGCCGGATACAGGCTCAGGCCGGAGGGGAGATAGCCGTTATCAGCTGCGGCACCGAGCCCGGGCCCCGTGATTTGAAACATGGGGATGCTGAAGAGGCTGCGGCAGCTCTGCGAGGACTTGCAGCACCCAGACAAGGTGGCGCGCTTCCAGGGGCTGTGTGGGGTAGGAGAAGCCGTGGAGAAGCACTCCGGGCCGGAAGAAATCGTAGCAAATGGACGGGAGCACCAGGAGCTGCGGCACAGGCCACCCAAGGACCGGGTTTGGGGTAAAGGATAGCGCAGGAACTCTCTAACCGGGGAGGAAGGCCAGCCTTTCGAGATCAGTAACCGGGCGCTGTACTACTTGTTCACCCTGGGCACAGAGCTGGGCAACAAGCTCTTCTGTATCTCATTATACCCCCTTCTGGATCTGGAACGTGGACCTCTACGTGGGCCGGCGGCTGATCATCGTCTGGGTGTGGGTGATGTACCTGGGCCAGTGCACCAAAGACTTAGTGCAGCGCCACCGACCCTCCTCGCCGCCCGTGTTGAAGCTTGAGGTTTTTTACAACTCTGAGTACAGCATGCCCTCCACGCACGTCATGTCCGACACCGCTATCCCACTCTCTGTGCTGCTGCTATCCTACGGCCGTTGGCAGGTGAGTGCCCATGGGTGTTGTGTCCGTTTCACCTTTGGGGTGGCAGTTTTGCACCTTACTTTGAGGGCGAGAGTGACTGGTGCACATAAAGAGGGTTGCTGTCAAAGGTGTCATTTGTTAAAGGATGTGGGGTTTATTCTATTGGGGCAGGGGTGGGGTGCTATCTTCCATCTATCCAATTTCCCCGCCGGTTGTAGTGGTGCATGGGATGGGTGTCCTCAGATTGCTGCTTGTTCTGCTGGTATTAATTATTTAAAAAAATTAAAAGCCATTGTTATTTGTAATATCAATACATCTAAGTCACGTAAATACAACACAAATTGCAATAGAAATGCTATTGGTGTCACATTTGCGAAAGTTAAAACAATTGGCATTGTCATACACAATACCAATAAATCAAACTTTAATGCTGGGAGACCTATTGCATTGTAATTGCTTGTTTGCTTTGTGCTGTGGGCAAAGTCTTATTGTCGGTGAGACAGCTCTCTTCTTGGTCCTTCTTTTAAAAAAGTTGTTCAGATCTGAGGTTCTGGTGTCAGAGGGTCCCTTAAATCCAAGATTAAGGAGAGTTTGGGTGTGGGAGCTAGTAGCCAATGGGCAGCTTGTCCCTGCAGCTAATTTGCCCCAGAGATGACCACATCTGGTGGTGTGGGTCACCTTACCTACCCGGATCCACTATTTCTGCCTTCCTAAAGATGGCAGCATTCTATTTTAGGTGCACAGATTAGCTTGCCTACAAGAGAGATGTGGCCAGCCTTCCTGGGGATGTATACCTCCTGCATATATAATTTCCCACCTTGCCTGAGTGCAAGCAGGCCTGGGGCAAGGGGAGGGCTGTGTTTTCCTCAGGGGGACAGCCCAGAAGCATATCAGAGAGGGTGTTGCCTTTAAAGCTCACTGTTGTGTCAATTCGCTAGCCTGCTTGGGAGGAGGGAGGTATGACCTATTTCTTGCCCAAATCTTTGTGCCTGGCTTCTTGGGAGTGATCATACTGCCAGGCAGGAGGCCCAAATCTTCTCTTGGTGGCAGCAGGTACAGGAAAGTGTAGGCTGGTCAGCCAGAACACAATGAAGCTGGGCAACATCTAAGGAGCCACCTGGTTGCATGTCATGTTACCCAGGGTACAAGAATCGTGCCAGGGGTGAGAAAGCACAGTGTTTGATACTAAACATAACATATATTAGTGGTACCATAATGGAAATGCCAATCTTGAGAGTGCCTGGTTGGCAGCCCATGTTATCCTATTGACTGCTAAGACTTATAGTAGTTTCCAATGGGGAAAGCCACTATAGGGACATGTAGGCGTGCACTTATATGTTCACATCTTTAGTATAATGCACCATTCCTCCTGGGCCGAGGAGGCCTTCCTTAGGGGAGCCTTACATATATTAAAGCTAGTGCATTGACTGTCACAAAAATTCACTATTAGGAAATCTCAAACCCAAAGCTGCATACAGCTGGCCCAACATCTAGTACTTAAAATATGCACAGTAACCACACAACATGAAAATATGAAAGCAAACACGCATGTCATAAGCAGCGAGAATAAAATGAACATTTCTAAAATGTTTAGAAACTACCTGCCATCCTAGCACCCTCTAGCTATTCTTAACCTCAATACTATTGGCCCTATTCACAAAGATGATTTACATTTTTTAGTAAGTTTCCAATTTTTAGTAAGACTACGACTATCAATATTCTTAAGTTTAAGCATTCTACAAAAGTGTAAGTGACATGTCTCCACTCCCAGAGTATTGTAATTGGCTTACTTTGGTGTGGTGGGTGACGTCTCCCTCTAAACCCCTCTCTGACTATCCCTAAGCCTCTCTTACTCCTCCAGCTGGCCCCAGCTATGATTAACAGTTTCAATCAACCCAATCCTGAGAAACACATTTGACACAAGTCCAAGTCCTGACGAGACCCGGGAAGTTTGGGGTCAAAATGCATTGACATCTGATGAGACAAGGGAATTGGTTACAAAACAAAGGGGCATATTAACAAGCAGCAGCGATAATTATCGCTGGCCGCGCTTACCGAAAAAATTGTTATCACCGGCTATCACAGAAAATTATCGCCGTGCTAGCGCTGTATTAACAATGCATAGCGCAATGGCGACAATTTCCCAGCGACAGCGATATTTTTAATGGAACATCGCTGGTTTTCTAGCGATGTTGCATGGAAAACGGAAATAAAATTCCTGATACGACCCTGTGGTCGTAACAGCATAATCCACCCCCAATGATAAGTATAGCTAAGTCTGCATTTTAGCAGACATTAGTTTTTGGCGAAAACAGCGGTTTTCTCCAAAAACTAACGTCTACTAAAATGCCTGTATTTTGAAGGAAACAAGTGGTCCTTAGAATATAGGGATAAAAGTAAGCAAAGATATTATATAGACCACAGTGGGCTGCTATATAGTTCACAATCCCTTGTCCAGCCGGACAGGGAATATTTATTAGTTTGATAGGTTTGTTCAGTATAGAAATAAGACGCGTAACCAAAACAGTAAGGGTTACAGTAAGGCACAGTCCTGTGCCGTACGTGAGAAGAAAGTGAAGAGGACAGTAAGTGAAAGAAATATCAGGCAAACAAAGTGAGCTTGCAGGTCACTGACATAAATTCAAATTAACAGTGTATCCTGGAGTGAATCAACCATACAATAATACATTGAGTTCACAAGTATGGGTCACTCTTAAAGGAGTCGACGTTTCAATCCCAAGCTCGATTATTAGGGGATCATCTTCAGGACTTTCAAAATTTTAACTTTTGCCTGAATAAAACCTTTTAACATACAACCGCCTGTTGGAAAAGTAAAAAGGAAGAAAACAAGACAAGAATGCAGTCAATAATTAAATAGTTAAAGCAATGTACAGCACTCGCTGTTCAATTACAGTAATCGGAATCGCGGTGATAGGTGCAGCCACAGAGGCGTGGGCATTCCGTGCAGTTATATGAAAAACTTTTTGTGAACGTTTTCGAATATCTACAGGTGTTTCTTAAGTTTTGTGAGCTGCAAGTGAGCGGGGACTGCGGTAGTGGAATTGGCGTGAAGACCGTGATGAGAAAATGATCCAGAGTGAGTTGTGATGGTTCGGTACTGGGGGTGAGTGTTGTAGTTACCGTCAAAGAGGTGCCTCAAATGGACCGGGTGTTGGAATTACGAGAGAACATACCCAGAATTTGTCTGTAATTGAGGTTTAGTCCAAATGGATGTCCTCAGTATATGGAATACCGCCCGTCGCCCTGTTGAAATGATGGATCTGTTTTTAATCATGATATTGTGGTGTTAGCCGCTTAATAGGGGATGGAGTGTACTGTTCCATTTACCATGTTGTGGATTTTTCAAATATGAAGGCTTTTAACTTGCGCAGCAGGGATGAGGCTTGCGTTCGATGTAACACAGTGCTGTGTGTAGACGTGGTTTTACTGTGGGAACAAGGATAAAATCAGTGAGAGAAGCGTCTTTCCGGGTTAGCTTTTGGAAAGGGCAAAAATTCGATTTGGGCATTACCATTAGATCTGCACGTGGAGCTTAGGAATATTGTCCTGTATGGGCACACTTTCACAAGAGTGTGCGCTGAGAATCTTCAAATGAGATTGCTATGGGGAAAGCAGAAGGGATGGTTATTAAACAAAATTTCAGTTATAGGTGGCATAGCGTATGGTTCTCTCACAGCTGTGGAGAAGAGAAAGGTTTGAGATAACCTGAAGTTATGTTTAGGCGAGTTATCTGTTGGTAATATACAGCGGGGGCTGTAGTGCCGTGCAGTCTCGGAAAACGAGTCTGTGTTTTCCAAGTTAGGCGTCTCGGTCGCTGTTAGTTCAAGGGGATGAACACTAAAGGGGAGAGAAGGAGCTAGATTTAAGTGATGTTGAAAATTACATGGTTTTAAGGGGAACACGGGAGTGAGTAATACTTAACTGTGATGAATTCTTCTGTTTGAGGGAATTCAGGTGCAGCGTTGGCAATGGCGCGGGTAACCTTCGTTAGGGCCAGAGGATGACTGGTCCGCTGGAGTGCAAAAATGAAAGGGTATTAGAGTAGGTCTGTTGGGCGGGTGGGAATCATTCCTGGAGCTTAGTGGGGCACGGGCTTACCTAGAGGTTAGCGAGGCTGTCGATAAGCCGATGTCGCGTTGAAAATTGCAGGATCGCTTCCGTGTTGGAAAGCAGGAGGCTGCTTATTGGGCAATTGGAAGTCACGTGTCTGTGGACTCTCGATGTCCTCAGTGGCTTCATGTTGCTAAATGGCTGCCATTTTGGAGTGGTTAAATTGTATGGTTTTGGCATGAATAATGCATGCTTGTACGAGGGTGTAAACAATTGCAGTTAGCAGTGCTCGAGGCTGGGCAGTCACGTGTGTAGATAGGTCCAATTGACCTTGAGGTTCTTACTTGGCCGGCACTTTGAAATGGTCAGCGTGTGCAGCATTGCGGGGGTGTTAATAAATTAATTATTAAGTGCAACAAACAGTGACATTTTGAATTTTAAAAAAACTCGCAATTTACAATTAAATTTCAACAGCTTGCAAAACATAGAAGGGATACATCACGATCACCATAGGAGCTTTCAGGGTGTTGCAATTATATTTGGGTCCCAGTTTATGTTTCATGACTTCGCATGGAGAGAAGAGTCAATTCACTGTTTATCCTTTCTGAGGACTACAGGAGGGTTGTCCAGTCCTCATTCCTGTTCAAACCTGTGTGAATAGTGTCAAATTGGATGATACTCTTTAGTTCCTCACGGTTGAGGAGTTGGGCCAGGTTGCCCCCCCTCTGTGGGAGTTTGACTGTCTTTAGGATTATCCATTTAATGTCATCCGCGGAGTGTCTCAGTTCAGGAAAATGGTCGACAAGAGGTGCATTCTGAGTTCCACATCTGATGCGACTTCGATGTTGGCATATGCGGGTCTTCGCTTTCTGGGTGGTCTGACCAACATACATTTTCGGGCAAGGACACAAGATCGCATAGATGACATTGTGACTGTTGCAATTGGTGAGACTTTTCATTGATACTGTCACACCATTATGACTGAAATTCCGGGATTCAATCGTGAACTCACACACTGTGCAGCATCCACACTTAACGTGCCCTAGAATTGGTGGAAGACCCCAGTTGGATTTAATTGTAGTGGTGGTCGAAGGGGAGGGGAGGGCAGCTCTGACAAGATGGTCCCTTAAGTTCTTACTTTTCTTAAAGGCAAAGACCGGCCTCTCTAGATGTATTGGGCCTGCATTTAGTGTGGGCCAGTGTTTGAGTATGGATTTGCGGATTTTGTTGGATATGGGGGAGAAGGTGGTTACACAAGCTATTCTTTCAGTTTTGTCCCTTGCCTTTGGTGTTAGTAGGGCTTCACGAGGACAGTACCAGGCCCTTTTAGAGGCCGTTTTTATTAGTCTTCTTGGATATCCTCGTGCTTGGAGTTTATTGGTAAGGGTACCTGCTTCCCTAAAGTAATCTGCTTTTGTTGAACAATTCCTCCTAATTCTCAAGAATTGGGAGTATGGTAGGGAATCTTTCAGAGCTTTGGGATGATTGCTGTCATAACTCAAGAGGGTGTTACGTTCCGTGGGTTTCCTATAAAGGCGAGTTAGTAATTCGCTGTCATGATGGAAAATTGTCAAATCTAGGAAAGCTATTTGATGTTTATCATAAACAAGAGTGAAGTTAAGATCAGCGCAATTGTTGTTTAGCCAGTGATTGAATGAGTGCAGTGTCGGGATATCAAGATTCCAAATGAGGAAAATGTCGTCAATATAACGACGCCATAAAACAATACCAGCGTGGAAGGGATTACTATCTGCTAGGATGACTGCAGTTTCCCGGGCATCCATGAACAGGATTGCCAAGTTGGGGGCAAAAATAGCCCCCATGGAAGTGCCCTTTATTTGTTGGTAATAGATGTTATTAAACAAAAAGTAGTTTCCAGTGAGGCACAGTTCCAAGAGCTGGAGAATAAAGATAGTGGGGACCCTGTGTGGACGTGGCCGCGAATCTAAGATTCTCTGGATGACCAGAAGAGCCGCTGTCTGGGGGATGTTAGTATAAAGCGCCTCTACGTCCATTGTGCATAGGGTGTGAAATGACGGGTCAAAAGGGAAATGTTGTACTAAATTGATCATTTCCATACTGTCCCTCACGTAGCAGGTTGTGGATGGTACAAATTCCTTTATAAAGAAATCTACATATGCTCCCAAGGGCTCGAGAATAGAGCCACAGGCAGAGACTATTGGTCTGCCAGGGGGGGTGTCAATGTTTTTATGGACCTTGGGGAGGGTGTGGATTACTGGCTGGCGTGGGCTTTTAACGTTAAGGAATAAGTGTTCCTTTTTACTCAGAAAGCCTTCAGAGACAGCATTTGTTGTAAGTTTTAAAATAGTCTCTTGGATGCTTTTGGTTGGATTGCCAGGTAGTCTTTGATAGTGATTAGTATTTCCCAGTTGGCGTTTGATTTCAGTTTTGTAAGAATCAATGTCCTGGAGGACAATTCCTCCGCCTTTGTCGGCACTTTTTATAACCTGTCACGAAACATAAACTGGGACCCAAATATAATTGCAACACCCTGAAAGCTCCTATTGTGATCTTGATGTATCCCTTCTATGTTTTGCAAGCTGTTGAAATTTAATTGTAAATTGCGAGTTTTTTTAAAATTCAAAATGTCACTGTTTGTTGCACTTAATAAATAATTTATTAACACCCCCGCAATGCTGCACACGCTGACCATTTCAAAGTGCCAGCCAAGTAAGAACCTCAAGGTCAATTGGACCTATCTACACACGTGACTTCCCAGCCTCGAGCACTGCTAACTGCAATTGTTTACACCCTCGTACAAGCACGCATTATTCATGCCAAAACCATACAATTTAACCACTCCAAAATGACGGCCATTTAGCAACATGAAGCCACTGAGGACATCGAGAGTCCACAGACACGTGACTTCCAATTGCCCAATAAGCAGCCTCCTGCTTTCCAACACGGAAGCGATCCTGCAATCTGCAACGCGACATCGGCTTATCGACAGCCTAGATAACCTCTAGGTAAGCCCGTGCCCCACTAAGCTCCAGGAATGATTACCACCCGCCCAACAGACCTACTCTAATACCCTTTCGTTTTTGCACTCCAGCGGACCAGTCATCCTCTGGCCCTAACGAAGGTTACCCGCGCCATTGCCAACGCCGCACCTGAATTCCCTCAAACAAAAGAATTCATCACGGTTAAGTATTACTCACTCCCGTGTTCCCCTTAAAACCATGTAATTTTTAACATCACTTAAATCTAGCTCATTCTCTCCCCTTTAGTGTTCATCCCCTTGAACTAACAGCGACCGAGACGCCTAACTTGGAAAACACAGACTCGTTTTCCGAGACCGCACGGCACTACAGCCCCCGCTGTATATTACCAACAGATAACTTGCCTAAACATAACTTCAGGTTATCTCAAACCTTTCTCTTCTCCACAGCTGTGAGAGAACCATACGCTATGCCACCTATAACTGAAATTTTGTTTAATACCATCCCTTCTGCTTTCCCCATAGCAATCTCATTTGAAGATTCTCAGCGCACACTCTTGTGAAAGCGTGCCCATACAGGACAATATTCCTAAGCTGCACGCGCAGACCTAATGGTAATGCCCAAATCGAATTTTTGCCCTTTCCAAAAGCTAACCCGGAAAGACGCTTCTCTCACTGATTTTATCCTTGTTCCCACAGTAAAACCACGTCTACACACAGCACTGTGTTATATCGAACGCAAGCCTCATCCCTGCTGCGCAAGTTAAAAGCCTTCATATTTGAAAAATCCACAACATGGTAAATGGAACAGTACACTCCATCCCCTATTAAGCGGCTAACACCACAATATCATGATTAAAAACAGATCCCTCATTTCAACAGGGCGACGGGCGGTATTCCATATACTGAGGACATCCATTTGGACTAAACCTCAATTACAGACAAATTCTGGGTATGTTCTCTCGTAATTCCAACACCCGGTCCATTTGAGGCACCTCTTTGACGGTAACTACAACACTCACCCCCAGTACCGAACCATCACAACTCACTCTGGATCATTTTCCCATCACGGTCTTCACTCCAATTCCACTACCGCAGTCCCCGCTCACTTGCAGCTCACAAAACTTAAGAAACACCTGTAGATATTCGAAAACGTTCACAAAAGGTTTGTCATATAACTGCACGGAATGCCCACGCCTCTGTGGCTGCACCTATCACCGCGATTCCGATTACTGTAATTGAACAGCGAGTGCTGTACATTGCTTTAACTATTTAATTATTGACTGCATTCTTGTCTTGTTTTCTTCTTTTTTACTTTTCCAACAGGCGGTTGTATGTTAAAAGGTTTTATTCAGGCAAAAGTTAAAATGTTGAAAGTCCTGAAGATGATCCCCTAATAATCGAGCTTGGGATCGAAACGTCGACTCTTTTAAGAGTGACCCATTCTTGTGAACTCAATGTATTATTGTATGGTTGATTCACTCCAGGATACACTGTTAATTTGAATTTATGTCAGTGACCTGCAAGCTCACTTTGTTTGCCTGATATTTCTTTCACTTACTGTCCTCTTCACTTTCTTCTCACGTACGGCACAGGACTGTGCCTTACTGTAACCCTTATTGTTTTGGTTACGCGTCTTATTTCTATACTGAACAAACCTATCAAACTAATAAATATTCCCTGTCCGGCTGGACAAGGGATTGTGAACTATATAGCAGCCCACTGTGGTCTATATAATATCTTTGCTTACTTTTATCCCTATATGCTAAAGACCACTTGTTTCCTTCAAAATACTTGATACCCATGGTCCTGAGCCATTTATTGGGTTCCCCTTGTTTTTTTTTAAAGTGCTAAAATGCCTGGGCAGCCTTGTAAATATCGCGATGTGCACATCAGCGATATTTACAAGGTTGTACTACCCAG
Organism: Lissotriton vulgaris; assembly: GCF_964263255.1. NCBI lineage: Eukaryota > Metazoa > Chordata > Amphibia > Caudata > Salamandridae > Lissotriton > Lissotriton vulgaris. The sequence continues at coordinate 166,493,826 of NC_141691.1, read as the reverse complement.
TGACGCCCACTTTGCATTTCATTAGAGATGCAAAGGGAGGTGTCGAGTAAAAGGGTGCTAACATGCCCTAATGTATGTTATCACCCTCTTGTAAATAGGGTGATCTTTTTATCTCCGCTTTTTTGGCTTTAAAAGCCAAAAAAGCAGAGATATGACCCCTGTAAATATGCCCCAAAGTAGCTCGGTAGGGGCTCACAGTATCACAGTTTTCATCAGCCCCTCACTAATAAATACCTATACCATATCACTGTGAACATTGAAAGAGGGATCGTGAAACAAGACTAATTTCATCCACTTGGACTTCCAAATAGTGGACTGGTTTATTTCCCTTAAATAATTATTTATTTTGTTTATTGTTTTTGTGTTACTGGTCTTACAAGACAATTTATTGTATATCTATTAAGCACACACACCGTGACTCACTTTGAATTTGCACTGCACACTGTACTATGGTATATTGGGGGCACACACTCTGCACTTAGAGGTTTCCTGTGTATTATCATGCAATGTGCCCTGTTATATTGTTTGAAAATTATCAACTTAATTTTTGTGTAAAGTAAAAATGTAGTTCAACAATTCTGTTGTAGGATATGGCTGGTTCATTCGAACCGTACAAAGAGTTGATTTTGAATTATAGTGGAAGGAGCACCTTTTTCAGTTTCATTAGTTTTGTGGTCTTTCCACAAGCCCAACCACACTCTTGTTTTAGTATATTTTTGCAAGAGTGCTCTATAGTACACAAGATGAATCTACTAGCAACATAAATGACAGGCACAATCAGAATAATACTAATAACATATTTAAATATTTTCATACTGCAAAGGCCGAAAACGTCCCATAGCCATGTCCAACTGCCTCTAGAAGTCAGTGCAGGCCTCTAGGACTCAGGTGCGAGTCACTTTGTATCTCATGTGGCTTTTTCACACTCTTCTTAATGCTATCTATCTGCTCACGTATGCTCAGAAAAGTGTTGGGAAAGAGAGTGCAGCATTCAGTCCCTACACTCACACAGACCCTCCCCCCCTTTGGTAGTTAGGAGAAAATCTAAAGTCATTCTATTTTGAATCAGCATTTTGGAATGGGCAACTGACTGTTCTGTTACAAATCCTAAAGCTATTGCTGTGGAATTTTCTATTTCTTCCAAAATATCTGCATTTCTTCTTAGTCTAAAGACTCAGTAAATGCATACATGAGAATTAGATCAGAGAAGAACCAGAGATAGTTGAAACGCCTCGCTTACCCTTCTTTCGTTCGATAGGATGATCATCAAAATATCTTACTGCAGTAAAAATGTACCCTGGGTACCAAATTCCAGTCCAATCTAAAGGCAGCCACGATTCACCTTGTTAGTCTTCAATGAAAATGCATTACCTCCTAGGGGGTGATGTCTCAGATATAGAAGTCCATGGGAAAGTTGGTACTCGAAGGAGGGGACTCCAAAGGGATGTTTTCCACAGTTAAATCCACACTTACTGTGTCCTACAAAAATGCTGGAGGCATTTGCACCCCAGGGTTTGCAAATAAATCCTTGCTCATTCATTGCGAGATAAATCACATCTGGCATGTTACCATTAAAGGGACTGTTGAACTTTTCAAAGTCTGGATGAGAACAAGAGGAGATTCCAGCAGCCTATGCCCAAGATTGAAAAGTTTGCAGGAAAGTGTCATTAAAAGTGCTTGGCACGCTAATCAAAGGGGTGCTATCTCCTACATCGACAGGCATATGTTGGCAAATCCAACAAGAGGAAGAGTTAATGTCTGCCTGTACTTTTCTAGTGGTAATACTGAGTCAACCTTGCAGAAAGAGCGGCAGTTTCATACCAGGGGAGTTTCATCACAGTTCGGTCTTAGAATAACTCCAATTCTGCAGGAAGGATGGACCTCACCACCAGCCAGATGTTCAGGGTTGAGATGAAGATAGGAGGCCAGACCCACAGAGGGATCTGTTATCCATAATGCAGTCCTGATGAGAGGCTGTTGTACACCTTCATGTGATTGGGAGAAGGCGGAGGAGGCAGGCATGGAGACTTTTACCCACCAACAGGGGATGAAGCTGCAGTAGAGGGAGTGTCAGCAGATACTTTGGGAACAGTCCGGCGCCTTGAAGCAGCAGCAGGGGCACCATTGTCCCTAGAAGGACCGACTTTCATGCAGTAGGTAGAGTGGATTCAGGCCTCAGCATTTAACAGCCACGTTCGTAATATGAGCAGGATTTGGTAAGGTCCTCACCAGTGGGGCTGTAGAGCAGTCTTCCTCTGGTATACACAGGCATATCCACACAGCAGCCAGAGCCTTGACGGGCCTACCCCGTCATCACGCGGTTGCTAGCACTCTTGTCAAACTCCACTGGCTCCCGGTAGAGAAAAGGATTCAATTCAAGACCTTATGCCTTGCATTCAAAATCTTGAAAACTGCCTCATTGCCCATGTTATGTCCCCTCCTGACACCGTACACTCCCCGGCGAACTCTTCGTTCGGATGGCCAGAATCTGGCAATGGTCCCCCGTGTCAAGCTAGCACGGATGGGAGGACACTCCTTCCGGTTTCTTGCAGCAAAGCTTTGGAACGCCCTCCCTCTCCATATTCGTGGACTAAATGACCTTCTGGCATTTAGAAAGGCCATTAAAACTCATCTTTTCTGTTAGATTGCTCTGCTATATGATTACCAATTTTCCATCTGTTGTGGCTGTCTCTACCACCTCTCAGGTAAGCGCCGGGACGCCCCTTTGCTGGGGCAGCTGTGCGCTATAGAAAACCATATAACATAACATAACATATACCCAGTCCCCGGGTTGAAGGGAATTACAGGCCTTAGCTGGACACTCAGGTAACATATCTTGCACATGAGCACAGAATCTGTAGAAACATTATATAAGCTGTCTGCAATGATGCAACACAGCACAATCTTTTAACTGCACATCTATTTTTTCAGAAGATTCTATTGGAATTAAAGGGAGCAACGTGGGTTAGGCCACAATTATTTCATTTAGGTTCAGGGAATGGATCACTCTGATAGACCATAGAGATAGTGGAAATACATCAGGCCATTTTAACTGTATCTCCGAACATGTCTTCGGTGTCTTATTTTTCAGGAGCCCATTAATCCCTTCCACCTTAGCTATTGCTTTGATTACTGGAGGTAATCCCCATTACTCTTAGTCCTACTCGTCCTCGACCCAGTCATAACACATGAGGTATTCCACCCGACAGGAAACAAAACAGGAAACGCTTTTTAGACTCCACCCACCCTCCTGTCAGGTGCTATAATATACCGCACCACCAGAAGCAAATCCTGATGTACCAAGCACCAAAGGCCAGGAAAGGGAGGGCGGGCGGGTTGTATGACTGGGTCGAGGACGAGTAGGACTAAGAGTAATGGGAATTACCTCCAGTAATCAAAGCATTACCTCTACGTCCCTCGTCCTCGACCCAGTCATAACACATGAGGCATACCAAAGCAACCCCAAAAGGCCTTTGGCACACCACACCCAGAAAACAGAACAGACACAAAGGAGTGCAGCAAGACAGAGTTTAATAACAAACAAAATCAAACAGGGGGGGAACCCCCACAGCTTGCAACACACCAGAACCAAAATTGGGGCGGCCCGATAAAGCACAATTCAAGCGATAATGTCGCACAAAAGTGGATTCGGACGCCCACGTCCCCGCCCTACAAATCTCATCAAGGGGAACCCCATGGAAAGCAGCCCACTAAGCAGAAACACCCTTGGTAGATCTCGCCTGAACACCAGAAGGGCAAGGCAAACCAGAGCCCCGGTAAGCCAAAGAGATCACAGCCTTGATCCAACGACCCAAAGTAAGGCGAGAGGCAGCTTTCCCCCTACCAGCCAGACCAAAGGTAACGAAGAGGGAATCAGAAGACCGAAACCCAGCAGAACGTGCAACATAAATAGACAAAGCACGCCTCACATCTAAAGAATGGAGCAAGATGTCAGAGGGCGAGGAAGGAGAAGGACAGAGAGAAGGAAGAATCAATTCCTGGGAGGAATGGAAACGTGAACGAATTTTAGGCAAAAACCCGGGGTCCAAAGACAGGACCACCGCATCGTCCAGAAACCTCAAGAAGGGGGGAGAACAGCGCAACGCCGTAAGCTCGCCCAACCTCCGAGCAGATGTAACAGCGACCAAAAAGGCCACCTTGAAAGAGAGGAACTTCAAGTCCACGGACTCCAAAGGCTCAAAGGGATGGGACTGTAAGGCACCCAAAACCAAAGAAAGATCCCAGGGAGGAACCGGGGAGCGGACTGAAGGAGCAGAAAGAGAGAAACTCCGAAACAGACGGGAAACCAACAACCCGTCCGAAGGCAGAAGAGAAGCCGGATCCCGAAAGGCCCGGATAGCAGCCCACTGACCCTTCAAAGTGGACAAAGCATAGTGTTTTTGAAAGCCATCCAGAAAAAACTGAAGACTAGAAGAAACATCACAGGAGGCAGGGGACAGGCCCAGGGAAGCACACCAAGAAGAAAAGGAAACCCAGTGCTTGGAATAGGAGGAAAGAGTGGAATTCCGAAGAGAAGCCTGCATCACAGAGATGATGTGGTCGGGCAAACCCCGGCCACCAAGAGACAGCCGTTCAACCTCCAGACCGCCAAGGTGAGAGGGACCAACAGGGAGGTTGATGGGGAACTCAGAGGAGACGGGTAGCGGGGCAGGATCCAAGGAGGGCCCACCGCCAGACTCAGCAGTAGAGGGAACCAGGAGCGGCGAGGCCAATAAGGCAGAACAGCCACCACCTGAGCCCCCACCCGCTGAACCTTCAGCAAGAAGGCAGGGATCAGAGGAAAGGGGGGGAATGCATAGAGGAACCAAGGAGGCCAAAGGACGGCCAAGGCATCCACTCCCCAAGCCCCCGACCCCGGAGCCCTGGAGCAGAACAGGGGAAGCAGGGCATCTGTCCGTGAAGCAAAAAGATCCAGCACCGGAGTCCCGAACCTCAGGCACAGCAACCGGAAAATCCGAGGGACAGACACAGGGTGAGAGAGGACGGGAACCGCCGACTCAAGGAATCGGCAACCACGTTGTCCACACCCCGGATGTGTTGAGCAGAAAGGGCCACCAGATGACACTCGGCCCAACTCGCAATTGCACACGCCACCAAGTTCAGGGAAAGGCAGCGGGTACTGCCCTGGTGGTTGATGTAGGCCACGGTCACAGTGTTGTCCGATCTCACCAACACGTTGCACCCCAGAAGATGATCCTTGAAAAGGCGAAGAGCCCTCTCCACCGCCGAAAGCTCCCTCCAATTCGAAGAACGGTGAGACTCCGAAGGAAGCCAACGCGCCTGCACCGCCCAAGGGCCCAGAGTCGCCCCCCAACCGGAGGCGCTGACATCCGTCGTCAACACTAAGGGGGGGCGGAGGATGGAACCACATGCCCCTCGTCAGATTTGAAGAATCCAGCCACCACTGGAGAGCAGACACCAACTCCGGAGACACAGGAACAGAATCGAGAAGTCCTGGACAGGAAAGGGCACCCAACGTTGAATATGCCACAACAGAGGCCGAAGATGAACCCTGGCCCAGGGCATGATCCTCGAGCGTACGCATGGTCAAGGAAAGGTGGAGGGACATGACCTCCGAAGACGGAGCCTGTAGCAGCCAATCGTCCAGGTACGGAAACACGTACACCCCCAGGAGATGGAGATGAGCCACCAAAGGGGCAGCCACTTTGGTGAACACCCTGGGGGCGGACCGGAGACCGAAAGGAAGGATGCAGAACTGCCAATGACGACCATCCAGGCAAAAGCGCAGGAACATCTGATCCTCCGACGCCATCGGGACATGCAGGTAGGCATCCTGGAGATCCAGCGACGTGAACACCCAACCCTCCTGGATCAGGGGAATCACCTTCTGCAACGTCTCCATTTTGAATGGTATTTTCTGAACAAACAAGTTCAAGGCCCGAAGATTGATGACAACACGGAACCCCCCCGTGATCTTTGGAACGACAAAAACAATGGAATAAGTCCCCAGTCCATGTTCCAGGGGGGGAACCGGGACAATCGCCCGTTTGTCGAACAGCAACTGAACCCCCTCCAGCAACGCCAGACGGCGAGCAGGGTCCGCCGGCAAAGAGGTCACCACCACACCCGAGGGAGGAGGAGGGGACAGGAACTCCATCCGGTAACCCCGCGAAAGAACATCCAGCACCCACTGGTCTGAGGTCGTCAGCAGCCAAGCATGTAGGAACAGCCGCAGTCTCCCACCAACCGCGGGCTGACCACCAGCAAGAACGGGTACTGGAACGGAGTAGTCAGGAGCGAGGAGCACCAGACCCACCATCCGGCTGGGGCTTCTTCTGGAACCTCCGAGGAAAGGACCTGCGAGCACCACGTTGGCCCCTAAACGAGGACTGCCGGAACCTGGAAGGCTGGCGAAAGGACCTGGCATTCGAGAAGGAGGACCCCTTCTGAGAAGGAGTATGACGGAAAGACAACGAATGCTTCCTCTCCTTGAAGACCTTATGGAGCTTGGTCTCCAGGGCGTCCCCAAAAAGATGAGTACCAGAAAACGGCAACTTCAAAGCCATAGAAGGCTGCGCAGCATCCGTCTTCCAACCACGCAGAAGTAAGTTCCGACGGGCAGCAACCGAGGAACCACAAGACAGAGCAGAAGCCCTAACAGAGTCAAAAGCGATGTCCGAAAGGAACTCAGATTGACGTTCCATAGACTCCAGCAACTCCGGACATTGATCCCCTCCTGCATAGCAGAGAACAAAGTCTTGAAGTCAGCCAGCAAAGACTGCGCAACATATGCACCATATACCCCTGACCGCAGCGCCAAGTGAGAGCCAGCATAGGACTTTTTTAGAGCAGAGTCAATATTTTTATCAACGTCATCCTGCAGGATATTATCATCAGCCATGGAAGGCCGACCAACCAGAGAAGCAACCATAGAGTCCACCTGTACTGAATCAGGAAGGGCAACCTCCAAATCCTGCAAAGGATACAGCTTAGACATGAATCTGGGCACAGAAATATGGTCCGGGTCCTTCCATTCCTTAAGGAGGACATCCATGACAAACGGGTGGACGGGCATAGAAGAGGACGCAGGCTTCCGAAACTGCGGCAAAACAGCATCCTGGGAGGTACTGGGCACAGACTCCACAGGGAACCCCATATTCTCCCGAACATGGCAAAGCAGATCAGGCATCAACTCCCTCGAAATGTGTTTGCCCTGTAGATCCATCGCACCCAAAGTAGACTCATCAGAGGAAGCGGAGGAAGAAATATCCGAATACAGGGGGGCAGCCGCCCCAGAGCGACCCCCCGCACCTTTCTTGGAAGCCTTGAGACTGGACAGCGTCTCCAAAAGCAGGCGCTTCAGGCGCCTAGAGCCCCCCAGACCAGCACTCCGACCAGCAGGCGCAGAATCACGACTGTCAGAGGAGGATGAGGAGGAGGAAGATGACCTAACAGGAGAGACATGTTTTCTCTTCCTGTGGTGTTTCCCCATCATATGTAACGATCTCCACCAAACACAGGAAACAGCCACAGGCAAAACACAGCAACACAAAAGCGTCACAGGAGAGAACTGAACTCCCGCCAAAATATAGGAGGAAAACACTCACCCCTGCAGCTGCAGCCACTTCGAACGAAGAAGGAGGGGTAGAAACCAGCCTCCCAGGAGTGGCCAGCGAGGGAAAGCCTGCCAGGACACACAGGCCGAAACGAGACGATGACGTCATCGTTAAACGCCATCCAGCCAATCAGGTGAGTAGGCAGGGAACCCGGAGCCCACCCGGGCGCCCGCCCAGGCAGAAATGAGGCACCGAAGCCCGGAAACGTCCTGCTTCCTCTCCCTCCATCCGGTCGATTCCCGACATCACCAGGCCCCGGGAAACACCGTAGAACCGGCGCCCGCCAACCAGGGGCATCTGCACCAGAAGGGAGGGCGTCCTCGACTCCTCCGAAGCAAGCGTGTCCCGCCCACAAACACCGGCAAAGGCAGGACGGGCTGGCAGCAGTCTGCCCCTCCCAGCAGCAGCCAGCCCACCGGAGCCCTGGAAACGGGCAGAAAGCTCCGGGGTTCCGTGAAGCCAGGGCGAAAAAAGGGAATCCACGGGGACCCGAGAAGCCCTGCAACCCAGGGTCCCCGTCAGGAGGAAAGTACAGGAAGCCCAGCAGCCTGACTTTTCAAGAGGTCCCACGTAGGTCCATGAGCACCCCCAAGGCCCCGCCAAGGAAGAAACCACAGGACAATCGTAGCAGGTAAGTGCCCGGCACTCACCCCAGCGTCACCCATCAGTAGTCCAACCGACAGGAAACAAAACAGGATTTGCTTCTGGTGGTGAGGTGTATTATAGCACCTGACAGGAGGGTGGGTGGAGTCTAAAAGGTGTTTCCTGTTTTGTTTCCTGTCGGGTGGAATACCTCATGTGTAATGACTGGGTCGAGGACGAGGGACGTAGAGGTAATGACTCTGGTTGACAGACACAATGGAAGTGCTGGTCTATTCCTAGCACCTTACATTGTGCCTGCACCACTGCAGACATGACATGTGATCCTTGATTACTGCTGATCCAGCTTGGTAAAGTCTGTGAGTAATAATACAGCAACAGTAATGGCATATTATGGCACAGGTGTACACTTTCACCCAATCTGACAACATGCATACTACAACAAGTACATAGAGATAATGTGTTCATTTAGGAAGTTTTATAAAATCAACGTGGAAGTGGACGAAGTGTCCCAAGGGGGCAGAGGAATCAGCGGGGTGTCCTTAAACCCCTTTTCAGGATTGAATGAGGGGCATGTGGCACAGGAATGGCAATAACACTTTGGGCTTCAGAAGCATGTATCATGATGTCCCTATCAATGTGCGTTACTACATGATACAACCAGGTGTGATTAGGGAGTAGACATGTCAGTGCAACCACACTTTCAGTGCTGTCTGTCCACACTTCCTCAGAGTCTCTTTTACATTGCTGCATGATCTAGAATTTCATTGCTTTTTCGTTTTGGAAGCTTGCTTTTGCAATTGAGGCAAATCTTGTAGTGTTAGTAAAGGAAATTGATCAGTTTTCACAACATTTATGGCACCATTAGCAGGTTTTGACAAGGTGGCATTTTTAGCAGCAGAATTAGCTACGAATTGCATCTTGAAACATTAACACAAGAGCGTTGGTGGCTGCACATTCTACCACAGTGACCTTTTTAGAAAAGAATGTAAAAGATTTTGAGCATACTACCATTTATTGTGAGTCCCTGCTAAGACCAGGTATTCACTTTGCATCCATAGGAGTCCAAAGCCCTTAACCAGTATGCAAGTCTGGGTGAGTGCAATGAGCTCCACAGCCTGGTATCGATTTCATTGTGAGTAGGTTAGAACTTTCCACTTCACCCCACAGAGTAAAAGCAGTGTAACCAGCTGCTTTTTTGTTTCTGGAAGAGAAACCATCCACAAAATAAGTTGGCTTACATTTATGTAGTGGCACATCTGTTAGATGAATACATCGCTTAGTAACCTGTGTGGTCGTTAAAATACCATAATGTAGTTCTCCATATTGTAGGCAACAATTAAGAAGGGTTCAAGGCCGAACAGCGAACCAAAGTAACCTGAGAGGCAGATAACAGTAACATTTCATACTGAGACAACCTTGCCTTGGACAGATGCTGAGTTTTTGTAGTAAGAGAACAGTTACTGGAGAACTTTGCTCAATATTTTCTGAGGCTTCAATAAGCATTGCAGCAGCTGCCTCAAGCCATAGTAATATTGGGAGCCCAGCTATAACTGTGTCCGGCATTGAGGCATAATAGGCTTTGGGTCTTATCTGATTCCTGTGGCTTTATACCAACCTTTAACACATAAGTGGGGAGGTGGAGGGTAGGCCACGGTACGCCAGAGGTATCAATGTAATCACAAAAAGAGTACAGCAGCTCATCAAGCAAGAAAAGAGAAAGAGAAGGTAGACTGTAATCTTAGAGAAATTATTGCTGGTCCAGAGAATGGACATCACAGGACTACTGTCGAGCTCGGAAGGAAAGCCATCCTTTATGGAAGAGGGATCCTCACACACATAATAGTGTCACGCTTCATCATCAGCATCGTCTCCCCACCCTGGTAGGACAGTGTCACCAGGGCAGACTCAACCTCCTCGAAGACTTAAAGGTACGAGGGAGTTCTTAGATAAAAACTACTGGACACAGTGGGATCCATACAAACTAATACCTTGGGGTTCCTCAGCGTTTAACCTTTATTGGTGAGGACCCCAGGTATGTATAACATCAAGAAGGAGTGGGTACACAGAGGCGGATGACTCAGACCCGTCTCTTATGAGCCAACATATTTCTGCCCATCATTTCTAGCCTAACAGTTCTGCGTCAATCTTCAGGGCTTTTGGATCCCTTAACTAACAACGGAAGATATAGTATCCAAACTCACAATTGTTTTCATTATATGTAATTTACCGATAGTCCAGGTGAATCCTACCTGAGTCTGGACATATTTAAGTATATTAACCTATTTGGAAAAGATTAACAAAAGATACATAAAATTAGAATTTAAAAACACCTTCCCTACATCAGCATACGCTTAGTACATGTAACATTGGGCATGCAAGTGTGCTGTCACTGCAAAACAATGCAAACTGACATGTGACAGGTGGGAGGCACAAACGCCTCATAGGCGTACATGCAACATTGACATATGGTATCAATAATAGTGTTATAAAAAAATGGTACCCTGGACTATGAGGGATAACAGCTTCCAGGTCAAGGAGAGGGCTGATGTCCTTTGTAGTCACACACTAATCATAGGGTAACGAAAGGTTAGTGGTGTAAAACAGGTAAATCGTTCATGGAGGCGGGCAAATGTGGGGGAAAATGACTCCCTTTCACTTTTTCTGGGGGCTGACTCATGCCCATGTTCAATACTGTGCCTAGGGAGAGAAAGCGCAAGACATGTTTAAAGGAATGTGTTCCATACATGAGCGACACACCATACTATTTTATGCAGGACCGCAGTTCGTATCCTCTTCATTCTTATTGTGTCAATAAAGGCGTATTTTGCACGCAATCTTAAGCCACTTCACTACTGCAGCCAGTAGCTGCTTATATACATCACAATCCATCATGTGGTCTTCACAACCCAACCGTGCATCCGTGCAAACATATGCTCAAACTTAAAACCGGCATGTAGAGGCTGTAGGTAATACATGGCAATCCCCGTCATGTAAGGAAATCAGCACACAAGCGTCACAGACAATCAAACCCTTGACATCACTGACCTGACCCAACTCTGCCTAGCCCCCACTCACATCAAAGGCCCCACCCTAGATGCTATCCTGACCAACAAGGATATGGCCTCTCTCTCGAATATAACACCTGTTGATTGGTCTGATCACCACCTCATCCTCTTCACCCTTATCAGCCCCTCCACTCCCCCCGCCACTATCAGCACTCTTCCCATGAAACCCACTCGTAACCTTCACCTCATCCTACCTGACAAACTGGAATCGGCAATTAAAACTCGCCTACTCTTCCCCCCCTCTCTTAGCACCAATGATCTCACAGATCATTATACCAATTCCATTCTTGATGCCCTTGACTTAATTGCCCCCATTAAACTAAAAAAACAAAAAAACATCCCTCTCAAGTCCTGGTTCAACGCTGACCTCAATAACGAAAGATGGACCCTCAGACAATCTGAACGCGACTGGAGGAATCATCCCTCCTCTGAAAACCTGGCCCTACTGAGATCCAACAAAGCACATTACAAAAAACATATCTTTAACGAAAAAGCCACCTTCCTCCGGTCTCAACTTGACCAGGCCAGAAAACATCCCAGAGAACTGTTTAACATTGTTAAAAAACAAACTTCGTCTGGCCCCCTTAAACTTGCAGCCTCTGTAGATAGATGCAAAGAAATTGCCAGTTTCTTTTCGAACAAAGTCAACTCCATTGAACTATCCTTCTCTTCCCCTCCTCTCTCTCTCCAACCTCCCCCCATCCAACCCACCTTACCAAATATGCCCAATTCACCTCCTTCCTCCTCCCTGTCTCCTCTTACCTATCAACCTCCCCCATCCAAATCTCATTCCCCAACACTCCCAATTCACTTATTTCCTCCTCCTCTCCGCACCCAACCCCTCCCTTCTCTCACCCTGCAGGATTCATCCTCTACCTTTTCCCTTCCTAAAAGTAACGCTTCATGGAGTGTATTTAATCCAACCTCTGAAACCACTATCATCAACATCATCTCCAAACTTAAACCGTCCTCACATTATAAAGACCCCCTCCCCGCCCACTTAGTTCAAGAACTCAAATACACCATTGGCCCAATCTGGACCGCTATCATCAACTCCTCACTTTCTTCTGGCTGCGTTCCTGCCTCCCTTCAGCTAGATCAAATCTCTAAGCATGGGCGTAAAATCCGTTCCGCTCGCGGAATTTGCGGATTTTCGGCAAATTCGCAATCTGCGAACTCTCGCGAATTTGCCGAAAATTCGCAAATTCACACGCAGCAGATTTTTTTGCTTGGTGATACAGTATTGCGGCGTGCGGTGTTCACTTACCGTCATTCAGCGTTTGCAGAGTTGTTTTTCTCCATATTTTGCGTGTGCTGCGCCATTTTGGATCTTGCTGCGGGATCCCGCGGGAGTTTGGCGACCGCGATTACGTCATCGCGGCTTGCCACCTTGCACAGCACGCATCGCGAGAGTTCGCAATTGCGAACACGTAGATGCGGCGGGCAGCAACAATCTTGCACTCGCGAAATTGCAAAATTTGCAATTCTGCACAAAAAATCCACCAGCAAGCAGCATAAACCTTCTGAAAATAATGATTTTTATCAGAATAACTCCTCAGGTTGACATTTGCCTGCACTTTTTTTTGCAAGGAGTCCATTTTGGGGGGGGGGGGGAAGGAAGTGCCCCACAGTCTCCAACTTCCTGTTCCTGTCCAGCAGGCTCCTCCCAGTGCTTTCTTCATGTGCTGGTCACTTTCATTTGGATCTTGACCTGGAAGGATTACTTTTTGTGGATGCTGCTGGATATTTGGATTTGAGGCCTTTTTGACTTTCTTTGGATCACTTTTGGATTAGAAATTTCACAAGTAAGTTTGTTTGGGGCATTACAGTTGCTGCAACTACAATTTTGGAATTTTCGATTTTTGGGCTGTTGTTGGGGCCTTTTGCCCAGGGGTAGTGAGTGGTGCATGGACTGAGTCTTTCTGTGGGGTCTCTTTAATGTAAACATCATGGAGGGCATGGATGGCATGGGATTGTGCTGATTTTTGTGTGTTTTTCGATTTTTTGGGGTGTTGATGGGGACTCACCATGTGGGTGGGGGCCATTTTGAGTGCTGGTACAGGCAGGCCCTGGCCATGTGCTGGGGGGCAAAGGGCCATTTTGAAGGCAGGCAGTGTTCTCAAGCCTGCACCCATTTTGCCTAGCTTTCATCCTTTATGCCCAGGGGTAGTGAGTGGTGCATGGGCCTAGTCTTTCTGTGGGGTGTCTTGAATTTAAACATCATTGAGGGCATGGATGGCATGGGATTGTGCTGATTTTTGTGTGTTTTTCGATTTTTTTGGCTGCTGTTGGGGCCTTTTGCTAGGGGTAGTGAGTGGTGCATGGACCAAGTCTTTCCGTGGAGTCTCTTTAATGTAAACATCATGGAGGGCATGGATGGCATGGGATTGTGCTGATTTGTGTGTGTTTTTTGATTTTTTGGGGTGTTGATGGGACTGGCCATGTGGGTGGGGGCCATTTTGAGTGCTGGTACAGGCAGGCCCTGGCCATGTGCTGGGGGGCAAGGGGCCATTTTGAAGGCAGGCAGTGTTCTCAGGCCTGCACCCATTTTGCCTAGCTTTCATCCATTATGCCCAGGGGTAGTGAGTGGTGCATGGGCCTAGTCTTTCTGTGGGTTGTCTTGAATTTAAACATCATTGAGGGCATGGATGGCATGGAATTATGCTGATTTTTGTGTGTTTTTCGATTTTTGTGGCTGCTGTTGGGGCCTTTTGCCCAGGGGTAGTGAGTGGTGCATGGACTGAGTCTTTCTGTGGGGTCTCTTTAATGTAAACATCATGGAAGGCATGGATGGCATGGGAATGTGCTGATTGTTTTGTGTTTTTCGATTTTTTGGGGGTGTTGATGGGAACTGGCCATGTGGGTGGGGGCCATTTTGAGTGCTGGTACAGGCAGGCCCTGGCCATGTGCTGGGGGCAAGGGGCCATTTTGAAGGCAGGCAGTGTTCTCAGGCCTGCATCCATTTTGACTAGCTTTCATCCATTATGCCCAGGGGTAGTGAGTGGTGCATGGGCCTAGTCTTCCTGTGGGGTGTCTTGAATTTAAACATCATTGAGGGCATGGATGGCATGGGATTGTGCTGATTTTTGTGTGTTTTTCGACTTTTTGGGGTGTATAACTGATGTTCCTCTGTCTTCCATTGCTTTTAGGTGCACAAGAGAACCACCAGTGCCAGGAAGAAGTCCTGCAAAGGTGTGTGCAGCATAACGTCACGCGATGTCACGTGTGGCCACAGACAAGACAACTCTGCAACTCGTGCAACTGCGGCCTGCTGTTCTGACATCTGAAGAAGATGGCCCCAAAAAAAGTTCCACGTAGCTCCTCTAGCAAGAAAGTTGCCAGTAAGGAGCAGAAGAAGCAAGTGGCGCCACTTACCATGGAGACTGGTGTGCCGCCCGCCACATTTTTGGGGAATAAAAAAAAAAGTACGCCTGCAGCAGCAGCGGGATCTGCTGGGGACCAAGCTGGGAGCAGCACCCCCGCTCCATTGGGCTCAGCGCCACCACCACCACGCCAACTTAAGTCCAAGCCCTTGAGTGCTTTAGAGGCAGCCAGTCTAGTTGTTCAATCACCATCGACCAGTGATGTTGGCTCATCGCAAGAAAGTAGCGGCATCCCTCAATCAACACAGGTTGTTGTAACTCATCTGATGAGTGTTCAACAACCACAGCCGCAACAACAACCACATGTGCAAGTACAAGCCCAAGTACATGTGGAAGGAGAGGCAGCGCAAGGAGATGCGCAAGCAGAGGTGCATGGAGCGGCACAAGTGCCCACAATAGTTGTTCCTCCCGAAGTAGGGGCACATCAGGAAATCGACATTCAAGCCGAGGTATCATTTGAGGAAGCCACTCCTCCTGATCATTCATTGTCTTCCAGATCCCTAGCAAGTAAAAGATCAAGGATGGTGTCTACATCTTCTTCAAGCCCCCTTCCTTCTGATGATATGGATCTAAATTGGGAACCACCCAGCCGTCTGAGAGTGAGGCACACCATGATCTGACAAAGGTAGCTAAGCGTAAAAGGAAGGTTCCCGAAAGTCTCGTACTTATGGAGTGTGATGATGACGCTGAAGAAGAAGTGGCGTGTACTCCTGCTGATGAAGACTCTCACGACGACAACGCAGTCATCATAAACGTCACTCCAGGCTCAGCGGGCATGCAGCAAACAGACATTTTTACCCTAGCCCGAAATGCTGCTAAGCGTGATGTTGGCAACGTGGGAATGGGACCACCACCAATGCAGTTAACTAGTACACCACCACCTACCGCTTCCATATTTTCTCGCCAGAAGGGACCTCCATCCACCTCGACCTCCATTTCCTCAATTAGTGGTGCTGCAAGTGCACAACGTAGTAAAGTTCGGCAACACACATCCTCCACTTCATCTGGCATTAGCATGACCAGTATCGCCTCCTCCGCCCCCCCACAGACATTTGAAGTCCGCAGTTTGGGACTTCTTTAGTGTTAGCACAACAAGGGAAAACATAGCCATTTGTACCATTCGTTATCTTGAAGTTAGTCGTGGTAAGCTTGGTACCAACTATGGTACCGGAGGCCAGAGAGGTCATCTTGAGAGACAGCACACTGTCAAATGGCATGCGCACCTAAAGGAGATCAAGGAAGCCCGAATTGCAAGTCAACAAACTGTATCCGTTGATGTTTCATCTGATGATGACGAGGAGGAAGAAGCGTCAAACATTCCTACAGTTACACCCAGTACCCCTGCCAGCAGCACACCCCCTGAAAGATATATGAGCCACACTAAGAGTGTGAGAGAGAGTGAGACACCAATGCGAAAAAGTTCATCAACATCATCGAGCGTAACTGGGTCGAAGAAGTCATCATCATCATCATCCCGTAAAATGGTCCAGCCCACCATTAGAAGCATGTTGTTTTCAGATGCGCCATTTGAAGGCAACCACCCAATGACGCGTCTGTATAACACTAAGCTGGCAAAAATGCTAGCTCTGGACCTTCTCCCTTTTTCTTTTGTGGAAGGGATTGGCTTTCTTGAATTAGTGGCAACGCTCTGCCCTAAATGGAAGGTTCCTAGCCGGTTCTATTTTGCCAGAGTTGCGGTTCCAGCACTACATGAAGATGTGCTGGAGGTGATTGGGGCAGCTTTGCAGAAGAGTGCTGTTCACACTATACATCTGACAACAGACATGTGGACCAGTTGTGCAGCCACTGATTACATGTGCATCGCTGCACACTGGGTCTCTTTTTCAGGGGTTAAAGCAAAGTTAACCGCAGGTGTTGACCCGGACAACGTTTTTAAAGCTGCTCGGAAACATGCAACACTAGCCATGTTTGGCATGGAGAAAAGTCATACAGGAGAAAACATTTTGCACGAGTTTAACGCAAAGGTCTTTCAATGGCTGTCCCCAAGAAAACGCACGATTGGTTATGTTTCCACGGATAATGACGCCAATGTAGTTAAGGCCATGGATATGGGTAACTATTTCAGAGTGCCGTGTTTGGCGCACTGTATAAACCTGGTTGTTAAAAAATTCTTGAGTGAAGAAAGTCCAGTGTGCGAGTTACTGACCACCTGCCGAAGAATGTGCACACATTTCAACCATTCTGTTAAGGCCCGGAAGCATCTGAGGGGCCTGCTACATGAACGTAAACTGCCAGTGGAAGCACTCATCCAGGAGGTGGCAACACGTTGGAACTCAACCTTCTACATGCTTGAGCGTCTGTATGAGCAGTGTGCGGTAGTCGATCAGTATTTCTTTACACCGGGTGCAGCTATGAAGGACATGAGGATACAGGCGGATCAATGGAAGCTAGTTCAAAGCCTGACAGACATACTTCGTCCTTTTGAGGTCTTCACGCGTGCAGTCAGCAGGGAGGACTGTAATTTGGGAAAAGCTATCCCATTGTAGTGCATGCTAGAGCACCAACTGAAGGCGGTGTCTTCTACGTTTCGAAAAGATGAAAAAAAGCAAGAAGCTTTTGATTTGGCGGAGAAATTATTAGAGCGCCTACTTTGCGATGAACCTCTTCAAAAGATCCACACAGACCAGCATTACATTTGTGCTACTATTCTGGATCCACGGTACAAAAAGGCACTGGCAGGCAGAGTATTCTTTCCTTTTGATGACGCAGAAGTTACAAAGTACAAACGTTGGCTAGCTATGTCAGCCATGTCAGCCACTCGGTTTGAAAGAGAACGGCAGGAAATTGAAGGAAAAGGCAGTACATCAGCATCAGCAGGCCATCCGGAGTCAAAGGAATCCACTTCTGCATCTGTGGCTGTTGCAGAAGTGAGTGATTTTCCCTCTCAGCCGTTGAAGACACCAGCAACTGGATCATCTGCACCAGACACAACAGTAACATTGTGTGAAGAAGAGGATTGGCTAACTCAGCTTGGGTTTGCTTCTCAAAAGGTCCCAGCAAAAAGTAAGCAAAGTGGAGGAACCGTGGAGAACCTTGAGTCGATGGTGCAGGACTATCTGAATGACTCAACAGAGGTCTATGTCCATGATGACCCATTGGCGTATTGGCATGGGAAAAAAGAATTGTGGCCAGAGATCTACAACCTGGCTATAAATTACTTGTCTTTCCCACTCGCGAGCGTGTCTTCTGAACGTGTTTTCAGTGCTGCTAGTGGCATTGTAACTTGCAAAAGGACCCGCCTCTCGCCCAAAAATGTGGAGAGGTCAACAATGATCAAGATGAATCAGCACGTCATATCACCAGATTGCAAAATACGAGAATACACGCGGGAAGAAGACGAGGAGGACCCCAACTTAGATGAGGGAAGTTCTTCTCAGTTAGGTGACCTACTCCCGCCTGAATTCGCAGAGTATGAGGACAAACTCTTCTTCCCTGACACCGAGCCCTGAAAATGAGCCAATGAATCAATAACTTTCTTTTTCGTCCTTATTCACTTTTATTCCTGTGTGTCTGTCTTTCTTTGTTTTGCAAAATCTATATAAAAAAAACTTTAATCACCTAATCACAAAAACAAGCCCATCAGCAGAACTGTCTTCACCTATCTGCTTATTGATTTGAAGGTGCCGAAGTCTGCATTCCTCAGGTTCACAAGTTCACAAGAACATGCTCCTTTATCCTCCTCCTCCAGACTCCTATTTCCCTCAAAGCAGATGGCTGGATTACGCCCAATGAAGAAAGACTCTGCACTTGTGAGAGTGTTCTACTTCTTTGCGGGTGAGTTGACGGGTCTGGGGCCATTGCTGGGAAGGTCTAATACCGGATAAAAGTGTTTTGGAGAAAATCAGAGTTGAAAAAGTTTTTGCCTTTTTGCTCACTGTCATGTTTTCGGGGGCCTGTTTGGGTGGGTTCCTGGTGTTTGGGGGTGGGGTTTGGGGTCTGGGAGCACTGCTGGCACAGTCTAATGTTGATTGCATTTGTTTTCCAGGACATCCATGGTGGAAAAGTGGAGTTATGACCTAGCTGCACAGCGCGTTTGGACAGAAGGCCGAAAAATATTGTAAGTATGAGATTTTCCATTTTTGCTTTTTGCCTGTTTGGGGGTGTTGTGCTTTTTTGCGGGTGGGTTGGCGGGTCTTGGGGCATTGCTGGGAAGGTCTAATACCGGATAAAAGTGTTTTGGAGAAAATAGTTGAAAATGTTTTTGCCTTTTTGCTCACTATCATGTTTTTGGGGGCCTGTTTGGGGGGCTTCCTGGTGTTTGTGGGTGGGTTTTGGGGTCTGGGAGCATTGCTGGGTATGGATACTTTTGATTGCAAGAGGTTTGAAGCAAATCAATGCTGGCAAAGGGGAGTTAGGGCCTAGCTGCACAGCGCGCGCGGAGTGATTTTGGAAATTTGCCTGAAAATTACAAAGTCCCCATTTTTGTAGTTTTGCTTTTTGGCTGTTTGGGGGTCTTCAACTAGTTTTCGCCTGGGTTGACGGCTCTGGGGCCATTGCTAGGAAGGTTTAATACCAGATAAAAGTTGTTTGGAGAAAATCCATGAGGAAAAAGTCTTTGCATTTTCTGACATTTCGCTCAATTTAGCATTTTCGGGGGCCTGTTTGGGGGGCTTCCTGGTGTTTTTGGGTGGATTTTGGGGTCTTGGAGCAATGCTGGGTATGGATACTTTTGATTGCAAGTGGTTTGAAGCAAATCCATGGTAGCAAAGGGGAGTTAGGGCCTAGCTGCAGAGCGCGCGCGGAGTGATTTTGGAAATTTGCATGTAAATTTCAAAGTGCCCATTTTTGTAGTTTTGCTTTTTGGCTGTTTGGGGGATCTTCTACTAGTTTTCGCCTGGGTTGACGGCTCTGGGGCCATTGCTGGGAAGGTCTAATACCAGATAAAAGTGTTTTGGAGATTTGGAGAAAATCAGAGTTGAAAAAGTCTTTGCCTTTTTGCTCACTATCATGTTTTCGGGGGCCTGTTTGGGTGGGTTCCTGGTGTTTGGGGGTGGGGTTTGGGGTCTGGGAGCACTGCTGGCACAGTCTAATGTTGATTGCATTTGTTTTCCAGGACATCCATGGTGGAAAAGTGGAGTTATGACCTAGCTGCACAGCGCGTTTGGACAGAAGGCCGAAAAATATTGTAAGTATGAGATTTTCCATTTTTGCTTTTTGCCTGTTTGGGGGTGTTGTGCTTTTTTGCGGGTGGGTTGGCGGGTCTTGGGGCATTGCTGGGAAGGTCTAATACCGGATAAAAGTGTTTTGGAGAAAATAGGAGTTGAAAAGGTTTTTGCCTGTTTTCGGGGGCCTGTTTGGGGGGCTTCCTGGTGTTTGTGGGTGGGTTTTGGGGTCTGGGAGCACTGCTGGGTATGGATACTTTTGTTGCATGAGGTTTGAAGCAAACCAATGCTGGCAAAGGGGAGTTAGGGCCTAGCTGCAGAGAGCACGCGGAGTGATTTTGGAAATTTGCCTGAAAATTACTAAGTCCCCATTTTTGTAGTTTTGCTTTTTGGCTGTTTGGGGGTCTTCTACTAGTTTTCGCCTGGGTTGACGGATCTGGGGCCATTGCTGGGAAGGTCTAATACCGGATAAAAGTGGGTTGGAGAAAATCCACGAGGAAAAAGTTTTTGCATTTTCTGACATTTCGCTCAATTTAGCGTTTTCGGGGGCCTGTTTGGGGGCTTCCTCGTGTTTGTGGGTGGGTTTTGGGGTCTTGGAGCAACGCTGGGTATGGATACTTTTGATTGCAAGTGGTTTGAAGCAAATCCATGGTGGCAAAGGGGAGTTAGGGCCTAGCTGCAGGGCGCGCGCGGAGTGATTTTGGAAATTTGCCTGAAAATTACTAAGTCCCCATTTTTGTAGTTTTGCTTTTTGGATGTTTGGGGGTCTTCTACTAGTTTTCGCCTGGGTTGACGGCTCTGGGGCCATTGCTGGGAAGGTCTAATATCGGATAAAAGTGTTTTGGAGAAAATCAGAGTTGAAAAAGTTTTTGCCTTTTTGCTCACTATCATGTTTTCGGGGGCCTGTTTGGGTGGGTTACTGGTGTTTGGGGTGGTTTTGGGGTCTGGGAGCATTGCTGGCACAGTCTAATGTTGATTGCATTTGTTTTCCAGGACATCCATGGTGGAAAAGTGGAGTTATGACCTAGCTGCAGAGCGCGTTTGGACAGAAGGCCGAAAAATATTGTAAGTATGAGATTTTCCATTTTTGCTTTTTGCCTGTTTGGGGGTGTTGTGCTTTTTTGCCGGTGGGTTGGCGGGTCTTGGGGCATTGCTGGGAAGGTCTAATACCGGATAAAAGTGTTTTGGAGAAAATCAGAGTTTAAAACTTTTTGCCTTTTTGCTCACTATCATGTTTTTGGGGGCCTGTTTGGGGGGCTTCCTGGTGTTTGTGGGTGGATTTTGGGGTCTGGGAGCACTGCTGGGTATGGATACTTTTGATTGCAAGAGGTTTGAAGCAAATCAATGCTGGCAAAGGGAAGTTAGGGCCTAGCTGCACAGCGCGCGCGGAGTGATTTTGGAAATTTGCCTGAAAATTACTAAGTCCCCATTTTTGTAGTTTTGCTTTTTGGCTGTTTGGGGGTCTTCTACTTGTTTCCGCCTGGGTTGGTGGCTCTGGGGCCATGGCTGGGAAGTTCTAATACCGGATAAAAGCATTTTGGACAAAATCGGAACAGAAAAAGATTTTGCGCTTTTGATCACTTGCCTGTCTTTGGGGTGCTGTTTGGCGGGCTTTTAGGTTGTTGTGGGTGGGTTTTGGTTTGGGGTCTGGGAGCACTGCTGGCACAGTCTAATGTGGATTGCATTTGTTTTTCAGGAAATCCATGGTGGAAAAGGGGAGTTAAGGCCTAGCTGCACAGCGCGTTTGGACAGAATTGAAAGAAGGCCGAAAATATTCTTAGTATGAGATTTTCCATTTTTGCTTTTTGCCTGTATGGGGGTGTTCTGCTTTTTTGTGGGTGGGTTGGCAGGTCTTGGGGCATTGCTGGGAAGGTCTAATACCGGATAAAAGTGGTTTGGAGAAAATCCATGCTGAAAAGCGTTTTGGCACATTAACTTAGGGCTCGTTAGGGTTAGCACTAGCAGCAGGATTGCATGTGTGTCGGGGTGTTCTAGATTTTTGCAACTGAGTTCTGGGGTCTTAGAGCACTCGTGGGAATGTGTAATTTTGGTTGCAAGTGGTTTGAAGAAAATCCATGGTGGGAAAGGGGGGATTTGGCCTAGTTAAAGAAAGCATTTGCCACTATTCTTAACTTAGGGCTCGTTAGGGTTAGCAGTATTGTATTGCATGTGTTTGGGCGGGGGGCTGTTTGTGGGGGGGTTTGTGAGTCTTGGAGGGATGCTGGGTATGGATACTTTTGCTTGCTTGCAAGTGGTTTGAATACAATCCACTGTGGGTAAGGGGGGATTTGGGCCTACTTTACTTTCAAAGTACGTTTTGTCACCATTTTCTACTAGGCCTCATTTTTTGAGATCTGATTGGGGGTCTTCTACATTTTTGAGACTGGGTTTAGTAAGGGCCTGGGAGCACTGCTGGGAAGGTCTAATTTTGTTCTAAAACACAGTTTACAGTACACCTAGCTTGAGGGGAAAGACCTGCTAAATTAATTCGCCCATACTTATTTATCCTTCAAAAGGAGATTCAGACAGAGTACGCACTTTCAAAAATATTGTACTGTCTATTAGGAAACTCAAAGTGTGACTTTTTGCACTACACAGCGTACATACCTTATATTTATTTGTCAGCGGTGTTCTAATATCACTTCCTGTTTTTCCATCAATAATTACAGGCCGGGTTTCAGCCTGTGCAATGGGAAAAGGATGAAGTCAGGCTTCACATTAGCGAGCCGCAATTCAGCATCCGCCAGGCAGGCAGTGGACCGGGTGTCTTCTGGTCACCAACATTGATGGACGGAGCGTCAGATGGAATGGAGGAGTCACGCTAATAAGAGAAATGGTTGGATGCATCTTACAACTTCCCAAATTCAACAGGACAACTACAAAAACATACAGATACAGTATCCGTTTTTTCTAAATATCGTTTAAGTAATGTTATTGCTGTGAACTTCTTTGAGTGTGACTCTGCATTTCTTTGATCTCTGCTTCTAAATTCATCCCTACAGCCATTGTATAGGTTTTACTTCTGCTATTTTTCAAACCTAATTTAATGTACGAAGTGTTTCTCTGAGTGCAGAGATAGGCAAGTGAAAACGCATAAATATTACTGCAGCCCTGTACTGTCGCATTCTTTCAATCACGGTTGTCGAAAGTACTACTTACTTTTCAGTAACCATGCATGCAGTAGTGCATGCACTTCCTTTATGTCACTTAAAAGATTTATGGTTAGCTTTGTACCCAAAGATTTCTTTATCTTCAATTATTGTTTGTCCATGCTGTGCTTTCTTTTCTTCTCTCAACAAAACTTTCCCAAAATCCCCCATTCCCATCCATTTTCCAAACCCTAACCCTCTTCACCCGGGCTGTGTGGTTTTGATTGATGTGTGACTAGATGACAGCAATAATTTCACACACTTGCCGGGGAGGATAAGGTCATAGCAACAGGCTGGTGAAGGAGTCCGAGGACATATTCTATTCTTACTCAGCTTGACACTCAGTCACTATTGGCAAATGAAAGCAGATTTTCATGTGCGCCATCAACTTGATTGGTCATCAAGAACATCCTCCTCCGAGACGTGGCAAATTATTACGCTGTTGTGTCCTTCACCTTCAGTACTATTTCTTGTAGTAGTAGCCAATGTCAAAGAAATTCAACGCAAGTACAAGTTATACTTTCAATACTTTACCATTTGTTAGGCTACATTGTGGCACTGTTCTAGTGTACTGTCACCTGCTATATTCTCCATCGAACCGTTCTAATGCTACGGTAAGGACAAACAAGGTTTCTTTTTCTTTTTTTTCAGATGCTGCAACTGCCACTGTGTAACACCACAAGTACCACCGCAATGATGACATTTCATCCGCCCAGGATTGCAAACCTTAATCGCCATTTTGCGTGCAGCCAGCCCTGTGCCTAGCCCTATTTCCAAACACAAATTACAGGTAAGATAAGCGTTTGGGGGGAGGTAGTATAATGGAGTATTAGGAGAGATGAGAGACTGACGGTCCTAGGACTATTGAATTCACTTACTCTGTGAGAGGCCCTTAGTTTTGAAAACATTTGGGCCATTAGTACTTACACAACTTAAATCAAGATGCCACTTAAGTTTCTGGACTGTTAAACCCCCACCCACCAGCCTCAAAAGCAGTAAAAAACATGTATGCTAAGATAAAGTTTAAAGTATATTTATATATCCCTAACATAAATAATCTCCCGCAAAACCCAACCCACCCCCCTCCCGAACCCCAACGAATGTCCCTGAAAACTAAGTCCAAAAAAGTAGAAAACCCAACTCCCAATTCCCACCCCCCAGAAGTCTTTAAAAAAGGGGCAAGGGATAGTCTCCTCCTACTGCTGGCTGCTGTTGACTTTTCGGGCCAGGTCGGCATGCTCCTTGCGGAGGGTCTCGAGCAGGGTTTTGGTGTTGAGGAGCTCCTGCTCGAGGCAGGAAACTCTCAGGAAAAGGCGGTGCATCCTTTTTTTGCAACTGCTGTGGAGGGCTGCTGATTTCTTTGCTGCTCGGCGGTGGCGGGTGGCTGCGGTACCCCGGCTCCGTACCGCTGGAGACCTGCTGCGCTGACTGGCTGACCCAGGGAGCGCGGAGGAGGATGAAGGTGTCGCCGTGGATGTTGTTGACGTACTAGTCTGCGTGTCCTCCTCCTCCTGGGCCACCAGCCGCCGATATTCATCGACAGTGGCCTCCAGCCTCCGTTGCAGGGCCCTTTTAGCCACCTCCTTCGTGTTGGTTTGGAAGGAGCATCTATATGAAGAAAGAAAGACATAGTCTGTAACCAATGCTCTTTAAGATTAACACAAAATGATTCAGCAGAAGGTTGTGTCACAGTAGAACTAGCAACTTGCAAGTGCAGTACATAACTATTGTGGCCAGTATCTATCTAACCTCCCACTTCTTCATCCTTGCTCTAACATTAGTGGGAGTTGAAGGAATCAATTCTACGAGCACTATGGACTCACTCCATTTGAGTCGACTATGACAGTACACCAGTCTTATTCTTCTTCTTCTCTCTTGTTTAGCAAAATTGGTTCGTCAACTTCTGCAAGCCGGCATAATGCCAGCGCAGTCAACTTGCACCCGAGAAAAACAGACGCCCACCATGATGAGTGAGGCAGACTTGCGTTACTGTACCAGTCCAGTACATGCAGGTGGTGATACTCTTACTTTTCTATTATGGGTGGCACTGAGAATACTCTGTTACAAGGGCTACTGCTTAATTAATTTAACTTTCGTCCCTACAGTGCCAATGAATACTAGAAAAGGAAAATGAAGAAGATAAATAATCTGATTATCTATCACTGCACATGGTATGTATTTGCTTACATATGGGATGACTTTAGGTGCTTTGCTTTTTATTGAGTGAACAGTGATACGTCATCCACACATGAATGACCGAGTTCTACTAAACTTATTAACAGAGGTAATCTCCCGGCTATTACGATGGCCACTCACTACATCACTACCTCTGTTATTCTTCTTCATGTCTCTCATCTGGACAAACCTTACGTTTTCTCATGGGGAGCACACTATGCAGTCTGCAATCTCAATAAGTAAGGAATATAAGAGCTTACCACTGCCCGCCACTACTGTGGCAACCGGCACAGCAGTTTGGTCCGGCACTTGCACCGCCTCCTCCCCAGAGCTTTCCTCCTCCACCTCTGCGCTGGGCCCAGCACCAGATGTTCCACCTACAAAGTACATTTAAGAATGTTAGATGTCATAGACATACACCACTCACTAGTATTTTGTCTAGGAATGAAGAAATGTGAATACAGAAACCAATCTAATAATTTGTGACTGTCTACTCTAAAGTAAAAATGTCCCTTTTTCCAGGGAAGGGTGTTGTCTTGCTGCACTTTTTGGCACAACTGATGAATGCTTGCTTTTTAACATGCACCATTTTTCTCATAACAGACAGAAGCTTCACTTCTAAGAACAAATCATCATCACCACTAGCACAGAGGGACCAACGATTTAGCACCAAAAAGAAAAATTAAAGTTCAAACCAGGTGAGGGCTCGGCTCGCCCACAATAAATGTGAGAAATAAATCACTATAAGCACTTTTCCATTTTTAATCAACCGTTTATGTTTTATGACAAGCTTTCTTTTAATAAATATTTTTACTTTTAACAAAGCTTTAAAACTTAAATAGACTCTGTGGTTTTTGGTCAAGAGTGAAAGAGCAAAAGGTTTTGCATTTTGCTAGCATGAGTCCGTGCCTCTGACACTTCTGGACTCTGACTCCGTACTCTTGTCCTGCGTTGGATAATCATCATTGGGGATCAATCATCGATGAATTCGGGAGCTAAATGACTCTGCCACACTATCTAGTTAGTAAGGAGATTGGGGGTTCTTCAAAGACTGATATCCTTGAGGTATGTGGAAAGTCTTCCTGCGCCTATTATAATTGATAAACAATGCATTATTTAGTGTCCATAGTTCTGTTTGTGCAGATTTGTCCCTGCAACAGTAGTAGTATGGATTGTCCTCCTATCCAAACCAGAAGTAAAGTAGTATCTTATTCTTTCTTGGTGGTCATTCACCTTTTTATTGTTGGTAATTGTCAAAGCATAAACATTTAGAAGACTTGAAAAGACATTATGGACAATCCCAGAGGACTGCACTCAGTGCATAGAGAGCTATTGCTGACGAGAATGGGAGTTTCGTTTAACACATTTTGCCAAATGTGCAATCTTAGTTAGCTACACAGACAGACTAATAAGAATAATCTAGTAATACCACAGGGAGTCATAGTCGAGGCAGGATAAGAATTTAGATACAGTCTACAAGAAGATCAAAGACGATTTAGAAAAAATCGAATGAGGAACGCTAGGAAAAAATAGGTACTCTATATTAAAATTAAAACTTACCGGGGCCAGCAAAGGAGCCCTCGCCTGACTGATCCTGGCCTTGTTCAGCAGCAGCAGCAGCCTCCTCCAATGTCCTCTTGCCCCTGGGGGGAGCTGATGTACAACATGAAAGAAAGAAAGACCCGAAAACATGGATGATTGTTGTCAACCAAATCAAACATTACAAAAGAACAAGAACAAAATATTTTGGCGAAATAGCAACTATTCCACTGGATATATTGACCTATCTCATGTGGTATACTACAATATTAGTATTGCTTGATTTGCGGACCGTCGACTTGGAAAGTTATGTAACTCACTAAACAAACTACTAAAAAGGTTCGCCTAGGACTGGCAGGCAGCAGTCCGCAGCACGCTAAGTGACAGACAAACTCCATTGTGATTGCAGATCAGCAACAACACTAAAAAGTTTCCTACTACATTAGCACCTTGGCTGCTATGGCTTTTCCCCTCCTGTGCTGATTTATTGATAACCCCATTGTTCATGACGAGCTCAGCTCGTCATAAGCACAGCTCCAGTGTGCCTCATGACGAGCTGAGCTCGTCATGAGCATCGAAGGGGTTAACCAGTCATTAAAATACTCAAACTATCAATCCACCACCACTATTTCTTCTTATTGCCAGGTGTACAAAGTAAGGACTGGACTTGAGTCTGTAGGGGCAGATTTACAAGCCCCTTGCGGCTCTTTTGCTCCGTTGTTGCGAGACTTTTGTGACTCAGCGGCAGAACAAAAGAGGCGCCATGGTGCGGCATATATTAACAACGTGACGCATATGGGAGATGCATCACGTTGTAAAGCCCTGCACCATCAGGGGGCGTTCCGGCACAGGAACGCATCCTAAAAGTGGCTGAGGGAAATCTACAAGATTTCAATCAGTCACTTTTAGGACAATGATGCGTGACTCAAACCCTGCGCCTGCTAGAAGCAGACGTACGGCTTGACGCAGCATTGGGGAGATAGGGTACCCCAGAGCATTGCTGGAGCTGCGCCATCATTGCGACGCAACTCCAGCAATGCGCCGCCTTTACGGCACAGATGCGTAACGCTTTGGTGACATCCTTCACCTCAATGACACTCTGTTGAAAGTCCAAGCCTGGTTCCACCTTAATCATCTCAAACTCAATCCTAAAAAAAATTTAAATTATCCTTTTCACCCCTAAATTCAACTCCCTACCCATTCAACTCTGGACTAAAGACATCACAGCCCTTAATTGCTCCCTCTCCACCTCCAATACGGTCAAATCGCTGGGGATCAGCATTGATCAGAACCTTACTCTCATCCCCCACATCAAAAATACAGCAAGAAGTGCTCTCTCCACCCTACACCACCTCAAAAAAGTTAAACCTTTCATTCCAGCTGATGATTTCAAAATCGTCGTACAATCTCTTGTCCTATCCAGGATTGAATATGGTAACGCCACTCTGGCAGGCACCCCCAAAGTCCACCTGGCTCCAATTAAATCTGTCCTCAACATAGCCGCCAGACTTATTTCTGACTGTCGAAAATTGGACCACATTTCCCCTGTCCTCAAAAACCTGAACTGGCTCCCAATCGAAGGTTGATCCACCTACTAGATTGCTTGCATTACCCATAAAGCTCTTCACCAAGACACCCCCTCTTACCTGTCAAGCAAACTACAAAAAGCAGGGAGCACTAGATCCCTGAGAAGTACAAACTCCCTTGTCCTTATCCCTCCCAAACTCAAATGCAAAAAGACCCAATCTCGTGCATTCTCTGGTAATGACCCCACTATCTGGAATGCACTACCCAAAGACCTTCGCTGCAACCCCTCCTATCCTCTCTTCAAAAGGAGACTCAAAACTCTTCTCCTCAATAAATACTGCAGTTCTTAATTTTTATTGATCTTGAACTTCCTCTTCACCCTTCTATCACTCTCTCTCTGTCACTCAACATTCTCCCCCTTCCATCTCACCCACCCCCCTTCTCAACATCTTTCTTAGCGCCATCTTCTACTCTCCCTGCACAGCCTCTACTCCGCTCTACCGACCCCTTTCACTAACTTACCACTTTGTAAATTTTCTTTTTCCTTTAATTTCTCCTGCTCATTTCAACTTATATATTTTACTTAATATGTACTTGCTCTGTTCATGTATCATCACTATGTAAAGCGACCTGATACTCTCGGGTCCAGCAGCGCTATATAAAACTTTTTAAATAAAATAAATAAATAAATAAATAAAGTTTTATACAACCTTTTGTTAAGTGGTACGTGGAGTTGCCAATGCTCAGCATAGTGTAACTCTGTCCCCGTAAATGATTATGTGGCTCTTACGTATACAAATACAAATACAAACACTGTGTTCACTTACACTCGAAAACACATACAAATGTGAAGCATAGGATGCAGTCATTCACCCGTTCACACTAGGCTCGGGTGAACAGAATCATTATAAACAGCAATTAGCCCTCGCCATAGGGGGTGGACGTGGGGCAAGATGGGGGGGTTGAATGTTGCTGACCCCACTTACTTCACCAAAAGGTCCATCAGTCCAGGGCACCTATGTGTCTCCGCTCCTGACCGCTGGTACGGTCCGTGGGAGTGGCTGCCATTTGTCCTGCTGTACTGCCTCACTGATAGGTCAGGGGCATAACAAATGCCCTCCTCAGCCCCCACGGTGCGGGGGGCCCCACTCTCTTCAGTAAATGAAGGGGGCCCCCTCAGCTCTTCGGTGAGAGCTGTGAGAGAGGCTTAGGCTTGCGCTAAAGCAAGCCTCTCTCCCTCTAAAGCAGGTGCAAGCTGTCTGCAGCCTGCTCTGAGCCCCTCCCGCTGACTGAAGAGAAACAATGTAACAACTTACATTGTTTCTCTTCAGTCAGAGCCTGGCCGGAAAAAGGATGGGGGTGGGGGCCCAGAGACAGCATTCCCCACAGGGCTCTGCTCCTCTGAGAAGAGACAAGGACAAGGATGGGGTGGGGGCCCCAGAGACAACATTCTCCATGGCAATGCTCATATGAGAAGGGATGAGGCAGCAAAATGGTGCCCTCAGGTAAGCACTATTGTTAGAACACACCATGGGTGTCTGCAGGGGGGGTAAGAGGGGGGCAGTTGCCCCCCCCCGGATCGCCAGTGTGTCTGGTGTGGGCCCAGTCAGGGCCGGCACTAGTCCATCATGCTTTTGAAATGGTGCCATTGTTCTAGGTGGCAGCCCCCACCATTGGGTGGGAATGGGGCAAGGGGGTGGCCGAGAAGGCAGAGGGGAGAAGGGTGCAAGGTGGAGAGGAGAAGGGTGCAAGGTAGAGGGGAGAAGGGTGCAAGGCGGAGGGGAAAAGGATGCACGGCAGAGGGGAAAAGGGTGCAAGGCAGAGAGGAGAAGGGTGCAAGACGGAGGGGGGAATGGTGCAAGGCAGAGAGGAGAAGGGTGCAAGGCAGAGGGGAGAAGGGTGCAAGGCAGAGGGGAGAAGTGTGCAAGACAGAGAGGAGAAGGGTGCAAGGCAGAGAGGAGAAGGGTGCAAGGTGGAGAGGAGAGGGTTCAAGGCAGAGAGGAGAGGGTGCAAGGCGGAGGGGAGTAGGGTACAAGGTGGAGAGGAGAAGGGTGCAAGGTAGAGAAGGGTGCAAGGCGGAGGGGAGAAGGGTGCAAGGCAGAGGGGAGAAGGGTGCAAGGCAGAGAGGAGAAAGGTGCAAGGCAGAGGGGAGAAGGGTACAAGGCAGAGGGGAGAAGGGTGCAAGGTGGAGCAGAGAAGGGTGCAAGGTAGAGAAGGGTGCAAGGTGGAGGGGAGAAGTGTGCAAGGCGGAGGAGAGAAGGGTGCAAGGCAGAGGGGAAAAGGGTGCAAGGCAGAGGGGAAAAGGGTGCAAGGCAGAGAGGAGAAGGGTGCAGGGCAGAGGGGAGAATGGTGCAAGGCAGAGTGGAGAAGGGTGCAAGGCAGAGGGGAGAAGGGTGCAAGGCAGAGGGTAGAGGTGTGCAAGGCAGAGAGGAGAAGGGTGCAAGGCAGAGAGGAGAAGGGTGCAAGGTGTTGGGGAAAAGGGTGCAAGGCAGAGAGGAGAGGGTGCAAGGCAGAGGGGAGAAGGGTACAAGGTGGAGAGGAGAAGGGTGCAAGGTAGAGAAGGGTGCAAGGCGGAGGGGAGAAGGGTGCAAGGCAGAGGAGAGAAGGGTGCAAGGCAGAGAGGAGAAAGGTGCAAGGCAGAGGGGAGAAGGGTACAAGGCAGAGGGGAGAAGGGTGCAAGGCGGAGCAGAGAAGGGTGCAAGGTAGACAAGGGTGCAAGGCGGAGGGGAGTAGGGTGCAAGGCAGAGGGGAGAAGGGTGCAAGGCGGAGAGGAGAAGGGTGCAAGGTAGAGAAGGGTGCAAGGCGGAAGGGAGAAGGGTGCAAGGCAGAGAGGAGAAGGGTGCAAGGCAGAGAGGAGAAGGGTGCAAGGCAGAGGGGAAAAGGGTGCAAGGCGGAAAGGAGAAGGGTGCAAGGCAGAGGGGAGAAGGGTGTGAGGCAGAGGGGAGAAGGGTGCAAGGCGGAAGGGAGAAGGGTGCAAGGCAGAGGGGAGAAGGGTGCAAGGCAGAGAGGAGAAGTGTGCAAGGCAGAGGGGAGAAGGGTGCAAGGCGGAGCAGAGAAGGGTGCAAGGTGGAGAGGAGAATGGTGCAAGGTAGAGAAGGGTGCAAGGTGGAGGGGAGAAGGGTGCAAGGCAGAGAGGAGAAGGGTGCAAGGCGGAGGGGATAAGGGTGCAAGGTGGAGGGGAGAATGGTGCAAGGCAGAGAGGAGAAGGATTCAAGGCAGAGAGAAGAAGGGTGCAAGGCAGAGGGGAGAAGGGTGCGAGGGGGAGAAGGGGGCAAGGCAGAGGGGAGAAGGGTGCAAGGCAGAGAGGAGAAGGGAGCAAGGCGGAGGGGAGGATGGTGCAAGGCGGAGGGGAGAAGGGTGCAAGGCAGAGGGGAGAAGGGTGCAAGGTGGAGAGGAGAAGGTTGCAAGGCGGAGGGGGAGAAGGGTGCAAGGCAGAGGGGAGGAGAGTGCAAGGCAGAGAGGAGAAGAGAGCAAGGTGGAGGGAAGAAGGGTGCAAGGCAGAGGGGATAAGGGTGCAAGGCAGAGGGGAGAAGGGTGCAAGGCAGAGAGGAGAAGGGTGCAAGGTAGAGAAGGGTGCAAGGCGGAGGGGAGAAGGGTACAAGGCAGAGAGGAGAAGGGTGCAACCGGGAGTGGGGGAAGGGTGCAAGGCAGAGGGGAGAAGGGTGCAAGGCAGAGAGGAGTAGGGTGCAAGGTAGAGGATAGTGCAAGGCAGAGAGGAGAAGGGTGCATGGAAGAGGAGAGAAGGGTACAACGGGGAGGGGAGAAGGGTGCAAGGCAGAGGGGAGAAGGGTGCAAGGTAGAGAGGAGAAGGGTGCAAGGCAGAGCGGAGAAGGGTGCAAAGCAGAGGGTAGAAGGGTGCAAGGCAGAGGGGAGAAGGGTGCAAGGCAGAAAGGAGAAGGGTGCAAGGCAGAGGGGAGAATGGTGCAAGGCAGAGGTGTAGTAGGGTGCAAGGCAGAGGGGAGAAGGGTGCAAGGCAGAGGGTACAAGGGTGCAAGGCAGAGCAGAGAATGGTGCAAGGCTTAGGGGAGAAGAGTGCAAGGCAGAGGGGAGAAGGGTGCAAGGTAGAGGTGAGAAGGGTGCAAGGCAGAGTGGAGAAGGGTGCAAGGCAGAGGGGAGAAGGTTGCAATGCAGAGGGGAGAAGGGTGCAAGGCAGATAGGAGAAGGGTGCAAGGCAGAGGGGAGAATGGTGCAAGGCAGAGGTGGAGTAGGGTGCAAGGCAGAGGGGAGAAGGGTGCAAGGCAGAGGGGAGAAGGGTGCAAGGCAGAGCAGAGAATGGTGCAAGGCAGAAGGAGAAGAGTGCAAGGCAGAGGGGAGAAGGGTGCAAGGCAGAGGGAGAAGGGTGCAAGGCAGAGAGGAGAAGGGTGCAAGGCAGAGGGGCGAAGGGTGCAAGGTAGAGAAGGGTGCAAGGCAGAGGGGAGAAGGGTGCAAGGCAGAGAGAAGAAGGGTGCAAGGCAGAGAGGAGAAGGGTGCAAGGCAGAGAGGAGAAGGGTGCAAGGCAGAGGGCAGAAGGGTGCAAGGTGGAGCAGAGAAGGGTGCAAGGTGGAGCGGAGAAGGGTGCAAGGTAGAGAAGAGTGCAAGGCGGAGGGGAGAAGGGTGCAAGGTGGAGAGGAGGATGGTGCAAGGTAGAGAAGGGTGCAAGGTGGAGGGGAGAAGGGTGCAAGGCAGAGAGGAGAAGAGTGCAAGGCGGAGGGGATAAGGGTGCAAGGCAGAGGGGAGAAGGGTGAAAGGCAGAGAGGAGAAGGGTTCAAGGCAGAGAGGAGAAGGGTGCAAGGCAGAGGGGAGAAGGGTGCAATGTGGAGGGGGAGAAGGGTGCAAGGCAGAGGGGAGAAGGGTGCGAGGCAGAGAGGAGAAGGGTGCAAGGCTGAGGGGAGAAGGGTGCAAGGCGGAGGGGAGAAGGGTGCAAGGCAGAGGGAAGAAGGGTGCAAGGTGGAGAGGAGGAGGTTGCAAGGCGGAGGGGGAGAAGGGTGCAAGGCAGAGGGGAGAAGGGTGAAAGGCAGAGAGGAGAAGGGAGCAAGGTGGAGGGATTCAGGGAAGAAGGGTGCAAGGCAGAGGGGAGAAGGGTGCAAGGCAGAGAGGAGAAGGGTGCAAGGTAGAGAAGGTGGCAAGGCGGAGGGGAGAAGGGTACAAGGCAGAGAGGAGAAGGGTGCAACGGGAAGTGGGAGAAGGGTGCAAGGCAGAGGGGAGAAGGGTGCAAGGCAGAGGGGAGAAGGGTGCAAGGCAGAGAGGAGTAGGGTGCAAGGTAGAGGAGAGTGCAAAGCAGAGAGGAGAAGGGTGCATGGCAGAGGGGAGAAGGGTACAACGGGGAGGGGAGAAGGGTGCAAAGCAGAGGGGAGAAGGGTGCAAGGCAGAGAGGAGAAGGGTGCAAGGTAGAGAAGGGTGCAAGGCGGAGGGGAGAAGGGTACAAGGCAGAGAGGAGAAGGGTGCAACGGAGAGTAGGAGAAGGGTGCAAGGCAGAGGGGAGAAGGGTGCAAGGCAGAGGGGAGAAGGGTGCAAGGCAGAGAGGAGCAGGGTGCAAGGTAGAGGAGAGTGCAAAGCAGAGAGGGGAAGGGTGCATGGCAGAGGGGAGAAGGGTACAATGGGGAGGGGAGAAGGGTGCAAGGCAGAGAGGAGAAGGGTGCAAGGCAGAGAGGAGAAGGGTGCAAGGCAGAGAGGAGAAGGGTGCAAGGCAGAGAGGAGAAGGGGGCAAGGCAGAGGGGAGAAGGGTGCAAGGCAGAGGGGAGAAGGGTGCAAGGCAGAGCGGAGAATGGTGCAAGGCTGAGGGGAGAAGAGTGCAAGGCAGAGGGGAAAAGGGTGCAAGGTAGAGGTGAGAAGGGTGCAAGGCAGAGTGGAGAAGGGTGCGAGGCAGAGGGGAGAAGGTTGCAATGCAGAGGGGAGAAGGGTGCAAGGCAGATAGGAGAAGGGTGCAAGGCAGAGGGGAGAATGGTGCAAGGCAGAGGTGGAGTAGGGTGCAAGGCAGAGGGGAGAAGGGTGCAAGGCAGAGGGGAGAAGGGTGCCAAGCAGAGCAGAGAATGGTGCAAGGCAGAAGGAGAAGAGTGCAAGGCAGAGGGGAGAAGTGTGCAAGGCAGAGGGAGAATGGTGCAAGGCAGAGAGGAGAAGGGTGCAAGGCAGAGGGGAGAAGGGTGCAAGGTAGAGAAGGGTGCAAGGCAGAGGGGAGAAGGGTGCAAGGCAGAGAGGAGAAGGGTGCAAGGCAGAGAGGAGAAGGGTGCAAGGCAGAGGGTAGAAGGGTGCAAGGTAGTGAGGAGAAGGGTGCAAGGCAGAGAGGAGAAGGGTGCAAGGCAGAGAGGAGAAGGTTGCAAGGTCAAGAAGGGTGCAATGCGGAGGGGAGAAGGGTGCAAGGTAGAGGGGAGACGGGTGCAAGGCAGAGAGGAGAAGGGTGCAAGGTGGAGAGGAGAAGGGTGCAAGGCAGAGGGGAGAATGGTGCAACGGGAGGGGGAGAAGGGTGCAAGGCAGAGGGGAGAAGGGTGCAAGGTGGAGAGGAGAAGGGTGCAAGGCAGAGGGGAGAATGGTGCAATGGGGAAGGGCAGAAGAGTGCAAGGCAGAGGGGAGAAGGGTGAAAGGCAGAGAGGAGGAGGGTGCAAGGTAGAGAGGAGGAGGGTGCAAGGTAGAGAAGGGTGCAATGCAGAGGAGGAGAAGGGTGCAAGGCAGAGGGGATAAGGGTGCAAGGAAGAGAGGAGAATGGTGCAAGGCAGAGGGGAGAAGGGTGCAAGGCAGAGAGGAGAAGGGTGCAAGGCAGAGGGGAGAAGAGTGCAAGGCAGAGAGGAGAAGGGTGCAAGGCAGAGAGGAGAAGGATGGAAGGTAGAGAAGGGTGCAATACAGAGAGGAGGAGGGTGAAAGGCAGAAGGAGGGTGCAAGGTAGAGAAGGGTGCAAGGTGGAGGGGGAGAAGGGTGCAAGGCAGAGGGGAGAAGGGTGCAAGGCAGAGAGGAGAAGGGTGCAAGGCAGAGTGGAGAAGGGTGAAAGGCAGAGAGGAGAAAGGTGCAAGGCATAGAGGATAAGGGTGCAAGGTAGAGAAGGGTGCAAGGTGGAGGGGGAGAAGGGTGCAAGGCAGAGGGGAGAAGGGTGCAAGGCAGAGAGGAGAAGGGTGCAAGGCAGAGGGGAGAAGGGTACAAGGCAGAGAGGAGAAGGGTGCAATGCAGAGGGGAGAAGAGTGCAAGGCAGAGAGGAGAAGGGTGCAAGGCAGAGGGGATAGGGTGCAAGGCAGAGGAGAGAACGGTGCAAGGCAGAGGGGAGAAGGGTGCAAGGCAGAGAGGAGAAGGGTGCAAGGCAGAGGGGAGAAGGGTGCAAGACAGAGGAGAGAAGAGTGCAAGGTGGAGGAGAGAAGGGTGCAATGCAGAAGGGAAAAGGGTGCTAGGCAGAGAGGAGAAGGGTGCAAGGCAGAGGGGAGAAGGGTGCAAGGCAGAGGAGAGAAGGGTGCAAGGCAGAGGGGGGAAGGGTGCAAGGCAGAGCGGAGAATGGTGCAAGGCAGAGAGGAGAAGGGTGCAAGGCAGAGGGTAAAATGGTGCAAGGCAGAGGGGAGAATTATGCAAGGTAGAGAGAGAGTAGAGAGAGAGTCAGTGGAGAGAGAGTAGAGCGAGAGAGTGGAGAGAGAGAGTGGAGAGAGAGTGGAGAGAGAGTGGAGAGAGAGAGAGAGTGGAGAGATAGAGTGGAGAGAGAGTGAAGAGAGAGGGAGAGAGTGGAGAGAAAGAGAGAGTGGAGAGACAGTGGAGAGAGACAGTGGAGAGAGAGAGAGTGGAGAGAGAGTAGAGAGAGAGAGAGTGGAGAAATAGTGGAGATGGACTGTGGAGAGAGAGAGAGAGAGAGGAGAGAGTGTGGAGAGACAGTGGAGAGAGTGAGCGAGAGAGAGCGGAGAAAGAGAGAGTGGAGAGAGAGAGAGTGGATAGAAAGACAGTGGAGAGAGAGTGGAAAGAGAGTGGAGAGAGAGTGGAGAGATTGGAGAGAGAGAGTGGAGAGAGATTAGAGAGAGAGAAGAGAGATTGTGGAGAGAGATTGAGTGGTTAGAGAGTGGGAGTGGTGAGAGAGTAGAGAGAGAGTGGAGGGAGACAGTGGAGAGATAGAGTAGCTAGAGAGGGTGGAGAGAGAGTGAGAGAGTGGAGAGAGAGTGGAGAGAGACAGTGGAGAGAAAGAGAGAGAGAGAGTGAGAGAGTGGAGAGAGAGTAGAGAGAGAGAGAAGGGAGAAAGGGTGGAGAGAGAGAGAGTGGAGAGAGAGTAGAGAGAGGGTGGAGAGAGAGTGAGAGAGTGGAGAGAGAGTGGAGTGGAGAGAGAGTGGGTAGAGAGAGAGTGGAGAGAGAGTGGAGAGAGACAGTGGAGAGAGATAGTGGAGAGACAGAGAGTGGAAAGAGAGTAGAGAGAGAGAGAGAAGGGAGAGAGGGTGGAGAGAGAGGGAGTGGAGGGAGACTGTGGAGAGAGTAGAGAGAGAGAGGGAGGGAGAGAGTGGAGAGAGAGTAGAGGGAGAGAAAGTGGAGAGAGAGAGACAGTGGAGAGAGACAGTGGAGATAGAGTGGACAGAGTTGAGAGAGAGAATGGAGAGATAGAGAGTGAAGAGAGAGTAGAGACTGACTGACTGACTCAAAGACTGAATACTGACTAACCGAGAGTCTGACTGGCTGAGAAACTGACTGAGCGAGAGAGAGAGAGAGAGAGAGAGAGAGAGAGAGAGAGAGAGAGAGAGAGAGAGAGAGAGAGAGAGAGAGACTGGCTGACTGAGAGAGTGACTGACTGACTGACAGAGAGAGAGACTGACTGACTGACAGAGACTGACTGACTGAGGTAGAGAGATACTGACTGACAGAGAGAGAGAGACTGGCTGAAAACAGTGGGCGTTTTGTTCAAGTGGACATATCAGCTGTTAGAAATCTATATGTGAACCATGTTGGTGCAGCAAGTGAATTATGTGACTGTGAAAATAAAACCATTTGTTTCTCTCTTTTTATGTGATATTAAACCAGTGACTGCGGTCAATTAACAAGCAGTGGTTAGCACCTTGCATGATTAGGCAGAAACCAGCCTTAGATGTACAAATTAGTATTACCTGACTTGACAGCCTTTTAAAAAAATTCTTAGACGTGTTACTTACATATAGTCAAGCCAAGCTAAAGCAAAAATATATTTTCAACAGCTTACAAACACGTGTAAAAATCCTCTGAAGCATTGAGCCCAGTTGGAGTCTATATATATATATAGTCGAGGTTACTGGCACAGGGACTCAAAGGGTGTGTAAGCATGACTCAGGTGCTTAGGCTTCCCCATGGTATGTCATCATTGAGCTCATGTAGGTCCGTCCGTAGCCTATGCACCCACCTTTGTTCAAAGGTTAACAAAGGTCTTGTCATATATGTATGTGTTTGCTTTACCAACAACCTGAGTGCAAACCCACTTCGCTCATGGCAATAAAAATTGAAATGCCTTACATAATCAGGCAGCCCAAAGGCAGATAAGGAAGTCAGAGAATTTTTTATCCTTAAAATTTTATTTTCAGCTACACTAGACCCCTGCAAGGGTTCTGGAGTGTCTTTTCTTACAAATTATTGTAAAGATTGGCCATTTCAGCATAACCCAGAATTAATTGCCTCTAGTACTCCGCCATTTCCAAATGGTATGTACCTGGGAAGAGGTTACAGAGCAAGGCAACATACCAATCGCTTCCGATATTTTGGAGGACAGATGGCACTTCCCATCAAAAATTTAAAGTCCAAAATATCTCACAGGGGAAGGCAAAACTGCAGTTTCCCTTTCTTCACCAGATTGGTGAGGTGATAAGCTGAGCCTTTCCTCCACTGACCCAGGGGTAAGACCAATGCGTCCACTTCATCTTTAAGGTTCAATAAAAGATTGAGGGAGACTCTGTAGACCCTTGTGGGAGGCGGCTCCATGAAAGTGGAGACCCTAATTATGTAAATGAGAAAAGACACTGACTCTCCTCATGCAAGGGAATGAAAAAGAAGGCAGAACAAAAATAAACCAACGTGAACCATGGGGCGCTGGTAGGGATGCAGGACAGATTGGTAGTGTGTTTGTGGATCACAGGGAAGCTTAGGATAACCACATTATTAAGAGAATAGATGTATGAACCTGTACATATTGGCTTTCCCCACCTTGCATATTGGGAGAACCGGGGTGTAACAATAGGTACCAGAGTCCCTTGCTGAATCTATTCTGCTCTGAATGCCTTTCTCTGCTTCAAGTTTTAGTGGGTACTGAGGTATTCTGGGTAACGTCTGTGTGTTGAATTCTACCTTTAAGGGCTCCATTGCAGAGATTAAATCTACGATGGACCACAATGTGGACACTACCTTTGAAAGCAATTCAGTTAAATCAGAAGACATGACGAGGGCCCACTCAGTCTGCCATCCAATGCAAATGATAGTCCAGGCGCGGCCAGTACAGGTAAGAACGGTGGGGCAGGGTGGGGCGGGCAAGGGGGTAGTCGACATACGGCGGGGTAGGATAAGAAATAAAAATAAATAGATAAAACCATTTACCTTGCGCTTGCCGCATCGCCAGGTCGGCGAGGAGGCGAGCTCAAGGTAAGTAATTTTATTTATTTATTTATTTTATATTCCGTATCCCATTGTATGTCGACTTCCCATCTTCCCCGCCTCATCTAACCGCCTCACTGTTCTTCCCTGTACTGGCCGTGCCTGTAATAGTCAACTGATTCTTAACATTTAGCAACAATCATTGCACAAAAGCTGCATCCACAGCCTTCTAAGTCATCTCATACTGGCTTTGCCTAAGTACATTTCAGACCCATTCTTAAGTCTGTCCAAATAATGAGCCAGAGGTGCATCCTTATTTTGCTTCCAATTGACAATTTAGGTCCAGTTAGTTTTTACAAAACCCATCTTCAGGATCGCTTTCAACAATGAATCCTTTATTGCATACAAATTTCCATCATTCCCAGGCTGCACCCTCATCCATGGCACTTTCTCTATGTCCCTCACTTGGAGTCATCAACCTTAACAATTAATTCACATCTGCCCAATTGGGTCTGTACACTTCAAACACACTGTGAAACTGTTTCTTTTTGCTCATTAAGTCAGAGCGAGTCTATAGTCTACAGACCACAACTTGGATAGGGAGAGGCTAGAGGTTGTCTAGACATCCATCCAGCAGTTTCTTCAAGCTTTCAAGAGTGAATGTAGGTCTTCATTCTTACCGGTTCCGATGCTCATGGGCTGAATGAGCACGTGCACCAGACAGATCCACAGTAGTAGATGACCTGTTTGCTTTACTATTAGCTGCCACTCATATAGCTTTGCAGGACTCACTTGATTGTTACCTCCTTGTGCGGCAGTCACCTGTGGTCACATGGGCGCTGCTCCGTTTCCAGGTGCAAATCCAGCTAGGCCTCTGGCCTCTATTTGCCAGCATTAGGAATATGTCCAACAAATTCTCCTTCCTTGTACCCACGCCCTCTTTCTTCTCTTGTGTTTCTGTGATCTAGGGGAATAGGTAGGAAGGAGGGAGAGCAGTTGGAGCAGAAGTCCTAACCCTGCCCCTAATGTGGCTAATTTGGTATTCCAAGATCTTCTTTGTACCTTTTATAATCCAAAAATAGGATTCTTACTTTCACTTATGTTTCTTCATGCCACCTAGCCCCTTCGATGCTCATGACGAGCTCAGCTCGTCATGAGGCATGTTTGAGCTGTGCTTATGACGAGCTGAGCTCGTCATGAACAATGGGAAAGTCTACAAAGTAGCAAAGGAGGGGAAAACCATCAGCAGCGATGGTGTTAACACTGTTTGGCATTCATTTTGCAGATTAGCTAATCTCTCTATGTCAAAGGTACCATGATGCAGAAAAGACGTCTTCCATCCTCTCTATTGAGGCCCACCCCCTCCTTTAAGTATTTGCTCATGTGTTTACCATCACGTTGGTACAGGGTGTAGGCAGGTGTCCCTTTCAGTTGGGGCTCACTATGTTTAGAATGTCCGGACCCCATTGGGATTCCTTACAGTACAATCACACTTGGGTTGAAGATATAAAAGGGTCTGTAAACCATGTGATCATCCCATGAAGGGAGTTAGGGATGAAAAAGAAAGCAGGATAAGGTTCCCATCAGTCAATATTTATTCTAACTGATTTCATGGAGGGGGTGGGTGAAAGAGAAGGTATTGCACACTCACATCTAAAGATTCCCTTGTGTACAATGAACCTTCAGTCCTGGGGAGTCTTGTGAAGCTGTTGAGCTGCTAGATCAAAGGGTCTCTTTCTCTCACCCATTCATCCTTCACAGGTCTACAATTTGGGTCCTGGTACTTTTGCCAATCTTCCCCATTACCATATTATTTCTAGAGCCCTCTCACTCTATACCATGGGGTTACACTCATACTTCTTTACCCTTCTGGACTCCTCTCAGTCCCATTTATCTCTCCATTTTCCTTTTATTTTTCCTACCATCACCTACCCTGATGACAATTGTGTGCTTCTTTTTGACGGCACCTTAGTCACAGACAATGTAAGTCATTCAAGCAAGCAACAAACATGTTAAACACAGTTAAACTTTTACCTAATATTTTTGTTCAATCTGTGCCCGTATACAAGCCAATTATAAAGTTCTGCACTGGGCCATTCTCCACCTCAGGAACACTGGAGAAACAGCTCCTTTATATTTGACATTTGGGGTCCACATGTGGATCCATGTCCAACACTCCTCTGCTTCTTTTAGTGGAGGCAGTTTCTGCCACCCCAATGCACTATTTGTTACAAATAAAACACAACACGTCGGCAAATCTAAAGTCCAACTAGCGTTTAATCAGGAGTGGCCCGTGCAGGTAAGAGCGGTGGAGTGGTGGAGCCAGGAAAGGGGATTTGACAGACAACCTCAAGGGAAAATTAAATAAATAAAAATTTTTCCCTTGTCGTCGCCTATTGAAATCCCCCCTAACCGGCCCCACCTCTCTTATCAGCTTCAGCACAATCGTTCACAAGGAACTCATTTAAACAAGTATTTTGGTACTTTAGCAAATATCTCACTTTTTTTAATGATTTGATCATAGACCAGAAGTAAAAATGTATACAGTCAATCTTGTTCAAAATGGTTAGCACTATTCAATATTTCCTTTGATCTCTAAATAGAGAAGAGTAGCCTGAAAGAAGAAAAAATTTACACACTCACTTCAGCCGAAGTGGGTGAATTTTATTTGCAAATACACAGTTATTAATAAAAATATATACTCACAAAACACAACACATATACAGCTAGATTCATGAAGCATTTTTGCTGGCGCAAACGGTGCGAATCGCAGAATTCGGCCGTTTGCGCCTGCAAAAATGGCATTTGAAATTCATCATAGGGTCATGTACTCGCAATTTTAGAAATCGCAAAAAAATGCAATTTTTCAAATTGCGATCGCATTTAAAGAATCCCAATTTGAGATTCCTTAAATGCTATTCAAGACCCAATAAAAAATTGCGATTTCGCTATTTATTGCCGCTATTTACCGCAAAGTCAGACTTC
The DNA here is from genome assembly GCF_964263255.1 of Lissotriton vulgaris. Classification (NCBI taxonomy): domain Eukaryota; kingdom Metazoa; phylum Chordata; class Amphibia; order Caudata; family Salamandridae; genus Lissotriton; species Lissotriton vulgaris. The sequence continues at coordinate 166,452,206 of NC_141691.1, read as the reverse complement.
GTGGTAAATAGCGAAAACTGAGAAAAATGCACTTTTGTGCATTTTTCTCAGTTGTATGTTACACACACACATGTCCTTTGGACATGTGTGTGCGCAACATAAGTCTAAATTTACATTTCAGGGGTGCTACAGGGTGTCCTGTGGACACCCCTAGCACTATTGAAATCGCATCCTTATTTGCGATTAGCAAATTGCTAATCGCAATTAAGGAATAACTCCCCATTCATTCCTATGGGCCTTTAGGCCCATGGGAATGAATGGGGAGTTATTCCTTATTTGCGATTAGCAATTTGCTAATCGCAAATAAGGAATGTGTAGGAATCGCAATTTATATTGCGATTCCTACATGAATCCCGTTTTGCAAGTCCTTAATAGCGATTCCTTAATAATCGCTATTAAGGACTCGCAAAACGGGATTTTGATGAATCTAGGGAATTGATACTATTTACATACTTATAAAAAAAGGTAATGAGAGTGCTTTATGTGTCCCCAGTGAAGTGACCATAACCAGCATGTGTTCAAACATAAAGTGACTATTTAAATTTAAAAAAAAAGAAGTCGGTTATTGGAATTGAAAGGATGTCCTTTAGGGATTCTTAATAAATCATTAGGTCCTAGAGTATGTTCTAGTGTTCTTTGGACTATCCTTTACAGGGTACAGATGACGTTTCAACCTCATTAAGGATATCGGGGTCTCTTCAGGACAGGAATTCTGGGGACCAAGGGCACTGTGGTTTTTGCCAAGGCACCAATTCACTGGACCGTTAATTCTCAATGGTCCAACCCTAAATCCCTGGGTTCTAAGAAGGTAAACCCTCCAAAGTAACAGAATGTCTTCACCTTAATAGGTAGGAAGTCACGATATTAAATGAATATCCATTCATGGACAAATTTGGCCTACATCCGGCATCCTTATCCCCAACTCCGGAATTCTATTCACGGAGTGGCTGTTCAATAATCCTCATTCCGGGCACACTGAGTCGATGCTCTTACCTGCACGGGCCACTGCTGCTTTTAATTTAAAATAGCGAGCAGCAAAACAAAAGAACAAAAAAGACAATCAGCCTGATTCATGAAGTAAAATTGCGCCCGCAATCGCTGCGAAAATGCGAATGCGGGCGCAATTTCCGTAATCGGCATTCAACATCAAAATAGCGAATTCGCAATCACATATTTGCGAATTCGCTAATATATTCGCAGAATCCCGGCAGGTGAGCATTAGCGAATCGGAAATAGCGACACACCACGGAATCTGCGAAAATAATAGCGAAATCGCAATTTAATCGCAATCGGTATTCAAGAAAAATCGCTATTAGCGAAAAACCCAAAAATCGCTATTTGCACCGCGCAAAATAAGGACAACTCAAAGCAGGTGGTAACCATGAAAGCCATGCAAAAAAAACATTCAAAAAAACGTTGTCCTATCACCAACAGGTACTGGCCTGACCAATCACACATAAGGACCATCATCATGAGCAGCATTAGGAGTCCCACAATGCCAGGAATGTACATGGTGGTGAGGCGTCGCAGGCTAGAGCGATTAGCACGGAGGAGACGCAGGATCCAGGACAGGATATTCTGCCAGCGGGTCACCTTGCTGGGCCAAACCAGAGAGCAGATATATGCTAAATACCGGCTGAATGGGGAAATGATAATGCAGCTAATACAGGACCTTGACCCCCTGATGCAGCACCCAACAAGCCGTACCAATGCTGTGCCTACACATGTGCAGGTATTGTGTAGCCTGCACCTCCTGGCCTCCGGGAGTTTCCAGGGGATAGTAGCGGCTGCTGGGGGGATATCCCAGCCCACCATGTCACGCTGCCTCCACACTTTTGTTGACGCCATGCTCACCCAGCTACACCGTCACATCAAATTCCCCGCCAGCCAACAGGAATTGGACATGACCAAGCTACAATTCTACAATGTAGCCCATTTTCCACATGTGCTCGGATGCATAGACTGTACCCACGTCGCCATCTGCCCACCAGCTGGCATGGAGTATATGTTCCGCAATAGAAAGTCCTACCGTTCCCTCAACATCCAGATGGTCTGCAATGCTAAGACATACATCACTGACATTGTCGCACAGTACCCAGGGAGTACCCATGACTCCTTCATTTTCCGGCACAGCGGCCTCCACACACGACTGGTCAGGGGAGAGTTTGGGGAAGGACACCTACTTGGTAAGTACACTTTGTTGGAAATGTCACATTGGTAAGATGTAACAGCGCAGCACAGGCAATCACCATCTGCTCCTCTCATTCAGGTGACAGTGGCTACGCCCTTCGTGAATACCTCCTGACCCCATACCTCAACCCTGCTACACCCCAGCAACGGCGCTACAATGTTGCACACATACGGACAAGGAATTGCATAGAAAGGACATTTGGCATGCTCAAGAGCAGGTTCCGCATACTGCACAAGACAGGTGGGGCCATGTATTACAGTCCTGAAAAGTGCTGCCGCATTGTGGCTGTCTGCGCAATACTACATAACATTGCAACCAAGCGCCGGATACCTGTTGACATCTCTGGCAGTGAATCTGAGGGGGACAACCGGCCACCTGCACATGCGCGCCATGCACATGGGGAGAACCCAGCAGAAGGGCACAGACGTCGCAACCACATCACAGTGAACAGTTTCTAGTACAACCACTTCCATCACCCCACAAATCAACAATGCATGCAAAATGTAATGATGACACAACGCTAATGTGTGTAGCAAAATAAATGTATTTGTTCAATTCACAAAAATTAAAATAAGGTTCCAGTCCAAATAACTACAACAAACAGTATTACGCCATACTGCTGTGCATCACTACATGGCAGGCTTAACCTCAGCCTGTGCCATTGATTTTCTGCAGTTCTCAGGAGCGCCTAGTGCGCGTTCCGCCATAGCACCTCTGAGGGGCATCCTCCTCCGGGGCTTCAGGCAATGGGGTGGGCCTGGTGCTGCTGGTGTGTGGTGGGACCTGTGAGGCAGATTGAGAGCTGACGCTGGACGCCCCCTCACTCGCATCATCACCCCCCACAACAGATGGAATAGCTGGAGGGTGAAGAGCAATGACGGCCGTGGTGAGGGTCTCCAGCACCCTAGTCATGTCCTCGCTGCACTGTATTATTTGGTGCTGCTGGGTCAGGGAGCGCCGCGCCAAAAGAGAAGTAGCATTAGCTGCTACATAGCTTGCCCTGCTGTAAGTGGCCAGCCGGGTCATTAGTTGGCGGTGGCGCCGGCGTGCTCCACTGCTCCGTCTCGACATGGCAGCGGTGTTGGCCTCCATGGCTGCAGCCATGCGGGCCATTCCCTCACCCACACCGCCCATGACTGCAGTCATGTCGTCCAATCGTTCTCCCACACCTGCCATGGCTGCCCTCATGCCCTCCATGTGGCCTGCAACAGTGGCCACATTGCGCCCTATCATATGCAGCTGGAGCTGTATTGCTCCTTGCTGCTGTGCCTGGCGCTGGTGAATCCGAAGCATGCGTCTCTCGACGCTGAGCCGCGCCAGTCCCTGATCATTGGCCCGCCTGCTAGCTGGAGTGGAATGCCGGCGTGACCTGCCACGCCTGCCCTGCTGGCCTGAGTGTGTGGCTGGCCGCAGCGTGGAAACTGGCGCAGCCCCGGATGTAGAGGCGACAGCTGCTGGGGGTATGACCGCAGGTGTTGCAGGTGCGCCAGATGCAGGGGGTGTGACTGCTGGTGTGGCTGGTGTAGAAGATGCAGGGGGCACAGTGGTGACTGCCCTGGCTGCGGCTGTAGGAGGAGCAGCGGTAGCAGGTGGCACGATGGTGGTTGGCCTGGCAGCGGCTGTGGGTGCTGCACCAGTCGCAGGGGGGACACTGCAGGTGGTTCTTGCTGCTGGTGTTGATGCAGCGGCAGGGGCTGGTGCCTGGGTTGGTGGTGGCACCTCCTCCTCCTGGACCCCCTCATCGATTAGCAGCCTTTCGCTGTCGCTGCTATCGCCACCTGTGGGGGTAAGTGGTGGATCATTAGTTGCATGTATCTGGTAGACGTGCAGTTGCTACATGCATGCTGGGTGACATTCCCTGAATGGCAGTGGCTTTGTGTGCTTTGGGACCTGTCTGGCTGCATTGTGGTACTACAACATTGTGGCCAGACTACATCTCCCACAATGCTTCAGGACATTCCTTGATGTGCAACTATGGCATGCCTATGGGGCATTGGGGGAGCCTATTTGGTCATGGACATCCATAGGGGGCAGGGTCGCAGTCGCATGCCACTTACCTTGGGTGTCTTAGGTGGTGCGGGATGAGTCCAGTCTCGTAAATCCAACACAGGCCTCCTTCTCCAGGGTGTCCTCCACCTGGTCCTCCAGGGCAGTATTGGGTGGTACAGTTGGTCCTCCTCCTCCAGTGCCCGAGGACTCCCCAAGGCGCGCCGCCACCTTCTCCTTGGCACGGCCTCGGAGGTCGTACCAGCACTTCTTCAATTCTTCAAGGGACCTGTCCGCCACTCCCACCGAGTTCACTGTCGCGGCTATCCCCTGCCATATCCGGCGCTTCTCCTGTTCAGGGACCCTCCTAGAATCTGTGCCAAACAGTCTGTCATGATTGGCCACCACCCCCTCTATGAGGTGTTCAAGCTCCTGCTCCGAGAATTTCAATTTTCTTTTGCGCCCAGACGAGCTGCTGGTGCCAGGTGCAGGTTCCTCAGCCATTGATACAGGGTTGTGGTTCTGTGGTCTTTTTCCTGATTAGCTGCAGCTCTCCAAAATGCTCCCTCTCTCTCAGCCTCACTGTGGAGAATGGTGGTGGGAACCGGCAGCTTCCTGGTTGTGATGTCATCACTGGACTCGAAATGCGACTTCCTGTTTTCCCGATCTCGCGAGTTTGCGATCTCGCAAATAGCGATATCGCAAATAGCGATATCGCTATTTGCGAGGTCGCAGTCCAGGCGCGGGTAGCCGGAAATAGCGATTATTCTGCGATTCTCGGTCATCGCTAACGGAATTTGCGATCGCGTGCGAATCGCTTTTTTTTATCGCAATTCTTCATGAATTCGGATTTGCGATTTCTGAATAGCGATTCGCTTTTTTTCGCTATTACAGAATCGCAAATGCCGATTTTCATGAATATGGCGGAATGTGATTTCAACTGACCAGGGCTCTCGCTAGAAAATTGGCAGTTAGAATTTAAAGCTAAAAGCAAATAGATACAGAAAAGGTTTAGACAATATGCTACCGCACCTACCACCACAGTGGGCAAGGTTTAACAGGTGGTGCACAGAACCAGAAGTTCAACCCCTTTCAACTTCCAGTGGAGAAAACTTCAAATATAAACATATTTTGATGGTTCAGCACCCTTATTTTTCATATTCTTGGAAGTTCAGCATACTCCTTTTGGCATTTCATACACACAGTATATATGATTCAGAATCTTCGATAAATACTTAGAGGATAATTCTTTGTCATCTACTGCTATTAAAGAAATTAATAAAAAGAAGAAGATTATGAACAAAGAATTATCCTCTAAATATTTTTCGAGGACTCCGAATCATATTTACTGTGTATATGAAATGCTAAAAGAAGTGTGCTGAAGGTTGAAGAATGCGAAAAAAAGGTGTTGAACAATCAAAACATGTTTAGATCTAGTATATACACAATGTCTCTCAATACAACTCAATGTACCTAATGTAACATGACCATGTGACACGCATCTAAAATGCAAGTCAGAATCTTCCCCTCAAGGAATGTCAATGTCAAATGTTCTTGTTAAGCGCACATCTCATCGAGAGGTCTCATGGAGCACAGAATGGTCTTGTAGGGGAAGATATCATTTGCATACACAATACTAGCTCTCTTATTCTCATAAAACCCCTCTTCCCTTTACAGCTTTGGGAACAAGATTACACTATTGGAAACTGCGTAATGCACAACATGTAGCATTATGGCTTCTGGGTCTGCTAAGGCCATGAAAGATTTGTGATGAATGCAATGCCAGAGAATTCTTCAAGCAAATAGAGGAGTAATACATTCGTGATCACATATATGGTTATTAGTATTACCCTTCATAGGTGTATATGAATATCATACGAACAGATTTTAAGTATGTATTCAAATGACTTTTCCCCACACTCCACTTCAAAGCTCTTCAACAACTTTACTTTCTACTTATCTGCTTGTATTTTCCTGTTCTGTTCCATAAGATCTAACATCAACTCTACCCACACATTTGACGAGGGCTGCCATAACTAATAACTATGCTCTATGCACTAGCCCAACCACACATCTGTCTAATTCCACTTCAAAAACTTTGACCCTATCTTTCTTCTGACAGTTTAGTTGGCACCCAAGAAAACCCTCCACTGATGGTGTAATTGTGCTCCCTTCACTTTTCCCAACTTTTAATTTCACAAATCCTAAGTGAGCTCATCAGTCGAAAATCATTCTCTAGATATGGAAACTATGACATATCAAGCCAAAATGTCAGCCCACAGGTACAACACTGACATGATACTCCCTTTGCAAAAACTGCATTCCATAAAGGTACTAAAGATTTCAAAATGGTTTTTACTGCAGAAAACACTATTGTCATCAGTGATAAACTGTTGTGCTGTGCAGGTACGTTCATCTCAATACATTTCTCAAATTTAAAATAATTTCTTTGGGGGAAAGGATTGTCAGCTGCTTCGAATAACTTAACAGTGTTGGATGCAGTAGGTTGTAGAATGCTGCATACAGATTTCTAACTTTATTCAAGTCTAAACTCATTACAAATAGAGGGCTCGTGTTGGAACAGGAATGTCCCCTGCGTGCTTTACAGTCATGTTCCCCTGCTCTGTGTGCCCTACTGTGTGTATCTCGTATTCAGTTTTTTTTAATTTTGGCCATGGCCTCTTCCTAATCTACTGTGTTTGTGCAGAGGCTTACGCCTGTCCCTTGTGAGTGAGATACTGAACCTGTTCTGTGACTCAGACTCAGAGGCTCTCTCCAAGCATTCCCTAATTGTACAGACAGTGGACTGCCACCCCTCTCATGGGTTTTATCCATACAACGGTGGTGTTAGCATACCATGTTTTATGAATCTATAGTTGTGGCCATTTTTTTTTTATCTGTATCACTGGAATGGTGGCTACTGGCCCTCTTCTGTAAAGTTTTGCTTCTATACATTAAAAAGAACATAGCGCTAACAACCCAAATTTATGTTATGAATCTTTGTCCACCTATGTAGTCTCTGTGGTACATGCATGGTATGTATGAGTGAATCAACTCCAACTCCTCAATGATCAAGTGCAAGTCCCCCAACAACTCACTTGGTCAGACCATTCTGTCTTCGAATTTGACATTCAGTACCTTAATAAACTGAAAACTCACACCCAAACTGCGGAGACAATGGCAGAAGATATCAGCAGATAATTTTCAAAGCAGATTCATGAAGCCGCAGTTTCTCACATCAGACCATACGGATGGAGCATTGTCAAAATGTAATACAGCAGTGACCACAGCCATTGACCACCTTGCGCCGCATAAACCCTTTCTGAGTCGCCCCAACCGTCCGCAAGCTGCCTGGTTCACTCCTCTCTTGCGAAATCAGAAGCAACTATGCAGGAAGCTTGAAAGAGCATGACGCTCATCACATAACGAGACAGACAGGAAACGGTACTGTACCTCCATGACTAGCTATCATAAAAACATAAGAGTAGCGCATAAAACACACCTCCTGTCTCAATTGACGCAGGCAGGCAATTCTTCAAAAACACTATATCAAATCCTCCATTCCTTCACTAATCCAAAAGCCTGTGACAGTCTGGAGACTCCATCCCAATAACTGTGTGATAATATTGCCGCATTCATTGGCCAGAAGATCGAACACATATACAAGAAAATAACTGTAGATGACAACCTATCACAGATTCCTATGACTATGGACTACCTGGATGTGATAAATCAGAACAAATTGGAGTGTTTTCCTTCTATCACTTTAGCAGAAGTTAAATCCTTGATCCATAGAATAAAATCTGGATCCCCTATGGATCACATCCCAGCCAAGCTGATTCCAACTCTGGAGAATCAGCTGTCCCCCGTGGTGCAGTCCGTTATCAATCTCTCTCTCTTAGAGGGACACGTCCCACAGGAATGGAAACTAGCATAGGTTAGACCAATCCGCAAGAAATCTAACAGTCCATGGACAGACCTCTCCAACCTCCGTCCCATCTCGCTTCTTCCATTCTGGAGCAAAATAATGGAGAAACATGTGAACACCCATTTGTCTATCTATGTCGAACTGTCTGGATGTTTAGATCATTCCCAGTCCGGGTTAAGGCCCAAATACAGCACTGAATCTGCGCTACTCACAGTAACTGATAACATCATAATGACCCTAGACAAGGGTCATTTGGCGATTCTGGTGCTGTTGGACTTATCCGCGGCGTTCAACACGATCTCCCATAGTGTTTTGCTCAGAAGACTGGAGGAAGTTGGATTAAGAGGCTCAGCTCTGTCATGGATGAAGAGTTTCCTGTTTGATCGTTTCCAAACTGTCAACCTAGGCTCTTATCAGTCTGAGCCAGTGGGTATGACCAAGGGAGTACCTCAGGGCTCATGCTTGAGCCCTACTCTTTTCAACATCTATGTTGCTCCCTTGGCCAACCTTATGAGGATGTATGGGTTTATCCCCGTTTTATTATACGGATGATACTCAGCTCCTCTTTCCTCATCTCCTGTACAACTGGCTTTCTCTAAAGGAATGAGGGCCATTTCTCACTGGATGCGGAGTAACTTTCTCCAGTGCAATGTAAAAAAAACGGAGATCATGCTTATGGGAGAAGCCCCCCTCCTATGGAGACCGGACTGGTAGCCAACAGATCTGGGACCTCCCCTCTGCCTAAACTCACGGTTAAAAACTTGGGGATTCGCCTTGACCGCGATCTCAATATGAAAGAACATGTTAGCCAAACTGCTGGTTCCTGCTTCCATGTTATTATCATGCTGCGCCGAGTCTTCCCCCTCCTCCCGGAATCCGCGTGAAAAAACATAGTTCAGGCAATGGTCTTGAGTCGCCTCGACTATTGCAACGATCTGCTGATCTCAGCTAATGATGCCCTCCTCAACAGATTGCAGGTGGTGCGAAATACGGCGGCCTGCTTGGTTCTTAACGCTCCACCTCGAACCTCTTCACTGCCCCTTCTTATGGAACTGCACTGGCTCCCTATTCGCCAACGTATTCAGTTCAAAACATGCTGTATCATCCACAAGACGCTGGTCAACCTGGGTCCCTCATATCTTGCTGAGAAATTTGTGTCTTACATACCTCCTAGATCTCTACGCTCAGGTGCTAAACACCTTTTGGTGGTACCGCGAATAAGAAAGGCCAGACGAGGTGGAAAAGCTCTCTCCCATTGCGGCCCTATCTTATAGAACGTAGTCCCGCTGCACTTGAGACAATGCGCCGAACATCTGCAGTTCAGAAAAATGCTCAAGATATTCCTCTTCTGCCGTGCTTGATTTGTTTCCGTTTCCTTCGGCATCTATAGCTGTCCCTTCACAGTCCTGCTAAAGAGCAGAGATACCCCTCCGGGGGTCGATTCTAGCGCTATACAAACAAATACAAATACAAATCAGAGTAATGGAGGTCTTTGGGATCTTTTTTAGATACTCCAAGCCTGGTATTGTGCGCATGATGGAGGTGAGGTTGCTTTCCCCTGACTGAAGTATATTGTTGATAGTCCTGAAGCTGGCTGAAGGAGACTCAGAAAATGAAGTGTGGAAAGAGGAGATAAGGTCCCTTTAGAGATTCCTTTAGGCCTTTTGCTAGTGAGGGTGCAGTAAGAGACTATAGGGGCATATTATCAACAACAAGCGATATTTATTGCTAAATAAGCTTAGCAAAAAAATTTTTATCGCCGCGCATCGCCGGATTTTATCGCAGAGATAACGTGCTATTAGCAATGTTTATCTCTAAAGCGATAAAACTCCCGGCGATAGCGGCGAAATGCGTGAATATCGTTGGAAATCCAGCGATATTCAGGCATTATCACTGATAGGGACTTAGCCTGAATATCCACCTCCCATTTGATATACAGGCTAAGAACTGGTCTGAGCAGGCATTAGGTTTTGGAGATATTTGCGCTTAGCGTGAATATTTCCATCACTACGCCTGCGTTGATAATAGGCGATAGGGATGTTAGCGACTGCTTTCAGTCGCTAACAGGTTGGGTACGCCCACTTTGCATGTCATTAGCGATGAATATCGCTGACATGCAAAGCGGGCCCCAAACCGCTTGCTATCGCCTACAAGCTGTCACTAACTGCTGTTAGCGACAGCTCGCTAATAGGGTGATAAAATTTTCGCCGCTTAGCGGCCAAAAGCCGCTAAAGCCGCGATAATCTCATATCGCCTGCCTTGGTAATATGCCCCTATAGTCTTTGTTGGTCAAAGGGAAAGGGACCTCTTAGGTGAATTCATCATTTTGCCCCTACTTCTGATCACTCTTAAATGTGGCTGATGACAGGCAGGCCACACCTTTTTGTGCCGCTACTGTGAGTGCTTCTGTCTGGAGACTACCTTGTTGTGAGGTGCACCATTCTTATGTGTGTTTGTTGAGTGCTGAGCTTGAGCATCCCCACACTACCTCCCTGAGAAGCCTACGACTGTTCGCCATCACTACCACTGAGAATGAAGCGCTGAAAGTGTCTAATGTACTGGCCCAGTGAGCAGAGCTATAGTGGGTCGGTCCGCTGACATCAGAGACAAACAACCTCAACCGCCACGGTTGAGGCACTATAGTCCTGTGACCACTTGAATGGAGATTGACAGCTGGATTATGCAAAACCATTACTGCAATGTCAAACAACGAGGGGCAATGGTGTTTTAGTAATAAAACTATGACCACATCGGAAACTCAAGAATATTGTTGCATATGTCTAGAAAGCATTAGCAGAGTACCTCACTGTGTACATTAAACATTCACAGTGTGAATCACTGAGCAGAAAAATCATTAAGAGAAGACTATTCTTGCCAATTCTAGTCAGAAAGTTTTTATCAGGGGAATCTCATATTGGCCTCGAAACCTTAAATCCGTGAGCACACTAGCTTTTGTAACTGGTACAAACTCTGTGCTCTGTTGCAACGCCATTACCCATCCACAAATTAGTGTATTCGGGATCATCTATTGCTCTCAAATTAGATCATTTGGAGTAAACACTTGATACCCATAATCCTCAAAATAAAAGACCCAGGCATAAAAGCAGTACTTCTGTGACACAGTGCAACTGGCGCAACCCTATCAACGCATTGTATCATTTTCCATTTAACAACGGGCCCCCATAGTCCTCAAGGAAGAGTAATTAAGAGGGATCCATGCAGGAAGGCACCGCCATCATATTAGCGCTTCCCTCACACCTCCTTGCTATACTTGTTCCCCTGGTTCCTTCAAGTGTAGAGTACAGTGTGTGAAAACCTGGGGTTGTGCTTCCAGATCAACTCAAGCTATCAAGGAAGTTCTTCCTTTAGGAAGAGAGAGGGTGTCCTCTCCACCGCTTGGATCCCACAGCAGGGACAGTGTTTGATTAAGAGTGCGATTAACCACCTTCAGATTTTTGAAAGATTCCGAATGTTTCCGACAGCCATATGTAAAAAGTCTTTATTAGTTTCAAGTGGCCCAATTTACAGAATCAGGTCATTTGCAATAGTAAAAATTCCAATTTGCTATGTACAAACTGCAAATTGCTTTTCTCTAAAATCTGATTAAATTGTGAACTCTTCTCCTTTAACTCGTTCAGTGCTCAGGACGGCTCCCGGCCGTCATGAGTCACGGTAGTCATGTGCTCATGACGGCCGGGAGCAGTCCGAGCGTTGGCACTCCGCCCACACGCGATTAACTCCCCGCCTGTGCGGGCAAATGAATCAGTGGGAAGAGTTTGGACGGCTCCCGGCCGTCATGAGCACATGACTACCGTGACTCATGACGGCCGGGAGCCATTATGAGCACCGCGGCACCACGTCCACATCCTCCCTCGCACCACGGCAAAATTAACACCGCAGCGAAGGGGTTAAGAATGGTGAAACAATATTTTTAAGAGTTGGAAGTGGCCCCATTTGTTTAAAAGCAATCTCAGAAGTGGCGGCCTGCTGACCTCAGCAGTCCACCACCCCTGAGACGACTAGGATTCCTAGTGGTTCAAAAATTGCGGGCTACCTCACCAATATTCATGAGGTAGTGGGACGGCGGGATTTTCGATCTCTTATCTGATTACTCTAGATCTAAATTCCCACCTAGGTCGACTGAATCTTTGTTGCCTGTCATAGAGTAAAAAGCAATCCACTACCAGGTTAATCAAACCAATAATTGGCACGACTCTGAAGAACCACTTACCACGAATAAGTTTTAAAGTTTTATTATAAAGCCAAAGATAACTGGAGAAACAAACATCTCAATATAAGGTTCAAGAGATATATTGGCACCAAGACAAACATGAATTCTCTAAATGATCTTAGGCGACAGAAGAATATCACCAAAACTAATTCGAAGATCAGCAAGTTTGCAAGAATAGACACAAGTTGTAACTTGAGCGTCATTTACAAAAAGAGAAAATTCAAGTTAGACTGTCCCTACACTAGACTAAGTGACATCCCTACTTAGCAGAATCTTAACCTAAAAAGGTGTCAGCCGTGGTGACTTCCAAAGAAGTTCACTCACTTTCCCTTAGTCTCTGTTGTAAATCTGTGCATCGCAGTCATGCCCTCTCTGCCTCCCATCCGCTCTCTAAGGGTCCTCAGGCCATCTGCTCTAACTCCACCCCAGGGTGCTGTCCCTAATACAAAATCACAATTACAGTTGAAAAACGCCCCTCAGAGACGCCCCTCACGTACACCTCTCACGTGGTGTCGGTTCTGGCTTTTTCCATACTGATACTCCTCTGGGCTTCTTGTTAGCGTTGACCTTGCTTCCCAGGCTTCTTCTCGGCACGCCGGTACCCCCCAGGAAATTCCTGAAGCCTCCTCCAGGCCTGTGCCTGTCTCCCGAGACAGAGCTCTATTCATCACTCTCTTGATTGGAACCCCCTCACACCTGCAACAGACACCCATGAATAGGGCCCCAAATTCCGACCTCCAGTTTATCTCTCAAGCCGTAAAACTTCGAACATGGTCGGCAATTTATGCTTAACGAGACCCGAATTTAACTAGCACATGCAGATCAAAGAAGCAACTTTATCTTTCCAGGCCTACTAAATTACTTGCAACAGGCCTGTACTCCGTGAACCTTTATTTCTTAAACTAAAACAAATCCTAACCTATTACACTCGTTATATGAAACACTTCTACAAAACATAAGGTTTAACGTGTGATCAATAATTCTAAATAATCGCAATCCATCTTATGTGAACTGTAAAAGCACATTTTCGTTCTTCTTACATTGCCATGAGGCCTGCACATTTCTACGTTTGGCAGCATTACACTTTCCTCTGCAACAGCCACATAACATGGAGTCTAATAGCATTCTAACATTTCTAAACATTACTACATTAGCTTCACACTCTAAAATATGCATTCTATATTGATTAAACACTCGTGAGTATGTGCATTTCTATATATTTTTTTGACACTCCTAGGTGCTTTAACTAAATTCGTGCATCTTACATGTAAATATGGTGCACTTATACATTTTACTCAAATTGCGCTCTCTCAGTTCCCCCCTTTGATGACCTCTAGGGGTCATCACCATCACAACACTATCATTTGAGGAATGATTTGAATCAAACAGAACTCGTTGCAATGCTCCCTCGTTTTATCATTTCTAGAGCCCTCAGACTCCTGTATTGGTTGTCCTGCATTGCAGCTAGTCTCTGCTCCTGCTCTCTCATGGATCTTTGCAACCTATTTGACCTATACCATTGGTACAGTCTCACTAATCCCCACAATATGATTACACAGATCACTATTATGATGATAGGCTTCAGTATGTACCAGATGAAACTTTTCCCTAAATTGGCGAACCAACCTCCAACTTTACCCATTCCGTGACCCACTTTTTCCCACACATTCACTTTTGACAAATCCTCAATTTCTTGATGGATTTCAGTAATGTTCTGTATATACTTCTCAAGAGGTTTTGAATTGTCTGGAATGTAAGTGCAACATTCCTGGACCTTCAAAGCCTTACAGACTCCGCCCTCTTTGGCTAACAGAACGTCCAAAGCAAGTCGGTTTTGAAGAACCATTGCCCTTATCGATTGCATCTCTCCCTCCACCAGCATTAAAGATCTAGCAGTACTGGCGGATAATCTATCTACAACCGTTGCCAATCTCCTGATCTTGACATCATTCAGTATTAAGCCTAGAAGAGGGAACATAGCACCAAATACGTCTCCAACTACCTCAGCATCGCCTACATCCCTTCTTCCTCTGGCTTGAGTTTTTCCCTCTATGATCTCTAAATCCTTAGCATGATATATTTTGGGGAAGACAATTGCTAAATAACATGATCCGTACCAATTATCTGGTAGTTTCACGTATGCATTTCTTCCACAGACAAAATATACATTTGGGATCACCTGCATTCCCTTCAAGAAATCTTTTGTGTAGTATTCTAACTGGAAGGCATGTTCACAACTTACTTCTCCCACGAATACATTTTCATAGTAGGTTTTACCCCTATATATACACAACTTCCCTCTTTGTTCTCGATCTAAAGCTATTGGACCATTACTACCCTTCCTTTTGTGTGACTTTTCCTCCTCGGTCCAATCTGTTTTCCATTGACCTGAGGTTTTCAGAATCTTCTGCCTCCTGTAACGATCATCCACCTGCCCTATAAACTTTTTCTCAATTTCTGATACCTTGCAGGTCAGATTATTTCTTCGGGCATGTGAAGTATCTAAAGTTTTCCAAGGAATGAAAAATTTCCCCAATCGATCCTCACTCTTGTAATAGTCCCACTTATTCATATGCTTGTAATCCGGGACTTCTGGTAACACAGCATCGAAATTTGAAAAATAGTATTCAAAGCTATCTCGTCCATAAAATATACTAAGCAACAAACTACATGTAATTCCATAAGTCAGTGGAAGATGATGATACCTAATACCTTCGTCTACAGAGGCTGGCAATTGCATGCAGACGTAACAATCCTTTGCCTCCATGGCATCAATGTACTCGTACAGTAGCTTAGCATAGGCGTTTGACTTAAAGTTTCCCTGTGACTCATCTACGTGCAACCTACGAGCTTCTGCTGCTAGTAAAGCTTTATCCTTCACTGCATTGTCCCCCTTTTTACCAGCTGTAGTAGGTTTCAATGTTACCACAACCTTTGCTTCCTCTGTTGCTTTCGCTTCATTTTCATGTCCCACTATGTATGATACTGTAACTACTAAAACTATAAGAAAAATTACTCCTGCTAAAAGTGTACCTATTATGCATTTTGCTTTACGGTTCGGGTTGCCGGCCTCCATGATCTCAAGACAGTGTAGTTTTAGTTTCTTTTTCAACACAAAGTCTTGTTTCTGTGTACCTTCAACAGTCTTTCTTTTCTTGTTCAGTCTTTTCGAACTACACCTGGAAGCTGACAATCCTTTTTGAAAATCAGTCCTTTGAACTTATAGCAACAGACAACCCTAGCCCTTCTCCGTCAACTAAATGGAAAAGTCTCTAAGTTTCTTCTTCTTCCACTTGGCGCTAGGTTATCTTCTCAACCTTGTTTATTTACAAAAGTCTTTAGGTGCATACAATCACCCGGGTACCAGCAGCTCTGATCACGTATTCTAACAGTTCTAGGCGAAGGATGGTCTCTTCGAGTGTTGATACCGTTGTGCCAAAAGTCGGAAATTATACTCTGTTTAAAACCAGTTCTCTTATTCTGCTCAGGTAAGGAGGATTGGGAATAGTGAGTGTCAGTAACCCTTCAGCTTCGACTCCAGGTACCAACAACGCCACTTCCAACGTTATGATTGGATCAGTGCTGGTCACTATCACTTCCCTCACCCTCCCGTATTTCCGTGCACAAGACATCTGCTGCCAGGTAGGTCCACTCAGGAGTGGCGTATCTTCTGCAGGGCACACGCACCCTCCTTGATCTTCTTGGACCCTCCGCTTCTGGATCCTGTGCACCTTCGTCCAGGTCTGAGTCTTCGGATATAGGAGCAAGGGTTCTCTCTGGAGTTGTCTTCAAGTTCGACCTCCTCCTTCTTTCAGGCCAACTAGCTTCTCCACGCCTTATTCTCCTATTTCTTGTCCTCACACTCGACTCTTGATCACTTGCAGCTTGATCAGTGTCTGATCCGTACTCACAGCAACTTTCTCCTTCTGTGGCAACGTCAGTTTCACTGTCGTCTTGTCCTTCTTCCACTAGATCTGACACGCTCCCAGCTTCCTCCGACACCCCCACAGCTTGACTGGTCCCCTCTATTGATTCTTCGTCCACAGCTGGATTTTCATCCGAGAGAGGAGCTGTTTCTTCCAGGGGTGCTGGAACTCTCCACGTATGGGAGGCGTGTATCCAGTTGGGCAGCCCTCCAACTTTAACAGCAGTATTCGTTGTCAAAATGATCTGATAGGGTCCGCGCCAACGCACGTCCAAGCAATTCTTACTGACGTGCTTCTTCACCACGACCCAATCACCAGGGCACAGGTCGTGGCACAGGTCTTTGGACGATGGGATTTCAGCAGCCTGCACCTGAAGAGACAAAGAATGAATGACATCAGAAAGTCCCTTGCAAAATTCCAGGATCAGATCATCTGTGATATTCAACAAAGCTGCAGTTGGAACTGATGGCAGTCTCATTGCCCTCCCCATTAGAACCTCGTGTGGTGAGAGACCTGTTCTCCTGTCTGGTGTGCTACGTATACTCATGAGTACCAATGGCAAGGCATCAGGCTAGCTTAAGGATGTCGATGAACACACTTTGGCAATTCGGGACTTTATCGTCCCATTGATCTGCTCCACAATTCCTGAAGCTTCTGGTCGATAGCTACAGTGCAACTTCTGATCAATATTCAATGCAGAGCAGAGCATCTTCACAACTTCGCTGTTGAAATGTGTTCCCCTATCTGATTCCAAAGAGGCCGGCACCCCAACGTGGTATTAGCTCTCTAAGCAACAACTTTGCTACCGTAAGTGTGTCACACCTGCGTGTAGGGTATGCCTCGACCCATCTGGAAAATATGCAGACAACCACCAGAACATACCTGAGGCGGTTGCATCTTGGCATCTCAATAAAGTCTAGTTGCATCCGGTTGAAAGGACCACCAGACCTCCCAATGTGACTCAATGTAACTGGTGTCCTTTTCCCTACGTTCAATTGTTGACATGTTACACATCGCTGACACACTGCTTCTGCAGCTACTCTAAACTTGGGATTATACCAAGTCTGCCTAAATACCCGTAACATGGCATCTCTTCCTAGGTGCACTGGACCATGTATTTGTCTTGCCATTGGATTCACTAGTTCGTTTGGTAACACTGCCCTTCCATCTGATGAAATCCACAAATCCATTTCACTTTTTACACAACCTGCAGTTTCCCACGTCTTTTTGTCAAAATCTGTTGCATTCTCTTGTATGCCTTTTAAATCATCCCAGGTGTCTACAGTTTCTAGCATCATGGTTAACTCTGTCTTTTCTTGTGTCCCACCCACTTCCACTTCTGTGAAAGAGTATCCTTGCTCTGCACAGTAACGTGCGACCTCATCAGCGTATCTGTTTCCCTGGGATACAAAATCTGTGTTTTTCGTATGGGCTACACATTTAACAACGGCAATTGCTGCCGGACCTTGCAATGCTTCCAACAATAGTCGTACAAATTCCCCATTTCGAATAGGTGAACCCGAAGAGGTCATGTAACCTCTTTGAGACCACAATTGCCCATAGTCATGAACTACCCCGAAACCATACTGACTGTCGGTGTAAATGGTAACTCAAATTTTGTTACCTGCTAAACAGGCACGTGTCAATGCAATAATTTCAGCTACCTGAGCGGAGTGTACTCCTTCCAGGCAAGCGGCTTCCACAACTCCAGTAATGGTGCAGACAGCATAAGCTGCTCTCAACTGACCGATATTGTCTCTTACACATGAGCCATCAACAAAGAAAATTTCATCAGGGTCAGTCAACGGCTCATCCACAATATCTGGTCTCGGTTTGGTGCATAGTTCAGTCACATCAAGGCAATCGTGATCTTCACATTCTTCATCTTCTATATCATTAGGGAGTGGCATCAAGGTAGCAGGATTCAAAACAGAGCACCTCATAAGGGTCACGTTCTCCGCAGCAAGAATAACTTGCTCGTAGCGCGTGAGCCTATTATTGGTCAAGTGCTGGGTTTTGGTCCTGGTCATTAACAGTTCCACAGAATGAGGCACATACACCACTAGTTGGTGTCCCATTACTATACTTTCACACCTCTCAATGCTGACACCTGTTGCAGCAACGGATTTGAGACATCCGGGCAACGCTGCGGCTACTGGATCTAAAGTAGCCGAGAAGTATGCAACTGGTCTACGGGCATTTCCATGAATTTGTGCTAGGACTGACAAAGCACAACCTTCTCTTTCGCAACAGTAAGGTAAGAATGGTTTTTCGTAATCCGGCATCCCCAAAGCAGGAGCACGACACAAGTCCTCTCTCAGCTGCAAGAATGCCATCAAACAGTCCTTGTCCCATGGTACCGGATCACTCACCTCCTTGTGCGTCAGTTTTTGTAAGGGCTTTGCTTTCAGGGAAAAGTTAGCTATCCATTGTCGGCAATAACCAATCATTCCTAGGAACATCCTGACCTCTCTTTGTGTCGTGGGCGAATTCATTTTCATGATCGCCTCTATCCTGTCTGGTGACACCTTCCGTTTCCCTTTTTTAATTCTGTGACCCAAGTACTGTACTTCTGTCAGACAGTACTGTAATTTGCTCGGAGACACCTTGTGTCCATTTTCAGCTAAATGGTTCAGCAAGGTGATGGTGTCTATTTTACAAGCTTCCTCTGTTTCTGACGCAACAAGTAGGTCGTCTATGTACTGGACTAGAACCGAGTTCTGTGGCAGTACTAGACTTTCAAGGTTTTTCTTCAGCAGCTGGTTAAAAATCGATGGGCTTTCTGTATACCCCTGTGGGATACCACACCATGTTAATACGCGATTTTCCAGCTTAAATGCGAAAAGAAATTGGCTCTCCTCATCTAATGGGATTGAAAAGAAGGCCTGGCAAAGATCTATCACTGTGAACCACTCAGCTTGGAATGGTATCTGAAATAATATCACTGATGGATTCGGTACCACTGGACAACATGAAACAACTATGTTATTAATCTTTCGGAGGTCCTGAACTATTCTGAATTTCCCACTAGGTTTCTGCAAACCCATAATCGGGGAGTTACATGGACTACCCACGATTTCTTTCAGTATTCCCTGTTTAATCATGGAGTCGATCACGGGCTTTATCCCTGCAATCGTTTCCGGAGTCAATTTGTATTGAGGCGTTCTTGGATATTCAACGTTTGGTTTTATCATGATTTTCAATGGTTCCACTCCTTTAATCAGTCCTATCTCTTCCCCAGTGAAATCCCACACTTCAGATGACACAGTATCTCTTAAGTCCCAAGGGAGCTCTTCCACCGTCAAGGTAGGATACAGCTCTACGCATACTTTTGAATTTGCAACCTTAAAGGTGGCATCATCGTCGTTAGTCTGTACCTCTACTCCCTGAGGCGTGCAGTATATTGTACAATTTAATTTGCACAATAAATCTCTTCCTAACAGACACACAGGGCTAGAAACGCATACTACAAACTGATGTTCATCACTGTATTTCCCTATTCTCACTAGTACTGGTTCCGTCAAAGGGCTAGTCATTCTCCTATTTGCGACTCCTACCACTTGAATTGTTTCTCCCGACATTGGCAGGTCCAGAACCACTGCTGATCTCAGAGTGGATCAAGTGGCCCCCGTATCCACCAAGAAGGTCGTAGGACACCCTGCCACTTCGGCCTTCACATACGGTCCCCTTTGGTCCACCTCTAGAACTGCCCCGAGGGTACAGTCCTCCCCTCTACTCACCCGCTGTCCAGTTAAGGGATCAACATAGTAACACGCTTCTCCTCCTACAAAAAGAGGCATCTGTCTATAGGTCTTTCCCCCTGTCGCGATTTTGGGTGGTTGAGGGAACTGGGCTCGAGGAGCCAGAGTCCCCCCTTTGACCACCTTACCCTTGGGTATTGTCATCCCCTTCACTGGAATGGTCTGAACTTCTTCCTCCTCTATTTCTAGTTCTCCATTTTCAGGATTATAGGGACACTCGTGTTTCCAATGTCCCACCTGGTTGACACTGGTGACACTTTGTCGTCTTTTTCAAGGTAGCCAGGTCTACTCTAGGTCTCGGATTTTCCTCGTTGTCCCTATTCTGATTATTCGACCTCCTTCCCATGGTCCCTGTTCCCTGTTGCTGCTGTCCACCCTTTCCAGCCGACTGCATCTGAACCAACATCAGCTTCTCCTTTAGTTTTTTTGCTTTCGAATCGATTTCATCACTACAATACCTTGCATATCTCAAAATTTCATCTAACGGTTTGTTTTGCCAACAAATTAAATGCTGCTGAATCATCAAACAAATATCAGGTCTCAATCCCAAAACGAATTTCGACACAAATTGTCCTATGTCTTTGGGATCCATTACGTCTAGTCCACTGTATTGTTTGAATGTCCTCAGCAATCGCTCATAATACTCATGGACTGTCTCCTTGGGTTCCTGCCTAGTTCGGTCTATTTTCACCCAATCTATGTCTTGTGGTGGCACCTTCTCTTTCAGCCATGTCATTACCCTTTCATATTTTTCCATGACTCTTTCTGACGGTCCATTAGTATGAGCATCTCTCTCTGGTTCTGATGTGGGCCATTCAACACTAACCTTGCATGCCGTCCACAAGTCTCCTGGGACTACAATATCAAATAGGGTGTTCAAATCAATCCACAGTACTTTAGAGATTTTTACAAACCTCTCTACCTGTTTATACCACTCCACGGGATTCTCTCTCAGCTTAGGAAAGGAATTGGTAAATGCGGCTAAATCTCCCCTACTCCAGGGCACATGCACATAGCTCCCATTCGCTATTTGTCGCAAAGGGTATGCTTCCATCCTCTGTAGCCCTCCCTCCGGGGACATCACAATTGTGCTCCGCCTGACAGTTCCTTTCTTGGACCACCTTTCTTCCCATTTATCCAGATCTCTCCATGTCCTTATTCCTGTGATCAGTTCCCTTATGTGTGTTTTTAATCCAATTGTCCTCCTCTCTTCGAGGTCCTGATCTGAATAATGCAACCTATGGTTACCCTGTAATGCCTTGGTTCTCGACAAGTCTACCATGTACCTGTCTGCCAATTCAGATAATTTCTCGTGTACTGCTCTTGCCTTCCGAGTAATATCCTTTGCTATAAACAGTACCTCATCTTGCTCGTACATGTCAATCCTTTCCAGAGGCAACGTGCCATCTATTATCTCATCCAAATCAGATTTTAAACTGGTTACATCTAGCCTTCTTGCCTTTATCTCAGCTTTCAGTGTGTTATTCTTAGAGGGCCCATTGACATCTCTCCCATCCCAGCTCCGAGCCCTACGCTTGGGCTCAGGCGAGTTATGGGGAGTCCTCCCATGTTCCCATCTCTCTAGGTCCCACGCAGTTCCATCCCCTCTTGGTGTGTGGTGAAACAATGCTCTATTTCCCACAGTCCCATTCTGTCTATTCTGCTCGGTCTCTCTAAATGCATGATAAGACCCTCCATTGTTCCCCATGCTTTCACAATTCCCTTGCTGTCTAGTATCACTCAACACATGGTAAGACCCTTCGCAACTCCCCATGTTCCCGCGATCCCAATGTTGTCTACTATCGCCAGGTGCATGGTGAGTGCACTTAAAGCTGTCTCTGTATTCTTGCGTCCTTCGGTCTCCTTCACTGTAAATGAGACGAGACGCCCTTCCACACTCTGCACTTCTATCTTCTTGCTCCTGTCCATTTCCATTATGGAAATGACGTGTAGCTCCTCTACTCTCCTGACTTTTGCCATCGCACTCCTGACCGCTTTCACTAGCCCCGCAGTGAGACAATGTTCCATCGGCTCGACTTCCCCACTCAGCTTCCGCTCCTGACCTATTACTCTGGGTTCCCGTGTTAGCATCCCACTCTCTCAAGTCAGCTCTCAACTCCTGAAAGGACTTCGGCCGTGGTCCCCTCAGATCCATCGGTCCTCTCTGACCCCCCTGATCTGTTATGGGATCCACTGCTGAATTTAATGGGGTGCTCCGATCTCTGGGTCCTGGCAACTGCCTTCGAGAGTTAATCATATTGTTCCTACTTTCC
The DNA here is from genome assembly GCF_964263255.1 of Lissotriton vulgaris. Lineage (NCBI taxonomy): Eukaryota > Metazoa > Chordata > Amphibia > Caudata > Salamandridae > Lissotriton > Lissotriton vulgaris. The sequence continues at coordinate 166,429,910 of NC_141691.1, read as the reverse complement.
ATTTCTGCTCTCTCTCTGTCTAGCCGTACCTGTTCCTCCTCTCGTACTTTCTCTGGGTCATAAATCGATACTATAGGACCTATGGTAACAGGTACTTGAAGAGCGTCTGGCAATTGATAGGACTTAGCACGCTCCGTTTCTGGCACCTTTTGTACCACGAACCTTCCGACTACTCTCTGTACTGGACTAGGTTGAGGTGTTTCCTCACCTTTGGTGGGTTCCCAATCTGTTATAGGGAGTGGTCTATACTCCCCTATGCCAGCCCCATCCCCTCTTTGGAGCTCAGCACCTTCCATCCCTCTATTGTACGGAGGCGGTCTGTCTGTCAACAACCTATTTATTAGACTGTCCTCTGTCTCACTCTCATCATCCTCCTCTGGTGGTCTTTTGTCTCCTGTAACTTCTATCACTGGGTACAGTTTATCCACTTCAATAGTCTGCACTCTCCATTTTTTAGCTTCCTTATCCCTTTTGGCGTCCTGCACTGCTCTTACCGATCGTCTCACTCTTTCTTGACGCCTGTTCTGGTTCCTGTCGTGCGCCGCCCTAATCCACGCGTTAAGGGCTTCAAACTGTGTTGGCCTGGGCAGAGGTCTCATTGAGGTCATAACTGCTTTTAACTGGTGCAATACTTCTAGTCTAAACGTTCCGTATTTCGGAAAAGTCAGTTCCTCGTTCCCCTCTGTAATCTTACTCCAATTAGAAATCCACAGTATGGTATGCAACCCAACACTTGTAGCCATATAATGAGCTGGTGTACCCTCTGGCGGGGGCTCTTCCCCGTAATAAGAGTTCCTTCTGTCTCTCTTAAAGATCGCTCTCAAGCATTTAAAACACTTCATGATCAAATCTACGAGTTTCCTTAATTCCCTGCGTTTGTTTACTTCCTGATGACAATCCACCAATCCCAGCGCGGTTCTTGCTAACTGGCCTATCACAGCACGGTTCTTGCTAACTGGCCTATCACAGCACGGTTCTTGCCAACCGGCCTATCACAGTGCGGCTTCACACCAACCGGCCTATCCCAGCGCGGTTCTCTCTGACGTCACTCGTCTCCCTCTCGCAGCAGTTCCCCTCCTTTCTCAGCTCGTCTCCCGGTCATGCATGCGTCCCATTCATACTCTGAAAAATGATTACTTCCGACCAAGCGATCACTTTTCTTGACTGTACGTCCACAGTCTAACTGTAATTGTCACCTCAACTGACGAAATGTCTTTCCGTAAACGTCCAGACAATCGCCTTAACTGATAGGTTACTTACACACAGTAACTTCCGACCAGCGTCCGTTACTCATACACTCACTCTTGCATTCCCCCTATCACGGTCCTGTGGGCGATCAATGGTACCTCATGACCCCCTTCACAACGGTCGACAATTACTCTGGATGTCCGATACACCCGAACCACTTAAGCTCTTCTCTGAACTTAAGATTTTCACCAGGTCGCGCGCGCTCACAACCCTGCCTCAATCACACTACAGGCATTCAACTCCGCATGACATTATAACACAAATACAACACAAAACACCGCAATCTGACACCGCATGACCCTTATTATACTCACTCTCGACCGACTCTGCTGCTTTTTCTCTCGCACCGTCAGCACCTTCTTCGGCAGGTGATTCTTCTGCTGGTCATCTCTCGATCTCTAGGGGCCTCGGGGTAATCTTAACCTAGTCTAGATCACCTTCCTCTAGAAGGCAACCATCCTAAACTGCTACCAACTGGGACGGCGGGATTTTCGATCTCTTATCTGATTACTCTAGATCTAAATTCCCAGCTAGGTCGACTGAATCTTTGTTGCCTGTCATAGAGTAAAAAGCAATCCACTACCAGGTTAATCAAACCAATAATTGGCACGACTCTGAAGAACCACTTACCACGAATAAGTTTTAAAGTTTTATTATAAAGCCAAAGATAACTGGAGATACAAACATCTCAATATAAGGTTCAAGAGATATACTGGCACCAAGACAAACATGAATTCTCTAAATGATCTTAGGCGACAGAAGAATATCACCAAAACTAATTCGAAGATCAGCAAGTTTGCAAGAATAGACACAAGTTGTAACTTGAGCGTCATTTACAAAAAGAGAAAATTCAAGTTAGACTGTCCCCACAATAGACTAAGTGACATCCCTACTTAGCAGAATCTTAACCTAAAAAGGTGTCAGCCGTGGTGACTTCCAAAGAAGTTCACTCACTTTCCCTTAGTCTCTGTTGTAAATCTGTGCATCGCAGTCATGCCCTCTCTGCCTACCCATCCGCTCTCTAAGGGTCCTCAGGCCATCTGCTCTAACTCCACCCCAGGGTGCTGTCCCTAATACAAAATCACAATTACAGTTGAAAAACGCCCCTCAGAGACGCCCCTCACGTACACCTCTCACGTGGTGTCGGTTCTGGCTTTTTCGATACTGATACTCCTCTGGGCTTCTTGTTAGCGTTGACCTTGCTTCCCAGGCTTCTTCTCGGCACGCCGGTACCCCCCAGGAAATTCCTGAAGCCTCCTCCAGGCCTGTGCCTGTCTCCCGAGACAGAGCTCTATTCATCACTCTCTTGATTGGAACCCCCTCGCACCTGCAACAGACACCCATGAATAGGGCCCCAAATTTCGACCTCCAGTTTATCTCTCAAGCCGTAAAACTTCGAACATGGTCGGCAATTTATGCTTAACGAGACCCGAATTTAACTAGCACATGCAGATCAAAGAAGCAACTTTATCTTTCCAGGCCTACTAAATTACTTGCAACAGGCCTGTACTCCGTGAACCTTTATTTCTTAAACTAAAACAAATCCTAACCTATTACACTCTTTATATGAAACACTTCTACAAAACATAAGGTTTAACGTGTGATCAATAATTCTAAATAATCGCAATCCATCTTATGTGAACTGTAAAAGCACATTTTCGTTCTTCTTACATTGCCATGAGGCCTGCACATTTCTACGTTTGGCAGCATTACACTTTCCTCTGCAACAGCCACATAACATGGAGTCTAATAGCATTCTAACATTTCTAAACATTACTACATTAGCTTCACACTCTAAAATATGCATTCTATATTGATTAAACACTCGTGAGTATGTGCATTTCTATATATTTTTTTGACACTCCTAGGTGCTTTAACTAAATTTGTGCATCTTACATGTAAATATGGTGCACTTATACATTTTACTCAAATTGCGCTCTCTCAGTAGGCTGATTTGTGACCCACTAGGAATCAACATTTTGAAAACCAACCTATGAATACATAGGTGGGCTCACAACTTACTGCACTGGTCACAAAAATACGGGTGGCAAATTGCGATCAGTGTTTTGTATATTGGCCTCAAATCTCTTCGAAATAGTTAGGTTTTTCGGACTCTTCTTTCCTGTAACTCGAAAGAACCAGCGACTGAAGACAGAGCTTTTTCCCTCCGTCCCTGAATAGAGTGTTGTTCTGGGTGTGGAAACCAACAGATCATGAATACAATGCTGAACTGTGCTGGTGAATCATTCAGAGGGTGCAGCATTGTGCACTGTTTCACTATAACCTCGACTTTGTATTAATGGAGATCTTCTAACTCATTCAAGAAAAAAACATTGATGATTCAGATGCAGTACTGTGGAATAATCATTTTAATACCATGCGGTACTGTATGACAAAATCGTCATCGCATACTCTACTGCGTATAATTACCTTTTTGTGATGCAAGGAGGAAAATAATGGCCTTCTCCTCCTTTCCAAGCCCATGTGATGATATCAGTCGAGGTTAGCGAGGACCCTGGCTGTGGCCTGGCTTGCGGCACCTTTCTTCCATATCCTAATGCCTCTTAATTGCAAAGAAGGCTACCTCCTGTCTCCCTAAAACCCCTTTGCACGATGTGCATTTTATAGGACCATCACTACAAAATATACCTACCTATGTTAATTTAATTGTAGGGTATTAGCTCACAGCAGAGCCGGGTGAGCATTATCTCCACGAGGTGCCCCTCAGGGCCTTGTCCTTTGGTGTGACATCATTGAGCTCTTTCACCAAGAAAATAGAGAAATTGTGAAATTTTGGGCTCTTCACGACAGTGAACGGGCCTCTTTGCGCCAAGATATTTCCACCTGCACCGCCCACCAACGCAAAGCTTCAGTATGCCCTACTCTTCATGCCAAGGCACCCTCCAGCTCCTATCTGCAATGCGAGTTCTGACTTTGCGCTATTGCATCATCAGCCCACAGTGACCACCAATCAGAGGCTCCAGTAACACTCCTCTGCAACGCCCAACAGGATCTTCATTACAGCGATGACGGTTAGCAACACCGGGGCTGGTCTTCACGCTATATCTGTGATGCTCTCGCTGCTCCTTGTGGCTCCCGCTACTGCAAACAGAACTCTTTGCTCTGGACTTTTGAAGGCAGCTCTTTCAGTTGGACTAACCTGGTCCCTGAATCCGGCACGCACCCCATCACACTCAGCCTGAGCTTGTGACTTTCACCCGTTCTTGCATGACCGAATTTCTGCAAATAGCGGTTTGTGGTTGTAGTTGCTATACTTGCCTGAAATCTTCAAAATTGCATATCTCCAGTGATATTAATTGGATTTTTGTTGTTTTGGTCCAAAATATTTTATTACATTTTACTCTATTTTTTCTAAATTGGTGGGGGATTTTTCTTGTGTTGTGTTTTTACTTTATTACTGTTTGAAGTGCTGAACAAATACTTAAAACACATTGCCTCAAGGTTAAGCGTGTCTGCTTTTGTGCCAAGCAATGATAGGGTTAAGAACAGGTTAACTTGGGGTTTTCTTGTGACTTCAACCTGACAGGAATTGTAACTCCTGCTTAAGAAGGGTTTCACCCACTCAACCTGTAACCCAATTTCCTACCAACGGGCTCTAGGACACCACAGGTAAACAACTACAATCCCCATGGCTGGGGTCCAGTAGCCCCTGTCCGTCATATACCTCCTCCCCAAACGCGGTCTAACACATACTTTTATAATGATTAGCAGTCAGATGTAGTTCCTACTCCATTCGTTCGAATCTAAGGGACTCATTTAGAGTTTGAAGGGAACTGAAAATACTCCAATTTATGTAGGAAGCCCTAAATACAGAGTGCAATCCACTGGCTGAATTTCCTTCACCAGAGGGATATATTGAGGAAATTCTTTCAGAGGACTGTACTCTCTAATTATATTTTCCTCCAGAAATTGAAGATTTTTTCATTTCACTCCAAACTCTAAATGAGGCTTGTACTCTGCTATATGAGGTGAACTGCACTGTCCAGGCAAATACAATGCCACCCTTATCTTAAAAACAGTACTTTCAGAAACACGTCTCTTTTTGTATACTCAAACAAAATCAGATCCATACTGTTGAGACCAGCTGGGTGGGATGTCTCAGAAAGATCTATTTTACACATTCCGCCCATTATAGAATGAGACCCTTAGAGTTGGGCAGTCAGTTTAGATGAGGATTTGAGTGCATTGTGCACTCTTTGATATTCAGATTTTGAGGAGTAACATTCACAATCTTTGAACCCACATTCAAAAAGTGCCTTCTGTTGGAAAATAAATTGTCAGGCCGAAGGTTTGTCCATTCTCATGGTGCTGAGTTTTGAATTAAAAAAATAAGCAATCTTGAAATGCTCTAGGCCTGGGCTGTGTAGTTCCTTTTATCCCTTACAACTATCTTAACTTGGATTCAGAATCCCTCAGAAATCCATTACAAATAATGGAGGGTTGGTAAGGTCTGTGGTTTGGTGACCTGTTTGAGGCATTTATGTATCAGGATGGAAGCTGGTATGGTTCAGTAGTTTTGACCCATTGGTAAAAGATGAATTGTGACTGTGAAATCTGGTTTGATAATATAGTTTACTAGAAGAGTTTGAAAACTTGTGTTAGATGGAGCTAGTGAAAGCTCAAATGTTCTCTATTGTGATCTACCTGGGTTCAATACACAACTATCAGAGACACTATGTGAATTGCTTCTGAACTATGGTCTATTTTTAAAGAGTGTTAGACGGACCGGGAGGGTCGGCCGAGGATAAGGGGAGAGGTCTCCGGGGAGAGCCGTCTCCAGCGATCGTACAGACAAGTAACTTCCCCCCCACAGACGGACACCACACAAGGTTAAAGTTCAACGAGACTTTATAGGCAACTCTTTAAGTTTACGATGGAATGGTACAAGGAGGTCTGGACTCAGGGGTCCCCTCGGTTCTGGTCTCTGGCTTGGGAAAAGGGTAGCGGGACAGTCTTGTTACCAAAAGATGAAACTAGCTCTCAATCCTCGAGCTCGGCGTTCTAGATGATCGGGCAGCGGCGGAGCCAGCAGGTCCCGAGATGGACGAAGGAAACGACGGTCCGCGGCGGAGCCAGCAGGTCCCGATGAAGATGGTGAATACAAACGGTCCGCGGCCACGCCAGCAGGTCCCGACGACGATGAAGGATATGAAGGTTACGAAGGTTGCGGCAGCGCCAGCAGGCAAGACGATGGTGCACGAGACAGAGCTATGGCAGCGCCAGTAGTCCGTCAAGGATGAGTTCTTCTCTGCGTCTCTCGACTCCAAGATACAACTGCCTTCCTGCTCTGGAGCTGCCCCAGTTATAGGGCTGGTGTTCTTTGATGTCCGGACCCTCGCACTTGGAGGTCGGGAGGTCCGGGATGAGGGAGTCCAGACACCCAGCAGGGGGGTGGAGCCAGCGTCCGGGGAGGCGATGGGCGAGCGGCACTTGGCGGGGGAGAGCCATCGACACCTCTTTCTCCCATTGACTTGCCAAGTAGCCCGCTCACCTCCTGGGTGGATGGTGGTGCCGGGATGTCTGAGGCCTGGCCAGGCCCAGGGTTGGGGTCGATCGGGGGCCAGGCGGCCTCGTGGTGGAGTGTCCAAGATGGCGCCCAGGATGGGCGCGCAGGCCGGCAGTGGATCGGGCCCACGAGGTCGACATGTTCGAGAGTAGGGGTCCCAGAGGGGACGGAGGACGTGAAATGGTGGTGTGTGGTACCTGCGTGACCGGGCTCGGGCCTGGTCGGGCCGGGGGAGTGCGGCCTTTCATGTGGCCTGTCCAACATGCGTCCCCCCCAGCTGAAGGCGGGGAGAGTTACCCATCCTCTTGGGGACTCTCCTCGTCGAGGCGGAAGAACCGGGACAGGCCATCCGCGTTGGCGTGATCTGGCCCAGGCCGGTGTTCAACCGTGAAGTCCATCCCTTGAAGGGAGATGGACCAACGTAGTAACTTCGGGTTTTCCCCCCGCATCTGCATCAGCCACTGCAGGGGTCGGTGGTCGGTCTGCACCCGAAAGGGTGTGCCAAAGAGGTAGGGCCGGAGTTTCTTGAGGGCCCATACCACGGCGAAGGCCTCCCTCTCGATGGTGCTCCAGCGTTGTTCTCGTGGTAGGAGTCGCCTGCTGATGAAGGCCACTGGCTGATCAAGGCCTTCGGTGTTCACTTGAGACAAGACTGCCCCAATGCCATGGTCGGAGGCATCCGTTTGGACGACGAACTCCCGGCTGTAGTCGGGGGCCTGGAGCACAGGGGCGGAACACATGGCGGCTTTCGATTGTTCGAAGGCTGTTTGACACTCGGGGGTCCAGTTGACTTTCTTGGGTTGATTTTTTGACGTGAGTTCTGTGAGGGGCCCCACTATAGTACCATAGTCTTTCACGAACCTTCGGTAATAGCCCGTGAGGCCCAGGAAGGCTCGTACTTCGGTCTGGGTGATGGGGGGCTGCCAGGACTGGATGGCGGCAATTTTGAGCTGCAGAGGGGCCACCAGGCCGCTCCCACCTGGTGCCCGAGGTAGGTTACCGACCCTTGACCAATTTGACATTTGCTGGCCTTGATCGTGAGGCCAGCTCGCTGAAGGGCTTGTAGCACTGCTCGGAGGTGGTGGAGGTGCTCGGACCAATGGTGGCTGTATACAGCGATGTCGTCTAGGTAGGCGGCGCTGAACCCTTCGAGCCCCGCCAGGACCTGATTGACGAGCCGCTGAAATGTTGCTGGGGCATTCTTCATGCCGAAGGGCATGACCTTGAAATGGTAATGGCCATCGGGGGTGGAAAAGGCAGAACGTTCTTGGGCCCGGGGTGTGAGGCCGATTTGCCAGTAACCCGCCGTCAGGTCGAAAATACTGAGGTAGCGGGCAGCTCCCATGCGGTCGATCAGTTCATCTGCCCGGGGGATGGGATGTGCGTCTGTTCTGGTGACCGCATTCACGCCCCGGTAGTCGACGCAGAACCGGAGTTCCGGTGTGGTGCCAGGGGCGGCCGCTTTGGGGACCAGTACTACAGGACTGGCCCAGGGGCTGTCTGAGGGCTCGATGACCCCGAGCGTGAGCATTTTTGCTACCTCTTCCTGGATGCAGGCCCGTACCCGATCTGGCACGCGGTAGGCCCGGTGGCGGATAGGGGGGCTGTCCCCCGTGTCCACGTCGTGCACACACCAGGAAGTGACACCTGGGGCGAGGGAGAACAGGCTGGCGAACTGTGACAGGAGGACTCGACACTCCTGGCGTTGCTCTCGGGTGAGGGCCTCCGAGAGTCGGACCCCATCCACGGAGCCATCTTTCTCCCGAGTCCGTAGGAGGTCAGGGAGGGGCTCGGAGTCCTCTTCAGCCCCGTTGTCTGTGGCCATCAGGAGGCTGAGTTCTGAACGCACAAAGTGGGGTTTCAGTCTGTTAGCGTGGAGGACCCGGAGGGGGTTCCGGGGAGATTCCATGTCGATGAGATAGGTGGCAGGACCCTTGCGCTCGACTACTTTGAAGGGCCCTGTCCACTTGTCTTGCAGGGCGCAGGGTTCGGTGGGGGACATCACCCATACCTGTTGCCCAGCTTCAAATTCGATGGAGGAGGCATTCCGGTCATACCACTTTTTCATGTCCTCTTGACTGGCCTCTAGGTTGGCTTTTGCCAGCTCTCTGAACCGCCGGGTCTGGTTGCGGAGGGTTAGGAGGTATCGGAAGACATCTGGTGGGTTCTTTAGAGGGGGCATCTCCCAGCCTTCCTTGACTAGGCTGAGCGGCCCCCGCACTGGGTGTCCATATAGTAGTTCAAACGGGCTGAAGCCCAGGGACTTCTGGGGAACCTCTCGATAGGCGAAGAGGAGGCACGGCAGCAGCACGTCCCACTGGCGACGGAGGGGCTCTTCCAACCCCCCGATCATCCCTTTGAGCGTGCGGTTGAACCGCTCAACGAGTCCGTTTCCTTGAGGGTGATAGGGGGTCGTGAATCGGTAGGTAACCCCGCACTGTTGCCAGAGGGACTTCATATATTTAGAAATAAAGTTCGTGCCTCTGTCGCTGACGACTTCTCGGGGGAAGCCCACACGGGAGAAGATCCCCATCAGAGCCCGGCCGACTACCGGGGCTGTCACAGTTCGCAGGGGAACAGCCTCGGGGTAGCGGGTGGCGTGGTCCACTAGCACCAGGATGAATCGATGGCCTTGTTTGGTGCGCGGGTCCAGGGGCCCCACGATGTCTATCCCGACCCTCTCGAACGGGGTGGTGACCACGGGAAAAGGTTGCAGGGGGGCTTTTAGTTTGCGGCCGCTCTTTCCACTGGCTTGGCACGTGGGGCAAGATCGGCAATGCTGGTGTACATCGTTCCTCATTTTGGGCCAGAAGAAGTGGGTCACCAGACGACTATAGGTTTTATCTTGACCCAGGTGTCCCGCCAGGGGGACATCGTGGGCCAGGTTTAGCAGAAAGTCTCTAAAACGGAGGGGCACCACCAGTACTCGGCTAGCCCCCAGTTCCGCGATTCTTTGCTCACTGTACAGCAGATCATTGTCCCAGTAGACCCAGTGCGTTCCGGAGGTATCCCCTGCACTTTGGGCGAGCGCTTGTTGGCGGAGTCCCTCGAGGGAGGGACAGGTCTTCTGTTCCTGGCGAAATTGTTCTTGCGTGGGCCCCCCCTCTTGAGGCCACTGGTCGAGGTTAGCGAGGTCTGGAGGTTGAGCTGGTTCTGGGGGGACGTCACGGTCGGTGGTTTCGGCTGGGGCGACCGGAGGCGGTGGCGCCGGCCATTCGGGTTCCTCTGGGCGGGGGTTGGCACGGGCGGCCATGGACCGGGTGGTGACGCACGCCCAGTCCGGGACGCCTAACATCCCCAGGTGTTCTCTTCGTTCTACGGCTGCCCACGGAGAGCTTTCAAGGTCATTCCCCAGGAGGCAGTCTACGGGGGCATCGTCTCGGACCGTTACCTTTAACATGCCGGAGACCCCTCCCCATTCGAAGGGGACGCAGGCCATCCGACACAGACTTTCCGAGTTATCGGCTGAACGTACAGGGCAGAGAATGTTCGGTAGATATTGTTCTGGGGTCACCAGGTGACAGCGGACGGCTGTTACACTGGCCCCAGTGTCACGAAGGGCTTCGGCCCGGCGTCCATTGATGCTCACCCATTGGCTGTACTTCTGGGTGTTAGCAGGTAGGGGGACCCGTGGAACCATGTCTCTCCCCCCTAAGCAGGCTAGAGCCATGGCGGCTGGCTCCCATTCTTGGTGTTCCTGTTCATATTCCTCCTGTTCCTCTGAGATCTGTTCCTCCCCCAGAGCAGCAGCGGCTACTTGGCGGGGTCTTGGGCTCTGGTACTGGGGGCAGTTTGGGTCGTTTGCATAGTGTCCGATTCGTTGGCATCGATGGCACGTAACATTGGCTCGATATCCCGGTCGCGCCGGGGTGCTGCCCCGGTTGGCCGGGGGGGTGGTGCTGGTAGCGGGGGCGACCGGAACGTTGTCTCTTCCGCGTCCTTGGCCTCCTCCTCCTCCTCGGGGACGGTGTTGACCATTGTTGTTCCGGTTTTGTTCGTAGGACCCATTTCGGCCCACTCTGGTGATTTCCCACCGGTCAGCTTCGGCTGCGAGCTGCCGGGGATCCGTTAACTTGCTGTCGAGGAGGTGCTGGCGGAGTTCAATGAAGCAATTGTTCGACAGATGCTCCCAGACCATAAGATTGAACAGTTGTTCGTAGGTTGTGACCTTGCTTCCTTTGATCCAGCCTTCGAAGGCTCGGCTAAAGTAGTTTACATAGTCCACCCAAGTTGTACCCGGGATGCGGGTGCAGTCTCGGAACCTCTGACGGTACATCTCGGGTGTGAGGCCATAGCGGGTGAGGAGTGCAGCTTTCATATGGTCATAGGAGGTCATCTGGTGGTCCGGGAGTTGCAGCAGGGCGTCGCGGCCCTCATTGAGGAATCTCCCCCATAGACCGGCTCCCCAATCGCTTCTATCGATCCGGTGTGCAGTCATAGCGATTTCATAGGCCTTAAACCATTGCTGGATGTCGTCCTCTCGGAAGTACTCTCGAACGACATCCTTGGGGATGTGTACCTTTTTCTCTGTTGCCCCTGGGGTGTGGGGTTGCTCGGACACCCCTACTTCTTTATTCTGCTTGCGTAGGTCGATCTCAGCTAGTTTCCGCTCATGCTCATATGCCAGTTTCTTTTCCTCGAGCTCCCTTTGTCTCTGTTTCTCCTCTCTTTCTTCTCGGAGACGCAGGTGCTCTAAGTTGATTTTTTGTTCGGCCAATTTAAGTTCAATGTCCATTTTGAGCCGGGCCATTTCCAGCTCGTGTAGTCGGGTTTTCTCTCGTTCCTGGATCTCGTCTTGCGAGAGACCCGTTCTTCGCTCTTCAGGGGCCGTGGTGGTTTTTGCTGCGATGCTTTGATCGGGGGTTCCGGCAGCCCCGGTTTCTGCCCAAGATTCTAGGGCCTGCTTAAAATCGTCTTTGGTACTTAGTCCGGTGGTAGCGATACCTAGTTCGATGCAGAACTGCTTTAGTTCACGATGGCTGTACTCGTCCAATTTCTCCATCTGGAATTTCTCCGTTGATCCGCTTTCTTTAGTTGACATCGTGATTCGCCGTGGGGTGAGCTACTCTCTGTACGGTTATGCGGTGATTCGGATCCCGCCGCTGCCACCAATGTTAGACGGACCGGGAGGGTCGGCCGAGGATAAGGGGAGAGGTCTCCGGGGAGAGCCGTCTCCAGCGATCGTACAGACAAGTAACTTCCCCCCCACAGACGGACACCACACAAGGTTAAAGTTCAACGAGACTTTATAGGCAACTCTTTAAGTTTACGATGGAATGGTACAAGGAGGTCTGGACTCAGGGGTCCCCTCGGTTCTGGTCTCTGGCTTGGGAAAAGGGTAGCGGGACAGTCTTGTTACCAAAAGATGAAACTAGCTCTCAATCCTCGAGCTCGGCGTTCTAGATGATCGGGCCGCGGCGGAGCCAGCAGGTCCCGAGATGGACGAAGGAAACGACGGTCCGCGGCGGAGCCAGCAGGTCCCGATGAAGATGGTGAATACAAACGGTCCGCGGCCACGCCAGCAGGTCCCGACGACGATGAAGGATATGAAGGTTACGAAGGTTGCGGCAGCGCCAGCAGGCAAGACGATGGTGCACGAGACAGAGCTATGGCAGCGCCAGTAGTCCGTCAAGGATGAGTTCTTCTCTGCGTCTCTCGACTCCAAGATACAACTGCCTTCCTGCTCTGGAGCTGCCCCAGTTATAGGGCTGGTGTTCTTTGATGTCCGGACCCTCGCACTTGGAGGTCGGGAGGTCCGGGATGAGGGAGTCCAGACACCCAGCAGGGGGGTGGAGCCAGCGTCCGGGGAGGCGATGGGCGAGCGGCACTTGGCGGGGGAGAGCCATCGACACCTCTTTCTCCCATTGACTTGCCAAGTAGCCCGCTCACCTCCTGGGTGGATGGTGGTGCCGGGATGTCTGAGGCCTGGCCAGGCCCAGGGTTGGGGTCGATCGGGGGCCAGGCGGCCTCGTGGTGGAGTGTCCAAGATGGCGCCCAGGATGGGCGCGCAGGCCGGCAGTGGATCGGGCCCACGAGGTCGACATGTTCGAGAGTAGGGGTCCCAGAGGGGACGGAGGACGTGAAATGGTGGTGTGTGGTACCTGCGTGACCGGGCTCGGGCCTGGTCGGGCCGGGGGAGTGCGGCCTTTCATGTGGCCTGTCCAACATAGAGCCTCTCAGATTTTTGGGGGAGCTGGAGCACAGATTGAATGAGATGTTGTGACTATTTTTGAAGTAAGATAACATGAATGTACGTGTAATATTTTCCTTACAAAGCAGTTAATGTTTTTGAATGTTATATTTTAATGACACCTTTGTATTATGTTTGCTTGGTAATCCAGCAGTGATTTTTTTAATATAGTCACTAAAAAGAGTTTTTCACATTAGAGTTATCAAACAATTGTTTTTCGGTAAACTTTTTCCATTTTTTTTCTTACTTATAATTTCCCACCAAAATGATTGATACTGAGATACCCTGTATAGGGGAACTAGACAAGGGCCCCTGACATTTATCAAAATGTACAGGCCATCTTCGTATATCTTATACCATCCACCTCCTCTCATTATCTCATCCTGCCACATCCCAGTGGATTCTGAATCACCCTGTACTTTATAAAAGTACAAAGTTGGCCAGCGATCGACAGCGATTGTTGCGTCCGGCAATATGGATTATGGGCCATAGAACATGCAGAGAGGCCTCGGATTGGTGTTTCTCAGAATCCACGACCTGCTTATTAGCCAGGGTAGGCAAGTTCATCCATCAAGTTAAAAAGGCACTCGATTCCCAACTAAAGGCTACTATTTTGATGGGCCCGGATAGTGGGCTTAACACTTTCCCTGTCGCCCCAAAGTTGGCAGCCCACAGGTAACTCAGGGAGACGCCGAAAAGAAATTGGTACCATCGGACTGTGATATTTAACCCGGGTCGACTAAGGGTCGTATGAAGTCCGCAGCGTGACTGATGATGTCGAACTTTATACGCCTCTCAGACTCTAGTAAGCGTGGTCTCATGGTGAATTCAAAACCCTTATTCTTTTAATAATGTATAATAGTAGTGAACACAGTTAGTCTTGGGACAATATAGCTGCACCAATAGTATTACCTGGTTTTGTCCAAGAAGTGGGGGGGAGGGGTATTTTATTGTATTTTATTGAAGTTCATTGTATTTTATACTGTAATGATTTTAAGTAATCGCACAGTTTTCTAATAAATATACTTTATAATGGACTGTCTACTGGGAAGTGGTAGGAAGGGCAAATGAAAAGATGAGCAAATAATACAAAGCTACCCCACCGTTTAAACACATCTTACACGCTCTGGAAGCAAACTTACCACTAAGCTGCAGAGTTAAAAGATTCAGAAAGCAGCATACACTGGTCTGACAGACTCAGGACTCAGAGAGCTGGTACACATAATGATAATAATGAAATAAAACCTATCAATCAGATCCCAAGATCCAGTAATGCCTTCTTATCAGGGCCAGACGGTGAACCCAAAGCAGCCCTGGTACTTTTGTAGGACCTTACCCCTGAGGTGGGGACAGAGCTTGGCGTGCAAGTGTGAAACAGTGCTGCTTTTGTTACTGTGGGTCGATATTGCAGCAATTCTGAAAACACGGCCCCCAGTTACAAAAAAATGGCCTCCACTTCTGCAAAACCAGCTCCACCCTTCCAGCCTCTTGGGGAAACGCCTGATGTCCTCAACAGCCATTCTGGCCCTGCCTCTTATAAGGCATGAAATGACCTTCGAAACCTCATATAACCATGGAAGTCGTTTAGGGGTCTCCAGCTGACTTGCTCCCTGCTGCCTCTGACACTGCCTTGCCGACCCTGGGTATAAGATCTCAGACAGACGAGAAGAGAGTCTGGTGTTCCTTGTTTGCTTTTAGAAGTCAGCAATTCATTCAAACTGTTTATGATAGATTTAGGTGTGGAACAGGCATGTAAAACAATCTTGCAAAATACTTATTTATTTTTCTGATGGGCAGGGCCCGGGTTAAAAGTCGTCTGTATGTTTTTGGCTGTCTGCGAGCACGTGCGGGGAGAGGAAAAATCAGCATAGCAGAAAGATGAGAGAAAGGAGAAAGCGAGAGAGATAGAGAGAGAGAGAGAGAGAGAGAGAGAGAGAATGGGGAAAGATGACAGGGAAAGGAGAAAGCAGACAGGAGGAGGACACTACAGAGTGGCAGGTCAGTGACAGACGAAGACAGGTGTGCGCATCTGTATGTGCAAGAGACAACTAAGAGACAGAGGAGACCACTGTGATAGTGTAGACATTAGCACCTGTAAGGGAGATTGAGACAGGTCAGAGAGGTGAGGGAAAGCCAATTCAAGGAGCTAGGGAAGTGAGACCGAGAATGGGAGACGTGAGAGGTGATAAAGAGGCAGGCTGGTGTGAGAAATAACTCAGAGAAAGAGAGTAGAGAGATGAAAAAGGGGATCTAAAGAGATTAACAAGACAAAATGTAAGTTAGATGAGAAAGAGCCAGGTGAGAAAGAAACAGCAACAGTAGTGAGGTGGTGGAGATAGTGGAGAAGTAGAGAGGAGATATAGAGACAGAGGCAGGTGAGAAGGAGAAGGATGGGTGAGTGGGATAGAGGTGGGAGACCGCTAATAGAGACCATGAAGAGACAAGAAGGCTCATATGACGTCCCTTCCTGGGATGCCATTCGAGACATAGGGCACATGATGTCACTCCCTCTTCCCCTGGCATTTTAGGGAATCAACATCCATGCAGGTAAGTTCTCTGGAAATATAGGAAATGATCCCATCAAACACACCCAACTCAGAACGAATACTCAATCATATATTGACCTCATTACTCCTTCGGAAAGAAACTCATTTCATCCACAAACAGAAGCCTGGCATTTCTGAAAATATACCTATTTTGTCCCCAACCACAAGGTTGCATTTCTAATAAATAAACTCATTTTAATGCAAACCTCAGTGCGCAATTTTCTGAAAATACATAATATTGGGACATATGTAGGTAATTTCCATTTTGCGATTCTCAAATTGCGATTTTTAAGGAATGGCTATTTGAGAATTGCAAAATGGAATGTTTGTAATAATTCGCAATTTTTTTGCGAATCTCTAAAATTCCTTAATTGCGATTAGCAAATTGCGAATTGCAATTAAGGAATGAGTGTCCTATTCATTCCTATGGGCCATAGGAATGAATGGGGATACATTCTCAAATTGCGATTTTCTTTTTTTTTTTTTTTTGGTGAACCTTTATTTGTAGTACATGTGATTACAGGTATGGGCCTACAACCATCCCGGCCGGCCGCTAGACAAAACTAAAATACTGCAAGCAATATGCATAGTTGTAACAGTTCGGAGCCCAGGATAATAAAAGAACAGTACATAGTTTGTAAGCGGACACAACAGCTTGAATCAGGATTTAAGAGGTTCATTTTCAAATAAAGAACTAAGGAGAAGTGCCGCACAGTCGCACACAGTCCCGCGGCAGTGTGCGAATCAGGATATCTGGAAACAGTAGCAATACGGAGGAGCATCAGGGGATAAAATATACAAAACAGGAGAAGTGGAGGCGCAACCCCATCGTGTAACAAGTCTAACCCCCGCCCCTCAACACCAAACATACCGCAAAGAGCATGAGCGACGACAACACTAAAAGAGAAGAAAGACTAAAGGGCCATAGAAACAAATACTGATCTAACACCCATCCCGCAACCCCCCACCCTGCACACCCGCAGAAGGCCATGGCCTACCCCCCCATCCGCGTGCCTGTCGCCCTAATAGAACCCGAAATATAGAAAGATAGGGGAAAGAAGAAAAGAAGAGAAAATAAGCGGAGGAGGGCCCTCATCGTGCCGCCTGGCCCCACCCTTCACCCCTACACCTCGGAAATCCCAAAAAGGAAATAATACCATAATGAAGAATAACAAATCCCGAGCACAATAACGATGAAATATCGATCGAATATACCCACTGCACCGTCTGCCAGTAATAAAGCCAATAAACCGTGAGCCACCTCATCCCTGACTCTGTCTGGCAGTAGTACCGCCAGAAGTCCTCTCATTAATCAATGTAAAGCACAGTCCTGAGGGTCCAAACAGTATGGATGGGCCCGGACGGGACGTAGCCATAAAAGAGCATAGTAATCCAAATCCATCCAAATATAGACAGCAAAGATCAGGCAACATCAACGCCGGTCCCATGAACCTCCCAAAGCTGACAGATAATAACACCATCCAGGAGAGGAGAGTCACACAGTCCGGCCACCGCCACGACACAACCAGGCCAGTCCAAGAAGGAAAACAGTGCTCCACCCCCAGCCGCCAGCCGGACATGTGTCCCAAGGATACATCCACACGAGCAATCAAGTCGGCCCGCGCGGGCACGGGAGCCCGGTCCTCAAGCGGCCCTCGGTGCCCCCGAGGAGCCGAAACCTCCTCCATGGACTCAGCAGCAAGTTCATCGGCAGACCCCTGGAATAGGACCGTGGCCGCCATAGATGGCGAAACAGCAATGGCATCCATCCTTGCACCCAGGTCTCGGACATGGCAATCCATGGTCTCGTGCAAAACTGTTAGGGCAGCCAACACGTCCCAGGATGTGAACTCCTTCGTGTGTTGCGAGCATCTCGGCCCCATCCGTGCAACAGCCATCTGACATGGATGTGGGCCGTAGAGAAGAGCACCAGCCGCCATCTTAATCCAGTCGGCCCCGTCCCTCTTCACCATATTCAGGGACCAGGCCTTACTGTGAGGGCGCCGCGGGATGCGTCCCCAGGGCAAACAAACTGTGGGGCAGGGTCCAGAAAGGAGAGCCACCAAAAGGCTAAAGTCCCCCCGGGAGTCGCCCGCCTATGTCGGGGGCAGTCCTTGGCTTTGCCCGGGCAACAAAATTTGGGGAGGGGGCTGGAGTCATGCGCCCCCTCCGATCCTGTGCCACCACACTGCCCCTCAGGGGTCACCGACAAGCGGATCGGGTCTTCACCGCTAGCAGCGGTCCTTCATATCATCGGCACCCACCGGCAGGCTCCCCACCGCCATCAACGGCCGTTGGTGCTGCAGCTGTGGCCGGAGGCCCCGCCGAATCAACGCCCCGGTCTCATCATCGCGTGGGCCGCTTGGCAGTCGGGGATAGTTCCCAGGATCGGCTGCACGCGGGAGCTCCGGGAGCAAACGGTAGGTGCTCGTTTTCTTTCCTCTATCAAAGTATTCCTTCGTGGCTCAGGATAGTCGTCAGGATAGACGTGTGGGGCGAAAGGGCTCGCGGAGCCGAGCGACTATGCGGCCATTTCGAATGCCTGCTTGGCTCCTCTCCCTGCGATTTTCTATGAGAAAATCGCAATTTGAGAATCGCAATTCCAAGGGTGCCAGGGTGTCACGGACACCTGTTGCACCCCTGGTATGTGCATGTAATTACATGTGGCGCACATACCTAAGGGCATGTATGTGCGCCACATGTAATTACATGCACATTCCAGGGGTGCAACAGATGTCCTTTGGACACCCTGGCACCCTTGGAATTGCGATTCTCAAATTGCGATTTTCTCATAGAAAATCGTAATTTGAGAATGTATCCCCATTCATTCATATGGGCCTCTTGGCCCTAAAGGCATGTATGTGCGCTACATGGCACTTTGAATTAAAAAAAAAATGCATTTTGACAGGAAATCGCAAAATTGCGATTTTCTCATAGAAAATCGCTATTTGAGAATGTATCCCTATTCATTCCTATGGGCCTCTTGGCCCTAAGGGCATGTATGTGCGCCACATGGCACTTTGAATTTTTTTAAAAAAATGCATTTTGACAGGAAATCGCAACATGTCATCTACTTGGAGTAGGTGGTATTTTGCAATTCCTTAAACCAAAATCACAATTTTCAAGGCACCCCTACATAGCATTAACCCCTTGCCCGCGGCCAGAATTCCGCTCCTGTGTGGCACATTCCGATCGCTGGCGTGGTCATGACGGCCCCCAGCCGTCACCTGCTTGGAAGGGGTTAAATGCTTGAGCAAAATAAGAAACGCTATTTTTGCGATTCCTCATTTTGCTATGTGGCCCATACAACCAAAACGCTGTTTGCGATTCGCAAATGCCGAAATTCTGCTAATTCCGGCGTTTGCAAATCGCAAACGGCTTCCTACATATGCCCCATAATTACTGTAAACAGTCTCTTTTCTTTTTTGGCAAACGTTCTCATTTCCCCATATATCAATGCTTTTCAGAAGATAAATTATTAGTGACAAAGATAAATTATTTGTCTTTTCAGTAACTATTAATTATGTTCAATTTGCTTCCAAGCATTAGCTTGCTCTTTAATGATTATGCCGAATTCGTAATTTCCCCTGCAATACCAACTTCTTCCTTTCCGTGAATACTTTTTTTTTAACCTTATGCAGGGTTATATTTTCATGCAAATAATTGTTTCTTTTTCCATATATCATCTTTCCATGTTGGTAAATTAATTATTTTTCTTCTCAAGTGTCAACCTCCAGTTTTATGAAACTATAGACAGTTTACCCTTGCCTTCCAGCTTTTCATTTTTGGATGCTTATATCACAGAAACCCTACACAAAACTTGACATTTTCTAAAATCAAAATGTCTTTTTATCTCTCTATACCTGCTTTTTATTTTTGTACAAATACTCAAATGAGAGGGGCTCATCAAATTGATCTTGGAATGCTCTTTAAGAAATAACATATTCTATAATAAATGGCTCTACAAAGGACACAATGGCGTATAATATCGCTATAAAATCCTGAAGATGCTTGTCAAGTCCTTGAAATCAAAAGAATTTAGAATATGATGATCCCAAGCAGGAAGCACATCCTCATCTGTACCTGTGGGCTACCATTCGGCCATGTTACCTCTGCCTTAAAGGTTGATTAAGGACCTGTTCAGCAACACACGGAAGGGTGCTTAGTTCAGGAAGTAAGTAGCCAGTGCTGTCCTATTACTTACCGGTAATCTTCATTACTCCGGGTCCCGTTGTCCTCGTCCCCTTTATACTTACAAGTGAGATAACCTATCTCCATGACAGAAAAAAGAAAAGCAAGAATGCTGGTACACCCTCACCCTCCCTACTGGGAGTACATAAGGGTACATTACCCAGCATTCCTCCTGAACCACCAAACCCCAGATGAGGGCCGGAAAGCCTGGAAGGGAGGGAGGGATGGTATGAAGGGGACGAGGACAACGGGACCCGGAGTAATGAAGATTACCGGTAAGTAATAGGACATTACCCCCAGGTCCCTCCTGTCCTCGTCACCTTCATACTTACAAGTGAGAATACCCAAGCAGCAGCCGGCCATCATCACACAACAAACCACCAGGCCACAGAACCCAACAGCAAACCCAGCAGTTTATTGATAACAGCACAGTATCAAAGAAAAAAAGGGAATCAAGAACACACAGCCCGAAAAAACGCAAAACCAAACTTAGTGTCATCACCCAGAACATTCTGAATCCGGTAATGCCTAACAAAGTGTTTCAAAGTCATCCTGTGCCCTGGGCACCCCCCAACTTTTTGCTGACTGGAACTGGACTGTTACCCAGACTCAGGTCAGGGCATTCCTTGGACTGACAGGGTACTATAGAAGGTTTGTTCAAAATGATGGGACCATTGTGGGGCCCCTAACAGAACTGACTTCTAAAAAGAGGCCCAAAAAGGTGATTTGGACCCCAGAGTGTCAGACGGCTTTTGACACTCTGAAAGCTGCTATGTGTTCAGCACCAGTGTTACTGGCCCCTGACTAACCAAAATAATTTGTAGTTCAGACTGATGCTTCAGAGCAAGGGATTGGTGCAGTTTTGTCACAGCTGAATGAAGGGAGCCTTGACCAGCCAGTTGCCTTTATTAGCAGGAGGCTTCTTCCCAGAGAGCAGAGGTGGAGTGCCATTGAGAGAGAGGCTTTTGCTGTGGTGTGGTCACTGAAAAAGTTGAGACCATATTTGTTTGGGACTCACTTTCGTGTACAAACTGACCACCGGCCTCTCAGGTGGCTCATGCAGATGAGAGGGGAGAATCCCAAGCTGTTAAGGTGGTCCATTTCCCTACAGGGAATGGACTGTACAGTGGAACACAGACCTGGGGTTGCCCATGCCAATGCAGATGGACTTTCCAGGTTTTTCCACTTAGCCGATGAGGACTACCAGGGTGTAGGTTAGTAACCCATCACCTTTCGTTTGGGGGGGGGGGCTATGTTGCAAAGTCATCCTGTGCCCTGGGCACCCTCCAACTTTTTGCTGACTGGAACTGGTGGTAACTGACTCTGACTGACCCTGGGCTCTGTTCAACCAGGCCCAGAGCCAGTGCCAAGCCAAAAGGAACACATTAGAACATATTAGAACACAGTTAAGACACCCAACATACACTAGGGTGCACTTTAGTATGGTGGGGTACCCCTGTAGTTGGCATGACCTACCACCTAAGCCCCTAGTATGTAATAGGGCATGGGATTGATACTACCTAGAAGTCTCCAGTATCCTGGGGCATGGCAGTTTAGAGAACAGCAGATTCTCTGCACCAGCATGTGTGCAGTGCTGACGCCTGAGGTCACTTTAAAAGCTGCACTGGTAGCCAGGACAGCTTTCTAAACCTTAAATTGTGCCCAAACTCGACTTTGGGGGTAGGGGCCCTTAAAAATTAAAAATCTACCATGTTTTTGCATATTGGGGACCTCCAGGGTCACCCCTAGGTATCCCAGGGGTGGGGGGTCAGTTATCTATAAGGAGCGCCCTTATAAAATGAGTTTTTATAGGCCTGGGTAAAGTGAAATTTTACATTTCACTCCCCAGATTGTATTAAAGAGGTGCTCAAATTCGACTTTGATGCTGGAAGAATTGGGTAAGGATGATCTGTAATATTTCTGCAGATTCAGAACCCCTAAAGTTTCCCCTAGTTGCACAGGGGGTGGGGGTCCGGTAGAAATTAGGGAAAGACTTATAAAATATGGTTTTATAAGCCCTGGTGCTACAAAAGTGGCGCAAGTCATTTTCCCCATTGCAAACCCCATGGCCCATAGGTTAACATGGTAGTAAGTGATTGATTAATAAATATTGATAGGAGAGGACTAGCCGGACCATTCAAAGACTTCCCAGAATGGTCGTAAGAAATCCAACAATATTATATTGTTGAATTTCTCCTAAAGTGTACATACAATAAGTTATGAGACTTTCTTGTTTGTAAGTCCAAATTCAGCCTTTCAGTGGTCTGACCTGATTGGTCAGAGTTAAGTGGATTAGCGAGGCTGCTGGAAGGGCAGTGTGCTGTTCTATAGGAATGCCAGGCTAGGAGGTGGCGTCGTAAACTACGTACTTCAAAGACAGAAGGGAGGCATGGGTTTCAATCCACTAAGACAGTCGTGACCCAGAGTCAGGGCTTGGCTTAAGAAATGTATGTGCAGATGTTAGGGGGTGTGTTTAGCCAGCTCTTACCTCCTTGCTGGAAAATCAGCCATTATGGATTTGGAAGACTGATGCACTCTGGGACAAACTAATGCCACACTCCACAGGATGTGGTCATAACCATGAGGAGTTGCCCTGCTCTCATTGGTCAGCAGTGACCTGGTGCTTGACCCAGAGAATTTTGAATAAGTATCTGAGAGGGGCAGAGCCCTCCAGATCTGCTGCTTGAATCTGAAAGAAGCAAGAAGTGCCCTGCTGAAGATTTTGATGTGTGCAAGGAACTCTAAGGCCTGACCTATGAAGACAGCACCATCTGAAACTACAGCCCTGTGGATTACCTTGCTGCCAAAAGACTCAAGAGTGGAAACTCCCTGCAAGCTACAAGTTAACAGAGCTCACCTGAACAGCCCCACAAAGAATTCAAAGCCTGGAGTACCAGTGGATTTGTAAGGGTTTTGTTCAAGTGGATTGCGGAATTAAACTTTCACACTTTCAAGGACCCTCTTGGAGATTCAAGAACCTTGGATTGTGTGTTGGATACTTTGGTACCTGCAAGCAGAACACCAGGAAGGTGTTTTAACTGGACCCTGCTTGCTTAAGAAGGCGGCCCACTACAGTGGTGAGAATTCTTCAGAACAATTTATAAAGGTGTGTCCCTGACAGAGAAAACAAAATGACTTAAGGGGCACTGTTGGTTTCTAAGCACTAGAAAGTGACTAATCTTTAAAAATTCATATCTCTGGTTCATTACAGTGGATTATTTTCGTTTTGGTGTCATTTAAAAGATACAAA
This sequence comes from Lissotriton vulgaris, assembly GCF_964263255.1. Taxonomy (NCBI): domain Eukaryota; kingdom Metazoa; phylum Chordata; class Amphibia; order Caudata; family Salamandridae; genus Lissotriton; species Lissotriton vulgaris. The sequence continues at coordinate 166,406,958 of NC_141691.1, read as the reverse complement.
TATTAACTATTTTTATAAATTGGTGTTGGATTTTTATTTTGTTGTGTCTTAATTATTTACTGAAAGGTTTTTTTTATATGCTTTACATACCTGTCTTTGAAGTTAAGCCTGTCTGCTCGCAGCCACGTTACCAAGGGTTGAGCAAAGGAAAACTTTTCTAAGACCTATGCTGAGTCCTATCATGTGTTAGTGGCCTTATTGCCAGTGGCAGATGTACATTTGCCCCTACCAATAACCCACTTTCCAACATTAGGTGTTCAGCGGTGTGGATGAGGACTTGTGTTTAAAAATTACACCTTTCAGTGAATATTTTAAGATTAAAAAAATCCTCTAAATTGCCTTAGAACAAAACTTTTAAGTGTGATTTTTGGAATTTGGACTAAACTGTTTTTAATCCATTGTTTTGATTTTTCCAAATTGTTCTAAGTCCATTTTGCCTAGTTTTTTTGTAACCCAAAACTAGGGAACCATGGATCTGGACCTGGCTAAACTGTCCCATTTTAAGATGGCTGGTTTTAGGGAACAGTGTAGGCTTAGGGGGCTGCATGCTGCCAAGAAGATGAGGAAGGCAGGGTTGCTTGAGTCCCTAAAGGCCTGGGCCAGGGCAGCTGAGGAGAACCCAAGGGGGTGGGAAGATGTTCCCCCCAACGTTCACCCGAGAGGGTGGGTGAGGATGAGACCTTTCCCATTGTGACTAGTGTTAGCCAGATGAATCAAGGGGTTGGTGGGAGTGGGGAAGGTTCCCTTACTCAGGTACCACTACTGTCCCTTGCAGAGAGACAGCTTCAGGCTCAATTAGAGTTGATTGCCTTGGAAAAGGAGAAATTTGAATTGGCTAAGAGAAAGTGGGAGAGGGAGGAGAAAAGGAATGGTGGCAGCGAAAGTGAAGAAGATGCTGAGATGTCCAGGGCTGGTAGATTTGAACCTAAACTTCCCAAGGGCATAGTACCCAAGTACACTGAGGGGGGTGACATTGACAAGTGGCTAGCAGCTTTTGAGAGGGCTCTTAAAATGAGTAGGGTCCACACTAGATATTGGGGTGCACTCCTGTGGGAGTTGATTCCAGTAGCTGGGAGGGATAGGCTCCTGACCATGAAGGGAGAGGATGCAGAATCATACCAGCAGTTGAAGGCATGCTTAGTTAAGAGATTCGTTCTGACTCCAGAACAGTACAGGGTGAAGTTTAGAGGCACGCAGAAATCGAGTTCAAAGTCTTGGGTAGACTTTGTGGACGTTTCAGTAAAGGCACTGGAAGGCTGGATTGTCGGTAACAAAGTTGACACATATGAGGGATTGTATAATTTGTTTTTGAAAGAACACATTTTGACTCATTGTGCAGAAGAGAAGTTACGCCAGTACCTAGTGGACTCTGAGCTGGGGGAATCAGCTGATGAGTGGGTGAGAACCTGGGTTTCCATTCAGCATCAGGGGTGTGACCAGAAGAAAGGAGGACAGGTCCCTCCCCAGGGGAAAGCCCAGGGAAATGAAGGTCAAAATCCTAAGAAACCCAATCTCAACCCCACAGACCCTAACAATTACCGTCCAATCTCCCTGCTGCCATGGGCAAGCAAAATTCTGGAGAAGTAAATCAATTTCCACCTCACCAACTACCTTGAGGAGAACCTTCTACTGGACTCCACCCAAACAGGATTACGTCCCAAACACGGCACAGAAACGGCTCTTCTAGCCGTCACGGAAGAATCTAGGAGGATCTTGGATCGAGGGGGGTCAGTGGCAGTGGTCCTCCTCGATCTAAGCGCCGCGTTTGACACGGTGTGCCATAGAACCCTGTTGTCCCGACTATTCGATCTTGGAGTCTCAGGAAACGCCCTCGACTGGCTGAGGTCCTTTCTCTGCGGAAGAACCTTTCAGGTCTTCGACAGCGACTCCTGCTCCACGAGCAGACCCCTAAACTCTGGTGTACCCCAAGGCTCCTCCCTGAGCCCCACGCTGTTTAATGTGTACAAGAGACCACTGGCTGGGGTCGTCCAAAAAAAAGGTACCAAGATCATTTTGTATGCGGACGACACCCAGCTGGTGGTCTCCCTGACACAGAAAAACAGCGGGCTCCCCCAATCCAACCTGGCAGCCTGCATGGAGGATGTTAGAAGATGGATGACAACATCATCCTTAAAACTCAACGGTGACAAGACTGAGATAATGATCCTCGGCCCCCCTACTCTTATCGCCTACGACCAGCTATGGCCCGTAAGCTTAGGCCCACCTCCAACCCCGAAGGAGGACATCAAAAGCGTAGGAGTATGGCTGAACAAAACGCTCACCTTCAATACCCAGGCAATCAAAACAGCAGCAACCTGTTTCTGGATTATCCGAATGCTGAGAAAGATTCTGCCGATTTTACCCTTTGAAGCTAAGCAGGTTGTTATTCAGGGCCTCATCCAGTCCAGGCTAGACTTCAACAACGCTCTATACCTGGGAGCCCCTGAATACGTGCTGGAGAAACTTCAGCGCACACAGAACTGTGCAGCTCGCACCCTTCTCCAGATCCCTCGCAGAGAGTCAGCTAAGGCAGGGATCAGGTCACTTCACTGGCTCCCCGTCAGGGACAGAATAAAGTTCAAAACCCTGTGCATATCGCACCAAGCCTTCCATAGACCTAGCCCTGAGATCAACCACTCACTTCTCTCCCCTTACTGTCCTGGTAAATCTCTTCGATCCACAAACACATTTCTTGCTGCAGTCCCCAGAATTAAAAGGTCCAGAGCAGGAGGCAGGTCCTTCACGCTCAACGCTGCTAGACTATGGAACTCTCTTCCCCTCTCACTAAGGTCTAACTCTACTCTCTCGTCCTTTCGCAAAGAGCTGAAAACATTCCTATTTAGAAATTCGCTCCCCTACTGGTCTTTCTCCCCTGTCCCTCAGAGCTCCTTTTCCTCTAATCAGCGCTTGGACGCCCTCGGGCAGCAGTCGCACTCTACAAAACCCCTTCAGTTCACTTCACTTCACTTCACTAAGGAGTCCTCCAAAGACCCGCAAAAACCTGCAGAAGGAGGGGGGCCCCGAGCCAACCCAAATTCAAAGGAAGGGGGTTTCAGGGAAAGCCCTCCAATCAAGCCCTCGCCGCAGTTCCGCGCATCCACAGATTAAGCATGGGCGAATTTTGCGAATCTCGCGTTCGCGAATTTTGCGGATTTGCGAACTCGCAATCCGCAAAATCCGCGAATTCTTGCGAATTTGCGGATTTTTTTTTTTTTTTGTGTTCGCAAGGATTTCTGCCAGTTCGCGAGGGGTTCGTACCAGTTTGCAATTGCGAACTTACATTTCGTCGCGCAACGGTCGCGAATTATGTTGTTTCTACGTCTGGTTCATCATCACAGGTTCCCAGCACCCTCTGTTTCACCACTGCAACCCTCTGTTACATCAATGCCACCCTCTGGTTCATCATTACTGTAGATTATGGGGGGGAAAAGCAAGCACACCAGCCCTGCTTGCTATGAGATGAATTAATTGGGGGTTAGTTTATTAATGTGTCACTGTTTTAAAATTCCAGTCTGGCACCTGCTTCCTTATCTGTAATTTTGCTTTCTGTTGCAGTGCATTTTTTTTCCCCAGGACCTTCTTTGTGGCCTACTTGTAGCTATTGTATGAGCCTGCTGTGAGGGTCAGAGCAGGGTCATACAATTGTTGCAACTAGCAACTGAATTCTGGAGGGGCCCCAGTCAGGAAGCACTACCGGGAATTGTTACTAATGATGAGTTTGAACTCTTGCCCCTGCCGAGTGCTTTCAGTTTTGAAAAACTCGTTTTTCTGCAATTTCGCGGGGTTCGCGGGGTGCGAACACGCGCGAGATCGGATTCGGAAGCCGCAAATTCGTGCGAATATGCAATTTGTTTTTTTTGCGGCGTGTTAGTTGGCAAGGTTTTGTGCGTTTTTGCGAGCCGCTCGTAGCGCAAGACGCGAAGTTACCCTCGCGGTCGTTCAAGGGCGCAGCCATCTTGTTTGCCTGACGTATTTCCGTTTCCGGGCGCGAAGTGTAATCTCGCAAAGTCCGCGGCTTGCCAGTACAGTTTCGCGCGTGTTCGCAAGGAAAATCTCGCGCGAACTTACCCGCGCGGTCGTGAACGGGCGCGGCCATCTTGTTTCTCATTCATTGCTATGGTTCTGGGCATGGTCTTTGTATCCTCTGTCAATCTCTGCCATCTTTTGCTTGTTTGAAGTTTTTTTTGATCTATTTTACTTATTATCTATCCCTCTATTTTTCTAGCCCTATATTTTTGTGTTTACTGCTACTTTTGGTTAATTTTAAACTACTTTTGTAAACTCTTTTCTTTTCTTCTCTTCCCTATTCTATTTTCTTTATTCCTTTCCGCCCAGACCATGGTGAAGGGAGCCGGGAAGCATCCCGAGAAGGGGAAGGGTCCCGCACCCCGTGTCCGGCTCCCGTGCGGGCGTTTGAGGGGGGAGCTAGTGATGCCACGGGAGATCTTTACCCCGGAGGAGGTGGCCCAACTCATTTTTTATGTTCAGCGCCGCCTCCCCAGGACCATCATGGGAGGCGGCAAGATCAGTGCCGGGTACGGGGCCCGGGAGCGCCGGAAGCGGTGGGAGAAGGTGTGCCAGGCCATTTACCACCACTCTCGGGTCTGGCGCACCTACAACCAGGCCACCCACCGCTGGACGGATGTCCTGACCCGTGAGCGAGATCTGCTCGACCTCCTTGGCCTTGAGATCCCCGGGCTTGGTGAGTAGTAGTAGCTATGTCTTTACTACTATGTTTTCTCCTGCTGTGTTATTATATTGCAATTTTTTGTTTTTTACCAAGAGCAATAATGCTGCTCATTACATTGTAGGTAAATTTTATTTCAAAATCTTCTGTGCATTTCAGGTACACTGCTCTCCTTCTTCTCAGTAGTGTTGCTACTATGCTTATTTGTTTTAGATTTTGTGTTCATTTCATTGGCCTGTGAAATTATGTATGAGTGTAGTTGAAAGAACTGCGTAATGCTACACACTAAGGTTCAGATTTTTAATTACCGGCGCATCCCTGAAAAGTTGCAGGGATGCGCCAGTAATTGTGCGTCACGCCACCATCACCCATGGTGCGCCGTATTTACAATGCGGCGCGCCATGGGCCCAAAACGTCACCAAAGCGTTACGCATCTGTGCCGTAAAGGCGGCGCATTGCTGGAGTTGCGTCGCAACGATGGTGCAGCTCCATCAATGCTCTGGGGTGCCCTATCTCCCCAATGCTGCGTCAAGCCGTACGTCTGCTTCAAGCAGGCGCAGGGTTTGAGTCACGCATCATTGTCCTCAAAGTGACTGATTGAAATCTTGTAGATTTCCCTCAGCCAGTTTTAGGATGCGTTCCTGCTCAGGAACGCCCTCCCTTGCGCCGGAACACCCCTATTGGCGCAGGGCTTTACAACGTGATGCATCTCCCAGATGCGTCACGTTGTTAATATACGCCGCACCATTGCGCCTCTTTTGTGCTGTCGCTGCGTCACAAAAGTCACGCAACAATGGAGCAAAAGAGCCGGAAGGGCCTTCTAAATCAGCCCCTACAGACTCAAGTCCAGTCCTTCCTTTGTACACATGGCGATAAGAAGAAATAGTGGTGGTGGATTAATAGTTTGAGTATTTTAATGACTGGTGAATGTAGTAGGAAACTTTAGTGTTGTCGCTGATCTTCAATCACGATGGACTTTGGCTGTCACTTTGCGTGCTGCGGACTGCTGCCTGCCAATCCTAGGCAAACCTTTTTAGTACTTTGTTTAGTGAGTTACATAGGGTAGTTTCCAATTCGACGGTCCTCAAATCAAGCAATACTAAAGTAATGACGTAGTCGACCACATGAGATTGGTCAATAATATATCCTGTGGAGTCATTCCCTATTTGCTATTTCGCAAAAATATTTTGTTACTTTGTTAGTTCTTTTTTAAATGTTTGATTTGGTTGAGAAATATCATCCATGTTTTCTGTTTTTCTTTCTTTCATGTTGTACATCAGCTTCCCCCAGGGGCAAGAGGAGGACACAGGAGGAGGAGGAGGAGGGTGCTGTTGTCGATGCAGGCCAGGACCGGGCAGTCGAGGGCTCCTTTGCTGGCCCCAGTAAGTTTTAATTTTAATATAGAGTACTTATTTTTTCCTAGCGTTCCTCATTCGATTTTTTCTAAATCGTCTTTGATCTTCTTGTAGACAGGATCTAAATTCTTATCCTGCCTCGACTATGACTCCGTGTGGTATTACTAGATTATTCTTATTAGTCTGTCTGTGTAGCTAGCTAAGATTGCACATTTGGCATTTCCATTGGACTTCCATTCTAGTCAGCAATAGCTCTATGCACTGAGTGTAGTCCTCTGGGATTGTCCATAATGTCTTTTCAAGTATTCTAAATGTTTATGCTTTGACCATTGCCAACAATAAAAAGGTGAATGACCACCACCAAGAAATAATAAGATACTACTTTACTTTTGGTTTCGATAGGAGGACAATCCATTCTACTACTGTTGCAGGGACAAATCTGCACAAACAGAACTATGGACACTAAATAATGCATCGCTTAGCTTATCAATTATAATAGGTGCTGTAACTGTTAGACTTTCCACATACCTCAGTGATAACAGACTTTGTAGTTGAACCCCCAATCTCCTTACTGACTAGATAATGTGGCAGAGTCATTTAGCTCCCAAAGTCACCGATGGCAGAGGCACGGACTCATGCTTGCAAAAATTCGAAAACCTTTAGCTCATCCACTCTAGTCTGGAGGACCAAAAACCACAGAGTCTATTTAAGTTTAAAAGCTTTATTAAAAGTAAACACATTTATTAAATTCAAGTTTGTCATAAAAGTGAACGTGTAACTGAAAATGGAAAAGTGCTTAGTGCTGACGATTAATTGGACACATTTCTTGTGGTCGAGCCGAGCTCTCACCTGGTTTGAACTTGATCCTGCTCGTGTTCTTAGAAGTCAAGGTTCTGTCTGTTAGGAGAAAAAGTGGTGCGTGTTAAAAAGTAAAAAGCAAACATTCATCAGTTGTGCCAAAAAGTGCAGCAAGACAACAGCCTTCCCTGGAAAAAGGGACATTTTTACTCTAGAGTACACAGTCAAAAATTATTAAATTGTACACTTTTTTTCACATTTCTTTCTTCCTCCTAGACCAAATATTATATAGTAGTGAGTGGTGTATTCTAACATTATTAAATGTACTTTGTAGGTGGAACATCTGGAGACGGGGCCAGCGCGGAGGTGGTGGTGGCATTGGACGAGGAGGACAACTCTGGGGAGGAGGCGGTGCAAGTGCCGGACAAGGACATGCCTGTGAGGGTTCACACGGTGGTGGCGGGCAGAGGTAAGCTATACATTCCTTAGTCATTGGGATTGAAGACTGCAGAGTGTGCTTTCTGCACGGGTGTATTATAAAAAAAGCAGGTAGTAGCCTCCTCTAAATGTACTTCGACTTAGCTGTGAAGTTTTTGGCGAGAAGAATCCCAATCAGATCTGAGGTGAACTTGATGGATGGGATGAACGAAAAGCGAAAGAAGGGTGTAAGTGTGGAAGCACGAGAAATGTAATGATGACTGGCAAAGAAGAATGATATGTGTTTGCTTGGTCCCCGAGGTGGCTGGGAAGGTAAGAAAATGGTATGGTGCGTGGCTGGGTGAATGATGAAGCAAGGATGGGTGGAAGGAGAACAGCCTGGGTGGGTGAGACAGAAACTGTATGTGTGCAATATACTTTGAATGGATGGATGCCTGGATCATTCATGGTACTATCTGACTCTTAGATAGCATATGTGAATCTAGAGAGAGTAGACGGTCACTGGATGAACTAAGTGTTACTTTGAAGAGCATGTAACACCGCACCCGCACGTCCGTTCCAGTGTAGGAAAGGGAAGGAAAAGAAGTTGTAACGTTGTCCAAAGACTACCATGAATAGTAGCAGTAGTTTGTATTGCAACTGCAAGCACAGCATATATCCAGTTATTACGGTGGACACTCCCTACCTCCCTTAATAACTTTAGTTTAGTAGTAGTACGTCATTCATGTGTGGGGGTATCACTGTTCACTCAATAATAAGCAAAGCACCTAAAGTCATCCCATATGTCATCAAATACATCCCATGTGAAGTGATAGATAATCCGATAATTTAGCTTCTTCATTTTCCTTTTCTAATACTCATTTGCACTGTAGGGTGAAAGCTAAATTAATTAAGCAGTAGCCCTTTTAACAGAGTATTCTCAGTGCCACCCGTAATAGAAAAGTAAGAGCTTCACCACCTGCATGTACTGGACCGGTACAGTAACGCAAGTCTGTCTCACTCACCATGGTGTGCGTCTGTTTTTCTCGGGTGCAAGTTCACTGCGCTGGCATTATGCCGGCTTGCATAAGATAACGTACCAATTTTCCTAAACAAGAGAGAAGAAGAAGAAGAAGAGTGGTGTACTGTCATAGTCGACTGTAATAGAAGTCCATAGTGCTCGTAGAATTTGTTCCTTAAACTCCCACTAATGTTAGAGCAAGGATGAAGAAGTCGGAGGTTACATAGATACTGTCCTCAATAGTTATGCACTGTGCTTTCAATTTGCTACTTGTACTGTGACAACTTTCTGCTCAATCATTTTGTGTTAATCTTAAGGAGCATTGGTTACAGACTATGTCTTTCTTTTTTCATGTAGTTGCTCCTTCCAAATCCAAGACACCATCAAGGAGGAAGGAGCTGGCTCGAATGGCCCGGCAACGGAGGCTGGATGCCACTGTTGCTGAATATCGGCGGCTGGTGGCCCTGGAGGAGGAGGAGACGCAGTCTGGTACAACAACAAAGTCCACTGGGACAGCTGCATCCTCCTCCGTGCGTGCTGCCAGCCAGCGCAGTGCTCCAGCGGTACGGAGCCGGGCTACCAAAGCCAAACGCCACCGCCCAGCAGCAAAGAAAGCAGCTGCCCCTCACAGGATTTGCAAGGCACACCGGCGCCGCTTATCCCTCAGACTGTCCTACCTGGAGCAGGAGGTCCATAATTATAAGAACGTGGTGGAGGGCCTCCGCTTCGAACTTGCCACCCTCCGCAAGGAGCATGATGCCCTGGCTGCTAATTCCAACAGCACCCTGCCATAGTGTCCCTTGCCCCTTTTTTAGAGACTTTTGGGGGGTGGGAATTGGGAGTTGTGATTTTTGGGGACTTTTGAAGGACAATCGTTGGGGTTAGGGAGGGTCTTGCGGGAGATTCTTTTGTTAGGGCTATAAAAATATACTTTTTGAAACTTTATCTGACCATACCTGTTTTTTACTGCTTTTGAGTCTGGTGGGTGGGGGTTTAACATAACAGTAAGTTTGTTTTCCTGAATAGTCCTAGGACTTTAGTAGTACTACCGTCAATCAAATCTCTCGTCTCTCCTAATACTCCATTATACTACCTCCAACCAAACGCCTATCTTACCTGTAATTTCTGTTTGCAAGTAGGGCTAGGCCCAGGGCTGGCTCCACGGGAAACAGCAAATAAGGTTGGCAATCCTGGGCGGATAAAATTTCCTCATAGCGGTGGTACTAGTGGTGTGACACAGTGGCAGTTGCTTGCCTATGAAAAAAAAGAAAATGAAATCTGGTTTGTCCTCCTGAGTAATACAAAGGTACAATACAGAATATAGCAGGTGACAGAAGTACACTAGAACAGTGCCACATTGTTGCCTAACAAATGTTAAAGTATAACTAATTCGGTTGAAGTTCTTTGACATTAGCCATGGGTCTTTGTCAAGCAGAGTAAGAATATATCCTCGGATTTCTTCACCAGCCTGTTGCTATCACCTTATCCTCCCCAGCAAGTGTGTGGATTTATTGCTGTAATTTAGTCACACATCAATCAAAACCACACAGCCCGGGGGAAGAGGGTTAGGGTTTGAAAAATGGATGGGTACGGGGGTTTTTGGGAAAGGTTTTGGGAGACAAGAAAAAGTAGCACAGCATGGACAAACAATTGTGAACATAAACAAATCTTTGGGTACAAACCTATCCATCAATCTTTGAAAGTGCATACACTACTGCATGCATGTCAGTTAAAAGTAAGTAGTACTTTCGACAACTGTGGAAGAAAGAATGCGACAGTACAGGGCGTGGGTGGAAATATTGATAACTATATTCAACATAAGGTCTCTGTAGCCAGATACCTGAGAGCCTTGCTGGTCACTATAAATCCATTCACAACAACACTCAATGGGGTTGGTCTGGAAGGTATAGTAGATAGAAAAGGAGAAATTGCTTTTTTTCTAGGTGTCCCCTCACTCACCAGGGTTGCCCCTTGGTGACATGCTTCATCATTGGGGCCATCCCAGTCCTCTACGGCCTGGGGCGTGCTGCGACTTGCGAATTACGTAGGAGCACTTACAAATGACTATGTGTGGTGCAGATGTGATAGTGGAGTGGACTAAGTGATGTGTTAAGGGATCAATTTAGAAGCAGAGAGAGATCCAAGAAATGCAGTCACAGTCAGAGAAAAAGGCAAGGGATACTGTATCTATGTGGTTGTAGTGGTCCTGTTGGAAGTGGTAAGTAAGTTGCCTGCAGAAAAAAAATCCTCCTTTTAGCGGCACTCCTCCATTGCAGCCGCCGCTTCGTCCATCGATGTTGGTCACCAGAAGACACCCTGTAAAAAAAAGCACAGCATAGACAAACAATGGAACATAAACAATTCTTTGGGTACAAACCTATCCATCAATCTTTGAAAGTGCATGCACTACTGCATGCATGTCAGTGAAAAGTAAGTAGTACATTCGACAACTGTGGAAGAAAGAATGCGACAGTACAGGGCCTGTGTGGAATTATTGATAACGATATTCAACATAAGGTCTCTGTACTTAGCCAGATACCCGAGAGCCTTGCTGGTCACTATAAATCCATTCACAACAACACTCAGTGGGGTTGGTCTGGAAGGTATAGTAGATAGAAAAGGAGAAATTGCTTGTTTTCTAGGTGTCCCCTCACTCACCAGGGTTGCCCCTTGGTGACATGCTTCATCATTGGGGCCATCCCAGTCCTCTACGGCCTGGGGCGTGCTGCGACTTGCAAATTACGTAGGAGCACTTACAAATGACTATGTGTGGTGCAGATGTGATAGTGGAGTGGACTAAGTGATGTGTTAAGGGATCAATTTAGAAGCAGAGAGAGATCCAAGAAATGCAGTCACAGTCAGAGAAAAAGGCAAGGGATACTGTATCTATGTGGTTGTAGTGGTCCTGTTGGAAGTGGTAAGTAAGTTGCCTGCAGAAAAAAAATCCTCCTATTAGCGGCACTCCTCCATTGCAGCCGACGCTTCGTCCATCGATGTTGGTCACCAGAAGACACCCTGTCCACTGCCTGCCTGATGCTGAATTGTGGCTCGCTACTGTGAAGCCTGACTCCATCCTTTTTTCCCCATTGCAGAGACTGAAACCCGGCCTGTAATTATTCAACGAAAAACAGGAAGTGATATAATATTACAACACCACTGATAAATAAATATAAGGTATGTAGGCTGTGGAGTGCAAAAAGTCACAATTTGATTTTCCTAGTAGACAGTACAATATTTTTGAAAGTGCGTACTCTGAGTCACCTTTTGAAGGATAAATAAGTATGGGCAAATTAATGTAGCGGACATTGCCCCTCAAGCTAGGTGCACTGTAAACTGTGTTTTAGAACAAAATTAGATCTTCCTAGCAGTGCTCCCACCCAGACCCTTACTAAAGCCAGTCGCAAAAATGTAGAAGACCCCCAATCAAATCTCAAAAAACGAGGCCTAGCAGAAAACTGGTGACAAAACTTACTTTGAAAGTAAAAGTAGGCCGAAGTACCCCCTTCCTAATTACCCATTACCCACCGTGGATTGCATTCAAACCACTTGCAAGCAACCAAGCAAAAGTAGCCATAGCCAGCATCGCTCCAAGACTCGAAATCCCCCCCACTCAAACACATGCAATAGAAATACTGCTAACCCTAACGAACCCTAAGTTAAGAATAGTGGCAAAGGCTTTCTTTAACTATGCCAAATCCCCCCTTTCCCACCATGGATTTTCTTCAAATGACTTGCAACCAAAATTACACATTCTCACGAGTGCTCTAAGACCCCAGAACTCAGTTGGAAAAATCTAGAACACCCCGAAACACATGCAATCCTGCTGCTAGGGCTAACCCTAACGAACCCTAAGTTACAAAAAGTGCCAAAAGGCTTTTCCGCGAGGATTTTGTCCCAACCACTTCTACCCGGTATTAGACCTTCCCAGGAATGCCCCAAGACCCGCCAAACCACCCGCCAAGAAGCATAACACCCCCAAACAGGCCAAAAGCAAAATCTCATACTTGCAATATTTCTGGGCCTTCGGTCCAAACGCGCTGCGTAGCTAGGCCATAAGTCGGGGTTGCCACGACGGATTTCCTGAAAAGCAAATGCAATCAAGATTAGAGTGTCCCAGCAGTGCTCCCAGACCACGAAACTCACCCACAAACAGACGGAACCCCCCCTAAGAGCACCTCAAAGGCAAGCAAGTCATCAAAAACACAAAAATATTTCCGCCAGGGATTTGGTCCAAAACACTTTTATCCGGTATTAGAGCTTCCCAGCAATGGCCCCAGAGCCGTCAACCCAGGAGAAAACGAGTAGAAGACCCCCAAACAGCCAAAGAGCAAAAGTACAAAAATGGGGACTTAGTCAATTTTTCACAAATTTCCCAAATCACTCCGCGCGCGCTCTGCAGCTAGGCCCTAACTCCCCTCTGCCACAATGGATTTGCTTGAAACCTCTTGCAAAGTAAAGTATATATAGCCAGCAGTGCTCCCAGACCACGAAACTCACCCACAAACACCAGGAAGCCCCCCAAACAGGACCCCGAAAACGCTACATAGAGCAAAATGTCAGAAATAGCCAAAAAGAAATCGGCCTGGATTTTGTCCCAACCACTTCTACCCGGTATTAGACCTTCCCAGGAATGCCCCAAGACCCGCCAAACCACCCGCCAAGAAGCATAACACCCCCAAACAGGCCAAAAGCAAAATCTCATACTTGCAATATTTCTCGGCCTTCGGTCCAAACGCGCTGCGTAGCTAGGCCATAAGTCGGGGTTGCCACGACGGATTTCCTGAAAAGCAAATGCAATCAAGATTAGAGTGTCCCAGCAGTGCTCCCAGACCACGAAACTCACCCACAAACAGACGGAACCCCCCCTAAGAGCACCTCAAAGGCAAGCAAGTCATCAAAAACACACAAAAAATTCCGCCTGGGATTTGGTCCAAAACACTTTTATCCGGTATTAGAGCTTCCCAGCAATGGCCCCAAAGCCGTCAACCCAGGAGAAAACGAGTAGAAGACCCCCAAACAGCCAAAGAGCAAAAGTACAAAAATGGGGACTTAGTCAATTTTTCACAAATTTCCCAAATCACTCCGCGCGCGCTCTGCAGCTAGGCCCTAACTCCCCTCTGCCACCATGGATTTGCTTGAAACCTCTTGCAAAGTAAAGTATATATAGCCAGCAGTGCTCCCAGACCACGAAACTCACCCACAAACACCAGGAAGCCCCCCAAACAGGCCCCCGAAAACGCTACATAGAGCAAAATTTCAGAAATAGCCAAAAAAAAATCGGCCTGGATTTTGTCCCAACCACTTCTACCCGGTATTAGACCTTCCCAGGAATGCCCCAAGACCCGCCAAACCACCCGCCAAGAAGCATAACACCCCCAAACAGGCCAAAAGCAAAATCTCATACTTGCAATATTTCTGGGCCTTCGGTCCAAACGCGCTGCGTAGCTAGGCCATAAGTCGGGGTTGCCACGACGGATTTCCTGAAAAGCAAATGCAATCAAGATTAGAGTGTCCCAGCAGTGCTCCCAGACCACGAAACTCACCCACAAACACCAGGAAGCCCCCCAAACAGGCCCCCGAAAACGCTACATAGAGCAAAATGTCAGAAATAGCCAAAAAAAAATCGGCCTGGATTTTGTCCCAACCACTTCTACCCGGTATTAGACCTTCCCAGGAATGCCCCAAGACCCGCCAAACCACCCGCCAAGAAGCATAACACCCCCAAACAGGCCAAAAGCAAAATCTCATACTTGCAATATTTCTGGGCCTTCGGTCCAAACGCGCTGCGTAGCTAGGCCATAAGTCGGGGTTGCCACGACGGATTTCCTGAAAAGCAAATGCAATCAAGATTAGAGTGTCCCAGCAGTGCTCCCAGACCACGAAACTCACCCACAAACACCAGGAAGCCCCCCAAACAGGCCCCCGAAAACGCTACATAGAGCAAAATGTCAGAAATAGCCAAAAAAAAATCGGCCTGGATTTTGTCCCAACCACTTCTACCCGGTATTAGACCTTCCCAGGAATGCCCCAAGACCCGCCAAACCACCCGCCAAGAAGCATAACACCCCCAAACAGGCCAAAAGCAAAATCTCATACTTGCAATATTTCTGGGCCTTCGGTCCAAACGCGCTGCGTAGCTAGGCCATAAGTCGGGGTTGGCACGACGGATTTCCTGAAAAGCAAATGCAATCAAGATTAGAGTGTCCCAGCAATGCTCCCAGACCACGAAACTCGCCCACAAACACCAGGAAGCCCCCCAAACAGGCCCCCGAAAACGCTACATAGAGCAAAATGTCAGAAATAGCCCAAAAAAAATCGGCCTGGATTTTGTCCCAACCACTTCTACCCGGTATTAGACCTTCCCAGGAATGCCCCAAGACCCGCCAAACCACCCGCCAAGAAGCATAACACCCCCAAACAGGCCAAAAGCAAAATCTCATACTTGCAATATTTCTGGGCCTTCGGTCCAAACGCGCTGCGTAGCTAGGCCATAAGTCGGGGTAGGCACGACGGATTTCCTGAAAAGCAAATGCAATCAAGATTAGAGTGTCCCAGCAATGCTCCCAGACCACGAAACTCACCCACAAACAGACGGAACCTTCCCTAAGAGCACCTAAAAGGCAAGCAAGTCATCAAAAACACAAAAAAAATTCTTCCTGGGATTTGGTCCAAACCACTTTTATCCGGTATTAGAGCTTCCCAACAATGGTCCCAGAGCCGTCAACTCACCTGCAAAGAGGTACAACAACACCCCCACAAGTGCTGAGTCTTTCTTCATTGGGCGTAAACCAGCCCTCTGGTTTGATGGAAATAGGAGTCTGGAGGAGGAGGATAGAGGAGCATGTTCTTCTGAACTTGTGAACCTGAGGAATGCAGACTGCGGCAACTTCAAATCAATTAGCAAACCAGCGAAGACAGTTCTGCTGATGGGCTTGATTTTGTGATTATCTGATTAAAGTTTGAAATATATTAACTGTGCACAACAAAGAAAGACAGACACACAGGAATAAAAGTGAATAGGGACGAAAAAGAAAGTTATTGATTCGTTGTCTCATTTTCAGGGCTCGGTATCACGGTCCAGGAATGAGAATAAGGCTTCGTCATCATACTCTGCGAATTCAGGCAGGGTGAGCTCAGTGTCACCTGACAGAGTAGAAATTCCCTCATCTATGTTGCTGGCCACCTCCTCTTCATCCGGCACGCTCTCTCGTACTCTGAAATCTGGTGGTATGAGGTGCTGATTCATCTTGATCATTGTTAACCTCTCCACATTTTTGGGCGAGAGGCGGCTCCGTTTGGGAGTTACAATCCCACCAGCTGCACTGAAAACCCGTTCAGAAGACACGCTTGCGAGTGGGCAAGACAAGTAGTTTAAAGCCAGGTTGGTGAGCTCTGGCCACAATTCTTTTTTCCCATGCCAATACGCCAATGGGTCAGAATTAACATAGACCTCTGTTGAGTCATTCAGATAGTCCTTCACCATCGACTCAAGGTCCTCATCCAAGGTTCCTCCACTTTGCTTAGCTCTTGCTGTGCCTCTGACCTTTTGAGAACCAAACCCACGCAGAGCTAGCCAATCCTCCTCAGCCTCCAATGTTTCTGTTGTGTTTCGTGCAGATGATCCGGTTGCCGGTGTCTTTAACGGCTGAGAGGTCACTTGTGCCACAGCCACAGGTGCAGAAGTGGATTGTTTTGACTGGGGATGGCCTGCTGATGTACTGCCATTTCCTTCAATTTCCAGCCGTTCTGTTTCAAACCTCTTGGCTGACAAGGCTAGCCAACGTTTGTACTTTGGAACATGTTCATCATCAAAAGGAAAGAATGCTTGGCCTGCCAGCGCCTTTTTGTAGCGTGGATCCAGAATAGTAGCACAAATGTAATGCTGTTCTGAGTGGATCTTTTTAAGGCGTTCATCACCTTGTAGGAGCTCTAATAATTGCTCAGCCAGAAGCAAAGAGTCTTGGTTTTTGTCATATTTTCCAAACACAGAACACACCTCCTTCAGTTGGTCCTCCAGCATGTACAACAATGGGATAGCTTTTCCCAAATTAGAGTCCTCCTTGCTGACTGCACGCGTGAAGAACTCAAAAGGACGAAGCATGCGTGTCAGGCTTTCAACTATGTTCCATTGCGGCCCACCCATCCTCAGCTCCTCTGTACCCTCTTTAAGGAAATATTGATCGAGTTCCGTATACTGCTCATACAGACGCTCAAGCATGTAGAAGGTTGAGTTCCAACGTGTTACCACCTCCTGGATGAGTGCTTTCACTGGCATTTGACGTTGATATAGCAGGCTCCTCAGATGCTTCCGGGCCTTAAAAGAATGGCTGAAATGCTTGCACATTTTTCGGCAGGTCTCCAATACACTACGCTGCACTGCCTTTATTACCCAAGAATTTTTGGACAACCAGGTTTATACAGTGCGCCAAACACGGCACTCTGAAATAGTAACCGTCCCTCATGGCCTTAACTATATTGGCGCCATTGTCCGTGGAAACATAACCAACCTTGCGTTTTAGTGGGGACAGCCAGTTAAGGACCTTTGTGTTAAAGACATCCAAAATGTTTTCTGCTGTGTGACGTTTCTCCAAACCAAACATGGCTAGTGTTGCATGTTTCCGAGCACCTTTAAAAACAATGTTCGTGTCAACACCTGCGTTTAGCTTTGCTTTAGCCCCTGAAAAAGAGACCCAGTGTGCAGTGATGCACATGTAATCAGCGCCTGCGCCACTGGTCCACATGTCTGTTGTCAGATGTATAGTGTGAACAGCACTCTTCTGCAAAGCTGCCCCAATCACCTTCAGAACATCTTCATGTAGTGCTGGAACCGCAACTCGGGCAAAATAGAACCGGCTAGGAACCTTCCATTTAGGGCAGAGCGCTGCCACTAATTCTAGAAAACCAACCCCTTCTACAAAAGAAAAAGGGAGAAGGTCCAGAGCTAGCATTTTAGCCAGCTTAGTGTTATACAGACGGGTCATTGGGTGGTTGCGTTCATATTGCGCTTCTGTAAACAACATCTTTTTAATGTTGCCCTGGACCAAGGATTTACGGGATGATGATGATCTCTTCGACCCAGTTACGCTCGCTGATGAACTTTTCCGCATTGATGTCTCACTCTCTCCCACACTCTTAGTGTGGCTCCCATGGGGTGTGCTGCTGACAGGGGAACTGGGTGTAAGTGAAGTGTTCGAATCGTCTTCTTCCTCCTCGTCATCATCAGATGAAAAATCAACGTTTTCATTGCGTGCAATTCGGGCTTCCTTGATCGCGTGTAGGTGCGCAAACCATTGGACATCGTGCGTTCTCCTAAGATGACCTCTCTGGCCTCCGGTACCATAGTTGGAACCCAACTTACCACGACTAACTCGAAGCTTACAAATGCTACAAATGGCTACGTTTTCCTTTTTTGGGCAAACACTAAAGAAGTCCCAAACTGGAGACTTGAAATGTCTTCGGGGGCCGGAGGAGGCGGCGATACTGGTGGTGGTGGTCCTGCTGCTAATGCCAGATGAAGTGGAGGATGTGGATTGCCGAACCTCAGTACGTTTTGCACTTTCACCACCACGAATTGAGGTCGAGGACGAGGTGGGTACCTTCTTGCGAGGAAGAAATATGGAAGCGGTAGGTTTTGGTGTACTACTTAACTCCAAATCTAATGATTCCATTTCCATTGCCTCCTCGCCGACATCATCATCACGCTCAGCAGCTTCTCGGGATAGGGTCAAAATGTCTCTTTGCTGCATGCCCGGTGGGGCTGCAGTGACCTTTGTGATGACTGGCTCGTCGTCATCGTGAGAGGCTTCATCACCAGCAGTATCTGTCACTTCTTGTTGAGCCTCATCACACTCCATAGGTTTGAGTTTTTGGACGACCTTCCTTTTACGCTTAGGTACCGGTGTCAGATCATGGTGTGCCTCACTGTCAGACCGCAGTTGTGGTTCCCAAGCTGGATCTGTATCATCAGAAGGAGGTGGGCTTGAAGAAGATGTAGACACCCCCCTTGATCTTTTCCTTGCTAGGGATGTGGAAGACAATGAATGATCATCAGGAGGAGTGGCTTCCAATGATACCTCGGCTTCATTGTCGATTTCCTGATGTGCCCCTACTTCGGGAGGAACAACTATTGTGGGCACTTGTGAACCTCCATGCACCTTTGCTTGCGCATCTCCTTTTGCTGCCTCTCCTTCCACATGTACTTGGGCGTGTACTTGCACATGGTGTTGTTGTTGCGGCTGTGGTTGTTCAACACTTGTCAGATGAGTTACAACAACCTGTGTTGATTCAGGGACATTGCTGCTACTTTCTTGCGATGAGCCAACATCACTGGTCGATGGTGATTGGAGAAGTACACTGACTGCCTCTGAAGCACTCAAGGGCTTTGACTTAAGTTGGCGTGGTGGTGGAGGCACTGAACCCAATGGAGCAGGGGTGCTGCTCCCAGCTTGGTCCCCAGCAGATCCTGCTGCTGCAGGCGTACTTTTTTTTTTTCTCCCAAAAAACGTGGCGGGTGGCACACCAGCCTCCTTGGTAACTTGCTTCTTCTGCTCCTTACTAGCAACTTTCTTGCTAGAGGAGCTACGGAGAACTTTCTTTGGGGCCATCTTCTTCAGAGCAGGTCAGACAGCAGGCCGCAGTTGCACGAATTGTAGAGTTGTCTGAGGCCAGACGTGACGTCGAGTGACGTTATGCTGCACACACACACCGCTGCAGGACTTCTTCCTGGCACTGGTGGTTCTCTTGAGTCTTGTGCACCTAAAAAAAATGGAAGACAGAGGAACATCAGTTCAGTTATAGAGCACAAAAAAATCGAAAAACACTGCAAAATCAGCACAATCCCAATCCATCCATGCCCTCCATAATGTTTAAATTCAAGACAACCCACAGAAAGACTAGGCCCATGCAAGACTCACTACCCCTGGGCATAAATAAAGGTTGAAAAGTAGGCAAAATGGTTGGAGGCCTAACAACAAAGCCTGCATTCAAAATGGCCACTTGCCTCCTAGCACATGGCCAGGGCCTGCCTGTACCAGCACTCAAAATGGCCCCCACCCACATGGCCTGTCCCCATGAACACCCCCAAAAATCGAAAAACACTGCAAAATCAGCACAATCCCATTCCATCCATGCCCTCCATGATGTTTAAATTCAAGACACCCCACAGAAAGACTAGGCCCATGCACCACTCACTACCCCTGGTCAAGGCCCCAACAACAGGTCAAAAATCGAAAAACACAGAAAAATCAGCACAATCCCATTCCATCCATGCCCTCCATGATGTTTAAGTTCAAGACAGCCCACAGAAAGACTAGGCCCATGCACCACTCACTACCCCTGGTCAAGGCCCCAACAACAGGTCAAAAATCGAAAAACACAGAAAAATCAGCACAATCCCATTCCATCCATGCCCTCCATGATGTTTAAGTTCAAGACAGCCCACAGAAAGACTCGGCCCATGCTAGACTCAAATACCCCTGGTGAAAAGGCCACAAGTACAGGCCCAAAAAACGAAAATCACTGAAAAATCTGCACAATCCCATTCCATCCATGGCCTCCATGATGTTTAAATTCAAGACAACCCACAGAAAGACTAGGCCCATGCAAGACTCACTACCCCTGGGCATAAATAAAGGTTGAAAAGTAGGCAAAATGGTTGGAGGCCTAACAACAAAGCCTGCATTCAAAATGGCCACTTGCCTGCCAGCACATGGCCAGTGCCTGTAGCTGCACTCAAAATGGCCACCAGCCACATGGCATGTCCCTCCCCATGAACACCCCCAAAAATCGAAAAACACTGCAAAATCAGCACAATCCCATTCCATCCATGGCCTCCATGATGTTTAAATTCAAGACAACCCACAGAAAGACTAGGCCCATGCAAGACTCACTACCCCTGGGCATAAATAAAGGTTGAAAAGTAGGCAAAATGGTTGGAGGCCTAACAACAAAGCCTGCATTCAAAATGGCCACTTGCCTCCTAGCACATGGCCAGGGCCTGCCTGTACCAGCACTCAAAATGGCCCCCACCCACATGGCCTGTCCCCATGAGCAATCCAAAAATTCGAAAAACACAGAAAAATCAGCACAATCCCCATGGCATCCATGCCCTCCATGATGTTTAAATTCAAGACACCCCACAGAAAGACTAGGCCCATGCACCACTCACTACCCCTGGTCAAGGCCCCAACAACAGGTCAAAAATCGAAAAACACAGAAAAATCAGCACAATCCCATTCCATCCATGCCCTCCATGATGTTTAAGTTCAAGACAGCCCACAGAAAGACTAGGCCCATGCACCACTCACTACCCCTGGTCAAGGCCCCAACAACAGGTCACAAATCGAAAAACACAGAAAAATCAGCACAATCCCAATTCATCCATGGCCTCCATGATGTTTAAGTTCAAGACAACCCACAGAAAGACTCAGTCCACCCACCACTGAGTACCCCTGGGCAAAAGGCCCCAAAACAGCCCAAAAATCGAAAATTCCAAAATTTTAATTGCAGCAACTGTAATGCCCCAAACAAACTTACTTGTAAAATTTCTAATCCAACAGTGATCCAAAGAAAGTCAAAAAGGCCTCAAATCCAAATATCCAGCAGCATCCACAAAAAGTAATCCTTCCAGCTCCAGACCCAAATGAAAAGTGACCAGGAGATGGACAAAGCACTGGGAGGAGCCTGCTGAACAGGAACAGGAAGTTGAAGACTGTGGGGCACTTCCTTCCTCCCACCCCCCTGCCCCCCTCCCCAAAATGGACTCCTCGCTAAAAAAGTGCAGGCAAATGTCAAACTAAGGAGTTATTCAGATAAAAATCATCATTTCTAGAAGGTTTATGCTGCTTGCTGGTGGATTTCTTGTGCAGAATTGCAAATTTATATTTTCGCTCGCCGCATCTCAAATCTCGCAATTGCGAAGTACCGCGAGACGTGATCTCGCAGTACTCGCGTTGACAAACTCTCGCTGTGCAAGTTGGCAGGCCGCGATGACGTAATCGCGCTCGCCAAATTCCCGCGGGATCACACAGCAAGATCCAAAATGGCGCAGCACTCGCAAAATATCGAGAAAAACAACTCGGCAAACGATGATAAACGCCGCGCGCCGCAAAAATTGTATCACCAACGCCGCGCGCCGCCAAAAAAATCCGCTGCGTGCGAATTTGCGGATTTTGCAGGAAATTCGCAAATCTCGCGGATTGCGAATTTCCCAAAAATCCGCAAAATCCGCGAGCGTAACGGATTTTCCGCCCATGCTTATCACAGATCCACCATGGGAGGAAGATCCTTCTCCTACTTGGCGGCCAAGACTTGGAATTCTCTCCCCACTCACCTCCGCCTTACACAAAACCACACTTCCTTCAGAAAGGAACTTAAAACCTGGCTATTCGATAAATAATCCCCTCCCCCAGGGCGCCTTGAGACCCTCTGGGTGAGTAGTGCGCTATACAAATTCCTGAACTTGAACTTGAACTTCTTTGATCCCTCAAAGGTGGGTAAGTGCTTTGACTGTAACCAGCCAGGGCATAAGCAAGGAGATGCTGTCTGCACCAAGAAGC
Source organism: Lissotriton vulgaris (assembly GCF_964263255.1). Taxonomy (NCBI): domain Eukaryota; kingdom Metazoa; phylum Chordata; class Amphibia; order Caudata; family Salamandridae; genus Lissotriton; species Lissotriton vulgaris. The sequence continues at coordinate 166,385,124 of NC_141691.1, read as the reverse complement.
TCCCCCCTAAGGGGCCATACACAGGGATTGCCAGTGTCAGTGTAGGGGTGGAGGGTTGTGTACAGAACAGGCAGGTGGTGGAAGCAACTTTAGTGTCCCTGGGTGGGGTAAGTATTGTCACCCTTGCTGCCTTACCTCCAAACATGGACAAGTACAGGCAGAGGCCTAAAGTGAATGGGACTGAGGTTGAGGCTTTCAGAGACACTGGGGCTAGTGTAACTATGGTCTTGGATAAACTGGTGCCGCCAGAGAGGTTGTTACCTGGTGAGTTTCACCAAGTGACATATGCAGAAAGCACTACCAAACTCCATCCCATGGCTGTGGTGGATTTAGAATGGGGAGGTGTGAAAGGCCCTATGAAGGTAGCTGTGTCAAGGGTGCTCCCAGTCCAGTATTTACTGGGCAATGATCTTGAAACCTCTGCGTGGTCAGAGGTGGTGAGAAGACTCCATATGAAAACATTGGAGCTCTCTGAGTGGGTATGTGCTGTGACTAGGTCACAGACTATCCAGAAGGGAGGGGCTGGACACTTGGACCCTGGAACAAAGGACCAAGCATCCAAGGACAAGGGCACTGGGTCTGGTGAGCCAGCCCATGGAACTTCAGAGGTGCAGGAAGAATCTAACCCTGATGGGGAGGATTTGGCCTCTGAGGGAGGGACTCCATCCCTGCCAGAGCTGTCAGATTTGGCAGAACTGACAGGAGCAGGTGGACACTCCAGAAAGGAGTTCAGTCAGGGACAGCGTAAATGTCCCACCCTTGAGAGCTTGAGGCGGATTGCTTCTAAGCAAGAGGAAGGGGATGACAGTGGGTTTCATAAACTCTACTGGGAAGATGGACTGCTTTATACTGAGGCCAGAAACCTCAAGGAGGGGGCCACCAGGAGATTGGTGGTGCCCCAGAAGTACAGAGAGTTCATCCTGACTTTGAGTCACGATATCCCCTTGGCAGGACATTTGGGACGGACAAAGACATGGAACCGGTTGGTGAACCATTTCTACTGGCCCAATATGTCTGAAAAGGTAAAGGAGTTTTGCAGCTCCTATGTCACCTGTCAGGGCAGTGGCAAGGAAGGGGGGCAACCTCCCGCAACCTCCGCTCCCTGCACCATAACCTTATCTCCGTTCCCCCTTTCAAGCGGAAAAAACATGGTGGCCTTAGGTTTTCTTTTTTGGCACCTAAACTATGGAATTCCTTCCCACACGAACTCAGGTCCACCTCCTGCTACACATCTTTCAGGAAAATGTTAAAAACTCATCTGTTCCGTCAAGCATATGATGATTAATCCCTGCACCTCGCTCCCCACTATTGCTCTTCCGTTTTATAGCGCCATGAAACCAGTGGTGTCCGTGCGCTTTATAAATAATTTTTACATTTCATTACATTACAAAACAAAGGCTCCCCTAATACCACTGCCAGTGGTTGGGGTTCCTTTTGAAAGGGTGGGGATGGACATTGTTGGTCCCCTGGACCCACCTACTGCATCAGGGAATAGGTATATCTTAATGGTAGTTGACCATGCTACTAGATACCCTGAAGACATACCTCTTAGAACCATTGATGCACCTGCGGTGGCTAGAGCCCTGCTTGGTGTGTTCACCAGAGTGGGTTTTCCAAAAGAGGTGGTGTCAGACAGGGGCACAAACTTCTTGTCCAGCTATCTGACTGCTATGTGGGATGAGTGTGGTGTCAACTACAAGTTTACCACCCCCTATCTACCACAAGAAAATGGTCTTGTTGAGAGATTCAACAAAACCCTGAAGGGCATGTTAAATGGGTTGTCAGAAAAACTCAGGCGGAGATGGGATGTTCTCCTCCCATGCTTACTGTTTGCCTACAGGGAGGTGCCACAAAAAGGGATTGGTTTCAGTCCTTTTGAGCTGGTGTTTGGACACCCTGTGAGGGGGCCATTGAGTCTGCTTAGAGAGTCTTTAGAGAAGCCTCTTAAAGAAGCTAAGGACAATGTGCTTGATTATGTGCTAGGCCTGAGATCTAGAATGGCGGAGTACATGTACAAGGCAAACAGGAAACTGGAGGCCAGCCAGGAGCTCATGAAGCACTGGTATGATCAAAAGGCTACTATGCCTGAGTATACTCCAGGACAGTTGGTGTGGATGTTGGAGCCTGTGGCTCCCAGGGCCGTCCATGACAAGTGGAGTGGGCCCTATCCAATCTTAGAAAAGAAGGGTGAGGTTACCTATTTGGTTGACCTTGGCACCCTCAGGAACCCTCACAGGGTCCTACATGTGAATAGATTGAAACCACACCATGACAGGGCAGACATGCCCATGTTACTGGCCACTGATGAGGGTGTGGAGGAGGAAACTGAGCCTGTGCCCGATCTCCTCTCCACCAATGTGCAAGATGGGTCAGTGGAGGGAGTTGTGCTCTCTCCCAAGTTGACAGACCAGCAGCACAGAGACTGTAAGCAGGTGCTGGAGCACTTTGCTGGCCTGTTCTCTCTGACCCCAGGCATCACTGAGTGGTGTGTGCACCACATTGACACTGGTGACAGCCGACCTGTCAAAAATAAAATGTATAGGTCGTCTGACCATGTCAGAGCCAGCATTAAAGCTGAGGTTGCTAAGATGCTGGAGCTGGGGGTAATTGAACCGTCTGAGAGTCCATGGGCCAGTCCAGTGGGAATGTCTGACAAATTATCGAAATTCAGATTATCGACATACAATAATATCGGAACAAAAATATCGAAATCACTATTATCGACTTCCTATACTTAACTATATATGTACAAAAATATCGATATCTCAATATCGACATACACAAACATCGTTTACATTGATATCGACTACTTTTACATCGGTAAACATTAATATCGCTTTCTAAAAAATATATAGACATTACTTATAATATCGACATCAAAAATATCTTGAACTAACATATCGGATTTTCTACAATATCAACATTTTAGATACATCTCTTTCCACACTTATTTAACATTTTATATGTTTTAACATCTAAATAAACACACACTACTTAAATTAACACTATTGTAACACTATTACATCTTCTAAACTACGCTATTTGTATCATTATATCACCTACACATATAAAAATATTCTATGCTATTTTTATAATTGTATAATCTTTTTGATTTTTCACTTCTATTACAAAGTAATCACAACTGAAATTCAAATATACTAAGTAACCAATCACAACCCTGATTTTTTAAATAAACCAATAGCAAACTAATTACTAATGACACTCCCCTATATAAACAATTAAAATCTAAACACAAACTACTTGCTAAAAGTCACTGAAGGAGATTCATCTCTCTCTGAATTGCTGCACAACAACAAGAAAATCAAGACTATCAACCTACAATTACATCTTCAAAGTAAGTAAATAAAATTGAAACTGCATTAATTGCTACTACTACTTACTTACTGCTAAATACCCAGTGCTCCTTTTCTATTCCTACTACTTAACATGTAAATAAATTATATATAACAATTTTTATAGATACCACGACTACAGAATTTTCTACACAAAATTACTGTGAACAAAAGCATAGGAATATAGATTATAATAACTATGTAAGTAAATTGACAGTTTTTAATTATTTGTAAATAAATCTAAACACACTGAAAGTATGACATTTTTCGCACATATTTCATTTTATTCTCCAGATTCTACTACTGCAAACTGCACTACTAATGAACTAAGGACATCATTAATATTTCTACATTACATTTTACTAAGTAAGTATTTGTAAACTGAAATTAAGGTGGAAAAAACCAACAAACATTTTCACTTGTTTTAATCAGTTTGTATTATATATTGTTTTTTTACAGAGCTAACACTACAAATAGATATACAGAAATTATACAGATCTCCAAAATCGGAATCATAAATATACAAATCACTAAGTAAGTATATTAAAGCACATAATTACCCGATAATCTGTTAAAAACCTACCAACATGGTGAATATTCTAACACATATGTTCCTTATTTTTTTAAGATAACACTACAAACTACTCTCCAGAAGCCAAAGAAACAACTATACTGGCAAAGACCAACAAATATAAAAATGTAAGTATCTTCACAATGTAAAACATAAATCTACACTTATTAGTAGCCACTTTTGTAGTCGAAATTAGCTGTAACATTGTAAATATACACAAACATTGTTTATTAATATACTATTTTCATGTTTTTCATAACAGCTACAACAACATCACAAACCAGTATCCCCAACAAAAGAATAAAGCAGATCCTAATTTTGCAGTGAATTATAAAACACGTAAGTATATACATTCCTACTTATCACTAACTTAGATTAATTATCACATTTAAATTGACATTAACTATTATGTATATATTTTTTAGATATACAAAGTACAAAATGACAGAAGGAGCTGAATTTGTTACCAGCCAGAAAGGAAAACTATTACTCTGCTACATGGGTTACACTTATATACAAGAAAAGCAATATGGCATGAAAGTGAATTGGAAATGTTGTAAATATTATTCTAACAAGTGCTATGGAAGAGCAACAACTAGAGAAGCTACAGTACTCTATACTAGGGAACACAATCATCCACCAAATGTTACTGAAATAGAAGTTAGAACAGCTTTGGAAAATATAAAAGAGGCAAGTACAGGTTCCCAAAAGCAAACAAATGTCATATTAAAAGAATCCATTCCTAAAATCCCTAAAACTGCCACAACCCAAATGCCAAATATTCTCTCCTTAAAAAGAACTATAGCACGAACTAAAAAAGCTACTACTACTGCCACACCACCTCCCAGAACATATCATGGTATAAACTTAAATGCTAACCAAATTATAACTTTAAACAAACAACCCTTTATAGTTTACGACAACGAAAACAATGACAAAAGACTTATAATTTTTGGTACAAATATGAATTTAGTTAAACTTCAGCAAAGCCAATATTGGATGATGGATGGAACATTTAACATCTGTCCCAAACCATTTTTCCAATTATACACAGTACATGGCCTCTACCACAACTGCAACATACCACTACTATATGCACTATTACCAAACAAAAATAATTCTACATATATGGAATTATTAAATATTATTAAACAAAAAACAAATGATTTTTCTCCAGAAAAAATCATTCTAGATTTTGAGCAAGCAATGCTCTCAACAATCCAAAAAATCCACCCCCATACCTGCATTCAAGGCTGCTACTATCATTTAAACCAGTGTTTATGGAGACATCCACAAAAAACTACCCTAAGTGTAGAATATGCTACTAATTCATCTTTTGCTTTCCAAATTAAAAAACTCATTGCACTTGCTTATGTCCCAGAAACAGACGTAGCAGAACACTTCAACATTCTTATAGACAGCCCCTTCTACAAATAAAATGAAGCTAAGTTAAGTCCATTTCTCGACTACTTTGAAGACACCTGGGTAGGCAGACTCCACCGATCTGGCCACAGAAGAAACCCCAAATTCCTAATACCCTGGTGGAACGTATACAGAAGCACCTTAAATGGAGAATATAAAACTAACAACGCAGTAGAAGGTTGGCACAATGCATTTGTACAATCAACTGGCAGAACAAAACCTACTCTAGAACATTTTATTAAATGCCTACAGAAAGAACAAAGCTACCAGGAATTCAGAATGGACCAATCTATAACTGAACTAGTCCCTAAAACGTCAAACCAAAATAAGCAAATGCACAAATACCTAGAAGAACAAGTAAAACTGTACCCTAGTACCAAAGGCATAGAATACTTAAACATCATTGCCAAAACGCTACTCTGAATAATTACCAAAAATAAATAAAGCCCTAAAACTATCACCTAAATATGCAAAACATATCAAACGTGAGCTTCAAAAGTATTTAATGTATGCGATATATAGAGATATTATTCACATATATGCACACATTAAAACAAAATCACAACTAGAAAACAATTCCATATTAATAATCACATTACCCACCCACAAAAGATAACAAAGAAATGACTTACCAATCATGTTGTAAATCCAATGACGTCCTTCTCCACCAAAGTAATCCAGGTAGTGCAATAGTAACCCAAAAAAAATGTAAAAATACAACTGTTCCTAAAATAAGAAATCCACGTTGTGAAGAGCCATCGAATAACCATAAAAAACCCGAAAATGTAGAAAAAAGAAAGAATCGCTCCAGGAAAACCGAAAAATGTAAAGAAGTGTTTGTAAAGCAGTGTTGAATAAAACAAACAAACACTTCCTTAAAAAAAAACGGAAATCCGTATTTAGCGTACACCTATGACAAAAACATAGAAAACAGACATTCCCACCCAGATAAAGTAACACATAATTAACCACTAACATTGTAAAAAACATGATTTAGCTAGTACATATACTGTCAACTTACAAAAAGTAACTCTATAAACAATCAGTTAACTAAGTAAAACTACGTGTATGTACCACACGGAAATATTCGTTTTCTAAATCTAAAACACAACTCCCTAACATTTAACAACACTAAATATAAGGTCACTACTCTCAAAACATCATTAAAAGACACATAAAACATATAAAATAAACCTTACCTCAAGCGACGTGAAGTGTCTCCCAACCGCGAGCAGCTCTTCATCCAAATCAGCCAAAATGACTTAACCCGGTTACAAAATAAAGAACCCAAAAGCAATAAAATAGTCCAAAGTATTCAATATAATATCAATACTGTACTAAATTCCCTAAAATAAATAAAAAATAGCTATTATTGTGAAAAAATCTTTACTTTAGGCCTACTCTGATTAGATTTACAAATATGTATAAAAACTTAATAAATACATATTATGAAAAGAATATTATTTATTTAAAAATTGTATAGAAATATTACTAGATTGTCATAAAATATAAAAATGTTAAAAATGTGTTGACAAAATTTGTGAATTATGTTATCAACATTTTATGTTTCGAAATGAAGCTGAAAATAATTTCTGTGAATTAAAAATGTGTTATTACTGCTATTTTTTTTAAATATACAATATGTAAAAGTATATAAAATCTTATTACATATTAATAAAGAAAATTTAAAAATATATAATGCTTCTGTAGATTTGCTTGTCATTGTATTTAGAAAATATGATCATAAAAACCAAAGTTTCATAAATGTGCATTTGTTATGATTAAAATTGTTACCTCAGAAAAAAAACATAATAAAATTATTTTTGTACAATCATGTAGAACTATTTTTATTATTGTCTTACTATAATCTAACAATCCTATTATATTAAAAATGTACAATGTATATAAAATTTGAGTAGATGTTGGACACTAATTAATTAATAATTACTATTCAAACTTCAGTCTACATGACATTGGAGTAGGTGCTGGACACTAATTAATTAATAATTAATATTCCAACTCCAGTCTACATTAAATTACAGTGAGTGCTGGACAGTAATTAATTAATTATTAATATTCCAACTCCAGTGTACATTAAATTGGAGTAGGTGCTGGACACTAATTAATTAATAATTAATATTCCAACTCCAGTCTACATTAAATTGGAGTAGGTGCTGGACACTAATTAATTCTTAATTAATATTCCAACTCCAGTCTACATTAAATTGTAGTAGGTGCTGGACAGTAATAAATTAATAATTAATATTCCAACTCCAGTCTACATTATGTTGGAGTAGGTGCTGGACATTAATTAATTAATAATTACTATTCCAACTTCAGTCTACATAACATTGGAGTAGGTGCTGGACACTAATTAATTATTAATTAAAATTCCAACTCCAGTCTACATTAAGTTACAGTAAGTGCTGAACAGTAAATAATTAATAATTAATATTCCAACTCCAGTGTATATTAAATTGTAGTAGGTGCTGGACACTAATTAATTAATAATTAATATTCCAACTCCAGTCTACATTAAATGGGAGTAGGTGCTGGACACTAATTAATTATAAATTAATATTCCAGCTCCAGTCTACATTAAATTTGAGTAGGTGCTGGACAGTAGTTAATTAATAATTAATATTCCAACTCCAGTCTACATAACATTGTAGTAGGGGCTGGACACTAATTAATTAATAATTACTATTCCAACTCCAGTCTACATTAAATTGGAGTAGGTGCTGGACACTAATTAATTAATAATTAATATTCCAACTCCAGTCTACATTAAATTTGAGTGGGTGCTGGACACTAATTAATTAATAATTAATATTCCAACTCCAATCTACATTAAATTTGAGTAGGTGCTGGACACTAAATAATTAATAATTAATATTCCAACTCCAGTCTACATTAAATTGGAGTAGGTGCTGGACAGTAATGAATTAATAATTACTATTCCAACTCCAGTCTACATTAAATTGGAGTAGGTGCTGGACACTAATTAATTAATAATTACTATTCCAACTCCAGTCTACATTAAATTGGAGTGGGTGCTGGACAGTAAATAATTAATAATTACTATTCCAACTCCAGTCTACATAACATTGGAGTAGGTGCTGGACACTAATTAATTAATAATTACTATTCCAACTCCAGTCTACATATTATTGGAGTAGGTGCTGGACACTAATTAATTATTAATTAATTTTCCAACTCCAGTCTACATTAAATTACAGTAAGTGCTGGACAGTAAATAATTAATAATTATTATTCCAACTCCAGTGTACATAGCATTGGAGTAGGTGCTGGACACTAATTAATTAATAATTAATATACCAACTTCAGTCTACATTAAATGGGAGTAGGTGCTGGACACTAATTAATTAATAATTACTATTCCAACTCCAGACTACATTAAATTGGAGTAGGTGCTGGACAGTAATTAATTAATAATTAATATTCCAACTCCAGTCTACATAACATTGGAGTAGGTGCTGGACACCAATTAATTAATAATTACTATTCCAACTCCAGTCTACATTAAATTGGAGTAGGTGCTGGACACTAATTAATTAATAATTAATATTCAAACTCCATTCTACATTAAATTGGAGTAGGTGCTGGACACTAATTAATTAATAATTAATATTCCAACTCCAGTCTACATTAAATTGGAGTAGGTGCTGGACAGTAATTAATTATTAATTACTATTCCAACTCCAGTCTACATTAAATTTGAGTAGGTACTGGACAATAATTAATTAATAATTACTATTCCAACTCCAGTCTACATTAAATTGGAGTAGGTGCTGGACATTAAATAATTAATAATTACTATTCCAACTCCAGTCTACATTAAATTGGAGTAGGTGCTGGACACTAATTAATTATTATTCCAACTCCAGTCTACATTAAATTTGAGTAGGTGCTGGACAGTAATTAATTATTAATTATTATTCCAACTCCATGTCTACATTAAATTGGAGTAGGTGCTGGACACTAATTAATCAATAATTACTATTCTAACTCCAGTCTACATTAAATTGGAGTAGGTGCTGGACAGTAATTAATTAATAATTACTATTCCAACTCCAGTCTACATTAAATTGAAGTAGGTGCTGGACAGTAATTAATTAATAATTAATATTCCAACTCCAGTCTACATTAAATTGGAGTAGGTGCTGGACACCAATTAATTAATATTTACTATTCCAACTCCAGTCTACATTAAATTGGAGTAGGTGCTGGACACTAATTAATTATTAATTAATATTCCAACTCCAGTCTACATTAAATTAGAGTAGGTGCTGGACAGTAAATAATTATTAATAACTATTCCAACTCCAGTCTACAATAAATTGGAGTAGGTGCTGGACACTAATTAATTATTAATTATTATTCCAACTCCAGTCTACATTAAATTGGAGTAGGTGCTGGACAGTAATTAATTAATAATTAATATTCCAACTCCAGTCTACATTAAATTGGAGTAGGTGCTGGACACTAATTAATTAAAAATTACTATTCCAACTCCAGTGTACATTAAATTGGAGTAGGTGCTGGACAGTAATTATTGAATAATTACTATTCCAACTCCAGTCTACATTAAATTGGAGTAGGTGCTGGACACTAATTAATGAATAATTACTATTCCAACTCCAGTCGACATTAAATTGGAGTAGGTGCTGGACACTAATTAATTAATAATTATTATTCCAACTCCAGTCTACATTAAATTGGAGTAGGTGCTGGACACTAATTAATTAATAATTGATATTCCAACTCCAGTCTACATTAAATTGGAGTAGGTGCTGGACAATAATTAATTAATAATTACTATTCCAACTCCAGTCTACATTAAATTGAAGTAGGTGCTGGACAGTAATTAATTAATTATTATTATTCCAACTCCAGTCTACATTAAATTGAAGTAGGTGCTGGACACTAATTAATTATTAATTAATATTCCAACTCCAGTCTACATTAAATTGGAGTAGGTGCTGGACACCAATTAATTGTTAATTAATATTCCAACTCCAATCTACATTAAATTGGAGTAGTTGCTGGACACTAATTAAAAAATAAATAATATTCCAAATCCAGTCTACATTAAATTGGAGTAGGTGCTGGACACTAATTAATTAATAAATAATATTCCAACTCCAGTCTACATTAAATTGGAGTAGGTGCTGGAGACTAATTAATTAATAATTACTAATCCTACTCCAATTTAAATTAATTTGATGTAGGTGCTGTACACTAATTAATTAATTAATACTATTCCTACTACGATTAACGATAATTTGATGTAGGTGCTGTACACTAATTAATTAATAATACTATTCCTACTCCAATTAATGATAATTTGATGTAGGTGCTGTACACTAATTAATTAATACTATTCCTACTCCAATTAACGATAATTAGATGTAGGTGCTGGACACTAATTAATTCCATTTTATTAAATGTTATTAAAAATTTTTTTTTTAAATATATTATTTTTTCCATACATTTTAATACACTCCCCACCCTTATCCCCTATAAACCCAATAACCCGCTCCTAAAACTACATATCTATTATTAATTTTTATATTAATTAAAAATTATTTTTTTAAGTTTTTAACAAAAAATGTATTGTTATATTTTTATTTTGGTTACATACATTTTAATACACTCCCCACCTTTATCCCCTATAAACCCAATAACCCGCTCCTAAAACTAGATATGTATTTTTATAATTCATATTTATTAGATATTTTTGTCTAATTTTATTGTAACATTTTATGATAAATTTTTATACTAATTTCTGTAATTTTTGAAACTACTTTATTTTTTTTTCCATTACAAAACGATATTTTGTATTGTCGATATTTTGTCATACAATATTATTGATTTCGATATTTTATAATACTTAGCTATTACGATATTTTTGAAACCGAAATTTTTGATTCCCAATATTATTGTCCATCGATATATTATCTTCGATATTTTGTCTTTCCGATATTTTTTTTCTCGATATTATGTCTGATTACCGTCCAGTGGTACTGTTACCTAAACCTAATCCTCAGGGAGGACCCAAGGAGTTAAGGTTCTGTGTGGACTACAAAGATTTGAATGCAGTCACAAAGACGGACTCTCAGCCTATACCTAGAGCTGAGGAGCTCATTGATAGGTTAGGGGCTGCTAAGTACCTGAGTACTTTTGATTTGACTTCAGGTTACCTGCAGATTGCCCTTACTGATGGAGCAAAGGAGAGGTCAGCATTCTCCACACCAGAGGGACATTATCATTTCAAGGTAATGCCATTTGGATTAAAGAATGCACCTGCCACCTTCCAAAGGTTGGTGAACAGGGTCTTGTCTGGGTTGGAACAGTTCAGGGCAGCTTACCTGGATGATATAGCTGTGTACAGTTCTACCTGGGGGGATCACTTAAACCACCTAAGGGAAGTGCTTCAGGCCATGCAGCAGGCAGGCCTGACTATTAAGGCAAGCAAGTGCCAAATAGGGCAGAGTTCTGTGGTGTACCTGGGCCACCTGGTAGGTGAGGGCTATGTACAGCCTCTCCAAGCTAAAATACAAACTATTTTGGATTGGACAGCTCCTGTTACCCAGACTCAGGTCAGGGCACTCCTTGGACTGACAGGGTACTATAGAAGGTTTGTTCAAAATGATGGGACCATTGTGGGGCCCCTAACAGAACTGACTTCTAAAAAGAGGCCCAAAAAGGTGATTTGGACCCCAGAGTGTCAGACGGCTTCTGACACTCTGAAAGCTGCTATGTGTTCAGCACTAGTGTTACTGGCCCCTGACTATACAAAAGAATTTGTAGTTCAGACTGGTGCTTCAGAGCAAGGGATTGGTGCAGTTTTGTCACAGCTGAATGAAGGGAGCCTTAACCAGCCAGTTGCCTTTATTAGCAGGAGGCTTCTTCCCAGAGAGCAGAGGTGGAGTGCCATTGAGAGAGAGGCTTTTGCTGTGGTGTGGTCACTGAAAAAGTTAAGACCATATTTGTTTGGGACTCACTTTCGTGTTCAAACTGACCACAGGCCTCTCAGGTGGCTCATGCAGATGAGAGGGGAGAATCCCAAGCTGTTAAGGTGGTCCATTTCACTACAGGGAATGGACTTTACAGTGGAACACAGACCTGGGGTTGCCCATGCCAATGCAGATGGACTTTCCAGGTTTTTCCACTTAGCCGATGAGGACTACCAGGGTCTAGGTCAGTAACCCATCAGCTTTCGTTTGGGGGGGGGCTATGTTGCAAAGTCATCCTGTGCCCTGGGCACCCCCCAACTTTTTGCTGACTGGAACTGGTGGTAACTGACTCTGACTGACCCTGGGCTCTGTTCAACCAGGATCAGGGCCAGTGCCAAGCCAAAAGGAACACATTAGAACACAGTTAAGACACCCAACATACACTAGGGTACACTTTAGTATGGTGGGGTACCCCTGTAGTTGGCATGACCTACCACCTAAGCCCCTAGTATGTAATAGGGCATGGGATTGAAACTACCTAGAAGTCTCCAGTATCCTGGGGCATGGCAGTTTAGAGGGCAGCAGATTCTCTGCACCAGCATGTGCGCAGTGCTGAAGCCTGAGGTCAGTTTAAAAGCTGCACTGGTGGCCAGGACAGCTTTATAAACCTTATATTTTGCCCAAACTCGACTTTCAGTGGTCTGCCCTGATTGGTCAGAGTTAAGTGGATTAGCCAGGCTGCTGGAAGGGCAGTGTGCTGTTCTATAGGAATGCCAGGCCAGGAGGTGGCGTCGTAAACTACGTTCTTCAAAGACAGAAGGGAGGCATGGGTTTCAATCCACTAAGACAGTCGTGACCCAGAGTCAGCGCTTGGCTTAAGAAAGGTATGTGCAGATGTTAGGGGGTGTGTTTAGCCAGCTCTTACCTCCTTGCTGGAAAATCAGCCATTATGGATTTGGAAGACTGATGCACTCTGGGACAAACTAATGCCACACTCCACAGGATGTGGTCATAACCATGAGGAGTTGAACTGCTCTCATTGGTCAGCAGTGACCTGGTGCTTGACCCCGAGAATTTTGAATAAGTATCTGAGAGGGGCAGAGCCCTCCAGATCTGCTGCTTGAAACTGAATGAAGCAAGAAGTGCCCTGCTGAAGATTGTGCTGTGTGCAAGGAACTCTAAGGCCTGACCTATGAAGACAGCACCATCTGAAACTACAGCCCTGTGGATTACCTTGCTACCAAAAGACTCAAGAGTGGAAACTCCCTGCAAGCTACAGGTTAACAGAGCTCTGGTTCCCTACAGTGGATTATTTTTGTTTTGGTGTCATTTAAAAGATAAAAATATTAACTATTTTTATAAATTGGTGTTGGATTTTTCTTTTGTTGTGTCTTAATTATTTACTGAAATGGTGTTTTTAAATGCTTTACATACCTGTCTTTGAAGTTATGCCTGTCTGCTCACAGCCACGTTACCAAGGGTTGCGGAAAGGAATACTTTTCTAAGACCTATGCTGAGTCCTATCATGTGTTAGTGGCCTTATTGCCAGTGGCATATCTACATTTTCCCCTACCAATAACCCACTTTCCAACACAAAGGTATTAGCAGAGGCCCAAATAGCAGCCCTTCAAATCTCAGAAAGGGACACACCACGAACCTCCACCCAGGAAGCAGCCACCCCCCGTGTAGAACACCCCTGAACCCCAGCCGGAGGAGGGGAACTTGAAAGGGAATAGGCCAACACAATAACCTGCTTCAACCAACGACCAATGGAGGAAGTGGAAGCCTGGCAACCCCTGGAGACCACCCCAAAGAAAAACAAACAGGGAGTCAGTACGCTGAAAGGAACGAGTACGGTCCACATAGACACAAAGCACGGCAAACATCCAGCAAGGACCGGGGAAGGTCGTCCTCATCCACCTGAACAGAAAACAAAGCAGACAAGACTAGCTCCTGAGAGCCAGGAAACTGGGAGGAAACCTTAGGAGCAAAAGATGAATCCAAACGAAGAACAACCCCATCAGCAGAAAAAGAAAGAAAAGGCTCCCGAACCATCAAAGCCCCCAGCTCCCCAAGGTGACGAGCAGAAGTAATAGCCACCAAAAAGACAAAGGTGACAAACTTTAAATCAACCTCCTCCAAAGGCTCAAAGGGAGCGGTCACCAAGGCCCTCAAAACCAAAGGGAGGTCCCAAAGAGGAAAAGAAGGCCGAACCACAGGACGGGAATTCGCAAAACTGCACAACAAATGGGAACCCAGGCCATCAACATCAGGCAGATTCCCCCAAGGGGCATGGAGATCCCGAATAGCAGCCCACTGAGCCCGCAGAGTCGAGACAGACAAACGTTTCTCGAACCCATCCCAAAGGAACTGAAGAACAGCAGGCAAAGGACAAACCAAAGGAGAAAATGTCAGACCGAGACACCAACGCTCGAAGTTCCCCCAATGCCTGCCATAGGACTGAAGAGTAGAAGGCTTCCGGGACTGCTGAATAGCCACAGCTAAATGCTCGGGGAGACCCCTATTTCTCCACCCCTGCCTCTCAACCGCCAAATCGACAGCCAAGGCCGCCGGAGGGACAACATTGGAGAGGACCGCAAGAAAGACGGAGGGAAGGGGAAGAACCAAAGCCCCTGAACTGCCAACAACTTCAGAGTCGGAAACCACGACCGGCGGGGCCAGAAGGGCACCACCACCACCACTTCCCGATCCTCCATCACCAGCCGAGACAGAAAACGAGAGAACAGAGCAAGAGGAGGAAATGCTACAGCAGGCGAGAAGGCCAAGGGAGGGTCAGGGCATCCACCCCCCAAGACCACCCCTGAGGAACCCGGGAAAAGAACCAGGGAAGCAGAGTATTGAGCCGGGAAGCAAGGAGGTCCAGAAAGGGAAGACCAAATCTCCTGCACACCAGACGAAAGGCCACCGGAGTCAAAGCCAACTCCAGGAAGGCAGGAAAAAAAACGACTGAGGGCATCCGTCACCCCATTGTCCAACCCCCGGACATGTACAGCCACCAGAGACAAAAGATGGCCCTTCGCCCAGCAAAACAATGGGAACACCACATCATTCAGGGACAGAGACCGGGTACCCCCTGGTGATTCAAGTAGGCCACGGTCCCCGAGTTGTCCGACCAAACCAACACATGCTGGTGCAACAACAGGCTCTGAAACCCCATGACTGCCCGACACACCGCAGACAACTCTCGCCAGTTTGAGGACCGCCGACCTTCCAGCAGCGACCAACAACCCTGAAGGCACTCCAACCCTAAAGTCGCCACCCAACCCAGAGCACTGGCATCTGTTGTAAGGATCACCGGAGGCGGTGACTGCAGAGGCAAGCCCCTGGCTAGATTGTCCAACAGAGTCCACCAGCGCAGGGCAGGAAGGATCGACAGAGACACCGGAACCAAAAGGGACAAATCCCGAGACAAAGGATCCCACCGAGCCAACAGGTAGGACCAAAGAGACCAAAGATAGAAACGTGCCCAAGGTACAGTGAACACCGTAGCCACCATCAGACATAGAAGATGCAACCAAAGACGGACTAGGAAGGACCGACCCACCAAATACCGATGAGCCAGGGAACACAAGGTCACCGCCCGAGCTACCGGCAGGAAGACAAGATTCAGATCCGTGCGGAAACGCACCCCTGTGAAAGTCAGGTCCTGAGATGGCAGAAGTTGACACTTGGGGAGATTCAACAGGAACCCATGGGTCTGCAAGGTGGAACACACCAACCCCTGATCCCTCAAAAACTGAACCTTGGAGGGAGCATGAAGGAGCCAATCGTCCGGATAAGGGTATACCATCATCCCCTGAAGGTGCAAGTAAGCCACCAAGTGAGCCACCACCTTGGTGACTTACGTGGAGAAGTGTGGCTCAATGGTTAGAGCGGCAGACCCTGATGCAGAGGTCTGGCCCGGGAACAGGGTTCAATACCCGCCTCGGCGGGTCTTAGGCACAATTTCCTCGGACCTGATCATTCTCGCCTCGGTGCCTATTCTAATCATGGGTCCCCCTCTGCAACTCTGGGCAATAGTTTGCTTAATCTCCACAACAGCCCCAACAGTGCTGGGAGGCCTGGATTCACCTTGGGGGTGCCCAGGAGTGGACATTTCACAGGGAAAAGCCAGGAAGGGTTCCACAGCAGTATAAGTACAGCGCCAGGATGCCCCGGAATGGGGTGGCGGTACGCTTTACAAGTACAAATAAATTTACATACATTTACCTTTGGTAAACACCCGGGGGCCGACCTCAGGCCAAATGGAAGAACCAGGAACTGGTAATGGACCCCCAGAAGAAAACTCCTCAGGAAAGGATGAGAAAGGGGGTGGACCGGCACATGATAATAGGCATCCAGAGTGCAGATGTAATGACCCTGGAGAACCAGGGGAATCACTCACTGAAGAGTTTCCATCTTGAACGGAACCCGCAGCACAAATTTGTTCAGGGCTTTCAGATCTAGGACAAGATGAAACCCCCTGTCACTTTGGGAACCAGAAAAATGATGGAATAAAATCCCTGACCCCACTCTCCGGGAGGAACCACCTGCACCGCCCCCTTGTCTAGCAGAGACCTGACCCCCAGAGACAGCTCCGCCCACTTGGACAGACAGGACCGTCAGGGAGTCGGACGGAACCCTGAGTCCAGAGCAGGGGGTGAAAACTCCAAGAGGTACCCCAACCGGATAATATCTAGCACCCACAAGTCTGAACAGGAGGACATCCAGGCTGGAAGAAAGAACCAAAGCCGACCTCCGACCAAGGATCCGGCCTCGGACGCCAGATAGTCAGGAATGAGGCTTAGCAGGAGGGGACTTCGCATTCTTATCACGACCCCTACCAGACTGAATACGACCCCTGCCGCTGGAAAACTGCCTGCGAGAGGGAGGATGGAAGAAAGGCTTGGAAGAAGCCAGCACAGCAGAAGACTGCTTGAAAGAGGAAGAATGTTTCTTCTCCTTAAACAACCGATGTAACTTGCCCTCCAATTCCTCACCAAACAACATAGAACCCTGAAAGGGCAACCGCAGAGCAGCAGACTTCTGGGCCGAATCCGTCTTCCAGTCCTTCAGAACCAAGTTACGACAAGCAGCCACACAAGCACCCCCAGAGAGGGCGGAAGCACGCACCACATCGAAGGAAATGTCGGACAGAACTTTAACCTGCCGCTCAACATGACTCAGAAGTTCCGAACAGTCAGTGCCATCATCCATAGACCATACCAAGACTTCAAGTCTGAAAGCAGAGACTAAACCACATAAGTACCGTAAATGCCAGCCCGGAGTGCAAGATGAGATTCAGAATAAACCTTCCTCATGGAAGCGTCCACCTTCTTGTCCACCGGATCCCGCACAACAGCATCCTCAGCCAAATAAGTGCGCCCAACGAGACTGACCACAAAAGAATCCACAGGAACTGAGTCCCGCAAGTCCTTGGCCATATCCTGAAGAGGATAGAACTTAGCCATGAAGCGAGGGAGCAGGATGCGATCCAAATCCCTCCATTCCCGGTCCAGCACCTCCTTGACACAAGGATGAACAGGCATAACCACAGGAGCCGAGCACTGGAACTGGCGAAGCAAGGAACTCCCAGAAGTACTAAGGACACCATCAGCGGGAAATCCCATATTAGCCTTAACATGACCCAACAAGGTTTATTTCTATCTCCCATCTAGACCTCTGAGATCTGCGGCCCAGGCCAAGGCTATCGTCCCAACAGTGAAGCGTGCTCGCTGTGGAGGCCGTTCCTTTAGCTACCTTGCACCCCGTCTCTGGAACACACTGCCTCTGAGTCTGAGGACGTGCACCGATCTCTCTGTTTTTAGGAAGGGACTTAAAACTTATCTTTTTGCCCTGTAATTGCTGTTCTGGTTATTCATGGTGCCGTTATGACGTTATGTTAGTTGCTGGTATTTTGGTGTGATGATCTTTAGCGCCGGGACGCTCTTTGGAGCAGCTGAGCGCTCTACAAAACAAATAGTAACATAACATAACATAACATAATAAGTCCGGCATAATGTCCTTGTCGACATACTTGCCCTTCTGAACATCACCTCCCAGCCACTCATCCTCGGACTCAGCGGAAGAAGGAGGCAGAGCTCGACCAGTGGACTTGGATCTGGGAGCACCCCCCATCTCCAACAAAGTCTCCTTAACAAGCATCTTCATCCTGGCATCACCACCCCGGGAACGACGCCTGGAACGCGCAGGAGAAAGAGGTGAGGAAGACGAAGATGAGGAAGGTTCAACCACATGCCTGCTCTTCTTGGCATGTTTACCCATGATTGCAGAACCACAGGACAACGAGGTGCAGCAAGCCACCCCAGGAGCCGGACTGAAGGCCACCGAAGCACAGCAAGCCACCAAAGGAGCAAGACCTCAGGCTACCCAGGACAGAAGCCAGGCAGCCCACTAGCAGCTCAGGACCACCGGAAAGGGAAGACCCCACACGGAGGCATCCCAAACGAGGAATGCAGAAAACGACCCAAAACTGCAGTACTGTGCACCAACCATCCCCAAATAGGAATGCAGTGAAAGGCAGAAACACGGGCCACATAAATAGTGAAAAACCGCTATGCGGTACTTACAGGGAGGGCCGGCAAGCATCCCATGCCACCACCGCCAGCCGCAATCAGAAAACGCCTGACTTCCTGCATCAAACAAAGGAAGTCAGGCAAACTCCGGAAGGAAGCGCCCCAGCCACATGGAGGCCAACGCACTCCCGGAGGAGGAACAGGAACCGCTGCGTCCCCGACATGCCCAGCAAAACAAAGACGCAGCACGGACACCATCAGCGCAAGAAGAGACGTACTCAGGACCCAGAGGAACTGCCAGGAAGTGCCAACAAGGCTCCCCCCAAGCCCGGCAGGGGGGGAGACCCAGAAGACCAGCACAATCCTGGAGCCCAGCAACAGGTAAGCCACAGGAGCCCCCAAGCTCTTGGTCAAATCCATACTGTCGGAAGACAGAAAAAAGAGCAGGAGGAATGCTGGGTAATGCACCTTTATGTACTCCCAGTAGGGAGGGGGAGGGGTGTACCAGCATTCCTGCTTTTCTTTTTTCTGTCATGGAGATAGGTTATCTCACTTGTAAGTATGAAGGGGACGAGGACAGGAGGGACCTGAGGGTAATGTGGCCTTGTTGCTGTATCCAATGTGCCTATGCCAATACAAAAGGGGCCCCCTGCAACGAATAAGGGCAGACGTCAGGGGAAAATAACACTACTGCAAGGGAGAAAGTCCACCCAAACTAATCAAACAATGGCTCATAAAGTGTCCACTCGTTTTAATGTACAACATGGAACTCACCACAGGGCGACATGAAGGGTCACAAGGTGAAATGAATTACAAATATAGATGTACAAAATCTTTATTTTCTTTTTTTTCTCATTATTTAGTTTATATAGTTTTTATTCAAAACATTGGATAGCATAGTACATCAATTAATAAATAAGTAGAAATTGCATCAATAAATACACATAATATGAATTCCCCACATCAACCTCTCAACAGGCATACACTCTTTTCTCATTCAGTCACACACAGACATCCACAGATATACCACACTAGATACACATTCCTCAACGTAATCCCCAGAGTGACACAAGAAAGGGACCCTGCGGAGCCTTCGTAGCACACTGCCAGGAAGTCCAGATCGATAAGGCAGGATCCAGAATTCATGTAAAGCCAACGCGCGTTTCGGTGCAAGGCCCAGATCTACGGGCGCACCTTCATCAGGGCTTTCACGCCGAGGCAGATGGGAGAACACGACACATAAAAGATACACCAGTGACCAATCTGTTATAGAAAGAAATTGAATTTAGATTCAACAATCTGATATAAAGTTCACTAAATTACAATTTTATACTCAATAAAACAATCAACAGTGGAACCTAAGATTTTTAGTAAGGTCCACAGTTTCAGATATAGGTTATGAACATTTCATTAAATTCAAGTAGTCATGTAGGGTCCACAGTTTCAGATATACTTTATGCACATTTCATTAGATTAGATAGTCATATACAATTCAATATGTAGCTTTTTACTTCAAGAAATCGCCACACACCCGGTGAGCTCCAATATTGAAAATATGATAATGGATAAAAAAATATAAATCAGAACGCCAAACTTAGCACACATAGAAATCCCTAGATGCAAGAAGTATCAAACGTCACATTTCATCACACTTCAAAAGAGACACCAAACTTTACATATACGTTCTCCAATGGCCATATGGCAACCCCCAAAGAGATAGTACCCTACTTAACTGAAAGAGGGAGAGTTTTAATTTTTCTTATGAAAATAAGGCCAGTTCCTTTGAGGGCACTACTATTTAGATATTAATACGGCCCACGCCAGGTTCAACTT
The DNA here is from genome assembly GCF_964263255.1 of Lissotriton vulgaris. Classification (NCBI taxonomy): domain Eukaryota; kingdom Metazoa; phylum Chordata; class Amphibia; order Caudata; family Salamandridae; genus Lissotriton; species Lissotriton vulgaris. The sequence goes on along the minus strand of NC_141691.1, from coordinate 166,364,429 downwards.
AGAGGGTCACTATTTTACCTTAGCCACTGGTTCAGGGATCCAAAAAGTCGCAGCTTGATATATCACTGGTCCGACCCAGCAGGCATAGAACCCCCACTAATCCCCTCGGAATCGGAATGAAATTAAGTACGAAGTAAAGATAAATGAAGATGGAATAATTTCAACAAAGGTCACAGCTTCATGGGAGCTCGACTCAATCGCAAAGCCGCCCACAAGCAACATTTCGTCGGGGGCTTACCCGCTAAAGATATTTGTTCCTCCATAGGTCTTTAGTAGGTCTCACACGGATAGTAACTTCCTGCTTCAAACGGTCCTGTGTACGTATATCTAGATAAAAATGTACATGAATAAATAATGCATAACGATCCACAGTTCGCCAAAGGCATTTAGACCGACTACGAGTTGATCTAATTCTCGATGTTAACTAGATAAACGGTACATAAGATTATGAGTAGAAGACTGACGGCTGCTGGTTCGAATAACTTCTAGACAAGAGGCTGGGTGAGATTCCTAATTTGCACATACCGTAAGATAAACAGCGAAGGAGGTCATAGTTTCCAGCCCACAGTCGAAAGGAGAGTCTTCTAACGCTTCCGCCCACAGATATAAAAGCTTTGTATTCTGCAAAGGACAACAATAGCACGGAGGATCGATAAGGTTGCAGCCACAAACCACGATTTCAAAGAAAGTGCTAAGAACACAGCTATCTTAATTCGGTAACCTCCGTCACGGAGTAACTAATTACCGGGAAATTAAATCGGAACAGAGCGATACTTCTACAAGAGTACTTCTACAAAGAATAACCTAGTTCCTACAGTAGCCCGACAACGTCAATCGAAATGCATAAATAGCTAGCCGAGTGGTTAATCCACTAATCATAGGCGAGCCCTTCTCACCTCAGATATAGTGTGGTAAGTGTGACTCTCCTCTCGTCTAATGATCCTTACAAGCGGTCAACGGGTTTCAAGCAACCCCACCTAGCATCTTCCCACTGCTAATAAAGGGTAGAACACCTGCCTCTAATTCCAAAATAGGAACACCTGGCCTCCCACTCTGAAGCTCATGTAGTACTTGGTAAGACCCGGCGCGGATCAAACCGCTGGTCATGTCACGAGCACGCACCCTCAATAGGTCCGCAAGGAAAAACAAATCACACAGTAAACAGAGGAAGACTGCATACCAATCCCTCAATGGTATGGGGGCACGCTGCCTAAAGAATACTCGCACATCATGAGAGGCATCGGATAGTCACGCATACGGAACCAACCATCGGGGCCCATGTGGGTCTCATCGTTTATGCACTTCATATTATAAAAGCATTTCAAAGATTACAAAGCGAGAGGTTATCAGACATGCCAGATTAACCAAATTTAAACAGGGATACAAAGCGGGAGGAGGGCTGACTGCTGCCATGAGGTCGTTTCAATCTCAGCCACCGGGGGCATATAAATAGAGCCATACAGATACACAGAGTTTATATAAGCGGTTCCAAAATATGCGAGGTAAAATCAAAGAAAGGATTCACTGGATGGCATTTTCCCAGGGGCACCAATCATTCAGGCCGGACTTAACCGCATCCAAAAGGAAAATCCAGAAAACTTCTCTTTTCTTCCTTATAGCCGTCACATCTTTACCAGGAATTGCACGAATCTTTTCCAGAACAGACCATCTAAGATCAGAGTCGCAATGGTTGGCAGTGCTCCAGTGGGCTACGAGCGGAGCCCCGCTCTTCAGATTTCGAATACTGGATTTGTGCTCACCCATCCTGGTCCTGCACTCACGTCCAGTCTCTCCCACATAGGGAAGCCCAGCTGCCCACAGGGGCACACAATAACATAAAGAATGTTAGAAGTCCGGCAGGTGCTCATGTCATTCAATTTGATAGTTCGATTGCCGATCTGCAACATGCTACCCGTCAGGGCTTGCGGGCATGCATGACAATTCCCACAGTGGTGGTTCCCAACCACAGGGGGAAGGCCAAATAATCTGACTTGCTTGGATGTCATCGTGGTCCCTACAGTTCCTCTAACCAGATGATTGCGCAGATTTTTATTGCGCCGGAATGCAAAAATAGGTTTAGGTAACTGTTCTTCCAGGTCATTGGCATTAAGGATGTGCCACAATGAGTTGACTACTTGTCGGATTTTATTATTCATCGCCAAGTGTTTAGTAATGCAAACAAGGCAGTCATAGTTGGTACGGTCACGCTCAAGGAACATGCTATCCCTGTTGAAATACCTCGCTCTCTTGAACGATTCTCTGATCAAGCGGCAAGGGTATCCCCTCCGGAATAGTTTCTCTTTCAAAATGTCGGACTGAGCGAGAAAGTTGCTCAACAAGGAGCAGTTTCTGAGCCAATGTTTGATTTGTTTGGGTGGACTTTCTCCCTTGCAGTAGAGTCCAATCTGCCTATGTCCAATACCCCTATGGGCCTGTATGGATACAATATAAAAAATATAACAGAGTATTTTACACTCCTAACATCAGCTTCAATTTTCCTGGTAAAACTTTAATTTTGACTTCTAATACCAACTTATTATTTTTGGGAAACAAACTTGTTTTCCCCAGCTTAAAGTTTCCAGTTCCTAACAATATTATCATATGGTGATCAATTTATGTATAAGTTCAAAAGGTGAACAGAGGGTAACACTACGACTAGTCATTACGCAATATTCCCATGTCAGGAAATGCGATCTACAAAGACACTTTTATTTAAAATTCAATCACAATTCTAAAAGTGAATCCACACGCCCTAATTGTTTTCTCCCTAAAGGCTCATGTGCGAGAGGTGGGTTTGGGTGACTCCCCAAACAATTAAATTTATTTCAGTTTTGAATTTTCCTAGATGCTGAATCCCGGTTGTCTCGCATCTTTTGGTGGACACAGAAGAAGTAAAGTAGGACAGTTCATTAGTTGGAAAAAACGTGGCCATATTCCACAAAACTGATTAGAGCAATGAATCATTGTCGAAGTAGGAGTTGGTGCAAGTTGGGAAAGCCTTGAAGAAGACAGAAAATATAACCTCCAGTTATGTTCTTGCCAGAATTATTACTGGGAGAGAAGACTGCTGTTCCTAAGAATCTGACTGAATAACTGAAGAGGGAATTCATCAGTGCTCCATTTTCAAAAATGACCCATCTACCAGAATAAAAATGCTAATAGTTGCAAATACTGGCAAAAACTAAGGAGAACTTCTTACTACCCTCCTAGGATTGGGAACTGCCTCCCACCCTGCTCTAACACGCTTTCTCACCCCTGCCCTTCAGGAGGGAACTTAAGACTCTTCTTGACAAGCAAAATCTTATCCCCCTGTCATCAAGGTAATGCCCACTGCTCTGGTAGGATGCATCCTTCCCCCTCTATACCCCTCTTAGCTCCCACACTAAAATGCATGCCAACATTCAGTAACAACTAAGAGGGAGATTTAAAAAAGTAATTACAGCAATTTTATTTTCCCACTACCTATTTTACTGGAGTGAAAGAGGTTTGAAGATGGAGAAAAACTAAAATGAAAACCGGAGTCTCCTACTTAAATCAGAAGTCTTGGGATGCATGCACTGTGTAAGGCCCATGCATACATACGTACATTGCAGATGTATTACCTTACTAAACAAACATACATATATTCATTTATGCAAAATCATTCAAATGCATGAAACGTTTCCGTGTTCCCATTTGAAGCAAGCATAGAGAACTTTCATGGCCATTCTGGCCCCTTTAGAAGCCATTTTGAATTCTTTAGAAGCCATTTTGAATTCTTTAGGAGCCATTTTGTTTTTCCTGAGTGAATGAAAGAGGTGGTTACATTTTATGGTACATGGTTCACGGATGAGCCCGTCCCTGGGAACTTTACTGACAAAAGTAGATTTGCACAGCTCTTCCATTGTTGTGCAGCAGGTTAAGCACAGGCTGATTCTGGTTTATTATTGCTCCCATGATGTTGTGAAATGTTCCTACTGCTAAAAGTATAAACAGACCTTCACAACTAACGTTTGCTGCAAGGAACACCAGAGCTGGCAGCAGCACAGGGCAATACCCACCCTGGGAAAAACAAAGTGAAACGGTATCGGTTGCACAACAACCCGCTGTTTCTTTTACTGTATTTCTGTTATTCCAGGTTTTCCTTGTTTTCTTTTAGTATTCACAAAGCAATGACACATTGCAAACACGAACAAGCATTTCCCAAGACAGATTACAGATTGTGGCTCCATATTTTGGTGAGTCAGAAACGCAGACCTTGGACTCCCACATCAAAGCCTTGCTTAGCATCATCAGAGATCATGTGAGTGAAATGAAAAGCCATGATGAAGGACCTTCGCACACCACCACAAAGGCATATTGTGACAATAAACAAACTGGACAAGAGCTCTGCTTAACCAACCAGCTATGGCCAATGGGAGGCTTGAGGTGTTTGGTGTCGATAATGTAACCAGCAGGCACACAACTTGTATAAACAAACAACGGGACGCCTTCAAGAGGGAATCCAGTGTACCTTTAGAAATAATGGCGTCATCCGAATTATGTGAAAGCATAAATAAACATTCTCAAAAACCACGAACACGAAACCAAAATGAGGAAAATAAAAAGCCACGATCTAGTATAATAAAATTAAGTTATTGTGGCAACATGAATAACAAGCATTTGCAATGCAATAGGTCTCGCCTTAGGAAAGTTGGAGCTATTGGTATGGTAAATGACAAATTTTCTATTTATGTGTTTTTTTTAAATAACATAATTAATAGCTTTGTCAATAGTTATAACTTTCACAAATGTAACACCTATAGCATTGGTAATGCAACATGTTTTGTATTTACGTGACTTACATGTGTTGATATTACAAATAAAAATGGCTTTTATTTCTTTTGAATAATTAATACTTAAAAGTGATTCTAATTTATAATGGCAATAGCTTAAACTTTTGTAAATAACTTTTGTGAACATTATGTTTAGTGTATTTTATTGTGACGAAAATCCAAGAACAGAAGTGAAATATTAACATCTTTTTGTGACATTTGTAATAAAGCTTGAAACATTGAGAGAACATATTTGAACCAGTGATGCTGTGGTGGTGCTGAGTGATGCAGTGGTTGCGCTGAGTGATGCAGTGGTTGCGAGTGCACTGACAGCTGGTGGTGTGTGCCTGGCTAATGATGTGGTGGTGTCCCCGAGTGCTGTGGTGGTGTCCCCGAGTGCAGTGGTGGTGTCCCCGAGTGCAGTGGTGGTGCCCTCAAGTGAAGTGGTGGTGCACCTGAGTGGTGTCCCAGAGTGATGTGGTGGTGTCCCAGAGTGATGTGTTGGTGGTGTCCCAGAGTGATGTGTTGGTGGTGTCCCAGAGTGATGTGTTGGAGGTGTCCCAGAGTGATGTGTTGGAGGTGTCCCAGAGTGATGTGTTGGAGGTGTCCCAGAGTGATGTGTTGGAGGTGTCCCAGTGTGATGTGTTGGAGGTGTCCCAGAGTGATGTGTTGGAGGTGTCCCAGAGTGATGTGTTGGAGGTGTCCCAGAGTGATGTGTTGGCGGTGTCCCAGAGTGATGTGTTGGCGGTGTCCCAGAGTGATGTGTTGGTGGTGCCCCAGAGTGATGTGTTGGTGGTGCCCCAGAGTGATGTGTTGGTGGTGTTCCAGAGTGATGTGTTCGTGGTGTCCCAGCGTGATGTGGTGGTGGTGTCCCAGCGTGATGTGGTGGTGCCCCTGAGTGATGTGGTAGTGTCCCTGAGTTATGTGGTAATGTCCCTGAGTGATGTGGTGGTGCCCCTGAGTGATGTGGTAATGTCCCTGAGTTATGTGGTAGTGTCCCTGAGTGATGTGGTAGTGTCCCTGAGTGATGTGGTTGTGTCCCTGAGTTATGTGGTAATGTCCCTGAGTTATGTGGTAATGTCCCTGAGTGATGTGGTGGTGCCCCTGAGTGATGTGGTGGTGTCCCTGAGTGATGTGAAGGTGCCCCTGAGTGATGTGGTAATGTCCCTGAGTGATGTGGTAATGTCCCTGAGTGATGTGGTGGTGTCCCTGAGTTATGTGGTAATGTCCCTGAGTTATGTGGTAATGTCCCTGAGTTATGTGGTAATGTCCCTGAGTGATGTGGTGGTGTGCCTGAGTGATGTGGTGGTGTGGCCGAGTGATGTGGTGGTGTGGCCGAGTGATGTGGTGGTGTCCCAGAGTGATGTGGTGGTGTTCCAGAGTGATGTGGTGGTGCCCCAGAGTGATGTGGTGGTGACCCTGAGTGATGTGGTGGTATCCCGGAGTGATGTGGTGGTATCCCGGAGTGATGTGGTGGTATCCCGGAGTGATGTGGTGGTATCCCCGAGTGAAGTGGCGGTGTCCCAGAGTGATGTGGCGGTGTCCCAGAGTGATGTGGCGGTGTCCCAGAGTGATGTGGCGGTGTCCCAGAGTGATGTGGTGGTGTCCCTGAGTGATGTGGTGGCGCCCCCAAGTGATGTGGTGGTGCCCCCGAGTGAAGTGAATATATATGAGTGTTTAATAGTCTGTGTATGTGGATGTCAATGCATGCCACGGCCTGCCAGTGCGTGTATACCCGCACGTTAGAAGGGGACTATACACGGATGGCTAATTGTACAGCCCTGGGCGTGTGTGGATGGACAATCATCACAGTGAAGATGTTTGTATGCAATCTAGGTGAGTAAGTCACTGCCCTCTTTCTTGGCAGTGCTTTCTGCTGACGGACCACTGGTCCTACTCTCACCTTGCCCGGGCTCCGGCTCGGTGCCACGGTACCGGCCCTCGTACCTGGAGTCCACCACCTGGAAGCTTTTGGTCCGCAGGTTCTCCAGCATCTCCTAGAAGCTCTTCACCAGCCGACCGTCCAGCATGGCCTTGAACTGGGCTGGCTCGGGCCTGCTGGCCTCCGCAGTCACAGGGCTGGCCTCCGCAGTCACGGGCGGCCCTCCCGCACCCAGTTCCGGAAGCCGCCGTTGAGCACCGACACCCGAAGGCCCGGAACATCCACCAGGCCCGCGGGGCGTAGAAGGAGCCCAAATGGTCGCCGTCATAGACCACCACATGCATGCTGTTGCCCCCGCCCAGGCTGCCCACGTAGTCGCCGAACAGCTGCTCGCCGGGCAGCATCACCTCGTAGATGTATTAAAGGCATGACAAAGTGGTTTGCTGACAGAAGCTGAGTCACTATAGTTGACAAAGGCCCAGCGGCGTCACTAGGGTTGGTGTCACCCAGTGCGGTAACTCATGGTGTCACCCATGCGGTCCGCACCCCCCTAGTGACGCCACTGAACATACAATCAAATAAACGTCCATGAGTCCCTCTGAAAAATTCACCAACGCCATGCAATGCTTCCAAAATAAGGTTCAGCACATGCTGTACATTATAAACTTAAATCCCCAAGATCTGATTTAACTTTTCAAACATCAGTTATGATTATTTATTTCTCCAGCAAAAAAAACAGGGTTGTACCTACACCCATAACTATAAATTGTTGGTAGGTAGCCCACAAGAAAGCCTGCAGCTAGTGCCCGATAAATCATTACTGAGAGACGGATGCAAAGGAATGTCCATGTACCTAGGCCTGTCAAAAAGAGACGAGCATTTTCAGTCAGGGAATTAATTCGAAGGACATTTGACCAACGCCTCTGCGCATGCGCTGCCAGGGCTGAGCTCTAGTAGAACAGGTAAAATGGATATTGTTTGAGGACACTTTGGGTCCCTCTGATTTTGGCTTTTGCTTAATGGTGACAAAAACTGTACCTATCTGCCTGTCACTCGTCAGACCTACAATGCAAAGTCACAGGAATTCTTTTTTGTGGGACACGGTCAAAGTGACACCATGGATACTGCCATTGGTGTCTCAACGCCTAAGGTGCTATTTCAACTTGTGCCAGCTGGGGGTGCAGGGAGGGATCCACTGGGAGGGATCCGGTGGCCGAAGGCACGTGAGGGCGCACCCTCCCTTACAAGGTTTAAGGAGGCAGCACTCTCCTCAGACCTCCTCCTCTGCAGCCGCGGGCGTGTCCGACTGCCTGAGAAAGAGTGGCGAGACGAGAGCAACAAATGCCAATATTCTGTGGGTCAAAGAAGCAAAAAATCGAAAGAATGGAATGTTGAGACCAATCCGAGTCTCGCTTTCGTAGCAGGCGCGACATCCACACGCTGCCTTGCCATTTTCTATAAAATATTAAATTTAAAAGCATACGAGCACGTTCCCCTGGTTGTCCTGTAATCTTTCGGCCGTCATTCAGGGGAAGTGGTGCAGAGACAGGCAGGTGGAGGCTGCTGACTCCTGGAGGAAACTTTTTGACAGTGACTCAGTGTACGAGTTGAAGGGGACGCTGGAAAACTGACCCGATGAGCGGAGTCTCCCCTTGGCCCCTAATGTAGAGAAAGTTTTACGCGGGCATAGCAAGAGCTGGGCTCACCTCGAGCTCTTGGTGCGCCCGGACATCTGAGTAGAGGAGGAGGGAGGGAGTCAGTGAAGCAGCCACGGACCCCGCCGCTCTCAGTGAAGGAAGCAGGGACACATACATGGCCTAAAGGAAGTCAGTGGTTCCATTTCGAAAGCACGCCCCCAGTCCCCCGATGGTGTGGTGTCACCCGGTGCGGCCCGCACCCCCCGCACCCCCTAGTGACGCCACTGGGCCAAATTTAGAAACCTGCTCACTACTTTGCCAAACTTGGAACACCTATACACACTTAATATGCAGCACTCCAGGCTGACCCTCGTGTGCCTTTAATTCACCACCGCAGCCCAGGGAGTTTCTTCAAGTTCCCGCCGGGCCGCCGCACTGCCTGCGATGACCCGGAAGCGGTTGGGCAGCCGGCCAATCGCAGCGCGGCCCCAACCGGAAGTCCCGCCCCCATCGCGGCGCGAGGAGAGAGAAGCCACTGTCCGAGGAGCCCCGAGGGCTCCTGATCGAGTCCTGGTCCCGAGATGGGGGACCGGGTGAAGAGCGGCCGGGCGCATGGGGAAGGCGGGGCTCTCATGTGGTGAGAGCCCCGCAAAGCGCTACCGCCGCCCGAGAGGCAGAACCGCCGCCGAGCACCGCCAGAACAGGTGAGTGTGTTGAGGGAGAGGAGGGGTGAGTGGGGGTGGGGTGTGCGCGTGTGTCTGTGCGTGCGTGTGTCTGTCTGCGCGTGTGTCTGTTTAAGGGGGGGTGCGTGTGTGTGTGTGTATGCAGTGTGTGTATGTGCGCATGCGTGCGTGAGCCTTTCTTTAAGGGGGGGTGCGTGTGTGTATGCAGTGTGTGTATGTGCGCATGCGTGCGGGAGCCTTTCTGTGCATGGGAATATCAGGCACGGCGACGTGCGCGCTCACGAGCTAGAATCTCCAGGAGGACAAGCTCGTGATAGTCTGCTGTCCTCATTCCCCAGAAAGTGGCGACATAAGTTGTCTCCCTAGACAGCAAAAGCTTTGCTTTTGCTTTCGTCTAGGCGAGACCTAAAAAAAAATGTTGGTACAGCGGGTCAAGTGAAAAGGTCCACCAGGGGTGCTGAGTTGATTGTCTTTTTTCAGACTTAAATCTCCACTTCGATGATCAAGGCAACAAACTTGCCACAGATTTAAAAACCGATCTAATTTCCCTTAATCTACAACTACTCAGCAATGAACCCACCCATACGAAAGGGCATCTACTGGATCCCATTTTTTCCAACCTTTCCAAACTTTCCGCTCAAACCCCTCTGCCCCTCCCCTGGTCAGACCACTTCTTGGTTCCTTTTAAACTCCAACTTCCAGGGAAGATGTCGGATACTCCTCGCCCCCGGGTCCCATCACGCCCATGAAAAAAACTGGACACAATCCTATGGGAACGCTCTCTGTCTTCCACTCTACCAACAGTAGACCCAGATCCTTCTAAAGCTGAAATCCAATTACATAAATGGATTAACGACTCCCTTAATACAGTCCTGCCACTCAAAACTCTTCCATCCAGCAGGAAATCCTCCAAACTACCGTGGTTCACTGAGGAACTACGCGAACTAAGAAAGAAAGGCAAAAGGCTCGAACGCCAATGGAGAAAGAACTGGAACTCAGAAGACAGAAGTGAATACAGAACCCATATTAGGCTCTACAAAAACGCATTAAAAACAGCACAGGCCTCCTACTTCGAGGATCAAATAGCCTCAGCGGCCAATTCCGCAAAAGAGACCTACCGAATAGTTAAACTCCTCACCAAAATACAGGACCCACCGTCATCTCCAGACGTTGATGGCGTAAAATGTAACCAGATGGCTGAATTTTTCTCGGCAAAAATCGAAAAAATCTTGACCTCCCTTCCAGCTCCTCCTATCTCACAAGGATGCCCTAGTCTCCCTCCTCTCCAAGACACCCCGAGGCTATCCTCCTTCCCCCAAATCACCACCGAAACGTTTCTTAACGTCCTACATAAGGTCAAAAGTGGTGCTCCATCAGATCCAGCTCCGATCAGTAAACTGAAGCAAGTTGCTTCCACCATAGCCCCCCCCTCTCACCAACCTGATCAACGCCTCTTTTAAAAATGGCATAGTTCCGGCAAACTGGAAAAAAGCCACAGTCAAGGCTCTCATAAAAAAACCGCATCTAGACCCCACGGACCCATCTAACTTTAGACCGATCTCACTGCTACCGGCAATTAGCAAAATTGCCGAGCGAGTAGCAAACCAACAACTTTCTGAGTTCCTAGAAACCAATCACCTCCTCCGCCAGTCCCAGACAGGCTTCAGACCAGGACAAGGGACCGATACCGCACTGTTAGCAGTGGTCGAAGAAGCTAGGGGCATAATGGACGCAGGAGGATCAGTGGCAGTGATCCTCCTCGACCTGAGCGCCGCCTTCGACACGGTGGACCACGCAACCCTTGTTCACCGTTTTGGGCTGATAGGAGTGGCGGATTCCGCATTAGCTTGGATCACATCCTTCCTCGAAGACAGGTCTTTTCAAGTGGCAGATGGGTACTCCATCTCCAAGGCTCAGTCACTCAAGTGTGGGGTGCCTCAGGGATCTTCCCTGAGCCCCACACTTTTTAATGTATACATGGCACCCCTTGAGGATGTTGTCAAGCCTTTTGGCATCAAATCAATAATGTATGCTGACGACACTCAGCTCGTCGTCTCCCTCAACCGATCTGACAACGCCCTCTCTAATCTATTCAGTTGTCTGGAAAAGGTGCACCAGTGGATGTGCGATTCCCGGTTAAAACTGAACGGGGAGAAATCAGAAATACTCCTCCTGGGAAATCCAAACAAAATCCCCACACCCCTCCCCTGGCCACCATGCATGGGAACTCCACCAACCCCCAAATCCGAAGTAAAGAGCCTAGGGATATGGCTGGACCAGGATCTCAGTTTTAAAACACAAGCTAGGAAAACTGCGGGAACCTGCTTCGGCCTTATAAAGATGGCACAAAAGATTCTCCATTTACTCCCCCTCCAATCCAGGAAGCTCCTGATGCAGGGGCTGGTGAACTCCAGATTAGACTATGGAAATGTCCTGTATCTGGGGGCCCCAGCCTCTGTAGTCCACAGACTTCAATGTGCACAAAACGTGGCTGCAAGAATCCTCACAGGAACCACAGCGAGGAACTCGGCCAAACCAGCCCTTAGAAGCCTGCACTGGTTGCCAGTAAAAGAACGGGTCAATTTCAAGACCCTGTGCATTGCCCATAGAATAATGCACAATGAAGGCCCTCCCATCCTCAGGCCACTTGTGACGCAACAACAGTCAAGTAGACAACTAAGATCTAACTGCCTTTCCCTTGCAAACGTCCCCAGAATTAGGAAGGCCAGAACAGGCGGTCGCCTGTTCTCGTACAACGCCCCCAGACTATGGAACGCCCTCCCACTCTCCCTGAGGCAAGAACACAACCACCTCAGGTTCAGGAAACGACTAAAGACCCTACTCTTCCCCTGAGCACTCCTCCCATGATTCCTCACCTTACAGGACCGTGGTCACTAGCGCTGGGATGCCCTAGGGTAGCTATGCGCTCTATAAAACCCAATCAAATCAAATCAATCAAATCAAATGCGCTCACAGATTACGTTTTTATGCTATGTCATTTATATCCCATACTGTCAGTTTGAGTAAAAATTCTCATGATTGCTTCATCTGTTCTGAAGCCACAAGTCATGTCATGTGATTTAGTATGTGCACATCAGTGAACCAAAGGTCACAGAGAGTAATTTTTTTGTCTTTCACAACTGAACATCTTGTGCTTGCGGGCTTATAAAAATGTACAGTGGGCTTAAAGCCCAGCCATTGCTTAATACTGGCTCACTTAATTGTATTAAAAAAACACAACAGGGAAATTAAGGTCAAAGGGATATTTTACCGACCGGCCACAGTTCCAATCCCCAATTTACATAACAACACTAACCAACTGAACTGGGGGTCCAATAGAAAACAAGCCGCCAAGTGCTATAGGCAGGGGCGGCTCTAGGCTCTTGGCGGCCCTGGGCAGGGAGCGTAAGTAGGGGGCCCCGGAAGAGGGGGCCGGGCAGGGCAGAGATCCCTTGAGCTCAGGAGAGGGGGTCTGGGTGTTAGGAAGTGGAACAGAGCCGGAGGCCGCCAAATCCCTGCCATGCAAATATGTATCCATCCTCATAGGATTATTATATTAAGGATCTACATTGGCGTGGCGGCCCCTGGGGTTTGGCGGCCCGTGCAGGTGCACAGCTTGCACATGCCTAAGGCTGCCCCTGCTAGAGGTATCCACAAACAGAGTTGAGAAAACTCAAGTAAAGAAAACAGGAATGATGAAGGGACCAGAGATCAGTGAGCAGGGCTTGGATTCCCATCAATAGTTAGAGTGATCAATCTTATCATCTGGTTATCCAGCAATATGGATGATATCTCTCCTGATCACATCTAACTATAATGTTATGTTAACCTTTGATTTTTTTCAATGAATTTCTATGTCCAGCTCCCTGCAGGCAGCCACCCAGAGGTAGCCAACCCCAGGCTGTGCACAAACTTTGGTAGTGCGTGGCATGAGGTTAGTTTTGCAGCCAGGCTCGGCTTCTAACTCAATGCAGGCAGCTGTCCCCATGCTGTGCACAGCCATTGGCCATGGGCTGCAGTTTATTAACCACAGGGATTGACCTGCCACTAGGCCCTGTGGCCAAACCCCCAGCAGGCTGCCAACTGCACTCAGAGCACAGCCTTTGGCGTGCACAGTGTAGTGTTGGCATTTGGGCCCCAGGGACCCCTTCCCCTAGGTCGAATCACATTTATTAAGGGGGGCTTGAAGCCCCCTCCCTAACCCTTAATTGGCCCTGGGGTCCCCCCTCCCCATGGTCCAGTTTCATAAAAAGGGGAGAGGAGGGCATGTAGCCCATTCTCCAAGTCATAAAAGGCCCCGGGACCCTATCCCCAAGGCCAAATGCAATTAAACAGGTGAGGAGGGTATGCAGCCCTACCTCCCGAGCCTTATTATGATCTGGGAAAACCATCACCAGGGTCAAATATAGTAAACAAAACAGAAGAGGGGCTGTGAGACACCCTTCCCCAGGTATTCACATACCCTGGGGAACCCTTTACCAGGGCCTTTTTTGCTTAGAAGGTGAAGTGAACTGCGTGACCTCGCTCCCTGAGCCTTATTAGGCCCTGGGGCCCCATCCCTCGATACCATAGCCAATTAAAAGGAAAAGGGAGTGCAGCCCCCCTCGCTAAGCCTTCTTGGGCCATGAGGACCCCATCTCCCCCAAAGCCGAGTAATTAATCAAAGAAGGGGTGGCATAAAGCCCCCCTCCCTGAGCCTAATTAAGACCCAGGACCCCTTCCTCCAGGTCTGAAATGTAAATAAATCGGGAGGAGTCATCCTGGCTCTCTCCTAGGGCATTTTTGGACCAAGGGGCCCCAACCCTTGAGCCAAATTTAATAAAAAATGTGATGGGGTGTGTGGCCCTCTCCCCAAGCCTTTTTGGACCCCACCCTCTGGGACTAAGTAATTAATAAAGGGAAAGGGTTTGTGTCACCCCTCCCTGAGCCTAATTAGGTCATGGGGACCTTATCGCCATGGGTCAAAATATAAATAAAAAAGAGGGGACATGTGACTCCCCTCCTTAATCCTTTTTGGGCCCCGGGGACCCTATGCCCCTGGACCAAATTTAATAAAAACAGGAGAGGGGCAGGTGGCCCTCACTCCCTGAGCCACCCTTTTCCTTGGGGTTGGATAATTATTAAAGAGGGGTTGCGGCACCCCTTCCGAAGGCTAATTAGGTCCTTGGTACCCCATCTCCGGCCCCAAAAGTTAGATAAAAAGGTAGGGAGCCACGCAACGCCCCTCTTGGAGATTCTTTATAGGCTCTGGGGCCCCATTCCCCAGGACCGTGACTCATTTAAAATGAGAAGGGGTCACACGGCCCCCTCGTCAAGCCTTATTAGGCCTTCGGGACCCCATCCCCCAGTTGTTTTTGTTTATGAAGAGGGATTAGCCCATGCCATCTAAGGCCCCGGGGATGCCATTCCCCAGGGCCGCCTATTTTTATAAAAAGGGGTGGGGGCATGTGGCTCCCCACCATGAGCCTATTTTGGCCCAGCCATTATTTAAAGTTGGGTACCCACCAGGGGCACCCTCCAAGCACAAAGTTGAAGACCGCGGAGGGAATCCCCAGACCCCAGTGGCCACAGCTTGCACCCTACATGGTGCAGGAGCCGGCATTGCTCCTGCCCGGAGGGGTAGTAGCTATGTATGCTGCTCCTATGGACGGAAGCATGCTTGGTTCTGTTTACTTGCGCACATCAGTGCAGGGGAAAGTGATCTCAAGTTTTCTCCCATCTGGCGAAAGCGGTATTAAAGCTCCCGCCAGCCTTGTGCTTGCTCCCGTTTGGTGGGAGATTTGGACATGCTCCTGTCAGATGGAAGCAAACACATTTCACTCCCTGTGCTGGTGTGTGCAGGGAAACCACTGCGCCCTGGGGGTGGCTCCCGAAACACAGCAAGTAGGTCATCTCCAGGAGATGAGGCCCCTGGGGTGTTTAAAGCCTCAGGGAGGGGTCCGCAGGGTCTTTTAAAGGCTCGGACAAAGGGGCCACCTGAACCCCCATAAAAAAATGGGTCCTGGAGGGTTATGGGCCCCTGGGCTGAACCAGGCTCGGGGACGGGGCCACGTGTCTCACTTCACTAAGTAATTAAATATACCCGGCGCTGATGGATGGGTCCTGGGGGCCTAAATGGGCTGGGGAGGGGGGCCCTACTGACGTGACCCTCCTCATATGCATTTTAAATAATGGCAGCCATCATTTTGTTTTGTTTTTTGCAGGATTTTGGCAATATTCATCCATTTCTTCTTTACTTTGGCACCAGAGGGGGTCCCTCTGAATTCCCACAAGCCCCCATAGGGCCAAAGGGGTCACAATAGCCCTACATTGCCCCTTATATATATTTTTTTTAAGTTCAGGACAGGTGAAGAAGACCTTGTGTCCTGTAATGACGTACAGCAACATTTTCTCATGTTGCTGGCAGCCAGTTGCTGGCAGCCAATCAGAGCGCTTGCTCCCACAGGAGCGAGATGGCCCAAGGGAAAAATAACTTCCCGGGCCAATCAGTATGCTCTATTTTTAAAGTGGCTCTTCCGCTGTGAAATGGCAGGGCACATACAAGATATTTTTCAACAGCCTGTGCTCTGGTTCGGCAAATAGGGGGGCTACCTAAGCACTTTTGGGGGCCACTACTGCTTGTACCTGATTCCTGGCTGCTACTGGGTTCTCCCTCCCGCCGCCGCCACTTCAGCACAGCGGCCGCCGAGCGGAGGAGAGGACTACCTCCCCCAGACTCCCCAGCGGCATTGCGACCAGCCGCCAATCACACGCCTGGAGGCGATACAAAATCCCAGCGCGCCCTGCGTTGCGGGACGCACGCGGGCGTTGCCAGGAGAAGCCCGGGACAAGGGCGGGACCATCTATGACCGTCGGTGACCGGAGGAGGACGGGACGGGCCACCCCACTTTCATTGCCGCGGAGATTAACAAGGAAAAGGCTTCCCTTTAAAAGGTACTGTTACTTGGATTCCAAACCCCCTGGCTACATACATACTATAGCACCAGTTCTCTCTGTAACCTTGAGGGTGTTAGTCCAAAGTGATCGGGATCTTGTAGCTGCTCATTATTTCCACGCATCACCACTCATTCCTACAGAATGAGTAACTTGGGCAAAAAAGCAAAAACCCCAGCAACACGACCAAACACCAGACTGCAGGCGGCAGTACCACAGACTTTACTCAGCTTGACAGCAATTGACAAGATGCTGCAAATCGAAAATACAGAGAGAAGACTATCAATTACACCCACATTATGTCTGCAAAATCAGGGAGGTGACTGTTCAGTTATTGTAACCGATGCCCCGGATCTAAACTCTTTGAGCAAGGCAGGGCGAACTGAGGAAAACCCCCCACTGCCCCCACCCAGGGAAGTGTCGAAAACTCATGTTGCATTGAGGGAGAGGTCTACCACCAAGGGGAGCAAGGAAACAAGCGGTCCTGTTAAAACACCCGATGGGAGCTTGAAACTAATCTCCTGGAATATAGCCGGGTTAAAAAATAAGTTACTTACTCCAGAATGGGAATCCTTCATGGCGGAACATGACATATGCCTGATGCAAGAAACCTGGGCACTGAAGGAAAGCAGTAGCCAGACTTTTGCAACATTTGATGTCCTGGCAGTGTCCCAAGGTAGAGGCCGGCCTTCGGGTGGGTTATCCATCTGGATTGGACCCCATTTGGGTATTCAGGCAACTCAAGTTGCAACTAACTCCCGGGATATCCAGTGTGTTTTATTAAAAACTCCCATCAACTCCCAAGTAGCTATAATAAACGTCTACTCAAGGCCCTCAAGGAATGGGCAAGAATCTAAAACGATTACAGCCCTGAATTCCTTTATCCAGGTGTTAGACCCCTCCATTGCAATAATCCTCGGCGGAGATTTCAACTGCCAATACGAGCCGCTGGGCAACTTGGAGCTGGGTGAGCAGGACGAAGTGGATGCAATGTGGCACATTACCGAGCTTAATGCCGCCCCGCTTACGGCATGGACCCCGCTGGTCCTTCAAATAAAATCCTTTACCCTTGTAACGTCCTTGCGGGCGTGCAATGGAAGACTAGACCCAGACCACCCAGGTTTAGCTACCTATAATAGGGCAAGGCAAACTTCCATCATTGACTATGTCATGGTGGAGGCAAGCAACTGGGACAAGCTGAAGGAATTCAGGGTGGTGAAAAGGCACGACAGTGATCATAATGCCCTTGTCCTAACCCTAAAACCCGGGTCCTTTGGCCTAGCCAACCCTGCTCCAAACTTTCACACGCCACCACCTCAATTGGTAGTGTCTAATAATAGAAGAAGGGTCAAATGGCCACACCTAGCTGAATCAGCTTCACAGCTAGCAAAAATATACCAGCTTGCAATCCCTTTTATAACGCAGATGGGTGATTCGACGTTTGCTCAGGACCCAGTAGACATACACAGGCAACTAGTAGTGGCTTTGAGGGAAGTGCTTTACCCTGTAAGTAGGAATAAACTATTAGTGCCAAGGACACATCCCTGGTTCAATGCTGCCTGCAAGAAATTAAAAAATGAGCTCCTTGCGGCAACCAAATCCGGTGATCTAGTCAAAACCAGGGCAATCAGGCCGCTGTACAAAAAGGAAATCAGCAGTGGGAGGAAGACAGGTGGGAAAAACTGAGAGGCGCCTTGCAGGTAAGGGACGCTAAATTATTTTGGGCAATAGTAAGCTCTGGTGCGAGAGGGAGAGGGCAAATTTCTCTACCAAATATCGCCCCCTCTGTCTGGGAGGCGCACTTTGCAGCACTCTACTCAAGCCCCGAGCCTGACACCCCAGAATGTACAAATAGGCCCCGGACACCTGAGTTCGACAGTGCCTCCCAGCCTCCTCTGGCCCCAGACCCCTCGCTTGAGTGTTGACTGCGGGGGACCTGCGGCAGGGACTGTCTGAGGGGCGAGAAGGAGACTGGGACAGAGGTAGGCCCGGGAAATATCGAGATCATCTCCCTCAAAGAGGTAGAATCAGCCATTGCCAGGCTGCTTCCGAATAAGGCCCCTGGTCTCGACAGGCTGCCAGGCGATTTATTTCGCTCGCAGCCAAAAATCTGGGCACCGTACCTCGCTGTATTGTTTAATGCGGTTCTTGGCGGAGCCAACCACCCGGATACTTGGTTGGGTGCTGAGATTGTCCCCATTTTTAAAAAGGGTTGCCCTCTAGCCCCAGCAAACTATAGGCCAATCAGTCTTCTGGATACTTCCCAGAAACGAATGAGCCGAGTCCTCCTAGATCGTCTACTAGGGTGGATGGAGAACTTGAAATATTGACTACCCTCCAGGCAGGTTTTAGATCGGGAATCTCGACCCTGGATCAAATATTTAGGCTCCAGGTCCTTTTCTGGAAGACAGTTTTGGTAGAGGGTGGCAGCCTCTACCTCGTCTTCGTGGACCTGCGGGCTGCTTTCGATCTTGTGCCCAGGGCAAGTCTTTGGCAGGTTCTGAAAAGTCTTGGCCTCCCGTCTTACCTATTAGATGTCTTGTCACGCTTGCATGTAGGGAACTATGCCCAAGTGAGGTGTGGCAGGTATGGAGACTTATCCCCCCGCTTCCCAGTAATGAGAGGTGTCCGGCAGATGCTCTTCAGCCTGTATATTAACGGTCTGGTGGGGGATCTACTTAAAGTCAGGGATAGTGATGCCCCGTGGTTGTCCACAGGCCGGGTGCCCGCTCTGATGTTCGCCGACGACACCTTGTTGCTTTCGCGAACATCAACGGGCATCCAGCGGGTTCTAGACCGGTTTGTAACATTCTGCGCCTCGCGGGGCCTGGAAATCAGCCTGGGTAAGACCAAGTTCATGATCTTCGGCCCCCCGAGGCGCACCCGCCCGGTCCCCATGCTAAATGGCACACCGCTTGAGCGGGTAAAAACTTTCGTCTATTTGGGCATCACCCTAAATGAAGATTTTAGCTGGGGCCCACAGGTTGCCAAATCCACCTTGAGACTCTCGCAAATCACTGGGGGCATTGGCAAGTTTAAAAAAACAACTTTCTTTAAGCCAGTTACCCCTGCCCTCGAGATCTATGGTGTTCAAGCAAGACCAGCCGTAACATACGGAGCGGAACTCTGGGGTCACGCGAACACGCGAATCTTGCTCAAGGTAGAGCAGGCCTTCATGAGGAACTTGGTGGGTCTCCCCCAGAGCACTCCGTTGACACCCTTGCGATTAGATCTGGAAATTGAGCCCATTACTGAATTACTTTCTGCACGACCGCTGCTGTACTGGAGAAGGCTGTGGACTGTGCCAGAGCTTGAGGGCTACAGAGCGGAATTCTCAGCTGTTTGGGCTCACTTGAAGAGCAAGCGCATACCATGGCTATTGCATATCAAAACCCTTGCTCAACAAATTGGCCTCCCCCAACTGTGGGAATCCCCAGAGGTGAGCTGCCCAGCGGTGCAGAGAAAAGAGTTGCTGGCCACTGTGAGACATTTCAACCTAAGCTTATTATGTAGCTCGGCAAGAATGGGCAGGCTGTCCAAAGAGTTCTTACAGGTAAAACTGGTGCCTCAGAGGGAGGAATTCCTAGACTTAATACAGCCTCCACTCGCGAGAAAACTGTATATCCAATTAAGGCATGGCTGTTTACCCATTGGGGCATTGACATATTCATGGGCAGGGAGAGAAGATGGATCCTGCCCAGCCTGTGATTGTAGCAAAGAGGACATTGCCCACATTCTGTTCTTCTGCCCTGCATACAGCAGAATACGAAGTTGCTGGCTGGTGCCGCTGTGTAAAAACTTGGGACTAAGGCAATGTGTGCAGGCTTGCAGAATGCTAAGGCACGACACTTCCCCTCCCATCGTCTTCTCGGTCTCCCGCTTTTTATATGGAATGCGGCGAAGAAGGTCTTCCCTGATTAATTAATTAACTAATCATTTTAAAATTGTGATGTGCACTTCTGATAACTTTCAATTTAATAACGTTTTAACTTAAAGTTCTCAATTATTTATGCATTTTATTGCTATTTATGTACATATTTTATTTGCACTTTTATGGTCTATGACCGAAATAAAGTTATCTTAAAGTAAAATAAACTCTTACCTGACATCGTCCAACGTAGAATTGCCTTGCGCACAGGCGCCTCTAGAGACTCCTATTGATGTTGAGGATCCACTTATTGTTCTGACTTCCCCCCTTCCCAAGGAAACCCCCACAGTATGCAAAACACGCCCCAGGAAAAAAAAGAGAGCCTCCCAAAAAAATCGGGAAAAAAGAATTTGGCCAATCACAATCTGGTGACCCCGACTGTTAACACGTCGCATCCGACCTCAGGAATACCGTGCTGGGTCACTAACATGGTGGCTGATTTACAAGCATGCTTGGAGCAGACCATTGTCACCCATATCAAACCCCTGGTGTCAAAGCTTGATAGACTGGTCACTATCCTAAACAATAAGGGGGTAGGGATAACAAAGTCAGCTAATCCCTTGGGAAACTCAGCACCCTCTGACTGTGTTGATACACCTAAAAACACACCTAGTGACAGGGTAGCTGCACCTAAAAAACCCTTAATACAGTCTAAAAATGCAGGAAATCCAATAATTATCCCTAAGTCTGCACATGCTCTACTTCCTCCCCCTCCTAGCATTAATATACACGGTCAAACTCACCAGGCAGGGGGAAACTTAACCAGTACACCAACGATCAGGAATGTACCATCTAAAGCTACTCCTCTCCAGCTGCCAACCATTAATTTACCCCCAGAAGCCCTACCATACGTGGTAGCCCTCGCAGGAGTTCCAGTCCTTAGTGAGGGGAAAAGAGAAAATGAGATCGATTTAAAAAACAAGTGCATTCAATGGTTAAGGGCAAATAGACCCCTACCCCCAAATGTTTCAGGGGAAATACTGGCGGTTAGAAGAATAGATTGGATAGGGAGGGGACCAAAAACAGTGTCAGGAGATGTTGTAATAATAAACTTTAGGGACACCTCTGCTGTAATGCTCCACTCTGCAGGTCAAATTCCCAAATATACCCACTACACCTGTCATATTTCTACCCTACTCCCAACTTGAGACCAACGCACTCCAATAGGGCTTACCACAATAGGGGCCATTATCCTCCATCAAATAGAATGCAACACTGGTTGACATCTGGGGAGGGCACACTTCCATATAATCCCATACACCCGCTGCAACACCATTGGAACAGGTTTAGCGTGCTGGAGGAGGTAGATTGACTCAAATCGAAGAGAAATTCCCCACCACAAATCATTAATGCAGAGTCTATTAGAGAACGGGTTCTGGAGGAAAATGTCCCATCCACCTCCACCGGAGATGACTCAGTATTCCACTCTTCGAAGAGGGAGGGGACCAGAGAAAAGGGGAACCTGTACGTACAGGGTTCTGAAAGGCAGTGCAAGGATGTTTAAAACTCCTTTCATGGAATATAGCCGGGTTAAAAAACAAACTGCTCACACCAGAGTGGGCCTCCTTTATGGCTGCTCACGATATCTGCCTGATGCAAGAGACCTGGGCACTGGAGGAGAGCACTAGCCCGGCCTTTGCAACTTACGATATCCTGGCAGTTTCTACAGGTAGGGGCCGCCCTTCGGGCGGGCTATCAATATGGATAGGTGAATAGAAAAACAAGAACCCTGCCAGGACAGATAAAAAGGTCCCACTAAGGGATCCTTACATTGGAATGGCGAGTGACGGAAAACACCTGTCTGAGTGAACAATGGATACATTTATGATTCAAGCCGCTTTTAGGAAAAGTGCAAAAGTTTTATTTACACTACATAAAAAGAGTACATTCTGCATAGATATGGGGTCAAAAAAAGGTATCATCAAAGAAGGCGGGTAAACAAAAAAGGCATAATAACAAGTCCCATATACTCCCACATACTCCCTCAGTCATTCAAAGGCATTCATTCTCTTTCAGCGCTTCAAGCATTCAGTTCATTCATACTCCAATCTAACATGGACACATGGCATTCTAAGAAGATACAGTTTTAAACAAAGGCCATAAAAAGCTGCAATGAAAATGAGGAGGCAAAGAGCAATTGATGGTTTTTTAGAGCTTGTGCTGCATAAGTGCCATCCGAGTAGATTGCGCCGACGCGCGTTTCGATGCTTAGCCTAATGGGGCTGCATCTTCATCAGGGCGAGGGAGACCATGGGGGACAGGGACAAAGCAATGATGGGTACACTGTTGATAAAAAGGAATAGGTTTAAAAATGCTGTATGGGCAGCAATAATCATTAAACATTGCTAGACACATAGGAGATAACATTGTTATTCAAGTTTGACTGCAAAGGGGCCTGATACCCAAAATGATATAACAGTTAACCTTGCTATATCAGTGAGATAGTTCGTTTCTAGTTAATAATCATCATGCACTGTTTTAGATCCCAAGGGGGATATCACGCTTCTCAGACAGGTGGGCGTCACTCTTTTTCATCAGTGGCTCGCTTGATTCCGTAGGATCCTTATGAAAATTCTGGCTTCAAATAGGACTCATCCTGTTGGCTGGCGCCTTTATTCCCTATTCCAGGTAACCCAACCCTCTCTCCCCCCTCCCTTTTTTCCTCCCTGTATTTACCATGTTCACCCCAGTAATCGGAGGTTTCCCCTTGGTCCGCACGATCCCGCGGGACCATTTGTCCTTTGTCTACCTAATTGACACAACCTACGGAGACTTCTTAGCGGAGTTCACTTCTTATTTACCAGGTAAATGAAGTGGCAATCCCCCATGAGAATCTGATCTGACCAGACCCATGTTTGAACCCTAACCCCTTTGACGGCTCCTATCCTTTTCCTACAGGGCAGACCTGGATCGCACCCGGTTAGCCTGTCTCTCCTTTATTGACAATTGAATTTGGCGAGTTACCCCTTAGCTCAAGCCCTCAGGTACCTTAATCAATTCCCTATGTTTTTTGTACTTTTACATTAAGGCTCCCATCCATTCCCCCGGCACTTACTAGAGCAAACCTATCTCAAATCCCGTTAGTTATTCGATCCCTGACCCTGATTGTGTGAGTTGGATGTCTGAATCCCTATTTGAACTGGTGAACTCATCATCCCCCCTGATTTGTCTTGGATATTAACCCGAGTGACGCCCACCTGTCTGAGAAGCGTGATATCCCCCTTGGGATCTAAAACAGTGCATGATGATTATTAACTAGAAACGAACTATCTCACTGATATAGCAAGGTTAACTGTTATATCATTTTGGGTATCAGGCCCCTTTGCAGTCAAACTTGAATAACAATGTTATCTCCTATGTGTCTAGCAATGTTTAATGATTATTGCTGCCCATACAGCATTTTTAAACCTATTCCTTTTTATCAACAGTGTACCCATCATTGCTTTGTCCCTGTCCCCCATGGTCTCCCTCGCCCTGATGAAGATGCAGCCCCATTAGGCTAAGCATCGAAACGCGCGTCGGCGCAATCTACTCGGATGGCACTTATGCAGCAAAAGCTCTAAAAAACCATCAATTGCTCTTTGCCTCCTCATTTTCATTGCAGCTTTTTATGGCC
Organism: Lissotriton vulgaris; assembly: GCF_964263255.1. Taxonomy (NCBI): domain Eukaryota; kingdom Metazoa; phylum Chordata; class Amphibia; order Caudata; family Salamandridae; genus Lissotriton; species Lissotriton vulgaris. The sequence continues at coordinate 166,340,957 of NC_141691.1, read as the reverse complement.
TTTGTTTAAAACTGTATCTTCTTAGAATGCCATGTGTCCATGTTAGATTGGAGTATGAATGAACTGAATGCTTGAAGCGCTGAAAGAGAATGAATGCCTTTGAATGACTGAGGGAGTATGTGGGAGTATATGGGACTTGTTATTATGCCTTTTTTGTTTACCCGTCTTCTTTGATGATACCTTTTTCTGACCCCATATCTATGCAGAATGTACTCTTTTTATGTAGTGTAAATACAACTTTTGCACTTTTCCTAAAAGCGGCTTGAATCATAAATGTATCCATTGTTCACTCAGACAGGTGTTTTCCGTCACTCGCCATTCCAATGTAAGGATCCCTTAGTGGGACCTTTTTATCTGTCCTGGCAGGGTTCTTGTTTTTCTATTCAGCTGTCATTTCCCCCTATTTCCTGCCAGCAACATTAAGTCCCCCTGGGGAACCCCCTTCTATTTATATATCAATATGGATAGGCACTCATTTGGGCATCCAGGCCACCCAAATGCAAACAAATTCCCTAGTCATCCAGTGTGTTTTACTAACACCCCAAACAAACAACAAGTAGCTATAATACATATCTACTCAAGGCCAGTCAAGAATGGGCAGGAATCGAACACAATTAAAGCACTTAATCTTTTTATCCAGGCACTGGACCCCTCAATTGCGATAATCCTTGGTGGTGATTTTAATTGCCAGTTTGAGCCTTTGGGTAGTCTGGAGTTGTGTGAACAAGATGAAGTAGACTCACTCTGGCGCATCCCCTATCCCAAGATCACCCCGGTCAGGGCATGGACTCCGTTGGTGCTCCAAATAAAATCTCTCTCCCTTGCAACGTCTCTGCGGGCGTGCAATGGGAGATTGGATCCCGACTGTCCAGGCCTAGCCACGTTTAACAGAGAACACCAAACTTCCATCATTGATTACCTCATGATGGACGCAAAACATTGGGATAGGCTGAAAGAATTTAGGGTCGTGCCAAGGCATGATAGTGATCATAATGCCATGGTCTTAACTCTTAAGCCTGGGTCTTTTGGTTTAACAAACTCCGACCCCAATCCTGCCATGGTGATGCCACCTCTCATGGTAACAAACAACAGGAGAAGGATTAAATGGCCCCATTTTGTGGACTCCCCTACCCGGCTTGCAAAAATATATCAGATCGCAATTCCTCGCATAAGCGAGATGGGTGATCCTACTCTTCGCCAGCAAGCCGTAGAAATACACAGGCAGTTAGCCGTGACGCTAGGGGAAGTGTTCTACCCAGCAAGTGGAAATAAGCGGCGCACGCCTAGGACACACCCCTGGTTTAACCGTACCTGTAAGAAAGTAAAAAGGGATCTCCATGCGGCAATCAAATCTAAAGATAATGTAAAAATCAGGGCAACTAGATTGCTGTACAAAAAGGAGATCATCAGGGGCAAGAGAGAGTGGGAGGAAGCAAGGTGGGAAGAACTGAGATATGCGCTCCTCTCAAAGGATGCCAAATCATTTTGGGCCATAGTTAATTCAGGTGCTAAAGGGGAAGGAGAGGCTGTTTTACCGAACATTGCTCCTTCAGAATGGGAGGCACACTTTGCAGCCCTTTACACAAGTCCCAACACTGGCGCCTATGTGTACCAACGCCAGGACCAGATGCCAGAAGTAGACAGTGCCCATCAGATTTCCCCGGCCCTAGACCTCCTGCACGAGCATAGACTGCCGGGGGCCTTGGGCTTGGGTCATCGGTCTGACCTGCTGGATGTCCGGGAGACGATTCCCTCTGAAAAGCTCGAGAGCATTTCTTTCAAGGAAGTGGAATCTGCTATTGACAGATTGCTCCCAAAGAAAGCCCCAGGCCTTGACAAATTACCTGGTGACCTCTTTCGCTCCCAGCCCAAAATCTGGGCACCGTACCTTGTAATTCTGTTCAACGCGGTCCTCTGGGGTTCCAAGTTACCGGAAACCTGGTTGGGTGCTGAGATCGTCCCCATTTATAAGAAGGGCTGCCCGTTAGTTCCATCTAACTATAGGCCCATTAGTCTTTTAGATACTACTCAAAAACGAATGGGCCGGATACTACTGGACAGAATACTGGGGTGGATGGAGGAACACGAAATACTGACCACCCTCCAAGCCGGAATTAGATCTGGCATCTCGACCCTGGACCAAATTTTTAGGCTGCAGGTCCTTTTTTGCACAACTGCAAGAGTAGAGGGTGGCAGCCTCTACCTTGTCTTTGTAGACCTGCGGGCCGCTTTCGACCTTGTGCCTAGGGAGAGATTATGGAAGGTGCTGGAAGAACTAGGCCTCCCGTCCTACTTATTAGATGTTTTGATTTGATTCCATGCAGGGAACTATGCCCAGGTGAGGTGCGGGAGGAACGGAGAACTTTCGGCCCGTTTCCCCATAACCAGGGGTGTACGCCAGGATTGTGCCCTGGCCCCTACACTCTTTAGCCTTTATGTTAATGGCTTGGTGGATGAATTAGGCGGTGTCAGGGATAGTGATGCCCCGTAGTTGGCTACTGGCCGGGTGCCCGCTGTGATGTTCGAGGACAACGGGCATCCAGCGGGTTCTGGACGGGTGTGCAACCTTTTGTGCCCACGGGGATTGGAGGTAAACTTGGAGAAAGCCAAGTTTATGATCTTCAATCCCCCGAGGCACACCCGCCCGAACCCTGTAATGAATGGCACCTCACTCGAACGGGTGAAAACCTTTGTTTACCTTGGTGTAACGTTGACCGAAGATTTTGATTGGGGTCGCCAGGTATCTAGTTCCGCCCTGAGACTTTCACAGAACTTAGGGGGTATCGGCAAATTCCACAAAACATCACAATTTAAACCAGCTGTCCCTGTTCTTGAGATCTATAGAATCCAGGCAAGGTCAGCAGCTATGTATGGTGCAGAAGTTTGGGGACACAAGAATGCACTGAGCCTACTAAAGTTTGAGCAGGCCTTCATGAGAAATCTGGTGGGCCTACCCCAAATCACCCCTCTCATACCGTTGCGGCTAGACTTGGGCCTTGAGTCCATTAAAGAATTGATAGCCGCAACGACCCCTGCTCTACTGGAGAAGGATCTGGTCCGTACCGGAGCTTGTAGATTACAGAGCGGAATTTTCTGCAGTTTGGGGGCAGATAAAGAACAAAAATATACCCTGGTTTTCTCATATCAAGGCCCTCTCCTACCAAATTGGCTTGCCTCAACTGTGGGAGTCCCCCGAAGAGAGTTGCCCGAGGGTGCAGAGGTCAGAGTTGTTGGCCTCTCTGAGATATTACAGCTTTAATGTGTTACATTGTTCGACAACTCTGGGTAGGCTGTCCACTGAATTCTTGCAGGTGAAAATTGCACCAAAGAGGGAGGAATTTTTAGATTTAGTGCAGCCTCCCCTTGCAAGGAAATTATACACCCAACTAAGAAATGGCTGCCTGCCCATTAGGGCACTGACTTCTAAATGGGCCGATTCAGAGGAGGGAACCTGCCCAGCTTGCAACAATAGTATAGAAGATATTGCGCATGTTCTGTTCTTCTGCCAGGCGTATAGTAAAATACGGAAATGCTGGTTGACACCGTTGTGCAGAAACTTGGGACTTAAACAATGCACACAGGCTTGTAGAGTTTTAACATATGACACCTCCCCTCCTATTGTTTTTTCGGTTTCCCGCTTCCTACATGGCGCAGAAGGACTAACTTTGTTATAAGGAATTAACTGGGGCAATAGCCCTCTTTTTGATAACTTACTGTTTAATAACTTTTTTAACTGCTTTTATTAATGGATTTTATTACTGTGCTTGTATGTATTTTATTTGCACTTTTATGGTCAATGACCGAAATAAAGTTATCAAAATAATGAATATACCAGACTATTCACCGGCTTGCGCCCCTGGTGGGTCACATGTACCAAACTGTTCACTGTCCTGTGGTTTGACTGGCATAGGCACTACATTATTCACTATCTGGTGCTGTAGTGGACAATACACTAAACTTCTAGATTAATATACAAATGATTCACCAACTATTTATCTGCTGGGTGGGGCACGCCTGAAAGGACATCCCTAGCTAAGTATTTGGGGTGGGATTAAGCAGACAGCCCTTTAACCTTCCCTTCCCTAGTGGGGGGATTCCCTGCTGACATTATCCCATGGAGGCACGTCATACAAGGCGTGCACACAAGTAACAGGACTCCCCTTTGAGCCATTGCTAAGAGGCCAGGACCCCTGAGCCATCCAAACTCCGAGCCACATATGGCTATACCAGGAGTGGCAGGGCGTTCTTCCCAGCACAAATAAGTGCTGTTGCCGTTTCAGGCCCAGAGCATCTTTCATCTAAAAGTCAATCAGCAGCTGGCGCGCTCTAAACCAGCGTCCTAGAATGTCACGGCTTACGTAAACTCTTGATGTTGGCGGCGCATAGTTATTGCAGTACTGTGGTGTCACTGTGCAAAAAAGGTGACGACCACCAAAAGCTATGGAGTGAGTCAGACGCTGTTAGGGTGAAAGGTTCATGGTGGTAATCCCCCATAGTGCTGTGCGTCAATGAATGCGTCCCCATGACTCAGTACGTACAGGCATCACCTGTTCTCTGGCACGCTGCTGGCACCAGGTCCGCGTGCCCCTCGCTGCCCACTGGAGGAAGGGGATAGAGCGAGGCACAAGGACTTGGCGGCCTATTGCTGGGAATCCCAACTGAAAGCCAATCCTGAATTATGAAAGCCTTGCTGAATAATGGCTGCTGGTTAACAGGTGTTGTTTATTCTTACAATAAGTCATTCCATCTCTGCGCCTGCCTGCGTGTCCCTTCTGAAACAATGATGTCGCTGACGTGCTGACGCAGGCAGGAGTGTGCACAGCTGTACTGGGATCCTCGCCCCTCGCGGCGCGTGCTCCATTCTGGCTGACGCCACAGAGCGGTCAGGCATTCGTTTCATCCCTGTGAGCAGCAGCGTCATCCTCGTGTAATGCGAGAGGAGACGACACTCGAGTAGGGTTGTGAAGTCTTGAAGGGGGAACCCGTGGACTCTTAACTTCGGTGGAGGGTTACCGCCCGGTATATTTATACATAGGCTTACTGTACGTTTCAGACATAGGGCTCCATTGGCAAATCCGTTTGTTGAACCTAGTTGGTCAAATTGTTAGATTTACCAGGGTAAATCAATAATCTATATTTAGGGCCTCATTTATGAAAAATGACGCATTGCTGCTGCAATGCGTCACTTCTCAATACGTACTGCTTGCGACATACCTGATGCGTCATATTTAATGTATGACGCATCATGTCGTAAGCAGTTACAGATACGTCAGTATTTCTGACGTATCTGTAAGCGCAAAACTGACGCAAGGCCTCATAAATGAGGCTGTAAGTGTTTTCATAAGGGCTTCATTCACAAATCAAATCATAACTATACTTAAGTGGGTTTCCTTCCGTTGAAGTTGCTAATATTTGTATTGTAATTGTATTTATATAGAGCTTACTAGCCCTAACGAGGCGTCAAAGTGCTTTTTCGGCGAGTAGCACGCTACACCGGAACCCAAAAAGGATTAGCAGTGAATTAGAATATTTTTTATAACAAATTTAAATTGATTTTTCTGTTATTTCAATAAACACAGTTTATACACAATGTTGTGGTGAGGCTGCGTTTCATACATTTGTTAGGAACATGTGTATTACAACTAGCAGCTTAGTTGAGATCGTTATAGGTACATTAGGGGAACAGATCTTGTTCATGAATTGCAAAGGTTCCGATAACCAGTCTGGCTACTCTGGTCTAATCACAGAGGTATTGCCACGTCTCTACTACGGTGTGACCTCTGTATTAGTGAACATGCTAACTAGGTAGGCATCCTGCCCGTACGTGCTCTAGGCTCCATCACACATTGCATCGGCAGTCCAGCGTGTATCCGCTATGCATTAGGGGTGCTGGGTAGGGGAGTCAGCTCTATGGCTTTGAAGGCCTCCATCATGATATTCCATTCCATAGAGATCGGGTTCTTACGCAGCCCCGGGCTTCTTCCCTCCGTATAGCTGCACTCTCGGCTCCACCCCAGCGGTCCACCCCATTATGCCAGGTGTATACCGTTGGGGTTGTACCGACTTCCATCTCATTGTTATGGACTGTTTGGCAAGAATTAGGGCTAAGTCCAAAAAACTGAGCTGTACTTTCTGTGAGGCGGTGCATCTGCATAACCCTAGCAAGCATCCTGTGACTGCTTCCCCAGGTAGGATGTTCGTTACTGATTGTATGTATCGTCGAACTTGCTCCTAGTACCCTCTAAGGCGTGGGCAGAACCATAACATATGGCCTGAGTCCGCTCCCTCTGCTTTGCACCGGGGGCAGCAGTGTTGTGTGTTCAGGAACATCTGTTGTAGACGGTGTGGCGTTAGGTAGGCCCAGTGTAAAATCATGTGATGTATAAATTTAAATTTTGCACTTCGGGTCACTTTTTTGGGGTATTCTATAATGTTTGCCCATTCTCTGTCAGATATCTCCTTATCTATATCCCTTGACCATTTGTCTTGCAAGTCATTGAGGGACACCGCAGCCTGTGCAGAACACCGGCATACAGCTATTTGATGAGGTGCCGCCCCTCTCCCATCAAGTACGTTGCCTGCACTAGTTCATGTGTTGTGGGTTCTTCCCTGTTGGGAGCCCAGTATTTCTTCACATATTACATTATGTGAAAATCGTCATGTGTAAGTGGTTGGGTATCCTATTCTCTCGTAAGAAATTCTCATGGTCTAGTAGGGTGTTATCGCTGAATAGTGCCCCCACTGTATCAACCCCTTCCTCAGTCCAGGCCAGAATACTGCGTCTCGTGATCTGCCCAGTACATATTGGGATCCCTAGCAGTGGAATGTTATTTGCATATGGAAGACAGTGGTTTGTGTATTGTGTTGCTTTTTTCAAGTATGTGAGCGCTATCTGTAGCAACAACGGTGCATCTTGAGGGATCTTGCTTTTAGGAAATAGTAGTGTGTGTAGGGTTCTCTGATTGATATTGGGTGTGTTGTTTCCTAGTTCCTCCAGGTTATGACCTGAAGTCCAGTAGGAGAGCCACTGCAGCTGGCTCGCATAACAGTACGCACGGAAATCTGGCACCCCCAATCCTCCCCTGCTAGTCTAAAGTTGCAGCTTCTTTAGTACCACCTGTCTTCGTCCTGTCCCCCATATGAGGTCCACAAGTATTGTGTCTAATGTATTGAAAAGAGAGGGAGGAACAACTACTGGTAGGTTAGTAAAGAAGTACAAGAGGTGCGGGAGGACCGCCATTTTTTATATGGCTATACGGCCCATTACCGACAATGGCAGTGACACCCAGAAGACCACTTTAGACCGAATTGCTTTGATCGCTCTGGTCAACTTGCCCTCTAGCAAGTCCAGCTGCGATCCTATAGATGTGTATGCCAAGATATTTGAACGTATGTGGAGCTACTGATAGGATGTAGGGCTCCAGACAGACCGTATCAGGACGTCGACCCTCTTGAAAAAAGAAGGCATGTGATTTTGCCTCATTGATGGCCAGTCCTGATAGTCGCTCAAAGTGAGTAAAGATACTTGGGATCGGAACTATCCTGTCAGGTCACGTGCATATATAATTATATCATCCGCATATGCTGATATCAAATGTGTGGTGTTACCTAGTCCGATTCCCTTTTGGCCCGTGTCCTGTTGCAGCTAACAGTTCCAACGCTAATACAAATAGCAGTGGTGACAAAGGACACCCTTGTCACGTGCCTCTGCATACTGGGTATGCATGTGATATGTGGCTTCCAGTACGGACCCTCGCAGTGGGGAGCTCATATAATAGTCGTACTCATTTGAGATATCCAGGAGGTATACCAAACTTCCGTATGGCCTGGAACATATATTCCCATGTTAGTGTACCGAATGCTTGCTTCATGTCAATGGTAATGCATCTCACATTTTTATTATCTACAGGGGTGGCTTCAATTGTGTGATGTAGTCGTCTAATGTTTAGTGACATACTGCATGTTGGCACAAACCTGCACTGGTCTATGCGGATGAGATTATTCAAATATGGGAGAAGCCTCTGAGCTAGTATTTTGCTTAATATTTTGTATTCAGTAGCAAGGTGTGAGAGCGGGTGATATCCCGCTATGTCAGTTGCATCCCTTCCTGTTTAAGGGAGTGAGACCACCAATGCTTGCATACTAGTAGGGGGAAGGTGGCCTATTTCCAGTGACTTGTTGTATAATTGCTCCAGTTGGGGGACTAGCACCTTAAAGAAAGTGTCAAAGAACTCTACAGGAAGGCTGTCTAATCCTGTCGCCTTATTGCGTGGCAGCTCCCTAACAGCAGCTTTGATTTCCGCTTTTGTAATGTGTCCAGCCAGTTCTTTTTGGGTGTCTGCACTAAGTTGGGGGTAGGGTAGGCCATCTAGGAATTTGTCTATGAGCGTATCCTCTAACTGAACAGGTGTACGGTATAGTGTGTCATAGTATGTGTAGAAGGCCTCTTTAGTACCCTGCTGGGTGTGCACTGTGCCCTCCCTTGGCATGACAACTTTGTATATTACAGTAGTTGGTGGCGTATCCCTCAGTATCCTAGCAAGGAGTGTGCCCGATTTGTCCACTTCTGTATGTTTTATCTGTGTGTACACTCTATGATCTATAACCCTAAGACTCTCTAGTAGCTCAGCATGTCGTATGTGCGCCTCCTGCAGCAGTGTTGCTTTTGTAGGGTCATTCACTGCCTCCTGCTCTAAGGTATTCATTTTATGCTCAATGTCCTTACGGTTCTTATGTACCTCATGCCTTGCTCCCAATGTGGTGCTAATTGCTGTACCTCTTACGACCGTTTTGAATGCGTCCCATTCGGATAGGATCGAGGAAGCGGTGTTCGTGTTATCTGTCAAGTAGTTAGTGATGGTGGTGGACAGAGTGCTACGGAATACGGTGTCTTCTAGTGTTTAGAGCCAGAGTTTCCAGGTGGGGACCAGGGTGGGAATTCTGCGCCATGCAAGAGAGACCTCTAGTGGGTTATGGTCCAAGACGGTCTTCCCCAAATAAGTGGCATGTGTCACCTGTGCAGCAATGGGGAGTGAACATAGTATTCTATCAATTTGCGTGTGTAACTGATGGGTTGGGGAGAAATATGAAAATTGTTTACTAGTCGGGTTCTTCATCTTCCACACATCGCCAAGTGCCCACCCATTTACCCATCTGCATAGGGCCTCGGCTTGTTTGGTAGTCCCCGCTCCATGAAGGGGGGGTGCGAGCGATCCAATTGCGTGTCCATAACTGCATTGCAGTCTCTCCCCATGACCCATGGATAAGCCTCCCAGTCTGCTAATATTGTGTTTAGACTCGTAAAGAATTTATCCTGGCATACATTTGGGGCATATAAACTGCCTAGTACCATGTGCACACCGTCTAGCAACTCCTGTAGTAGTATGCACCTTCCCTGAGTGTCTAATCTCTGCTCTAGTATCTCAAAAGGGACCCCATGTCTAAACCAAATCATCGCCCCTCTAGCAAAGACGGAATATGTTGTGGAAAAAACTTGACCTTTCCACTTTTTCCGTACTTTTGCGGCTTCTGACAAGAATACTATTTGTGCTTTAGCCTATTCAGTTGTGCGTGTACCCTGTGGTGTTTTTGCACTGAGCCTAGCCCACCCATGTTCCAGGTGACTATATTTTATGAACCTTGCATGTGTGTTTAACGTCAGTAGTATGTTGTATGTTCAATATAGGTACCGAGATCTACTGTGTAGGACACGCTGCCTGACTGCCTGACTTCATAACTCCTATTTAACTGTGAATACTAGGTCCAGCCCTTGAACTATGCTGGTCCAAACTACAAACACAACTAAGTTAACATTCGTACGTTTAGATGGTGCTTTCGCAATTCGAAGGGTGTCACTCGCGCCAAGCATGAAATTGTGAACTTTGTGTGGGCTCCGCAGTGCCCGGGCATTGTGATTGTCTTCATACATTACCCATGTAGCCAGACACAGGATATACATGTCATCACAGTAGCTCTCACCCCTATTACTTCATTTGTCCAGCCTCACAGGTGATCCACCGTCTGAGGCGTTACCGTGGGGTACAGCGCTAAGCTGCTCTCTGAGTCCGAATGCACAGCACTTTCCTCTGAAGATTCGGATGTTGTACGGGGGCCACAGTCTCTAAACGTGTTTGCCACTGCCAGGGCCTCTTCTTTGCGCCTCAGGGCTTGTTCATGGGTAGGCTGTTGATTGGCGATGTGTGGGTATTTTTCACGTTGGAGCTTGGTTGGAATTCTGTGGGCCTTTTCGACACAATAGAACTCCGATAGACCCTCTGGGGCCACGTGGTCATGGAACCATTCCTCAACAAAACTGGTGGTGTTGGATCTCTCACAGCGCGCTGGATGTACTATGACGCTGACATTATTTCGTCTTGTTCCACTTTCGGCATCTTCGGCATCTTTGTATGCCATCAACCTGTCTTCACAATTGCTTAATTTGTGTCCCGTATTCTTTATGCTACGGTAGTATCTCCGCCAACAGTGGTTTTGTTGGCCTGTACTGTGGTCGCCAGCGTATTGTGGTCGGCTTTGAGTGGCGTAAGGCCAGTCGTGAGGGAGCTTATTTGCTGCTCTATGGCCTTGCAAGACTCCCTGACCTCTAGCAAGATAATGTCCAATTTGTTGGGGGACGACTCGTTGTTTGTGGGTGGTATTCAGCTGAGCGTGAGTGGCTGGGTGGGGTGCTCCGGTTCTTCTGGCTGCTGTGTGGTAGTGGAAGTAGTTTCCGGTAGCTTCCCTTTAGGGCGTCCCATTGCATACTGTACTTTAGTCTCATGTGTGGGAGTTGATCCGTACCTCCTGCTGTTGGGTGGGAGGTGGTGCTTGTATCATCCGCCCCTCCTTCCAGGAGCTGCGCCATGCCAATTTCTACAGCTTGTGTGTTTTTGAGTGGGCGGGGGGGGGGCACTTCCTTCCAGCAGGATACTGAGTAATTGTGATGTCTTCTTCTGTAGTTAGCAGCATGGCCTTAGTCTTCCAGGCAGCTGTTAGACAGTAGTATTCTAGTGACCATCAGAAATTACCTGCTTCTTTTCACTCTTGGCAGTACTACAGAGTTGATGTTTAGAAGCCTGCTTCCCACTAGCACTGTTACTCCCACTCTGCTATCGGTTTACTTCATGCACGGGACCTCTCTCAGCCATCATGACTGTTTGCGCCTCTGATTGTGTTGCTTCTCACTATTCACCCCTTCACCTTCTTCAAGCAGCATTAATTATTCTTCCTGCTTGAATCTGGTGCAAACTCCCTTTCCGTACCACACACTGGCCTCGCAGAGCCTAAGTGCCGTACACGGTGTTCCTCGGTTTTCCTGGGCTCTGACGTGCGCCGTGCACCAAGTTGGTAGTGCAATTCAGGTCGTATGGAGACTATAGCACTCTCCACCAGTTTCCTGGTGTAGTCTATGCCAAGATGAGTCAGTCAGTCAGTTAAGATTTATTCGATTATAAAATAATCATAAAAGCATATTTATAAAACAATAAAGTCGCATGTTACAAAAAGATAGGAAACCACAAAATTATGGAATAACTTAGACAGTGAAAAATCTTACATCAGAATAGATTTTCTTCACTTAAAAACAGGCTTTAAAAACAACGAAACAGATAAAATTACAAATTCTTCCTCAAGGGATTGCATGACTATGAATGCAGGAAGGCATTGTTGCAGGCCTAGTGTTCTAAGCAGGGGGAGAATCCACATTTTACTCTGGACTGTATAAAATTTACAGAAGAATAAAACCTTCCTGGTGAATTGTGCTGACAAATCGTCGCATGGGCAATTAGACAGCTGCCTAGACCAATCGTTAATTGCTGGAAAACTGAGCGATCTATGGACAATGCCCATCCCGAAACGTGTTATTAAAAATCTTTCAAAGTCAGAGAATATAAAAGTTAAATACGACTGCATCTTAAAAGTAGTCAGGTTGTTTTGGTGGGCAAGAACAGAAATTTTTAATATCTCTGTATTTAAATTTAATGTTTTCTAGATACTGCAAACAGCTAAGTTTAAAAACATTCTTATTTACTTTAGTCAAGGTATTGGGGTTATCAAAATATTCTTGATGTCCTAATTTACAAAAGAATTCCTTGACATAACTGAGCCAACTTATATGTGATACCCCATCTAGCCCACAGCAGTCAATAATCATTTGTCGATTTAAAACAGTCTTCTCTGAAGTCCAAACATGATGTCAGAGGAGAATTTGTTGGATGCCAATGACATCGGCTATACAAGATATACCTAACTCCGATTGGCAATTGAAAGTAGAGACACTAACTGGGACAGCAAACAGGTATCTAATAAATCTGTTTTCGTCCCTCTGTAAAGATGTCAAATCCTCATGTCCCCAAATACCTGCTCCATAGGTTGCTATTGTGACACATTTAGCCTTGTAAATTTGAAGTAGTTCTGAGGGAGTGCGTATGCCCAATTTCTTACTAAAATTAACCAGGGCTGCCAGTGACTTTGAGAATAACAGTCTCCTTAAATTAACAGCCTGTGTCCACGTGCCAATACGATCAAATAAGACCTCCAAGTATGAAAAGGTATTAACGCAGTCTAAATGATTCTTTTCTAGGAAGAACATAGAACACTTTTTGCTCTCTAGGCCTCATTTTAAAATGAATGTTTTAGATGCGTTTACTGCAAGGTCCACGTTGGACCTAAAGTTCACAAAGCTAGATAATAACTTCTGGAGGCTATTCGGAGTGCAGGCCATAAGCACCGCGTCATCCTCACAGATGAGCACGGGAAGTGAGCGCTTCCCTACCGCTGGGAGGTCCTGGCACTCACCTCTCAGAACCCGGTCTAGGTTATTAATATACAAGGTAAAAAGAAAGGGTGCCAGGACACAGCCCTGCCTTACTCCTCTTCCGACAGTAAAGGAATCTGTGCACTCACCCTCTGTCCTGAATCGGGCCCTGGCCAATATAAAATTGTCTCATTAATGAGACCAGGGATGGTTCCATGCCAAACCTCTCCAAAATCAGCTATAATTTTTTATGGATGACACAGTCGAAGGCTGCGGACAAATCCACAAAGGCCAGGTAGAGAGGGCCCCTTTTTGCCTTAGTATATTTGGCAATAGTTAATTCTAAATTAAGGCACTGATCTATAGTGCCCAAGCCCTTGCGGAACCCATATTGTATATTACTACAACAATAGATTAATTATCTGCCCAGTCCTGTAATCTAGAAAGGAGTACTCTTCCAATTATTTTGACCGTAGAGTCTAAAAGCGAGATAGGCCGATAGCACACTGGGTTGTGCCTATCCCCCTTTTTAATAATCGGATCCAGAATTGATTCCCTCCAGGTGGAAATAAGGATTGTTGAGATACAGGCATTAATAACTTTTGTTAAAATGGGTCCCCCCCAAAAAAAATATGTTTTAAAAGGTCCACGGGGATGCCATCTGGGCCTGGGGCCTTACCACTCTTGCTCATGCCTCCTCAATTTCATTAAGATCTAATTTAAGATGTGAATGGTAATTTACAGTCTGCTATTCTACCTTAACCCCGCCAAATCATTACTACTGGTTTCAGGACAGGGTGCAGAGTATAATTTAGAAAAATGATCAACCCATTCACCCATAGAAACCGCTGCCTCTATAGTTGCCCACCTTGGATCAGCTAAAAAGGGAGCATTGACCGCTTTCCAAAGCTCTGAAGAATCTTTCAATTCTGACGCAGCTCTCAGGGCATTCCATGCCTCCTCCTTTAAAAAACGTTTCCTTGCTTTTAAGGTACATCTATAAGCCCTCTGGATTCTTTTATTTCTTCAGAATTTTTAACTTGTCTATGCAATGCAAATTTGAGTTTGGAGTGGGCTTTCGAGCAACTAGAATTAAACCATCCTTTATTTTGAAAGGTTTTCTTATTTGAGGTTACTTGAAGGGTTTTACCAATAAAAACTTCTATTTCAGAAAAACCCTCGACTATTTCCGACCCGGTATAGTCATCTCCTAAACATTTTTTATTGGCTTCACTACAGTTAGAGGTCACCTTTCTTATAAATGACTCCGGATCGATTTTTTCCAGCTCAGCGCATAGCCATTTTGTCTAACCAGTGTAACATCGTTAGCAAGGTGAGTGGACGAAACCTTCCCTTTAACTAGTCTACAGTCAACCTTAACTCCAATACTCTGCGGGAAATGATCATTAAGGAAAATTTCATGAGTTTGGAAATTGTGACTCTAGAGGCATGTCTGGACGAAATTAGAATAAAGTCTATGGTAGAAAACAGCCCTCGTCCATTAAACGTTGGGCTGAAGAAGACCGGGGTGCTGCATACATTATTTGCAAAACCCATATCTCCAGTAAACATAATATTGTTTATAATATCTCCTGGTCCAGAATGTTTAAAGTGAGGGAAGCTCATTTCTTTATTATAGCCCATACCACAGCCACCAGTGTCCCAATAATGGCATAAATTGTTCACAATCAAAGAACAACACGTGGGTTTGCTATTTGGTCTGCACATCTTTTGACATTCTGAGTCTAGATAAATCATTTCAACTGAATTGGTATGAGGTGCTTAAAATGGTGTCTTAATACCCACCCACCAGGGTGGTCTGGAGCAATAGTTAATCACAATACACCAAAGCACACTCAATCACTATATCTATGATTCAATAGCCAATAACAGAGAAAGTTCTCCCTTCTGGTGTGTTTCCAATAAATCCTTAATCAGATGTCCTTTGAACAAGGCTTCAAGAAATACTTTAACCACACTTCCAAATGAGGTCTTTTCACTTTTATTTCCACAACAAACGAAGAAACAGCTGCAGCCGATGCACGTTTTGCCCGCAGGGCTTTTTCAAGGCTCAAATAACTTTTTCTGTTGATAACAATGGTAGTTGCAGTTACATGGGCACCCACTTTGTTGATGGGAATTCTTCCATGTGGAATAGATGGAATAGATAGCATTACAGCTACCCCCTGTTGTTTGCGGGCAGTGCTACACCCCCGCCCGAGAAACCTCATGCCTGTGAACCTCTCTGTTTCACTCTCTATCCCCGCAGGTGTCACCTGAGACTGTCCCTCTACCCACTCAGCTGAAATTATTTTCCTCATGAGTGAGGTACTTTGCAGCCAGCCTCCATCAGCGTTAACCTCTCCTCAATTCTGGATAGTTTATAAAGGACAGGGTCAAGCAAAACGGAAAACAAAGTATCCATCCTCTTCAGAAAAATCTCATCACCCAGGTAAGATGGTAAAGTACTAGTCTCTGAGTCATTACAGGTCATTGGTTCTGCATGGACCACTTCCACTTCCAGTTCGTCTGTCCTAATGCGTTTCCCGGCCCGTACTCCTCTAGTCGCGTTGTTCTTAGCGTATCCAGCCCCCCTTCTTCTCTTAGTTGGCAGCCCAGCACGTCCACTAGAACTGGGAGCTGGCACGAACACAGCTTAGGCTGCGTCCGACCAACAGGGAAAGAAGGCAGTGTGCAGCCGAGAGGTCTCTGAGGGATCCAGTGCTCATCCCCCTTGATGGGTTTAATTCACATGTGGGCCCTCATCTGAGCCCCAGGCTCGATTATGCAGTCCACTACAGCCCCACAGAAAGGGAGCGAGTGAAAGGGGCAGGGGGACGATTCACCGGCACCCCCTGCAGCTCTCACTCTGTCTGCAGCGTCTTGCCAACGAGGCCTCCTTCACCCCATCAGATCAGGGAGCCATGCAGCATTCCTGGGCTCAGTCGCAATTCACTCTTCCGGACCGAGTGGAAATCACAGTCTCCGCTTCCGGTGCGCAACATTTTAGCTACAGTGCCTTTCGCCGTTGGGATATCCGCGTACAGAAGTCTTGCACTCCAGTGACCCAAAGGAGAGGGGAGCTGGTGGGGAGACTAGAGTCCGCGCCCACCTCCCTGTAGGCCACTGTTCCTCCTAGTCTCAAGTCGGGCCCCAGCCGCAGTTGTGCCCTCCTGCTCCAGCCCTATGGAGAGCAGGCGAGCAGGAGGTGCAGTCGGAGGCAGTCACTGTTCTCTGCCGCTCATGGCGTTCCCTCAGTACTCCTCCAGAGTGGCACACCCCTCTCTCCGCATCGGATGGCGGCCGCCGCGCCTCTGATTGCACCCGTGACAAGGGCCTCGTCTCGGAGCTCGAGCTTCCGGGTGTCCGTTTTCGCCACAGTCGCAGCCATCTGGTGAGTCCCGATTTCACTATCCAGTAAGAGGGAATTTTGGCCTGGATGGGCTCTGGCTATCAGTAATTAGGCAGGGTTAGGGTGCCTGAGTTCGGAGCTCTGCTAGTCTGCGACTGCCATACTTGGCGGTTAGCCCCGCGCCCCACGGTGAATTACTATAGGGAAAAAAGAAATTGATTTAAGCGTGGACATGTTATTCTGTTATTTGGATTGAGAAGAATAGTGGAGGGATAGAAGAAGGCAGGGTTTGCATTTATATAGCACTTGCTATCCCTGATGTGGTGGTGAAGCGCTTTTCGATGGGTAGCACGCTACACCAGAACCCAAGCAGGATTAGTGGGGAAATTAGCATAGGAGAATTTGAGTGGTGGACATGTAAGTTTGTTATTTGTATTGAAAAAGGATAGGGATGGATAGAAGAGGAAAGGGTTTGCCTTTATATTTATATAGCGCTTGCTACCCCTGATGTGTCAAAGTTCTTTTTGACAAGTAGCGCGCTACTCCGTTACCCAAACAGGATTAGTGGGGAATTAGTATAGGGACAAATAAAATTAATTTTAGTGGTGGACATGTTTGTCTGTTATTTGGATGGAAAAGGATAGTGGAGGGATAGAAGAGGGAAGGATTTACATTTTTGTTTTAGCTCACAGCAATAGGAGGAGGAGGTTTGGGATGAGTAAATGGGAGGTGGAGGGGGGAGAGTCAAAGGGACGGGTTTAGAAAGGCTTGTTCGGGAGATCTGAATAGTAGAGGAGGTATAAGATGATTCAAGGAGGGGTAGAGGAGAGAAGAGTCTATAAAGGATTATTTTGGGGACCGTAGTAGTAGAATGGGGTATGGGATGAGTGAGAGAGTGGAGGTAGAGGATATGTTGAGAGAGGTATGGGGTAAGAAATAGGGTAGTGCATTGGAGAGAGTAGTTAATGAGCAATATATGTGCAACATGTGCACAGTGGCATACAGCCCAGTAGTGGTAGTTACTCACTGCATCGAATTATGACTGTCACTTACACGGGGGCACAGGGGCCATTTTCTTTGCTCACATTAAGGTACATGCTTCCTTTGTCACACCACTGTCTTCCCCTGTGTTTGAAGTACACGTTGTGCTATGGAACTCACCAAGGTGTCCAGGTGCAGCCATGAGAACTTTCAGCTATTGCAGTTTTCCCAACAGTAATGCTATAATTGGTTTGTGATTTCCTTTGTTTTGTTAACACATATTCACATTTGAACATGCATTCATATCTCTGAGCAAGTCCAAGCACACCCCTATCCTAGGCTCAGGGTCTCTTGAAGGTATGCCAACTCCAAATTTTGCCAAGTGGAATACCCCTTGACCTTACACACCCACTCATTTGGAGTGTTCTCTCTCCGTTCCTCCCTGGAAAAGATTTATTTCTGCCTCTCAAAGTAGTTCCAGGGTTGGAATCAGTTGAGATTTAAAAAAATGTACTTCCCTACCACAAACTGGATGCGCATTAGCATTCGTGGATGTGCATTAGCATTCTGGCACCCTGCATTGAACACTCTATCCTCATTCTTGGAAGATTTATTCACTCAAATATTTTGATGTGGCTAAATCTTTTTTTGGGTGTAAAACCACCTTTTGAAAATACCAAACTTTATCATTAGCTTAATGTTTAATATAAATGTACATATGCAAATAACTTTGAAATAAGTGCATTTACACTTGAAAAAAGATTTTTTAAGTGTTCGTTTTCATGTGTAAATGTTGTCCCAAGTTCACAAGGAGAGGATTCCATGACGGGCATTTTCTGTGATCTTTGAGCACGCCTACAAACTGCAGTGTCTGTATGTATTCACAAACCCTTCCATGCCACTCCTTGAACATAGAAGGATATTTACTCCCCGATGGAAGTAAATATACTCACCTGACTGTTTCGCCGCACTGTAAATTATTTTCCCCACTGAGAAAAAAATAGGTTTTGAATTGTCATTTCACTACAGTGTTGCATTTACACTGGCGTGCTATGCACACTACCACATACAAATATGTTTTTGCGCGGCCTTAAATACAATTCACAAACAAATTCCGCATGGATCCCCTCAGGCTCTGCTCACAAATCAAAATTCGCCAACATGCTGAAGATACACAACTCTACTTGACCATCTTCTCAGCTCCAAGCAAACAAAAGGAGATAATGGATGGAGCACTGAAACTTTTCAGACACTCAACCTCAGTCACAGATCTGGTTCGAATCCATCATCGTTCTTTAGCTCACTTCACCACCCCAGTTCAGACCTAGTCATATGCAAATCAGTCTTGACCCTGTGCCTCATAGGAGCAGTCCAGCCTGAATAGCCAAGCCAGGTCTTCCTTGGACCGGAAACAAGCATCCTGGGACCGGTTTCAGGGTAACACCGCTCATCAGCCAGGCTAGCTTGAATCCAGTGCCAAAGTGAGTAAGGGACCCAAGTCTGGGCATAAGCTGCCAACTTAGGACAAACAAAGCAAACACAAGGTGATGATGGATGGAGCGCTGAAACTTCTCAGCTCCAGCATCCAAGGCCACAAACACTGCCTGTTCCTCATACAGACATGGCTACCCAGCGCCTAGCTGAAGCTCATTCCCACCAAACAGAATTCCTGTCATTTGCCAAGATCAACATGCAAAAAACAGTACAAACATGACTCAATGACATGAACACTGACGGCGTCAAACCCCAACTTTCACTGAGTGCCAAGTCACTTGGATGCACCTTGGATACCAACCACTCCCACAAAAAATACACCACCCAGAAAACAAGGACAGCCTGGTACAAGCTCTCATTCCCAAGGTAGGTGAAACTGTTCCTCCCATGAAGCAATTTCAGGACTTCTGATCAAGATCTCATATTCTTGCATCTGATTGGTGTAAATGTCCTGCTCACTGGCCTTCCAAAGTCCACATTGGCCCTTCTTTAACAGCATCCTCACGCCACAGTATGTGTTACCCTGGACCTGAAGAAATATGATCACAGCACACCCATCCTGATGGAACTTCACTTGCTCTCCTTGCGCTGGTACCATTTTCAAAATCAGATGCATAATTGACAAAGCCAGCACAATCTGCAACCCTGCCTATCTGGCTGGTAAGTTCCAAAGCTCTGATGGCTCACAGAACATCGATAGCCAGAACACCGTCAGACAGGAGACAAGTGTGAAAAAGAAAAACAAGAGTATGCCTAGAAATCCAAGCTGGTCATAGATAGCCCTTTATACTCATTCTCCCACACTCACTTGTTCTGATGATGGTCTACACAGCATACAATACCCAGGAGTTATGTATTGTGCAAATTTGCATTTGTACACACAGTATTCAAAAAGTAAAATTCACCATGTGAAAAATATTTGTTAAGGCAAAGGATTCTCTGCTCGTAGATTCCAGGAAAAGATAAGGATTTGTTGGTGATTTTCATACCCAATTTGCTCACTTACTCACATTTCTTGACACAGAGAACATTTGTACAATATGTTTGTGAATAACCACAAAGTTTCCTCTTCATGGGTAGCAACTAGATTTTTCAAAAGAAACCCCGAACTCTCCTCTGGGAAACTCACCTTCCCTGGCCTAGCCATAAACTTACAACTCAACAAAATCCAATAGCTCTGCGCTTCTTATCTTGAGGTCTGGGCACCCTTGGGGGTCCATGACGCCTACTCAGGAAGTCCGTGACTAATTTGAAAATTAAATAATTTTAACAGATTAATAAAGTCTATATAAATTAAGAAGCAAAATGTAAATTTGAAAATTTGAAATTGTTTCCAAATGTGAAGGAACTGAAATTGGAGGCTCTAAATTAAGTTGAAATCCTCAGATTGATTTGTGGGAGCAGTGCTAGTACATCATACAGAATACAATAATGACAATTGGTGGGGGCAGAGGGGTGCTGGGTGGCGCACAAGCAAGATGGCCGCACTGGTGTGAGGCTCCTGAAGCTTGGCTTCAAATTCTGCTCATTAATCCTGCCCAATTGATCCTCAAGGAATGATATCTGCTTCAAATAAGTGACTGCTGCTTCCTGCTACTTCGCCTCGAATTTTGAGCGTCTACCGCGCTCCGTGATGCTGCTGTGTGTGCATCCTGCTGCCACCACTGTGCCTGCCTGGGTGGTCTGTAGCTGCTGATTGGCGTCTGAGACTACGCGAGGTCCGAGGCGCCCATGTGGCGACTCGGCCTCATTGCTGGCAGCAAAGAAGAAAGCGAGCGACAGAGACGGGTGAGACTGACCATCGCTCCCCGCATAGACAAATCTCCTAGCAGAGCATTATGCTTTAAATTAATTGCCGCTGTTCCCCTAGGCTTCTGCGCTGCATCTGATCAAACAGTGAAGCCGACCTAAGCAACATCGTGACTGCTTGCTTGGTGCGCATTATAACGGCTGCCACTGCCCCGCAACTGCCACGCGGGGAAGCTTTGGACATCCGACGCTGGGCATAGTTGCCTTCTATTTTTTCCCAGCGCCTCTGTATCACACAAAACCTGCCTGCTGACCGCTGCTGGGGCCGAAGAAGCACTAGGCCCAATACCCAAGTACATTCTCACTGGTGGATACAGAGGTCCCCAATTGAGACACTACAAGCGGCAGTGTTCCCATTTGGCCTTGTGGGCCGGCACATTCTCGACGGTTGGGGCACATCTGGGGCTCTGCCAAACCTCTGACAAGCCGCTGCCTCACATTACTTGCCTTCCTTGGGACGGAGTCAGACACAGAACACACTCATGCCTGGCAAATTATACTGATCGCCTAGCGCAACACGCTATTGATTCCTTCTCCTGTGAGCTAAAGTAACTGCCTGAAGCTAAGTGCTATAGACGACCGCTGCGTGCTAGCTAAGACCTATCCATGATAACATATTCTCATACCAGCCATGGGGAAGCCAGACGCAAGGCAGCCATGATTGACCTTTGAGTCCAAGAGAAACGGCCGCTTGCATCAGGAAGAACAGGGCGAGGCTGGGGGCGAACCCGCACAGGACTCCCCCACCTCGCCAAATGAGGACATGAAAGTTATTCTTCTGAAGGTCTGGCAAGGCTTATCTGTCATAGCAGAGAAAATGGAA
This sequence comes from Lissotriton vulgaris, assembly GCF_964263255.1. Classification (NCBI taxonomy): domain Eukaryota; kingdom Metazoa; phylum Chordata; class Amphibia; order Caudata; family Salamandridae; genus Lissotriton; species Lissotriton vulgaris. The sequence goes on along the minus strand of NC_141691.1, from coordinate 166,319,747 downwards.
GCCGTGACAAATCGTATGGACCCCATAGTCCACAAGCGAGATGGGCATGAGGAACGTCTGAAAGACGCAGAGCATCGCATCTCAGATGTAGAAGGCACCACCTCTCAACTTCAGACAAATGTGGCACAAATGGATAAACTCCTGAAATTGGTCTCAGCAAAAATTTAGAGGCAAGAAGCAGACGCAATAATATTCACATTCTCTGCATACCGGAAAGCATCGGGAAAATGGAGGACTATGTTGAGAGACTATTACTGGCAACCATTGGTTCTGAATCGTTTTATCCTAATTTATAGTTGAACGTGCGCTTAGATGATCATTGGGACCCCACCCGCCCCCTGGGAGTACGTCACGTCCCATCATCTCTCGACTTTTGAATTATAGGGATCTGGATGTGGCACTCCGAGTGGCCTGTGACAAAAAACTGCAGAATTTTGAGGGCACCACGTTCACCATTTACCCTGATTTTATGGCTGCAGAGCAGGAGGAACGGCGCAAGTTCATGCCCGCCAAACAAAAATTGCAACATGCCCAAATAAACTATGCGCTCCTGCATCCAGCACACCTCAGAGTCCTTATCAAGGGAAGCAGACATACATCACCAAACCGCAGCAAGTGGACGAATACTTAAAACACCTCAAGCGCAACAACCTACCATCCGCCTCACTGAGCACATCACCTACCACAGAGAAAGATTGGCGCTGAGCGACCGGCAACCAACTATTGTTGGACTGAGAGAACCGCCCGTATACTCCACCTCACGGGCCTTGTTAAACTCTTTCTCTTGTGCAGTTGTCACCAAATGTTGCAGGTCAGCTAAGTACAATAATGTGTGTACATAATATTAGCACCGAGCACCATCTGCCCCTCTGTGATCAAAGGCAACAATCTTCTTGTATCTCCATGGGTGAGGAGTCACCGTGCATACACCTAGGGGTTCCCCCTAAGGGCCGCTTCCCCATTGACTTTTGCTGCATAATAGGCGCAGCCTATCTTTGATGCTTTTGGGCGTTTGGCAAGGGGTTGGGGAATGTGGTTCTGGCATGATTGGGATGCGTCAGTGGGAAGGGGTGGGCAGGGGATTGTTTGTTCAAATGTTTACTATATAAATATAACAAAAATGGTTCTGCCGCGTTGAGCAAACAAGAATTGACCGATGCTATTAGTGCTGTCTTAGAATTAAGGCCTCAGACACAAAAGCATACTTAATAAATAAAGCATTAATTCTAAGACAGCATTAATAGCATCGGTCAATTCACGTTTGCTCAACCCGTCAGAACCATTTTTGTTATATTTATGTACTTACCCAGGTTCTGAGGGACAAAGGGTCACCCCTTTTTTGTATCAATCAAATGTTTACTATAGTCATGACACAGCATGTTCGACAGGAATGTGATTACACTCTCATTACAATATATGTTCCGAGGTCACAGGACCGCCTTCTCCGCATCACCTGGGCCTATGGCTAACTTGACACCCTCTGAGAAATTGCGGATACTCACGTGGAATATCAGGGGGTTGGGGGACCCTCAAAATGCCACCAAATTTTGACATATCTTGACCGGCACCAAATCCATATAGCCATGGTACAAGAAAACCCATTTTAATCCTCAACATAGCTACAATTTTACGTCAAAGTGGGCTGAATATAGGATATTCTCTTCTTATTCATCTTGCACAAGGGGGACAACCAGAGTTGTTAAAAAGAGAACGCCTGTTGCACTGGCTGGAGACTCTTGGGATCAGCATGGCCGATACTGTCTTGCATGGGGTCGGTTAGGGACAGATTCAGTCACATTGGTATGCTGCTATGGTCCCAATGTTGATACTCCTGACTCCTTCACTACACTATGGGGTAAAATAGTGGATATAGGTTCTACCCACTTAATTTGGTGGGGGGCCTTCAATGTAGCTCTTCGCCCTACCGTTGATAGATTGAATACGGCCTCGCGCCATTATACTAAGACACGTGAAGTCCTGCAAGACATAATAACTGCCAACAACTTGATTGACGCCTGGTGACATATACATCCCCATAAAATGGAGGGCACACACTTTACAGCACAAGCTGCACCATGGGCGTGACTGGATTATTGGCTGCTTTCCCGGGGCTGGTATAAGTAGCGTCATATATTTAGCAAGAACATACTCTGATCACTCCCCGGTGTTGCTCACGCTAACTTCTCCGGGATATGACACACCCCGCTGTAGTTCGAAGTTGCAGCCCTTAGCCCTACTTGATGCGGTGTTTCACAGGGAGTTGAAAGACAAAATTCAGGATTTCCTTCATAGGACTAGGGGATAGGTCAACAGCTTGGGGACTATCTGGGAAGCATTCAAAGTTACAATTCGAGGCTTTTGTGTCCCAAAAAGCTTTGGGGTGCTCCGGGATATACAGAATATGCGGAAAAAATTAGAGGCTGAACTTAAGGAGTTGGAGTCGCGCTTTCTGCAGGACCTGATAGCTACACCCAACATGAGTTTCGTGAGAAGCTCCCAGATTATACAGATATTGCAAATCGAGAGACATGGTTCAGGGGCAAGTTTTAGGTGGCCCGCTGCTATGTGGAGGTGGAGCGACCAGGGAAAGCGTTAGCTGAAACCATGTGGAGGCCACGCTTTTCTAATTATGTTTTGGAATTAACCGGACCGGGGGAGGTAATATACTGTGACACTACTGACATACTTCAGACATTTACACAATATTACTCCTCATTGTACACTTCTACCAGGTGCAATCCCATCGATATTGATGACTTCCTGGGAGATGTGGCGCTGGGATGGCTGGGAGACTCCCAAAGAGACTGTTTATGCGCCCCCTTTAAATTAGATGAAATACGGGAAGCTATAATGGGCACCCAATCTGGTAAAGCCTCTAGCATGGATGGCATACCTATTGAATTTTATAAAAACATATATAGACATACTGGCCCCTATTCTCAAAGAGGTACATTAAGACTCCCTGGAATGTGGTCAACTTCTCCCATCCATGAGGGAGGCGCTCATTACCTCTCTTCTCAAGCCTGAAAGCCTCCTCTCCAATGTGATTCTTACAGGTCATTGTCCCTTATCAATTGTGACACTAAAATACTTGCTACGGTTATAGCCAATCGGCTCAGCCTGTTGATGGAAAAACTGGTTCTCCCTGATCAGTCGGGTTTCATACCTGGGAGTGCAACTACCCACAACTTAAGAACCCTCTTCATGATTCTACATAATGTGGCTCCTGAGTTACCACTAGCGGCAATTTTTTTTTTAGAGGCCACTAAGGCGTTTGATTCACTTGAATGGGATTACATGTTTGGGGTAATGCGGCGAATGGACTTTCCTTCCTTATTCCTTTCTTGGATTCAGCTGTTATATCATCAACTGACTGCTAAAGTCCTCATAAATGGTCAGTTATCTCCTGCTTTTTATATCACTAGACGTACTCGTCAAGGGTGCCTACTGTCCCTCTTGCTTATCGCCCTAGCAGTCGAGCCCCTAGCGGTGAAATTAAGACAACATCATCAGGACAAAGCACTCCGCTGTAATCTGCGCCAGGTCCTAATATCGCTCTATGCTGATGACATTACACTGTACATTAGGGATTCGCAACACAACCTGAACCCGATTTTACGGGAATTCATAGTATAAGGGCACTTGTCCGGAGTGCAGATCAATTGGGGGAAGTCCTGTACTTTCCCCCTCACCCCAGTGGCCACACGGTTCCCTCTAGATTTCCCAATGGAATGGTGCGATACTGGCCTACGCTACTTAGGGATACGCATTTCCAGGGACAGGGACGAACTGATGCGCCTAAATTATGGCACCGCACTCGACCACATTTTGGGATATGTTACCTGCTGGATCTAGCTGCCCCTCTCTATTTTAGTTAATTAACAAACAACCAAGGGCTTTGACTCTCTTCAGTGAGGCAGAGTCTAAATTACTAATCAACCAAAACAAACACCAGCACTGAGACCTAATAAACTGAATGATTTTACCAACAGACTAGAAACTTCAATTTTTAGTCTTGTGATTGACTTAATCCATCAGAATTGCTTTTTATTTTTGAATAGTTTTCGGCAAAAGGACATACAAAATATTTATAAATATGTGCAATAAACATAAAGACAGACGTGAATGAACAGATCACAGTGCTCTAAAAATCACTCCACACACCCTCTTTCACAATCACTCCTTCACTCACAACTGAATTCTCTTCACATAGTGATCCCGGTGATCCCGTTGCCGACGGACGCGGTACGGCGGCTTGGAAATCATTAAATCGAAAGAAAAAGAAAACCGGAAAACGCCGGCATCTCTGCTGCAGGCACTCACTGATGGAGATGAATCTCCTCGACTGAATTAGATAACGCCGTCTTCTATTTGCAAAAAGAAAAAGAAAACCGGAAAACGCCGACAACGCTGCTGCGGGCACTCACTGATGGAGACGAATCTCCTCTACTTAATTAGATAACGCCGTCTTTTATTTTGAAAAACCACGATTCCCTGACAAGTCCCAGACTACTCGCCACCTCTAATCTATAGCTCAGCTTCTCCACATCCCTCTGGAGAATTATACACTACATAAGATTGGACAGAAGCCACTGTCTAGAACAAGATTACCTGTTGGTCCTGATGAGAACCGGACAAAAGGGTCCGGTTTGAAACGCGTCGACCTTGTCTTGTTTTTGGTTTGACCTACGTTTAAAGCCAGTTTCATTTTTGCAATTGTTTGTGATAAAAATATAATTCAATTGTATAGTGGCAGATCAAATTTTTCATTGTGACTTATGTTTCATGCTGCCACCTATTAGGTCTTGAATGTATTATTGGAACAATCGTGTTAATACGTTTACGTGGGTCCCATTACATTTCAAAACTTTTTCTTTGCACCACCAAGTGTGTCATGTGTTTGTGTATGTAAGTTTATGTGAAGAGAATTCAGTTGTGAGTGAAGGAGTGATTGTGAAAGAGGGTGTGTGGAGTGATTTTTAGAGCACTGTGATCTGTTCATTCACGTCTGTCTTTATGTTCATTGCACATATTTATAAATATTTTGTATGTCCTTTTGCCGAAAACTATTCAAAAATAAAAAGCAATTCTGATGGATTAAGTCAATCACAAGACAAAAAATTGAAGTTTCTAGTCTGTTGATTAAATCATTCAGTTTATTAGGTCTCAGTGCTGGTGTTTGTTTTGGTTGATTACCTCTCTATTTTAGGGCGGGCATCTCTGATCAAAATGGTTATACTTCCACAGTTATTGTATCTCTTTATTAACATCCCATACCATCCGGGAGGCTATTTTTTAAAAAACATTCCATACTGAAATGATCCGTCTGATGTGGGGGGGCAAACCACTGCGCTTGCAATGGAATATACTTACCCGACCATATTCACAGGGCAGGTTTGACATCCCACATTTTGGGATGCACTACACTAGTGCGCAGGCTCATTATGCCAATACCTGGTTCTATCTTCCCCCATTATATGCCACAAGTTGCGACGGAGCACTGGCTGGCTGATCCAATACGGCTCGAAGGTGTGCTCTACGCAATCACCAGTCGCAGAAATGAAGCGTCAACCTCGCTTACGGGCACTGTTAATGCCTGGCATTGTCTTGGTGCACTGCTGAAATGTCCCATGCTTTATTCACCTCTGATACCGCTATCCTACCATCCCACTCCTTCAGGATACAGCCTTCCGTAAACAGTGCGAACAGGCAAAAATCGCCACTTGAGGGGACCTCTACCACCATGGCATGTTCCGCACGTCCGAACAGACATTCCAGGGGCTTCAGCCGTTTCCCCTGGATATCTTCCTTTACGTGCGACTTCGCCAGGGCATACGCTCAATTACCCCAGAATTTCCCAGAGAACCTAACGTTCTCCCTCCCTTACACTTGATGATGCGAGCTCCTTCTCCAGGGTAACTATTTTTCATGCTCTATCACACCACTCATAGTCAACGAGAGGAATCTTCCTGCCCATCCAGGGCAAACACTGGAACACAGAACTTGGTTTCGATATGTGGGATGACCAATGGACATACTGCTGCTCCAAACTGCACAAATATCTGCCAGCAGCAGACTACGTATTATACATTTTAAAATCCTCCACCGCCTGTATTATACACCAGTTAAAATGCACAAATACCAGCTAAAAGACTCAGACAGATGTGACAGATGCGGCCCTGGGAGTGGATTTTCTCCATTTAGGGTGCATGAATATTTGGGGGAAATCTTTGCTGCCATTGATCAGATGACAATACTCCAAATTGAGCGTTCTCCATTGACGGCCTTGTTGGGTTACACGCATCTTATCCCTGCTCCACACCGCAAATACACCGCCATGGTACTATTGATGGCTAAACGCCGTGTTGCTTGCCGTTGGGGTAAGGGTAGCATGCCCAAATTCAAAGAATAGCTCAATGACTTAATTTATTGTCAGGAATAGTTGTCCAGTTATGCAGAATTATTGCTCCGCACATCACGTCCCACAGACATATGGGGACCCCTCACAAGTTATCTCCTTGTGAAGCCCCAAGGTCCCTCTGCAGACGTTCCGGCATCCAATGCACAATAGGAGGCCTCCGGAGGAAGTGATATGAGAGGTGGCTGCAAGATGAGAACTGCCCGTCATCCCTGTTTAATTTCTCGAATACACACCTGCTACACAACATCGTTTCATGTTAAACACTCACTCTGTGACACTATGACCATGCATTGTTGCGCTTCTGCCACCTTGTTCCATACTTTGTGAATATCTTGTTATATGCTATTTCTGCTACAGGAAATGTCTATTTTGATGATTGCTGAGAAGAGGATAGGAGGTAGACATACCTATCGAGAATGTAACGTGATAAGTATCCAATTTCGTATGTCCTACCACGCTCAGGGAGAAAGAACTGAGAGTCACATGTATACATGCTGTGTCTATTTACACATGCTTTTATTATTACTGTAATGTTCTACGGAAAATCAATAATAACATTTTAAAAAAATAAGGACAATTGCTGGATTCAATTGAATTTAGAAAAGCTATACCCTTCCCACTGATATTAGAATGTTTATTTTATTTTACATATGTTTCTTAATTAAATTAAGTCAAATATTTCACCAATTCTGTATTTGTTTGCTGAATTTCTGTGCCTCTATTTATTAGTATTGTTTTGCGGTTCAAATCATGAAAACTACTTTGGCCAGGGCCCCCAACTTCCAGTAATGACTTAGTGGGAGTCCCCGGATTGCAATAATGATTCAGTGGGGATCCCCTGATTCCTGTAATGATTAAGTAAAGGTCCAAAGAAATCAAACAGTTAAGTACCACTGAGACACATTTTACATACTCCTAAATTGAATCTGTGAGTAAATTAATATTACTGGATCCTGAATATGGTGAATCAGGCACTGTCATTTGCTTCGCATCATGGATGGTACATTTGGTAACTAAAATAGTAATAACTTTTCGGCAAAGTTTATAGGACCTGACGGCATATTACCAACAAATAGCGATATTTATCGCTAAATGAGCTTAGAGATATTTTTTTATCGCTGCCCATCGCCGGATTTTATCGCAGAGATAACGTGCTATTAGCAATGTTTATCTCAAATGCAAAGAAATATCCGGCGATAGTGGCTCAATACATGAGCGATATTCAGGCATCATCGCCAATAGGGTCTGAACCTGAATATCCACCTCCCATTGGATATACAGGTTAAGAAGTGGTCTGAGCAGGCGTTAGGGTTTGGTGATATTCGCACTTAGCGCAATTTTTCTTATCGCTTTGCCTGCATTGATAATAGGCGATAGCGATGTTAGCGACTGCTTTCAGTCGCTAACAGTTTGGGTACGCCCACTTTGCATGTCATTAGCGATAAATATCGCTGACATGCAAAGCGGGCCCCAAACCGGTTGCTATCGCCTACAAGCTGTCGCTAACTGTTGTTAGCAACAGCATGCTAATAAGGCGATAAAGTTATCGCCACTTTCGCGGGAAAAAGTCCAGCTAAAGCGGCGATAATGCCCTTGATAATATGCCCCCTAGTTATGAGCTGATAGCACTAACGATTGCCTTCTGCAACTTTATCTGGAGCAAATGTCAGCACTTGACATCTCTCTCTTTTGCATACAGGTTTCATGGTCATGTCATGGCATTCAGTAAATATCCTGATTGAATATTATGCTGAAAATGAACATTCCTATCAAATATTATCCTAGAAAAGATCAAACATACCCAAGCAAAAAAAATATTTGTGTATACCGTAGTGTAGACTTATTTTCTTCAATTTCTCAAAGTACCCTGATGCAAGGATTTGATATACAGCCTACTTCCGATATTTTGCATTCTTCTTATTAAAAATTGATACTTGTATAGCGTACTACTCACCCGCAATGGTCCAATTCTCAAAATATGAATACACACCAAGGTTTACGGCCTTACATGGGTGTAGATTTACTCATTTTATAAATTTGCAAAAGTTTCCCAGTTTAAATTTGATTTGAAATTTATTTTTTACTATATGGTAATTAAAACGTTTGCAAAGTCACCACACAAAGTATAGAAACAACACACCCAAGGTACGAATCAAAATACAAAGAGCAAAAAAAAGATTTCATTTCAGTCCCAAATTTACTGTAGGACATGATTAGTTCTTAAAGAGCCAGTGCGGTGAAGGAAAAGTGCTGTAGTGGTGGTCAGTGCCCGTTTTTGGATGGGAATTATGTTCATTCTATCACGAAGGACTTTCAGTTTCAGTATACTACCCATGCAAAATAGTTTTCCTTTAAAGAACCTGCTTTCCTGCACCCACACCACGTCCGTATGTGCTTCCATCCTCCCACCCTAGAAAGGAATTTGCTACTGTCTTATCAGAACTAAATCACAGTACTGACCATTACTAAGACAGAGTGAGTCAGACAGGTGATTGTTAATAACTGAAATTGTTAACTTTAGGGGTGTGCCAACTTTGGAATTCCCACCCTGGAACAGCCAGTCCTCACACACAAGAACAAATTTAGTAGTAGAAAAATCCTTAAGCGTGTAAATCCTTTTATTAGTGTAAAACCTTGTTTTAAGAATTACAATGGGGGTTTAACACTCATAAAACAGGCTACTTTTGCGGGTAAGCTAATTTTGCACGCGTACTTATTTTTGATAATTGATCAAATGATTTTTTTCTCCTATACTGTGTTCTTTTATTGACCTCAGTGTGGAAGTGCATTGGTATATCTGACTTTATGAAATATTATTCACATGGCATAAATGTAGTGAAATATATGTATGTATGCATTGTAAATTATCAAGCACAATGTATATACCCAGGGAGCATTGCCACCTTTTACACTGATATCTGCACTTGTTTTGAATGTGAATTTGGGAGTGTGAGAGGTGGGTGGCTGTAGATCAGTGTTTTAGGTGTGCCTATGACATCAGAGGACTGTCCATAGTCGCAGGACAAGCACATCTATTTCTCTGATGTCTCACCTGTCAAGTCAGGCCCTTCCTGCCTGGCATATTCTGCTCCTACAGGACTATTTGTTATCAGCAGGTTTGATTTAACCTAAATCCACACTCATTGAAATTATGTGTCAGGGAGGGCCAATTTATGTGGCAAGGTTGAGTAAATGATGTGGCAAGAAACAGCAAAGTATGCAGAATAATGCAGTATATTTTGTCATATTACTAATTCATTATTTTGGTATTTTTACACTTGATAACACTGTCTGGGCATTGGCTGCATCTCATTAGTACCAGTTTAACACTCAAATATAGCAATAAACAACGTTGTGAACCCAAGGGTAAGTAGCTCATTTGCTCCTACCATACACTCCCCTAACACACATAAATTTAGCATTTAGGGAAGCCCCGGCACCATGAGACCAGATCCTGCCGACCTGAAAGATAAAGAAGGATGTGAAGAGTCGCATCCTGTAAGAATTGAAGATCCAGCAACTTACCTGGCTCCAAAGCCTTCCGTCCTGCCTTCTGGCTTGCCTGACACATGTGCCAAACATATCCTGCAACTGCTGAGTACCCAAAGTCCAGGAGACCTGCCAGCACTTCATGCAGGACCCTAGACATTCCGAGAAGTAGCGAACCTGCTTCCCTGCGACCTGCAGGAAAATAAAGACTCCTGTGATGACTTCGTGACCGCAGAAACCTGACGCCTGAAGACACCACTGCACCCATCTCTTCAAACAGCTGAGGTGTTTGAGTGATGGTTATACATAGACAGCTTGAATCTTTGGCGTTACATACAGGTTCATATGCGTTGCCCCCGTCGGACCAAAGAGATAGTGTATAGAGGTAAGTAGGACAAAAGACAAGAGGAAGAAAAAGAAAAACGGACGCAAGTGTGGTGGGTTGTATGTTGCTTGACTACAGAGTTTGCTGACGGGCGGCACCAGGGGGGTTGGGGGGGGAGCCAATGGGAGTGTTTGGCGGTGTGGTGCGTTCACGGCGGTTTTTGCGAGTCAAGGTATTTTTCCAGGGAGAACCACATCTCATTGCCCCGTCCCACTTGGGGAGTTTGATTTTTTGTTACGTTGTCTGTTCCCCTTAGGAAGGTGACCCAGTTGAACCAGACTCTGAAAGTGGCTTTTCCCGTGTTCTTCCAGTTAGAAAGGATTGTCTTAGTTGCCGCCGTGAGGATTAAGTCAATGAGGCTCCTGTCGTTAGTAGAGTTTATCTCTGGGGCCATGAAAGCGTTTGTTATGCTGAGGATGTCTAGTTGTGGAGTGTACCCCGTTATGTTATAGATTAAATCTCTTACTTTCCCCCAGAATGTTTTTACCTTAGGGCAGTGGACAATCATGTGTGCTAGGTCTCCTCTTCGTTTCTGGCAGTTCCAACATAGGTCATTGTCTACGAGCCCGACCGCCGCTAGGCACGTCGGGGTCCAGTATGCTCTGTGTAGGAGCCAGAATTTTGTTTGTGCTAGTATGGTGGTGACTTTGTTCCTGCTTGCCGAGGACCAAAGGTGAGCTTTTTCTCTCTCGCTAAAGCGCCCGGCGTGCAACGTTTCCCAGTATTCTATGGCCTCCTGTTTAATCTGGTTGTTTTTGCACTTAGGAGTTTATATAGTTGTGACGTTTGGTCTCCATGTGTGGTGAGGTTGGTCAGGTATTGGTGGATTGTTGGTGCTTCTTTTCTTAGTCCTGCTTTGGTGATTGCCGCCTTAATTTTAAGAAAGTTGAATAGTTCTATGTTTGGGAGGTCGTGCTCCTGTTGTAGCTGGCAAAGTTGGTGGGGGACCCACGTTCCTCTAGTTGGGATGGGGTGGAGATACCTTGCTGGAGCAAGGAGGTTGAGGTGAGTGTGCTGAATTTGTATTTTATTTTTGTGTTAAACCAAATGGATTTCCATTTTGTGTTTTTCATGCTCTTTTCCATTCTTTTGTCTACTTGCAGGAGGGCATTTCTGGTGTTTCTGAGAATTGTGTTTCTTGCTTCTGGGTGTTTCTTTACCGTGAGGAGAGCCGCAGGGTTTAGGCCGCCCAGCAGGGCTCTTTCTAGTTCCAGCCAAGCCGGCGCATATCCCTGTTCTGGCGTGAGCCAGTATATGCCTTGTCTGGCAAGGCAGGCTGTTTGGAAAGTCTTAAAGTTTGTGACGTTGAGCCCCCCCTAGGTCCTTACTCAGCCTAAGTTTCTGGAAGCTAATCCTGGCTTTCTTACCCCTCCAGAGGAACGTGTTTATCATGGTGTTCAGTTTTTTGTGAAATTCTTCTGTGACTATTAGTGGGAGCATGCTTAGCAAGTAGTTAACCATGGGGGTTAGCATCATTTTAATTGTTTCTACCCTGCCCCACCAGCTGACGTACTTGGGGGACCACGTGTCAAGCCTGTCTTTTATTTTGTTTATTATTGATTTTTTGTTGTGGTCAAGTGTGGATTTGAGGTCCCTATCAAAATAGATACCTAGGTATTTTGGGGCCCCCTTTTGCCAGTGTAGGCCTGAGGATCCTATTACATCCCTAGTGATGTGAACGTTGAGTGGCTTGCATTCGGATTCTATTAAGCTTGTACCCGGCTACTTTTGCATATTCGTCGATGGTGTTCATTAGTGCAAATATCAAGGGCTCAGGGTTCTCTGTCATGATGAGAATGTCATCAGCGTATGCTGCTAGTTTAACCGTGTTGCCTTTGACCGTCATCCCTTTTATCCCGCCGGGAAACAGCCATAACACAAGACCAAGATAAGCGCAAGGGGGCGAGAAAATGGCGCCGCACTGGAGCTAGCCAGCGCAAGGAAGTGACCGGGCGACTGAGCGAGAGAGAGAATCCGGCAGCATAGTAATCCCATGCACTATCAGACCAAGTGAGAGCCAGCAGGGGTAGAGAACGAGAACATTAATTGCTGTAAAGGGAAGAACAACTACTTGCGGCGAAAACGAAATTGAAGGTGCACACAGGCAGTAGCCATCTTCGCAGCAGCACACCCACCCAAAGCCAAGCGAGAGCAAAGCACAGAGGACAGAAACGAGCTGCCAGCACTGAGGACATAAGCAGGTGAACACAACTAACAGACCAGACAAGTGAGTGCCAACAGGGGCAGCGGGCGGCAACTGCAAACGCCGTAAAAGGAGAAACAACTTTTGCGGCGAAAACAAAACTGAAGGTGCACACAGGCAGCGGCCATCTTGGTAAAAGCAATTACAGTCCAGCCAAGTGAGTGCCAGAGGCTTCAGCGGGTGGCAACGACAACGCCGGAAAGAAAGAACAGCTATTGCGACGCGAACGGAATTTGAAGGTGCACACGGGCAGCGCCCTTTTTGGCTGGGGCACACCCACCCAAGGCCAAACGACCGTCGAGCAAAGCACAGAGGCCAAAACGATCGATGAGCAAAACAAAGAGGACAGAAACGAGCGATCAGCACTGAGGTCATAAGCAGGCGAACACGACTAACAGACCAGACAAGTGACTGCAACCAGGGGCAGCAGTGGCAACGGCAAACGCCGTAAAAAGAGAAACATCTACTGCGGCGAAAACAAAACTGAAGGTGCACACAGGCAGCCGCCATCTTGGCCGTAGCACACCCTCCCTAAAGCCAACAAACAACAAAAGCAATTACAGCCCAGTCAAGTGAGAGCCAGAGGGGGCAGTGGGAGGCAACGACAACGCCAGAAAAGTAAGAACAATTATTGCGGCGTAAAAGGAAACTGAAGGTGCACACGGGCAGCGGCCCTCTTGGTGGGAGCACACCCACCCAAGGCCATAGCGATCGGCGAGCAAAAGCACAGAGGATAGAAACGAGCGATCGGCTCTGAGGGCATAAGCTGACGAACTTAACTAACAGACCAGACAAATGAGTGCAATCAGGGGCAGCGGGCGGAAAAGGTAGGAGCCGAAAGGGAGAAAGAGCAGCTTTAAATAGAACCATTACACCCAGGTGTGTACACTCCAGCACCAACTTGGAAAGTCATGTTGGAAAGTCAGGTATAATGCAAGGCATATCTTAGGGTTCTATGTGTAATCAGTGAAACATCGAGCTGAAGAAACCGGTTCCGATGATTTTTTTGCGACAAACCGGTTTTAACAAAATTTCCAATTGAATTTTTTTTTTTTTAGAGTTTTATATAGTGTTAACTAGACCCGATACATTGGGTATCAGAGTGCTTTACATGAGCACCAGTTTCGTTACAGATGGACACATTAATTTTTGTTAGGCACAGAGAGAATAGGTGATTTGCCCAGAATCACAGGATGTTTAGCGTCGTTGCCTAGACTCGAACCCGGTTCCCCAGCTTCGAGATCGACGGCTCTAGCCGTAAGGTAGCAAGGCTTTCACTACGCTGTCAAAAGCAATGTAGTAAATGCCCTTCTTGATGACAAAGTATTTCTTTGTGGTTGTATTTTCCCCACCTGAATACTTATTTGGAGGGAGTCCTGCATTAACCCCCCTCCCCACTTGTTTCTTTCCCTGCTTCTCCTCCTTGCACTTTTTGCAGGGGGACCCTCCCTTATTCCCCTCATAGCACCCCCTTTTTCCCTGTTACAGGTTCCATGGTGCTGATAAAAAATTCTGCTTCGACCTTCAACATTCTCAGCTCTGGCACCAACTCCTGCACCCCCCGCTCATCTAAACTCAGACTACTCTTTGTCCCACCATATCCTGGTCTCTGCGTCCTCAACTCTGAATCAAGCTCAAATTCAATAGAAACAGAAAAGGGACTGTGCGACCTCTGAGGAACCACACAAGTAGTAAACGATTAGGTATAGTTTCTAAATTCTCTAAAATTTAAAGTAGCGTTTTTCCCAAGTGCATGTTTTACATTAATGCATTTGTTTATTCCTTAATTGTGATAATGTTTTAATTGCTTTCTGAACATGCTCCTGACACGGGATTCAAATATGTGGTCTACACACACAATTTTCCCAGTTAAAATTCTATTTGTGGGAATTTAATATAGATTAAGTTTCAACATTTTAAATCAAATAATTTCATTAATGTTTTTGTTATATTTTCATTAGATACCCGTTTGTCAGGAGGACATTTTGGGGGTAAGAGAGTTCTTATTTTTTGGGCCACAGTCGTTTGACATGATATTTCGTCAGAATTAGGGCACACCCATCATTGAACCAAAGGACAGGTGACCGCCAAGCAAAATACAAACACTTAAGAATCTTTCGGCATTCCGATTATTTAACCTACATAAACCACTGGTAAAACGTTAAGTCAACAAAGCTTCAAATAACCCCAGAATCAAACACTAACAAAACACAGGCGTTGAATTATGGCACTCACGGATCAGATAGAAAGAGTGCCTGGATGAAAAAGGTCTATGGTGCTAATGCTAATGATGTATAGCCCATACAAATTCCACCGCATACACAAGATAACATGGCACAGTATAACATAACATAACATATAAAGTAATTCTAATTCCAAAACTCCAAACAAGTTAAAAGGCTCATGTGAACACATTCCTACCTTTGACTGAGAAAATTGTGGGTGAAATTCCATTACCTATAGGTAGTAGCTGGAAAAAGGCCTTAACAATGCGGGCTGAGCCACACGTGAAGTTTCTCTGCAAGCCGTATTACGCTTGCCTTAACCACGCATGTGCCTTAACAACGCATATGTGTGGTTAAGGTAATGTGCTGTCTTGGAAATCGGGAGAGGACACTGTAGAGGTAAGTGGAGCCGGGGCATGGTATTGGGGGTTGAGTGGGGTGGTTTTTTGGGGTGGTGGTAGTTTTTAGGACTCAGGAGAGAGTCGGGGTAGTTTTTAGGGTGGGGGAACGTTTTTTGGGCTAAGGACACGGTGAGGTAAGTGGGGCTAGGTCTTGGGGAGTGGAGGGGGAAGTTTTTTGGGGTGGGGGTACGTTGAAGGACTGGGGTAGTTTTTAGGGTGGGGGACAGTTTTTAGGGCTAAGGGCAGGGGAAAAGGGACAGTTTACAGGGGGCAGGGTCGGGTAGTTTAGGGATGCAGGGGATATTTGTAGGGCTCAGGGCTGGGGTCAGGGTAGTTTTTGGGCATGTGCTTAATTTTTAGGGGCAGGGGGAGAAGGGACAGTTTACAGGGCAGGGTCAGGGTAGTTTAGGGATGTAGGGGATAGTTTGTAATGCTCAGGGCAGGGCACAGCTTTAGGCCTCAGGGCGGCTGTAGGGCTGGTTTGGGGTACTTCACGAAGGTAGGGCACAGATTTTTAGGGCTCAGGCGGGGGGCTTAGGTTGGGGTAGTGGGGTTAAGTTTTAGGGCTCAGGGCAGGCGGAAAAGAGACAGTTTATAAGGCAGGGAGCAGGATAGTTTAGGGATGTAGTGGATAGTTTTTAGGGCTCAGGGCAGGGAGGGGCAAGAGTCCGGTTTGTTTTTGGGGATTGGGCTTAATTTTTTTAGCTTAGACCGGGGGCGGGAGAAAAGACAGTTTACAGGGCATAGTCAGGGTAGTTTAGGGACGATGGGGATAGTCTATTCTCAGGACGGGCGGCATAGGGTCGGGTAGTTTTTGGGGTGTGGGTTTACTTTTTAGGGGGCAGGGAAAAAGAGATAGTTTACAGGGGAAGGGTATGATCTTCAGCCCACATGCCCCTTTACCCATCTTGTCTTCATCACAAAATTGTGTGGTAAAGACCTGCATGGTAAAGGCATGCATGCTAAAGACGCAGTTGTGGTAGAGACTGCCTAGTACAGGCATGCTTAATTCTGGCATGCGTTGTACCATAAATACAACCATAGTAGCTGTATGCTAATATTTGTCTTCGATTTGTTGAAGCATATTTTATCTGAGAAAATGTGAATCTCATAGCTTCTACCTCCGTAAATGAATTAAATACTTTAACAACGTTCTATTTTTTTCTCGTGGAAGGGACCTTTCCTTTCTTCGGTTTGTATTTTCTCTGTATGTAGTCCTTTTCTGCTATTTGCTCTACCTTGAGGATGCTGGCTTAAGAGAAGCTATTCCACATAACACACATAGGTGCCTTCTCTTAACCTGCTGTATTAGGGTCTTCTCTCAAGTTTGCAAAAGCAGAATGAATATTGCTGATTCAGTACTCCACTATAGAAGGGCTTGAAGAATTTGGTGTGATGTTGCGTAATGTAATAGAGAGAAACATAACAAAACGACCAGATCTTACAAAAAGAATATTCCTAAATCTACACTGGTATGGTTACATTTACTAAGATTTTACACGCTGTTTGCATCACAAAATTGACGCAGATCAATGCAAAACCTTTTTTTACCTATTTACTTTCTAGCGCAAAACCTGTTGTATGCTGGAAAATGACTTGAAAGTAACGCAAGGCAGGGCTTAGTGCTGGTTTGTATTACTTAAAGCCAAGGGGGCGTTCCAAGGGTGGTGCATGGGCATTCCCATGCAACCACCCAAGGTTTTTGATGTAAAACCCTATTTACTTGTAATAGTAGACAATGTTTTATGCCAAAAAAACTGCACCTAATTCAAATAGGCACTTTAAAGGAGAAACGGTGTCCCAGCTAAGCATGGGCGGAAAATCCGTTTCGCTCGCGGATTTTGCGGATTTTCGGTAAATTCGCAATCCGCGAGATTCGCGAATCTCCCGCAAAATCCGCAAATCCGCGAGCAGCGGATTTTGCTCGCACTGCTCGCACTGTTCGCGTGAGTTCGCGGCTTCCCAGTACAACTTCGCGCCCCGCGAATAAGTGCAAAATTGCAGAAATACGATCTTAGCAAAACTGAAACTACTTACCAGGTTCAAAAGTTCAGGCTCATCATTAGTAGCCATTTGCTGTAGTGCTTCCTGAGGGGCCCCTCCAGAGTTCAGTTGCCAGTTGCAACTATTATGTGACCCTGCTCTGAACCTCAGAATAGTTACACATATGCCACAAAGGTCCTGAATTACAGCTAAGGGAGACAAGCAGGAGCCAGGCTGGAGGTTCAAATCCATTAATCAGCCCCTAATTCATTATTGTCAGTTGGGGCAGGGCAGGTGTTGTAACTAATTTTGCAACAATGAAAGCACTTAGCAAGTTCAAAAGATCACTAATCAGGAAGCACTAAGGAAGCAGGTGCCAGCTAAAAAAATATTCTGTGACACATTAATCAGCCCCAAATTAATTCAGGTCACTTGAGGCAGGGAAGGTGTGCTTGCGTTGCCACAATAATGTACACTGACTGGACAACCAGAGGGTGCTGTGATGAAACAGAGGGTGGCATGGGTGGGCCAGAGGGTGGCATGAGTAGTCAGAGAGTGGCAGTGGTGACAGAGAGTGGCAGTGATGAAGAAGAGTGTCCCAAACAGGCTGGACACGTAGAAACAACAAGTTCGCGAAACTTGCGACCCGACAGGTAAGTTCGCAATTTGCGACATTGTACAAAACCCTCGCAAACTGGCAGAAACCCGCGCAAACACACAAAAAAAAATCCGCAAATTCGCGAGAATTCGCGGATTTTGCGGATTGCGAGTTCGCAAATCCGCAAAATTCGCGAACGCGAGATTCGCAAAATTCGCCCATGCTTAGTCCCAGCATCCCCAGGCATTAAAACTTACCTCTCCAACCGGTAGCCACCTCCAGATGATCTTCGTCCCAGAGCCTGCAGTGTTTGTTGCAAAAGGAGAATCCCGATTGAAATCAACAGGGCACCCAAAGCCAAAACAGCACCCTGCACCTGCCGCCACTTTGTCACTGCGGGTACACTTTGGGTACTAACTCGGATCCCCCTTCGCCCTCAATCTAACAGCAGGAGCTTTGCTTCCACAACCCTGTGGCCTGCTTTTGAGCAGCCACAAACCGGAGGTCCCCTGTTCCCCATTGGATAACATTGGGCCTCAGCACTCTGAACCAGGTCGCCATAGTGCCACTGAGGGTGTTCTGAGAGTGCATCCTCGACCCTGGGGGAACCCTGGTTCTAACCACAGAATACCAACTCCCACAAATAAGTACCTACCTGCAAAACTATAGCTTCATTTCCTCCCATAGGATTGCATTGACTGCTTTTCCTTGAAAATTCTTCTAAGCGTGGAGTTGGTTTGTATGAAACATTGAAAAACTGAATATATGTAAAAACGGAATTACTTACCTTTTATGCACAGTAATCTGTAAAGTAACTAAAAAGTAATGTTGAACTGTTGACTTAACTGTAAATAAACCAACTGCATTTGAACCTTCATTCAACTGTAATTCACTGCACAAAATCTTGCAAAGTATTATTTCACTTACCTGCACAATGCCTGGCTTGGTTCTAGAAATAAAATAACTAAATAATATTTTTGATACAAACAAATTGGTCTTAGTTCAGTCTTTGAGTGTGTGACATAATTTCTTGCCTGAGTGTGTACAACAAATGCTTAACCCCTTTGCGGCGGGAATTTTGCCACAGTGTGGGGGTCGGGGGGTGTGTGGGCGCGGCGCCGCGGTGCTCATGATGGCCATGAGTCACGGTAGGCGTGTGCTCATGACGGCCTGGAGTCGCAGAACTCCGCCCACTGATTAATTCGCCCGCACAGGCAGGGAATTAATTGCGCGTGGGTGGAGCGGCAACGTGCTGACCGCTCCAGGCCGTCATGAGCACACGAATACCGTGAGCACCGAAGTGGTTAACACTACCCTCTGATAAAGCCTTACTGCTACTACCACAAATATAGAGTAAGGTGCTATCTACTTTTACCACTGCCTACCTTTGGGGTTCCACTGGACTCTGTGCACACTATACCTACTATTCATGGGGTGCAATCCAGACTAGACAGCCTTGGTTTTCTGCCACCCAGCATTCTGCTGTGCAGGGTCTGTCTCGTGGAGAAAACTTTCAGCTCCTGCACTTTTTTTTTTTAAATTAAGCACTGTCGCATTACTGTACCCTTTTTCCAGTACCACATTTCCATAGAATTTAACATTATGTGACTAAAAAGATGTGCTATTTATGTTAGGTTTTAAAACCATTTATTAGCATTATGAAGACACAACAGGAAACGCCTTGATGTGATCTTAGTCCCAGAGAAGACATCATAGTAAATCATCACTTGATATGGGGAACTAGATCAGAGAAAATGACTGTGTGTCTTTTGACACATTTGACAATGTGAGATAGAACTGGCATGTTATAATTAAATGGGCTTTAAGCTCCTCGGCAGAGTCATCCTTGCGAGTACATCGTGTCACAAGCAAACATACCAGTGCAGTGCTGTCAGTGAAAAGCTCCAGGCACTGCTAAGCTGCACGTCAAGATATGGCATGACTTGAAGAGGGCTGTGGTTCATTCTCTTCCTGTTCAGTAAATATGTAGACTGTAGTTTGCCGAGAAAGCAATAGCCTACTAATGGATGTCATTTAGGGATTGCCAGGGGTCACAGCTGCAACTCTGACTTATTTATTTGTTTATCTATTTATTTATTTATGCGTTTTTATATAGCGTGGACTTTACCCGAAGGCGTCAGAGCGCTTCACAAAAGGAACAGAAAATTACAAATGAACAAATTACAAAATCAGACGATAAGTTACATGAGGTAAAAGTGACAATTGTGAGCAAACAAAATACATGAGCTAGCAAACAGTGCAATACAGGAGGACAGAGTGACAAGTGTGCAGGTTACAAGAGAAAACAAAGTACATTTAGAGGTAGTATACTGCAATATATGCTAGACACAGAGGCACAAGAACAAACGTTACATAAGCAATGGTGGCACTTGTGCAAGTATCAAAAGCAAACAAAATGTAAGAGGTAGCAAACAGTGTGTTACAAGAGAAAAGTGGCGTGTGCATGTTACAAAAGCGTACCAAACACAGGTAGAAGGATAATACTGCAATAAATGGCGGACTATCAAACCACAAGAACACACTGGAAGGCACTTCCATAGTCATGGAGAATAGAGTTTTCAGTGATGGGAGGTCTTCCTTCAGATAATAGAGAGGGCGTGAATTACTTTAGGAGGTGTCTTTGGAGGAGGAGAACTTTGAGGTCCGTTTTGAAAACCTGGGAGGTGGTGGTGGTCTGCCACTTGCAACCCCTGGCACTGCCTTGGCCTCAGAAGTGGCAAAATCAGTGCCTGGAACACAAAGGCAGCTCGACCTTACGGACGTCGGTTTGAGCTCCACTCTCCCATAGCTGCCAAGGTTTCAGATTGCTTATGTGTGACATTTTCATAATTTCACTGTAATATGAGTGACATTCAACAACTTTGAGTGACACAAACTTGCGAGCAAAAATAAAGCAATGAAGACAAGGGAAACTTATGAATATCAGAAATTACACCCATTTGAGCAACGAGAAACTCGAATAGATTTAAAACTGTTGCACATCACCTCCTTGATTTCTCTCAATTTGTTATCAGAGTAATAGTGAATAGCACTACATTATTCACTATTAGTGTAATCAAAATGGAGTACGATTAGCTGGAAAATGACCTTCCCTAGTAGCTGAGGTAAGTACAATGAATGCTTTTAAATGTAGGTTGTGTGTGTGCTGGTGGATGAGAATGTGTTTATGTGAGAGAGGGCACGTGTGTATGTGTAAGCATGTGTGTGAATGAAAATAAAGGTCAACGGGTATGTAATGTCACATTCCCACCCCCTTTCACGACAAGGTCTGTCCCCATCATTATAATTGAAAAAAACCTGGATTGCATGCTGATAAATATATTATTTCACAAGCATCTATTTTTGTTTAGTCGCTAATATGATCAAAGAACATATTAACATATATGAGAGATGACATGTTTGCATGCGGTGATGAGCACGTGTAGAAAGATTGGCAAGTGCCCGGGAACATTCAGTGCCAGGAATACCGAACTGTCGCAGGCAGGTCATTTATTTGCATTGTCTCTTGTTTGTGCTCTTTGTTGGAGGAACGTAGCGACCTTTAGACTTTCCACTGGCACGTGATGACTAAGCAGCACATTCACCCTTGACCTCGGTGTGTTTTTCAGACTAGAATATTTACACCAGAACCAAACAGAGCAGCTACTCAAAGCAGATCGGTGAAAAACACCATCCAAGGATACGGTTCGAAATGTAAAATGTTGCTAGTCTGCCACCTGCTGGAAAGAAATGGAAAGGCAGACAATGCAAAATTGCTGATTAGTAGAATGCCAGCTGAATCTTCCCCGATAGACACATTTTTTTTATTTATAAAGCCACAAATCAAATTAAATGAGAGAAACACACAATATTTTGTAAAATAACCAACAATTTTTAAGACTTTCGGAACCGATTGTGTGTGAGTTTTTATCTGTGTATATGGGAAAATTCCTGGTGATATCAGTCAGACACCTCAAAATATCACAATATCTGCCTGAAAGCCCCTGTACCCAACTATTTACCTGAAAACAACCCTTCCTACCACACAATGACTTTAAGCAGGCAGTACAAGCTTTGATTATACCCAGAGTGGAATATAGGTGTGTCACCCTCTGTGGCCTGCCCAAAGCATCAACCGCACCCCTTAGAGCTTCAATCAACGCGGCAGCAAGACTCATAACTGGATCCAAACGTAGCTCCCACATCACCCCAGTCCTTCAATCCCTGAACTGGCTACCCCTAGATGCAAGAATTCAGATGAAAATTGCGTGCATGACACACAGAGCTCTACATCAAAAGACCCTCAGCTACCTGGCAGACAAACTGACGATCTCTGGTGGGACCAGATCCTCAAGAAATGCTGAAAAACTTCTACTGAAACCACAAAAATTCAATAAGAAAAAAACCTATAACAGATCCTTCTCTGGGATGGTACCCAGAATTTGGAATGCCTTACCCCCAGAAATCAGACTTAACCCTTCTACTATCGCGTTTAAAAATGAAGTTAAATCCATCCTCATGGCTCAATACACATGAGTATGCTCTGCTGAATCAAGGTGGGGAAAGGCAGCTAAGCCACTAACTACAAGACACTTATCTATGCCAAACATAACTGTATTGTCTTTCTCTATCATATTCTTTGTACCTCTATGTGGATCTACCATTATTGACTGTATATGTAACATTTAATGTCTGTATAGCGCTCTGATATCCGCTAGGATCTTGTTCGCGCTCTATAAAACTTTCAAATAAATATATCACATGTTGCCAGCCAGTGAAAAAGTATTGCTGGCATTGGGTCAAAACTGCTGATGGTCCTCTAACCACAGCTAAGGATTGTTAGGTGAAATCGGGTGAAAACTATGAACCTTAAAGCAAATTTGGCGAATAACATTGCCAAAAACTGAATAGGTTTTGAATGTAAACTTAAAAAGGCCTGTTACCGAAAAAAATGTTTGGCTGCAAACGTTTCTTAATTGTGATGATATTGCAGGGGAACTTTTGTGCCAGTGGTTATCTTATTTAAGAGCGTTTTTGAGAGTTTTTTGAAGATATGTAATAAAGCACAGAATGCACCATCAGTGGGCCCTAGTCTGTGGGTCAGCCTTTTCTTAGGGGCACTGGCACATTCAGAGGTTACTGGGTAATAACTTCAATTTCCAGTGCTTTACTCTATAAAATAGTCTTTTATTAACAGATAGGTAAACTGCATATTTCCCATTAGAATAAGCACAGTAACTAAGAAGATTTTAGTACCTTCTTAGACCAAGCTAGAACTTCTAACATCTTTAAAGTTCCCAAACTTTGAGGCACAACTGGCCTCATATTCAATAATTGACGCATTGCTGCGTCATCGATGTGTCAAAATGACTTGGAATTCATTACGTCATTTATAAATGTGAGAGAGCGCAATTTGAATAAAACGTATATCCGAGCCATATTTAGAAGTATATAGCATAAACGTAGGAATGAAATGTATATCGTAACACGAAGTGGACGCTTATAGCATAATTAACCGATGTAATCAAAGTAATATAGGAAATGTAACTGTATTTACTCTTGAACATACATTAGATTTAGAAGGCCCGTATGCATAATGGGCTAATATAGAAATGTGTAGAAATGCTTACGAAATGTAGAACGTGCAAAGTAGAATTCATGTACGTGTGTAACTTTAAATGGAGAAACGGCGTGAAATGTAACATGGAGAAATGTGCAGAGAGCATACACGGCGATGTAACAAATGAGAATATAAAGTTATACTCTATGTAATTTATATTCTATGTACAATGTATTCACTTATACGTAAAGGATTTGCTAAAATGCGATTGTATATAAATGTGTGTTAAAGGTTATACTGTGTAGAAGAAGTTTGTAGGAATGTTAGAAGAGTTTAGGTCATTTGTGATTTTAACCTGACTGACCAAGGGTTCGCAGGAGGGTAGTCCGCTGTATGTGATTTAGTGGGCTCACAGGAGTCGTGAATAGCCTTGATGTGAACGTGAGAGCCAAGGAGTCTAGTTCTTGTTAGATTTAAGGTGACAATGCCGGACGAAGTTTATTGCCTAAACGTGAGAGGAAGACGCTTGGAATTTGAGTCTTGTTTTGAAATGACCATTCACAGGACCAAGAAAGGTTATATACATAGTCATAAAGATTAAAGTTCTGCTGAGGTTATAGACTTTTGATCCGAAATGTCAAATGATGTCACCAATAAGAAGACGAAGATGGCGTCTAAGAAGAAGGGTCAACTTAACGGACGACGCGAAAGAGACGAAGCAAGGAAAAAGCTAGAAGATTACCTCACGGGGAAAGTCCGTGGTGGGCGTCGAAGGGGCGTTCCACCCACACGGTGATTGTGTATTTTAGGGACAGCACCCCGGGGAGAAGATAGCGATTAGCGAAGGAACAGCGAAGGCGAAGCTAATTGCTCAGAGCGAAGGGCGAAGAGTAGATGACTTGAGCAGATGCGCTGAGAGAGATCAGAGCGCAAGAGAGCAGTAGGCCGAGGACCCTTAGAGAGCGGATGGGTAGGCAGCGAGGGTACTGCTTCTTAAACTTAAGTTACCTTTAGAGGCTAAGAGAGTTTGAACTTCTTTGGGAGTCAAACTGCTGACACCTTTTTAGGAGAGGAACTTGCGAAGTAGGGATGTCACTTAGTATAGAGTAGGGACAGATTTAACTTGATTATTTTTCTCTTTCTGTAGATGACGCAAAAGAACCACTTCATATCGATGCTTTTGTTTGCTGATTCTTGAACTGACTTTAATTGTATTCGTTTGTAGACTGAGGTTCTTTAGGGAATATATGTTCCTTCTAGTTCCTGTATATTTGTTGAATTTGATCCTGAGAGGATTGTATTTGCAACTTTTTCTTAATTTTATATTAAACCTTTTAAACTTTATCAGTTGTAAGTAGTTCTTCATAGTGGCGTCAGTTTATGGGGTTTATCTAACCTATGCGGGGTTTGTCTTTTACTCAATGACAGATAACAAGCGATCCAAAAATGACGAATGAGATAAGTTATCAAATTGATCATAAAAGATATTAAAATCTCATTCCCCGCAAATGCCATGGATGCACCATAATTAAAACATTTCTATTTAATTGCAGAGGATGTACCAACAACTCCTGAATAGCTGGGTGTCCCAGATGAGGATACTGTTAACAATGACAGCCTGCAAACTCTCGACCAATACACCCTGCAGGAAATCCTGTACTCCATTTGGACACCATCTCTGATCACAAGAAGGGCTTACAGCGCTGCGCCATCTCCAGAGGATCCGCCTTTCACCAATCAAACGCTGCGAGCCAGCCAACCCCCAGGCCTGGACTCTGAGGACCCCGAAGTTAAATTTCAACATCTTGCAGTAGGAGTTCAGTGGGAGCTGGTAGATGTGGTGAATGGATACTGTGGCCGGCACTCTAGAGGGAGTCCATTGGTGCCTCAGTTCCAATAAGGACTCCTCCGGTGCCATGAGAGGCTCGTACCCTCTACTCCATGGTTTGGAACAGTCCCTGGGTGACATTGCTGGTGTCATGAGGCGCAGGCACGAACAACTGCCCTGCAGATAAAGCACCAGTGAGGTTGCCAACCAGCTGGGGTGATCTGCAACATCCCGGAGTCCATGGAGTGGAAGCAGAACTTCTACCTAGCAACGATGTGTGCTTTACAACGCAACATTTTTGCTGTGCTGACAAACCAGCAGGCCCTTCTTAGTGCTGTGCTGCCTTGCTTGTTGGCACAGAGAAATGCTGCTGGGCCAGGGGATTCACATCATCAGACTCTGATGTGTGTGTGCCTCCGTCGCCTCTGGCACCAACATTGCCCTCACAGGAGGCACCACACACATCACAGGACGAAGATGAGACGTTCCCTCTTTCCACTGAAAAACTCTCCGGTAGCAACTCTCTATGCCACATGGCCAGTTTCCCTATTGAGCTGTGCTTATGGCCATGCCAGTGTACTTCACAACTAGTACTGTCCTCCCTTTGCTTTACCACCTGTTGATCTCACCCATTTGTAGACTGTCTATGTGGCCTCTCTTCCCTAATTTCAATTTGGTCCCCCTCCTAACTGAGACACTCCTCTGCTTCACATATCCATGACATGTACCCCCCATGGACTCTGCGTGGACATCCAATGGCTCACATAATAAGTTGGGGTTGTTGCTCTAAGGACTGCCACTTGCTGCATTATCCTAGGTTCATGTGTCAATAAACCCACTTACTGGAAGAAGCATTTTGTTTTCTGGTCATGATTGGACTAAGTAAACCATGGCGGATGTGCTGACTCTAAAGATACTACCTAACTTCTAAAGGAAATTGTGCTTCAGCGACCATAGGGTAGATCTGCACAGGCCATGCGAAATAGTCTATGTGATCCCTATTTGCATCAAAACTAGCAGGTAGTCACCCAAGGCCACATGCATGAAGTGCTGCAATTAGCAATCAGTCAATGATAAGACTGAAAGTCTTAGTAACAAAGGTGGGGGATACTTCCATGCGTACGGGCCAGCAATCAACAGCGACGTAACAACAAAATAGTGCTAGGGAGAATGTATAAGTGGCTGCATCAGTGTGGCACCAAAGACATCCTAGATTAGTCACAATGGTTTGACTTATTCATCCATACAAAACATGCAGCATCACTTACACATAAAGTGCAACAGTAAGTTAATACCGTTTTAGACTGTGTGTCTATTCGCAGCAAGAGTGCCCCTTACAGTGCACAATCTCATTAGAAGAACTTTTAAATGACTCCATTGCACACTTGACATGATCTACTCTTTAGGTGCTCCATCTACTAACACATGTACACACACACATTGGCAGTAAAGCCTACAGCATGTGATTAACTCAACCTAAGCAAGTTTGACCGCTGCCACACAGTTAATAATTAAGCAGTTTTGAAAGTGCAAAAGATTATTTCTTTAACACACCATTAAAATCTACAAAACTATAACCTACACTAACTATTCCTATCTAAACCATTCCTAAAATGACCTATACTAACTTACCTACACTATCCTAACTTAAAACTAGCCTTACCTACCTAACCTTAACTTATCAAACTCTACTCTCCTTTCAGTGGGTGTACCTTGCATTGGGAATGTAATTGGTGGCTGGATTTGCTAGACACACTGTCGATTCCAGTGGACACTACTAAAAATCTTGGCATCCTTCTGGACAGTGAGCTGTCTCTGGAGCATCAGGTTAATCATAGTCTCCACATGTTTCTGGACTATTAACATGTTGAGGAAGTTATTTCTGTTTATAGCCCTTCCAGCAGGTAAGCACGTTGCTCTTGCTCTGGTCTTCTCAAGGATATACTATTAAAATGTGATCTACCTTGAGAGCAACAAGACAACTTCAGTAAAGCCGCAACTTGTGTAGAAGGCACTGGCACAGCTTACATTGGACATCCCTGGGTGGCAGTCCGTGTCGAAAGGGCTCCAAGAATTGCACACGCTTCCGGTAGAGAAACGTGTATGGCTTAAGACCTGTGTATGGTACATAAAACTGTCTATGTAGTAAGTCCAGTTGACATCAAAGCCATGTTTAAATGGTATGTGCCCCCCAGAAATCTCTGCTTAGCACACCAAAATTGAGTAATGGGTCCCGGAATCCAGAAGAAGAAACGGGGTAGTAGAACCTTCTACGTGGCAGCAGCCAGGCTCTAGAACACCTTTCCCCATTATCTTACATCCTTGACAATGCATCTTCCTTTTAGGAAATCCTTAAAAATCTGGCTATTTCCTCTATAAATAGGCATAGTACTATCTGTGTTTCTCTACAGTTCACTGCATGATTTGCAATACTACAGAGCCTAGATGCCTAGTGGCCTTTGAGCGCTTTATAAATCCCAGTCATTCATTCACATATACCACAGCAGACAGGTAAAACATCAAACCTCCCCCAACCCCTTAAATCACATTTTCAATTTGCACATGAGACAAACATAAGACACAAACATACCTACATACATACACATACCTAGACCCAAACTACCCTAAACATTAAACTTAAACAAATATATATTTTATATTTTTCGTTTTTTGAATAACACATACTAAACATCAACTCACCCGCCCACTTAACAATGTACCCACCCATATCCTCACCTAAAAAAAGATATTAAAAGGTATCAAAACACTAAAACTAACCTAGCCAATTATTATGCTAAACATATCCTAATCAATGCCATCAGCAAAAAAATCCGTAGATGACGGATCAAAAACACCTAGCCGTTTTCTTTGGCTAGGTTCTTTTTGATCCGTCATCTACGGACTTTTTTGCTGTACTCTAATTACATAGTGGCATGTCCAGCCAAAAAATGATATCTATGGAACGAATCATGCCCACCCGTCATGAGAATCATGCACTTCCACAAAAATTACAATGCTAAATTACAAAGGTCTTGGAATTGTAGGTACAGGAAATGGTAGTGTCTGGCCTCATAAACATACTCATGTGCATATATCGACAGTCTGAACAATGATGTTGGGTACACATGGAATGGTACACATGGTCCAACTAGGTACTCCCTGGGGATTGTCATGCAACAGGGTAAAATATATGGCTAATCACCTATGTGAAATGAGTGATGTACAGCAAGTACACAAATTGTGCCTCAGCAATGCTTAACTGTAACGGCATACACACAAGGCCACACATATAGCAGCAAAGATTGACTCTGGGCCAGGTAGTTGACACATGGTCGGAGTGTGGCAAGCTACCTCCAATTCAACAGTCCAGTTGGACCCTTTCCAAGAATGACACACGGACATACCTGGAACACTTTAACATAGATCAGCTCATGAAAATACAAGAGCACATGTTCCTCTACATACCGAATAGTCTGTCCATACATCTCTGTACGGATTATTACCTAGATGCATATCAACTCATACTTACTGCATGTGATGCATGCATGCTGTAGATCTCAAATAGTTGACTATATTGCACTGTATCTTGCAGGTAATTGGCCAAAAATGTTCAATGGAGAGAAATCCTGGTGATGCAGTATGGCTAAGGACAGCAATTAGTGGAATGTGAAATGGGCTGTATGCTGACAACACAGTGCATACACGCCTGTGGTACTTGACGCATTGGCCTTATTCCTCACAAAACACTACAAAGTTATGGGATCCTGTCTATGATATCGCATTGGATATATAAAGGCATGAGTCAGGCATGTAACATCATTGGCATGTGTAGATTGGTGACATGTGCGACATTGACTCATACCTATTCAGTCTGCACTGAGGTAGGAATCATCACAGCTTGTGTGGAGCAGCCACACAAAGTTGGCCATACATTGCCATGTGCATGTATACACTATCAAGGTTCATCGTATAGGCAGATTGAAGGTCGTTCCTCCAAATATATGTGCATATCGAGTTTTGTGACAACCTCCTTTATACCACCATTCCCTTTTGACAATTGCTCCTCTGTCATCCCATCTAACATGTCACCGACATGCAGTACTCTGAGGAAGGCACAGGTATCCATGATGGTGGCTGACAGCTCCCACATATCATGAGTTATGTGGGCTAAGGGGTGAACCCCAATAACAAATGTGGATATGTAACTTACCTACTGGTTTTGTTAGCATGAGTCTTACATTTTAACTATGGCACTTCACAAATACATATGCAGCATTTATACTAAGGGTGAGCGTAGTGCGCGTAGTGGGGCTACGCGAAGCTCCGCTTTGCCCACCCACACACTTCGCGAAGCCCCACTACGCACCGGCCGCCTCCCTCCCGCCCTCTTCTACACCCGTATTTTTACTATTAAACACAGTAAAATAAAACAAAAAAGCACTTACCTGGATGCGGCGTCCCGGGGCTCCCTCTTCCTGTTGGCGCGCCGACTTCTTCAGAGGAATGCGCATGCGCAGGCGCCAGCGCATGCGCATTTCTTGCGAGGAGGCCGAAAGAAATTGTTGGCTGAAACACGACGATGACCGCGTCAACAAATATAGGAGGAGTCCAATTATTTTGAATTTTGTCTTATAGTAGTGGCGCCTATAAGCAAACGAGTGAAGAGGTGTGATACCTCAGGCGCACAGAGGACTACCTCAGAGTGTATTACTCAGAATAAGGAGTGTACATCAGTTTAAGTTATAATTAGGGTCTTTGTAAATGTTGTATATATTGTGTATATGTATTCTATTATACATGTGATATGGTATATATGTGATTATTATGTATTTGTTTATGTCTTGTATATATTATGTTTAATGTATGAGTATTTGATTTTTGTACCCAGTCTCGTCACACAACACGTGTATCTAATAGAATCATATATATTTAGATGTACAAAATATTGTGTCAGGGTAATTGATGGTGCCTTGATGACCCAAAATAAAAAAAAATAGAAAATTGATTGATCCCTCCGTAAGTTTTACTGTTACACATCTTTGATGTTTTATGCCCAGGTATAGGAGGGTCATTTGGGCATACCCCTTTAATTACAGTTTGACCTTTCCTACTCAAGCATCACCTTTCTTACTCAAGCATCACCTTTCTTACTCAAGTGTCACCTTTACTACTAAAGTGTCTTGTATTCTAAAGGGTCACTTTTCCTACTTGAGCGTCACCTTTCTGACTAAAGCGTCACCTTTCCTAATCAAGCGTTACCTTTACAACTCAAACATCTCGTTTCCTAATGAGTCAACTTTACTAATCAAGCCTCACCTTTACTACTCAAGCATCTTGGGGCATATTATCAAGAAAGCTCAATACATTTTCGCTGCTTTTATCGGCAGGAAATTGCCGATAAAGCGGCGATAATGGGCTTGATAATATGCTCTATGGAATTCCAATCGAAGCCCATGTTAGATGACTTCACATCTAACATGGGCTTCGATTAGAATTCCATAGAGCATATTATCAAGCCCATTATCGCCGCTTTATCGGCAGTTTCCTGCCGATAAAAGCGGCGAAAATGTGTCGAGCTTTCTTGATAATATGCCCCCTTGTTTCCTATAGGGTCACCTTTCCTACTTGAGCGATACCTTTTTGAATGAAGCGTCACCTTTCCGACTAAAGTGTTGTTCTTGACTGATGTCTTGCTAGTGAAATGTATCTTATCACATGGACAACCCCTTCTCTGCCTCCGTGGACCAAGGGCCAATGGTATTTATATGCAACCATCGTTCTTCCTTGGGACGCTTTTAAGAAAAATGAGCAACCCTCTCCCATCCGTTAGGGAAGCCCACATTTAAAAGCGAAAAGGGAAGCCCACATTTAATGTATTTACTCACAAACACCAAGTGGTACCTACACACTTTGGTAGTCTTTCATGCAAAAGCAAGTGTAATAAATTGACTACAAATTGCTGACAATTATTTCTGTGGTTACCTTTTGTTATATTTTTTTCAAATAATTAAATATGCAGGTAATATTATAGTTAATAACATAAGTGCAGGTGACGAAGTGCTCCAGTGTGAGAAAAAAAATGTATACACAAAAGACACAAAAAAGCAAAAGGTTCACTGGTTCTATGTACTACAGAGAAAAGCACATGTGTATTCCATCACAGCATGTGAATAAATTGTTAATTAAAACAACCAAGTGAAGCAAATGTTGACGTTTCAACCCCTGTTGAGCCTCGAGGTCTCCTCAAGACAATAGTCTTCTGACTTAATTAAGTGGCCACTGTCCAGTATATCTTCCAGTCTGGGGAAATCTGGCTACAATCATCCGAGGTAAATACCACTGGTAAATCGTAATTCCAATATCACCAACAATTCCGCGGGGCATGAGTCAATCTGCCTATGTGTGATTCCGTACTCTCAGGTCCTGGCATTTTGGACTCTGACCGAGCATCAGAGTGCCTGGTTGTAGTTTCTCTCTGGCTCTGTCTGGGGGGTGTGCATATGGGGACATGAGCCATGGCTGGAGACCAAGTCCTTGGTCAGCTGAAATAGGAAAACAGGATAACTGGCAATGCTTTGGGTCATTGTTACAGATATTCTGGTCCATGTATGTAAAGTGCAGTTAAATAGTCATACACATTTCTAATGTTTTCACAATATGTGTTACTCATTGAGTTGGTCAAAGGTGTACACGTCCCCTCCATTACTCTGTGTAATGGCAAATACTGAGCATGGGTTGAGACATAGCACACTTCTACATCCTGACTTACATGTTGGTCCTGTAACTTTCTGTGATGGCTATTTGGAGATGGTCCCGGCCTGTCTCTGTTATGTGCTCCCACTACACCTATGAAGTGACAGATTGATGATCTGATAATTGGCTAGTTGATCCTCCCTAGGTAGGTTTGACATGACTGACATGGTTTACACTGACACAGGCATATGTCCATGGAAATGCAAAGATGTAGATGGTGGCCTATGTGACAGTGGCACAGGCTTTTCATGTTAACCTTTCTTGCCAAATTGTTGTTGGGTCATACCTGTGGTGCAGTTCACATGTAACATGATTGTTACGCTAGTCATTGTCTGCCTTCCACTATATTTTTGGGCATATTAGTTATCATGGTGCACTTTGCTTCACAAATATGTATTGCAATGTGGGCCATGCTCATGTGGGACAGACTGGTGCATGCGGAACTGTGTATAACAGGAGTAGACACAATACATTTTCCGTTCACATGTATGTGTAGAAGTTGTAGGGGATTGTGTAAGTGTATGCCTTATATTTAATCTCATAGCTGTAGGAGATCCATGTAGAGATGGTGTCCTGAGTACACTGTGGCACCTTATCCAGGGTGGAACTTATTCTATGTAAATGACTTTAGGTATGTTGACATGTGTGAGCATGGTGCATGTATGTGGCACACTGCTCATGCTTATGGGCCAATCTGCTATGACAGACACAAAGCTGGGCATTCTGTAATCCATTTCTGACTGTTAGTGGGTCTGTTAGGTCCTTGGGTTTTGCGTACCTACAAGTAGCGTCAATTAATGATGGAGTGCCTAACTCCCTGGGTATTTTGCACGCGCGTTGGTGGTCAATGATGGAGTGGACATTGATGGAGTAGGTGTGCTTCTGGTTCCTGTAGAGATGGGAAGCATTTGCACATGTGAGCAGTCCATGGCACCCAACACATGTGGGAAACTAGCGATGCCATAGAAGCCTTGCTTGACCTCCAGCTGCAGTCATTGTGTGTTGGGGAAGAGGAGGTACTGTGGTGTTAGGCGGGTGACAGCATTCAGGACATAGGGTAGAAATGCCGAGAAAGATAGCTGGGAGATTCCTTCCACTCTGCTTGTTGTGATCTGGAATGAGCCTGTTGCCAACATATGTAGGACAAAGCAATGCCAAAGGGGATGATGGACGGAGGGCTTTCGGAAATCAAACACTCACCCCCAGTCTACTGATCTGGGTTTAATCAATCGTCATTCTTTAGCTCACTCCACCTCCCCAGTAGCCATATGCAAATCAGTCTGACCCTGTGCCTCATGGGAACAGTCCAGCCCGAACTGCCAAGCCATGCCTACCCTGGACCGGAAACAAGCATCCTGGGACCGGTTTCGGGTTCATAACTCTCATCAGCCAGGCTATCTTGAATCCAGTGGCAGAGTGAGCAAGGGACCCACGTCTGGGCATACCCTGCCAACTCAGGGCAAACAAAGCGGTACCAAAGAGGATGATGGATGGAGCGTTTTAGCAAATCAAACACTCACCCCTAGTCTACTCATCATGGGTTTAATCAATCATCATTCTTTAGCTCACTCCACTACCCCAGTTCAGACATGGCCATATGCAAATCAGTCTGACCCTGTGCCTCATGGGAACAGTCCAGCCCGAACTGCCAAGCCATGTCTTCCCTGGACTGGAAACAAGCATCCTGGGACCGGTTTAGGGTTCATAACCCTCATCAGCCAGACTATCTTGAATCCAGTGGCAGAGTGAGCAAGGGACCCACGTCTGGGCATACCCTGCCAACTCAGGGTGAACAAAGCGATACCAAAGGGAATGATGGACAGAGCGTTTTAGCAAATCAAACACTCACCCCCAGTCTACTGATCTGGGTTTAATCCATCATCATTCTTTAGCTTACTCCACCACCCCAGTTCAGACATGGCCATATGCAAATCAGTCTGACCCTGAACCTCATGGGAACACTCCAGCCCGAACTGCCAAGCCATGTCTTCGGCGGGACCAGAAACAAGCATCCTGGGACCGGTTTCGGGTTTATAACCCTCATCAGACAGCCTATCTTGAATCCAGTGGCAGAGTGAGTAAGGGACCCACGTCTGGGAATACCCTGCCAACTCAGGGCGAACAAAGCGATACCAAAGGGAATGATGGACATAGCGTTTTAGCAAATCAAACACTCACCCCAGTCTACTGATCTGGGTTTAATCCATCATCATTCTTTAGCTTACTCCACCACCCCAGTTCAGACATGGCCATATGCAAATCAGTCTGACCCTGTGCCTCATGGGAACAGTCCAGCCTGAACTGTCAAGCCATGTCTTTCCTGGACCGGAAACAAGCATCCTGGGACCGGTTTCCGGTTCATAACCCTCATCAGCCAGGCTATCTTGAATCCAGTGGCAAAGAGAGCACAGGACCCACGTCTGGCCATACCCTGCCAACTCAAGGCGAACACAGCGATACCAAAGGGGATGATGGACGGAGTGTTTTAGCAAATCAAACACTCACCCCCAGTCTACTGATCTGGGTTTAATCCATCATCATTCTTTAGCTCACTCCACCACCCCAGTTCATCATGAGCTGCACCTCGGGAGGGATGCTGGTGGTCGTGCGAGTTCATGCCTAGAGCATTAGCACTATCCTCTGTAGCCATTTGACGATGGATTCCCTCCTGAGCCTGTAGTAAGTGATGACCTCATCCTCCCTGAGATCAATTAGGATAGTCTACTGGCGATAAACAAGCTCCCTTCTCCTGCAATGCCTTTGTGGTGGTGGGAGGAGACTTGGGTGGTTGGGGTGGTGGTGGTCGTCTCCTTGCTACTCCCAGCTGCAAAATGAGCACCTCCGTGGTGTAGTTTTGCTTGCCACACTTTTTTCTCTGGATTCTCTTTATATACCAATGTCAATGTGTCATTTCCTATGTGTGGATTTCACAGTCGCATGATTTTTGACACTATTGGGCCTCTGTGCAACTCAAGCCGGTGATGCTTCACTTTTGAAACATCCTTGTCTTTTTTATGATAGAAATTTTGAAGGAACGCCCACCTTTCATATACCTTTCATATATTTTAATACTTACGTGATGAAGACGGTTCCGACGCAGGTTCCTTTTGACGCAGGACTGCAAAAAGTGACTCATCCTTCAAGATACGTCACCTTGTAAATATAGGGTACTGACAGCGCCGCCAATGGATCGTCCCCATGATGTTGGCTGTTTTGTCCACAGCGAGAATTTTCCAGGTGGTCAAGGTATCTCCAAGGTTGCTGGTGGGTAATCCAGTGGTGAGGGTGATGGTGTCTAGTTGAGGGTCGCAATTGTTGATGATGACTTTGATCTTGTTGTTGAAGAAGTCAAAGAGTTTGCAACACAGTTCCAGGAAGGGGGTGGTTTTTTTTTGTGGTGGAGGTATGTGATGTAAAATCTTTGACAATTACGAACCTTTCTTTGCTGCTGATGGAGCTGTTCTGGATATGCTCGGCTAGGTCCTTCTCTAGGGTTCTCTGATGAGCTTGTTATAAAATCTCAGGACTAATTTATGATTCTTCTTGTCAGCATTGAGACAGTTGACCTTCCATTTTCCTACTAGCTGTTTGAGATTGTTTTGTTGCTCAGAGTTCCTCTAAGTACCAGCTGGCTTTCTTTCTGGGTCCTCTTTTGTGTGTTGTGTTTGAGCAGTGCTAGAGAGCCGGCGAACTTTGTGATCTACTTGTCAAACTGCCTGAAATCGGCGTTGAGGTTGTTGGTGTTGTTTGGATCATTTGTGTGCAGTGTTTTGAGCCAGTCAGAGTCCAAGATTTTGCTTCATCCGGGTCTGGCCTGGTTAGAAGTGGCCAGCTTGATTAGTCAAGGGACGCTGATTTTAAAGTGGACAATGGAATGGTTGGTCCTGTGAGAGGTGAGGGGTGTGGTTGGTGTTGACTTGATGCTATTGAAGGCGACGAAGATGGGGTCGAGAGTGTGCCTGGACAAGTGTGTGAGTCAGTTAACATGGCGTTCTAGTCCCATGTTTTTTAGGCTCTTGAGGAAAGTGGCGATTTTGGGATCTGTAGGAAAGTGCCTGTTAGAATTAGGGGTCTCTGGTTGGCGCAAGTATTCACTTGTGACAAGCAGGGACCCTCTCCTCTAAGTCAGGACGAAGGATAACCCCTAAGAATTACCCTTGCTCACCCTCTAGGTGCGTGGCGTGAGCAGCCAAGGCTATTCTTCAGGCGTTTCTGGGTTAAGCATTTGTAATCACACACACAGTAAATATACCAATCCCCCCACAAATGGACACCAGGCTGTAGATATGTAAAAATACGTACTCTTTATGTAAAAATATATCTAGGCAGGCAAGTATTTATCACAAGACCAATATAACAATTTTTGTCAGGCCACAAGATCATAAAAAAGTGGCAAGTGTTCTGTTGAACTAATAGCTGCTTCCTTTTACTCTTGTCAATGTTCTAGTTCCTTTAAAAATGTTCTGTTTATGGTTTCCAGGTACTTTAGGCCAGTCTTAGGCCAGCTGGGCGCTTCGTAGCGCTTTTGTGCGCTCTGAATGGGAGAAATCACGGCACCCTACCAAGTCTCACGCATCTCGCGGTGCGGGTTGAATGGAGACCAGAGAGGGGCCTCGAAAAACCCAGGGCCTTTTCCGGAGGTGGGGGCTCTCAGCTGCAGTGAGGAGCAGGGAGGCGATGAGAGGAGCCTCGAGAAACCCAGGGCCTTATCCGGAGGTTGGGGCTCTCGGCTGCAGTGAGGAGCAGGGAGGCGATGAGAGGAACCTCGTCCCAAGCGCACAGGGAAGGTAATGCGCTCCGAATACAGAGGCTCCAATTCCCCAAATGCGCTTCCGATTCGGATCAGATTCAAATAGCAAGTACACACTTTACTATAGATGGGGGAAAAAGAACGTTGCGGGCCCTGAGCCCGTGGTGTGCGCAGTACCTTTAACTTTGAGTGGCGGAGGCGGGGTGCACAGCGGCTCTGGGCACAGGGCGAGGCTGGTGTCCGAGGCGTCCGGTCTTCGTCGGGTCTGTCCTTTGGATCCTTGATCACGGTGGGGGCATCAGCGGGAGCGTGGGGGGCCCTTTAGTGAGCCTCCAGCGGTGAGGTGGCAGGGGCGGCCTGGCACAGCGGGGTAAGAGCGGCTCAACAGAGCGGGGCTCTCTCCCGGCTGGAACGGTCAGGCGGCAGTAGACACGGCCAAGGAGGGGCTGTGGGGGCAACAGGTTCACGGCTCCGGCGGGGTAGAAATCCTCACGGCGATCACAGACGGGCAAAGCACAGGTTCAGCCAGATGGTCCTGTGGCTCAGGTCAGGGAGCAAGCTCAATCAAGCCCTTGGAGAAAGTTTCAGCACAAGTCTGCAAAGTCTTTTCAGCAAGTCCTTTCCTCTCCTTCCTCAGCAAGGCAATCAGCAGGTCAGTCCTTCCAGCGTCTTCTTCTCCTTCTAGTTGGGCAGAGGTTCTTTATGGGAAACAGGATTCTGATTTACAAGGAGCAGGGCTCCTACTTTTATACAGCATTTTCTTTGTTCTTGCCGGCCAGGGGGGCCTCTGCATAACTTCTTTCAGTCTCTGAGCACTTTGTTGGGTGTACTCTGGTCTCTTCTTTCAGTGTGAGGGGCAGGCACATCAGATGCTCCACAGGAGGTGGAGCCAGCATTGTGTGGACAGGGGCAGCCAGGAGTACCTTGTTGACAGTGCTTCTCCTTTCCTGGGCCAGGTGTCGGGCTGAGTCATCAGTCGCTCCCCAGGGGGCGGAGCCAGCATTGTGGTGGCAGAGCACAGCCATATTCAGAGTCCAGGGGCACTCCCACCTCCCACCAAGGTGTAATCCTTGCATTCACTACCTGTTATCCACCAGCCCTGTCACTCACATAACCCAGACAGTTAGATACACATCCTAGCAGAGGCGGGCTAAAATAGTTAGGCAAGCAAATGCTAGCTTTCTAAAAGTAGCATTTGCAAACACAGGATATTAATATAAACTTTACTAAAAGATGTATTTTATTATTCTGAGTTCAGGCATACTAAACTTGACTTCCTACCATGTTCCCTGAGCCTGCTGGGATTATAGGGTGCAATAATTCAAGCAGCCCATCTTGGCCTATGTGGTAAATAAAATTACCGGGACTATTTTTCTAGGCATTAAATAACAATACGGATAGCTCAATAAATGAGAGGCAGAGTCCGTGGTATCTGAGTCATACGGGCTTTAATTAAGAGGCTCGAGCCAATGGACATCAGGTTCCATCACCACTGAGGTTCAGGAAGGGATATTCAACATTTCATTAACATCATACAATATATATAGTAAAACTGTACAGTTACATTGAATACAGTAGGCGTAACAAGTGAAAAGAAAAGAGATAAGAACATATGGGCGTAAAAGAAGGCGTGCACAGGGTGTGCACGGAAGTGTGTGAGGTAGACGTCACAGAAGTGTCATAAGTGGGTGGACACATGGAGGGGGTTACATGGGCAGCTGGAACCTTTAACCTACTTGTGCGCGCAAAACTGATCATGACGTATGACTGAGGAGAGCTGGGGGGGCTGACTTCGAGCACGAGTAGAGGAGACTGAAGTCTGGAATGTCAGAACGACCTGTACCTATAGCATATCTGATATCTTGTGTTTCGAGTACATGTTGCTTGATTCTAAAGGCCATCAGGACAAAGGCTACTTGTCACTAAAGGCTAGTGTATGCATATATTTCTTTATGTATTAAGTGGAACTGTGGATCTTCTATGGAAACTAATTCAGTAAATCACTTGCATGGAGACAGAAAGACTGGACTATATCTTTTGCAGGCAGGATATGTTTATCCTGTTCGTTAGCTAGGAATGTGGATCCGGGGAGCTGAACAGATAACTTGTAGGCAAAATACCATCTTGGCAGGCAGGCCAGGCCGAGCCGGGCACCGCGTTGCTTGGCAGGAAGTAAGGCAGAGGTCAGGGATGCAGGCGGGGCTGCAGCTTACAGAGGCAGAAATGATTCGGAGTCAGAAAACAGGGCCTGGCTCAGCCGAGCCAGAAAACGTGTGTTTCTCGATGTCAAAAGTATACCATGTAAAGACGTTGGCATGGCATGTTTAAAGACTGAATTATCGATCCATTCATGGTGGATCTGGTAGATGACATGTTAACGTTGGACGCAAATGCATATGCGTCTTCATTTTCGGCCATGGAGGGGAATGCATGGGGGTCATGCACATACATGGAACGTTGGGGTACACGATAGGGGACTTACTTGGCCATATAAAATTCAATTTTCCTCATTCCCTCCTTGTCCCCTACGTTCCCTTCAGGTAACATCAATATTCATGAGACCATCTATCTGTTCATATAGCATCATTTGCTCGTCTTTTTTCATTCGGGTACGGGGTCGTGGACGTGGACGGGAAATACAAGCTGTGGCGCATAAGCCGCAAATTGCTGGGCCACATTGTAGACAGAGGCAACAACTGAATATGATCAATAGTACTACTCCTAGGAATGACAGTACTTTCCATCCCCATGCAGAGATTACACTCCAGAGCCAACCGGACCAAGTCCAGGTGCCTGGATTCTGGTGCAGCTGATGAGCTATTTTATGAAGCCTGGTTATTGCTGAATACACTGATGGTGCGTTATTAGGAATGAAAACGCAACAACTGGATCCGATGACTCTACAAGCTCCGCCCCTATCGGCCAGAATGACGTCAAGGACAAGGCGGTTCTGGAGAACTACAAGTCTCATAGCAGACTGCTCTTCTGTTAAGTTACCTAGAGCAGAAGTAGTCTCATTCACTACTGCTTCAAGGGTTCTGGTTAACCTACGTATTAATTTACTATTCTGGAAGGGACCCATGAAAAAAAAGAAACCTTATTGAAATCCGTATATTGTTCCAATGTAGTTTCGGTCTGATCGACAATTGGGGACTCAATCTCCCTCCTATGTCTGACATGAACTAGATGGGTATTTTGGTAATAATCGGATGGGGCTAGAAAAACTGGTGGCAATAGGAATGCAATATAACATGTTCCATCCCAATCTAAAGGTAAATGTACATAAGCTGTCTGACCACAAATAAAATAGGAATGACGAGAAGCTTTGAAAGTAGACTTCCCTTTATCACTGAACTCGACCACAGTAGTACAATCACTGTGTCCTATGTGTACTGAACCATTCTTTCTGACACATAATTCACCTTTCACTGGTAGAACTGTTATAAAAGGCAAGTCTGAATTAGTCTCGGACTGAACATTCAAAATCATGAGGTTAAGGGAAAAATTACCTAAATCATATACTTCATTTTCTAGATCTGTCCCTGTTCTTTGGGGATGACCGTCCTTGTCTGGGAAACAGACTTTATTCATGTCCATATTCAGAAGGGAAACTGTGGACTTACTGCCTAATGGTGACATCAATGTAAACCATGCTCCACACGAGCCATTGTGTGAAAACGGATAAGGAAAGAGGGGCAGAGCTCCCTTCATTTTCTGGTAGGGTGGGAGTCGGCCACATACCCAGCAATTGGTGGCATTGCTGGTCTGGTGAGAATGGTGTAACATACGAATAAAAGTATTGTTGCGCAATGCAAGTCGATAAGATAACTCGTGAGGAGGTAGTTCACTAAATGTGTGCTCTACAGTATCATTAGAGGAAAAATGTTCATGCGAACCAAACGGAGGAAAAAATACATGTAACGTCCAACTTACGCATATGATCATAAGACTCAGAAAAAACATTAAAAGTAATGTAACGATGCATCTGCTTCGGAGATTTTTACAATATTTCATTTGCTTGAATTTCTGTCTATCTCTCTCACTGTGTGGGTCTATCTCATACATGTCAAAAACCTGTCTAACCGATTCACCCGAGGGGGACTTAAACAATTAAACGCTGTCTGACTTACTAGACCTCAGTTTGACTTTGTACTCCTGTTGCGGAGTTTCCTCTAACAGGGGAAGTTTAGAGTCAATGTCTGGGCAGTCCTTGAAAAAAGTCTTTGGACACGGTCCATGAAAGCGATTGATATGACTGGAATGAAGCCAGCCTTTTCTTCCTTCCAGTTTTACGGCGGTCCTTGTAGTCATCAAAACGAGCTTCGGCTGCTTCCAGCGGGGCTCCAGAGGGCTTGAGCGATCAAAATTGCGAACCAAGACGAGATCGCCAGGAACAACTTCATGCGGTTTCACCTGGGTATTGTCCGGGAAGGCAGCCGCGACCTGTGAACGACAAGAGAGTAGTGCAGACATCAAGGAAGCCAGGTAATCTGTCAGCATGTTACTATCAACATCAGTTAATTTGCGAGGCATAGGTGTACCCCACATGTTTGGGGGACGACCGAAAATAATTTCGTAAGGTGATAAACCAGTTCTGGAGTGGGCTACCATACGCATATAGAAGAGGGCAACCGGCAGGGCTACCATCCAATCTACACCTTTTTCTGCACAGACTTTTGCTAATCGGGTTTTCAGAGTTTGATTGTGTCGCTCGACGAGGCCAGCTGCCTCGGGGTGTCGTACGCAGTGGAATTTCCACTGGTATCCTAACAGGAGTGATACCTGTTTCATGAGTTCGGACGAGAATGGCTGTCCATTATCTGAGTACACGACACGGGGCAAACCATATCGTGGGAAAAATTCACGAACCAGCTGCTTGGCAGTGGTCACGGCAGTGTAATCTGGGACTG
The DNA here is from genome assembly GCF_964263255.1 of Lissotriton vulgaris. Taxonomy (NCBI): domain Eukaryota; kingdom Metazoa; phylum Chordata; class Amphibia; order Caudata; family Salamandridae; genus Lissotriton; species Lissotriton vulgaris. The sequence continues at coordinate 166,278,241 of NC_141691.1, read as the reverse complement.
GATATGCTTCTGTCCATCTGGACAGAGCACATACAACTACGAGGACGTACTTGAATCCTCGACAACGATCCATCTGTATATAATCCATCTGGAGGACTTCAAAAGGGTGGTCAGGAGGATGAAATCCACCTTGTTCCACGGGAATACCTTTGCCTGGATTGAACTGACAACAGATCATGCAGGTACGCACTTTCTGTTTTGCTGCTGCTCGTAAATGCTTGTTAAACCAAAGGTTCTGGATGCTGTCTAACATGGCTTTTTCTCCCAAGTGTGCTGGACTATGTGCTGTATTAATGATAACTTGAACCATAGAGTCGGGGAGAAACCAAGTGGCTTTTCCCTTCGTCATCCATCCCTGATCTGTCTGGACCCCTCCTTGTTCAGTCCATTTCTTGATTTCATCTGGGGTAGCATGTGTCTAAATGTCTAGTACATCTTGTGTGGGATCCCTAACTGTCATGCAAGTTGTCGGTGATGAAACGTCTGTCCTTGTCGTGTCAGCTGGAATGTCGGGAGTCTGTGCTGTAAGCTTGGCTGTTCGATCTGCCAGGTCGTTACCCTGGGAAATGGTATCAGTAACTTTCGTGTGTGCTTTGCACTTCATGATGGCTATGGCTGTAGGCAAATGTATTGCTTCTAACAGTGCTTGAATGAGGAGACCATGCTGAATCTTGGCACCATGGGAGGTCATAAAACCTCTTTCTTGCCAGAGGACTCCAAAGTCGTGAACGACTCCGAAGGCATAACGTGAATCTGTGTATATGTTTACTTTCAGGTTCTTGGCTCGTATGCAGGCTTGGGTCAGAGCGATGAGCTCTGCTGCTTGAGCAGACAGGGTGTCAATACGATGTGTTTCTATAACCTCAGTTTCAGTAGTCACTGCATATGCGGCCACTAACTCTCCTGTACTTGTTCTCATACATGAACCATCCACATAAAGTGTCAGGTCTCGGTCGGGTAACGCAATGTCTGTCAAGTCTTGTCTTGGCTTCGTCATGGTTTTAATAACTTCCACACAGTCATGTGTCGCAGAGTCTGCTGTCATCGAAGGTAACAGTGTAGCAGGGTTCAATATGTTGCAATGTCTGATTTTTATGTGTGGCTGAAACAGTGTCAGTTCATATCCTGTCAATCGTGCTATGGTCAAGTGCTGAGTCTGTGTTCTGTTTAAAAGAACTTCCACGGAGTGTGGAACCTGTACTGTCAAAGGATGTCCTAACACTATGGAATCGCTTTGTCTGATAGCTAAAGCTGTGGCTGCAACTGATTTGAGGCACGCAGGCAAAGCCTGGGCTACTGGATCCAATGTACTAGAAAAATAAGCACAAGGCTTGTGTTGTCCTGCTTGATCTTGTGTCAGAACAGATAATGCTGTACCATCGCGTTCAGTGACAAACAGTGTAAAAGGTTTGCTGTAACATGGTGTCGCTAAAACAGGTGCTTGACATAACGCTTTCTTCAATTCGTCAAAAGCAAGTGTATGTTCCTGAGTCCAAGGGAGGACAGTCGATGTCGCTGCCTCCTGTGTTGTCAACTGTATCAGTGGCATTGCTAGATATGCGTACTGAGGGATCCATTGTCTGCAGTAAGAAGTGAGGCCAATAAAAGCTCGTACCTCCTTCTGTGTCTTGGGCTGTGGAAGATGTGCAATTAACTGGATACGGTCAGGTGTCAGCTGTCTCCCCCACTTGGACAGCAAGTGACCAAGGTACACAACTTGCTGGACACAGAATTGTAACTTTGAAGGGGATACCTTGTGCCCCTTTTCTGCCAGGAAATACAAAACTGTCAGTGATGCACGTTCGCAGTCACGTTCTGTACGGGATGTGATCAATAGATCATCAACATACTGGAGCAGGGCAGTGTCAGTTGGCATGTGAATACTGTCTAGTTGTCGTTTCAGTGCTTGGCTGTAAATACTAGGACTTTCTGTGAACCCTTGAGGTGCACGTGTAAATTTGAAACTTCGGCCATTTAAACAGAATCCGAACAGATACTGGCTGTCCGGATGGATGGGGACACTAAAGAAGGCGTTCTTGAGGTCGATGACAGTAAAGAACGCAGCTTCGGAATCAATGGCAGTCAATAGGGAAGAAATATCTGGGACCACTGGATACTGGGGTATGATGCATTTGTTAAGTTCTCGAAGGTCGATCACCAGTCTGTAGACTTGAGGTGCATTTGGGTCAGTTTGTTTAAGAATCGGAATGATAGGAGAATTACATATATTGGAGTCAGTTTCTACAACCACTCCTTGAGCAATGAGCTCGTCGATAATTTTCAATAAGGCTGCTACAGCCTCAGGTGGCAACTTGTATTGTCGGATTCGGGGTAGTACAATTCCTTGTTTCAGAGTGACACGGTATGGTGTAATGTGCATGCAACCTACATCAGTTGGACCTTGCGCCCATAAATGCTGTGGTACATTCTGCAATCTCGGATCAAAATCTCTTAACACATAATGTCCCTTGAAATCACGTAAAAACAGTCTCACTCCTTCCGGAGAACAACAAATCACTGCTCCTAGTTCTTTCAATGTTTTAATACCAACCAAGTTTTCTGGACATGACTTCGTAAGTAACAAATCTGTAGTGCGGAACAATGGACCAACTTCTAGAGAAACTGGTTTCGATACTTCGTTAACAATAGGCTTTCCTGAAAATCCCAGGGAAACATTTCTTGAGCCTGAGAGGGGAGCCCCTGGAACCTCGTCATGACTAATAGTAGTTCTACTTGCCCCTGTGTCAATCAGAAATGTTCTGTCTTTCCCTAATACCTGGCTGTGTACATAGGGACCCTCTTGATCTACAGGAACCTCGATAAGAGGCAAGCCAACCTCCCTCTCTAGGCTGTTTCATGAATACTGCTGATAATCTGGATAATCTGACTGTGCATACTGATACATCTGCTGTGTAACTTGTTGTGTGGCAGCGATGGGCTGCGGTACGGCTACTGTCTGTGGTGTGTTCTGTGGAGATTGCGTGTTTTGCGGAACATGTTCCTGTCTAGGAGGACGCGGTCTTTCTTTCGTCTTACCAGTAGCAATATTGTGTTTCAGAACGGCACATTCGTTTATATAATGACCTGGCTGTTTGCAGTAATTGCATGTCCCTTTTAAAGGAGCTGCAGAATGAATAGTCTGTGTCGTACCCCTCTTCTGACTATCTGCTGGAACAGACTGTGCAACTAGTACTTTCATTTTCGTGTCTTTCAGGCGTCTCTTTTCGTGTTCCTGCTCCTCTCTGATTCGGTTCTGGTGGTACTGTAACATCTGTAACATTTGTGACGGGGTATTAGCTTGCCAGGTACTCTCAAACTTCAGTACTCGATTTTTAACTTGTGGTAAAGAATTCTCTACTAATTTGGTAACAAAAAGATGTGGATACGATTCACTACTTGTTTTCAGGCCGCTATTAATAATGAAACATTTCTCGAATCTGGAATAAAAATCACTAGTGTCTTCGTCTTGTTTCTGTTTACAGGCTGAGATGGCATCCCAGTCTTCCTTTTTAGTAGCTAGTAATCTTGGCAAAACTTGTATTAATAACTCGGGCAATGCTTTGGCATTTTCCCCAAGACCAGTACCTGGAATTCGTGTTTTATCTTCGTTTTCTAATTCTGCCTAATCAATCTTTTTCTCTCCCACCTCCCATTCTTTTTCTTTGAGTTTTTCGTAAATGCCCGCAGGCAGCAGGACCTTTAACATTTTAATAATATCAGGATACGTATACTCTCCCATGCGGAGCATGTCTTTTAATTCACGGTGGAACCCTCCTGGATCTTTATCGTGACAGGGCACTAACTTTTTCATTTCCAATAGTTCTATTTTCGTTAAGGGGGTGTAAACAAATACTCGTTGGAGCTCACCTCCTGTTGTCCGAACAGGATGAACTTCTCGTAAAGGGTTCTGTCTGTCTATGTACAATGTTTTCCTTACTGTGGGGTGGAACAGAAACAAAATGTGGAGTCAGGAACGTTCTGTATTTGTGACGTTGTTCTAAAATGACATTAATCAAATCGGTACCTAGGCCTTTCCATCTATTCAGGAGTAACTCGTCCAATATGTTATATAGGGGACCTGGATCAGAATGCTGACTTTCATACAGTGTAATGAGGTGTTTGATCATGTACATACCCACCAGTCGCTGTTCGTCTGGGGAAAGATTCAAAAACGTTCGGGCCACTATGTCGTCTTTATATGTGCTAGAATCACTAGCCCATTGGACTGCTGATCGGGCTAGTTCTTGTTCATGCATGGTACTAAGTTCACTGTAACCTATTTGTTGTTTCAGGACTTTATCGGTGGCTTGGAATAAATGTTCAAGAGAACATTGTTCTGATATGGGAGGAAGAAAAGTTTTCTTGCACTCTAGGCGTGTTGGTCTGTCAAAGGGTCTCGCCCTACCTACGTACGCTATTCTATCTGGGTTCTCTGTTTCTGTATCTTCTTCTGAAGTGTCATCCTCTTTCTCGGTTTCTCTCGTTGCTCTTTCCCTTTCGTGTATGCCTAGAATTTCTTTACGAATCTTTCTATACATGGATTCTATACAACCTTGTTTACTATGTTTTCCCTCTGCTATGTTGTCACTCCATTATATCAGGACTTTCATCTCGTCTTTGCTTTTACCTGGCTGGTCTTGTTCTCTTATTAAACAATTTATCAAGAACTGTAAGATCATATTTTGAGTCTCCACCTTCCTGTGTACCATGGCCTCGTGAATACTTTCTGGTCTCTCCCCCGTTCTGATAAAGTGATATATGTTGTCTAAATGTTCCCTCATGTCTGGTAAGATAGTCAAATAGTTTGTAACACGTCGTAGACGTATGGAATATAATATCATCTGATCTTCGCCTGGTACTGGATCATATCTGCAATCAGTAAGGTACTGTTTGAGGGCTGTGTATGTAGTTACTTTTGGCGTCCGTTGTAATGCTGCTTCTCTCAGCGTTATTCGTTTTACTTGAGGCGGGGTGATAGGGATACCTCCCACTGCTCCCTCTGGAATGGGATCATTAACTAATACTGGGTGTGCTGTCGCTGGTGGTAGTGCAACTGGCAAAGTAGGTGTAAGTAATGTAGGTTGGTCCTGGGTTACTGGCGGATTAAAAGGATTGCCAGGACCAGTGGCTGGAGGAATAGTAACAGGAATCACGTTATTAACAGGGTTGTGAGGCTGAGCAGGTGGAGGAGGATTCGTGATTGCATATTCTGGGACAGTATCGTCTAAGTAGGAAGAAAGGAAAATTTCAGCTGCGGTCGGTTTATGACGTATCTTAGTCGGGACCAATGGTGGCGGTAAATTACAAGGTACTTCCGGGGTCGCCCTAGGCAGGCCCTCGGTGAGAAGGGGATACATGCCTTTAATAAGGGCATTTCTTTGTCGGTCTAACTGTTCTGCTCTAACTCGTTCACCTTCTTCTAGTAATTCCTTTTCTTGAGCTTTCTCTGATGCTTCCCTACTTAGTTCTGCTTTCCTGATTTCTTTTTCTGTTCTTTTATGCGATTCTTTACGCCACAATTCTATGGCATCTTTCTGGGATTGTCTGGCTTTCTTTTTCCATAATGCTTCTTCTACTCTCATGATGCACTCAGCATCCCATGTTCCTGAAACGGGCCATCTATATTTCTCTTCCAGGTCTTTGGTGTAATCCACCCATAAGTCTAAGTACAGTATGGCATCTAAGCCATGTTTATGGTACATGAAATGTCCGGGACTGTTCCCAGGCGGTACGGGAACTGCTTCCTCGAGTATCCCTTTTCTGGTTCCTATCTGACGTAATTTCGAGAACAGTGGCAAATCTGTATTTACTTGAACTCGGACACAATAAACACAATAATGACTTGCAAACGATCATTCATACCACGACATTAAACATATTAAGAACATTTTGAACAGATACTACCTAGTACATAGAAAAACATAATACTGGAAATCTCGAGAAACAATACTAGAAAACAGAATTACTGGATGCACTGCTAAAACAGTACAGAACATACCGGTCCCATAAAGAGACACGTCATACCGTATCCACCTAAGTGAATACGTCCGGACCGGGTCTGTGTACCCAGACCCGTCTTGACCGGGCACAAATTAATGAACCCGTCTAGATGCGTTCCCAGCAACGGTACTCACCGGGAAGCAAAACTGAAGGCCTCGGAAACTCGACACTGGACTGGACTGGACTGGACTGCTACGACGTCTGGTTACTGCTACGCACTACGCATGCGCTTTGGGCTTCGGAACAGGTGGGCCTCCGGATACCTCGGACCTTGCTCTCTCGGCTTGGGCTCTGGTCGGGACTCTCCGCATTCTTCACCGCCTCGTCTGGATGCTGGACCGCAGTCTCCGTCTCCTCCGTGGGCCTGAGGGAGTTAGCAGGAAAATCCGCAGGTGCGCAGAAGGGGTCCGTCACGGCTGTAGAAGGGGTCAGGGGGCCTGCGTTACATCGCCAGCGCGTGGGGAAGGGGGGGGTCCCTATTCGGGCACCAGATTATGTGGTAAATAAAATTACCGGGACTATTTTTCTAGGCATTAAATAACAATGCGGATAGCTCAATAAATGAGAGGCAGAGTCCGTGGTATCTGAGTCATACGGGCTTTAATTAAGAGGCTCGAGCCAATGGACATCAGGTTCCATCACCACTGAGGTTCAGGAAGGGATATTCAACATTTCATTAACATCATACAATATATATAGTAAAACTGTACAGTTACATTGAATACAGTAGGCGTAACAAGTGAAAAGAAAAGAGATAAGAACATATGGGCGTAAAAGAAGGCGTGCACAGGGCGTGCACGAAAGTGTGTGAGGTAGACGTCACAGAAGTGTCATAAGTGGGTGGACACATGGAGGGGGTTACATGGGCAGCTGGAACCTTTAACCTACTTGTGCGCGCAAAACTGATCATGACGTATGACTGAGGAGAGCTGGGGGGGCTGACTTCTAGCACGAGTAGAGGAGACTGAAGTCTGGAATGTCAGAACGACCTGTACCTATAGCATATCTGATATCTTGTGTTTGGAGTACATGTTGCTTGATTCTAAAGGCCATCAGGACAAAGGCTACTTGTCACTAAAGGCTAGTGTATGCATATATTTCTTTATGTATTAAGTGGAACTGTGGATCTTCTATGGAAACTAATTCAGTAAATCACTTGCATGGAGACAGAAAGACTGGACTATATCTTTTGAAGGCAGGATATGTTTATCCTGTTCGTTAGCTAGGAATGTGGATCCGGGGAGCTGAACAGATAACTTGTAGGCAAAATACCATCTTGGCAGGCAGGCCAGGCCGAGCCGGGCACCGCGTTGCTTGGCAGGAAGTAAGGCAGAGGTCAGGGATGCAGGTGGGGCTGCAGCTTACAGAGGCAGAAATGATTCGGAGTCAGAAAACAGGGGCCTGGCTCAGCCGAGCCAGAAAACGTGTGTTTCTCGATGTCAAAAGTATACCATGTAAAGACGTTGGCATGGCATGTTTAAAGACTGAATTATCGATCCATTCATGGTGGATCTGGTAGATGACATGTTAACGTTGGACCCAAATGCATATGTGTCTTCATTTTCGGCCATGGAGGGGAATGCATGGGGGTCATGCACATACATGGAACGTTGGGGTACAGGATAGGGGACATACTTGGCCATATAAAATTCAATTTTCCTCACCTAAGAGAACAGGTAGCCTTACAATAGTGAAAAACGAAATTGGCTGTAATTCACTATTAGAACATGCCACACACATCAGGGCTTGTCCTACCTTACACTTACAATGCACCCTGCCCTAGGGACTACCATAGGGGTGACTAATATGAAGCAAAGGGAGGGTTTAGAGGCTGGTAAGTGTGTGCACTTGCCCAGCCAGCATGACAGTACCAGACTGTACACAGGTTCTGCAATGGCAGACCCAAGATACATTTTAAAAGGCTGTTTCTGTGGGTGACGCAACCAGCGCTGCAGGCCCACTAGCAGCATTGGCATTCACAAGCCCTGGCACTCCTGGTGCACTCTACTGGGGACTGACAGCAAATCCAATGAACCAATCATGGAAATCAATCACATATACATTTTGCACAGGGAGAGCATATGCACGTTAGCACTGGACAGCAGTGGTAAAGTGCCCAGAGTCATTAAACCAACAAAAACAGGTCAGAGAGAATATTGGAGGAAGGCAAAAAGTTCAGGGATGACCCTGCCAAGAGGGCCAAGTCCAACACAACCCCCTTCCAGCCAAAACACAGGGTAGACCAATCACCACTGTGATGGGCTTCCCTGCTTTGGGCGATAGAACATGGACCTGGCCCGCAACAGCAGAGGCACATTCCAGTTCTACGCCAATCTGAACCTATTTCAAATCCTCTGTCCATACTCTCAGGGTCTACCCAGCATTTCCATGGGGCACCCTTCTCTTCTTCTGTGGACACCACCTGTGCAGCCTCTAACCTTAACTTGCTCACAGGTGTGTCCCAACAGACAATCATCAAATCACAGTGGCCACTGACAGTAGTCAGGACTGAGAACCAGGCCTTATGCCCTTCAGGGCTCTCAAACCTCTGTGGCGTTAAGGAGCGGGGGGCAGTAGCCCCAGGTGCTTTGCACCTTTTGTCCACTCTCCCTCCTGTCAGGTCAGATATGTCGTCCTGCACTGACCCACCAGCCCCAGGCCTGTACCTGGCGGCTGGAGCAAAGACTGGGGTGGGCTCTCCCACACCCGGTCCTCCTCCTTGGGGCTCTGTACCCTCCCACCTGGTGTGGTACCCCCTTCCAGAATTGTCAGGGCACCTGTGGCAGGTGACCTGCACAAATCGCCCACCAGTTCAGGGGTGCTATCCTGCAACTGGGACACCAGGTCAGGGGGGACACCCTGCACCTGGCCCTCTATCCCAGGGTCTAAACCCTCTAGTTGAACCGGGGTCAGAGGCGAGGACTCCCTCCCTCTTCGCCCCCTTCCAGAGTACTGCCCCCTCCCAACTGAAGGGGTACCCCTAGAAGCGACATGGGCCAGGACACTGATTACGGTGTTCCTGCCCTCCAGGTCAGACAACCCCTGAACCTGGCTTCTCAACTCAGGGACCCAACCCTGCAGTTGAACACTTGCCTGGTGCACCAGGACTTCCGGGGAGCACGCAAGCCCCCCCTGAGGGTGGCACATAGCTCATGTGTCCTGCGACAGTCTGCCTGGCGCAGACCTCCCAACCCCTGTCCCTCTGACAGTGTGGGAAGATTCCCCAGGACAGAAGTGGTGTCCCCCTGGTCATTCACTGGGGACACAGCCCTGCTGGCTGGCCCCTGACCCACTGGTTCTTCCACTGGGGACTCTTTTCCCCTCTCGCACCTCATTCTGGACTTATGCACCCTCCCAACTGGGGGGGTACTGCCAGACCACAGAACTACTGGAGCTCTGTTTACAGAGCCTCCACGTTCTCTAGCCACTGGAAGATCCCCCTCAGAGGGTGACTCATCCGGACAGCTTAGGCTCCCCACCTGGTGTTCCCTTGAAGAACCATCCAGGCTCTGAGACTGAGGTTGGGCACTACCGGAACAAAACCCATTCTCACTCCTTCCCCTTAAGGACAGGACATGAGGCCCTACACCCCTCTCACTACTACAGGACCTAGCTGGGCTACTCTGCGCCACTTCCACCACTCTGGGCTGGATGATACCTGAGCCATTCCTCACAGGATCACACCCCAATGCCTCTCCAGACCCTATGAAATCCAACACAAGATCTGCCTCCAACGTGAGCTCCCTGGGGTCAGAGAACTCACTCTCAAACGGTGTTGGCATAGCTCTGGAAAACTGGGACTTAAAGTATGCTCTCCCACAATTGGATTACACAGCCCCCTAGTGGGGTTAACCAAACTATCCTTCACCTCTCCATCCAGTGCCTCACACACATACTCCACACCATTCTTCTGAGACTGGCCAGACAGTAGCGGACTGTCTCTGTCACACAACCCACACTCTTCTGGGCGGTCTTTAAACTCCCCCACCAGGACCTCAACCATGGGGGACCCATGGACCATGATCTCCTACGCCAGCTACCCTATTCCCTTCAGGGACGCTGCGCACTAATGGAGCTACCTCATGCCCTTGAACCTCCTGGTGTAAGTTAACCCCCTCCAAGTCAGGTGCCATATCTCTAGGTGCGCGCACTATGCTGTCAGCACTAGATACCTGAATGTTGCTGCCACCAGCTGAGCTGGACTCCACCTCCAACTCAGCAAAGCTCAATCTTTGAGCTACACATATCTCTTGTTGCTGGTCTGAAGCCCTCCTGGCTTCAAGCTCCTTGATGTCCAAATCAAGTTCTCTCATTTTCAAGAAGTGATCTCTTTGGCGTTTTTGCGCCTCCATGGCTAATATCTGTTTCTCCATTTCCATTTTTTGCTTTTCCATTTCTATTTGTCCAGCTAACTTTGCCATCTCCATTTCATGTGCCCTGGTTGCTGCCCTGTCTGCCAGCTCCTCTGGCGACAGGCATCTGTTTGCTGCTTTTTCCATCCTCACTGAACTAGGCATGACGTTTTCAAAAACACATGGAGATCTCCCAGCAAAATTATAAAAATGGAAATCTGTGGCTGCGTTATAGGTCTGCTCTCACTATGTGGTGATCAGCAATTTCACTGTATGTCAACTACAAATGCAAATTCGCAAATCCTCACCGCTGCGTCCAATGTTAGAATTGGAGGTCTCTGGTTGGCGCAAGTATTCACTTGTGACAAGCAGGGACCCTCTCCTCTAAGTCAGGGCGAAGGATGACCCCTTAGAATTACCCTTGCTCACCCTCTAGGTGCGTGGCATGAGCAGCCAAGGCTATTCATCATGCGTTTCTGGGTTAAGCATTTGTAATCACACACACAGTAAATATACCAATCCCCCCACAAATGGACACCAGGATGTAGATATGTAAAAATACGTACTCTTTATGCAAAAATATATCTAGGCAGGCAAGTATTTATCACAAGACCAATATAACAATTTTTGTCAGGCCACAAGATCATAGAAAAATGACAAGTGTTCTGTTGAACTAATAGCTGCTTCCTTTTACTCTTGTCAATGTTCTAGTTCCTTTAAAAAAGCTCTTTTTATGGTTTCCAGGTACTTTAGGCCAGTCTTAGGCCAGCTGGGCGCTTCGTAGCGCTTCTGTGAGCTATGAACGGGAGAAATCACGGCACCCTACCAAGTCTCACGCATCTCGCTGTGTGGGTTGATTGGAGACCAGAGAGGGGCCTCGAGAAACCCAGGGCCTTTTCCGGAGGTGGGGGCTCTCGGCTGCAGTGAGGAGCAGGGAGGTGATGAGAGGAGCCTCGAGAAACCCAGGGCCTTTTCCGGAGGTGGGGGCTCTCGGCTGCAGTGAGGAGCAAGGAGGCGATGAGAGGAGCTTCGAGAAACGCAGGGCCTTTTCCGGAGGTGGGGGCTCTCGGCTGCAGTGAGGAGCAGGGAGGCGATGAGAGGAGCCTCGGGCCAAGCGCACAGGGAAGGTAATGCACTCCGAATACAAAGGCTCCAATTCCCCAAATGCGCTTCCGATTCGGATCAGATTCAAATAGCAAGTGCACACTTTACTATAGACGGGGAAAAAAGAACGTTGCGGGCCCGAGCCCGTGGTGTGCACAGTACCTTTAACTTTGAGTGGCGAAGACGGAGGCGGGGCGCACAGCGGCTCTGGGCACCGGGCGAGACAGGTGTCCGAGGCGACCGGTCTTCGTCAGGTCTGTCCTTTGGATCCTTGATCATGGTGGGGGCATCAGCGGGAGCGTGGGGGGACCTTCAGCGATCCTCCAGCGGCGAGGTGGCAGGGGCGGCCTGGCACAGCGGGGGAAGAGCGGCTCAACAGAGCGGGGCTCTCTCTCGGCGGGAACGGTCAGGCAGCAGTAGACACGGCCAAGGAGGGGCTGTGGGGGCACCAGGTTCACGGCTCCGGCGGGGAAGAAATCCTCACGGCGATCACAGACGGGCAAAGCACAGGTTGAGCCAGATGGTCCTGTGGCTCAGGTCAGGGGGCAAGCTCAATCAAGCCCTTGGAGAAAGTTTCAGCACAAGTCTGCAAAGTCTTTTCAGCAAGCCCTTTCCTCTCCTTCCTCAGCAAGGCAATCAGCAGGCCAGTCCTTCCAGCGTCTTCTTCTAGTTGGGCAGAGGTTCTTTGTGGGAAACAGGATTCTGATTTACAAGGAGCAGGGCTCCTACTTTTATACAGCATTTTCTTTGTTCTTGTAGGCCAGGGGGGCCTCAGCATAACTTCTTTCAGTCTCTGAGCACTTTGTTGGGTGTACTCTGGTCTCTTCTTTCAGTGTGAGGGGTAGGCACATCAGACGCTCCACAGGAGGTGGAGCCAGCATTGTGTGGACAGGGGCAGCCAGGAGTACCTTGTTGACAGTGCTTCACCCTTCCTGGGCCAGGTGTCGGGCAGAGTTATCAGTCGCTCCCCAGGGGGTGGACCCAGCATTGTGGTGGCAGAGCACAGCCCTATTCAGAGTCCAGGGGCACTCCCACCTCCCACCAAGGTGTAATCCTTGCATTCACTACCTGTCATCCACCAGCCCTGTCACTTACATAACCCAGACAGTCAGATACACATCCTAGCAGGGGCGGGCTGAAATGGTTAGGCAAGCAAATGCTAGCTTTCTAAAAGTAGCATTTGCAAACACAGGATATTAAAATAAACTTTACTAAAAGATGTATTTTATTATTCTGAGTTCAGGCATACTAAACTTGACTTTTTACCATGTTCCCTGAGCCTGCTGGGATTATAGGGTGTAATAATTCCAGCAGCCCATCTTGGCCTAAGAGAACAGGTAGCCTTACAATAGTGAAAAACGAAATTGGCTGTAATTCACTATTAGGACATGCCACACACATCAGGGCTTGTCCTACCTTACACTTACAATGCACCCTGCCCTAGGGCCTACCATAGGGGTGACTAATATGAAGCAAAGGGAAGGTTTAGAGGCTGGCAAGTGTGTGCACTTGCCCAGTCAGCATGACAGTGCCAGACTGCACACAGGTTCTGCAATGGCAGACCCAAGATACATTTTAAAAGGCTGCTTCTGTGGGTAGCGCAACCAGCGCTGCAGGCCCACTAGCAGCATTGGCATTCACAAGCCCTGGCACTCCTGGTGCACTCTACTGGGGACTGACAGCAAATCCAATGAACCAATCATGGAAATCAATCACATATACATTTTGCACAGGGAGAGCATATGCACTTTAGCACTGGACAGCAGTGGTAAAGTGCCCAGAGTCATTAAACCAACAAAAACAGGTCAGAGAGAATATTGGAGGAAGGCAAAAAGTTCAGGGATGACCCTGCCAAGAGGGCCAAATCCAACAGTGCCCCTTTTGACATGGTTTCTCCCCACTGTTTGCCTGGTAAATGGGGTGCCTTCAACTGAAGGTGCATTGGGTTCCTGCTAATCAGGTCCCCAGTGCCAGAGTTCTTTCCCAAAACTGTACAATTGTTCTCCCAATTGGTAAAGCCTTTAGCACCCCGGCTGAGTTAAGGAGCACCTGTAGTTACGGCTGTGGCTGAGCGAGTTCGAGTCCGGCCAGATGCTGCGGATCGCCGTAGCTGAGTGAGCGAGTTTGAGCGCCGGGAGGACGCTGCACCGCTACCCTCTGCTTCGCTCTTCCTTACTCCGTTTTACCCCGCTTTGGCCCGCAGGGCGCCGCTTGGACTTGGAATTCGTGGGGCTTTCCCGCGGCTTCCCCTGGTTCCCACGGTGATCGCGGTCCTTGCGGGTCGGCGGAGCACATTGGAGCTCACGGGAGTGAGTGAAGCAATCGAAGCAGCTGTGTGAGCGGTGAGAGGCTGCAGGAGCAGAGCAAGCGGAGGTCGAGACCGGCGAGATCAGTGACCGACATCGGCATTTGGAAACACAGGGGTTGAAGCAGGGGTTGAAGCAGGGAGCGGAGCACCCGCTGCTCCCGTCTCCCTCTTCCTCTTCTTCCTCCTTTGTTTCAAAGGGCTCGCCCCTCCAGCCATTACAGCATTGCCGCCTTATCTTCCACTCTTTTCTGCTCCCAAGCACCCGCTTCCTCATGGTCTGAGGGGGGGTTATAGTGTACCCCCAGATAGCAGATCAAAACAGACAAGACCAAAGGTACCAGAGCGCTGAGCAGGTAGTGGAGCGCAGGGGTCACACAGAGCTCCGTTACAGCAGCACAACACCAGACATTTTCGCCTTGGGGCTTGGGACATTTCTTCAATGCTCTTAGTGCCTCCATTTCGCCGGCTCGCTTGAGTCTCCAGGCATCAAAGAAGGCACCAAAACAGCAACAGTCAAAAGAGTAAAGACAGCAAAACAGCAAATAAGGCTGGACAGAGCTCTGGCCCACAGCTCCTCTTTGTGGCAGCCCCTACAGCAAAGGGATACAATGAAAGGTGGGATCCATGTAGTGAAATATAAAATTACCTCACATATAACCACTTACATTCAGTATAAACGCTGAAGCGGTTGAGACTGAGGCTCTGAGGAGGGCAAAGGTCGAAAGGCAAGCAGTGGGGCATGGTGGCTGTCGACAGAGGCTGACTACTGACTGCTCAATCACAACATATCACAGCACAACTTGCCTGCCTGTATGGAACTTTGAGCCACTTGGAGTTTTTAAGCAACACGCGAGAGGCTAGCTGAACAACCTCTGCCTCAGGGGCAAATTGCCTGAAGGGTACAGGCCCATGTGACAAGTCCTGTAGGGAAGGAAGAATAACAGCTGTGGAAACCGACTATCACAACAAGAGACTGTCAGAGATTGTTAGCCAGCGAGCGGGCTTAGGACGGGGCTTTTTGCCCTCCAAAACAAAACCCGCTTAAACACAGGCTCAAGCACAGGATGCAATCAGGGAAGCAGAAGAATATACTCCCTCCAAACAAAAAGAAAGGGAAAGGAAAGACTGAGACACCCAGTGCTGCCACTGATCAAATTCCCGACCTGTCACCAAGTGCACCTGAGGCATGATAGCTAGTTCATCCCATCCACATCCACATTCACAGGAAGCCAGTTCTGTTGGATACAAATTAACTGCTTTTCAACCAAAAATAACAACAACATTTTCCTTTCTGAAAGACGCAGGGTCTTCTCAGGCAACTTGAAAATCACGGGGTTACCTGTTCTTCTGAGTCCCATAGTTACCATCTGCAAGGACAGTTTAGGTGAGACTACAGTGTCAAGAATGTCACTAACACACCAAGTAACTGCCATCGGCAAGTTGGATAAGGCAGAACCACAACATGGGGGAGGATATCCTAACATAACCACGCAGACTAGGGGTCTCATCTTCTGTCTTGATTGTAGAACGCACAATACCAATGAACTCATAAATTCATCAAGAGCCAACGAGTGATTTGGCAGCCAAAAACACATCCTATCCCCAGGTCAGTTCAGGCTTCA
Source organism: Lissotriton vulgaris (assembly GCF_964263255.1). NCBI lineage: Eukaryota > Metazoa > Chordata > Amphibia > Caudata > Salamandridae > Lissotriton > Lissotriton vulgaris. Next base: position 166,262,855 of record NC_141691.1, on the reverse strand, counting down.
AGCCCGACGAAGTCACATCACTTACAAAGGGTAGTACAACCGACACGACGGAACAAGGAGAGGACTTTCATGCAACCACATCGCTGGCACCGCAAGAACATTCATTACTTTGGGGGAGGGCGATATAGTTCTAGCCCAGCCCTCAAACCAAAGGCAGAGCTGTTCTTTGCCTCCACCAGGGGAGGTAGAGGCTCAAGACGTGGAGAGAGACCTCACCTTTTTTTAATCAAAATAATGGGAAAACATGCTCACATCATATGGCAAAGACACTCCTGATCATCTCAGGCCATCACCAGTCCCAAATGAGACAAAAAAGGTGGACTTCAAAGAGGAGTCGGCATGGGCCACCGCCTTGGACATCTCACAAAGGTAAGCTGATGCTATGACCTACCAAGCCAACAAAACGAACATACAAATGAGTCTTTTAAACACATTGGCAGTATATGTCGCTAACATAGACGACAAAATCACAAATCAAAAAGGCTATGACTGCTCACCAATCAGAGGGAAACTAAGCACGCTGCCAGAGATGATGACAAAACTGTTGGAGGACATAAAAGAAACTACAAATGCAAAGTCTCTCCCCTTAAGCAAAAGAGAAGATGATACATGCCTCGTAAACGAGGCCAAGGCAGTTGCAAGACTAGGGGTAAGAGGGGCAGCTGTCAGAGCAACAACACCATCTCTAGAAATTCCATCCACTGGCAGTATAACGGCCGACTACCAAAAACTCCTAGCCGCAGGCAAAGTAGACACTACCCTACTATCTCATTTAGATCAAGACTCAGATGATCTTAACAGAAAGGGGAAAAGACAAAAGAAGCAAAAATGCAGCAATAAGAATCGTCGGCCAAGGCAAGAGCTGAACCTCTACCCCTGTTCAACACCCACAAACGAGCAGACTCAATCGGGCAAAACGGCCTAACAAGAACAGACAAGGAAACAAAGGGAACAGAAACCCCAAAAATCCCATTAAGTCGTGCAAAGAGGCATCAGGTGGGCTCTCCACCCCATGAGATGGAAAAAGAAACAGCCGGAGAGGTCCAGATCCACTCAAGCAAAGGGGGGTGACTGAGCCAAGTACCAACATCGAAGGTCCATTATTGGACCTTACGCCCTCGACAAGAGATGTAGGTCACAGGGGTATCAGGCTTATAGAGTCGCCAGGCAGCACTAAAGCACACAATCAGGCCCAAGTCAGTAGCCAGCACAAAGTTCAGTAGGACAACTCTTCATCATCGGCGCTGGACAAAGGAGACAAGGCGCAAAACGGCTGTGATATAATTCAAAAGAGCCCTGGAGCATTGGAAAGGACGTCTCCCAAACCCGAACATAAAACAATGAAGGGGGGAATACTTGGACCCTGGACAGGACCAGTCCCAACCCACTGTGTGACAAGACCTGAGTCTCTAACCTGGGCTGACAGGGCACCTTCTCATGGAGCTACAACCGTCACTCTTCTATACCCAGAGAATTAGTCCAAACGCAGCTGCGACATACTAAACCGTGGGAACATAATTAAACTGATAGAAACCATTAGTTTGTCTAACATTGTAACCTCACAAGATATCATCTCGATAGAATTTATAGCACCAGGACAGGGGCAAACAAATGAAACCACGAAGGTCACCTGGCGCTCGAGTGTGGTAACAAATAGGATTTTAAGCCATACTGAAATCTTCAATCAGTGGGGCATCACTATACTCCCTGGCAGGGATCCAGGATGCCTGTATGTCCTACAGAAAATCCGAGCCATCGAGCACCCACGAGCTGAACAGAGAAAAGTCTACTTGGTCCTGAGGAGTGCCCGAGACAAGACTCCGACTCGCAAGACCAAAAGGCAAGAGATGACCATCATAAATCAAAAAGGGGCATGGAACAGACCTGTACATGGTCCTGGTTGGCGGGCTCACTAAACTCAACCCGGCTGCTACGCTGACAAATAAGCAGCCGAAAAGAACAAGAAGCCTGCCCACGAAGGGTCTGTTCTTGGAATATAAATGGACTATCGAACAAACTGGGAGAAGAATCCATGATCTCTTACCTACGGTCATTTGATATCATTCTATTACAAGAGACATGGCTGGTAGAGACACAGCATTTGGAAGGGTTTAAAACTTACCACATACCTGCTATCAAAGTGAAATTATCAGGACGAGGCAGCGGAGGTCTAGCTATTCTCATATCAACAAATAATGCAATTACATTATGGGATCTTGCAAGCCCTTCCTACTCTTTCCAGTCTGTGGGAATCTCCTTCAATACCGCCCAAGGCCAGCCGAGGACCATAATCTTACTGAATGTGTACATTCGTCCAAATTCCACGTCCAGGCGAAAACTCTCAGAAGAGTTGACAGCAAAAGTGCTAAGAATGAGATCAGGGCTCCCGAATGCTGATATCGTTCTTTCTGGAGATTTTAATATGTGGCTAATGTCGGACCTCCAAAAAAACGAGGTAATTAAATCACAGGAAAGTGTTTGGGCTGTACCACCACAGGATCGCCCCGGATGGTGCAAGGATGACCAGAAAGGACGCATCCTACAAGGAAACCTTGAACATCTTGTCCTCAGAGCGCTCAATGGGCGCTTCACTCTGGACAAGCCACCTGGTCTCTCATTCTTATCAAACACCGGTGCATCATTAATCGACTACACTTTTGTTAATCATTCTCTCTTGAATCAAGTAATTGCCTTCGGGTTTGGCAACAGACTCTAAAGCGATCACAGTCCTCAAGAAATATTGTTGAGCACCAGAATGGTGCAACATGATGAGGCAAGAGCACTAGCTTTTGGAAGCTTCACAATCAACTTAAAACGCATAAAGTGCTCAGTCAACAACCTACAGCTAGTATCAAAGGATGTAAAGCACATGATAGAGATCATCGGTGAGGCAACTGAAGATCAAATTGCCATTTGGACCAGCTTTATAAGCTAAGCCAATATGCAAAGCCAATAATGCATGGAAAAGTACAGCGTCCCAACAGTCGATCTCATGGGATCCAGTGATACGATCGGCAAAAAAAAGCATGAACCGGCTCTGGCGGAAATTAAAAACAAAGCAAATGGGCACATTAATTGTAACCAAACTGAGGGGAGCTCATAGACATCTGAAGGAAACAAAAAGAGAACAGTGAAGGGCACACTCCTTCTGGGCCAAACTATATCAAGATATAAGGTCAAACAACTCCGCGAGATTCTAGCGTACTGCAAATAGTCTTGGGGGTTGTGTCCCGAAAGCTGCCTCATCAAACATACTGGAGTCCGAGTGGTACATCTTTCTGCTCAGCCATTTCAACAACCGACAAGACCACACCCTGAATCAGGTCACTGGCACAAAGGGCAGCAACACTCTGACAGAGTCAAACTTACTTTTAAACCGCTTTCGAATAAGGTCAACAATGGATGAGCTTTCCCACAAAAGTACAGAAATCAAAAAGGAAACAGAGAGACAAAATCAGGATAACTGCACTGAGTAGAGTACAGTTTTGGAGGACCAAATTGAAAGGCAGATAAAAAAGGGTCGGAAAGATGGGGCCCCAGGACCGGGCGGAATTCCTCCGGCTTTGTTCAAGGAGGACCCAGCTTTCTGGGCGTCCAAACAAGCTCAACTTTTTACTTCCATTCTAGCAAAGAATAACATTCCACCCTCTTGGTGAGGATCGATCCTTGTTCCAATCTTTAAAGGGGACAAAAAATCCCCTAGCAATTATCGGTTAGTTGCTCTCATTGATAATGAAGCCAATTACTTGGCAGTGATTTTGCTGAATTCATTACGGGACTGGGCAGGGGAACACTCAATAATCCCTCTAAACCAAACTGGTTTTGCAAGCAGTACGGGCACTATGGTTAACCTCCTGGCTCTCTTGCATCTGATAGATCAGACGGAGTTTAGCACCAGGTCGTTTTACATGGGCTTCATAGATTTTAGTTCAGCTTTCGACAAAGTCAATAGGGAAAAGTTGTTGCAGAAGCTTTTGCTCTGAACATCCCAGATGGTCTACTAAGAGCCTTACAGCTGCTGCATCAGGACACATGGGTCAGGATTAAGATTGTTGATGGCTCCAGACTGTCAGGATCAATTTTCACAACAAAAGGACTGAAACACTGATGTGTCTTGGCCCCCACACTTTTTAATCTATTTTTAACAGATCCCCCGGTAGCCCTTAACACAGTTAATTCTCATGCTCTTAAATTAGGCAGCTTACAGCTGTCAAATCTTTTATATGCAGATGGCATGGTTCTCCTAAGTAGCACAAAAGGTGGGCTTACAAAGACTTATGGATGCAACTGCTGCATACTCATATACGAATGAGCTCTAGATAAATAACAAGAAAACAAAAATGTTGGCGGTTCGCCCAGGAAGGCCAAAAAAGCTGACATGGGTCTAAAACTCTCAAAGAATTAGAGAATCCAAATGTCAGAAGTATCTAGGAATGCTCTTCAACAATAATGGAAGATACAAAAACGACATGGGAGAACAAAAAAAGAAAGGTACAGCGCTAGCATTTGCTCTCAGTTCCATCCACAAGGAATTACTTGGCCCAACATTTGCTCCAATCACTACAGGTGGCACTGGCAAAAGTCATTCCAACCCTAACATATGGAAGCGAGGTGCTTAAGGGATTGGACAGTGGTCAATTAGACACAATCATAGTTAACATTTTTAGAACAGTCTTTCAGTTACCATCTTTCACGTCACCGGCACAAATCAGGCTGGAACTAGGCATCTGTAAGCAAACATTGGGCAGAATGATGAAGTTCCTAATGTGCTGCCACAAACTGAGGTTATCAAAAGAGGGCAATTTAGCAGAACACCTACGGTGCAATCTGAATACAAAACGATGGTAAGAGGGGCATCGATATCTGTCAAGTGGGCTAAAAACCCTAGGCCTGAGCAATGTATGGGACCTACACGTCAGCCAAAATGAGTCTAAAAGGCTAGCAAAAATAAGCGCAAAATGCTTTCCTCATTGGAAGACAAGGCGAGCCTTGCAAGAAGAAGCCATGGTTGGATGACCCTCACCTCATATGATCAGCTGACACCTCAGAGTTATTTAACTTGTACCTTCAATGCACGCACTAAACTCTGTTTTTTAAAATTAAGATAGGGGTGATTAACTTGTCCTGCCACCTTCCCAAATGGAAAAGAGAACAAGCCCCGGAGACATGTCGATTATGCGGCAACAATAGGGACAACATAATTTACTTTGTGTGCCTGTGCCCAAGCCTCTTGAAAGAAAGAAAGGTCCTCCTATGGCGGGCCTGGAACAACAAGGAAGTCAGATCATGTAGATCTGCAGTATTGGCCTGGTTCGACCCACGGAACACACTTTTAAATTGCGCACTGGTGAGGTTTATGGACTGCGCAGTAAAAAAACTAGGGAAGGGGAGATGCCAATCGCTACCTCAGCCAGAGGCGTAGATCAATGGACCTACATAATAAGGAGAATTCTTGCTCTGTTGGCACCCTGACATACAAAATCCTGTTGGAACTGCAAAAGCACAATTAACATAAATAAAGGGCTGCGTGCACAGGCTGGACACCTTTAGACTGCAAAACACAATCTTGGTCACAATTATCTTGAAGGGATTGTTTTCAAAGGTACCTGCGGTGCAGAGCACAAATAAGAAAGCTTGGACATGTGGAGGGTTGGGCATTCTTTTATCACTGTTCTAGGGTTCCACTTCTATCTTATCCAATAAGTGTCAAATTGTAATCTATATTTTTATCAATTTAATAAGTAGCAAAACATTTTATCTCTTGTTCCCTGCAAAGGTTTTTTTTTAAATCATGCAATAAAGTTTTCTTCTTCTTCTTCACTGCAAGTTCCTAGTAAATGGTACCCTGGTATCTTGAGCCAGGGGTATATAAAAGAGCCCCAAAGGGCTGCAGCACGAATTGCTCACCGCTAAGGGACCCCTCACCAAGCACATGCAAGACTGCAGTGCAGGCTGCGTGTCTTGGTGAAGAAAAAAGTGAAAACATGACATGTCAAACATCCCTGTGTGCCATGTCCCCTACCATTGAATGTGATACTTGTAAGTCACCCCTAAAGAAGACAAGACGGCCCTGAGGCATGGTGCTTAGCACTATATGTGAGGGCATACCTGCATGTACAGATATGTCCTTGTGCTGGTCAGTGCCATTACTGCCAGTACAAATGACTAGGGAAGCCATTTTAGACCACGTGCTGGACACTGGTGAAAATGAGTTCCCCAGCTACATGATGGCTTCACTGAAAAAAGAGATGGTTAGGATCAAACATCTCATATTGGCAACCCCATACTGCTGCAGGTGTTGGATTTACCAATACATGCACCCTGACGGCACTTTAGAAGAGCCCCCTGATAACCTACTAGCGTCTTGGGTGCTTGCTGACTTGATTCTGCCAGCCTGCCATCTGAGACACTGTTCTAACCTCCTAGGATGAGAGCCTTTACTCTCAGGAGACTCAGAACAAAAGCCTGGGCAGGAAGATGGTGTGACACCCTCCCACAGGTTGACCTGCTGGTTAACCTTCCTTGAGTGGCAACCCTCAAAGGGCTGCCGCCTTTGAAATGCAAATCTGGCTCCCCTCACAGGAGAGAATGTAGACCCCTTTGTCCAGGATCCCTTTGTCACCTGAAGAGGTGGGAAAACTAGCTAGCCAGGTAGGTGGAACACCACCATGCTAGTACCATCCCTAAGGTGGACTGCTATGAGGTGGACATGAATTTTTAAAAGTAGCCTTCTTTATGATGGCATACTTAGGAATTCTGTGACAGGGTTTTGCGCACTCCCACAGGAAGTGGTCATATAGGGGGCAGAGTGACCCCAAGGGTTAGTGGCCCATTGGTTACTACCCTACACTCCACTAACACCACTAACTTCAGTATTTAGGAGAGTTCCTGGCACCAGAGAAGCAGATTGTGGCCGGCCTAGGAAGAAAAAGGATACAAAGAGCTGTGAAGGCAGAAGAGAGCACCTGACCTGGCCCCAGCCCCACTGACCTGCCTGCCGTTCTCGATCTACTCTGCGCCAAAGTTGACTCATACTGCAGTTGAGTACCTCCAGAAACCTGGGAGAAATGTCTGCTTTCAATAAAGACCAAGACCTCCAGTGAACAGGGGATCTCCAAAGAAAAGGCTCTGAATCCCCCGGAACCGCCAAAGACCCGACACCCAAAGTCACCTCTGCACCTGATGCCTCCGACCTGAGTTGAAGTGGCCCACTGGTACCAACAAGGTTTCCCAACGCCCCAGAGCTTGAGTCCAGCGTGGTCTCACCCCTTGTAGACTCCCCAACATCACCTGCAGCCTCTGCAAACAGGCCCCCCTCGACTGCAACTAATTCCGATAAGGAAACCCAACTAAAGACACCTCTGCATCCATCACCACTGGGCCATGGAGAAGGGGCCCCTTGGCGTGCCTATATCCCCAAGCATTGCAAACCTTCAACCCTCTGTTGGTTCTCCCTGACTGGTCTCCCTGTCCGAGCCTGCAGCCTCTTTCCACAGAGACCGGTCCCCATTAAAACCTATTGTGCTCCTGACGCAGTTTGGCACTATGCATCCGGCCGCCCCGTGCTGCTGCTGGTGTACTGTAGGTGCTGCCTTGGACCTTGCCCACCACTCACCTTAACTCCCAGGGATTGGTCCTGTAAGTCGATATACTGCACTGTTTGCAGAACTTGATTTACCTACCATAGGAATCAGTTGCAGAACTCAAAAATTGTGCTGCCCACTTTTTGAACTGTAAGTAATTTAAAAAAAAAAAAATTCTGATGCCTAAACGTATATAAAGTTACTTGCTACTTTTATCAATTGGTGTGGATCTCCTCCTTGAGTCGTTAATCATTGTGTGTATTTGAAAATGTCTTGCACTTCTCTGTGTTAAGCCTATGGCTGCGTGACCACACTACCCCCTAATAGAGCACTTTGGGATTGCATAGGAAGCCCTGTCCACTCAGAAGGGAACCCCTGGACTCTTTACACGAAATATCAGATTTTTGATACACCATAAAAAGAGCATTCTTCCTACAGGATCATTTCCGTCTTCTAGGTGAAGGTTGAAATCTCCTAGTAGGTTCTTGGAGTTGACGCTGAGGGGGGCAACAAAGACAGCAACGTTTTTGGTGAAAGTGGCTTTTGATTCGGCCGGTAGACGAGGGTTACGGTTAGGGTGAATGTAGCTGAGAGTTTTACCTTGAAGGGTAGGTGCTTCTTTAGGGGGTGTCATTATCCGTGGAGGTGGTGCAGCTGAATTATTCCTTGAATATGATCATTATTCCCCCTCCTGGTTTGTGTTTGCGGTCCTGGTGAGTGATCTTGTGACCTGCTGGAATGGCTGTGGCAATGTGGGGTGCAGGTGCAGTGGTCAGCTACGTTTCCATCAGGAAGAGGAGGTCCGGTGTGTCGTTGTTCAGGATATCTCGGATAGCAGTAGCTTGTTTACTGGGGTGCGTGTTTGTGGGTGGATGGGTGGGTGCAGGAGGTGTGCTGTAGGTGGGTAGTTTGCATTTTGCTGATGTGTGTGTGGATGGTGAGGTGTTGCACATAAACTGGCAGTGAGCGCACAGGAAAGCTCCCTCTATATTGTGCGATGCAGGGGGGTCAGCAGTCGAGGAAGGTGTGTCCTGGTCCAGGGATCCAAGGAATGCTGCGGGGTAGTTTCGAGGGCAGACGAAACAGGGTTTGGGACACTGGTCACGGTCCAAGAGGGGACATGTGCGCGCCAGTGGTGCATCTGCACTGCAGCCGCAATTAAGTACATCCTGGGAGAGGAGAGGAGTGCAGGGGGGTGGGGGGAGGGAGGGGCAGAGCTTAATGGGAAAGACTAAGGTCCGGAAAGACTACGGTAAGGATTGGGGGAGGAGGGAGGAGGTGGGGGTGGGGGTGAAAGGCAGAAAAATGGGCACTGAGAGGCTGAGCACAGCACAAGGGCAAAAGAGATCACAGACCAAAGGCACAGAAGCAGCAGCGGTGCGTCCATTGGGGCGTAGGGGCGTAGCCCCTCTAAGCCTGGACGCACCTGCGGCTGCTGCAGCAGAGAGCTACACACCTAATAAATAAAATACACACAGCGGCGCTTCAATTCAATTGACTCGAGTGTTCGAGTGTTCCGACCGGGACAGACCCGATACAATAGGGAGTGCGCAGGGGGGTGGGGCTGGTTTACAAGTCAACAACGTGAACGTGATGTCACAGTCTGTCTGACTCGACTGCGCATGAGGAATTCTGGAGGAAACTTGCCAGCGCATGCGCTTTAGCCAGGTTAGCGACCGTTAGCCGTCAAGGGGGGGGGGGGGTGTCTTTGGCTGGGCCCCGTTGTGTAAGAATGCGCCAGGGCGAGTAGACTGCGTGACCCCCTAGCCAATCCTGGCGCTTATGCAGCGCCAGGATTGGCTGGGCCACCGCGCCGAAATACAGGCAATCATTAATTGGATGCCGGCGCGTGGGTGGGTGGACTGATTGGCCCTGGATTTGGGGGACGTGCGCCGGTGCGCGCCGTGACATTTACGTTTCCACTAATTGCGCGGCTGACCGTTTGTATAATATAAGTTTCTTTAGGGCGGGGGCTCCCTCTCTGTCTCCTCGTGCGCGCAGGGCCAGCAGACCGTCGTCGTCACTCAGACTCACTGTCAGTGTCCGACCGCTCTTCTTCACTGGACTCGAGTCGTCTCTGATGTAATTGGACTTGGACATCGATCTATGTGAGTGAGAGAAAATCGTGTAAAATCATGGAATATGTGATTCATTGTGTGTTCAGCACGAATCATGCAGACATCACGTGCCTGTTGTAGGGGGGGTATGGTGCATTCTCTCTAGGTTGTAATTGTACATTATGTACGATGGGAAGTGGAAACCCAGCGAACATGTTGCATGATATTTCCACTATTTTGCCTGGAAACCTGTGCCTGATGCGGCAGTGGCATGGCATACTCCTCAGAATGTTTGTGAATTGCAAACAAAATTGTAAACGCACCTTCAGACAGAGGTGTAAAATCCACATATACTTTTACACTTTTGTGTGAATTGGGCCTATAATGTGGTGTATTTTCTCTGAGTGTGTGGGGGTTCACCTTCTATTCTGTGTCATGCACGTGTGAGCGGATTGATGTGGATGGCACTGCGAAATGTGCTAGCGTTTGGGCCAGTACAGAAGCTGCAGAGATAAAGGAAATTGACCTTCCTGTTTGGGCATCATGGCCGTCAGAAGGGGGGCAGCAAAGGAGGCATTATTCCTTAGGCTCGGCACTTTTCAGGGCCCTCAGTTCCTGCTGCAAAATCTATCTATTGATTTAAGCAAGCCCATCTTTTATTAATGTTGAGGTAGTTAACATAGCTGTATAGGTAAATAGCACCAGATGCAGAAGCTGCTGTATTTTGCCTTTCCTTTGAGGATATTTTTTAACCTAAAAACAAGTATTTCTGATCTGTTTGGTCCTGCTTGACATTTTTAACCTGGGCCCTGCAAAAACTTGACAAGCCTGTTTGGTATTATTACATCTATCCCTCTGTCTTGTATTTGAGAACATAAATTATCATTTTGAACCTCCAATTAAGGTCTGTCCTCAGAACACAGCATTGGCTATGTGAATGAAGGGAATTAGGTGCCGAAATCCATTGGCTTAAAACAAAATGTGCTCTTAACAAAAACAGGGGGTACCCAATCAACCACTAGGCATCTGGGTGAATATACATTTAGCAAAATACAAGTGATGCCAATGGTGTTCAATTTGAACGTAATTATTTAAGGACAAGGATACCATCAATTATCCCTCTCCACTACACACATTTACAATGACTTAATCCGATGTCCTACTTTTTTGTTCATCTTATGGTTAAATTTCTAAAGAAACACCAAACACATAAGTGATATAGTTTTTTCTTTTTAGTAATCTTTTCAAAAAAAAATTTTGGGAGTTTTCAGTATTGTAATCATACACATCAAAAATACACAATATCTTTTTTCTTTTGTCAAACCATTTTCAACAAGACATACAGGCAGAAAAACCAGTAACAAAATAACATTTAGACAATTGTTAACCCTTAATCTATGGTTATGTCTGAAGCCCAATAGCTTACAACTAAGGAAAATTGGAAATGTCTCTTATAACCTTAATTCCTTTTTCGAACACCACAATTGTTTTTGGGAGTTGTTGAAGCACAACTCAATGATTTTTTGGCTTCTCAAGTCACTCCAACTCCTCGAGCATATATCTCATATTACTTCCAAGTAAAACAAAGTGTGTCGAGATCAATAATCAACTGTCGACGCGTTTCGGCCTTTCAAACAGTTTCAGGCCTCATCAGGACAATGGGCAAACAAAACAAGCAGTACTTTACCATATTAAATCTGGTACGTATTCCCAGTTTATTATCAAAATTCTTCTTCGCTTTGGTATATCACACCAAGCATCTCATTTGGTCAATCTTCATATTAGCAAAGTAACCTGGCATTGAAATGCGTGAAGAAATCCAACGGTCCGATCTGAACAAAGGTCCGGTCGTAACAACCGACCAACACCGTCAAGCGTCTCCCAGTCACGCCAACTCTTCTCTATAGATTCTTTCTCCCAGTCACAGAGGAACTACCAAACAGCTACGGTCCTGCATGACATTTTTAACCTGGGTCCTGCAAAAACTTGACATGCCTGTTTGGTATTATTACATCTATCCCTCTGTCTTGTATTTGAGAACATAAATTATCATTTTGAACCTCCAATTAAGGTCTGTCCTCAGAACACGGCATTGGCTATGTGAATGAAGGGAATTAGGTGCCGAAATCCATTGGCTTAAAACAAAATGTGCTCCAGTGCTCATCAGTATGTACTGACTGTGGTCCGTGCTTGTAATGCAGACAGGGGAGGTTTTCCACTGGGGGTTTCCTTCCCAATCGACATTTGGCATGAGGGCATGATTTAGGGGTGAGGCTTATATTCAAGGAGGTCCTCCATAGGGACCTTCCAACTTAATCTGTGTAAATGTGGAGCACCTAGTGGCTATCTGTGCTTGGTGGTTTGCAGGGGGTTCAGGTCTTAAGGCCCTCTGCCTACAAAATTTCAGCAGACGTTCACCTGATGAAAGTTAGATTCTGACGGACCTCTTGTGTTGACCGATGGACTCTTCTGATGACAGTGCGTGGCTAGATCAAGTGACTGTAGTGATGCAATGGGATTGAGTCTAGGTTTATTGATGGGTGTTTTGACATGTTTACCACTTAACAGTTTTTTCTGTAAGAAAGATGAGTAGGGGCAGAAATTGCCTTATAACAACTTTACTGCAACTCCTTTTGGAGTATGTTAGTCATCTGTTATTGTTTGGCACTTTTATAGTTGTCCATGAGCAGCATTTTGTAGTCCGGAATTACTTTTCTGGGTGCTTCACTGTATGAAGGAGGGTATATGCAGACTGCCTGGAGAAACCATGCCTTTCTCTGTGGTCTGTATGTGGTTGGGAGTTTGTTTTTGCACCTATTTCTGTAGTGAGTTTAGTATTTGGTCCTCATTCTCACTGAGACAGGCCGTTCTCCGTATGGATGCTTCAGTGTGTGTGGAGGTGCATCAGTGTTGTTTATTTACTGTCAATTGTTATCCCTTGGGCTGTCTGCAGGTGTTCATGACCTTTAATTCTGTAATGCAGGGTCATCGGAGGTGAGCGAGATGGTGTACTCAGACTAAAGGAAGACATAATCCTTCCAGCTGTTTATGTACATGGCCTTCTGTTGTGACGTTGCCCTTCGGCGCACATCTGGCCAGCTACACACATTGTCTTTGAGGTTGTGAAAGTCGCTTTCCGTGTGCGTAGAAATGGTGTTATTACCATGTAACAGCGATAGCATGTAATCCTTAGTCCTTATGCTCTGCAACGGTGCTGTATGCTAATTAGTTTGCGCCCCACCACTTTAAAATCTCACCCACCGCTACTGCACAGAAGGGCAAAACAGAAGGAAAAATGCAGCAACAGCAGAAGAGAGCAAGGGTTCCAAAAAAAGTACCACGCATGAGCTGGACATAAGAAATGCAGCACAGTGTGAGTGATGAAAACAGGCACGAAGGACAGAAAACAGCAGAAAGGCTAAAGATTGTGCAAGTGAGAAAGTGAGAGCACAGAGTGAGTGATGAAACAGGCAGAGAGTACAGACAACGGCCAAAAAACTACAGAGCGGCCAAGTGAAAGAGCGAGAGCACAGAGTGAGTGGGTCAAACAGGCAAGAGTGCAAAAAGAGTACAAGGGAAGAACCGAGTTGGTGAGAAGGAAAGAGAGCATAGGCTAGAGAAAGAGAAAGGAGCAAGAGTGGGAAAGAAGCAAAGAGCTGCAGAGCTGAAGTTACTGGGGCAGAGGCCGGAGCCTCCGCCACGGGTACCAGGACCAGGAGGGCCTTGACTGGTCCAGGTAAGTCCAGGGATGGCAGTGACTTGGCACCTGCTTAATCATTTTGCAAGAAATGTGTGAATTTTCTCCCTGTCGGATTAAGGCCCCACCAACTGTGCCGGCTGGGGTTCCAGTTTCTGATCCAGCTCTTGAGTCTTTCAGAGTTTCTCAATATTTGTGCACCGTTCAAAATAGGCTGGGACCTATCCATTGCTAAGTCCTGTATACAATTATAACCTCCTCCCCACATGGTTGGTGTTTGGGCAAGCTCTATTTCTCCTTGTTTTTCCTTTTTCTCTGTGAGCTGCATCCTGCAGCACATGTAGAAAGAGGAAAATACCTGTTATGACTGACTGTTTTTGTGCAGGAAGATGTTCCTTCCTGCACAAAAACAATCACCCCTAGAACACCGACACCCTAGCACCATCCTGCATAGGCACATGGCAGCCATTGTGCGCCAGCACAGGGAAAAAGAACAGGAATGTGCTGTATCTTGCAGATACGGCGCATTCCTGCCCTTTTCCATTGACGCACAGCAGCGTAGCAGGAAGGCTTGCTGCGCTGCTGTGCGTCAAAATATTGTAAATGAGGCCCTAATTGTGTTGAATAGTACAGGTGCTATTTCCACCTTCTTTGAGTGATAGCGGTGTCTGATTTCGTGAAAGTGTGTTTACTGGTGGCATGCTATGTCCAGATCCCTCCTGCACACATAAGAGCATATTTTTTTTATTACATCTCCCTTTCCTGTAATGTTCGATGTAGGTATTCTATACCAAGTTGTGAGCATATGTGTTAACTATAACTATCACTGTTGAGATCATTGTGGTCCTTGCAGGTGTGCGAAAAAGGTTGTTTCTTTTCGGCTTAGGAATTCAATTTATTTGCATACAAAGTGCATATGTTTACATTGTTCCTTACCTGCGTGCCCTGATCTGCACTGCAGGGATCACACTCGTTCTGCTAGGTCTTTCACTTGTTGTTGCAGCTCCCAAATTGCCGGCTGTGCCTCCATTAAGGCTGAAAATGTTTCCGTACTCTGCCTGATAGTTTCTGTTGATCCCCCGGTGAAATAGAGACCTACAGGGCCTCATTTTCAACCCCATTGCGCTGCTGGTGCACTGTAACTGAGCCCCTTTCATGCATTACTCTGCGTGTAAAGGGCGTTCCATGGGTGTTCCACGCAACATCCATGGAACCTGACACATTCCCGGATTTACAACGTTTTGCAAAGAAAGGAATGCGTCAGAATCTGCGTAGGAGTGGCCCAATGAGGAGAAATAATTTAATTTCTACTCTATTTTTCCTCTTTCTATGCGCGCTGCATTCTGCTGCATGCATCGAAAGAGGAAAATGGCACCAATGATTGTTGACAACAATCATCCCCGCAACGCAGGCGCCGTGGCAAAATGACGCAGGGGTACCTGCAGTGGCGCAACACACTGCAGTGTGCGCCAGCACAGGGGAGAAGGACAGGAGTGCTGTTTCTTGTAGATATGGCTCATTCTTGCTCTTTTCTTTCGACGCATGGCGGCGCAGCAGGCAGCCTGCTGTGCTGCTTTGCATCAACATTTTGTAAATGAGGCCCAAAGTGTCAATATTATTTTCTAGGGCCCTGTGCGATTTTCCTAATGGCTGTACGCGTGTTTCCTAATGGCCCCTGCGAATGGTGTCCATTTTGTCTTGTTGATATTCCTTGTTTCTTATCTAGATGTCTCTATCGAGGTTGTTTATTGAATTTACTCTAATTTTCTGGGATTTCAGTTTTTAGCATATTTTGGATTTTTGGTTCTAGGTCTGCTCTTTGCTCTGATGTTGGGTGCGGGAGGGATCAGGTGTTGTCAATTTGTCACAGTGGGTTTGTTTATCTGTGTACTGTGTACAGTGGAGTACAAGCCCAACATTCTCACAGAAGTCCTGCATTCTCCTTCTTCGATTGTGGAGCCAACTCTGCCGTTTACTGATGCCTTGTCAGATCCAATTAAGGAGGTTTGGAAGAGGCCGTTGTCTGCTCCTGCAGTTTCAAGGGTTATTGCAAGGCGCTATAGGGATATAGTTATGGTGCCGTGTGCTGGGGGTGGTGAGTTGCTGCACCCAGGATGCACTGTGATGACGCGTTGCTGCACTGCAAGTTTTCAATGACTTATTTTACTGATCGTAAAAGAGTTTCATAAATTGTTTCACAGGCCCAAGGAAGCCGATAAAAGACGGTGGTTGAATAGTGCTCACAAGGAGTCATAAAGCGCCTGGAAGTGCAGTTTATGGTCACCGCTGTATGCGACACTTGTTCATCAGTTTCTTCCTCCCCCCTCGGTTGCTAGGAGACTTCAGGCTCACCTCAGAAGCACCGGCAGAACTGACACCTCTAACATCCCCTACACGGCGTTCAATAGAAACACAACAACAAGGCCAGACCCTGCCTACGGCGCATCAGTTTCAGCGGCTATTAATTGAAGGCCTTCGATTGCCTGCGTCTACTTCCGCTTCCTTAAACAAACAACAACACGAAGATTGTCAGGTCTGGGGGGTTTCCAAGTTCAGCGGAGGACAAAGGAGAAAAGAGACTTCTTGTAGAAGGAAATGGACTCTAAAGCGTCTCTGAATGTTCCCTCGGCAACGAGGTCGTCTGAGGCAGAAGCAGGCATTGGATCTGTGACAAAATCTATCCACTTCCCCTCCCCGAGGCGGTTTAGCAGACGGACGCCGCGGGAATGGAGACGCGCCCGGCACAGTCTGGGACTCGTGGCGCACACCTGACCGCCGGGGGCCTGTCTGGCTGGCTGCCATAAGCTCCACGCCAGCTCACGCTCTTGCTCCTCAGAGGAGAGCCCGGCTCCCCTTAATTTCTTTTTCTCATCTCACTTACAGGAAGCTACACGCTCCTTTAAATAACCAATCCCCGGGTGGTATATTTAGTGCTGGGCGCTGTAATGCCTGTCTCCGGAGGTTCCCTGCTCTGAAATGTGAACTGTTCTCGCAGGGCTGGCTGTGCGAACATGAGTTTTAAGTAACCCTCGGCCCCTCCCTTCGCCAGCTCTTTCCTCTCACCTCCACTAACACCTAACAATTCCATCACGCATTATGAGTTTGACTTTTGAGGATGATGGGGAAATGAGGTCAACGAAATCTTTAAGAAAAAGAACAATTACCATAATGGAGTCATGTTTCTGGTAACACAACGAGTTTCACAACTAAATGAATGAATTCGAAGATTATAACGTGAAAATTCAGCATGTGTGTATTGCCTGAGACAGATATGCAAAAGACAAACAGATGATGGATGAAATGCCGAATAAATCAAACATTCGCTCCCAGTCTTGATCTGGGTCAATCCATCATCCTTTTGCTCACCAGGCCACCCCAGTTTAGACCCAACCATATGCAAATCAGTCAGTCAGTCAAAATACTTTATTTTCGATAAATTAATATCATAAAAAGACATAGGCAAAAATACAATCTTATACAAACAACAACACATAATTATACATCATCAGATCTTAATTAATTTACATTCTCTAGTTTTATACAAAAGGAAAAAGATAAGAAACACATTATATAACAGACTAAACATTTTTTTTTAAAGTATTAAAAAGAGGTCAGTAAGTTAAAACCATATATACATATTGCATTTCAGGATATTAATTCATGTTGTAAAACATTTTCCTATGACCAGTATTTGATTTCATCACTTATGGGGTCATATTTGTTATATTATCGGGCAACATACTTTTCTTGATCCTAACAGCCCCTACTAAAAAACTCGCAACATGGAACATAATCCTGGGGTCTGTAATAACTGTAGGAACAGGAGCGCTGGCCTAACCTGCATAAAACCTGCCTCCTTTAAGATAGGGATCAAGTATTTCCTTCTTGGTGCCGTGTAGTGATCACAGAACATTAAGAAATTGCGGGGCATATTACCAACAACTAGCGATCATTTTTGTCTCTAACTTGTTTAGAGACAAAAATTATCGCCGCACATCGGCGATTTTTATCGCAGATAAACCTTGCTATTAACAAGGTTTATCGCAAATGCGATAAAAAACGGCCGAAATGCATGAATATCGCTGAAAAGTCAGCGATATTCATGCATTATCGAGCAAATGCTCTTAGCCATGTTATCCACCTCCCATTGGATAACATGGCTAAGAACTGCTCAGGGCAGGTGTTAGCTTTTGGAGATATTCCCGCTTAGCGTGAATATCTCCAAAAGTTGGTAATAGGAGATAGCGATGTTAGCGACTGTTTTCAATCTCTAACATCTTGGCACGCCCACTTTGCATCTCATTAGTGATAAATATCACTGACATGCAAAGTGGGGCCCAAGATGGTCGCTATCTCCTACTAGCTGTCGCTAACTGGTGTTAGCGACAGCTTGGTAATAGGGAGATCATTTTATCTCCGCTTTCTTGGCTTTAAAGCCAAAAAAGCGGAGATAAACCCCCTTGATAATATGCCCCCTAGAGTGTTCTGGATTGAAAAATTGTCACAGGTACACGGCATAGCATTTTCGGGAGTACTCCAAGTTGAGAAATGTCCGAGAGTTAAATGTATCAAATTGAACCGAAAACGGGTCAAAAGAAAGCGACGAAAAGGTTGATTTACAGTAATTAGGTATGATTCTGGTCCAGCATGAGTGCTCAGAATAATACTAGTCCGCACTGTTGGTTTTTCGAGCTCTACTTGTTCCCTTTCCAGCCTTAAAGCTTCTCCCATCAGGCCTTTAATAAGCTCAATATCTTTAACAGTTATAGAGGTCAGGGAAGAAAAGAGATCTGGTCTCCCCACTTTAACAAGACAGTTCTTAATGTAGGCTAGCCACTGGATTTTATTTACTCTGTCCAGTTGCAAGCAGTCTTTTAGAATAATATGATTAAGGGGAATTTCTTGGTTCAGCCATGTCTTTAACCAAGCCAGAACAGGAGCCACTTTAATCAGGTCTGAAATATAACCTAAACCAAGTTCAGTGTGAACTATATATGTTGAGGAGGACTGTGGTACAGAGAGAACAGCTCTTAAAACATTGTTCTCAGTAATCTGTAAATTTTCCATGGAACAATAGCCCCATATAGCGCTTCCATATGTAGTAACGGGAAAGACATTTAGCTTTATACATTTTTAAAAGAGATGCTACTGGCCTTGCTCCCAGTTTTTTTGAAAAGCCCTGCAATGCAGAAGAAGATCTGGCAAGGGAGATGTTCCTATTTTTTATCTGGGGGCCCCATGTGCCTCTGTCATCAAAAGTGATACCTAGATAAGGGAAAGTGGCAACCCTACAAAGTTCTTGTTTGCCACAAGTAAATGTTTTTGTGAGCTTATTTTTTGTACCCTTACCCAGTATCATTATTTGAGACTTTTTTACATTAATTTTTAGGTCCAATGACCCCATGAAGTCCTCAAAGGCATCTAGGAGTCTTTGGAGACCGACACCAGTGCGCGAGAGCAGGACGGCGTCATCCGCGTATAGGAGAACCGGGATTCCCAGTTCTCCTATACGTGGGATGTCAATAGATGCCTCTGTAAGTGCTGGTTCCAGGGCATTTATGTAGACTGTAAATAAAAGAGGGGCCAAAATACACCCCTGCCTAACCCCCCTTTCTGATTTAAAGTGGCTCGTGCAACGCCCCTCCTGGGTAACTCTGACCGAGGCTATTAGGTCAGTGTGTAAATCTGCTAAAAGGCAAACAAGTGCCCTATCTAATCCTATCTCAAGCAGAATTCTCCATAATTTAGCGTGGTTTACCAGATCAAAGGCTGACAAGAGATCCATGAAACCTAAGTACATGGACCCCTCTTTAGCCCTTGTATACTTTTCTACCAACAAGTGCAAATTAAGGCCTTGATCTATTTTGCTCCTTTTTGATCTAAAGCCATACTGAACGTTTGATAGGACCCTATTTTCTATTAACCAATCATTCAGTTTTGATAAAATAATCCGGCCCAGTATTTTCACCGATGAATCTATTAATGAAATGGGTCTGTAACAGGATGGGTCTTGCCTGTTACCTTTTTTAAAGACCGGTATAATGATGGATTTTTTCCAGGAATCCGGGATTGTATCAGATGAAAGAGCATTAAAAACATTACATAAGACCTTAGACCAAAATTTCGGCGGCACTTTTAAAGCCATCCCCTGGTACCCCATCGGGACCCGGTGCCTTATTTTTTAAGGTCAGATCTATCGCCTTTTCCACTTCTGTGGCAACAAAAATAACGGCATCCACAGGGGTAAATGGTGTGATTTCCTCAGCTTCTGTGATAGGAATAGAAGTGGTGGCACTGCTAGCTTCCGAGTATATTTGGCTAAAATGTTCAATCCAGCCCTCATCTGGAATATTTGCCTCTAGGGGGGTATTTTCTTCATTCGAAAAGAGTGGCTGGTTTATAATTTTCCAAAAAAGGCCACTATCTTTTAAAGTTTCTGGTTCAAGAAGTTGGGCCAAAGCATTGTCTTTTAGGACCCTCTTCCTTTCCAGGATAGTTTTTTTATAAGCAATCCTAGCATTAGCGATATCTGCGCGGTTCTTAGGGATGGCTTTCAGAGTTTTTTAATAGCACGCCATGCGCTTTTGAGCATTTCCTATCGAACCATCTTTTTCCCTGTAGCGGGGGCTGCCTCGATTTTTTCTGCAGACTTTGGTTAATTTCAATACAGATATTATCAAATGCTGCTATAACATCCTTACATTCTATTCTGTTCGCTAAGCATATTGCAACTTCATCCTCCACTTTGGACAAGACCTCTTGAAGAAAAGTTTCAGGGACTATTTTTGTCCATTTCAGCCTACGGTTTTGATCTTTTACCATAACATTTTGTCCCCCTCTAACTTTTACTGATTTTAAAGAAATTAAATCCGAATGCATCATTTCAATTAAAACAGGGTTATGATCGTGTTATGGCTGTCTTTTTGCTAGCTCTTTGGAGAAGGAGAATGATGGAGAGTGACTCAGGCCTATCACCCCCATAGCATAGGGATTAGGCCGATAGACAGGGACCCTGTCTTATATACATAAAGGCATTTGCGTGTTATTTTCCTTAGAGTAAGGCTTATGAATTTAAGTGAGGGGTTAGATATATAAGTATTAGTCATGATTCACTCATTTGCTAACATGCCGATCTGTTTTTCATGGAGCTATGCATATTATGGGCTCCGTAGGCCTTAAACGAGACAGACTCCATTTTGCTTTCTGCCCGGTAGCTCGAGAAGGCTTTCTAGGTTAAGTGTAATGTTTTAGTTTCAAGCTGTTGTTCGCTTGGAGAGAACCGGTTCAGGCTGACCCTTATCGAAGGAATGTATTTTTCTCCACTCCGAAGACACAACTTCAGGCCGGCCGGCTGGGAAAGTGTCCTTGGTACGGGGAGGTACAAGAATTTGGTGGGCGGCAGGTTACTGGCCGTGAATTTCCATGAAGGAACGGGCTTTGATATTAGCGAAGGTGTTAGTCTTTTTGTCAGTTAGTCCGTAGGCGGCATCTAGCCGTTAGCATCTCTGCCATTATTCATTTTCATGGTGGACAAGTCGCCATCTTTGAAGTCGGAGAAAGATTTAAGACCGAAACTCTCTGAGATAGACTGAACGAGAAGTGGCGCGGAGCGCACTGATACAGAGAGAGAGAGACGGTAGTTAATAAACAGCAAGGTTCCGAGGTCCTGAGGGAGAGCAGACGAGGTTGAGCCTAGCGGTGCAGACGTGTACTTGTGACGGCTGAGGGTGACTGCAAGGCGAGCCAGGACCCAGAGACGAGACAGGAGCCTAGATGACTGCCGAATCCAGATTTCCCATTAACCAGGTGATGTCCGACCAATACCTGTAGTATGTGCACTCTAACCTTTATCTTTTATTTCCTTTGCAAATGTAATGCTGCATAGTAATGTGATTTATGTCTATTGTTAATAAATATCCTAATTCATATAGAATTATCGTGTACCTGGTGCTTATGTTCAATCTTGGTAAACGACATTCCTAGTCGAGCGCTATTTAGGTGAACGGATGAGAAATCCCGATCAGGTAGATGGTAATCGAATAAAGAGGGAGTGAGTGGACCTTTGATGCCAAAAGCAAGAAGTACACTATATAATCTGGACCCATATTCAAAGTTATTATTTTAGTTTTGTCCCAAGTAGATTGCCGAAATATCATCCCAATAATGGTTCATAGGAATGTGGTCGTCGTTGATATGCGGCGTTAATGAGAGCGTCGGGGAGGATACCGACGTGTAAATCCACCAGATTGTGGCTTAAATAAGTGAGAACGTCAGGAGGGACACTGACGCGTAGTTTCGCAGGATCGCGAACAATTTGGAAAAGGGAGCATTGGGTTCTGCAGGCCCGTGTGTAGACACACCGGATTGTGTGTCAGATCTGCCCTAGGGTAGAACGGTCTGGGTCGGGGTGACCGCGAGGCCAACTGATGTGAATAAGATATTGTAGAAAATCCGTATATGTATATTGTCATTCCCCATTCTTAGGTGCAACCTGTATATTTATCTGTATATCTACTCATTGTGAATACGATCTAAGAAGGGAAGGTGAGTACGTTTTGGCTGGGTCACAGGGGCCCCTGGGGGCTGATCCCATCTAAACAGAAAATCCAGCCATTACATCTGGCGTCACGAACTGTTTACGAAGCCTGTGTGCATTGTGTTGTTTTCATCTCGTTGGTTTGCGCTCGGCTTGTACGTATAAAATTTTGTTTATAATTGTGTATATAATTTTTTGTGTGTCATTATGTTTGCGAAAAAATCATCGTCGGTTTTTAAATTACCGATCCAGATTCCCGGCTGGGAGTCTACGCCTTACGAGGCTTTGGCCCGTGAGTGGGCTGATTCTACTGGTTTGAGTGAAAATTGGTCTTCATTCTTGGAGCAGGCGGAGCCTGCTGATGTGATTTCGTGCCTACAGAAAGCGCCAGTAGTGAAGGGTGATGAGCTTCCTATTTTAGGACGCAGAGGGTGGATTATTCTTAATGCATACAGAATATTGCATGAGAGGTTTGTTCAACTACAAAAACAGTTTAAAGATTCGGAAGGACAGTGTGTCGAGTTGCAAAATGCGCACACTTTGTTGCGTTGTCAAAATAAATTGCTTGCCGATAAACTTGAAACATATCAGACCATTGCCGAAAGAGCTGCGGTCCGTATTGCACGGTACAAATATAAACATCGTCGTGGACGTGTGTCTTCACGCAAAGTGCGTATGGTTGTAGCAAAAGCTGGAATGGATTGGAACCCCGATGAGTGGGACGGTAATATCTGGGATTCTCATACTTCTGACTCCTCGGCAGAGGAGGGTGACAAGCGCGAGTCTTCTCGCTCCGGACGTGATTGTAAATCTGCTTCGTGCATTGATTTGACTACCGATGGTGACCGTGCTCGTTCTTCCCGTGCGGATGACGTAGCTTGCCCTGATTGTTCTGTTAAATCTAAGATGCGGGCTTCCTCGGAAGCTCTTCCCGCAGTTTCTGCTCACCCGATCTTTCGACGGAAATTACAACAAGCCCCCGGTAATCCGGGTGGTATCGCTCTTGACTGTATTGAAGATTTTACTCAGCAGGAGATCAGTGACATCCTGCAACGATTTAAACAACGGCCTGGTGAGACCTTGCTTACCTGGATGGTGCGTCTTTATGAGCTTGGCGCTTCCGGTATTATGCTCGATGCTGTTGATTGCTTACGATTTTGCTCTTTGAGTTCTGATTCTACTATTCAGGACCATTTTCGGAATTATAATGGTAATGTCCAAACTTCTTTGCTCCAGCTTGCGTCTGATGGCTGTAATCATAAATATCCAACTGAGTCTGATTGGCCCTCTGATGAAAAGCTGTGGTATACTCTGCGCGATGCGTCGCAACGTTTAAAGGAAGAAGTCATGAAAACGTGTATCTTCCTTAGTACTGCTGACAGGTTATTGGATGGTCTTTTAACATCTTCTGTGCGTAACCGCATTATACGTACTTCTCCTGTTGCTTACAAGCAGGTCATGATGACATTATTGATTAACCAAACTGGCAATCCTTTGTCTGCTGTGCTCGAGTCTGTTCGTCAGCTTGGTGAGCTGGGTGAATGGTTTAAACCTGAAAGACAATCCCGACCTGAGGGTCGTACTGGTGGGGACTATAAGTTCTCTAGACGTGACATGTTTCTTGCTCTCATTGCTGATGGTGTCAAAAGGGAAGAGATTGATGGTGAACCTAATAATATCCTATGGGATATGTTTCGTAAGCGTGGTTTGGATCGAAAGGAAGGTGCCCGTCGTGTGCGAAAGAATGAGTATGATCGTGGTTCGGATGACAGTGGTGATGAGAGACGACGTGTGAATTCTGATCGCCGTGATGATCGGCGCCATGAACGTGGTGGTTCCCCCCGCCGTAGTGATGGGAGGGGGAGAGAGGATGATCGTGAGAGAGGAAGAGATGATCGTGGCTCTAGCAGACGTAGAGATGCAAGGAGTTATTCCCCTGACGTAAGAAAGAGGGAGGATCGTAACAGACTCTCTGATCGTAACTCACAACTTTTTGAACCCGATACTAATCCGTTTCGTACTGGAGACGGATATGAACAAGAAATTCTGATACCCAAGAAAACTGAGAACATTTACCCTGATCTGTCTTGGTTGACGGAACGCAGGAAAAATGACTAGGAAATAGGTCAAGCTCCGGTACGCAGGTGGGCCCACAGAGATTACAGACCCTATGTAGATATTGAGATTTTTTGGAAACATCGTAATATCCAAAGGGCCCGAGCGTTAGTTGATACTGGGGCGGAGGCCACTTTAATTCATGGTAAGTCAAGAAAATTTCATGGACAGTCTTTCACAATTACCGGTCTGGGTGGTAAAGAAACACCCGCAGTTCAAACTGCACTTGAAATTAAAATTGGTAGAATTCCTCGTAGAGAATACTCTGTGTTGGTTGTGCCACTTTTGGAATACATTATTGGAATTGACATTTTGAAAGGTATGACTTTGCATTTGGATGATGGTTACTATCAATTTGGTACTAGACAGTACATTTCGACCAGACCCGTACGGGTTGGCCGTTTACGCATGCCACCTATTAAGATCCCTTTAGCGACGAAAGTGATTTCTCAGAAACAATATCGCATCCCAGGTGGTCATGAAGAAATTACAGCTACGATTCAGGATTTGGTTGACGCGGGAGTCATTACTCCGGTTACATCTGCTTGGAATAATCCTGTTTGGCCCGTGCGCAAAAGTGACAACTCTTGGCGCATGACTGTTGATTATCGAGAATTGAACAAACATACACCTAAATTGACTGTTGCAGTGCCTGACATTGTTACATTGATTGAGAGAATTCAAAAGCATCCAGGTACGTGGTATGCTTCCATTGACATTGCTAATGCTTTCTTTTCAATTCCGATTGCCCCCGAATGCCAGGAACAATTCAGTTTTACATGGAATGGACGTCAAATGACGTTCCGGAGTCTTCCTCAAGGCTATGTACATAGTCCTACGATCTGTCACCGGCTGGTGGCGGAACATTTGTCTGAAGTGCCCACGACTCCACAAGTTCAGATTTGTCATTATATTGACGACATTTTGATTCAAGGTGAAACGCAAGACCAGGTACAGTCTCATTTAGATCAGATCATTGACTGTTTGCGAGCAAAAGGTTGGGAAATTAACCCTGACAAATTACAAACTCCATCCCAAGCTGTAAAATTTCTAGGAATTAATTGGCATGAGGGTCACAGAGAGGTGATTCCACAGGTTAAACGAAAAATACTTGATTTTGCTGTTCCCAGAAATAGGAAAGAGGCACAATCCTTTATCGGATTGTTTGGATTTTGGCGTCAGCATATTCCCCATTTGAGTCAGATCTTGGCTCCATTGTATCGAGTCACTCGTAAAAAGAATGCGTTTGAATGGGGCGAACCTCAACAGACTGCTTTTAATTTGGCTAAAGAAGCTATTCAGTATGCTTTGGATTTGTGGCCTGTGAGTGACGGTGATGTGGATTTGAATGTGTCCGTGGAAGGTCTGTATGCCAATTGGAGTTTGTGGCAAAAGCAGGGCAGACAAAAAGTGCCATTAGGTTTTTGGACCAAAAAGTTACCAGAGGCTGGTGAGCGTTACTCACCTTTTGAAAAACAGTTGCTTGCTTGTTACTGGGCTCTGGTGGATACCGAGCAATTGACTTTAGGCCATGCTGTAATTTTGAGGCCTGAAATTCCCATCATGCAGTGGGTTTTGAGTTCACCGAAGTCCCATCGAATTGGACATGCTCAGGAGGCTAGTGTGATTAAATGGAAATGGTACATTCAGGACAGGGCACGTGTGGGTCCGAAAGGTGTGGCGGTTTTACATGAGCGAGTGGCGCAGGCGCCCTCCAATGAGGCTGAAAGTGAGTGTTCGGTTCCCGTAGTGCAGGAGTCTCCCGTGAAGTGGGGTAAATCATTTGATGATCTGTCCGCGGAGGATAGAAAACATGTGTGGTTTACGGATGGTTCTGCGAAGTTCATTGGTGACAAGAGACATTGGAAGGCTGTCTCCTATAACCCGATTACACAGAAATTATTGAGCACAACTGGAGACGGTAAGAGTAGTCAATATGCTGAACTCTATGCGGTTTACCAAGTTTTGAAACAGGAGTTACCAGGTACATGTCATATTTTCACTGATTCTTGGTCCACTGCAAATGGACTAGCGGTGTGGCTGCCTACGTGGCACTCGCATAATTGGGAATTGCATTCTAAGGAGTTGTGGGGTAAGGAGTTGTGGCAAGATATTTGGGAACTGCTTCCGCAGAGTACTGTAACAATCTTTCACGTGGATGCTCATACTCCAATCGACTCCCTTGACAAATTTTTCCATAATATTGCAGATGAACAGTCTAAAATTTCTGAGGCAGTGGTTGACATGCAAGATTCTGATTTGGCGGGATTGGCGAAATGGGCCCATCAGAAAGCAGGACATTTTGGAGAGAAAGCCACTAACAGGTGGGCTGCTGATAGAGGAATTTATATTCCCTTTTCTTTAATTAAAGATGCCATTCTACATTGTCCCATTTGTCAGCATTCTAGAAAGAAAGAGGTGCCTCAAATTGTTCGAGGCCACTTACATCGAGGTAAATTGCCCGCCCAAATTTGGCAGATTGATTATATTGGTCCGCTCCCCATGAGCAGAAATTGTCAATACATTTGTACAGTGGTTGATACTTATAGTGGCCTTTTGGTCGCTTTCCCTTGCAAGAATGCTACCCAAGTGAATACAATTAAAACCCTGGAGCTCATTATTTTATACTATGGTGTCCCATTCCAGATTCAATCGGACAATGCATCCCACTTTCGTGGAAGATTGGTGCAGGAATTCTGTATAGAGAATAATATAGACTGGGTGTTTCATATTCCATATTATCCACAAGCTTCAGGACTGATTGAGAGAATGAATGGCTTGTTGAAAGAACAGTTGCGCAAGTTGACTGATGACCGTTACAGCCAGTGGAGAGATGTCCTACTTCAAGCCTTATTGATTTTAAATAATCGTCCTTTGTTACATGCTGAATCTCCTTTAATGCGTTTGTTTCCTCCACATGTTGATGCAAAACCTAATTCTGTTGCGACCACTGTCACATATTGAGAAATTACCCCCGGTGCTTTGGCTCCATGTAGAGCAACCCCAGGTTCCGCAGGCCTCGACCTGCATGCATTAAATGATGCACACTTCCCAGGAAAAGATCGAATCATTGTTGAAACTGGCATTGGTGTCTCTATACCTGCCGGTAGTTTTGGATTAATTGCCCCTAGATCTGGCCTGGCCCTGAAAGGTGTACAAGTACTCGGAGGAGTGATTGACAGTGATTATCAGGGAGAGATTAAGGTTCTCTTGCTTAATAGCAGTGAGACTGACTTATTGATCAAAAAGTCTGACCGTGTTGCTCAGTTACTGATTATGCCTGTCTTCAGTGGTGAGATCAAGAAAGGCTCTGCCCCGACGTTGCTAACTGTGCGAGGACAAAAAGGCTTCGGATCATCTGATCTTCCTGGAGCTAAAATATGGGTGCAATCGCCTAAAAATCCTCCTGAACAGGCTGATATTATTGCGACCGGTCATGACAACACCGTTTTGGTGATGAAGCCAGGGAAAGATGGCTGGGAAGCTGTCCCAGCTGATAAATGTTACTTACGAGAATGATTAAGGCCTGTGTTTGTATTCTTTCAGATCATTCTTTGGACTGCTGCTGCGGGATGTGTCGGCGTTGGACTCCTTTTGGCTTGCTACGCCGGGAGAGGAGAGGATCCACCGACGCCGAGTGATGGGATAATAAGAGCCGCGCGGTCCGCGTGGCGCACCTCGTCGAATTTTTGGATTACACTCGCGAAGCGGGTGACGAACTCTCCGCATTTTTGCCTTACCCCCATGAAGTCCGTCACTGACATTTTATCGACCTGTTTGGTTGCTGTCCCTGCATCTACTGAAACTTTGCATCATGTGTTTAATGTATCCAATGCCCGACCTAATGTTATTCTGGGCGATTTCGCGGCCCATGAATTTTGTCCCTCATGTACTCTTCTTCCGGACCTGGATGTCCCTATTAATTCCAGAATTACTACCTTTAATATTACCCCTGGTGATCTTTGTTTCATGATGACCTGCAACCCTAAGGCCATCTCTGAATGTCTGCGGTTGAAACTCCAAGCCGCTACTACTTTTTCATTTCATCAACGTTTGCTATGTTCAAAGAGACTTCCTAATTCGTGCCTTTCAGTGAAAAACAATATGACCTGTAAAAGTTTAGTTGTAGCCACTAGCCATTATCGTTCAATGTTATTACCAGCTGGATGGCTCTTTTCCTGCGGGAATTCATCTTGGCCCTATATTCCTGCGAATATTTCTGGTGGCCCATGTGCCATCACTAGATTAAGTTTGCTAATGTTTTCTTCACATCCCCCTTCCCATTCTCGTATTGTTCGAGACTCTATGTCATTACATGAAGACTGTGATTCCTCTGTTCATCTTTTTTCTAGATCAGAATATCTTGGTTTAGCTTTTTCTATTATTGGTGTTCCGGCATTGGCCGTTTATAATGCCAAAACAATCGGCAAAATGGCCTGCTGGATGGTCAAATCGATCAACCAAACATCTACTGTTTTATCAGATTTATTATTAGATTCCCAAGGTGAACGTAGAGCTATTTTGCAAAACCGTGCAGCAATCGATTATTTGTTGTTAAAACATGGGCACGAGTGCTCTGAATTTGAAGGTCTATGCTGTTTTAATTTATCTGACCATTCTAAAGATATCCAATCCCATATTAATAAACTCCACGACTTGACTGCAGAAATTAGAGAACATATAGATCAGGGTTTCTTTGACTGGCTTTTTAACTGGCTCCCTGACATGCATTTTTTACGACAAATTTTGGGAGGGGTTATTGTTGCTGTTTGTATCCTTATAGCAATTTGTTGCTTTATTCAGTGTATCCCTTCCCTGCTACAATTTTTTAGACTTACTAAGGCTCATAGATCAGTTAGTTTTGTTTCATATTATTCGTCTACTGACGTTAGTTCCATTTAGTTTGTGGTTAATAGACTGGAGTCAAGGGGTGTAATGTTATGGCTGTCTTTTTGCTAGCTCTTTGGAGAAGGAGAATGATGGAGAGTGACTCCAGCCTATCACCCCCATAGCATAGGGATTAGGCCGATAGACAGGGACCCTGTCTTATATACATAAAGGCATTTGCGTGTTATTTTCCTTTTTTTTTTTTTTGTTAAATCTTTTTATTCACAGAATTTTTTTAAATTATTTCCACCCTCTGGAGCACAGAGGGGACATGGAGCAAACAATACAGAAAAACCAATTGTATATTCATATAGGGTTTACAACATATGTTTTAACTAAAGAAAAAGAAAAAGAACAGAAGAGAAGAGATATTTTCTTAATAACAACCCTCCATATTGGGGTAAGTTCCATCTAGTTATACATACACATTAACTTCAATTGCATACTATACATGTTATTCGTTGTTAAACCCTCCCTTTTTTAATATATACATATACATTTTCCTATACACACAAATACAGTTTATATACAAATTATATACATATACATTTCCTATGCAGATCATTCTTCTTCCTTCCATTTCGTTATTATCCCCCATATTTCCAGACCTATTTTCCTCAGCCTTTTCCCTCTTCTGGAGTAGATCGCTTTTTCTAGATTGTATATACTCAACAGCCTGGCTAACCATTGTTGAAATGATGGAGCCAATTGGTCTAACCATGCAGTGGCAACACACAGTCTGTATACTGCCATAGCCACAAAGATGAAATATTCCCCTGTCTCCACACCATTATTTCCATCTACACCTAGCAAAATAATCGCAGGTGTTAGGTTAACAGGTAATTTTAATGCCCTATGTAGAAACAATTCTATATCTTTAAGTACTATAGCTAAGCTCGGACATGTTGCAAACATATGGATTGAGTCTGCGACTGCGCTTGTACATCTGGGGCAATTTATGCCAGTTGTCGCTCCCCACTGTGCCAGTTTAGCCGGGGTATAATATAGCCAATACATAGTCTTGTAGTGTTGTGCTTGTAATGACGCAGAACATAAAATATTCACCCCTAGTTCTAATGATGTGTTAAAGCACTCTTGTTCTACACCCAACTTCATTGACCAAATTTCCCCCCATTTAGCCAGGTCGTCTGGCCTTTTTTCGTTTAACTCAAGATAGAACCTTTTGATTGTGCAATCTACTCCAGACCCTATTATCTCTAATATGTTGGTTTTTTCAAATCCACATGCACCCCCTCTTTTACTTTGTAGACAGCTTCTTACTTGCAAATATTTGAAGAAGTGTTGTGTTGACAAATTATATTTTTTCTGTATTGTTGCAAATTGTTTCACCCCTTGTGTCCCCATTACATCCCCTAGTTTTCTTATCCCTTTCCCATACCATTCTATAAAAACTGGATCAGAAAATATATCTCCCGAAAGTAACATATTCTTGTATAACCTTGTATACCTATTAAACTTCCCTAAGCCAAACTTTTTCATAAAAGCCTTCCATATTTTATGTGCGCCCAGTAAAGTCTTAAAGCGTGTTCTTTTGAAATATGCCGTGTCAAAGTTTTTCAAAAAAATATCTTTTATCTCTTCACCCATCAGTATACCATATACCGCTAATGACCCTAAATGATCTTCCCCTTCCACTTCGGCTCCTCCTATTAACCCTACCATATACTGCAGGGCAGCTGCCCAGTAATACAACTTAATGTCTGGCAACGCCCATCCTCCTCTTTCTCGCGGGAGTGCCAGAAACCTTGCTGCTCTTCTAGTTTTACCCTTGGACCATATAAATTTATTGATCAGATTTTCAATCCTTTTGAACCACATATTATCGAACCATAAGGGAATTGTTCGGAAGAGGTATAAAAACTTCGGCATAATTAACATTTTTATAATATTCACTCTTCCAACCAGGGTAAGATGGAGATTGTTCAATCTGTCTAGATCCCCCCCAACTTTCCGTACAATAGGATCGATATTTAATTCAACTAACTTGTCTAATTCTGAAGTTATGGTTATTCCCAGATAGATTCCCGTCCGTACCACCCGAGGGTCCTGACATAGAGCTTTACTATTTTTTATAATTTGTGTTTTTCCAGTATTCAAAGAATACCCGGAGATCTTCCCAAAATGCTTTGCCTCCTGCTCCACATGTCTTATAGCCTCTGTGGGTGATGATGTTATAACCGCCACGTCATCGGCATAGGCCAATATCTTACACTCCCCTCTTAGTGTGACAATTGGGGGGATGTTCCGGTTTAACTCCAGTCTTCTAATTAGAGGGTCTAGATATATTGCGAATAACAGCGGGGAGCATGGGCAGCCCTGCCTTGTGCCCCTGTTAATTTTTACTTTATTCGTTAGCCCTGCATTAATTCTAATAGCAGCCACGGGTTCTCTATACAATGTTTTTAGCGCTTTTATAAAGCCAATCCCGAATCCAAATTTTTCCAAAACCTTCCACATATATACCCATGACACCCGGTCAAAAGCTTTTTCAGCGTCTAGTAATAAAACAGCGAATGGGTCCCCATCAGCCTCTGTTTTATCCATAAGTGTAATTAGCTTCCTTACATGATGTGTTGTCCCCCGCCCCGGTATAAAACCATGCTGATTGTTACTAACTAAAGGTGTTATTACACTTGCAAATCTTGTTGACAGCGTTTTTGAATAGATCTTAGTGTCCGTGTTCATAAGAGTAATCGGTCTGTATGACCCCGGGTTAGTTGGCGTTTTCCCCTTCTTAAGAATAACCACAATTTCAGCCTCAGACCAAGTACCTGGTATTGAGATTCCCTCCTGTGCCTGTTTCAGGGTGTAGAGCATATCCCCACATACCTCCTCCCAGAATAGCTTGTAAAACTCTAGCGGGATTTTATCCGGGCCAGCCGCCTTTCCTGATGGTAAACTCTTCATGGCTGCTTTTACCTCCTCTAATTCTAGCAAGTTATCAATCCTCTTCTTTTCTACTTCCTCCAACTGTTTCCCCTCATGATAATTCAAGTACTCTGTTATATCTTCAGGGTCTCTTAAATCACTTTCAGCATATAAAGCCGTATAAAAATTCCTGAATACTTCCCTTATTTGTTGTGCATCAGTGACAATCACCCCTGAGCTATCTTTGATTGCTTTTATCTCACCAAAAGATACCTTCTGCCTAGTTCTAGCTGCTAACATTTTGCCCACCCTTTCACTCATCTCATAACAATTCTCCCTATTCACTGTATATTGTTTGGCTGCCCTTTCTGCTATCTGTTCTTCCTCCTCCATTCGCAATTTTACAAGTGTAAGGTATGCGGAGTCCGTTGGAGCTTCAGTTTGATCTGTCCTATTATTCAATTCCTCCTCTGCCCGCATTAGTTCCCTCCTTACCCTCTCATTTCTTTCTCTCTCCTGTTTCCTTTTCCTTACCCCATAACTGATGGTCTCACCCCTCACTCCGGCTTTAAAACAATCCCACACTATTCCTGCAGGTGCTGTATGTCTATTTATATCCAAGAACTCAGTTATCCATCTCCTCATGTGTTGGATATATGCATCCTCCACTAAAAAAGCCTTTTCAAAGGACCACTCCGAAACCTTCCTTACCGCTGTCATATCTTTTAAAGTAATGATAAGAGGATTATGGTCCGATAACAACCTTGGCATTCTTTCAATATCTATCCCGTCAGTGCCTTGGTTTTTGACTAAGAAATAATCTAGTCTGACACTTATCCTATGGGGTGCTGAATAATATGTAAAACCATCTTGACCCGGATTAAGAGTATCCCAAACATCAATCAAGCCGTTGTTTCTAGCTAGATTAGTGACTGCTTTGTAAACTCTTTTCTTCCTTCCCTTATAGTTAACTGGGGGCCCCAACCCCAGCCCCAATCCCCCTGCTCCGTTGATATTAAAATCCCCTCCTATTACTATAAATGGAGCCCATGTCGCCAGCTCTATATCGATATCTTCAAAGATCTCAGGATCATCTCCTGTAGACCCATAAAGAGACCCAAGGGTAACCCACGTTTCTCCAATCAGGCATTCTATCAAGGCCCATCTACCCCAAACATCCTCACATTTTTTCCTGGTAATGACCCCTCTTTGTCTTGCCATAACCGCAACCCCCCTATTCCTACTTCCCTGCCTAGAGTATGCTAAAACAGTGAGACCCAGCTGGTCTAGCAAACTAATTTCAGACAATTGTATATGGGTCTCTTGGAGTAGTAAAAAATCTATTTTTAAACTTTTGATCAAGACAGCTGCCTTTTGCCTTTTGGTCTTGTCATTAAGGCCACACACGTTCCAAGTCATTATTCGCATACTCATCCTGGGTTTATAACAAATACATTCGCATAATTGATCACATAGTAAAAGAAAAACAAGTTGTACACTGTAACCACAGCTTTATATAACACAACGAACATAAAGATTCCTTCTGTTTCATTATTCCCCTTATTCCATGATATTTCCTGTATTATGCATTTCCTGTATGTTTTATGCTCCATGCCCCCCCCATGTCTCTCACCCTTTCCCCCCACCCGACTATCCCACCCCCCCTACGGGCAAATAGGTCCATCGGACCTATATGTGACAGCTGTGTCTGTGTTGGGTCCCGCGCCCCCCCCCCCCTGCTCTTAATACTCTTATTGTGCCACAAACTCTCTGCGTAGAAAAAATGCTCACCTATTAATTCCTACACATTTATATAGCAATTCTCGTGCTTCTATACAAAATTTCAACTGTCTTGATTTTTATTTCCGACTGCCTTTAGCTGGTAAGCCTACCACTAAGTCCTGGGATTGTGCACTGTTCTGCGAGGTCCTTTCCTTAAGCCATGTCAAAAATTCAGCTGCTCTGACCTCAGAATAAAAGATCTTAAACTGGCCATCCTTAACCACTTTCAACCTGCTAGGGAACATTAGGTATGCCTCACACCCGATTCTCTGAAATGGAGCTATTAGCTCCCTGAGCCTCCACCTACGTTCTACCGTTATGTGGCAGAAGTCAGGTCTAGCGAAAAACTCTATCTCCTGATACCTGCATTTTGCTTGGGGTCTTGCTTTGGCCATTATCTCCTCTCTTAATAAAAAATTGCCCACGTATATTAAAAATGCTCTCGGCTTTTTTAATCCGTCCCCCTTTCTCTGTATAAAAGGAAATCTATGGGCACGCTGAATCTCAGCTTCCCAGTTCCAGCCTTTTATATCTGGTAGAGCACCCTTAAGGAATTCAATTATGTAGGCTCTTGCATCCTGCCCCTCCCTCCCCTCCGGAATACCTAAGAGCCTGACATTGTTTCTCCGCTGCCTGTTCTCGAAATCTTCAAGCTTCCATAATACATCATTATTCATTTTCTCTTGATCTTGTCTGAATTCCTTCCATCCCTTCATTTCGTCTTCCAGGCCCCCTGTTCTTTCTTCCACCTCTGTAACTCTCCCTGCCAGCTCTGTGCATGCTTTATTTACCTTTCGAAGAGCATTTTGTATTTTTTTACTTTCCTGTCTAGCTCTCTGACTCTCTACCCTTGCCTCCGTCTGCATTTGCTTGAGCATTGAGAACATCATTTCAAACCCCAAGGGCGATTTCTGGCGCTGAGACTGCTCCTGGTTTTGTATCTGAGACTCGGGTAGACCTTGCCTATCTCTCTCCTCATTCATCCGCAGAGATCCTAGGGAGACATCTACACTCCCAGCCCCCTCTTTATACATCTGAGATGTAGCTGCATAGTCCCAATCAAGTCTCTTTGCTACATTTATAGCTGCTGGGCTTATAGATCCTTTTGCTCTTCTCCTTTTTTTTGTCAATACCTTAGATTTATGCTTTGTAGCTGTATCCTTTTCAGAAGGTTCTTCAGAACTAGGATTGGTTGTAGATACAGTCTCTGTTACAAGCCCTGACAATGTCTGGTCACTACCCAAATCGGCTAGAGAAGAATCCTCTGACTCCCCCCCCCCAACTGCCCCCACCTCTTCACCTTCCTCCTCACCCTCATTAACAGAGAAAAAACATTCATCAGAAGGGGAACCAGTAAGAGAAATCACGGCCTTAGGGTCACTGCTAATCATTTTACTCAGATGGTCTCTTCCATTACCATCACTAAGCCCTCCAACAGCTATTCCCTTCTCCGGGTGATTATTTACATTTACATTAACATCCTTACTACACCCCTCTATAGTAGCAGAAATACTGGAGACATTAATATTGCTCTGCTCATCCCTTAATGCCTCTGTCAGTGCCTCCGTCAAATTCGTCAAATTCGTAACATTATCCGACCCTGAGTTTGAAGGTGGAATACTCTCTTCAACACGGTGTGGAAGAGTAACATCCTCTATAAAGCCGTGATAGATTGGGGCATTAGTTCCAGCATTCCCAGCATTCCCATTCCCCGTAACTACCCCCGTGTTAGGAAAGAGTTCCTCCCCTGCCCCATGTTGTTGCTCATTCTGTCCAGTAGAAATCTCTGCAGCCTCCACAACCTCCAAATTTTCCTCATTCTCCTCATTCTCCTGTGCCGGAGCGTCTCGTAACAGCTCGTCTTTCCTGTGCACCCTCTTAATTAAAGCACCCAAATGATCAGGGTGTGCTAGAGAACTGGCTGGCGGCAAATTATTGCCTATCTCCCTCGCATTGGAGCCATTATCCTGTCCATTATCCAGTCCATTATCCGGCTCTGTGGCTGCAACTTCACCAAAATCTGTTTGGGGGGTAACTGAGCCCAATGCTGCCTGAGGATTAATTGAAGTTAGCGGAAAAAAAGCTTCTGACACCAGTGGCTGCCTCAGATTTCCCTGCTCAGTTACTTTCCCCCTATTTCCTTTTATTGCCGGTACAGCCTTGGTTTTATCTTTTTCTTTTTCTTTTTTTTTCGGCCTCTCCCCCACGCTGCTGCCGACCTCCTTGCTCCGCTTTAAACTCCTTACTTGTTGCGTGTTATTTTCCTTAGAGTAAGGCTTATGAATTTAAGTGAGGGGTTAGATATATAAGTATTAGTCATGATTCACTCATTTGCTAACATGCCGATCTGTTTTTCATGGAGCTATGCATATTATGGGCTCCGTAGGCCTTAAACGAGACAGACTCCATTTTGCTTTCTGCCCGGTAGCTCGAGAAGGCTTTCTAGGTTAAGTGTAATGTTTTAGTTTCAAGCTGTTGTTCGCTTGGAGAGAACCGGTTCAGGCTGACCCTTATCGAAGGAATGTATTTTTCTCCACTCCGAAGACACAACTTCAGGCCGGCCGGCTGGGAAAGTGTCCTTGGTACGGGGAGGTACAAGAATTTGGTGGGCGGCAGGTTACTGGCCGTGAATTTCCATGAAGGAACGGGCTTTGATATTAGCGAAGGTGTTAGTCTTTTTGTCAGTTAGTCCGTAGGCGGCATCTAGCCGTTAGCATCTCTGCCATTATTCATTTTCATGGTGGACAAGTCGCCATCTTTGAAGTCGGAGAAAGATTTAAGACCGAAACTCTCTGAGATAGACTGAACGAGAAGTGGCGCGGAGCGCACTGATACAGAGAGAGAGAGACGGTAGTTAATAAACAGCAAGGTTCCGAGGTCCTGAGGGAGAGCAGACGAGGTTGAGCCTAGCGGTGCAGACGTGTACTTGTGACGGCTGAGGGTGACTGCAAGGCGAGCCAGGACCCAGAGACGAGACAGGAGCCTAGATGACTGCCGAATCCAGATTTCCCATTAACCAGGTGATGTCCGACCAATACCTGTAGTATGTGCACTCTAACCTTTATCTTTTATTTCCTTTGCAAATGTAATGCTGCATAGTAATGTGATTTATGTCTATTGTTAATAAATATCCTAATTCATATAGAATTATCGTGTACCTGGTGCTTATGTTCAATCTTGGTAAACGACATTCCTAGTCGAGCGCTATTTAGGTGAACGGATGAGAAATCCCGATCAGGTAGATGGTAATCGAATAAAGAGGGAGTGAGTGGACCTTTGATGCCAAAAGCAAGAAGTACACTATATAATCTGGACCCATATTCAAAGTTATTATTTTAGTTTTGTCCCAAGTAGATTGCCGAAATATCATCCCAATAATGGTTCATAGGAATGTGGTCGTCGTTGATATGCGGCGTTAATGAGAGCGTCGGGGAGGATACCGACGTGTAAATCCACCAGATTGTGGCTTAAATAAGTGAGAACGTCAGGAGGGACACTGACGCGTAGTTTCGCAGGATCGCGAACAATTTGGAAAAGGGAGCATTGGGTTCTGCAGGCCCGTGTGTAGACACACCGGATTGTGTGTCAGATCTGCCCTAGGGTAGAACGGTCTGGGTCGGGGTGACCGCGAGGCCAACTGATGTGAATAAGATATTGTAGAAAATCCGTATATGTATATTGTCATTCCCCATTCTTAGGTGCAACCTGTATATTTATCTGTATATCTACTCATTGTGAATACGATCTAAGAAGGGAAGGTGAGTACGTTTTGGCTGGGTCACAGGGGCCCCTGGGGGCTGATCCCATCTAAACAGAAAATCCAGCCATTACAGATCGCTAAAAACTGACACCTCTGTATAGTATTTTGTCACATTATTTAACAAATAAGAAGACACAAAAATATAATCTATAATAGTGCCCACGTCTTTACCCTTGAAAGTAGGGGACCTATCTTTCCCATCCCCACATCCTGATTCATGTAGGTTCCATCTTGCAAGAAATGTTTCGAGGACCTCTCCTCGCATAGTATGTTCCAGATGGACAGGTGTGGAGAGGGGGGGACCATCAGAATCATGAATAATGCAGGGTAGTGTACATGGGTGAATGTTAAAGTCCCACAGTAATATCAATTCAAAGGCATTTACATTAGTACTGTACGTTGACAAAAATGTATCCAATAGTTCCAAGTTTTGACTGGTATGCTCATTTGCCTGTGAATTATAAAAATTAACAAACATAGGGGGTCATTAGGATCGCGGACGGACTTGAGTCCGTCCGCGACCCCAGAGCATGAGGGAACGTCCGCATGGGCTGCGGCGTTCCCTCTGTGCAGATTAGGATGTGACCGCCAGGGTGGCGGTCACATCCTCTATTTTTAACATTGCTGCGGGTGGAGCTTCAAGCTGCACCCGCAGCAATGTTAAAAATGCATGCACAGCATTTGCGTGCACAAAGCGGCAGGCACCGCGCGGTGCCTGCTGCATTGTGCACGCAAATGCAGGGGGGTACCATAGGTACCCCCCATGTGCACCCCCCACCCCCCACTACACCTAGGGGGCCCGCAATGGGCCCCTGCAGTGCAGTTACACATGCTTTTCCACGGCGGAAAAGCCGCCGCGGAAAAGCATGTTTCCATGCACATCCTAATCTGGCTGAAGGTGTCTAAGAGACACCTTCACCATTTTAGTGCTTTTCCGCCGCGGTTGTAAGCCAGCCGCGGCGGAAAAGCTGCGGACCTAAACCATGACCCACCAGCCATCCTAATGTGGCGGTGGGTCCTGGTGGGTCCGCAGAGGATTTTCCGCATCCTCCGGGCCGGCGGTGGCTTCCGCCGGCCCGGAGGATGCGGAAAATCCTCCATCCTAATGACCCCCATAATCTTGGTTTTATCCTGAATAGATAGTTCAACAATCAGACAGTTTTCCGAGCCCGAAGAACATTGAGTTAATGTTCCTTTTATGTCCAATTTGAAAAGGGTTAACAGACCCCCCTTAGATCTTCCTGCCACACTACTACTGGCTGGGTTGAAAAAATGGCAAAATCCATCCAAAGAAAAACTATTTGTTTGGTCCCAAGTCTCTTGTAGGGCAATGATATCATAGGATTTTAATGACTGTAGCCAATCGTCATTCCCAATTTTGTTCTTCAAGCCAGCAATATTCCAAGCAGCAATTTTAAAAGACGGAGTTAATATCTGACTAGAATTCTCCGGAACAACAGGCAGTCAATCGTTTTCCTCTAATGATGCCAGGGCAGAAAAACGATTATAGAGAGGTAAACTGTGATCAAACTGCCTGTTTGCCACCTGATAACAGTAAGAGTCCGCTCTAATGTGTTGCAGGGGTACATTTAAAGGAGTATTCGACCCACAACCAGTCATTCCCCTCCCATGCCTATGTGCAAGATACCTTTGGTTATGAGGCACTCGATGTTGGGAGTTGTCCAGATGATTATAGAAAAAACCAAGAGGTCTAGCACATACTGAGTTATCAAGGTTTGGTGGGGAGGCAGCTCGAAGGAGGACAGTTGCAACGTGTTGCGGATGTTTAAAATTTATAATAATACAGTCCCCACTTGTATTTTTCCTACCATTGCCAATCCAACTGACTCTGCGTGTAGATATTATATCGTTAGAAAAGGCATACGGAAAGCCACAGTTCCTATTCAACCAAGCAAGGGTTTTATTTTTTAAGGCTGCATGTGTTTCTAGCCTAGGGTCTGTTAGGCAGGAGTCAACCTCAGGTACATTTGTTAAAACCGCCGTGTATGGAACACACTCCGGTGGGAGGTTGACAGAGTTCTTCCTCCTGATCCTACTTCGCCCGGTCGTATCTCCCCCTGCTAGGTTATTTAGGGTACCATTTAGTGCTACTTGTGGTTGTGCTGGTGTTTGTTCTATAGGTGTTGCCACTATTAGTGGGTTTGCAGTTGAGATGTTCGGTGCATGTACAACTGTGGGCGCCTGAGCAGTAACCCCTAGGCCATTATCCCTAGAGCTAACTGATACTAGGCCATCGGGTCCCTCTGCAGTTTTACCCGAATGACCTTGTAGGCCAGTTTGAGGACTCATCTGAATAGGGAGCCGGGTCATGTGGGAATCTATAAGACTACCAAGTCTAGAGACCTCACTGGCAACTAAATCTATATTTTCCTCCAGGGGTCTAATCAATGCCTTTAGTTTAGTCTCCATAATGGAAACCAAGAGTTCAATGTGGGCTGGATGTAAAGTGCTCCTACCCACTGTATTTGCAGGCTCGGGGTTATCTTCCCTATTCTGTGGTGTTGGGCCTGTCTTTTTAGTCTTCCTACCCACCACCCTTTTGACAGGTGCCTTCCTGCAAGCACGCACTATCCTCCGTACAGGTGTTTGAGGGGGAGAGGGCCTTGGGGAGGGTGATGATCTCTGACTAGGGGTAGTTTCAGTTACAATTTCCCGCTCCTCTGTTGGCGTTATAATGGAATCGTCATTAATTATGTCATCATTATTTGCAGCGGGCAAACCACTGTCAATATGAGGCAACAGTGTGGAAGGTGCACTCACCTTTATAGGTGAACTATCTGGGCTACCCCTCACTAGTGATAATCTCCTGTCTTTATTAATTTTGCTTACAACCTTAACAAGATAATTATCCATTGTCCAGACCTCATTTGCTGCCGCTGGTTTAGCCAACCTGAGCTTAGACATAATGAGGCCCTACAGATGCAAATTTTAGGGTATACGAGGTAGCAAGAGTCAAGCCTGATTGTGGTAAAAAGAACTATCAGGACAATAAGACCAAGTTATTAAAAAAACCATAAATCAATGATTAAAAAAGTAGGGCTTACTCTATGTCCATAGACCAAATACAAGGAGCCAAAGTCCGTGGCCCAGCCCAGCCTCCTCTGGCCTCTGACGGCCGCAGACAGCCCGCCCTTGTCCCGGGCTTCTCCCGGGCGCGCCCGCGCGTGTCCCGCGGAACGAGGGAGCCGGTGTTCCTTTATGCCCCCAGGCACTTCCTGGTTTCGAGGGCGTCAGCGGCTTCCTTGCCGCAAGGGGCTGCTGGGAGTTGTGGTTTCTTCGTGACCCGGCGGAGCCAAGCCCGGCCAGGCCACCAGCGTAGCAAAGCCCGTCCCTCCTCTGACCACAACGATGATGCCGCCCAGCACAAGCGCACAGCGGAGCAAAGCCCGGCCGTGAGCAACTCTCCGGTTGCAGAAGGCTCCCAATCAGTCTTGACCCTGTGCCTCATGGGAACAGTCCAGCTCGAACTGCCAAGCTAGGTCATTCCTCGACCGGTTTTGAGGCATCACCCCATATCATTCAGGCCAGCTTGAATCCAATGATACAGTGAGCCCGGGACCCACGTCTGGACATACCAGCCACACTTAGAGTGAGAAAGCAAAAGACAAATCAAACATTCACCCTCAGTCAAGAGATCTGGGTTAAATCCATTGTTCTTTTGCTCACTTTTTGGAAAATGTGCAGGATGTGAAAAGAACAGGAAAAAAAATATTTAAACTACTTAAGCCAGTGAAACTAAGCACACTATGTAATCCTTGGAACAGCCTCCGCCTGTCAAATATTTGACTATCTTAATGGGCTGAGGAAGCACTGGTGAAGTCAACAAGCATTGGCAAAACCAATCGATCTCACCTATGTGAAAGCTATTGGCTTTACCAATGTCTTTTAGCATGTGGAACAGTAGCATGGCTGCTGTTCAGCATGGTTAAAGGTTAGTGGCGTGGTGTAGAGAAGAGTGGCACAGATGATAGTGGAGTGGCGTAGAGTACCCTCAAGCGAAATAGAGTGGCATAGAGTAGAGTGGTGTACTGTTGTGTGGGATTCAGTACAGTGGCGTAGAGTGACAGAGTGGGATGGAGTGGCGCAAGCAGAGTGCATACATGCCAATAGACCCGATTCAGGCGGGAGACTACCGAGTTTTCAAGCCAAAAATATCTGTATTTCAGCTGTCTCCCGCCTGAAATTGCATTTTCCACAATGAAAGTCAATTGGGAATTTTTATTCTCCCGATTTTTTACTTTAAATCTCTCACGTCCCTGTCCTAAAATGTTGGCATGTATGAGAGTGGCCTGAAGTGGAGTGGTGAAGAGTGAAAATGAGTGGCACAGAGTAGAGTAGCATTCAGCGGAGTGGCAGACAGTGGAGTGGTGTAGATCGGTGTTGAGGAGAGTGGCATTAAGTAGAGTGGTGTATAGTGGAGGGGTGCAGAATAGTGCAGAACAGAGTGTCATTAAAGGGAGTGGCGCAGAGTGCCATTGTGTGGAGGGGAGTGCCGTAGAATAAAGTGGCGTAGAGTGGAGTGGCATACAGTAGTGTAGACTGGAGTGGAGTGCATACAGTGGCATACAGTAGAGTGGCATAGATTGGATTGATATATAGAGTGAAGTGGCGTATATACTAATATGCCACAGGGAATAGACTGTGATGGAGGTGCTGACTTTACTTTTATAACCACTGCCATTTTCTCTATATGCCACCGTGCATATGCCCGAGTCCTGCACAACCTGACAATGTCTCCTCTTTCTCTTAAGGAACAGTAGCCATAATTTGTGTTTGTGTCATAAACCAAGGAGTATGAGCACTGGACCTCTCATTCAGCTCCTAGTCCCTCACCTTCTCTCTCTAGGAAATCCTTTGATACAAATGGAAATCAGTATCACCTAGTGTATTGATTGTTGTGAACCTATTAAAATATTTGTTTCCACCACACTTCACAATGATAGAAAATGTGCCTCATTTGTGCCTTCCTAATTCTGATTTAGTCAGAAATATTTGAACAGTTCATTTACAGGCATTTCATATTTTGTGATGTGCTAGAAAAAATAACATCCTACAGCCTATCTACATTCCCAAATCTTGCAACATTGCCACATAAATCCCCCCATTTTGGAGTGGATAAAGAAAAGTAGCCACCAAGCTCCCAGGGAAACAGAGCCTACCATTCGACATAAGTCTATACATGGATAGCAAATATGACAAGATAAAAGCAAAGTTAAAAGGCCTGTATATTGCCCATTCACCTCTGAACTCCAGCATTGTTATTTTGGTGGTG
This sequence comes from Lissotriton vulgaris, assembly GCF_964263255.1. Lineage (NCBI taxonomy): Eukaryota > Metazoa > Chordata > Amphibia > Caudata > Salamandridae > Lissotriton > Lissotriton vulgaris. The sequence continues at coordinate 166,220,256 of NC_141691.1, read as the reverse complement.
TTTCAGCACCCCTACTTCCAGTGCCTACGGCATGGGCACGAAAATGAGGAAAAGGTTTGTTTGAGTTATATTATTAGTAAGGAGCATTGACCAAAATACACAAGCTGGTAGACAGAGCACTACTCCTCACAGGCATGCAAAATTGATGAACTGGAGTGGCAGGCAGGTAGAACATTTGGAGGCAGGAAACCTTTCAAAGAAATACAGCAGTTTCCTGCTGTGAACTAGTACGCAGGAAATAACTGAACACCCATCAGCTCTCCTGGACTGCGTCATGAAAAAGAAAAAAAGAGTTCCCAGAAAGTGAAAACTCATGGAACAATACAAGGAGACAGTCAGAGAAGTGGTAAACAGGTTATGCTCCACGTGAGGGACAAATACATGCTGGACTGTTTAACTCTAATAAAGCCAGCAAATAGAAAGAAAGCAAATGTAAGTTACACAGCCACTGGTAAGCAATGGGTGGAATACATTCCCAGAGCTTTCAGAATGTCCCCAACAAGTCTTTTCCAACCAGACAGCTGTGCTAAAAAATAATGCTTTGCAAAAAGGCAAGGAAGAACAAAGACGAGGAAGAACATATGTACTTGTTCCACGCTCAAGGGAGGAGCTAACACAAGAAAAGAAGGGAAGCCTATGGAAGCTGAGCAATTTGAAAGATGGTAAATGAGAGTGACAACAAAAATAAGTAATGGTATGATGTGGCCAGGTTGTGAACCAACTGAATTTTAAACAATACATCTCGCAGCACAGGGCATGTGCTGTGTCGACAAGCCCTGAAAATATCCTTTTGCAGGGTCAAATGGAATCTGTGGGAGCTACGAAAATGTAATACTGAAACAACAAATAGTATTATCCTGAGCACTCTGTGCACTTTTTTCAACAAAATAGACTTTAAAGTTCCTGGTGGGTGCCCACGTCGTCGCACGTAGCCTGAACGTGCCTTAGAAAATCAAGCAAATATTGAGGTTAGGGACGCTAGCCTCTGGACTGGGCTCTCCAATAATAACGAAAACACAGTTTTCTCCTTAGATTGTTCAAGATTTATTCCAATTCGAACACTTCATATCAGTTCATTTGAACGTAGTATTTGTTACTCTTGTCAACATAATAGACATCTTATGTTGAATAGTACATCCTTATGTTAATCCATGTTTTCAAAATACCCAACATCAATGGGCTTTGGGGGGGCTCCCTCATACGCGAATATTTTTATGCAGAAATTCGAAATAGATCATATACTTGGCAACCGAACATGGACTGAAGGTCTCACCATGTTTAAGAGATACATTGACGATATTTTTTTTAATTTGGTGCGGTTCTAGAGAAAAATTGGAAGACAACATCAAGTCACTCAACAGTCAAAATGAAAGGATCAAATTCACACACACTGTATCCAAAGATTCGATATCTTTCCTTGATGTACAAATCAATATTGCCAATTACGAGATCAGCACCAAAGTGTTCCAGAAACCCACGGATAGAAACTCAAGTCTGCTCTTTCAAAGTTTCCATCCTGAGCCATTGAAAAAACATTTGCCTTTTTCGCAATACACACGACTGAAGAGAATAACATCGGATGAAGAACAAGCCACTAGATCAATCCTTCAACAAACTGCAAAGTACAAAGAAAGAGGGTATCCGGATGATATTCTGATACAAGCCATAGCTAAAGTTGACAAAATCAAGAGGATTGATTTATTGAGACCCAAAATTAAACCAACCACCCAAAAAACGGTATGTGTACTTAAATATTCGTCAGATTCAGAGAAAATCAAAAGAATCATTAAGAAACACTGGCACCTGGTACAAAACGAGCCTGATCTGAAAGACATATATAATGACCATGTGACCTTTGCATATCAAAGATCAAAAAATTTGAAAGAAGTGTTGAACACTCCAAGTAAAGAGAGAAAAGTTTGGAAAGGAATGTCGAAATGTTTTAATTGCATCCATTGCAACAACGTCATCTGTGGAAACACTATGATGCATCCAACCAAAGGCTTTCCCATCAAATTGGAGCATTCCAGTAATTGCGACACAGCAAATTGTATATATTTGATAAAGTGCCCATGTGGTAAGGTATATGTCGGGCAAACTGAACGCAAAGTAAAAATCCGCATCACGGAACATAAAAGCAATATCAGACTCAGTAATCTCAAGTCAGCTATAGCGTGCCATTGGAAAGAAATGAATCACCAAATATCCCAGCTAAAATTCATGGTAATCGAGGTCATCCATCAGCGCCCAGACATGGATCCCATGAAACAAAGACTTAAAGCAGAGTTTCAATGGATTAAAAAACTGAACTCTTCCCAGCCTATGGGTTTGAACGATCGCATTGAGTATGCGTGGGTCTTATGACTTACCTAACCTGCATTGACTTGTGCCAAGGTCCTGTTTCCCTTAATATGTGTTCATATTCAATGTGATGATTTTTGCATGCAGTAAGGTTCATTATCCGTTATGTTTTATTTAAACTTGTCCATTTCAGTCTTTATTCATTTGAGTTCCCATGTGTATCATACCATTTGTCACTATTCAGGCTCAACGTTCGTTGGGGTGTTTATAGATACTTTGTTGTGGTTAAGCTCCGATATCCCCGTGGCATTGCTTCCTTATTTTGAAGCCGGCATACTCTTCTCACGTGACCGCGGCTGCGCAACGCGATTGGTTGCAACCGCGACCACGTGACACCTGCATCAGCCTATTAGAACGAGGGTAGTTGGTTGGTGGTAAACTTGCTGAAATCTATGGAAGCGCGAACGCGAATGTAAGCATGTAAGTTTCTGGATCTTTGTGACGTATTTTGTAACGCTGATTTTTTCGATCGAGTGGCAGTGATTAGCGTTTTGAACTCTTTCACAGTATGAGGGTTGAGCACTTTACTGCTCATGTATGCATTCTTAAATCAGCGCTATGTATTCTTGATCTGGTACATTTGGGTTCTCATTTCTTCACGATTTTTTCCGTTGTTTTCACTTTCCTTTCTCACACTGTGAGATTAACAGCAAAGAGACATGGTTATTTTATAAACTGTTGGCCACTATGTTGGGTGACTAATTTGGTCCTGTTTGATTCCCTTGCTTTAGACCCCTGACGAAGGGTCATGGCTGTTGTCGGACCCGAAATGCATTGGGTATTTTGAAAACATGGATTAACATAAGGATGTACTATTCAACATAAGATGTCTATTATGTTGACAAGAGTAACAAATACTACGTTCAAATGAACTGATATGAAGTGTTCGAATTGGAATAAATCTTGAACAATCTAAGGAGAAAACTGTGTTTTCGTTATTATTGGAGAGCCCAGTCCAGAGGCTAGCGTCCCTAACCTCAATATTAGCTACGAAAATGTACTCACATGCAGAATTTGTTGTCCTGTGTACTTAGGCAGGAGTGTCGAACATTGGTACAGGATAGCTTCATTCATGCCAGCGTTAGACAATAGTCAAATACAATCTATTTAAATCTAAAGGGAACTTATTTATTTACTTTTAGTTATTCTGAAAAGCTGGCATTGGTCCACCCCTTTTAGATGTTTGGCAACCATACACTAAGGTAATGAAACTTGATGCTGGTAGTCACTTGTGAAAAATGTCTCTGTTGTCCTATTTTTGAGTAACTCTATGGTATTCACACATTGTTTACTGAGTCACATTTCGGGAAATCCTCTTCCCCATCCTTAGATCCAAAACAGTCGAGTTCACACCCCACCATAGACACCTCCACATCCAGCCACCGGTTTTGTACAAATGTCAATTTAGTTCCCCACCGAAACCCACCAGCCTCTCACATCTCCAAAAGGAAGTTTGTCACAGGCACACTGGTAATATGCACTGCCTGTGTGAGCGATCTCCCTGAATGCAGCCTACTAGAATCGTTGCTTTTATCGCTGATTGGGGGCTTCCGTGTCACCCTTCTTGTTGTTATATTCTTTTCATTGTTACTTGTCCGCATATTTATTCCATTGTGCCCTCCACCCAAGATGATCACACCTATTGCCTCTCTCAGAAATTACAGGTGTTCACTTTTGCAAATGGGAATCGTTTTGCACATTGACATGCTACAGATGAGAATTGTATACATTTACTTCAGCCTTTTATCAGGCTAAACCAGCTTTGTTTTATTTCCTTATAACCTAACTCTAATCCGACCCTATGAGGTGCTATACAATCCACCAGGCTCCCTCCTTACAGCTAGAACCGATTACCAGCCTTGGCAGACAACTTTAACTCTTTCTCCTCCTCAAGATCCAAACCATTTGGAAAACTCTGTCTGCACTGTTCCATCACCCCCTCCTATCACGCTCTAGTCAGTCTATTGTTCATCCTCACACTAGGATTCTGACCCACATTACTCTTACAGGAACCCTTCATGTACTCTATCTGATCTTTGTACCCCAAAACTGTTAATCCACTGCACTCTCCTGGGCACCACCACCACATACAGAACTTGGAACACCCCTTCAGAGTAAGGCTCCTACTCACCTGCTTCAGTAATGTTTTATGGAGCCTACTGGTTTAGAAGCCGATGGTGAAGGTACCAATCCTGCCACCTATCACTCCTTTCCCCTTGTCCCTCCTTCCTTACGCCTCAAATATCTTGTGCACCTTGTTTCACAGGCTCTTAGGCTTGCTGCCTTCTGACTTTCACTACCTATAAACCACCTAATCCCTGTCTCCAACCGTGCATCACAGTCCTTCACTGTCATCCTTCTGAGCCACATTTGGAACATTCAACCACTTTTTAATTCGGAACAAACTGCCAAAATCTGGCCATCACATCCTATTGTAATCTTGTGATTTTGTTTTAAGCAATGCACCTACACCTATTTATTTATATATTTTATTTATGAGTTTATATAGCGCTGGAATCGACTCCAACTGGAGTATCTCTGCGCTTTGGTACCGGATAAGATTATAACAGATGAGCAGATGAAAAGGCATGAAACTAGATCTTATTAGTAAAAAGCAAAGTTTTCAATTGTTTTCTAAATTTTAAGTGATCTGTGCATAGTTTGAGGGTCAGAGGAAGTTTGTTCCACAGTGTGGGTCCTGCAACAGATAGTGCTTTCCCTCCGTGCCTGGTTTTTTTGACACGAGGTACTGCCAACAAAAGATTTTTGCTAGATCTTAGTGATCTGGAGGGAATGTAGGGAGTGAATTTCTGTTCCAGGTAGGTCGGGCCATGTCCATTTAGGCATTTGTGAATAATGCAGCATATCTTAAATTTGGCCCTTTGTCGAATACTCAGCCAATGCAATTTGTCGAGGAGAGGTTTTGATGCTGTTCTGGGAGGGGCATTTAGGACAAGGCGAGCTGCCGTATTTTGGACCACCTGGAGTCTGTCCAGCACTCCTTCATTTGCGGAGAGGAGCAATCCGTTGCAATAGTCAATACGACTCAGGATGAGGGCCTGCACTAGGGTTTTTCTGAAAGAATCTGGTAACAGGGGAAAGATTCTTTGCATCATGCTATTGGTGTGAAAGCATGAGCCAGCTACAAGGTTACTATGCTGCTTAAGTGAAAGTTCGTGGTCAAGACGGATCCCTAGGTTTTTGACGACCTGTTTGGGCTCTGGGACAGTACCAAGATCAGATGGCCACCAATCTGGGGTCCACAGTAATTTGGCCTCTCCGAACAGCATTACTTCCGTCTTGTTGACATTGCACTGTAGATAGTTGGTGGACATCCACTGTGCGACAGCTTTCATGCCAGCAACGAAGGAGTTTCTTATTTCAGTGGTGAGATTTTGAAAGGGAAAGAGGAGCTGCGTGTCATCCGCATATGACACGGGGATGAAACCAAATTTGCGCATCACTCTTGCCAGGGGTGCCACGTAGATGTTAAAGAGTGTTGGGCTCAGACAAGAGCCCTGTGGCACCCCTTTTGTAATCTCCACCTCCGTTGATCGATATTCACCCATGGTGACAGTCTGGGTGCGATCGGTAAGAAAACTCCTTAGCCAGGCAAGGGCCTTGTTCTTAATCCCTACGTTCGACAACCGGTCAATAAGGATGTTGTGTGACACGGTGTTGAACGCTGCCGACAGATCTAATAACACAAGAATTACAGAGTAGCCTTTGTCCTGGAACATATGCAGGTCATCAATAACAGACAGGAGGGTGGACTCTATACTGTTTTTCGGCCTAAAACCAGATTGAGAGTAGTCTAGGCCGCCAGCTATCTCAATGTAGCTGGATAGGTGTCGATTGACATATTTCTCTGTGAGCTTTCCTAAAAACGGTAACAGAGAGATTGGTCTGAGGTTTGCTAGATCGGTCCAGGGAATAGCGGTGTTCTTCCTAATAGGCCTAACTAAGGCCTGTTTCCATTGTTTGGGAACAGAGCCTGTACTCAGGGATGGGTTGACAAGTTTTTCAAAAGTAGGGCATAGAATTTCCAACAGGGTGGGCATAAGTCTTGCTGGGATGATGTCATCAGGACTTCCGCTTTTAATCTGCTTAGTGAGTAGAGACACATCTTTAGGAGTGATAGGGGAAAAATATCTAGGGTGTGAGAGCCGTTGTTAAACTCTGAATCATGAAAGATGGAAGCTGCGTTGGTAGTCAACGTATTGTTGGAGTTGACTATTTTTTCATAGATGATATCTATTTTATTTGAAAAGAATTGAGATATTTTGTCACAAAGTATTTGTGAAGAAATGTCAGGGCTTTCACATGCTGCAGGATTAGTAAAAGACTGTAAGACCTGGTATAAAACCCTAGGGGAATTGTCTGCAGCCGTAATGAGGGAAGTAATATGGACTTTCCGCGCAGTTTTGATTGCTTTATGGTAGGTGGTTAATGCGTCCCAGTAATGTCTCCTGTCAGTGACAAGATGAGAGGTCCTCCATTTCTTTTCTAATTTTCTAGCTATTTGCTTTAGAGTCCAGAGCTCTTCGGAGAACCAGATTTCTTGCTTTTTGGCTGGTCGAGGTCTAAATTGTTTTAAGGGGGCTATCTCATCTATGGCCGTTTTGGTAGCTCTTGTAAATATTTCAACTGCGTTATCAATATCCTTAGGAGTCGTAGAAAAGGGTTGAACACATTTTCTTAAGAAAGTGGTCTCATTAACTCATTGACAGGTATCTTCAACCATTAATCCAACAGTCTCGTACCTACATAAAGGATACCACACACTTTTTACAGATAATAAATGGAATCAGATTTGAAGAGGATGAAACAGTTTGGCTATGTTCAATAGACGTGAAATCTTTATACACAAGCATCCCTCACGATCTAGGTATGGAAGCAATCGAGAACATTCTATTACACTCTGATCTCTCACAAGACTTTCAAATCTTTCTAATGCAACCTATGCATTTCACTCTATATCAGAGTTATTTTTCTTGGGATGATCAATTCTTCGCACAGTTGTCCGGGACTTCTATGGGCAATTGTGCTGCACCTGTCTATGCTAATGCATTTATGATATACTTTGAGGAAAATAACATCTTGAACCAGACACCTTGGACCACGCATGCCATGACATTCTTGCGATACATAGACGACATTTTTGTTCTATGGAGAGGAGACCATGACTCTCTATACAAAGCAGTAACAGATCTGAATCACATCAATGACCGGATTCAATTTACATCGGAGATGAACCAGCAAACCATCACATTTCTAGATGTGAGAGTGACAAGGTTTCAAGATCATTTAGAGACTGATCTTTACAGGAAAACCACCGACAAAAACAATACCCTTCATTACAGTTCTTATCACCAAAAACCATTGAAAAATCACCTGCCGTTCTCACAACTTCTCCGTGTCAAACGGATTACATCTGATACTACCAAATATGATGAACAAGCATCCAATATGCTGGAACGTTTTGTGAAAAGAGGATATCCTCAAACCATCTTGGCCCATGCCAAAGAACGCTGTGACAAGATCAAACGGCAAGATGCATTGATCACAAAACCTAAGGACAACAAGAAAAGACCTGTGGTCGTATCCAAATACTCTGAGGCCTCAAGGGCATATAAAACTGCTATTTTGAGACACTGGCCAATCATCAGTCGAGAACAGGATTTTAATGGCATCTTTTGTGAACAACCACTGTTTGCCTACAAAAGAGGCAACAATCTCAAAGAACTGATCAAAAACCCTAAACCTACATCCACAGTCAAATACAAAGGTAATCAACCTTGCCTCAATTGCCAGAACTGCAATAACATGATCAAAGGTCCCGTGATCAAACACCCCATGAAGGGCACCGATATCAAATTGAAACTGAACGCCACATGTGACACTGAAAATGTCGTGTACATTATCAATTGCCCGTGTGGACTGATATATACTGGGAAAACCACACGCAAACTGAAATTGAGAATAAATGAACATAAGAGCAACATAAGAACTGTCAACATGAAATCCAAATTGGCTCTACACTTTAAAGACAGCAGACATAATATCAGTCAGCTCAGGTTCGCTGCTGTGGAAGTGGTCAATAAGCGAGACGACAGAGACAATAATAACTTTTTATTGCAGCGTGAAAATCATTGGATTAAATTCCTTCAGTCTATGAAACCATCTGGTCTCAATGATCGGATGGAATTTCAATGTTATCTGTAGAGAAGCAACTTTGATATGTACTGTTTTATTACGTTTTTGTTATCATCTTTGAGGTCTTACTCTATTTTATTATTGGTTTGCTTACTTTTTCTTTCTTGTGATTACTTTCCTTTCCTCTATACTCGATACACTGTCCTTCTATGTTTGGTTCCTTCCGTTACTTTTTTGCACCATTCCAACATGGCCGCCAAACCTGTAGTCCTCTTTCCATACACACTGCATCATTCAACTCACTTCCGCATATATGGAACGCCTGGTTCACATGCCATGGCGAAGGGCGCATCAGCAGGACGCGTGATCTTGCTTCTTTCCCTCCGTAAGTGTTGACACACCACGCAACGCGTTTAAACTTGGTTTTGAACTCGAGGTTTTGTCTTTAAATGTCACGAGCTTTGTTTTTCTTATTCACGGTGATTATTTAACTAATTTCCTTTCTCTGGTGACACTTGGCTTATCTGGCTTTGCTCATTTATTAGCATTTACTTTAGTTTGGGTTCGTTTTTCATTTTCTTCACGATCGGTGATCTTCGGGCAAGCACGTTCTCCGGGTGCTTTTCTTTTTCACGATATGCTCACTATCCGTTATCATTTACTAGACACGTTCATGATTATAATAATGCATTTGTACATTTAATTTTTTACTCGGTGGATCATACTTAGATTGTATCATTATTATTGTTTTAGGATTCCCCTGACGAAGGACCATGTGTCCGAAATGCATTGGGATATGATGTCATTATGTACACAATGAATTTGGATTTACAAATGAAATGGAACTTCATGGATTTTGATGAGAGATTCATGTGAATTAAACATGAGGAACATGAAAACAAATTTGGTTTAATTTTTTGCGATATTTGGAACACTTGTTAAAGAAACTTGTTTGTTTCATTGAGGTTGTGCTCAGAGAGTTGGCACCTACCCTAGGTGTCACTAACCATAAGTTTGATTTATACACCTTCTCTGTCAGGGGGTGATATCTTTGAAGCACACCACAACCAGCTCACCCTAATCTCACCGAGGAGTGCGTGACCCACACCCCAATATCTCATTTACTTTGTGCCATTGCCACCGTACTTTAGGAATGTTGGTCGGTTCATGGATGGTGGTGACAGGATGGGGGGTGTAAAACTCAATGATAAAATGGTCTGTCCAGCTGACTTGTGCGGGGGTAGACATGTAACACTGGGAAAATTGGTAATTATAAGGTCTAGGGTATGTCCTACCACGTGTGTTGGGCCCACATTGCGTTGAGTGAGACCTAGCAGTGAGAGATCATTTAGGAATGATTGTGCTTCTTTGTAGTCTTTTTGTTCACTATGTATGTTGAAGTCTCCTATTAACAGGAAATCTTTATCCTTGTGAACATATGGTGCTAGGTTCTCAAGTAGCGTATTAACAAAGTTTGTGCTCGGTCCCGGAGGACGGTACACAAGAGCACCCAATCTGGTTTGTTTTGGGGAATGAGCTGTTTTGAAGATCAATAGTTCAATCTCGGGGTGCTAAGTTCTGCCAAAACGGAGCAGTTGATGTTATTTTTATGTACAATTGCAACTCCTCCACCTATTTTCTTAGGTCTATCTAGCCTGATTATTTTATATCCTGTTGGAATGGCCAGAGTAATGGAGGGGGTGGAATGAGGTTTTAGCCATGTTTCAGTAATGAAACAGAAATCAGGCTCATTCGTAGAAATGAGGTCCCATATTTCAGAAGTATGTTTAGGTAGTGACCGTATGTTGCAAAGGATGTTTTTTAGGCCCGTAACTTTGGAAATATTTGAAGTAATATCCAAGGCTTTGGGAGAGGGAGTATGGGCTATAACATGTCTCTCAAAACATTTTCCCTTCAATTGAGTGGAGAACTGGGTTTTGCAATACAAGCATGCGAAAGGACCCTCCACTATGTTGTTAGTATCTTTTTGACAATCAGATGTCTGTAGATCTTTGTCTCTAAGGTATGCTTTGTCACACAGGCAATCAAAGGTGATCAGCGTTTATCTATCTGGTCAATTTATCATAATACGCTGTGCATGCTTAATAGGTTTCCGGTGTATCACCATCTCACACCTAACTGCCAGAAGTGTCTCATGAAAAAAGATACCTACAGGTTTGACCTATGCTACAATATATGTAAAAACAGCCATGTTTCTCCAAATTGACTTTTATCTACACTTGCATTACAGTACACTGACTACATAACGTACCCTTTTGAAAATTAGAATTCATATTGTGTATGTTTGCAGGGCCCTGTGCTGCTCTGAACAGCCCACATAACAAGAATACTTTTCCTTGCACATCAAGTGGCAATGTCATCAGTGGTTCTAGGCTTGATAACATTGCTACTGCAGTAAGACATTGAAGAGATCAATTTACATAGCATGTCTTGTATTCAGCAGAGGTTCTCGACACCACTTGTGAGTACAGGTCACATAAAACCCCTACACCAAATATAAAGGTAATATTATCTAGCATTCTAGCTTATGATATGCAGTTCCAGAGTATCTCCAAAAGGTAGCACTAAGTGGTATTTGTGGTATTTAGGAGGTTTGCAGTTAAATTTATCACAGAACATTTACACTAGCATAGCATATACTAAACTCATAACCTAATTAAATTTACTTTTAGACTTCAAGTTTGGGATTTTCGTTTAATGAAGTCAGTAAATGAGGTTTTATCTGCTTATCAGGTTAAAAAACAGTTTCTGTGAATATATATATTCACTGAAAAAAACATAGGTTTCACACCAGTTATAGTTAGCTGGACATTTTACTCATACAAAACCATTGAAATTCCTCATTATAGTTAGTTGTACTCACTATAACTCGCGCGCCCGCAATCCACTGCTGATGATGGCACATATTACATCATTCATGACATGGTCAGTGAAATCACTGATGACATCTCAAATGACATCACTGATGACATCATCCATGTGACAATCAAATACACCTCATCACACACTAGTATAATCTTTCATCACTCACTGTAAAATAGAAAGTGCCATATTTGAAACCATTGACACACCAATAGAAATTTCTAAACGCCCACTCAGTTATTCATAGAACTATACACACATCTAATCACTTACCTATAGATTCAGTGTTATATGCAGTGAATAATCAACAGAACACTATCAAATATACTTATACGCCTATTTCAACATTACACACCAGCACACATTGTATTCACTTATAAAGACATCCTTCTGACTTATGTAAACAATTGATTATACTTACATTTACTCACCTACACACTTATACAAACACCACTTAATCTATTTATATAGATAGTAACTCACACTTAGTGTGTTATAAAATCACTATTACAAGTATACAGTTATCCATATAGTGACTCATACAATCACTAAGTCTTAGATATAACTATCACATACACTGCCTTTTTTTCCAAGTTTAATGGAGATGTACCATTGAGAGAAATATTTCATCACCACCACACCCATAAACATATACACGTACTGAAACAACTGTTGTAACATGTAGTCTTACCCTCATATACCTACTGAATTAACTATTCACAAATTTTTGGGCAATCACACACCCCCACCAAACCACATAGACATTCATTTACCCATACAAATACTCAGTTAAGAAACCAATCACAAATATAGTCTTTAACCCCTTCGATGCTCATGACGGAACGGTTCCGTCATGAGCATCGGTTGAGCTGTCCTCATGACGGAACCGTTCCGTCAAGACCACGCCCATTTTCGTTAGGGCTCAGCACCGGCGGTAAATCTTACCCGCACGGATGTGGTTAACATAGCAATTAAGACAAAGCAATAAAGACTTTCACACAGTTTAGTAACTACACATTATATATGGTGTGACTCCACCTCCGCCTCCTGCTCGGAAATGAGAAAGTGGTTGCCGTGTACTTCCTCCACGTAATCGGGAAAGCTATGGTGGACCAAGGAGCAGAACGGTTTGTGAAGCGGGTCGTAGGAGTGCCAACAGCATATGGGGACGCTTTCTTTGTACCTGCTGGGACACTGCCTGACCGATTCTCTGCTGTTTCTAGAAACTGCAACTCCTTGCCGGACCCGCTGCGCGTGTCCCGCGTCGCTGCTGTCTCTGCCCGGACCAACTGAAGACTGCAGGGACCGCCGTGGGGTAATCAAAGCACTTGCAGGGCTGCGAGCGGTGTATTGAGGGACTCCATTTCCCAGGAGTCCCTGCTACCTGAGCCTTAACACCTGGCCCGCTCTCCCTGAGTGCTACGCCCCCACCTGTGGTATAAATCACTGAGTGCCACAAGCATCCCTGGGACGCTTTATTTGTACCTGCTGGGACACTGCCTGACTGAATCTCTGCTGTTTCCAGAAACTGCAACTCCTTGCCGGACCCTCTGCACGGGTCCCGCGTCGCTGCTGTCTCTGCCCGGACCAACTGAAGACTGCAGGGACCGCCGTGGGGTAATCAAAGCACTTGCAGGGCTGCGAGCGGTGTATTGAGGGACTCCATTTCCCAGGAGTCCCTGCTACCTGAGCCTTAACACCTGGCCCGCTCTCCCTGAGTGCTACGCCCCCACCTGCGGTATAAATCACCGAGCGCCACAAGCATCCCTGGGACGCTTTCTTTGTACCTGCTGGGACACTGCCGGACCGAATCTCTGCTGTTTCCAGAAACTGCAACTCCTTGCCGGACCCGCTGCGCGGGTCCCGCGTCGCTGCTATCTCTGCCTGGACCAACTGAAGACTGCAGGGACCGCCGTGGGGTAATCAAAGCACTTGCAGGGCTGCGAGCGGTGTATTGAGGGACTCCATTTCCCAGGAGTCCCTGCTACCTGAGCCTTAACACCTGGCCAGCTCTCCCTGAGTGCTACGCCCCCAATTTCCCTTTCTATTTAATTGGCTCCACCTCCCGTGCGCGGGACGTGCGCAGGACATAGCTCGGGGCTTGGCCCGGGCAAAGAGCGGGCCCTCTGTGGCCCTCCGAGGCCAGAGGAGGTCGGGCCGGGCCTCTCCCCCTTGCTGTTTGTCCGTGTAGGTTAGTTCAGTAAGGTCTGCCTCACCTTGGTGCCACTTCTTAATTTTGTGTATTCACTTATTCTATTGTTTTTATCTTTTCATTGTTGTTACCGGGTCTTTACCACTCCTTATTCTCAGCATTTCTTTGTCTTATCCCGTTTTGTACTGTAGGATGTCCTCACCCATCCCCAAATTATCTCTAGAGGGGGGTGCTAAACAGGGGACGCTGGAAAGTTTTGTTATCAGGGCGGCCTCTACGGTTGATAGGGACCTAGCCCTAGCTGAGCGACGCGTTAATAGGCGCCGCTCGATTGAGCACATTAAGAGCAAAAGGTCTTCGTTGGGCCCCATTCTTCCAGGTATGTCTCTGTTATTCGACAACGCAGAAGGCCTAAAGAGTCCTGAGCCTCCGCTTGATTCTAGTATTCCCCTACTACTCTAGGACAGGGCTACCCCCCCCAGATTCTCTGGTTGCCTCTAATCCTGTCATAAATCTTTCCGCCTCGCTGGACAGCATTTTAGACGAGGTGGAACTTATGACAGATACTCTGCTAGTAACGATTGAACCACCTTCCAAGCCCAATATACAGGCTGCAGTTGTGGAAGTACACCGCTGTCACGGTCCTCCGCCTAAGAAAAGGAGAAGGAAGGGGCATGGTACAATCAGAAATAAAGTCATGTCCTCCCCTTGTACTAAGAAGACTGATCACCTACCTTTAGGTTTAACCCCTCCGTCTGTTACTTCCACCCATTCCTCAGATCAGCAGGGTCCAGATTTACTGGGGTGTATCGAAAAAATGATTAGATCATTTACTCTGCCTTTGGTGGAGAGACTTAAGAGGATAACTGCCCAGCTGGGAGATCTAGAGAAGGCCCTCATGGCGTTTCATCTGGGCAATAAGGGCCCAGACGGAGCACCCCCTGTCCCTACTTCTACTACTACTGTTTCCCTGGTCTCTGCACCTCGGATCCAGGCTAAATCCACCAAACAACCTAAAAGTGCCACGTTACAGGCTACTGCTGTCCCAAGGCAGGACACCAATAGGCAGGATAAGGACACCACGGGGTGTGTGACACCTATTTGCCCATTACCTAAACCTACTGTTGCAGTTGACACTGTTAGACCCCATATTCCCAATAGCCAAAGAGTCAATTTGCCTCCTGAAGCAGCCCCCTTTGTGGTAATCCTTACTGGTGTTCCAGTTTTGGAGGCAGGAAAGAGGGAAGACCAAGTTCAGCTTAAAAACAAGGCCATCTATTGGCTAAGACAGAACCGGCCCCTACCTCTTCACCTAAATGGAGAAATACTAATGGTACGGCGACTTGCCTGGCTGGGGCCTACCCCAAAAAGTATTATGGGGGATATTGTTATAATTAGCTTCAAGGATAAAAGGGCGGTTAGCCACATCCTAAATTGGTCCTCCCCCAAACGCAGTAGTTTGATTACACCTCGAGAACTGCCTTACTTCTATCCCAGAAGTTTGCTAAGTCCTTTGGCTAATCCTGGGCTGCGGGCATTCAACGCGGAAAGCTTGATTAGGCCTCCGATGCACCCGCAGGTCAACTGTATGAGGAGACAACGTAATCACCCTGTGGGTCATTACCGTGCTTTTAGACCTCCATTTGCTTCGCAGCTGGCTAATTTTTTACATCCAGTCTATCCGGCCCATCCTGATCCTTGGACCCAGTATTTATATGACACTCGTGCTCCACCTGATCCCTGGTCATTTAACCGGTTCCAAATCCCCCTCCATAATCACTACGAAAGCCTACGAGACCTAGAGGGTGTGGACTGACTGAGTCGCAAATTCCTTGCACCAGTTCGTCCGACAGTTTGTACACCCCCAGTACTCAATGACAGTAGTCCAGCTTTCTATCCTAGGCTGCGCCATGTTACTGGCTCAGTTATCGTTTCTGGGCTGCGCCATGATACTGGTCCTGTTACTATTGGTAGCCCAGACCCTGTCAATCCCGAAGTTCCTGAAGCCAGTACTGCAGTCACTCTCTGCAGCCTAGGCCCTGACATTTCTGAAGTCCCTGAAGCTAGTCCTGCTAGGCAGATTTGTGATCTTCCTGGTGGATTTAGTAATAAGGTACCAGCTGCTAAACATAGTTCACAAGGGAAGATTGAGTTTCTAATTTGGAACATCTCAGGGATTAGGGATAGGGCTTCGGATCTTTCTTGGGTGGAGTTTGTTAGTCCTTTTGGATTCCTGTGCCTCCAAGAAACCTGGACTACTGAGCCTGTTCACCTAAATGGGTACAGATCCTTTCATGCTGCAGCTTTACACTCCAAGCGTGGGAGGAATATCGGGGGTCTTTGTATATTTATTTCGAATTTGCTGGATGTCGAGAACATCAAGGTAGTTAAAATGGGAACCTGCCACCAAATTCTATTAATTCGGATGGGCTCCAAGGTTGATAATATTTTGATCAATATTTATAACAACTTGCACAAACGTTTAGTCCCAGATCTGGTCTCTTCCCTGATTAAAGACGTACAAGGGATTGTAACCTCAAAAGGGAGGGATTGTATTATTGTCTGTGGGGGGGATTTCATAATCTGTGTGAACAAGAGTGGTAGGGTTGTGGATTTACAGGGGCAGGTGCAAAAGTTACATCCCCACATTTTTCCCACTCGGATGGGGGTGAATCCTTGAACGATATGCTGGCATCTTTTAATCTAGACTTTGTTAACAGGCTGTGTTCCCCTTGTGTAGACTTTAGTGCAACTTTTGTAGGTAGAGAGCTTGGCACCACTATAGATTTTATTGTTGCTTCTGAAAGCCACGCCACATGGTATGCAGATTACTCCACTCATCCTGTAGGATTTAGTGATCATCTCCCCCTTTCTTTTGCTTTAAATTTACCACAGGTCAAGCATAGCTCATTGATTGAAAGACTGTCCTGGTTAAAATTCTGTGATATGCCTAGACAAAATGGCTATGTTATCAAATGGAGCCAGATCAACCCGGAGGTCATGCATGCCAAGATAGTCAGCGGATCCCTTGCCCCAATTGAAAGGTGTCTAGATGTAGAAACCTCCCATGAGGACACCTTGGCAGCCTTCGAGGCTATCACACGGACCATCCGAGATAGTTTGTCTCGACCAGGGAGAGGGCATACTTCTAGGCCGACGATCAATTCCTGGTTTGACGCTCCCTGTTCTAGGGCGCACTCCCACCTCATAGCTGCATTACACAAAAAGAATAGGGACCCGGCAGAGGTGGCTATTTGTAGGAAAGTGTATCGCCTATCCCATAAGAACTGTAAGAATAACATCAAAAAGGAGGCTTGGAATGATCTGTTTATTGCTGCACAATCTAAGGACAGCGCACAATTTTGGCGCGCAGTAAACGCACCTTTTTTTAACACATCAAATAATGCTAGGGTAGAGGTCGCTATCAGTGAAAATTCCTGGATCGACTTCTTTTCAGAAGTCTATAACCCGGAGGGGTCTCTAAAGCTAGTTGATATGGAGGGCATAGATAAGGAGGGATGCCAGACCTTTCAACAAGTTAAACTGGGCATCTCAATTGGCGAAATGTCCGCTGCCATTAAGCAGAGTAGGGGAGGCAAAGCTCCAGGAATAGACGGGGTTCCTATTGATATATTTAAATATTCAGTCGACCTATGGTCCCCCATACTGAAGAGAGTCCTGGACGCAAGTTGTGAGCTGGGGTTTCCCAGGACCTGGTCTGATTCTATCATCATTCCCATTTTCAAGAAGGGTGATAGGGAGAGTCCCTCTTGTTATCGCCCTATCTCCCTTCTTGACTCCTTCATGAAGATCACGGGAAGGGCTGTCCTGAATCGGTTATTATCCTGGGTGGAAGAAGCAGGAGTTCTATCCCCGGTTCAGTACGGCTTTCGAGAAGGGATGGGCACAGTGGAACAGGTCCTGAATTTTACACTCCTTCAAGGGAAATATGTTCAGGCCAAGGCGGGAAAACTCTATGCAGCATTTTTTGACTTGAGTGCCGCATTCGACTGCATTAAGCATGATCGACTGTGGAAGGTGCTGGAAGATCTTAAGGCAGAAGAGGCCATTATTTCTTTTTTAAGGCAAATTTATGCGGGGGCAAGGGCAAGGGTACGATTCGGAACTAGTGGAGAATGCACGAAGCCCTTCCATGTGAACCATGGAGTGAGGCAAGGGTGCGTCCTTGCGCCTCTTCTTTTTAACTTATATACCAATGACCTAGAGGATGTATTGGTGTCCAAAGTCATTGACTCACCCAGAATTATTTCTAAACAAGTGGTGTCCCTATTATATGCCGACGATGCCGTCATTATGGCTAGGACAGAGAGAGGTCTGTAGTCAGCCTTAGATGCTTATATTAATTTTATGGACTCTAGGGGTCTGACTTTGAACGTGAAAAAAACTTTCGTGATGACGTGTGCCAGGGGCAAAATCAAAACTTGTAAACTGTTTGCACGCAGAGAGAAAGTGAAGACTACTAAATCCTTTTCATACCTAGGAGTAGTCCTTGAAGGCGGGGGTCACTGGGGTCCAGCCATCAGGAGTAGGACCCTGTCTTTTAAAAAAGCGACTGCAGCACTTATGGCTTTTTCACGAAAAATGGGCAAAAGACCCCCTGAAATTTTACTTAAAATCTATACGGCCAAATGTGTCAGCACGGCAATTTATGGGGCTGGTGTTTGGGGCATCCAAGACACTAGGGATATACAATTAGTTGAAAATGCTTTTTTAAGGTTTATTTTAGCCGTACCTTTTAGTTTATCTGTGTTCAACTGTCATGCTGAGCTGGGGGTTCGCCATATCAGTGATTTGATCGCAATGCAACCACTGTTACTTTGGCACAGGGTTTGGACCACAGTTGAATTGGAACTTAATAGAGAGATCCTTTGTGATGTTCTGGCTCTAGACAAATCTAACAAAATAGCATGGTTAGCTTATATTCAAAAGTTCTGTCAAGACATGGGGAAACCCAAGTTTTTTACTGCACCAGAGGGGCTATGCAGGATCTCGAGGAAAGACCTAAAGAATAACTGCTGGTACCATCCGGAATCCCTGCGGCTAGGGGTAGAGCTTAATAAGGGATCGGTTGTGCGGCACCAAATGTTGCTTGTATCGGGCAACATGCAACCCTATTTGAACTGGTGCACCAAGGGTTTTGACAGGTTTTTACTTACTAGGTTTAGATTTGACATTTTCTTTCGCCTAGTTTCTTTTCCACAAATTAACGACTGGTTCAAAATGCTCACTAAATGCCCATGTGATGGGAGGGCGGAACAATCAACCCTCCACGTGATCTGTTTTTGTGGATTTTACCATAAAGAAAGAGCCCAATGGATTAAACCACTTTTGAAAAACTATGGAACTTGGCACCAGTGCCGCCCAGCTTTACTGTATCTCCAGTTGTTACACGATGAACTGTGTGTGGCCACTATGGTCGGTTTTTTAAAGAGTGTTTTTAGAAAAAGGAAAAGTTTAATGTGTTCTTAAATCATTGTATCTATAGCCATTTCTTTAGATGTATTGTTATATTTGTGTACATTATGTATTGATTTTCTGACGATGTTGCTTTTATGATTTTAAATTCTACAAAAATCGAATAAAGCTTTTCTACTACTAGTGAGACTCTACAAATTAGTCAAGGAAACAATCAATGACACTGTTACTAAATCCATCATCCACACATTTATATTTTTATATCCACTCATTCTTCAATGCAAAGTAGTGTATTTATAATACATATTTAAATATCAAAGCAAACCACATTCACTGGATGATGTCATCAGTGATGTCATCATTGATGCCATTTGAGATGTCATCAGTGATGTCACTGACCATGTCATGAATGATGTAATATGTGACATCATCAGCAGTGGATTGCGGGCGCGCGAGTTATAGTGAGTACAACTAACTATAACGAGGAATTTCAATAATTTTGTATGAGTAAAATGTCCAGCTAACTATAACTGGTGTGAAACCTATGGTTTTTTCAGTGAATTTCAAAGGTTTTTTCAAATGCTAATTCCTAACTATAACAAGTGTGAAACCTATGGGGCCTTATTTACGAGCCCCTTGTGCCTCGGGAACGTCACTTTTTGTGACGTTCCGGTTGCGCAGAAGACTGAGTGATATTTATCAGGCAGGACTAAGCCACTTTTTGTGGCGTAATCCTGCCTGATAAATATCAGTCCCTTTGACGCAGTGTCCTGCATTACAGGGGCGTGCAATGGGTGTTGCTGGGGGCATTCCCAGCAGCATCCATGGACTTGAGTAATTTATAGCATCCTCAAAGTCAGTCTTTCAAAAATTCCAAAGTATAGGACTTTATAATCCAAATCCAAATGTTTCTCAAGAAAAGTCATAAACCGTGTCCGTGGATCTTATCTGCCCAAACGCCGATATTCCGAACGATTGAACATGACTTTTCTTGAGAAACATTTGGATTTGGATTATCATGTCCTATACTTTGGAATTTTTGAAAGACTGACTTTGAGGATGCTATAAATTACTCAAGTCTGCCCGAATTGTGTTGGTAAAATTGATACCTAGTCACTTTGAATAAGAATGTACTTACGACTCGTCTAACATTTGGAAGAAATATCTAGTTATATGACAACAAGATACCGACATAACTTGAAGGAAATAAGAACGCAATGAGGAAGTTCTGTTGTACAGAACGAAACGCGTCGGCTGGCTGTGGTACATAAACTTAAGGAAAATAAAAGCATTTGAATATACACCAAGATTCAGCGCTTCAATAAGGACTCTAAGTGATATGATTTGATTGGACTTGTGCAAGTGGTGCTGTGCCAAACTTTAGAATATTCTCCACTACTCTCTACTACTCACTCTCTACTACTCCTCTACTCTCTAATACTCACTCTCTACTACTCATTCTTTACTACTCTCTCTCTACTACTCACTCCCTACTACTCACTATCTACTACTCTCTACTACTCATTCTCTACTACTCTCTACTCTCTACTACTCACTCTCTACTACTTTCTCTCTACTACTTACTCTTTACTACTCACTCTAATACTTTCTACTACTCACTCTCTACTTCTCACTCTCTACTACTCACTCTCTACTACTCACTCTCTACTACTCACTCTCTACTACTCTCTACTACTCACTCTCTTCTACTCACTCTACTACTCACTCTCTACTACTCACTCTCTACTACTCCCTACTACGCACTCTCTACTACTCTCTCTCTCTACTACTCTCTACTACTCTCTACTATTCTCTCTCTCTTCTACACACTCTCTACTACTCACTCTCTACTACTCTTTACTACTCACTCGTTACTACTCTCAACTACTCACTTTCTACTGCTCTCTACTACTCACTCTACTACTTACTCTCTACTACTCTCTACTACTCACTCTCTACTACTCTCTACTACTCACTCTACTATTCACTCTACTACTCTCTACTGCTCACTCTCTGCTACTCTCTCTACTGCTCTCTACTACTCTCTACTACTCACTCTCTACTCTCTATTACTCACTCTCTACTCTCTACCTCTCTCTACTTCTCTCTACTTCTCTCTACTAGTCTCTACCTCTACCTCTCTACCTCTCTCTACACGCACACATATACACATATATATGCATATGCATTTATATATATGTATGTATATATATATATATATATATATATATATATACATACATATATAAACATATATAATCTGCATATCTATATAAATACAAATATAAATGCATGCACACATATACATATATTGCATACATATGCATGTTATTTACATGAAAATTTGAAAAACACTAATAAAAGCAAAGCTAAAAAGCCATTACATTACAAACAGAATGACTTTAACTTAAACGAGATCTATTGCAGTTTCAATGCTTGTTTACTTTGGTTCCATTAAGAAGGCATTCAGATGTGTCACACATTTGCCATAAATTCTGAATGTTAGCACTCTAGTTGTTCATTAGATCACTGTAGTAAAGTTACTGCTCACCAGGGAAGTCTGCTGCTGGTATTCAAAGTGCATGTTTCAGTCTACATGTCAGAATTTTTTTAATGAAATAGAAGAGGATTTGAGAAGTCAAAATGTGCCCTAATTTTTTTTTCTTCAACACTAATCATAATTTCTATGGCAAAATGAACCCCCTCATTTTGTTCCTTTGAAAATTAAATGTTTTAAGTGTTACCACTTTATTCCAATCAAGATGACTTCAGGTGTGCCATACTTTTGTCATAAGCGCTCTAGTTGTTCTTTAGAACACTTTGGGACATTCTGTCATTGGGCTATACTTGGGCTACATCTGGCGGGTATTTGTGCTACATTTGGGCTCTTTTGTCTCTGGTGGCCATCTTGGGAGACTTATTTGTTATGAAGCTTCCTAATTTCCTCATTTACTACAGTCTCCTCAATAGGAAATACTTTCAGTTTTCTACTTTGATTCCATCAAGAAGGCATTCAGATGTGACACACATTTGCCATAGATTCAGAACGTTAGCACGCTAGTTGCTTATTAGATCACTGTAGTAAAGCTACTTCTCACCAGGGAAGTCCGCTTCTGGTATTGAAAGTGCATGTTTCAGTCTTCATGTCAGAATTGTTTAATGAAATAGAAGAGAATTTGAGAAGTCACTCAAAATGTGCCCTAATTTTTCTTTCTGTAGCACTAATCATACTTTCTATGGCAAAATGAGCCCCCTCATTTTGTTCCTTTTCAAATTAAATGTTTTCAGGCTTACCACTTCATTCCAATCAAGATGGCTTCTGGTGTGCCATACTTTTGTCATAAGTAAGACTGCTAGCGCTCTAGTTGTTCTTTAAAACACTCTGGGACATTCTGTCATTGGCCTATACTTGGGCTACATCTGGGTGATATTTGGGCTACATTTGGGCTTTTTTGTCTCAGGTGGCCATCTTGGAGGACTGCATGTCAGAAGTCACTCAAAATGTGCCCTAATTTTTCTTTCTGCAGCACTAATCATACTTTCTATGGCAAAATATACCCCCACGTTTTGTTCCTTTTTAAATTAAATGTTTTAAGAGTTACCACTTTATTCCAATCAAGATGGCTTCAGGTGTGCGATACCTTTGTAATAAGTAGGACTGTTAGCGCTCTAGTTGTTCTTCATTCTCACATGACTTCATTCTCACATGACTGAGAAAGATAATGTGAATTTACAGAAAATATGCTTTCAGTTTAGCTTATAGATCCCCTTCCAAACCACTGTGGGAAAAGCATGAGATAATATTTTTCTTTCAAACATGATTCATGATATCCCAGCAGAAGGCTTTTTCACATGGTAAAATATCCTTAGAACACACCACAATTCCTAAAATGAGTATGGTACCATCAACAAATGATTTATAATGTAACTAAAGTCCTAAAACCTTCTATTAACTGCAATGTTTTTTAATGAGGTGCTATCATGTATATTGGTCCCAAGATGGCTGCCAACACTTCTTGGATGAAGTGCTAACAGCCAATCAGATCTCGCGATGAAATGTGTGGTTAGGCTCTGCCCAGATATATATATATATTTTTTCTTTTGATTTTCTCAGGAACTACTGGAGGGATTTACACCATTTAACCAAACGGGTGATCTGCGTACCAGACCCTACCATTTTCCCAAATTTGGTGTAATTCCGTTCAGCGGTTCGGGCTGTAGCCGTGTCTAATCGTCCTATGGAAATTAACATGGGGAAAGCACGTTTTGGGACCCCCTTTTTTCTTGGCCCCCGCTTTACGAATCTTCCCGAGACTTTCAGGGAAGGTGCGGAGCGGGCCATCTTCTTTGAGAAATTCGCAAAGATTCAACAACCGGCGCCAAAGTTATTCCCAATAGAATATTGCGGATTTCCTATGGAAACTAGGTCCTAACTATAACTACCTACTGGCGACCGCCAGTAGGTAATATGTATACATATCAATATATAAATACATATGTATGTATATATATATATATATATATATATATATATATATATATATATATATATATATATATATATATATATATATATATATATATATATATATATATATATATATATATAGGTATATGTATATACATATTTCAACAACGCCCATTCCCAATCCACAAACAGGCCCTTGCATGCTCGGGATCACAAGATGCTTACGTTTATTTAAGCAAGCTCTGGCGATGTGTTTCGACCGTCAAAGAGGCCTTTCTCACAGCAATACATATATACATAATTTAATTTATTTAATTTAACACAGCGGAAACACTACTAAAATCTAGTACAAATAAAAAAAGAAAATACATAATGATTAAACAATTATGACTTTATAAATTGAGCCAGGGATATTTATTGAATAAATACACTAGGAGAATTGGGTAAATAAAAACACTACTTCCTTGGTCCTTTCTGTTCTATCATGGAATACATTTACATTAATTTGGTCAAAATATAAAACTACAAATCTCCAGCATTATTACAGTTTAGAAAATTAGACAAAAAATGTCATCACAATAACAAATATTCACGGTAGATGAATTTAACAATAGATAAAGTGCTTCCATATGAATTTGTATTCTATCATGGAATACATCCATTTGTTAAAAATATTTAAAAAACTGCAATCTACAGCATTAATACAGTTTAAGAAATGAGCCATAAAATTTCGCCAGGCAATAACAAATATTCACAGTGAGTGGGTTTAACAATAAATGCTTCCTCATTGGTTTCTACTGTATATTTGTAAAACCAAACAAGTCTAATAAGTTTTATTTGTAAATGCGTCAAGCTGGGACAAAAAACACAGAACATGAACGTGTCCTGTATTTTGACTTATAAAAATGTCAGCCAAGACGTAGACTAATCCCGTCTCTCTTTAACCAATACATTTTCTCCTATAGGAATTTGACCAAATGTCAATTTTATAAATACCCTATGTACAGATGGGCAAATGTTAGCTTGCATATATAATTTGCATTACTCTGCATCTTACACAATTTAATTGCAATCTTTTAATCCGTAAACACACACGCACATATGGAGTGTATATATATATATATATATATATATATATATATATATATATATAGAGAGAGAGAGAGAGAGAGAGAGTATACATCTATATATATATATATATATATATATATATATACACATCTATATATATATATATATATATATATATATATATATATGTGTGTGTGTGTGTATATACACAAACATAACACATATGAAATCATGAAAAAGTAACTCATTCTATTTTCCGCATCTAATATAGGGAGACAAAATGCATTACTGACTGGAAAGGTAATCCCAATATACATTTTATCCTAGGGCGCAGCAGCAATGGTTTACTTGCATTATTACATCCTTCCATCCACACATTTGTGAATGTAAACATGCCTAAAAATAGTGTCTTTTATGTTTGTGTCTTTATCGTGGAAACAAAGAAACATCTTTCCTACTTATGGATCTCACATCCTAACCTTCGAGTACAACAGGACCCGCACGGCGGTTTGACAGCTGTGTGCAAGATTCAGAACTTCCTTGGGATGTAAAAAGAAGTGGTGCATTAACATGCTCATGTTTGGTTTGATCGGCAGTAATGCATATATCTTATTAAGGATGACCTCCCATAGGTGTCCTTCTTAACTGGTTCTGACTTGCTGTAATCCTGGTATTAGGGGCAGCGTGCGCCGGACGCTCAGCCACTGTCAGATTCCGTAGTTCTTGCGATTGTTATTTGACGCACCTGGGTGATTCGTCTCACGGCTGTCTTTAGCAACAGCTTCAAGTCTCTGAATACCACCTCTTCCCTGTGGAGAAACAGAAGAGACTCTAAGGCACTTCCTTTTATGCGGCTACACACGAAGTACAAGGTGCATCAACAATAATGTGGGTTGATCAGAGGTTGCATTATGATAAGTAGGTTTACTTAGTTATTAATGCATAAACAATACTGGACAATTGTGAGCAAGACTGTGTCTATAAAGGCAGGAGGCAGTGTGTTGGGTACTCATATCATAGGCTTGGATGTGCCCATAGGACCTTAACGTAGGATATCAGAGATGATTTGTGACGCGGAAGAGATGAGGTTACAAAGACGTTTGCAACCCATGAATTTCCTGGGATACCGTGCTCTGCCATGTGGACAGGTGTGCTTGTGTCGCAGAACATCCCAATGCCCCTTTACATGGGGCACTGGGACTGTTCTAGCTTTGCCTGCAGTTTGCATTTGGTCATTAACTTAGATAGCCCAGCTGTAAGAAATCTTCTAGGACCAAAGCTCCTCATGGTACAAGATAGCAGAAGTTGTTGATTACATACATTTAGACAACTGTGAGACACACTTGTGGGCTGATTCTGATGCGGGTTGGAAATGCTTCCCGACCGAATCGGGTAGGAAATGTTTTTCGACCCACTCAATTCGGGAGAGTCCGACCGACCAAGTACGATGCATCTGGATGCTTCCAGATACGATTTGGTTGGACTCCCATTGACTTCAATGGGAGCACATGTTCCTAACTGCATCATAATTGGGCACTGGGTCGCTCCCGATCCTATTTGGAAGGAGCAAATGCCATTAGGAGGCCTTCCTAACCGTATCAGAATCAGGCCCTGGGTGGGAATGCTTCCCAACCCGCATCAGAATCAGCCCCTAATCTGTAGCCTCCACTTTATGTTCATAACAAAAAGAAGCACACCCTTCTACACCTGAAACCTCTATGTGCTGGCCATAGTTTAGGAAAGTGCTTGGAATGTGTTCTGGTTCCTGGACTGCGGCATCAATCCGCGGCTTCAATTTACAGACTACTTCTTAAAGACCCATTCTATTAAACCCTACTAGACTATGTAACACACTGCGCCCAGGAGTCTGATGGTAACCCTGTGAAGGGTGCGCCTTCATCACATGCATTCTGTTTCAAAGAGAGGAACAGCAAGATGCAGTTCAAACATGTTCAAAACGAGGATTTAATTGCATTAAAGAATAGCTAACAAATGAATTATAAAACATGTAAGCAATTCAACGTCTCAGCTCTCGTTGCCTCTTCTTTCCCAAGCCCCAAGCTGCCACCATGATTTACAAAGGGGATGGTGTCCCATAGTGAATCAGCTACCACCCGAACTCATGGGTCCGTAATTGACCTATGATTTGTGACCAAGGGTGGCCATTCATTCCTCTTCAGTTCAGAAATAGGAGGGGTTGCCCCTTTCACACCCCTTGAGTTATAATTTAGAAAGTATAGCAAAGGCGTTTTACGAGTCAAAAAACATTTCAAACTCATAAAAGGGGTTTTCTACATTAAGAAAAGCCCTTCTGCACTTACAACCCGGGTTTTGTGATTGCAAAGTGGCTTTGTATATCTGGTCCCATGTGCCCCACATTCAATTATTGATCCACATTAAATTATTGGGGGACGATCAACTGACATCTTAGCTATGGCTACACCTGATTTCTTTTTAACTGTAGCCCTCATTACCTGACATTGAAATACATATCAATGTATGTCAAACATTGTACTCAGTTGTTTGAACATTTTACTTAGCAGGTTTTTTTAGATTTTTTTATTAGTTTTTAACACTTTAGATACAGTGAAGCATAATTTTTTTTATTCTTGAGTTACATGCATAGGTAGACAGAGACAGTTTAGGCACTTGATTGTACATTGGTGGTTACTATTTTTCTTAGCTGCCATTGAATATCATCACAGTCCCCCATGTTACAAAACATGTTGAGGCTATCTACGACTTTATTATGTGTCCTGGGATATGCCTGTAGGCCTGTAGCTTGCTCGTGGAGCTACGTCTACCCAAGGTACTTGTCGGAGTCATTATATTCTGACCGAGTAATTGAGCAACGTTCCCTGTCCCCTAATGACGTTATCTATGCTGCTGGCTGGTATCCTTAACTTAGAACCTGGGCGTTGAACTGGGGTTCTGGTTTGGGGTTAGCGGGGAGGGAGGGTGTGTGCAGACGGGAGGGGGTTGAGTAGGTCCTCTTTGTAGGTGTGTGTGTGGCTACTTGGCGGCTGGTGACTGTTGATGCGGGAAGTGGCTCGACTACTTCCCCCGTCTTATCCTGGAGCTATGCTTTTAAGGCGAGGACTGTGATAGGGCGTCTCTGATATGTGTGTGTTCCAACTCACTTCGTCTGTCATCCGGTCCAATTGGTGTGTCGGATGCGGTCAGGGCATGGGGTGCCTTGGCTGGCTCTGCTCGTATGGTTTGCTGGCTGAAACATTTTACTTAGCAGTTATGTGCATTACTTAACTAGAGAGACTTTCATTACTTCCCTAAAAAATATTGTATAGTTTGACGGTTGAAGATAACAATTATTCATGTAAATTTAATAAAGCGCCCAAATCTTTATCCTTTAGCACAACTTAGAACTTTGGCAATTGTTGAGGCCATGCTGTATTGATGATAATTGTTTTGTATTTTTTTCATTAAATTGTCAATATTTGCTTTGAATGCAATATTCAACGCCTAGAGCAAAATTAGCAAATTTTCCTGTCCTCAAATATTTGGGCATATTTCTATGGCTGCCGTGTGGTGTTAAAGGGGAAGCATCAAAATATGGCTACTTCCAGGAAGCATGGACGTATGGGGAAGGTACAATGGTTATACTGTCAGCAGCAGAAGGGCTTAAATAGCAGCAGGGGATAGGGGAAAAAGCAAGCAGTAAGGTGGCGGTAACAATCAGGAAGCAAAGAGGGAAGGATTGCATGTAAGGAGCATCAAAAGGGACAGAAAGATTACGAATGTGTAGACCGTGAGCACCACAACACAGCCGTACACACTGCAACAGCATGTATAGCTTTCTTGAGTGGTGACACAATCCTTGACGCAGAGGTAACCAAATCTGAATGAGAGAGAACCATTTACTGAAAGGACTCAGTTGGCGGGATATCAGCTGCCTTTGTGATAAATGGAGGCCATGGAAGTATTTGGGCAATTAAGGACCAGTTTGGTAGAATTAGGAAGTAGGACTGGAGCTAACAAAAATTTTCTGGATAAGTATATTTTCACATAATTGCGCGAAGATTACACAGGGCACGACTGAACTAGACTGACTGTCTGGATGGACATACGAAAAGATTCAAATGACCTTTACACGTGGAAGTACTCAACCATGGCTGTGTAACAGCGGCCCACTGGCAATGCATGAAAATAACTGGAAAATTTCAAAGTTCATGAATAGGGGGCCCGATTCACAGACTGAACTTAAGACTAAATCCTAAACTTACTACTATTTGGTATTCACAGAATGGCCTGGAGGCGGAGCTTGCGGCTTGGAGGCGGAGCTTCCGGCTCGGAGGTGGGGATTTAGCCATGGATGAAATCTCCACCTCTGGGCCACAAGCTCCGCCTCCGGGCCGGAAGCTCCGCCTCCGTGCTGTAAGCCCCGTCCCCAAGCCGGAAGCTCCACCTCCGTGCTGGAAACTCCGCCTCCGGGACGGAATTTCCAGCCCGAGTGCGGAGGTAAAGTTAGTAGTCTTAAATCTATTCTGTGAATACCGAAAGTAGTAAATTCATTCTGTGAATCCCGAAAGTAGTAAGTTCACTCTGTGAATCCCGAAAGAACTAAGTGCATTCTGTGAATGCCAAATAGTAGTAAGTTTAGGATTTAGTCTTAAGTTCATTCTGTGAATCGGGCCCAGGGTGACGATATAAATGGGCTTTAGATTTTGTTTCTTATTTTTTCTCCTCAAATAAAAAAAGATTGTATTTTTTGTTTGTGGATACCCTCCTCTCTTCAACCCTGAAAAGTAAGGCGTGTTGGAATGAATTTTTTGCATCCGATTTGTAAATTCACACTAGCATTTCTGTAGGTGCTCTAATTAGGTTTGAACAAGCGTTAAGAAGGGCCACAGAGTTACTTGTGAGCGTTCCCCTCAAATTCCAGTGTCTAGATTCTCCGTCAAGTCAAGTCAGAGAATTTATATAGCGCACTACATACCCATAGGGTCTCAAGGCGCTTGAGGAGGGGTGGGGAATTACTTGTCAAATATCCACGTTTTAAGTTGCTTTCTGAATGCTAGGTGGTTCTGGGTAAGTCGAAGGTAAGTGGGAAGTGAGTTCCAGGTTTTAGCTGCCAGGTAGGAGAAGGATCTACCTCCCATGGTGGTTTTGTTGATGCAAGGTACAGTGGCAAGGGCTTGGTTGGATGATCGTAGCTGGCGGGAGGGGGTGTAGAAGGACAGTCGTGTGTTGAGGCATTCTGGTCCGATTTCGTAGAGTGCTTTGTGTGCGTGGGTTAGGAGCCGGAAAGTGATCCTCTTATTGACGGGAAGCCAGTGGAGGTTTTTCAGGTGACCAGAGATGTGGTCTTTACGCGGGATGTCTAATATGAGCCTGGCTGAGGCGTTTTGGATCCGTTGGAGTTTTTTCTGGAGTTTAGCGGTAGTACCGGCGTAGAGGGTATTTCCATAGTCCAGTCGGCTCGTGACCAGAGCGTGGGTGACCGTTTTCCTAGTTTCGGTGGGGATCCAACGAAATTTTTTTTGAGCATGCGAAGAATGTTGAAGCAGGATGAGGAGACGGCGTTGACTTGTCTGTTCATTGAAAGTGAGGAATCCAGGATGACGCCCAGGTTACGAGCGTGGTCTGTCGGGATGGGTGCTTTTCCAAGGGCTTCTGGCCATCAAGAGTCGTCCCATGCGGAGGGGGAGGTACCTAAGATGAGGACTTCTGTTTTATCCGAGTTCAGTTTCAGACGGCTGTGTTTCATCCATTTGGCTACTTCTTTCATTCCTTCGTGTAGGTTAGTTTTGGCGGTGCTAGGGTCATTGGTGAGTGATAGGATCAGTTGAGTGTCATCCGCGTAGGAGATAATGTTGAGGTTGTGTTGGCGGGCGATGGCCGCAAGGGGGCTCATGTATGCGTTGAAAAGGGTGGGGCTGAGTGAGGATCCTTGTGGTACGCCGCAGATGACTTCAGTGGCCTCTGACTTGAATGGTGGAAGGCGGACTCTCTGGGTTCTTCCGGTGAGGAACGAGGTGATCCATTCTAGTGCTTTTCCTTGGATTCCGATGTTTCTGAGGTGCTGTAGAAGGGTGCTATGACAGACTGTGTCAAAGGCTGCGGAGAGGTCGAGGAGGATGAGGGCGACTGTGTCTCCATTGTCCAATAGAGTTCGAATGTCGTCTGTTGCTGCGATTAGGGCGGTCTCAGTGCTGTGTTTTGCTCGGAAGCCGGACTGTGAGGAGTCGAGGGATTTGTTGGCTACGAGGAAGGCGGCGAGCTGGTTGTTGACAGCTTTCTCAATGACTTTGGCCGGGAATGGAAGGAGCGAGATGGGGCGGTAATTTTATCAAAAACCCAAGACTATTGTAGCATACATAGGGCCTGATTCACAAAACAAAATATGTTTGTAACCCCATAGTCAGAACACAAAATGGAGTCATTTATGTCTAATAATTATCCACCAAAGAATTTCTGTCAGGCATGAATGGCCTTCCTACTGCGAATTGTACATTCTGGGGGGTTCTCACTGACACAGTTTCTAGTGGCCTACGTAAATGTAATGTAAATGTATTGGCATTTATATAGCGCACTACTTACCCGTAGGGTCCCAAGGCGCTTCGACCGCTGCGAAACCCTTCCTGGCTTCCCTGAGAGATGGTCCCTTAATGGGTATCTCCAGGGTGAGACCAGGCATCCCCGGCGGTCTGGTGGGGCCGTTAGTGAAGATGAGGCAAGCTAATGCCCAGAGTTGCCGAGTGTGATCGCTGATCAGAGTGGGCACCGAGGCGAGAGAATTATCGAGTCTGCTGACCCTGGTCCAGAAACCTGCCGCGCCGGGAATCGAACCCTGGTCCCGGGCTGTCCTCTGCTCTCGGGTCTGCCGCCTCTAACCAGTGAGCCACACTCCTATGGGAAGGGAATTCTCAAAGGGGAACAATGTTTCCCCCGTGGAGATGTAAAAAAGTAAAATGTAAAAAAGTGCATTACCACATCAGTCTGCCTTTCCCAATGAGAAGTTATACCCTGCGTATAACTCTGCTTTAGAGAAATAAGGAAGTCACATGACATTACCAGCCATATGTCAGCAATGCTGCAACCAGAGCCGCGAATTCCTAAGTCATGCGTTTACACGTAGGAGTACAAATGCATCACTTTCACTTGTCGATCAGCCCCAACATATATTTATTTTAATGAGATAGTGGAAAGTAGAATGTAAAATTACATCCATTTCACGTCAAATAAGGCTTGTTTAGGAAGAAGTGCGACTAATCCCCTGAAAACAATTGGGAATAGGGATTGTTGAACATATTTAATGGACCTAGTATTTGAAATGATACAGACTGTGTACTGTGGCCACAAGTTCTTGGAATTTGGACTTTACAAAGGGAAAGCTGAACTTTCCTCTCAACAGTTGGGCACCTCAGTTTCTGCAAATGTTTAGTAAGAACGCATGTTAAAAGCGAGAAAGCAAGAATCGAAGAGGGGGGTAGGAAGAATAGACGTAAGAAGAAAAAAAGTAAGTGAACGAAGAAAATGGCAAAATAAAAGAGAAATACAATTGAGATCAATAGAAATTGAATGAGAAAAGAGCATGGAATGAAGGAAAAAATCAATGAAGCGGAAGGGTGGAGGAAGAATGGAAAAAATAAGAAAGAAAACAGGGAAAAAGAACAAAGGAAGAAAGCTAAACAAGAGGAAATATAAGTAAAAGAGTAAATGTGGAAGAATCGAAAACGAAAGAGGGAAAGCAAGAAATAACAAAATTAAGAAAGATGAAAAAGATAAACTGAAATAAGGAAAGTAGAGGAGTAGGGCAAATCCAGGAAGAAAAGAGTACGAAAGGAAGGAAATGTTTGTTACTAGTTTGCCAAAATTACTTAGTTGGAATTAAAACAACTGACCAATAGATGGCACTATTGCCTTACGTTGCTTCAACTAAAATCCGTTCTGCCTAATCGGGAACAGATTGATACTAGTTAAAGGGGTTGACTCAGAATTTACACGCTGCCAATCTAAACTCTGGGTTCTGTATTACATAACAGGAAGTGAAACTGATTATTTCCATACCTGTATGAATGCCTGAAATAACCTTGCTGTGACTGTGCTGGCGTGTTTTACTATAAGTCATGATGCAACACACATATCCTTACTAAGGTGGACAGTCGTTTTGTATTTGAATGAAGGTTAAATATGGTAGGTTGTAGGTTTTGGAATGGGGAGTGCTGAACGTTAGTGTAAAAACTGAAGTACCCTGGTTGTAGTTCATCACCAGATGATGGCAAGTCTCCCTGGATGTGTGTTCAGTAAAATGTCCGAGGCCCTTAATGCCTGACTAAACTGAAACCGAGAAGAGAAATAGGGCAAGATCTTAACCAAGGAACAGACTTCCATGAACCTAGAATAGCTCCCAGAAGTCCTGATAAACAGGGACAGGAAGTTCCAGTGTGCGGAAACCAAGAAAGAGAAAGCCCTGCCACCACCCTTATGTTTTCACCAGAAAGAAGAGACCCTAGAAGTGTTGTGCTGCCCTGAGCATAGTGTCCTGCCATAAGATTGTTGTCCAATGGGAATCAGGACCCTGATGGCAGATGGCCTCCATTAGGACACAAGCTGTTCAGCAGCAGTGGCGGCCGACACAAACAAGAAGTGGTGAGGCAAGGGAAGATGGGTGCATGGGGAGGATTACTAATTTAAAAAAAGAGTTACCTGAAGCTGCCGGCTGCCTCACTCCTAGTGCCCTGGTGTTCTTCCTGGTCCCAGCAGACACTGGGACAACACCAGTGACTCCCTGAGCAATCCCCTGTGCTGTTTTCATGCAATGAGAGCAGCTCAGGGATTGGCCTGAGCAGGCTGGTTTAACGCTCAGGGAGTGGAGTATGTGCTGTATAACACAGCTGGGTTGGAGAAACCTAACTGCGTATGTCTGTTTGGCCGACCTAAGTCAGCCAAACAAACAGACACTCCACTCCTTCCTCCAATGGCCTGGCCCCGCCCCTTCCTACACACTCTGGCTCAGCCAGCAGGTGGAAAATAAAACCATGAGAGAACGTCATTTTATTTTTCAGCTGCTGGCTCTGAGCCCGTGGGGTGACGCTTCTCCGCCATTGTGGAGGAGCCGCTGCTGTTCAGCGGAGCCAAACTCCCGAATACGTGAAAAGACAGATTAATAAATCAGATGAGTAAAATCTGCATTTGAATCAAATCTGGATCTGTAGGAGTCATGGACGTCAATTCACCAAAATGCCAGGGATATCGAATGTGACACACATGCCATTTGACCTTTATTTTCAGTCACATACATGCTTACACCTAGACACACATTCGCACATGCATGCATGCATGCTCTCTCACATCAACACACTCCCATCTGCAAGCATGCACACCACCTACATTTATAAAGCATTTTATTTTACTTACCCTAGCTGCTAGGTAAGGTCATTTTCTAGCTAATTGTACTCAATGTTTATAACATTGATAGCGAATAATGTAGTGCTATTCACTATTGGTGTGATGACAAATTGAGTGAAAACAAGGGGAGCGGAGCCCCAACCGATGTCCAGAAGGACGAGCTACCGTTGTGTTGCAGGTACTGATTTTGCCACTTCTGAGGCCAGCGGACACATAGGCAGTGCCAGGGAATACAAGGGGCAAGCAAGAGGTCGCAGCTGTGACTCATGGTGACCCCTAAATGACGTCATGCTGTGTCAAGACCAGGTGCAGGCAATTGGCATCCCTATCGTGGCTTAAGTTCCTCCCTGTCATGCAGATCAGGGGCACAGCACAAAAAGATGGCCCCTGCAGAATTTGATAGGGGTCTCCCGATACTTCCATTCTGCAGCCCTACATGCAAATGCCTCTGGATCCCAGATACCTGCTTGCTACTTTCGGAGGAACACCATCCCCAACCCTCCAAGTTTGTGTCAACTACAATTCTGATGTGAATTTCAGGTTGAAGTATTTTATGGCTGTTTTGCTAAGTAGGTCTTACTTGAAGTTCTCTAAGAAATTTTGCTCTTGTTCATTTATCTACTGTCAGTTTTTTTTTGTCTTGGTTAGTTGTCAGAGTGGGTCAGTGAGAGTTGCTAAATTGAGGATTAATCTCCCGCAATAGGCAACCATTCTCAGAAATCTCATCACTTCTGAAGCAGCATGTTGAGCCTTGCCTTCTCTACTTTCTGTTGCTTTTGGGGGGCCTACCTTATTGGAGAAAAGGTATCCATAGAAGTTAATTTTCTTTGTTAGCACAAAACACTTTTGGCGGTGTAGAGTTAGTCCGCAGTCTGATATCTGCTGAAAGGTGTCCTTTAGCGTTTGGCGGTGTTCAGGGTGTGTCTTGGCATGAATAAGGAAATCATCACTGTCTTTCAGAACACCCACTAAGCCTGAGAAAACTTCACTTTGTTGGGATTGAGGTTCTCTAGTTGGCAATGGCTTGCACCCTTTCCAAGTAGGGATCCTTCCTTCTAGTCAGGGTAAGGGAGTTACACACTTTGATAACCCCTGCTCATCCCCTTCTTAGCTTGTCATGAGCAGACAAGCTAATTTCAGAAGCAATGTGTAAAGTATTTATGCATATCACACACAGTAACACAGTGAAAGCACCACAAACGCACACCACACCAGTTTAGACAAATAAAGTAACTTTATCTAAACCAAACAAGACCAAAACGAAAAAAATCCAACATAAGCTCAAAATATGACTTTTTAAAGGTTTCAAGCAATTCTGTTTATAGAAATCTATGGATGTATGATATTTACACAGAGTACCTCAAATGCATCAAAATCCATGAGGCAAAACAACCGCAGAGGAGGGAAGCGTCAAAAAACACAGCAATACATCAGTTCCTGAGTCCTTGTGGAGGCGATGCGACAGCTCTGCTGCACAAAATGGTGTAGGGAATACGGACTTTAGGGGGAATTGATGCGTGTATTTCCTAAACGATTCAGGTATGCGGGTGTTGCGTCGGAAAAACCTGCCATAGAGGTGTGTTGCGTGAGAAAATTCAGGCGCTTCAGGTGCTGCGTTGATTTCTGTAGCCGCTGACCGTTGATGTGTCGATTCTTTTAGTGGGGCCTGCGAGTCATGTGCGATGGTTTCTCTGGCTGTGGGCAGGCGCTGCGTCAATTTCTTCAGCCGCACAGGGCAGTGCATGGGGAATTTCTCCTGCACTGCAGTGCTGCGTCGGAAAATGTATCCTCAAGAAGAGTGAATCATCGATTTTGTAGATTTCTTTAGTTCTTCACAGTTTTCTGTAGCAAACACAACCACCAGGGGCCCAGAACTGAAATAAACATCTCGAGGCATGTCAGAACTCCCAGGAGTGAAGTTCAAGAACGTTGTAGGTGAAGTCTTTGTGTCCCTGAAACTTCAGCAGAGGAAGAAAGCACAAACAAGCCTTTGGAGATTCTTCTCAAGCAGGTTTCACAGCAAAGTCCAGTCTATGTCCTCTCCTTGTTAGAAGCAGCAACTGCAGGCCAACCCAGCAAAGTAACACACAGCAAAGGGGCAGTACTCCTCCTTACAGATCTTCAGCTCTTCTTCCTTGGCAGAAGTTTCTCTTGATTCAAGAAGTAATCTAAAGTTCTCGGGTTTTAGGTTGAATACTTATACCCCTTTTTCCCTTTCAAGTCTTTGTTCAGAAACTCTGTCTTGCTCAGTAAAACCAGTTTTGTCCATCCTGATCCAGCAACTTTACAGGAGGTGGAGACAGCATTGTGTAGGGCAGCCACAGCCTACTCAGGTGCTAGTGACAACTCCTCCCACCACAAGCAGGCAGAGGCACACAGGATGGTTAAACAAGAAAATGCCCACTTTCGAAAGTGGCATTTTCAAACACACATTTTAAAAACTACCTTTACTAAAAGGCGTGTTATTAAATTCTGAGTTGAGAGAGCCTAAACTCCAAATCTCTAGCTGTTCCCAATTGAAAGTTATGCTCATAAAATGTAACAATTCAGAAAAGGGGGTGGTGATGAACAGAGTGTCTGAATTAAGCAGACCACTCTTACCCAGTCCAAAGATCAGGGCTTGATCCATCACTGTTATTTAGCTCACTGCACCATCCCGGCTCAGAACCTGGCTATATGCAAATCAGTCTGTCCCTGGCCCAGTGCATCATGGGAACAGGGCAGACTAAACTACCAAGCCAATTCTTCACCAGAAAGGAGACAAGCTACCAGGGACCGGTTTCTGGCATTTCAGCCGTCGTCGGCCCGGCTTGCTTGAATCCTGATGGTGCAGTGAGCAAGGGACTCATGTCTGAGTATACCCTGCCACACCTATAGTGGCCAAAAACGATTCAGAAAAGGGGGTGGTGATGAACAGAGTGTCCAAATTAAGCAGACCACTCTTACCCAGTCCAAAGATCAGGGCTTGATCCATCACCGTTATTTAGCTCACTGCACCATCCCAGCTCAGAACCTGGCTATATGCAAATCAGTCTGTCCCTGGCCCAGTGCATCATGGGAACAGGGCAGACTAAACTACCAAGCCAATTCTTCACCAGTAAGGAGACAAGCTACCGGGGACCGGTTTCTGGCATTTCAGCCGTCGTCGGCCCGGCTTGCTTGAATCCTGATGGTGCAGTGAGCAAGAGACTCATGTCTGAGTATACCCTGCCACACCTATAGTGGCCAAAAACGATTCAGAAAAGGGGGTGGTGATGAACAGAGTGTCTGAATTAAGCAGACCACTCTTACCCAGTCCAAAGATCAGGGCTTGATCCATCACGGTTATTTAGCTCACTGCACCATCCCAGCTCAGAACCTGGCTATATGCAAATCAGTCTGTCCCTGGCCCAGTGCATCATGGGAAAAGGGCAGACTAAACTACCAAGCCAATTCTTCACCAGAAAGGAGACAAGCTACCGGGGACCGGTTTCTGGCATTTCAGCCATCGTCGGCCCGGCTTGCTTGAATCCTGATGGTGCAGTGAGCAAGGGACTCATGTCTGAGTATACCCTGCCACACCTATAGTGGCCAAAAACGATTCAGAAAAGGGGGTGTTGATGAACAGAGTGTCTGAATTAAGCAGACCACTCTTACCCAGTCCCCAGTCCCCGGAAGCTTGTTTCCTTCCCAGTGTAAGAATTGGCTTGGTAGTTTGGTTTGCCCTGTTTCCATCATGCACTGGGACAGGAACAGACTAATTTGCATATAGCCAGGTTCTGAACTGGGATGGTGCAGTGAGCTAAAAAACGGTGTTGGATCTAGCCCTGATCTCTTGACTGGGTGAGAGTATTCTGCTTAATTCAGAAACTCTGTCCATCACCACCCCTTGTTGTTAAATATTTTGTCCACCCTAAGCGTGGAAGGGTATACTCAGATGTGAGTCCCTTGCTCATTGCACCATCAGGATTCAAGCAAGCTGGGCCGACGATGGCTGAAATGCCAGAAACCGGTCCCCGGAAGCTTGTTTCCTTCCCAGTGTAAGAATTGGCTTGGTAGTTTGGTTTGCCCTGTTCCCATCATGCACTGGGACAGGAACAGACTAATTTGCATATAGCCAGGTTCTGAACTGGGATGGTGCAGTGAGCTAAAAAACGGTGTTGGATCTAGCCCTGATCTCTTGACTGGGTGAGAGTATTCTGCTTAATTCAGAAACTCTGTCCATCACCACCCCTTGTTGTTAAATATTTTGTCCACCCTAAGCGTGGAAGGGTATACTCAGATGTGAGTCCCTTGCTCATTGCACCATCAGGATTCAAGCAAGCTGGGCCGACGACGGCTGAAATGCCAGAAACCGGTCCCCGGAAGCTTGTTTCCTTCCCAGTGTAAGAATTGGCTTGGTAGTTTGGTTTGCCCTGTTCCCATCATGCACTGGGACAGGAACAGACTAATTTGCATATAGCCAGGTTCTGAACTGGGATGGTGCAGTGAGCTAAAAAATGGTGTTGGATCTAGCCCTGATCTCTTGACTGGGTGAGAGTATTCTGCTTAATTCAGAAACTCTGTCCATCAACACCCCTTGTTGTTAAATATTGTGTCCACCCTAAGCGTGGAAGGGTATACTCAGATGAGAGTCCCTTGCTCATTGCACCATTCAGGATTCAAGCAAGCTGGGCCGACGACGGCTGAAATGCCAGAAACCGGTCCCCGGAAGCTTGTTTCCTTCCCAGTATAAGAATTGGCTTGGTAGTTTGGTTTGCCCTGTTCCCATCATGCACTGGGACAGGAACAGACTAATTTGCATATAGCCAGGTTCTGAACTGGGATGGTGCAGTGAGCTAAAAAACGGTGTTGGATCTAGCCCTGATCTCTTGACTGGGTGAGAGTATTCTGCTTAATTCAGAAACTCTGTCCATCACCACCCCTTGTTGTTAAATATTTTGTCCACCCTAAGCGTGGAAGGGTATACTCAGATGTGAGTCCCTTGCTCATTGCACCATCAGGATTCAAGCAAGCTGGGCCGACGACGGCTGAAATGCCAGAAACCGGTCCCGGAAGCTTGTTTCCTTCCCAGTGTAAGAATTGGCTAGGTAGTTTGGTTTGCCCTGTTCCCATCATGCACTGGGACAGGAACAGACTAATTTGCATATAGCCAGGTTCTGAACTGGGATGGTGCAGTGAGCTAAAAAACGGTGTTGGATCTAGCCCTGATCTCTTGACTGGGTGAGAGTATTCTGCTTAATTCAGAAACTCTGTCCATCACCACCCCTTGTTGTTAAACATTTTGTCCAACCTAAGCGTGGAAGGGTATACTCAGATGTGAGTCCCTTGCTCATTGCACCATCAGGATTCAAGCAAGCTGGGCCGACGACGGCTGAAATGCCAGAAACCGGTCCCCGGAAGCTTGTTTCCTTCCCAGTGTAAGAATTGGCTTGGTAGTTTGGTTTGCCCTGTTCCCATCATGCACTGGGACAGGAACAGACTAATTTGCATATAGCCAGGTTCTGAACTGGGATGGTGCAGTGAGCTAAAAAAACGGTGTTGAATCTAGCCCTGATCTCTTGACTGGGTGAGAGTATTCTGCTTAATTCAGAAACTCTGTCCATCACCACTCCTTGTTGTTAAATAAAATGTTACAAGGCAGCTCCTATAATAGCCTATGGGAGAGCCAGCCCTTGCAATAGAGAAAAACGACATTCAGACACTCTCGTTCTTTGATGAAATCATGTAGTATTTCTTCAACACCTGTTGAGCAGACCTAGTGCACAAAGGCTATGGGTTTTGAGGGAATCTGCCGTCTGGCAGTTGATCAGTGTGCCACTTCCTGTCATTCTGTTGTAGAATTGTGACGCCATTGTTCCTATACAATGAGTTGAGGGGAATCGTATTTGTTGCTGCCATGTGCATATATGCCCCTGCTTTTCACAGCCTCCTCCTCAGTTCTTGAATTCCACAAGAAACTGAAGTCTTGACTCTTCACCTTGTCCCAATATTGGCTCAGCCCTTAAAGCTTCTGCTTCAGGGCCAGGATACCCTTCATAGTGAATTGTGTG
The DNA here is from genome assembly GCF_964263255.1 of Lissotriton vulgaris. Classification (NCBI taxonomy): domain Eukaryota; kingdom Metazoa; phylum Chordata; class Amphibia; order Caudata; family Salamandridae; genus Lissotriton; species Lissotriton vulgaris. The sequence goes on along the minus strand of NC_141691.1, from coordinate 166,180,328 downwards.
CTATACAAATACACATAACATATATATGTTCTGGTTTTCCTAGTTCTGGTTGGTGTAGTTTTGGGAATTGTGAAATTTTGATGTTGATATTCATAGAGACCCCAGTGTCAAAATAAGTGCTTTCACTTAATGTCCTTTAACTAACATATGTCAGGTTGGTCTCACTGCTTTGTTGTTTTGAGCATGTTTTGTGAATGAGATCACTTCACCATCCTGATCTACACACTCACAGAAACACATGCTGGGGTGCAGCTGTGGTGCCTGGACTGGTTCAGAGAGCCGATGGCTGGAATACTTCTATTCATCAGTACTGCTGGCTATTGGACGGACCTTCTGGACATGGCTGGAAGGCCTTAGCGTCTTCTTTATAGAGAGTCCCAGCGACCTGGTACATGTATCATGCAGGTTTCCTGCGATTGTAGAGGCCAATGGTGTTTCCACCACTCTCGTTTCAGCTTTCCATTGCCGGAGTTCATTATACACCTTGCTAGATGTCCTAAAGAGGCATCCTTGTCGCCTGTGTAAAGCAGTGTGAGGTTCTGGTCTCAAAGGGTCAAGTGCGAAATGCTGCGAGTTCAGTGATGGACAATTTCACCATTAATAATAATAATAATAATATTCCACATTTGTAAAGCGCGAACACTCACCCGTAAGGGTCTCTAGGCTCTGGGGGCCGTCGGGAAGATTAAGCAAGCTATTGCCCAGAGTCACATGGTGCTGGGCTAACCTGCCGCCAGGGATCGAACCGTGATCCCCAGATTCCAGCATCAGTCGCCCAGGCCGCGGCGCCACACCTCTCCTCTTAGTAACTACTCAGACTGCTGCACATGCTCTGACCATGGTAAACATTTGCAATGGTCTTCCAGTGGTGAAATGAAACTTGAGGGGGACCCCCTGTAAAGTTCACAGAGGGGGCCCTCCATGCTCCGGACCAAGTCAGGCACTTTAAGACCAAGGGACCAACCGGCCGGGCACAGTGCCAGAGTGGGCCCCGGTAGCTCGGGCCCCCCTGCATCGTGGGGGCTGCTGGGCTTATTGTTACGCCACTGCAATGGACCCAAGCTGCAAGGCTCTCTTTAACCCCTTCGATGCTCATGACGGAACGGTTCCGTCATGAGGCACAGTGGAGCTGTGCTGATGACGAAACCGTTCCGTCATGACCACACCCATTATAATTGTTCCTCAGCACCGAAGGGGAATATGTGCAGCAGCAATGAGGTTAAGACACACATGAGGACAGAGAGGTGCTTAGACCCCAACCACTCGAAAAGTGCTGCAGACTGCATTCAGGAAGTTCATTTCAGATGCAGGCCATAGATTTTGCACGTCCCTAGGTATCCAAGTAGTGGTCGAAGTGCATTAAAAAAAGTATGGAACTGTGATGCTGTGCACGAGGGGGCGGGATGAGTGAGAGTGGGAGCGTGGTCAAAGATGTTGCTAAAAGAACAAAATATTCTGTAGCTTTTTTAGATCTTTCACCTTCAGGTAACTCCATATAAAACAGAAGCACACGTTAGATGAAAATTAAAAGCAGGTTATGTTAACCAATGGGACAAGCACTAGTTTACATTATGAAACCTCTATTAGTTAATGCACTGCACCAGAGAGCCACAGAGCGGAATCCTGGCTGGTGCAGTGAAGAATAGTGACCTGTATAAGTTTAGTGCTACAAGGTCCCAGTCTGTGACAGAAAGCACTGTGAACATGTAAGTCTTAATTCTAAACTTGCATTACACATAGTTTAATATAGGCTGCTACAAAAAGCTCAAAAAGGTTTAAGATAAAAAAGTGTTTCCAAAATATGTATTTTTGCAAACTGTATGTAATGCAATTTATTTTTTATACTTAGCTTTTAAAAGGCACCCTCTTCACAGCTTAGCTGGTAGCTCCCTTACAATATTCATCAAAAGGAATACATGAGTGTCATCAGGAAGTTTCAAGTGATTCCATCAATTAAATACTGGATTCCAAGCACCTTTTACATTTGCAGATTGACCAGTTGCACACATGTACATGTCTTTCGGGCAAGCAGACACCCCGGCAAGAAGTCTTGTTTACCTGTCTGCCCTCCCTTGGTTTCAATGTCCCAGCATGGTTATCTTTTCACAAAAAGTAGAGGAACTGTCTCTCTAAAATTAAAAAAAGTGTAGGCATGACTTGCCCCTCAGATTCCCCCCCTCCACTCCCCCACTTCGACTATTGTGTCCAAGCCAAAAAAGTGGTGCTATGCTGAGTGACGGCACACTGGGGCAAGTAGTCTTCTTCCTCTTTGAGATGTGAAAGTCATTCTGAGGCAGGAGTATTTAAAGAGTTTAAGTCTGAAATATTGTGATATTGTGCAAAGGCACTGTTCAATTACAAAATGTCACCTTTATTTTTGATGAAATGGGTTTTGACTGAAGTCCCAGATGCATTTACAGAGAAAATATCCACTCTGGCATGAACAAGCCTGCGTTGAGTGAGCAGAGCTTATTCATTACTCAGGTCGCCGCCTCTACTACAACTATGTCCTAATGCTACCTCCTAAAACAAGCATTGGCAATGCCAATAGGTCTGACTTTAAAGGAATGTTGTAAAATAATGTGAAGCATTACAGGGAAATAGCATGGGAATGGATATGTGTTTGTGTCTAGGCACAGAAATGAAGACTAATAATGTATGTCAAAGGTAAGGTGACAGTTGCACTGTCAAACCAAACCTAAAAATCCATGTAGGTCAATGACTGCCCTCCTTCCATCTGCGCTGCTGCCAGAGAAAAAAACACTATATATCTAGGTATCTAAGACAATTTAATAGCATTCCAATGTCATGTGTCTTCCCCTGAAAGTTTAAATAAACAAATTATCACAGTTGTATGGAGGGCAGCACTTTTTTTGCGGAAGCACACAAGTTTGGCCCAATCATTACATATACTCCTGGCTCCTAACGTGAGTAGAGCGAAAGCCCCTCTCGAGTGACCTTCTTTTTTTTTTCTTTCAACAAGTTTTATTAGCAAATCTTCATATACACATACAGTACAGTGATAGCATTGCCTCGCGGGGTCCGTAGGGGTTACAACGGGCTTGGCGGGAAGGGCAGCCATGCTCTGCAACTCTTGGAAACGCTTTGGTCTCGAGCATGTATAGAAATAACTGGGCAGACTGCACCTGCTGTACAGAGTAAACAAAGCAATAAGAGGTCTCATGGCTTTCAAGGTCATTAGCAGCTGAGAGAGGCCAAATGGTCCACTTAGAGCATTGTTTTCTATAATTAAGATTCATCTCTCCCAAAAAACATGATTTGAGTTTATCCACCCTGAGATGAAAATAAGGTAATGTAATTCCTTTTGTGTGTCTTGAATTAACAGAAGTTCTGAAATCAGCTTAATACTTCTTGTTCTCAACACACTACAAACCAACTTCAGAACTACTGTTCACACAATCATACTGGCTCCCCTTAGAGCAGTGGTCTTCAAACTTTTTTATGCCGTGCCCCCTAGTTAAAAAAAAATAATAATCAATAGGGCCACCACCCACACATTTTCACAAATATTCTATTACATTTCTAATGTTTAAATATGTCTGGACTTATTTCAACATTACAGTTATGTTAAACCTTTCAAAAAAGCATTTAAATATATGAATGCCAAACATACTATTCTATTTAGCTAGGCCTTACTAACATGTAAAAGTATCCACAGTGTGATTATCTAAAATGGAGTGGAGAGGTTTGAAGAATATTTGGAGTCCCTTCCCTTTTGACACATACTCCCAGCCAGATATGAATGGCAAAATATGTTAGTAATGGTCCATTAGAGTGACTTATTGCTGATCATTTGTTTTCAGCTCAAAACAAAGCACCTCTGTCAGCAGGATGCTTCTTTTAACCAGAGCCTGGTGCCACCCCGAGATCAGTTAAGGCCCCCCAAGACCCCCCTGCCTCCCCCCCACTGAACCCTGGTTTGAAGGACCCTGCCTAAGAGGCATCCTAGATGCCACAGCACATTTTATCTATGGCTTGGAGATATATGATCACATCACCCTCATCTTGGTGGAACTCCACTGACTCCCCTTGTCAGCCCACACTTTCTTCAAAACTAGATGCATCCTTTACCAAACCATTCCTGACCAGCGCCTCTGCTTATCGTGCAGCAAGCTGACCATCTCTGATGGTTCTCTGCAAAAACCACAACCAGAACATCATCAGACTGCAGACTAAGTAGTGTAAAAAAGAAAAATCAAGCCAACAGGCCTTTTCCATCTTCGCATCCAGGATGTTGAACAACATCCCTGTAGCCATCAGGACTGCCCCAAATGCCTTTCCAATTTAGGAAAGAGCTGAACACTTCTTTTAAGAACACTACATCACAATGTAATAACTGTCCACAATCCAGCTTCCTTCCCTATTGCTCGCTGACTTTATACTTGTTTTTGCCCATTTACAGCACTCTGCTGCCTTTTGGGTAGGTGTGTGCTACAGACATGCCACATAGATACAAGCATGCACACATGCCATTCCACAAAACGTCTCCTCAGAGCAGTCTGAGAAAGTGGCCTTCCTAAGTAAGTCCAGCTCAAATAGAGAAATCTGGTGAAGGCCATTAGTACATCTTGCATCTGCACTACAATGCTAATAGATGAACTCTCCAGGAATAATGACAAGGATTTGAATATCCATTTTGAACCTATGCATGTCTTTGAACGCATTAAAAATGCAGAACAAGTGAAATATGGACTATACTGTGCACATCATATTTTAATCAGGACAGAGACTGTTTTCATCATGTGAACCTTGTGGCAAAGTTATAACCCAAAGGCATGTTTGTTTTCAATAGAGTGTTCCCCTGCTCAGACTCATTGAGAATATATTGAGAAACCTTGGACCAGATTTAGGAGTTGTGTTGTCCTTGCTTCTTGCCAGTTGACACAAGGCAGCGCAATATCTTAATTACGTTTTACAAAGTCACACATGGGGCGATTTGCACCACATTGCGTGGCTTCATAAAGAAATGTAATGAAAACAGTGACTTGCACTGCGTTACATTACATTTCGAGCTGGTAGGCATTCCATGGGCGGAGCATGGGTGTTCCTGTCAATACACCAATGGATTTGACGCAATTCCAGATTGCAAAGGTTTGTAAACCAGGAATTGCGGCAAATATGTACACCTCCCAGAGGATGGTGAAATATATGATGAACCATATTTTTTTTCTCCTCCTTATTTCCTCTTTCTATGTGTTCTGTATCAAGCAAAGAAAGAGGAAAATGCCTCTTTGGATTGTTCTTATGCAAGAAGGTACTCCTTCCTGTACGAAAATATTCCTGGCTGTAATGCAGGCATTCTTGCAACATGGTGCAAAGGTACCTACAATGGCGGTAGGCAGCACAAAGTGTGCCAGCACAAGCAGAAGTGTGCCATATCTTAGTATATATGGTGTATGTTTGCTCCATCTATTTCATGCAACACAGACCACTAATAGGAGTTTGGCAAGATAGGTGAACCACCCTAATTTGGTGCATCCTCTGCTTTGCCATACTCCCTGTTCCCTCGTGCAGGGCCTTGCGGAGCCTAGGCACTGAGTCCAAGTCCTGATATGAACTGAATGCATGGTATGGCCGGAGGCGATGACAGAGGTGTCACGACCGATGCTATCAATGATGTAATTTATCATGTCGTGAGTGATGTAATATGTGACGTCATAAGCAGTGCATGATGGGAGCCCAAGTTCTATTTAGTTCACTAAATAGTGTATATCAGTATTTTTGGGGGTATTTTTTAATATTAGCTCATGTTTTATTCCAACACCTTTTTTCTAAGATCACACATTAAGCATTGTTTTTTTCAGTGAAAAAATATATTTAATCATGCACATATCAGCTTTACCGGTCCTCTGATCTGGAACCGTGCGGCTTCAGTGCGGGATCAGACACTTGAAAAATCTGATCAACAAAAACAGACCCGCACTCAAGTGTAAATAAAGTGTCTAGCACAGTTGTTTCATTCCATAGTTTATTAGTGCAAAGGTTCACAACAAACAAACCCAATGCTTTTCGGTGTTTTACATGCCTTGGTACCCATGACCAAGGCGTGCAAGACACCGAAACATGGTTGGTTTGTTTGTAGTGTACCTTTGCACTAGGAAACTATGGAATGAAACAGCACTGCAGGACTCTTTCTTTACACTGGAGTGCGGGTCTCCGTTTATAAGAGTTTTTCAAGTATATATATGTCATGAGTGATGTCACGAGTGATGTCACTGACCATGTCATGAGTGATGTAATATGTGACATCATCAGCAGTGCATTGCGGGCGCGCAAGTTATAGTTAGCTGAACTAACTATAACGGGGGAACTTCAATGGCTTTGTACGAGTGAAATGTCCAACTAACTATAACGCCCCTGAAACCTACGGTTTTTTCAGTGAATTTTTAAGGTTTTTTAAATGTTAATCCCTAACTATAACGTGCCTGAAAGCTATGGTTTTTATCAGTGAATTTCAAAGGCTTTTAAATGCTAATTTGTAACTATAACATGCCTGAAACCTATGGTTTTTTCAGTTAATTTCAAAGGTTTTTTGAATGGTAGTTTCTAACTATGCCTACAGGACATGTGAAGAAAGAAGAAAAAACACACAGAAAGAAGAAAAAGAGGAATTAATTCCACAACTTAAAACGCGCCACAGGGCGTGTTTGCACATATGTCACCTCAGACCCCGCCCCCTCCCTTCACCACTGTGCAAACGCGCCCCGTGGCACATTTTAAGTTGGGGGATTAACTCCCCTTGAATCCTGAGGGTCCCTGGGGTGCAACTAGCCCACCATGTACCTCCAGTAAGCGTTGCCGAGAGGTGTAAAAAGGGGCGTGGCCTCAGAACACCTCTCTGTAACGCAGCTCCCTGGCGCATACTGGAGGTTCCTGGTGGTCTAGTTGACCCCCTAAGGACCACCAATATTCATGAGGAATTAGTCCCCCATTTGCAAAAGCGCCAGGGGGCACGTTTGTAGAGTGCTGCAGGGAGGGGGTGGGGCCACCGGCGCGATGTCGTTTTTTTTAAAAGCTTTTCCTAATATTTTGGCCTTGGGGACCCCATTCCCCAGGGCCTGACCCCTTTTTAATCTTTTTTTATATACATTTGGAAGGGCCCCCCTACTGAGGCCATAATTGGCCCCGGGGACCCCATCCCCCGGGTCCAGCCATGCCTTTTTTTTATAATTGGGGAAGGGTCCCGCCGTCTCCCCGCTTCCTGCGGGAGCTGGCATTGCTTTTCCACATGGGGAGCTGCGAACATGCAGCTCCCCGTGTGGAAAAGCAATAGGCTTTGGTATTTAGAAGAGAGAGCAGGTTTCCTGCTCTCTCTTCCAAATACCAAACGAGAGTTTGCTATGGCAGGGTGGGAGCCGCGAGGCTCCCACCCTGCTATAGCAAACTGCAGTGTCCCAGGGGTGGGCAACCCGGGACACTGTAGGAGCCGGCACAGGGGGGTGGCGGTCCCCAGGGCCATGACAAGGCTCCAGGAGGGGGGCCGCGCGGCCCCCTCCTAACATTACAAAAGCCCCAGGGGGGTGGCGGTCCCTGGGGCGTGTGGTGGGACTCGAGCCCCCTCTCACAGGTTTTAAAAAAAAAAAAAGAAAAACACAAGCTCCGGGGGTGGCGGTCCCCAGGGCTGCGGGTGGCAATGAGCTCCTGCAAATATTTTCTTAAAGCCCCAGGGGTGGTGGTCCCCGGAGGTGGGGGGGCTGTGAGCCCCCGCACATATTTTTTAAACACCCTGGGGGTGGTGGTCCCCAGGGCTGGGGGGCCCCTCTGGGCCCCCCATTGCAATAAAAATATTGCCCCTGGGACTTGGCCCACCCGGGGGCTAAATAGTAACGAAGCGTGGAAGCCCATGCTTCAGGTTTTTTTTCAGAGTCCGGATCCGTCGCGCATTTTGCCGATTTAAAAAAAAAAATACATTTGGGGGGCCCTGGGTTCCTTGTGGGACCCCCTAAGCAGGTCTAGGGGTCAGGGTTTTTCTACCCTGCCCCCTTTCTTCTTTTATTGCGTTTGTTTGACTGATTTCTTGGGCCTCAGTTCTACCGAGGCACAAGATGGCTGCCAACACTTCCTGCTTTGAAGTGTTAACAGCCAATTAGCATTCAGCTCGTGATCGGGAGGGTGCGCGGATCCTGCGTGGCCATAGATATCGGAACTTTTTAAATTTTCATTTTCTCAGCAACTACTGAACGGATTTACACCATTTAACAAAAAATGGTTCTTTCTGAACCAAGGACTACCTTTTTGCCAAATTTGATGTTATTCTGTTCAGCAGTTCGGGCTGTAGCCGTTTCTAAAGTTTCCTATGGGAAATTGCATGGGGAAAACAAGTTTTGGGGCCCCCCTTTTTTATCGGCCCCGCTTGATTAATCACCCCAAAACTTTCAAAATAGGAGCGGACCGGAGCGGGCCACAAGTTTTGAAAATTTCGTGAAGATTCATCAACCGGCGCCAAAGTTATTGGAAATAGAATGTTGCCAATTTCCTATGGAAAATAGGTCCTAAATATAACTACCTACTGGCGACCGCCAGTAGGTAACATATATATATGTGTGTGTATGTATGTATATATAAATATAGTATTGTTATCCTAGCTTTAGTGGTAACTCTTACAATTCTATTGTGATTTATTTAATTATTTAAAATCAGAAAGTTTACATTTATTTTGATACCATCTAGCATTAACCCAAAGGCTAGCTCTATCCATCATTCACACTAATCATTGTTTATTATATAATTGTTTAATCACATGAAAGTAAGTATCTTCAATTATATCACTTTAATTATTTTCTTTTAATTTTTAAAAGCTCTATTGCTTGCATCACATCTCTAACCATAACCTCACCAATGGTAAATGTTCCACTTATAATGTCATTATTTCTAATTAATTTAATGTACACTAGATTCGTTTTCCAAAAGGTATTCCCTTTACTATAGCCATAATGCAATGTATTGCCCATAACTTCACCTCTAGTAAGTGTTTTATTGTATACGCTCAATGGGAATTTAGTATCTTTCAAAAAAATATGTTAATAGGGTAAATTATACACATACTACTGAGTAACTGTCGGTCTAATCATAAAGTATGAAAATGGTGTCTGACCACTGACCTAATAACTATGCAAGGTACTTCTTCAAGTGAAAAAAGTATCCATCAGTCAACTCTTGGTCCCGCCCTTGTCATCATTTGGGACACCTTTCAACAAGGAGACGGCCCAGAGGGACGCCCGGAGTCCCGACAGGAAGGTAAGTGACCAATGGGCGCTGTTTACTACTGTAGGCATGCCGTTTGAGGTAGTATGATAAAAAGTTTGTGCGCATAAAAAAGACTCGAGAACTTGAGTTACAACGCTTAAGGGTACACGTTGACAAATCAACAAGTTCATCATTACGATCTTGCTGATGCCCACACAACAGTCTACGGTATGCGATCTCATTCAGTAATGACAAACTCACCCGATATCGGCCTTATCAAAACAAAGCATGTTTAGAAACAAAGCATGTCTAGAACCCTGGCGCTACCGGGGCACAATGTCACAAGTCTAAGCCTGTACCCCTAATGCCAGATACATCCATCATGGAAGTTAGTTGTGTAAATACATGGAGGCATCTATGTACATTTTTAAGTAGTTGTAACTTTGTATTAGCTACAGTGATACTGAAAATCATGTCAAAACAATATATTACACATGATACTAGCTATAGGTCGATATTCTCTAGATAAGAAATAAGCAAGAACGGTATTAATATCGACTCAATAGGCTATTATCAGACACATTACATCGGATATGAGATCAAACATCGTTTTGATAAGCCCCGATTTGATTACAAAGGTGGTCCCATTTTTGGTGGCCTTCTGAGATGTTACTGACCAGGAGAAACTTGAGCCGGAGGCTCCAGACCCTTATGTTCCCTCTTAAAGCATGAAAGCAGTGAATAGCGTTTGATGCTGGACAATGAATTAGATACTAAAATGTTCCTGATCAATGTTGGTTGTTTTTAATAGAGCAGTGCTCTAATTTTCTACATTCTGTCCATCAACTGTGTTTTTTGCAATTTTCACCCCGAGTGTGCTGGGTATACTCAGACGTGAGTCCCAGGCTCTCCACACCACTGGAGTCAAGCTATCCAGGCTGATGAAGGCTGATAACCAGAAAACGGTCTTTGGATGCTTGATTCCGGTCTGGGAAAGACATGGCTTAGTAGTTCGGACTGGACTGTTCCCATGAGGCACAGGGTCAGAGCTGATTTGCATATAGCCAGTGTCTAACCCAGGGTGGTGTGGAGTGCAAAAAACGATGGATTTAGGCCCAGATCCTTGTACTGGGGTGAATGTATGACAATGTTCTACATTCTGTCCATCAACTGTGTGTTTTTTGCAATTTTCACCCCGAGTGTGCTGGGTATACTCAGACGTGAGTCCCAGGCTCTCCACACCACTGGAGTCAAGCTATCCAGGCTGATGAAGGCTGATAGCCAGAAACCGGTCCTTGGATGCTTGATTCCGGTCTGGGAAAGACATGGCTTAGTAGTTCGGACTGGATCATTCCCATGAGGCACAGGGTCAGAGCTGATTTGCATATAGCCAGTGTCTAACCCAGGGTGGTGTGGAGTGCAAAAAAACGATGGATTTAGGCCCAGATCCTTGTACTCGGGTCAATGTATGACATTGTCTACATTCTGTCCATCAACTGTGTTTTTTGCAATTTTCACCCCGAGTGTGCTGGGTATACTCAGACGTGAGTCCCAGGCTCTCCACACCACTGGAGTCAAGCTATCCAGGCTGATGAAGGCTGATAGCCAGAAACCGGTCCTTGGATGCTTGATTCCGGTCTGGGAAAGACATGGCTTAGTAGTTCGGACTGGACTGTTCCCATGAGGCACAGGGTCAGAGCTGATTTGCATATAGCCAGTGTCTAACCCAGGGTGGTGTGGAGTGCAAAAAAACGATGGATTTAGGCCCAGATCCTTGTACTGGGGTGAATGTATGACATTGTTCTACATTCTGTCCATCAACTGTGTTTTTTGCAATTTTCACTACGAGTGTGCTGGGTATACTCAGACGTGAGTCCCAGGCTCTCCACACCACTGGAGTCAAGCTATCCAGGCTGATGAAGGCTGATAGCCAGAAACCGGTCCTTGGATGCTTGATTCCGGTCTGGGAAAGACATGGCTTAGTAGTTCGGACTGGACTGTTCCCATGAGGCACAGGGTCAGAGCTGATTTGCATATAGCCAGTGTCTAACCCAGGGTGGTGTGGAGTGCAAAAAAATGATGGATTTAGGCCCAGATCCTTGTACTGGGGTGAATGTATGACATTGTTCTACATTCTGTCCATCAACTGTGTTTTTTGCTAATTTACCTGAGCTGCAGCCAGGTGAGGTGCAGTTCTCACGCCCCACTAATTCGGTAAGTGGACAACAGCCTTAATATGAGGCGAAGCACACCTATTTTGGGTACTGGTGGCACAAAAAGATATATGCATGTATCTATTGTGTATGTAATGTTACCTTACAATTTATATGTTTGCGTATTTTTTTACATGTGCTGTTACGTTTGTCTGATATACTTACCTGTTCTACTTGGATGCCATCTCCGATAGTAGGACGATTACTTCACAAAGACGTCCAGGTGACATCTTTTTGGTTTTATTATAACACACTTAGTTCTTTAATTATCATGCAGTAGCGACTACACGGTCCTGAAGAAAGCAGCGGACACTTTTTGAGGTCCACAGACTGCAGAAACATGTTGACCACTTACATCGATATAGTAGATATTTGTTAAAACTACTATGATCCCGCACTGGCTTTTAGACTTGGAAATACGAGAGACACATAATAAAGTCACTTAGCTCTCCATTATCCAATTTTTAAATCCCTTCACATTTTTCACCCTTTTTTTCACTCCCACGCACTGCATCCCAGTCACCTCTAGTTGGTTACATCTTTCACCCATAGAGTTACATTGGGTTACCCTTGTGCATACAGTACATTCAAAACTGATGCAAGAGTTTTCTCCTTGTTAAAAGGAGTCCCAGGGGGCGTGGCCAAGATGGCGGGGTGAGCGGACGCTTCCTCCCGTAGCTCCTCCGGCCCAGCTAAGCCCGAGCCCCGATCCCCGCGCTTCTCTCCCCCCGCGGCTGCACTGCGCGTGAGAGAACTGTGCCGGAGTTCGTGGGGCACATTTTGATGCTACTCTGACTTCTGTGGCCCCGGGGGAAGTCCCCGTAAAGTTTATTCGGAGATCGCTCCGAGGAGTGGAGCCCGGGTCGCCCCGAGGAGAAGAGCCTGGAGGCGGAGCATACGGCGGCGCTGTCCGCGCGCCTCGGCTGGGCCGAGTGCTGAAAGGCTGAAAGCCGGAGTTCCCGAGGGAGCGGAATAGACGGACTCCGCAGAGTGAGGAGGCTTCCTGACCGGTGCCCTGGTGGCACACACCATTGCTGGGCGACGGACCCCAGCCCTGCACCGGCGACCTTCCCCCTACCCTGGGCTTCGAGGGGTGAAGCCTTGCGAACTCCGCGCCTGGAGGCACTGGATGGCGGAGTTCGAGCAGTGCCCGAGCCGGGCAAGTCAGCTGGTGGTGAAGGGAGACATCGGTTTCGCACTTTCCGGCCCCTTGCTGTTTGAGAGTCGCCCACGGACTTGCTGGCCCGGGCTGCCTCCTTGGGTTCCACCCTCCCGCCATCTTGTCTTTGTGTAGCTGAGCCCAGTGACCCTTGCCTGCACCCTTCTCACACGGGAGCCTCGGTTCGGCCTGGCACCGACTCATCTGCTGCCCTCCCTGGGAGTACGAGGCTGGAGGCCTCTACTTTGGACGTTGCTGCCTGCCCTGCTGGCCCGGGGGTCGTCTTGCCCAGGCCCGGGCCGCCATTTTGTCGCCTGTGACGCACTACCCTTGTCCCCGACGAGGGCCTCGCATCTGGTGCCCGCGAGCGGTGGCGCTCGCCTACAGCAACTGACCCTAGGCTTCACCGGGGGCCAAGATGACTGGGAGACGTGGCGCGACACGAGGAGATCGCACTTTGCCGGAAATGCTCGGCAGGTCCCAGCAACTACGCGACAGGGCACAGACGTCCCCGGGGGCCTCCCGGGCATCAACGGACGCAACCGTGGGCGAGCCACCAGTCACGAGGTCCTTCATGGAGGACTTATTCAGCTCCCTCAAGGAGGAATTTCAGACTCTTAAGACCGAGGTGGCTGGAGAGGTCCGGGAGGTGCGCAGGGAAGTCGAAGGCCTGGGCGAGCGGGTCGATACTGTGGAGACGGCGGCCCAACGTCGCGATGAGGAGATAACTCATCTCCAGCAGGACGTCCTCCACCTCCGGGAGCAATGTGTTGAGCTCCAGGCCCACTCGGAGGACCTCGAGAACAGGTCCAGGCGGAATAACATCCGGGTGCGAGGTGTTCCGTCCGCGGATGAAGGAGCGGACCTAGTGGCCTATCTGCAGGACCTGTTCCGCGACATCTTGGAGGAAGAAGCGGATTTCCCGATCCGCATTGACAGAGCACACAGGGTGGGCCGCCAGCGCCAGTCATCGGCACCCCCGCCTGATATCCTGGCATTCCTGCCGGATTTCCCCCTAAAAGAGCACATCATGACGGAGGCACGCAGGAAGCAGCCGCTGACCTTCCGAGAAAGACCTGTGGCGCTCTATCAGGACCTGTCCGCCATCACACTGCAGAAGCGCCGGTCTTTCCGCATCGCTACGGACTTTCTGCGAGAGCATGAGACACCCTATTCCTGGGGTCACCCCTTCCGTCTTATCTTTCGATGGAATGGGGTGCTGCATCAGCTGCGCTCTTTACAAGATGTTTGTGGAGTACTGGGCCTTACTGCTACGGAGGAGGAAGGGGCTACACCCGCATGGTGGCGCCCCGAGCGGCGGGGCCGACGGAGATCGAGGAGGCGCCAATCGTCAGCGACGGCGAGTCGTCCAGACTCGCCCACCGTCAGAGCAGACATGGCGGAGGCCCTGAGGACTGCGGCCAGGAACTTGCCTGAAGCTACTGGTGTGGCCCTAACGGCCTAACTTTTCTCCGGGGGGAGAGACTCTTAGCTTTAACGATGCTGGGCTGGGGCTGGGGGCTGGGGGGGCAAAGGGGGGGGGTGTGTGGCTGGACGTCCACTTGACTATTTTCTGCAGACTCGCCCACTTGGGCCAGACTGAGACTATGGGGTGTTGTTTCTTGTTTTTCTTTGTTTTGGTTGGTTGCCATGGGTTGGCTCTGGGGGGGTTTAACTGTTGGTTTGGGGTGGGGGGGGTCCCGTCCGAAGTTGTCCGAACATGTGCGATGTTGCCTCTGGCCTTCCCTGCGCCCTTGCCCCGCGCGCCCCCTCCACTGATCCCTCGCTCGCTGCATAGCGCGTTGTTTCCCTGGAGGCGATGCCGCCCCTGAAAGTGGTGACCCTTAATGTTAAGGGTCTGAATAACCCCGTGAAGCGTAGGGCGATCCTTTCCTTGTTGGAGGGGTCGCAGGCGGATATCTGCCTCCTGCAGGAAACCCATTTACTTTTCAAAGATTGCCATAGGTTGCGCTCTGCCAAGTTCCCCACGCAACTCTTTTCCTCTGCTGCGACTAAGACTGCTGGGGTGGCCATTCTTCTAGCCAGCTCCTTCAGGGGGGAGGTGTTACATAAACATGCTGAGCAGAAGGGGAGGCTTCTAGTGTATCGCATGCGTCTGGGAGGTGTTGCCTTTACGGTTGGTTCGGTATACAGCCCAAATGACCACCAGGATCGTTTCCTGGAATCTGTGTTGGTGGACGTTACTGCCTCGCCCGATCGCCATATTATCTTGGGGGGAGACCTGAATATGGTCTTCGACTCCACCCTGGATAGGTCTGCCCAGCGCTTTCCGCAGACAGGGGAGCTTTCTAGGGCGGTACAGGACCAGCTTGCGGAAATGGACCTGCATGACCTCTGGCGCGCCATGCACCCCACCGATAGGGACTACTCCTATTTCTGCCACGCGCACCGCACGTATTCACGGTTGGATTACCTCTTGGTGAGCGGACCGCTTCGTTCGGCCGCTACAGCGGTGGACATCGGGGTCTTGTCCCTGTCCGACCACGCGCCGGTTTCTGGGATCTTTGCTTGGCCGGCGGCCCCCCCCTCTAGGGGGATGTGGCGGCTTCGGGACACGCTTCTCCATAAGAAATCGGTTGTGAAGCGAGTGGAGGAGGTCATCCAGGACTACCTAACCCACAATAACAACTCTGCCACGTCCCTGGCAACGCAGTGGGCGGCTTTGAAAGCAGTCGTCAGGGGGGAGTTTATCTCCATTTCCTCGGCGGAAAACAGGGAACGCCAACGCAAAAGGGAGGAACTGACAGCGCAGGTTAGGGAGCTTGAGCAGGTTCACCGCCGAACAGGGGCTCCCCGTGTCTGGAAGCAGCTGAAGGCAGCACGGAAACTCCTCTCTGCGTTGGATCTAGATCGGGCGGAGTATGCCGCGCTACGCCTGAAGCATGCCTTTTACACCGGCGGAGATAGGTGCGGTAAGCTCCTGGCCCATAGGCTCAGGGCTGCGCAGCAACGCAATGTGGTGAAGGAGCTGGTGGGAGTGGATGGGATCCCGGTTTCCGGTGACGCGGAGGTGGCAGATACCTTTCGTTCCTTTTACGAGGCGCTGTACGCTGCAGAGCCTTCCCCACCGGGAGAGGCTGAGGCCTATTTGGAATCCGTGACCCTCCCGGCCCTGGACCCCTCCCAGGCGGACCACCTAGAGAGGGACATTCACGTGGAGGAGGTCATCTCCGCGATTGCACGGCTGAAGCATGGTAAAGCCCCGGGCCCGGATGGCTATACGGCCTTGTTTTACAAGACCTTCTGTCCCACTGTCGCGCCTCTCCTGGCTCGCTTGTTCAACTCCTTCTCCGAGCCGGGAGCCATCCCACCGGACCTTCTCTCAGCGACGGTGTCGGTTAACCCCAAGCCGGGGAAGGACCGGACCCTGTGCGGCTCGTACCGGCCCATCTCGCTCCTAAATGTGGACCTCAAGCTTTACACCGGAATCTTGGCGGCCAGATTGGGTCTACACTTACCGGGTTTGGTGGAGGCGGACCAGGCCGGTTTTGTACCCGGTAGGCAGACGGTCGACAACACAAAGAGGGTGACGCACGTGTTGGAAAAGGCCTCACGCGTCCCGGGGGAGCGGATGCTGCTATCGGTCGACGCGGAGAAGGCCTTTGATAGGGTTCATTGGCCATATCTCGAGCTGGTCCTTGGGAAACTGGGGATCGGCGAGAAGGTCCGCACTATGGTCTTTAACTGCTATAGGAGACCATCAGCGTCAGTGCGTGTCAATGGACACAGCTCCAACAGCTTTGCCATTGAGCGCGGTACGAGACAGGGTTGCCCCCTCTCGCCGCTCCTCTTTGCCCTTTATATGGAGCCGTTTGCACAGAGGATTCGCGATAACCCGGACGCTATTGGGGTGAAGATGGGGCGATACACGCACACTGTCAGCTTATACGCGGACGATGTCTTGCTGACCCTGGATGAACCCAAGCGGTCGCTCCCTGCCTGCGTCCAGGAACTGGACGCTTTTGCCCGGGTGGCGGGCTTTAAAATGAATATGACTAAGTCGGCTGCACTGGATGTGTCGCTCTCTGCTGACACCAGGCGGGACCTTCAGAGTCTCTTTCCTCTGCAGTGGTCCTCCTCCACGGTGCCTTACCTGGGAATTTTGCTTGCTCCCTCCCTGCCTGCCATGGTCGCAGCTAACTATTCCTCTCTGGGCAAAAAGATCAAAGAGGAACTCGGCCGATGGAACAAGGGCCTACTCTCGTGGCTGGGCCGTATCGCGGCGGTGAAGATGACGATACTGCCTCAGATCCTGTATCTTTTTCGCGCCCTGCCTCTCCGGCCCCCCGTGGGTTGGATACGGCAGACGCAGGCAGACATCTCCCGCTTTGTGTGGCAGGGCCGTAAACCTCGGATGAAGCGGGTCCTCTCCATGCTTGCTCCGGAGGCGGGGGGTCTCGGAGTCCCGGACCTCCGGAAGTATTTTCAGGCGGCGCAGCTCCGGTATTTGGTGGAGTGGAGCCGGTGGGAATCGGACAAACACTGGCTCTTTCAAGACCAGGCAGTTGCAGGCCGTACCCTCCAGGAGGTCCCGTTCCTGCGGCGCACTCACCGCCCGCCTAATCTCTACGCCTCCTTTATCACCCGGGTCCCGCTAAGAGTATGGGACGCGTTGTGTGAGCTGCGTGAGCTCACCACTTTTCCATCGCCGTTCACTCCCATTGCTGGCAATCCGGACTTTACCCCGGGTCTGGAGCCGGGAGCCTTTTCCCACTGGGTGAGCGCGGGTTGCAGGGCGCTTTTCCAGATCTACGGGCCGGAGGGCGTGCTCCCCTTCCAGCAGCTCCGACAGGAGTTTGGCCTGACGGAAGGGGACAGACTGCGTTACATGCAGGTCCGCCACTGGGCTCTTCAGCCCCCAGTGCGTGACGTCGCTGCCCGTTCGATTACGCCCTACGAGCGATGGTTGGTTACCCGGACCTCGGACGCCAAGCTCATCACTGATTTGTATAAGTTTCTCCAACCCCCGCCGTTTCATTACCATAACCCAGGGAGGGAACGCTGGCACAGGGAACTGGGCAGGACCCTAAGTCACAAGGAGTGGGACAGGATTGCGTATCGGGCGAGGCACTCTGCGTACCACACTGGGCTGACGGAAACCTTCACTAAAGTGTCCACCTATTGGTACTATACCCCGGAGCGGCTCTATGAGATGCGCAAAATCGGCGATAAAGGTTGCTGGCGCGGCTGCGGACAGGAGGGCACCCTCACGCACATTCTCTGGGAGTGCCCGGTGCTGTCGGCCTATTGGAAAGAAGTCTTAGATGAGGTGGATAGGCATTTTGAGATCGAGCTCCCGCGCTTCCCCGCGTATGTCTTGCTAGGCCTCCCCAATGACTTGATGTACCCGCTGAAATCCCGCAGGGGCAGGCAGATTGCGATTGCGCTAGGCTCCGCCGTCCAGAACATACTGGTGCTCTGGCGCACCCCTACTGCCCCCTCTATCACTGGTTGGCTGCACAGGCTCTGGCAGGTACTGGGCATGGAGAAGATGTCGCTAACGGTGACTGGGAATGTTGACCAGTTTGAGGAACTCTGGCACCCCTTTTTGGCACTGCTGTCCACGGAATTTCACGAGCTCACGTGTCCACGGTATTTGCGCCTCCTTAGGCTGACGCCGCCGGCAGCTGCGGCGGAGTGAATGTGCGGATTGGGGGCCGGGGGTTGGGGGCGGGAAGAGAGGTTATATGCTTCTAATGCTGACTTTCGGACGGGGATGTTGGGGTGTTGTTTTCTTTCTTTTCCTCCTTTGCTCTTCCTTCTTCTTCTTTTCTGGGGTCGGGGGGTTGGTGGGACGGTATGCTTCTCCTTTACTGTGTTGCGGGGTGCTATTCGGGCTCGGCCTTGCCTAGGGAGTGGGGGTCTGCAGGGGGGTCGTTCACAATGCCTTATTGCCTTATGTCTTTGCCTTGTTACCCTCTGGGGCTTCCTGCCTCCCTGCTTTTCTTCAGACTCGCTGCAACGTTCCGCTTCTTGTACTGTATGTTTGCTTGACCTCCTGCTCCCCTCCCCGTGTTTTTGTGCCTTAATAAAATACTTTAAACCTAAAAGGAGTCCCAAATGATGACAAGGGCGGAACCAAGAGTTGACTGATCGATACTTTTTTCACTTGAAGAAGTACCTTGCATAGTTATTAGGTCAGTGGTCAGAGACGCTTTTCACACTTTATGATTAGACCAACAGTTACTCAGTAGTATGTGTATAGTTATTGAGGGAATGTAACTGTTTTTGGACTTTAAATATCTCCCCTGAACCCTCCCTGTATCGGTTGTTTTATTGTAATAGGGTAAATTACACACCATTCAAATACATTCTCCATGGTTATTTGATTACTTTCACTTTCACCGGATAACGGTACCAATGACAGTGGCGGTAATAGTGTTGTAGAATGAATGTGTCTAGGCAGTGATCAGAAGAGAGGTAATGGTCTGTTCTCTGGAAGGCATACAGTGCACATTGTATTGGCCCAACATTGCAGTACAGTGCCCACCTTTATAGGCACTGCATTGCTTTTACAGTGCACATTTGTATCAAACATGGTTTATTCTCTGGTGCAGATTTTTATTGACAATGTTGATTTGCCTTTACTAGACATTACTTTAAGTACAAATATTAAACACATTGATATAGAAACACAGCGACATGGGATGAGTCCATTCATACAAAACAAACAGTTCCTACTTGATTGTGCGGAGAAATAGTGCAAACTTGTCTCTGCAATACCCCCCATAGGACATATAAAAGTAAGGCATACAGCTGGGCTAAGGTAAATCCACCAAAGCCTGGTCACGTGTGAAATATGTTGAAGTATTTGTATTTGCCATGAAATGATTTGTCACATAAAAGTCATTAGAATAAATGTCTCATGGTTACAGAAGATATGACCCCCATATTGCATAGGAATTAATAATCTGCACCTATTTCAGCCGTATCCTGCTGCAAAAGAGCAGGCATATATTTCAAGGATGCATTACAACCCAATGAGTTTCTTGGTGCTACTGGCAGATAATAAATATAGAATAGTAGCTGTAACAGGCTGTGTTTCATGCTATAAACACAGTATATTGTATTGCAAGTGTTGGGAGATCACAAACACAGGGGTCCCTATATTCATTGTCATTGTATTTTGCACAAAGCTACATTATGCTATATTATTTCACTGAGTCCTAACAAATATTAAATACAAGCAGAAACTTCCATATTTGATGGTGCATATCTCGAGAACTGTTCTAATTCAGGATGTTTGCTGATCTTTAACACTGTACACAACATGTCTTCCTAAATTGTTGGTTACAACAGGCCAGTAGTATCATGTGCTAGCTCCATAAGTGAACAGCTTTCACAGATCTCTTAAAGTGGGCTTAGGGAGGCTGGCGTGCCACCGCATTCAATATGGGGAAGAGCAGGCCACACTGCGACCTCAAGGCAGATCATCTTAACACAAAGAAATGGTTGAGTCATCCAGACATCCTTTCTCTTCAAGGAGTGCCTGTGTTCTTTTGTGGCCCTATGCATAATGACTGCGACCTATTGGCAATAGAATGTTTTCTGAAACACCAGAATGGACCATTATTCAGAGGAGAAGAGTAGCCTAGTTATACAAGCCATTTTGTCTGTGTAAGCATAAAAAAAGTGTGTTCATTACTTTTGAAAGAGCAGTATAATATCCTTTTTCCGTGGCTGAGTTGTACTCGAACACAGGGCAACCCTATAAGGCTGTCTGGCATATCAACGACACCTGTACTACATAACACTTTTACTCTGAATCCAATCTTTCAGAAACAAACACACTTTGCAGGAAGGGCAATACAACAAGCCTGTAAAAGGAATAGGAATGTGAGGGTTCTTAGCTTAAAGCAGCAGTAGCAACCAGAAGGGCAGACATGCAAAATAGCCAATTTCCAGGCTCTTACTTTTCTTTCTTCTGATTGTATACTGGAGACCACATCAGTTGAATTAACCTTCTAAATTTATGATACATTCTTAAGTTTGTAGGACTGAAACACATTTCTGTAATTAAAGGTTCAAGCCGCGTTTGAAGGGGCATAGCTAATGGAATATAAAAGGCATATGTCTGCTAGAGATGATCATGTGGACTACAAATATTGATACATTCTTGTGTTTTTCTTAGATCATTCTCTTGATTACATTGTATTGAACATTGATCTTACTGCTGCTTCAACTGGCTGGGAGGTATTTTGTAAAATAGAGGCATACGGGGAAACAGCTTAACATAGCAGATGACAGGCGAACTAGAGGGTGTATGGAGCCCAAGGACATTTAGGGGCAGATGTATCATCCGTTTTTTTTGTCGCAAATGCTGCGATTCTTAAAAAAGCAGCGTTTGCGACAAAAAATCGGCAAATGCGATATATGAAGAGAATCGCATCGCAAAATTGAGGAATCGCAAAATTTGTGATTCCTTAATTTTGCGCAAGCATTTAAGGAATCACAAAAAGCAATTCCTTAAATGCTATGTATGAAACAATAAAGTTTTGCGATTTCACACTAAGAAATCGCAAATTACCACCAACTTGTAGTTGGTGGCAATTTGCAAATTCTTTTACAAATGCACTTTTTGGCATTTGTAAAGGTGCCATGTGGCGCTCATACATGCCCTTAGGGCATGTATGTGCACCATATGCGCACACATGTAAATTTTAGGGGTGCAGCAGGGTGTCCTTAAGACACCCTTGCACCCTTGAAATTATTCTCAACTTGCGATTAGCAAATTGCGAATCGCAAATTGAGAATAACTTCCCATTCCTTCCTATGGGCCTCCTGGCCCATAGAAATGAATGGGAAATTATTCCTTAATAGCGATTTGCAATTTGCTAATCGCAATTAAGGAATTTTAAGAAATCGCTAAAAATAGCGATTTTCTACATACATCACAAATTGCAATTCTCAAATAGCGATTTCTAAAAAATCGCTATTTGAGAATCGCACATGATGGTGATGATACATCTGCCCCTTAAATACTAGCAGAAAAAAGAAAATACACATTTCACAAATAAGGGTTAAGACTAGAAGCATCAAGGGAGAAGACTGAATAACATGGCTACGATGATGTTAGTCTGCTGCCACTCACATCTACAGAAGCCAATTATGGCAAGCACTTCTGTCGCAGAACATGTGTATGCAGATCAGCCTTAGAGAGTAAGTGCACTGCATTTTCATAAAATGCCCAATGGCAAAAAGCAATTGTATTTATAAATACTATTGTGGTGGCCAAAGTGCAGAGAGCAGAACCATGAGCATTGTAACACATCAAGCACGTAATGTTATACATTTTCATGCATAACATTACCTCAGTTATTCGTCCTTGCAAGTTGTTTTTCAGCCTTTCTTCTTTTGAAAGCGGTTATGTCATCCTGCAGAATACCATGACCCTGTTGCCTGTGAAAGATATCAAAATAGTGAAGTAAAAAACACAACAGCTTGAGAGCAAGAGAGGGCACGGCCCAAGGACGACAACGCCACTCTGCTTACCCTGACTTCATCACTGGAGGGACAGGGAGTGGTTTTGTAAAACCTTCTTTTCCAACCAGCCAGAAGGTCTCTTCAACACCTTTACCCTTATTAAGAAGAGAAAACCAAAGGCAGTTGTTAAATCAAGTTAAAAATAAGTCAAGGCAAGTTCACAGAAGAAATCGAGCACAGGAATCAGGTTTTTGTGTGAAGTGAGTCCTCGTCCTTGGGTGTTTGATGGCACCAGTTCAGTTACCATACTAAGCAGTTATTGACTTTTATAAATATATCATACTTAACATGAAACACACACGGGCATATGTTGCCAAACAAAGCTTAAGCAGAATAAGTTTTTGCAGTCATATTACAAAGAGAGACAACACATATTACCACCACCAGCAGGCAGGAGCAACAACAAGAACTGATCAGCTGCTGTGAGAGTAGCAGTCCTTTCAGATTCACTTAACTTTGCTGGATATCCAACAGCCCAAGGCCTCAGAGGGTCTCATGTCTCCCTCCACCTGGACTCAACAGCATCTTTATTTGGTATGTACAAGGTCACCCAAAATGGAACCCCCACAAAGTCTGAGGATGAACACACTAGAACCAATGCAACTCTTGGAGTGGTGTTACACCAGTCAGTAATATTAGTCCTGGTGAGCTGTTAGTGTACATCTGGTGTGGCCGAGGGCAAGGAGCATCTGCAAATGGCTGCGGAAAATGTTGGACAAGAGAGCATAAGCACTTTCTGTGATTTCCTGCTCATCTGTAAGAGAATGGGCAGCAGATTCGTCTCTAGTGGTTACTTCTTACTGCTTGTGGTTAGATGAATAACACCTTACCCATTGAAAGCCCATGGTTGGCTATATCATCGCATAACATTGGGGCACTTATTCATAGATGATTGTAGTATGTCACTGTTCAATTTCTTAAGTTACTGATGCTCCCTTGAGAACAAAGTGGCTTTGGCAGCCATGATACCGAACTGAGAAACAGATAATGGAAATCTTTGAATCAATCAATTATTGTAAATGAGTGCGCGAGTAACACATTTTAGAATGGCTTGTAAATATTCTTATAATCAGGAACAGAAAGAGAGTAGTGGAAGGGGATCTAGAAAGATTGCATATTCTCCTATAAACTTTTTGAGAGTTTTTGAACTGAAGCCCAGTCAAAACACGTTCAATGACTGAGTGAGGAACAACATGAGAGCACATTCTGAACTAAATCAAGGGTGGCTAGCAGGACTAGCAGGACTTAGTCTGGATTGTTGCATTCTTTGTCCAGGAATGCAGTCTACGGAAGATGACAGAGGTTTTAGAAGCTTGGGCCAACTCACAATCTCCTCTCCACACTTTTTACAACTTAGATGGGCAATTACTCTATTGTAAATTGTAAATTTGAAGACCCTGTTCACAGAACCAGACTTTCCAGATATTTAGCTGTGCAGATGAAACTTTCCACAATGGAAAGCACACTGTCACACCTCAAACTCAAAACATGTCTTTCCCTTAAACAAAAAAGCAATATCTACATTTTTTGTACATTATTTAAATGCGTTCATAGATTTGTTGGTCTACTGACCTCATCAGTCTACCATCTTTGTGATGGCACCCAATTGCAGTTGGTCACAATTTTGTGACCTAGCTCATAAATATTGATTAGGTCGGTTAACAAAATGTTAGTGAGCAGTCTGTGACCACTTTTTGCGATTAGAAGTTTCATACATCAGCCCCAAAATGTTTTGCTAAATTCTGAGGTGAATGGATTTCCTCTAAACAGTGTATGACTAGCATTAGGCATGGGCGGAAAATCCGTTCCGCTCGCGGATTTTGCGGATTTTCGGGAAATCCGCAATCCGCGAGATTTGCGAATCTCCCGCAAAATCCGCAAATCAGCGAGCAGCGGATTTTGCTCGCACTGCTCGCACTGTTCGCGTGAGTTCGCGTGAGTTCGCGCCCCGCGAATAAGTGCAAAATTGCAGAAATACGATCTTAGCAAAACTGAAAGTAACTACTTACCAGGTTCAAAAGTTCAGGCTCATCATTAGTAGCCATTTCCTGTAGTGCTTCCTGAGGGGCCCCTCCAGAGTTCAGTTGCCAGTTGAAACTATTATGTGACCCTGCTCTGAACCTCAGAATAGTTACACATATGCCACAAAGGTCCTGAATTACAGCTAAGGGAGACAAGCAGGAGCCAGGCTGGAAGTTAAAATCCATTAATCAGCCCCTAATTCATTATTGTCAGTTGGGGCAGGGCAGGTGTTGTAACTAATTTTGCAACAATGAAAGCACTTAGCAAGTGCAAAAGATCACTAATCAGGGCGCACTAAGGAAGCAGGTGCCAGCTAAAAAAATATTCTGTGACACATTAATCAGCCCCAAATTAATTCAGGTCACTTGAGGCAGGGAAGGTGTGCTTTGCTTTGCCGAAAATAATGTACACTGGACAACCAGAGGGTGTGGTGATGAAACAGAGGGTGGCATGGGTGGGCCAGAGGGTGGCATGAGTAGTCAGAGAGTGGCAGTGGTGACAGAGAGTGGCAGTGATGAAGAAGAGTGTCCCAAACAGGCTGGACACGTAGAAACAACAAGTTCGCGAAACTTGCGACCCGACAGGTAAGTTCGCAATTTGCGAAAGTGTACAAAACCCTCGCGAACTGGCAGAAACACGGGCGAACACAAAAAAAAAAAAATCCGCAAATTCGCGGGAATTCGCGGATTTTGCGGATTGCGAATCCGCAAATCCGCAAAATTCGCGAACGCGAGATCCGCAAAATTCGCTCATGCTTAACTAGCATATCTTTTGTACAAAGTGAGAGAATCAAAAACAGGTCGGGTGTGACATATTTCTTATTAGTGTGCACTGCAATAGATCAGCTATCTGTAGAGTTCAAATATGAGTAGTGTTTCACCTAGCAGCTGAAACACAAAAGTAAAATCAGAGCACCCACTCTCCAAGTCTCATTCTCCAACTAAGACTAGAATCTCAAAAATGTTTCAGAAAAAACAGTTGAATTCTATGCTATTACACAACACAGAAAAGCTACAACAAAAGGACACACGAGAAAATAATATACATAAAAAATGTGGAGAACACCAGTGTGGGCACTAATTCATGTAAATTGGGAAGTGGGTGCCTGTTTATCCAAATATTCTCATTAAGACCGCAGAGGACGACACACAGCGTCAACCCTCCCATGTTTGTATGTGACAACACCACAGGAGATATCCATGGAGATGATTCATTGGGCTCAATTACCCCCTTAGATCTTAGAGCATTTCCCTCTTCCTATCATTGGGGCATTGCAAAACGTATGCCTCAGGAAACCACATGTCCTTTAAGAGGATCTTGTGTCTAAATCTCACAAACTCTCTGCGGCCTTCCTTAGGTACCTCAGGAAACTTCACATACTCATTCTCAGTACTCTCACCAACGGCAAACACAGTTCTATTAGCATTCGTATTCAAGTGCATCCCCAGTTCTTGTTGGTGGGGCCATCCAACAATGGGATTGTACTTCTCCGGTACTGAAATTTTACCTCTTTCTGCAAATTCAAAATCCACCCAAAAAGATCCATGCAAGTCAATTTTATGCTTGGTGTACCCAACATGTCGAACATCTGGTGCCTGCAATTTCCCTGCTCATAGTTGTTTTGACTAAGGATTTTTCCAAAATGCTAATGTAGGTACAAGACTCCACTGAACCCTCCTCTTCATTTCTCGTCCATCCACAGCTTTATCAGAACAAACACATGAAACAAGATTAGGGTTTTAGTTAGAGTTATCATCATGGTCTGCTACGGAATTACCTTTGGCTCCAACAGCCATTTTGCCTACTCCCCCAAAATAGCCATGTTTCTTACATCGATTGCAAGTCTTGTCCACAGCAAGACATTCCTTAAAATTCCCAACCTATTGAAAATTTCACATCTCATTTTATCTCCCTCCTGTTTTGCTTTTAAAGTTTGCTTGGCACTCACAGCATTAACTCAAAGGCACTATCCATTTTTCTGAATTTGCTCGCATTGATGTTTCTCTAATTTGAATAAATATTTCAGACTGTTCAGTTCTTTTGGCAAAGTACATAGTGGTAACAGATGGTCATTTTCATACCTACCCATGACCTCTCCTGAATTTTTTTACTCTTAGTTTTCTTCATGACTTGATCTCTTCAAACCTCGACATGGGTGATGACCTAAAATTCCCATGTGACCGGTAGGTTTCTCAAGGCAGACATTTATTCTTTGACCATTTCATCCTCCCTTTGTGAATACAATGTATACCTTTCCATTACCATGTTTACTTTTTTACCATACCATGTGTGCGACTCTCTAATTGCATACTGAAATACATCAGTATTGCCAGCATTGTGTAAAGGCAGAGCATTTTTTAATTATTTCAAACCAACTCCATTCAGGCAGTGCTTAAGCATAGATAGTTTTCTTTGTGGGGTGCAATCCTCCCCTTCTAACACCTTCAAATATGTTGGAAATATGGGATACCAGAGTTCCCACTCCACTAGGGGCTCAACATAGCTCCCCCAGAGATTGCCAGTGTGCAGCTTAAATGAGATAGACAGCGGCCACTTGGAGAACAACAGAACCCCAGTCCACTCCTGCACTGCTTGAAGAACATCAGAACCCCATCACTCCTGTGCTATCACCCATACCAGAATTTACACTACCATACAGCAGGAGGGGCCCAGAGTACTCCCCCAGAGATTGGACCTACCAATTTAGAAAGGCAATCTGCAATTACCCGAACAGCTGGTGTTAAAACGAACTTCGCAGACCTATAAGTGATGGCATGAAGATAATATTTAATGCCAGAGAGACACCAGACTGAGGAAATCTTCTGCGACATCTACAGCGTGAGATGAAACCGGTGTTGGCGAGGACAAAATTGAGACATTGTGAAAATAAAGACTTTTGATAGCACAAACTCAACTGTGACTCAGTTCAGAGAGCTTGGAGACTTCATTTTGTAGTATCACTCATCGCTGCTGTGAGGAAAGCTTTGACTTCCAGATGGCTGAAAAGCAAAGTTTATTCTAAATGCATGAGCAGACCAGGAGTGATCTTAAGCCAGCAACAATGAAAGCACCAATTTCCACATATAGAACATAACAGTTCCAAAGAATATTTCCAATATTCCAGAATATATCCAAACCACCTAAAAATAAGAATACCACACTGCTAACAAATCAGAGATATAAAGGTCGCTGTAAAATCTCAAGAGCACCACTTTACAGTGGAGTGGTGTGGCTCACTGGTTAGAGTCGGCAGACCCAGAAGCAGAGGACGGCCCAGGACCAGGTTTCAATCCCTGACACGGCAGGGTTGTGAACAAGGGTCAGCGGACCCGATAATTCTTGCCTCGGTGCCTACTCCAACCAGGGATCACACTTGGCAACTCTGGGCATTAGCTTGCCTCATCTCCACAACGGCCCCCCACAAACACCGGGGATGCCTGGTTTCACCTTGGAGATACCCAGGAGGGAACATCTCACAGGGAAAGCCAGGACGGGTTCCCCAGCGGTCTATAGTGCCAGGACGCCTCTGGGTAGCAGTGCGCTTTACAAGACACACACATTTACATATAAACAGGGTTTCGTACAATCATGTACATTTGAAGTTTTATACTGGCGAAAGGTAAAAATAAAATCTGAGATCACATGCTAGATACACACTGTTTGCGTTAGATACACTTATGGCAGGTTATCTGGATCAGTATCTCATCTGGGTTGTGGGGGATCACAGAGCCTCCCCTATAGTCATTCCATTTTCCCCAGACATGCTTCCATTTAGTGGGACTTCCCCTGGATTCAAATATAGTGCTCTCTGTCACCATGCACCAGTCCATGTCTTTCCCCCATTCATCCAGTGCCGGTGGTTCCTGCGCCCTCCATTTTCTTGCTATATTTCTTTTAGCCACCATCATTCTATGCATCTCCCATATTTTTCCCTAGAGTAGTCAAATTTTTTGGGCCCCAAATATTCAGGAGACATAGGGCCATATGTAGGTAAATGCATGTTTGCGATTCCTTAATAGCAATTGTTAGGGAATCGCTATTAAGGAATCGCAAAATGCCATGTAGGTAGGAATCGCAATATTTTTTGCGATTCCTTAATATTCCTTAATTGTAAATCGCAAATTGCGAGTCGCAATTAAGGAATACCTTCCCATTTATTCCTATGGGCCAAGAGGCCCATAGGAATGAATAGGAATTGCTCCAGCAATTTGCGAGTCACCAAGAGGCACTCGCAAATTGCGGCCGCAATTTCAAGGGTGCCAGGGTTCCAAATGGACACCCTGTTGCACCCCTGAAATGTGCATGTGTGCACATGTGACGCACATACTTGCCCTAAGGGCAAAGTGTTTTTTTAAAGGAAATCGCTAATTACCACCAACTTGAAGTTGGTAGTAATTAGCGATTCCTTAAGGCTAATGTGACCTTTCTGTTGTGCTACTTACATTGCATTTAAGGAATCGCAATTTGCTATTCCTTAAATGCAAGAGCAAAATAAGGAATTGCAATTTTGCGATTCCTTATTTTGCTAGTGGGTTTCAACTTACCTACATTGCTCGCTGCCAAATAGCGATCGCAAACGCTGAAATTCTGCGAATTTCAGCGTTAGCGCTCGCTATTTTGCCACCTACATCTGGCCCATAGTTTGATGTTACAATCGATTTTGTTGCACATTACTTGTTCCATACACACAGCTACTGAGGACCAGTATCTCTGAATGACAGTACACTCCCAGAGTATGTGCATAAAAGTGCCCTCTTGATCCCATTTCTTAAGGCATCTGGCCTCAGTGCCATACCCCATCCTTACCAACGTTGGTCCAGCTAGATATACTCTATGGAGTATCTTCAATTGCTGGGAAAGGCCAAACTTTGAGCCACTCCTCGTCTTCAAACCCAGCAACGTTGTATTCCCATTTTGCTCAAAGTCGGAGTAGAGGGTCCGTCTTATTATTGGTTAGTTTTTTAAATACTAGTGATATGACTTTCTCTGGGAGATGCCCGTCTAAGATCCTATCTTCTAGCAGGGAAGATTCTGGTGGTGTCTCTCCCTTTTTAATCACCGCAAGTAAAGGGTGCGGGATCTGTAGGTACCTGACATATTCTGTGGGAGCCTGTTCATATTCCAATTGCAATTGGGTGAAGGGGATCACTCCACCCACATTCCATAAATCTCCCACCTTAAAGATGCCTATTAAATCCCAACAGTCAAATCCATGGGTATGTCTTAAATTTGTAAGGAAGTTGGTGTCCCAAAGTGGTGTGGCCGATGTGATCTTACTCTCTCAACCCAAGCTCCTCATGGCTACCCACCCACCACACTTGGACCGCGTGCCCCGTGGATCCAACAATTTCAGCTTAGCTGGATTAGTGTATAGTGCCCCTACGAAACCTCCCCACTGGGAGAAGCCATCTAACCGTGTGAAATCTGGGGTCTCCCTGTGACCTGTATGTACAGGAAGTTGTGTCGCCTAGTAATATTTCTTAATGTCAGGGAGACCAATTCCTCCATCATACCACACAAGTGTAAGCTTCTCAGTGGCAATCCTGGGTGGGTCCCATCCCACAAAAGCTGTCTCAATGCACCGTTTGTGGCTTTGAAGTAGTGTGATCCTACCGGGTGCGGCGTGTTCTGTAAGACATATAAAAACAGTGGGAGGGATATCATTATGAATAGGGCTGCACATTCCAATAGGGATAGTGGAAGCGACTACCAATTGAGGACATCACTCCCAAGTCGCTGTAATGGGGACAGAATATTGTGTTCATAAAGGTGAGCTGGATCTTTAGAGTCCCGAATTCCCAAGTATTTGAAATCCGTATAGGGTTTCTATAGTCTTGAAGTGTCATGCAGTCAAAGTGTGACCACCTTTTTCACAGTGCATTCAAACACTTTCCTGGATCATGGTATAACTCATCATAGTTGAGTGGTGTGTGGAAAGACACAATTAATAATTCCTATCAGCAAGCACGTTTTGGGCTTTTCAGAGGTGGGAGAATAATAATGTATTGTTTCCTCATTGCTATGTATACACTGTCAGCCAGGTACCTAAAACCAACTGTCCTCGTTAACTAGGTTGTAATGTTCTGTAAGCCTCAGTTCACCTGTATGTGAACCTATCATGGCATTCTATCACACCTTTATTGCCCAAGCAATCTCACAATAGACTGTGAAAGGACAACACTCGGCTCTATATGGACGTACCTGAATGTCTGCTCAACAACATTATCTGGAGTTTACATGGATAATCTGTGTCATAAACACTGCTTTCTGAGAGGCATCCACTTACTAACCTGTAAGATCCAAACCCAACTTGTCCCTCTCCATGCCAAATTGATGTGCTGGAGCTCTCAAGTGCATGCATTTTACACAATTCCTGCACCCATATATGTATAACTACAGTGTTAGATGAATAAATCCAAGTGACAGACGCCAGTTATTACATAGTTTTGTAATGTTCAATCACAAATGTACTTTTACACCTGGCAGTCATTTTAATGACAGTGTTGGGTTTGAAACCTTCCGAGATGTGTCCACCTTTGACTCCTGTGGCTATCTAACTATTAGAAATGTCTGTCATTAAAATTAGGAGGACAGATCTTATGAATGATCAAATCCTGATGTTCTCTACCATGCCTCTGCTACCTTAGATTCTACTGTGCTATATATTGCTGACCTGGTGGTGCCAAATGGTCTGATATTGTATGTCTTTTTGAGAATCTATCATCAGTCTGCATAATGTGGACCGTGTGACATGAACAAATCACTGTAAGAGAATTTGTGATAAATTATGCAATACTTTTTATACATAGTGAATCTAACTTAGGGCCTCATTACGATGTTGGTCGGAAAGTCTTCCGAACTACTCCTAGTCGGAAGCGTTTCAGACCGACTCGGCTCCGAACACAGCTCCCATTGAAAAAGGAGTGGTTGCAGAAAACCTTGCACCCTGTGGCGGGTACCCCATGGTGCCTGCCACACTGTGGATGGTTGGACAACCGGAGGCTTCTGGTTGAAGGGGGCCTGCTACTGGCCCCCAAAGACGGTTTCCGACAGCCGATCCATGTCGGGCAGAACTATTCGGAAAGGCTGTCAGAATCCGACATCGTAATCGGTCGGTCAGAAATACGGTCCGTAGAGCTTTACGATTCGGCTCCGACTCAGACTCTCTGAATGCCGGTCGGAACCGATTCGGAATGACCGACTGATTACCTTGTATCCTAATCGGTTGGTCGGATATATTTCCGAGTTGGCCGGAAACCTGGGTTCCGACATCGGTTCGGACAAAGCAAATGCCATTCGGAGCCTTTTCTGACCGCATCTTAATCGGCCCTTAATGTGACAACGTCGGGTGTGTTGTGCTTAGGTTTAAATGAGAATATTCAAAATGCAGTAGTTACCAAAGTTAAGGTGTGTGACCTCGCCATCTGCTCTGGTAATTCCTAAAATGCTTTAATCAGATTTACAGGTGAGCTCAGAGACCTTAGTTGCGAGATGCAATAAGAATGCAGGACGTGTATGCAATTGTATGGAAGTTTTTCACTTAAGGAAGACGATGGATATGGGCAGCCCTGTAGCTTGTACTGTCCTGGTATTTGTCGTGCCCTGCAATGGGACTTGCCTTTCACCATGGGCCATATGTACAAAACGTTTTAGCGGTCGCAAATGGAGAATCAGGTTGTTTGTGACCACTAAATAGTCTTTTGACATGTAGTAAGCCTATTTTGCGAGTCAGTAACCTATTACCGAATCACAAAATAGGGTTTGCGAGTAAGCATTAGAAAGGAGCATGTTAAAGGTATCCCTTCCTAACAGCGAGTCGCAGGGAGATGTATGAATGTTTATCGACGGAATGCCAACTTTTATTTGGTTGTAACCCATTCGCAAATGGTGAGGGCTCTCCGGGGTACCCTCTTTCCCTGTGCAACTGGGGGCACAAATATTTTTAAGAGAAGGTCGTGATCCCATGGACCATATTGTGAGTTGAAAAAAGTCACAATTAGGAACTCGCAAAAAGTAGCGATCATAAATGTGGCCCCATGATCATCAGAAATGTTGGATCTGCCATTTCACTTCGCAAAGTCAGCTGTGCAAAGTGGCCCAATTTGCAGGGCCACACGTTGACCAAAATATGAACGTGAGTTGCAGTTGACCTCTGTTTATCAGAGGGGTATTTGATCACACCCCTACAGAACCAGTGGGAGATTGAAGTCAAATAACAATTTATGCTCATAATTCTTTGGACATTCTGTATGTCTGTATGCATATGGTATTTGCTTACTGCCAACCTAGCCCAAAAGCAGCAGTGTGCTGTACAGAGTCAAAGGCAGCATACATGCAACAAATGCTAGGAGAGGTAGCTGGATTCTGCAACCCCAAGAGTTACTACATTGCCAGGTAGAGTTGTCTTTAGAGGTGTGTCTTCAACTCTTTCCTAAACTGGAGCAGATTTGGGGTGGTCCTAGTGAATATGGGAATACTGTTCAACAACCTGGGTGCAGAGATGAAAAAGGACTTGACAAATGCCGAGAGTACATTGCTGTGTGTACAGGGAGTACATAGCTTTGTGTACAGGGATTTCAGCATCTCTACTACAATGATGTTTAGGCTCACAGATAAGCATGAGCGAATTTTGCGGATCTCGCGTTCGCGAATTTTGCGGATTTGCGGATTCGCAATCCGCAAAATCCGCGAATTCCCGCGAATTTGCGGATTTTTTTTTTTTTGTGTTCGCCCGTGTTTCTGCCAGTTCGCGAGGGTTTTGTACACTTTCGCAAATTGCGAACTTACCTGTCGGGTCGCAAGTTTCGCGAACTTGTTGTTTCTACGTGTCCAGCCTGTTTGGGACACTCTTCTTCATCACTGCCACTCTCTGTCACCACTGCCACTCTCTGACTACTCATGCCACCCTCTGGCCCACCCATGCCACCCTCTGTTTCATCACCACACCCTCTGGTTGTCCAGTGTACATTATTTTCGGCAAAGCAAAGCACACCTTCCCTGCCTCAAGTGACCTGAATTAATTTGGGGCTGATTAATGTGTCACAGAATATTTTTTTAGCTGGCACCTGCTTCCTTAGTGCGCCCTGATTAGTGATCTTTTGCACTTGCTAAGTGCTTTCATTGTTGCAAAATAAGTTACAACACCTGCCCTGCCCCAACTGACAATAATGAATTAGGGGCTGATTAATGGATTTTAACTTCCAGCCTGGCTCCTGCTTGTCTCCCTTAGCTGTAATTCAGGACCTTTGTGGCATATGTGTAACTATTCTGAGGTTCAGAGCAGGGTCACATAATAGTTTCAACTGGCAACTGAACTCTGGAGGGGCCCCTCAGGAAGCACTACAGGAAATGGCTACTAATGATGAGCCTGAACTTTTGAACCTGGTAAGTAGTTACTTTCAGTTTTGCTAAGATCGTATTTCTGCAATTTTGCACTTATTCGCGGGGCGCGAACTCACGCGAACTCACGCGAACAGTGCGAGCAAAATCCGCTGCTCGCGGATTTGCGGATTTTGCGGGAGATTCGCGAATCTCGCGGATTGCGGATTTCCCGAAAATCCGCAAAATCCGCGAGCGGAACGGATTTTCCGCCCATGCCTACTCACAGATAGGAGATTAGAGTGTTATCACAATATCCTTGTTCATATATTTCCAGTAAGGAATCTCTTACAATTCAATGTGCAGGTGCTGTCAAATAAATAGTAACTCTGTGTAAGCCTTTACTGTCATAAGCCACTTTGTTTGCAAAGCAGTCATTACGGGGCCAGTGGATATCCAGGTCAGACAAACAACAAAACCACATCTAGGAAACAACTGCATGTGGCTAATGGTCAACTCACTCATATGGCAGCATCATGTTACAGCGCTTAGAACTGCTCTGCATGGTGATGGTGAGCATGCCTTTAACTCTTCCAATAAGATATACAAATTGTGTGACCACCTCTTTCCAGGTCATTACGGACACCTTTTCCGGTTCAGTACTTTTATGTGATACCCTAATGCATTCTGGGTGTTGTAGTCTTGTCTTGCTTCCACTGAATTAATTAGACAAATATAGCTAAACATTTAGGAGTGGAGCAGACATCTGGACTGGACTTAGGTAGTCACCCAGTATAGAAAAGAATAAACACTGGTTGACTAAAATGTATGCTACCCTGTTTCAAACAGGATATTAGTCTAAAGCAATTATGTATTGCGGGCAACTATTTATTTCTTCAGTACCTATTATGCTTCAGTTACCTAAATTCATATATCTATGTTTGGGAATTAGGTTGTTCAGTGGAAACTGTCAAACAAATTCCTTGCCACAAATACAATTCAATTACATAAAGCCAGTCCTCCAATAACAACTAGAATAACCTCTACAAATGATTCTTTCCCTTAATTTCTACTAAATACCCACTATCCCTTTACTATATTTTTTGCACACATGGGTGAAAAAGATGAATATAGGACTTTACCTTCAGTTCAGTTCTTCCTCTTAGTTCCAGCATATAGCCTTCATTTAAAGACTTAAGGGTTTTAACAGTGCTGTGATTGACATGAATCCTGTACGCTGCAAAAGAAATCAGAGTGTTATATAAATGTACGCGCCTCTTTGCAACAAACTACGTGATTGAAAACACATTCATAAAAATTCCAGAATCACACCACACTGAAATGTATGTGAACTGCAAGTGCAATTAAGCATGGGACAAGTTCAGACTCCTAGGGGCAGAATGGAGAGAGACCAAATATCAAGAAATGTGGGACTGGTGGTAAGTTAAGGCAGTGCTTGTCCAAACAACTTTTATCAAAACAGGATCCTGAAGGTGGTAATATGAGACAAGAACGTTTGCGCATATTTGCTGTGAAGAATGTTGTTGGTGTGGTGTTGAATTCTCATGGTTTTTTTTTCCTGCTCTGTATTTGTGCTTCATTATTGCAAATGTGATTTTGTTTGTGTTATGCAGCAGTTGTTGAGCTGCATTCTGCTTTGACTCTTTTGGTACTATGTGCTTTATTAAAATGTCATTGTGTTATGTTGCAGCTGCTTTGTGTATGCACCAGTTCTATGTTCTGTTTGCTTTTGATAAGTCTACAAATGCAGCTACATTTTCAGCTAAAAGCAGCACATGCCTTGAACTGTCCTGTGACAAACAATTTACCAATATCAGTTATTAGATAGAGCTGCACCAGTCCTACAACTTCTTAAGACATCAGTCAGTCTAAAGCTGTGGCAGAGGCTGTCTTAACAAGTGCTCCCAGGGCCCACTTTCTGTGATATTGTGAACACCCAGGTGGGATCCTGTTAAGGGTAGTCAGGGTAAGGTTCCAGGTACAGTGTCAATATATCCAACCCGAATGACCATGGATTCAGTTGCAACCATTTACACATTCAACATGCGTACTTTATGTTGATTTGTTATTTCTAGTTAATAGGCCTTTTTTACTTTTATATATATATGTTCGAGGCATATGGGCTGCAGATGGTACATTATGAATAGATCGCCATCTGGTGTTGGGCTCGGATGATTGCACTTTGTTTTTCTCTTGGAGAGTCTTTTGTCTCTTGGTGACTCCTCCCTTGGTTGGTAGTGCGCATGGGCATCGGCTCCATCCTTAGATTGTTTTTTTCCGCCATCGGGTTCGGATGAAGATCGAGACGCTCCAGATCAACTTCACAAGAAAGTGATTTTCGGCGCGTATTCCCTTTCCAATTCGACGGTATTGTTATTCGAACGCGTTCATTTCCATTCCGACGCGTTACAAATTCAAAATAGAAGAGAAAAACTTGGATCTACGTCGAAGAACAGGAGGCCTTTCTCGACGCAGTCAAGCCCGGAGTCCATGGAAAGGACTCCATTCAAAAAATGTCCAACGTGTGGTGCTAAGTTCCCACACAAGGACCTACACGAGGTGTGCAACCTCTATCTATCGCCTGAACACGAATCCAGGGACTGTGAAGCCTGCGCAGCATTCTCCTCCAAGCTAACGATTAGAAATTGTCGAGCTCGAAGACACGAGGTTTCCAGAATGCAGGCGGAAGCGATCCCGGAGCTGTTCGGAGACGAACAAATCGAGGAAGAAGAGGACCAGTCGGGGTCGGAAGGGGACCAGTCGGAGGTTGAAGAACTCATCGAGCAACAAACCGTGAGTGACGACGTCCCCTTACCGAAAAACCGACCCCGTGCGGTAAGGACCCCGCCCTCGGGCCCGGTCAAACCGCTGAAAAAAGTTTCCGACGCCCCGCCCTCGGGCCCGGCAATGAAACCGAAACTGAAACCGAAACACTCGGACTCCCACCATGTCGGATCCGAGAAAAGGGCGACATCGACTTCGGCACCGAGGCTACATACAAAGGAGAGCTCGGGATCGAAACATTCCATGTCGAAACATAAATATGACTTATCGCCCAAGAGACACTCGATACCAAGAAAGTCGGAATCGAGCAAACACTCGGTGTCGAAAACAACAAGATCTGACGATCGAAAACAAAAGCACCTCTCGGAACCAGGACCCTCGGTACCGATTCAGGAGCAACAGACAGATCCCAAACAAAAGATCTTGTTTATTGATCCACAAACTGGGAAAGTGGTCACGAAGAAGAGAAAGAGTGACCAGTCAGAAGATAAACCTCTTCCTTCAAAAAAGAGAACAATGGGGACGAATATAACTCCTCCTGCTTCTCCTCATCCTAGAGTAACACCCTCTTCTCCTATTCCTCACAATAGGCCAAATATTCCTACACCTTCCACACCAAGACCAGCTACACCTCAGTCAGATGTAGACAGTGATCTAGGGGAGGGAGAACCTCAAGGGGATGACGAAACTATCCCAGATGAGGAGGATCCATGGGAAAATTATGATGTAGGGTCAGATGAGGACAACGACCCAGAGCTATATCCCTCAAAGCCTTCACCACCTGATGATAACAGAGGTTTTGTGCAGCTCATTAATAGGGCAGCAAAATACCATAAGGTAGATATACATACAGAACCGCAAATAGAGGATTTCTTGTTAGAGACTCTACCTAATGCACAGAGAACATCAGGTACTCTTCCTATGTTGAAAGGTCTTCTTACTCACACAGATGAGATATTCGAAAACCCAGTGAAAGCCAGGGTGTTAAACCCAAGAATTGATAAAAAATACAAAGCGGCTCCAAAGGACCCAATATTTATTAGAGGGCATGTACCGCTAGACTCGCTGGTGGTCTCAAACGCTCGTAAAAGAGCAAACTCATTATCTACAGGAGAGGCTCCTCCACCAGATAAAGAGTCAAAGTTAATAGATGCATCAGGTAAAAGAGTAGCATCACAGGCAGCGAATAGCTGGCGTATAGCCAATACACAAGCACTACTCGCACGTTATGACAGGGCACATTACGATGAGTTAGAAAAACTTCTTACACATCTCCCAAAAGAACATCAGAAGAAGGCAGACCAATTAATACAGGAAGGTAAAATAATAACAAATACTTCCATTAAATGTGCATTAGACGCAGCAGACACTGCAGCAAGATCGATTAACACTAGTGTCATGCTAAGAAGGCACGCATGGCTTAGAATCTCAGGATTCAAACAAGAGGTACAAACAGCCCTACTGAACAAACCATTTGATCAGAAGACACTGTTTGGTTCAAGCACAGACGAGACATTAGAGAAAATGAAGAAAGATACGGAAACGGCTAAGTCAATGGGAGCATTGCAACAGCCAACACACAGAGGTTCCTTTCGTAGATCCACCTATAGAGGGGGCTCAAAGAACACAGGAACGAATCAGCAATCCACATCTTTCACACCAACATCACCCAGAGGTAATTCAAGAGGCAGTTACAGAGGTAACAACAATAAGGGAAGAGGCCGCGGAAATAATAATAACCGCAACGCCTCAACACCAAAACAGTGACTTCATAGAACTCCCCCCAGACCACATAACACCGGTCGGGGGACGTCTATCACAGTTCCTACCTGTCTGGGAAAACATCACGTCAGACAAGTGGGTGAGACAAATTATCCAACATGGTTATTGCCTAGAACTCACAGATACCCCACCAAACATCCCCCCCAAACAGCGTCCAATGAGTCAGGATCATCTGACATTGTTAAGAGAAGAAGTGCTAGCACTTCTACAAAAGCATGCAATAGAGAAGGTCCCAAAAGATCAACAGGGCACAGGAGTATACTCTCTATACTTCCTGATCCCCAAAAAGGACGGGTCCCTACGACCAATATTAGACCTCAGACCTCTCAATGCTTACATAAATTCGGAGCACTTCCACATGGTCACGCTCCAACAAGTACTCCCTTTACTGAAGAAAGGGGACTTTCTTTCTACACTGGATCTAAAAGACGCTTACTTTCATATCCCAATTCACAAAGCCCACAGAAAATACCTAAGGTTTGTGTTAGAAGGACAACACTATCAGTTCAAAGTCCTTCCATTCGGTGTCACAACAGCACCGAGAGTTTTCACAAAATGCCTAGCTGTGGTGGCAGCACACCTGAGAAGACAACAAATACATGTCTTCCCATACTTGGACGATTGGCTAATAAAGGCCAAGTCAAAGGAAGAATGTCTTCACAACACACAGAAGACAATTCAATTGCTGCACCACCTAGGGTTCACGGTGAACTACAAAAAATCACACCTGCAACCAAACCAGATTCAGCAATACCTGGGGGCTACAGTAGACACAGAAAAGGCAATAGCATACCCCAACCCAATCAGAGTACAGACAATGGTCGGGTTAATACAAAGATTTCAACCACAACACTCACTACCAGCACGAGTGTTTATGCAACTATTAGGCATGATGTCCTCCTGCATACTGCTAATACCACATGCCAGACTACAAATGCGCCCACTACAAGAGTGTCTAGCGACACAGTGGAATCAGGCTCAAGGTCAGATTACAGATCTGGTGTTGGTAGACGACCGGACGTATCGCTCTCTGAAGTGGTGGAACACAGAAAACATTTCCAAGGGACGGTCGTTCCTAGAGCCAATTCCACAAGTGATAATAACAGCGGACGCATCGCTCTCCGGATGGGGAGCGCATATGGACAGATACACAGTACAGGGGAAGTGGAGTGTGCAGCAAAAGAAACTGCAAATCAACTACCTAGAGCTATTAGCAATATTTCTAGCACTAAAAGCTTTTCAAATGCAAATAACAGGCAAAGCAGTCCTGATCAGAACAGACAACATGACTGCAATGTATTATATTCAAAAACAGGGGGGGACACACTCTCTCCAACTGTCCAGACTAGCACAGGACATATGGAGATGGGCCATTCCTCAAAAGATCTACCTGTTAGCGGAACACCTACCAGGAGTTCAAAACCAAATAGCAGACATCCTAAGCAGACAGTCAGAACAAGTACACGAATGGGAGCTGCACGACCAAATACTACAGCCATTCTTCCAAAAATGGGGGCAACCAGAGATAGATCTGTTTGCCAATCATCAGAACGCAAAATGCAAAGAATTCGCATCCAGGTACCCACACCAAAGGTCCCAGGGCAATGCTCTGTGGATAAATTGGTCCAACAGATTTGCTTACGCGTTCCCTCCTCTACCACTAATTCCATTACTGGTTCGGAAACTGCAGCAACATTCAATGACAATGATACTAGTGGCACCCACGTGGGCAAGACAGCCGTGGTTCACCACGCTGCTACAACTCTCACAAGTACCACATCAAAAGCTAAGGTTATTACCCATGCATCTTACACAGAACCATGGAGAAATAATGCACCCAGATCCCAAACAACTGAACCTAGCGATCTGGCTCCTGAGGTCATAGAGTTTGGGTATTTAGATTTACCACCAGAATGCATGGAAATCATTAAACAAGCAAGACGTCCTACCACCAGAGCATGCTATGCAGCAAAATGGAAGAGGTTTGCTATACACTGTAACAGTAAGCACATCAACCCTCTGGACGCATCCACTAAACAAATCATTTGCTATTTGTTACACTTACAGCAATGTAACCTAGCATATACCTCTATTAGAGTTCATCTAGCAGCCATAGCGGCATACCT
Organism: Lissotriton vulgaris; assembly: GCF_964263255.1. Lineage (NCBI taxonomy): Eukaryota > Metazoa > Chordata > Amphibia > Caudata > Salamandridae > Lissotriton > Lissotriton vulgaris. Next base: position 166,140,192 of record NC_141691.1, on the reverse strand, counting down.
ACAAAACAGACAACATCTGTCACTGTTCAAAGTACCAGCAATTAAAGCTTTCATGGAAGGACTCAAAAGAGTCATTCCACCAAGAAGACCACCTTCCCCAGTCTGGAATCTCAACATAGTGCTTACCAGACTAATGGGGCCACCATTTGAACCTATGCATAGGTGTGAAATACAATTCCTCACATGGAAGGTAGCCTTCCTCATAGCTATCACGTCACTTAGAAGAGTAAGTGAACTGCAGGCTTTTACGATTCAAGAACCATTTATGCAGCTACACCACAATAAAGTGGTTCTTAGAACAAACCCAAAATTCTTACCGAAGGTTATTTCAGCATTCCACATCAATCAGTCAGTGGAATTACCGGTTTTCTTTCCAAAACCACAAACAGTAGCTGAAAGAGCCCTACATACACTGGATGTTAGAAGGGCCATATTGTACTATATAGAAAGAACACAAACTTTCAGAAAGACAAAACAGCTATTTGTTGCGTTTTCTCCCACACATAAAGGCAATCCCATCTCCAAAGCGGGCATTGCCAGATGGATTGTAAAATGCATTCAAATATGCTACTTAAAGGCAAAGAGAACATTAACTGTTCCTCCTAGAGCTCACTCTACACGTAAACTAGGAGCATCTATGGCATTTCTGGGAAACATTCCACTAGACGACATATGCAAAGCTGCTACCTGGGTTACACCGCACACCTTCACAAAACACTATTGTGTAGATGTGCACACAACACAACAAGCTAGAGTGGGACAAGCAGTATTAAAAACATTGTTTCAGACAGTTGCAACAGACACGGGCTACCACCGCTAGGGAGAGAACTGCTATATAGTCTATTCATAATGTACCATCTGCAGCCCATATGCCTCGAACGGAATATGCTACTTACCAGTATGCATCTGTTCTTGGCATAGAGGGCTGCAGAGTGGTACATGCCCTCCCAGCCTCCCCGGAAACCTGTGTCTGTTCCAACATTATCTTATTTAGATACACTTACATGGGCACTCTTATCTGTATTCTACTATACTACTCCATCTAACCCTACTATGGCAAAACAATCTAAGGATGGAGCCGATGCCCATGCGCACTACCAACCAAGGGAGGAGTCACCAAGAGACAAAAGACTCTCCAAGAGAAAAACAAAGTGCAATCATCCGAGCCCAACACCAGATGGCGATCTATTCATAATGTACCACTCTGCAGCCCTCTATGCCAAGAACAGATGCATACTGGTAAGTAGCATATTCCATATCAGTGTATATGTGAACCTGCTTGTGAATATTGCCCAAACTATATGCAACACTCATATACCTCACTGATGTATTAACATTTCTAAGACCTGAAAGATAAATAATACATATCCAAGCACATCAAAATAATAAAAAAAATCCAGATATTAGCAGACCCTGATTGATATATTTAACTAGATCTATTGGACTTGCATGGTGAACATTGCTAAGCTTGTAAGCAAGTCCTTCAGCGCCCAGCATAAGGGTAATAAACTCTATACAAATCTTATAATTCACTACAAAAACAATAATTGGGTTTCCAGCATAATAATGTGGGAAAATGAAACCATTCCTCCCTATTTCCAGAAAAGGAGTATTTGCAAAAATGTGTACCCAGTATGCCTTAAAGATGTGTGTGTGTATATATATAAAAATATATATTCACTGAAAAAAACCATAGGTTTCAGGGACGTTATAGTTCGAAATGAGCATTTAAAAAACCATAGAAATTCACACAAAAAAACACAGGTTATAGGGACGTTATAGTTAGCTGGACATTTCACTCATACAAAATCAGTGAAATTCGGCCGTTGTAGTTAGTTGAGCTAACTATAACTCGCGCCCCTGCACTGCTGATGACGTCACATATTAAATCACTCATTACATGGTCAGTGACATCACTAATATCCCTGATGACATCTCAAATGACATCACTAATGACATCACTGATGACATCATCCAGAGACTGGGTGATTTTTAAAAGTTTAAGAACCATATATATAGATACGCAAAGGTGTATTGAAGAATGAGCAGGTGTATGTGTGTCTGAATGGATGATTTAGTGGGTGCGAGACTGACTGTATAAGCGAGTGATTAAACTTGTCTTAGTGAATGCATGGGTAAATGACTAATCTGTGTGAATGTCTGAATCAGTCTGGCAGTTGCTGTGTAAGTCGCTGCATGAGTTGGTGAGTAGCTACATGAATATCTATATGGGTTAATGATTGGTTGTCTGAGTGTCTGAGTGGGTGGGTGTGGGGCTGTAACTCCCTGCATGGATGTGTGAGCGGGTGATTCAGTGGGTGTATGCGTTCATGAGTGCATCTGCGAGGGGCTGTATGGCTGAGTGAATAAGCGTATGGCTGTGTTGGTGAGTAAATTGATGTCTCAGTGGTATATGTGTGAGTAACTACATATGTGAAAGGCAGTATATGTGAGTGTTGGAGTATATAACTGACTATATGTCTCAATAAAAACTATTTAACTAAAAAAAATAACTGACTATATGTGAGAATGAGTGATTGTGAGAATGGCTGTATGGATGAGTGAGTGTTTGTGTCAGTGATTGTATAAGAGTAATTATGTGTTAGTATCTGTATGAATAAGTGAGGTGGTGTGTGTGTATAACTGAATTGGTGAGAAAGTGGCAGAGTGATTGAGTCTTTGGGTGACTGACTATGTGTGTGAGTATCTCTGTGGATGAGTGGCAGTATTTGGTATCTATATGGTTATATGAGTGTATATATCAGAGGCTGTATTGATGAGTGACTGTATCGGTAAGTGAGTGGATGTGTGTAGACCTATGAATCAGTGAGTGGGTATGTACTAGATGGTATTGCTGTGTCTTTGGTTTTGAGAATGGTAATCTGTATTTTGAATATGCAATGTTACATCGCATGTGATTACAACACGGTTGTTACAACGACTGCGTTGTTACAACGCTAACCATTACATCGCAAGTCGTTTCTACGACTTGCTGTAGGGGGCGCTCTGGACCTAGGAATAGTATAATTTACTATTCCAACTCCAGTTTGTGCAACATAAGGGAAGGTATTGGAATAGTAAATTATACTATTCCTCAGTTTAGCGCGCCCCCTACAGCAAGTTATAGAAACGACTTGCAATGTAATGGTCAGCGTTGTAACAACGCAGTAGTTGTAACGACCGCTTTGTAATCACATGCGTTGTAGCGCATGCAATGTAAATGCTGTTTCCCCTGTATTTTAGAGTGGGTGTATGAAATGTTATATTAGGGTGTGAGGAGTTGCATCAGATATTAAGTGGATGATGTCATTAGTGATGTCATTTAAGAAGTCATCAGTGATGTCACTGACCATGTCATGAGGGATGTAGTATGTGACGTTATCAGCAGTGCATTGTGAGGATTTGATTTATAGTTAGCTCAACTAACTATAATGGCCGAATTTCTCTTTTTTGTACGAGTGAAATGTTCAACTAACTATAAAGTCCCTGAAACCTGTGGTTTTTTCAGTGAATTGCTATGGTTTTTTTTAAATGCTAATTTCTCACTATAACGTCCCTGAAACCTATGGGTTTTTTCTGTGAATTTCAAAGGTTTTTTAAATGCTAATTACTAACTATAACGTCCCTGAAACCTATGGTTTTTTGTCAATGAATTTTAAAGTTTTTTTTAAATGCTAATGTCTAACTATAACATCCCAGAAACCTATGGTTTTTTCAGTGTATGTACATATATATATCTATCTATAAATATATATATATATATATATATATATATATATATATATATATATATATATATATATATATATATATATATATATATATATATATATACCGCCTTGGGATTATTAATATATATATATATATATATATATATATATATATATATATATATATATATATATATATATATATATATATATATATATATATATATATATATATATATTAATAATCCCAAGGCGGTTCCGCTCTCCTCTTGTGTTTGGGCGCTTCTGGCAAGTGCGTCGCTTCACGCGGTAGAACCAAACCGCAACGTATTCAAACTGTGTTTGTCCCCAGGCCACCCGGGTCCAAAACCAAAGAAGCCGCCACTGCAGTCAATGCGTTTTTCAGAAACTTATAGATTTATTTTTCGAACCTCTACAGCTTGTAGTCACAGCGAAAACCAACGCGTTTCGTGAGCTCCCAACTCACTTGATCACGGTTGTTACAAACACTGTTTGCTGAGAATAATTTAAAAGGGAGTCCCTCCCCCCATCGGTCACATGATTTCGACCAAATGTCACCTTGACACTATGGCCTTCTGGGATTCGTAGTTTTTTTGCAAAATAATTATTTCATGTTATTTTCACAGAAGAAACAGTTAAACACCCATTCCCATGTTGATTAACATTTTTTCAAAATATAAATTCCTTTCATGATATTTACATTCAGGATTTCTTGTGACCTGGAAAACTTAAAGATGAGAATTGACTTTTTAGTAAAAATAAAAGCCCTCAAGTGGGCTGACTCAGTCATCTAATATCTTATACATTCATTGCTGGCTTCCAGTCTCCCAAGCTTTACACATTTTAGTATTTCCAGTCTTTGAAATTAAATAATTTTCAACTTATAGTTAATCAAAATTAAAATTGAACAACCAGTGCGGTGTTTATATTCAAGTCTTATTTCTTAGACTTATTTAAAGCCCTCTAGTGGGCTGACATTGAATAGGGTGTTTCAGAGTTTGGTTCTCATCTATCTTGTGCCGTGGTTTTGTGGAGGGAAAAAGTTAGTTATGGAGTTCGTTCAGAGAGGCGTTCTTGGGTTTCAAATGTGTACATAAAGTTCTTCGGACTGGTTCAGACCATAAGGGGTCATTGTTCGAAAGTTCAAGATGTGGCGTGATTCCTTTTGGCGCAATAATTTTTCTCGATGTCCCCCCCGGTCAGTTGGGGCCAATGTTTCCAATCCTAGAAATTTCAAAAGTCGCCAATTGCCATCATGATTTGTCTCCATGTGTTTGGCCACAGCGTTTCCTCTGTCTTTGTTAGTTGTGGCCCTGGTGTGTTCCAAGATACGCTTCTTAAGTTCACAGATAGTGCTACCAATATAGCGTAGCTTGCATGGACATTCAATTAGATAGACTGTATACTGACTTTTACAGGTGATTAGTTCCTTGATCTTCCAAACTTTTCCATTGGCCATTTCGATTTGTTTCATTGGTCTGGCTATCTGGCTATCTCGCAAACCTTGCAAGGTTTGCGAGATAGCCAGACCAATGAAACAAATCGAAATGGCCAATGGTAAAAGTCAGTATACAGTCTATCTAATTGAATGTCCATGCAAGCTACGCTATATTGGTAGCACTATCTGTGAACTTAAGAAGCGTATCTTGGAACACACCAGGGCCACAACTAACAAAGACAGAGGAAACGCTGTGGCCAAACACATGGAGACAAATCATGATGGCAATTGGCGACTTTTGAAATTTCTAGGATTGGAAACATTGGCCCCAACTGACCGGGGGGGACATCGAGAAAAATTATTGCGCCAAAAGGAATCACGCCACATCTTGAACTTTCGAACAATGACCCCTTATGGTCTGAACCAGTCCGAAGAACTTTATGTACACATTTGAAACCCAAGAACGCCTCTCTGAACGAACTCCATAACTAACTTTTTCCCTCCACAAAACCACGGCACAAGATAGATGAGAACCAAACTCTGAAACACCCTATTCAATGTCAGCCCACTAGAGGGCTTTAAATAAGTCTAAGAAATAAGACTTGAATATAAACACCGCACTGGTTGTTCAATTTTAATTTTGATTAACTATAAGTTGAAAATTATTTAATTTCAAAGACTGGAAATACTAAAATGTGTAAAGCTTGAGAGACTGGAAGCCAGCAATGAATGTATAAGATATTAGATGACTGAGTCAGCCCACTTGAGGGCTTTTATTTTTACTAAAAAGTCAATTCTCATCTTTAAGTTTTCCAGGTCACAAGAAATCCTGAATGTAAATATCATGAAAGGAATTTATATTTTGAAAAAATGTTAATCAACATGGGAATGGGTGTTTAACTGTTTCTTCTGTGAAAATAACATGAAATAATTATTTTGCAAAAAAACTACGAATCCCAGAAGGCCATAGTGTCAAGGTGACATTTGGTCGAAATCATGTGACCGATGGGGGGAGGGACTCCCTTTTAAATTATTCTCAGCAAACAGTGTTTGTAACAACCGTGATCAAGTGAGTTGGGAGCTCACGAAACGCGTTGGTTTTCGCTGTGACTACAAGCTGTAGAGGTTCGAAAAATAAATCTATAAGTTTCTGAAAAACGCATTGACTGCAGTGGTCTTTGGTTTTGGACCCGGGTGGCCTGGGGACAAACACAGTTTGAATATATATATATATATATATATATATATATTACCTACTGGCGATCGCCAGTAGGTATATATAGTTAGGACCTAGTTTCCATAGGAAATCCGCAACATTCTATTGGGAATAACTTTGGCGCCGGTTGATGAATCTCCGCGAATTTCTCAAAGAAGATGGCCCGCTCCGCTCCTTCCCTGAAAGTTTTGGGAGGTTTCGTCAAGTGGGGGCTGAGAAAAAAAGGGGGTCCCAAAACGTGTTTTCCCCATGTTATTTTCCATAGGACGATTATACACGGCTACAGCCCGAACCGCTGAACGGAATTACACCAAACTTGGCAAAATGGTAGGGATTGGTACACAGTACATCCTTTTGTTTAAATGGTGTAAATCCCTTCAGTAGTTGTTGAGAAAATGGAATTTGAAAACATTGATATATCTATAAGCACGCACAGTGCGCGCACAGTGTGAGTACCGTGCAAGCACCCAGCGATTTTTCAGAATTTTTTGGGGGGGGGGCTTTGGGGGTCCTTGTGGGACCCCCTTAGCAGGCCTAGAGGGTCAGGGTGCTTCTACCCTGCCCCCTTTTTGAGTTCTACACGTTTGTTTTTCTGCTTTCCTGTGCCTCAGTCTACCAAGGCACAAGATGGCTGCCAACAATTTCTCTATTGGAGTGTTGACAGACAGTGGCAGCCAATCAGCATGCCTACCCGATAAAGCTTCATGCTCATTGGCTGTCGACACTTCAAACCAGGAAGTGTTGGCATCCATCTTGTGCTCGGTAGACCGAGGCACAAGAAAGCAGAAAAACAAACATGTAGAACACAAAAAGGGGGCAGGGTAGACACACCCTGACCCCCTAAGCCTGCCCAGGTGGTCCAACAAGGACCCCCAAGGCCCATTTTTTTTTGCTTTAAAACCTGGTCTGGTTTTTTTCAAATTACCTCCCGGGGGGGACTAAATCGCGGGGGCATAGTGATAAAGAAGTGTGGGGGGTCCTCAATCCCCCCACACTGCCCCGGGGACCGCCGCCCCCCGGGGCAAAGCAACGCAGCCCCCTGGCGCATTCTGGAGGCTCCTGGTGGGCTAGTTGGCCCCCAGGCACCCCCAGTATGCAAGGGGAATTAGTTCCCCCTCTGCAAACGCGCCAGGGGGCTGCCTTGCAGAGACGTGTAAAGAGGCCATGCCCCTTTTTACACCTCTCTGCAAGGCAGCCCCCTGGCACATACTGGAGGTTCCTGACCCCCTAAGCCTGCTCAGGGGGTCCCACAGGGACCCCCAAGGCAAAAAAATAATAATATTTTTTCAAAAACACGGGGTACGTGCACCGTGCGCGCATCCCGTGATTTTCTCCCCCCCAAAAATTGGGGGAGGGGTGCCTTGGGGGTCCTTGTGGGACCCCCTGAGCAGGCCCATGGGGTCAGGGTGCTTCTACCCTGCCCCTTTTTTTGAGTTCTAAAACTTTCCGAGCAGGAGATGCATGATCATTGGCTTTCAACACTTCAAACCAGGAAGTGTTGGCATCCATCTTGTGCTAGTGTTGACAGACAGTGGCAGCCAATCAGCATGCCTTCCCGAGAAAGCTGCATGCTCATTGGCTGTCAACACTTCTAACCAGGAAGTGTTGGCATCCATCTTGTGCTCGATAGACTGAGGCACAAGAAAGCAGAAAAACAAACGGGAAGAACACAAAAAGGGGGCAGGGTAGATACACCCTGACCCCCTAGGCCTGCCCAAGTGGTCCCACAAGGACAAAAAACACCCAATTTTCTTTTTTTTAAACCTGGTCTGTTTCTTATAAAATTACCCCCCGGGGGACCAAATAGTGGGGGCAGAGTGATAAAGAAGTGTGGGGGGTCATCATCAGTGATGTCATTTAAGATGTCATCAGTGATGTCACTGACCATGTCATGAATGATCTAATATGTGACATCATCAGCAGTGGATTGCGGGTGCGTGAAATATAGTTAGTACAACTAACTATATAGGAGCAATTTCAATGGTTTTGTATGAGTGAAATGTCCAGCTAACTATAACACCCCTAAAACTTATAGTTTTTTGAGTGAATGTCAAAGGTTTTTTAAAAGCTAATTCCTAACTATATAAGGCCTGAAACCTATGGTGTTTTTCAGTGAATATATATATATATATATATATATATTTTAAAGCTCCGAGTGCATCAAGACGAATCACTCCAGGACGGGTGCTGTGGGGCGGTGATGCGTTCCGCTAAAATATCAGCTCCAAATTCGCCAGTTAAGGAGAAAGTAAGCACTCAAGGGTGGCGTTCTTGAAAGATCTTTATTCCTTGACCAAACGCGTTTCGGCGGTCTGCCTTCTTTGGTGTTGCCGACACACCGCAGGCAGCCAGTGTGTTCAAGAACCACTTAATGGCAGTAGGACCCTTGAAATGTTCAAGACAAGTGTATAGCCTGGTGATGTCAAGTGTGTCCATCACCATATCATTTTCCCATTCGATACCTTCTACTAGTCTCAGGAAGGCGTGAGTGTACTTGACATAGGAGGAAAAATCCTTCACCAAAGGATTTAAGAAGGAGTCAATGTAGATAGAGATATTTTCAAGCAAACTGTTTTGTGAGGCTACGATAGGTCTCCCTGGTGGCTTGTTGAGATCCTTATGCCCCCTAGGGAGATGGTAGAAGGTAGGTATCACCGGGTGCTCACAGGACAGAAATCGAAGTTCTTCTGAATTAATGAGGCCACTTGCGAGCCAACCCTGCAGAACTTCCTGAATCTTAATAACACAATCATTGTATTCCCTCCTGTGTATGGCTGTATAACAATCAGCATCGTTGAGTTGTTGAAAACCTCTTTGAAATATTATTCTTTATTAAAAATCACAATATTACCCCCTTTGTCGGAGGGCTTTATTATTATTGTTTCGTCCTTCTTTAAGTCCATGATCGCTTTCCATTGTCCCATTGGGATATTGAAGTGTTTGTGTTTGGTTGTTTCCTCATTGAGTTTCTTCAAATCGACAATGATCGCTTCGTGGAAAACGTCAATGGCGTCATGTGGCGTTTGCGGTGTGACTTCAGATTTCACCTTGAACATACTTTGTCCTCCCATTTGCGAAATCCCTGCAACATCAAGACATGTAGTAATGTTGTTATCCACATCATTTTCAAGTTGTGTTTGTTCTTCCAATGATTGTAGTGTTAGCAATGTTTCTAAGTCATTCCCAGTCAGTGGTGCCATTGCTGCATTGGGAGCAGGGTTACGTGGGTCCCTTGCTCACTTTGCCACTGGATTCAAGCTAGTCTGGCTGATGAATGGTGTTACCCAGAAACCGGTCCCAGGATGCTTGTTTCCAGTTCAGGGAAGACCTGGCATGGTAGTTTGGGCTGGACTGTTCCCATGAGGCACAGGGTCAAGACTGATTTGCATATACTTGGGTCTGAACTGAGGTGGGGAAGTGAGCTAAAGAACGATGATGGATTCAACCCGGATCTGTGACTGGGGGTGAGTGTCTGAAAAGTTTCAGTGCTCCGTCCATCATCTCCTTGTGTTTGCTTTAAAAATTACTATTCCCACTTCAGTAAGAGCAACAGTAGGGAAAGTGTTGGATAGCAGAGGGGTAAAAATTACTATTCCCACTCCACTGAGTGCAACAGTAGGGAAAGTATTGGACAGCGGAGGGGCAAAATTACTATTCCCACTCCAAAGAGTACAACAGTAGGGAAGTGTTTTATAGCGGAGGTGTAATAATTACTATTTCCACTCCAATAAGAGCAACAGTAGGGAAAGTGAAGGATAGCAGAGGGGTATAAATTACTATTCCCACTCCAGTAAGTACAACAGTAGGGAAAGTGTTGGATAGCGGAGGGGTACACAATTACTATTCCCACTCCACTGAGTTCAACAGTAGAATAAGTATTGGATAGTGGAGAAGTAAAAATTACCATTCCCACTCCAGTGAGTGCAACAGTAGGGAAAGCACTGGATAGTGGAGGGGTAACAATTACTATTCCCACTCCAGTAAGTGCAACAGTAGGGAAAGTGTTTGATAGTGGAGGGGTTAAAATTACAATTCCCACTCCAGGTAGAGCAACAGTAGGGAAAGTGTTAGATAGCGGAGGGGTAAACATTACTATTCCCACTCCACTGAGTGCAACAGTTGAACAAGTATTGGATAGCGGAGGGGACAAAAATACTATTCCCACTCCAGTAAGGGCACAGTAGGGAAAGTGTTGGATAGCGGAGTGGTAGAAATTACTATTCCCACTCTAGTGAGAACAACAGTAGGGAAAGTGATGGATAGCAGAGGGGTAAAAATGACTATTCCCACTCCCCTGAGTGCAACAGTAAAATAGCGGAGAGGAAAAAATTACTATTCCCACTCCAGTGAGTGCAACAGTAGGGAAAGTGATGGATAGAGGAGGGGTAAAGATTACTATTCCCACTCCAGTAAGTGCAACAGTAGGGAAAGTGTTTGATAGCAGAGTGGTAAAAATTCCTATTCCCACTCTTGTAAGAGCAACAGTAGAAAAAGTATTGGATAGTGGAGAGGTAAAAATTACTATTCCCATTCCACTGAGTGCAACAGTAGGGAAAGTGCTGGATAGCAGAGGGGAAAAATTAATATTCCCACTCCAGTGAATGCAACAGCAGGGAAAGTGTTGAATAGCGGAGTAAAACAAAATACTATTCACACTCAAACACTTAAAGAAAACATTTAATAAAATAAAAAAATAAAAAATACACACTATTTAAAAAAATAAATCTGAAACATATTAAACATATAAAAATAAACACATTAAATATTAATCACATATAATAAGAAATATTACATAAATTAAAATAATAAATACATTTACAAAAAAATAATTCTTGAAAACTAGAAACTATTTACAAGCAAAAATATGTATTAAAATATAAATGTTTGGGGGCGTGGCCAAGATGGCGGCGGAGTAGGACGCCTTTTCGTGCAGCTCCGGCGCTGATCCTACAAAGCTTCTAATAGCACGAATCTGTGGGAGTTCACCCGCCCCAAAAGCGGCGGGGAAGTCCGCCTGACGGAGCGGTTGGCCTTGGTGTGGTCGCCGGAGCGGTGTGACCCCGAGTTCGCCCCTGAGATCGAACGCGCCCCACGGCCTGTGAGACCCCGGGCTCTCCTGACATCGAGGCCCGGCGTGGTCGATGGGCGGGGCCCTGGAGCTGCCCTGAGGAAGTCGGAGCAGACGGAAGGCGGAGAGTAGCTGCATTCCGGCGACAGGTGGACCTGGCGACAGACCCAGATCGACCCCCCTTGCCCTTGGGGTATTGCTGCACCGGTTTCCAGCACTGACTGCGGCGCACAGAAGTCGGAGGCATCCACGGTTAGCGCCACCCGCCACCGCACACGTGGGGCTGGACACAGCCGGCGTCTACAGAGCAAGTACTGGTGAGCGTTTGAACTGAACGGCGAAACCCGCCATTGAACTTGGCCACGAGGCACGGGGCCTGAGCACTGTGGGCCGCCGAGTCTACTGTGGAGTGAGGGAGCGGAACTGGCCAGCGGATACCGGCGCATCTTGCGTCGCACGAAGGCCCGGAGGGCGTTGGAAAGCAGGCGCCGGCACTTGGACTTTGCCCTGCCTGGGCTCCGGTGGGGCCCACGAATCGAGTAGCTGTGTACGTGGGGCTGGGCACAGCTGGAAGCTACAGAGCGTGCCTTGTTGTGCGTTTGGACTGCCTGAGGAGCCCACCACTATCCTGAGCCATGTGGCGCCGGGTCGGAGCGCTGTGAGCCGCCATGTCTACTGTGCCGCGCAAACGGGGCCAAGGGAAAGACAATGCCCCGAAATCTTCTCAGCAACCGGCTTCCCCTGGAGCGAGTGGGTCGTCGAAACAATCGGACGATGAGGCCCCGGCGACGAAAGCCTTTATGACCGAGCTGTTTGCCTCCATCAAGGAGGACATCTCCGAACTCAGGGCGCAGCTAGCCTCCGACTTGAGGGAGGTGCGGAGAGACGTGGACGGCATAGGCGAGAGGGTGGCGACCCTGGAAGACCGAGATCTGAGCGTAGCCACCGACGTTCACCTGCTACAGCAAGACATCATTCGCCTCACCGAGCAAAATCTGGACCTACAATTGCACACGGAGGACTCAGAAAACCGCTCCCGTAGAAATAACATCCGAATACGGGCGGTGCCGTGGGACGGTGAGGCTGGGGACCTGCGGGGGTATGTCCAGGAGCTGTTCCTCCAGGTGCTGGACGAGGAAGACACGAAGGAGATTCGGATGGACAGAGTACACAGGGTAGGCCTGCCCCGGCGCGGGGGGGGGGCCCCCCCGACATCCTAGTGTGCGTACACGATTTCCAGCTTAAGGAACGGATACTACGCAAGGCCAGGGCCATCGAGTCGCTACAGTTCCGGGAGCATCGGCCTCAGCTATACCAAGACCTGGCCGCGTCTACCTTGCAAAAGCGGCGGGAGTTTCGACCGGTGACAGCATTCCTGAAAGAGAGGGGCATCGCCTACTCCTGGGGGCACCCTTTCAGGATCATTTTCAGGTGGCAGAATCGCCTCGCTCAAATCCGCACGCTTCAGGCAGCAAAAGAACTTCTGGGCCTGGAGGATGTACCGTCTTCGCAGGCCGCGACGGCTTCCCCGTCCCGAAGGCGCCGTCGTTCGTTTTCATGGCAAAGGGTGGGGGGTTCACCCATCAGACAACGGCCGGATCTCTCTGCCAGCCTGCAAGAATGGGGTGCAGCAGTCGCTTCGGTGGCGTCGGTCACGTTGGCCGACACACAGCATAGCTCTGGGGCGGCGTGATCCCCGGGAAATGGCGGATCGGCGCCGGAGGGGCCCGGGCCTTCTGGTTGAGGGGGCTGAAAGTACTCTTGGAGGAGACGCCCTCGACTATGGCCATGGGGAATAGTGTTTTTGTTCCCCCTGCCTGCTTCTTGAGTGGGAGGCTTCCTACGGACTTCGGCCGACTGGTCTTGATGAGTATTATTTCTGCACTTTTGTTTTTGACTTTACACTTTGTTTGGTTTGCATATCTTTTGGGGTGGGGTTGGGATGGGGGTTGTTGGGGACAGTGGGGGGGGACCCGTGACGGAGGGCCAAAGGGGATGTTTGTTGTGTGTCTGCTGCTGAGTGCGCACATTACTGTTGGTGATGTCATGCCGCGAATGTTCTGGAAGCAACTGGTTGTCTACTGCCTGGGGGCGGGGCTGGATGCGGGGTGGATGACACTTGGCATGCTGAGAGCGGGTTCTGGGTTTTGTATCTGCTATGCCGCTTAGTATAGGGACGTGGAATGTTAAGGGCATGAATTCGCCTCAGAAGTGACAGAGGGTTCTGAAGTATGTGATGGACCATCACCTTGATGTAGTTGGATTGCAAGAAACACACTTGGCACGGAAGGATGAGTTGAGGCTCCGCCATAGGGCGTACCCCATTATCTACAGGTCCTCTGCTGTCACGAAGCACCGGGGGGTGGCACTTCTGTTCAGGGCTACGTTGCATTTTCAACCAGTGGAGGTCCGCAACGACAGGGAGGGTCGCTGGCTGATGGTTAAGAGGCACATTCAGGGTAGGTTGTGTACGTTTGTGGTGGTATATCTGCCCAATGCCGGTCAGAACAGGTATCTACAAGAATTGCTGGTGAAGGTGGGGGACTTTGCGGAGGGGCTCTTGTTCATGTTGGGCGATTTCAATTTGGTGTGGGACAGGGATTTGGACAGCTCGGGGGGATGCAGAGCGGACACAGGGGTCTTTTCTGATTCCACGCAGCAAGGGGTGGGGGAGTTGGGTCTAGTAGATGGATGGCGATTTTTTCACCCCGCCATGAAAGACTACACATTCTTTTCACATGTGCACCACTCCTACTCTCGCTTGGATCACATCTTCCTTAGTCAATCCCTCAGAGGGAACATTCTAGATGCCGCCATTCTTCCGATCTCGGTGTCGGACCACAGCCTCTTGGTGCTCACTCTCCGTTGGTCGCCGCCCGACACCGCGAGCCGAAAGTGGTACTTCCCGGCGTCGGTGGTTAGAGACGAAGTTTCCAACCGAGCCTTGCGCCTGGCCATCCGTGATTTTTTCGATTGCAATCCCCCGTCGGACACTTCTCTGACGACTACGTGGGACGCCTTCAAGGCGACGATCAGAGGGACGTGCTTGGGCCTCAATTCGCAACTTAACACTCTGCGTAGGAAGGAACGGGATGCGCTGGAAGCCGAGGTGCTTGAGCTCGAGAGGGCTCATAAGATCAACCCCTCGAGGGTCACCCTGCGTCCACTGACGGCGGTTAGGGGCAAACTGAAGGCACACTATGCAAACAGGGCCGAGGTCACTCTCCTGCGGCTGGGGCGGCACTCATACTCCAGTGGTAATAAGATTGGCAGACACTTAGCCCGGCAACTGCGGGACAAGAGGGAACGAGAATACATAGGGGGGATCAGAGACCCCGCAGGAGTACTCCACCATCGTGACGGGGTGAAGGCGGACATATTTGGCCGCTTCTATGCCGCTTTGTATACGGGCGAGGAGCTGGATGCTGCAGCGCAGCGGGAGTTCCTGCAACGCTTGCCGCTCCCGCAGGACTCTAGTGCGTGGAACGACCTGTTAGAAGCTCCGATCTCGAGAGAGGAAGTCCTCTCCGCCATTAAAAACTTGAAATTACATAAAGCCCCCGGCCCGGACGGGTATACTGCAGTCTTCTATCAGACCTACGTGACTGAGGTGTGCGACTTCCTGGTCGCCCTCTTTAATGACATGGCTACGTCCGGTGTGAATACCGGGACCCTAGCGGAGGCGGTGATTACGGTCCTGCCGAAGCCGGGGAAAGATCCGGAGCACTGTACTTCATTCCGTCCCATAGCCTTACTTAATATTGACGCGAAGCTGTACTCAGCGATTCTAGCGAGCCGCCTCCAGGACCTGCTACCGGCGATTGTTCATCCGGATCAGTCTGGCTTCATCAAAGGCCGCCAGACGCAGGACAATACGCGTAGGGTGATTCATCTCATTGAGAAGGCGGACAGGTTCCGCATTCCGGCGGTATTGGTGGGCCTGGATGCGGAGAAGGCCTTCGATCGGGTGGACTGGAGCTTTCTATTCCGCTCGTTGCAGGCGTTTGGTTTCTCCGACAGATTCATCACCATGGTGAGGGCAAACTTCTGTAGCCCACGCTCGAGGGTGGCGGTGAACGGCCACCTATCGGCCTTCTTCCAGCACTCGCGAGGCACCAGACAAGGGTGCCCCCTCTCTCCCTTGCTGTTCGCGCTCAGCATTGAGCCCTTGGCGATGGCGGTTCGGGAGCATGAGGGGGTGAAGGGCATACCATTCACAGGAGAGCAGCACAAAATTTCTCTCTTTGCGGACGATGTCCTGCTGTCGGTGGCCGATCCCGCTAACTCTCTCCCATGCGTTCGGGATCTCTTGCTGGACTTCGAGGGAGTGGCTGGCTTCAAGGTTAATTACGGCAAGTCTTATGTCCTGAATTTAACCTTATCACAGGCCGAAGTTGCTCAGGTGAGAGCGACAACACCACTAGCCTGGGCCTCGGGCTCGATACTTTACTTAGGAGTCCACCTCACTCCCACGGTGGGTGGCTTATTTGCAGCCAACTTCCCGCCCCTGCTGGCCAAGACGCGGGCCGAACTGGAGAAGTGGAAGCCCAAATTCCTGTCCTGGCTAGGTCGGGTGCATGCCATTAAAATGGTCCTTCTCCCCAAATACTTATATCTTTTTCAGGCCCTACCGATTCCACTGAGCACTTCCTTTTTTAGCCAGCTCAAAACATTGATCTTGAAATTTGTTTGGCAGGGAGGTCGGGCACGACTTTCGTTTGCACTCCTGCGACGGTTACGGGCTGACGGGGGGGTCGGCCTCCCGGATCTACACCTCTATTATAAAGCTGCCCAACTAAGAGTCATGGTGGAATGGTCACAGCAATTTTCCGAAAAACACTGGTTGCATATGGACCGGAGCGTGGCTGGCCGGTCCGTCTGGGATCTGGCCTGGAAACCAAAGCGTGACCGCCCGGTGAATGCGTACATCAGTACGCCCACGGGGACTACACTGAAAGTATGGGACACCTTGGCGGGGGATGAGCGATGGACGACCTTCCCGTCTCCGTTCACTCCATTGCATTTCAACCCGGCGTTCCCGCCGGCACTCGCCAAGGGCCCCTTTGATACTTGGAGAGAGGGAGGATGTCGTGCGCTGCTCCATCTGTTCCACGGCCCTGACCCCCTGACCTTTGAGAATTGCATGCGGGACTACCAAGTGCAGCCAACTGAAAAATACAGGCATTTACAACTGCTCCACTGGGCCACGTCACCGGGAGTACGGGAGGCAGCCACGAGGCCTCCCTCCGAATTTGAAGCCTTCCTGCTAAAAACATCTACCATGAAGGGGGCCATCTCCTTTCTGTATCAACTACTGCTTCGATCTGCCCTTTCCCCTAGACCGAGCTACATGGAGCAGTGGGAGGAGATGGTGGGGAGGGATATCACTGATGGAGAATGGTCGGCGTTGTGGAGGGACATGACGCAATTTAACCACTCAATACTCCTGAGGGAGGCGCACTTAAAAACTCTCACACAGTGGTATATGGTCCCGGCCCGGCTTCACCGTATCTACCCGGCTGTCTCGGACAGATGTTGGAGGGGTTGTGGCCTGCTGGGGGACTTCCGCCACATTTGGTGGGATTGTCCGATCATCAAACCCTTCTGGGACGAGATCCTATCCCATATTAAAGATATCTTGCAGTATCCTATCGATAACTCTTTGGCATTCGTACTCTTGGGCCTGAGAGATCCTGGCCTTGAGCACCAGACACGCGCAGACAAGAAGATTCTATGGCTCTGCCTAGGCGCTGCCAAGCTCACGCTGGCGTCAGCCTGGAAGCGGAAGGAGGCGCCGGCGATCTCACTTTGGCACGCTAGACTGTGGAGGCTCCTGAGTCTTGAGAGAATGGCGGACATCTTCCTAGGCAACTACAAACACTTTAAACACATATGGGGCCCCCTGGTGTCCTTTCTCTCTACTGGTTTACCCTCGGCAGTGTGCCCAGCATCATTGAGGGCCTTACATCTATTTCAGCTCTAAGTTTGTGTGACGGATGAGTGGGGAATGAGTGAGGCGCCGTCACGGGAGGGGGGCGGGGGGGGGGGAAACGGGAAGTTGAGTTTGTGTACTGCTATTGGGACATCAGTGCTGCTGGGACGAGGCTCAGTTCGACGGCTCTGTGACACTGGACTTTCTGCCGGCTGACCTAACTGAGTACCCCGCCTTGGGGCTACATGCACGACTGCCTCCGTCTTGCGGATGTTGGAGCCTATTATTTGCTCACTTCTCTCGCATTGCATTATTGCCTCGTCTTAATTTACTGCTTTCCCACTGTGTGGGACCATCTGTGCACCCGAGGTGGTACCTTTTGTTCACTGTTTTTTTTTCTCTGTGTTTTGCAAAATAAAAATTTTACAAAAAAAAAAATATATAAATGTTTTTGTATTATTTCCTTCCCTATCACACCACACCAATAACAAAACACTTCAACATTTTTAATTACATGTATTTGCATTATTAACACAATTCATAATCAATTAAAAAATATTATTAATAAAAAAATAATAAACAATAATTAACTACACAATCTTTAATACTATAATATCCACAACACACACCTCAATTAAAATAATGAAACACAATTAAAACTATTACTATTAACAACTAATACTTAAATAATTAAATTTAATTTAATTTAATACCCTCCCTTCACCCCTTTATAGGTAAAAACAACACACACAAAAATAAACAATTACCCAAAATAATTAACATTAAGTAACAACTATATTAATTAATTAAACACAAATTACTTACCACCCTTTACTCCTAAAACCTACACAACACCCACATAAATTAATTACACAATTACCATATTTAATTAATTGCCAATTATTTAATTAAAATGAATTAACAACCAATTATTAATATGAATTCATCAACTAAAAATAATTTTCCCACCCTTTACACCTATAAAAACCTCCACACACTACTAAAATCAATTACACAATTACCAAAAGTAATAACCAATTAACTAAAATTAACAACCAATTAATAATTCATAAATAAAAACAAATTACTTCCCACCCTTTACACCTATAAACACCACAACACACTCCTAAAGTTAATTATACAATTACAATAATTAATTTCCAATTCATTAATTAGAATTAATTAACAACCAATTATTATTTAATTAATCATAATTGGCTTTACACATTTAACACTATAATATCTCAATTAAACACATATTAATAAACGAAATTAATAAATATGAACAAATAAAAATTAATCAATACATTTTATATAATTAAATTACTTCCCAACCTATTCCCCTATAAACCCACAACCCGCTACGAAACTAAAAACACAAAATAAATAAAAAAATATATATATAACTACTAAAAATGTAACACTTATGTTAAAAATACAAACAATTCTTATACAAAAACACACATCAAATACATATAAAATATATACTAAAATACATAACAATAATAAAAACAATATTTATAACAATTATATTTTTGAAAACGATATTACTTACCTTAAATTGATATTTTTGACCACAATATTCTTGCTGTCAATATTACTGACCCACAATATTTATACCTCGATATTTGTGAAACTCAATATTTATGACTCGATATTCTGTTTCTGCACCAAATCAAGCCCAATGTTTTTTTGCTCCTAGGAAGCCAACCTGGTTTCTTAATAAAAACAAAAGTAGACAATGTGACTTCCTATAAATATCATGGAATGCTATTTATGTCAGATTTAGAATGGAAGATTCACGTACATGCCATGAAATTCAGTATAGCAGAGTTACACAAGTTTAGAAGGGACTATGGAGGTCCTTCTCTGGTACCTGTTTTAGATGTGTTTATAGATTTGGTGCAAACAAATTCTTTATATGGCACTGATTTATTGTTTAGGAGCAGTTACCATAACTGTAACAACGTTGTAGGCATTTTAAAATCTTCTGAAGTGATTCATGATCCAAGCAATAAGAATGTAATCAATATTAGTTTTTTGTTACTTCGTATCAATGATGGTGGTTAGACTTACTGCAAACAGTTTCCCAATACATTTTACGTTTCATCTAACCATGTATATCCACTGTAAGAAGCCTAGGGTCTGAACATTTTCACATTAAATAACCCCATATAAATATTATAGTTTGTGTGTGCTTCATACAGTTGATATTAGGTCCTACGTAAACCTACATTCATGTTTAAGGCTTGGGTAGAATAGTACAATAGACCATGCAACACATAACATGACTAACTTTTCAGAAAATGCAGGTGTTAAACACAGATATGCTGTTTCTATTGTAACTAAAACACAATTTTAATGCAAATCTAAGTGAATTTGCTTGATCAAGTCAGAACATGGTGTGCAGAACTAGTAAGAAATGTACTGCTACACACATTAACATAACAACAACTCATTTCAATTGCTTTACTCACGCAACCCTGTAGCTTCCATTCGAGAGGCGGTGTTAACAGTGTCCCCAAAGAGGCAGTATCGAGGCATGGTAAGGCCTACAACCCCGGCAACAACAGGTCCTAGAGTGAAAATCAGTCCTGCTTTATGAATGAAGCACCCACACATACTGTACAACAAAGAAAGATATAAATACATGAAATTCAATAGAATGATCAAATGCGCCTTTCTTCAGGGCAGGGATAAATAAAGTCTAAGAGCAAAGCAGGAACTTCATGAACCTTTTTTTCCACTGCACGTAAAGTGAATGAATGGGGATCCCAGAACCAAATTCTGCAGCTAAGGGGTATAATGGAAACCACCCAGACAAGTCTAAAGAAGAAACATCTTGCAGAGATTTCCCTTTAGAATTATGTAGAAAAACTGGAGCTCTTTCAGTGTATAGAGGCCTGGCTTTTTTTCATTTGTTGCCATTTATCCTTGTATGGGTGCCATTTATCAATTTACCCCTGTATGATTTGACAGAAGAAATGTTGGATGAGGTGAAATGTTATCTGGATCATTGGATAGAAATGGGCACCCAGGTTCTCTGAATAATTGTATTAATAAATAGATAGTGTTACTCTGTACCTTATCCTGATTCTCCTGTAATTTGCTAG
Source organism: Lissotriton vulgaris (assembly GCF_964263255.1). Taxonomy (NCBI): domain Eukaryota; kingdom Metazoa; phylum Chordata; class Amphibia; order Caudata; family Salamandridae; genus Lissotriton; species Lissotriton vulgaris. The sequence goes on along the minus strand of NC_141691.1, from coordinate 166,119,694 downwards.
AGTAATTGGACTTCTGCTGAGTGTCAAGGTTTTTCAATGGAATCAAGTGTAGGAATAGGATTAATCAAAGTAACCTGTTTAGGGCAATAAACATTGACTATAACTATTTCCACAAATTTCACAATGAAAAGGTTCGCAGGCCCAGATTACTCTCTTTCTCTGGCTGAGAAATGGCGCATTGTGTGTTAGACAGGCTTTGACTGGCGTAAGCCACAATGTGTTTTTTGAGCATTTGGAGGACCATTATGTTGAGCAAGGTATGCTTCCAGCCTCACCAGGCTTGCATCTACTGTGTTCTCAGTCAGGGCCGGACTGACTACCGGGCAGTTTGGAATGCTGCCGAGGTGGGGGCTGATTTCAATGTGGTGGGGGTTGATTTCGTTCATGGGCACCTGCGTGTGCTTCAAAATAATTAAAGCAAAACGAATTTCGTTTAGCACACGCAGGTCTCCAAGAACGAAATCAGCCCCCAGCTCAACAGCATCCCAAACTGCCCGGTAGCCAATCCGGCCCTGTTCTCAGTATGTAACACAGGGTCAAAATAGACCATCTTGATTGCATTTTCAATTGCATGTTTTATCCTTTTTGAAGCTTTGATCACATTCAGGAGATCACTTAAAAGTAAAATTTTGTTTTGTCAGGTCTCTCATTGGGGCACTCACAGTAGCAAAATCATGAATGTACATTGAGCAATAACGGCCCATGCCTTAGAAGGATTGCAGCATGGGAACATCTTGTGGGCAGCACATACCTAACACTGATTGTACTTTGCCTGGTTCAGGAGTCATTTCCCCATCAGAAAATATGTGCCCAAAGAACTTAACTTTGGTTTTATGAAACTCATACTTTTCTGATGTGAGAGTTAGACCTGCATCTGCAATTAACTGGCCCACTTGTGTAAGAGCCTTGTCATGTTCTTTTTGTGTTCTCCCAAATGCCAGTATGTCAGCACTGTGGTTGAAAGCATGTGTAACAGGTTGAATCTACGTACAACATCTTGAAATATCTCCACAGCGGATGACACTTCAAAAATCAACCTTTTTTATCTGAACAAACCAATATGGGTTGAAAAGGTAGTGAAGTACCTACAGTTTTCTTCCAGGGCGGGTTGATGATATCCCTTGTTTAGGTGAAGACTGGAAAAGACCTTGGCTGCTAGATCATGTCTGCCATGTGTGGACCAGGATGTTTTTCTCACTCAATTGTCTTGTTGGCTTGGCGCATGTCAACACAGATGTGCACGGCACCTTCACTGTTCTTTTTTGGCACTACTACTATGGGGGAAACTCATGATGTAGGACCTGTGGTTTGCTCAACGATGTCAAGCTTCACCAGCAATCGTAGCTCTTACTCAATGACTCCTTGAAAGTGATAAGTGATTCTGCAGTGTTGCTGGGCAACAAAATTAATGTCTTTGTTATTATGGAGTTGCACTTTCATTGTCTTGAGCCTTCCTAGGCCATGAAACAATGATGGAAACTTACTTACAATTTCAGCTTGAGAATGCAGGTTATAATTGAGAGATATTAGTCTCATGTCAGCAGCGGTGACAAAACTGAGTAAGTATGCACTAGATGAAGTGCCTTGAAAAACATGGTTTGGTGCTTGCACTGACGTTGTTTTATGTCGCAATGTTGCTATGGACGAACCTTGACTTTGCAACGGTTTGGAGGCATCCCACGTATATATCTTTGTGTTTGATGGGTTAAGATGTGGCATTGGTGACAGGTTATTAAACTTTTCAACAGGCATGACGATAATCGATGCACCACTGTCTATAGTAAAAGTTACAGGGCAACTGCTGACTTTTATTGTAAAACTGGGGCAATGTTCAAAGAGTTCTGTTGTTTATCTTTTGTCTGTTTTGGTCTTTACTTCTTCTTTGCAAGCAGCCACACCTACTTGTGCATGTCGTTCTTAGGTCGAAGCTATCATTGCACATTCATCTTTTTCAGCTGCGCTCGATAATGACGTTAAAAACCCTTTGTTGGATGAACTTGATGATGATCGACTTCATTTGGTTTCTACTTGTCGTAACTGATTTTGCTTTTTGGCCTTGTGGACAGGGAGAGAATGCTTCTAGAACCTTCTGGTGTCCATTTTCTATACTCGCTGAGATGTAGCTGGTTTCTCCAGTGACTTGCTAACTATCATGAAGTGGTTTTCATTTTCGCAATCTTTGCATGTCTGTCCAATGGCAGGACATTTTTTTCATGGGGAAATGAAAACTCACAGCAGAAACCCAACTTTTCTTTCTTTGAGCATATCGACTTGATATCTACCTTGTGCTTGTGTAAGTTTTCCATGATTAATTCTGATTCACTCTTTGCTGTTCCAGCTTCCATGTCAGCGGGTTGTCGATCCGTCCTTTTAACGGATCTTGCAGCCATCAGTATTTTCTCTCAACATGCGTCTTCTGAACGAGTCCGAAGATGGCCACCGATGACTCTGAAACTCACTAAACTTACAGTGCTTGACAAGCACGTCAAACCTTTCAACAAACTCATCATCGTTTCACCAACTTGTTGTCTTGCTTGATTGAAAATGTACCTTTGGTAGGCAACATTCAACACCAGATTGAACTTGCCTCCTAATGTTTCTTTGATTTGACGGTACAATATTGTATCAGTCTGTAAGACTTACTTTATCACTTCTTTTACTCATTCATCAGCAAGATTCTTTGAGTTGCAATGACTTTCTTGTCATCTACTTCTTGTAGGGTAATCAATTAAGTCATCGCACGTCTCCATCCATGGAGTCCACCTAGCGCCAATATTTCTGCTTTTTTTTTTTTTTATAAATTCTTTATTGTCAGGAATTCAAAAGAGATATTCAGAATTTCACTCGTATGACACAGTGTCACATCAGTAGCATGAGTAAGCAAGAGAAATGAACAGAACATAACGTGTGTCCCTAACCATCCATTTCTGCCACGGTCATTGCACGGAGCAGTGAAGAGTAACCAACACATTCAGGTCGCGGCAGAATTCCGCTTCCCATCCACAAGTCAGTCCCTGACATTACATTTCTAGTATATTCACCCAAGACTAACAACGTAAAGTTTTAGAAAAAACAAAAACATTAAAACCTAACTATGGTCATCCCTGAGTAATTGAGTGTGCTCATCTACAGACATTCTTTTGCATGTACATTTGTTCAGCATTGCGCCCAAGGTAGTGTTGCGTTTCCGCAGCCTCCCGGTTACCCCCATCATTTCGTTAACAGACCCTTTTCGGTTAGTCCTCATGTTCCTCCGAGTCTGAGTCTTCACCCTCCGGTAGGGGCTCACATGGTTCTCCCCTATACGTGTTCCATGGCGTCCATACCTTATTCCACTTGCGGGGGCATGCCCGTAACACATACACTGCCCTTTCTTTTACCATTAGGAGGTCCATATTCCTTATCCACCCCGCCACCGTTGGCAGCTCCGGAGCACCCCACCTCTGCGCAATGTCTCGTTTGGCCACTGTCACCGCCAGCGTGACCCATAGTTGGCCATACCTGTTTAGGTCTGTAGGGGCCCAAATGTTCAACAGGCACTTACGGGGTTCAGGCAGGACAGACACCTTGACGGCCTGGGAGACTGTGCGCATAATCTGCCTCCAGACTTCCCGGATCTGAGGACATTCCCATAATGTGTGGAGAAGAGTTCCCTCCTCCCCGCATCCCCTGAGGCAGTATGGGTGTGGTGCCCTTTGTATTCCGTGAAGCAGCGTACGGGTGTAATAGGTGCGATGTAAAATTTTGAGGTGCACTAGGCGGAATCTGGCCGAAATGCCTACCTCCCGCGGTGAAGCAAGTGCCTCATTCCACTCTGTATCATCCATCTCACCTAGTTCCCCCACCCACTTCTCTTTGAGTTTCTGTGTGGGGTCTGGCAGGTTATTTATCAGTTTTTTGTACGTGAGTGAGGTTGCCTTCTGCTCCATAAATTCGGTCAGTAACCTGTCTTCCAGTGGTGATGATTCTGGGAGTGTGGTGTCAGGAGGGATTGCCTGCAGTAGGGCGTGACGGATCTGCACATACCGGTATGTTTCAGAGGGGCCCAGGCCGTACAGTTGTTGTAGTTGGGGGAAAGGAATAACCGTGCCCTTGTCCCAAAGGTCTCCAACCACCGAGATCCCTATGGTGTCCCATCGTGTGAACCCCTTACATGTCCGCAAGTTTCCCAGTGTTTTAGTGTCCCACAACGGAGTTAACCTAGTTATTTTTCCCTTCCACCCCATACGTGATTGTGCTGTATGCCATAGCGTCGCCGTGTGAAGCGTTGGGCCTAGTAGAGTCTTCACTTGCGAGTAGTTGTATAGCACTGAGAGCATGCCTTCATTCCCCAGTTGTGACCAGTCTGCCTTATACGCGGGGTCCTCCCGCGTGACGTGTATCCAGTGATTGATTACCTTAAGCTGGGACGCCCAGTAATTTAATTGGAGATTGGGCAGTGCGATCCCCCCCTCGTACCAGCTCTTCACCAGTTTGTCCTGCGCTATTCGCGCCGGGCCGTTGCTCCATAGCAGACTGGATATCAATGCAGCGACCTGTCGGAAATATCGCGGGTTCACTACATAAGGGGAGTTTTCAAGCACATACAGAAACCCTGGGAGGGCCATCATTTTATATAGTGCCGCTCGCCCTAGGAGGGTCAGCGGTAGCGTTGCCCAGTATTTGACGTCCGCACGCAAGCGCGTCAGAGGTGGAAGCAAGTTCTCGGTATAGAATTTCGTAGCATTGGCAGTAATAAAGATACCCAGGTACTTAAATGAGGTGGTTGTTATCTTTAGGGGACATTCGGCGTGCAGCACTGGACCCGGGCCTTTGAGTACATAAAGTATGGATTTGGACCAGTTCAGGGTGTAACCCGATGCCTTGCCGTGTTCATCGCATAGAGCCAACAGGGCAGGGACCCCCTCGTTGGGATTGATCATATAGATCAGCATGTCATCTGCGTATAAGGAGACTTTGTCCTCCCACCCTTCTTCCCAAGTGATGCCTCGGAACAGTGGTGTCGCTCTGAGCATGATTGCCAGCGGCTCCAGCACTAGTGCAGATAGAAGGGGTGATAGCGGGCATCCCTGTCTAGTTCCCCTTCCCAGTGGAAAGGTGGGCGATATATGGCCATTCGCAACCACCTGCGCAACCGGTAATGTGTAGAGCAGCCGCACCCATGCAAGATACTTTGGTCCGAATCCCATTCGGGTCAAGACAGCAAACAGGTACTCCCACTCCACCAGGTCAAATGCCATTTTAGCGTCTAGGGAAAGGATCACAGCTTGGTCCGTAAGACGATGTGCCCGTGCCAGCACCCCGTGCACCCTTCGTGGGTTCAACGCTGTGCTCCTGTGTGGCATGAAGCCCGATTGATCGGGGTGTATCAGGGTGCGCAGATGCGGGGTCAGACGACTTGCCAGGAGTTTCGCCAAGATCTTCGCTTCAGTATTGAGCAAAGAGATGGGCCGATACGAGGCGCAGTCAGTTGGCGGTTTGGCCGGTTTGGGAATGGCTACGATTGTGGCCGTTCGCTGGTCGAGTGGAAGCAGTGCCCTCTCTACACTCTCATTGTACATGTCCAAGAGAGGCTTGGCCAGCACCGAGTCTGTCGCTTTATACCATTCCACAGGTATTCCGTTAGGACCCAGTGCCTTACCGGACTGTAATGCCTGTATTGCTATTTGGATCTCTCCTTCTGTTAGGTCTGTGTCTAGTTCCTGCTGCGCTTCAAGAGGGAGCACAGGGATAGCAATGTTTCCGAGAGACGCCAGGGCCTCCTGCTCTGTGACTGATCGTGTCGGTGTGTATATCCCTTGGAAGTGGCGCGCTAGGGTGTGCACTATTCGGTCCGGGTGAGTCTGCAGCTGGCCCTCAGTATCATATAGGCGTTGTATCCCCCTGTTACTGCCGCCCCGTTTGTCCAACCACGCCAGCATTTTCCCTGCCTTATCGCCCACATCATATATTCGGTGTGCGGTGTTTGCCAGGTGTCCCCTAGTGACCGTGGTGAGGTGCGCCTGGTACTGCTGCTGTCGGAGTTGTAACGTATGTGCGTTGTCAGGAATGGGGTCTGCCATGTGAGCGGTGTTCGCCATGTGGAGTGCCAATTCTAAATTTGCAAGGTCGGCTCTGGATTCTCTTTTGTGCCCAGTGATTGCCGATACGGATGCCCCACGTAGGACCGTTTTGTACGCCTCCCAGAGCACCGAGGGTGAGGAGACCGTGCCCATGTTTTCGCGAAAGTAGTGTGTTGTAGCCAATTTAAGCTTTTTCCTTACACCAGGAATTTGCAGATAATTGGGGTATATCGGGTACAGTCTAGCGCGCTTTTGTTCTTTTGTAGTAAGGTGAAGGGATATTGGGGAGTGGTCTGAAATGCCTCTCGGTAGAATCTCCAGCTTGTCTATGGAACCCAGTCCCACCCCTAGAAAAAAGAAGAAATCAATGCGTGAAAGGCTGTTGTGGGGGGCGGAGTAGTGCGTGTATTGCTTCGCCGTGGGGTTTAATTGACGCCACACATCCGTGAGGCCTATGGCAGTCAGGAATCCAGGAAGCGTGGCAGTCCCCCTCGGGCGATCACGTGTGGGAAAGGTGTCTAGTAAGGGGTCCGCTATAGCATTAAAGTCCCCCCCAATGATCATGTCACCCTCCGGGAGGTCAATGAGAAACTGCCCCAGTGCCGGTTGTGCTGTAGAGTGAAGCGCCGGGGGGATGTACACAGATACCACATTGAGGGCCCTCCCCTCCCACTGGCCAGAGAGTGCCGCAAAACGCCCCTGGTCGTCCGTCTTGCGGCTATTAACCAAAAAGGACGAGTTGTTCTTGAGGAGTATACCTGTGCCTCTAGAGCCTGTAGTGAATTCAGCGTGTACTGCCATGGTGTAGCCACGCCTATTTAGTGCTTTGCAGGTAGTCCCCGCCAAATGTGTTTCTTGAAGTAGTACCAGTTCAGATTTATGGCGTTTGATGGTTTGCAGTACCAAACCTCGCTTAATTGTATCCCCCAACCCTCTGACGTTCCATGTAAGCAGTTTCAGTGGGGGAACCATTGTCATTAAAGGGGCGCCCTCAGTGGGTGCTGCTTGTTCTTGATGTGCCATTTGGATCCAATACCCATGTTGACAATATGCAGTAATGTGGTAGAGCCAGTATGATGAGCTGTGCGCCGGGGTACTTGGCGCTGATGTTCAGCAATGCAACTATGCCTCGTGTACACACAGTGATGACCAGTAACCATAACCGTAACAGTAGAACTTTCCCCCCCACCCCCTCCCTGCTCCCCTGCTCCACGGACGAAGTCCCGCCCGCATCCCCAACTTGGCAGAGTGCTTAGTCCCCTCCCTGTGTAGTCTTACTTGCTCGTGGGGTTGGTGAGTCCCCTACAGGCACCGGCCAGTGCCCGCCCTACTCAGTTCCATCAGCTCGAAGTCCCAAGGGCTTTGATCGCGTCCTCTTGCATATAGCTCAAGAAGTCAACCCCGGCTAGGCTGACCGGAATCAAATGGGTCCCTTTCAAGATCAGAATCCAGTCCCGCGGGGGCGCCCTGTTCAGTTGCCGGGCTGTTTGCCCGGTGTTCCGTCGTCCTCTCGTTGCGGTGGTCCTGGCGGTCCCTGTGCGTGCGTTGGGGTTTGCCCACCGGCCTCCAGCCATCCAGCCACTCACGTGCCACCTCAGGCGTGTCGAAAAACCACGTCTTTCCCTCAGCCACAATCCGTAATTTGGCGGGGAAAAGCATCGAATAGGGCAGGCCCCTTTCACGTAGCGTCTTTTTTACTTCAGTGAAGGACTTCCGGCGTCTGGCCACCTCAGCCGTGTAATCTGGGAAGAAGGCCAAAGTTGCGTTCTGAACTTTCACTGGTGGTGCTACCCTTGCCGCCTGTAGAATGGCAATATTTCTGCTTTTTGACGGTGTTGAATGGCAGTAGTGGCTTCAGAAAAATGTCTGCCAGGTACTTTATGCTTCTTTCTACCGCCGTTGAGAGTATATGATGTTCCAACAGCATTTGTTGTAAACCTGAATCTGTGTCTTTTCTAAGCTCTGTCTTCGTGCTGGAGCCTAGGTGGTTCTGCCCACTCACAGATCATGTGGCTCTGTCTTCATCCTTGGTGGTGAGTGAGTTTTCTGTTTTTACACATGGTTATCTTTCCTATTGTCTTTTTGCTTTGTTCGCATTATTTTTCTGTGCTATTCCAGCAGCTACCACCATTCTCAGTCCAACTACAATTCTACAACAGGGGGCAGTGCTTTTGGGAACTACGCTTGATTTGGAATTTGAGACATGCTGGATGCCACTTGCTACTTCACACTCATTGGCCTCTCATTCAGGTCCAGGTTGTCACATCAGATTTCAAAGTAGTCAAGCATTTCATTTTACTGGTAAGTTAATTTTAATTTCTCATACCTAGTTATCACTGCCTCTAGCATTGTACCTGGTTGTCAGCAGGTTTTGGCGGGCTTTTCCAACTATGCTCTTCTGCAAAGCCTTCAACACAAACGCCAACTGCTGGCTGGTTTTGCATTGACGTAGCAGGCACGTGGAAGGCACGAGGAGTTTGCTCTATTGTTTCAAACTCTCAGGGAGAGCAGTCTTGTTTCTTTGGGGTATGTATCCCCTACTCCTAGACAATTGTCACATCATCCCCAGTCCAGGAGAATGCAAAATGAAGACGCCATACACGGAGATCAGTAACAGACGTCTCTATTCTTTGGCATTCACTATTCTTACCAGTCACGGCTGCTGCCCATTCTACGTGGTGGGGCAGTGCAGGGAAAAATAAATAAAACAGAAAGAAATATACACTTTCCTTCTGCTCCTGCATCATTCCTCGCTGCTCCTCTGCTCCCGGCACTGCAGTTCCCATGAGCACAGCCTCCCAGCTCACCACGCAATCCCAGCTCTCCTCTCATGCTATTATTCCCAGCATGCGAGAAGCAATGGGATATAGCATAGCGGGCTGGGTTCACGCTCCAGCAGGGACTGGGGGCCTGTGCTCCTGAGCCTTGCAGATATCTCCAAGGAATAGCCTTGAGATATCCAAGTGCCTCTGTCAGTTTGCCCAGCCTGGGACAGCCGGCAAAACAGACATGTTCACTTTCAGTGCCCACTCCTCCTCCTCCCACTGCTGGTGATGTAGCGCCCCAGACTTGGACGAGTCAACAAAAAATAAAATGATAAGAAAAGTGCTTTTTTTTATCATTTAGGGCCAGATGTAGGTATCCAAATACCGGTCGATAATGGCCGAAAATACCGATTTTCGGCCGTTACCGACCAGTATTTGGATACTGAGATGTAGGGCCACCTAAAATACAGATTTGGTAATTTTACCGAATCAGTAATTTTACCGATTCTGTAAAATTACTGAATCTGTAAAATTACAGAATCTGTATTTGTAGATGTAGGTAGCACTGTAATCAGTGCTACAGGGCTTTAAGAATATGTTATTTACCACCAACTAGAAGTTGGTGGTAAATAATGAAAAGCTTTGAAAAAGCATTTTTTTTGCTTTTCAAACGCTGCCATGTTGCAGACATACATGCCCTTAGGGCATGTTGCAGATATACATGTCCTTAGGGCATGTATGTCTGCAACATGTGCACCCATACACGATTGAGGGGTGCAACAGGGTGTCAAAGTGACACCCTGCCACCCTTCAATGTTTCCCCCAATTACCGAATCGGTATTTACCGGTTCGGTAATTGACATTCATTCCTATGGGCCTATGTGCCTCCGATTCGGTAATTACCGATTCTTACCGATTCGGTAATTTCAAAAGAGAAATTACCTACATCCCATTTACCTACTCCTAAATACCGAATCGGTATGATTCGGTATTTAAGAGTAGGTAAATCAAGATTACCTACATCTGGCCCTTAATCTTTAAATTTTTACCTTTAAGGAGTGGAGCAACGCGGAGGAGCCACCCCTGATTCATACTACTTTCTACTTATATCATAACCTTTAATAACCATACCTTAACACCTCACAGCTAATTATGCAATTCCTCTATTGATTCCACCCAGACCCACAACGTTATGAAGTTACATGGAAACAATTTTGGAGACTATGGGTCAAACTATATAGTGGGATCATTTTTGCATTAATAGTATTTGCAGTTTAATGCATGTGGGTCACTTGGTAAGCTTCTCTTTGTCCATACAAAGCATTATTACCTGAATGCAGGCCTATCCGTATCCTGACAGGGACATCTGGCATGTGTCTCATTTTAAAAGATCCCACTGAGCTTAGAATGTCAAGCGACATATTGGCGATTTCAGCTGCATGCCTGTTCCCATTTCGCTTCGGAAGTCCTGACGCCACCATGTAGGCATCTCCTATTGTCTCTACCTGTATGTGGCATAAAATGAAAAATGCTAGTGAGATCTGAGAAATAGATTTTTAATTTCAAATGGTTGAGTACACGGTTTTTTAGAATAGCATGTGAAATTGACTTTTATTTTTACTTACAAAATGTAGCCATATTTTGTGTGCTAATTCTTATTAGAACATTGGAATGTTGGGAGCTCCATTGCAGACAATGGAGTGCTACCTGCTTCTACGGGCCGGTAAAGGCCCGCAGAGCAACATTCCAATGTTCTACAAAGGCTTCTCGAAGCTCGAGGGGATTTATATCCCCTCGAGCTTCGAGAATCCTTTGTTTAATTTGTGAGAACATTCTGCCCTCTAGTGGCAGAATGTTCTAAAAGCCTTATAGCCCTTCGTAGCAGGGCAATACCGGCTATTAAAGTCCCGCTGTCTCCTTAAAGTCCCTCGCCTTCGGCTCAGGCCTTTAACGATTCAGCGGGTCTTTAATAGCCGGTATAGCCCGCTACGGCGGGCTATAAGGCTATATTAATCCCCAGTCTGGAGGGCATTATCTATGAGATAGCCTCATTCTACATATACTCCATATACTCTTGACGTTGGCCAGGGGTGCATAATTAGGGTGGCAGGCAATTATCTTATGATAAGGATCTCCAGAAGGCTCAATATTCTGTTGTTTCAAATCTTACATCTCCTTAGACAGATGGACAGGCGCGTGGATATTTGGGCACTGAATGCCCACTTGCTAAATGGTCAAGGGAGACAAAATGTGTCTTTTTGTCCAATGAAGGGACACAAGTTATGAGAAGGAAAGTGGCATGCAGAGAAGATGAACATGTCTTATAATGTTTCTTTGGACTTAGAGGTGGCAAAAGTATGGTTAAGAGTGGGTAAAATTCTACAAAGGTGAATTATTAGGTCAAGCAGAGTAGGAAATTTGGCCAGTGAAAGGAAGTTGATGACATGACCTGATGCATCAACTGGTAAGTGCTAATTGTGAGTTCGAGGAGCATAGATGAGTGATGGGATACCATGAATGGCAAAGTGGAATGAGTGAAGGGAAGAATGTGTGTGAGTCTAGAAAGCCGATTAATAGTGAAGGTGAAGATGAAAGAGGGGTAATGGTGGTACCAACAGTGCTGATCAAGAGTTATCTCAATAATCAAGAGAGCATTGAGTAGTGGCTGTGAACGTGTGAATGAGCGAGAGGCTGAATGTTTGAGGGACCATGTAAACGGGACCATATTATATTGAAACTAATGGTGCAGGTGCATCTCAGTGGGTGGCAGCCGTCAGGGTGGCTGAAAATGGGGTAAGAAATATTAAGAATAACAAAGGAACAGTGGTGTTTTGATGTTGAATTTACATCATTTAGTGGCTTCAGAGATGTTAGGAGGATTGTGCAGACATGTGGTGCAGCATACCGAAGAGTGAGCATTTGGCATTCTGTTGCATCATTCAGTAGCTGTAGCCAGCATTAAAGGGCGGGTAGGCTGACCTGTATGTTGTTTGAACCTGCCTTTCATTGTTACTATTATAAACATGTGGCCAGTTCCCTCTAGCAATATCCTACTTATGCTGCTGAATTGTTTGTATATGCATACAGTGATAAAAAAAGAAACAGGTGCATAGATAGGCAAATAGATATATACTAGCAGCCCGTCCCGACGTTGTCCGGGTATGAATTGCTGCCGGCCAGTAGTATATTGCTTCGTAGGATTTCATTTTGATAGCATTTCTTATCTGTGACAGGCCTTTGAAACGCTCCAATTCACAGTGCACTGCTGATGCACTTAGGAGTGCGCGTTCAGTAGTGTGTGAACTCGAGTTTCCCTACTTTATTTTCCTTGCAATATTATATAGCGCGAACTCGACAACATGGCATGAGCACAATTTACATTACAGAAGAACACATTGATTTGTGGTAGGCACGGGGAGACAAAGCGATTTGCCTGTAATCACAGGATGTTGAGCTGATGCCGAGATTCTAACGTAGCTCCCCATCTCTAAAGTTCGCAATTCTAGAACTTGTGGTGGGAGGTGTGTCTAAAAGTGTATGTCGGTGCTGGGCATCAATGAGAGAGACCTGTGCATTTTTCCAATTGGTGGTGAAAAAATATGAGTATGTTGCTGGAGATGTGGGCCGCCGTGCCACCAATGTACTTACCGGGGGAGGGTAAACACCCATTATTCTGCAAATTTCTTTCCGCATACCATCACTCTGCATACTTTCATTATGAAAGTACCATGACTCCGCAATGCCATTATAACGCATGGCATTACATTTTATATGCTTTTACCACGCATACATTTACAACGAAATTTGTTGTAAATGCATGAATGGTAAAAGCATGTTTTTTAAAAATGTTTGGTTAAGGCAAGTATGGGTATAGGGGTATATGTTTTGGGGTACTGAGGTATATGTTTTGGGGTGTTTGGGTATTTTAATGGTTCAGATATAGTTTTGGGTTATGGGGTACAGGGGTATTTTTAGGGTTCAGGGCTAGGTTTGGGTTTTGGGGTATAGGGGTATTTTTAGGGTTCAGGGGTAGGTTTGGGTTTTGGGGTACAGGGGTATTTTAAGGGTTCAGGGCTAGGTTTGGGTTTTGGGGTACAGGGGTATTTTTAGGGTTCAGGGCTAGGTTTGGGTTTTGGGATACAGGGGTATTTTAGGGTTCTGGGCTAGGTTTGGGTTTTGGGGTACAGGGGTATTTTTAGGGTTCAGGGGTAGGTTTGGGTTTTGGGGTAAAGGGGTATATTAAGGGTTATGGGCTAGGTTTGGGTTTTGGGGTACAGGGATATTTTAGGGTTCAGGGGTAGGTTTGGGTTTTGGGGTACAGGGGTATTTTTAGGGTTCAGGGGTATGTTTGGGTTTTGAGGTACAGGGGTATTTATAGGGTTCAGGGCTAGGTTTTGGTTTTGGGGTACTGGGGTGTTTTTAGGGTTTAGGGATAGGTTTGGGTTTTGGGGTACATGGTATATTTATAGGGTTGAGATGGGTTAGTGTTTAAGGGTGTTGGGGTATTTTATAGAGTAAGGGTGGGTTATGATTATGGGGTGCAGGGGTATTTAAAGTAGGGGTGGGCGGAATTGGCGTGAACTTGGTACAATAAATCCGCAATATTTCGTTCCGTCAGATTTCCAATTATTAAAACAGAAGCCTCATATATTCAAGGTAAAATAACAAGTATTTCTAGATGCTAAAATGCATATAGTCATTTCACAAAAGTGAAATTAGCTTCCAGCAAGCAGTGAGAGAGGTGATGATTTTGAGATCAAGCCCCTGCAAACCATTATGGGACGAGATTAGCAGTGGGAAGTGAATATTATCGTATCCAAATAATTCTACAAAGAGCTGCAGTTCACCTCGTTCTCCCCAGTTGTCCCCAAGAGGCAAATGCAATAGCAATTAAAAAATTATACATCAAGCTGCAGTTCACCTCATGGTCCCTACATGTCCCTGATGAGGCAAATGCAATAGCATTTAAAATATTACACATCAAGCTGCAGTTCACCTCATGTCCCTAGATGTCCCTGATGATGCAAATGCAATAGCATTTAAAATATTATATATCAAGCTGCAGTTCACCTCGCCGTCCCTAGATGTCCCTGATGAGGCAAATGCAATAGCATTTAAAATATTATACATCAAGCTGCAGTTCACCTCGTCGTCCCAAGATGTCCCTGATGAGTAAAATTCCAAAACATTGAAACCCTTTCATGAATGCTAAAAATTATGCTAAGCTTATCCCATAATGCTTTGCAGGGCCTTTTAGTTGTATTTTTGCCCATAACTGTGCTTGGGGTGGTTCTAAGAGAATGGGACCTCCACTGAATTACTATTTAAAGGGAGCAGGAATGTATAGAACCTGGGATGAAAAAACAACACTTGTGACGGAATGCCCCCAGCGATTGTCACGCCCCCAGCACACACCCACAGCACAATGCAGACACGCCCACAAGGGACTACTTTGCTGGCACGGTTCTTTTACATTTTAAATGTATATGGTGGACGTCTGCATAGCCTATGTCCTTCTGCTGCAACTGCCCTTTCCAACGCTGTATTGGGTGTTGTGATTGGTGCTGTGGTTCCCGAGTTTACCTGGCCAAAAGGTGCAAGTTCTCTCTTTGTAATAGTAGTATAGAAGAGGACCAAAGGGAGGTATGTATATATAAGGAATTACTTTTAACTATAATTAAATTAAACTAAGCGTTCAAGCTAAAGCATGAATACAAAAGCTACACACACTTGCAATGACACACACACCAAATCTAACTTCCAGAGGGCAACATATTACCAGTAATACTGAATGGAAACATTTACATTTCTGAAACGATTTACTGAAAAAACTGCAACATACTAGCAATTACAGAAGTTATAACATGGTGTTTGCCAAACAGGTTTCCCATGACAAAATCACACTTAGTGTAAATACAAACCTTGTAGACATCATGATTCCCTATCACAGCATCGAATAAAGTGTAGAGGTCATTGAGCAGGTCCACCACCTCGATGGGCTCGCTCATGGCCGAGATGGTGGTGAAGCCCACAATATCACTGAAGTACAAGGTGACCTCGTCGAAGCCCTCGGGTTCCACAGTGCAGCCGGTTTTCAGTGCTTCTGCAACTGATCTGCAAATTGGACGACACAGAAAGTACAATTAGGAAAGAAATATAATGAGACGGAACCTCTATCTGACAACGTACTACCTAAAGCTAAACTCGCATGCAAATCAGAAAAAAAGTTTTACAACATTCAAGCATACAATTCTGCATCGGTTTGTGACTTCTTTACTCAACCACACTCTTTTGTCACCTACCACAGTACAAAAGGCAACCATCCCTTCTTTTCAGGCCTCCCTGATCATTAAAGTGGGATAAGAATCTCTTTGTTTCCTGAACATCAGCAACTATATCCATGTAGGAGCTATCTTGTTTTCTCATCCACCTTTTCTAAGTGATATGGGACTTGGAGAGTACTTGCCTTTGTTGCACAATTAAGCCTGCTATCTGTATCTGCTGAAATTCTGGAAAGAGTTCATGAAGACCTACTTTTTACCACTCTTCTCTGACAAACTCACCAATGGTCCTTGCAGCTCTGTGATGGATTGTCTGTTACTTCTTTCCTTTTTGGCCTCTCACCCTCAACTCATCCCTTTTTATTTCCAACCCCCTCCACCCGCAGCCCCTGTCAGTGCCAAAACATTTCTTGGCTTCCCCTCTCGCTAACCTGGTTCCATTTGCCTGAGGCATACCAAAATCTATACTACTATTATAAAGGAAGAACTTTGAACCTTTGAGGCGGGTAAACTCGGGAACCACCGCGCCAATCCAAACACCTGATACATTGTTTTGACTGGCAGGGTCTGTAGATGGACATAGGCTATATAAAATAAAAAAATATACGTCATTTAAAATATTTACCTAATAAAAAAAAAGTAGTCCCTTGGAAGTAGAACCGGTCGGCCGCGACGTGCGTACTGACATCAGGAACCAGGGAGGAGCGGCGTACGCGAGGAGGAGCGGCGGACATGAGCGCGGGGAGGAGCGGCGGACAGGCGGTGAGAAGCGGCGGACAGGCGGCGAGGTGCGGCGGACAGGCGGCGAGGAGCGGTGAGTGGCGGATGAGGTAGGTGAAATAAAAAAAGCTACAGGCGGGGGGGAGCGGTGAGCGTAGGTAAAATACAGGCGGGGAGGAGCGGTGAGCGTAGGTGAAATACAGGCGGGGAAGAGCGGTGAGCATAGGTGAAATACAGGTGGGGAGGAGCGGTGAGCATTAAATGAAGCAAAACGGCAAAAGTGAGTGCATTACAAAAGTGAGAATCGTGAGCCAACAACATACAAGATTTAACAAACGGTGCATTACATGAGGAAAAAGTGGCGGGAGGAGCGGTGAGCGTAGGTGAAATACAGGCGGGGAGGAGCGGTGAGAATTAAATGAAGCAAAAGAGGTAGCAAACCGTGCATTACAAAAGTGAGTGCATTACAAAAGTGAGAATTGTGAGCCAACAAAATACAAGAGCTACCAAACGGTGCATTACATAAGGAAAACGTGATTTGTGCAGGTTACAAAAGCGTACAAAGGAAACATAGAGGTATAATACTGCAATATATGAAGTAAGGATCCGGGGGACCCACGGACAACGTCGGGGCGGGCGGGGGCCCTGAAGACTGTTTGTTCCCGGACAAGGCCGGGACGGGCTGCTAGTATTAAATACATTCTTAGATTTAATGTTTTAGAGGCCACCATTAACTGTTTGGGTCGCCTTAATGGTTTATATCTCACTTGATACAGTCTCAATATTGCTAACACTTTGGGAACTTCATGCACAGCTGAACCCATACACCAATTTTCTAGAAGTTTTCCTTCAACTCAATCACTGCATTCCTCCTCATGTCATTAATGCCAAAGTAAATTGTTCCACAAATGCGTTCTGACTTATCTGAAAGTACACAACCACAAAATATTCTTTCTTGTTGTTTTGGATGCATACCATCCAATGTATCAAACTGTTACCTTGTGTAATTGCAGTAACCAATTGCAGCTCCAGTAGCCGCAGTTGGCTCTGATACCAATTAAAATATTTTCAAAGCTTAAATAAACTGAAGAATACACATGCCCAGCCTGATGTGTCAATGAATTCACCAATCCACCAAGTACAACTATTTCATATGATCAGCTATAGGGTACTATGTTAAATCTATCAGTTCGAAATTACACTATTGTCAGAAGTTAAAAAGAGTCATTATCCAGATTAGAAATTGTGTATTTTTCTCTTACCTGATAATAGCGGGTTCAAAAATTAGTTATGGGACGGCGCAATACCACAAATCTCATTTCAATTTAGAAAGATTGCCAATCGACATATGATGCAGGGTTGGGATGGGGCGACATAAAATCATATTACTGGGCTAGACAAATGATGCTTATTAGTGACAGCCCAAATGGTGACAGAGAAGACCCATCTAATAGGTTGGAGCTTAGCTTAATTAACATACACAGAATGTACGAGTTACTTACCTTCGTAACGTTGTATCTGGTAGAGACGATTCTAGCCGCATATTCCTTCACTTAGAATTATCCCCAGGCGTGAGACTGGATCGAGAAACTTTTTTGTGACAGCATCCCTGCGTGCCGTTGGTTGGGACAACATCTTGCGACTCCACCCAGGCATCGTCCGCGCACGTGACGCCAGCGAGGTCAAATAAGACCTGCCCCGGCGCGCCTACGTCAGTTTTCTTTGGAGAACTTTTCCGCACCACAACGCGGAATCACCAGATAAAAAACTGGAAGCATGGGAAAAGTGTGCAAAGAGCAGAAAAATTGGAAAGAAACAGTGACCAACAACACCACCAGAGTATTGCCAACACCGCAGAATCCAAGGGCAGGGAAAGAAGATAGAAAAACAAGCAGAACCCTACGCAGTCACCCTACCAGCACATAGACACAGCCTCCCATCCCTGTGCCACGGAGGCAAAGAACATGTGTAAAAGTCATGGCGCACATAGTCAAATCACCACCCCCATCCTGCGCAAGGCATGGGACCAGTCCCAAGACAGACAGGGACAACAAACTACCCAGCCACCCCACCATAGAGGGCAACCACCCACCAGGGACAAGGGCAAGACATGGCCAGATGACCGTTAATGAGAGGAAATCAATGGAAGAAAGGGAGGGGAGGGAGGACAGGGATAGAAAGCAATCCCCCCAAACCTGGAGTAGCCAGAGCAGCAAGGCACTGGAGCACCAGAACCCCATCCTCCAAAGAACCAAGGAGGAATGAACCGCCCCCAGACAGAGCCACCCGTCAAGAACAAGGAAGGCACTCACAGGAGACACAGCCCCCCACCGGGTGGCGAATACCGAAGACCAACCCAAGGGTCCTCGCAGAATAGGGGAGGAAGGGCGGGCCGTGAAGGAATCTGAGGCTAGAATCGTCTCTACCAGATACATCGTTATCGAAGGTAAGTAACTCGTACATCTGATAGAGACTACTAGCCGCAGATTCCTTCACGTAGAATAGATACCCTACCAATACCCACTGGGAAGGAGGGTCTGCGAAAGGACCCCGCCAGCCAATACAGAACAGAGGGCCCCACAGGGAACTAGATCTGTGGACCAGGTAAAACCTCACCCCTGCCATGCAAGGGAAACCCCCCTCACAAGCAGAACTCCACCGACGCCAAGGGGACGTAGGAAGGAAAAGAAGGCTGAAGAAGCTCGTACACTCACAGCAGAGGAACTAAAGGCAAGGCCGGAGAGGCCAAAGCACCCCACCCCCCACAAGGCAACATTGCCTCTGCCCAATACCAAGACAGGAAACGCGGAAGAAGAAGCCTAGAGGGACCAAGGATACGAGGGAAAGAAGGCGAACCCACTCCAGATGGAGAGCACCCTGCCAGCCGCCAGAAGCCAGAAGAACAGCCCGAGGCCCCAGGAAGGAAACAACGAGGAGAAATGAAGATCTTTCTGCTTGTTCCGCCTCACCTGAGAAGACGTATCTTTTTGGTGCAGTCCCAGGTGTACCAGTTCTGGTAAATCTGGGAATGCATCAAAAACCATTGGAAACACCCACGCAACGCCCATGGAACGCCTTTTCAGGGCAGAGTGAGGCAATGCAGTGAGGTGCTTTGCGTTGCCTTACTCCAGATTTATGGAGCCAGTAAGGGCCATGCACAGTGGCCTTGCACGGCTTCATAAATCACATCGAAGGTTTGCGTCGTTCATGCACACGTTGTGTGGTATAAGAGCATCAAGCACTTAACAAAAACCATCTAAAATTGTAGTTGCAAAGCTGGAAGAAAAAAAACATACACTACCTAAATATTTGACACAGCCAAACATTTCAGCAAACACATGTTAAGTTTCCCTCCTAAACTCTAATTTCCCACCTACCAGTAATTTATCCTGTGCCTTCTGAAAAATGGTCCAAAACTTCACAATATGAGTATTAAACAAATTACAAAATTCACCAATCCACCAAGTACAACTATTTCATATGATCAGCTATAGGGTACTATGTTAAATGTATCAGTTCGAAATTACACTATTGTCAGAAGTTAAAAAGAGTCATTATCCAGATTAGAAATTGTGTACTTTTCTCTTACCTGATAATAGCGGGTTCAAGAATTAGTTATGGGACGGCGCAATACCACAAATCTCATTTCAATTGAGAAAGATTGCCAATCGACATATGATGCAGGGTTGGGATGGGGCTACATAAAATCATATTACTGGGCTAGACAAATTGTGCTTATTA
Organism: Lissotriton vulgaris; assembly: GCF_964263255.1. Classification (NCBI taxonomy): domain Eukaryota; kingdom Metazoa; phylum Chordata; class Amphibia; order Caudata; family Salamandridae; genus Lissotriton; species Lissotriton vulgaris. Next base: position 166,100,125 of record NC_141691.1, on the reverse strand, counting down.
GTGACAGCCCAAATGGTGACAGAGAAGACCCATCTATTAGGTTGGAGCTTGGCCTAATTAACATACACAGAATGTACGAGTTACTTACCTTCGGTAACGTTGTATCTGGTAGAGACGATTCTAGCCGCATATTCCTTCACTTAGGATTATCCCCAGGCGTGAGATTGGATCCAGAACCTTTTTTGCGACAGCATCCCTGCATGCCGTTGGTTGGGACAACATCTTGCGACTCCGCCCAGGCTTCGTCCGTGCACGTGAAGCCAGCAAGGTCACATAAGACCTGCCCCGGCGCGTCTGCGTCAGTTTTCTTTGGAGAACTTTTCCGCACCACAACGCGGAATCACCAGATAAAAAACTGGAAGCATGGGAGCAGTGTGCAAAGAGCAGAAAAATTGGAAAGAAACAATGACCAACAACACCACCAGAGTAGTGCCAACACCGCAGAACCCAAGGGCAGGGAAAGAAGAAAGAAAAACAAGCAGAACCCTAGGCAGTCACCCTGCCAGCACATAGACACAGCTTCCCATCCTTGTGCCCTGGAGGCAAAGAACATGTTTAAAAGTCATGGCACACTTAGTAAAACCACCACCCCCATCCTGAGCAAGGAATGGGACCTTTCCCAAGACAGACAGGGACAACAAACTTCCAGGCCACCCCAACATAGAGGGCAACCACCCACAAGGGACAAGGGCAAGACATGGCCAGATGACCCTTAATCAGAGGAAAGCAATGGAAGGAAAGGAGGACAGGGAGCACCACCCTCTCCACCCCCACCCCCCCCCTCACCCCTCCACAAGGCAACATAGCCTCTGCCCAATACCAAGACAGGAAACGCGGAAGAAGAAGCCTAGAGGGCCCAAGGAAACGAGGGAAAGAAGGCGAACCCACTCCAGATGGAGAGCAGCCTGCCAGCCACCAGAAGCCAGAAGAACAGCCCGAGGCCCCAGGAAGGAAACAACAAGGAGAAATGAAGACCTTTCTGCTTGTTCCGCCTCACCTGAGAAGACGTATCTTTTTGGTGCAGTCCCAGGTGTACCAGTTCTGGTAAATCTGGGAATGCATCAAAAACCATTGGAAACACCCACGCAACGCCCATGGAACGCCTTTTCAGGGCAGAGTGAGGCAACGCAGCGAGGTGCGCTGCGTTGCCTTACTCCAGATTTATGGAGCCAGTAAGGGCTATGCACAGTGGCCTTGCACGGCTTCATAAATCACATGGAAGGTTTGCGTCGCTCTTGCACACGTTGTGTGGTCTAAGAGCATCAAGCACTTAACAAACCCCATCTAAAAATTGTAGTTGCAAAGCTGGAAGAAAAAAAACATACACTACCTAAATATATTCGACACAGCCAAACATTTCAGCAAACACATTTTAAGATTCCCTCCTGAACTCTAATTTCCCACCTACCAGTAATTTATCCTGTGGCTTCTGAAAAATGGCCCAAAACTTCACAATATGAGTATTAATCAAATAGTAGCACTGTTGTAAAGGTACCAGTTTGCGAAGAGAAATCCCTCAACAGGTAAAACTTCTTTCACCCAGGTCCCAACTTTGTGAGGACCCTGGTTTTATGAAGGTCTCAAATGTGTGCAGCAACCACAAGCAGAAAAGGACATTAGCTGTGCACGAACTTAACTGAGCATTTATTGTCACAGTCATTGAGCTCTGGCTGTTAGGGATTTATGTGTCTAATCAATGTTGCTTAAACATCACACCAACATAACCTGTTTAGCTGAGACAATAACAACAAAAAAACAATCTTTAAAATAGAATAATAGACCAAAATGGTACAGTGTTGAAGAGTAGGTAAGGAAAATGCACATCTTTCAAATTCAGTGCAATCTAATTATAACACAAATGCATGCAGCGTCTTCTTGTTTCAAATAAATATGCAGCACAGAGGTATTCACCTTTAAACTTTCACAATAGCGTTAACCCAAACACAGTTTCAAAAACGATCATCAAAATGTCAGAATCAAAATAGAAGACAGGTGTTATTACACTGGGGTTGTTTCCAAATTAACTGCACTGTTCTTGGTAAGGTGCAAGATGACGCATTAATATAAGCAGGTGCATTGCACTTAGAAAATCAATGGAAAAAACGAGCCTTGCTTACATGTACACATTGTACCATGACGGATAAACACAACCACTGCCGGTTTTAAGGATTTCGAATTTCAGACAGATAATTAGTTTTATCACCACGAAAAAAAAACGGTTTTGCTCATACTGAATATATCAGGGATTTAAATGCATATTAGGATCTGAAGTCTTTTGAAATATAAGAATAATTGTCCAATGCAGAGTGAAGAAATGGTGTGTGCAGAATGAAGATTGGTTCCTAGTGTAAAATTTGGCGGAATTGTCCTTGTATAATCATGAGCAAATATGTGCTAATCTTATTTAAATCCACAGACTAATTTGAATGAGCAATGGTGGTGCCTACCTTTGGGGTTCAATTTTCCATGTTTTTTTTTCACCTAGTAAATGAAAAATAAATTGGTACCTCCTGATTACCTATTCACTTTTAATATGTTACCCCAGGGTCTACTGACTTTTACAAAAGTGTTCCTCTACCAGAAAATACATTTCCCAGTATCTATGAGTCACATGATTACAAATTAAACCCAAGCTAGGATTTAAAATTAAGCATAGACAGTGATTTGAAAGGCACTCCAGCTGTTGAGTGATGTGCAAACATAGAAGCGTGGAAAAAAACATAGTTTAAATATTGCAGTTAATAAAGCAATTTAGGAGGTATGGAGTAACCACATTAAAACCAAAAAAACTGAGACACTAGCAATACACACAACAAAAGAGATCCTTCCAAGTTACATAATGCAAGGATATATTATATAAGAAAACAAAAAGGTAACTCAGAGTTTGGAATACAGAGGCATGGGAAGCGTTTTGAAGTAATCATTTTAAACCATTCCGCAATAAAGCAGCTAAAACAATGGAAAGATGTAAAGGTCGCTTTAGTGAAGATGTCCATCGTCCTGTTGTTAATCTTTTATTTTCCATCATATTTTGGAACTTTCAGGATAAATGATTTAAAAAAAAGTTAGCATGATAAGCAGTTTTATTTGGCTGGGCAGCAAAACAAACAAGTGTGCGCCTGAGTAAGTCGCAAATAGCATAAGAGATGGGAGGTCAGGGGGGTTGGCTTTACTTTCTTTGAGAGGATATTATGACACAACTGCTATAAATACATTGTGAGATGCTTTTAACCCAGAATTAGCACTTTTACATATTAGCTTAATATTGATAATAGCAAAAAATATAAGTATTGACCTTCTGCTATTTCGAAACAAACACAAAGCCCAAAATTAGTTTGGGCAGTGGTGGCTCCTCCGCTCAGGTGGAGGAACGTCGTCCCACTGCTCTTTGAGCACTTTAAAAAGGAAAAAGAAAATGATAATAACACAATGTTCTTATCATTTAATTTCCTTTACTTGCTCAGTTCTAGGTGCGGACGAGGCTGGGCTGTGCAGAGCAGGGGAAGGAGTGGTGGCACTCTCTAAGTGCTCATGGCGGTTTAACCGGCCGTCTTGGGTTGGCCAAACAGTCATGCGCACTTTTCATGATCTCCAACCGGCTGTATTGCACAGCCCTGGTGGAGAACATGCACAGGCTCATATTTCTTGTCTAAGCACCGAACCATGGCATTCAGACCAATCACAACTCTGCTGTCATGGTAACAGCAGCATTGTGATTGACTTAGGGGAGCCTGTGTGCTTCCTGCTTCGGGCCGGGAGTCAGAAGACACAAGGAGAGGCGACGACCGTACCCAGATAAGTGATTTTTTTATTTTTTATTTATTCCCCTAAGCCTCCCGTCCTGCCCCACCATGCCCATTCTGTTGCAGCCACCACTGTGTTTGGGATAAGAGGGGTAAAACCCGGAAGAGATGCAACATTTTATTTAAGTCTCTAAAAATATACATTTAGAATGACTGAAAGAAAGTGCAGAGTGAGGTCTAGCCTTAGAGAAAGGCATCCAGAACGAAGGGTAAGAAATCAAAATGAGTTTAGTCAAAGAGTTTCTTTTAATGGATGAATTGTGCGATAGGATTATGTAAAGAATAAGGTAGGGGTACATCATGATAAATATTTATATTCATATCACTAAATAAAATTTCTTTTAAAGACTAGTGATATATGAAAAATTCAAACTGCTATGTACATAAGGGAACGCTTTATTGTTTGGCGGGTAGCTCGCTATCCATATGGGTGGCAGAGAACATTATGTCCCGGAGGCGGAGCTTCCGGCTTAGAAGCGGAGCTTTCGGCCCGGAGGCGGCACAATCTCCACCTCTGGGCTGGGAGGTCCGCCTTTAAGCTGGAAGCTCCGCCTCGGACCGGAAGCTCTGCCTCCGGTCTGCAATCTCCCCCTCCGGGCAGGAATCTCTGGCCTGAATGCAGACGTAAAGTTAGTAGTCGTAAATCCATTCTGTGAATACCAAAAGTAGTAAGTTTAGGATTTTGTCTTAAGTTAATTCTGTGAATCGGGCCCATAATATATTAACATGCAGTCTATTAAATGGAAATAGAATATAGCAGACAATTACACTTCTTGAATTTGAAATTGTTTAGACGCTCTTCTTTCATGTATTTTATACTCTGAAATCAGTAAAAGAAGTTTGAAAGGGCAAATATGACTCCCTGCAACAACACAAGTACAACAAGATACAAATATAGGCATTTACCCCTCCTCACAAACAAACAATTACAACCACACACAAAAATAGACAACACATTAAGCCCTTCTCTTTCAGAGAATGAAATATTTTGAAAATCACTGGCACCATCAAAAGAAGGGACCACAGAAATTTCCAGTTCCTGTTGGTAAGCTAGCATCAATTACAAAGGATATCCAACAATCAGGGAACTACAAAGTCAATTTAAAACTGAACTAGCAAAAAAAGCTGGTTCATGAGGAAGAAAAATACCCCTTTCTAGAAACAGACAAACATGACACAGTGTCAGACAACTACAATTCTTCATCTAAATGGCCATGACTATGCTAGGAGATGGAATGGAATGGAATGGAAATAGATTTATTGAGCGCGGTTGCTGCCCAGGGGCGTCCAAGCGCTGGGGTGAGAATCGGAGGGACAAGCGGAGAGATAGATTAGAGCTCGGAGGCTTTGGCAAATAGTAAAGTCTTCAGCTTTTTACGGAATGACAGCAGGTCCGGGTTGGAACGGAGTGAGAGGGGGAGGGTGTTCCAAAGTTTAGCGGTATTCAATGAGAACAGCCTGCCCCCGGATCTGGCTCTCTTCACTCTAGGAACCACTGCCAGGAAGGCCTCAGAGGAGCGGAGGTTCCTATTTGGGTGATAGGGAATGACGAGGTTGCTGTTGATTGCGGGTCCTGTTTCGTACTGCAGTTTCAGACTTTGTTGATTAACTGAAACTGCAATACTAGAAGTAAAAGCCACAAATTTCTACCAAACCAGGTATGAAGTCTAGCAACTCAGCTAAGTGAATTAGCCGACAACTGGTTCTCAGCCTTTCCGGGTGACACGCATTTCAAGTGTTTGTAAGGCCTCAATTGGCCTGGAGGCTGCAATACTGGGGAGCAACAGTTTGCCTACAACAGAAGTTATTTAATCACAGAGGTAAACCAAACTCCATTTGGTAGCCTGGCTAACCTCAAAAGATTAGTTGCAGGAGATGGTTGGATGGTGAGATCCAATTCTGCGTAATTCACAATAGCTATCATTAAATGAGGAACACAAATAGATAATGCAATGTATGCACTAATAAATCAACCAACATCAAAAATAACTACACTTTGGAATTAAGAGCTGAAGATAAAGATCCAGGTAGATGGCAATAAAGCAGCTATAAAATGGCCCTGGAAACTTTCAAAACCACAAACGTTGGAGGAGCTACGCTACGAACGAAGATGGCTGCATAAGCTCCCAGCTCCGCCAACCTCCGCCGGCGGCTCGTATATCCTGTTGACTATCCTTTTCCTGCCGCCGGACTCCCGTACACATGAAGTGCTCATGACTCCTGCGGTGCAATCCCGGACTTCCCAACTTACCGGGTGACGAAGTATTATCGAGTACTATTCTTGGCCTGCTCCAGGGCTGAAGCCGGGACCTCGATTACTAGCCCATCCGGGTTGGAGTTGCACAACATCGGCTGTGGGACCAGGGTTGCGTCCGGTCTCCCGAACTTGGGTCATTCTTTGCATTTTCGATTGGCAACTCAGTTACCGGCTTACGCTATGGACACGGTACAGTGACGCAAGTGAAGATCGGCAACCGCGGTCGGGGTCCGGCGCCCGGAGACCCTCCTGGGGGGCCGGGGTGGACGGGCTTGGCCACCGCAGGAGGTGAAGGTGTCGATTCTGCCAGTTTTGTGAGCGCCCGCTGTTGTCATCAGCTTTGTGCGTGCCTGGTGCCTCGGAGTTGTGTCCGGGGTTCGAATCCTGCTTTGTCTCTTCGCGAGAGGGGATGTAGGGGACGGACAGCACAATATCGTTGAGGTCCGTAATGGCCGCCATTGGGGCGCTCCACTCTCATATCACCGGCATGTATGCTCGGATGTCTGTACCGCTGGACAACGTTTGTTTGAGACCGGAAGACGATGCTCCGACATGTTATCAGCAAGCTGTGGTTCCTGTGGAGTACTCTGCTTACTACTTCAAGGGCCCTGGGCGAAAGCCTGATTTGGCTCACTCTGATGTTTCTGGCTCCATGGATGGCGCACCCGCGATCATCGTTGGCTTTCCGTACTCGATCCCTGCTCGGCGGAATATCGTTACTAAAGGTTTTGATCACCATGAACAGCTCTTCAGTGACTATTGGAGAGGTTCGCCTTTCTTCTTCATCTTTCCTTGCCGGAATTGTAGAAGTCGCCATCTTGTATCCTGTCTTCGATCCGATACCATTGACTTGCACTGTGTTGAACGCTTCGATTTCCTTAAAATGACTGTGGCTTGGGCGGCGAGGGCTATTGTAAAGACCCGTACTGGTCAGGGTTGACTTTGGTTTCTGGGGTTTGCTCCGTTCTGTGCTCTATGCTGGGATTGTACCTTATAATGTAACGGGGGTCGGTTGGTTTTACTGCTGTCCTCCCCAGGTCGGGGTTCAATACTTGCTTCAAACAGTGGCTACGATGTCTTGGGGAGGTCGCAAATGGCGGGAGGTAAGGGAGATCGGGAGTGTGTATGTTGTTCTCCTCCTCCGCTCTCTTTTCCTTTCGCTGTTAGTGGGGTAGGCCGTAGCCATTACAGGGGTGCAGGGTGGCGGGTGTTGGGGGGGGTTTTGTTATTTTAGTTTGTTTTGTTCTATGGTCCCTTTCTTTTCCTTTCCTCTTCTCAGTAGGGTCTGCTGTCTCTCCTTCTGTCACTTCTTGCTTTATTGGGCGTCTATACCAGCTTCTACTTTACTGTCTCCTAAGGGTGGGTTTTCTGGAGGGTGCTCGCACTTGATCGCTAGCTAATAGATCAACTTTACTCCTTGTCTGTTGTCTGACTAAGGTTGTATTATTCGTTTCCTGTTCTTGACTGCAGTGTGTGGTACATCTCCTCACCTCTTACTGCTTCTTATAAAATGGTGTGACGGCTCCTACAGTAATGCCACTACTGCTTCTTCAAAAAGAAAAAAATGAAACCTTTGATATACCCTTTGTACCGGCGGCGCATTCAATCATACGCTGTAATCTCTTTGCAGCTGTTGCCAGGGTCGATGGTAGATGCATAACTCCTATTTTGAATTGCTGAATTTGCGGCCGGCCCCTGTAGTTGTAGGCCGGCGCTTGTAATACTTCAATGCATCAATAAAGGTTTTAAAAAAATAAAATAAAAAAAAACCCACAAACGTTGTCGTTGAAATTGACCATTGTTGGCGTGGCATTACCCCTGTTTTTGCCTTCTGTAGTGGAACCAGTTTTTTGGGGCATTAGGACTCTATGCACATTGACCCTGCTAAACAGTGGTAGAGTGCTTTTGCTCTCCCTTTTAAAACATGGTAAAATTGGGATACCCCTATTGGTACATTTAATCTACTTTTAAGTTCCTGGTGTATGGTACTACCAATAGCCAGGTTCTGCAAATTAAATGCGGCTAGTGGGTCGCAGCACCCATAATGCCACCAGCTGAAGTAGCTATGAAACAACATTGGCTTACAGCCAAGTTCCATATTTAACTTACTTCTAAGTCCCTAGTAAAGTGGCATTACCTGTGCCCATGCCCTGCAAGTTAAATAATAATAGTGATACTGCAGCACTGGTTGTGTCACCCACTTAAGTAGCCTTTTAAAACAAGCCTCGGGCCTGCCATTGACTGTGTGTGCAGTTTTAAACTGTCATTTTGACCTAGCAAGATAAACCTCTTGCCAAGCCCAAATCATTCCTTTTCATAAATATGTCACCCATAAAGTAGGCCCGGACAGCCGATAGAGCAGGGTGTAGTGTATGGTGGCTTAATGTGGCCACTGTAGGGGCCTGTGTTCAACCTCAGGGTCACAGGTTCAAATCCCAGTGGGTCCACTTAGCCTTTCATCCATTCCAGCTGGACGAAGCCGCTCACCCTCAAGGTCCTTGACCCTTGGTGTGACTTCAGAGAGGCTGAATTGAGGTTTTTGGGCTCTTTGAGACTTCTAATGGGTCCATTGGCTCTGAAACGTTGTTGTTAAAATTTTAAAAAGTCACGTAGACAGATCATGTAGATTACTACTGAAGGTTTATTTTTTTAAGTTATATCTTCAGTTCTCAGGAAGATGGTAAGCATCTAAATATTGCCCCAATAGGAGCAGCCTCCTTGCTGCTCAGCCCTTTCAATCCAATTGATCACTCATCCAAGCAACAACACTCTCAACATTGTAATGGCATCACACGCTGGCTGAGTAGCTGGACTTAGAACATCAATAGGAAGGAAGAATTATACCAACAGTGGGGTACAACAGTTTTCATTGCATAGTCTGCCAACATGAAGTTCCCTCAACCCAACTCTTCGTGCTACAGCATCGACCACTCACGGGGCTCCGGCCCGAATGCTTGCAATGACAACAGGATCTTCAACAGCATCTTCGCCCTACAGCAGTGATGGTACACAACACCAGGACTGCTCTTTCAATGCTTCTCTGGTCCTCGCGTCCCCCTCCACCATGAACGTTGCTCATTGAGCTAAAGAAGGTGCATTTTCAGCGGGACTCGCCTTGTCCCTGTATCCATTTCAGTCAACCTGAACTAGTGACTTTCTTTCGGTCTCGCACAACCAAATAGCTGTGAGTGGCACTTTGGTTTTTTTGGGTCCTGTTTTCCGTGAGGGAGAGAATGAGTTGCGTGTCATTGGTGTAGGAGATGACGATGATATCATGAGAACTGATGATGATCTTGGTAGGATCTTTGTGGAACTCCACAGATGAGGAGTACAGTGCCAAGCTGCCTGACTGGCAACTTGCAGTGAGAAAGGAGCAGATTCATCAGAGTGCATGTCCTTAGATTCTGATGTTGTGAAGGCCTTGAATGAAGATAGGATGGGAGACTGTGTCAAACGCTGCGAGGTCTGCTGTGTCTCCTTTGTTCAGAGTTTTCTGGATGTCACCTGTTGTAACGACGAGGGAGTGGCTGTGCGGTGGTTACGTCTGAAAGCAATCTGAGTGGTGTTGAGAAGTTGATAGTTGTTGAGGTATTCAGTAAGGTGTCTGTGGATGATTTTCTCTAAGACCTTGGCTGGGAATGGTAGCAGGAAGATCGATCTGTAGTTAGCGAGCATTGACTGGTCCGGAGACTGTTTCTTCGCAAAGGGAAGACAGTTGCGTGTTTCCAAGCATCTGAGGAATTTGTGGAAGAGGAGGAGGCATTCAGAAGGAACATGGAACTGATGGATTATATTTGCACTATAAGTAATATCCTAGCAAAAAGATTTTTTTTCTCAGAATCAACAGGAAATACATCATATCATACATCAAAGTAGTTTTTGAAATTTATGAATGCATCATTCTCAAAATACATGTACAGCTTCTATAAAACGGTGTGTGAAAACATGACAATAAGCCTTTTGACAAAGAAGTTACTGGCTTCACTATATTGAGGATTGTCATTAAGCTCTGCTGCGTTTATGTAACTTAGGTATGGGAGGTAGACAAAAAAAGCTCAAGAATTGCCCTATATTGGCATTTCAAAAGCAATCAGAACATATGGAGCAGATAAACTGCTCAATCATATTCTTAGACAGGGGTTCTTCTCCACTGCAGGAACAATCTTTAATTACAGTATTTCGCAATGCCCTAATCTTCTATTACCAAATAAGGACACCATATTTTTAGAAGCTCTGTTATACAGAATCTGTACAGACACGTGGTACGTGGTACAGTAAAAAATCATTCTCTAATCGAAGTGACCTTAGAAATGAGGTCAGGTGGTTCCCAGATTTCAGCTAAATCAATTATACAAGTGATGCATTTAATTGGCCTTTTCGTGTCACTATAAATTCACCCTCTAGCAAAATCAAGTGTTTCCATTAATCCCTAAGAAAATCTGTTTAGATGTTGACCACAGCGATGTCAGAATCAAACCTGCTGCCAGATACACAGTGTAGGATGCTTTTAGGAACACAAAGCAAGATTCAAACAGGTATTTCTGTCTTTACTAAGATAACACAACTCAGATGGCCCCAAGGTTCAGGCTCATGGAAGGTAATGTTTTTAACCTTTGGACCGCCAGCTCTGGTCATGATTTTAACCATTATTAACGCAATCTAAAGAATTTTTTTTTTCTGAGCACCTAATTGTATTAATCAAGGTGTAGGTGCTAACCAAACACCATGTGATTAAATTAGCTATTTTGAGGTCTTACACAAGAAGTAATCTATGAAATACTCAATAAAGCCATCAATGAGGTCTCACCGTATGGCAGAAACATGGCATCATTGTCGAATAGAAGTACAGAGATGTGTATCAAGTCTATCCCTCCAAAAATACCCACTAAGAATCAGAAAGGATTATTCAGATGATACCTGCTCCAATGCTTCCGCCAGGCTTTCTTTCATCTCCTCAGCTCTCAAAGAAGACCAGAAGAAATCCCTAGCCAGTCACTAAAAATCATGGTCAATGTGTGCAGATATAGCATAAATAGAGATTTGCACTTACTTATAATGAGCGGGAGTGAAAATATAAGTGCGATAGGCACTGCTCTGTCGCAAAATACTGTCTAGCATACCTCAAGAATATATTTAGTCTCTATCCCCCTCTTCATTACAGTGCAGCAGCAATTTGGTGATCAGTATACAGAAGAATCTATTAATGAGAGGGTAGAGTATGAAGCTTGATTTAACCTATCCCTTTGTGTTCCAGGTATTATCTAAGGCATCTACGATATCTGAGGCACTAGTTAGGTCATTAAAAAAGGGGTTCATTAGCTTGTCCTATTGTGGAACCATTATGATTTCACCATCTTGGTCAGGCCTTGGAGTTTTATCAGGTCCTTGACATTTCAATACCATTCCTATGTCATGTGTAAATCAGTTGTGCCGATACTTTCGGATAATCACTGAAAAATGTTGTGCATTTCTTCAAGATTATCAGTGTGAGTGTTTGCTTTCTATGCATAGCTCCTCCCTAACCAGGATCCTCAACTGGTGATAGCCCCTTTTACACAAATCTGAATTCTTTAGCCAGAATATGGAGACTTAAATGCCAGCCTGCCAAAATATTGACAACCACCTCATCGAGAAGGTAACTATGTATAGATACGAATTGATTTACTAATCTTAACTCCACATATATGTACCTTGATAATATATTTCTTCAAGGCATATAGATTATGAGTTCAGAAAAGCAAATCTATGTTTACCTGTATGTACTTACCTTCATTGCAAAAAAAGTAGATGATAATTTGACGACAACATTTTGCCACGTTGATATTTTGATCATCATTACTCTGATATGAAAACGCCTCTTTTTTCCGCAGCCCGTCACCCCACATGTTGTTACAACACGGTCATTACCAAGCCCGCGTTGTAACAATGCATACCATTACCCCGCAAGTCATAACAATGTTGGATGTTGGAATAGTATAATTTACAATCCCAACTCCAGTCTGTGCGGACAGTAGGGAAGGTGTTGGATTTTAAATCTGACACCTTCTCCCTCCTCCGCAAGTCGTTATTACGACTTGTGGGGGAATGGTATGCATTGTTACAACGCGGTCATTGTAATGACTGCGTTGTAACAACATGCAGGGTGACGGTTTCATGGTCAGGGTTGTTTACCCTCTGACATACAACCATTCAATAATCCTTCACCCTCTGGTTTCCTGTTGCTTTGGAAGACAGTTGAAAGAGAATTACCTATAGATTTGTTATCCTCTATAGGAATCCAAATTGATCTCAATGGTCTAATTAAATGAATCTCGACAAATAGACTCACATCATGCTAGCGCCTGGATAGCCCTTGTGATGATTAGCACGCTATACAAAACTCTGATTGATTGACAGCCATTTTTTGTGAGTTCTCTAATTCTAGAAAATAATAAAATCAGCGTTGGGGATAAACCACGGCTATGTTATTTTACAAATGTTTCTCTAATTTTGTCACCTAGTTCTCATATGTCACCAAGACAAGATTAAGGGCCTCATTACGATGTCAGGAGGAAACCCTCTGCCTGACACTCAGAATCTCCTAGAACCTGTTGGAACCCTTCCAACCGACTGGGTCGGTTTACAATCCACCCGACTGATTACTATGTCCGTGGTCGGAAAGGAAACCGCACAGTTATTCCGAATCAGTTCCGACTCGCTCACAAAGTATTCCTGTCGATCAGAACTACATTGTGCACCTCTACTGACAGCGTTTCCGACTGACAGATTACTATTTCGATTTTCAACAGCCTTTCCGAGTCGACCTGTCCGACACAAAAAGGGTGTCGGAAAGTGACTTTGGGGGCATGGCCCCCTTCATTCTGAGGCCTCCGGTTGTGTGACGAGGGGGTACCTAAGGGACCACCCTTTAAAACCCTGCACTGTATGGCAGGCACAGTGGGTTGCCCGCAACAGGGTGCAGGGCTTTACACACACCCCCCATTTCCCCATAGGAGCCTGTGTTGTCGGTTGGAACACAGGCTCCTATAGGGATCAGAGGGACTCTGACCGAGCAGTGTGCGGTCGTATTGTAATTGGTCGGGTGGAACCGCTGACCATGATTTGGTCGGGTCCTGAACCCGAGACAGTGTCAGGCGGAACGTTTCCGCCCAACATCGTAATGAGGCCCTAAGTTGTGAATGCAAAAGTGCAAGTCACACATTATGCGTGACATTAGGAAAGTCGAATGTGACTCACTTACTGTGGTAACATCTGTGTCAGGAGTTTCTCTGTTTTCTGTTTTTCTATTTCCAGCTCTTCAGTTCTCTCCCGAATCAGGTCCTCCAGGTTACTCGAGTACTGCTCTAGCATGCGTAGCATGGAGTCAATAATATTTGTTTTCTTCCCTCTATTGATATTTTTAAACTGAAAAAATAAAGAAAAACAACCAAAGTGTGTTTGAAAAATAAAAATATTATTACTGCTCTTACATTTTCTTCCACAGGAGGAAATGACAGACAAGACAATGTTAGTTTTATATTATGTCAGAAATCCTGGAGTCAGCTTCAACAAAGAACTATCTCTCACAACGCGAGCAACACTGTGCTAAGTAAGTGTTTTCCATCTCCATCTCATTCATAGGATACTCTCTCTGCTGCAAACTCTGATTACTCTGGTCCTAACAGTGCCTCTCGCAAGAATCGACTACTACAGTGGCGATTATACGAGACTCCTGGATAAATCATGACTAAACAACAAAGAGCAGAACACTTTGCCACCCAACTTATTCACAACTTGAAAGGTTCTGACACAATTCCTCCAGCATTATTATCAGGTTCCTGCCTCCTGGTCAAACATAGGGCCATATTTATCAAAAATTCCCACAACGCAAAACAGCAAGCCACCTTGCTGCGCTGCGTTAAAGGGATTGGGCAGGAATGCAGTGTATTTACCATTATACAGCAAATTCCTATCCTTTCCTAGCGCTGGCGCACTTTTGGCTGCTTAGCACCAATGCAGGCACTCTGGTGTCATGTTGCATGGGTGTCTACTTTGCAGGCAGAATTGTTTTTGTGCAGGAAGGGACAGGGAGACGACAAGGAGAAATGAAGATATTTCTCCTTGTTGCGCCTCTGGTGGGGTGGCGTTCAATTCTGACGCATTCCCAGGTCTAGCAATGTTGGTAAATCTGGGAATTGGTCAGAATGCATACGTCCATGGGTGAGAGCACCCATGCTTCACCCATAGCACGCCTACCTGCAAGGTAACGTTACTCTAGATTTATAAAGCTATTTAGGGCCATGCGAGGTGGCCTTGTGTGGCTTGATAAATCTCAATTAGGTTTTGCATCGCCTTCGCGTCTACTTGCTTGGTGCAAGTGTGGCTCAAAACCTTGATAATTATGCCCCTAGATTTATCAAACCTCTCAGGCCCATGCAAGGTGGCCTTCCATGGCTTGATAAATCTCATTTAGGTTTTATATCATACAGGGTCGGGGATCAAAGCATAGATGCCCGCACCAGTCTTGACGTCCCTATGGGTTATATAAGATGAAAACAAGGTGCAAAGAGTTTGGGACACAATCCCCTAGGTCCCAGTATAGAGAAACCAGAAGAAACCTACCTGGCCTCTCTAGTAACATACAACAAAACAGCCCAGCACACTTTTAAGTATCAAACAGTGAAATAGATTTACAACAAGATTGTTTTCCCAAGAAAGAGTCGATATGATCTTGCTATATTGAAGTTCATCCTTTATTCAAATTCTTTATTTTAAAAATTTTGCAACCGCTGTTGCGTTTCGTCTTCAATCTGACTTCTTCAGGGCTCAAAATGTAAACTGTGCTTGTTTGTATAACCATTGCCAATGTATTAGACCAATTGATTTGTAAACACTGTATGTTCAAGAAAGATACACAGGTCATATCACATCATTTAAATGAAGCATCATTTGAAAATACGTATGTCCAAGCAATGATATTGTGTCAGTTCAAGGGCTCAATGATAAAAGTGTGTCCATGCGCTCTTTTGGCTCGAAAAAAAATTGGCTTGGCAGTTCCGGCTGGACTGTTCCCATGAGGCACAGGGTCAGACTGATTTGCATATGGCCATGTCTGAACTGGGGTGGCTGAGTGAGCTAAAGAATGGTGATGGATTAAACCCAGATCAGTTGACTGGGGGTGAGTGTTTGATTGGCTCAAACGCTCCGTCCATCATCCCCTTTTGTATCGCTTAGAAAAAAAATTCTCCAAGGTGGTGTTGCATTGGCTTGTGTCCCCTTGCAAGTGGTGAAAGTGTGACGCAAAACCTTGATAAATATGCTCCTTAGTGTTTGGCAGACAGGGTACTCTGTTGTAAATGTTAAAGACTACCTTACCCACCAAATTCTGCCAATGGAGCTCCCATTTGCGCAGTCGAAAAAAATACTCACTTCGACAGCCTGAAGGAGTAGGAGCCGTAGTAGGATACTGTACATTCTGATTAATTTAGGCTGGATTGTGTAATGCCTATTTTTTCCTGTCCGTTACTGCCAAGAAAGACCTGACGGTGAGGGACAGGAAAAAACAATAATGATCACCACAACCGCTGACCCGCAGAGTGTGGAGTCATTGTTATTTTGTTTTTTTTTGTGCACAACGCTTGAGAACAGAGATGCGTCCTGTCGCACACCCGCAGACTGGGGGCATCTTGGAAAAGGCAAAATGACTCTTGCACTTTGAGAGGGGGCACAGAAGACAAAACTGTGCTGGGAGAGGGATGCAACCAGCATTCTATTCAGGAAGGAGGCTGGACAGACTATGGGGAGCTGAAATTTACAAGGAGGTACTTACACCATGTGTTGGACAGCAACATACTGCTGGGAAGGAGAACAGCTTTTTGAAGGCAAGGCATGAAAACGGTGAGGTGATATAAAAAAAAATGGGGGTATTAATGGACAGTCCCTCATGCATTGCTCACACACAGCAGTATAGTGCATGCACATGCAGTCTGGAAATATTACCTGAGTGGGCTACTTTCAGATTTTCAGTCAATGTCAAAACATATCTTTTGCAGTTAGGACTGCCACCTTGCTCCACGTCAAGTGGTACATAATTGAGAAATATATACTTTTTACCTGATCAAATATGTCGTCGAAGCATGGGCGTCGCTCTGGCAGTTCATTCCAGCATTGCTTCATGAGCTGGATGCACTCCATGGGGGCGTGGTCAGGAGATACCAATGGCCGACACATGGGTGGAGGTTTCCTTATTTTCTGGATGATTTCTATTCAGAAAATAGACGGGGTTTAATTAACTGTCTTGTGGCACACTGCAAGTTAACTTAAGCAAAATTAATGTTCTGATGATAGTTATCTGCAATAAATGCAAAGAATGTATCTACTGCACTTTTTAAATAATTGAATTGGGATTACGAGGCAGATGTATCAACGCAATTTTTTGTTGCAAACGCTGCGATTCGCAAAAAAGCTGCGTTTGTGACCAAAAATTTGCAAAACAGTATGTAGTAGGGAAATCGCATTGCAAAATTAAGGAATCGCAAAATTTGTGATTCCTTAATTTTGTGTAAGCATTTAAGGAATCGCAAATTGTGATTCCTTAAATGCTATGCATCAAGTTGGTGGGAATTTGCGATTTCTTTCGCAAATGTACTTTTTTGCATTTGTGAAGGTGCCATATGACGTACATACATGCCCTTAGGGCATGTATGTGCACCATATGCACACACATGTTCATTTCAAGGGTGCATCAGGGTGTCCCTATGACACCCTTGAAATTATGCTCACTTTGCGATTCTCAAATTACGAATCGCAAATTTAGAATGACTTCACATTCATTCCTATGGGCCTCCAGGCCCATAGAAATGAATGGGAAAGTATTCCTTAATTGCGATTTCCCAATTTGCTAATCGCAATTAAGGAAAACTAAGAAATCGCAAACAAAATTGTGATGTTTTACATACATCCCTTTTTGCAATTTTCAAATAGCGATTCTCAAAAAATCTCTATTTGAGAATCGCAAACGGGGATTTTCATACATATGCCCCTACATCATTAAAAAAATGAAAGGTTCTTCCTTCAGACAACAGAACTACTGTATCGAATACAGACCTAGAGTGGACTTTCTGTCTGCTCTTTGTTTACGATTCAATGGCTTCCTTGTCTATCTCAGGTCCCTGCTCCTGATTCAATGGCTTTTCTCCCTGTTCTTGCATTTGGCATGCCCCAGAAGCTTTTTGGTCTCGCCATGTTTTGATTGGATAAGTTGTATCATCTTTAAATGGTGGTATTGCATTCCAAGATGGCTGCCGTGCATTTGCACATCCGCAGTGGTCATCAAGAAAAAACATCCTAAGATTGTTGTGATGCATGGGAAGACTCACCTTCACACTATGAAAGAGACATGGTAACACTATCAATCTTTTGTGGGGCACAGAGACCACTGCTAGGCAATAAAACCTAAGGCTTTGAACCCCAAAAAAATTGCAATTTCTTGCAGCAAAAAGAACTCCAGTGGATACAGAGGTAAAGCCCCTGGATGAGATGAATGCCATTGGCAAATCCGTAAACCTGATGTGCCAATTTGACCTGTTTTGCATGTGTATATGTTTTTTTGAAATGTAAGCACAACAGTAGAAGGAGAGAGATTTGGGGAAATGTCATGACTTGCTTCTTCAAGAAATGGCGTTTTAAGTCTTTGTCAAGAAATACATTCATATTGTTGCGTAATCCGAGGACAGCCCAGCACGTGACCTGAAGCAGTATCTATGGAGTGTAATAACATAAATTACCTTTCAGAGCAGGCACATAGGTATTCGGGATTTAGGAACACACAGTTCTCTGCAGAAAAATGCTGTGGTTTCTTATCAAAGTTATTGCTTTGTTTGAAAACGAATTGCTTCGTCAAAGCACAATTTGTAAAGGGAGATATTCGACGGACACAAAACTAGTGTGCAATTCTGCATGAACGGGTTCAGTGACCAAAAGGCTGGTGACCCCGCCCCCCCCCCCTCGCCCCCCCCTCAGTCAGGTCAGCAACCATATGATTAGCATCGTTACTGCAGAGACTTTCACATGCATTTCTGGAAAACACTAAATGGAAGCGCCCACTAATAATACTCGCCTATTTTTTGACATCCAAGAGAGGGGAATAGTAAACAGTTGTGCAATTTGTACCTAATCAGGGCAACCCACCTCCTATGGAGAGAGAACTCCAGAAGCAGATTTATGAACTAGGCTATTTGTATTAGCATGCTGCTGTCCTTTGCGTGTGCTCTTCCACTCCACGGGGCGCGTGTATTCAACCATGCTGTCAGACACTGCCCTCTCCAGGACTCT
The DNA here is from genome assembly GCF_964263255.1 of Lissotriton vulgaris. NCBI lineage: Eukaryota > Metazoa > Chordata > Amphibia > Caudata > Salamandridae > Lissotriton > Lissotriton vulgaris. The sequence goes on along the minus strand of NC_141691.1, from coordinate 166,081,753 downwards.
TTATCCTCCCTACACTTTCTGTATAGTCCCTTAGGCAGGCAGTAGTGTCCACCCACCAAACTGTGGACCTGGGGGACTCTGTGCAGCAGGGCCTAGTGTGCTGATGATGCTGCAGAATGTGGTGATGTCACAGATATTCACAGACCTTGGGAAGAATGGGGACCCCTGAATGATGCCCCACCCCTAATGTCTTAGGGGCCTGCGCTATTTCCTCTACTTCTGTCTCCGGGTAAATACAATCTAAAACCTTCACAGAGAACAGGACTATACTCCCTTCCTCCTTCCTGGTGAACTAAGCACTAATATTGCATCTTTAACCAAAGTCATAAACATATTTTCATGATCTGACTCCCTCTGTGGATCAGACCACTGACCCTTCGTGTAAAACCTTCGCCCCTTAAAGTGCAGGAAAGAATGGAACTGACATGTAGACTGATCTTTAGTCCTTCTTCTATGCTTGTGAATGACTTTACTCATCTAAAGATCAAGTATAAATACAGCAATTTGTGGATTTCCAAAGTCTTCGACATTGGCCAAATAAATCTTATGAGAAAGAGGAAAAGAATGCGAAAGTAATGATCAGAGATTGTTTCAATTACAAAGTGTCTCAAGCTTTCCGGGAGAAACTTCAAGGAAAAGAAGACAACTGGACTAACTGAGGAGTATATGACTAAAAACTATGTGCATTGATGACTTGTTCTTCACTGATAGGTATTTGTAATGCTTTTTTAAAATATTTTGTTTATATATGTTTCCTCCCAAAAAAGATTTCATTATCGAAGATTAAGCAATAACTCTTCAATTCGTCAATGTTATATGAGCGTATTTTACATTGTGATTGCCAATAAAATGACATTAGAAAAGGCGCAGCCATCCTACCGTCTGGAGTTTGTTCCATCATGCAGAATGGAGGTCCCCGAACAACAACTTCCTGCATTATAATGGAGAAGCTGTACACGTCACCAGAGTAGGTGCCATGCATGGCTGCGTGGGGGTCTCGCAGCAACTCGGGGGCCGTCCAGAGTAATTCTAAAAGGAACACAGACAGCTGTAAATTCTGGGACAGAGACATTCAATGCATACACAACGAACCCCAAAGAAATAGAATGTGATAACTTAAAGCCAACCCCCAACTACTGATGTATGCTTTAACTCCTGAATTTGTGCTTCCGCAGCCCAAACCCTCTTAAAATATACTGCCCACCAGTATGGATGACAACTGATTCCTATACCTTGTAATCCTCATTGGCTTATGTGACATTCCCTATAGGCTAATTTACATACTTGTATGATTCATTGTCTCAATGTGTGTGTGATGTAAAGTACTGTGACACCCGACACTGATACCAGTACCGCTTTACAACAAATGAAATGCATATGAGAGAGGGGCTACGGAGAGATGAAGGGCACTGCTGGAGGGTGGTAGTAATGGTATAGGCGAAGAAAGAAGTCACTGGTGGGGCGCCACCGGTCCTGTCATGGCCCTATCATGGCCTTTCCGTTTTTGTTTATTTAATTAGCAGTCAGGTCATTAGGGCAACGGTGGAACATATTTTAAAGTGCATGCTAATTATATGTACTGATGTATTCAATGTTTTAAGTTTGAAGGTGATTTCAGTAATGTTTCTTACGGGAATAATGAAAGTGGAACTTGATGGTGGCTGATATGGGGCTGGCACCCAAGGTCAGCTGAGAGATAAGGTGCACAGAAGAGGGATGGTAGAAAAGTGGATAATCAGGCCTGGAAGATCTTGTATTTAAGCCTGGCCTGCTGGAATTTGAGGGTTTCTTTTAAAATGTATGAAAACGCAGTAGAAAGAGATGTCTTTATGAAGTTTTATTCACAGGAGATGTCACCAAGATCTGCACACACCAATAGCTGTTCTTCAAGTGCCAGTACCACGTTCTGACATGGATCATGAATGCATTAACATTCTAAACATTAAAGAAATATAACAAGGATAATGTAACACATCTTCCCTTCTAAAAAATATTTTTAAAAAAACATAAAATATAACTAGAACAAGAACCCAAAACAATAATTGTAGAATAGTTAGTTACAACATGTAATCATTGAGCTTGACAGGCTTTACAATAATCCTCCCAGATAATCTCCTTGAGCATGGCGAAGATGTTTTTGTTAACACAGTAGGAATAGTAAGAGAATTAGATGGCACAACATTTGGGTTGGATTTGGGTGTAGGAATATCACGGTTTCTGTTTAATCATAACTTCCTTTCCAATTCATTGCATAAAACAACGTTACACAAATTCCATTTGCGACCATCATCTAACAGAACACAATTTCCCATAACCTTCAACACCTTCTTAGGATGAGACCACTTAGAAGAACCATCCTTTGACAAACCAAAACGAGACAATCTCACAATATCACCTATATGAAAAGATCTTTCCAATTTCTTGATTCTACTGTTGTGCCTATCCACATATTTCTGTTGGTAAACATGCATTCTGTCATCTAGACTCTCTTTAAGAACAGGGCTTTTAGAAGTATTGAGCATCCAAGCAGGGGTTACTTTATTACCAGCAGAACGCCCCTTAAGAAGATGGAAAGGTGATACCAAAGTTGCAGAATGTGGAGTATTGCGATAGCTCCAAATCATATCTTTAACGGCAACTTTGCAATCGGCACCTTCAAACACGGCCAACTGTAAGCATTCCTTCAATACACGGTTGAATCTCTCAACCATACCGTTTTCTCTTGGACAATAAACTGCAGTGGTAATGCGTTTCACACCGCACAAGCGTAAATATGCTTGAAATTCATTAGCAACAAATTGTGGACCATTGTCAGTGGTGATGGTTTCAGGAAAACCCTCTCTATGGAACAATTCGTCACAAAAATTGACAATATTAGAAGCTTTGATCTCCTTCACAAACGCTACTTCAGGCCACTTACTGTAATAATCCATTAAAACGATGGCGAATTTCCCAGCAATGTTGCCAATGCTAAACGGACCACAAATGTCCATAGCTAATCTTTGCCATGGTTTGTCAGGAAACACAACAGAACTAATGTGAGATTCTTGGGAAACATGAGATTTATCACTATACGTGCATGCTGGACAATTCCTCACACGCCTTTCTACATCTTTATCCATTCCAGGCCACCAAAAATCACACCTGCACCTTCTTTTCATTCCGGACATTCCCGAATGTCCTACATGAACAAGATCAAGCAATCTATTACGTAAACTAGATGGTACCACAAGTTTATCCGCCCTCCTGACTATACCTGTTTCTATGTTATAAGATAGTTCTGGCCACACAGTTTTATATTCAGATAGCTCACAATCACTCCATGAGAAATTATTGCATGGTGAGGTTAATCGTACAATTACTTCCTTCAAAATATGGTCATCTTGAACTGCTTTTTTCCACTCTACCTCATCAATAGCACCACTACAAACCCCTTGAATGGAGGCTACTGACCATTCCTCATCTTGGTCAGATACAGAATCTTCACCACAGATAGGAAGACGGGATAATCAATCCGCATTAACATTTTTAATGCCTGGTACATACTTCATTAAGAAATCATACTCTTGTAGTTTATAAATCCACTTCGCAATTCTAGGAGTAGCTTTCCCAGCGCCTTTAGTTGAAAATATATCAACAAGGGGTTTGTGGTCAGTTCTTAATTTAAAATTTGTGCCCCACACATAATTTCTAAAATAATTTACACCCCAGAAACAAGCCAAAGCTTCCTTCTCAATAACAGAATACGATGGTTCAGCGCCCTTTAAAGTACGGGAAGCAAAAGATACTACCCATTCCGATTTGTCCTTACCCTGCATCAAAACTGCTCCTAAACCATATGCAATTCCATCAACAACAATGATGGACTTCTTGTTGGGATCAAAAGGTTTAAGTGCAACAGCATCTATTATCTCTTTTTTCACATCTTGAAAAACTGACTGACATTCAGAACTCCACACAAATTTAACACCTTTTTTCATTAGTGATCTTAAGCAAAAAACTTTGGAAGCAAAATTTTGCACAAATTTGGAATAATACTCCGCAAGCCCTAAAAAGGAGCGAAGTTGGTCTTTGTCTGACGGAGATGGAGCATTCTTTATAGCATCTAATAGATTTTTTTTCGGTTTAACACCTTGCGCAGATAGGGTATGTCCCAAATACTCAATTTCATTAGTAGCAAATTTGCATTTTTCAGCAGCAACCGTTAAACCAGCATTCTGAAGTTTAAGTAATACATCATTCAAGATTTCATTATGCATATTTTTGTCTTCCCCCCACACCAATACATCATCTTGAAAAACTAACATGTTAGGTATACCTTCAAGAACTCTAGTCATAACTCTCTGGAAGACAGCTGATGCAGAGGACAAACCAAAAGGCATTCTTAAAAATTGAAAAGCTCCCTCTGGAGTAATAAAGGACGTTAAATGACGAGACTCAGGATATAATTTTATCTGATGATAAGCATTTGACAAATCAATTGACGAAAAATATTTAGCATCTCTGACAGAGGCAACCATCTCGTTGATATTGGGTAAGGGATAGCGATCTACCCAAATATTTTTGTTTAAATCTCTTAAATCCACACACATGCGCAATTTTCCATTGGGTTTCCGTGCCAAAACCACTGGACTAAGCCAATCTGATGCTTCGATAGGTTCAATGATATTTTGTTGACATAAACGATCAAGTTCTACTTTAAGCTGAGACCTTAACACCAAGGGAACATTGCGTACTTTGTGGACAATAGGTGTACAATCTGGCTTGAGAATAATGCGATGCTCAAATTTCTTAAGACATCCTAATTTTGTACTAAATAAATCAGGAATTTTTTTGTGCCATTCTAAACTAGCATCATCTTGAGTTAGTAAAACTACATCAGATTGTTTTTTGCGCCAATTAGGAGATAATACTATTTTATCCGGATGATTGGGATCAAGAGTCATACCTAGATTCCACACTTCTTTCCATCCTAATAATGCTCTTCCTTTTTCCACAACATAAACAGTACCAGAAGTGTTCCTGTCCTTAAAAATAATTTCAGATACAAAACATCCAATAACTGGTAATTTGATACCTAAATAACCTACAGGAGTTCTTTGAGAACAAGTAAGACTAGGTTTGCCACAGGCTTCCCACATATTTTTGTCAATTATGGTATATAGTGAACAAGAATCAGCCCAAAGAATTAACATGTGACCATTGATCATGACATCACATTTGGGAGGTTGAATTTCATCATCAATATGGTTAACTTCATTCCAAATAGGCATAACTTCTATGTCAGTATCGCTATCAGAATGATTAAACTGATCAATATAGTTAACTGAATTTTTCCAAGCATTAGGATTGTCAGATCTACACATTTTCGCAAAATGACCAGTCTTGTTGCATTTGAAACATGTAACATTTGATGCAGGACACCAAGAATTTTCTGAAGTATTTCTCGCATTTCCTCACCTGAAACACATTTGTTTGTTAAAATTTTGTGACTTGCTAGAAGATGGTTTATTATATGATATAGATGTATTGTATGACATGGTATTTTTATTAGTGTTGGAAAATATTTGAGGTCTAACTCTAAAATCACGTTTCGTGTTTTGTCTATTGTCGAAAGATTTGGATTTGTTATTAACTACAGCGCACACATCATTTGATTCTTTATTATCAGTCAACTTAGAGTCCTTGCTATGTGCACAGCTTAACTCTTTAACATATCTGGAATTATTTTGAACTCTTCTAGCAATTGAAATGGTCTTGTGAAGAGAAGGATCTTTTAAATCTAATAATTTCTCTTGGATTTTGGTATTGTTGGTTCTATTAATGAATTGATCTCTTATAATCTCTTCATGTAAATCTTTAAATTTACAAGTAACTGCTAGTCTTCTTAAAACAGTAACATATTGTTCCACAGTTTCACCAGGTAACTGTGCCCTTGAAAAGAATTTATGTCTTTCTACTACTATACTTGTTTTTTTCCAAAATTTTCCTCTAAAGCCTTCAGAGAATCAAGATATTCATCTGAAGAAAATGCTTCAATTTTTGAAGAGTCAAACACAACTTCTTCATCACTAAGGTCTTCATCACCAACATCACATACTTTAGAAGTAACCTTGTTAGACTGTATGGGTAATGTTTTTAACACTTTTCTACCTTCTACACCAAGACTGTGTTTAAGTAGAGCTAATTTGCGTGAAGCTAAAAATGGCTTCCAAATATGTTTCAAAAGACTCACGCCAATTCTCCCAGTTCATAGGAGGAATGCCAGGGTCCTGTAAAAATTTAGGAGGAGCTAAAATAGTATTGGTTTCCATAGTGTTAACTGTATATTAATATGTAATATTAAGAAAAGGAAAGAGAAAAAAAAATAAACTAACAAAATAAAAGTAGTCACCGTAGTCTTATTCTTCTTGTTAGACGTTGATTTTAGGTAAAATGAAGTTAAAACCGAGTTTTAAAAGATTTGTAGTATATAAATAGTTAACTTAAATGAAGATCGTAGAGTTGCTAAGCAACGCGCCCCAGAATGCATAGCGGGTCCCAGAATGCATTGCGCGTCATCGGTGTATTTCCTGAAGCTTCCTGTATCTTGCCGTTGAAATGGAGCACAGCGCATCCACGAGCAAGGTAATCTATTCAAAAGTAAACACGTCTCGTGCCAGATTTCATAAAATGCAGAGGGTTTAATTTTCTTCACTTGGTGTTGTTAGTGCGGTAAATCTCAAAGCACTCGTTTAAATAACACGCAGCTTTCCACACGCCGCTTCCACACGCCTCTCTCAAACGCCGCCGTACCTTCGTTACTAGTAATGCTTGATAAAAACAATGTTCAACGTCTTCTTGAGATTATACGCGGCTCTTTCATAGCGTTTCTTGTACACGGGTCTTTCACAGTGTTTCTTGTACACGGGTCTTTCAGCGTTTCTTGTTGAAAAACAATACGCAAAGAGAGAGACGCATTTGAAGAAGTCAATTAATAAGATATCAATTTACTCACGGCATGAAGGTAGATGGCTTTCCCTTTTTTTTTTTGAAAGCAGGAACAAAAAAATAAAATAGAATATCACAGCACAAACAAATGATGGATCGTTTCTTCCCTCGTCGCCACTTTTAAAATGTATGAAAACGCAGTAGAAAGAGATGTCTTTATGAAGTTTTATTCACAGGAGATGTCACCAAGATCTGCACACACCAATAGCTGTTCTTCAAGTGCCAGTACCACGTTCTGACATGGATCATGAATGCATTAACATTCTAAACATTAAAGAAATATAACAAGGATAATTTAACAGTTTCCACTTAGGTTCAGACATTGCTCTTACTTTCAAATAACTCTCCACATGTTCTGTTTACACACAGAATCGATCTGTTGTATCATGGTGACTGTTTGCAAGTAGATATGATGTCATCAAGGTTGTGTAGGCTACCACAAGAAGTGACAAATTGGGCCCGCAGTGGCCCACCCAAATGCACCCTTGGCCCACCCAAATACCAATTCCTGGAGCCGTGGACTGCCTACCACAAGGGGAGAATGTGTGGGCTGTCAGTGGTGTGAGAAGAGGAACATACCTTGTGCTAGAGCCTTGTTGTGTGGAATTCGCTGCGCCTGTAACACCTCGTTGTACCCGTAGTCTGTAATTTTCAACACAAAGCGCCCATCCACCACGCAGTTACCAGACTTCAGCCTCCCGTGGGGGAACTTTCTGTGGTGGAGGTATTTCATGCCCTGCAAACAATGTTAAACACAAAAAAAATGTTTTTTTCTAGCTATGCTACAAAATGATTGTGGGGTAGTGAGGGAGGTCATGTAGCGGTAGGTATAAGTAGCATCTGTTTCTGCCCCAATCTCTTGTTTAAAGTGTGAGAGTTTGTAAGTAAATCAGGAAATATTTCTGTGACAAGGATCAAATGACAAACATTGTTTGGGGAAGGCCCTCCTCATTTAGGATGGACGTCTGACACAATGTAGACCCACTTTCCCCCTGTCTGGGACTGCTATGAAAGTATTGTGCACAAAAAGCAGGAAAAACGTAAAAATGTTCCCTTATGCTGGGAGAAAACTCACAATGTTGTGATTGGATAGTGTTAGGGCTAGGGTTTCCATTGACTGAAGGGGTCACCCCATTACTACGCCTATAAAAGTCCAGGCTTAGGGCGTCTCAGCCCGGATGTCGGGCTAAGGGCGGAGAGGACAAGGGCTGTTGCCTGTTTGAGCCGTTAGGGCGGAGAGGACAAGGGCAGTTGCCTGTTTGGGCCTGTAGGGCGGGGAGGACAAGGGCAGTTGCCAGTTTTAGCCTGTAGGGCGGAGAGGACAAGGGCAGTTACCTGTTTGAACCTGTAGGGCGGAGAGGACAAGGGCAGTTGCCTGTTTGTGCCTGTTAGGTGGAGAGAACAAGGGCAGTTGCCTGTTCAAGACTGGTCGGGATCAGGGCCAGAAATGCTGCCCATGTTCCCATTCAGTAATACCCAACCACAATTTATTTTCACTATAGATATGTACCTATGCTTTGTATAAACTTGTAAAATAATGATGTTATTTTAAAAAGAAAAAACATCTTTGGTCTACATGTACTTGTTTCCATTGTGCATCTATGTACCTCCATGTACTTGGATCTGTGTGTCTGCTACTTTTCTCCTGAAGAAGCATATTGAATGCGCTACCCTATTGCTCATCCGCTACCTCTATCAATATCTTTCATCTACATATACTTACCTCCTTTATGCATTTATATACTTTCAATGTACTTATGGAGCTATATATTTATCACTTTCTTCTAATTTGGCATTTCCAATAAACTACCCTATTTCTCAGCCTATACTTCTCTCAATATATCTTCTAGCCCAACATTCTGACTCATCTCAAACAATTTTCTACTACTCTTTCCAATGCACTACCCTATCTCTCACCCTATACATCTATCAATATTTCCTCTACATCCACTCTCTCATTTATCCCAAACCACATACCACTACTATGATCCCCAAAATAACCCTTTCTAGACTCTCTCCTACTCTATTCCTCCTTGCATCATCTGACACCTCTTTTACTATACCGATCCCCCAAAACAAACCTCTCAACTCTTCCGTCTGACTGTTTCCCTTCAAAAACAACTTTTTACTCATCCAAAAGCCTCCTCCTACTGCTATGACTTTAAAAAAGAAAAAACAGAGAAAAAATCCTTCACTCTTCTATCCCTCAATCAAAATAACAAACTAACATGTTCACTTCTCAAATTCCATATTCCACCATACTAACTCACCACTAATCCTTTTTGTGTTCCACAGTGGTGTGCTACTCGCCAATAAAACGTTTCAACACCCCATCAGGGTCACAAGAGCTATATAAATGCGAACCTCTTTCTCTCTTCTATCCCACCTACTACCCTTCTCTATCCAAAATAACTGAATAACAACTCATTCACTGAAATTACTTCATATTTCACTGGACTAATTTTCAATCACTTATCCTTTATGGTGTCCGGGGTAGGGTGCTATTTGCCAGAAAAGCACTTAAACACCCATCAGGGGTAACAGGTGCTATATAAATGCAAACCTTTCTTCCCCTTCTATCCCTCGGCTATCCTTCTCACTCCATATAATTGACTAATATCTATCACTCAAATTACTTTTATATTTCACCATACTAATTCACCACTAATCCTTCATGGGTTTCTGGAGTAGCGTGCTTCAACACCCCATCAGGTGTAACAAGCGCTTTATAAATACAAACCTTTTTTCCTCTTCTATCCTTCAGCTATTCTTCCGAATCAAAATAACTGACTAACCTATCCACCACTTAAAATATACTTGCATGTTTCACTATACTAATTCAACACTAATCTTCTATGGGTCCAAGAGTAGCGTGCTACTCGCGGAAAAAAAGAGCTTCAACGTCTGGTCAGTGGTAGTAAGCGCTATACAAATGCAATTACCATACCATACAATACAATACAATGCACCACAGAAATGTATTTCCTGAAAAAAATACCCACACTTTGGAGCAGCCCGTCATTCCTCTATTGCATGGCCACAACTCATTTTTTTCTTTTTGTTTTACCAAAGTGACTTCTATCATGGCTATAGGAGATGCTTTGCTGAAAACAAACATACACAACCATAGGTTTTTAAGGTCTGGCTAGATAGCATAGCTTTTACCAGACAATCTTTTGAGCATCACTAGAAACAGGCTTTGGCTCCGCCCACATGTTGGAAACCAGTAGTATATGTTTCGATTGGACAGAAGTTGTGTTCTTCCACAAAAAAGTGCTTGCCCTTCACACAGCTGTGATAATTTTGCTTATTTATCCAGCGACCTGAGTTTGAACTTTCAGGGGCACAAACATGACATTGTAATGCTGTAAAAGTGTCTTAGAGTACTAGATAATTTATGGTGTTTTTCTATGGCGGCAGAACAGATGTGAGGAGGGGATCCATCTACCTACATTTACCTATGTTTAGTTCTGGCTTGACAGCACAACTGCCACTTGAAATTTTAACCTGACCTTTTAACCTACACCAATACTACTGCACAGTTCTCTGCTTCCAAACAAATACGTATTAATTCCCATGCTATTTACTTTAATGCTTCACATTACCATACAGCATTATTTTAAAGCCAGACCTATTGGAATTATCCATGCTTTTCTATAGATCTGGCAGGTCTTGTGAGAATATATGATCCATTATCACTTTTAAACTATAATATTTCCATAGCAGCATGTTACCGCAAAATATAGTTACATTTATCAGAGATCCAGACAGCCTCCTGTGCCAGCCGCTCCTTTCATCTAGACTGCATCACAGGATCCCCAGGAGACTTTATGGTGGGTTGGTACAACAAGGGTCTGTTTTGCTACTGCAGAGGAATACTGCTGCCAGGTGCAGTGGCAAACCCTTTAGGAAATATATAGCGCTCGAATAAAGGAGTTCAGAATTGCATGTGCCAGGAAAGACCATGCAAATGTTGCTGCATACGGCTGGTCAAGTGCGCTATGTTCGCTGGACAAAATGGCAGTCATGGCTGCTTCCCATACTACGTGGTAGGGTTTGATCCCTTTGCACATATGTTTTACCTGTAATATTGACCTAACTGATTGTTCTTCTCCCCTCTTATTTGTACTACTGCATTGACCTACCTTGCCTTACCTTATCCTCCATACTATGTTCCCTAGTGTACCCACTCTTCCACTCATTTTTACCTGTGTAAAGTGCTCTGTTATCTGCAAAGATCTTGTTTGCGCTATATAAAACTTTTAAAATAAAAAATAAAATAAATAAAAGTGTGGGGATAGCGTGGGGCACTGCGCCTCACTGCTCCACTGCTCCCGGCACTGCAGTTCCCCAGAGCTCATGAGCCACGCAGTCCTGGTGCTTCTCTCATGCTACTACTCCCAGCATGAGAGAAGTGCTGGGATTGGGCAGAGCAAGGACTGTGAGCCTGAGCTCTTGAGCCCTGCAGATATCTCCAAGGAATAGCTCTGGGATATCCAAGTGGCCATGTCGGTTTGGCTGACAAACCAACATGTGCACTTTCAGTGCCTACAACTTCTCTTCCCCCTGCTGGTGACGATGCGACCGGGGCCTGTCCTGCCTCAGACTTGACAGACTCAGCACACTCGGCTAAGTCAATCAAAAATAAAATGATAATAAAAGTGTTTTATTATATTTTTATTTTTCATTTTCTTTCTTTAAGAAGTGGGGCAATGCACCTTCGCCCTAGCGGAGGAGCCGCCCCTGCAAAATGGGTGTTGTATTAGAAAATGTACATGGCTACTTTGGGTTCTCATTCCAGCTTGTTTGAATATTACAGCACTGAATTCTATTTATTTATGTTTTGAAGAAATCTGACATGTCGACGTGGGATGTACGTCGTTACCACGCATGCTTTTACAACGCATGCCTTTATGACGCAACTTTTACAACGCAAGTCATTACAACTGCGTTGGGGGGCGCTGGATAGTGAATAGTTTAATTTACTATTCCAACTCCAGTCCCCGTGGATAGTAGGGAAGGTGTTGGATAGTAAATGAAAACCATTCCCTATCCTAGAGCGCTCCCCAGCGCAAGTGGTTGTAATGACTTGCGTTGCAATGGTTGCGTCGTAAAGGTACTTTGTTGTAAAAGTTGCATTGTAAACGCTGTTCCCCGTCGACGTGTAGTCGCTTCCTCCAGCCTCTTTCTCCATTTTTCTGCAAATTGGTCCAAGCTTTGTCAAAGATTTTTGTAGCCCACATGTTCTTGCCCTTGGCTAATTTAATCACTTTTGCATGAATTTTCAAACAAACATGCATTAAAGCTCCCAATACACAGCTTACCTTAATTAGGTCTAGAAGAAGGGAAGATTTGAACATCCAGTCTAACTTGACGTCGTCATTTCTCAGAAGGTCCTGCAGGCTTCCTCGCGAGCAAAACTCAGTCACAATGGCAAAGACCCCGCAGTCATGGAAGAAGCCCAAGAAGGAATTGACATTCTCATGGCGCATGTCCTTCATCTGTGGAGCAATAAGAAGGAAAACTGGGAGTTTGAAACATGCTTGTAGAAGAGGATGCAGCAGTGATGCTCTCAACTCAAGTTAAACCATTCTGGTTCAAAGTTTCAGACTGCCATTTTATTAAAAGAATGTGTCATTTGAAAGGTATGTTTATAGTACACAGGGCAAGCACACCCACTTGTAGGCATTCACAATGTTACAATGTTACCATTTAGAGGATGTATTTTCATTTTTTATTTATTATTATTTATAATTTATTATTATTATTTATTTATCCTAATTATTTGGGGATCTAACACTGCACACGTTAAATACTGGTCCTGTTGGGTGAAATAATTATTGAGTCCAATATTAATCCACATACCGAATTATGCATCTTTGAATGGAGGACAGTGCCATAATACAGCAGAATGTCCTGTCCAAGCAGCCAGGTTTGGACTGTTTCCCCCATAAATCCCACAAGGGTTTACATAGTGCAAGTATTGTGGGAGAGAAGTGCTGCTTTTTCTTATGTGCGCTCTGAAAATGGTTACTTTGACAGGTTTACATGCATGTGAACTTAAGGGTATGAATGTAGGCCTGAAGCCATGCTTTTTCCTGGTCAGCCTAGTGGACTGCATAATATGTGCTGCAGTTCAGAGGTGACATTTAACTTTGTAGGTTATTGGTGCGTTTTCCTACACCATATTCTCCAGGCCTTACTGAAAAGTTGGAGGGGTTTGAGCTCATACGCTTGGGACTGGGCAACATTGCCTCAGTGTGCAAAGTTAAACATCCATTAATAGCTATCAGCAAAATATGGGGATTGCCATGCATGAGGGGCATGTTCAAACACAAACAATACTATATACCATAACTCCCTTACTGTAGACCATACCATAACATACACATACTAAATCCTACCCTACTATACCATTGATACCCTCCAATGATGTGCAAATCTTCAGCAACAGTGAATTTTCTAGCCCTTTTAGGGACTTAGAAAACAATGTCTTCCTCACAGAGATCCAGAAGTGCAGGACATATTAATCAGTGACTTATAAGAGATCAATATTGAGCCATGAAAAATAATCATGTTGGGGGACTTTAATATTCAATTTAAAACCCCAGCCCATCCTTTCACTAGTAATTTTAACAAGACATTTGACTGGTTTAATTTGGTTATGATCACCTTCCACCCACCTCATCTCAAGGATCATGCACTAGATGTAGCTTCTTTGTCACCCATTTCTCTTGTCCCTACTACTATTCAATGGGTAAATCAATTAATCCTCCCTTTGATATGTTGGCTCCAAATGGTACCTAACAATTGTTTGTCAGAGTAGACAAAGTTACTCTCGAATGCAGTGAGTTGAGAGATGATGGAGCAGGGCTTTGAGAAAATAAAACCTGCTCAATCGACTCCTCAGTAACATTTACTAACAGTATGCTATGAAAATAACGTGCACAAAATACGAACATATGAGAAAATGATTTGCGCATACGTGCACTAATGCTTGGACTAATGCATAAAAGTCTAGGCTGCATTTGATTCTGCTTTTAGAATAAAATAAAATAATGCTGCTTTTGCATATTAATGCTCTTGCTAGAAATATAATATGGGTTCGTGCAATGGTGGGTGGTAAACAATGAGAAGTACATTTTGTGAAATTAATAATATCTGTGTTTTGTTCATTGTAGTGAAACAAATATGGGCCTACATTTCTGCGTGGCAGTAGTGGGTTAAAAGAAAATGAATAAGAATAAATAAACCAAAGGAGGAGCTATGACGGCAAACAAGATGGCTGCTTAGGTTCCCGGCTCCGCCGATCTCCGTATTCCGCCGCAAGATCCTGTACAATATCCTGACCTTACGCCCAGCCCCTGCTTGTATGAAGTGTTCCTCACTTCGATGGCGAAATCCCGACGTTTTTATCGGCTGATTTAACGAACTTACACCAAGTTGAAGATTGTGGCCTGTTCTGGCGGTGAAGCCGGGGCCTCGAGTATCTGCAAGGCCGGGCTGCAGTGCAACAACATCAGCTGGGGACCTTGGCAGGGTCTGGTCGATCGCAGTGGAGACTTTATTTATGCCCGAATTTGGTGGCGATTGTTTTCCTTTCCCAGCATCAAGAGAGGGGTGACCTGCTTGCTGACTGGGGGTGGGGATCCCCGTTCCGCGGACCCGACATAGATTCATGCCAGGGCTCGGCGGGTCAGGACCCCGGCCTGCGGTGTTCCGCCGGGTTACCGCGGCTGTGGATAACGACGGGTCACCGTCCACGCTTGCCCTCTTGTGAACCTATTCGCTCCCCCCGAAAATGCCAGTATCACCCGGGGAGCTGATCGTGACTGGTACCGAACTTGATAATATGGATCGAACGACATCTGGGCTACCGTTAAGGTCAATACTGTCAGAACTTTGGTCATTTCACTCGCAAATGGATGTGTCCTTGACTAAAATGGATGCTTGCTTACCTGGGATTCTGCTTGAGGTACCGGACCCTGCCCTACGGTTGAGTCAGCAATCTACAGTCATTCAAGCAGCGGCCATTTTGACTTTGTGCGAGGACCCCGTGAGGGAACGGGTATGGAAGCGAATATCGGAACCAACGGATGGCGCTCTGGAAGAATGTGTCCCCAAGGCCGTGAGTGTGTCACTGTACCTTACATCACCATTGACTTTAGAAGTATCGTGTAGCGTCCCCCCCCCCCGGAGACCTGTGCTATAGACTCTCCCCATATCATGTGGTGGTCTTTCCCTCCTTTGGAGATTCCACGATCCCGGGGCAGGAATCATCGTGACGGTACAGCGAGGGAAAGGAAACTTTCAGTGCTTGAACTTTGCGTAGAGTTACCAGCTACAAGTGGTAATGGATTGACTTTCGATGGCTTTCTTCTCATTTATGGCTTGTATGTGTGCTCATGGGTCTCACTGGGGAGGGTTTGTGTGCTGATTCGGAAGGGTCAGGGTTAAGTCCATTGCATCGGGACGACTTGGAACTACTGTTATTAACGCTTGAACTGCAACTGTCTGATTAAAGAGCCTGGGCGGTGTATCACGGTACCCCCTGTGGTCCTTTGTAAGAGTAGCTCTACATCCGTCCTTTGCGACAGGGGGGATCTGTGTTAGGCGGGGGACTAAGGGGTCGGGAACATCGTATGACTATGCCCTCCTCCATTCTTCTTTTTCCTTCCTTTAGGGTTTAGGTTAATGGGGCGACAGGCACGCTGCTAGTGGGGTTAGGCTATAGCCACCGGCAGGGGTGCAGGGTGGGGTGTTGGAGGTTTTTTATTTTATTTTGCCTTTCTTATTTTCTATGGCCTTTTTCTTCTCCCTTCCCTTTATTCCTTTAGGATCAGTATGGTTTGTGCTCTATTTTGACTCATTGAGACCTGGTATTTAGTGCCCTTGCTTTTTACGTTAAGTCAAACTTTTGGGTGGGCAGGCCCTGAGAACTGGTGTCCAAGGAAATGTATATTGCTCTGTTGTTTCCTCTTAATCGTAGTCTTAATGCCAGAGTCCCATGAATGGCTGTTTTTATCTGCATATCCTGTTTTCTTAGCCTGTCCCCCGTATCCTATTGTTAGATTGTATGGCACCTGATCCGCTCATTTAAATAATATAAAATGAAACCTTTATTATATCCTGTAATTTATCAAAGCGTTCCAGTAGAAGATCCATCCTGAATCGCTGCCGGACCTCAGGGTTGTCGGCTGAGGAGCTGTGTTATATTTTGATACATCAGGTCTCACTTCTGTTTAGCGGCCGGCCCCTGCGGTTGTAGGCCCGTACTTGTACCTTATGAATGCTGCAATAAAGTTTAAAAAAAAAAAAGAAGAAATAAACCGAAAATCGAGCTCTGACAGAGAATGGAGAAGGCAAAAGGCTGATAAACTTCGCAGAGCCATTGTATGTCTGCCAAGTAATGGAAGGATGGCCGTTAGAACGAGAGGAAATGTACACACTTCTTCAGCAGAAGCGGCAATGTTGAACAATGAAACTGTAGCGATTTGTAACATGTTGCTTACATAAGGAAATGTGTATTTGAAAAGTCGTGGTTAACGTAATGTGAAATATATTGAACAAAGAATGCTATGAAAATATGAACTTGACTATGGTGGTATGATAGAACACCCCCCAAATCAGCCAATGAGAGATTGAGTTTCTGAAAATGTTTCAACAAATGTGGGTGGGACATGTAGGTTTTAGGGGATAATTGAGGTGCTCTGGGGGTGTGGTTTGGATGGCGCTATTGGGAAGAAACTTAGAGGGAGATCGTCGCTGTCCGTCGGTTTGCTGAGGCCTTCCTGTTTCCTGTTCCAATCCTGTAACCAGTATCCTGATAATCTTTGTACCCTGAATCTTTCTCGGGGGATCCCCTACTATCCGCATGCTTTTTGCTTAGGTTAGTATTAGCTAAATGATCCATACTTTGCATTATCATTTGCAAATTTATTTATGTCTCCGAATGTTTTATCTCTTTACCTATCCACTCCTTCATTTGCATATGTTCAATTGATATGAGTTTGACACTGTTTGCATTTATTATTGTCTTTTCTCTCTCTCTGTGATTGATCTTTTGTTTGCTTTGTAACCTGTACATGATGAGCTTTTACCTTTCACATTATTTTGCGATAAACATTGTTAAACTTACATGGAGTTTGTGATTATTTAAAAAGATAGATAGATAGATAGATAGATAGATAGATAGATAGATAGATAGATAGATAGATAGATAGATAGATAGATAGATAGATAGATAGATAGATAGATAGATAGATAGATAGATAGATAGATAGATAAATATTGCCATCAACTTCTCAACTTTAGGTCCATCAACCAGAGGAAAGAAGTTGATAAACAGGCTTAGTTATGTATTTAGTGAGAGAGTCTGCATTATAAGAACAGATCACCAGCGTCAACAGGGATTTATGTTTGGGTAAATGAGTATTGGGCCCGTGAGATATGAGTTGCTGATTGATTATCGATCCCTGATTGGTACTGGACCCGTTTTTGGAGCAGAGGACGGTTAATTATTGATTAGTTTGGTAATAATTATCGATTATTGATTATTTATTTTCCTAACATGAAAGGTTAGTGTTTTGTTATATGTTGCCTAGAATTGCGGGTATGGAGAAACCGGAGACCCCGGGATAATGTTATTTAAGCCTGAAGAGGGAGAAGAATAGTGTGGCTAAGGTATCACACTGCAGAGGCACTTTGTCTGTTGTCACAATATTGAACGCGAAAGGCTGTTAGTATTATATTTAGGAAGTATTCGTATGGGAGTAGATTTTGCTTGAAATAGTGAAGGGCCCACTACCGAAACACTGGCCTTACATCCCCAAAGGAGTGCCAAGACCTCTTTACATGTAAAAGTCCTCTTTCGAAACTTTGGCTACTATCCCTAGAGGAGTACCAAGTCCTCCTGTAGCTTGATTGTGTGTAGAATAGCGCTGGTCGTTATTTTACTTGAAGGGAAAGAATCTCCCTTTTTGAAGTGAAGACTATCTCTTTATTTAGAGGAACACACAAGGTAGCAATATTTAATGTTGTTTTCTAACAAGTTTCAGTTGAGAAAAACTTAGAAATATATTGCTGTAATATTTTGTACAGGGAGGGTCAGTAGCTGGAGCGATACTGACATCAGAATGACTGAGCTGGCATTGGTCAGACAGCGGATGCTTAGAGAGTTGTGATTGGTTGATAAGCAGTGAGGTGCACTGGTATTGGTTGAGGTGCAGATTACATAGTAGTGTTCTGATTGGTCGGTTTGTGTGAGTCGCGCTGGCATTGGTCGACTGTTATCAAACAGGATTAGCAGAGGAACAAAGAGTTTGTTGTTAGTTTACTGAATTATATTTAAGTGAGAAGAGCCGGAAAAATGACCCTGATTAATAAGAGAAAGGGTTTCTTTAAAAAGGACAAACCAATAGTGACTAGGGAGGGAATTCCCATTACACCTCCAAGAACTCCTGCTTCTTTTATGATGTTGGAATGTGGTTACCATACATGTACTTGGTTAGAGAATTGGAGGAAATACAAAGAAGGTGATGGTGTCTTAGCCTTTCCAGAGAATGGTACATGTATGTAATGGTTTTACAGAATCTGATAGGATGAATGAATTCTTTAGAACCAAGACCTAGACCTACTCAGTATGAAGCGCTTGAGGAATGGGAATATGAGGCATACGAGCAAGAGAAGTATAGGGGTTAAATAAGATACAGAAATATAATGACTAGATATCCTTTTTAAAGTTGGGAAGAAAGAGTGAAAAGATGGAGGAAAGCTGTGGTAACGGAAGGCTTGTATCCAGTTTTAGTTGCTGAAGAAACAGTTGGAGGCAAATGTAAAGAGAAAAAGAAAAATGTAGAGACACCAGGATTACATTTTGACCCGAGTGAATCTGATGATGAGTTGTTAGATGATATCCTGATTAAAAGATCTCTGCCACATCAAGAAAACTCAATTGAGACGTTCCCAAATGAAATGAAAAGGGTTCTTGTAGAGCGCATGGCTACCTAGAAGTGTCTGAGCGCTGATCAATTATAAGACAGGTAACCAAACCTAAGGGAAGAGCCAAGTCTTCAGGTGCCTTCGGAAGACAAGATGGTTGGGTTCTCTACGGAGGTGCAGTGGAAGAGAGTTCCAAAGCTTGGGAGCATTGTACGAGAAGAGCCTGATTCTAGGAACCGTAGCTAGATTGAGTGATTCTGAACGAAGGTTTCTGGGGGCTTTATTTGGACGAATCAGAGTTTTGATGATGGTAGGGCTATTTCTTTCTAGAGATTTATGGGCAATACATAAGGCCTTAAAATGGACTCTTTCTTGAACCGGGAGCCAGTCAAGGGCGCGGATAACAGGTTTTGCAGAGCAATAGTGGCTGGTACCAGTCAGTAATCTTGCTGCCGCATTCTGGAGGATCTGAAGCCTCGTAATCATTGCCTTCGGTGACCCCAGATAGAGGGTGTTTCCGAAATCAATCCTGGAGAGGATCAGGGCCTGAACCAAGATCTTTTTAGCTAGAAACAGAAGTAGAGGAAGTACTTTCCGAATCATTTTCAGCAAACCATAACAGGTTTTTCAGGCTTGAGTTTTGAAGTAAAGATCTTGGTCTAGCCATATTCCGAGACTTTTTATTTGTGGTTTGGGGACCGGGGCAGGACCCATCCAAGCTGGCCTAAGCGAGTTAATATTAAGGCTGAAAGGATTACCCAGCAGCATCAACTCAGTTTTGTCGCCATTGAGCTTCAGGTGGGAAAGGCTCATCCATTTGGCTACTTCCTCTAAACAGGAGTGGAGATCGGTAGGCGACTGGTTGGGTTGATTCAATGCAACGACCAGTTGTGTGTCATCGGTGTGAGAAGGTGGCCTGATATGCAGTGCTCACTATTCTAGTGAACACTATGTATCAGTCCAGCAACCCTTATTGATGATTGGTTGTAAGTCAACCTTATAGACCAGCTATCCTAGTAGCATGGATACGAGCAGTCTAAGGCTAAAGACTCGAGAGGGCGTGTTAAGCCAGCTGTTATACCACACATATACCCCTTGAACACCCAGTGAAAGGACACCACACAAGTGTTATGAAAATAAACAAGATATTTATTAAGAATCACAACAGCCCTGTACTCTTTATGAGGACAGGGTACTTAGCACAAAACAAAACTTTTACGAAAATACTTAAGTTAGCACAGTATATACAAATGCCCGAGGGGCACGGAAAACCATATACTCTGAAAGTGGAATGCGAAATTACTAGCAGGTAAGTACAGTACTAATAGGCTTAGGAATCGCTAGGACTTGACTATAGAATCTTCAGATTACTTCTAGGAGGCCTAGGGGACTCGGGTGCAGAGTGTGCACTCTCACACGTGATGCGGGACAAAGTCTATGGTAGCTAGCAATGACAAAGTTAGTGTTCTCGGGCGAACACAACCTGGTAGGAGGAAAACGAAAGTGGATTCGGACCCTTGGATAGTGAGGCTATGCTGGGGCACCGAAATGCCGAAGTTACCTAGCCCATGGGCTGCAGCTGCATAGGTCTCAAAAGACGTCGGGAATCCTCGTAGACGGACCAGGAGCCTGGAAGGAAGATGCTGGCAGGCGACCAGTGAAGAGAGTTCGAGTTGATCCAAGCCTGGATCTTGAAGAGAGATGACACCTGAAAGCAGAGGGGACCAAGTTCGAGACTACTAGCCAGTAGTCAGGTGGCACCAGGAGGGCACCGGATGGTAGTCACCTCGACTAGGTGAGTGGGTGACGCTGTGCTCGCAGATCTCACGGACCAGGAGGCGTTGTCGGCGACCAGGATGGAGGAGCGAGCTGTCCCACGATGGATGAAGCTGTCGGCGTCGCTGGACCCAGGATTGGGCAACAAAGCCTTGGCAAATTCAAGCCAACTCGGTGGACTCAAAATGGCGTCTGGAGTGGACCAGGAGGGTCCGGGGTGCTTCTCTGTTGCAAGGAAGCAAGGGCCAGTCTGGAGCAACCAGACCAGCAGCAGTGATGTCGTCGGGCGTCGTGAAGAAGGCCACAAGCCAGCCGGCTAGTAGCCACACAACGCGGTGAGCAGGCAAAAGCAGAAGGGCCCCACGCAGATCGTGGAGATGCTGGAGGGCTGATCTTCGGTGCTGGAGCTGCTCAGGGTGGGGGCTTCTCGGACCCCAAAGCACTCACCAGTGGAGCACACGGTGGGCTTGTTGCAAAGAAGTCGTGCAGTCTTGGCGATCGTCGGTCCCTCGAGGTCTCGTCGCACTCACAGTTCTCAGCTTGGCTGTAGAGGTGAGTAGAGGTCAGAGGTGCCAGGGAAGCCGGGTCTCGTCGAGCTGGGCAGTCGGATTCCGGAGGAAGGACTTGCAGCAGACCGCAGTGTTCTTAGGATGGTGCCCGCTTGATGCAGGGTGACTACTCCTTAGCCACAAGGGAGAATCTTGAAGAAGAAATCTTGATGTCCTTTCGCAGAAAGTCGTGTCTTGATTCCAAAGATGATCTAATTTGAACAGGGGGCCCGCTCCTATCTTTATACTAAAAAAGGGGGCTGACCCGGTGACTAGGTCCTGCCTATGGGTGGGACTAGGAGGGGGGTGGTTACACCCCTCTCCCATGCCGGACTTTCCCCAGGCCAGGGGCTGGTGTGCCCCTGGAACTGGTTCTGACCAGCCTATGCGTAGTGAGCACCGGGGTGCCACTCAGCAGTCACCTTCCTGTAAAGCCCTGCCTACCCAGGATACACAAAACCCTGTCTGGGACGTGCTAGCACCGCCCTCGACAGGAAACCCTTTGTCCAGGCTCCCCTCGCTGGAAGGACTCCCAGCTGCAGGGGGTCAGACTCGTGTCTGTGGTGGCAGCATCCATTTTGTGGAGCTGAGGCTTCGTTTAACTTTAACCGGGGTTCACAGTTACATACATGTCGTGTCCCTCTAGAAGGGTGGAATGCTAACCCCGTCGCCAGAATTGGCGAGGGGTTAGTATTCCAATTTGTATGACACCTTACTCGACATGTTTTGATAAAGCAATACCAAAGTTAGCATTTAACCGCGAGGATTATAATGCACTTAAGAGTATATGGTATGCGTTATCATGGAACAGCTATCAGGACTTGGTTCCGCAAGCTGCAGACAGGCTCAGCTCATGCCAGAGCACCATCTCACACGATTCCAAGCACTCTGCCTTCAGGATTGTCAAGGCCTGCCATAGGAGTGACTGATAGGAATCTGTGTGTCCATTTTTAGGGTTAGATATAGGTATACTATATCTACAGCAAAGGGTGATTACACGACTTTGCCCCAGCTGTCATGCAGCCAGTTGTGTCAAATTTAGGAGGCCAGCCAGGGGTGGCATAATACATGCTTCAGCCCCTGGTAGGCCCTGGGTACATCTATGCCCTGAGTTACAGGGTCTGATAAGGTGGCCCAGTACCAATTGGAAATGTACCTAAGGTACATGGAATCCATTTTACAGAGAGAGCAGTAGGCCTGGGGTCCTGATTGGCAGGGTCCCAGGTCGACTATGTCAAAAACCAGCTAAAACACAGGGCAAAAAGTTGGGGGCAACCATAGTCAGGAGGTACCTTCCTACACAACCCCCCCCAAACGAAAGGAGATAAGGCTATCCTTGTCCAGGTAAGCCTCTATTACCTAAGTGGCCATATAAGGAAGGACCAGCTCTGGCTTGGTTTCCCCCTGTGTCATGGTCCACTAGGCAACCCCTCACCCTAAGGGTGTCTGAGGGTCTCCACCATAGGGAATCTCTGTCTCTGGTGTGTCTTGGGAAAGAAAAAGGCTGATGCTGGGATGGAGTGCTGAAGTGAGGCTCCTCTACCTTTGGGCTCAACTTCCTCCAATCACCATCCATCATGTGTGCCTTCCTTTCTTTAGCTGAGATGCACTGAGCTCTCAGGGTCAGCCTCTGGCTACCTAAAGCTGGAGGCTGAGTCCCTCTGTTTGGCTTACTGGAGGGACAGGTCAGGTCTGGGGTTTTAAGGCCCCATGTTTGGCTGTGCCCAACAGTGTCCAGCTGTGGGAGGTCCCTAACTACTTTTAAGGGGGATCCCTCAGGAGTCTGATTTCTTTTCACTTGGCTAGGTTTACCAGCTTCAGTGATCCTAATCTGCTGATTAAGGAGTTCTTTTGGACAGGGGGCCCTTTGGGGTCCACCACTGGCCTCCCTGACCTCTTCAGCCCTGGGCTGACTGAGGCAGGGTAGAGAGGGGCAGGTTACCTGCTCCAGACTGGGTCCCACCTTGGAAGGGTCCACTGACATCAGGGGCTCTGCCAGGCTAGGCCTGACTACCTCTGGGGCAGTTCCTACACAAGGGGTCAGATCAGTTCCCTGAGGAGGCTGATCCTTGCCTAAAGTCTGGTGGGAGGGAGATCTCTCTTCCTCCTCAATGCTCTCTGTCTGAGTGGAGTGATCCATTGTTTCAGGCTTCACAACACTATCATCTGTTTGAGTAGAGGTTGAGACCATTACAGCCTTGCCAACCTTTTCAGGAGGGCACTCAGTTTGTGTTTGGGCTGTGACTGTCACAGCCCTCCTATCCTGTTCAGGAAAGTCTGTCTGAGGCTGGGCAGTGGCTACCACTGCTCTTCCAACCTTTTTCAGGGAGGAATGGTGCTTGGAGTGGGGCTGTAGCTATTACTGCCCCACTAACCTGTCTGGGTAGGCCTATCATTCTGGTGTGAGTTTATTGCTCCACCTCAGCCCATGCTGAGATTTCCAGGTCATTCCCCAGTAAGCAATCTACAGGTAGGGTGTCTGTCACTGCCATTCTCATGGGCCCTGTGACATTACCCCAGCTGAGCTCAATTACTGCCATGGGATGCCTTCTTTTCACTCCATGAACGTCTGTCACCTGATAAGTGAAACCAGGGGTCAGTTGAGCAGAGGGGACCAGATGGTCAATCACCATGGTGATGCTGGCCCCTGTGTCTCTGTATGCCTCAACTTTCTGACCATTGATAAGGGGCTCCTGTCTATACTTTCCCAAAATGTGGGAACCAGTAGTGAAGTTGGCAAACCCCAAGCCAGTCTCACAGACAAGAGTGTTGTTAGGGGACCTGGCTAGGCCATAGTCCTCCTGGTTTCCCAAAGTAATGCCCACCACATTCTTGGGGGCACTCCCACCACCTGGGGGATTACCACCAGTGGTAACAGGAGGCTTGGGAGTATTACTTGGGGGTATATTTCCCTTATTGCTATTTTTAGGGCAACTGACATCACTTTTGTAATGGCCCACCTGTTTACAGGTATGGCAATAAGGTTTCTTTTGGGTTTTGGGAGAAGTAGGGGTCCCACCCTTGTCAGAGGATTTTTGGGGCCCTGTGGTTTGATCAGCAGATTTATTCCCACCCTTCTCTTGAGGCTTGGTTGATTCCTTCTTTTGGTCACCACCCTGGTTCTTAGGCCTGACCCTGGTTCTGACCCATTTGTCTGCCCTCTTACCCAATTCCTGTGGAGAGGTCAGATCAGAGTCTACCAGGTGCTGGTGTAATAACTGGTTCTGACAATTACTTAAGATTTGCTCCCTCATAATTAGATTGTACAATCCTTTAAAATCAGTAACCTTACTACCCAGTAGCCAGCCTTCAAAAGCCTTAGTGGCACAATCAACAAAGTCAGTCCAATCCTGAGACTGAGTTTTCTGGGTGTCTCTGAACAGCATCCTGTACTGCTCAGTGGTTAAACCAAACCCATCAACCAGTGTATTCTTCAGGACTTGGTAATTGTTAGCATCCTCAACTCTAGTAGTGAGGAGCTTATCTCTACCTTTACCTTCAAAGGAGAGCCACAAGATAGCTGCCCACTGACTTTGGGGAACACCCTGCACAGTGCAGGCCCTCTCCAAAGCAGTTATCCATTTGTGGATGTCATCCCCTTGTTTAAAGGGGGGCACTATCTTATTCAGGCGCTTTGTATCAAAACTCCTTTCCCATTTGCTAGGTACATTGCTTCCACCAGTGGGGACTACCCCACTTAACTGTTGCTCTCTAGCAAAGGCAAGCCTCTCTTTGGCCAGGGCAAGTTCTTCCCTTTCAATCCTCAGATTGGCTGCCCTTTCTTTAGCTTCATACATTCTCCTCTGAGGGGAAGTCATCCTCCTCACAGCAGAGTTCTGAGAGCCATTGGTTTGAATGGATCTGCCAGAGCCTCTTGATAGAGACCTAACTCGTCCATTCCCAATGTTAAGCTGGCCTGAGAGGGGTCCCAGGGGTCCCCTAGTACCATTCTCATGCCTGCTTAAGTTGGACCTGGTTAGTCTGCTGACTTCTACCTGTCCCTTGTCTGCCTCATCCCCTGATAACTCATCCTCATCCTCAGCATCATCTGCCTCCTGGAGGGGATGGTCATGGTTATCAAAGGGACCCTGTAAGGAGGGCATACTCCCATCTGGATTAGAAGGATCTGTGTTAGCAGCCTTCTTAGCATCATAAGTCTCTAAGAGACCAATCAGAAATGGGATTGTGGGGTTAGACCCCTGTCTCAACTTCCTGGAGGTACACACTTGTCTCATCTCCTGGAAGCTAAGAGCAGCATATCTGGAAGTGACCTGTGGAGGGTCCACTGACACAAGGGGAGACTCAGAGTTTCCTCCTTTGTCTGACATGCTGATTCTAGTGTGGTGTAAGTGATGCACCTACCTACACTATGTGTTTGCCTACTGATCCCTTGCTAAGAGTTGCAGCCAAGGGGTGCTAAGCCTTGAGGAGCTGCAACAGCTGGTTAAGTAGAACTCAGAGTATTCTAAGCTAAGTTATATGTACCTAAAAGTACTTATGTGATCTTTCAACAAGATATTCTTAGGATACGTGTGGTAAAACAACAGCAAGCTCAAATCCCAACCGCTGCTCACCAATGTGAGAAGGTGGCCTGATATGCAGTGCTCACTATTCTAGTGAACACTATGTATCAGTCCAGCAACCCTTATTGATGATTGGTTGTAAGTCAACCTTATAGACCAGCTATCCTAGTAGCATGGATACGAGCAGTCTAAGGCTAAAGACTCGAGAGGGCGTGTTAAGCCAGCTGTTATACCACACATATACCCCTTGAACACCCAGTGAAAGGACACCACACAAGTGTTATGAAAATAAACAAGATATTTATTAAGAATCACAACAGCCCTGTACTCTTTATGAGGACAGGGTACTTAGCACAAAACAAAACTTTTACGAAAATACTTAAGTTAGCACAGTATATACAAATGCCCGAGGGGCACGGAAAACCATATACTCTGAAAGTGGAATGCGAAATTACTAGCAGGTAAGTACAGTACTAATAGGCTTAGGAATCGCTAGGACTTGACTATAGAATCTTCAGATTACTTCTAGGAGGCCTAGGAGACTCGGGTGCAGAGTGTGCAGTCTCACGCATGATGCGGGACAAAGTCTATGGTAGCTAGTAATGACAAAGTTAGTGTTCTCGGGCGAACCCGGCCTGGTAGGAGGAAAACGAAAGTGGATTCGGACCCTTGGATAGTGAGGCTATGCTGGGGCACCAAAATGCCGAAGTTACCTAGCCCAGGGGCTGCAGCTGCATAGGTCTCAAAAGACGTCGGGAATCCTCGTAGACGGACCAGGAGCCTGGAAGGAAGATGCTGGCAGGCGACCAGTGAAGAGAGTTCGAGTTGATCCAAGCCTGGATCTTGAAGAGAGATGACACCTGAAAGCAGAGGGGACCAAGTTCGAGACTACTAGCCAGTAGTCAGGTGGCACCAGGAGGGCACCGGATGGTAGTCACCTCGACTAGGTGAGTGGGTGACGCTGTGCTCGCAGATCTCACGGACCAGGAGGCGTTGTCGGCGACCAGGATGGAGGAGCGAGCTGTCCCACGATGGATGAAGCTGTCGGCATCGCTGGACCCAGGATTGGGCAACAAAGCCTTGGCAAATTCAAGCCCACGCGGTGGACTCAAAATGGCGTCTGGAGTGGACCAGGAGGGTCCGGGGTGCTTCTCTGTTGCAAGGAAGCAAGGGCCAGTCTGGAGCAACCAGACCAGCAGCAGTGATGTCGTCGGGCGTCGTGAAGAAGGCCACAAGCCAGCCGGCTAGTAGCCCACAACGCGGTGAGCAGGCAAAAGCAGAAGGGCCCCACGCAGATCGTGGAGATGCTGGAGGGCTGATCTTCGGTGCTGGAGCTGCTCAGGGTGGGGGCTTCTCGGACCCCAAAGCACTCACCAGTGGAGCACACGGTGGGCTTGTTGCAAAGAAGTCGTGCAGTCTTGGCGATCGTCGGTCCCTCGAGGTCTCGTCGCACTCACAGTTCTCAGCTTGGCTGTAGAGGTGAGTAGAGGTCAGAGGTGCCAGGGAAGCCGGGTCTCGTCGAGCTGGGCAGTCGGATTCCGGAGGAAGGACTTGCAGCAGACCGCAGTGTTCTTAGGATGGTGCCCGCTTGATGCAGGGTGACTACTCCTTAGCCACAAGGGAGAATCTTGAAGAAGAAATCTTGATGTCCTTTCGCAGAAAGTCGTGTCTTGATTCCAAAGATGATCTAATTTGAACAGGGGGCCCGCTCCTATCTTTATACTAAAAAAGGGGGCTGACCCGGTGACTAGGTCCCGCCTATGGGTGGGACTAGGAGGGGGGTGGTTACACCCCTCTCCCATGCCGGACTTTCCCCAGGCCAGGGGCTGGTGTGCCCCTGGAACTGGTTCTGACCGGCCTACGCGTAGTGAGCACCGGGGTGCCACTCAGCAGTCACCTTCCTGTAAAGCCCTGCCTACCCAGGATACACAAAACCCTGTCTGGGACGTGCTAGCACCGCCCTCGACAGGAAACCCTTTGTCCAGGCTCCCCTCGCTGGAAGGACTCCCAGCTGCAGGGGGTCAGACTCGTGTCTGTGGTGGCAGCATCCATTTTGTGGAGCTGAGGCTTCGTTTAACTTTAACCGGGGTTCACAGTTACATACATGTCGTGTCCCTCTAGAAGGGTGGAATGCTAACCCCGTCGCCAGAATTGGCGAGGGGTTAGTATTCCAATTCGTATGACACCTTACTCGACATGTTTTGATAAAGCAATACCAAAGTTAGCATTTAACCGCGAGGATTATAATGCACTTAAGAGTATATGGTATGCGTTATCATGGAACAGCTATCAGGACTTGGTTCCGCAAGCTGCAGACAGGCTCAGCTCATGCCAGAGCACCATCTCACACGATTCCAAGCACTCTGCCTTCAGGATTGTCAAGGCCTGCCATAGGAGTGACTGATAGGAATCTGTGTGTCCATTTTTAGGGTTAGATATAGGTATACTATATCTACAGCAAAGGGTGATTACACGACTTTGCCCCAGCTGTCATGCAGCCAGTTGTGTCAAATTTAGGAGGCCAGCTAGGGGTGGCATAATACATGCTTCAGCCCCTGGTAGGCCCTGGGTACATCTATGCCCTGAGTTACAGGGTCTGATAAGGTGGCCCAGTACCAATTGGAAATGTACCTAAGGTACATGGAATCCATTTTACAGAGAGAGCAGTAGGCCTGGGGTCCTGATTGGCAGGGTCCCAGGTCGACTATGTCAAAAACCAGCTAAAACACAGGGCAAAAAGTTGGGGGCAACCATAGTCAGGAGGTACCTTCCTACAATCGGTATATGACACAATATGAATCCCGAAGGGAACAACAATGTCCGCTAAGGGAGACATGTAGACATTACAAAGAGTAGGGCTCAGGGAGGAACCCTGGGGGACACCACACTGCAATGACATCATCTTCGAACACTTGATATGTTCTTCCTTCCAAAAAAGATTGAAGCCAATTGAGTGCGTGGCCTGACACACTGACGTTCCTAAGACGTTGGATCAAGATTTGGTGGTTAACTGTGTCAAAGGCCGCTCTGAGGTCAAGAAGAATGATGGCAGATGTGCCTCCTTGGTCAAGGATCTTTCTTGATTCTTCCACTACCACTGTTAGAGCGGTTTCGGTTCCTTGTCTGGGACGGAAACCAGTTTGGGATGGATGGAGCAGATTATGGGATTCAAGAAATGTATGGAGGGCACTGTTAACATGCTTTTCTGCAATTTTACTTACTCCAGGCAGGAGGGAGATGGGCTGGTAATTAGTTAAATCCGTGGGATCCAATTGAGTTTTTTTTATCAAATGCACCATTAATGGGAGCACCACTAATTACACAGGTTCCAGAAATCCCGGTAGTTAGTAGAGTGGTGCAAGAGAGTGAAATTGACAAGTTGAATAATGCAAGAGAAGAGTTGGCTCAGAAAATTAATCAATTGAGTCTGAATGTGGAAGCATTCCAGTGCCTGTAACGATTGGCCCTATAGTTCCATTATATGGAGAAAAACAGAATATATCGAGAGTACATGCATTGACAGTTCCAATGAATAGTGACAGGAATAAGGTGGTAACAATAACTGATCAGGCTGGACAGGCTAAAACAAGTACGTCTTTTATTGACCTTCCAGTTTGTGACTTGATAACTGAAACCCCTAAAAGAGGTACGCAAATGGATCCGAGGAGAATAGTGCAGAATGTTACTCCAGTGTCAGGGAGTTTGATGGGTCCTTTGCCAGATGAGTTAGATGACTGGATAAGGGGATGGAAAAGCAAAAACCTAAAACACAGAGTACTGATGTGAGTAAACTGAGAATGGGTTTGGAAGGAATGATTATTGGTACGATAATTCCAGACAGAGTACTTACTGAGATGAAGAGTTATTGTTTTTGTGTAAAAATTTCACTTTGAAAGCAAAAAATCTTCATGAGAAATTGACAGAGGCTGCTTGTGAATAGACATAGAGGGTGTTACAGAAAATTTATAGATTAAGAAAACGGTTGAGTGGTACAAACATGTAGAGAGGTTTGTGAAAGTTTCTAAGGTCTTTTTAAAGTACTTAGATGGATTGTTTTAGATTGTTGTTCCTGCTGATTTACCGAAATTTAAGATAGCTATTGATTGGTCTAAAGATGAATACCCTAGAGATGTGAAAACAGGTGCACCTTCCGATGAGGTGATGAAGAAATACAATCAGGTAATCACTTACTTGAAAGGTAAAATTTGTCCAAAGGAAACAGATTGGGTTAAAATTGACAGGACAACCCAAGAACGAAAGAGTCGGTACATGCTTACTATGAAAGTTTGCTACAGGTGTTTAAACAGTACAGTGGGTTTAAGAACATTGGAGATAAGTATATGAGACATTTTGTGTATCGTTTTGTGTTTGGATTGAAACCAGAAATTAGTAACATGATTCAGCAACATTTAATTTGCTGGCAGAGTAACACAGTTGACGAGATCTTGAGGTATGCAAAATATTGTAGTGATGATATTGAGTCAAGACATAAAAAGTTAAAAGAGAAAATGAGGCACAGGTGAAAGTGGCAGAGCAGCGAGAAGGAAGCAGTGGTTCTCAGACAAATTATCAGATGAAAGGTCGGAATCAGAATGGTCAAGTTTCAGTGGTGATAGAGGTAGAGGTAAAATGAGTAAAGATGAATTGGAAAAGAAATTTCCTTGTCATGCGTGCGGAAAGTTTGGACATTGGAAGAATGAGTGTAGATCTGTTCAGAGTAATAATGGGATGAATCAACATTTTAATTCACAGATGCAGAATGAGGTGGTTATGAATCAACAACAGCAAAAGCAGCAGCAGGTAGTCACACCACAATTACAGGTGCCACAAGCTCCTATGCCAAAAAATAAGAATGCTCAAGTGCAGAGATACAATGTGAACACTGGATTTCACACAGGTTAACAAGTTGGTAAGAATGAAAATGTACAAGTGGTTTCACAATACTTGTTGCAGTGCAATGAGATTGATTCAACTCATCTCAATGACAGTGCCTGAGGGGGAGGAAGAGTTTGTGCTTGGCACAACTCTTGAGGTAGATCAGTCAGGTCTTTTTGTTGATGGAAAAGTGAAAGGTAATGATGTTACATTCCTAGTGGACACTGGTGTTACCCGTTCTACTGTGAGAGCAGCAGAAATTCCAAATCTACCCCTCTCTGGAGAAACTATCCAAGTTCTGGGAGTTTCCAATAAGCTCATCAAAACCCAAATCACAAAGCCAATAGAAGTTCATTTTGGGAGATTCAGAGACATGCATCGGTTCATGGTATGTGATACAAGTCTGGTGAATCTTTTAGGGAGAGATTTACTTTGCAAGATGAACTGCACCCTCTATTGTACACCAGATGGTATCGCTTTTCAAATGCCAGATGAGGATGTAGCGTTTAAGATGATGCTAGGAAAGCAAGGGACAGATGTGGATGAGTTGTTTTCACTTCTCACTGAGGAAAATTTGCCTGCAGAGTTGAGAAATACAGTAAGGTTTGATGTTTGGGATTTTACAGGAAATTAGAAAGGTGTGGATCCTGCTCAGGTCACGGTGAAACAGGGTGCAGCATATCCAAACACACCTCAGTGCAAGATGAGTCCTGAAGTTATTCCTGTGATTGACCAAATGATTGAGCAAGGTATTCTTAGAGAAATACTAAGCAGTCCATGTAATTCGGCTATTATGAGAATTAAAAAGCCAAGCGGAAAACATAGGTTAGTACAAGATTTGAGGAAAATTAATAAGATTGTGATACCCTGTTGTCCAATAGTGCCAAATCCAACAGTGATTCTTTATCAAATTCCTTGTGATGCAGAATGGTATACAGTAATTGATCAGTGTCAGGTATTTTTCTCGATTCCTTTACATCTGGACAGCCAGTATTTATTTGTTTTCTGGTTCAGAGACCATGTGCTGGCAGGGTGCTGAGTTCCTCAAGGGTCCACAGAGAGTCCTTCGATCTTTAATACGATTTTGAAAAGATGTTTGGAGACTTTGTTCATGCCAGAAATATCAGCTTTGGTTCAGTACATTGATGACCTATTGGTGGCATAAAAAACACGAGAGGCATGTGTGACAGATACAATTGCCTTACTGAACCATCTGGCAGAAGGTGGGCACAAAGTGTCACCGGCAAAATTGCAGTTTTGTAAACAGGAAGTTCAATATTTGGGACACAAGATAGAGAATGGCATCAGGAAGGTGACACCAGAATGGATCATTGTGATTCAACAAATGAGTCCTCCTAAAACTCAGAAAGAAGTTTGAATGTTTTTGGAACTAGTTGGATACAGCAGACAGTGGATCAGTGGCTTTTCACTGATTGCAAAACCTTTACAGAGGTTGACACACAAAGATATGACTGATCGGATTGAGTTGGACGAAGAAAGTATGAAAGCTTTTCTTGAATTATGAGAAAGACGTTGTCGAGCACCTGCATTAGTATTGCCAGGTTATACAAAGGATTTTGCGTTGTACTGTTGTGAGAGAGATAGGTGTGCACTTTCAGTTTTAACTCAAATACATGGAATGGCACTAGGTACAGTGGCATATTTTTCTGCTACTTTGGATTCAGCGGTTGCAGCGTTACCAGGTTGTTTGAAAGCAGTTGCTGCTACTTGTGTGAGTTTGGAACAGAGTGAAATAATTGTGATGGGACATCCAGCTAAGGTATATGTGCCACACTCAGTTGAGATTCTTTTGACAAGGACACGTACACAGCACATGACCTATAGTCAGCTGACTTGGTACGAAAGAGTAATTTTGGGTGCTGTAAATGTGACTGTGGTGAGATGTACGACAATAAATCAGGCAACGCTGTTATGTAGTCCATTTTGTGGGGAAGTGAAAGATGAAGTGTATCATGATTGATTGGATGTGACAGAATTGTGCACGAAACCAATGTCAGACATTAAGGATATTCGATTAGAGGAATCAGACAGTGTGATGTTTGTTGATGGATCATGTCTGAGAAATGAAACAGGAGTATTGAGTTCTGCTTATGCAGTGTGCACAGTAGCTGCAGTTCTAGAAGCATCCTGTCAAGAAGGGGTAAACTCAGCACAAATTGCTGAACTAATAGCTCTGATTAGAGCATGCAAATTGGCAAAAATTTGAGAGTAACTATATTTACTGATAGTCAATATGGTTTCGGGGTGGTTCATGATTTCGGCCAGTTATGGATGCAAAGGGGATTTCTGACTTCTTCAAGTTCTCTGATCAGGAGTAGAAAAAATGTAAAAGATGTATTGGATGCTTTGCAATTGCCTAAAAAGATTGTGGTGGTGAAATGTTCTGCACATAAGTTAGGAAATGATTATGTGATGAACGGTAAGAGATACGCTGATCAAGTAACACGTTTCTGTGCACAAAATTAAATTACAATCAACAGAGGGGTGGTAACAAAAAATCCCTATTGCCCCTTGATGTTGGGGGAAACTTGGGATGAAATTAGGCAGTTGCAGGAAGATGCAGGAGACGAGGAGAAAGAACTTTGGGTAAAATCAGGCTGTAAAAAGAGAGCAGAATATGAGGTATGGGTGTACACAGACGGGAGACCATTCATGCCAGACCGTTTACTTCCTCAAACGGCAAGGGTATACAATGGAATTGCACATGTTGCAAGAGATTCTATGATCAGGCTCTTCAAGCAGTAATGGTATAAACCTAAATTCAGAGTCATTGCAGAGAGTCTATGCCAAAGGTGTGCTATATGTCAGCAGCAAAATCCAGGCAGAAAGACAGTTGTTAGTTGGGGGCGGATTAGAAAAGCAGCAGGTCCATTTATGAGGCTCCAACTCGACTTTATAGAGCTTCCTGTATGTAATGGACTAAAATATGTGTTAGTTGTTGTTGGTTTGTTTTCTCGTTGGGTGGAGACCT
The DNA here is from genome assembly GCF_964263255.1 of Lissotriton vulgaris. Taxonomy (NCBI): domain Eukaryota; kingdom Metazoa; phylum Chordata; class Amphibia; order Caudata; family Salamandridae; genus Lissotriton; species Lissotriton vulgaris. Next base: position 166,048,109 of record NC_141691.1, on the reverse strand, counting down.
ATGCAACAAGAAGGAATGACAGCCTCACAGTTACAAAATTACTCTTGAGAGAACTAATACCAGGGTACGGTTTTCCAGTCACTTTAGAAACAGATCGCGGTTCTCTTTTCAATAATGAGATCATTCGGATGATTTGTGCAGCATTACAAATTGAGCAAAAATTGCATTGTGCCTATCAACCAGATGCATCTGAAGTGGTCGAGCAAATTAATGACACTATAAAGTCTAGACTGTGCATCCACAACACTGAAATGGCCTGATGCTTTACCCCTGGTCTTGAAGAGTCTTAGAAGCATTCCAGATAAAAAAGACTGGATTGAGTCCTCATGAAGTCCTAATTGGAAGAGCAATGAGACAAGCAATTGTACCAGCAAACAAACTGGTGAATATTTCTGATGATCTACGATCGGCTGCTTCGCGGAATTTTTTGCTTGTTCGGGATTTCAAAATGCGTGTTCGCTAGATATTTCTTTCGAGCACACAAACAGTGTTTGCGAACAGGAAAAAAGCATTGCGAGCGGTGGAACAAGCAATTCCGCATGTTTGCGGAACTTTGAGGTGCTCGCGGAGACTACGCAAATTCTGCCCACCACTAGTGACAACAACAGCGGTGAAGAGAAGTGGCTTGCCAAGTTGGATAAATGCAAGTCATACAAGAAGAGTCTCAAGTCCACTTGAAATAGAAGGTGAGCAGCAACTGGTAAATGAAAAGAAGAAACCAGAGGCTGAAGGTTGCGAAGCTAAAGAGTCTAGATTGATAGATTCTGATCAGCAAGTGGATGACGAACAATCAAGCACAAGTCAAGTAGAGTGGGCACAAGCTACTGGATCTCGTGAGACTGCTATTGAGCAAGAAGAAGAGAAGGTTACTGAAAAACAAGAGCAAGCACAACAAAGAAAAGGTCTAAATAAAAGAACTGGTGAACAAGACAATGAAGGTGAAGAACCAATTCAAGCTAAGAGAGCAAAAAAGGGTGCTAATTGGCCAAGTGGAGTGAAAAGACTGAAATACACTCTTGAGAAGACAAAACCAGAGCAAATAAATGAAGTTTCAAGCCAAACTGAGCAAGAATAATCAGAAGAAGAACTAGTAAGAAGAACAAGCAAGAAATACGCAGCTCTAGAATGGACATATGTATTATTGGAAGAAATTGAAAGCACAGATGCAATAAAAAGAGAAGTTGGTATTGATTCTGAGCAGATTGATGAGAGCAAATTGAAACCCCTTAAGAGAACTTTGAATAATTAAGGTGCAACAACTTTAGTAAAAATACATTGAAAGGATTCAGAGATTTGAAGAACACTCTTTTGAAAAAATAAAAGAGGGGGTAAAGAAGAATGCCTTAAAGTGTAGGATACACTATTTTACGTTGGTGTTTGGACTGTTTGTCAATATCTAGACAGTTTGTTAGAGTTTTTTCTTAGATTTTGTTTTAGTTTTTTCAACAATACAAAATGGCAGATGATAGAGTGACTGGCCATCCAAAACCTAGTCTAAAACGTAGATGTATTAACACTTGCTTATGTAGTGTCTTACTACTAATGTTGATGTGGTTAATACTGACTGTCATTGTGCCTGTTTTAATGGTGACTGACTAATAACAAAAATAATACTAATAATGTGGTAAGTGAGAGTGTGATTTCCGTTACTAAAGGAACACCTAATGCTAACACTAAAGAGATAGATGAAAGTGTTTATCATCATGATAAGTCGATTAATGATTTCTCATTAAATGTCTTTACAAAATTACTTCATGAGTATGTTGAGACAATGGATGTGAGAGATTGTTACGTGTGCATGCAATTACCTTCGTCTGTCTCAGAGGGAGTGACTTACCATCATTTACCTTTAACATATGGTGTCTCATGCAGTGTACTAACTAGTCTTTTTGTACATGATGGGGAAGTTGGATTACTACTACTCAAACCTAGATTTAGTATTTTCAGAAATTCCAATTAGAAAGGATATGAATAAAGTGTATGGTAAAAGAAATGCTGGATACATGGGAGAATTTTTCCATATTACTCAGACACTAAATATGGTATATGCTCATAGACATAATCTTACCTGTTGTTTGCGTGCTGAAGAAAAAGATTTCATGAACATGGTAGAAGATAGAAGACTGGATTTTCAAAGAAAAGCTGCTGAATAGAAGTCACATGTACCACCATGGGCTTTTAGTGTCAGGTTCTACCAAATTGCGGTGCCTAACTTTTGGAAATACATCTCCCAGAAATCTAGTGAGGGGGCGTGGCACTATAAAGGCAGGGCGGACCCTCTACACGTTGTTCGTGATTTTGTGGTTACAGCGTTTGTTTGGTGGTTTATCCCTGGTGGAGAGCAGCGGCTCGTCTGCTCTTGAATCCGAGCCGAGTTAGGACGGAAACTGACATAAAACTTGTGAAGGTGGCGAAGGGGAAACAAACGGAACCGCGCCTTGGTGTTTGCTCGGGTTGCCGAGTAGCGCGTTGTGAAGCGCATTGCTTTCCAAGAGCCTCCGAGGGTTTTCTGAACCAAGGTCCTTTCGAAGAGGAAAGAAAGGAGAACGAACCGGGAAGAGAGACTCCTTACAAGTACTGTGAGTAGAATACGCTCCGCGTGTCATTTAACGGTTAGCGTATGTGGAGAAGCCTTGTATTCATTTTTTGCCTCCCTGTTAAAAAAGGAACAGAGAGGATTACACAGGCGCGGCGGCGACCTGTATCAAAAAGATTTATAGTTACTGTGAAGAGGGAGCGGAGTGTATTAGAGCTATATGTTCTGAGCACCACCGCTACGAAGACAGGCACTAGTGTCTAGCTCGTCAAGTGCCAAAGCGGAAGGTAGTGGGTCTGCTACACCTTACCGTGTTTGGAGTTGTTGGTACAGGAGCTGGCTTAGAGCGGAAGACGGTAGTAGGAAGCTACGTCTTGCCGTGTCTATATCTGGAGTACATTGGTGCTTTTAAGGTGGAACGTTTTTTCACTGCCAAACACTTGACTTTTGTTTTGTTTCAAGGGTGGAGTTCACTCAATATTACACGTTTATACTTTGGGCACGGAACACTTACCAGGCAGGGTACGTACTATCACAGCAGAGAGAATTTGGTGCAGGTGTTCATGTAAAAGGAGAGTGTAACTGTTGTTATTGTTCCATAGGGACTATCTGTTCGATTATTCTTATTCACACCTCGGGGAGGAGGAGGAGTACACTGCTTTCTGAAAAGGTGAACATTTTAGACTATTTAGTGAGATTGAAATGAGAGTAGGTGTTTCCTTGTGATCAGTGGTAACCCGTAAACTTGTGTTCTTGTCTTTCAGCCATCCCTTCCCTGCTGACCCTTTCCGTCCCCTCCTGGTTTTGTTTCTTTGTTTTCCCTCGCCCTATCACTCGAACACACTGTGTTTTTAGTACCAGTGTGTTGGTGAGGTCGGGAGGTGGAGTTATATGTACAACGACCGAATCCTGCAGCGTGGAGTCTGACAGAATCACGAACCCATGAATTGCATTCTGCCTGGTTCGGTCGGGGTACATATGGCCACCTTGGATGATGTGTTGAGGGCGTTGGTTTTGGTCCAACAGGAATTGGCATCTTCCAAAGCTGAGGCAGTGGCTCTTAAAGATAGGGTTGAACAACTATCTAAGAACCCTTTTTCATCTGGCCCTTCTCAGATCCAGGTTACGGTTCCTCCCCCTATTCCCTTGGCCACCCCTGAACGTTATGGGGCGGATCCACGTAAGACGCAAGCATTTATGACCCAAATAATGCTTCATTTCTCGTGCAAACCAGCCTCATTCCCTACGAATCACTCCCGGGTGGCATTTGCTATATCATATCTGGTGGGGGATGCAGCCAATTGGGCGGTTCCGCTGGTAAAGAGAGATGATGCCATGTTGTCTAACTGGACAGCGTTTAGGGAAGAGTTCGAAAAAGTATTTGACAGAAGGGCCACCAACTTCAGTGCTGATAAAGAGTTGCTATCTTTGAGACAAGGAAGGAGTGATTTAATTACCTATTTAACAACTTTCAACAGGTTGATAGCGGAAACGTAATGGCCCGAGGGAAAAAGAATGTCCTTGTTTTATCAGGGTTTGAGAGATGAATTGAAGAACGCTGTGGCCTACATAGATCCTCAACCCTCCACTTGTGTAGATATGGTGAACTTGGTCCTGAGATTGGATGGTAGGCTGACTGAGCTGAGTGGGGATAGAAGAAAATGGGACAGGGGTTACAATAGTATAGTGAGTTCCCCTCCTATAGCTCTAGAGGCATCGGCAGACGGGGCAGAACCTATGGAAATAGGAGCTATTAGATCCCCTCTGTCTTATGATGAGAAAGAAAGCAGAAGAGTACACGGTCTTTGTATGTACTGTGGCAAAAAAGGGCATTACGTGCGTGAATGCCCTTCTAAGCCCCAAAACCCCTCTAGTTGGAACAAGAATAAAAGAATAGCTGTTTCCACTATGGGAAGGGAGACAGACAACTTGTTAGCACCTTCATCCCTAGAGAAAGTGATACCTGATTGGAGACTCACGTCCCTATCTACACCGGGTATAGGAGTGAATGAGTCACACCTGGTTCTTAACATGTCCTTAGAGTATGAGCAAAAAAGTCATCCAGTTAGGGTTATGCTGGACACAGGAGCCACAGGTAATTTTATTGATAATGGGTTAGTATCTCGCTTAGCTATACTCAGAGTACCTAGAGATATACCAGAGGAGGTTTTGGCAGTAGATGGACAGCCTATAAAATCAGGTCTAATAGTGGAGAAGACAGCTGAGGTAATGTTGTCAATAGATGTGTCAGAAGGGAGACATGTGGAAAAGATAACGTTGAACATCATAGAAGCTCCCCAATACGAGATCATATTGGGGATGCCGTGGTTTACGTACCACAACCCTTCTATAGATTGGAGAACTCGAACAGTACATTTTTTGTCTGGGTATTGTCAGGAACATCTGGTGTCTTATGCCTCATCACCTTTAGCGGTAGTCGCATGTCAGTTCAGGGTGGCCACGTTGGCAAAGAAAGAGGTGGTCACCATTCGCACTAGGTTGAGTAGTCAGAATACAGACACATTCACCCGACAGATGCTGCCAATCAAGGAGGGAGTGGACGATAAACAGTCTATCATTCCTACAGGGAAGGTTAATCGCATGATGAGGACGGAGAGGTCTAGTAAGAATGAGTGGCATAGTCCCCCTGGAATGTTCCCCTTCCTTGCTAATTCCGGAATTGATACCAACACTTTGCCGGTTGATATCCCTTTTGATCTCCAATTTCAGCCAGTAGTTAAGGAAAAGGTGTTAATACTGCAGAGGAATCACAATGGGGTGCAGGGATGTTTGAACAAGGTCAGGGAGGAGTACATGCAAGAGGTGGGCTGTTCCGAGGTGCCTGCTCCTGGGAAGGTGCTGCCTTTTCGTCAAAGGTTTCCTGCTAAGCCTGGCCCTAGAAGGCGCTAGGGAGGGGGACATTCTGTCAGGTTCTACCAAATTGCGCCGCCTAACTTTTGGAAATACATCTCCCAGAAATCTAGTGAGGGGGCGTGGCACTATAAAGGCAGGGCGGACCCTCTACACGTTGTTCGTGATTTTGTGGTTACAGCGTTTGTTTGGTGGTTTATCCCTGGTGGAGAGCAGCGGCTCGTCTGCTCTTGAATCCGAGCCGAGTTAGGACGGAAACTGACATAAAACTTGTGAAGGTGGCGAAGGGGAAACAAACGGAACCGCGCCTTGGTGTTTGCTCGGGTTGCCGAGTAGCGCGTTGTGAAGCGCATTGCTTTCCAAGAGCCTCCGAGGGTTTTCTGAACCAAGGTCCTTTCGAAGAGGAAAGGAAGGAGAACGAACCGGGAAGAGAGACTCCTTACAAGTACTGTGAGTAGAATACGCTCCGCGTGTCATTTAACGCGTAGCGTATGTGGAGAAGCCTTGTATTCATTTTTTGCCTGCCTGTTAAAAAAGGAACAGAGAGGATTACACAGGCGCGGCGGCGACCTGTATCAAAAAGATTTATAGTTACTGTGAAGAGGGAGCGGAGTGTATTAGAGCTATATGTTCTGAGCACCACCGCTACGAAGACAGGCACTAGTGTCTAGCTCGTCAAGTGCCAAAGCGGAAGGTAGTGGGTCTGCTACACCTTACCGTGTTTGGAGTTGTTGGTACAGGAGCTGGCTTAGAGCGGAAGACGGTAGTAGGAAGCTACGTCATGCCGTGTCTATATCTGGAGTACATTGGTGCTTTTAAGGTGGAACGTTTTTTCACTGCCAAACACTTGACTTTTGTTTTGTTTCAAGGGTGGAGTTCACTCAATATTACACGTTTATACTTTGGGCACGGAACACTTACCAGGCAGGGTACGTACTATCACAGCAGAGAGAATTTGGTGCAGGTGTTCATGTAAAAGGAGAGTGTAACTGTTGTTATTGTTCCATAGGGACTATCTGTTCGATTATTCTTATTCACACCTCGGGGAGGAGGAGGAGTACACTGCTTTCTGAAAAGGTGAACATTTTAGACTATTTAGTGAGATTGAAATGAGAGTAGGTGTTTCCTTGTGATCAGTGGTAACCCGTAAACTTGTGTTCTTGTCTTTCAGCCATCCCTTCCCTGCTGACCCTTTCCGTCCCCTCCTGGTTTTGTTTCTTTGTTTTCCCTCGCCCTATCACTCGAACACACTGTGTTTTTAGTACCAGTGTGTTGGTGAGGTCGGGAGGTGGAGTTATATGTACAACGACCGAATCCTGCAGCGTGGAGTCTGACATTTAGAGAGGGAAATTATAAAAAGGGCGAGACGTACGCTGCAATGTCTCTGGATTGGTATCATGAAGGGAAACTTTGCTTGCTTAGATTAAAAACTGATTATAATAATTATTTCATTCGTACTAGTGAATGTGAACATACTTTCTTAATAACTGGTGGAAGGGTATTGAATGGTGGAACTGATCCTGTTTTTCCAGGAGTCTATTATGTGTGCGATAAAGCATGCCTACTATAGGTTGCTTGCACATTGGTATGGTTATTGTTACTTTGGAATTATTTTCCCTAAAGATTACCACGTTGATATAACTAATAGAATCAATTACATAAAACATGGACTAACACGCAAAAGGAGAGGAAGTTTTTCAGAAATAATTGGTGATATTTTTGGAGCACTGATACACTCAGTTGGAGTCATTCTGAATTTGCATAAAATTCGAAAATTGTCCACAGTGGTTGATCATTTATCAACAGATACTGCTGGTGGGTACTTGATGATTGATACTGAAATGGTTGCAATTAGATCAATGGTTTTGAAAAATCGACTTGCCCTTGATATTTTATTGGTAAAAGAAGGCAGAATCTGTGCCATGTAGAGGTAAATGGTTTTCTACATTTGGGAGTAGCTTCTTAGGGAAAATTCTAACACCAATTATTTCAGTAGCTGCAGTGACATTATCAATAATATGCTGTAAAAATAGTTCACAGTGTGCAAATAGGAGTTCAGTTCAAGGCAGTGGTCTCTGCGACCCTTTTACTTACAAAGTACCTGGATTTCGTAGCAAAACCAACAAAATGTCGCAAACGAGCTGTATCGATGATTTACCTCACGCGATGCCGTTGATGCGTTGAATCCTTGCTGCAAGGTAGAATGATGCACCGGTCTGCGGATGCGTGTGGGACAAAGCGACAAACTTCTTCACGCTAGGCCAGAAATGCATTGAATCCTTGCCGCAAGGGGGGGATGATGCGCTGAGCCTATTGCATGTGTGATACTGCTGCGATGAAAGAAAATGGCGCTCCGCGAGGGAGCGACGATCCGGGCATGATGCGAGGAAAATGGCGGACGCGCGGCGCCCACACTGTCTTGCGACGATCTCGATGCGATGATCCGGGGTTAGCGAGCACTCGGCGGCCCGCAAACGTGCAATGCGATGATCTTTGGGAGTAGTGAGCAGTTTGGGGCGCAAGCATGTGGTGCGATGGTTCTTGGTTTGCGAGCACTCGGCGGCAGCAGTGCAGTGATTTTTCCGATGCTCTTCATCTGCGGCGGCTCGCAAACGGGCGTTAGCGACGATTTCAGCACTCTCTTCTCTGGAGTAGAACTAGAGGCCCTGGAACTCAAGGGGGCCTCACCTTCAGATAGAAATCCTCGCAGGGAGGAATCAGGAGGCAGATGGGGGAGTCAGGTGTGCCTGTGACTCCAGCAGGAGGCTAGCTCTCTTCTAGCCCTTGGGTGATTGCTTTGGCAAAATAAAAGTTCTCTCAAAATTCTTTTTCCCTCTTCTTCCACGTCCAGGGGAAAGTACTGCAGGCCAATCCAAGTAATAGCACATAAGCACAAGGACAGTCCTCTCCTGCAGAGTCCTTCAGTGAAATGGACAGAGGTTGTTCTTGACATCCAGGAGCAATATACAAATCAGGGGTTTGGGCACAGATATTTATACCCCAAAAGTCTTTGTTCTCAAAAGTCTCTAGTCACTGAACCCAGCCAGAACCAGTTCTGCTCAGGCTTGGAGCACTTTGTTTACCAGGCTGCATCCTTCCTTTCAGAAAGAGGGGGTCTACCATCAGATGCACAGTAGGAGGTGGAGCCAGCATTCACCTTGCCAGGCACAGCCCTATTCAGGTCAAGGAGCTACCCCTCCCCAGTACTCAATGCAGATCTCTATATTCAACCCAGGTCGGACTCAGACTGTCTTGCCCCACTAAACCCAGACAGTCAATACACATAAGAGCAGAGCACACTGGAAGGCTTAGGCAAGAAAATACATACTTTCTAAAAGTGGTATTTTCAAACACAGAATATTAAATCCAACTTTGCTAAAAGATGTATTTTATTATTCTGAGCTCAGGCATACTAAACTCGAATTTCTACCATGTTCCCTGAGACAGTTAGGACTATAAGATGTAATAGCCAGACTGCCCATTCTAACCTATGGAGAGCAGGTAGCCTTGCAGCAGTGAAAAACAAAATGGAGGGTCATTCACTACCAGGATATGCTACACATATCAAGCCATGTCCTGCCTTACACACACAATGCACCTAGCATAGGGGTGACTGACATGATGCCAAGGGAAGGTTCAGGGACTGGGAAGTGTGGGCACTTCACAGCCAAGATGGCAGTCCTGGACTGCACACAGACACTACAGTGGCAGGTCTGAGGTACCATTTACAAGCTGCTTCTGTGGGTGGCGCAAACCAGCGCTGCAGGCCCACCAGCAGCATTTGGGTTACCGGCCCTGGCCACACACAGGCCACACTACTAGGGACTGACAGGTAACCCAAATAAGCCAATCAGGGATATACCAATTCACAGTTACATTTACACAGGGAGTATTCACGCTGTGGCACTGAATGACAGTGGCACAGCGCCCAGAGCATCTAATACCAACAGAAACAGAGGAGACAACAGCAAAATATGGAAGGTAGACCCACACCAATGGTGCCAGGTCTAACAAGCCTCTGATGTATGAGTTGTTGATTATCGATCCCTGATTGGCGCTGGATCAGAGACTAGCCACTTTTGCCATTTACTGAGGTTTCTGATGCTGTGTGTAATATGAGTGTATGCGAGTCTTCTCATTAGAGATTTCAGTTATCTCAGCCTAATAATCATAATAGTAGTTATTTACAACAATTTGTCTCGCTATCTGACAAAGACCTTTTCAAACTTATAAGTGAGTGTGTGTAAAGCTACTGGTTCACCTAAAGACAGGCCCTTTGTCTGCCAGATCTTCAAGGAGCTGTTACTGTTTGATTATTCTTTTCCAGAAGCCATGATTAATGCCTCTTTATCATCAGAAAGGGTTCCTAATGGCTCTAAGTTCACCTCTGTAATACTGCTGTTAATGAAACCAACATTAAATTCTGATGACCACTCAAACTACTGCCATACTTCACCGTACTGAGAAACAGATAAGGTTTTGGATCCTACGTCTACCTAGCCCGGATCTCAACAATAGAGTTAACAGAAAAAAGTGGCTAAATAGGGAAAATTTGTGACATAAGTATTAGTGACGTAGTCAATATGTACCACGTAACTACGGTCAAAAGTACCAAAAACAAATTTATTTTCTTTTTTGTTTTTTTCAAAGTTTCAACAACACAAGGGCAAACCAAGGACTGTCACGGCAGTGATTCCATGAATACCATATCTACACATATATACAAAAAATGCAAATGTACAATATTTACAATAGAAATAACGCAAGACTAATGAAAGCAAATGACCAAAAAATTAAACAAATGACACACGAATAACAATACATCAATACACTATTCACAACTTGATTGCATTAATAAACAGTGAAAAAGTTCGTGCAAAAAGCAAGGGACAACCACCACCCTGCGGTCACGCATAAGGGTGCATCTAGGAAAAGAAATTGTCTAACAGCGGAGTTCCTAGCAGTGCAACCCAATTTAAACCTTGTACCGCAGTGTTGTCAGGCAGGCAGGCGTCCCATTCCATCCATTCCCGCCTGTCCCATGGTTTTACATCCCCATGGACTGGTTGTCCCTTGCTTTTTGCACGAACTTTTTCACTGTTTATTAATGCAATCAAGTTGTGAATAGTGTATTGATGTATTGTTATTCGTGTGTCATTTGTTTAATTTTTTGGTCATTTGCTTTCATTAGTCTTGCGTTATTTCTATTGTAAATATTGTACATTTGCATTTTTTGTATATATGTGTAGATATGGTATTCATGGAATCACTGCCGTGACAGTCCTTGGTTTGCCCTTGTGTTGTTGAAACTTTGAAAAAAACAAAAAAGAAAATAAATTTGTTTTTGGTACTTTTGACCGTAGTTACGTGGTACATATTGACTACGTCACTAATACTTATGTCACAAATTTTCCCTATTTAGCCACTTTTTTCTGTTAACTCTATACTTCACCGTAGCCATGTGTGGCAAAGTTGTTGGAAAAAGCAAATCTTTCACCAGGTATCAGTTTTTGTCGATGCCAAAAAAACTATTGCATTCTCTTCAAGTAGAGTTTCAGCCATATAGAACTACAGAAGTGGAGGTTCTCTCTGCCCTGGACTATTTACGCCAGTATGCCAATTACAACACCCCTGCAGCACTTGAATTTGATGGAGCCTTTGTTACTGTTAATTACCTTATTCATTTGTGGACTCTATGTATTGACAGCAAGACACGGGAATGGTTGTGTAATTTTCCGAGTAACCATTGGAGAGCATTCATCTTTAATCCCACTCAAATAATATCAGACTCCTTCATGGATCAATACTTTCCCCATTATTATTTAATCTTTATATGGCTCCACTGGCTGAGCTCATCCAGTCACATGGCTTTGTTCTATATATATATACTGATAAAATTCAGATTATACTAAAGACCTTCAATGCACCTAATTGAGTGGCAACTAAACTCTTTGACTGTTTAACTCAGATTGAATACTGTATGTTTAGCCATCATGTAAAGTTTAATGGCAACAAGACGGAGATTCTCTGTCCTTTAAGAGTTCCTCCTGGAATCTTCTTTTTTGGCCTGTCATATTGGGCTCTAGGCCAACGCCAGTAATTTGTGTAAAAAACCTAGAGGCGATATTTGGCTCGACTTTGTCCCTAGATGAGCAGATTAAATCCGTGGCCAGCTCTTGTTTTTTCATCTTCTTTAATGTGTGCTCTTTTTTGCAGTTGGTGCTCATCTTCAATGCTATCATATCTACTTGGCTGGATTAAAGCAATGCTGTTTATCTTGAGCTGTCTGATTATTTGATTCTCACGTTTCAATTGGTTAAAATAATTCTTCAAGGTTGGTGGTGGGCCTTAAAGCTCAAGATAAACAGCATTGCATTAATCCAGCCACATAATCTGGTTCTATCCACTGGCTTCCTGTTAAGAGTATTATTTTCAAATCGCTATGACTTGTTCATAAAGTGTCTACTAATCAAATAGTTCTGCTCTTAAAAATTGGCTCAATTGTTATCATTCTTCATGGTCTCTGAGATCTAGGGATCAATCCTTGTTGGTGATCCCATGTTTCCATCGGTCATCACTCAGAGTCCAAGATCTCCCTATTTCTGCAGCACAACAAAACTAACTACCTATGCATCTCACAGAGAAGACTGGTCTCCTTAGATTTAGGAAAGGCTTGAAGACTTGGCTATTCCCTCAAAAATCTTAATTAGGGGCCAAGTGCTGTTCTCCAGCATCCTTGAAGTCAAGTACTATGTCTGATGCATGAAACCCCTGTGGACTGCTTTTCATTCTCTGTAATTGAACCAGTATGACTACTGGTCTCTTGAAAGTAAATATGTAATTAGAGGATTTTGCATATTTGCTGATTGTTTATATGTAATATCAATCAAAGTTTAGCACTATTTCCCCTTGATTCCGATAAAGACTGCTGCAAAATATAGAATGTCCCAGCATCTGAAGCCACTTCTATCTTACCCCCTTTAAATTTTGTGAGATAACATCGGGAATGATCACCACAATAAATGTAGACGACATTAGAAAGAGGTGAAAATGTTTGTCCATCTGTGCTGCTTATTATTAGTGGAATGATGACAATGGTTAGTTATGTACATGTGGCTCATTTTTCTAAGTCTTATATCGTATAACAAAACTTACCATTTCAAACACATCACTTGTGCTTGGTTTAATGACTCCAAAATTCCCAGAAGGAAACTTTTTCATCCAGACCCAGTCACCCTAAAATAAATGTAAATATATAATGTAAAGGCAATATGAACACAAGTATTGCAGAACTGTACGCCAAGTACAATATTAATATGCATTATGATATAAGAATATAGTATTATACAACATAATCTAACCATGTTATATGGTCCCTCAGTGTCATAACAAACTATTCACATTGGAGGAAGGACGGCAGGAGGTGATGATGTGATGCCCACATAATGGTGCTCACAGCAGGATATCCTTAATAATCCTCCCTCTAGTCATGTCCTATTTCCTCAACCATTTTCTTCTCCTTTCAAATTACATGAACTGCCAACAAAACCTAAAAATGTCACAGTCTTACCTAGTCTCACTCCTTGATGTTTTCGTGCCTGTCTGTCCACCATTCCCACTTGTCTAAGTTTCAAACCCCCTTTTCATAAAGGGCAATTTTTTTATATTACTTTTTTATATACTGCATCTTGCAGTGAAGAGATATGCTGGAGCTATATATTGAGAGAAACTCTCTTAGGAAAGAACAAGGAACTAAACGCTTATACAACCTACACTAGGGTTGGCAGAGAATATCGCGGTTATGAGATGTAACATGTATTGGATGGTCATGAAGAACAGATAGAGGAGTGTAATATGATTTGCGAGTTAGAAGATACTGTAGGGAGGATTTAGTAGGATGCCGGGAGGGAAGAGGACTGAAGATAAATAAAATACATGGTAGGACCAATCGGACTTTAGGAAAAGGAGTAGCAGAAAGAGGATAAGCTTTATTAAATGAGTAGTAAAGATGAAGTAGAGTTTGTTAACCCCTACTTTTTAGGGAACACCAGACAGTTGCTGTTTTTGAAAAAACACTTCCGGTTGCATTAACTTTCTCTCTTCTTTTTGAAGTGGTTTGTGCATGATGAATTGTGTTAATGAGTTGGTGCTTGTCATGCCTGTGAGCCAAACAAAATAACATTTTCAATGCAGTACAATGTTCCTTAGGGCCCGATTACGATGTCGGATGGACCTGAGTCCGTCTGACATTGTTTAGGAACTGGGACAGAACGACCTCCTGTTGTCAGTCCCAACCCAGCAATTTGGATAGACCTGAACACTGTTCGGTCGCATTCCTATTCTTTACAATGGGAGCATACATTCCGATCGGAATGCATGCTCTCATTGTAAAGAACTGAGGTGCAGTTCACCCCTGCACTCTTGGGGCACTCCTCAAGGTGCCTCCGACGGGGTGCAGGCATCAACAGGGGGGGTATGGTGCACCCTTAGCAGCCATCCGTAGGCCTTGCACCCATGGGGACCCTGCAGGTCGCCCCCATAGTCAGATTGCCACAGAAAGACTGTTGTAATCTGCCATCATAATCCCTCGGGCGGAAAGAGCAGCCCGAGGGATTAATGGAGGCTCTCCGAATGGCCTCCAACGGCCATTGGGAAATCCATTTTGGATAGGGTCAGTCGAAAAGGAATCCGAACAGCCGATTACGATGTCGTGCACATTTCTTACGGCACCGTAATAGGGCCCCTAGTCGGTTCTACCTTTTTTATTGCAAAGATACATAGGGCCTGATTCAGATATCGACTGATGGGTTACTCCATCACAACCGGTACAGATATCCTGTTCGCCAAAATAATAATCTCATAATATCCTATGGGATTTATATTTAGGTGGACGGGTTATCCGTCCCCGTTGTGACTGAGCAACTCGTCTGCCTCTATGTAAATAAGGCCCATAATCATTTAAATCAACCTATAATACTAATTTAAACTAATTCTGACCTCACAGACACAAGCTAGCACCTACGAAATGTAAACTAATATCTGTTCATTGATTCAATTAAGATTAGATCTCTGATAGTTAGCTAGATTCTTGAAAATTTGTAAATATTGAACTGAACACATATTGCATGGGTTGCTAAATGTTTTCAGGAATACTCCTTCATATATTTTGTATTTTCCCACTTGCAAATAGTGTACATGTGCACATATGAAACTACTATTGCATGTGTGAAATTGTCTTTTATTAAATTCTCTTGCTAAGATTAAAAAAAAAGAAAAACTAGACTCATGGAAAATTTAAATCACGCCAGTATGATTCATGGACTTTTGGGAATTTTGGGTTACATTGTTATGTGAATATCCTGAAACTATACAATTATACCACGCAATTATGCAATGCTTGCTAAAAGATTCTCCCCCGAGAGCATGGAAACAATGCAAATGACCAGAACACGAGTGACTGTCACTCACAATACTCATGCTTTTTTCCACATTTTTTTTGCAACTGCATCCACGCATTTCAAAATGAATATGATGATGCATTTTGAACTAAAATATAGCGCCAAATAATAGATATGCTTTTCTCGTAATAATGTGTCATTTTGTCAAAAAATGTTCAAATTGCGTGAAATCAAATCACACACATTTTGCACATGCCTAAACCTCCCTATACGCCTTGCAAGGTACAGTTGTTCCAAAAATATTCCCACCTACGAAGGCTATACTCACCCCCTTGTAATGAGTGAATATTTGGCTGTGTCTAAGGTGTGAATGGGTCAGAACAAAAACAAGTGTTGTTCTTCAAAAATATGGACTTGGGATGACTCTTCTAAATAAAAACCTATATTTCGTCCATAACTGATGCATTGATGGGCCACTATCCTTATAGTTCAGTTACAGCACATGTGAAATGTACAGAACAATTACATTCTAGGCAATATCAGGAGACAGCAAAAGCATATAATATATGTGGGAAATATTCATATTAGAAGTGATAGAACATGTGTTCCATTTGGTACCTTGGAATTTACTGAGCTATAAGTTCAGTTCTTGGAAACTTAAACATTATTTTAGAGGACAAAACTATACATCAAATAAATTTAAACTACACTGCAAGAGAAGGAGGGACAAGCACATGTAATGAAACAGAGAATCAAAACCGTGCATAAGGTAAATTTTAGATTATTCCGACTTGCCCTTAAAAAGATGACATATGCGAAAACAAATCAGACATCAATTGTGACACTTATCTGCACACATGTATTACTACATACACAAACCTCTCCTGAAATGCTACTGGGCACCAACATACATGGTCCACACTTTCGAGCCACACTATTTTTAGTTTTCTTCATTGTCCCTACAATGACTGCTATTTTAAAGTGCGTCTTTTTTCATTTCAGTACTGCAGTCATCAATAAGATTCCAAAATACATATCAGCACCACATTGTTGGGTGTTATTACAAAATAATACTAACAAAAATAATATTAATAATACATATAATAATAATATTCTATTATAAAGAATAAAATTGAAGTCAAGCTTGAAGTCTGCATATATGTGCTGTAGCAGCGTGCAGACTATGTGGTTAATGTAAATGAAATATGGTTATATGTTTTAGCAATTTAAAATGTATCCTGAATCAAAAAAAGGCAGAAGTCTACACTGTGGAGCTGTTAAGGTTTTCAGCCTTGAGGCATTCTTTTTGGAATTCGAAATGATTTCCAGGCAACATTCATAAACCTGCCACATCCCCAGGTGTTCAGGTTTCTGAGAAGCCTTTCTGAATTCCACTTTAGTGTGGAAGAAAATAGACACGTAGGGACTTTTGATGTGACATACTCTTGTAAGAATTCTGAATTACAGAAGTAAGCCTTTATTTTCCAGGTGGAAAATATTTTTCCCCATTTTCCCAAACCACAGCCCTTTTCTCCCACCATATTTAATGGTTTCCATGGGAAGGCTGGAAATTGATTTACTCCTGCCTTCGTAGGAGTAAAGATGTGGCCTTTTCCAGGTTAAGAACAGGTCAAAGAAGAGCATGTGAATTCCATCAATCGAATAAGTTAGTGCATGTTCAAAAACTGAGTAGCTCTGTTATGCCAACTCACTACTCATATAGAAATCATTGTGCTAGAAATCCACGTGTGCATTCACAAAAAATACCTTCTGAGAGAAAAAGCATATTTTTGAGTGTGAGTCGAATCTACATATGCAACGAGAATAAAGATTTAGCAATGTGTGGAATGGTAACATTTCATTTAGAAATGAAGACTGCATTTTAACATTATACATGGGTAAGAAAGCAAGATAGGGAACATATTGAAGTTTACAGCATCTTGTGGGTGTATAAGATGTATAATCAGTTGCCGCGCCCCACCTCATAGACGGCCACATTTGAGTTTTCAAGGGTAGCAGGGGTGAGGCTCTTTACTGAATATGACCTCATTGGTGACTTGATGCTTCTACCATCTGACGCTCCTTGGCCGCTTCCACTGGCCCGGCTTCCATCTTTGCTCGATTTCTGTAAGTGAAGAGAAGAGAAAGGTCATCTGCAATGGTGTGTTCCCTCACATGCAAGAGCCATATCCAGTTGGGCACATGCCCTGGTTCCTCACAGAAAATACTGCCTCTCAAGGCATTCCATACAATTATTCTAAAATGGCGACTGTTTTCTCAGCCTTTATAGCTTTTTCTTCCCAAAAGTAGTGATTGTTAAAATGTTATGAAACAGACTTTATATATTTATCCTTACTACCTTTTATATGGTGTTAAAGGTGTCTATATGCAAAAACTATTTTTTTCCACAAACAATCCTATGCTGTTTCCAAGTTACAAAGAGCAAATTATTAACTTAGATCTAATTACAACATGTATCTGTTTTTTTTTTAAGTTAGGTATTGTTATAGAAAAGCGTAGTATTTTTTTAATGAAGACTTTTGGTGAGCTTAGAATTACCTTTATTAATTCAATTCAAAACGTTTTTATTTCGATACACATATCATAAAAGACTATACATTTAAATTTAAAAAAGTTTAAGAAACATGAACATTCCATTCTCATATGAGTGACAGAACAACACAGCAAAATAATTGATCATCAAGTTAATCCATCCAATACACAATAGTTTATCTAAAAACAGAATAAAAGGCTATAAAAAATGTAGAAAAAGAATCCAGGGCCAGAATACAATGAACATCGCAGAATTAATTTAGCTATAAATATTCATAAATATGTTACAGCAACTTTAGTTCTGGCTTAACTTGTGCGCATGAATTACCCACATCCAGTGTAGAAATTTAGCGACAGCAATGTAAATGTAAATGTATTGCGACTTATATAGCGCACGTATCACCCGAAGGCATCAAGGCGCTTGCCTTGGGAACCCGTCCTGGCTTTTTCCCTGTGAGATAACCCCTACTGGGCATCCCCAAGGTGAAAGCCAGGCATCCCGCAGCGGGTGGGCTGCCGTAGTGGAGATTAAGCAAGCTATTGCCCAGAGTTGCAGCGTGGGACCCCATGATTAGATTAGGCACCAGGCGAGAATTATCGAGTCCGTGGACATTTTTGGTCTCAGGACCCTGCCACGTCAGGAATTGAACCCTGGTCCCGGGCCAGACCTCTGCATCAGGGTCTGCCACTCTAATCAGTGAGCCACACTCGTCCACCCAATAACAGTGGGTTCTGAACAATCTGTTTTAAGTATCCTTAGTGCCTCTGAACCAGTGACAGACAGATAGGCTTCAACCACGTGTACCTAGGATATTTGTACTCTGGGCAAATAAACAGGATATGTGCTATACTTTCCGGCTGAGAAGGACAAAATGGGCAACTTTCGCTGGTTTTGGCATGCCATTTGCCGGTGAAAGAGTTGACAGGAAGCGTCCCCACCCTGAATTGGTGGTACCGTTTCCTATCACAGGGAAGTGTGATAAAATCCCAGTACCCTTCGTAAGCGATATCATGTTTAGCTCCAGGAAGGCTCTTGTAAGTGATGGACTAATGCAGATCCTAAAACCTTTCATAGAAACCATGGTCCAATATAACTCCTTGAAGGCCTTTCAAGGCGGAAAAGGATTAGCAGTGGGATTCTCAAAATGACGTAGTAGCTGCTGAAAAAGTTATAAATATCACACACAAATTTTCACATAGTCAT
This sequence comes from Lissotriton vulgaris, assembly GCF_964263255.1. Classification (NCBI taxonomy): domain Eukaryota; kingdom Metazoa; phylum Chordata; class Amphibia; order Caudata; family Salamandridae; genus Lissotriton; species Lissotriton vulgaris. The sequence goes on along the minus strand of NC_141691.1, from coordinate 166,029,547 downwards.
TTTTTCTAAAGGTTGATCTAAATATAAATAATTAAAGACTTGAAAAGTAACTTTTGAAAAATAACAAAGATTATTTTTTTTACATTTAAACAAAAAATATTAACACTTAAGTAAACATGGACATTTTAAAAAGCTTTAAGCCTTAATAAAAATGTATATAAGTTACCAATGGTTGTAATTGCACTTCAAGAGGCCAGAAAAGTGTCACCTAGATTCAACCCCTCTTCATGCGGGATGTCCCTAATTCATCGTGCAGGACAAAATCCCTTACCACAGGCAAATTCTCCTGCCGCATCAACATACATCTTAGAGACAATGGCCTGTTAAGGATGTGTCCTTGAAGAATTTGAATCATGCCGCTGAGGTTTCCAGAGCTTCCTCCTTCCTCCAACTTCAGCAAAGGACCACGCTCTGTTTAATACACAAAGGACCCCTATTTCGAGCTGCCTGTAGCATCACCCTCGGGGCATATACCCTGCCATGCAACTATATCCCAGTTGGTGTGTCTGAGCCCAGAACTATCACATCAGCAATCTTCAAGCCCGATAGTTCTGGGCCCCAAGACGTCTGTCCTGAACTTCCCCACTGAGCTGCAGCGGTTGCTGGCAGATGTTGCAACCTGCCCTTGCCTCCATCTTGCATTCTTCAGCTGGGTGGAGCAGAAGAAGAAGGTCTTGTTAAACCTAAAGGAAACCTGTCCTCCTTTAGCCTGATGCCTCCCTGTCAACCCTACGACATGCAAAGGTACCCCCTCAGCATAATTTACCAATTGTTTCAAGCAGGTGCTAAATGTTTGAATATTTCGGCCCGTATTTTCCCTTGAATGACGAAAAACCTTCAAAACTGAACACAGTGCTCCAGTTCTGCATGTTATTCTCCAATCCTGAGGGAAAACTTGTAATCACATATTCTCACTGGGAGATATCACCAGGAATTAATTGTTAATTCCGGTCCTAATATCTACCTGTGGAAATAACAGATAACTCATTATGGAGCTCAAAAGTATTCCTTGACTGCAACCTTTCCTGCGTGATAAAAAAAATTTTCCCCTACAGATCGTCTTCGGCTGATTTGATGCATCAGGTGTGAAAATTGTTCATTTAGATCGCTAGGTCCAAAGCTGTGGAATGACCTTTCATTGCAACGACAGTGTATACAAAATCACCTGCTTTTTGGCCCTGAAGTTTTTCTTTTTCTACTAACCTCTTTCTTTCTCCAGTTCCACGAAAGTTCACAAAGTTTCTTTTAGTTCCTGTCTGGAGTTTCTTTTTGGAGCCACCATGCTTCCACGGTGTGAATTCAGTACTATATACAAATATATGAAATCATCTGGCTTTGCCTTGGTTTTTTGTCCGACTTGGTTTAAGGAGAGCTAACTCCCTTAGTATTATACGCATACAGTTTCGGAGGAGACTTGTTACAGACACCCACAATCTTTTTCAGGAAGAGAACTACTTTTACAAGAGTTGGGGTAACACCAGGACTACTTTTTTAAGGCTCTAAAGTCAACTGTCTGGGGCTGAAGTAGGTATGTCCTCAAGTGAAAGACTCTCAGGCATATTTGGTCACTCATGGACCACTGTTGGGTGGGATGGCTGATTCTGGTTTCAGTCTAACTTTTTAACACGTTCAAGTTCTTGTGTATTTTTGAATAGCTGGGACTCACTCAATACGCACAAACACCTTACCTTCATACTTAACTGTGGGTTGATGAATGTCACATCATCCAATGTCAGCAGAATTTTGTTTGGTCCTCTAACTAACTTTATTTTGTTTATTCGACGTCTGAAATATAAAAGAAATAAGGCAAGACACGGCATCATAAATTTGAATCAAAATTGTTCTTTGGGAGAAATACAGCTTAACGTCATTAAGAAGAATGTCCACATTGAAGAACATCACCCTAGTGAAACTATTTTAGTGAGCTACATAAATGAGAACATATCCTCAAAACACACTAGAAAAAAGGGGCCCATGGCGGATAATAACAACACAGGAAAATAGATACAAAAATGGAAGGGGGAATAAACACTAGGGCGCTGTTTGGCAGTAGAGAATACACTAGGGTTGAGACAGGGTGGTTGTGCTAGGGTAAACGTTCAAAGGTCCAAAGTTATGACATGAGTAAAGGTACCAGGGTATAGGCAGGGGTGGATAAAACAGAGTATAAAATGTACTAAAGAATAGGCAAGGGGTAGAGATACTGGTTAGAGACACTAGGATACAGGAAGGAGTAGTGGTAATAAGGCATAGAAAAAGGTATCCTTACTCGCGTTTAGGTAGGAGAAGCTATAGATGGGTAAAACACAGGGTAGTGGTGGGGTGAGTTAGGGGTAGAAAACAGAGTTAAATAAAAAGTCATAATTAATGACATTGAAAGGAGGAAAATACAAAGTGAGTAGAATTCAGAGGCAGCGCTAAGAGGTGCCATTCACTGAGGCCTAAATTCTCCAAACGAAAAACCTTGCATTAAAAAATATTAATACATTGCAATTGATACTGTTTAAATGTTTCCCTGACAGTGACTTGTATTGTGCTGTGTAACTTCAGATCCACTTCAGTGCGTACTGGACGCAGGCAAGGACAAGTTCCGGGCAGGGCGGGGCCTAGGGTCAAGATCCGGGCAGGAGTCAGCCCAAGGTCAAGATCCAGGCAGGAGTGGGCCCAGGGTCAAGAAGATGCAGCAGGTGCAGTGTCTTGCACCTGAGACAGCTGTTGCTTCCGTATGTTGGTTGATGACTTATACTGCAGCAAGAAGAAGAAAGGCAGTAAACACCTTCATACTAGGAGTCAGAAAGATAGGATTAATTTAAATGTTTAAAGTTATGCAAAGTGACAGTGCTGGGGCCAGAAGCATGAAGAGTTTTCCTAGGAGGCTGCTTCATGTGTCTGGGGTGTTAGGACCATATTTATATATGTTCCCTGGAAAAAAAGACTAAATGTTCAGAAGAAAACTTCACAATGTTTCGGGTACTAGAGTGGCTCTGACAAGAGCTGTTGCGTTGGTTGTGTGTATATGGTTGCTATACAGAAGAACGGATGAAGAGTTTCAGGTTATTTACAAAACACCCTATTGACCTCTAATAGAGCCATTTTAGTTAGAAAATTCAAAAAAAATCATAGGTTACGTAGAAGTTATAGTTGGAAAATTAAATTTCAAAAACCTTAGAAATTCACACAAAAGAAACAAAAGTTACCAGGACTTTATTGTTAAGAATTAGCATTTAAAAAAGCTTAGAAATTAACTGAAAAAAAACAAAGGTTACAGGGACGTTACAGTTAGGAAATAAAATTAAAGAGAACCTTAGAAATTCACTGAAAACAAATTTCTCTGGTTTTGTATGAGTGAAGTATCAGCCTAAATATAACGTCCCTGCAACCTTTTTTTTTTTTCAGTGAATATATATTAGACCTCATGCAATACTGGGCTAAAAAGACCACCGCACCAAGCCATGCATGGAGGAACCGACAAGGTTGATTTTGTCCTACTCTCGACAGGAAAAACAGATTAGGTCTATTGTGAGAGGGGACCCTGTGATTGGTAAGCTTGTACCCAATTATCCGGCTGTTACGTTTAAAAAAGCTAACAGCATGGGAAGTATGCTTACCAGTAACAACCTTGATACCAGAGCAAAAGGCAAATGGCTGATGGCAAAACAAGGATTCTTTAAATGTGCAACTTGTAAAGCTCGCCAATATGGTATGTACACACCCAGCTACACAATGGTGTTTAATACCAAGCCGCGGAGCATAGAACAACATCTCACATGCAGAACAGAGTATGCTGTATATGTCTTAACATGTAGTTGTAAGTCACAATATATTAGAAGCACAAAGTTACAGGCACATAAAAGAGTCTTACAACACATGCGAGCAATCACAAATAGTGATGATAGTTACCCTGTAGAGAGACTTTTTAAAAAGGTCCACAATAATGATTTGAAACATCATAAATATTTTGTCATAGACGCAGAGGGTCCCCAGAAAAGAGGAGGGGATAGAGAGCTAAAACTTAGAAGAAAGGAGACATCGTACATTCTGGAATTAGACTCTAAATACCTCAGGGGACTAAATACCAGTGAAGATTTCCACACGTTTCTGTGACAGAAAAGAATAGATATGAATTGGTAAACTTTAATTGTGTGCAACGTTTTATAAACATACGTCGCGATTTTCTATACACTGCTTTTTATGTATAGATATATATTTTTTCCAAGGGAGATATTTAAATATTTATATTTTTATTTATAGAGGTACATTTTAGGACTATTTATGTATTTTTATATGATATTTATGATTTGATTTTAGACATGGAATTGTGGAAAGTATATTTTATACATCTATATTTATGGTCTGAGGTCCCAATATATTATGATAAATATTTATTATGTTTATAGTCCTTTGCTTCGTTTTGTTTAGCAGTTGGAGCCTCGGACTGTGAGCACGCTGGAGCTGCTCCTCTCGTAATTCTCCTTTGCCAGCAACTCGCGGTACCCGCTCCGCGGGTCCCGCTTCGCGTTTGGGTACTTTGTCAGCGCTGCTGGAATAGCGCTGAGACTTCTAAGATCTTTGTCAACTGTGCCTCTGTGGTGTGGGGTGTGCAGGGCTGCGAGCGAGGTCAGGCGTGGACTTCAAGTCCCAGGAGCGCCTGACACTCGGCATTACCAGCAGCTGACCCGCTCTCCCTGCTGGCTCCTCCCCCGCCTCAGCGCGGCTAAATCCAGCTCGGCTGCCTTCCTGACTGTTTCCTCACCTGTGCTTCGTTTTGTTTAGCAGTTGGAGCCTCGGACTGTGAGCACGCTGGAGCTGCTCCTCTCGTAATTCTCCTTTGCCAGCAACTCGCGGTACCCGCTCCGCGGGTCCCGCTTCGCGTTTGGGTACTTTGTCAGCGCTGCTGGAATAGCGCTGAGACTTCTAAGATCTTTGTCAACTGTGCCTCTGTGGTGTGGGGTGTGCAGGGCTGCGAGCGAGGTCAGGCGTGGACTTCAAGTCCCAGGAGCGCCTGACACTCGGCATTACCAGCAGCTGACCCGCTCTCCCTGCTGGCTCCTCCCCCGCCTCAGCGCGGCTAAATCCAGCTCGGCTGCCTTCCTGACTGTTTCCTCACCTGTGCTTCGTTTTGTTTAGCAGTTGGAGCCTCGGACTGTGAGCACGCTGGAGCTGCTCCTCTCGTAATTCTCCTTTGCCAGCAACTCGCGGTACCCGCTCCGCGGGTCCCGCTTCGCGTTTGGGTACTTTGTCAGCGCTGCTGGAATAGCGCTGAGACTTCTAAGATCTTTGTCAACTGTGCCTCTGTGGTGTGGGGTGTGCAGGGCTGCGAGCGAGGTCAGGCGTGGACTTCAAGTCCCAGGAGCGCCTGACACTCGGCATTACCAGCAGCTGACCCGCTCTCCCTGCTGGCTCCTCCCCCGCCTCAGCGCGGCTAAATCCAGCTCGGCTGCCTTCCTGACTGTTTCCTCACCTGTGCTTCGTTTTGTTTAGCAGTTGGAGCCTCGGACTGTGAGCACGCTGGAGCTGCTCCTCTCGTAATTCTCCTTTGCCAGCAACTCGCGGTACCCGCTCCGCGGGTCCCGCTTCGCGTTTGGGTACTTTGTCAGCGCTGCTGGAATAGCGCTGAGACTTCTAAGATCTTTGTCAACTGTGCCTCTGTGGTGTGGGGTGTGCAGGGCTGCGAGCGAGGTCAGGCGTGGACTTCAAGTCCCAGGAGCGCCTGACACTCGGCATTACCAGCAGCTGACCCGCTCTCCCTGCTGGCTCCTCCCCCGCCTCAGCGCGGCTATAATTCTCCTTCCTAATCCAGCAACGCGGGAGCGCGCGGGAGCGCGCCGGGAGAAGCCCGGGACAAGGGCGGGACCGTCTGAGGCCGTCAGAGGCCGAAGGAGGCTGGGCTGGGCCCCCTCCCTTGGTTTTATAGTTGCTATATATCCTGTTTTGTTGTTTTCATAAGCTGATTTCGTATTTTAACGATTTTGTTAAATTTGATATTATACTTTATAATTGCTATTTTCTTAATCTTTCCCCCCTTCCCTTTAAAATAGTCTCATGACGGCTAAAAAATTACGTTCTGGACGAGTGATTGTGGGGAGATCTGGGTCTAAAACTAAATCTAATCCCCTACGAAACAAAATAGCGTCTACGATGCAGTTGAAGGGCCAATGTCAGCTCTTTAATCTTTGGGACAAAGGGAAAGATAAACCCACAGATTCACAGTCCACGAGCGAAATTCCAGGTTGCAATGTAGCGGTGTCAGTTAATGAGGTCATTAATGTCTCCTCTAGTCTAAGTATGGTGGCCAGTCAATCTTTGCCAATTGTAGTCAGTTCGGAAGAATTAAGGGGCTTACCTTTGTCTTCAAATAATGTACAGCCAAATCAGAATAATTACCTGAATTCTACGGGCAGTATGCCTACAAAATCTGAAGATATTGCTCCCGCATCGGCTACATTAAGGGAAACACTTAAAGTTATATCCCCTGTAGTAGGGAATGAATTCACTCTGCCTGATATTGATTTATCAGCTCATAGGGCGCGGGTGGAAGTGTTTCAGGGGATCTCTACAGGTGTTCCTGTGGAGGAAGTTATTACAATTTCAAGTACTGGTCCCCTAAGTAGTACTCCCTCTAATAAATTGGATTTCTCCCTCCCACAATTAAATCTTACAACCTGTTCAGGCCCTGTGTTGAACAATTTAGCGGAGGGTTCTCCAAATATTAACGGGAGACTAATTTCTAATTCCTTGTCATCTCTGGAATCAGTCTTGTCTTCGATCTTAAGATTGCTGGAAAAATTTGTGGGAGGCTCGGAATGTATCTTCGATACCGTAACACAGATTCTGCAAGTTCTGATATTAAACAGAGAAGAACTAGTATCAGATCCTTCTAGTCCAGTGGCCCCACGGTTGATGCCACAGAAAATAAGTGCTCCTTGTTCTCCAGTAGAGTTGGATGTAGAGCTTTCTTCTCCTTTGTTAGAAAGTCAAAAGGAAAGGCAGCCTATAGTACTCTCAACTATCTCTAAATCCTCTAAAGCGGTTTCGGCTGGCGCTAATTGTATAGCCCCGCTTAGAGACGAGATAGAAGTAATAACAACTCCCCCTCCTGATGCCAAATCTGATTTGCCTTCCCTCTTTCCAATATTTTCTTTGCCATCAAAAAAGGAAGAGGAAATTCCTAAAGGAAAAACGGGATTGATGGGAAATACGAGTTCTCAGAAACATAAAAAGATTAGAATGAAGAAGAGGAAACCTATTCGTAGGTTTGCTAAAAAAAGACAGAGGAAACTTCTTTTTGATAATAATGTGGAGGTAAATATAGATGACCCCCCGCAGGCGGAGCAGTGTCTTACCCCTAAGGTTGAAATTAGGGTGGTATCGCCTAAAGAAGATGCCACCTCCTCTGGGTTTGGTCCAGTAAACTTAACTAATCCCTTTCTTCCTAAGGTTTCTCTCCCATCTACTAATCCCTTTTCCTATTGTAAGGTTAGTCAAGATCCTTGCCAAGCTTTATCCAAGATTACCCCACCATTTGTTATTCTTCCCCCTTCTAATTTAAACCCTATAGCAGTACCCTTTCAGGCTCCATCCTTAACGACAGTTGTCCTTCCAAAGGAAAAAACAATTGTGGATACATTATTCCTTGATTTCTCGCCCCTTTTTGAACCAGATTTAATTTTGAATAGATCTGCCCTGTTACTCTGTTTTAAAGAGATCGAAGGTTTGAAATTAGTTCAAACCTCCGATCTAGATGTTGTACTTCTCCTCAAATCTTATGCGGGGAAACCTTTAAGATCAACAAGGGTGAAATTTTATTCAAAAGTTGTGTTGAATCTTGTTTTACAATGGGCTGAGGAATTACAAATTAGAGGGATAGATGTGATGCCTCATTTTGGGGAAAAACGTATTGTAAATAGTGCGATTAATCCCGTATTATCATTTTCCTCCAATTTTGATGCGCGATTGTCAGATTGGTCTAATCTCGGATCTGAGAACCTAAAAGTTTGTGTGGCTAGCAATGAAAGGCTGGTTTCTTATAAAAACCCTCCCCTCAAACAAACAGTGAAGGATGATCAATTTAAATGGAGTTGGCTCCCGGGAGTTCTTGCGAGTAAATCCGCTCCCCGCTCCAGTCAGGATTCCAATTTTTAACAGGGAGCTGAGATTTATCTCATGGAACACGGCCGGTTTTAAAGATAATAAGGATAAATTGGGTTTCCTTCATGCTCAAAAGGCAGATATAATCTGCTTGCAAGAAACTTGGGTTGATGGAAGTGTTATTTTGGATAAAGATTATTTTGTTTTGGATTGTAGCGCAACCAGCACTAGAAGAGGCCATGCTAAGGGAGGATTAGCATGTTTATTATCTAATAGATTGCAATGGAACTTTACTCATTATTTGGATCCAGGAAAAATGTTTCAAGCAATAACTTTGAAAGATGTTTTTGAAGATTGCCCTAATAGATTGCTGATTGTGCTAAATATTTATATTCCTCCCAATTGTTGTTTTAATAATGGTTTAAAAACTTTATTCACTTTTTTAACAAAAGTTTTGGAGACCTCACCTACTCCGCATGTGTTAATGTTTGGGGATCTAAATTGTAAGGTATCTAACAGCGGGTTGGAGTTGTTTAGAAATATTCCGTTGGAAGAGTCTCTGAATATACCTTCAGCTCAATTTCCCCCAAATATAAAAACTGACAAAAGAGGTAAACTTATTTTAGATGGTTTACATAATGCGGATTGCTTAATTGTAAATGGGAGGCTTCCGTCTGATATTCCGGCAGCTTTTACTCATAAATCTAATAAGGGAAAATCTATTATTGATTTTATCATGATAGATTATGCCGGTTTTCACCTATTAAAAGATATGAAGGTCATTGAATCGAATCTTAGTGACCATAATGTATTGACGCTTTCTGTTTCTATTAGTCTTCAGAAAGTGGTTCCATGGAGGCTGGATATAGATTCTGTGAATTTTGACTCCAGTACAGGGAAATGTTTTTGGAACATCAGCACGGTGGAAAACCTGGCACCTCTCTTGTGTAATACTGTCGAGAATCTTCCTCTTTGGGAGGGGAAAGAGTTGTATTGTTTTGTAAAATTTTTAGACTCTGTAACATCTTGTGCAAAAGAAAAATCAGGTGGGAAACAGTCCCTTGTAGCTCCTTACCCTCTGCGGGCTATAAATAGAGAAATAAATAAAATTATAAGGGGGCAATTTTTATGTTTTACTCGAGAAGCTAAGTTTAGGTTATCTACCCTGAAAAGAAGGAGAGTTAGACTCAAGGCTCGCTTAAAACGCTCTAAGGAAGATGCCCTCTGGATTCAATTGAGGGAAGCTTCTTTTAATCATCAAAGTAAGACCTTTTGGTCCTTAATTGGCAAAGGATGCGGTACTAGAGCCAGTCCCACGCCCATTGCCATCGAGGAACAGGTATGGGTTCACTATATTGAAAAGTTGTACAGTAATAATAAGTCTCAAGGTATTAATGTTGAATTTGAAGATGCTGCGGCTATACTTGACGGTCCGACAGAAAAAGAAATCAAATGTGCCATTAAGAATATGCGTTCCTCAGGGGCGATGGGTCCTGATAAAATCCCAATACTAGTATTAAAAAAGCAGAGTGAACTCTGGAGTAAAATACTCTTTCCCGTGTTTAAATTCTGTTTTGCTAACGGAACAGTCCCCCCCTCCTGGAAAGGAAGCATTATTGTCCCTTTATATAAAAAAGGGGCAAGAGATCTCCCACAAAATTATCGGCAAATTGCCCTGCTTGATGCCATCGGCAAGGTGTTTGCAAAGTGTGTGCTTTCTTTAATTAACGATTGGGTATCTGAACATAATATTCTGCCTCTGGAGCAAACAGGTTTCAGACGAAATCATGGAACCTTAGATAACCTGACCGCATTGCAAGTTATCAATGAAAAATATGTGAAAGTGCGGGGTGGTCAGGTATATGGCGCTTTTATTGACTTTACCACCGCGTTTGATAAAGTAGATAGAAATCTGCTGTGGAGAAAGTTAGTTAATCTTGGTATGCCTGCTTCCCTAATTAATTTGGTCCGCGCCCTATATTCTGACACCTGGTGCAGAGTCTTACTTGGAGGTGATCGCGGCGCTTCCAAATTAATCCAAACATCTAATGGGTTGAAGCAAGGTTGCCTTTTGGCTCCATTGCTATTCTCATTGTACACTGCTGATTTACCCATCGCTCTTTCTGCATGCGCCGGTATTGCCCCATCTTTGGGGGGTGTTCAAATTGCATGCTTGATGTATGCAGATGACATCTTAATTTTGGATCTCACCCCAAAGGGCCTAAATGACCGATTGCACGCACCTCATAAATACGCCGAAAGTCATTTTCTATCAATAAATACGGCAAAAAGCAAGATAATTTGTTTTTCTGGTAGAAAGAAGCCTAAATGTTTTACCTTTCCATGGGTTGTAGGGGGGAAAAACTAGAATGTGTGAAATCTTATACCTTTTTAGGTAAAATTGTCACTCACAATCTAAGTGACAAACCACACATAGACAATAATTCCCGGAAGGCGATTTCCCAGGGAAAGAGCCTAGTCTCCCTATATAAAGCCACAGGTAGAAGGCATTTCTCTATTTTGTTAGATGTTTTTAGAGCGAAAGTACCAGCCTCCCTGTTATATGGCATTGAATTAGTTGATCTAAAAAAATGGAGTTTTCTAAACTCGGCAGAGGGAAAAATTCTTCGGAGTTTAATGTCTGTTGGCACTGTAAATTCGACTGCTTCCTTGCGTCAGGAATTGGGTTTACGCAGCAGTAGGGTTCAAGGTCTTGCTAGTATCATACGTTGGGTAGTAGCATTATCTAAAGGTGAACCCAATACCTTGAGAGACCTGATAAAAAAGGAATTGCTAGGATCTTTTAATGGCTTCTCTTCAATTGTAAAAAATTTCAGATTTGCTGTGTTGCAATTGAAACTGGATGAGGAGACTTTATTTTCACTCTCCTCTCATCAATTAAAAACAGTTTTGAAGTCAGCCTCTTGGGAATTGGGGTTTTGTCTTGATAGAGACTTTTGTTTAATGAAAAAAGGTTGTACGCCTGTTATTGAATCTTATACCCTGCGGAAAGCTCAACCATATATGTACTGGAACATCTCCCATGGCGTGAGACGCCTGGTGTACTTATTAAGACATAATTTGCTTCCACTAAAAGTTTTACAAGCCAGCTGGTATGGTTGTTCGGCACGCTGTGATCTTTGCCAATTACATGATCAGGATTTAGATCACGTGATGTTTGTTTGCCCTACACTGATGCCATGCAGGCGTAGATGGTTAAGATCAATCTGCTTACAACTTAATATACTATCAGCGTCTTCATTTAAGGCAGCCTTAATTAAACCTCCTAATGAAATGTTTGTTTGTAGACTGTACAACTTTTTTAAATGTTTTTTGGACTTGTATTAAGATATTTCTTGTGATTATGATGAAATTATCTTTTTGCTTTCCTTCTATTTTAATATTTGTGCTTTGTATGTATATGTTGTTTTTATGTGGACCTCAAAATGAGTTCCGTATCATAATAAATAAACTTTGAAACTTTAGTCCTTTGCAAATTTACACTCTATAAAGATATGATATCTTCCAGCTATTAGTTTGGTCAACAAGAAACAGAGAAAAAATACATGATGTCTTTTGCAGATTTATGAGAAAGAAACGCTCAAATGAGGTACTTATAAGTAGAATATATCTGCAAAATATGGTAGTTACTGAGGTGATGCACTGTTTACTGTTGTGTCTTTTTTTGGGTTCAGGGAGTAGGTTCAGCAAATTATTATTATTTTTCTGTATGTACAAAATATTATGGGTTAGCACGATTTTTCATTAATCAAGGTATTAGGACATGTTTGGAGAAATCTTTTTGATGATCGCCATATAATCAAGCAATTAAGCTGCAACCTCATGTAAACAACATTTGGATATATGAATCTTTGATTTCAAATCCGCACATTTTTAAATTTTACAGCTTGGAAGTGATGATCTGATTCACAGTGTGAGTGCGTTCCTACAAGCAGCGGTACGCTCACGTGCCTCCACAAGCAAATTTTAATGTGATAAATGTACTGGATGTATGACGGTACAACGCGGGCTATTACCACGCGTACCGTTACAACGCGTATTTTACAACGCAAGTCGTTACCACGACTTGCGCTGTAGGGTGCGGACTCAGGAATAGTTTAATTTACTATTCCAACACCAGTCCCGGTGGATAGTAGGGAAGGTGTTGGAATAGTAAATTAACTATTCCTTGTCCTTGAGCGCCCTCCAGCGCGAGTCGTAGTTACGACTTGCGCTGTAAGAGATGCGTTGTAATGGGTGGTTATAATTAATCATATTTTCACCATGCTGCGAATGCTGCTAAACACTTATTGCACTTTATTCATTTCATGCTGCTGATTTTGTATTCTCGCCTAACTTTATATTTGCACTACGCTATTAATGCTGCTAGACTTTGTATGCCCGTCCAACCATTTTTTAATGCTATTTTTATTATTTTATTTGGAAATTTACTGTTGTAGTATTGTATTTATATAGGATTTTAATTTGGATCTATGCGCTCTAAATTTTTTCCTTTTTTTTCCTGCTGGTGGTGATGAACTGTGCTTTTATGGATACTTCTATCCGAATAAAGAATATTTGAATTGAATTGAATTGAATTAGCAAACATATGTTTTTTTACCCCTCCATTTAAATCTGCCCCATGGCTTCCTGGATCTGCATGAATCTTGAGAGTCGTGCAATGGGCTTAACATGTTAACAGCCTCGAAACGTTATGCGGAATCATTAAATATTACCAAAGTTATTAGACTATAAAACCGCTTTTGCCTCCTCATCCCTTTTAACTTTGCTGCTCCTTCATTAATCTGGGTGACTCTTGGCATAGCAAGCAAACATACTAAATGTCTGCCAAATTTCATTTGGATTCAGCGAATTATGCAAAATGATGTCATAGTTATTAGCAATGGACATTTTTTGGCTCTTTCAAATGTGCCTCCCGTGACGAATCTGCATAAATTTAAACATACTGAGAGTAAAGTAAACATATTAAGCATCTGCTGGATTTTGTGCAAATGCGTCAGCGCTAACACTAAATGCAAATCAAAAATATACCTTTCCAACTGTTAAGATATCTATAAAATGTAACCCCTACATGCCCAGACAGGAACACTTTTTAAATGGTAACTGCTGAAAAATTACTGAACCAATTCACAACAAATCAAGCAAAGTCCATTCTTTCAGGGAAGTTCTACAGGAAACAAACACTTCATTTAAGTCAATCTTTGTCATGAATTGTTTCACTTTGAGGCACATTCATGTTCTCATCCAAGGCACTGCTATCAAAGTAGCAGTTAGTTTAACAAATCAAGAGTGTAGAACACTTCCAGTTATTTTGCATTTTTATGATCGAATGTGTTGAATGTCTTGAATAGTAAAACGCTCCTAGTAATATTGGTAGCAGTTGCAACCCGAAATAAGCAGCAGTGACGGGTAGGCACACATGCAGTCTCTTCCACAAAGACACACATATACTCACACAAATCCACATAATTCACAAGCGCACACATACACCCACCATTCATAAGCATATGCAAGCGCACACATCCTTTCACAACCCACACATGCGCAGGCAGATACATTCATACATACACTCATGAATTCATCATTCAGGTTGGTTGTTAGAAAAAAAAGAATGGCCTAACACCATGGGATTTTTCTCCCATGGTGTCGGGTTCATTTTTTAAAGTTTTTACTGTCCTTCATTCCCAAGAATTATTCTGGTGGTGATGGACAGAAAAAAAAGCCATCCCTTTTAAATAGGGAAAACCATAGGATGGCTAACCTCCGACAACCCATACTCCATAGGTTCTTCAGGGGTAGATTTAGGCAGATGGAGTACATTTTACTCCTTCGACGTAAACCTGGCAGTTCACCTGACTAAGGGCCTGGTTTAGAGCTTAGCAGACAAGGTAGTCTTTCACCATTGTGAAAAAGTACCCTTGCCACCAAACTCTAATTTATGCCCTTATTACCTTCACTTAGGAAATCCCCCTCTTTTTAGGTGTTAGGTTTTGAAGTGTACATACTCCCTCCCTCCCAGCCCTAACATTCAACCTCTGACTGGGGTAAATTCGCTACACCCAGCCACATTCTTTATCTACTGGTGTAAATCTCTGAATGTGAATCAGGATTTGGGAATCAGCCATGTAGATGGCTTCTTATGCACTTAAAATGAACTTTGGTGTTGTATAATAGGATGAGAATTTGATTCTATTTAAGTATTTAAATACATATTAAATGTACAAAATGACTGAGTTCCTCATTTAGAGTTTGGCGGGTAGCCCACAGCCTGGCAGGGTTGTGGAGGTCATGGCAGGCAGCAGTCTGGCCATGACTTCTGCCACCCTAGCTGACTACTGACTGCCGTATTCAGAGATCGGCTCATATAAAGGCACTAAACGTTTGTTGAGTAGCTGTCATCTTTCTTGCTGCCTCTCATCAGTCTTTGGGTTTTACAGAAAGAAACTTCCGGACTGGGAGTATGTGTTTTAAAACAAAATGCTAAAGACTCTGACACCCAAGTGTAGTATTCTCCTCTTACTATATATCTCATGTTATTCTTCTCCCTAGCTGCTCAGCCTGTGTGTGTGTTCTAAATGGAACGTTTAGTGTGTGAGCTATGTGTGGAAGGTTTGAGTGACTAAGAGAGAGTGACAGTTGGATGGATGGGGTTGAGCAGCTAGCAGGCTGCTCCCGGTAGGACTGTGATGGGACCTATCTAAGACCTTGATGGAGCTTATGGATACCTATTTACCTGCATTATCTTTACTACAATAAACCTACATTGACTACATCATACTGGTGTCATCCCTGATTACCACATATTATTTTTGGTGACGAGGATGGGATACGTTGCTCGTGGGCTGTAATGAAGTTCAGGAATTTTCTTTGGGGAAAGAGATTTTGCATTAAGACTGATCATAAACCTCTTGTGTTTATCCTTAGTGGGAGGAATGTGAGAGGATTCACACCTAGAATTGCACGTTTGTCCTCCAAGTTGCTTCAATTTGACTTTCTTGTGGAATATATTCCTGGGAACAAGAATGGGTGTGCTGATTTCCTTTCTCGTTCTTCTGACACAATTGACAAGGATATTGATATGGATGAAGAAGATAAGGATCAATATTTGGTTGCTGCTATTGATCTTCCTCAGTTGTGTGCGGTGTCTGAGAATGAGTGGAGACAGGCTCTTCTTCTTGACATGACTTTGCAGAAGGTTGTTACCTTCATTAAGAATGGATGGCCTAAGGAAGGAAATCTTGCCTTTGATCTCAAGACCTTTCTACAAGTTGCGGATGAGCTTACGATTGAGAGTGGGTTGGTTTTAAGAGATGATAAATTGGTTCCTCCACTGGTCCTGAGAGATAGGTTGATTAAATGTGCGCATGAAGGACATTTAGGTGCGACTTTGACTAAGAGGAGAGTACGTCTTTCTTTCTGGTGGCCTTACATGGATAGGGAGATTGATGAGTTTGTTAAGGGCTGTGTTATCTGCTCTAGCTGCGATAAAATTGTGAAACTGCGTACCCAGCCTTTGTCCCCCATTGAGTAGCCATCTGCACCTTGGGTGAAGCTTGGTTTGGATATCGTTGGGCCTTTCAATGCGCTTGATTCTTCTTCTAGATTTGTAGTGGTCCTTATGGATTATTATTCAAAATGGCCGGAGATTAAGTTTGTCAGGGAGGTTACTGCTAGAACTGTTGTTGACTTCCTCCGTGATGTTTTTTTAAAAGAAGGGTTTCCGGAATTTCTAGTTACGGACAATGGTACTCAATTTGTTTCGTTGGAGGTTGAAGATTATTTGAACAAGTGTAGCATCAAGCACTTGAAGAGTTCTTTATATCATCCGGAAACTAATGGTCTTGTAGAACGGATGAACAAAGTTTTGGGGGAATGCATACAGTGGGCTCTAAAGAATGGTTGTGTTGTCAGCAGTTCAGTGAGAAGCATGCTTTGGTTCTACAAGACCATGCCTCATTCCACCACTGGCATCTCACCTTTTGAGTTGTTACGAGGCCGGAAAGCCTCTACTTTGTCTTGTCCTGGTTGGATGTCTAAGTGGGTGAAAGGTGGACGGTGGAATGATGATGTTGTAAGGTCTAATGTGGAATCTGTTCAATCTAAACAAAAGGCGTATTTTGATAAGAGGAAAAATGTAAAGGTGGTTGATTTAGTTCCTGGAGATTATGTCTCCATTAAGAAACCTGTTCATGTTAAAAAGGGTTTTTCTAAGTTCAGTTCTCCTGTTGAAGTGTGTGATGTCAGAGGGAATTCTGTTAAACTGGTTAATGGGAATTGGTGGAACAAGAGCCGGTTAGTGAAATGTTCCTCGCCGGGTGAACCTTGTAATTCCTCTGCTGTCAGTCATTATCAAGATTGTACGGGACAATCAGTCCTGAGGCGCAGTTTACGTACTAGGGTGGTTCCTCATAGATTTAGAGTTTAAAGTTCTCTTATCCTCAAATTTAGTGTTTAAGTTCTTTTATCTGCCTGTTCCTGTTTCTTCTTTCTTTTTTCAGCTTTTCTCTCCTGCTTCCTTTTTCTTGTTTTCTTCTTCTTCACTGTTCCGATTTTTGTGTAACAAGTTACAGTATTATAATATTGCATTTTGATGAGAGATATTTAGCCCCTACACAGGAGTAAAACTTTACACTGGGTAAGTTTTCCCTACAAGAAAGTAGACTCTACATCATAGTATGTGGTGGGGATTGTTATGTCAAATTTTACGCTGAATTACATATGTACCCTTACGTGAGGGTGGACATTTGACTTGTTGCAGGGGTGGGACCCTGCGTGCTTAAGACGCCTTGCGCCGCACGATTTGTAAGCTTTTTCACACAGTTTTTCTCCATGTAATTGGAGTGATTTCACAAGTTGTTCCTGGTGGGGCAAGACATAAGGTGTAAGTCCTTATGTACTCATTACGTTTTATTTTAGGTTGTCCCTTTTTGGTTGACGGGGGGCAGAACATTTGGTACTAGTCCTTCTTGTCCACATTTACACTTTTTTTTGTCCAAAACACAGGACTTAGCTTTTGTGTCTCTTAGCTTGGTTTGGGACACGACACTGGGTTTTTAGTCCCTTAGTTTTTTGAATGAATTGTCTCTACATCGAGGCTACATATGTCTCTACATGGAGATCACATTCAGTTGTCCCTGTTAAGGGTGGGGGGCAGGACTTTGGGTAATAGTCCCTGCACATGTTGGTTGTTCCCTGTTTAGGCTGGGGGCAGGAAATTGGGTATTGGATACACTGTCCTTCTTTCCACATATTTATAAGGAGTTTCCCTACATGGGATTATCTACACTTTCTCTTCAATTTTGTTTGCCAATATTAAAGAAGGGAGATGGGTATTCTGTATTTCATTTATTTTTACCTTTTTCCCTTCTCTTTTTATTGCGTAGTTTCTATCCCTCCAGTGGTGTTATTATGTATATCATCCCTGGGTTATTGACTATGTTGCCTATCTTTTGACGAAACAACATCCTTTGCTGAGGTGTTTACAACTCTAGGATGTTTGGTACATATTCATCAACTTTTCTTATACTGGTTTGTTTACAGTTTTAAGATGTTAAATGTATCTATTTAGCTTGTACACTTATTCTTGTAGTTATAGACATTTTTAGTATTACCTTATCTTATATCCTTAAGCATATAGTTTCATGATGTTTAGCACTGTCTTTCTTTTATAAGGAAAGAGGTATGTAGTATTCTCCTCTTACTATATATCTCATGTTATTCTTCTCCCTAGCTGCTCAGCCTGTGTGTGTTCTAAATGGAACGTTTAGTGTGTGAGCTATGTGTGGAAGGTTTGAGTGACTGAGAGAGAGTGACAGTTGGATGGATGGGGTTGAGCAGCTAGCATGCTGCTCCTGGTAGGACTGTGATGGGACCTACCTAAGACCTTGATGGAGCTTATGGATACCTATTTACCTGCATTATCTTTACTACAATAAACCTACATTGACTACATCATACTGGTGTCATCCCTGATTACAACACCAAGGAGTTTGCTATCCCCGGGTGTGTGGGTCATTAGGTCTCGCCTACGCAGCGCGCAAGTACTGTTTAGGGGGACCTTTAGCCATCGCTCTGGACTTTTGACTAAACGCTTACATGTTTTCCATTGGTTTGTATTGTAACTCGCGCACGTTTGGTGATTCCCTTGCGGGAGCGAGCAGCGGCGCCGTCTGTTTTTATTTATCTTGATCACTCTTTCAAAACAGATGCCACCGCTCCTTGCTCCGGCAAGGGAAGCGCCAAACGTGCACTAGTGGCAAAATAACCCAATGCAAAACATGCATGCATTTAAGCAAAAGTAAACACACTGCATGTCTGGGCTCCGTTACCATGCAGAGACTGCTTGTTGTTTCTGATATTCGGCCTCTTTCTGCTCTCCCATGTGCCCCCTTCGAGATCCTCCTCTCCTTCCACATTCTGCCAGCACCCTCCTACCCAATAGTCCTCAACCACCACCACCACATCCACCATCACCACCACATCCACCACTATGTCCACCACCAAGTACACCACGTCCACCACCACCACCACGTCCACAACCACCACGTCCACCACCACCACCACCATCAAGTCCACCACCACCACGTCCACCATGTCCACTGCATCCACCACCACCACGTCCACCACCACCACTACGTCCATCATCACCACCACGTCTACACCTCCACCACCACCACGTACACCACCACCATGTCCACCACCACCACATCGTCCACCACCATGTCCACCACCATGTCCACCATGTCCACCCCGTCCACCACCACGTCCACCACCACCACCATGTCCACCAACGCCACCATGTCCACCACCACCATGTCCACCACCACCAACACGTCCACCACCATGTCCACCACCACCATGTCCACCACCACCATGTCCACCACCACCACCAAGTCCACACCACATCCACCACCACCACAACCACCATGTACACCACAACGTCCACCACAACGTCCACCACCTTCACCATCACCATGTCCACCACCACCACCATGTCCACCACCACCATGTTCACCACCACCACGTTCACCACCACCACCACAACCACCACCCTGTCCACCACTACCACCACATCCACCACCACCACGTCCATCAACACCACCACATCCACCACCACCACCACGTCCACCACCACGTCAACCACATCCACTACCACCATGTCCCCCACCACCGCATCCACCACCCCCCTGTTCACCAACACCACCACATCCTCCACCACCACCACGTCCACCACCATCACAACCATGTCCACCACCATATCCACCACCACATCCAACACCACATCCAACACAACCACCACCATGCCCATCACCACCAAGCCCACCACCACCATGTCCACCACCACCATGTTCACCACCACCACATCCACCACCACCACGTCCACCACGTCCACCATCACCACATGAATGAAATGAAATGAAATGAAAAAGGATTTATAAAGCGCATGGCTGCCCGAGAGCGTCCCAGTGCTGAGAGTGCACATTGACCAACACCACCACATCCCCCACCACCTCCACCACCACCATGTCCACCACCACATCGGCCATGTCCACCACCACATCGGCCATGTCCTCCACCCCACCACGTCCACCACCACATCCACCAACACGTCCACCACCACCATGTCCACCATGTCCACCATCACCATGTTGTCCACCATCACCATGTCCACCACCACGTCCACCACCACCACCATGTCCACCACCACCATGTCCAACACCACGTCCACCACGTCTAAAACCACATCCACCACGTCCAACACCACCACCACATCCGCCACCACCATGTCCAACCACCACATCCACCACCATCAATATGTACACCACCATGTCCACCACACCACCATGTCCACCATGTCCAACACCATGTCCACCACCACCACCACAT
Organism: Lissotriton vulgaris; assembly: GCF_964263255.1. Lineage (NCBI taxonomy): Eukaryota > Metazoa > Chordata > Amphibia > Caudata > Salamandridae > Lissotriton > Lissotriton vulgaris. The sequence goes on along the minus strand of NC_141691.1, from coordinate 166,009,552 downwards.
CCACCATGTCCACCACCACCACGTTCACCACATCCACCACCCTGTCCACCACTACCACCACATCCACCACCACCACATCCACCAACCTGTCCACCACTACCACCACATCCACCACCACCATGTCCACCACATCCACCACCACCACCATGTCAACCACATCCACCACCACCACATCCACCATGTCCAGCATCACATCTACCACCACCACCACATCCACCACCACCAACATGTCCACCACCACCACCACGTCCACCACCACATCCTCCACCACCACGTCCACCACCACCACATCCACCACCATGTACACCATGTCCACCACCACCACCATGTCATCCACCATCACCATGTCCACCACCACGTCCACCACCACCACCACATTCACTACCACCATGTCCAACACCACGTCCACCACCACCACGTCCACCACCACCACCACGTTCACTACCACCATGTCCAACACCACATCCACCACCACCATGTCCACCACCACCATGTCCACCACCACCACTATGTACACCACCACGTCCACTACACCACCATGTCCAACACCATGTCCACCAACACCACCACATCCACCACGTCCAACACCACCACCACATCCACCACCACCACCATGTCAACCACATCCACCACCACCACATCCACCATGTCCAGCATCACATCCACCACCACCACCACATCCACCACCACCACCATGTCCACCACATCCACCACCACCACCATGTCAACCACATCCACCACCACCACATCCACCATGTCCAGCATCACATCCACCACCACCACCACATCCACCACCACCAACATGTCCACCACCACCACCACGTCCACCACCACATCCTCCACCACCACGTCCACCACCACCACATCCACCACCATGTACACCATGTCCACCACCACCACCATGTCATCCACCATCACCATGTCCACCACCACGTCCACCACCACCACCACATTCACTACCACCATGTCCAACACCACGTCCACCACCACCACGTCCACCACCACCACCACGTTCACTACCACCATGTCCAACACCACATCCACCACCACCATGTCCACCACCACCACTATGTACACCACCACGTCCACTACACCACCATGTCCAACACCATGTCCACCAACACCACCACATCCACCACGTCCAACACCACCACCACATCCACCACCACCATGTCCACCCTCACCACCACCACCACATCCTCCACCACCACCACGTCCACCAACACATCCACTACCACCACCACCACATCCACCACCACGTCCACCACCACCACATCATCACCACCATGTCCACCTCCACCACCACCTCCACCACCACGTCTACCACCACCACGTCCACCACCACCACCAAATCCACCACCACGTCCACCACCACCACCATGTCCACCACCACATCCACCACCACCACGTCCACCACCACCACCACTACATCCACCATCACCACCACATCCACAACCACGTCAACCACGTCCACCACCACATGAATGAATGAATGAATGAATGAATGAATGAATGAATGAATGAATGAATGAATGAGAACTAGAACATGGCTACCAAAGGCCTCCCAGGGCTAAAGACAAAGTAAATTACCGACAAAAGGAGCATCGGGGAACAGCAAGGTCTTCAGATATTTACGGAAAGAGAGATGCTTGGTCTTGAGTCGAATAAGATCTGGAAGTTGATTCCAACTTTTTGGCGATATGGTGGAGAACATCCGTCCACCACTCCGCACTTGATTAACTCTCGGGGCTACTGCGAGACGTTTCTTTTCCAAGCATAATGTTCTTTTAGGGAGGTATGGGGTGATGATGGTTCTTAAAATCGAAGGTGCCCTAGAAGACATCAACTTGTGGGCAATGCACAGGGCCTTAAACTGAATTCTCTTGGCCACTGGCAGCCAGTGTGGAGCGACAATCAAGGGCTTAGCCGATGCCCGATATGGAGCCTACAGAAGAGAGCGTGCGGCGCAGTTTTGTATCATTTGAGGTTTTTTTATGTTGGCGCATCAATATCCAAGAAAAAGCACATTAGCATAGTCAAGCCGTGATAAAATCAGGGCCTGAACCAGCAATTGCCCTGCATTAAAACGTAGCAAGGGGAGAATGTTCCTGATCATTTTAAGGATTCCAAAGCAGGTGACTGCCACTCTGCGTGCTTGCTCCTTAAAATCCAATTTGTGATCAAACCAAACCCGAAGGCTCTTTATGTGTTCTTTAGGTGGGGGCATAACACCTAAGCATTTAGGCCAGAAAACACAAGGATTAATGTTAATGGGTTTTCCTAAAAACATCAGTTCAGTTTTTGCTCCGTTTAGCTTTAGGAAGGAGTTATCCATCCAGGTGGATACTCTCTCCAGGCAATTGGCTAAGCAGTACTGTTTATCTTCCAGCTGATTGAGAGACACAATCAGTTGGTTATCATCTACATTCAAGACAATCCTAATGCCAAAGGGCTTAACGACTTCTGCCAAAGGTCGCATGTAAACATTAAAAAGCATGGGGCTAAGGGAATATCCCTGAGGCACCCCACAGTGAACTGGCATTCTCTCCGAGATAACGTTACCCTCAATAACTTGAAAGGACCTATCTCTAAGGAATGACTCCAGCCATTTGAGTGAGGCTCCGAAACCCCAATCTCTCTAAGTCTTTCAATCAGAAGTTGATGGTTGACCATGTCAAAGGCCGCGCTGAGGTCGAGTAGAACAATGGCTGCGGACCCACCGACATCAAGAATGTTCCTTGTTTCTTCGACCACTACTAGCACGGCTGTTTCTGTGCCTTGCTGAGGTCAGAATCCAGTATGAGAGGGATGCAGGTGATCGTTCTCCTCCAAAAAGGAGAGAGGATAGAATTAACATACTTTTCGCAGATTTTGCAAACCTAGGTAGCAGCGAGATTGGCTGGTAGTTTGCAAAGGTTTCTAGGTCCAGGGTAGGTTTCTTCAGGAGCGCTCAAACCATAGTCCGTTTCCATGGGGATGGGACAATCCCGGTGGTGGACAGTGAAAGATTAATAAGGCCCAGAATAACTGAACCAATAGTGTCAAAGACCCGGGTAATAGAAATAGGGGCAAACACGTCACTGGGGGAGCCAGATTTCAACTGGTATGAATACGCTTTTAAAGATTTCAAGTCCATGGGAGGAATGGTCTCAATGCCTGGGGCTAGAAGTTGGTCCGGGCTACCTAGGGGCGGGGCTGCCTACCTGTCCTGATGGAGATGGAAAGGTAGAATAAATTTCGTTAAAAAAAAGCACCAAATTATTACACCGACCTAAGTGGTCAACAGAAGGAAGGGGAGGTTCAGATGGCTTAAGGAGGGATTTGGCAATTTTAAAAATTTTCCAGGGGCAGTTGGAATCTTCTTTTTATAATACTCTGCTTGTGCTAACCTAATTTCAGCCTTATAGATTTTAATGGCGTCTCTATACTTCAATTTCTCGATCACCAAGAAGTCCTTTCTCCAGCTTCTTTCCAAGCGCTGAAGAATTTGTTTCTGCTCCTTAAGTTTAGAGTTGTACCATTCTGAACCATAACTATCTTTTTTCCTGGTCATCCTTTTTTTCGGGATTACTGAGTCTAGCGACGTTTCCAGCCAACTAGTCACTTTATTATTAGCTAGGATGGGTCTAGATTTTTCAAGAGTCGATGGCCAGGAGTCACTATCCAGTTTGGACCAATCTCGACTTCAACTTTGTATCTTATCTCGTGGCAGAGCACCATCCTGAGGGGTCCAGGCAAAGGGAATCATAAAGTGGTCAGACCATGGTAGAGGAATATGTTTTCTTACTGTCAGGTTGTCAATATTAGAAAAAAGAGGGTCAAGAAGGTGACCCTTCTGGTGGGTGGGGCTGGAGACTTTGAGTTTCAGTGCTAAGGCCCCCAGACTGTCGATAATGGCTTCAGCATCCGTGGAGGATTCCATATCAAAATGGAGATTAAGATCTCCTCATACGGAAAAGTTGGAAAAGGAGCTGACAAGTTTACCTATATTTTCAGGGAGGACCCTAATAAAATGGCCGCTGTGTCCTGGGGTCGATATATAGGAACACCAGAAAAAGTGCACATGGGGGAAAAAACAAGGGATAATAGACAGCTTTCACAATCCATAATTTTATTGGCTGACATACGACAATTCAATTTCTTTCAATTTCTAGATGATAGCTAAACCTCCACCCCTATTTGCTTCCCGGTCTAGTCTTTGAATGAGAAAGCAAGGAGGCAGAGCTTGCACTACCATTGGATTCGAGGTGTCAGAGAGCCATACTTCGCTAAGCAGCAAGGCATCATGGTCTTGCTCCTCCAGGAGTAAGTGCAGCTCTGTAGTGTGTTTGGGTTGGGAGCGACAATTGAGAAGAGCCATTTTAAAAGTGGATGTCAGTACCTAGCTTTAATCGGTGGTATTAGAAGGAGGGACTATTTCAAAAGGGCAATGGTGGCATTTGTTAGCAATATTAGTTGGCGACATTGAATGTGCACAAGGAGAAAGAGGGCTCTGTCTATAAGCAAATAGCTGCTCGAATGTATAGGAAGGCTTACCTTCTGTCAACGGACCAGGGGTCCTGGTCCCGGTTGGGCGTTGACAGGTGCAGAGGGGCTTGCCTTAGGCGCACCTTCGGCGCACCAGCGGCGCGCCTGCTGCATGCGTCTGCTGCGCAGCCGCGTCATCTGCCCTTTAAGAGTAGTCGCGTGCGTGAATGCCGTTGCAGCTAGACTGTTCAATCACGTTAGGCAAGCCCGTCTATCTGTCCCCCTGAGCATTGAACACAGCTCACCATCACCACATCCACCAGGTCCACCACCACCACGTTCACCACCACCACATCCACCACGTGCACCACACCACCACCATGTCCACCACCACATCCACCACCACCACTACATCCACCACCCCCACCACATCCACTACCGCCACGACGTCCACCACCACCACGTCCACCACCACGTCAACCAACATCACCACCACCATGTCCACCACCACGTCCACCACCACCATGTTCACCACCACCACCTGTGACGAGTAAAGTGTCACTGGAGGGCAGAGGTAATAGGAATGTCAACCCCGGCTGTACATAGGACATTTAAGGATGCATTGAGTGAGAGAAGACAGGAATAGGGGCTAGAAGTATTACACCAGACCCAAGATACATTTTGAAGAGCCGCAATGTCACTGGGGCTCCTGTAAAAGCACTCGCAGCATCTCTTCCTCACAGTGGCATACGTGCACGATCCACTCACTCAAAACAAGCATTGGCATATCCAATAAGTCTCTCCTTTGGGACCTTATAAGTGTTTAGCCATGCAACACTTGATGTTGTTCCACCAAGGATATTGTGCTGGATAACTAAACACTTATAACGTCCCAAGGGTGAGACCTTTTGGCTATGCCAATGCTTGTTGGTTTTTTTGCTGCTTAGGGCTGCCAGACTTTTCTTGAAGTCCTAATCAGTAAACAAGTAAATCTGCAAATATTAAGAATTTTGGAGTAATCCTGGACTCTATCATATACACGAGTGTCGTGACTTGTTGTAGGTGCTCACCCCACTCCAATCCACCTCTCTCCTGCCCCTGCCACCTATTAATGAGGCCATTGTCACTCAGCATGGTGTCCACAGTGCTTGGGAAAAATTTTGCCACCCAGAATTGTGGCTACCAAGTTGTTACCCACTTCCTCTCCATCATCAGCACAGTCAATCCTGTCCCCAGTTGGGCACTCCAAAAGCGGTGACCATATGACCCAATGCAGTGGAAGGCTACAGCAGGATTTAAGGATTTGCTGCAAGATGCAAGAATATTGGCATTCGAGGATTTACAGCAGGATTGAAGGATCCAGGAATCAGAGGCTTTACTGCAGGTTTCGAAGATCCACAGTCTACAAACGGTGGTATGACCAGGTGTTCCAGTGCTTGGCTTTCCTCTCTGTTGATGAGAGAAGCCTTTGCTTGGATTCTGCTCTTTGCTTGTTTATGGCTCAATTCTACACATCTAATCGGGACTCCCTATTTGACATTATCTTCAAGTCAGATGTTAAGAATATCCTTCCAGATGTTTTTTATTTGCAGTGCTTCATGAAATTCCTTCTGCTGTGTCACCTTAAAGACTTTCCTTGCATCAGTGGAATTATTTGACATTTCCAAGGGCTGTAGTCAGAGGCCTCAGGTTACTGATAGGTAGGAAGAGTTAGATATTACTTGTAGAAACTGTCTCTTGGGCCTCCACAATGTTTTATGTGGATTATGTGTAAACCTTTGTTTGTGATCGGTGTCTCAAGTTATGCAGCATTAATAACTTCTATAGAACATACGAATAAGCTAGGTTTTATCACTAATTGTTTGGCTCTAACAAGATAAGGGTTATATGACATCAGTAGCAGCTTGTGGTGGGAGTTCTGTGGGGCGGTGAGTCAGGCGGGGGAGGAGCTGGGTGGGGGTAGTAAACTACGGCATACGGCCGAATAGAGGGCACAACGCAAAATTAAAATTTAAATACACTTCCCTTTCCGCCGGGTCCCACGGCTCTGCTACTGCTTTCCTCTTTATCAGACCCCATGAAGCACAGCCAGTCTCCCCTGATCAATCACAATGCTGCAATGCAGCATTGTGATTTGTCTGAGCACTGTGGTTTGGCGCTCAGCCAGGGACTAGGGGCCTGAACACGTTCTCCATGCTGGCTGTAATGCAGCCTGCATGGAGAACAGGGAAAGTGATGACTGTTTTGGGCAGCGCGAGAGGGCCGGCCAAACACTCATTGCCCACTTAGGAGGGTTCTACCACTCCTCCCCTGGTCTGCATCCCCGCCCCGTAACGCAAAGCTGCCACAAGTGGAGGATAAAAAAAATAAGGCTAATAACATTACATTATCATTTTATTTTTTATTTTTTAACTGCTTCAAGGCAGTGTGGCGACGCTCCTCTGCCTTAGCGTAGTAGCCGCCATTGTTAGTAGCTGCACTGAAATTGCACCACAAAAAGGTAGCACACTTTCAGTGCGCCCCCTGAGGGCAGCTTTCTGGATCATTGAATAGGGGGTTCCATGGACCCCCTAGACATTTCCCTGCAGGTGGGTGTAGTCACTCACTAACCAACCTGCAAGGGGATTTCTCTCCCTAGGCTGGTTGCCATCTGCACTATGAAACAACAACCGGTTTTGAAGCTGCTGCTCCATATTTCACTGAATGCCCACCCCCAGGGATGCACGTTTGCGCTGCCCTGGAGAAAGCGCATTCATTGTGGTAGGGTGCACTGGTGCAAATAAAGACAGTGCGTCCTATCACTAACTCAGGCCCTGGGATTAAACATTGCTTCTTTAGAACTATGCTGAGAGCTAACCAGTCTGAGTTTACTTACTGCATACAAAGCAGAATGTCTTATAGCTGGCAATAAAACAAAGGAGCCAACTGAAACTATTGACATTTGTCAACAGCATTCCATTCTGCAGGTCCTCAACATCTGTAACAGAAACTCATGCAGGGTTCCTAAACCAATATATGATCCAATGTTTGGAAATTAACATCACAAAAGGCTGGGCAGTTTTGGTGAGAGGTCCTTCTCAATACTACATTCTATTCACAGACGTAAGAAGAAAAACAAGCATTTGCAATGGAATAGGTCTCGCATTTGCGAGAGTTTAAGCTATTGGCATTGTAAATGACAATGTCTTTAATTTATCTGTTTTGATCATTAACACATAAATAAAAATCATTGTCATTTATAATTCCAATAGCTCAAACTCTTGTAAATGTGAGACCTATTTCACTTTAAAGAAGCGCCCCTCATTGTCCCGGGCTGCTTGGAAAGTGAAAGTGCGCATGGCAGGCTGCATATTGCAGGAAAGCATGCCGTGCCTGCAGTAGGAGAAACTCATTAAAGAAAATAGTGCTTACAGACTATATATGACGTACAGTGTAACAACCGAAGTAAAAGGGCCAGTCCTGATGGGAAGTTACAAATAAAGAACAAGGCGGTACTAAGGAGGGACCAACAAGCATATTAACGAATCCAAAGCCAGCATTTATGAAGGACAACGACACAAGTTAATGACAAATATGGGTGGAGAGTGGGCGGAGCTTCAAGTCCATACTCCAGTACAGCATGCCTCCAGAACAGTGCATGCGCTGCCCAGGCTCGACCTAAAAATCACTCCACTGGAGTTAATTTTAGAAAATCTACACCCAGTGACAAGATATTTTCATAAATTATATTTAGGTCATGATATTTATATCAGCCGATATTTCTGCATATAGTATTCTGATGTCCTACTATTGACCTCCCTAGATTATACACAACATACTGTTCAGCAAGAAAGTGGATACAAGGCACATGGTTGGTTACATGCTTACAGTTTTGTCTTGAAGAGCCGATGAAAGACTAAAATCTTTTTATCAGCTTCTCTCTTACTGTACCTACCTCTTGCTATGTTTATGTTATACCACAGAGAGCTCTGCTTTAACTGTGTATGAATTATAATTTTGCAAATAACGACAGCTGTGATATGGGGGAGGCCTATAGTGAGATTAATAAGAGGCTATACTAGTATCTATGTTTGGTTTCCATTGGGATCTACAATAAATAGTGCTGATAAGCCCCTCCCTGCATGTATGGCACAGGATCCTATAAAATACAGAAAGGAAAGGATTTATTATTTTGGTTTGTTTTGTTTTTGTTATTGATGTTTTAGCCTCCAAGTGCCAGAACGCTTCTCGTCTATGTGGCATGTAGTCTGGCATTCATGGTGTAAAGTGACTGACCTCAACAGACAAGGGATTTAGACATCCAGGTGGCCTCCACAGCAAGGATTTTGGCCTCCAAGAATTAGGAATTTCTCATCCCTATAATACAGGCTCTGGTCTCCGTGGAGCGTGTGGCTTTGCTTCTAGAGAGTGTGTTATATGAAATCTGTGGAATGGCGAATGTAATATCTGTTGGCAAAAAATATGGTTACATTAAGCATTCAATGTGGCATCTTTGCTGGAATGAATGGTCACATTGCACAATGGGCAAGGCATTCATGTGGAATGCTTTCTGGCATCCCCTGCAATGGGATTGTGACAGCCATATAATGATCAGCCTGGAGTCCATGAAGCAAAGAGTCTAGCATCCTAGAAGAAGACAGTCTGCTAGCTATGAGAATGACAATATGGCATCAAAGAAACAGGAAGCTTTGCTTCATGGGAACAATATGACTGCCCTCCAACAGCAAGTGGGCCTGACACAGGCTGGGCCAGGAGTATGGCTTTCAAGGAATGAGGAAGTCCAGCATCCAAAGGGCAGGAAGTCTGGGATTCATCGTATTGATGGAGCAGATTTCATCTGGAGTCAGGCATTGCTTCATTTTTGTGCTTCAGACAGACTGCATTTAAATTGACATGCACATTTGGTGCAAGTGAAAACAAATGGCACATGAGACATGAAATGAGGCCTAGTCAGTCTGAAATGCTTTTGCTGAATTAACATGTGTTTTTTGCAGTGTAGAGAAAAAGTTTGTGATTTAAGTGGCCTTTTTTAGCTTTGAAGATACTAATAGAATGTGTTCTCTCTTCCCAGCTCTTTTCCTTGTAATCTACACCCCTGTCCTGTCTTCAAAGACTTTGTTTTTTTTGCATACCGTATTTTCCGGCGTATAGGACGACCCGGCGTATAAGACGACCCCCTACTTTTCATGATGAAATGTAGGTTTCGTCCTATACTCGCGGTATAAGACGACCCCCACTTCCGCCGGCTGGAACCTTCTGAAGTCCCCTTTCCATGTCCATGAACTGAGTAGAAGGCGTGCGCTAGTGACGCTCCTCTACTTCCGATGAACGTGAAACGTTAGGATTATGGCGCCAGATCAGCGCCTACACCGCTGTGTCTCTAGGATGAAGACGCAGTAAGAATACTGAAATGCCCCGTGGACCCTCTCCCATCGGCACTACAGCACTACGGGACTGTACCGGTGAGTAACTGCACTAAATCATGTGCAATTTTAGATTAATGTAACCGGTAAACGTGGGAGTGTGAGCGCGCGAGTAGAGCCCAGGTCATATTGGAGGGTTCGACGTCGGTGGAGCGTTGCTTCCACTCATCAAAATTTAGTGTCCGGCGTATAAGACGACCCCCGACTTTTGAAAACATTTGAAGGGGTTAAAAAGTCGTCTTATACGCCGGAAAATACGGTATATGGATAAACATGTTCAGTTTATAACACCTCTTTTATAATGTGTTTTAATTAACAAATGCACCAAACACTACACATGGGGCAAAACGCTTTTTTGCATGAAAAGCTATCTAAAACATTAAAGCATGTTGCTATGAGTATGTATGAACTGTATGCTTTGAAAATTTACACTAGTGCATGTTTATGCTATGTTGCACATTTTTATTTTTGCATGTTGAGCACAAATAATAGGAAAAGCTGCTTTAACCTAATAGCTTTGCTAGGAAATCTTTTATAAAGGGTATTAGTAGGGGGGTTGGAAAACATAATGGGTTTATTTACATAAAGTTAACACTATTTTGTGTTTGTTTTGTTTTTCGGCCTAAGATAACATGAATGCCTGTCAATCCAGCAAGGCTGCGACTTGCATTAAAAGAAGACAGCATGCGCAGATTGTACCAGCTTGCCTCAAGTACAGAAGGAGTCAAGGCCACTGTGAACTATACATACTTGTTATTGTGCCAATGTATCAGTGTTAGCTAAAGTATCCTTCCTGCCTGGATGTGACAGGGAGGAAAAAATAGAAACATTTTTCCTAGTAAATGCTGCTAAAACATACACATGTATTGAATCATTAACGCTTCTTTTGTTAAAACTGGTATGGTTAGGATTTTGCAATGAGATCAGGATGATGAGACCTCTTGCCATCGTGGCTGACCAATCAGGTACAAGCTTTTCTGAATGTGAAACATTTTTGTGTAGTCTGCCAAGAATTAGAGTATAAATAATGACCTCTTTGGAGGCATGGTTGGCTCATTAGGCTTTTAGGCTATGAGGCTTTGGGGGGCGTGTGAGTTCTTGAGAGAGGCAGCAGATGAGATCAGACATTCATATGGGTTAGGTATGTGATCGTCGCGGGTGCAGCCTGGGTGGAGATTTGTGCCTGAGGAGAGACAGGAGGGGTTTCTTGCTCATATTCTTTTTAGAGAAGTCCTTGCACGTTATATTTTTGGCAATGCAGATCACATTCCTCTGTGGTCTGTGAAGGGCGGGCTTTCTCACTCTTTGTGTAGCTCAGAGTGGCAGAGATGCAGAGAGCAGCAACAGATAAAAAAGGGTTTTTTTAGATTTAGATGCTAAAATTCTAAGTTTATGCTTTGAATAATTAATTAGTTTTGAAAAGATTTATTTGTCTTATGCATTTATTTCTCTTAATTAGAGATTTTTGCAAATAATGTAATTATTGATTAGCCTTGCAAGACTTATTTTTCTTAGAAACTCTTTTTTTTTTTTTTAAACTCTTTTTATTAGCAGAGTAGATAAGACCTTTACATTGTATTCGACATAATCATGCACTTTTTAAATCGGTACGTTCAAATATCCATAGCAAGTATCTCAAGAATAGTTTGACATTATCTGTTTTTTGTTGCCATACATCTCAATTACGTACAGTCTGAACTCCCCCCACCCCTGCCCTCCCTCTCCCCACACTCAGAGTAATCACATTCAATATACATGTTACATGGCTTCAACTAGCACGATTGGATCACAGTTCTCGACCCACCACGTACCCTTCGGGGACAATGTACAGTATGATAATTCTATAGGCTTCTATCTGTGCACCTAGATCCGTTCTTTCCAGCAGGGCGGAAGGTGATGCCATCCATAGGGGGAGTCACACTAGATCCTGGCATATCGCTCTATATCTTAATTAGTGGACGATTCTGAGTCCGACACAGGGTACCCACCTACCTCGAAAGCCCCAAGCATAGTATTCCAATCAAGGGATGTTAGATTCTTCCTGAGTCCCCTACGCTCCTCACGCTTCAGTGTCTCCCCCTCTGCTTTCCCCAGCGCAGTACCTCTGCCCTCCACATCTCTGGGTTTGGTGGTCTGGCCGATTTCCAGCGCATTGTTATTGTGCGTTTCGCAAGTAGTATGGCTAGGTCTGCAAATCGGGTGGACACACTTTTTTTAGGCTCCGTAGGCCCAAGCCCTAGTATAGAGTAAGCCAAAGTGTCATATGGCTTAGAAGGGGCCAGTTTAATTAGGGTCTCGTGCACCGTATTCCAATAATAACCTAGTCTCGGGCAGTCCCATAACATATGTATCAGTCGCGCATTTGCCGCGCTGCATCGGGGGCAACTATCAGGTGTATTGGGAAACATTGCGTGCAAGCGGTGTGGTGTTAGGTACGCCCTGTGTAAGACCATTAGTTGGATGAATTTGAATTTTGGGTTCTTCGACACTTTTTTGGGGAATTTGAGGATATGCTCCCATTCCTTATCCCTGAATGACCTTCCTACATCTTCCTCCCATTTGGTTCTCAGAGGCTGTAGCGAAACCGCCCTCCCGGCTCTTATACCACTTGTGATCCATTTCGTCAAATGGCTGCCCGTTCCCATGAGGTATTGCATCGTTAGTAGTGGGTTTGTGGGAGGCTCCTCCCCAGTCGGTGCCCACGTCTTAATTAGGTACCGATGCACCCGGGCATGAAGAGGAACGTTCCTCCCGGGGCATGATGAGTTTCCCGGAAGTCCTCAAATGACATAACTTGGCCATCTGCAAATAGATCCCCCATCTGTGTAACCCCCGCTTTGTGCCATGTACTGAGTGTTTGGTTCGATAGCAATCCCGTCCCCAGTGGGCTACCCAGAAGTGGAATCGTGGGGGCATATGAGGACGCAAGGGACGTGTATTTCACCGCCTTCCTCCAATAGGTAATCGCGAGTCGAAGTAGGGGAGGCGTGTGCCCGGGAACCTCCGACCCAGGTAGCAACAAGGTGTGGATGATCCCCCTCGACCAGTCCGTCTCTGACACGCCAATTTCATGTAAGTTGCGGCCTGCCAGCCAGTAGGCCAGCCATTGCAGTTGGCAGGCATAGTTGTATGCCCGAATGTCCGGGACACCCATTCCGCCTGTTGCTGTGGTAAGTTGCAATTTGGACAGGCCAATGCGCCTCCGTCCCGACCCCCACACCAGTTCCGTCAGTATTGTGTTCAATTTCTGGAACGCAGCAGCTGGGATCACGAACGGTAGGCCCGTAAAGTAGTAAATTAGACGAGGTAGAACTACCATCTTGGAGATGGCGACTCTGCCCGCCACCGACAATGGCAGGGCAGTCCAGAATTTAACCTGCGATTTCAGTGTTGCAGTCGCCCTGCCCTGGTTGCCTTCAATCATATCCCCGGCTCCTCTGTATACTTGTATCCCTAGGTATCGGAAGGTTGTCTCCGCTACCTGGAAAGTGTGTGGCGTGAAGGACAGTGGGGCATTAGTTCCCGTGGCGCCGAAGCAGAACCCATAGGATTTAGGTTCACTAATAGTGAGACCAGACAATGCGCGGAAGTTCTCGAAAATACTAGGGATAGGGTCCAGGTCACCTCTCAGATCCCGTAAATATAGAATATTATCATCTGCATATGCCGATACCACATGTACTGTTCCGGCTCTCTGTATGCCCCTGTGATGTGCCAATTTGCAAAGTTTACAGAGCAATGGCTCAAGTGCCAGGATAAATAGGAGTGGGGACAGTGGGCATCCCAGTCTGGTTCCTTTCGCTATGTCCAGTTGTTCCGAGATGCACCTGTTTGTGTGTACCCGGGCAGTCGGATGGGTATACAACAGTTTGACCCAGGCAACATACCCTGGCGGTATTCCGAATTTCGCAAATGTTGCAAACATGAAGTCCCACCTGAGGGAGTCAAATGCTTGTTGTAAATCTAGGGAAATACACCCCTCTGTTCTCTCATGTGGTCTGTCGCATAGCATTAGTTGGCTGAGCCGTCGTAGGTTCATAGCCGTACTTCTGCCCGGTACAAAACCGCACTGGTCAGAGTGTATGAGTTGTGGGATGTATTGAGCTAATCTCGTCGCCAAGATCTTACTTAATATTTTAAAATCCGTATTTAGTAAGGACAGGTGTCTGTAGTTGGCCAACTGCATTCCATCTCTGCCCTGTTTCAGCAGCGAGACTATCAATGCTTGTAGGGACGTCTGTGGCAGCGTGTGGGTTCGTAGTGCTTCTTGGTACACTACATGAGGACGTGGGGCAAGTAGGTCAATATAGGTCCCGTAGAACTCAGCTGGGAGGCCGTCCGTTCCGGGGGTTTTATTTCGTGGGAGTGCGCGAATGGCCTGTCGTACCTCAGCAATTGTAATAGGACGTGCTAGCTCCTCCCCCTGCCTGCCCTTAGGCGCGGCAAATCTAGTCCTGCCATAAACTCCTCAAATGCTGTTTCTGAGAGATGCCGGTGCGGGCCGTATAGCGTTTCATAGTAGTCCCTGAAGGCGGTGGTAATGTCTGTTTGTGTCGTGGCCTGAGATCCCCTGTGATCAGTGACACCTAGTATAGGCATGTGTGTTGGTACATCCCGCACTATACGGGCCAATAGGGGCCCCGATCTGTCTGCTTGTGTGTGCTGCTTGCATGTGTATTCTCTGTAATCCAGCACAGGCAGTTCCTCTAGGAGTTCAGCGTGCCGTATGTTCGCCTCCTGAAGTGGCGTGAATGGTAAGTTTGTGCCTGCAGCTTCACTTTCCAACATAGCCAGGCGGCCCTCCACCTCCCGGAGTCTCTGTACTATATTCCGTCTCATACCCACCCGTGTTCCTATTGCCTCTCCCCTGATTGACACCTTAAAGGCGTCCCATTCTACTTGCCGGGAGCTAGCAGTATTCGCATTCACTGTGAAAGAATTAGTAATTGCCTCTGCAATTGTTGTTTTAAATACAGTGTCTGATAGTAATTCCGTGGTGAGGCGCCAAGTCGGTATAGGCGTCGGGACTCTACCCCACTGTAGTGTGACTTCCACTGGGTTGTGATCAGAAAGGGTTTTCCCCATATGTTCCGCTGTGACAACCGCTTCCAACACTGACTTGGCACAGAAAACCCTGTCTATCCTGGTGTGTAGTTTATGGGGCGGGGAGTAAAAGGTGTATTCCCTGTCCAGTAAATGTTTACAGCACCATGTATCAGTTAAGTCCCAACCCTCTGCCCATTGCGCTAGTGCATCCGCCTGTCTCCTGCATTCAGTGGCTTGTAGAGGTGGGTGTAACCTATCTAGTGCTAAATCCAATATTGCATTAAAATCCCCGCCTATAATCCATTGGTACTCCACCCAGTCTGCCAGCACACCATTAATGTTAGTTAAGAAATCTGATTGGCCTGAGTTTGGCGCATATACGCTTCCTATGACAACGGGGGAGCCATCTAGTAAGCCACGGACAAATACATATATCTACCTTCCGTATCTAGTCTTTTCTCCACCAACTTAAAGGGCACCGAGTTCCTGAACCATATAGCCGCCCCCCTAGAGAACACAGAATAAGAGGTGGCAAACAGCTGTCCTTTCCATTTCTTTTGAAGTTTTACGCTCTCCGCACTGTTCAGATGTGTTTCTTGGAGGCAGGCTATCATCACCCTTCTCCGGTTAAGTTGTGCCAAAAGTCTATGTCTCTTGTGTATAGACCCCATGCCCCGTACGTTCCAGGTGCATATTTTGTAGTTATTAGGAGTCCCCATCACTGTCCGTGGAGGTCGTGTCCATTAGGCACCGTGCCAGTAGGGCCATGTGTAGGATATGCATAGGTCTGAGTGCTATCAGAACTTGTAACCCCCTAACTTCAAGGTCCCCGAGTAAAAACCCCCGAGGTCCAAACATTTTTGCCCAACGTGGGCAAGAGTTAAACCAGAACATGTCTATTCGTTGGGGGGGTGGGGTCCCACGTACACTTGTCCAAGACCTGTTGGTGAGACTACAGCGTGCCCTAAACTAGTGTTTCCCCAAGCCCCGCCAACCCACTTCTGTCCTTGCATGAGTCTCATACATTACCAACCGAAGTCTTCTAGGGATACACTCAGAATTCTTCTGCCCCTTGCGCCGTGATTTTAGGAAATAGTTGCAAGCTGTCTGCAGAACCGGACACCTCCGTCTGCGTGCCCGAGTTGCTGTCCAGGTCAGATTTGTCCCTTGCATTGTGAGCAGCTATTGCAGCCGTCGTCAGTTGGAGTACTCCCGTCGAGTTCCCAGGACGGTTCAACTTCGTCTTCCCGCTTGCCGCCGGGTCGTTCGAGTGTTCTCCTCCTGTGCCGTTCCGCCGTTGCTCGTCAGGGTGTACTGACCCTTCTCCTAGGTCCTCCTCAAACGGGTCCTGCGTGTTCGGGGGTGACAGAGTCACCTCCATCCATTCTGCTGCCTCCTCAGGGGTGTCAAAGAAATATGATTTGTTTTCGTACAATATTTTAAGACGGGCGGGGAATAGCAGTGCATACTTCAAGTTTCTGTCTCGCAATTTGCGTTTCACTCCCAGGAACGTCGATCTGGCTCTCTGTACCGCTGGAGTGAAGTCAGGATACACTGAGATGATTTTATCTTCATACCTTAGCGGTGCCTTTTCTCTCGCCACTCTTAGGACTGAGTCTCTGTCTTTATAGTTTAGAAGGCGCGCTATTAGTGGTCGCGGCGGTGCTCCTGATCTGGGTGGTCTGGCTGGCATTCTGTGCGCTCTTTCCACACTGTATAGCGGGGTCAGTTCCTGTGGACCAACAATTTTCTTCAGCCAGTCTTCAACAAATTGCGTGGGGTTTCTCCCTTCGCTTCGTTCCGGAATCCCTAAAATTCTCACGTTATTGCGGCGAGCCCGCCCTTCCGCGTTATCCATCTTGTCCCACAGTAATTTAATCTGCTTCTCCATGTTCTCTAGTTTAGTAGAGTGGTCCGTCTGCTGCGGTATAAGGTCATCAAGCGCAAGTTTGTGCTCCAATACCTTTTCCGCTAACTTGTTATGGTCCGCCCTGAGGAGCGACAATCCCGTCGCCATGTTATCCATGCGAAGTTCCAGTGCCTCCCTTGAGGCCTTTATTTCAGCTAAAATGAGGTCTAGTTTTGCGTCTTGCGTGCACTTGCCCGTCGGTGGTATAATTTCCATGTTGGAGGAGGCCAGCGGGTCTTCTGATCCAGTGGACTGAACGTCAGCATTTGTGCCCTGATCTTGCACTTTGGCCCTGTGTTTCCCCATAGCTCTCGTCTGCAGGGTGGCGGTGGCAGGATCCTACTTGTTCTTACCAATCCAGAGGTCTCCGGTTATCGACGTTCTTTTCCTTCCGTCACGCAGACCAGCGCCCCTGACAGTATAAGGGGAATGCCTCGCCGGGTCGGGGGTACATCTAGTTTGACGCCCTAGTCCCATTAGAGTCTCAGCCCAGCACTTACTGCGTGTATCTCTGGCCTCTTTGTTAGTGCCTGGTATGGTACTGCTGCTCAAGGGTAGGGCGAACACCACGCACAGCACTCCGGGGAGCCGGGTCGTGGGCAGTCAGAGGCGCCGCTGCACTTTCCCCCACTGTTATTGCTTCTCTGGGGGGGCGCTTCTATTGTTTGTGCGGTGACACGCGAGTAAGCCTCACCGTTGTGTGCAACCAGCGCGTTGCTATGAGTAGCGTGTATCACTGCGGTGTAGTCCCCAATCGGCCAACACTGTCTTTGCCCCGGTCTCGATTCTGGGCGTCGCAAGGCCGCTGTACAACCAGTAGCGGTAACGCCGTCTCGGTAGTATGCAACAAAATGGCGCCATCCGCCGAGATCCGGTTGTAGTGTTGAGCGCCCTCCCCAGTGCAGCTCCGGGGCTCACCTCTATTCCATGTCCGCTCCTCGGCTTGTGTAGAAGCGCCCAGCTCGGTGCGCTATTTCTCCGCCGGCCGCCCAGCACGTTCGCACATCCGCGAACCTTCCGGTGCTGCTGGTCCGGTCACCGCGCCCGCCTGCCCCCGGCTGGGTCCTGGGTGTTCACTCGTGTTTAGGGGGTATAGTCGTTCTCGGTGTCTGCGCTGTTGCGACCGGGCATGCACAGTTCGCCAGGGCAGTTCTCCGCTCCGCTCGCCCCCTTACGCTGCAGGGTCCGCCGTCCTCCTCCAACTCGGCTCTTCTCGCTAATTTAGGCCGCGGATTGACACGGGGACCCAGGCCTCACCGGCGTTGCTCCTCCTCTTCGGTCCCAGTCGTTCCACGGGACTTGTGGCTAGTCGTCGCCGGTTGTTCACCATCACGGCGATTTCGAAGGACTCGAGTGGGTGGTCGATGGCTTGAGGGATAGCAGGATAATCAGCGTTTATTTCGGGCAATGGACGGAGCTAACACACTATGCGTCCGCCATGCTCAGCTTGTGGCCACGCCCCTTCTTAGAAACTCTTTAAGAGTTAGGATTTACATTTTGCGCCACATTTTCTTTTTAAGTAAATGTAAATTGATACTTGTATAGCGCACTACTCACCCGCAAGGTGCTTGCACGAATACCGCTGAGGAACCCATCCTGGCTTTCCCTGTGAGGCGTCCACTCCTGGGTACCCACAAGGTGGAGGCCAGACATCCTTAGCGTTGTGGGGGCCGTTGTGGAGATTAAGCAAGCTATTGCCCAGAGTTGCCGAGTGGGACTCCATGATTGGAATAGGCACAGAGGTGAGAATTATCAGGTCCGTGGAATTTTGAGCCCAAGACCCGCCGAGGTGGGGAATTGAACCCTGGTCCCGGGCTAGACCTCTGCATCAGGGTCCGCCGCTCTAATCATTGAGCCACACTTCTCAACGATTAGAGTGTGATGCTTATATGCAGACTGTAATATGTTCTGTATTAATGCTATTTTTTCTGTTTATTAAAATTCTGTAACCTGATTGATATTTTACTAATGAATAAAGGGTTAGAGAAAACCTTAACTTTTGACTAGAAAATAAAACCCTTTAAAATACTCAACAACTCTCTTCAATGGCCTAAATAATAATTGCATTTTTGACTATTCATGTTTATGTAAAGTGTCCTGAAGGTAATACATGGTGTCAAGGGCACAACACCTTTTCAGCGGTAAATAGAGGTAGATGAGGTTTTGCATTGAGAAATTACCGTGAAATTAACGCTGTATCAGTATCAGTCAGCTATTCGTGCAGCAGGTAGCCTGGCCTTCAATGTGTCAGGCAGTGGTATGTTAAGATTTTTTGAAACAACTTGGAATATATTACACATTTTTAGATAATTCAAGCCTTCCTAATGCTAAACAGTATTGAATTGTAGGATACATTTTTCAACAGTAAGGATTGTGAAAGCGACAAAAAGCATTAGCTTCCTGGTATCCGCAAGTCAAATAGTACCAAAATAAAGGTTGAGCAGCAGTGTTAAATTAATTTCTTTTCACGCTTGATCTAAGTTGTTCCTTACAACAACAATCATTTATAAGGATTCAGTGACTAACCAACCAGTTCCACTCATTGTGGGAAAAACACAGTAAGGGTTGATGTTTAATGGATTTGTACATAATATTAAAATATGTTATATGGACATAGCACTTGAAATTGTAGATGAATTGACTGAATCTCTCTTCACAACTCGCATTCTTGTTTAAACAGTAAAAATCAAAGCTCTGAAGATGTTTTTACCTGTTATTGGCTGAAATGTGACCATATTCTGCTAAATTCTCTCCCCTTTTTCTACCCTTGTCGGGTAGAAAAAGCTCAGGATATGAAAATGTATTGTGCATGGGAGTTGTGGGTTACAAGGAGGGGAAAGACAGAGAGAGCTGTAAGGTAGAAAGCAGGGTGAGGTATAGAGAGCTAAAGACATAAACAAACTTAGAGAGATACGAGATAGACACAGCAGTAAGGTAAGAGGCAAAACAATATAGATAGATAAGTCAGATAAAAAGAGTAGTGAGGCAGAGAGAAAGCTAAAGAGAGAGTAAGTGAAGGGTTAAAAGAGATGAGGTGAAAGAGACATACATGAAGCAAGAAAGAGAGGTGAGATTGATAAAGCAGTATCGAGAGAAGGGCTGATGTGCAGAGAGAAGTTAAATAGCGAGAGAGAGAGAGCTTGAAGAAGAGATATGATGTAGAGAGATGAACGAAAAAGGGCAGAGAGAGACAGGGCGAATTAAAGAGTGTATGTTTACATAGAGATGGCATGCTGAGAGAGATGAGGTACAAGAGGCAATGTCCGATAGACAAAAGAGACAGAGGTAAAGAAAGAGAGGAAGACAAAGACTAAGATGGTGAGAGGGGTGAGGTGGAGAAAACAGAGGTAGAAAGAAAGAGATGGAGAAAGCCGATGGAGCGAGTGAATGAACAGTGATTGAAATTAAGAGGTTAGGAAGTGAGAGATAATGGTAGATGGGGTAGAGAGATGTAAGTTAGGTACAGATGTGAGGACGGGAGAGAAATTAAATAGGCAGAGGTAAGGTACAGACATGATGAAAGAGGTAAAGAGGTGTGGTAAAGAGAGATGAGCTTGACAGGGAGGTTTTGTAACTGGGGGAGAAATACAGGTAGGTGAGATGAAACAGAATAGTGAGGTACAAAGAGAGAAACTGACGTAGAGAGGGAGTGGGTTGAGTGGTATAGGTAGGCACAGAGTGTGATGAAGAGAGATGGGATAGAGAGGTGTATTGAGCGGGGACTGGATAATAAATCGATGAGTCAGACACTTGAGATACAAGGGGTAGATATAGAAATGTGAAATGTAGAGGTAGGTAAACAGATAGCATATGAGGCTGAGGTAGAAGAGGTGAGGGGAAGTAAGGGCACAGGCTTGAGTCAAAACAGAAAGATTGTTGTTTTTTTTATTATTAATTGCCATCAACTGCCTGAAAGCGCAATAGGATAAGATTGGGCAGGCAGAGAATCCATAAAGTGTGCATGCCCACATGTCACATTTTAAAAGGCATCTTTTTTATGCATGCTGTTATCAAGACAGGTATTCCCTGATCACTTCACCATGGGGGCTTAGAAATTATGGCCTCTGGGCAATTGCCCACTTAGCCCATGCCATAAATGGGCTCTGGATTGAAGGAGCCCGACACCCATCAGGCGAGGAGAGTCAGGCATTCATGGTATCAGGGAGTCTGACACACAGGAATGGATGCAAAGTAGGCCAGTAACAATAATAACTTTGGAAGCAGTAATTCAAAGCACGCTTCTGCTATTTCTAAGCAATGTAAATAAATGTGTTCGTTTTACCAAATTCAAGGATTCCCAATTCACCGACCTCGGAAGGAAGGAGGGTGGTTTTGAGCTTGCCGGATTACCCGTGGTCAGACACAGAATTGTTTCAAATAGACATAACCATTTAGATTTTTATTTATTTTCTGAGAATTTGCATTGGATATGGAACTAAGCACTTTTTAACGCCAATGAGTTATGTCGTTTTCCCCTATTTAGTTGTTCCACGTGTTATGTTTTAGCGACAAAATTTCCGAAGGTGGCAAAACTAAAAACTGCTAGTCGCTCTTTTTCTAACAATGCAAGATGAAAAAAGAAAACACGATTGGCCGAACGTCTCAGAAACGACAGTAGACATTTTAAGAATGCTGAGATTAGAAACTGTGCCCAAAAGTTTTCGGATAGATTGCGGCAACAAACACAAACCTACCGAGCTATTTTTAAAAAATATATATATTTTTATTTGCATTTTATCATTAGTCAACATTAACATCATATCATGTTCAGACCACAGTTCCTCCCACTCCACTCGCCACCCCCCAGCAATAAATCAGCTGTACTGTCTTGATTCTCCCGTCCTACGTTCCCATGAAGGGCTGTACAAGATTCCGGTGTGACCCACCTCTTACACTTTCGATGCATACAAGATAGCATCCGTGCCCCTCCTAGGTTCTCCCATCTCAGCTCATAGGCCCCCATCCAGCCTGTGATACTTTCTTCATTTGCCCCAGACTTTTCGGAACTTCTTAGGGCAGCCCCTCACTTTGTATGTGACCCTTTCCGCCGCCATATAGAGATCCAATCCCCTCCTCCATTCTTCCCGTGCTGGTGGCGCGGGCACTCCCCAGTGCTTGGCTATGTCTCTTTTGGCCACTACTAATACCAACACCAGGAAGGTCAACTGCGGGCGGACCAAATCCACGTCATTTGTCATCCCTAGGAGGGCTAGCTTAGGTTCCGCCTGGAGGGGGGTCTCTAGTACCTCACTCAGCTCACTGAACACTCCCTGCCAGTACCCCTGGATCACTGGGCACAGCCAAACAGTATGATAAAAGTTCCCCTCCGCGGCAAGACATCTAAGGCATCTCGCGTCATCAGCTCTGCCCATCTTATGCAATCTCTCTCTGTCGTAGTAGGTACGGTGGAGCACATTAAATTGTATTAGTCTTAGTCTGGATTTTATGGCTACCTCTCTAGAATGCATTAAAACCGTGTCCCAATCCACATCATCCATCGACCCAACTTCTCTCTCCCACTGCTCCCTGAGTTTGACCAAGCCGTCCGCCATGTTGTTCTGTAGTGTTTTATATGTAAGTGATACTGCCTTTTCTTGTATCCGCTCTTGCAGCAATCTACCCTCAAGTGGTGCGCATTCAGGGAGTGTGTCCGACGGGATCTGCTTCGCACTCCAGGTGTGCCGCAGTTGTGCGTATTTGAAAAGTTGCGCTTGATGCAGGCCATACTCTGCACTCAAGGCCGAGAATGGTTTCAGCTCTCCTTTCGCCAGTAAGCCCCCCAGGGTCGATATCCCAATATCGTCCCAACTCTGGAAGCCCTTCAACTTGTGCAGTTCCAGCAGCCACGTACACTGCCAGATTGGCGTTTGACGAGTGGCTCTTTTCTCCCATCCGATACCTTTAGTGGCTTTGTTCCACAACCCTATGGTAAGTGTCGTGGCCGGGAGAAGCTTCCTGGCCCGCTTCCCACCGTACAGGTAGTACATCAGTGTCTGCGCAGACATGCAGTATCGCTCGAGGGCGTATGTGGGATGGTCTGCCTGTATATGTAGCCAGTCATTGATCGGAGCTATTTGTTTTACCCAGTAATACGCCTCCAGGTTCGGCAGTGACAGCCCTCCGCTGTATTGATGGCGTTGTAGTGTTTTCAACGCCACCCTTGGTTGTTTACCCAGCCACAGGAAGGACCTAAGTTCTGTGTTAATCCTGTCAAACACCTTTCGTGGTAGGGGATAATACTCATTTTGCATGGCATATAGGAATTTGGGTAGAGTGATAATTTTGAACATCGCTGCTCTCCCCAACATGGTGAGGGGCAGCTGTCGCCATCGGGCTGTGTCCTCAATAAAGTTCCTTATTATCCTTTCAATATTATGCTCAAACGACCTTTTCCGGTAATGTAATGTATACTCCGAGGTAGTTAAACCCCTCTGATGTCGTCAGTAAGCATCCAGGCAATGTCGGCCAAGACTCTCGCCCCTTAGGGTCATATAGCATCGACTTGTGCAGATGTATCTGCTACCCCGCATATTTCCAGTATTGTTCCAAGTCTTCGAACAGCTCCGGGATTGTGGTCTCTGGGTGCGTAATGTAGAGCAGGACATCGTCTGCGTTACGGGATATTTCCTCCTCTGCTAGGTCATCTCTCCCCATTCTGAAACCTTAAATCAGCTCATTCAGACGTATCCTGGCCGCTAGCACCTCTATTGTAAGTGTGAAGAGGAGGGGGGATAGCGGGCACCCCTGTCTGGTCCCCCTCCGTACCGGGAAGTCTTGAGAGACTACCCCGTTCACTCTCACCGTGGCTCTGCGTTCCGTGTAGAGCAAGTTTACCCATTTCTGGAATTTTGGGCCAAATCCAAACTTAATTAGTGCTCCCTCTAGGAACGGCCAATGGACCGCATCGAATGCCTTCTCGGCATCGAGGGATATGAACCCATGCGACTCCTCCCTCCCCTGGACCTCCTGGAGCCAGTTGTGTGTGCGTTGAAGGTTAAATTTCGAGGCCCTGTCTGGGAGGAAGCCCGTCTGGTCCAAGTGGATCAGCCCGTCTATTACCGCCCGCAGTTGCAGCGCCAGGACCATTGCTAACAACTTCAGCTCTATGTTCAAGAGGGAGATGGAGCGGTACGACTTACAGTCCTCTTTCCGTTTTCCCTCTTTATGTATCAGTATTATTGTTACTCAACACGAAGAAGGGGAGAGGGCCATTAATGTTTAGACTCTACCATCCCAGGCCCCCAAACAAATTCAAATGTGTACACAAAAGGGGTGTGTAGAGTACACGACAAACACAACTCAGACAAATTTCTCTGTTTGGAAAAACTGCCCTCACTCACATCCCGAAGTATGTGACATGCTTGATCATTGTGCCTGCTACAAAACGCCCTGGTGTAGCCACATCCAGGGCGGAGCATAAGGAAGGGGGAAAAATAATAAATTCCACACTACAAGACGTACAACCGAATAATTTCAACACATACAACACGTAACACAGAATGAGGTGAAAAGCTATGCAAAACACCCTGTGGCTGAAACTGATAGTGCGACAAAAAAGTGCAGTACGAGGAAGTGATTAAAACTGATTTAGGGTGCCAACTGAGAGAATTGCTTTATTAAACATAGCTTGGTACCCCTACCAGGATTAAAAGTAAGAAAAGGATGGGAAATGTCTTCTTGAGAAAGTGAAGTTCCTCAAGACTTCCCTCCTACCACTGCTGAAGTCAACATGTTTCAACAGCTAAATTCGTGCCTAAAAAGGTCACCCCCGTCTTCATCAGGACTGTCGCGATCAGCGCCACTGTTGGCCCTCCCGTAATTCGGTTGATAGACCCCCAGAAAAGAGCAGGTCTTCTGGATCCGTACTTTTCTAAGTTTTCTAAGTCATATGTGGAGGCTGATCCCAATAGTGCGGGAAAACATTCACGAGTTTATGAATTTCATAAACCCGAAATGGTGTCCGACAGGAGGGTCTCCCAAGAACATAATCGTTCCGAGGGCTAGCCCTGTCGTGTCTGCCAGTAAGTCGTGACACTTCGTCGGTATTATTGTTGCCATACATAAGTCTGGTGGGAGTCTCCCTTCGAGAGTTGCCTCCTCGAACAACCCTTTGAGGTGGTGCACTAGGAGGTCTGCCGTCCGCTTAAATAACTCCACTGGGAAGCCGTTCGGACCCGGTGATTTTCCGGTCCGCAGTCTGGCCAAGGCCACCTTAATTTCGTCCATCGTGATGTCTGCCTAAAGACCCTGTTGAGCCTCGGTGGTCAATGCCGGCAGTTCAACTGCCGCCATATAGTGCAGTGCGTCCTCACTGGTCCCAAGATCTCTGGCCCTGTAGAAATGTTCGTAATGGGCAGCGAACGCCTCCGCTATCTGAGTGTCGGATCGGAGCAGCTCCCCCTGGGGGTTTCTAATTTGCTCTACCCATCTAGCTGCTCGCTCTTTCCTACTGAGCCATGCCATCAGTTTCCCTGACTTATCCCCTACATCATACAGTCTGTGTAGTGTGGCCAGCGCCTGTGTTTTTGCCTCCCCAGTCGCCGCCTCCCGGTACTGTTGTTGCACATCTGTCAGCGTTCGGAGGACCCTTATCTCCCCCGAATCCTGATACCTACGCTCTAGGTCCAGTACCTGGGTCTCCAGAGCCTCTATTTCTAATGTGAGTTTCTTTCTCTCCACCGCCAGTCTATTTTGCACCCTGTCTCTCATGACTGTCTTAAGCGCCTCCCAGAAAACTGTCCTGGATTGGAACGTCCCTTCATTCTCCGAGATATAGACCTTGACTTCTGCCCTTATACCCTTCAGGATAGTGGTATTCTGTAATTCCCAGGCTGTCAGTCTCCAGGAGCCTCTACCTTCATGTCTCCCAACTCCCACCTGTACCAAGAGTGGGGAATGGTCCGAGATCCCTCTCGCCTTGTATTCTGCTACGTTCCCTACCTTCAAGTTTTGTCTGGCCAGGAAGATATGGTCTAGCCTCAAGTACACTTTATGTGCGCCCGAGAAAAAGGAGAAGGCCCTACCCTCAGGGTGCAACCACCTCCATACGTCTATTAGCCCCATTTCAGCTATTGTTTTGGATAGTACAGTCTGAGTCTTATCTCTGGAGCTCGCTCCAGTTCTGTCAAGCTCTGGGTCCATGACGTCATTGAAATCCCCCCCGAGAACCTGTGTGGTGTCGGCAGTGTCCAGTAGTATCGCCGCAACCCCCTTAAGCGTAGTGGCTTTCAGTTTCGGGGGGGGGCACATGCCGAGATGATCGTGTATTCTCATCTTTTCCACATTCCCTTCACCCCGACATATGTCCCCAGTGGGTCCGTCCACGTCTGGTTAGTGGCGAACGGTGTGGTCTTCCTAATCAGTATGACCACCCCTCTCGAGCCCATAGTATATCCTGCATGCGCCAATACTTTATATTGACCTCTAGCTAGGAAAGCGCAGTGTGTCCCTTTAAGGTGTGTCTCCTGTAAGAGTATTAAGTCAGGTTGTTGCCTTTTTATGTATGCATTCACTAGGCCCTTCTTTATCCTGCTACCCAGGCCGTTTACATTCCACGTTAATACCGTAAAACCCTCTCTTTCAGACTCCTGTCCCCTCGTATCACCCAACGTCCTGCATTAGTGTCTGATCTATATCGCCGGTCTCTTGTGTGTGGCTGGTGTCTGTGGTGTCAGGTTGTGTGGCCCTCATGATATGGATTCCCCTCCCCTCTCCCCCCCAGTGTCTCCCAACTCCCCAACCCTCGCTCCCCTCCCAACATACAACCCATGCATTCTGACTCAATGAACAACCCCAACTTCTCCCCGCTCCCCCCTCCCCACCTTCCTCCCCCTGCAGTCCCATCAACCTCCCCCCCTACGATAGGACTTACTGGTAGGAAAAGGTCTGCCACCCCCCCTGATACCCCTCTCCTCTACCGACCTACCCCTACCTGTCTGTCAAAGAACAACTGTCAAGGATATGATCCCACCAAGTCTGCGATCCTGTGCGGCTATTCGGTGGAAAAGAAGAATTGTAGAAATACAAGTAAAAAGGAAAAAACAGTCTATACAATAACAATTGGGGAGCGTGTAAGTCACTTGCATGCTCATAGTCCTTGTAGCCGATATCTCGTCCATCCAGCTCCAATTCTGCTCACTTGTGAGGGTCCCTGCTCTCGCCCTGCGCCGGAATCTCTGCAGCCGCGGTATCCCGCTCCAGCTAATTGATGGCCGCCACCAGTGGGTGTAGGGACTGGTCCTCCTCCTCTTCCCTTGCTGACATGCCACCCCCTGTGTCCTCCTCTCCCCCGGAGCGCTCCGGGACTTCCAAGGGGCGGAACCTAGAACCTGCTTGGTTGTCTTGCTGCGGGGTACCAGAGTCTTGCTCTGACCTGGGAGTCCGGGTCTGTGAAGGATACGGTGTCGTTTGCGTCTTCCTCGTCCCCTTTATTCTGCATCTCCTTTGTGGTTTCACCAACTCCCAATGGTTCCCGGTTGTGGGGCCACCCCCTGCTGCATCTCGCTCTCTCTCCTCTCGTTTCGCGTTGGCGGGCGTTCCTCTAGCCACTGCCATGCATCATCCGGATGTGTAAAAAAGTGCGGACTTTCTTTATATATTACTTTGAGTTTGGCTGGGAAGAGGAGCATGTATTGGATCTTTAGGTCTCTAGGTTTTGCCTCCACCGCGTTGAAGGAGCATCTCATTTTCTGCACTTCTTGGCTATAATCTGGAAAGATCATTATCTGCGAATTTTCAACCCTTATCTTGCCCAATTTTCTGGCTTCCCGTAGGATCACATCTGTGTCAGCAAAATTCAGGAATCTCGCGATGATAGGCCTGGGCGGCGCCCCCGCCACTGGTTTAGCAAGAAGTGCTCTGTGCGCCTTTTCTATAATGAAGCAGTTGGAAAACGTCGCTTGGGGTAGTGTTTTGACCAGCCATGTGCGCAGGAACTCCGCCATGTTGGACCCCTCAATTCCTTCCCTAAATCCCAC
Source organism: Lissotriton vulgaris (assembly GCF_964263255.1). NCBI lineage: Eukaryota > Metazoa > Chordata > Amphibia > Caudata > Salamandridae > Lissotriton > Lissotriton vulgaris. Next base: position 165,981,731 of record NC_141691.1, on the reverse strand, counting down.
AAAGCAGGGGTTATTGCGTCTCGCTCTATTTTCTGCATCGTCCACATTCCATTGCAGCTGTTTGTGAGAGTCTTTCAATTCTTTAACATCCAGCTGTAGGGCATGTATGACGTCCTCCGCTTCACTCAGTCTTGTTTCGTGGTGACTCTCTCCGTGAGGTTTCGAAAGTCCTGGCGTAGTAGGTTGACCTCCACCCCCACTTCCCCAATCTTCACCTCGAGGGCTGCTCGTGAGGCCTGGATGTCTGCCCTGGAAGCCTGTATCGCCCCCATGAGAAGCGCCGTGTCTGAGCTTGCTCCCTCCATGACGTTCTGCTGGGGTGCCACTGCAAATCTGTTGATAGGGCCTTGTTTTGAAGCCTTGGGAGCTGCCTCCTTCTTCCCCATGTTGTACCGGTCCCTTAACCGGGAGGGGAGGAGGGGGGTTATCTGTGTGCCTCGCTTCATTCCGGTGTCCTCTCCTGCCCTCCACCTTGCCGCTCCTCCACCGGCCCTGTCCGGCAGTCGTGGGTCAGTTCTCAACAGTCGTGTGTGTCAAGCGCAGGTCTCAGACCCTCCACACCCCGGCGCTCTCCCAAGGGGTCGGTGGGATCTCCTGCGCCTCCTGGGTCTCGATGCACGGTATGTCCGGACCGAGGGTCGTGTATACCGACGGATGGTGGTCGGGCCGCGTGGTCAGGCTGGTTCCCCCGTCCCCGATCCAGTGGTAGCAGGCGCTCAACCCATTCGGCCTCCAAAGGAACCAGCTCGGGCTTCCCCCCGGGTCAGCGCCAGTCTCAGCTCGAGCGCCCGATCAGGGTCTTTCTTTCCACGTTCCAGGTATGCCGGGCCCACCAGTCGGTTCGAGACAGGGAGGGGGGCAGTTAGGAACCCTCACCACCCGCAGCTGGTCTCACAATCGCATCTTAAATGTCCCTGGGGTGCCGCTGGGGCCGAGCGTTGCTCTCCCGCAACCTTTTGCTGTAGCTCCCTATCCGTCCTCTGTACCTCCTCTCCCGGACCGCGGGTGTTAGGCGGGTGGTGGAGGCGGCAGTCTCGCTGCGCAGCATACTCGGTCTCCGTCTGCCCCCCGGTGCGTCGCTACAGTCCCGGGCGGCTGAATGGGGGAGAGGAGGTCCCTCGATGTCTCCAACGCTGTAAATGGGATCCCCCATCCTCCGCACGCTCTCGTCCGGGGACCGCCATGCAGGGCGTGGGTCTCAGGCCCCTAGTGTCCTCCAGCGGATCACGCTCCCGGTCCAATGGCCCGGCCAGGCTCCCCGGGGCTCACCTGCTGTCGTGGGGCCCCGGATACTGCAGTGCTCGTACCCTTGCCTCCCTGGGCGTTCACCGGGTACGATCTCTGGCTCCGCTGTCACCTTGCTGCGGGCGCCGCCATCTTGCATCTGGGTCCGGCCCTGGGCGCCGAAACTTTTCCCGTTATTTCTCTGCCTCTCCCCGGCCTCCGGGAGTTCTCCAAGGCAGCCGCCGAGGTCTGCTACCTTCCCTCCACACCTCCGGGGGACTTTTCGGGCGGCTGGATGGGTGAAAGAGCGACGGATCAATTCGGCTCATCGGAGCTGCAGCGCCGTGCGACTCACTCGACCATGTAGTTGGCCACGCCCCCCTACCGAGCTATTTTAATGCACTATTGCCCCCTTGTCATCTTAAATCAGAACATCTGAAAGATAGAGACTAATACTCTGGCACAGCTGAATAGAAAAACAAGTGCGGTGCGGGCGCACTGCAAGGAATGTGAGGTATGCAGATGGAACCCGGCCGCGCTGCTGCTCGCTTCCGAGCTCCCTAGGCCAGGGTGAGAGAAGGCGGGACATGCACCCGCCTTTGGCCAATTGCATGCTATCTTTCTTAGAAAGATGCACGCAAAGGCCAATAGTGTGTGAGCAAAAAAAAATAAGCACACGCATGAGCTTGTGGTCTGAGTTGAAAGTCCTTACTAGAAGCCTCGCAGAGCAGTGCATGTACGCTGGCTCAGGCAAGACCTAATTAGTCTTTTCTTAATAAACACCATAAAACCTGTACTTTGGACTATTCTTCCTCCTATGTCGTGAGCTAGTATGGGAGTGGTTCTGTCATAAAAATCTAACTGGAATACAAGTAATCATTTTCAACACAGATCAATGATAGATAAAAAATCATACCTTATAGCATACACAAGTCCATTAAATGAACCAATGGCTAAAAGTACGCATAGAGAGCCCATCAGTGCAAAAGCTGGATCAATACCTACGTGAAAGAGAAAAGAAAGACATAAGAAAACATTAATCAGAGCCCCAAAAAATATTGTATGCAACTATTATTGAAATTACATACACTGCACTCTACATATGCAGACATGCTTTCTGTGCTGAACTGCACCAGATACTTCACCTCCAATAATTAAAATAAACCAACTTGGCAATTTCTTCTTTTTTTCCTAAAACTAAAATATATTGCCCTGATTACTGTCTTTGACCTTTGTGTTAACAGTGCCTGGTAACACTTTTTCATTTTTTTTTTAACTGTTTGAAATGATGGTAGCAATTCTGAATAATTGTTGAATATCTGTCCCTATGATGACCTTGTTCAATTTCTGGCATATGCAAGGGTGGTGGCCCACTGCTGAAATGCAGAAGACAGAAGAAAAATAAAATTACAATTGTCATTTTATTTTTCACTTACAGAGTCACATAGTCTAGGGCAGGGCTAGGGCCACGAGGCAACGCTAGCAGCAGAGGAGGAGGAGTGGTAGGCACTGAAAGTGCGCATGAGAGTTTGGACGGCAGCCTTAGGATGGCCAAACCAACATGCACACTTGGATATCTCCAGACTGTTTCTATTTCTATTTAAAATTATTTGTACAGCGCACGTACACCAGCGGTTTCTTGGCGCTAGAAACTGAAAGAGGTCAGAGAAGAAGTCCCGGGGTAGGCGATATCCGCAGTGCTCAGGGGCACATGATCCAGTACCTGCTGAAGACTGAAATTTACCCGCACCGCACAATCCCAGTGCTTCTCTCATGCTGGGAGTAGTAGCATGAGAGAAGCGCTGGGAGTGCATAGGGAGTCGGTGCTCATGGGAACTGCAGTGCCGGGAGCAAAAGAGCAGCGACGCACTGCGTGGTAGCAGAAGTTTGTAGCAGTCGGCAGTGAAAGGTAAGTCATTTATTATTTTTTTCCCCCCGCACTCACCCTTCCCTCCCACCCCCGCCCCACGTCATATTGGCAGCAGAGGGCATATGAAGTAAAAACTGTGAAGATTGTAGGAACCTATCTGATTCTTTCCTCGTTCTACAATTTCTTACCAACTTTGTACACAGACCTGTCAGTTATTGACTGATCATACTCATGTCCTGTTGATGTAAATTGTATATATATTTGAATTCCTTCCGTACATATTCACTCTCTCTCTGCACCGCCTGCACAGTTGAATCACACTGATAATCTCTATGTTTACTACAGAAGAAAACATCACCCAAAGGATTAAACTGTGTTACAAAGCCAAGAACAATTTATAAATAAAACACACATATGAAGAAACAGTACAGTGCAGGCCAGATAAAATTTGATTTTCATTAACTGTGCAATGTCTACCAGAGACTCTAATAGGTAGTAGCTACTAAATTTACTTTTACTTAATCCCCGTACAGAACATTGTTTTCTTCTATGTTTATACCTGGTTCCCTGCAGATTACAGGGTCCCCCTGTATTTTCTCATTTTTAGATACAGGCGTTTTAGTAGTCTGAGTAGTCTGAGTGGACCTATCACCAAAATTTCCCTCCAACTGTGATCCCCTGCTTCCACTGATGAAACATAACGTTTGCTAATTAACATAACTCAGTCTGACATGTGACATACATTTGGTGATATCAGAAAGTTTTTACACTCCTGTGACCTTCGTAAACTCAAGTCTAACACATCAAAACATATACCTCAGAGGAGAAACATAGTTCGCTCTATAATAACCCATCTCCATGTTTACTAACTGCAACTTAAAGAGTTTTTAAATCATTTACAGTCTCCGGAGATTTCTCAAAACAACAGCCATTAACAGATAACCACTCTGGTGGGGACGCCCAACACTACCGGCTACTCTCAAGGACAATAGTGTCACTGTGGCCCTTTCCAGGTAAATTTATGATCCAAAGACTTGACACTTGCAGTGCAGAAGAATCCATAACACGAAGGCAAAATATTTAAACTATTCATTAATACCAAATGTGTAAGTTTGCTGGTAACTTATATAGTCTCTTTGAATGCAGTCTCTTAGAACAATCAACACCATGTGTAATTTGTTGTATGAAATACTGCATACAAAATACAAACATGGCGGATCACTGAAAACAATATCGATTACAAAAATATAGACGAAAAAAAATATCGAAGTAAAAATATAGAAAGACAAAAATCCTATCTACAAACAGGTAAGTACAAAAATATCGAATCAAAAATATCGAATACATATATATACTTAATACAAAATATCGAATTTATTAAAATAACTTAAAAATAATGTAAGATTAATTAAATAATAACTATAATTAATTAAAACATACTTAGAAATACAACTTGATTTGTTAACACATATATATATTAACTTAATATTAATTAAAAATATACAATATTTTTACTGTAGCATAGCAAGCGGTTAAAATTTACTATTACCACTCCAACAACTGCAACAGTAGGGTAAACATTGGATAATGTAGGGTTAAAAATTACTATTCCCACTCCAGAGAGTACAACAGTAGGGAAAGCGTTGGCTAGCGTAGGGGTAAAACTTACTATTCCCACTCCAGAGAGTGCAACAGTAGGGAACGAGTTGGATAGCGTAGGGGTAAAAATTACTATTCCCACTCTAGAGGGTGCAACAGTAGGGAAAGCATTGGATAGCGTAGGGGTAAAAATTATTATTCCCACTCCAGAGGGTGCAACAGTAGGGAAACCGTTGGATAGTGTAGGGGTAAAAATTACTATTCCCACTCAAAAGGGTGCAACAGTAGGGAAAGTGTTGGATAGCGTAGGGGTAAAATTAATATTCCCACTCCAGAGGGTGCAACAGTAAGGAATGAGTTGGATAGCGTAGGGGTAAAAATTACTCTTCCCACTCCAGTGAGTGCAACAGTAGGGAAAGCGTTGGATAGCGTAGGGGTAAAATTTACTATTCCCATTCCAGAGGGTGCAACAGTAGGGAAAGCGTTGAATAGCGTAGAGGTAAAAATTACTATTCCCACTCCACAGAGTGCAACAGTAGGGAAAGCGTTGGATAGCGTAGGGGTAAAATGTGCTATTCCCACTCCAGAGGGTGCAACAGTAGGGAAAGCATTGGATAGCGTAGGGGTAAAAATTACTATTCCCACTCCAGAGGGTGCAACAGTAGGGAAAGCGTTGGATAGCATAGGGGTAAAAATTACTATTCCCGCTCAAAAGGGTGCAACAGTAAGGAAAGCGTTGGATAGCGTAGGGGTAAAATTAATATTCCCACTCCAGAGGGTGCAACAGTAAGGAATGAGTTGGATAGCGTAGGGGTAAAAATTACTATTCCCACTCCAGAGGGTGCAACAGTAGAGAAAGCGTTGGATAGTGTAGGGGTAAAAATTACTATTCCCACTCCAGAGGGTGCAAGAGTAAGGAAAGCGTTGGATAGCGTAGGGGTAAAATGTACTATTCCCACTCCCAGGGTAAGCGTTGGGTAACGAAGGGGTAAAAATTACTATTCCCACTCTAGTGAGCTTAACAGTAGAGAAAGTAAATATTTAATATATTAATACATATAAATTAAATATCAATACCAATAAAACATTAATTAAAATTAAATACCAATTTAATACAATATAATAATTAATCAATTTAATAAATATATTATTATTAAAATTGATTAACTATTAATATAAATTAATTACCAATTTACAATTAATTCATTAAAAAATAAAATGTAATTACCAGTTAATTCAAAATAAATACCAACAAATAAATAAAAACATTTCATTAATTACAATTAAATAACTTCCACCCATTCACCTATAAACCCACAACCCGCTACGGAAAATAAATACATTTAATTCACTTAGTTATCAATTAGTCCATTAATAAAAAGTAATCACCAATTAAGAATTAATTCATTACCAATTAAAAATAATTAACAATTTATTCAAAATAAATACCAATACATTAACATATTTAATTAATTATAATTAAATTACTTGCCACCCTATTCCCCTATAAACCCACAACCCGCTACAGAAAATAAATTAATAAAATTCACATAATTATCAATGAATCAATTAATAAAAATGAATTACCAATTAAGAATTAATTAATTGCCAATTAAAAATTAATTAACAATGTATTCGAAATAAAAAACAATAAATAAATTAACATATTTAATTAATTATGATTAAATTACTTCACAACCAATTCCCCTATAACCCCACAACCCGCTACAGAATTAAATTACGCAAAAATTAAATAACATAAAATTATTACTTAAAATAAATTACAAAAAATTATACACTTTTAACACATATACTAACAATCAAAACACTTTAAAAATTCTTTATTATTAAAAATTCAATAATTTTAATAACCTATATTATATACTTCGATATTTTGACTTTCTATATTTATGAAAATCGATATTACATTACTTACCCAAAAAACGATATTTTTGATGACTATATTCTGTCCATTCGATATTTTGTCCATTCTATATTTTGAAGTCGATATTTGTGCAATTCGATATTTTGTACTCTATATTTTGTCTGTATACCCAGTATATACATGACACAAATAGGTTCAGAAGTAGTAAAATCCTAGAGTGCTGTTCTTTCTCCAGTATTGAACATTTACATTGGATGCAATTTATACATGGTCATTGTCTACTGAAAGCAAAATGTTAGGTGTTTGTGCTTGTTATTATAATTGCCTTTACAGTCAGAAACTCAGAAGAGGCAGCAGCAAGATTAGAACATCCATCCTAAAAGTAAAACTAAAAGTTTGACCACACTGGACAATCAACTTCAATTTTTAGAAATGACGCATAAATGTGAGTCAAAAACTCACCTCTCTTAAAACAAATTGAAAATATAAAAATAAAAAAGATAGGCTCATATGCAAAGAGAATATGTAGTGGTTAGCTTTCAGGGAGCAGAGACTAAAGTGTGGAAAACTTTCATTGTTAGCATAAAGGAAACAAATTAAATATTCGCCTATGACTGCACAGTTTTATGGACAAACGGAGATGTAAAGTAATATATCAATAGCTATTTTCAGTCACTTGATATTGTAGGGATAGAGGTATACCTTATGGTCCAATCACCTTACAAAAGGTGGCTGACAGGGGCTTTAAAAAGGGGGGTGGTCATCAGAAGTTGATGGCTTTCTTAGGAATATTTACAAAACTCTATTGAAATGTCAGACTCCTTTTTGACAGCTATGTCAATGTTACAATAAGCACATTTTTTATTTTGTTACCGGAAACCAGACCGGCCCCCAGTAACACAACACAGTCCCTCACTATTGTAAAACCGTCCCCCACTATTGCAAAACCGTCCCCCACCCTTCCAGCCTCCTGGTAAAACAGCCGCTGTCTGCCACGGCCAGTCTGGCCCTGTATGGGATCGGCGTGTTGTAGGCGTCCCTTCCAAACGCTGAATAGGTATCATATGTATCAATGTTTTGGAACCAAACTCTTGTTACAACGTTGACATTTTTGCAACCCCCAAGTTGGGGTGGTAACCAATTTTCGAAATGGAAGGGGTCCTTGGTGAATTGAAAAAGGTTTGCTTGGGAGTAAGCAATGATCCATGGGACTACTGTCTACTCTCAAAAGTATTAATAAGGCAGGTTGGAATGCAATTCAATCCAGTTTGAACTGGGATATTGTACATATAAGTTTGGAAAATTATTTACCAGTCAAACAGTAAATAGTACATATATCCCTGCTGTGTCCCTGAGTGCCGTAGATGCATTTTGCTAGGTTAATGTAGAAGACAAGTAGTCTTAATAAGATCCCAGAGAAGGATTATATTCCAAAAGAGGTTTATTAGTAGGTTTCCAATCACAGGAGGAGCGCCTCATCAGCCAGGAGTCCAAGCAGCAACTGAACATACACAACGGACGCCTGGCTTCTGAAGGCGCCCTACATTCAAAAGAATACATGTGTACATTCTGTGCATGTGCTCATACATGTGCTCACGAGATAAGAACAATAAACACGAGAAGAGAACGACATAAGAATAACATTACACTACATCACCTTCCCCCTTATGCAAAAAATACAGAGAAAGAGTAATAATAAAATAACTTAAAAGGAAATAAATTCGTTATATCTTGCAGGGGGTTTTCTGATACGACCACTGCGACTACAAGATGGGATTGCAGGGGTAACTACAGAACCTTGCGCAGGAGAGGAATCTTTAGAGGAAGTAAGTGAAGTAGGATCTAAACCAACATTTGATTGAACCACATTTGGTTGTAACCAATATGACCAATCACATCCCTCCTGAGTAGATACATTTTTCCTCCTAGAAATAAGGGCTGCTTGGTCCGCAGTCAACTTTGCCAATTATCTCACGTTCCACCAGCCTTTGTCCCCCAGAAAAACAGCATTCTTGCTGACTTTAAGAATTTGAACTGGACTTGAAAACATAGACAAACCTTTCGTAACTTTATAGGGTTTTTTGATCATAACCCAATCCCCCACAAACATTTAAACGTCCTTCACGTTTTTCGCCCTGTCAAAATTCTCTTTCATTACTGCCTGCTTCTGTTTAACCATAAAGTCAATGTTATCCCTAATTGAAGAAAATTGTTTGCCCTCCACCTTCCTTAACCAAGCAGGAAACAAGGGAGAATGTAGTTCCCTACCCCGCAACAATTGAAAAGGGGACACTTGAGTCGTACAATGAGGAGAGACATTATAATTCCAAATTTTCTTTTCCAAAAACTTAAAAACATCCACACCAGAAGCTAGGGCCGTTTGAATTCCTTCTTTCAAAACCTTATTACCACGCTCTACCAGTCCATTGGAAGAGGGCGAATAAAGCGCCACTTTCAGCTGCTTTACATCGTGGATTTTCAAAAATTTACACATTTTGTCTGAGACAAAGTGGGTCCCATTGTCGGTCACTAAGACTCGAGGGGCTCCTTCCAAAAGAAACAATCTTTCCAGAAAAGAAATAGTATTATCTGAATCCGGAGCCTCTACAAATCTATAATACATCCACTTCGAGAAATAATCAATTGCTAAAATAAGGTATCTCTTCCCTTCAGGAAGTACTTTATACGGACCGGAGAAATCTAAAGCAACCTTCTCCCAAGCCATCCCCGGAAATTGAGAAGGTTGTAATGGGGTCTGATGAGTATTCCAATGCTTATCAGACAACAAACATTCCTCACAATTGTCAACAGTTGCTCTTAACTGGGAATCAATACCCGGCCACCAATAATGAGCTTTGATTCTCATACAAGTCTTGGTCACACCAAGGTGACCCTCATGGGCTAACTTGACAATAGTGTTTCTTAACCCACTGGGAGGAACGAATTTATCGCCTCTCAACAAAACTCCATCCTTGACTGAAAGTTCCTCTGCCACCTGAGCAAAATTCCTTAAATCCCCAGATAGGTTTCTAACCTCTGGCCAAACATTAGCAGAAAACTTCAAAGCTTGGGACAAAATACCATCCTTTTCACTAGCCTCCTTCCAATCATTTTCAGACACAACCGAATTCCATTCCTCAACAGCGTCCACCACTGACACACACTCCACGTCTTCCTCCACCATGTCATCCTCATCATCTTTGTCCATCAACATCCTGGACAAGCAATCTGCTCTGAAGTTTTTCCCCCCAGCAATGTGCCTTAACTCAAAGTTGAATTCCTGAAGTTTAGAGACCAGTCTAGTCAGCCTAGGAGAAAGACTATTAGTACCAGAAACTTTGCTAAAAATAAATGAAAGGGGTTTATGATCAGATAGAATCACAAACTTGCGGCCCCAGATGTACATCTTAAACTTTTGAGCCGCCCACACACAGGCCAACGCCTCCCTCTCAATTGTGCTGTAGTGTTTTTCAAAATCTTTCAAAGATCTAGAGGCAAAGGCTACAGTGTGTTCTTTGCCCTCTACCTGTTGACATAACACAGCTCCAAGGACTTTCATACTTGCATCTACCGCAATAATGCACATGGAATCGTCCCTAAATGCCTGAAGGGAACGTGCAGAAACAATCAAGTCCTTGACTTTAGCAAAAGTCTCATCTAAATCCTTGGTCCAAACAAATCTTTGACCTTTTTTAAGGAGTAACCGCAGTGGTTCCACCACCTGAGCATAACCTTCCACGAACCTGGCATAGTACTCTGCCAGTCCCAAAAATGAACGCAGAGCATCTTTATCACTTGGCGGTTTAGCTTCCATCAGAGCCCTAACCACCGAAAATGTAGGTCTAATGCCAGATTCTGAAATTGAATGACCCAAGTACTCCAATTCGGACACCCCAAACTTGCATTTGTCCTCTCTGACGGTCATACCTTTACCTCCCAGAATGGACAAAACTTTTTTCAAAAGGATATTATGTTCATCCATCGTCTTTGCAAAAATCAAAATGTCATCCAAATATGCTTGTACCCCCACCAGATCCCCAAACAAAGAGTCCATTAACCTTTGAAAAACGCTAGCTGCTGAAGCTAGCCCAAATGGAAGTCTCAGAAACTTAAAAGCTCCGAATGGTGTAACAAAGGTTGTTAACTCTTGAGAATCTTTAGACAAGGGAATCTGATGGTAAGCGGACTTTAAGTCCAACAATGAAAACCATTTAGCTCCACCTAGATTTGCCAACAGCTCTTGAATTTTAGGAAGGGGATGACAGTCAATTTTAATGTTTTTATTGAGACCCCTGAGGTCCGCACATAGCCTGATCTCATTATTTTTCTTGCGTGCTACGACGATGGGCGCAACCCATTGAGAAGATTCTGAAGGTTCTATAATTTTGTCTTTAACCAAATCCTCAAGCATCTTTTTAAGTTCAGCCCTGACGCTAAGCGGAACAGGGCGAACCTTATGAAAAACAGGAGATGCTCCCGGAATAAGTCTAATCTTGTGCTCCGCCCCCTTCACCAGGCCAATTTTGTTGCTAAACACATTTTTAAACTCATTTAAAAGATCAGCTCTATCAATTTTAGCATCCTCTACAAAACAGATAGGGAACTCTCGCACCTTAATTGGATTCTCATCACCCGGGACAAGATATAAGCCCATCTTAGCAAGGTCCTTCCAACCTACAATATCTTTCCCTTTAATTGCCACATAGACCTTTGTAACAATGGACCTACCTAGGACTTGAACGTTTGCTAAGAAGAAGCCTAACATGTCAATATCTTTCTCCCCGAAAGCTTTCGAGTTGACATCTGATTGGTTTAATTTCATATCATTTCCCCATTTATCAAAAAATGTAGAGTCCCTGAGGATAGTAATAGGAGCTCCAGAGTCGGCCATTACTTGTAACTTAACATTGTCAATTATGGCTTCACATAAAGGCCCTTTAATAGGTTCGGAATCCTCACACTCCACCATTAACATCAGATTATCAAAGTTGTCACAACATTCATCCATATCCACATAGTTGACTTTAACAGATTTCTTTTGGAACCTGCAAACCTTTTGAAAATGTCCCACTTTTTTGCACAAAACACAGCGTTTATTCATGGCAGGACACCCCTTAAAATTCCCAATGTGAAATTTGGATCCACATCTAAAACAAAAATTTTGTTTATTCAGGTTACCATTTGTTTTACTTTGCCATTTCTCCTTATTTTCTTTACTAGAAATAGCATATAGACCTTCCTCAGATGTTTCGTCCGAAATAAAATTAACTTTAGCGGAAGTATCAACTGACATCGCTTTGGTAGAAGTTATTGATCTTTCAATACTAAGGCTAAGGTCAATAACTTCAGATAACGATGGATTCTTACAACTGAGGATTCTTTCTTTAACCTTGGTAGAGGAACAATTGAACACGAATTGGTCCCGAATATAATTATCTAGCAAAGGGCCAAAATCACAGGTAATCGCTAACACCCTTAATGCAGAAATATATTCGTCAATTTTTTCATCCTCCTTTTGCTTTCTTTTATAAAATTTGTGTCTCTCCAACATGATATTAGGAGATTCCTCAAACTGATTTTTTAATCTGGCGATAGCCTCTATATAAACATTCCACTCACTATCCCCAGAATGAGCGGCTGGAGGTGGAATGGGTACCAGACTCTTAAAAATGCGCTGAGCAGCTAACCCAAGACTGCCAAAGAGAAGAGAAAACTTCCTAGGAGGAGAATAGTCAGATGCATCAATTGCAATGTGATTTTCAAATAAGCCAAACCACTCAGACCATAACAATGTAGGTTTTCCAGGCTTTTCCAGGAAAGGAGGAGGTTGAGTGACTTCCCTAACTGAAGACATGTTATAAATAATAAACAGTAAATGTTCAGAAAATAAAATACAGGAGCAATATTAGAATTAGCAAATAAACAAAAATGCAAAACTTATTTCACAAAAGTAAAAAGTAAAACCTGTATCATCACACGTTTTGCTGAAAAGAAAAGGCTTCGTTAATAGTTCCAAATACAGCTTCCAGATACAACTGTTAACACTTGACTGTGAGGCGTGTGAATCGCCGAGGAAGTCACACGCAGTTAATAAAGAAAGACGTGTGAATCGTCGGTAAAGCGCCACACGCAGTATTGAACCATGGTTGAAGCTTCAAACTTCACCAAAATGGCCGCCGTACGTAGTGCGTAGCGTCGTGAGTATTCCAAGAAGCGTGACGTGTCGTGAGTATCCCAGAATTCCAAGCGAAGCCCAGCTTCGAGTTCCGCCTTCGCGTGAAGAAGATGCGATGCCGGAGTTCTGAAGACGCGATGCCGGCGTTCCAAGGAGACCGGTAAGCGCGCAATTTAAAATGCGGGCATCGTCGGACTTTCTTTCTTTTCTTTCAAAGGATGAAATGACAATCCAGACTGAGTCTTTAGGTTCCGACCAAAATCATCGGCACAAGGTCGGTCGAACAACAAATAGTTTCTCAGGATCGGAAGTGTCGAGAACGAAATTCAAATCCGCTCCTCCAAAGCATAAATCTCGACAAAACAATCCACTTCGTGTCTGAAATGAGCATAGAATCGCTCATCCAAATCCAAATTTGACGGGAAAGATTTTTTTTAGATCCAAAAAAAAAATGTAAAATCCGTCAAAAGTCAAAAGAAGAAAATCCCTTTGCGTGGGTCGGTGATGGAAACAATCCCGATCGTCGCCAATATGTAGAAGACAAGTAGTCTTAATAAGATCCCAGAGAAGGATTATATTCAAAAAGAGGTTTATTAGTAGGTTTCCAATCACAGGAGGAGCGCCTCATCAGCCAGGAGTCCAAGCAGCAACTGAACATACACAACGGACGCCTGGCTTCTGAAGGCGCCCTACATTCAAAAGAATACATGTGTACATTCTGTGCATGCGCTCATACATGTGCTCACGAGATAAGAACAATAAGCACGAGAAGAGAACGACATAAGAATAACATTACACTACATCAAATTTAAATTTTTAAACGCTATTGCAAATAAACGAGATTCCGTGGAAACGTATGTTATACATAATCCAACCTGCAAAAATATGGGCCTTGGATCATGAACCAATAAGGCAATTGGAGCCATTCTTCTGCCTCTAAGCAGTTTGAGACCTTTGGGATTCTGGTGTGGCTTGAAAATGAACAAGTCCACATCATTTTCTCCTCTGTAGACTGTACTATTTGAGCGTTTAGAGGATCTAAATTATGGTTGGATGCAGTTAAATCTGCAAACAAAATGATTGCTGAAAAACATTCAATATTGTAAAGCTAGTCAGCCAATATCAGTGCAGCACTGTAATCTGAGCAGCCAGCACAACACATTCTTAATTTTAGAAACATGAATACAACATCCTATCTATTTATCAGTTGTAGAACCCTCACAAAATAGACCCTTTTCAAGCCTAGGAGGAGTGCAACTTACTATTAACACTGAGACCCAAACACATAATTACACCCCGCACAGTGCCGGGTTTAGGGTGTGCGTCATGTGCTGCCACACTGAGCACCAAGCTCAAGGGGTGCCATTTGCATGATAGGCAGAGGTGAGACAAGAGCAGCCTGCCTAGAACTTTTGGCCTGGCATTTTCAGGGAATAATAGCAATGGTACAGTAACTCTGCACTTGGTGGATGCATCTGTGATTTGCCTAGTCACAGTTTTGACTCATGATAAAGAAGTACAGAGGAGTATTGTTCCTGCTGCAAAGCCTAACGTGGAACATCCAGATCACATATTGCATCTAATGTACATAGCTCAGTGGGTTACTGCCTTTGTCATAGTGATCCTTTTGCTACTTGACGTTCGTAAGTTATAATCCTTCTCATGTAGTACATTGAGCTATGAACTGGCATCAAAGGGCAGCATGCAAATTTCAAATATTGGTTTAGAACCTTATTATCTTTTCTTCAATCTTTCGTTATTCTAAGAATGCTAAAAAGGTTTCCTTGGGTGGGAATACAATGTTATTAGTATGACACCCCAATTATTGTGTTAAGTTTCAAATCCTTAAAATCCTGACTTTATGGGCCGAATGTACTAACACTTTGCGCCTGGTTTGCACAGGGCTGGCTTTAACGTTGGTGACGCCCAACTCACACAATGACATCCTTTTTAATGGATTCCCTCACTAGTACCACCCTTCAATAGTACCCCTTATCTCTTCTAAGCTCCTCTCTCGCTTTTATTTATTATATAGTGCTACTCACCCCAGAGTTAGAGCGCTAGACATTACACTCAGCCAGTCAGTGAGGCTTTATTTCGATAAGACATATCTTTAAAAGCATACATAATACATCAACTTAAAAACCACAACATATAAAATGCTTCAGCAGATCAGTTTAAAATAATATATATATCATTAAAAATACATTAAGAAGGTCTAAATAAAATGACCATAATTAAACAATTTCATTAAGCCTTTTAGATCTGATCGACCATGCCCATCTTAAAAATGTTGATAAGCCACACACATACAAGGGCCGAGGGTCAAAATTCGCAATGCGACAATATGATGTCTGGTGCCTAGGCCCCAACATAATGGTTTTAACCACCTAGTTCTCGGGGATTTATATGCCGGGCATTCAAATAAAAGGTGGGCAACAGACTCTACCCTAGACGTACAAAATAAACAGAAGGGTGAGGTTTGAGACAGAATTTTCCAGCGTGCAGTCAATTCACCCACTGGAAGCATGCCTACCCTAAACTTAAAATACAGAGCCCGATCTGTGGGTTTTAAAATCATATCAAGATAGGGTTCCCGCAAAGGCACGTCCTTGATCCTAAGAAACTCAGTGCTTGCTCTACTTTGTTTGGGGTCTGAACTTTTTATACTGGATACCCAACTCCAATAGATGTTCTTAAGGACAGCTTTAGGGGGAGCAGATCTAGATGCCCAAGCATCCCTGAGCCCCAATTCGCCAAGTAAGAATTTACCGTCTTTAAGCCACCTAATTTTGGACCATCCAGGCGTCCATAATACTTCCAACAACCCATCCGCATATTTGGCTAGTTCGGGGACTCTCCATAGGCGGGCCCAAAGTAGTAACAGGCGAAGTTGTGCCTGGTCTTTGATTGAACGGCACCCCGTATCATGTAGCAAAGGTAGCGTCGGGGTACTCTGAGGGAGGGCCATCAAATCCTTCAAGAATTTATTCTCGGATCTGGATAGCTGATCAATATTAAGGGTTCCCCAGAGTTCTGCCCCATAGAGGGCTCCGCTAACTCCTCCTGCCTTATATATATCTAACACAGGGGCAATAGGTTTGAATGAGGAAGAGCGCTGCTCCTTAAGTAATACCCCCACTACCCTTTTGTGGCTTAACAACATCTTCTGGAGGT
The DNA here is from genome assembly GCF_964263255.1 of Lissotriton vulgaris. Taxonomy (NCBI): domain Eukaryota; kingdom Metazoa; phylum Chordata; class Amphibia; order Caudata; family Salamandridae; genus Lissotriton; species Lissotriton vulgaris. The sequence continues at coordinate 165,965,801 of NC_141691.1, read as the reverse complement.
GAGGGTTCCACTGCATGGTGTCAGATAAGCGGATACCTAGGTAATCGAATTCCGCAACCCTTTCTAGAGGCACAAGATTCAGAACAGGTGGGTGTCCAGGTTTTTTGGGGGGTTCATCACCAGGTATTTTGTTTTGTCAGTATTAATTATAAGCCCCCTACAGGTGCAGAATGACTAGAAGCTATCCAGAAGGCTCTGTAAACCCACAGGGGACTTAGAGATGAGGAGGGTATCATCAGCGAATATGAGAGTTGGTATTCGCTTGCCCGCCAGGGAAGGTGTGTCAGCTGGATTTTTCAAAAGATGCTCCACCACTCCGTTCACATAAAGTGAAAACAGAGTGGGGGCAAGGACGCATCCCTGGCGGACGCCCCTATTCACTGGAATTCTAACTGTCTTCTGGCCCTGGGTACCCCACCTCACCTGAGCAAAGTTTCCAGTATGGAGCCTCACCAATAAAGACAAGATATATGCGGGCATCCCCATTTCAGATAATACCCCCCACAGACGATCCCGGGGCACCAGGTCAAAGGCAGTCTTTAGGTCAATAAAAGCGAGATAAAGACTGCCTTTGCCTAGTACAACCACCTTCCAATATATGAGCAGTAATCTCAATGCCTGCTCGATGGTCCCTGTACCCGTCCTAAATCCTGCTTGGTAGTCCGAAAGAATTTTATTATCATCAACCCACTGCAGCACTCTCCCAAGAACCACCTTTCCTGCAACCTTCTGTGTAGAATCAATTAGACTTATAGGACGGTAGTTGGCAGGGTCGTCCCGACACCCCTTTTTGAAGATCGGGACGACCTCTGCCCCCTTCCATGAGTTTGGAATCGCTGCACCGTTATGGATGGCATTGAGTAAGGATGAAATAAGCCTCCCCCATTCTCTGAAATTGAGGCGGAGCAGATCCCCCGGTATCCCATCAGGGCCTGCTGCTTTGTTCGGTACTAATGATTTTATCACGTTTTCCACTTCCTTAACTGTGAAGGGATGAGCCTCACTCTCCCCAGTGGGGCCCATTAGAGATGGTATAGTCGGCCCCTGCCTGTCATCTAGGTGGGAGGTATAAAGAAGAGAAAAATGATCAAACCACGTTTGACCAGTGATATTACACGTTATGAGGGAGCTGTCAGGCCTATTCCTAGCCCTTACTAGGTTCCGGAAACCACTAGAATCCCTCCCCGCACTAGCTTCCTTTAGGTCGCACCAGAACTGGCCCTCCCAAACTTTCTTGGCTTCGCTAATGGAGAGCTTATAATCCTTCCTAGCAACCCGGATCAGCTCAGGGCCCTTGAGTTTAACTGCTTTCAAGAGTGCAGATTTCGTCTGCCGAAATTTTTGGGAATACTAACCTGGATTACCCTTGGGTCTCTGGCGCTCCCTTGCAGGGGGACCCCTACTATGTGTTATAAATAGGTTGCCCAGGGCATTAATAGTATCACAAAAAAGTATGGATACTTCTGGGTGGTCCAAGATGGTACTGTCCATTTTGGACAGGGCCGCACCCATAAGTGCCCCAATATTCTGGACCTTCCCCTCCTCCAGGACAAACTTGCACCATTTAAGGCGCCTCCCACAGTTAGATGGACAAACTTCTAAGGTTGACCGTAATACAGATGGTTCCTGCAGACCGTTTGTAAGCGACCACAGAGAGTGCAAGATCAAGGATAGCAGATTATGGTCGCTGTCCGCAGTGGGCAAAACTTCCATGTCACTCATAAAGCTCCAGAGCTTAAGGTCAAGTAGGATGTAGTCTATCCTTGAGGAATGGTCTACCCTGTTGAACGTATGGGCTCCGGAAGGGTCCGATGGTGATCTACCATTCACTGGCCTTAGACCAAATTCCAAAGTTAAGGTGTTAAGCTGGATGGCCTGTTGGGACCAACCTCTTTATGGGCGAGATTGTTAAAGATGGAATACCCCTCCTGGCATCCTCATCGGAGATACCCAAAATATCCTCTGCCGCAAGGGGTTCAAAGGTACAGTTGAAGTCCCCTGCGATCAGGACATACATGCTATCACTACACTGACTGAGTTCATCTTCAATCTCAGTAACGGTCGGAGATGGAGACCCACCTTTAGTGCCCCTAGCATAAATATTAAATATCTCCAGAGTGCGCCCTCTCTGGGGCCCCCCTAACTGAGATTCTTAAAATGTCTGGAGTATTAGATTCTCTACGCCTGATTTGACAACCCAGAGAAATGCTAACCCATATAAGAAGTCCTCCTGAGCGGCGACCTCTCCCTGTAGGGGGTGGAATCGCTGGTACAATATACGTGGTGTGACCAACCTTATAGTGAGGCTCCACACTCCAGATCTCTTGAAAGATACATATCACAAAAGACTCAATAAAGGAATTCCAATCCAAGAGTTCTGATTTTCTGGAAATACCCGCTATATTCCAGCTGAGGATCCTCAAATCACTATTCGCTACAACTTGCTCAAATGGAGACTGTGTAGCTGGCATTCTGGACTTAGTTTGAATCTCCAGCGGCATGCCCTCCAGCTCGACAGGCCTACGATTGTTCTCTGATTGGAGAAAGTCAGAAGCAGGCTTATTTTTGTGGGGCTAAAAGTATTAAGAGACGAAAAGTGCTCAGGAGAGTGTGGGGGCCCATATGGAGCACCGTGCTCGGTCGACTCTCTACACCCAAACGTATCAGCTGCAACTGCTAGCCTCTTGTCGGGAGAATGAACGCCATGTCAGTAGCCACGACCCATCCTATAGACTCCTAGGCCAGCGTTTGACACTTAGGTCATATTGGTGTAGTAGTCGTAGGGGTGGAACCCTCTTTCCATCCCACCCCAGGGCATATAGCTAGGAATCAGGGGAAGTACTGGTTGAAGTTGGAAATAGCTAAGATCGTGAGTGCCAATTCCTGAACTTTCCTGGCCAGAATGTTGGTTGGAGATATACCTTGCAACACCTAACGTCCCTGAAGTTAACCAGAATGCAATCTCCTGTTGTGTCCTTTGTCCTGCTTCCAACCCAACTGACCCTTCTAACATGAAGAACCTGACCGTCAAATGAAGGTGCGAAGAGGTCTGTTCTCGTTTAACCAAAACATAGTTCTGTTTTTAAGTTCATCATACGATTCTTGTTTGCCAGCCTTACGCTGTGGGACACCGGTGAGCACAACTACATAGGGCTGGCATTGTGGTGGAAGGTTAATATGGGGAGGGTTAGTGTCTCCCTTCTCAGCCGGGAAGGGCATATGTATTGGAGAAGATAAGTTAAGGTTTTGGTTCCCTCTTCTTCCCAAGGTGGTGCGTGGAGAAACTTTGGCGGGGACCTTTATGCCCTTTGACCGTATTCAAATTGCAGATGGAACTAGTTAGATCGTTAGTATGAATAGGTCCATCTTGTACTACAATGTCTGCACCCTCTTTAGACCCAAGAGCTTCCTCTGGCGCTGTTGAAACCCTCGTCTCTGTAGATGTAAGATCCACCTGGGGATCTTTGTACGCCTCTGACACACCCTCCCTGTTTTTCGAATGTAACTTAATTAGAGCCTTAAGTGAAAAAAATTGTCGAGAGTGGCTTGCTCAAATCTATCCAGCCTCTCCGTCAAAACTTTCACCCTCTCAAGTACAGGGAGTATCAGGGATTTCATCATTTTCTCTATCTGGGCGATGGGGGGTATCTGAGGTAAACTGTCTGAAGTGGAGATGGGCCTTGAGCGTACATTCTCCAACTCTTTTGGAGTGCATAACGGCTGACCACAAGTCAAGGAGCTTCCTCGTTTACTAGCATTCATCTGCTTCTCGACCCCCCCTAGCACCATGGATTTCACACTACCCTTTGAGCAAGTTCCCCTGGGCTTCTTTGAGGGTTTAAAGGGTCCACCCCTTTGGTAGCTTATGGCTCTTTTCCTTTTAATAGGTGCTGCTCTAGCTCCTCTAACAGCCACTGCCTCTAGTTGCACAGGGGGTCCCTCGGAAGTTATGGCATTACTAATGGGGGCATGGTTCGCTACAGATAAGGCAGGCCTCAATGTTGACAGGGTAACCAATTGCCTATGAGATTCTAATGCATTAAGCCTCTCCAGGCTGGCCCTTATAGCGCCCGATCTTGGCAGATCTATACCAGATGCAACTTCATCAATGACCTTAACTGTATGTACAGGAGAGATCGCCAGAGCCAGGGGCCCTAGGGAAGAGCGAATATGATTAAGGGACTCACGTGAGAGGCGACGCTCAGTGATGGCAATTTCTTTCTCGGAAAACCGAGAAATCCCGGGTGATGAACTGGTCCATTGTGCCGCTAACTCTGCCTCCCCCCACCCGCTTACCCCTTCCAGATCGGGAAGACATTGGCATGGACAAACACACGTTCTATTAGCAATCACAGAACAACAAGTCTTTGGAATAGTGCAAGATACAATAATAATGACCAAGTACCTATTAAAGTTCAGAAGTTAGAGGGATGGCCCAGCCCAGCCTTAGCCAGCCCCGGATGGTCACATACGGCCCGCCCTTTGCCCGGGCTTCGCCCGGCTCGTCCCGCGCAGCGTGGGCCGTGCGGTATTATGTAGGTCTGTTGGGCGTGTGGGCGGGCCTCGGCACAGGTGTGACCAGGCATGGACTCCTGGGAACTGGAGTCCTGTGCAGTGTGCTCCTCTAGCCCCCACAGCCGGTAATTACACTCATATTATAGAGACATTGAGTCAGACAAGTGTGTAAACCACTGTGAAGGAAATTTTGCCTACCACAATGAGGACTAAAAGGTGTAGCAGTCACATCATCCTAACCAGCACACATTATATGTTATGAGTGCTTGATCTGGAGAATGGAGTGGCAGATTTACTTGCACCAATGCACACACACATTTGTGCAAGGGTGTGTGCATGATGTCAGTCACAGGTTTTATGTAGGAAGGGTACCCTTCTGGCACACAATTCTATGCTTTGACAAAGTTGATCACTTTGCCACTTTGTATGTGTGCTGTACTGTGGAGTACACATACAAAGTTGGAAAGGTTTGGGGAAAATAAATATTTTCTCCAACTTTACACATGCCCCAAAGAGGAGTAATTGTTTGTTGCAAATCCCTTTCTCCCAAAGTCAGTAGATGAGGGATTCACATCAGAATCCATGAATGAGTGCATGAGAACATCCATGTACCACCTCCTTGATGCAAAGTAGTGCATAGTGCTAGTTCGTGTTACATTAAGGCTACGTTTCTAAGCAATTCAGGATTTGCACTGGAAAGTAAACACCAAAACAACACTTTGCACTAGGGTTGCATCACGTTTAGCTTGAGTAGTACCGATAATTCTAGAGACAAATGGAGTGGGGAACTGTCTTAGCAAATGTCATCCAATAAATGTGGCAAACACAAAGAGATGATGAACGGAGTGAAAAAACTTTTCAGAAACTCACCCACAGTCACAGATCTGGGTTGAATCCATCATCATTCTTTAGCTCACTTCATCACCTCAGTTCAGACCCATCCATATGCAAATCAGACTTGACCCTGTTCCTCATGGGAACAGTCCAGCCTGAAATGCCAAGCCAGGAGAATTAGAGTAACACTTAAACGGCACAAAATAAAACGAAACCATAACAGAATATTACAGAACCCAGAAAACCTATTAAAAGTTGTCAGATAATTCTGTAAGTTAGAAATGAGAAAACATTGTAGGTTCTTACAAGTGTTTCTTCTTAGAATCACATAAACAAAATATGTTTGATCTGACATTAAGAATAAACTACACTTATGTTGGGATGGGAATGCCCCATGCATGGTGAACTGGTCCCCTGAGTGCCCGACTATGTGTATCTGATATCCTGACTTTTGAGTTTTGGCTCTGGTGTTACACTAATCCAGGTTGTGCCCAGAGGCCTATGCTTGTCCCGGGCATAAATAAGTCCTGCACTTGTCCTGAGACCTGCAGGTGTGCACCAAGCATGCTCTCATTTACTGACAGCGGACCACTGTCCCTGGCACGTTGAGCAGTGGTGGCAGCATACTGTTTTTTGAATCCTTAGTGTGATCAGACCTTTTTTTATCTAAGTCACTGGAGTAAAGGTCTGTTGCCACACTCATGTAAAGTTCCTCTTTTATGCACTTACAGATCCATGATCTAACATCCACAGCAGGTGTTCTGCATGTTGATGTGTGTAGCCTATGTGATTGTAATTGTAATTCGGATTAATTGCTATATAGCTTAGTACACACGACGACTTGTTGAACCGCTTTACAGCGAGTAGCACACTCAGCAGGGCACGATGCACTGTTTCTCTTCCACGTTTTTCACTTCCTCAAAAATTTGGAGAGTTCAGTTCAAGTGGCACTAAACTTTTAAAACTTTCATATTTTCTTTGGATACCAGAAACCAAGGTTTGTGGTTAATTTAGTGGTTATGGTTGGCTATTGTGATTAGTCATGAGCTCTCAAGAAAAGATTTAAGGCATTTACTCTGGTTAATCTGTGATAATTTAATGCAATGTATGTGTGATCATTAGTGGGGGATGTGTGGTTTCAGGTGAATGGTTGATGAGATAGGTAGGATGGTGGAGATTTAATACTGTTAGATCAGAGGGATAGGGTTTTAAAGAGGAGAAGTTGTGATATAAAATTAGGTATCAGCTTTTTGAAAAATTGCAATAAGAAGGATTGAGGCAGATGGGCATGCGACTAAGAGAAAGCTATACTCAGAAATTGAGGTATGTGGAGGATGAAAGGTAAGAAGAGGGTCACTCTGAAGTAAGAAAGTATGTCAAGGTCAGTTTTTCATGCAGGATTTTAGGAGTGTAGTGGGGGAAGGTTTTCTGAGATAGCAAGCAATTGGAGAATGTAATCTGTAGAAAGAAGCATTATACAAAGTACTCCAGAGATTTGGGGTAGACAGCTTAGCCATATGATGTACACATCGTTTAGCCATTAAGAGCCCAATATGTTGTTTGAGGGGGGAGTAGGGTAGGGGCGATTTTTTTAACCCGTTACCCCATTGACTGTTGGGATTGTTAAGAGTACGATCCAGCATGGAGTCGCAAGGATTTGACTTTCTAGGTGGAGAAATGTTGGTTAGGTGGATGACTACAGGAACACTGGCGGAGGCGAAGACATCAACAGGGAAGTAATTCCTACGACCGTGTAATCATACCTGCAAACGATGTTAAAGAATCAGATATTATGTATACCGTTTCCTCCGAGCACTGATCTTAATGCATATGATGTAACTGAATAAAGTCTGTTTACAAAAAAATGAAGAGCCCAATATGATGTGTGGCAAATCTGGGGCAGCTCTTTAAACATAGTCTGAAGTATTTCAACCTTGGCACAGGGACTGTGCGTTGCTCCAAGGGAGCTTGTGTGGAAAAAATTAAGGTCCCATTTCAAGGTCTTCCCTCACTATTCTGTAAATTAAATGCTTTTTCACTCACTCACTACGGGCCATATAATCAAGAACGGCGATAACATTATCAGCGCTTTAGCGGCAAGAAACTGCTGCTAAAGCGGCGAAAAAGGGCTTGATAATATGCCCTTGAGAATTCCCCTAGAAGCCCAGGTTCACACCAGAACCTGGGCTTCTATGGGAATTCAAGGGCATATTATCAAGCCCCTTATCACCGCTTTAGCTGCAGTTTCCTGCCGCTAAAGCGGCTATAATGTTATTGCTGTTCTCGAAAATATGGCCCTGAGTTATTTAGCACTGACTGAGAGTGTTTCACCAATGTGCAGTCCAATTTATACTCTGTTTTGTCACCTAATCCCATCCAAGTGTACGTTGTTCGTGTTAGCGTATGTGGCTATTGTAATAAATGAATTGTACATATTAGTGAAACACAGTGATAGAGGCCTGTGGGTTCCATTTTGGTGTGTCAGGATGCAGGTGTCAGGAGACCCGGACAGTGAAATGAGGACAAAGGAGGCGAGGCTCCTATAGAAATTCGATGTGGTCTTTCCTGTGGCACAGCCACTTGGTAGATGGTGGGAGCGAAGGTGGGTGCTGGTTGTTGTTCTGAGTGAGACGGGTCTTTTAGGGGCCTCATACAAATGAATGCCCTTTTTCACTGGTACTCTCTGGGCAATCTACTTAGATCCTCATGCTGTAAAAAACGTAGGATCCCCAGACTTTGGAAGACTAACTGGAGTGGGCGCTCCCTCTCGGTAGCCACTGCCAAACTATGGAACATTCAACCTACCTATATCTCAGAAGCTGATTCCTTTAAAAAAATCATAAAACTTGCCTTTTCTCATCTCAGAATCTTTTATTCTTGGCTTCGCTGCTCTTGCTGATTCATCTGTCCTGCACTGGGGATCCTTCAGGTTTAAGAGAGCGCTATAAATGTTATCCTATCCTAGGTAAAAACCACCCTTTTGTCTCTGTGATGACTGTCTTTGTGGCTATACACAGCAAGATGCAGAAAGTTCACACCTCTTTGTGACTCTGCTGTGGTTTCTCCACGCTGGATACTATCCCGCATCAGCCCAAGTACTTGCAAAACTGCTTAAAGAGGTACTTGAATAGGAAGCCACACCAAACCAGTTCTGCTGCCTGCAGTTGTTTCCTGCTTGGGAAAAAGTACACCAGATTGGCATACTTTAAGAACAGCATGCTTGCTCTGCAGACAAGTGAATCAGTCAATGCATTGCCTGACATCGCTCCACAAACCCAAGCAAGAAAACTGGAAAAGTCCATTTATTCAATGGTTTTTTCCCAAAAGCTGCCCTGCAAATGGGCAGCATGGAGTGTGAAGTGGTTCCCAAGAAAGTGAAGTCTCACATAAGATTGGAACGAGCAACATGGAGACCCGTTCCCTGGGAAAGTAAGCATAACGTATAAAAGTCCAACCTGAACAAGCGTAACCTCAACACCGTGAACATGTTCAGTATCCTGGACATAAGAAAAAGTCGGATGTATGAAGTTACAACGCGATCAAAATGATCGCGGTACATCACAACGCAACTTTTACAACGCAAGTCGTTACCACGACTTGCGCTGTAGGGTGCTGGGCTTAGGAATAGTGGCCCACATGCATCAAGCATTTTTGTAGTCGCAAACGGTGCGATTACTTAAAATTGGCCGTTTGCGAATGCAAAAGTGCTTTTTGGGATGCATGAACCAATTTTAGAATTCGTAACATTGTTGCGAGTTCTAAAATTGCGGGTGCTTTTAAGAAGTCGCAGATGTGCGATTTCTTAAAAGCAATGCATCATTACTTTCACAAGTGCAAAGTCGCAATTAGGGTGCCAAATTTACCGAGTGGTTGAACCACTCGGTAAATTTGGAAAAAGTGTTTAAAATGCTGCAAATGTTTTTTTTTCTACATTCATGTTTCACACACACATGTCCTTAGGACATGTGTGTGTGAAACATGATGCGAAAAATACATTTCAGGGGTGCATGGGGGGGTCCTTTGGACCCCCCCCTGCACCCATGAAATTTTCAAAGTGCCACTCGCAATTTGCTGATGCCCTCCCATTGACTCCTATGGGCCTTTTGGCCCATAGGAATCAATAGGAATTGCGAAAATGCACTTAAGAATTCGGTATTCATTTGGGATTCGGTAAAAATTGCGATTTTTACCGAATCCCAAATGAATACCGAAAACAATGATGCATAGCATTTTGCACTTCTTAATTTGCGATTCCTTATTTTTCGCAAATTAGGAAGTGCAAAATGTAACAATGATGCATGTGGGCCAGTATGATTTACTATTCCAACTCCAGCCTACGTACAGTAGGGAAGGTGTTGGAATAGTAAATCACACTATTCCTTAGTCTAGAGCGCCCTCCAGTGCAAGTCGTGGTAACGACTTGCGTTGTAAAAGCTGCGTTGTGAATGTGCGGTGTTTTGACCGCGTAGTAAAGGTTGTTTCCCGCAAAAGTCTCAATGAAGTGGTGAACTTGAAGAACTGCTCCACGCACATGTCCTTTCTTGTTGACAATGATCAATGTCTAATGGCATGCTGGCCACAAAGGCACTGGAAATCGCAGGGTGTTCTCTGCCTTTTTTTTAGGTACAATCACAAAGGGGAGGAAACTCTGAGGTTCTTTAACAGTTCCAATATCCGATCATTTTGTGTACTCACTGTTGAGGAAATCAGTCGAACTGTATTTGGAAAACTGGTCTACATCCATTGTTAGAGGCAAGGCGTAAAACAGACTGAAGTTCTAGAGCTTTTTAGAAATCATTTCCATTTATTTACGACATGTTCCTGGTTGCACGAAAAGGCATACACCCCACCTGGATATCAGGTATAGAAATAACGATGTGCCTGTCCAGCCACATAGTGTAAATCTATTTGTAACTTTCAAATTTAACAGAATCAGTGGCAAGTAAAAGTGATGTGGTCTGCATGGCGCTTGGCTTGCTGGAGCTGAGCCATTGCAATCACAGATTATCTATATATAAACTATCAGTCGCATAGTAGTACACTATTCTTATAATTTACCGTAATTGCAGAAATTGAGATCTACAGGGTTTGGTACAATGACATTGTTCTCTTTGAATACATGCAGTAAATATATTTCAAAAGTAAAACGATTATTAACCAAAGAGAATAGGAAAGTTTTAAAAGTGTATGGCCACTTGAACTAAATTCCCAAATTCTTTGACGAAGTGAAAAATGTGGAGGGAGAAATGGTGCATCATGCCCTGATATGTGTGAGTGAGCGAGACAAGTGGGGGTCAATGAGAAACATTTTAGATACCTCGGGTCTAGCCTTGCACAAGATGGAGGTAAGGGTTGTGATCCTGGAGAGTGAAAGTGTGCACACTCTGGTGAAGCTGGAGGGAGGTGGCCTTCACAGGGGCATGAAGGCAGGGCTTCTTTAAATATTGGATTATGCCATTTTCTTAGCAAGGAGTTGATCATTCGGCTTCCTGAGCACTGCCTCTTGGTAGATGGTAGGGGTGAAGGGTGGGACTACAGACTCTGTTGTCCAATGTGAGGACTTAGGTGAAGTCTGCCTTTTTGTCTTCCCTGACTACTGATTCAGTGGGCTGATGACAGCCAGGTGCAGACACTTCATGCCTCATTGTGCCTCTGTTGTGGGTGCTCAAGGTTGGAGATTATCCTGCTATGAGAAGACTCACTATGCTCAAAGGCTATGTCTGGTACACTGTCTGCCTGACAACCAGTGTACCAGAGGTGCAAGGACATCATCTGTGGTCTGGATCTCTTGCTGGAGGACTTATATACTTTCACGAAGTGCCTATAAGCCTGCCCATATGCTGAGAAGAGAAGGAGCTTGCCAACTCTGCAGGAGAAGTGGCTGTCCAAGTAGAAGCAACATGCAGCACATCATCAGTGTTTATGGAGTAGCCAGAAGAGAGGAACGCTGTTTAACTGGACTGTAGGCAGCCTTACAGTCTCACCATGGTGATTACTGGCAGGAACAGGACTCTGTGACTGCAATTGTCAAGGTACGGTCAAGGCTGTGATTGAGTGTTGGGATCAGCCTGTGCGTGACGGCAGCCAAGTGTAAGATCGGCAAGTGCATTGCCGTGCCTGTTCAAGTTATGATTTGCCTTCCTGTTGCCACAACGGTCAAGTGAATTATTGACTTGTGTGTGGCAATGCTTACTAGAGTTGTCATCAACCTATGCTTGGCTGCAACTGCTAAGACGAAGATCAGTCCATGCATGGCTGCAACTACCCCGATGGTGTATGACCTGAGCATGATGAAAACTGCCAAGGTGAGATACCCATGCAGGATCTGCAGCTGCCAAAGTTGTACTCTACCCAATCGGTACTGCAATACCTGAAGATGTGACCAGTCTGGGGGGGACGGATGCCGGCATGGGCCAGCACCAAGCCAGGAAAAGCCAGAGACACCAGTCAGGACTACACTGAACCAAGGTGGCTGTTCCCAACTGCCGAAAGACACTGAGTGGGTGCATCATCATGTTCAGCCACGGATCCTGAAGCAGGAGAGAGGAGCTGCTGGTACATCACCACTCAAGCACAGGGTGTGAGTGCCCTTGAAGTCTCAGTCCGACAAGATTGACCTGTGAAGACTGATTCTCTTCCAGAATGGTAAGACACGGAACTGAGACTGTGTGCACATGTATCTGTGGGTGACTCCTGTGCAACTGAGCTAGATTCACTTTACTGTGACAATCCCTGTGGAGAGTAGGGACCATGCAGAATCAAGAGAGAGCCTGGGTGGAGGGCAAGCACTGACAAATAATGCTCAAAGACAGTAAATTTTTTCTTTTGCTGGTAGTGTGTACTATTCTAGTATTTTCATTCTTGTAAAAGTAAGCTTTGGGATGGACATTCAAATATTGAATTGTTGATCAACTGTTCAGCTTGAGCTTCCTCCACTCTACCTCGTTGAGAAGCCTGAGACTGCTCGCCATTGCTGCCAATGCGAGTGAAGTACGAGGGCTCCCTCTGCACTTCCTCATTGAGACATCTGTGACTGCCTGCCATCGCTGCCACTGAGAGTGAAATATGAGAGCTCCCTCTACACTTCCTCGTTGAAACGCCTGTGACCGCTCGCTATAGCTATTGGTGTCACTGAGACTGAAGTACGAGAGCTTCCTCTACATTGCTTCGTTGAGATGCCTGTGACCGCTCGCCATAGCTGCCACTGAGAGTGAAATATGAGAGCTCCCTCTACACTGCCTCGTTGAGACGCCTGTGACCGCTCGCTATAGCTATCGCTGTCACTGAGACTGAAGTACGAGAGCTTCCTCTACACTGCTTCTTTGAGATGCCTGTGACTGCTCGCCATTGCTGTCGCTGAGAGTGAAGTACAAGAGCTCCCTCTACAATGCCTCGTTGAGACGCCTGTGACTGCTCACCATCGCCATCGCTGCCGCTGAGAGTGAAGTACGAGAGCTCCCTTTACACTGCCTCGTTGACACGCCTGTGACTGCTCACCATCGCCATCGCTGCAGTTGAGAGTGAAGTACGAGAGCTCCCTCTACACTGCCTCGTCGAGACGCCTGTGACTGCTCGCCATCGCTGCAGCTGAGAGTGAAGTGCAGGAGTGTTGAACTTGCCCAGTTTGCAAAGCCATAGTAGGACGGACCCTGGGACAGCAGAGATAAATGACCTCAACTACAACAATGGAGTCTTAGTCTTAAGTCTGTCCTAAGTTTGTCTTAAGTTTGTCTTAAGTGTGTCTTAAGTCTGTCTTAAGTTTGCCTTAAGTCTGTCTTATGTCAGTCTTATGTCAGTCTTAAGTCTGTCCTACTACTTTTGGTATTCACAGAAGTCATTTAGTAGTAGTAAAGGTAGGATTTTGTCTTAAGTTTGACTTAAGACAGACTTAAGACAGACTTAGGACAGACTTAAGACAGACTTAGGACAGACTTAAGACAGACTTAAGGCAAACTTAGGACAGACTTAAGACAGACTTAAGACAGACTTAAGATAAAATCCTAACTTTACTACTACTAAATGCCTTCTGTGAATACCAAAATTAGTAAGTTTAGGATTTTGTCTTAAGTTAGTTCTGTGAATCGGGCCCTATGTACTTTATTCCAGAAATCAGTGGGAGATACAAATATATTAACTGACCTCTACAAATCTATACATAATTGACCAACTGTTTAATGTCAATATTTAAAACCATCGGGGATTTAACCAAAATCCCAGTGACTTAACAAAGTGTAAGATTAGTTACAGGACCCCAAAATGCCATATCCTTCACCCACTGCAGAACTGGAAGGTAACAATAATGACTAGAAGTCAAGGAGCATTTTGCCATGAATAAAATAAGTTTCAAGAAATCTGTGGAACACGATTAATAAAGACGTTTTAAAGAAAAGATTAGGCTGTCGAATTTATTCCCTAATTATTTAAATATGCACACAAAGAATATTATTTCATATTTTTCCAGTCCATTGATTATCAGTTCATATTCTTTTGGTAGTTCACACCAATTGGAAGAGCCCATCTCTAGCTCAGGAATCCAAAGGTAGAGGACACCTATCTATCCCTTCCATTAAGGTCATCAGTGGGGTGCAGCACTCATTGTGCTAACCAATACAGTGACAAAATAAAGCATGACTCACAGCCTACCACTGTAGCCTGGCTTAACAGGATAGCCTGGGGTTTTCCCAGACCCATAGTGCACTTCAAAGTGGCCTCCCCTGTCACGGGCAAATGAAGCTCAGACCCCCCCCCCCCCCCCCTTTGTCCTTCTAGTCAGTCAGGCACCAACAACATGGGGAGGGAGAGCTATCCCAGAACTGGTTTGGAGTGACTATTGGGGTAGGGCTCTGAGCATCCTCTTTGACATTAGAGTTTCAAATCCTGCTTGAATATCACATCCCGCTTGACAGGTCTGCTGGGGGTTGACATAAAACATTTTGGATGAACGTCAAAGGAGGGAAACAGAATGTCAAAACAATTTGTGTGTATCCGCTGTCTGGTTGCGGTAAGTTCAGCTTCAAGTTTACCAAACTTATGTCTCTGAGTTTGTTGGCGGTACAGGGACTGCCTAAAACTTGATTTTAGTGTTAGATGTTGGATAACACTAGGATTACAATAGCTCACACCACCAGCCCTCAGAGGCCAGGTTTAGTGTGGCTGAAGATTTTTGCTAACTTGAAAATGCCCAAAGTGGGTAGTGTTAGCCTTGGGAGCCTTTACCCCCTTGGTTAGGGTGCCCCCAAGCATCAATCCCACCCACTATCACATGCCAAGCATGAAGGTGGTACCTCCAGGCACACACTTCAACCTCTAGAAGATCAGAAGAAAACTGAATCTGAGACCCAAGAAGAGCCCTAAAGAACTGTACCTGCTCTCTCTCTCTTGTACCCAGGACAAAGAAGTGGACTCCGAGAGTTATAAGGCTGACTTCCTATTCAAGCTACAGGGATACAGCAAGTTATTAGAGGCCTTTTCTACAAATACCCAGTTGACCTGTGGCAAATAGATCTGGACTGGACTCTGCCTGCACCTGGCAAGTCAAATCAAATCAAATTCACTTTTTCCGGTTTATGCATAAAACCATAAAAGTATTCTAAAGCAATATATCATTCAAAAAAGAAATAGGCCAGTGGTTGGGCATGTGTGGTACCGGATTTACTACGGTTTTTTATTTTTAGTTGTAACTTACACACAGATTTTGTGAATAAGCAAAAAGTAGTTAACTTACTCAAATGTGTAAATTACTCAAGTGCAGATACTGCTTCACGTGGGGGCAAATGGCATCCCAGTCTATAACAATTGCATGCTGCTGTTGCCCTAATATTGATGACCCCGAGTTCTTCAACATCCTATTGGGGACAATTTTAGATATAGGCTCAACTCATGTGGTATGGGGCGGAGATTTTAATGTCACCTTAGACCCGACAATGGACCAGCAGCACCCACAACGCTATCATTACACAAGGGCCCAACGCCAATTACTAGAGATAGTCAGTGAAAATGGCTAGTGGATGGATGGAGGGATACACCCAGCTGATAAAGAGGGCACATGCTACTCAACGGCACATTCCTCATGGTCATGTCTAGATGGATGGTTACTGACCAGAGTGTTAAAAACATGGCTAACGGAATCAAGACCATTACAGCGAACATATTCCGACCATTCACCTGTACTGCTGATCCTGACCCCACTCTGCACAATGACACCCTACCAATCTTGGAGACTGTCAGTGAATGCTTTGCTTGATGTCCCATTCTGACCGGATTTGGAACAAGAAATAAAAGAATTCTTCCCACGCAACATTGACCCAGTGCCTGAGGTCTCCACAGTCTGGGAGGCATTTAAGGTGACCATTAGGGGAGTGTGCATTGCAAAGGGGGAATTAATCCAAAAGGACATCCGTAACACGCTTAGGAAGCTAGAGGATGAACTTAAACAACTGGAGACTCATTTGCAATCTAACCCCATCACTGACCTAAAGAGACAGCTCAGGGAGAAGTCGACAGATTACCAGGAGACAGCAGGGAGGGAATGCAAACATTGGGGGAAGTACCATTGCGCCCGCCAATATGGAGAAAGGTAATGCCCAGGGAAGGCTCTGGCAGAGCTGACCCGAAAACCAAGATTTTCCAGCACCATCTTGGAAGTTATTGGACCACATGGCCAAAACGAAGAGAGACACCCCAAACATATTAGAGACATTCCATGCATTTTATAATACCCTTCATACAACGCATAGGACTCAACCAATGGAGTTTGAGCCATACTTCGAAGACAAAGCACTTGGATGACTGGGTGACATTCAGAGAGAATTTCTACTAGCAGATTTTGAAGACGCTGGGAAACACACGGCAATCATGTAGCTACAGTCTGGCCGGGCCCCTGGACCGGACAGCCTACCTGCAGAATTCTATAAACATACAGCGATGCCCTCATCCCGATTCTAAAATATGTTTATGAAGAGGCACGAGAGAAAGGCATACTCCCGCAAACAATGACCGAAGCACTTACTATATCTATACTGAAGCCAGGGAAACCAAGCATCAGATGCGACTCATACAGGCTGCCCTCGCTCATAAACAGTGACACCAAGATTCTGACAAAACTACTAGCCAATCGCATTAGCCCTCTGATGTCTGCTTTGGTATTGTAAGACCAGTTAGGCTTTATACCCAGCAGAGCGATGTCGCACAACCTGCGCACTTTCTTTTCCCTTATGCAAGACATTGACCCAGATCTTGCCGCGGTGGCTGTCTTCCTGGACGCCACAAAAGCATTTGACTCCCTCGAATGGGATTACCTGGCGAGCGAACTGAAACGTATGGGCTTCCCCATCCCCTTCCTAGTCTGTATCCAGCTGCTGTACACTAAACCGCAGGCCAAGCAGATCATAAACGGAACATGTTCCCCTAGGTTTCACATCACAAGAGGGACGAGGCAGAGGTGCCCGCTTTCCCCCCTCCTATTTGCCTTGGCCATGGAGCCGTTGGCAGCTAAACTCCGTCAACATCACCATGAATACGCTCTCCAATACCCTGACAGGCAAATCCTAATCTCCCTATATGCCGACGACCTACCACTATACCTACGCGATCCTGAGGAGAGTCTTAACCCTGTATTACGTGCTTTTTTGCAGTTTTGAAGGTATTCGGGGATCAATATCAACTGGAGCAAGTCACAAATCTTCCCCCTCACAGATACGGTCAAGAGATACATCCCAGACTACCCCTTAACCTGTTGCGATAGTGAAATAAAATACCTTGGGATAGTAATAACCAGAGACAAGGAAACCATTATGAGAGTTAATTATGGTACAATGCAGGACATTTTAACTGATTCCATCACTAGATGGATCGCTATGCCTATCTCACTAGCAGGTCGGGTTGCACTGATAAAAATGGCAACTTTCCCAAAGCTTCTCTATCTTTATATAAACATTCCCTATGCGCCCAGCAAATACTTTTTTAATGTTCTCAAATCTCAACTTGTCGGACTGACCTGGGGGCAAACACCACAGGCTAAGGTGGGAAACATTGACTCTACCCTTTGACAAGGGTGGGTTTAAGGTGCCAGACATGGAACTGTACTTCTGGTGCAACCAGGCACATTTCACTGCGTACTGTATACATCCACCACCGTACATGCCACACCTCGCAGTAGAGCACTGGCCCATGGTGCCGACTCCCTACCAGGCATATATAAGCGCACCGACTAATCCTAACTGTAAAGACCCAACCACAGTGGAATGCACGAATAGAGCATGGGGGCAATAGCTAATCGACTGTAAGTAGATACGATATACTCTCCCCTGCTGTCATTACCAGGCCGCTAGGATATTCCAGTCACATAAGAGGGGAGATGTCGACAAATGCTTCGTAAATTTAAAACACAAACCTGGGGGACACTATACAAAGGGGGGACTTTTCGCACACGAGAACAGTTTTTTAAAGATTGCTAACCCACTACTATGGAGCTCTTTATGTATGTAATGCTCTGCCCCAATGTCAAGTCTGCTACTCCTGACTTTTCAGCTGAGCCCCCATTTTTGGCCCCATTACACTCCTTACTCCAACGGTCCACTCCAGCACATGTGGTATCCCTGCTGTACCGGATCACCCAGGCAGAGAGCCAAAATACTGCCCAGAACGCATAGTCCAGGTGGGGGAAGACCTAGATACCCCTCTTAGTGTTGATCAATGGACATTTTGCTGTCAGCATACAGGGAGAATATTGACCAGTAGCAGACTGCCTATCATTCACTTCAAATACCTCCACCGCCTCTATTATTCTCCTGTAAAACTATTCCGTTTTTATCTCAGGAGTAACAACAATTGGGACAGATGTGGGATGGAGGGAGCCATTTGTTTACACTTTGCCTGGGAATGCGCCTCCAGTAAGACATACTGGAACACAGTACTAGAAGCCCTCAGCCAAATGACAGGGATTTATAGAGCTCATACCCCTCTCACCGCACTATTGGGATAAACAAAAGACCTCGCAGCCTCACTCAGAAGATACGTATTGTTGTCCTTACTCCTGGCTAAACGCAGGGTGGCCTGCAGATGGGGAAAGGGACAGCACCCAAGTTTAAGGAATGACTTCCACCCCTGTCCCAAGCCTCCAGCACAGATTTCTGGCACAGTCCAACATGGAAAGCCTCTTCTTCGGCTGGCCAGAGCTCCTGTGCCCACCAAGAGGTCTAGCTATTATAATGGGAAAACGTTCCCTTGTGGTTACTCCAAACAAGTCATGGGGCAGTTTCCTGCCTCACTGGGTTTGAAGCACAAACGAAGAGGGCAGATCTCGTGTCAGTTTCATCACGCTGATGCCTGGGGTGGCCCCTATGAAGATAATCACGTTACAGAGCACAGCCCCCAGGTCATCCTCCTGAGGAAACTCCCACCCTACACCCAGGGCCCTTTACCCACTGCCTGAGAGCAATACACAACTCACTACAGGAGAGCCATCCAGCTGTCAGGTGAAAGTTGAAGGCTTTGAAGCTTTAGGCTCAAAACTAAATTTCAATATTAAATTGCCTTTTGAATAACTATTTCTAATAACTAATTTATAGAAATATTTGTCTAGCTGCTACCAATCTGAACTTAGCTTTTATTAAATGTCACACCCTAGCCCAGTGTTTCCCTAACAAAGCTGCCAGACTTGTTCCAGTGAAAATCGCTTTTGTGAATATATCACTGTAAGGACATGTTCAACAGTAACTTTCACATGTCCTACCTTCAAATATTATGCACCCTGCCTTCATGGACAATAAGGACCACTTAGGGGTAACTTATTAATATATAAAAGGAAGGTTTAGGCATGCCAGAAGAGGTTACTTTGGCAGGTGAAATTTGCATTTCAGGCATGTCACCTATGTCAAGTTACCAGGCATCGCACGACTGCAGTTCCGACCAGGCCTGGACTGGCCATAGCGGGCACCGGGCAATCCCCGGGTGCACCGCTAGGGTGGGGGCCGGTTTTGAGCCCCTGGGGGCCGAATTTGTTACTGGGCCGATTTAGCAGCATAGCTGCAAAATCGGCCCTACAACAAAATCGGCCGAAAACTGGCCTTAGCAAAGCGCTCGGCGGCACCTTCAACCCCCCCGAGAGGGGAGGGGGGCCGGCCGAGCACTTTGCCTGGGCCAGTTTTGGTTCTCAGTCCGGCCCTGGTTCCGACCGTCCAGACCAAACATTTGTGCGCATGTGCACATGTGTTCACATGCAAACAGCCCAGTGCCCTAACTGCGTCGCAGCGACCTTATCTGAAAATGTTATGTTATGTTATGTTATGTTATTTCAACTTTTAGAGCGTGCAGCTGCCCCAGCAAAGGGGCGTCCCGGCGCTTTATCTGGAAGAAGGACCACAACCGCGAGGCAAGCAGAGAAGATGAATTAATCAGAAGAACAGTTATTGGGAATCAGGAGGGAAGAGAAAAGTTTTAATGGCCCTCCTAAATGCAAGCAACTCATCCAGAGCACGAATGTGGGCAGGGAGTGAGTTCCAAAGCTTTGCCGCCAAAACGCAGAAGGAACGCTAACCCGCCCTACTACGTTTAAAACGTGGGACTATGGCCAGTGACCTCAAGTGCCGAAAAGGAACATAATTAAACAACAAGGGGTGGTGATGGACAGAGTTTCTGAATTAAGCAGAATACTCTCACCCAGTCAAGAGATCAGGGCTAAATCCAACACCGTTTTTTAGCTCACTGCACCATCCCAGCTCAGAACCTGGCTATATGCAAATTAGTCTGTTCCTGTCCCAGTGCATGATGGGAACAGGGCAAACCAAACTACAAAGCCAATTCTTTCACTGGGAAGGAAACAAGCTTCCGGGGACCGGTTTCTGGCATTACAGCCTTCTTCGGCCCGGCTTGCTTGAATCCTGATGGTGCAATGAGCAAGGGACTCACATCTGAGTATACCCTTCCACGCTTATGGTGGACAAAATAATTAAACAACAAGGGGTGGTGATGGACAGAGTTTCTGAATTAAGCAGAATACTCTCACCCAGTCAAGAGATCAGGGCTAGATCCAACACCGTTTTTTAGCTCACATCACCACCCCCTTTTCTGAATCGAGAAGGAACATAAGGCATAAGAAGATGTTCAAGAATCTGGGGAGAGGAAAGTTTAAGGATTTTAAAGGAGAGACATAATGTCTTAAATTCAATCCTTTGTATCATAGGTAGCCAGTGAAGTTTCCGAATGGTTTCCTTGGCTGAACAGAACCTAGGTAAGCCTACCAAGGCTCTGGCTGCAGCGTTCGGAATGCGCTGCATCCGAATAACTTCCGCCTGATTAGCCCCCAGCAGGAGCGAACTGGCGTAGTCACGCCGTGACAGGATCGTGGCCTGAATTATCAGCTGTCTGGTGGGGGCATCAAAAAATTTCAGAATTGGCCTAAGTCCACGTAAGATCCCGAAACAGGTGGCAGCTACTTTTTTTGTATGACCGGAAAAGCTGAGGGCTGGGTCTAACCAAACCCCCAAGTTTTTAACCTCAGATGCCGGAGCGGGAGTTGGACCTAGTGCTGGGGGCCACCATATTTCACCCCAGAGGTTTCTGTGCTTACCAACAATTAAAACCTCCGTTTTTTTAGCATTAAGTTGTAAACAATTAGCATTCATCCAACCAGCTACTGCTGTCAAGCCATCTCAAAACCTGGAGGCCTCAAGGTAGGAGTCCCCACTAAGTGCAACCGCAAACTGCGTGTCATCTGCGTAAGAGACCATGGTTAAGTCCCAGCGCTTGGCGACTGCAGCTAGAGGTTGCACATAGAGATTGAACAGATTGGGGCTAAGTGCTGAACCCTGAGGTACTCCTTGTTCAATGGCATGGGGTTTAGACTCAAAGGGCGGTATAGCAACCCTAAAAGTACGATCTGTTAGAAATGACTGAAACCAATCCAATGCCACATCGAGACGCCCGCTTCTCCCAGTCGCTGTAGTAGTATCGCATGGGAGACAGTGTCGAACGAGGCACTGAGGTCAAGTAACACCAGTGCCGCCGTTCGACCAGAATCCAGCACGAGACGCAGATATTCCGTCATGGAGAGGAGGGCAGGCGCTGACACTAAACACGAGCAATCCAATTACCAGGCACTTATTGTGAGTCACACTCAGGAAGTGAGACTCATCCAAAATAAAGGCCTATAAACCAGGTGATCAAAAAGCTACATTTTCTGGCTTACTAAATGGAAGGAGCCCATTTGTAACAATGATTTATAAGCAAGAGAGTAGGGCCTTGCGTACTGCTCATTTTATTTACCCCCATTTACCTCAGCAGGGGCGTAACACAGGCCCCCCGCAGCCCCTGCGGTCTGGGGGCCCTGTGCTCCAGGGGCCCCTCTACAGTCTTCAGCCAGCAACCACCTTGAACACTGTCTTTTCCTTTGTGCCCTGTGAGAAAACAAGAACAGTGTCTGTTCTCCTGCCGCTGCCAGCTGCCCGTCCCTCTGTTTGTCCCCCCTCTTCCCTCTCTTTCTTCTCGCTCCTCCAAATTTAGTGAAAACTGAGACTTCCTCCTTTCGTTTATTTGCTCCCCTTGTTTACCTTGTGGGCTTTTTCTCGTAACTATGACCCTCTAGAAGAGACACTTCTCACCTTTCACATACATTATTCTGTGCAGGGGACAGTCACCCTTTCAATAGGTAGTCTCTAAGGGAGGAGAAGGCAAAATCCGTTCCGCTCGTGGATTTTTTGCAGATTTTTGGAAATTTCGCGATCTGCGAATATCGCGAAATTGCAGAAAAATTTGCAAATCTGCTCGCGGGCGGATTTTGGGCAGGGTTGAGTAGAGGTATCGCACAAACCGGTGGCGTCTTCTTGGATAAATATGAACGGCAGGGTTCATTCTGGCATGATGTTCCTATCACAAAAATTAAACCTCAACAGGAAGCACTTACAGATATAAATAAAGCAGGTGCCCGAGTTGAAGCTCAAATTCAGTAACGCATTCTTCAGCCCAAAAACAATCATGAGCTTTGTCGAGGCTGGGCAGGTGTGCTTCCTCCCCATATCTAACGTCGAAAATTTGCTGTGATGCTGGATGGAGCCCTTTGCATCCTTGACTTTCACGAGCGCAATCCCCATGCAGTTCCTGTGACCAGGAGCTTCTTTCTCCTCATCTGCTGCTCTGATCGGTCTCTGACCTTTTATACACACAAGAGGCATGTGAACTTACATAGAAGCCCGCCCATTTGGCCCCACCCACACACGAGGTAGCACTTACTGATTAGCCAGTAGAAGTACAGAAAGTACAGTCTATTTGTGCAAAACTGCAAATCCACGAGTTCGCGATTTTTTTCACGAACTCCCGGATTTTTTTGCAATTTCGTGCGAATTTGCGGCCCGCAAATCTGCAAAATTCGCCCATACTTAGTAATCTCAAAGGACTCTACTTGCTCCCCATCAAAAAAGATGCCACTTCAAACTGTTGACTCCACGGACCGGCATACTTGAATCACCACCTCAACTTCCACCAACCATCCAGGAACATCCACTCCACCCACCTCACCCTTGCTCAGACACCACAGATCTGCTGCAGCCTCACCAGAGGCCACTCCTTCTCCCACCTTGCTGCCAAGTCCTGGAATGCCCTCCACCTCCAAACTTCATCCTCACAGACAGACTTCAGGAAGAAGCTCAAGACCTGGCTCTTCGACTGAACCCAGCAGCCTGGATACACTCACAGGTGATAAGCTGTGCTTTTCAAGTACCAAGTGATCAAGTGATTGATTGATTGAATATTTTTGACAGGACTGCAATTCTAGTTCCCTTCCTCTTTCTTTCTACCCCAATAGTGCCTTCCATTTTTACATAAAAAGTGGATAATACTGATTACCTCTTACTATTGCTTTTCGTAGTCTTGTTCTTGGATTTCTTATGTGTTATGTTTTCATTGATTTCAGCTCTCTATGGCTCATGACCATTTGGAGCTTCTCATGATTATCCTGTATTTTAAATAAGGATCCAAATGTTGTTGACTTAGCTGCAGACTCGGTTTGAGTTTCTGATTTGATGTATTGGGCTGTGTTGTTCTTGTTACTCTGCAAAGAAGAAAAGGGTCCCAGCAAAGGGGGTGTCAAGAGGAACAGGAAGATGCCTCGGAACAACATCCAGGGCATCACCACGTCTGCTATTCATTGCCTAGAGCGCCATGGAGGAGTCAAGCATATCTCCAGCCTCATCCATGAGGTGACCCGCGGTGTGCTAAAGGTTTTTCTGGAGAATGTCATAAAGGGAGCCATCACCTACGCCAAGCAAGCCTGCATCGTTCACAAGGTGTTACTGGGAGGAGGTCCCAGGTTTATCTCTAATAAGATCAGGAATTATACCCCGTCCCGCACTCTTCGTTCTTCTAGTCAAAATCTATTGACCATCCCTAAGTTCAAGCGGGTCAAACATGGAGGGTTGCGATTTACAGAAATATTGTATCTCTTAACTACAGACATCTGTTATTTGCACAACCATTTGCCCCAGTCCCTGGTGACTGCTGGGTTTCCCTTGTATCTTAAAATCAACTTAATTTGTATAGTGTCATACCCCCTCTGGGTCATGAGAGAATCCGGTGCCACTAGGTCACAACCGTTGGCCCTGGGGTAATTTGTCTCTGATGTCCCAGGGACCAAGTGCTATGACTGTGCAAACTAGGCCAAGTACAACCTCTTCAACACTTGACTCTCAGTGGTAACGATGGTGAGCTTTCACAGGCTTCTCAGAGAGGTTTGTGTGGTAGTACAACAGTCTCTGCATTCAACAACTACCCAGCAGAGTCATAAAAGACTTATCTGTTAATAATAAAAGTACTTTATTAAGTAGGAACATTCATTACTATCCACATTTCAGTCCATACACCCCCCACCCATGGGGAAGGAGGTTGACCGGCTGCAATCGAATCAAAAGGGCCTAACCACATTTTTAAGGGGAAGCCTGTCTCCTCTTTTCCCACTTCAATGTCTAAGTTCCCTCCTTGCAGTCTCAAGAATTTCAGCAAAATGCACTCCCACTGCTTAGAAAACGAACCTCTGTCTTGTGCACATGAACAGGTCAGGGGTTTCCAAAATGGAACTGGCAGGTCATTGTCAGACCTGCAGGCCTCAGACACTCATGTATATGTGTAGCATGTAAACCACACACAGTATCCATACACCTATGAGCTAGGGATCTTAGTGCAAGGATCCAGGCTCACATGAAGCAGCAGAACTTTGTGCAAACAGGCCAGCAGGTCTCCACTCTCCTGACACAACTAAATGGTCTGGTCGCACTAGGATTGTCAAAAACACGGTATGCTGCCACTACTGTGCTATATGCATGAACCCATAACAGGGACAGTAATCCTCTGTCACAATGGAAAGCGCAATTGGTGCATCTTTCCAGATCCAAGATGGGTTCGTGACCACACTCTTGTCAAGATTAGGCCTTTGCCTTTGCGCACACGCTAGTTTGGTATGACGATGGGCCAGAATCCAAAAACTAGTATACCAGATAGTCACAATTGAGCATGCAGGTCAGGAGACATGGCCATACACCATGCAAGGGGCATTAGTGTCCTAACATATGGTTTGCTGGAATTTCCAATTATTTTGTTGTTTAATGTGAATGCAACATCCTCAGATGTAATCCCCTTCTTCATACTAACAAATGGTGTAAATCATATAAAAGGAGTCTTTTTCCATGTGTCTTTTTACATTACAGAAATAAGTCTGAAAAGTATTTTTAAAGTCATGCATTGTTATTGATGATCAGTGAATTGCTCAAAAAAGTCCACAGACTTTTTTTAGAATTCGGCAGACTTCCGAAGACCAAGTACTAAACACATTACTACTAACAGCTGACGTCACTGAACTACTAAAGTTAGACTCCACCTTACCTCCAGTGCAGATCTTTCCATGGCTGAACCAGCAGTAGGAATCTGATTTGGGAGACACTCCACTGGGAAAGTGGATGGGTCTGCCCATGAATCGCACCATGTCTGATTCCATGTCCACCAGGTAAGTTCGATGGAGCTGAGAGGTTTTAATGTCGGTATCAAGGATGACATAATCTGTGAATCCGTTTCCGTTTGAATCAGTCCGGATCCTCTGGTTAAATCCATAAAACTCCATGTTTTTAGAACTTCTAACCAAATTGGTTCCAGAAACCCATGTCCGGTGTCTCTCATTGTGGTGCATGGCCTGGGCAATAAAGTAAATTGCATTGTAGATTGTGCCAAACAATGGTGACACCTATATTGATTAAAACAAAGAAATAAAATCATGCTGTTATATTTATCAGATAAACTTATAATATTCTCTATGTTAATGTTTGTAGTACTGGCGATGAAATAAAGTATTGACAGAATAAATGTTCCTATTGCACAGGATTTTACCTTTTGAGAAATAGTTTCCCCAAGCATCTTAACTGGACTAAGTAGTCTCCTAGAATAGTAAACCAGTACTTCAAGGTATGATCATGGAAAACAGGATCTGATTAAGAGATCAGTGGAACTGAAAACCCTTCAGCTTTTATAGCAAATATTATATATGGGGTAGATCCACTGGCTGAATTTCCTTTACCTCACTATCACTCCAGTGGATAAATGTAGACCTTTGAGTTTTCTTAAACACTTAGGAATTCTTTCAAAAGTGGAAGATTTTTCGATATTACTGAACTCTAAATTGGGCCCATAATCACTTTAATAAACTTTACTAAGTTTAAAACAAAGTACAAAATGCCTTCATGGGATCAATTCTCCATCTGGAATATTTTAGGTTCTTATTCTAAGCACTGTACAGTCGAAGAAGAGGGTCCATGCATTTGTTTTATCTATAATGGCACTGTCTACAGCACATATATTAACATGGAAAGTTTCAGAGTTAGTAGTGCAGGAGCTACAGAGCGCAAAACTTGCCTGCACAGAACCATCATTCCTTGTCTGTGTTTCTGAGCTATGCTGCCTGCAGCTCATACATGAACTCCTAGATGTTCCAAGTTAATGCATGTACTGTATAAAATGTGATTTCAGAAAAACAAATGCACAGATCTTGTCTGCACAGAATCATGATACGGCTCAGTGTGACAAGGTATGCATGGTCAGGCAATAACCTTATTTACCAATGAGAAAGCAATCTTAATCAAATCTGGGCCTTCTGGAGCACAACATCGTTCAGAAGGGAATGAGTAATGCATGAAATCACAGATAATCAATGGATATTATTCCCAAACTGGCAGAGATGAGCTGGGAATGGAAGAGAAACATTTAAGTAAACGGAAGGCCCGGAGCTCAGGCAAGAGATCTTCATCTAGCAGACGCGGAGACTCAGGGTGGTTCTGCGAACATTACAACATAATAGAAGGTACTTCTCAGGGAAGACCAGCAAGGGTATAACTACAGTTGTATCCTGCAGACAATGACATTTCAGAAAAATGATGAGTCCTGATCAGACCAAGATGTACAGATAGAAGCCAAACCTGTTTGACTGAGAAATAGTAAAAGACGCACATGGACAATGAGATCAAAATGAGAGGCGAGTTCCGATACACAATGTTTTTGACACAAGAATACAATGTGCCTACCAGGACAGAAAGCTGGGGAGAGTCCTCCAACACTTGAAACAGTTGTCAGAGCGCTGATAACAGTGACATTTTTGACGGGACCATGCTGGAATGCATCTAAAAGTATGGAATAGGATATGGGAGAAATGTCAGGATGGGTGGAAGTGTGAGATATACAGAACTCAATGAGCTAGAATAGAGAAATATTGTGGCCTGAAGCCAAGCAGGCTGACAGGTGTGAATGAGGACTAAGTCAGACCATTGGATTTGTCTGTTCTGCTCAGCCTTAACAGAAGGTTGTCTGGCCATGAAACGACTCATGAACTTGACTTGCAGTTTTCTCTTAGGGTGGGAAGGATCTATGAACATGGAAGGGATGCTGCTACTGTGACCTACTCTGGAAGAAGAGGAAACCATATTCTCTGACATGGAAAATAACTAGCACATACCTTACAGCTAGAACCAAACCAAATATATCTGACCACAAGTGGATTGGACACCTGCAGGAGGCATTCCATGACTGTGCTATCAAAAATGAGGGGGATAGAGGGACAGAGAGGCTCATCTGCATACGATAAGTAACCAAAATATAGTGAGCCACTTAGTTTGCTGCGAAATAACCCTCCACAAGGTGAAGAAAACACACTTGTGTTCTAATATAACCCTCACCCATCAGGGTTGCCCCTTGGTGGCATGGTGAGTGCGAGTTTCTCACAGTGCCTGTCAGTGAGTTAGCATCTCTGCAGAGTATACAGAGCAATGGTCATGTATTCCAGTTGCAATTGAAGTTCTGTGGAAATGTGTGTGGAGGGGGTAGAAAGTTGTCAAAATATTGAGAAGTTAGAAAGTAAGAAAACATAAACTTCTTAAATGTGGGTGAGTGCAGTGTATGTTTGGTGACGGAGATGCAGGAAGTGCATTCAGGAGAGAATGAAAAAAGAGTGCTGTAGAGCAAGGAGATGAGGTTTAAGAAGTGCAGATAGACGAGATGTGGCGAGAAAAGAGGCATACATGTCAAACATAAAATACACATAACTGAAGATTAATACTCCTTCCACAGGACTTATGATATTTAATTCGCAGTCTCACAGTTTTAGAATTGAAAAATTTTCAAAAATGATTGCAACAAGCTCAGAGAGAAGCAAAATACTTGTTGTGTGGTACACTATTGGAATCACAGAAATGTTGTTTACATGTTTAAGCCACGCCCTTTAAGAGACCTTCCCTTTTTTCATCCCACTTAAACCCCTGTCTGAACATATTTCTATGTGACTTATCACAGCCAGAAGCTGTGGGTGTCTCCCCAAGTCTCGTCAGAGCATTTTCTTACAAAGTCGATGCTGCATGCAATGCAAAACACTGGGCAAGCACAAACTTTAAAGTGCCTAAAGTTGCTGTAATGTACAATTTTCACACTACAATAACTGTTGAACATATTATTGTGGCATGTAAGACCTGGGGGGTGCTGATGGATTCCCACGATGGCCCGGGGGGGAGCTGGGAGTGCTGGGGGGTGCTGGCGCGATTAACGCACGGTTACGCAACGGCAGCTGGTACGAGCGAGGAGGTGGTGGGAGACCACCACCCCCAAAACTCGTGTCGCCCGGGGCAGTCCGCCCCTCGTGCTCCCCCTTTGTTACGCCACTGCTTTAAATGTCTTTGAATATTTCAAGGCTACAAGTTCATAATTGTTTTATAAAATGCCATGCGTTCTCACTAAATTCTTTATTGATCTGTGATTTAATACGCACCATTTGCCTATCATTTTTTCAAATATTTCTTATGATGGGGTCCTTTGCCTACCCTCAAGCCCCACATTTTTTCACTGAACTTGCTTGCTTCGCTGAATATGTAAAAGTCATACTCAACTTTTAAAACCCACCACTTTCAAATGCCATCAACCAACACTCTATTTCAATTGTTTTTCGTGTGAAACTGTTAAAGCTTAACACCTTAGCAGCGTCGAACGTTCAGCGCCCAGTGCTGAACGTTCGAATAACGGGTGCGGCCCCATCGGCCAACGGTCGTGTGCAGCACTGGCAAGGTAGTGCTCGCGATGACCGTTGGCCGACGGCAGCACTTAAAGGGTTAATATACCGTTTTGTTTTGTTTGGAATCATGCAGGCTTGAGTTAGCAGGAAATGGGTAAAAAAATTCAAATGTGTTCCTCTCAAATGTCTTATCCGTAGCCCCCAAAATCCTGACACTGGCTTGGTATAGCCACAGGGGACAGTCTGGGTGGTGGGCAGGGGACAAAGGAGTTCCGGAGGGGACCAAGACTCAGACTGACTGCAGCAGGGGGGGTCTGGAAAGGAACATGGGTGGGTAGTAAGGAGAACCAGTCCATTAGATTCCCTGAGGACCCCTCTTATTTTCTTAAACTTTGCAATATAAGCACATGTCAGCGGATCTAGCTACTTTGCACAACTAAACTATTGTCTTAAACAAATATCAACATTACCCCCCATCCCACCCCAGGATGGCTAAATAGACACTTGAAAAGCTCTAAATAGAACACTGGAAGCATTGCAAAATTATAAGAATTGCCAGAGTTGATAGAATATGTATGACATGATTACATCACTATCATCGCCAATCTGCAAATGGTTGTTTGGGCTTCTTAGACTGGGGTTAGTTCAATCATCTGAAACCCATAACTATTATCTCTATAAGAGGAGCAAGGGGCATATTATCAAGGCGGGCGAAATGAAATTATCGCCGCTTTAGTGGCCGTTTTCGGCCGCTAAGCAGCGATAATTTCATCACCCTATTAGCAAGCTGTCGCTAACATCAGTTAGCGACAGCTTTTAGGTGCTAGCGAGCGGTTTGGGGCCCGCTTTGCACGTCATTTATCGCTAATGACATGCAAAGGGGGCGTACCCAACCTGTTAGCGACTGAAAGCAGTCGCTAACATTGCTATCGCCTATTATCAACGCAGGCGTAGCGATGGAAATATTCGCGCTAAGCGCAAATATCTCCAAAAGCTAACGCCTGCTCAGACCAGTTCTTAGCCATTATATCCAATGGGAGGTGGATATTATAGCTAAGACCCTATTGGCGTTAATGCGTGGATATCGCTGTAGTCTCAGCGATATTCACGCATTTCGACGCTATCGCCGGATATTTTATCGCTTTGAGATAAACGTTGCTAATAGCAAGTTATCTCTGCGATAATATCCGGCGATGCTTGGCGATAAAAAAAAAACTCGCTAAGCCCATTTAGCGATAAATATCGCTAGTTGTTGGTAATATGCCCCCAAATTCACCTATTTATACAACAGGTTTTTCCATTATGTTTTGGACTGCATTCGTCACTTCAATCCACAAATTCCAGACTTTTATTTGACAAAGTTATTACCAGCCTCATCAGAGTTGAGTGGCAATTAACTAATAGGGTTTGAGATGGAAATAAGTTCTCAAGAAACACCACAGCTCCTCAGCATGCACAAATCCAGCAACAATCCTTCTCCCCAATCCTTCTGCAACTAGGAACATGGCCCTGAGCATATCTTACGACACTCTATTGCTCCCGCACTTTGTAAGAACCAATACCAGCATCGATGGTCGCGGATGCTGCAGGCGTTGCCTACCTGAGTGGGCTTCAGTTTTGTGGTCAGCTCTCCATTGTCTATGGCCTCTTGAAAGGCTTGGTGGAAGGTCCTGTCCTCTGATTCCATGGTGATGGTCAGTACAGCATCATAGGCTGCTCTGAGCTTGGAGTTGTTCTGCAGCACCTCATACATATGTTTTTCATACGGCAGACTGTAGTAAAGGGTGTCGTATGGCACAAAGACCAGCGAGCCGTCTGTCATCTTCAAGTCGTGGGCAACCTCCAAAAGTTGCTGTTGCAGATGCCCACCAATAAGGACTGAATGCATGCACATGATTATCACTGAAACACACAAGCAATGCATACATAAGAGTGTCACGTGAACATATAAACAAAACTTACACATGGTCATCATTTAAATAGCAGAAGTTTAGAAACGATGGAAGTGTAGAACATCTTTTACTGAACCTATACAAGTGATACAGAGTTACAGGTATACATTTAGAAAGGTGTTTTCAGGGCACACAATATTGCAGAATAATTCCATAGTTTTCAGTCAATTGCTGTATTTGTCTTTTGTCAACGTGTGTTTCAAACCCTTAGCTGTGCGTTCTAAGACTCATTCATTGCGCTATAAGAACATTACATTTCCAAACAATAACTGCAAGGACTACTATTAACAAATGCGACGCTGGGTCACCATCATTTAATTGTGCTTCATGATATGTTAACTTGCAATATTCTTATCCATTACTGACATGTGTGCATACGTTATTTTACAACTAGATTTAGTGAAACGAGTGATTGCTATGTTTTGAATTAACTATAGTTAGAATGTGTACATCTTAAAATTGACACGAGCCGACATAGACCTAAGCACTCTACTCCATATTGGAAACAAACTGCTGCATTTCTCTTTGTTGTGCATAAAGTTGTTTTTGTTTCAAGCACTCGTGTCACCACGTTTTTATGAAATGTATTCTTTCCTGTAGGCTGACTGTGTGTAGGTCATGTTTGTTGCAATTAATTGGATGGACAATGGTTCTCAGCACCTGCACCTTTGTGAGATATTGTGAAGTCCACAGTGTTGGAAGACTCTGACAGCACCAGGTGATAGTGTGCTTTACAAATCTGCATAACATAGCATAACATAACATAATTTACCATAACAAAAAATATTATTCGTGAGAATGAGGCCGACACCAAGTTCTTTATGATTTGCAAAATGTACCCTTCTCCCTCTCGTTTCTGTGGGGCATGGTCTGTGTCACAGTCATTGATACATTGCTGAATTTGTGATTTTAACCTCAGTTTCAGATACAAATCTATCCCAGTGGACATAGCAGAGAATCGAATTTCTGCCAAGTTTGCATGGTGCAAACAGCTTCCTTATCTCTTCCACTGTCAACAGTATGTGCAAAGTTCATCTCTGCACAGTCTTCGCAGGAACACCCTTTCACTGTCAGTGGTACAGCAGCTATTTATGTGCCTACTGCTTGTTTACTGTGAGGACACCTATTTACGATCAGTGGTACAGCTAGTTTTAATGTCTAATCATTACAAAAACATCTCTGAACATTCAGGCATATAGTGCAGTTTTTCACTAGCAGACATTGGCATTTGTGAAGGGACATCAGTGTTTTTATTGATGATGTTATTGGTCACATCATCTGCAATCTCAACAGGGATAGATAGCTTTGATCTTGAGTTTTATGAAGTGACTTTTGTTGTCAAGAGCAGTCCAATGTGTGTGTGGGTTGGGGTATTTGGTGTTATACCCGCACAGCCAGACATAACTGATCTGTCTTTTTTAGGTTTTGTATTGCAACTGTAGCATGACATCATACCTTCAACTTCAGATTTTTATGCAAATATAAATACATTTAAATATGTGGCATCTTAGGCTACAGTAACTGCTCAAACTACTGTTGTTTGACAATACATATTTCTTGGCGATGATCTCACATACATAAATTAGTTTCCTGCCATTCAGGATTACCGGTACTTTGGGTCCAGGTACCTCATAGGGTGGTGAAATAACATAGATTGTAAGATTTAGGGGAATATCATGGAGGAATCGATCTTCGTCTTTCCATGCTGTTCTGGCTACCGGGTCTATTCGAATTAACGGGCCACTCTAATGAGGGACTAATCAATAATTTAAATGAAAAACATCAAAACATGTGTAATGAGCCTTTTTGACAGGAAAGGGAAGAAAATCTGCACATTAGATTTGCCACCTAGACCCTTCATAACCAATAGGTGGTGTTATGCACTCTACAGGCAATAAGAAACATCAGAAGTAAAAAGGGGGGGAAAAGTAAACCATGGAAGAAATAAATAATGCATAATTCGAGGCTTGCAGCCCTTCGAGTAGGTGTGCATCTCCTGTGTATGTGTGTGTGATCGGTGGGAAGATAGAGTGAGGAGCCAAGTCCTAGTTGCTGCAGCTAGTTTCCATTCTTCTGACTTCTGAGAATTTGATGGTCGGTCTGGAGCCAGCTGCCTCCTGGAAGCGCCATCTTTGACAAAGGAGAGGCAGATGTGGGAAGGTCAACATAGAAATTTATCTTGGACCACTACCTGAATCATCAGGGTACCTGGAGAAACCATGGCTTGTGTGATGAGGTAGATCCTAATCTGTTGAAGACATGCCATTGTTGCTGAATTAGTTTACTGGAATCAGGAAAAAGACTGGTCTTTCAAGTCACTCATTCTGTAGCCTGGTGACTTGAAGTATTTTCAAAGGGTTGGATGGGGACAGAGTGTTAGGCGTGGATTGCAGCTCAGGCACTGCAGAAAAGAGTGACTGCATCATTTGCCTGATTCAACCCTTTATATATAAGACCAAGTGTTATTTGGAAAACAGAAACCATTATTTCGTTTGTTAAATATGTTACTGAAACTGCTACTGCAATATTTAATCATTTTATTGATAGGTTACTACCATTTGTGGTTCATTAAAATGCTTTGATGAGTTTTAGAACTAGCAAGCTTGTTGTATGTTACACCTTTTATTATCTTTATTGTGGTTTTCACATGGCACTGTTTTGTATTACCATTATTTTGTAAACATACAAAATAAATGCATGACATACATCTTAATACTTTCTAAAGATTCTTTCCAAAACTATCTTTACGGAGGAGGGTGCCAAACACAAACAGGTCACATGAGTGCTATACACACAGTAATACATGTATACCAAGTATGGGATTCAGCCTGCTTAAGACATTAAGGGTTTGGTTCACTCCTTACTCATATCACAGCTAAATATATCTCCCTAACTCCCTCGGTAATTGACAGTTCTTGCAGGTCCTGAACTGAGTCAGCATTTTCGACTCACAGTAAAGATAGCTGAGCCTGATCTTCTAGGTGCGCATCATTGAGGCAGAAATCTTCAAAGCAGCCGCTTGTGGGTCGATCCCACCACTTTCAGCCATCACTCTCTAGATTGTGATGTTGGGCCACACGTCAAGTTTCTCTCTCAGTCCCTCTGGTAATATGTTTTTAAACAACTCTAAATTGAGATACTTTTAGAATATTATAAAATTGCATGGGAATAATGTTTTCTACTAGTTGGAAGAGAAAATAGTGGAAGAGAATATTATGTTCTCGAGTAATAGTAGCAATACATGTAACTTCAAATCATTGTTCTGAAGTTCCCTCCTGCCTTCAGTGTCAAGCATAGTAAACAAGGAAAGAAACAACTAACATTCAAATGTATTTTCTATTCTAGTCTGTTCCCTTACAGCAGGCTTGTAAGATTCTTTGGTGGACTCAGGTGCTTGCCTGGTGCTTTGGTGGGCTCAGGTGCTTGTCCGAAGCTTTGGCAGGCTCAGGTGCTTGTCCGATGCTTTGGTGGGCTCAGGTGCCTGTCCGAAGCTTTGGCGGGCTCAGGTGCTTGTCTGAAGCTTTGGTGGACTCAGGTAATTGTCCGAAGCTTTGGCAGGCTCAGGTGCTTGTCCGATGCTTTGGTGGGCTCAGGTGCCTGTCCGAAGCTTTGGCGGGCTCAGGTGCTTGTCCGAAGCTTTGGCAGGCTCAGGTGCTTGTCCCAAGCTTTGGCAGGTTCAGGTGCTTGTCCGATGCTTTTGTGGGCTCAGGTGCCTGTCCGAAGCTTTGGCGGGCTCAGGTGCTTGTCCGAAGCATTGGCAGGCTCAGGTGCTTGTTCGAAGCTTTGGCAGGCTCAGGTGCTTTTCTGATGCTTTGGTGGGCTCAGGTGCTTGTCTGAAGCTTTGGCAGGTTCAGGTGCCTGTCCGATGCTTTGGCATACTCAGGTGCTTGTCCGATTCTTTGGTGGGCTCAGGTGCTTGTCTGAAGCTTTGGCAGGCTCAGGTGTGTGTCCGATGCTTTGGTGGGCTCATGTGATTGTTTGAACCTTTGGCAGGTTCAGGTGGTTGTCCGAAGCTTTGGCAGACTCAGGTGCTTGTCCAATGCTTTGCTTTGGCAGACTCAGGTGCTTGTCCAATGCTTTGGTGGGCTCAGGCGCTTTTCCAAAGCTTTGGCAGGCTCAGGTGCTTGTCTGATGCTTTGGTGGGCTCAGGTGCTTGTTTGAAGCTTTGGCAGGCTCAGGTGCTTGTCCGATGCTTTGGTGGGCTCAGGTGCATATCTGAAGCCTTGGCAGGCTCAGGTGCTTGTCCAAAGCTTTGGCAGGCTCAGGTGCTTGTCTGAAGCTTTGGCAGGCTCAGGTGCTTGTCCAAAGCTTTGGCAGGCTCAGGTGCTTGTCTGAAGCTTTGGCAGGCTCAGGTGCTTGTCCAAAGCTTTGGCAGGCTCAGGTGCTTGTCTGAAGCTTTGGCAGAATCAGGTGCTTGTCCAATGCTTTGGTGGGCTCAGGTGCATATCTGAAGCCTTGGCAGGCTCAGGTGCTTGTCCAAAGCTTTGGCAGGCTCAGGTGCTTGTCCAATGCTTTGGTGGGCTCAGGTGCTTGTTCGAAGCTTTGGCAGGCTCAGGTGCTTGTCCGATGGTTTGGTGGGCTCAGCTGCTTGTCTGATGCTTTGGTGGGCTCAGGTGCTTGTCCGATGCTTTGGTGGGCTCAGGTGCTTGTCTGAAGCTTTGGCAGGCTAAGGTGCTTGTCCGAAGTTTTGGCAGCTCAGGTGCTTGTCCGAAGCTTTGGCAAGCTCAGGTGCTTGTCCGTAGCTTTGGCAGACTCAGGTGCTTGTCCAATGCTTTGGTGGGCTCAGGTGCTTGTCCGAAGCTTTTGCAGGCTCAGGTGCTTGTCCGATGCTTTGGTGGGCTCCTGTGCCTGTCCGAAGCTTTGGCAGGCTTAGGTTACAATGTGATGCGGGCCCTTCTTTTGTTTTATGCCGACAAGTTGTGGCACCTAAGGTTACTATCCTTACCAAAAAGGTACCTCAAAAGCAGGCTAAAACGGATTTTTTGACACATAAATCAATTTTGCAGTAGCAGTGCGGCGCCCTGTTATGAGGCAACTAAGCCCGGCTGCGCTTCCTTTGTGATGGCCATGCTTAGGGCGCAGAGGTGGAAAGGGGGGTGAGGCATGCAATGGCATGGGAGGGGCAGTATTACATGGGTAAGAAGGCAGAGGGGCTGGATAATTTGTCCAAAATTAGCAGGTGGGCGGTGGGAACTCTGATTAATTAAAAACAGTCTGGTTGGCTCACAACAAAATAGATCCAAGCAGAAGGAGGAGTTATATAAAGTCAATCACTCAAAATCATATATGTAAATAACTTGAATAAAGATCAGATGGATACGAGCCAAGTGTAGGTGTTAGACCTGTCAGCCTTAGGGTGGTCTACCCCCAAACCTTTTGCCTTCCCCCTCCTGTTTTGCTGAATTTATTTGTGTTGCCCTAAGGACTCTCTACACTTCATGACTTCTAACCAGTGCTAAAGTGCTTGTACTCACTTCCTAAAATATGGTAACATTTACTTATACTTGATTGGCATATTTAACTTACTTATAATTCCCTAGCAAAGCTGTATACCATATACCCAGGGCTGGTAAATTAAATGTGATTATAGTGCCACCTACTTAAGTAGCCCCTTAAAACAAGTCCCAGACCTACTACTGCAACCTGGGAGCAGTCTTAAACTACCAGTTTGACTTGCCAAGATAAACCCCTTGCTAGACCTAAAACTCCCTTTTTATTACATATTGAGTCACCGCTAAGGCACAGGGTGCATTGTATTTAAAAAGTTGGACATGTACTTTTAAGTTTTACTTGTCCTGATAGTGAAAAACTCACAAATTTGTGTTTTACCTCTGTGAAGCCTACCACTCCCATAGGATAACATTGAGTTTTCTTATTACATTTAATTAGTGATGACTTTTGTTTGGGAGCAGGTAGAAATCTCACATTTGGTGTCTAAGAAATTGTAATTTAAGACACTTTTTAATGGTAAAGTTGGATTTTCAATCCTAAAAATGACTCTTTTCACGATTAAGAATTTAATATGGGCTACTAACTGTTATGTTGCAAATCTACTGGAGCAGAATAAATTGCCTTTTTGATTAATACGCAACATTGGAACAACCTTCATAATAAGTTTAGTGCAAGTGGAGTTTACCCCATGGCACATACCCCATGGCACATGCGCACTAATGTTGCAGAACAACCCATTACGTTTAGGGTCTAGCAGCATTCACTCAGACTTGGACGCGACCATGCAAACAAGACGCACGTCAAGTCCGAACATAAGTAATATGCGTAGCTCCACTCTGGAACCCAGAAATCATTGCTACTTAATCATGGAGTGCATACAGCGTAGATCCCTCCATGCGCCATGCATTTCATTTTGAGCCAGCTGATTGCCAAACTAAGTACAGATGGTGAGTTTCTAATTGTGAAAAATCTCTGCACTACGGTGCAGATATGTATAAATATGTCCACATGGGCAATTTTAGCAACCATGCTCACTTGCTCTTTTCAGGCATTAACGTCCTACAGAGAAGTCTGGTTCATCTGTCATGGCCATATTGTATATCCTCAGGTGACCAACACTAATAGAATGGCTCACGCCCGGAAGCCATTAATTGTATGGTGAGTTTCTGTATTAAGGGATTCACACCAAATAATACGGTAACAGTCCACTGTAAGTAAATAATTTCATAACAACAGCCTTCCCCTTAGGTAAATTCAAGATGCCTTCAGAAAGGACATTCATCTACCTAAAGTTCTGTAAATGCCAAGAGAACTTGCTCTGTGCACAGTAACAGCTACTCTTATGTAAGCATTGCAATCTGACCTCAGTAGCCCTCAGTCACTTTCCATCAATCAATGATACTATTCTTTTAAGACAGCTTTAACACGGCACAATTTATAGTCCACAGGGTATACCCGTCCTGAAGAGGCCCTCTCATTTCAAGTAGGGTCGAAATGTCATTGACAACACCCAGGCATAGTCTTATAAAGAAAGCATCACAGAACAGTCTGGCTGATCTTTTGTGGATTAAAGAAATAAAATACTCAGACAACCTTGTATACACCTATAACCGTTTCGCAATTTTAAGTCACTTCAATATCATGTACAAATGTAAATGTTTTGGTTATGGTCACTTCACTTGGGGTTGATATATCACTCTACTCTCTGAAACACCACTCACTAAATATACTGCGTCAAAATAAAAACATTTACAGAGATTAAAAAAATATGTTTTCTATATAGCTTTTTCCTTTCTGTTCTATTAATCAAATGAATGAATAATTAAATACATCACTCAGTTAGGCTGAATTGAGTTTAATGAAATACAACTATTGGGCTACTTTATATGAAAATATTTTTGTTGTTAAAATTAATTTGTGGCAGATATTCCCTGCCTTATTGTTATTTCTTGTTTCTTTTCCTGACTAAACCAACACAGAATAATATTTTGTGATAAAATGAAATTGTTTTCTAAGTTCCATGTGAACACTGGTTGTAAGCTATAACTTTTAGAAAGTTGGCATTTTCTTGTCCCAACTATTTGGTGCCTAGAACCTGATTCCTGGGTCAGAAGACTGGATGTAGTTGGCAGTTGGCCTATGTGTATTCTCTAAGAGGGCCACACAAAAGAGGGACTGTGTGTTGGCACGTTAGGCCATCCAAGCGAGATGGGGGACGGAGCTTAGCACAGTCCCACTTACACTTCAAAGACTCTGCCTGAGCTCACACACAAAGAACTACACACTAGCTCATTGTGTCTACAGACAGCCTAACACCAGGACAGGAAGTCAGGAAATTCCAGACACTTCTTTGGGGGGAATACTGCAGAAAGTTTTTCCACTTCAAAGTTGGCCTACTGTGCACTTCAGAGGATTGCCCTGCTGCCTCAACAGGACTTTTCTGCAGGTTGAAGCCTGCCACATGCCTGCAAAGATCTTCCCTGCTGCTCGAGATATGATTTCCTGCTTGAACCCAAGACTTCCAGAATGACTCTAAATGCAAGTTGGCTGGTCTCCTTATCAGAACCTCAGGGACAGAATAGGTTCCAACCCCTTGTACCCGCACCTGGACCCAGCCTGAGTGAGGCATCACCTTCCAAGTGGTGGACCCTGGAAAGTGGAGCTAAAGGTGCCCACATAGCCCAAATCCAAAATTTGGGGCTTAGAACATTTTCTGCCAGAAACTGCTTTTAGAACCAAGTGAAGACTGAGACCTACCCACTCACTGATCAAGTCGGCCTGACTTCGCTGCAGCTCTCTTGTGGAGCCTTTATCAGCTAGAGACTGCAGCTTCCTCCCACTAGAGATTTCAGGCTTCCATAACAGAGACTAAGTCCGAATGTTGAAATAGTCACTGCGACTTTGTCCAGCGATTTCCCGATGACAATGCCCGTCCTTAGACACTACTGGCTGCCTGCCCCACTGGACTTTACCTACTCAGGTATTTTTCTTGAAAGTCCGAAGGTAAGCGGAGACCGTGCCCAATCCACTTCATATATCGAAACTGTGCTCCATCGCAATCGGCCATAAATTTCAACGTTGTCCCGGTCTCGTGTCACTAGATGTCTGCGGCTGGCGCACTGATCTTTTTGACGCTATTATAAACTTTAAACTTTAAAAATTCATAACTTTCATTCTACTGATTTGATTTTTGTCGTTTTGGTGTCAACTAATTTATTAAAATGCACTCTATTTTCCTATAGTAGTGTGGGATTGTTCTTGTGTTGTGTTTTCACTTTATTACTGTTTAAGTGCTGCATAAATACTTTACACATTGCCTCTAAGTTAAGCTTTATTGCCTTTGTGCTAAGCTATTTGACACAGGTCAATTTAGTGACTTTTAGTGATTCACCCTGACAATGATTGTGGCTGCTGCATGAGAAGGGCTTGACCCCACTCAACCAACACACTCATTTCTCACAGTAGTGAGCGAACATTACAGTATAGCACTCTAGTTCTCTGAGCTCTAATTCTGATGTGGAATTCATGCCAGATGTTAAATCCTTTTTAGCATGCAGCATAGCACCGTATGGTGGCAACATGAAACAGGGACGGATCAGAGGGCAATGGATTCTGCAGTAACATTTCGAAATGAGGACAAGAGTCAGACTAACACATAGATCTGGTCCTCTGTAAAAAACTCTTTCATAGATAGCTAAACTGACAAGTTCCAAGAGTTTATCATTATGTGTCGGTATATTGAGTGATACCAGTGTCTAAGTATGCATACCTAGGCCACTGCCAAAGAGGTGGAGCTCCATCTGGTTAATGTGAGATGGTGTATCAGAGGTGTTGTGGAGCATTTCAAGGTTATCTAAGGGTTGAAATGTGAACACATTAATGTAGCACATAGTGCTCCAGGTCACAGATCAGTATGAGACTAGGGGCCAGATGTATGACCCGTTTATGCATGCGCAAACGGGTTTGCGAACCCATTTGCGCATGCAAAAACATATTGGGCCATGTACATAGCCTATTTAGTGAGTCACAATTTTTTGTGACTCCCTAAATAGGTTTTGCAACTCGCTTTTTGGAAGGGGCGTTCCCTTCCAAATAGCAAGTCTCAAAAGAATGTACTAATGTTTTGCAATCACAATTGCGGTCACAAAACACAAGCAATTACCACCTACTTCAAGTAGGTGGTAAGGCATTTGCAAAGGGGAAGGGGTCCCAATGGGACCTCTTCCCCTTTGCAAATGCATGTGAAATACTTTTTAAGGGCAGGCGTGGTCCCAGGGACCACTGCCTGCCCATAAAAAATTAAAAAATTAAAGGAAAACTTTTCTTCCTTTTTTTTTAAATGCATCTCGTTTTCCTCTAAGGAAACGGGCTGCACTTTTTAAAAAAAACTGTTTAATTAAAAAGCTGTCCCAGACATGGTGGTCTGCTGAGCCCAGCAGGCTGTCATCCCTAGGAGGGCTGGCATTCACAATGGGCTCGCAAATTGCGAGAGGCTCATTAATATTAATGAGCTTCACAATTTGCGATCCCATTGGGAATCCCAAA
Organism: Lissotriton vulgaris; assembly: GCF_964263255.1. NCBI lineage: Eukaryota > Metazoa > Chordata > Amphibia > Caudata > Salamandridae > Lissotriton > Lissotriton vulgaris. The sequence continues at coordinate 165,924,983 of NC_141691.1, read as the reverse complement.
ACAATGTAAACACACTGTTATATATTTCATATAGCACCTCGCAATTTGCGACTCGCAATGTGTCGCAAATCGCGAGGTGCTAAATAAAAGGGACATACAACTGGCCCAAGGAATATAAGCATTCACAGTAAAGAAAGTATTATGCAATCAGGTCCATCCGATCTACACCATATATTGTCTCAATGAAGGCGAGCATGAAAAAGTTTAGAAGGATCCCAATACTAGTTCACGAGTATCTTGAAATAGTTAAATTTGAGCTTTGACATCTTCAGATGGATTTGTTGGGACGATATGTCTATTGCACTAGTGGGGCACATTATATTGACAGAATCAGCACAGTTCTGCCTCTAAAGTATACAAAAACAGATATGGGTAGTAACGTTATACACTCTCTTATAGTGGTCATATGTTTTTTTTTTGTTTGTTTTTTTAAGTATTTTTATTGAAAAGTTTTTCCCCTCATTTCCCCCCCCCACCCCCTCCCCCCTTGATTACATGTACAAGGCACAATAGATGCATACAAACAAAAAAAAAGAAACAAAATAAAAAGAGATTTTTTCCCAGAGAACACATGTCACAAATATTGGTTGGATATAGAGACATATTACAATATACACTTGATACATGTAGATTCAATCTGGACAAATGCAAACATATTCATATATATTCACATTCTATAGTATGTATTCTACACATTGCATTATTCAGTTCCAAATTTCCACTGAATCAAGGGTCCCCAGATTTGCATGCCCAATTTTTTACCCTTTCTGCCCTTGCTAGTTTCCAATTTTTGTGTTGATAAGATTTTACCTAACCATTGATGATAAGTTGGAGGGTTTGGGTCAAGCCAAGCTGAGGCCACTAGTAATCTAAAAATCGCCATTGCTACAAACAAGAAGTATTTACAGTTTATTTGCCCATTGGGATACACCCCCAGCAAGATGATTACCGGGGTTAGCTCTAATGTTGTTTCTAGAGCATTACGAAAAAAATTCCCAATATCCTGTTTTAACTTATCTAGGTGCGGGCAGGTCGAGAAAATATGTATCAAGTTAGCCTCCATACTGCCGCACCTAAAACAAGTAGTTCCGGATAAACCCCCCCACTGGGCAATTTTCCATGGCGTATAGTACAAGTGGTACAGAGTCTTATAATGCTGGGCCTGAAGGGATGATGAACACAATAACTTACTTCCCATCTCAAGTGATTCAGTAAAAATATCCCTTTCTCTATCTATATCTAAGTCTGAGGACCATTTAACTATCCACTTCTCGAGGTCATCTTTCTTTAACTTTGTCATCTCTAAATAGAATCTCTTTATAGTACAGTCATGACCAATTTGTATAAGATCCATTTGTATAAGATGCACTGTTCTAGTCGTCTCCCAAACATCTCGGAGAGTATTGTTTTCCAAAAGGGCCTTGTGAACTTTTTTCTTCCTTCCGTTATACTTTCTTATTGTACCTAGTCCCAGGCCTTCCGCTCCGTTGATATTTAAATCTCCTCCTATGATAACCCGAGGGGCCCAGGCTGCCAATTCAGAATCCAGAAACTGTAAAATTTCTGGATCATCCTGAGTAGAGCCGTACACCGCCACCAATGTTGTCCATACTCCTTCTAATAGAATCACGACCATAGCCCACCTCCCCCATTGATCTTCTAATTTTCTCCTTGTAACTACATTTTTACTCCTTGATAAGATAGCTACCCCTCTATGTTTTGCCCCTTGTTTAGAACTAACTATTAAGTGAAACCCCAGCTGGTTAAGACAAAATTCCTGAGTACTCATTATATGTGTCTCTTGTAAAAATACAAAGTCTACATTCATTTGTCGCAGCCGCATTCCTATCTTCTGCCTTTTTTGAGCATCATTTAAACCACATACATTCTGTTAGACATGACATCATTGGCTTGAGTCTCTCCTCCATTTTTTCTGTTTGCCTCTACTGTTTTACGATGTTTGGCTGGTATATGCTTTGGGCGCCGTGTCACTGCTGATCAGTGCCATAGCGCAAGTGCTCCCTATGTTAAAATGATGTATCTATTGTATCCATGTTTGGCTTATTTGGTTTACTGTCAGTCCCTAGTCTAGTGCACCAGGAGTGCCGGGGCTTGTGAATACAAATGCCGCTCGTGGGCTTGCAGCACGTGTTGTGCCACCCACAGGAGCGGCCTTGTAAAAGAATGTCTACGGGTCGGTCATTGCGAGACCCACGTGCAGTCCTGTACTGTCACGCCGGCTGCGCAGGTATCCCTACTTGCCAGCCCCTCCAACCTTCCCTTAACTTCATGTTAGTCACCCCTATGGTAGGCCCATGGGCAGGGTGCATTGTAAGTGTAAGGTAGGACACGCCTGACCAAGTTGGCATGTCCTGATAGTGACGTGCCGCCATCTTCGTGCTTCACTATTGCGAGGTAGCCTGCTCTCCGTTGGATAGAATGGGCCGCCGCGTTGTTAACGCTATAATCCTAGCTGGCTCGGGGAGCATGGTGCAATGTCGAGTTTGGTATCCCTGAACTCAGGGTTTAATTACGCATCCGTTGGTGTGGATGGTTTTTGGACTCTGGGTTCGAAAATAGTACTTTCAGAAAGTGTCTATTTTCTTGTCTAACCATATCTGGTCTCTGCTGGTCTTACGTGTGTGTGACAGGAGCTGGGTGGCTCCAAGAGGTCTGGATGAGTCAGTGTGGGATGAGTGGGACATTTACGTTGAGAGTAGGGGGAGAGTAGTTGTTGATAGCCTGCCTTGCCTGATACAATGCTGGCTCCACCTCCTGCCAAGCGACTGATGGCTCTGTGCCTGCCATGGGCGATCCTAGCCCCACCTCCTGCCAGGAGGGCGATAGCTCTGCTCCTGCCAGTATCAATGCTGGCTCCACCTCCTGCGGGGCGTCTGAGGACTCAGCCCGGCTCAATGAATAGGCCAGGTGCTACTGCCTAGCTCCACCCACCACAGACCCGGGATGTTGGGAAATCCCCGGCATAGACAAAGGGATCAAAGACGAAAAGGGGTATAAGAGAAGGACCCCTGAAATAGGAAATCAGATCACTTCTGACAAGGAACCCTGTAACCAAGGACAAGAAGCCTGCTGATCTAAAGGACTGCCTACCCCTTCTGCCAGTGTGCTGTTGTTGGGGGAATCCTGCAGTGCTTCTTTATTTTTGCCAAGGAACGAGGAGAGAGGAACTTTGTGTGTACTCTCACGCTTGCTAAGAAAATCTCCAAGGACTGGAAGAGTGCCAGTCTCCTGCTGAAGTCACAGGGCTAAAGGACTTCATCTGCTAAAAGTGCTATTTGCTGGAAGTGTGAATCCAGCACCTCTGAAAGGACCAATAATCACGACGATCGGACGCTGGGCCCGACCGACGCCAGCAGCAACGCCAGTGAGTGGGAGTACGGCTCTAACTCCAGAGGACCTCGTGTCTGCCCCGCTGCTGATCGCATGAACCGTGTGCCCTTCGACGCCGTGAGCGCTGCTCACTCTGTGCAACTGCATCATCGACAACGCCTGCTGAGGCCTGATCGACACCGAAGACGCGACGCCGGATTGCTCGACGCCGCTGGTCATCGTGTGCTTCATTTTCCTAAGGTACTGTGTTGTTGGGGGTCCGTGTGACTCCAGGCCCGACGTAGCGCTCCTCGCGGTCGACGCCGAACCTGTGGATTATCTCTGCCCCGGCGTTGTGTAGCTCCCGTGTGAGTTACCCTGTTGCTAAGAACTGTGTTTCCAAGAAGAAGATTTGCTTGATACTAAAAGACTTTTTCGTGCTACAGAAGAAACTACCTTTGAACTATCCTTTTTCCTTCCCAAACGTTTTTATTCCGATTGTGTACAGTTTTGCCGTTATTTTGGTCTTGTGCTAAGCCTTATATAAAAATACTTATTTTTATAATACTACGGTGTCGTGTCCATTTGTAGCGTATTCACTGTATTACTGTATGTGGTCATAATTGCTTAACGCACAGCCTCTGAGATAAGCCTGTTCTGCTCTGCCAAGCTACCAAGGGGGTGAGCAGGGGTTATCGAAGGGTGTGATCCCCTTGCCCTGACTAGAAAAGGAGTGTCCCTATTTGTCAGAAGTGCATACCTCTGCCAACTAGAGACAGCCGGTTCTAACATTGGATGCAGCGGTGAGGATTTGGACCTTGCATTTATGACCCATGTACAGTGATTAGTGTGCGCTACGTAGTGAAAGCAGACCATAACGCAGTCACAATCTAATTTGGAAGGATCCTATTTTTGTTCTCCGCTTTCCTGAAACTTGATTTTTTGAACACTGCCAGTTTTAACCATGAGTGACAACGGAGTCACTGCCCCTGCTATCGTTGTTGTGGAAGAGTTCGAGAGGAGTAAGCTAAAGAAATACAAGAAAGATGAGCTGAAACACTTTTGCAACCAGTTTGAAGTTCCTACCACCGGCCTCTCGAGAAAAGATGATTTTTATAAAGCATTGCAGGCCTGGTGGGAGTCCAGAAATCCCTCTGATGTGGTGGTGGTACCCACAGAGGAAGGGGATGAGGAGGTGCCAGTGAATGGACCTGTGCCCTCTCCCGGAAGCAGTGTTTCCTCCAAAGGTCTTTCCCCTGAAGAAAGAGAAGAAAGGGCGAAAGAGCGAGCTTACAACATGGAGATGGCGAGGCTAAAAATAAATGGGCAGTTGGAGTTAGAAAATGCAAGAGGTAGAAGGGAAGCTGATTTAGAGATCAAAAAGTTGGAGTTTGAACGAGAGAAGTTAGCTTTGGAGCGTGAAGCCAGGTTGAGGGAACTGGATATCCAAGCTAAAAAGTTAGAGTTGAATCCCTCTGGTGGCAGCATTCCATCCGAGCCTGCAGAAAGTAAGTTTTACTTCCCGAAAGATGTGATCAAAGATTACAATAAGAATGAAGATATTGGTCAATGGTTTAAAGCATATGAGTTAGCATTGTTGGCCCACCAGGTCCCTGAGAAGAATTGGGGAGCGGGGTTGTGGGGTCGCTTTGTGAATGAGGGAAGAGATACCCTGTTAGACATGCCTGTTGCGGATAGGATGTCGTATGCTCATATGAAAGATGCTTTAATGTTGCGATATGGTTTAACCCCCGAGCAGTACAGACAAGCTTTTAGAGAATGTAAGAAGTTGCCTGGTACGACGTGGGTTGAATATGTGTCTTATTTTTGCAGAGCCATGGATGGTTGGGTAAAGGGCAGCAAAGTGGAAAGTTATGAAGCTCTTTATGATTTGTTTGCGTGGAAGCACTTGTCTAATAACTGTTTTCCAGAGCTGCGCCAGCACCTGATTGATAGCAAGATATCTAACCCTAGAAAACTTGCTGAGGAGGCGGACCGCTGGGTCAGTACCAGGGTCCACAAGGGTCCAGTGGGAGACTCAGACAAAGGTGGGCAGGGTCCCCAGCAGAAGAGTGGGGGGGACAAGGGTAAACAGAAGGAGTCTCAGAAAGGGCCCCAAAGTAATCCCCAAGGGAACCAAGGGAAAGGTTCCCAGCCTCCCCCTGAGAAGAAGCCAGGGGCCCCGACGGGTAAACCTGTTCATAGGGGCCCCCTAACCTGCTACGGTTGTGGGCAGGTGGGACACCGGTTTTATGACCCCCAGTGTCCCAAAAAGGATTCGAATGCACCGCCGCGTGCACCCCCTCGTCAGTTGGCAAGTGTAGCCTTGGGAGGGGAGGAGATGGTTGTCCATGGTGGGAGGGGTCCCGCAGAAATGTCCCTGGTCTCGCTAGGAGACATGCAAATGGTCCCTCCACCCCCTCTGCCTAGTAACACTAGTAAATATAGGCAGTGGGTGACCATTAATGGCCATAGAGTGGAAGCTCTCAGAGACACCGGAGCGAGTGTGACAGCTGTCAAGTGTCACTTGGTGTCCAGAGAGCAGGTGGTTCCCCACGCATTCTACCCCGTGATAGCTGCCGATAACTCCCAGAAAGAGTGTGAGGTGGCTCAGGTTTCCTTTGAATGGGGGGGAGTTTCAGGTACTCTTCAGGTTGCTGTGAGGCCCGCCATGCCTGTCGATTGTCTCCTGGGCAATGATTTGGAAGACTCCCCTTGGGCTAAGGTGGAGCGAGCGGCGCACTTGAAAATGTTGGGTGTGCCAGAGTGGGTGTGTGCAACCACTCGATCCATGACAGCGAGTAAGGGTGTTGATGGGGTCCCGGAGCCTGAAAGTACGGCCCAGGACCCAGCTGTGAAGAGAAGAGGCAGGAGGCGCGGGAAACCGGCCCCCGTTGTTCCCGTGGTCCAGGAGGAGGTAGACCCTGAGGGGGATGCCCTGGAGCCCACAGGGGAACAAATTGCCGAACTGGGAGATCTGCCCGAGCTGACCCACTGGCAGCAGGATGGTGGTCCCTCCAGGGAGGAATTCTGTGCAGAACAGAAGGTGTGCCCTTCTCTTGTGGGCATGAGGCAGCAGGCCTCAGCCCAATCCTCAGGTGATCAGTCAGGGTCACATTTTGTGTACTGGGAGAACGACCTCCTGTATAGCAAGCCTAAGGCTGCTGAGCCTGGGTCAGCCCGTGTGCTGGTGGTACCCCAGCGCTTCAGAGCCTTCCTACTGGGTTTGGCTCATGACGTACCGTTAGCTGGACATCTGGGGCAGGACAAGACCTATGACAGGCTTGTCACCCATTTTTATTGGCCTCAGATGCGTAGGGATGTAGACATCCATTGCAAGACTTGTCGCACTTGCCAGGCAAGTGGGAAAAGCGGAAGGAAGCAGAAGGCTCCCCTCCAACCTTTTCCGGTGGTCAGCACCCCCTTTGACCGGGTGGGTATTGACATTGTTGGGCCCCTGGACCCCAAGACAGCCCTGGGCAACAGGTTCATCCTGGTCTTGGTGGACCATGCCACGAGGTACCCGGAGGCCATCCCTCTCCGAACAGTGACGGCCCCCGTGGTGGGACGAGCGCTGATGGGTGTTTTCTCCGGGATGGGGTTCCCCAGAGAGGTGGTGTCCGACCGAGGCACCAACTTCATTTCGAACTATATGAAGTCTCTGTGGAAGGAGTGTGGGGTAACCTACAAGTTCACCACTCCTTACCACCCTCAAGGAAATGGGCTGGTTGAGAGATTCAACCGGACTCTGAAAGGCATGATTATGGGTCTTGAAGAACCAATGAGGCGGAAATGGGACGTCCTCTTGCCATGCCTGTTGTTTGCTTACCGTGAGGTGCCGCAGAAGGCTCTAGGGTTCAGCCCCTTTGAGCTCTTATACGGTCACCCGATAAGAGGACCTTTGAGTCTGGTCAAGGAAGGCTGGGAGCAATCTCCCAGGAAACCTCCCCAGGATGTATACAGCTACATGCTGGCCTTTCGGAACCAGACTCGGCGCTTCAGAGAACTTGCTCAGGCAAATCTGGAGGCCAGCCAGGAGGAGATGAAGCGATGGTACGACCGGAATGCCACTCTGGTAGAGCTTCAGCCTGGTCAGGAAGTGTGGGTCATGTCCCCTGTGGAACCTTGTGCGCTCAAGGACAGGTGGACTGGACCGTTTAAGGTTGTGGAGAAGAAGAGCGATGTCACCTACTTGGTGGACTTGAAATCTCCCAGGAACCCCTTGCGGGTCCTGCATGTCAACCGTTTGAAGCCCCACTTAGAAAGGTCCGAAGTGGGCATGCTCCTAGCTACAGATGATGGGATGGAGGAGGAGAGTGAGCCTCTTCCTGACCTCCTGTATGCTAAAGAGCAAGACGGGTCAGTGGATGGTGTGGTCCTCTCTGACACACTGACCCTTGAGCAGAGACAGGATTGTCACCAACTGTTGGGGCAATTCCCGGATCTGTTTTCCTTGGTTCCGGGTGTCACGCATTGGTGTGTCCATGACGTTGACACCGGAGACAGCCCTCCTGTGAAGCACAAGGCTTACAGGGTGACTGACAAGGTCCGAGCGTACATTAAGGAGGAGGTCTCCAAAATGTTCGCGTTAGGGGTGATTGAGTCCTCTAGCAGTCCTTGGGCCAGCCCAGTGGTCTTGGTCCCGAAGGCTGCAGCGCCTGGTGCTTCACCGGAACTCCGGTTCTGCGTGGACTACTGAGGGCTCAATTCAGTCACGAAGACTGATGCGCACCCCATCCCCAGAGCTGATGAGCTCATCGATCGGTTGGGGGCTGCCCGGTACCTTAGTACGTTCGATTTAACGTCTGGGTACTGGCAGATCGCCTTGACTGATGGTGCAAAAGAGAGGTCAGCATTCTCCACACCAGATGGGCTATACCAGTTCCGGGTGATGCCCTTTGGGATGAAGAATGCCCCTGCCACCTTCCAGAGGTTGGTCAACCAGGTCTTGGCTGGACTGGAGGAATTCAGTGCCGCCTACCTGGACGACATCGCAGTGTTCAGCGCCAGCTGGGAGGAACACTTGCGCCACCTCCAGGAAGTGTTGTTGGCCCTGCGCGGAGCAGGCCTCACAATCAAAGCCAGTAAGTGCCAGGTTGGGCAGGGTTCTGTGGTGTACTTTTGGCACCAAGTAGGGAGCGGTAAGGTCGCCCCCCTGCAACCCAAGATTGATACCATCCTGGCTTGGGCACCGCCCAAAACCCAAACGCAGGTGAGAGCCTTCTTAGGACTCACGGGTTATTACAGGAGGTTTGTCAAGGATTACGGCAACATTGTGCACCCCTTGACTTCGCTGACTTCCAGGAAGCAGCCACGAAACGTGATCGGGACTGATGCCTGTCAAACGGCCTTTGACACCCTGAAAACTGCAATGTGCACAGCACCTATACTCCAAGCACCCGATTTTTCGAAAGAATTCATTGTTCAGACGGACGCTTCAGAGCATGGCGTGGGGGCTGTTCTAGCTCAGGTGAATGAAGAGGGCCGAGACTTGCCGGTAGCCTTCATCAGTAGGAGATTACTTCCCAGAGAAACGAGGTGGAGTGCGATAGAGAGAGAAGCATTTGCTGTGGTCTGGGCGCTGAAGAAGCTAAGACCCTACCTGTTTGGGACTCACTTCCGGGTTCAGACAGACCACAGGCCCCTCAGATGGTTAATGCAAATGAGGGGTGAGAATCCAAAACTGTTGAGGTGGTCTATTGCTCTACAGGGGATGGACTTTACGGTGGAACACCGCCCTGGTACAGATCACGCCAATGCTGATGGTCTGTCCAGATTTTTCCGCCTTAATGATGAGGACTCCCTAGGTTAAGGGTAGTTCTCCCCACATTTCAGCTGGAGGGGACACGTGTTAGACCTGACATCATTGGCTTGAGTCTCTCCTCCATTTTTTCTGTTTGCCTCTACTGTTTTACGATGTTTGGCTGGTATATGCTTTGGGCGCCGTGTCACTGCTGATCAGTGCCATAGCGCAAGTGCTCCCTATGTTAAAATGATGTATCTATTGTATCCATGTTTGGCTTATTTGGTTTACTGTCAGTCCCTAGTCTAGTGCACCAGGAGTGCCGGGGCTTGTGAATACAAATGCCGCTCGTGGGCTTGCAGCACGTGTTGTGCCACCCACAGGAGCGGCCTTGTAAAAGAATGTCTACGGGTCGGTCATTGCGAGACCCACATGCAGTCCTGTACTGTCACGCCGGCTGCGCAGGTATCCCTACTTGCCAGCCCCTCCAACCTTCCCTTAACTTCATGTTAGTCACCCCTATGGTAGGCCCATGGGCAGGGTGCATTGTAAGTGTAAGGTAGGACACGCCTGACCAAGTTGGCATGTCCTGATAGTGACGTGCCGCCATCTTCGTGCTTCACTATTGCGAGGTAGCCTGCTCTCCGTTGGATAGAATGGGCCGCCGGGGTTGTTAACGCTATAATCCTAGCTGGCTCGGGGAGCATGGTGCAATGTCGAGTTTGGTATCCCTGAACTCGGGGTTTAATTACGCATCCGTTGGTGTGGATGGTTTTTGGACTCTGGGTTCGAAAATAGTACTTTCAGAAAGTGTCTATTTTCTTGTCTAACCATATCTGGTCTCTGCTGGTCTTACGTGTGTGTGACAGGAGCTGGGTGGCTCCAAGAGGTCTGGATGAGTCAGTGTGGGATGAGTGGGACATTTACGTTGAGAGTAGGGGGAGAGTAGTTGTTGATAGCCTGCCTTGCCTGATACAATGCTGGCTCCACCTCCTGCCAAGCGACTGATGGCTCTGTGCCTGCCATGGGCGATCCTAGCCCCACCTCCTGCCAGGAGGGCGATAGCTCTGCTCCTGCCAGTATCAATGCTGGCTCCACCTCCTGCGGGGCGTCTGAGGACTCAGCCCGGCTCAATGAATAGGCCAGGTGCTACTGCCTAGCTCCACCCACCACAGACCCGGGATGTTGGGAAATCCCCGGCATAGACAAAGGGATCAAAGACGAAAAGGGGTATAAGAGAAGGACCCCTGAAATAGGAAATCAGATCACTTCTGACAAGGAACCCTGTAACCAAGGACAAGAAGCCTGCTGATCTAAAGGACTGCCTACCCCTTCTGCCAGTGTGCTGTTGTTGGGGGAATCCTGCAGTGCTTCTTTATTTTTGCCAAGGAACCAGGAGAGAGGAACTGTGTGTGTACTCTCACGCTTGCTAAGAAAATCTCCAAGGACTGGAAGAGTGCCAGTCTCCTGCTGAAGTCACAGGGCTAAAGGACTTCATCTGCTAAAAGTGCTATTTGCTGGAAGTGTGAATCCAGCACCTCTGAAAGGACCAGCAATCACGACGATCGGACGCTGGGCCCGACCGACGCCAGCAGCAACGCCAGTGAGTGGGAGTACGGCTCTAACTCCAGAGGACCTCGTGTCTGCCCCGCTGCTGATCGCATCAACCGTGTGCCCTTCGACGCATCCTGTACGACTGATTGGAATCCAGGAAGGGAAAGAGGGGAATGATGCTCGGGGCTTTGTTGTTGAACTATTAAAGGGTGCCCTTCCAGAGTTGTCTGCTTGGGATCTTGACCATGAAATACAAAGGGCACATCGTTTCCCTATGACACGGAAAGAGACACAGGGTAAGCCTCGTGCAATTTTATTCTATGTCGGGAACTTCCTACTGCGGGAAGAGATAATTAGTAAAGCAAAACCTCAATCCAAATGTAGCTATAATGGTGTTGAATTTTTCTCTCGCCCTGACTTTTGCCACACCACCGTGGAAAGAAGGTGGCGAATGAGACAACTTATTACTCCTTTTCAGAATATAGGTTGTGAGGCGTATCTTATGTTTCCAGCACGTTTGAAGAACGGGAACTTTAAAATATTTCATTCTGAAATCCTTGCACAAGAACACCTCAATTATTTACGAGAGACTAGGGGTCAACAAAACACACGTCATAAGGAGAATACAGAAAATGGTGACCGCACTGTTGCTATCAGCGATGTACCCCGTAAGAAGCAAAGATAAAATATAAAAATGGAAGAGAAAGATTGATAACATTAACATTTCGGGGTGTAAAATTAGAAACGTGGTTGGTGGCACCTAGGATAAGCGCCAACTCTCTGAGCACAACCTGTGTGAAACAAGATCCGTTTCTGTGTCAAATGCTTCGAATGCCAAAATAAAGTTAAATCAACATTGTAACCAGTTCCTTCATGTTTTATTCACATGAGTTTCTCAACATAATTCATGGAGTTTCATTTCAATAGCTCATGTCTGAAATCCACTTTAGTGTATGCATTATGACATCATTTCCCAATGCATTTCGGACAAGATAGTCCTTCATCAGGGGAATCCTGAAAAACAATAATCCAATCTAAGTACGATCCACCGAGATGAAATCAAACAAATAAATACATATCGTCACATCCATTAGTAAGTCAAACGATTAATCAGTTAAAGTTAAAAATATAACAGAGATAAATAGTATCTGAAAATGTGCTTCCCCAAAGATATATAAATGAGCGATAGAATTGCAGGTTGCCTGACAAGTAAAGCGAGCCCAGTGTCGTAACAAAAAGAGTGCCAAAGAATTAAATGGTGATAGTTCGTGTCCAAACTACGTGTAAAGCGTAACCACGTATAATAACCAAAATCAAACTAAGTCATGCGAGTTTCGCGGTGCATGGAACTTACAGAAAAAGTGGAGCAAGATCACGCGTCTCACTCGTGCGCCCTTCGCCGCTGAATGCAAGCAATGTGTTCCGTATATACGGAAGTGAATTGAATAAAGCAGAAAACATAGAAAGAGGACTTTCCAAATGGCGGCCATCTTATAGTGGTAACAAAACATAGTAAAGAGGGACCCTCAAACCAATTTAGTGAACAGTGCATGATAATCACGTATCGAGCATAAAATAACAATTATGTCCATAGTGCGAATTCAAATAAATGAAATAAAGCATTTCAGTTAGATACTTAAACTGATATAATCAATGAAACAAAAAATGTTCTTATAAGCATAGCTTCTCTACAGATAACATGTGAATTCCATCCGGTCATTAAGGTTTCATGGATTGAAGATATTTTATCCAGTGGTTTTCACGCTGCGATAAAAAGTTATTATTGTCTCTGTCATCACGCTTAGTGACCACTTCCACAGCAGCGAACCTGAGTTGACTGATGTTATGTCTGCTGTCTTTAAAGTGGGTGTAAAATTAGACATAAGTGACCACTTATAGCAAGTTAAAGATGATCTTTTTTTTTCTTTCTCTTTTTGTGTTCTGAAGGTGTGCAATTGGTTTAGCAAAATGGTTGATACTAGTATTTTCAAGAAAAAAAAAAAAAGTAGGGGAGGAATTTGTTGGGCACATATTGGGCACATATTGGGCACATTGAGTCACGATGGAAAGTCAGGAGTGATGACGGGTGCAACATCCTGTAGGCAAAGTCGGCCAGACATAGGTCCTTCGGACCTATTTGCCTGTAGGGAGGGTGGGGAACTGAGGGTGGGCAGCCTGGGGTGGGGGAGGTCAGGAACATGGACAGGGCACAAGGGAACTATAAGGTTATTATTTATTCTTATTTATTACTTTATTTCGGCCAATTTTGCCATAAAAGTCACATACATACATAGGTTATTGGAATCTGAAGAACACAATTTGAATCAAATGTATGAGTTTGATGGCCGTATGGAAGTCATTACGGACATAAACACGGGATTCTGTTCAGTTAGTGTGTTAGAATTAGTAATTGATAAACTTTCTAGGTTGATAAATAAAAGCAAGCAGTTAGCCGATAGTATCCTGGTAAAAAAGTATGTCTGTTAGATTAGTGACATGGAATGTGTTAGAACCGGCTGTCTCTAGTTGGCAGAGGTATGCACTTCTGACAAATAGGGACACTCCTTTTCTAGTCAGGGCAAGGGGATCACACCCTTCGATAACCCCTGCTCACCCCCTTGGTAGCTTGGCAGAGCAGAACAGGCTTATCTCAGAGGCTGTGCGTTAAGCAATTATGACCACATACAGTAATACAGTGAATACGCTACAAATGGACACGACACCGTAGTATTATAAAAATAAGTATTTTTATATAAGGCTTAGCACAAGACCAAAATAACGGCAAAACTGTACACAATCGGAATAAATACGTTTGGGAAGGAAAAAGGATAGTTCAAAGGTAGTTTCTTCTGTAGCACGAAAAAGTCTTTTAGTATCAAGCAAATCTTCTTCTTGGAAACACAGTTCTTAGCAACAGGGTAACTCACACGGGAGCTACACAACGCCGGGGCAGAGATAATCCACAGGTTCGGCGTCGACCGCGAGGAGCGCTACGTCGGGCCTGGAGTCACACGGACCCCCAACAACACAGTACCTTAGGAAAATGAAGCACACGATGACCAGCGGCGTCGAGCAATCCGGCGTCGCGTCTTCGGTGTCGATCAGGCCTCAGCAGGCGTTGTCGATGAAGCATCCTGGGAGCCTGCTTCATCATATCCAAGCTCCCCCGTAGGTGGTACAGAATTCTCCGTCGCGTTGTCCCATTCAACTCTTTTTGCCACAGACTTCGTGTTGCCTCTACGTAATCCTTTTGACAATTTCTTTTGTCTAGGCTTACTATTCTGTTTCTTAGATTTGGTTTTATTCTTAGATTTAACGTTCTCCACAACTTTGATGCTGCCTGTGTTGACTGCTTTAAGCCTTGTATGAGCATTCTTTTGAACTGTTTCTTTTACTGCCTCTATAGATTCTATATCGCTATTTGTAGAGGCAGAGGTAGTTTCGGAGTCAGTCCCTGATTCAATCTCATTGTCTTATATATCGGTACTCACTGTTGAATCCACTGGCATTTCCGATTCTGTATTTGACACTGTTTCCAAGCTGCTTTTCTCACTTTCCTCGTCATCTGCCTCGTCGTTGCCAGTAAAGAAGACATCATCTCTTGGAGAGACCGGTTGAACATCAGGTTGATCGCCAGGTAAATTAATTGTGCTTACATTCACCTTACCGAGTAGATCTATATTTGTACATACTTTAGCCCTTATTTCCATCTCCGTTAAATTTCCAGTTGGATTAATTGAGTTGATTACTTCTTTAACATTGATTTTTCCCGTTTCGGATTCTAAGCCCATCAGCAAATTTTGACCTGTGCTTGTGCTTGTTTCTTTATCCCCAAGAACCGCATCATTTACAGCCTTCTCCTTTAAGAAGTTAGGTCCGCCCTCTTCTACTGCTGCAGAAAAGCCTTCAGTTTCTATGGGCTCTGTAACTCCAATCTGAAGCTGTGCCTCCAGCGCGCCGGTCGTATTCCAGTCAGCTCCCGTCTGCTCGAGCGGCTCCCCCACAGCTCCAAGCTGCTTCTTCCTACACAGGTATGCCAGCGTGGGGATTTCCATTCTCCGTGAAACATCCTGCTGAGGATTTGCTGATACAGACACGGGTGCCACAGATACCAGAGCGGGTGAAAACGTTTCCACTATTGTAATTTGTCGGAGTGCTATCTCCTTCCCTGAAGCCTCGCTGACAGTGATTTTTACCTCATCCTTCCTCCTTGCTGAGACTGACTCTAGGGCTAACGATTTCTTCTTTTTTTCCCCCGCATCCTTTTCACAGATTTTCTTCATTTTAATTTCTTTTGCTGCCTCTCGTCTTTGTTGCGCTTTAGACCTGACTCTTCCCCTCAGGTTCGATGCAGGTGCACCAAAATTGTCCGTATCATCTTCTTCTTCACCCACATTTCCCCAACCATCTCGATCACGGGTTTTCTTAGGGGGGGAGCGTGCAAGTTTTGGAGCCATGATTTTCAGAGCGTTTTTCCGGTATGTGCTCCCAACAAACAGGGGACGGATTACCAGGGATATGAAATAATTATGTACAGCTCCTTCTTCTTCCCTGGAGAGGTCTCTTATCTGCAAAGACCAAGCAGTAAACTCTCTCAGCATCACACTCTATTCGGCGACGAGAACTTCTGTTTAAGTTGTTAGCACCAACTCTTCTCCAAGATTCCTCCGCTATTGCAGCAGTTCTTAAGGTCTTGGGGCTTAAAACGAGACAGCTCTAACTCCTTAAGCACACACCTCAACCTTCAGAAACTTCGAGTCCTCCGATAACAAAAGAAAGTCAAAGCTGCAGTTGCATATGTGAGCACATAATTCAAAGCAGTATCATTCTGCCATCAGGAGTGAGTCAGGACACGACCTTCCTCTACGGCGTCACGGCGGCCATCTTGCCCCTCCTCACGGCAGCCATCTTGCCCCGTGGTCATATGTTTGAATGTATTTCAATATTTGGAACCTGTGAGTTAGTATATGAGTAATCCCCAGGCAGTAGTTCAGGCAAGGTGGCATATGATTGTATCTCTATATATGACTGTCACTCAGATAATACACATGGAGGTTACAAAAAGATGTGACAAGCCCTCTCTCCAGCATGTCGTCTAATCTATCTAGGTTCTAGATCCACCTCCAACTCTGTTTTCCTGTTATGTTTGCAAGTCTAGAGACCAGCATTGTTCCAGAAAGGGGCTGACATGTACCAAAGGATCTATTTGCATGCTGAAGGCATGGCATGTATGACAGGGCTTGCCAATAGGATTGCAGGAGCTATGGTGCCATACGACAATCCTAGCCACTGTGGATTTTGTAGTGTCTTATGCTCTATCCTGGCCGAGGCAGGGATGGACTTTGACTGCGGTGTCAAATATACCAGTTGCTACAGTTGGTGCATTATGTAATAAGACTCCATCAGATAGTTTGTCTTGTTGCAACTAATGTACTTGAAGGCAGGATCTCAAGTACTTTGTATGATGTAGCTATATAAGCATTTAAAAGCATGATGGTTGTGTCAAAGAAGATTAATTCCTATTAGTAATGGAAGAATGCTTTAAAGATAGTCAAACTGGGACATCACAATCCTTTTGACAATAAGCACTACTGGAGATGTGGCCAATGGGCAAAGTCATCGGCAGTCTTGATGATTGAAGGTTGCAGGTTCTCACATATTTGAAATGGGTAGCATCATATTCATACTGTCCTTCATAGGAACATCTAACATATGGTCACAAACAGTGATAGCCTCTCCTGTGAAGTTGTTATCAGAGCTACATTTATATGGGACTACCAGCTGCTGTCTTGAAGTTGTAGTTGCACTGGCACACGGCATCGCCCAACCAAACTTTTCCCAAATCACGCAGCATGTTATGGAAGCCCTATTGAGATAAGTGGAATGCTACAAAGCATTCCAACCAGATCAATATACTGTCAATGCCCTCAAAGCCTGTCTTCATGTCTTTGCCAATTTCCCAAATGATGTTGGTCCTCCTGACTGCACACACGTCCAGCTGGTGCTACTCAAGGACTAGAGGAGATGTGGAGAAATAGGAAAATATCTTGTTCCATAAATCTCCAGATGATATGCAATACTAATCGAACATTCACTTGGGTGTGCTCCATTCCCGTGTTCAACATATGACTCAAGGTTCCTCCACAACAGCAAGAGCCCAAACATCATACAATCATACTTTGTCCAGGAGAAGGGCTTTTTATCATTAAAGTCAGACTTTACAGAGACACATACGCTTTGCAAACCTGACAAACCCTTCAGCAGGGTCTGGAAAATTATTATGATGACCTTAAATATACAAGGGTTTACCAACAGAATGCAAACAAGTAACCTTATCACGACATACACTCATCAATGATTTTTACAACACAGATTACTGTCTGCACATATGTTGTCATGATACAAGCCCACCAAAAACACTTATTTTTAGACAGTAAGATCTGACCAAGATACCTTTTATATCCCAATACGTGATCCATTAACAGAAGGAAATGTGAACAATGGCCATAAACAGATCAGGAACACCAATGGACATGCCTTTGGCCTTATTGGTGCAAATGTACGCTGTTGTGTAGTCCTCTCTTGCATCGTACATAATATTTCTATCCAATTTAGTGTGCTTATAATGGGGAGAAAGGCCTACGACACAGCAGTGTTGATGATGAAGGCATGCCTTTAGATAAGCAATTTTAGCAAGAGATTATGCTGTTTGGAACTTTTTTTAATGTTAGCACACATGCATTCACCTACAGGAGCACACATACTCCTTAACGCACACAGTCCCATGAATATACCCTTTCTCCAACCTAACTCTGTGACCAAAAGTGTACCATAAACCTATCCCTTCTCGTACCTCACTTCCTATTACCAATTGCCACACATATTAATTTGAGAACATGTTTCCCTCTTAGATACAGAGGGTTGTGTCACCGGTAGTCCAGACATGCTTGTTGAATGCCAAACCAACCCAGATGAGGATCCTAAAAATGGTGAGCTGGAAGATGGCTCTGTTGTGTTGTGCTGCTGCTGTCCCCCCCAAGATAGAAGGTCATCTGCTTGTCCCTGTCATTCCAACAGTATTGTGTAGCTGGTGAAAGCATTTCTAATTTCAAGTAAGCTGGTAGTTGATGGTCAAATTGGACCCAGCAAGGCATTCTTCAGAGTGCATCTTTGGTGCCTGTCTATGGCCCTCCTATCAAGATGGAAAATGCTCTTTTCCCCGCTGGTGGCTGTCAAGGAGTTAAGGGCTTATTCTACCACCTGTATTGTCTGGTGCTGCTCGTGTCAATTGGTTTTGTTGGTTGCTGTGGTATTTGTGCAGTCTACCTATAGCTGATTGCCCATTGGGAGTCATCTAGCATCCAAAATCAAGCAGTATTGTGGTGTAAAAAATGGCACATGCCTAATCAATCCCCCAGCAGCATATGTAAGACACATAAGTACCTCTCCAGAGAGTGGAGGATAGACAAGCAACACAGGTGTCTTCCAAGTATTATGATCAATACAAGTTGTCACACTAATTTGGAGTACCACCTGCAAGAGCTAGTTGTGATACTTGTTATAAACCATCCAGTAGTAAAATGCCACCCCTCAATGCCAACAATCACTGTTGGACCTGAGGTGTAAGACACAGGTATTTGTTTTCTGATTGTAATAAAGAGTCTCTTTTCTTATAGAGAGCACACATTTTATTTTTCTAATAGAAGAGTTTTAAGAACCCTCTGAGAATAAAATGTGGCAAGTCCCTATCCTGAATGCAAGCATAGGTTGTGTCTGTTGAAATAATTCTGAGCCAGTGACAGAGAATAGATGGGTTAACTGCATGCATTGGCAACAGCACAGGATATCATTATCCTGCTAGATACAACAATAGTATTATGCAAAGGATGTATTGGCTGGTATTCTACTCTATGAATAATTAGGTGGTCTTTGAACCAAACATAGTTCATATACGAATAATCAAACCAAATTCTCCCAGTGCACAGTTCCCCCACTCTAGGACCACAGAAGACAAACAAAATAGGAAGGTGGGTGTATGTCTGTGGTAGTCACAATCTGGGCTGCACAAATTCCCAAACAATTGTTCTGAAAAGTTCTTTCTCTGAATAAGACATATTCTTTACTCAGTCTGCTAAATGCCACAGTAATATGCATTCTTAATCAAACCACTTTCACTTAGTTCGATTTAAGCACTAGGCTGTAAACTGGAAATCATTACTCACTGCGGAGATTGTCCACCTTACGGACTTTTTCCAGGGCTTCTCTGATATTCCTTGTATCTTCACCCACAGAAGTAACAATGCCCACTGGCAGACCATTGTTCCGAAGGGCATTTGCAACCTTATTTCCAGTGTCTTTCCAGAGGTCCTCATTAGATGAAATAATACCAACGTGTGCCCACTGGAAGTACTTCATTACATTGAAAAGGACCCTGGTCGGTGACGGAAGAGTCCTTGCAAACGTAGGATAGCTTTTCACGTTGTCTAATTCATAGTTGATACACGCCCAGGAGAATACAGCTTTGTTCCAGTTTTTGCCAAGGAGGGTGGCAGCATCGCAGTATCCGGGGTTGGAAGGACCGATGAATGCTGATGCCACCCCAGAGTAAGACAGAAAACTTGAAAGAGCTTTGGAAGTATGGCAATCTTCTTCAAGTATCACATAGTTGAAGGGGATCCCGATGTCTAAGGATAAATCCCTGTTGATGCGCTCAATGGCGAGCTTGGCGGCGGCACTGGGTAGGGCTTTGGAAAACAAGGGATCACAAGACCATGGACCTACAACGCCTACTCGGTATGGAATAGAATGCGTGAGCTGTGGAAAGAGGACTATGAATATCAGAGACCAATATAGGAATATCCTTGCGGAGAGATTTGAAAATATAAGGTATTCACTTTCATTCCATCGCAGATGGTTGGTAAATCTTAAGGCACATGTATTAAATGGCCAAGGCTCTTGTTGCATTGCACTTATGCGTTTTACAGCGCAGGTTGATGAAGTGGTATTCAAGCTTTACTTCAGTTCCGTCATGAGATAGTCAGAGCTGCATTTCCAGTCACCTGATAAAGAAATAAACATACATTATATAGAACTTCTGTAATGTTTGTGTTTATCAATGGCACCCTTCCAGTAAATCATACATCAAATTGCTCTTTGCTTTTATTGATAGATATGTGCCTTATACTCATATTGGCTTTATACTACAATTTTGAGTTTCAGAAGTATAGATGTTCTCAAGTCAATAAATACAAAATCTCTGGCGTCGTCATTTTAGATCTAATTGAAGAGAATTTATCCTTTCATTCACCGCTATTGAATCTGCCTAAACAATATCAAAGATCATGACCTGACATGCAGAGAAACTACCAACCCCAGAAAATTCTGAAAACTAGACAACTGGAGGAGTCCAAGGTAGAGCAACTTGCCCAAATCCCACCACTTTTTCTTATCCAGAATGTCCTGCAATTGTAGTAAAACTGTGGATAAAATCACAGAATTTCCTCACATTTCAGTGAGGGAACGTTCCAGAATCTGTGCAAAATAACGCAAATACTATCAATATGCTTTTACTTATTTGGTCAATAAAAATGGTACGTCACTTGTGTGGTTGGGCCCGTCGCCCAGGCCAGGAACAGCGAAGAAACATACAGGTGAAACATTAGGGATTTTGCTTTAAAAGTGCATCGATTCTTGAGATGGCAGTAACTCTGGCATGTGGCCCTGGGTTCTGCAAACACCCAGTGAAAGCCAAAAACGCCACATATATCTAACAATTGGACACCTGGCAGAATCTGGAGTGGTAAAGCTGGCAGGAGTCCCAGCCCTGGCCTTGGCAAGTGAGAGAAAATTAGGGTTAAGCATAGTTATTACACTCATAGGGAATTCTGGTCAAGAAAACCTGTTTGAATCCATGCAAGCCAAACCACCCTAGATTTTTCTTCTTCTCTAGACTTCAGAAATGCCCAGGGATGATAAGGCGACCCTTGGCCCCACTGTTGCAGCCATGGACATGGAAACCCAAAGGTATCTCTTCGGTGGAGATTGATGCTCTGTGGTTAAGCTGTGCCTTCAGGCACCAATCACAATGAAAGCAGCCAGAGCTTTTTGGCTTCACCTACTTTCAGTTTAATTCACATTCAATGGCTCCGCATGCATGGAATGCTGAACGTTTCTCAAAGTTTACAAAAGCGTAGATCTCAGGCGTCAAGGGAAACTCTTCCCTTGCATCTCGAGGTAGAGACCTGATAGGGAGATCATTATGATGCAAGCACCAGAGGGATTCCCAGTCTTTGGTGCAAGAACCTTAGCGACACATCATCTGAACTTCAAAGTTGGTTAAAAGGATGCGGAGATCACGTCCTCTGCACCAAATGGGTTAAAATTAAAGAACACCACTGGACACAATTAATCACGAGTCTACAATGAAACTTTCAAACAGTAGCAGGTGTGAGAATCATGTGGGGTGAGTTCACACCTAAACGCATGAGGCTTTTTCTTTGCATACGTTGACTGAAGCTGGGTATGAGAGGTTCGACAAAAACAAACTAACGGGAGAGAGGGGTCTATGGGAACGTTTAAAGACTAAGAGTGGACATATTGCCCATCTGTAGCATATTAAACACTAGCAAGGGTCCACGGGTCCACAAGGTCCAGGTGGCCTTACAAAAACTTAATATTGAGTCCCAATGATCTCATAGACAAGGGTCTGGAAAGGAAGGAAGAAGAAAAAGTATTTTTCTCTTTTGTTCAACAAGAAAAAGGAAACATAGGAATAATCCTAAAAGGAGGACAGATTCCCATCACTCACCTAGGTGACATGCTTCATTATCTGGGATCTCCTCCTGGTTACACACTGAGGTAACCAAGGGCTGCAACCTTCTGTCTGTCAGAAGGGAGCTCACAGATGTTTTCAAACACGATCTGATAGATGGAGCTCTGCAATACCCATCCAGAAGGATGAACAAGAATTTCAGAGTGAACGGTGCAGTGCAAAAAATAGAAGATAGTGATATGTACAATTTAAACTTGAATATCAAGACAGAAAGTATTTTAATGAGTATCTCCTGATACCCTAACTAAAAACAGTGCAAGAGCAGTTTTAACAAAATAACTGCTAAAATATTGGGTCTACATGCTTCAGCCAACCATGATCTTCCTGTGCCTATCACTGTGGGCCAGTCAAGAATATTGTACGCATGCGCCCAGAATTCAAAGATGAGAGAGTTCACCTGCTATAACCATTGTTTGATTATCTACAAATATGCATGTTAAGGCGGGCCTTGAGAAAATATGGATTTTGCAAATGTTCAATTTACATGCCAGTTTGCTAAATGTTTTATGGTAATTTAAAAGCGTAAAAAACTATTAGAAAGTAAATAATGGGGCAAAAGATCACTCTCTTTTGTTCTGTTTTGCCCCTTTCGTTTAGCGGTCCTTTTAAAAATTTTGTGTGAGAGTTTTTATGTGATTAATTTTGGTGATAATTTTTGCCCAACGTTGGTTTAAATAGGCATTCTCTATAAAGGTATATTTGTTCCTTTGTATGCTACTGGTTCCTCCTTTGTTTGTATGACATTGAAACAGCTATAGTTTTGGGCAGGTATGTTAAGATTTCATATACTGGGGAGCCAGCCAAAATGGGATGTTGTTTTTATACTAAAAATCGTTTAATATTAAGTTTTCAGAATCCTGAAATTGTTTAAAAATATGCACATACACTTTAGGATCTCAATGGCGCTGATTATTTTGAAAAAGTGTTAAATATCCTTTGTTTTCGATGCACAAAATACAGTGTGAAGCAAATCAGCAAAATGTGTCAGAAACTGGGTGTACACAAGCTGCTATATGTCACATGCAGTGTGAGCTGTTTAGAGGCAAAACGTTTCTGCTGCAGAGGTCAGAGGGTCCCCTTTTGTTAGTTAAAATTGCAGGTAACGTGTTAAGTTTCTCTAGCTGCATATTTGTGACACTGACCATTGGCTAAAAACTCCACACCATTTTATCGTTTTCTGAAGAGTTAACTAATATAACTAATGTACGTGTCCTTGGGCAAGACCACAGCAGGAAGCATTTGTTCTAATAGCAAGTAGGTATAAGTATGGTACAAAGCCACAAGACCTCAGGCTATAATTAATATGAACAAAACAGATGATATTTCACGATAATATTTTCTTTTTAGAAATATAAAAATAGCAGTTACTGCATAAACAAGTAATAATGAATGCAGGATCTCCATTGGTGAGACACTGGAATTTAAAGGGAAATATTTTCTAGGAATGTTTGTATATGCAATCATACCCTGTTGTAGATGTTTGCTGTCGGCAAACACAAAAATGAAAAGAAGTGATATATAAGAAAATATTCCATGCAATAACCACATTAAACGTGGACCATAAGCAGAAGAGAAGGGCATACACTATTTGAAGAATTGAGAGCAAATTGTAGGATGTCTCCTTCTTAGAGAAGGGTTTGCCTGGCAGTGAGATTATAAGGCAGAAAAGAGCAGCCTTGTTGATCAGAGACCAGGGCACCTTGTGAGAATTATATGTTCTTAATGTCCAACTCATAAAAAATTGAGTTATAGGGGGGTGGAAACCCCGCTCAGGCAACAACTACAATCCTTGTCAGGGTGAACCGCAAAAGTCACTAAATTAACCTGAGCTTAATTCTTTAGTAGTTTGGTACTCAGCAGTCAGGCTTAACTTAGAGTCAATGTGTTAAGGACGTATGCAGCACACAGCTATAATAAAGTGAAAACACAATACAAGAAAAATCCCTATCCAATCTAGAAAAATAGAGTAACTTTTAGTAAGTAAAATGATCCCAGAAGGACAAAAAGCCACTCTGTAGAACCGGAGAGATTCCATTTTAAGGTTTCTAGTGAACGTGGCACCTAAAAGCACAAAACGATACTTGCAGGTATTTGGATGCACTAGATCAGAGGAAAGTCACAATGGAGCACAATGGCACAGACTCTTTATTCCATCCTGCTTGGTTTCAAGACAGTGCTGGAGCTTACTTCAAAGTTCAGTCACCTGAATATTTGTCCCTGAGAATTTAGTAACTAAGGAAGAAAATGATTCAAGTATTACCTCCTCTCCACTAGGTGTGTTCCTTGCAAAAATTATGAACAATCATCCTCGCCTAAGATGGTATCATAGGCATCCAATAAATGTGACCAGAATACAGCTTTTATAAAGCGTAATTTATTGCCCTCTATCTGTGTTACTAAATTATAACCTATATCAGGACAGACCAGTGACAGTGTATATCAGTGTCTCTACCTGAATGTATTCTTCAGTTGGAGCCACAACCAGGTATACAGGCAGCCCTGATTTAGCATCCGGTAGTGGCAGTTTTGAATCAGATAAGACACCAACCACATAGCAAAATGTTAGATGATGGAGGTTGCCAGGACCTTTGCCCTAAATTGTTTTGTGTTTTATGTCATGATTATTTGTGTTGATCATGGACTCCTTTGAAAGCCAACGGAGTACTTTCACTACCGCCATAACGTGGTAATACCTTTGTCAATGCAGGCACATTCTGAGTGCCTGATTATAAACTGTACTGTTGACAATAGCAATCTTAAGAAGCATTGCATAGCTTCATGCTCACTTTGACCCCAATTCCATCACAGACTCTCTCTCTCTCTCTCTCTCTCTCTCTCTCTCTCTCTCTCTCTCTCTCTCTCAGTCAGTCTCTCTCTCTATCAGTCAGTCTTCCAGACAGTCTCTCTCTCCCTCTGTCAGTCTCTCTCTGTCAGTCATTCTCTCTCTAGCAGTCAGCCAGTCTCTCTCAGTCAGTCTCTCTCTCTCTCAGTCAGTGTCTCTCTCTGCCAGTCTCGTTCTCTCTCTGTCAGTCAGTCTCTCTCTCTGTCAGTCACTCTCCCTCTGTGAGTCTCTCTCTCTCTCTTAGTCAGTCTCTCTCTGTCAGTCATTTTCTCTCTCTGTCGGTCAGTCTCTCTTTCTATGTCAGACTCTCTCTCTGTCAGTCTCTGTCAGTCAGTCTCTCTCAGTCAGTCTCTCTCTCTCTCTCTGTCAGTCTTTCTCTCTGTCAGTCAGTTTCTCTCTCTCTCTCCCAGTCAGTCTCTCACTCTCCCAGTCAGTCAGTCTCTCTCAGTCAGTCATTCTCTCTCTACCTCAGTCAATCTCTCTCTCTCTCTCTCTCTCTCTCTCTCTCTCTCTGTCAGTCTCTCTCTCAGTCAGTCTCTCTCAGTCAGTCAGTCAGTCTCTCTCGCAGTCAATCTCTCCAAGTCAGTCAGTCTCTATTCTCTCTCCACTCTCCCTCTCCATTCTCTCTCTCTCAACTGTGTCGACTCTATATCCACTGTCTCTCTTTCCACTCTCTCTCCACTGTCTCTCTCTCCACTTTCTCTTTCTCTACTCTCTCTCCACTCTCTCACTCTCTCTCTCCACTCTCTCTCTCCACTGTCTCCCTCCACTCTCTCTCTACTCTCTCTCCACTCTCTCTCTCTCCACCCTTTCTCCCTTCTCTCTCTCTCCACTCTCTCTCTCTCCCCACTGTCTCTCTCCACTCTCTCTCCACTCTCTCGCCACTCTCTCACTCTCTCTCCACCGTATCTCTACTCTCTCTCCACTCTCTCTCTCTCTCTGCGCTCTCTCTCTCCACTCTCTCTCTCCACTGTCTCCCTCCACTCTCTCTCTACTCTTTCTCCACTCTCTCTCCCCTCTCTCTCTCTTCTCTCCCTCCACTCTCTCTCCACTCTCTCTCTCCCCACTCTTTCTCGCTCACTCTCTCCACGCTCTCTCCACTCTCTCTCCACTGTCTAACTCCACTCTCTCTCTCTCTCTACTCTCTCTCTCTCTCCACTGTCTCTCCACTGTCTCTCCACTCTCTCGCTCTCAATACTCTCTCTCCACTCTCTCTCCACTCTCTCTCTCTACTCTCTCTCCACTTTCTCTCTCTACTCTCCCTCACTCTCTCCACGGTCTCTCCACGCTCTCTCCACTCTCTCTCCACTGTCTATCTCCACTCTCTCTCTCCACTCTTTCTCACTCTACTCTCTCTCTCCACTGTCTCTCTCCACTCTCTCTCTCTCTCTACTCTCTCTCTCCACTCTCTTTCCATTCTCTCTCTATACTCTCTCTCCACTCTCTCTCTCTCTCTCTACTCTCTCTCCACTCTCTCTCCACTCTCTCTCTCTCCACTCTCTCTCCACTCTATCTCTCTACTCTCTCTCCACTGTCTCTATCGCAACTCTCTCATCATTCTCTCTCCACTGTCTCCCTCTACTCTCTCTAGTCTCTCTCCACTGTCTCTCTCTCTCTCCACTCTCTCTCTACTCTCTCTCTCTACACTCACTCTCTCTCCACTGTCTCCCTCCACTGTCTCTCTCTCCACTCTCTCTCCACTCTCTCTCTCCACTCTCTCTCTCCACTCTCTCTCCAATCTCTCTCCACTGTCTCTCTCTCTCTCCACTCTCTCTCTACTCTCTCTCTCTCTCCACTGCCTCTCTTCACTCTCTCTCCACTCTCTCTCCACTCTCTCCTACTGTCTCTCTCTCCACTCTCGCTCTTCACCCTCTCTCTACTCTCTCTCTCCACTGTCTCTCTCCACTCTCTCTCCACTCTCGCTCTCTCCACTCTCTCCCTTCACTCTCTCCCACTCTCTCTCACAAAGTAGTGTGCGTTCCATGGGCATCCGGAGAAATGTTTCCAGGGGGCACATTTTTTACTTCATCACCATCCCCCTTGCACCCTTCTCCCCCTCTGCCTAGCACCCTTCTCCCCTTCCCCCTTGTACCCTACTCCACCTCCGCCTTGCACCCTTCTCTACCTTGCACCATTCTCCCCTCTGCCTTGCACCATTGTCCCCTCTGCCTTGCACCCTTCTCCCCTCTGTCTTGCACCCTTCTCCTCTCTGCCTTGCACCCTTCTCCCCTCTGCCTTGCACCCTTCTCCTCTCTGCCTTGCACCCTTCTCCTCTCTTTCTTGCACCCTTCTCCCCTCTGCCTCTCACCCTTCTCCCCTCTGCCTTGCACCCTTCTCCCCTCTGCCTTGCACCCTTCTCCCCCTCCGCCTTGCACCCTTCTCTACCTTGCACCCTTCACCTCTCTGCCTTGCACACTTCTCCTCTCTGCCTTGCACCCTTCTCCCCTCTGCCTTGCACCCTTCTCCTCTCTGCCTTGCACCCTTCTCCTCTCTGCCTTGCACCCTTCTCCCCTCTGCCTCTCACCCTTCTCCCCTCTGCCTTGCACCCTTCTCCCCTCTGCCTTGCACCCTTCTCCCCCTCCGCCTTGCACCCTTCTCTACCTTGCACCCTTCACCTCTCTGCCTTGCACACTTCTCCTCTCTGCCTTGCACCCTTCTGTACCTTTTACCCTTCTCCTCTCTGTCTTGCACCCTTCTCCCCTCTGCCTTGCACCCTTCCACTCTGTGCCTTGCACCCTTCTCCACTCTGCCTTGCACCCTTCTCCCCTCTGCCTTGCACCCTTCGCCCCTCTGCCTTGCACCTTTCTGCCCTCCCTGTTGCACCCTTCTCCCCTCTGCCTTGCACCATTCTCCCCTCTGCCTTGCACCATTCTCCCCTCTGCCTTGCACCCTTCTCCCCTCTGCCTTGCACCCTTCTCCCCTCTGCCTTGCACCCTTCTCCCCCTCCGCCTTGCACCCTTCTCTACCTTGCACCCTTCACCTCTCTGCCTTGCACCCTTCTCCTCTCTGCCTTGCACCCTTCTGTACCTTGCATCATTCTCCTCTCTGTCTTACACCCTTCTCCCCTCTGCCTTGCACCCTTCTCCTCTCTGCCTTGCACCCTTCTCCCCTCTGCCTTGTACCCTTCTCCCCTCCACCTTGCACCCTTCGCCCCTCTGCCTTGCACCATTCGCCCCTCTGCCTTGCACCCTTCTCCACTCCCTGTTGCACCCTTCTCCCCTCTGCCTTGCACCATTCTCCCCTCTGCCTTGCACCTTTCTCCCCTCTGCCTTGCACCCTTCTCCCCCTCCCCATTGCACCATTCTCCCCTCTGCCTTGCACCCTTCTCCTCTCCACCTTGCACCATTTTCCCTCCACCTTGCACCCTACTCCCCCTCCCCGTTGCACCATTCTCCCCTCAGCCTTGCACCCTTCTCCTCTCCACCTTGCACCCTTCTCCCCTCCACCTTGCACCCTACTCCCCCTTACTGTTGCACCATTCTCCTCTCTGCCTTGCACCCTTCTCCCCTTTCTCTTACACCCTTCTCCCCTCTGCCTTGCACCCTTCTCCTCTCTGCCTTGCACCCTTCTCCCCTCTGCCTTGTACCCTTCTCCCCTCCACCTTGCACCCTTCGCCCCTCTGCCTTGCACCCTTCGCCCCTCTGCCTTGCACCCTTCTCCCCTCCCTGTTGCACCCTTCTCCCCTCTGCCTTGCACCATTCTCCCCTGTGCATTGCACCCTTCTCCCCTCTGCCTTGCACCCTTCTCCCACTCCCCATTGCACCATTCTCCCCTCTGCCTTGCACCCTTCTCCTCTCCACCTTGCACCATTTTCCCTCCACCTTGCACCCTACTCCCCCTCCCCGTTGCACCATTCTCCCCTCTGCCTTGCACCCTTCTCCTCTCCACCTTGCACCCTTCTCCCCTCCACCTTGCACCCTACTCCCCCTTCCCGTTGCACCATTCTCCTCTCTGCCTTGCACCCTTCTTCCCTTTGCCATGCACTCTTCTCCCCTCCGCCTTGCACCCTTCTGTACCTTGCACCCTTCTCCTCTCTGCCTTGCACCCTTCTCCCCTCTGCCTTGCACTCTTCTCCTCTCTGCCTTGCACCCTTCGCCCCTCTGCCTTGCACCCTTCGCCCCTCTGCCTTGCACCCTTCTCCCCTCCCTGTTGCACCCTTCTCCCCTCTGCCTTGCACCATTCTCCCCTCTGCCTTGCACCCTTCTCCCCTCTGCTTTGCACCCTTCTCCCCCTCCCCATTGCACCATTCTCCCCTCTGCCTTGCACCCTTCTCCTCTCCACCTTGCACCATTTTCCCTCCACCTTGCACCCTACTCCCCCTCCCTGTTGCACCATTCTCCCCTCTGCCTTGCACCCTTCTCCTCTCCACCTTGCACCCTTCTCCCCTCCACCTTGCACCCTACTCCCCCTTCCCGTTGCACCATTCTCCTCATTGCCTTGCACCCTTCTCCCCTTTGTCTTACACCCTTCTCCCCTCTGCCTTGCACCCTTCTCCTCTCTGCCTTGCACCCTTCTCCCCTCTGTCTTGTACCCTTCTCCCCTCCACCTTGCACCCTTCGCCCCTCTGCCTTGCACCCTTCGCCCCTCTGCCTTGCACCCTTCTCCCCTCCCTGTTGCACCCTTCTCCCCTCTGCCTTGCACCATTCTCCCCTCTGCCTTGCACCCTTCTCCCCTCTGCCTTGCACCCTTCTCCCCTCTGCCTTGCACCCTTCTCCCCCTCCCCATTGCACCATTCTCCCCTATGCCTTGCACCCTTCTCCTCTCCACCTTGCACCATTTTCCCTCCACCTTGCACCCTACTCCCCCTCCCCATTGCACCATTCTCCTCTCTACCTTACACCCTTCTCCCCTTTTCCGTGCACTCTTCTCCCCTCCGCCTTGCACCCTTCTGTACCTTGCACCCTTCTCCTCTCTGCCTTGCACCCTTCGCCCCTCTGCCTTGCACCCTTCTCCCCTCCCTGTTGCACCCTTCTCCCCTCTGCCTTGCACCATTCTCCCCTCTGCCTTGCACCCTTCTCCCCTCTGCCTTGCACCCTTCTCCCCCTCCCCATTGCACCATTCTCCCCTCACCCTTGCACCCTTCTCCTCTCCACCTTGCACCCTTCTCCCCTCCACCTTGCACCCTACTCCCCCTTCCCGTTGCACCATTCTCCTCTCTGCCTTACACCCTTCTCCCCTTTGCCGTGCACTCTTCTCCCCTCCGCCTTGCACCCTTCTGTACCTTGCACCCTTCTCCTCTCTGCCTTGCACCCTTCTCCCCTCTGCCTTGCACCCTTCGCCTCTCTGCCTTGCACCCTTCTCCCCTCTGCCTTGCACCCTTCTCCCCTCTGCCTTGCACCCTTCTCCCCCTCTGCCTTGCACCCTTCTCTACCTTGTAACCTTCTCCCCTCTGCTTTGCACCCTTCTCCCCTCCACCTTGCACCCTTATCCTCTCTGCCTTGCTCCCTTCTCCTCTCTACCTTGCACCCTTCTCCCCTCTGCCTTGCACCCTTCTCCTCGCTGCCTTGCACCCTTCTCCCCACCGCCTTGCACCCTTCTCCTCTCTGCCTTGTACCCTTCTCCTCTCTACCTTGCACCCTTCTCCCCGCTGTCTAGCAACCTTCTCTGCCACCCCATTGCACCCTTCCCACCCAATGGAGTGGGCTGCCACCTGGAACAATGGCGCCATGTCAAAAGCATGATGGACTAGGGCCGGCCCTGACTGGGCCCACACCAGACACACTGGCGATCCAGGGGGGCGCAAGTGCACCCCCTTGCCCCCCTGCAGACGCCCCTGGTGTGTTCTAACAAGAGTGCTTACCTAAGGGCACCATTTTGCTGCCTCATCCCTTCTCATATGAGCATTGCCCTGGCGAATGCTGTCTCTGGGGCCCCCACCCCAACCTTGTCCTTGTCTCTTCTCAGAGGAGCAGAGGCCTGTGGAGAATGCTGTCTCTGGGCCCCCACCCCCATCCTTTTTCCAGCGGCTCTGACTGAAGAGAAACAATGTAAGTTGTTACATTGTTTCTCTTCAGTCAGTGGGAGGGGCTCAGAGCAGGCTGCACCTGCTTTAGAGGGAGAGAGGCTTGCTTTAGCGCAAGCCTCCCTCACAGCTCTCACTGAAGAGCTGAGGGGGCCCTCTTCATTTACTGAAGAGAGTGGGGACCCCCACACCGCAGGGGCTGCGGGGGTGTTCGTTACGCCACTAGTTTCGGGGTGAAATTGTGGTAAGATCTGTTGGGATAGACTGTTAATATCATTCCATATCTGACTGTCATTGTGAGATTTCAAGAAGCAGTCATTGTATTTATCTTGTCGGGTCTGCAATAGTAAAAAAAATTGAAGTCCTCTGGTATGGCGCAGATCTATTTAGTTACTGCATGCCTGTCCAGATGGCGAAGAGTGGTTTAGTGCTGTGGACTGGTACAGTTCTGGGTGATGAATATGACTAGTGTAAGAAGCTAGCTCTCCCCAAAGTGCACCAAAACAAGGAACACTGCGCAGAGAACCCAAGCGACCCCCATTAGTCCACAGAGCCATAAGTAACAATCCAAAATGCTCTCCCTCGTGGCAGTGCGGGCGAGCAGCCCAGACCCACCAGAGGGAAGCGCCAAGCACCTGTCGCACCCACAGAGGCCATAAATGAGAGACACACGCAAGAACAAATCAGAGACCAATTCAGAAAAACAACATGTATTTAGTGGCGGATGCACAGATAGGGAAATATAGAGAGTTTGGGTTACTCTGAAAGACAGCAATAACCTTATGATCATAGCAGTGTGAGAGAGCTAAATAAATAAATAATACAAATATCGAAAAATAAGTTTGCAAATGCTGGAGCAGATGCATTATGTGGTACCTTTAAAATGTGATTCACAGTATTAAGTACGCAAGATTAGTGGAATCAATTTTAAATACTGTTGGTTGTGACATGGCACAAGATGAGGGTGAGGCTAGCTTTCACAGACATTGAAAGTGTATTTCTTCCATCTGTGTGGCTGCAGGGTGGCGACCCAGGCAGTGAAGTGAGGCTACTTTTAGCAATTCCATGAAACTTGTTAGCAAAGGCAGCTCTTCCAGAGCACTGGTATTTGGTAGATGGTAGTGGTGAAAGGTGGGACTATAGTTTATTCAAGGATAGGAAGTGTCCAGGCCAGGCCTGTCCCTGTTGCTGCTTCAGAAAGGTTAATGACAGCCAAGAACAAGTATGTCACACTTGATTTTTCCAATTTTGTGGGTACTCCTGCTTAGAGCCCCTCCTGTGATACCTAGTGTTACAAACATCACTTCACCCAAAGACAGGGGAGCAGATCTACAAGCCACGTGCATCACAAACACTGTTGTTAAATGCTGAGGCCTGTTGATGTGGATGCATTCCTCTCCCTGCAAGCAAGTTAGTCCTCCAAGGGCAGTGATACTCCTGCAATCAAGCCAGGACCTGGAACAGACCCTGAAGCAGATATGGACTTCCACTACCCACTCTGCTACAGCCTACTTGAGGTCCCTGATTCCCTTCTTGCTTCTTCGTCGCAGGATGGTATGCCAACGGCCACTTATCGTTATCGGGTCTGGCCCTGGTAGGCAGTCTTCTTCCCCTAGGGACTGGGGGGCATATTATCAAGGCCAGGCGATACATTATCGCCGCTTTTATCGGCAGGAAACTGCTGATAAAGCGGCGATAATGGCCTTGATAATATGCTCTAAGAATTCCAATCGAAGCCCATGTTAGATGTGTTCACATTTAACATGGGCTTCGATTGGAATTCATAGAGCATATTATCAAGGCCATTATCGCCGCTTTATCGGCAGTTTCCTGCCGATAAAGGCGGCGATAATGTATCGCCTGGCCTTGATTATATGCCCCTGGATTCTGTTATGCCTCTGGGTTGCTATATTTGCTGATGCTCTGAGCATCTTGCTATTGATGGGATATATTATTGTGGCAGAATGGGGAGTTATTCATAGACTGAACTGTTCCAAGTCTCCCCTGGTAAGAAACTGCCCCTCATCTGACAAAAGCAAGCCTGATGTGCTGCTGTTAGAAAAAGTCCATGCAAACAATTAATTCTTTCTCCTGCTGGGTCTGTACACATGTGCCTGTTGAGGAAGGAGATAGTATTCCTTTGATTGGGACACCCAGCAGTTTTAATGTTATTTGCCTGCAACTTTATCATATGGGACACAGAGTGGCAGAATGTGCCTGAATTTTCCCCTCTTCCTTTCCAGGCTTCGAGAAGTTTAACACCCCTCATAATCGGAACATGCCAGGCACTATTCACCTTGAAATGACTGACCGGGGGTTCATTTGCAAACACTGAGGTGCAAATGTATCCTTTATTCCTGTTAGGCACAGTAAATATGGTTTGAGTATTGTGTTCCTGAAGGACAATTGTTTCTTCAGCAGCACCTTCAAAGGGGTCACACACAACACATTTTGATGATCTTTTGCTAAAACAGTTGGATGCCCACGCAATGATGTTAGTACAGAATGGAAGGGCTTTAAATTGCCTTGTGGCAACCAAAGGGTGAGTTTGCGCCACTGTAGGGACCGAATGTTGCACACATCTCCGCAATATCTCTATAGGTCAAATTAACGAAAGTGTGAAGAAATGACATGAAATGCACCTAAGCCCCAACTTGAGTCCAAGCACCATCTGTGCATGACTGGGGTTGTCTTTGGACATCAACTATAAATGTTTATTTAACAAGTGTGATCAGAGCAAGAGCCAGGCATGTCCACACAGCTTGGTAAACCTCTCCATTTTTGGTTCACATTCAAAGCATACGTTCCAGTGAGAACTCCAGTGACAAAGGAGATCTGTCACAATGGTTAGTAATTGCTTACATGGCGGACGGTGGACACACCCAACACAATGAACACTACGGGCCTGATTACGATGTCAGGCGGATGTCGACCGCTGGTCGGAGGCTTTCCGCCTGACATCGCAGTTATCATTCCGACCGCTGTATCAGGATGACGGCGGTTGGAACGAAAACAGCTGGGTGCTTCTGATGCGGTTCCGACTGGGCTTAAGGAGCCCGCCGGAGTGTCGGAAGCCAGCATAATCCCCTAATGATGGCAGAGTAAAACTCGACTCTGCTGTCTGGATTATGATGGCACTTTCCAACAGCCATTTCATGTCAGCCTTTCTGACATGAAAAGAATGTTGTAAAGTGTTTTTGGTGGACCCTTTCCCCCCTGGCCCTCCGTAATGGGGCCCAGGGGGCACCTATGGTGTCACCCTAAACAACCCTGCACCGTGTGGCAGGCACCATGAGGTGCCTGCCACACGGTGCAGGGATGTTTACATACATCCATTTGTCAATGGAAGGATGTGTTGCAAGCGTTTTCCTCCCGACGCACAAGTTTCTATTGACAAATGGATCTTTTCAACCGCCCTATGAGCGATTGCATGCAAATCAGGCAGTTGGAACCAATGGTCGAACGGTTCCAACCGATACGGTGTCAGGAGGATGCAAATGAAGATTCACTTTCACTACTTTAGATACATTTAACTACTTTCCACCAGTTATCATAGTTGAGTTGCCACATATCTTTTCAACCCATACTTGTTCAGTGAACTTACTATTACCTTCCTTCATATGGATAGGTTTATTTATGCGCGTAAGGTCTCCTGCCATCTTGGTTACATCCTTGATGTTCTTTGTGACACATTTTTGTCTGGTTTGGGCTGCTGCAACATTCCCTCTCACTTACGGGTGAAGGTCAAAATTAGATGCCTCTTGCTTTGGCCTTCTCAACCATTCCATTGGTCTTCAGGTGTTTTAGGAAGCTTTGAGCTGAGTTATCCCGCTTGTTTTGAATAAATCATACACCTTGTGCTTACAAATTGCACCACTTTGTCAGAAATTAAAGTTTCTGGAATACCTTTTTTTAAGAAAATATCTTTCATGATTTCAATCACAGCCTTGGAGTTGGTTCTTTCAAAAATTTCACTCCTGGCCACTTTGAGAAATAGTCTATCATAACTAATATAGGCCGTGAATAAATAAGAGAATTGAACGGATCTATTTGACCATTCATTAGTTTCTCCTTGGGCCACCAGGCAAAACAATGGGAGTCAAAGCAGGCATTGAAAGTTTACAACATTGAAGCATTGCTGGTGCAGAACACACAGTTATTCAGTAGATCATCAATGTCACTGTCTATTTATGGCCACCAAAAGTTAGACCGAACTCTCTTAATCAGGGTTAAAAACAGATGCCCTTCATGTGCACTCATAAACAAACCAGGCCTTAATTTTGCTGATGGAACTAACTTCTCTCCCCTTAAGATCAGGCCATCCTCCACAGACAGTTTGTCAGAAACGTTAGAAAAAGGTTGGAAACGTTTATCAAGTTTTTTTTTTTGGGCCAATCATCACTCAGAAAGCACACTATATGCCCTAACACAGTATATTCAGCTTTGGCAATCTTCCATTCAGCTTCAGAAAAAGCACAAAAATTCTCAATTTCAGAACACATACTATAAGACAGTTTTCATAATCATCATTGATGTTTGCAAACATAACATCATGGGCATCTTTAATCGGAAACCTTGAGATAAATCTACCCTAGTATTTCTACCACTTGGTATGTGTACAATATCAAATTGGTATTGGAGAAGCAATCCTTGGTGTGTTGTTTTGGACTTTTTTTCCATTAAAAATTTGTGTTAAAGGTTTATGATCAGTTTTTAAGGTAAAGCATCATCCTCACACTTAGCTGCAAAACATTTCTATTGACCACCAGCAGGCCAGCAGTTCTTTTTCAATCACATAAAAATGATGTTCGGCATCTTTAAGGACTCTAGATGCATATCCGCTCATGAATACTTTGTTGCCCCTTTGTTGAGTAAAGCCTGCCACATGACTGGAATCTACTGCCAAAGAACGTTTCACAGAAAGATCAAATGGGCTCAATGCTTTGATAATCAGACGATGTTATTTTAAACCTTCAAAGGCCTCCTGACAATGTTAGTCCAATATAAAAGCTTCATTTATCAATAGAAGTTTGATGGTAGGTCAAAGTTTTTAGGCATACTTGGGAACTAAACTGGAATAAAACTCACTTAAACCGAAAAAGGGCTTAACACCTGACTTATCAGTGAGTGATGATGTGCAAGAGATAGCATCAAACAAACCCTGTTTTGGCTGAATCTCTTCATTTGATATTACGTGACCCTGAAACTCTACCTTTTCCTTCAGGAACTCATTTTCTTTTGCTTCAAAACCACCAAATTTTCTTGAAAAATAATCAAGACTCTGTCCAAAATGTGATCATGAGAACTACATTCAGAGGCAAAAATCAACACATCATCCTAAAAAATTGCGACAATTTTGACGTCCCTGAGCATGCTAAACATGGTGCGTAAAAAAAACAAAGCTGCAGACTCCAACCCAAAAGGTATTCCACAATAATGGAAGATACAAAAGCAGTTAAGTATCTTGGTTCTGAATTGAATCCACATGGTAATAGGTAGATGTCAGGTCAAGTTTGGAGAACCACCTAGCATCTGCAACCAAGATCAACAATTCAGTAATTTTTATACAGTTTCTGCTGAGGGTTTTTGGTGTACAGGAAGAATGGCGCACTTCACAGGTAGCGGTGAAATTGGGAATCAGTACAAATTAGAATATGGTGCAACTAGGTCAGGGGGAACCCAATTAACTCCTGAAAAGAGTGGGCGAGGGCCCACCCTGTCAAAGCCCAGTAAAGGTCCTGTGCACACATTAGGTGAGTTGATTTGATACAACGTATATCAACAAGTATCTAATGTTAAAGCAATAATGTGAAGACAGGGTCGACAAATATTAGAAGTTTTTTTGGTTTATTAATGCGAGAAAGCTCCCCAATACCAGGAGCAATGAGCGATGGGCGGGTACTGCTGTCTGCAAAGAAACGGCAAGTGCAGCAGGAGGAGTGTTCTGTCGATCTCTCCGGATCCGGAGAGATCGACAGAACACTCCTCCTGCTGCACTTGCAGTTTCTTTGCAGACGGCAGTACCCGCCCGTCGATCATTGCTCCTGGAATTGGGGAGCATTCTTGCTTTAATTAACGCCATTACCGGCCTTTCCTGCATCCGTTACCCGCTCGGACCGGGTTGGAATTATCACCTGTCCCTCGATTCCGTTCTTTATTCAGACATTACTCAGCCCTGAAGAGTCACGGGTGACTACCTGTTTGGCAAAACACGTGTCGGCTGGTTTCTCCTTGTTGTTTCCTCTTGAAGGAGGTCCACAATATATATAACCAAAAAAACTTCTAATATTTATCGACCCTGTCTTCACATTATTGCTTTAACATTAGATACTTGTTGATATACGTTGTATCAAATCAACTCGCCTAACGTGTGCACAGGATCTTTACTGTAATTCAGTAATTTTTGGCAGGGGGTGAGAGTCAACCCAAAGTTTCTTATTCAGGTTAAGAAAGTCAACACAAACTCGTAATTCCCCATTCCTTTTCCATGACACAACCAACGGTGACAATCAAATGGAAAATTCAACAAGTTAATTTATCCCTTTATTGTGAGGTCATTAGTTCTTTTTCTAGATCATAATTTACACTGAAAGGCACACCTCTCATTCTATGTCTGACATGGATGCCCCCTCTTTAGTTCTTATTTAGTTCCTGAAACCTTTACTTATTCCCCAGCTTCCCTGAAAATGTTTGGGGAATTCACTGGTTAACTGCTAAGCAACTTCATTTCTTCTGATAACTAAGACTTGGTATTTTGTTCCAGGTCTTGTTACCATCCCAAAAGAAGAAACTGGTGGAGCCACCTGAGGATGATGAGACCCTTGACAGCAAGGTATTCTTTCCCCTCAAGACACCTTTCCTTGAATAATAAAATATCTTCAAAAAGCACACATGTCTGTTTCTTGTCCTTCATAAAATACAACGATGAGGAGGGAGTAACAGTCTACCACTCCAGATATCAGTCTAGAATTTGTGAATAATCATTGTGATCCTTGCACCACAATCACCTAAAAGATGTAGTTGTTTATTACCCAACACAATATCATCATAGGGGTCAATACATTCAGAAGAGTCTCCTCTCTTAAGTGTCATCAGTAACAACCAGAACCAAATTGTGAGTGTCACAGTGTAACAACTAGGCATGAGCGGATTTTGCGGATTGGCAATCCGCGAATTTGCGGATTTGCGAACTCGCAATCCGCAAAATCCGCGAATTCCCGCGAATTTGCGGATTTTTTTTTTTTTTGTGTTCGCCCGTGTTTCTGCCAGTTCGCGAGGGTTTTTACAATTTCGCAATTTGCGAACTTACCTGTCGGGTCGCAAGTTTTGCGAACTTGTTGTTTCTACGTGTCCAACCTGTTTGGGACACTCTTCTTCATCACTGCCACTCTCTGTCACCACTGCCACTCTCTGACTACTCATGCCACCCTCTGGCCCACCCATGCCACCCTCTGTTTCATCACCACACCCTCTGGTTGTCCAGTGTACATTATTTTCGGCAAAGCAAAGCACACCTTCCCTGCCTCAAGTGACCTGAATTAATTTGGGGCTGATTAATGTGTCACAGAATATTTTTTTAGCTGGCACCTGCTTCCTTAGTGCGCCCTGATTAGTGATCTTTTGCACTTGCTAAGTGCTTTCATTGTTGCAAAATTAGTTACAACACCTGCCCTGCCCCAACTGATAATAATGAATTAGGGGCTGATTAATGGATTTTAACTTCCAGCCTGGCTCCTGCTTGTCTCCCTTAGCTGTAATTCATGACCTTTGTGGCATATGTGTAACTATTCTGAGGTTCAGAGCAGGGTCACATAATAGTTTCAACTGGCAACTGAACTCTGGAGGGGCCCCTCAGGAAGCACTACAGGAAATGGCTACTAATGATGTGCCTGAACTTTTGAACCTGGTAAGTAGTTACTTTCAGTTTTGCTTAGATCATATTTCTGCAATTTCGCACTTATTCGCGGGGCGCGAACTCACGCGAACAGTGCGAGCAGTGCGAGCAAAATCCGCTGCTCGCGGATTTGCGGATTTTGCAGGAAATTCGCAAATCTCGCGGATTGCGGATTTCCCGAAAATCCGCAAAATCCGCGAGCGGAACGGATTTTCCGCCCATGCCTAGTAACAACTCATTACTATTATTTTGGACACTATCGTCATGCACATAATCAACTTTGCTTGACATATGGTTTTAGCTTTGGCTCACTTACACTGGTTTACTCTGTTTTTGAATATCCTACTTGTAATATTTCTGGCCGTACTGGGTTTGGAAGACTTTGACTGAGATACATTACCGCTTATCTCAAACAGATATATGCTAGAGTAAACAAAACTTTTTGCTTCAACATGTGGGATAGTTTTCCTTCCCATATCCATTCAGGAGTGAACAGCACCAACTTGGTTGACTACTTTATCTTCAAGAACTTTAGCTGAAATCTGTTAATTTTCAATGCCCTTAGCGTTCTGATAAATTATTTTAGTGTAAGATTAACCATAGATAGTTTCTGGCGAATGCCTTTGTCATTGCAATGGCTA
The DNA here is from genome assembly GCF_964263255.1 of Lissotriton vulgaris. Classification (NCBI taxonomy): domain Eukaryota; kingdom Metazoa; phylum Chordata; class Amphibia; order Caudata; family Salamandridae; genus Lissotriton; species Lissotriton vulgaris. The sequence goes on along the minus strand of NC_141691.1, from coordinate 165,886,186 downwards.
ATGAATAGTTCACAGTCTAACTGGACACTGACCTTTTCAAACTGCCACTCAGCTTTCAGTTTGGGTAGTGTTGTAATGTAATTATCAACGTCTTATCCTAGTTTGTGAACTCTTAAGAAATCATCTATCTAGAAACTACTAGACTGGGCTGGACATCAAACCTGATCCATAATTTGTTTTGGGGCTTCTGGGTATTCATTTATTTGTTCACCATAATTTAAGCCTAATTCTGGAAGTCCTTTCTTCAAAATCCAACAAGTGTAAAAGCAGAAATGTGTTCCTCTCAGTTTAATATGTGGATGCATCAAGTGTTCCAAGATAAGTTTCAAAACCCAGCTGTTTAAAAAAAAGAGGTGATGGATTCACTGCTTGTATGGCTGAAAGGAGTCACAACACAAGAAAATATACTACAAGAAAAAGTTTGATGTTCCTGAGAGGACCAGCGAGGCACCCTAACAAAACAAAATTTAACATCCATACCAACCAAAAATATATGTCTAAGAAAAGAAATTTACAGTACATAGACAGATGTCACACTCTTACAGAAGACACGACGGGAGAGACACATCACTGCGCTCTTTAATTTTTACTCTACACTTCAAGTTTAACTTTCCTGCAAATTGGAAAAGTATGCATGCCACTTACCATCATAACACCGTTCGACAGTACTTAATAATCTCCAAGGAAGTAAAATAACCAATATCAATTGTCATCAGATTTCAGGAAGGTAGACAAAACTGTACAATCAAAAGGGATTACCCTTCGTTGTTGTGAAGGAAGGTTTCGGTGCATTTTCCACTGTGCGTCGTCATGCAGCCTCAATTCTGAAGATGCTTTCTACAATAAATTGTCTGATTATTGAGCTTACATACTATTTGTGATATTATTATGAAAAAGTTAGACCTTGTAATTTGTGAACTACGTGGCAGAAAAATAAAAAATGAATTTCTCCTCAATGTTTGTCTGGGTCTATGGTGTTTTCTAAACTAAACTATTTTTATAGATATGAGCTTTTGACGCACTATCAACCGGGAGCAAAACATTTCGTTATGTGGGAGCAGATATACTAAACGTTTTTGCAATTGTAAATAGTTCAAATTGTTGTTTGTGACTGTAAATAATTTTTTTACAATGTACTAGACCTATTTTAGGAGTTAAAAAAATATTACCGAATACTAGCATTTATTTGCAACTCAATCCAAATCACTATTTGGACAGAATGGGATGTGGGCATCCCTTTAAAATTGATATTCAGTATGGGATGTTTCAATGTTTTACAAATGTATTCTGGGCCTGAAATTATTCTTCCGAATTCAGGTACTAACTCATTTGCAAAAGGGAAAGATTCCCACTTCGTGAATGTAAAAGAAAGTTTGTTGAGGTGTAGGCTGTGGTCCAAGAGACCTCTGTGAAGTCACAGATTCAGGTTTAAAAAAAATTTAACTTTTTTTTTAACGCAGCCCATATACTTTAAGGAAACAACCGTAAAAAAAGAATATTTTATTTAAAGGTGATCACAGACATGGTGGTCTGCTAACCTATCAGTCCGCCACCTTAGTGATGGCCATCAATCAGATGGAGTTGCAATTTGAGACTTACCTCGTGAATATTAATGAGTTAGGTCGGATTGCAACGAACTCCAAAGTATTATTATATAAATTGACTTAGGTAGGTTTGTAAAATAATTTAGTGGTCAAAAAAAGTTGTCACGTAAATTGCGACTGCTTTTTTGCAACCACATTTTTAATATATCTGGCACATAAGGAATACATGTAACAAAACAATGAGCAAAACACAAATATGAATAAATGAATGCAATGAGAGATTCAGAAACCATAAAAAACACAAAGCACATAATAGTCCTGCCGCTTCCTCAACTGAATGCTGATCTCCTTTGCGCACTAAGTTTCTGTTCTAGGACAATCAATGACTTTCCAGCTCACACGCCAATGACACATGCCCTATAATCGGATCTAGATATTAGGCAGCTCAGTTATGCACTTACTCGTCCAGGGCACTAGAGGCGCTTTAGCACGGTATGACCAAGCAGATTTTCATGAGAATGAAGGTGAAAGGAACAACTATGATGACTTTACTTCTGTGGGATTCAAATGATAATTACCAAATCTCAACAAGGTGAAAACAGTGGCCCACCATATGCGGTATAAGGAGTGAGCCATTTGCTTCCTCATTCTGGGGTGGATATACCCTGGTTGCCTTTTACAGTCATGCCCCCCACAGCCCCCACTGCTAAAAATGGAGAGCATTAATTACCTTTGTAAGATTGAGGACAGTGGTGTATGTATGCCACATATGTGCCGAAATTGCTTATACACTCCCACAGTCAACATATGGCTGCCATTTTTGTTTTTAAAATATGCATTGTACAACTCTCTGAAACCCGGTTGGCCAGAGTTCACAATGGGCAAGACAATAATAATAAAGCACTGCACCTGTAGTGCTAGCCCGTTGAAGACTCAATGTAGGTAGGGACAAAAGTTAAAAGTCATACTGAAGTATGGTTCTCGCGAGACTTGGACCATATCCAGAGATAATAAAATGTTTAGTCATGCTTTAGCTACTTATCTAGTGCACAGTGTTCAAGTGAATTGTCGACTCAGGAATTAGGTTAATTCCCTTAATCCAGTGCGCACAATTATATAACGTGTCTAGTCAATATTACACAACTGGTCAACATTAGTGAGAAGCCCTCATTCCAAGTTAGGAGAAATAGGTGAGGCATTAATCGCACATGGTAAATATCTCCTATTCCGACTTTTTAACCAGCAAATGAGGTATAACGCACAGAATTGGTAGTTAACCCACCGAATTCGGTATGTTTTGTCTTTTTTACAGGCCTTTTTTTCTCCATTAATTTCCGCAGGTTTGACCTGTGTTTGTATTATGATTATTACACAACTCGCAATTCCGATCCCTGTGCAAACATGCATTTACAGAGGGATCATAATTTAGCCCTTCACCTGTAATCAGGGCCTTAGTCGAAAGTTAAATCTTCTGGAAGGTCGATATCTGCCTTTGTGTTTTTTTAGCTTCTGTAGGAAACCCTTATACAAAGATCACATTTCTAGCAGCTGTATATGCGGTGGTATCCAAGACTTTGACAATCAGTGCAGTTGTTGAATGCAGTGAGATCATTCCTGCAGCTGCATTTCATAACTTTTTGCTTGGAGATTCATGAATAGGTCACACACAAGACCTGATAAAGATACAACTACTTAAAGAAAAAGCTTTGTGAATCATATCACACTGGATGGCGCTCAAGTTATTGGTCTTTAAAGAAAGGAGAACCTAGACCAACCTAGAGTGGTTGAAACCTCTAACCTACAGTTTATGCCCAGACCCATGCTTACCTGCCAAACTGTGATGCCAGCTGAAAGAGATCAAACATATAAGTCTGGGCCCATGCACGTTTAGGATAAAGAGAAGAAAAATGAATCAAGGACATGGATCATGGATGCCACTGAATTTCACCCACCGTCTTTGGCCAACAAACCAATTAATATACTACAGTACGCGGACGACATAGTAGTGCTAAGTCAGACACCAATAGGCCTACAAAGAGCTATAAATATATTAACAGCTTACTTGGAACAGGAAAAACTGGAATTAAATAAAGCAAAAACAGAAGTCGTCCGCCTAGTGGAATCAAAAAAAATCAAGTACAAATGGATGACTAATGGTGCAACTGTGGAAGAGCAACGGTTCTACAAATACCTTGGTATCACAATAGGGCAAGGATTAACACATAAGGAGTATACATTGGCATTAAAAGCGAAAGCGCAATCGCTAATTTTCGCATATCGACTATTAAAAGCAAAATTGGATTGCCCAAATTACAATCATCTCCTAAAGGTTATGGCTGCTCAAATTCTGCCCACCCTGTCCTACGGCCCTCTTACTTCGTGCGGTAAGGAGGCTGATCTACTAAATGACCTGCAGACAAAGATCTATAAAGCTGTTTTTAATCTGCCGAAATCTGCCTCCCCCTCACAAGTGCGGCTTGAATTTGGCCTTCAAAACCAGAAATTCCGGAGCATGAGCAGGTTTGTGAAGCTTTGCCAAAAATTTCGCTCCGCCAACCCAGAGACCATGGACAGTCTATGCTGGGAAGAAATCAAACATCAGGTGGAAAACGAAACACCGAGCTCCTGGGGAAGGTATTTGCAAACCTGCTTGAGTGAGCTTGGTCTACAAACAGTTTGGGATATCAGGGCAGACAAAGCAAGTATCAGTAGAGAGGTCAACGCGGCAGCAAAAAGTAAATCCTTCTTGGCGGACAAAAATACTACCTCTAAATGTCGGCACGGGTGGACTATTATCATCTCTCTAACCTCATGCGCGCTAGCGGAATTCCGCTCCTGCGCTGAGATTTTTTAAATCGCACTTTACGTGACGAGCTGGGCTCATCATCAGCGTGCGAGGAGGCTACGCCATGACGAGCCCAGCTCATCATCAGCCTGGAAGGGGTTAAAATCACTTAAGCCGCAAGCATATTTAGTATCTCATATTAGCGGGCACTTAGAAAAGAACTATATAGAATACCGAATGGGACAGCACGTTGCAAAAGATCTATTACCATCCTGGAAATACAACCATCAAACAGAGCAATGTGGATACAAAACTTAATCCTTATCTCACTTTCTATGTGCTTGTCCAGGACTTATGGTCCTGAAGAGACTGTACTTGAAGCCCATTTTTAATGAACTGAAAATTCGTACTTGCAGACAGGCAGTGATTAGCTGGCTGGGGGGTTCCTCCATAATTCTGGCCTGCCGGGGAGTAAAATTCTTGGCAGAGGTAAGGAAACGGTTAGGGCAACCTGAGCAGATTCAAAACACAGGAGTAAGTTGCCCTATACCTGCTTCTTAAGGATCCCGAACGGTACACACAGACTGAATCTAAAGTCGATTTCAAGCCCAGTTAGATGGCAGGTGCTGACCTAAATCCAAATTTTAATTGTCGTATTTAATTTTAAGGCTGTTGTTATTAATTGATATTAATCGTTTCAGTACAGTTATTTTATAAAGGGAAGATTGTAAAGATTTTAATTAATCATACACTAAACTTTCGACTTGACTTGAATCAAGGACAGAAAAGCGCAGCCACAGCGTCATTAGCAGCCGAACCACCACAAATCAACAATGCCTTTCAGAAAAGGTGTTTGAAAGACAAGCGCAACAGTTCGGAGTCAGCCTGGGAGCCAGTAAGTGTCAAGTATGAGTGAGATGTTGCATAAAAAATGACAACTAGATAACTAGGTCATATATTGTGGAAATGATTGGTCAGGCGTCAGAAGGAGTTTGGTCGGTCTCATAGCTCAGTGAGATTAACTGATATTTGACTGTCACAGATTATGATGACTTTCAAGTCAACAATGGTTTAACTGGATCACATGTACACAGTGCAATTTAGAGAGACTCTTGCTTCTCTCTTAAAATGGCTCTATTTTTGTCATAGTTAGATAGATACATTATTGAGTTAACCTCCCAAGATTTAAACCACATGAGGACATTTTATCCAAATCTTACTGGTGGAGATGTATTTACTGGCTCAGCTATTCCCCTGTCAAACTGCCACTTTTTCTAACTTTGAAAGAACATTCTAATAATTGTAAACCCATGTTTCTATATGTTACCAAAGCCTTCCTCTCACCCCATATATATAATCACCACTCTTCATCCTTTTTCTTTTATTTTCAATTCAAATTAGCACAGCCCAAAAAAGATCTACATTTATTGATTTGAAACTTGCAAGACAATGCATTGTTTGGTGGGTTATTTGCTTGACATACCAAACAGACCACTCAACTTTTAAGGTTCGCTCATTAAACCTTCTTGAGTCCCACAATTCTCCTTAGGTACCCAAAAAGTGTAATTGTCACGTCAGGTAATGAGGAATGATAAATAGTTCTGCACACGATCAGTACACTGAGCTGGAGAGTAGTTCTGACAGTAGTTCTGACATTCGAGGTTTCAGAAAAATCTTACATTTTCTCCAAATGAAGGCGTAAACCTAGGAGAGTAAAGAAAATCCTACACGTTTTCTTTAATGAAGCCAGAATAAGTTTTGCTTGCAGCAAACGTTTGCATTTTGAAACGTGTCAGAATGTATGAAAAACGTTCATAAAGGAGGTCCTCCGACAACAGCTACAAAGCGTGTTATTTCACATGCAGTATTTGCTCCAGACATTTGAAGCACAAAACAACGTCAAAGATAGGACATGTTTTACCCACTGCACTTGAGTCCTTTTAGCTGAATGAACCAGTGGAGTAGTGAGCCGCGGACTTGAGCAGCGAAAGCGGGGGCTGCCACTGGCCCAATGGGCTGGGAAACTGGGTGCCACTAAAAGACTAATTACCTGTGTATAAGCCCCTTATGCATGCAGGTCTGCAGACTAGGCGGTCGTAAACCATACTTGTTAGGGAATTAAATGACAGAGAGGCGTGGGAGGTGGACTAGCATGTGCAGCAAATGAAACAGAAAGAGAAGTCAGGAAAGGACAGGGGACAATAGGGCATTTTACAGAGAAAAGGACGAATATAAAAAGTCAGTAAAAGAGAAAGTAAATAATTTGTACATTTGAGAGACAAAAAATGGGTAGAGGAAAGAACAGGAGGAAAAGCGAAGAAAACGTGAAAAGAATAAGGAAGATAAGATGAAAGTTTGTAAGGAAAGGTAACGGAAGGATGAGAGAATTAATGGATGTAATGGTGAATGGATGGATGGAAGATTGAAAGAAAGTATGTATATAAGAAAGGGTGAAAGGAGAAGGGATGGCTAGGTAGAATGGAGAAAGATAGATGGAAGGAGAATGAACATGTGAAAGCAAGAGGCTTACTTGCTTTCACGTGCTTGGTGGGGTTAGTGTTGTGGTTCAAGTGGGGGGTATTTTACTTTTCTGGCTCCTCCCTTGAACTGAAACATCTCAAAACATAAATCCTTGTTTTTCAACCACAGGGCGAAATCTTCAAACTGGCACCGTGACTGTGAAATCTATCAGTTGTGTATGCCTGATGTACTCAAGAAGCCTAAAAATGTGCTATTTTTGGTTGCTATAGTTTCACCCCACAAACATCTTTAGATCAATAACACAATGGTTTGGGTTGATGAAGAGTATGTCTAGAAACATATCCAGTCTCCCTACTAAAGTGTATTGCTAAACCAACATATACAATAAAAATAAATATGCGTTGCTCAACAATGACTAACCATGATAAAACCAACATAATCATATATCTATGCTGTTATCCTATATACATACACACATACGTTTTTTTACCGCAATTTGTAAGTTACTTACCAACATAAACTCCAAGTACTTCGGACACCTCCTTTGCCTATCATCAGAAACCCAACCATTTTAGTCTATTAATATCGGTTTTATCAGCCTGCGCAGGAAGGTGACCCATGAGAGGGCGCCGCATCAAATGCGAAAAAGGGGCCAAAAAGTAGCACCCTTACGTTGTTCATGAACTGTAAACGTCCTCTTCATAGACTCCTTCCGCTCCTAGATGGAAATAATCCCCAAGTGTCCCAACCCCGCAGACTCCCTGCTCAGCAGGATGGTGAGGGCCGGATTAGGATTTGCAGAGAAGGGAGGAGGTAAACCTCTTAAACTGATCGCCCGCCCACAGCATCAATGTCAACCCATGTCCTATCCATGACCTGAGCTGTAAGCACAGAAGGAGGCTGCCACTTTCACCTTCACTCCATTGTGATGCACACAGGTGGGTTGCAAAATGAGTCTTTGTTCTTAAATGTGTAATTTGGAGCTGGTCCTTGCTCCATGCTTTTGTCTTTCTGCTGTCTTAGTATTTCTTTTATCCAAATTGCACACATTTGTTTTGCATATTTTCAATAATAAAAACATAAGATAACCATAGAGTCATCACATCTGGCAAACTGAATCATCATGACATAAAACGGAACTTTTCAACTGTTCTTGAAATTAAAAACTGCAAACAGGGCGTGTCCCTCAGTTGTAGCTCCTCCTTGAGATCTGTTGAGCTTCTCTGAGGATTGCAGGGCCTGGCACTGAGCCTGCAGTGGTCACCAGGAGTTCTGTGTTGGTACACAGTAGCCCTTATGAGATTGTCCGCAGCAATGTTTTTGGAGGGCATTAAACGTGCCTTGGTGACGAACGGATGGGCGCAGACATGGCCGCCGCTTGGGACACAACCCGGGGCATAAACCCTTCTTCCCACTCCATCTCTGGACTCCAAGCGCCTTCTAAGACTTCCTATCTCTTAGGTAGTGGTGCAGCAGAGACCCAAGAGGACCGACCCGTTTTAACATTAATGCCCAGATTTACCACCATTTTGGGGGCAGTACATTTTTGGTGCAACCTTGACACAAAAAGCTAGTTGAGATTTACAAATTCACACAAGAGCCAATTTGCATCGCCCTGCGTGGCTTTGTAAAAAAAAGTAAAGCCATGCAGCTCCTTGTGCAGTGCTCCGTTACCCTGTGTTCGGTAGGCATTGCATGGGTGAAGTATGTGCATTTCCATGCATCCACCCATGTATTTTGATGCAAACCCCAGTCGCGGGTGGCTTTACTCGCAGGTGGGGGCGAGGGGGGCAAGAGACTTGCGTGGGGAGGGGGAGTTAATTTAATAAAAAAAGTAAATTTACCATCTCCTCCAGTCCTGCGTCGTGTTGCGTCTCCTCTCTCCTCTACATACAGGAAGGAGGCAGCCGCAGCGTTTAAATTGGCTGGGATGCCAACCCAACAGGCATCTATGGGAGGGCCATTTTCTCTATGTAGGCTGCATGCAGCCTACATAGAGAAAATGCAGAGTGTGCATGACTGGTTTGGTCGGCCCTGGGGCCGACCAAACAGTCAGAGCCCACAACAGTGGCCAAACCACTCCTCCCCTGCCTGGAGCAGGCCCGCCCACCAACCCGGCCCCAACCAAACCCTGCCTTCTGCTTTCTCGCAGTGCGAGATGTAGAAAGATAAAATGGTGTTTAAAATACCATTTCATGTTTCTGCTTCTTGCACTGCAAGAAAGCAGTGGGGAGATGCTCCTACGCCCATGGCAAACCCAGATTTACTATACGCGTACACCTGGCTTTGCACCCAAATGGTGCGCCTACCTGAGAGATGCGCAACGAGAAGAAATATCTTGATTTCTCCTCGTTATTCATCTTTCCATGTATACTGCATTTTGAAGCACACATGGAAAGAGGAACACGCCTCCCACGGATTGATTGTGTGCAGGAAGGAAACAATTCTGCCCATAACACAGGCAACATTGTAACATGGCACAATGGAAGAGAAGAGCTCCGTATCTTAGTAGATATGGTGCATTTCTGCTCTCTCCCTTTCATGCAATGCAGCGCCTCTAGCTGACTTTCTGCATTTTGTTGTGTGAAAGGTTAGTATGTGTAAATGTTTCATTTGTATAAAATAAGCACGGGGGCCTAAAGGGTTACATAGCAATGTACCATCAGAGCTACTGAGTGGAGAGGTTGCTGAGTACCAAGGCTGTATAGTTTTGGTGACATCTCATGCCTCTTTCTTCCCACAGTCTACACTTTTGGCCTGTTTTTCTCATTCTTGCAGGTTCCTCTTCATCCATTCTTTCCCTCTTTGTAATTTTTTCCTAACATTCTCTTCTTCCTCCAATTTCTCTCTTTCACTCTCTTGCTCTTGATCAAAATCTGATGACGAAAAATAAGTTCTAGTCCCAGAGAAGTGCCCAGAGAGGTGCCCACCACCTGCAACCACCTGCACAAATTAAGCACTGTAAGAGTGTGTGGTGGGATTTTCAGAGAAAATGCTAATAAATTCAGATGCATTAGCGCATTATGGAACACCCACTAAGGAAATCAAATCAAGTAATTGAATGTTTCACTTGAAGGAACAGCCTACAATAGCATAAGCAATATTCATCCTTTCCTCCCATGATACCAAACGATGATGTGAGAATGTTTATGTTGTATTACGTTTATTTGTAAAGAGCACATTCAGCCGGGAGGCAAGTCTGGCCCGACCTATGGCTGGTGACAGTGAGTATATTTGGCGAGCCATGTCTTCAGCTTCTTGTAGAATTTGGGAATTAATGGTGCATTTCTGTTGTTTAATGGCAGGTTTTTCCAGGCTGTAGGAGCAATGCAGGAAAAGACTCGACCCCCAGCTCTGGTTCTGCCTTCTTGTGGGATGTGTGCAAGTAGGAGTCCAGCAGAGTGAAAGTGCCTAGTGGGGTTGTCAATCGAGATTCGGTTGTTAAGTTAAGCTATGCCCATGTAATGTTGGGCTTTAAAGATGTGAGTGAGGACTTTGAACAGGTAACATTTGTGTATTGGAAGTCAGTGGAGTTTCCTGAGGTGTGATGTTATGCTTATGTGGTGTGGAAAATGGGGTGTGGTCCTGTCTGCCAGAGTTTGGGTTGTTTCCAGTTGTGTGGTGAGTTGCTTGCTTATACTTGAATGAAGGGTGTTCCCGTAGTACAGCTTGATAGTGTGGATGGCATTGGTGGTTGTTTTGTGGGTGGTGTGAGAAGGTAGCCTGGCATATGATGTCCACTATTCTAGTGGGCACCTTGCACCAGTCTAAACGATCCTAAATGTGAGAAGTTAGCCTGGCATATGATGTCCACTGTTCTAGTGGGCACCTTGCACCAGTCTAAACGATTCTTATTGATGGTGGTTGTAAAGTCAACCTTATAGACAAGCTATCCTACTGGTAGCATGAACCAGCAGTCTTAGGCTAAGACTTCAGAGAGCATGTGAAGCAAGCTGTTTTCCCAATTATAATCCCTTGAATACCAAATGAAAGGACACCACACAAGGTATATATCAAATATATATGTATTTATTGTAAGCACAACCCCTCTGCACTCTTTATAAGGTCAGAGATCGAAGTACATCACAAGTTACTCAATTAGCATACCATAAGTTGCACAAATACAGTTATGCCCTAGGGGCCTCACAAACCATATACTAAGTAAGTGGTCTAAGAACCACTACAGAAATAGTGAGTAGGCCTAGGGAATCACTAGGGCTACACTAAACAACCAAAGGTTAGGAAGTAGGAGACCCACGGGAGACGCGCGCAGTGTCTAAACACAGTTACGAGTTACCATTGACTTATAAAGGAGAACGAAGAAGTTACAAAGTTATTGTTTAAGGACACTTCCGGATGGACTACGGTAAAACCCCTTTAGATTAGGACACTTCGAGAGTCAAGACCCACAGGAGCACCCGAGTACTCGTGTTACCTCACCCAGGGAAGCCGGGTGCATTAGTGTCTTTTCGTGTCGGGTTTCATCGTCGTTTTCTATGGAGATATGCAAAGAGGTGCTGCAGGCGACCAGAGGAAAAGTGTCCAGGGGGATCCAAGGGTGGATCGGTGAAGTGAAGAATCTGAGAGCACAGGGGACAGAGTCTGGGTCACTAGCCAGTGACCAGGAAGTAACCAGGAAGTAACCAGGCGATGTCGCGATGATCTCAGGAGAATAGATGAAGCTTGTCTCTGCAGCCACGAGGAACAGGAGGTGTCGGTGACAACCAGGAGCTGGGTTCGAGCTATCCCACAAAGGGTCTAGTTGACTGCGGTGTTGGTATCCAGACTGGACCCAACAAGCCATGGCAAATGCAATCCATGCAGGAAGTGAAGATGGGATTCAGGTCAACACAGCAAGGTCTGAGGAGCTTCTCCTTTGCAGGAAAGCTTGAGCAAGCCGAGAGCAGCCAGGAAAGCAGTTTGGTTTCAAAGGTTTGTCTTCAGGGGGCTCCCTAGCCAGCAGGCTGGCAACCGGGAAAACGCACTGAGTTGAAATGCAAGAGCGGGCCCCACACAGCACTCGTAGAGTGTGGAGGGTTGAGCTTCAATGCAAATGGTGCTCGGGTCTGGGGCTTCTTGTACCCCAATGCACAACTGCGAGGGTACCTCGGTAGTTGAGCTGTTAGCAAAATGCAGGATGTCCAGGGTGTCCGGTCCCACGTCTCTCGTGTCCGCCATGGGTCTCAGCTTTGCTGTACATTTGGATCAGAGTCAGAGAAGTCTTGAAGTCCAGTTTCTGTGTCGCTGAGTCTTTGGATTCCGGCGGGAGCGTCAACAAAAAAGACTGGCAAGTTACTGGTGGTGCCTGTTTGCACAGGGTGGTCATTCCTTGACCACAAGGGAGATGTCTTCAGTCTTCTTGTCACAATAGAACGTCGAAGGTCCAAGAGTTCTGTATCAAAGTTTCGTTCCAGGATAATGTAAAATCCTGGGGACACAGCTCCTATCTTTATACTTATTTTAGGGTCTGGATTACCTGTTAGGTCCCTCCTATGGGTGGACCTGGGAAGGGGGTGGTTACACCCCTTTCCCTTTGTCCAGTTTCGTGCCAGAGTGGGGCTGGAGTGCCCCAGCAACTGGTTTGAACCGGGCTATGCATGGAGCACCTTGTGTGCCCCAGGCAGTGTCTCAAAAAGCATCTGCTGATGCAGCCCTCCCTGTCCCAATACACATCTGCCTGTCTGGGGAGGTGCTGGCACCTCCCTGGACAGGAAACCTACTGTCCAGGCCTCCCCTGCCAGAGTTTTGTCCAGCAGCAGGCGGTCAGACTTGTGTCTGTGGCAGCAGCATCTATTTTGTGATGCTGGGGCTCTGTTTAACTTTAACCGGGTAAAGCAGTAACCTACATGTCTTTTCCCTCTAGAAGGGTGGAATGCTACCCCCGCCGCCAGAATTGGCGGGAGGGGGGTAGTATTCCAAAGTGTTTGAAACCTTACACAACATGTTTTGATAAAGCCAAACCAAAGTTAGCATTAACCACGAGGATTATAATGCACTTAAGAGTATATGGTATACCTATATCATAGAACAGCTATAAGGAGATGGTTCCGAAAGCTGCAGAGGGGCTCAGCTCATGAGGGGCACACTCTCACATAAACCCAAGCACTCTGCCTGAAGGATTGTCGAGGCCTACCATAGGAGTGACTAATAGGTGCATATGTGTCTATATATATGGGTAGATATAGGTATACTATATCTAAGTAAGGTGTGATTACACCACCTTACCCAAGCTGAGTGATCAGCCTGTGGTGTCAGTTTGAATGGCCAGCCAGGGGTGGCATAATACATGCAGCAGCCCCTGGTAGGCCTTGGATGCACCTATGCCCTGGGTACCTATGGTACACTATACAAGGCTCACACGGGTGACCCAATACCCAATTAGGTATGTACCTAAAGTACATGGTATTAATTTAGAGAGAGAACAACTGGGCTGTGGGTCTGATTAGCAGGCCCACAGCCACACTAAAGTCGAAAACCAGAAAATCATATCAAAAAGTGGGGGTGACCATAGGAAGCAGACCCTACTCTCCTACAGGTGGTAGTGGGAGGCATTTGAATATTATGCTCTGCATTTTCACCGTGTGGAAGCAGGTGACTGTGTTGTCTTGGACAGTCATGCTCAAGGCAGGGGTGGTGGGAGAGAGGGTGAATCCGAGTTCAGTGGGCCACCAGGGGGAGTCGCACGGCTATTCGTTCTTTCCCAAATTCGCGACACTTGTCTTGTCAGTGTTCAGTTTGAGTCAGTTGGTCATCATCCAGTCAGCGATATCCATCACGCAGTTGGAGAACTTGGTCGAGGTGTTGGGGGTTTTGTCCAAGAGCAAGAGAATCAGTTGAGTGTTGTCTGCGTAGGATGGTTGATCCTATAGGTATTGATGACGCTTGTGATCAGTATGTGTTGAAGAGGTTTCAGCTGAGAGATGGTCCATGTGGTATTCAGCACATGAAGTTGTAGGTGTCTGAGCAGTAGGTGACTAGACTGACTGACTAGGTTTTTCTAGTCAAGAGGGAGCATATCCATTGCAGTTCAAGTTCAAGTTCAAGAATTTATATAGCGCACTACTCACCCAGAGGGTCTCAAGGCGCTTGAGGGAGGGAGGGTGTATTATTTATCGAAAAGCCAGGTTTTCAGCTGCTTTCTGAAGGAGGGGTGGTTCTGTGTAAGGCAGAGGTGAGTGGGGAGAGAATTCCAGGTTTTGGCCGCTGGGTAGGAGAAGGATCTTCCTCCCATGGTGGATCTGTGGATGCGTGGAATTGCGGCAAGGGCTTGATTGGATGATCGTAGTTGGCGGGTGGGAGTGTAGAAGGACAATCTTGTGTTGAGGCATTCAGGTCCTAGGTCGTAGAGGGCCTTGTGAGTGTGGGTGAGGAGACGGAACGTTATTCTCTTGTTGACGGGGAGCCAGTGGAGGTCTTTCAGGTGACCGTAAATGTGAGCTTGACGAGGGATGTCCAGTAGGAGTCTGGCTGAGGCGTTTTGGATGCGTTGTAGTTTTTTCTGTAGTTTGGCAGTGGTTCCGGCGTAAAGGGTATTTCCATAATCCAGTCGGCTGGTGACCAGTGCGTGGGTGATTGTTTTTCTTGTTTCGGTGGGGATCCAGTGGAAGATTTTTTTGAGCATGCGTAGGATGTTGAAGCATGAGGATGAGACGGCGTTGACTTGTTTGGTCATCGAGAGGGAGAAGTCCAGGATGAAGCCCAGGTTACGTGCGTGATCTGTAGGTATGGGTGCTTTACCCAGGGCCGGTGGCCACCATGAGTCGTCCCAGGATGAAGGGGATGATCCGTCCTGTTTCCCACAGAAACGGTCGCACCTGAGGCTGCTCCCCCCTCTGCCTGCCACCTGAACTGCTTTCTGCCTCTTCACCTCGCTCCCACATACGCCATTACCTGCTTCGAGGTCGCAAGTACCCAGTAGCGCTAGATTGCGGAATAGTTGAACATTGTATAATCGTAGCGCTCTGTTTGCCTAACTACGCTGAAATTATATTTTAAAGATTGCTGCGCTGCCTGTCTAACTAATTGCTGCCTGATTGTACCGATGCCACTGCCATCAGCATCGCGTTATTCATCTTTGTGCCCCAATCCGGTTTCGATTTTGGCTGAGGCCATTTTGATCTTGTTGTTGTTGTTTTCTGTGCCTCCCTGCCCGGATCTCCGCCCCGCTCCCGCCTCCCAGCTGACCATCCCTCGCCCCTCCCCCTCCTCTATCCGCATACGACAAATGCATTTTCGTGCAGCGGTAACGCGAAGCGGTCGCGCCCCATGCGTGCCGAAGGTGCGCCAAAGGTAAGCCCGTCTACGCCCGTCCGCGCCCGCACCGTGCCCAGCGCCAGACCCCCTGGTCCTCGCAAAACCCACTCCACCCGCATTTTGTATGACGCCGCTACCCTCCTTGCCCTTAACCCTGGACGCACACCAAAATGCTGCGAAGCCGCCCCAGCACACACACATGGAGCCTTCGCCTGCCAATCCTGTAAATTTGCCTACATCAGGACCCACACCAAATCCACAACCTCCAAACACAGCTCCCACTCTTACCACCTGAAATGCATCCTGCTGAATACCCGCTCGGTCCACAGACACACCACTGAACTCTGGGACCTACTTGACACTGCATCGCCGGATGTCGCATATCTTACAGAAACCTGGATGAACGCATCATCAGCCCCCGACATCGCCATTGCCATCCCGGACGCTTACAAGATCATCCGAAAAGACCGCACCAACCAAACAGGAGGAGGAATCGCCATCGTCCATAAGAACACCATCCGAATCTCGACCAGCTCCGACGATAACCTCGCGACCGCCAAACACCTTCACTTCCAGATCCACACCGACCCCAGGACCACACTTAGAGGCACCCTCATCTACAGACCACCAGGAACCCGCACACAATTCAACGAAGACATCACTGACTTCATCAGCCCACATGCCCTCACCTCTGAGAACTACATTCTTCTGGGAGACTTCAACTTCCACCTGGAAAAGAAAAACAACAGCAACACCACCACCCTTCTGGACAACCTGGCCAATCATGGACTCAAACAACTTGTTGACACCCCCACCCACCTTGCCGGACACACGCTCGACCTTATCTTCTCCTCCAGCAAACACATCTCCTTCGATCACACCACAGCTCTCCATTGGACAGACCACAGCTGCGTTCACTTCAGCTACAAAACGACCACGACCCACAACCACCCACAACCTATTCCACGAAGAAACTGGAACAAAGTCACCACCGACCAACTCTTCACATCGCTTAACCAAAACCCTCCTGCCATATCATCGAACCCAAACCATGCTGCCTCCAAACTCACACAATGGATAACTCACAGCGCTGATGCTGGTCCTTGGATTCCAATCACGTGTAGAGGCCAGGTGAGGTTATGGTAGGACACTGTGTCGAAGGCCGTGGAGGGGTCCAGCAGAATGAGGGCTGCTCAGTCTCCCCTGTCCAGAAGTTATCTATCTATGAGGATCGTTTCTGTGCTGTGGTTTGGTCTGAAGCCAGATTGTGTGGTGTTGAGAGATTGTTGTGCATTAAGATGGTGGTTAGGCACTTGCTGAACAGCTCTCAGGACTTTGGCTGGGTACCGTAGCAGAATGATGGGTCAGTAGCTATCAAGTGTCATTGGGTCCACAGATGGCTTTTTAAGCAGATGGCTTCTTAAGCAGGGTGAGTATGGTGGTGTGTTTTCAGGCATCTGGTAAGATGGCTGTTGAGATAGAGGCATTCAAGATCAAGGTGAGAGCTAAGCTGATGGGTTGTTGTTCTTTGCACAGACTTGGTGGGGGCAATGGTCCAATGGGGCCACAGAGAGAATGGACTGCATGGTGGAGGCGCCTTCATCCATGCAGATAGCGGGGCATGTGGTTTCCATGGATAAGATGTGGAGTCTCGCTAGGATGACTGCCAGTTCAGTTTGGGGGTCAAAGTTGCTCTAAATGCTGGTTATCTTGCTGCAAGAGAGCTGGGAGAGCCTGTTGGAAAGACCCTATGAGGGGGGTGACACAACTGGAGGTGGCTGCTGGGTAGGTGAAATCTTTCATGATAACTGTAGGAAAGTAGGATCTGCTTCTTATGGTTACCCCCTCTTTTTTCTTGAAGTTACACTGTTTGACTAGTCTGACTGAGATGCTGCTAATCAGGACCCCAATCTATCTGTATGCCATGTACTTAGGTATACTCCAGATTGGATACTGGGGTACCTATGTCAGTTCCTAGTGTATGGTACACATGTACCCAGGGCCTAGGTACCCCAGAGGCCTACCCTGGGCTGAAGCATATATTATGCCACCAATGGAGGTCATGCAAAATGGAACCTCAGGCCTGCCATTGCAGCCTGTGTAAGGTGGTGCATGCACCACTTCCTTTAGATATAGGTTTACTATATAAAAAGGTCACTACACTTAAAACCTATCAGTCATCCCTCTAGTAGGCCTTGACAATCCTGAAGGCAGGGTTCTGGGTTTTACATGAGAGGGTGCCCCTGCATGAGCAGGCACCCATGCAGCCTTCAGAGACAATTCTCCTTTGTTTTCGGTGACGTAGCCAGACATATAGGTAGAGGGACATGATATGCTCCTCTACATGCTATCTCGGAAACGGCTGCAACAAAACACGTCAAACACCTTGAACTCATACCTCCACACAGGTAACCAGTGTGGGAGGTAAGATTCCACCCTTCTGAAGTGAGCTTTGTGGGTTCCCTGGTCTTACCAGTACCAGCCTTCTTGACTGGGGCATCACAAAATGGTTGCTGCCAACCAGAGACACATTTCTGCCCTCCTGCTGCAGAGCCAAGCTCAAGCAGCGGAAGGCAGCACAATAGGCATCCTGTCACAGAGAAGGGGGACCACCTCCCAGACAGGATTTAGGGGTCGATTAGGATCGCGGACGGACTTGACTCCGTCCGCGACCCCAGAGCAGGAGGGAACCTCCGCATGGCATGCGGTGTTCCCTCCTGTGCAATCAGGATGTGACCGCCACCCTGGCGGTCACATCCTCCATTTTTAACATTGCCGCGAGTGCCGCTTCAAGCTGCACCCGCGGCAATGTTAAAAATGCACGCTTTGCATTTGCATGCAGAAAGAGGCAGGCACCGCGCGGTGCCTGCTGCACCCCCCACCCCCCCTTCACCTAGGGGGCCCGCAACGGGCCCCCACAGTGAAGTTCCGTATGCTTTTCCGCGGCGGAAAACCAGACGCGGAAAAGCATACTTTACTGGCCATCCTAATATGGTGACGGTGTCTGGAAGACACCGTCACCATATTAGAGCTTTTCCGCCGCGGTTGCAATCCGACCGCGGCGGAAAAGCTGCGGACGGAAACCAGGACCCACCAGCCATCCTAATCTGGCGGTGGGTCTTTGGTCAGTCCGCTGCGGATTTTCCGCATCCTCGGGGCCGGCGGTGGCTTCCGCCGGCCCCGAGGATGCGGAAAATCCGCAATCATAATGACCCCCTAAGTGTTTTGGGGATGGGTGGGTGCACTTCCAAAGTGCCTGAAAGCCTGCATCTGGATCACACTTGATGTCCCGTGCATAATCCAGTTCAAACCAGTCCTGGGAGCCGTTGGCTCCCAATCTGGCATGAAACTGTACAAAGGACATAAGAGTAACCTCCCCACTGTCCTGACTGTTGGACTTGGCCCTTCTGGCAGGTTCACCCCTGAACTTTTTGCCTTTTTAATGTTACATTAGTATAATAATTTCTGGTCTTTGCGCACTTTAGCACTGTGGCGCAGTGTAAAGTGCGTGCGCTCTCTGAGTGCGTGTGTGAGAGTGGCCTGCCCCCCCATAGGAATGCATTGGGAATATATGTGTCCATGGTAATTCCTGATGCGTGGGGAGTGCAAGGTTGAGTTTGGTATGTGCGAACTCGTGAGGTTGAATGCTGCGCGATGATGTGTGCGGCGTTAATGTGTCTAGTGTGGAAGTGCCACTTCTAGAAGTTGGCATGTCTGTGTAATAAAGGTGAAATGACTGTCTGACTTGTGATTGGCTGGAGCGGGCTGGTGTGCCTGGCTGCAAGAGTCAGGATGGGTCTGCCCCGGTGGTGAGTGGAGAGATCTGCATATTGATGGCAGGGAGGAGTGCACCTGGGACCTGAATAGGGCTGGGTTTTCCCTCCACAATGCTGGCTCCGCCCCCTGTGGTGCGTCTGATGTCCCTAGCCTGTCCTGTGAATGGGGAGAGGGGCTGAGCACAACAGAGTACTCCAGAACCAGCTGCGTCTGGTTTTCCCCCAATCTGCACCCTAGAGACAAAGGGATTTGGTGTATAAAAAGAGGCTGTGACCTTATGTTAAATGTTCTTGATTTTGACTGGAATCTACCAGGGGCATGCTGCTGCTGGGGCCCAGGGGAAGGCTTGCCTCCCTGGGCCCTGCCCAACCCCTGGTTGCCCTGGAGGACTTCTTTTGGACCCTCCTGCCCTCTCACCTATGAGGACCTTGTTGCTGGAACCCTTTTTGGCTTCCCCTTTCTTTCCAGCACCTCTGACAGCCTGGAAGCGCTGTATCTTATTTTTAAAATGTAGACTGGCAGCGCTGAGCTGCCCGTCGCCCTGAGGGAATCCCCAGTGTAGGGATTCCCCCGAATTGCGGGTGCCCACCCCGCTTATTTCGAGATTTAACAGCAGGTGCCCACCCTCTGTTATTCCCTCGTTTTATGTTCATTTAACGGGTGCCCACCCCGTTTCTACTTTTATTTTGGATTTCGAGGGTGCCCACCCCTCGTTATTGCCCCCGAGAAGTCACTGCTGCGGCCCTCGCGCCGCAAACAGGAATTCAGGCACCGTAGTGCCTGACTATGGGCAGGACTTCCGGTTTTCGAAGGAAGTCCCCGCCGGCGCGCTGGGATTGGCCGGCGCCCGGCTGGAAGAGGAGACTGCTGCCCCGGAGCCACGAAGGCTCCACACACTAAGTCCCGGTCCCGAGATGGGGGACTGGGTGAAGACCGGGTGAAGCGGGCCGGGCGCCTTGTGAAGGCGGAGCTCTCATGTGGTGAGAGAGCCCTGCAAAGCGCTACCGCCGCACCGGAGAGAGGAGATCCCCGCTGCAGCAGCCTGGTGAGTGCAAAGGGCTGGGGGGCTCCGAGAGTGCAGAAAGAAGGCCAGATCTTCCCCATGCTGGGCGCACAATTATTTTAGGACCCTGAGGGCTCCACCCAGGCATATTTGTGTTTCAAGTCCCCTGACTGGGACTCCAACGATTCCGGGCATTTCTGTTCAGAGCCCCATGGCTCCTACGTTAGTGGCAGCAATTTAGTCCAGATCCTCCGAGGAGCCAAAGGGGCATTTTTGAATCTAGAGACAACGAGGCTCCACCAACGAAGGGGGCATTTCGGGAGGTAGAGCGGCCCGGCTGGTAGCGGGCTACTCCCCCCAGTTGGCATGATTTGTTTAGAGCCTAGAGGGCTCCCCCAAAATGGACCTGTTTCTGTTAGAGCCTGGAGGGCTCCCAAAATGCACTTCATGTGTCCAGAGCCTAGATGGCTCCAGCCTGTGCCGCAGTATTGTTCCAGAGCCTAGATGGCTCCCCCATTTGGCGCAGTCTTTGTTACTAAGGGCCAGTGAGAGCTCCTGTCACAGTTTTGAGTTCCCAGCTGCCCAGCAAGTAGTGGGCAGCTGCACCGTTTAGGTCTTTCTTTCGAGGGACAGGTCTCTAGACTCAGGAATGAGTCGCACTCCTTCATCCCTACCTTCGCCTTCCACAGCTGGGAAGCACTTAGTGCCAGCTGCAGCGTTTAGGCCCTGTTCTTGTCCTCAGCTGCCCAGCAAGTAGTGGGCAGCTGCTACGTTTAGGTTTTGGCGCAGTGGCGCAAACCTGGATCCTAATGTGATTTATGTGCTGTTATGATTCATGTGCTATTGCTTTTGGGGTGTTAGGAAATGTACTGTGTGTAGTATGTTTTGCTCCCCCTGTGTTCTGATACCTCTAGACATATGTTTATGCTTAGGAGGTTGTTTTATCTAGTATGGGTTATATTAGTGAGTTCATGGCTCCCTGTGTGATATATGCCTAAAGTGGTTAGGATTGCGTAGGAGGTACTTACCTTTTACCAGTGGTTACTGGTTGTGTGCTACATTTGCTATTTGGTGCTACAAATATTATATGTTCTAAAAGTGCTAGTTCTAAAAGTGCTCATTCCTGACAGTGATCCACGTGGCCCTGTCCTGTGTATATAATCCCCTGTAAATTCTGCCCGTGCCAGTTGGCACAGTGTAAATTGTGTGTTTCTTATCCAATGTGTTTGATATAATACAAAGGCTATTTTTATATATAACCTTGTGTGGAGTTTCTTTTGTGGTGGGCCGTGGGTGTTGTTGCTGGGTGCGTGCGCAAAGGCTTTACACATTGCCTCTGAGATAAGCCTGACTGCTCGTGCCAAGCTACCAAGGGGGTGAGCAGGGGTTATCTTTGGCGGGTGACTTCCTTGTCCTGACGTAGAATGGTGGTTTCTGCCTGGCTTTGGCGCAAGCCTCAGCCAACCGGAAATCGCCATTTCTAACACTGACCCTCCCCTAGGAGGGTCCCCTGAATCTGTCCAACCCTCTCCCATGGGTATAAAAGGTCTTACCTGGCTGTAGGACCCTAGATTCGAAGTGGTCAAGGTTTTGAACTAGAAACCACTGACCTTCGACGTCTTGATACTCTGGACTTCGCTGGACTTCGATTAGGCCCAACTTCATCTCCCTCTCCGTCCAAAGCATTGTATGTGCCCTTGCACCATAAAGGCTCCATGTTGGACTTGTGGAGCATCAAGGACAACTGAAGTTCAGTAAATCAATCAATCACGGGGTTTATAGGGTGGACTACTCACCCGTGAGGATTTCAAGGTGCTGGGGGCGGGTGTGGGGGGGAGCAGCTCCGGATCAGTCAAAGAGCCATGTCTGGAGACTCTTCCTGAAGGTGTGCAGGGTTGGGGAGCATCTGATGCGGACTGGGAGCTCATTCCAGGTCTTTGCTGCGATGTAGGAGAAGGCTCTTCTACCTGCTCTGGTTCTGCAGATGCGAGGGGTCTCTGCCAGGGCGAGGTCCGCAGAGCGGAGGTTTGTTTTGGGTACATGGAAGGAGACCCTCTCATTGTGGTTCTTGGGTCCGATGTTGTGGAAGGATTTGTAGGCTTTGGTGAGAGGCTTGAAGATTACTTTCTTCTCAACAGGGAGCCAGTGGAGGTCTCGTAGGTGCTGGGTCATGTGTTCGTGTTGTGGGGTTCCGAGGATGAGCCTGGCTGCGGTGTTCTGGATGGTTTGGAGCATGTGTAGCAGGGTTCTGGTGATTCCAGCGTAGAGGGCGTTACTGTAGTGTAATATGCTGGTTATGAGTGCGTGGGTGACGGTCTTTCTGCATTCGAGGGGATCCAGTTGAAGGTCTTGCAGAGGATACAGAGGGAGTTGAAGCAGGTGGAGGTGACGGCGTTGACCTGGCGGATCATGGTGAGGGAGGAGTCTAGGATGATGCCGAGGTTTTGGGCATGGTCCAATGGAGTAGGTGGGCACCAGGTGTTGTCCCAGGCGGTGGAGGAGGAGAACGAGGACCTCTGTCTTCTCCAAGTTGAGTTTCAGTCAGCTGTTTTTCATGCAGTCTGTGACACCCTTCATTCCTTCCTGGAAGCAGAGTCTGGTGTTTTCGTGGTTGTTCAAGAGAGAGAGGATGAGCTGGGTGTCGTCTGCGTAGGATACTATGCTGAGCCCATGCTGCCTGACGATGGCAGCGAGGGGGGCCATGTAGATGTTGAAGAGTGTGGGGCTGAGCGAGGATCCTTGGTGTACCCCACATTTAATCTCAGTGGGTTAGGAGAGGAAATGTGGGTGTCTGATCCTTTGGGTTCTGCTGGAGAGAAAGGAGCGGATCCAGTTGAGGGTGGTTAGAGTGGTGGTGAGAATGCGGTGTGAGACGGTGTAGAAGGCTGCAGAGAAGTCTAGTAGGATGAGGGCCACAGTGTGGCCCTGGTCAAGTAGCATGCGGATGTCATTGGTGGCGGCGAGGAGGGTGGTCTCGGTGCTGTGTTTGCTTCAAAATCCAGACTGGGAGGATTCGAGGATGGCGTTCTCTTTGATGAAGGTGGTCAGCTGGGCATTCACAAATCTCTCTGTGACTTTGGCTGCGAAGGAAAGGAGAGAGATGGGCTGGTAGTTTTTCAGGTCCGTCGAGTCGGTCGAGGGCTTCTTGTCGAGGGGCTTGACCTTGCACACTTCTAGTCATCGGGGAAGATGCTGGATTCTAAGGAGACCTTAATGGTCCGGCCTAGTTCTGGTGCTATGGCGGCAGCGGCTCTGTGGTAGATATGCGGCGGGCAGGGGTCCGTGGGGGCTCCTGAGTTGGTGCTTTTCATGGTTATGCCGGTGTCCTCGGTGGTAGCAGGTTTCCAGGTGGTGATGGTAGGCAGGTTGCTGGTGATGGAGAGGGGGCAGTGTCTGGAGTCTGTTCGTTGAAGGTCTTGATTTTCAGGTGGAAGTAGGAGCTGAGCTTGTTGCAGAGGTCCTGGGAAGGTGTGTCATCCGTGGCTTCACTAGGGGGTTTAGTGAACTGCTGTATGATGTTGAAGAGTTCCTTTGGGTTGCTGGCATTGGTGTGGATTTTATTCTTGATGAAGTTCTGCTTGTTGACTCTTATGCACTGGTGGTATTCAGTCATGGCATTCCTGTAGGTGTTCTGGTCTTCTGTGGTTTTCCTTTTCCTCCACAGTTTCTCGAGGCGCCAGCAGGAGCGCCTGGCTTCTTGGAGGTTGGTGGTGAACCTGGTAGCTTTCCTGGGGTGTTGTCTGACGGGGTGGCGGAGGGGTGCAAGCTTGTCTGCGCAGCTGGAGATCTGGTGGTGTAGCTCTTTTGCTACGGAGTTGGCATTGGTCATGGCAGAGGGGGGGTCGTGAAGGTGGTGAGGTGTTCCTCAGTGATCTTACTCCAGTTTTTTTGTGGAGGATGCGGCGGGTTTGCGTGCGGTGGTGGTGTTGGCAGTGAAGTGTACGCAGTGGTGGTCTGTCCCGAGGAGCTGCATGGCATGGCTGAAGTGGATGTTTGTTCCTTCTGCGAAGTTGGGGCCGAGGGTGTGTCCGGCTTTTTGGGTGGGGGTGGTGACGAGTTGCTTCTGTCCGAGGTTGTCGAGGTTGTCGAGGAGGGTGATGGAGTCGGGGTCGCTGCGGTTGTAGAGGTGGAAGTTCAGGTCTCCGATGAGGATGTAGTCCGTGCAGGCAATGGCGTAGGGTGTGAGTAGATCGGCAATAGTGGTGGAGGAAGAGGTGTGAGGCCCGGGATGTCTGTAGGTGACGGTCCCGCGGAGAATGGTGCTAAGGGCTGGTCTGGATCTGGAAGTGGAGGTGGTCTGTGTTGGAGAGGGGGTCTCTAGTGCTTGAGGTGGAGAGTTGGAGGGAGCTCCTGTGTGCGATGACGAGTCCTCCTCCTGGGCAGTGGGGAAGGTCCTTTCTTTGGAATTTTGCATCTGTCTAGGATGGTGGTGGCGATGTCGGGGGCGGAGGTGGCGTTGGTTCAAGGTTCCGTGAAGAAATCGACGTCTGGCGAGTGTCAAGCAGGTCCCAGATCTCTATGGCATGTCTGTGTAGTGAGCACATGTTGAGGAGGACGCACGTCAGGGTTTTGGTGGTGCGGGCATCCTGAATGGGTTCAGCGGTCATGGGGGGGCTGTTGATGGTGAAGGATAGTCAGCAGTGTCGGCAGGAGAACTGGCCATGGGTGACGTTCGGCGTTGAACTCTGGCAGTTGTTGTTTCTTCCGGGGTTGAGTGTGAGGAGGCAGCGGAGCTGTAGTGGTGGAAGGCCAAAGATCCACGGTTCCTGGCGCTGGCTGTGGTCGGGTCGCAGGCGGGCGCAGACGGGGTACCTTAGGCGCGCATTTGGCACACCAGCAGCGCGATCGCACTGCGGCCGCCATTAAGTAGGGGAGGGAACAAGGACGAGCAGCTGGGAGGTGGGAAACGGGTGAGGACAAGGGTAAGGGGCCGCAGGGGCAGCAGTGGCGGGAAGGGGGAAGCGAGGAAAAGCGGAGCGGGCACACAATCACAATAAACAAATGCTAAAACTATAGCTAAGATAATACTATCAAACCTGTACCAAGAAATACAGGTACAGCTGACCCACTAAGGCGATGGAATCAGGCAGAGTTAGGAACGGGGCACACATGAAGGAACCTGCAGACAGTTGCCCTGACCATCTTACAGGAGGAGGCTGGAGGCTCAGCGGCAGAGTAGGTGGAGTGGAGTGCTAGGGAGAGAGTAGGCCTGAGACCGAGGGTCGGAGGTCTTACTCGCGCTCCCTCTCAGCGGCCGCCATTAAGTAAGGAAGGGGGCAAGGAAGAGCAGCTGGGAGGTGGGAAACAGGCGAGGACAATGGGAAGGGGATGCAGGGGCAGCAGTGGCGGGAAGGGGGAAGTGGGTAAAAGCTGAGTCGGCACACAATCAGAATGAACAGACGCTAAACTATAACTAAGACAATACTAACAAAACAGTACCAAGAAATACAGGTACAGCTGACCCACTAAGGCGATGGAATCAGGCAGAGGCAGTAACGGGGCACACACATAGGAACCTGCAGACAGCAGCCTTGAACACCTCACAGGAGTAGGCTGGATGCTCAGTGGCTGAGTAGGTGGAGCGGAGCTGTTGTGGAGAGAGTTACCCTGAGACCGAGGGTCGGAGGTCTTACTCGCGCTCCCCTGCAGCGACAGCCTTTAAGTAGGGCAGGGGGAGGGATGAGCAGCTGGAGCTAGGAGGCGAAAAACAGGTGACTAGGGGCCTCAGGGGCAGCAGTGGTGGGAAGGGGGAAGCGGGGTAAAGCGGAGCGGGCACACAATCAGAATAAACAGATGATAAAACTCTAACTAAGACAATACTAACCAAACAGTACCAAGAAATACAGGCACAGCTGACCCACTAAAATGATGGAATCAGGCAGAGGCAGGGCTAAGGTGATGGAATCAGGCAGAGGCAGAAGTTATCTCCCTTGGCGTGAAGGAGTCACTCCACGGCATTCACAGGCACCATAACGCAACTGACCCTCCTGCTAACCCAGAGCTCCTGCAGACTCTAAAGTCACCAGCAACCCAGGAGGTAGATTCCTAAGTTCCTTGAGGTTGAGCTGCCCTCTCATCAAGTCTGAGTCCAGCATCCCTCGTGGGGACTGCATAACCCAAACCCCTGTGTACTGCATACTTTTGCAAGTGCATATGCTTGTTGGGGTTTCCCAAACAAGTGCATTGGGCTACGAATAGCCCCAACCTCTGCGCATATTTCACACATAGGTCTTTGGCCGCCTTGCACTCTGTGCCCTGCCCGCTGTTATGTTGTGAAACTGCTAGAGGTCCTCTCGTGACTCCTGTGCCTCCGGCCTGTGGGTCCATTTGAGGGACAGCACTGCTTTTCTTGGGCTCCCCTGGTTGCTCCAACCCTGCCCTGACTCCCCTACCTGAGTTGAGTCTCCTGGTCCTTGCTGGGCCAGACCGTAATCTTCCTTGACATTCTGCGCGGCTTGCCGCTGCCAAGGCTTGTTGGTGTTCCCGCCGGACGCCGACCCCTAACACTCGACATCCTTTGTGGGACAGCTAGCTCCCAGTTGCCATTGACATCTCCCGGTCCCTGCAGCTGTAGAGTCAAGGTCTCCATCATCACACTTGAAGCACACGACATCAGTGGTCAATACTGAGTGACCCAGACTCTGTCCCGTCTGCTTTCAGGTTCCTCCATCAAGAATCCACCTGTGGGTTCTACCGGACACAGTTCTCCTTTCCAGCAGTCGCATTTCTTTGAAGACTCCCATTGAGATCAACAACGGTTTCTGACGCCACTTCATCCCTATGTACCCGACTTCCCTGGGATAGGTAACTCTGGTACTTCAGTATCCACAGGTGGGGTGGCTCTCCAACCTTCTGGGTTCCCAAGGGTTTCTTCGAAATCCACTGGGAAGGGTGCTTAAACTTTAAAGCTGCAACCGGGACTCTCCCATTGAATTGTACGTATCACATGGTCGTGTTTTCGCACTGCACCCATCCTCTATGGGGTCCAACCTTACTCACCATTGGTGGTTCCTTAGGGTCCCAGCGATTCTACACCCTCTAGATACTGTCTGGACTCGAGTTGTCGTTCTTATACCCCCTGGAGCCCACTGTGTATTAGTGCTACTTAAGATTGTTTCTGTGCTACAGTATTGGGTGATTTGTGTTTATCTGCGTGTAGCAGATACTGTGAGGTATTTAAAGGTGTGTTATAATAATAAATACATCTTTTTATAACTACTGTGTGGTTCTCCTTTCATTTAACCAATACAATAAGGTTGCATTCTGGTAAAACAAGCTGCTTAACATTCCTTCAAGAGTAAACCTGAAGGCTGCTTTCCACAGCTACCACTGGATAGCTTTCTAATGTTATCTTTCACCTCTTAAATCACCGTAAGAGTTGTTTGGACTGGTGTAATGTGCCCACTTTAATTAGTGGACATCATATACCAGGCCAACTTCTCACAATAACAATCATCTCTAAGCAAATGATAGTGCAGACATCAATGTGGTCTGCGAGTGCAGAGCATTTGGAGGCTAGATCTGATGCTGGTAGTGGCTGAAAGCGGATTGGAAGATGATCCTGTTCGCATTGCCCTGGCTTGTTTTCCAGCTGGGTTTCATTTGTTTATAGGGGTGCTGCATTATCCTAAGCCCCTCCATGTACCAGCTGGCTTGGGGCCTGATCTAGGGGCATTGTTGAGTTTGAGTGGAGCTACGATGTTGGGGTAGGTGATGATCCAGTTGTTGAAGTTTGACATGGAGTCTAGGAGGCTGCTGCTGTGCTCTGGAAGGTGTTCCATGAGTCCGGCTGTTTAGTCATCTGGGATTTTGTTCTAGTCTTGACTTGCTGGATTGGTGGTGGTTGATCTGTGTTGGTGTGGGTTGAGGTTGGTGAAGTTGATGAGGGTGTGGCTGGTCCAGATGATCGGCATGGATTTGTTGACCATAATATAGCTGAAGGTGGTGAAGACTGGTTTCAGGAGATATCTGGCAGAGGGTGCAGTTATTTTATGGGCTGGATGAGGCCAAGGTTTTCCAGATTGTCGAGTAGTGCGGTCGTGTTGGGGTTGGTGCAGTCTTCCAGGCATCTCCGAGGAGGGTGAAGGTGCTAGGGATGAGGCGGTAGGACAAAGTCAGCAATAGTGTAGTAAAGTTGGTCCATTGTCCCGGAGGCCAGTAAATGAGGGTGTTTGCTCTGAGTGAAATTGGCTGTGAAGTGGAGTTTGAAGGATAGGTGTTCGATGTTACTTCGAATTTGGTCCAAGAAGGTGTTGCAGCTGCTGGAGGTGTGGAGTTTTTTTCACTTAAAATCTCGGTTTCCATTCAACAGGGCTGACCCCCGCTGCTCTCACTACAGGCGATGGATCTTTGCAGTTATTTTTCAGAAGATCAGGAGCTGCACATCACATTAATTATAATCACAATAACTAATCTATTTCCAGTCAATAATGAGAGTTTGGTATGAGTTAAAGAGTTTTACTAATCCAGTCTCAGTAAATCATCTTTATTAAGGTCACAAGTTAATGTAATCAATCTTAATGCTTAATTATGAGTTTGGCGGTCCATTGGACCGCCAAACCTGTGGTGTCAGTGCGATCACGCCGCTCCGGTGGTCTGACCGCCGTATTTCGAGTTTGGTGGTCGAACAGCCACAGGACCGCTCCCAACTACTGGGGATTATGGATCCCACTGCTGTGGCGCGGCAGTCAGAGGCTGCAATATGCTGGAGGTGCAGCTGTAGCACCACCAAGCATATTACAAGTTTCCTCACTGCCACATTTTTCATGGCAGTGAGCCTGCCATGAAAAGTGTGGAGAAAGGAAACTAAAGGGGCCCTATAGGGCTCCCTGTAGCCTCAGGGCCTTGGGTGCATGCAAAGGGGCCCTCCCTGTTAGTATACACCCCCTTGTCCTGCACAGCATGGACTGCACAGTCCATGCCATGCAGGAATGTGCTTTGCTATTTCCATTGCAGTGCCTTTCAGATATGAGCCTTTGAAAGTTACTGCCATGGAACTGCCACCTTAAGACCGCCAGCCAGGATTTAACGTGTAATCTAGCGGGCAGTATGCAGACGAGTTTGGTGGTGTGGAAGTGGGGCACTGGCGTGCTGGCCTGCTGACACATCACCAAACTTGTAAGCAGGCTGTTAGTCATTAGAATGTCATTAGAAATCAATAATTAATAACTAATCAATAAATTGCAATACAAATGTATTAAGTGTGTTTCAGAAAGGAAAGAATCCCTATTCTAGGAAAGGGAAGGAACGGTGTCACTCAGAACCCATACAGAGTTCTAGTTCGAGAGAGTGAGAATAAAAGCATGAAGCATTAGCATAAAAAATCAACTCAATAAATCATGAATCGATCAAAGCAGAACTTCTCATAAAGAGCGGTTCAAGAAACTCAATAGAGACTCAAATCAGCATAGCCTAGGGATAGCTGTGGATGAAATAAAAAGAAGGGGTCTGGAAAAGTCTGAACATATCTAGGAACATACACTACTATCGAACACACAGTCTGAAGCTTTTGTAACTAGTTTCTTCTTCCGTCTCTAGTCAGCCAATGAGCTTTTGATGCTTTCATGGGAACAGGATCACTCTTTGTCTTCTCACCAAGAATACAATAGTCCACAGAGAGCAATTCGAGTGAAACATTTCTAATCAATTACAATGTTAATTTTCTTAGACTTTCAAATCATTCATTCCCTTTAGAAAGGCTGCATCTACATGTGTGAATTTCTTAATTACTTCTCTACATGACAAATCTCTAATCATTAGTTAACAGTGATCTTTGTGTGAGTAGAAAAATTTTACAGAGTTATGTGAAAACATTTATGCAACTATTGTTCATGATGAAAAACATGTCCATGAAAAGGTTGCAAAATTAAGATTTTATGCGCATTAAGCATTTTCTAGTCATAACAGCTTGTAAGGCAATGTTCTCAGCCATTTCAGCCCTAGTATGAGTAAATATGGTTGCCTACTACAATTTTTGCATTTGAACACATTGTATTCTTCATTAAAGTCTATATGTTCATTCCGTATTATTTTCTCGTCATTATTAAAATGCTCCCTCACAGCTGATGGAGTCCATGTAGATGACGGCGATTCCGCCACCAGGCTTGACTAGTCGGTCCTGTCTGTAGATCCTGTAACCGGGAAGGATGACTGTGGTGATGTCGGGGCAGGTGCATGGTTAATCCAGGTCTCTGTGAGGAACAACAGGTCAGATGCCTAGTCGTCTAGGAGGCTGTGGTGTGAGTGGGTGTTGAGGAGTTTGAAATAGAGTTTAGAGTGGTGTGCGGTCCATGGCTGGTGAGTGTGGCAGTGAACGCGACAGGTGGTGAGTGCTGTTGGTGTAGGAGTTGTGAGCAGTGGGCATGAGAGATTGCAGGAAAGCTTGCAGGTGCAGCAGGAGAATACTTCTTTGTTGTAGTGATGTGCTGTGTGGTAGCAGCGAGGTGAGCGGTTACCAGGAATGAGGGTGTGCAGGGTCATGGCAGAGTAGTGGTGGGGGAAGGACCGTGGTCCTCATTTAAAGGCCGATTAGGATGGCGGACGGATTGCCACCTCCATGCAGGTGGTGGCGATCCGTCAGCCATCCTTGCCCGTCCGCCACCTATTTCCCCCGCTGTTGGAAAAGGGGTAGCCTGGCCTAGGGCAAGACTAACATATAAGAGGCACAGTGTAAAGGTTGCAGACCACCCAACAGTAAAACCACGCAATAGCACTCAAAAAGAAAACGCTACACCAAAAATGTAGGAAAATAAGTATTGCTTTATAAAAATAATATTCTCTTTGTTGTCAAAATTTACAGCTTAGGACATTTCAGGATATTGTAGTTTCAGCAATTAAACTTCTTAAACTTCTAAACAAATTATCAGTTAGATTCCAAATTATATTTCAGTCAGTTGTCTTTAAATCAGAAATACCACTTCCAGAGATGTTAACCTAGTTCAATAATACAGTACACTTATCAATAAATTAATAATAACACTTCCAATTTGTTATCTAAACTCAATGACCAACATTAATTAGGCATTTCATCAGGCTCCAGAATCAGCTTTAAAAGGTTACTATGCAGTGCACAATACTGGTCTCCCACAGCACCAACCTCCCTCACTGCTAATTCCTGGCAGTTGAATTATCTACTGAAACTACCATTAAAACGATCTGATTTAGATTCAACAGTTTACACCTGTTAGTTAACTCCACTTTTAATGTTGTTTTATAACTGTTGCCTCTCAGGTATTGAGGTAGCTCCACCCTCTGACAGGGACTCTTTATTCCCTTCTTCGTGTAGATTTGCTCCCCTCCCCTTTGTGTATCACTCCTTACTTGTAGACCGGTATTTCTATCGTGTCAGGGAGAAAATCCGCTTAACCGGGGCAAGGGAGGACTCAGCGCTGACAAAGATCACCAGCCTCCCGGTGCACCTTTCTCTTCTCTCCCGCTCGCGCTGAATTCACTGGTAGCGCTCAAGCGGGGAAGAGAGATCTTTGTAGACGGCCGGCTGCCGGGCTCCTCCGTACCCCCTCCTGCTTGCGCCTGCCTCACAGTAGGGCGCTCAAGCCGAAGAGAGGAATTTCCGCTGCCTCCGCTGTCAGGGAAACTCCCGGCGCTTCTCTTCAGGTTCACCGCGCTGAGACCGGGGGTCGCGCTGATCACCTGGGCATGCGCGAAGCTCCTTGGTTACTCCGCCTCTCAGCCCGCCTCCGCTCCCGCCTTCCTCTGCGCAGGCTCCGCAGTAAGGTCGCCGCTCCTCCGGGCCTGCTCGATCTTAGACCCCTCCTGTCCCCAGAAGTGGACACGCCTGAGACATGCGCGGAAGCGCTCCCTTACTCCCAAACCTTGGGATTTCTCACGATGACGCGGCCGGTGCCCCTGGGGTCCTGCAGACGGCGAGAACAGCGCCGCTCCAATAAAACCGGCACCCTTCACTTCCAAAGCGCCTCCTCAGACCAAATCCGGCGCCGATCTCTTCTGGCCCCTGCCTCCTCAGTGCCTTCTGTCCTTCCCAAACACCGGGCTCAACACTGGGTTAGAGCTGTCTTCTCCACAACGTTGGTGAGTGAAACACTGCCAGGGGGAAGTCAAGGAAGTCCTTAAGCAGAGCGTCCCGACAGGGGTCAATTGGGCTCAAGTGTAGAGGGGGGCTTCCACCTCAGATGGAACAATCTCTTCAGTAGAAGAAGGTGGTTAGGAGGGATTGGTCAGGGGTAGAAGGGGGAACGTCTCCCTGTAGTGGCTGTCTGTCACAGGGACAAACTAACTGCTCCAAGTGCGTCCTCCTCCTTTCACCACTGCCTCACTCCTCCACTCTCTGGTCAACACAAAATGGCTTCCTAACCTCTGCCCTTATATAGACAACCCCCACAGAGTCCAGTAGGGTCCAGAAGGTTCTGGAAGGCCTAAGGTTATCCTATGGGGCTGACTAAGGTGTGGCAGTTGGAAACAGTTAGGGCCCTCCATTTTGTGAATACAGGAGTTTCCTGACAGAACAGGCCTCTGGGCCTGAGGTAAAAAACTATGAGGGACAAAAGAACACCTATCCCCATGGCCAACACCTATAAAAAGTCAGTGGACAAAAATTCTCAAGAGTATGAGGGGCAAAAAGGGGACAAAATAAAAAATAAATAGGAGGGACTACGTCAAAAAGCCAGACAGGTCTAACACGCGTCCCGCCCAGCTGAAAGTGGGGAGAACTACCCAACCCCTTGGGAGTCCTCATCACTAAGGCGGAAATACCTGGAGAGACCGTCTGCATTGGCGTGGTCCACTCCAGGCCGATGTTCCACCCGGAAGTCCATTCCCTGTAGGGAGATGGACCACCTCAACAACTTGGGATTTTCCCCCTTCATTTGCATCAGCCAACGAAGGGGTCGGTGGTCAGTCTGAACCAGGAAGTGCGAGCCAAAGAGGTATGGCCGCAGCTTCTTCAGGGCCCACACCACCGCAAAAGCTTCCCTCTCAATGGCACTCCACTTCTGTTCCCGGGGAAGCAGTCTCCTGGATAAGAAGACTACAGGTTGATCCAGGCCCTCTTCATTTAGTAGCGATAACACTGCCCCAATGCCATGTTCTGATGCATCTGTTTGGACAATGAACTCCTTGGAGAGGTCTGGGGCCTTCAGGACCGGTGCCGCACACATCGCCTGTTTCAATTTCTCGAAAGCTTGCTGACAAGCTCCCGTCCAAACTACCCGTCGAGGTTGTTTCTTGGAGGTGAGCTCTGTGAGGGGCGCCACAATAGTGCCATACCCCTTCACAAAGCGACGGTAGTAACCTGTGAGGCCCAGGAAAGCTCGGACCTCAGTCTGTGTCTTGGGGGGTTCCCAGGCCATGATTGCCTCAATCTTCGCCTGCAGGGGCTGCACAGTCCCCCTACCGACCAAGTGTCCAAGGTACACAACCGACCCCTGCCCAATCTGGCATTTGCTGGCTTTGATTGTCAATCCAGCTTGTCTCAGGGCCTGGAGAACTGCTTGCAGATGCTGCAGATGGTCCTCCCAACTACTACTGAAGACAGCAATGTCATCCAAGTAAGCAGCAGAGAAACTCTCCATTCCAGAGAGGACCTGGTTCACCAGCCGCTGAAATGTGGCAGGGGCGTTCTTGAGCCCAAAGGGCATCACACAGAACTGGTAGTGTCCCTCAGGCGTGGAGAAGGCTGACCTTTCCCTTGCTCCACCTGTCAAGGAGATCTGCCAGTACCCTGAAGTGAGGTCAAAGGTACTCAGATATTGGGCAGCTCCTAGCCGGTCAATCAATTCATCCGCCCTAGGGATCGGATGAGCATCGGTCCTTGTCACTGAATTCAGTCCTCGGTAATCCACACAGACCCTCAGTTCAGGTGTGGTGCCTGGTGGTGCGGCTTTTGGCACGAGCACCACCGGACTGGACCAAGGGCTGTTGGAAGGTTCAATTACTCCCAGCTCTAGCATCTTGGCAACCTCTCCATGGATGCTAGCCTTCACCTTGTCAGACAGCCGGTAGGTCTTCGACTTCACTGGTGGGCTGTCTCCTGTGTCCACGTCATGGGTACACAGGTGAGTCCTTCCCGGGACAAGGGAGAACAACGAAGAGTACTGCTCCAGGATCTGGCGGCAGTCCTCCCGTTGCTCAGGAGTTAGAGTAGGAGAGAGAATCACTCCCTCCACTGACCCATCCTTCTCTTGAGACGAAAAGAGATCTGGGAGAGGTTCCCTTTCCGCTTCCTCTTCCCCGTCAGTCACCATCATCAACATGACTTCGGGCCTCTCATGGTGGGGCTTGAGACGGTTGGCATGCAGCACCCGTAGGGGCTGTCGAGGGGGTCTTAAGGTCCACAAAGTATGTGGCCTTACCCTTCTTCTCCAACACCTCGAAGGGGCCTGTCCAGCGATCCTGGAGGGCGCTAAGCTCTCCAGGCTCCATCACCCACACTTTCTGTCCAGGCTCCAATTCCACCTGGTGAGCATTGTGGTCATACCACTCCTTCATGACTGCCTGGCTGGCCTCCAAGTTGTCAGAAGCTTGCTTCCACAACTTCGCCATTCGGCTCCTGAAGGCCAGCATGTAGCTCACCACATCCTGGGGGGGTTTCCTGGGAGACTTCTCCCAACCATCCTTCACCAGGCTGAGAGGTCCGCGTACAGGGTGCCCATACAGAAGCTCAAAGGGGCTGAAGCCCACTCCCTTCTGGGGCACTTCCCTGTAGGAAAAGAGTAAACAGGGTAGGAGGACGTCCCATTTCCTCCGCAGGCTTTCGGGCAGACTTCTGATCATGCTCTTCAAGGTCTTATTAAACCTCTCAACCAGTCCATTCGACTGGGGGTGATAAAGAGTGGTGAACCGGTAGGTCACTCCACACTCCTTCCACTTTGCCCGCATGTAAGCTGACATGAAGTTGGTCCCCCTGTCAGACACAACTTCCTTGGGAAATCCCACTCGGGTAAAGATTCCCATGAGGGCTCCTGCCACTACAGGTGCAGTGACTGTCCTCAGAGGTATTGCCTCTGGGTACCGTGTGGCATGATCCACCAGAACCAGGATAAACCTGTGACCAGCTGTTGTTGGTGGATCCAAAGGCCCTACAATGTCGATGCCCACCCTCTCAAAGGGTGTGCTAACGACTGGAAGTGGTTCCAGGGGAGCCTTTAGCTTCACCCCTGTTTTCCCACTGGCCTGGCAGGTTACACATGTCCGACAGTAAGTGTTGGACGCCACTTTCATCTGCGGCCAGTAAAAGTGGAGGACAAGCTGTGCAAAGGTCTTGTCCTGGCCTAAGTGTCCTGCCAGGGGTATGGCATGAGCCAATTCCAAAAGAAAGGCTCGGTACTGTTGCGGGACTACCAAGGCCCTTGATGAACCGGGCAAGGGTACCTTGGGTTCACTGTAGAGGAGTCCATCCTCCCAGTAAATATGGTAGTGTCCCGTAACATCACCTGCTGCTTGGGCTTCAGCCTGTCGCCTCAGTCCCTCAAGGGTGGGGCACTCCCTCTGCCCCTTACAGAATTCCTCTCTGGTAGGACCTCCCTCCACATGCCACTCCGCAGGGATGGGTAAATCCTCCAGAGAGCCTACTTCCCCCTCCACGGACTCCTGGTCCACCACCGCAGGTGGCCGATCTGTCTCATGGGGTGTGGAAGCCGGAGCAGGCTTTCTCTGTCTCTGGGTCTGTCCCTTCTTAGCAGCGGGTTCGGCCATTGTTCCAGGCTCCAACCCAGGCGAACTCCCTCTCCGGGCAGTCGCAGACCGTGTGCTTGCACAGGCCCAGTCAGGTGTACCCAGCATCGCAGAATGCGTCCGGTATTCCACCTCTCTCCAAGTGTTGTGTTCCATGTCATTCCCCAACAGACAATCGACTGGCACGGCAGAGCTTACAGCAACTCGAAGTGAACCTGCAACCCCCTCCCACTCAAAGGGAACCTCAGCCACTGGATAGTGGCCCATTCTGCCGTCAGCCATCGCGGAGGGGTGGAGTACATTAGGAACAACCTGCTCTGGAGACACCAGCTGACTTCTCACCATAGTCATACTGGCTCCTGTATCTCTCAGAGCCTCCCCTCTCTGGCCATTGATGGTAACCCATTGCCCATACTTTGTAGTATTTGGGGGCACCTGGATCTTTGGAACCATCTCCCGCTCTCCCAGGGACACTAAGGTGACACCCGCCCACTCACCCCCCTTATCTAAGGGCAACTCCTCCCCGAGCGCTACACTAGCTACTCCCGGTGACTTTCCTCCGGTGGGAGGGGGTGGTCTCTTTGGGCATCTGACATCCCCCATATAATGTCCAACACCACCACATTCAAAACAGTGGAGAACCCTTGGCTGATGGCTTTGGCCAGGATTAGGGTTTCTGGGCGGGTTTGCCCTAGGGGTGAAACCTGCTCCCTTCCCTTGGAAGTTATTTTGGGGACCTTTAGAGAACTCTTTCTTTTTCTCCCCCCCCTCCTTCTTCTGGGGGGGCGCCCTGTCCGGCTTTTTGAGATTCCCCTCCAGTCCCCTTGGAGGACACCCGGGTACTTGCCCAGATGTCCGCCTCCTCTGCAAGCTTCCGGGGATTGGTCAGCTTGCTGTCCACCAGGTGTTGGCGCAGCTCGGGAAAACATTTCTCGAGGAGGTGTTCTCTCAAAAATAGATCGTACAGCCCCTCATAATCTTTTACCTCACTGCCCTTGACCCAACCCTCTAAGGCCTTTCTGGCGTAGTCAAGGAAGTCCACCCAGTTCTGGGTGCTTAATTTGTGGCTCCCCCTGAACTTCTGTCGGTACCTTTCTGGGGTAAGCCCGAACTTCCTTAACAACGCCAGCTTCATGGTGGGGTAGTTTGTTTGTTCCTCTGGTTCCAGGGCCAGCAAGGTGTCCCGACCAGCAGGAGGCATGTACTTGTACAAACTACCCTCCCAGTGCTTCTCCTGCACCCCATGAACCCTCAGAGAAACCTCGTAAGCAGCCAGCCACTTAGCTATATCGTCCCCCTGACTGAAGCTCGCTATCAGGTCTTTTGGTAAATAGGGTTTGGTCTCCCTGGCTGACTCCTTTGGTTCGCTGCCACCATTCCTTTCAGGAGAGGACCCCCTTCGCAGGCTTTGGAGCTCCAGTTCCTTCCATTTAAACTCATGGAGCATCCTCCTCTCCTCCTTCTCCTGCTCCAACTTGGCCAACTCCCACCTCAACTGTCTTTTCTCCCTCCTATCGGTGAGCTCGGCTTCCGTTAAGCTTCCCCCAGAGGCGCTACTGCCCCTTCTGGAGTAGGACACTGGTCCTGGGAGTAAGTTTTCCCCCTCAGAGCGGAATAAACCTTCTACCCCCCCCCACCGTGTCCTGGTCGGCCTCTTCATCCTCCTCCTTCTTTTCTTGGTGTGCCTCCACCCAAGCCCTAAGACTGGTCTGGAGCTCCCCCTTCCTGGCACCATGTTTGAAAAATACCCCCATTTGCTGGCAGAACATTTTCAACTGTGACACAGAATAGACCTCTAGGTTCTCCATAGCGAACTCCATCTTGAGTTAGGCAAACCTAGATAACACACCAGAAATTGCATAGTTGCTAGGGCAACCTAAAGCCACCTCCACCCACCACCAGGAACAAATTTGGAAAAATCAAAAAGACAAATTAGGAGGGCCGCAAGGAGAAAACTCCTGGTGTAGGTTTAGTGTATTACGTTGAATTACTATTGAGTAGCTGCAACCAAGTCAGGATCCCACCGCTAGGCACCAATATGTGGGAACTGGGGTAGCCTGGCCTAGGGCAAGACTAACATATCAGAGGCACAGTGTAAAGGTTGCAGACCACCCAACAGTAAAACCACGCAATAGCACTCAAAAAGAAAACGCTACACCAAAAATGTAGGAAAATAAGTATTGCTTTATAAAAATAATATTCTCGTTGTTGTCAAAATTTACAGCTTAGGACATTTCAGGATATTGTAGTTTCAGCAATTAAACTTCTTAAACTTCTAAGCAAATTATCAGTTAGATTCCAAATTATATTTCATTCAGTTGTCTTTAAATCAGAAATACCACTTCCAGAGATGTTAACCTAGTTCAATAATACAGTACACTTATCAATAAATTAATAATAACACTTCCAATTTGTTATCTAAACTCAATGACCAACATTAATTAGGCATTTCATCAGGCTCCAGAATCAGCTTTAAAAGGTTACTATGCAGTGCACAATACTGGTCTCCCACAGCACCAACCTCCCTCACTGCTAATTCCTGGCAGTTGAATTATCTACTGAAACTACCATTAAAACGATCTGATTTAGATTCAACAGTTTACACCTGTTAGTTCCCTCCACTTTTAATGTTGTTTTATAACTTTTGCCTCTCAGGTATTGAGGTAGCTCCACCCTCTGACAGGGCCTCTTTATTCCCTTCTTCGTGTAGATTTGCTCCCCTCCCCTTTGTGTATCACTCCTTACTTGTAGACCGGTATTTCTATCGTGTCAGGGAGAAAATCCGCTTAACCGGGGCAAGGGAGGACTCAGCGCTGACAAAGATCACCAGCCTCCCGGTGCACCTTTCTCTTCTCTCCCGCTCGCGCTGAATTCACTGGTAGCGCTCAAGCGGGGAAGAGAGATCTTTGTAGACGGCCGGCTGCCGGGCTCCTCCGTACCCCCTCCTGCTCGCGCCTGCCTCACAGTAGGGCGCTCAAGCCGAAGAGAGGAATTCCCGCTGCCTCCGCTGTCAGGGAAACTCCTGGCGCTTCTCTTCAGGTTCACCGCGCTGAGACCGGGGGTCGCGCTGATCACCTGGGCATGCGCGAAGCTCCTTGGTTACTCCGCCTCTCAGCCCGCCTCCGCTCCCGCCTTCCTCTGCGCAGGCTCCGCAGTAAGGTCGCCGCTCCTCCGGGCCTGCTCGATCTTAGGCCCCTCCTGTCCCCAGAAGTGGACACGCCTGAGACATGCGCGGAAGCGCTCCCTTACTCCCAAACCTTGGGATTTCTCACGATGACGCGGCCGGTGCCCCCGGGGTCCTGCAGACGGCGAGAACAGCGCCGCTCCAATAAAACCGGCACCCTTCACTTCCAAAGCGCCTCCTCAGACCAAATCCGGCGCCGATCTCTTCTGGCCCCTGCCTCCTCAGTGCCTTCTGTCCTTCCCAAACACCGGGCTCAACACCGGGCTAGAGCTGACTTCTCCACAACGTTGGTGAGTGAAACACTGCCAGGGGGAAGTCAAGGAAGTCCTTAAGCAGAGCGTCCCGACAGGGGTCAATGGGGCTCAAGTGTAGAGGGGGGCTTCCACCTCAGATGGAACAATCTCTTCAGTAGAAGAAGGTGGTTGGGAGGGATTGGTCAGGGGTAGAAGGGGGAACGTCTCCCTGTAGTGGCTGTCTGTCACAGGGACAAACTAACTGCTCCCAGTGCGTCCTCCTCCTTTCACCACTGCCTCACTCCTCCACTCTCTGGTCAACACAAAATGGCTTCCTAACCTCTGCCCTTATATAGACAACCCCCACAGAGTCCAGTAGGGTCCAGAAGGTTCTGGAAGGCCTAAGGTTATCCTATGGGGCTGACTAAGGTGTGGCAGTTGGAAACAGTTAGGGCCCTCCATTTTGTGAATACAGGAGTTTCCTGACAGAACAGGCCTCTGGGCCTGAGGTAAAAAACTATGAGGGACAAAAGAACACCTATCCCCATGGCCAACACCTATAAAAAGTCAGTGGACAAAAATTCTCAAGGGTATGAGGGGCAAAAAGGGGACAAAATAAATAATAAATAGAAGGGACTACGTCAAAAAGCCAGACAGGTCTAACACCCGCCATATTACAATGGCAGGGGGGACCGTGGCGGATGGGAAGACCGTTAAGGTCTACTATGGTGGGGGTGTCTATCAGACACTGCCAGCCATATTAGGATGGGCTGAGGGGAATGCCTTTCTGTGGCGGCAATGCTGCCACGAAAAGGCATACGGTTCTTGCTTTGGGGGCCCGTTGCGGGCCCCCAGGGTGAAGGTGGGGGGTACCTGCGTTTCACCCGGTGCCTGTCATGTGATGCTGTGAAACGCACAACATGCATTTTTGACATTGCGGCGGTCTGTACTTTCAGCACCGTCGGCCGCAATGTTAAAAATGCAGGATGCACCCGCCACTGTGGCGGGTGCATCCTAATTCGGGGCACGATAACTCCGCCCTTTTGGCGGATGGTCCCTGCCCCAGACAGGATGGCGGACGACTTTGTCCGTCCGCCATCCTAATCGACCCCTAAATTGGTTCGGGGAGGAGGAGAGGAGAGCAGAGGGCGGTGAGGGAGGGGGAGCAGGAGACAGAAAGCGTGATAGTGGGAGAGCATGGCAAGACAGGAGGAGGGAAAAGAGCTAAGGAGTGTACGGGGAGGCAAAGGGAGGGAAAAGGTGTATTAAAATGATATCCAATTCCAAAGAGTAAATTCAAAGTAGGTTTATTTCAGCACGGCAAGTAAGTCCATACAGATCCAGCTCCAGATGCAACTGGCAGCAAACAAAATCATCAGGATAACACAGTAATACAGAATCTAGAATGTCATTTAAGGGTAAACATAGCGCATGCCATAGTGGGCAAACAGAGTGAAAGAGTAGTAGCAATAGAGAAAAGATAAAGAATAGAGTAGGCTGAGATCATTGAAGGAAAAGGAAACGTAACACATCCCCCTCTATTAATAAAAAGCTAAAACAAGGATTATGTGTAACTATACTAAATCATTACATTTTTTGGTAATTGTCTCACGCGGTCAGAAAGTTTAACTCTGTAAGCAACAGTTCCATTGTTTTGCTCATCTTCTGTATTAGGGGTGGAATAACATGTTTTATTATAAGTATCTAGCTGGGAAGCGCACTTATACAGACATTTAGCTATTCCCTTGACATTCCACACTTTACCATCTTGTGTAATGACACTATTGCTAAAAACTTTCTTGACCCGGATAGCTTTTCCAAATTTGTTGGAGCCTTTGGGCCACATGCATCAATGTATGGTTTTGCGATTCCTTATTTGCGAAAAATAGGGAATCGCAAATAAGGAATCGCAAAACGGGATGCATCACTTTAATCGCATAGTTTTTGCGATTTGGTAAAAATCGCAATTTTTACCGAATCGCAAATATTATGCGAATTCTAATTTGCGATTTCGCAATTCCCATTGATTCCTATGGGCCAAAAGGCCCATAGGAATCAATGGGAAGGCATTGACATTTTGCGAATTTTAATTAGCGATTCGCAAAATGTTAATGCATTCCATGGGTGAAGGGGGGGTCCAAAGGACCCCCCCTGCACCCCTGAAATGTATTTTAAAGAGCATGTTTCACACACACATGTCCTAAGGACATGTGTGTCTGTAACATGACAGTGTTTAAAATGCTAATTTGAGCATTTTAAAAGTTTTTCGCAAATTACCACGAGGTTCACCCTCGTGGTAATTTGCACCCCCTAATTGCGAATTCACAATTTTAAAAGCAATCATGCATTGCTTTTAAGGAATCGCAAATTTGCGATTCCTTAAAAGCAATCGCATTTTTGGATTTCGTTAAAAATAGCGATTTTCCCCAAAAAGTTTGATGCATCTCAAAAACGTATTTAGGAATCGCAAACGGCCGAATTTACCGATTC
Organism: Lissotriton vulgaris; assembly: GCF_964263255.1. Lineage (NCBI taxonomy): Eukaryota > Metazoa > Chordata > Amphibia > Caudata > Salamandridae > Lissotriton > Lissotriton vulgaris. The sequence continues at coordinate 165,844,788 of NC_141691.1, read as the reverse complement.
GCACCGTTTGCACTTCCTAAATAGGTTGATGCATGTGCCCCTAAATTCATTAAACCTAGTTTAGGATTTCTAACCCAATCACCCACTTGAAATGTGTGTGCCTTAGTATTCCATTTGTCATTATACCATTTTGCAGTTTTAAACTGTTTCATTTCAACTCTTTTTGCAGTATCATGTACACACTCTTTTTCAGTAAACTTAGTATGACATTTGTCCCTGAACCACCATGGACACATGATGGACGCAGGATCTCTTCCTTTAAGAAGTTTAAAAGGACTGACCTCCGTCGTGGAATGGGGTGTAATGCGATAAACCCACAAACGTTCTCTTAACGCACTCAACCCACTACCCCAAAACATCAAGGAATCTGTAACAAAAGTCTTGAGAACCCTATTAAAGCGTTCCACTTGTCCATTTTCATGTGGTTCATACAGAGATTTGTATTTGTATTTTGTATGGGGTATTTCTAGAGCGCTAACTGTCGCTCCGGAAGGAGCATCCTGGTGCTAAGAACATGTGTGCAAACTGAGTAATGGGCTCTAAATGGCCGCCATTACGAAACTGTCTGATAGACTGAAGATCCAGGTTTTTAAATGTCTCCTAAAGGCATTTTCCTGGATAAGGAGTCTGAGGTTCAAGGGCATGGCGTTCCAGGCCTTAGAGGCCAGTACTGTAAACGTCTTTCCACCTTTTGTTTTAAGCTTGAATCTAGGGATGTTAGTTAGATTACCCCGATGACCTCAGGCATCTCGGAGGATCATAACGAGTGAAACGTCTCGTAAGATATTTCGGGCCTGTCTTATTCAGGGATCTAAAGGCGGTTAACAGGATCTTAAAAAGAATCCTTTTGTGTAGGGGCAGCCAGTGTAGGGTCTGAAGCGCGGTGGAGGCAGAAGATCTTCTAGGTAATTTCAGAACTAGTCTAGCTGTCGCATATTGGACACTTTGTAATTTATTTAGCGTGGACATTTTGACACCAGCCATTAGGCCGTTGCAGTAATCTAACCGCGAAAGTATCAGAGCCACTGCAACTGATTTTTGGGAGTCTGTAGGCAGGAAGTCGAAGAACTTCTTGAGAGATTTGATAATGCTGAAACAGCTTCCTGCTGTGTTTCTTACATGCTGATCAAAAGAAAGAGAGGAGTCGAAGAGGACCCCTACATTTCTTGCAGTTTCGACTGAAGGAGGCGGGGCAGGTGACTCCTCAGGCCACCAGTCCTTAGATAAAAAAGAGGGCTTCAATACCCAAAGGTAGAATCTCGGTTTTGTTGGCATTACATCTTAGATGATTGTTGTCCATCCAGCGGAATACATCCGTCAGGCAGATCTTAAGATTTTGTTCTGCTTTGGTGGAGTTTTTGTCCAGAGAGACTACGAGTTGGGTGTCATCGGCATAAGATGTTACAAGTATGCCGTATGACTCTATTAATGCAATAAGTGGGATCATATAAATATTGAACAAGAAAGGGCTTAGTATCAGGACGAGGAAAGTCCCTCTGGATAAGCGCAATCTTCTCCTCAAAGAAGTCGGCAATTTGGTTGCAGAAGGCTTCAGAAAGCGGAATATTCGGCTCAAGAGTTTTAGGGTGTGTAAAGGATTTGACTATAGAAAAGACCATTTTTTGCTTATGTTGGGCGTCGTTAATGGCCTTAATATAGTATTCTCTATTGGCCAGCTTGATGTTAGCCAAGTAGGATTTTCGTTGTTGAACATAGGCAATTTTGGCGGATTGGTCATAGGATTTCCTCCATTTACGTTCCATTTTCCTTCATAGTAGGTGACTTTCTGCCAGCGCCTGTGAAAACCAGGGGGCATTCGGTTTTGGCTTTGTGCCCTTATGTTGGCGTACTCTAGACGGGGCACATTCTGTGATGACTTGATGCATCCAGGAGTGGAAATTTCTAGAATCATGAGAAGCATCTCCTAACAAACTAGGAGCTTGCAACTGGCGTGGAGGGCAAGCTTTTATAATCTCAGCCACCTTCTTTAGTATTAGCAGTTGACTGTTGAGAAACGCTAGGTGTTTTTATCTGACCCAAAAGACCGATATTAAATGGGATAAGACTGTGGTCTGTCCAAATTTGAGGGACTGGGTTGAGAGTAGATAGTGCCGGGAAATTGGAACAGACACCGTCCAGTGTATGCCCTGCAGAATGGGTAGATAACTCAACCAATTGGTACAACCCGAAAATGTCTAGAGTCTGGTAAAAGTTAGTAGCTTGCGCATTATTTCTAGATCCCAGCTGGAGATTAAAATCCCCCATAAGCGTAAAATGAGGGTAGCGCACCAATAGTTGTCCTAGGCATTCTCCTATTGAGTCAAGAAATGAGGTGGCGTTACCTGGAGGACGATAGACCAAAGCTCCTGAGAATGAAACAGAAGCATTCAGCCTGATGGAGAAACCTATTCCCTCTGCCCCTTTCAGAGACGTAAGTTTATGCTTTATAACACAATCTTTGAGGGAATTCTCAATTTCTATAGATGTTAGTTGTACCCTATCTACCCTAGTTATCTGTAACTAACATGGAAGGACAGCCTTCACAAGCAAATACTTCCTTAAAAGAACAAATAACGGCACTTGTGGTAGCCTTTGAAACAAATTTTACTTCTGGCCATTTCGAATGGCAATCTATAATGTCCAAAGCAAACCGCGAACTCTCAGGTAAACAATTGAATGGACCTGAAATATCAAAGGCAACTTTTTGCCATGGTTCTTCAGGCCACTTGACAACTTTCAATGGAGGTACATGCACCTTTAACATTTTCTCACTGGAAACACATTCTTTACATTCTCTAATAACACGATCAATTAACTTATCTATGCTTGGCCACCAAAAAAAAACTTCTGACCTACCGTTTCATAGATATACCTGGATGAGTTTTATGAGCTATATTGAGTATAATGTCCTGAATACCTTTAGGAGGAATATACTTACCAGACTTAAATAATACATTTCCTTCCATTTCCAGCTCTCCTGAAACATTGAAAAAAGGTACCAAGTCCGGCCTTACCAAATTTTTCCTTGGCCAACCTCCTATAATAAACTTCTTTAAATCACACCATCTGTCATCAAGTTGCTCGCAAATTTGCCAACCGTCTTCAGTTATTGCTTGAAATTGTACAGGAATTACATCATTAATAGTAACAAGAAACTCAGCTTCTTTGATGGTGTTCTCCACACCAAGGTCACAAGGTAACCGGGAAAGAAAATCAGCTGTAACATTTTTCTTTCCTGGTACTTACTCTGTTTTGAAATTATATTCCTGTAATTTAGATGTTAGTTTAGCAATTCTGGCACTGGAGTTCCAACTCCCACCAGTAGATAAAATGTTCACTAATGGCTTGTGATCCATTCTATGAGTGAACTTACTGCCCCACACATACAGTCTGTAATGCTCAACAGCCCACACACATGTAAGAAGTTCTTTTTCTATTACAGCAAATTTACGTTCACACTCATTTAATGTGCGAGACGCAAAGCCCACATTCCATTCCCCTTTACCTACTCTTTGTGAAAGAACCTCTCCAAGTCCATATAAACTTGCATCTAACGTGATGATACATTCAATGTTGGAGCATTAACAATATCTCTTTTAATGCACTCAAAAGCTCTTTGCTGTTCTTCCAATGAATATACAAAGGTGAATAAAATGAATAAATAAGTACCTGATGATAATTCCAATTAAAAGGATAATTTGAAATTCAATCCATGGGTCCAAGAAAACACTCTGTACCCGTGCTGTCTGAAAATGACATGAATGATTCTAATTCCGCTCGTCGCCAATATTAAAATGGTATCCAATTCCAAAAAGTAAATTCAAAGTAGGTTTATTTCAGCATGGCAAGTAAGTCCATACAGATCGTAATGTAAATTGATACTTGTATAGCACACTACTCACCAGCAAGGGTCTCAAGGCGCTTATACAAATACCGCTGTGGAACCCATCCTGGCTTTCCCTGTGAGGCGTCCACTCCTGGGCACCCCCAAGGTGGAGGCCAGGCATCCTTAGCATTGTGGGGGCTGTTGTGGAGATTAAGCAAGCAGAGTTGCAGAGTGGGACTCTGTGATTGGAATAGGCACCAAGGCGAGAATTATCTGGTCCGTGGAATTTTGAGCCCAAGACCCACTGAGGCGGAAATTGAACCCTGGTCCCGGGCCAGACCTCTGCATCAGGGTCTGCCGCTCTAACCATTGAGCCACACTTCTCCACTCCAGCTCCAGATGCAACTGGCAGCAAACAGAATCATCAGGATAACACAGTAATACATAATCTAGATTGTCATTTAAGGGTAAACATAGCGCATGCCATAGTGGGCAAGCACAGAGTGAAAGAGTAGTGGAAATAGAGAAAAGATAAAGAATAGAGTAGGGTTAGATCATTGAAGGAAAAGGAAAATGTAACGAGGTGGAAAACACAAAAGAGAGGGGAGAAGAAAGAAAGGAGCAAAAAATGAGCAAAGGGGCAAGAGCAAACCAAAGCAGAAACAAGCAAGACGTGTTAAAGATAAAGGAGAAAGTAAGAAAATGGCAAAAGGTCAAAACCAGAATTGACCAAAATGTGAAAAGTAAGGGGAATGAGGGAAATATGGCAGAAAGATCAAAAAAAGAGCTAAGAACTTAGTAAGTGCTGAGATATTCATCAGATCATCGATATGTTGCTGCAGCATCATCCTAGTTCTTAGTACCTCTCTCTGGACAGGTCTCCTCTCACACAAAGTAGCACAGAGGCCACAAATAGCGGGAGCACACTGTATACAGAGACAGAACAGGAAAAGGATAGCTAAGACCATCCAAATGACCATCAGAATCTTCCATCCCCACGTGGATATCAATCCCCAAAACCATCCCATCAACGACCAATCTCCCTTGTCTATATGTACAGAGTTGGAGAGCTTATGTAGTCTGGAAATGGCCTGGAAGACTGTCGGAGCGCTGTCTGGAATGAAAACGCAGCAGCTCGATTGAATCAGTTTACACACCCCACCTCGGTCTGCAAGTATGACATCAAGAGCAACTCTTTTTTGAAGTGTCATAAGTCGATCCGACTGGAGCTCAGCAGTCAAGTTACTAAGGGCACCGGCAGTTTTGACTATGGTGGACTCAACCACTCTCGTCAACTGGCGAATGTCCCTGCTGTTAGCCATCGGTCCCCAGAATGGCAGAAAACCCTTAAAGAAATCTCCCAACTCTTGCCCTGTGGTATCTTCCTTGCTGAAGACACCTCTAGCAACTCTCATCTTATGGTAATCTGCTGCAGCTGTAAAAGTGGGAGGCAACAGGAAAGAAACAAAACATGTGCCCGAAAAGTCAGGGGGCAACCATGTATATGCTTTGTCGTAACAGATGAAATAGGTACCCTTAGCTGCTAAGAACGCTGGGGAAGTCTGAGACGCAAATGCATATGTCTCAATGCAGATACTCTTCCCTAACTGAGCTTTCGGATTTTTGCCATTACCCTGCAGACAATAGCGACCCTGATGGGGCACTATCCAAATCGGTGGAGAACATTTTGCTCACTGGTTAACACTCAGACTAACTCCATATCCAGTAACGTCCCAACCACTATATGGTTGTCTCTCATCTTTCGGAATAGCCTCATACGAGTTAGTCCCTTTAACCATGTTGACTATACCCTTAGACAGAGCACTATTCTTCGGATTGTCTTTCGGTGAACGTTGGGGATAGACGTTATGAGCATAAATGAACATCGTTCTATATGCCCAAATAGAACCATTAAGGCTGAAAGGCAAAACCAAGTACGGAATACCTTTATCGGTCGTATGGGGCATTAGGCCACAAATCCAACAATTTGTCGTGTTGATAACTAGCTGGTGTTGGTGCAAAAGTTGAATAAAGGAATTATTAGCAAATTCCAATCTTCTAACTATTTCATGTTCGGGCAGAGGGTGAAAAGAATGAGAAGAAATAGTGGGAGGAGGTGTAGGTTGCACAGTGGGCATGAGCGTCACTTTAAAAGAAAATGTCACATAACCAATTAAAAATATCATTAAACTCAGTTGCATAAATAGACACAATATTAAAAATCGCTTTTGAGTCATCAATTTGCAAATTCTACTCTTAAAGCTTATTGTCTCAACAGGTCTCTCCATCTCGAAGAACTCCATCCTCACTAAATATGCTGCTCGCAGTGGTAGGGTGTTCTATGCTAAGGAATGCCTCTGTCAGCCCAGGGCAACTCCCTTAGGTCAACCAGAACCGTCGACCTATTGTCTCAGGCTTGCACTCCAAAGACTTGTCAACCGCGACCCTACAGCTGAACCCGGATGGCGGTTCGAAAAACAAAAATCAAAGTAGTTCCTCGGAGGAGAGTTAACCTGTAAACAGAAAAATCATAAAAACTTTATTTATTTATTTGTCCCGCGACTCTCGGTCGCAAATTATAACGGTCTTTGGCAGGCAATGTTTGTTCGTGGAACAAGAGTTCAGGCTCAGTAGTGTTCAAATGATTCAAGGGAGGCACAGCTTCTTGAAGAAGATCGTCACTTTCTTTCTCAGTGTTCGTTCCAATCAAACGGGGATCCCTGAATGGCAGAAAACGAGGCACGGTCTCAGTCTCAGAGTCTGGAAGTCCCTTCTGGACCCACCGGTCGTACGGCAAGGGCAACAGAGCCCTTTTTCAGTGTACGCTGTGGATCCAATTCTTTTTGCCGTGCACTCGTACTGCGGAACGTGTAGATAACAAGACAAGGAAGGGTCCTGTCCAAGGGGGCTGCTCGTTCTTGGTTCGCTGAAAATTCTTGACAAACACCCACGAGCCGAGTTCAATGGCGTGACCTGGATCTTCAGAAGGCTGTGGAAGAGTGTCATGAACCTGTTGGTGTAAAACACGCAATTTAGCCGTCACTTCACACAGGTAATCAAGCAATACAGGATGTTCAATCTCACTGAATTTAGTCGGCCTTGGCACACCCCTTCGCCGGGCGGCCAAAGACAACTTCATATGGACTCAAACCCATTCGCGAATGCACAGTCATTCTAGTGGTCAAAGGGGCTAGGAGCAAAGCATCTGGCCATTGCAAACCAGAGCTCGCTTGAATCTTGGCTAATTTTAATTTCAAGGTGCCATTATAGCACTCGACTAAACCAGCCGATTGGGGGTGATTTGCAGCGTGGAACTTCTGCCTTATTCCTAATCCCTCACCCACTCTCTTCATCACTTGACCCACAAATTCACTCCCATTGTCACTCCAGATCATTCTTGGCAAACCAAACCTAGGAAAGAACTCTTTGATAAGGGCTTTCGCTGTAGACAAGGCAGTATTGTCCTTCAAAGGGTAAGCGTCCACCCATCTAGAAAAAGAGCAAACAACCACTAACACATACTTTAAGTTGTTGCACCTCTCCATGTGGATGAAATCTAGCTGCAAAGCCTCGAACGGATACGTTGGAGGAGCAAAATGACCAGCTGGAGTTGGAGTTCCCTTACCAGTATTGTACATCAAACACACCATACAGTTCTTAACCAGATTCTCTGCACATTTGGGAATTCCTGCATTCTGCCAAACCGGAGCCAACAACTTGCAAATCCATTTCACGCTGATATGTGCCATTCCATGAGCCATCGTAACAACTGGAAGCACATACGCATCAGGTAACAACCATTTTTGATGCTCTGACAAATCAGTCCAACAACCATTCGAATCCAATCTACCCTTGCTCTCTCTCCATTCATTCAACGTTTTCTCTGTAGCTTCAGCTTGGATGGATTTCACACTCTTGATCGTATCTTCACACATACTTCTATCTGGAACCTATCTCGCCGGACCTGCAACATACATTCGGCTCATCACATTTCTCGCAGTTTCTTTCGCGACCTCATCTGCAAACCCATTTCCGCGACCAACATCATCCGTAACTTTCTTATGTGCACTGCATTTCACAATCGCTACTTGCAGTGGTAAAGTAAGTGATTCAAGGAGTTCATTCACTAACTGTCCATGCTGTATTTTCGTCCCATGCGAAGTCAGGAATCCACGCTCTCGCCACAAACGTCCGAAACTATGAGCAACCCCAAACGCATACTGGCTGTCAGTGTACACATTCACTTGTTTTCCTTTCGCCAACACACATGCTATCGTTAATGCAATCAACTCTGCTGCTTGCGCTGAATTATGTGGGATACGTGCAGCTTCAACAATCGTATGCAAAGTCGTATCAGCATATGCCGCAGTCGTATCACCATTCGGAAGCTTGAAGCACGAACCATCAACCCACAAAGTACCATCACATTCTGGAAGAGGAGTATCCCTAAGGTCTATCCTCCCTTTCGTTTCTTCCTCAGTTCTAAGGAAACAATCATGTTGTTCTGTGTCATTATCTGTCTCAGCTGAAATTGGCAACAACGTGGCTGGATTCAACGTGTTGCATCTTTTAATATGCACATGACTCGTTAATAAGGTCAATTCGTAACCCGACAACCAAGCACTAGTTAAGTGCTGTGTCTTGGTACGATAAATAGAAAGAGGGCTCAATATAGGTTATACTATGGACCCCACATAATTGTGTCCCAGTGCAGGATAGTATGAAGGCCCTTAGTCAGTATAAAATCTAAAAAATGTACAATATCGCCCAGTACAGTGAACCAATGCGGACACATATATTAAAAGTAGATAATGATAAGTTTTTTAAAAAATACCGTATAATACTTCTCAAAACGAAGCTAAACAGATACAGCATAACGTGAAAGAATTAAAATAAGCGAAGGTAGGTAGGAGCAACTGTAAATATTCGATAGCTAGTACGAGAACGAGGCTTGAATTTATAAACGGCTAAATCCAAAACTTCCGAGAGTGAGGCGTGAAACGCGGAAGTAATGCAGCATGCGTTCCAGCAGTGAAACGCGGAAGCAATGAACCGTGTACCGGTGTAAACATATACAGCTGGCAATAGTTAATAACAGCCAATGGGAGGGCACTTCCCAAAGTTTAAATAAGGTCGCATTAACTAGCACCAGGTTAACCAACTTACGCCGAGAGGTATCGAAGAGAACAGACGACAGACGCAAGAGGTCGGGTGCGCGATCGAGATTTCCGTATAACCAAGGTAGGAAACTGACTTTGAGGGGGTTAATAGAGATAGCACCCACACTGGGAGGTATGAAGATTTACAGAGGATTTCACTCTTGCGTTTAAGGGACGCCGGGACAATCGAGGGCATTAGACCGCAGCGACTGCCCCAGTGTCAGACACCCGATCCTGGGACCCTCAACTTAAAAAGATCGGGTAAGGATTGTATTTAACTACGGACCCAGTTAACTATCCAGTAAGGGAGGAATCATCACTAACCTAGTGTTTAACACTCTTTGTTTAAGGGACGTGAGACACCCGTTTTTAGACTGCAACGCGTGTATCATTCGCAGGCACCCGACCCTGGGATACTTAACCCATAAAGACCGGGTAAGAGCTGTAATTAACTGTGTACCGATAGAATAGACAAAAATAAACAACAAATAACACTAACACCCATCGATATAAAATCCCTCCTTAGGTTACAATGTAAAGAACGGATATCACAGCCTATGACGAGGTTTGACAGCAGGCAAAATATCCAAAGCAGTCAACGTGGTCAATACAAGGTACATTTTAAAAAATAGGTTACTTTAAGACAAATTGTCTCCTAATAACAAATGGGAACAATTATAATTAAACTAGTTTGAACCATTTACATAGGAAACAGACTGCTGTCTACTCACTTCTCCCTGCTGACTGAAGGTGTGCTTTTTAAGATACCGAGAAACTGCAGAAAGAGCAGGTAAAACACCCCCAACAAGCAATCTGCAGTCTGATAGTATGTATTAAAGTATATCTTGAGGCATAAATAACTATATCCTTGAATAATATTTTTAGATCTGACTGCATACAATAATTGCAATGCAAAGACCGACCAGACAAAGACTCCACCAGAATGCAGCTAACTAGGATCATGTTATAAGGTAATTCTTCCCCTTTATAATGGCTAGTTTATAAGCAAAAGCAACAGGTGTGTTGTACAACAACACAAATAATACCACAGTGAGCCCTGGCACTTCATTCGATCTACTTACCCCATATTTGCCAAGGGATTGATGACAAGAAGCCCACATATTGGTTGGACTGTTAATCTAGATCTAGATGCAATAGAAGGTTATCTTATAAAATTGCACTGATTACCATAATCACTATGTATAAGTAGTATTAAGATGATTGTAGAAACAGGTATTACGATCACTCGAATGTTTTGTAAAATAACATCATTAAGTGACATGTGATGTACTGATCTAAATATATTCACCAACAGGGTCTCCAATCATAGGCAACCACCCAGTGCCAAACAGGAGAGAAGTAAAATCTTATGTCTTGAAAAAGATGGCCCACATCCTATGAGTCCATCGAAACGCGTCGACGCCCATTCTCTGCACAATTCAATAACCCAACTCACCCCACGAATATTGAAAGAAAGACAAGTCTGGGTTTGAGTAACACAGAGGGATACAATGTGCACTAATATATGACAAATCGTGAATGTCTGTGTCCTTTCTTCTCTCCCCTCCTCGTTTATTGTATATTGTATGAACAAGAGCATATTTATAGGTGTCTCTTTTATACATGTTTTTAACATTTATGTTCACACAAATTGTGCTTGCACTGTAGGATCAACATTTCTCTTAGAATGTCTCAATGAGTAATGTAAAGAGCGAGAAACTCGATTTTTAAGTTTTGTGTATGTGTTTTTTAGAATTATGAAAATATTGTTTTAATAAAATTGTTTACCTTTTTACATAGAGTGCTGTTTATGTTTGCATCAAAATTGAGTCTTGTGTCCAGAATTAATATTTGGGCTTCAATTCTTTAGATATTTGACCAAGGGAAACTGTTTTTCTCTATTTCTTGGTACGATTCAACAAGGTATCCACTGCATGTGAAACCATCACAATCAGTATATTGTCCATAACCAGACCAGCAGACTGTCGAATAGAAACAGCCGCTGCTGCTGTAGCTCTCAAACAACTCGGCAACGCTCTAGCTACCGGATCCAAGGTCGACGAAAAATAAGCACATGGACACTGCTTATCACCAAACTGTTGAGTCAAAACTGACAATGCACATCCCTCTCTCTCGTGGACATACAATGTGAAAGGCTTACTGTAGTCGGGGGTACCCAACACAGGAGCCGAAAACAACGCATTGCGTAATTCTGAAAAGCTCTTCTGACATTCGTCAGTCCAAGGAATAGGATTTGGAGTATCCTTAACAGTAAGAGCTATCAAAGGCTTCGCTAACAACGAGAAATTAGGGATCCACTGTCTACAGTACGACGAAATACCCAAAAACGCACGTACTTCTCTCTGTGTCGTAGGGACACTCATTTTCGCAATAGATTGAATTCTTTCTGGGGTCAATTTCCTTCCCTCCTTCGATAAGAGGTGACCTAAATAGGTAACTTATTGTCGACAATATTGCAACTTCGAAAGAGAAACCTTGTGATGACAATCAGACAAATGACGTAGCAACGACAAAGTGGCTTCTCTACAAATCTCTTCATTGTCGGCAGCAACTAACAAGTCGTCAACGTACTGAATAAGAGCAGCACCATCAGGTAAAACCAACAAATCAAGTTGCGTCTTCACAGCTTGGCTATAGATCGATGGACTCTCGCAATAGCCTTGAGGAGCGCGCTTAAAGCGGAAGCTTCGTCCTCCTAACGAGAATCCAAAAATATCTCTACTCTCCACGGCAATCGGGATGCTGAAGAAAGCATTCTTCAAGTCAATCACCGAAAACCACGTGGCTGTACCCGGGATCAAAGTCAGCAAAGCGGTGATATCAGGGACAACAGGGAATTGCGGAACAACGATCTTATTCACCTCACGAAGATCGATCACAAACCTATATACAGGAGGCTGTGAAGAATCTCTTCTCTTCAGAAAAGGCAAAGCCAGACTATTGCACACATTACCTCTTGTTTCCTCAATCACACCCTTTTCAATCAGATCGTAGATGATCGCCAACAGTGCTCGCTCACCATCGCTTGAGATACCATATTGTGGAATGCGTGGTAACCTAGCATTCTCTTTCAATATCCCAACATATGGAAAAATCTCTAAGAGGCCTGCATCGTTCGGACCAGTAGCCCAAAGAGAATCAGGGAGAAAAGACAATTCAGGTGGAAGTCGATCTGTAGATATATACATCGGAGAGATCACGCTCTCACCCAATGTAAGATGTACTCCTGACGGAGAACAATATAGCGTCGCATACAATCTCTTTAACAAGTCCAATCCCAACAAGTTCTCACCACAACCGGTCGTCAGAATAAGGGGTGCTTCGAATTCACAAGGTCCAACAGAAATAGACAACGGAGTAGAAATCGGACTTGTAACTGGGGCGCCAGAAAAACCTACTGAAACATTCTTTAAGCCAGACAAAGGTGCGCCAGGGAATTTAGAGTGCAAAATAGAACTCTTCTCAGCACCAGTATCCAACAGAAAAGGCTCTGACACACCTGATGCAATCACTTCAACATAAGGTCCACTCTGATCTACTGGAACTGAAACAACTCCCTCTCTTTGTCCATGGCTGTCCTAATATTCATTACCATTCACTTCCTCACCTTCGACGTAGTAATCGTCTGCATAGTACTGAGCTGTCCTACCAGATGCACCCTGTTGCTGACCAAAGCTATTCATAGAATTCTGTGGAGGCAAAGAACGCGTATTCTGACCATGAACCCTACCTCTAGGGGCTTGTTGAGCACCTCAACCTCTCACACCAGAAGCACCATTCGTGTGCTGTAACAGAACCGGACAACTACTCTTGAAATGGCCCTCTTCTTTGCAATGTGCACACTGATTAGGCCTATACGGAAAACGTTGTTGAGAAGACTCGTACCTTTGCGAGTTTCTCAAATATTGCTGATTCTGCTGATAATCGTGCTGATTATTGGGGGGGCGGAGCTTGCCGGCGTCCATGAAAGACGTGTGAGCGCTGAGCTCCTCGCCTGAGCCCCGTTAATATCCCACAAAACTATCCTTTTGGCGCCTGGCTGGCCTTAGGTACTGTGGGTATCGCTTCAGCTGCCCCCGGTGCTGGTGAGGGGACTTTCCCCGGTCGAAATCGGTTAAGGTTTCGCTCCGCTAGTCGGCGGAGGGCGAAGTGACGGCCCAGGCCGTAATCCACGGCCTATCCTGCGGGGCTGCCCGGCCTACGTCACGCTGCGTGCGGCGTGTGATACCGGAGTGGACTCGGACTGCCGGCTCAGCGTTTGTTCTGCAGTTCCTGCTGAGTGCTTTTGAGCTGCAGTCTAGGGAGTGGACGAGGTCGCCCTGCTGTCGGAGGTGTGTTAACCGTGAACCAACTGCTCTTGCCTGGAGGTGCGCCGGCAAGGCGCCGGAGCCCCTTGGCGGGAAACTGTACCCTCCCGAAGACATTTGTCGGCGATCGCCTTCTTTTGAGACGCGCCATTGGGGCCGTCGTGGCATGGTGGTCTGGAAGTGTGCTGGAGTGAGAAGGTGATATTCCTCTGTCGGCAGTGGGATCTGCCCTGTTGTGCACGCCCGGTGGTGTGCTTCGCTGTTCCCGGGGCCTATCAGTAACTAACGGCCTGCGGCCGCCATCTTGGCTCCATTTCTTGCTACGCAACAACTAGCTTCACGGAGTTCGCTCCCCCGGCGCCCCCCCTTTCATCACATCGGCACTAGCTGGCGCCTCCTTGGCTGGCCGCGGGGCGCCTTGCTACCGACCCATCGAGTGCACTATGGGGAAGGGAGATAGAAACCAGCCGAAACTGTCGTTCGATCAGCGGAAGCCGAAGGGTGCGGAGGGGACGCCTCCGGAGAACTCGACACAGCCTGCGACTGCTGATAGCACGCTGTGTGCTGATATCCGCGAAATGCTTTGCACCATGGAAAAGGGCTTGCAGGACAGTATGGCGGCAATTGGCACGAAAATTGATGCTCTCTCCTTCAGGATGGACCGCATGTCTGAACGGGTGGACAAACATGCTGAGAGGCTGGATATGGCAGAGCGGCGTCTGACAGAAGCGGAGGAGGCCCAAACGGAATGGGATATAGATCGAAAGCAGTTCAGTCGCCTCCTCCAGGTTATACAAGACAAGACGGAGGACTTGGAAGCCCGTTCACGGCGCTCCAACGTCCGCATCACGGGCGTGGCGGAGTCTACCAATACTGGCAAGATGGAGCTGTTCATGGAGAAGTTACACTGTACACTTCTAGGGGAGGACGTCTTCTCCCCTATGTTCATTGTCGAGAGAGCCCATCGCACCCTGGGACCGAAGCCGCAGCCTGGCCTACCACCGCGGCCGATCATTGCAAAACTCTTGAACTATAGGGACCGTGATTTGGCACTCCGGCTGGCACGGGAGAAAGGGAACCTACAATTCGAGGGCATGAACATCTCCCTCTATCCTGATTTTTCAGCGAGAGTACAGGAGGAAAGGAAGCGCTTTACCCCATACAAAAAACAAATGAGAGATATGGGGCTAGACTATGCCATGTTGTACCCAGCAAGACTCAGAATTAACAAGCAGGGGCACTCGCACTTTTTTACGGACCCAGCAGACTTGAAAAAATCGTTAAAGGAGTGGGGAATGGAACAACGTAACAGCCCGAGGGGTCAACGTGAGGATGAGGAGGAGGCCGGCTCTATGGACAGCCAAGGGTGATCCACCCTGCGACCCCATCATCAGCTTGGCTGGGTCGCGAGTGCACGTCATGTTACTACTGCAGGTCCTATGAACCTACTTCCTTGACTCTGTGGGGTGTGATTTTTGCTGCTTGTGACATGCTGCAGGGATGTGATATTGCCGTGGTTTGCTGCCTGGTATTCGGACTGGGGGGAGCTTTCCTCCGACTGAGGGGTTTGTTATTTGTCAGTTTGCTTATGCTGGGGTGGGTGCCAAACGACACTGGGGGGTAGGGTGGGGGAGCTACTGAGGTATTTGGTTCTTGCTTGATTGTATTGCTGTCTGGCTGGGAACCTCTGCCCCTGTGCTTTCGGCTCTTGGCCCTCCAGAGGGTCTTTGGGTTTGTAGTGTGTTGCTTTGGGGGGACTTTAGGGTGGGTGGCGCTGTGCTCTGTCAGACCGGGTTGGGTTTGGTCGGCTGTGGGGGGGTGGACGGTTGTCCTATTCTTCTATTGTTGCTCATGAAGTGTGGGCTGTCCAGGGACTGTTGGGGCGGGGGGTTTGTTTGTGCCGGCTACTGAAATGTGTCTACTGTGCCATCTGTTCTACTCTGATGTGCTCTCTGATTTACGATGGTGAATGTTGAGGCCCTAGTGCCGGAGAGCGGCCCTGGCTCTCTTCGACTGCTATCATGGAATGTGAGGGGACTAAACGATTTTCGAAAACTTAGGAAGGTCCTGGCCTACTTGCAGCGACACCAGATTGATCTTGCTCTTCTGCAGGAAACCCACCTGCCATTGTCCAGTCCTATGCTGCAGACGAGGGGTCTTGGGAACGCTTGTGTTGCTGCAGGGTTCACTACGCATGCAAGAGGGGTGATCACTTGGGCTAATCCCAAATCTCAGTTGTCGCTACAACAGGTAGCAGTGGACCCGGAGGGTCGGTATGCGGTTGCTCGATGTGTGGGGAAAGGCCACGATTTGTTGCTTGTGAATGTGTATGGCCCCAATTATGACACCCCTGCTTTCTACGCCTCACTCGCGGACAGCTGTAGGCAATATGTGGGCTCTAGGATGCTGTGGGGGGGACTTCAATTTTGTTTTGAACCCAGAATTGGATAGGTCGGCTGGTTCCCCTAGGACCCCGGCGGCCTCAGCAATGCTCCTACTAACGGAACTAGTGAAACTTGATATGCTTGATGTGTGGCGCCATAGGCACCCTGGGAAGGGCGGGTTCACCCATTACTCAGCCTACCATAACCTGCACACGAGGATTGATTATTGGTTCATTTCCCGGTCCCTTCTTGATTCGGTGAAAGGGTGCGCAGTGTTGCCTCGCAGGCTATCTGATCATTCGCCACTTCTTTTACAACTGGTTGCCCCACCTAGGAGGATTCCCTCGTTTACTTGGAGGTTCCCCCGTATTCACTCCTAGACGAAGCCTTTAGAGGGGAACTGGCCGAGGACATAGATGTGTATTTCTCGACTAATGTGGGATCGGTGGATAGTGTCCAGGTGCTCTGGGATGCTTTTAAGGTGTATATTAGGGGGATGACGATGGCTAAGCACTCGGGGGTGCTCAAGGCCATCAGGCAACGGTTGAAATTGCTGGAAGCACAGTTGACTGATCTGGAACGGCGGGCGGGAGGTACGGATTCTGCTGACGTCACTGCCGAGCTTAAACCCCTGTTAGAGGAATTTCATGAAGAGGCGGACAGGGAGATTAAACATATGGGTAAATATGCCACAGCGCGCGCGTATGGGGAACGAGATCGCCCTGGCTCCCTTCTTGCCAAACTGATGCGCAACAGCAGGCCGCCCTTAGTGATCGAGGAGTTGGTAACGGCTACTAGTGAGGTGGTGTCGGAGGAGCAGGATATCCTGTCGGAATTCCATGCTTACTACACGGCACTGTACTCGTCGGAATCGGGCCACATTGAGGAGGAAATCGACGACTACTTGAGTTACATACAGATGCCCTTCTTGGCCGACTGGCAAAGAGAGTTTCTGATGGCCCCGTTCCAGAAAGAGGAAATAACAGAGGCGCTAGAGGGCATGAGGTCGGGTAGCGCTCCTGGGTCAGATGGCCTAACGGTGGCCTTTTACAAAGCCTTTCAGGATAAGCTGGTCCCATACCTGATGCTTCTTTTTGACGATATTTGTCAACAAGGCAGCATGTCGAAATCTATGAGGGAGGCACTGCTCATAACCATTCCGAAGCCGGGCAAACCCCCAAACGAATGTGGCTCTTATAGGCCGCTTTCGCTGATTAACGTTGATGCAAAACTATATGCGAAGGTTCTGGCGACACGTCTGGCTCTGCTGGTCCCGGACCTGGTTGCCCCGGAACAAGCGGGGTTTGTCCCTGCGCGTAACCTAACCTATAACATCCGCACTGTGTTGGGCACTATTCAACATGTCCGGCAAGAAAATAAGGCTGTTGCCATTTTCCTTGACATGGAAAAGGCCTTTGACTCAGTAGAGTGGTCGTTCATGCTCAGAGTCCTTCGTAAGTACGGGCTCGGAGAACCCTTCCTGCAGATGCTAGGGGCCCTGTACTATAAACCCACGGCGCGGCTAAAGATAGGGAACCTGGTCACTGCCCCAATCGAGATCAGCAGGGGCACTCGGCAGGGCTGCCCCCTCTCCCCACTGTTGTATGCTCTGGTAGCGGAGCCCCTGGCCTGCGCCATAAGAGAATATCACAGATTTGAGGGGATCAACTTCCCTTCTTACCAGATCGGTATCTCAACCTATGCAGACGACACACTGCTGTATGTCCGTGACCCGGAGACAAACCTTCCGGCGGTCTTGCGGGAAGTAGTGAGGTTCGGGGCCTTATCGGGCCTTCGGGTCAATTGGAACAAGTCAGTGGCATTGCCTCTGACTCCGGTAACTTTCCCGTTTGACTCGGAGTACCCATTACAATGGACTACAGACTCCATACGTTATTTGGGGATCCGCGTTCACACTGACCCTGAGATCCTGATACGCGAGAACTACGGGGTCGCCTATTCCAAACTGGTGGATGATGTGGAGCTGTGGTGCAGGCTCCCGCTGTCCCTAATGGGTAGGATAGCGCTTATGAAAATGGTGGTGCTTCCCAGATTCCTGTTTCTCTTCACGAACATACCTGTAGTCCTCTCTAAAGCCTTTTTGCGGCAGCTTACCCAAACACTTATCAAACTTGCGTGGGGGGGCAAACAGCCAAGGGTTCAATGGCAAACGCTCCTTCTTCCCTATGAGCGCGGGGGTCTGGGGGCTCCGGACCTGGAACGGTACTATAGGATTGCGCAGGGGGCACATCTCCACACATGGATCCACGGGGACCCTGGCATCCCGCATGTGAAACTGGAACGTCTCTTTGCAGACCCAGCACCTCTTCCGGCCACGATATGCTATCCGGCCGATCGAAGGGTCGGCAACTTGGATTCCATTGCTGCCACGAACCACGCTTGGCATGAAATGGTCCGCTCTCGAGAGAGTGTGCTGTTGTACTCTCCTCTACTGCGACTGGAGTGGGCAGTGTGGTTAGGCCCGCTAACGGAAAAAGGCGTCCTGAAAGCGTTGCGGGAGTTGGGCATCGACAAGATGGGGGACCTCTTCTTAAATGGCACAATGAAGACGTCGCAGCAGGCTCTCCAGTCCCACCCTGGGGCGACACTATTGCATAGCTTCCAATACCACAGGGTTCGTAGAGCTGCTCTGGTATTACTGGGCCCGGATTTGACGGAGCCACAGGAAGTGCCTGAGCTTACGTATGTAATTAAAACCCCCTCTTCCCGTAAATTGGTGACTACTCTTAAGAAACTTGGTGATGGGCACCGGCAGTGCCCCCCCTCCAAGGCTAGATTGGCCTGGCAGTGCGACCTTCAGTCTCCGATCTCGGACGAGATGTGGCACTATTGCTGCGCGAACACTAGGAAAATTTCACTTAATAGTAGGCACCGTTTGATTCACTTTAAGTACCTGCAGCGGGTATATTATACGCCGGACAGGCTATACAGGTACGGGCTGCGGGAGTCTGCGGAGTGTGAGCGTTGCCATTTCCCTACAGCTGATTTTCTACATATGTTCTGGACTTGCCCTAGTATTCATAAGTTCTGGAGTGAGGTCTTCACGGAACTTAGCTCTATCCTGGGTGTGGAGATTCGGCCCGGCCCGGCGCTGGCGTTGCTGGGTTTCTCTAAACCGCTGCCGGTGGCACTGAGACGACTTGCTGATATGGCGTTGCTGATGGCCAAGCGCCTGGTTGCGTTGTGCTGGATGAGGGGACCGGTCCCTACTAGGAAGCGCTGGGAGGCGGATCTGCTGTACTGTTGCAGGCAATCGGAGGTGTATAGTGAACTGCTTCCCCCAAAAAGTCGCCCTAAGAACTTCTGGGGGTTATATAGGGAATTCCGGAGCGCTCGGGGGGATGGTGAGTCAGATCCTGAGGGGGAGGAGTTGGATGAACTGCAGGAGAGTGGGGTGGCGATGGTTGAACTTGATGAGAATTGTGGTTGAGAACTTCTATGTTGAAGGTGGGTGGGGGACCCCGCCCGAGTCTCACCTGTGCAGTGTGATGTGTGTATGCCTATGACAGCTGTGCTGGATGGTGATTTGCATAGTCCTTCTCAATTTTTGCTTTCCTTGGGCCCTTGGGTCCGTGGCTGTGGGTTCTACGTTTGGCTATAGGCGTGGAGGTTAGTGCAGGTGGGTGGGTGGACACGGGTATAGGTAGGCTGGCTAGTTTGTGGGGTGGGGGGTTGGGTTTTTCTTTGGATTGGTATTGTGGTTTACTGCACCTTTTATTTCTCCCTTCCAGGAGACTTTATCCTCATGTCTTTAAACGTTGACTTTATACATGTGAACTGACTGCATTGCCCTTGCACACCGAACTTTGTTTGTGACCTCTGCGCTGGGATTTGGGTGTGAACTACTGTTGCCGCCGGCCTCCGGGTTGTAGGTGATGAGGTCTGTGTGCAAATTGTAAAGGTGTAATAAAGTACAAATTTAATTTAAAAAAAAAATCGTGCTGATTATTACGGGGCGGATAAGCTTGCTGTAGAAGAAATTTAGTCTTCAATTCCTTAGTCTTCTTATCCGCTTTCTCTATCTCATCCTTGTTCCTATTCTCATAGTACTGGGCCGTAGCTAAAATCTGTGCTGACGTAGAAACAGCCCAAGCACTCTCGGAATCTTTCAACCTATTGCACAATTCAGGAAGCAAATTATGAACAAATTTGTCGACGAACGATCTCTGACCACCTTCAGTACTCATATCCTGACCACTGTGGTCTACAAAGGTCAAACCGCGTAAAAAAGTCAGACACAGTTTCATCTTTCTTCTGCTTGCACGCAGACAACTTGTCCCAATTAACACGCACTTCGGGCATTAGAGTCTTCATATAAGTAATAATTTTACCAGGAAGTTCAGTAATCAAATCCTCAGGCTTAGCACCGCCTACTTGTCTATTATCTGCATCTCTAAGATTAACCCATGTCTCACCTAATTCCTCCGCATGATCCGTATGACGAATCTTACTCCAAATAGGCTGTGGAACAACATTCCCAAACAACATATCTATATCTGCCAAATTCATAATACACGAACCCACAGTCTGAGTTAGCTCCTTATAGTACCCTGCTGGATTTTTGCGCGGATCAGGCAAAGTCTGCTTAAGCGCTAAGACTTCAGGACGCTTCCAAGGAACATGTTCCCAGACACACTGAAAGTGTGCAGCAACATTTCAATCAGTAGGTCTCCAAACTGGAGGAACCTCACGCATCGGATATTGACGCGCCTTTCTCCTAACTGATGAATCAGGCTCAAACAATCGGTCGGAATGAGATGCATTCCGCAATTACAACAACGTCGCAACTGCTTTCTCAATGTCAAGACCCACAACGGTCCCTTTCGCAAACTCAGAACGTATTCGGTACAACTCAGACGGAGCCTGTCCTACTTCTTCTATCCATTGGTCACAAAGGAAAACACACATCATATCGAAGACGTACCGTTGCTTTGGTGCTTCCCATTGGTGGAAGACATCCATAATACCCCCAAGATCATACTGCGTAGGATACGTAATCCATTTACGACCATGAGATCCAACACTGTCCGTTCATCAATGTTAGGCAATTAACTACGCGATTGTCTACGCTCAACAACAGGAGACATACCCAATGATCCCAACAGAGGAGAGAAGATACTAGTAACCGCATCAGTCATTCTTTGTCGAGCAGAAGGAGAAGGTGACAGAAGAAGAGGAGAGGGAGCAGAATGAGAGGAAGCAAAAGTCGGAACAGGAGAAGTATACAAGACAGGCGCAGGAGTAACAGACGAAGGAGGTAGCAAAGGTGGTGGCCCTTGAGAAGGCTGCACCAAAGGAATAGAAGCCAACGGAAGAGGAGCTGGCTGATGAGGAATCGCAGGTGGCAAAGCAACCGGAGGTTGCGCAACTACAACTGGTGGCGGTGGTGCCGTAGCATTCTGTGCATAAGGGGGTGGCGAACTCAACATATGCAACATTAAAGGAAATTTCACAAGATCTTTCTTCTCTTCTTGCTCTTTAGGTGGCAGAGCTGGGTAGCACTTATCTACCGCTAGTTTCCGAATCCTAAGCATCTGTTCGCTCTCTTGCTCTTCCTCATTATCCCTAAACTGTATAGCAGCTTGCACCATTGACATACCACGTTCTCGTTTATTCTTCTTCGCTAACTTAATTTCTTTCTGTTTGGCTTCTTTTCGCCATATGCGGAAAGAGTCAAACATCGCCGGCCGGGCTTTCTTTTTGAACAGTTTAACTTCGAGATTATCTAAAATCTCAGTTTCAAAGCTACCATAACGGGGCCACTGTAGGACGCCGTCCTTTCTCGTGTATTTTACCCATATGTCATTATATCCGATGGGGCCCACACCATGTTTTACATAGAGCTCATAGGTCGGAGTTCCAATCGGAGGAACCGGACACGAATCCTCCAATCGGGAATCCCTAGTACAACCAAAACCAAATATCTTTCTAAGTCTGCTAAGACCAGGCATCTTCGCTCACTATTCTAGCTTCAAACTTCAAGGGAAATCTCAAAAGCGATAGTCTCGTGAATACACGAGTCCCTCGGCTTTGGGGCCTGCAGGTACCAAATCAAAGCGATCCCGAAGGATACCAATCCAAACTAAGGACTGGGAGACGCTCCACTCATACTTAACTGAAATGTCGATGGCGTCACCAGAAGACCCGTCTATCGTCTCGCTCTGCAAATCGTCTAATGGCTCAAAGACAGGGCGACAGTCAGGGCAGCAGTCCTTCGTAGCCGTCGGAAGGCGGGGAACCTCGCAGCAAAGACTTTCGGACCACGACGACATACAGGGGTCGATGAAGTGGCAGGCCTTCCTCCAGAATTTCCACACGAAGCTCCTCACGATCTTCGGGCTTGGACCGGTACCGCTGAAGTCGCCCCACGTTGGGCGCCAACTGAAGAACCGGGTTTTAGAACCCAGCAGCGCCAGGGATAACGCTCGAAGTCTTCGGATTCCCCTGCCTTGGCAAACAGAGACACAGGACACTTCCTGATGACGTCAAAGACCAAGTTTATTGGCTGCAACCAGGAACAGAGGTCTACGAAGCACAACACGGGTGGTTCGCTAGAGACTGCACAAATTCAATGAGCGGAGCATGGTCTTTTAGGCCAAAAATCACATTCCAGGCTAGCATCGATTACATAAAAACTAACCAATCACAGGGTGACATTTCAAAAGTAGCGCATGACGACAATCCCATTTTCCGTTGTCCAGCCCACCAGAAATGACCAAGCACATTCCAATATCCTGTTTGATCAGGCCGGACAAACCCATCATAAAACCTCAACCCAAATCAGTGATTATGCCATAAAGGAAGGATAAGAAACAGATGAGAAGCAAGATAGAAGGGTGGGTGCAGTGTACTGTAAACTCAGCAATGTCCTGCTCTTTGATCTTTATCTGACCAGCTGCTTAACAAGGAACTGGCCCAGCGAGGTCAGCCTCGGGCAAGAGAGTCAGTTCGGCCAAGTCACTCAGAAGCCAGCTAAGATGTACGTGTCCCAAGGACTCGTTCGGCCGCAGTGATCGGGCTATGTGAGGGCAACCACACAAAATGGCTGCTGCACACAAAATGGAACCCAAAGGGTTCAAACGAAACCCCTGAATACGTAGTGTTCTCATTGATCAATTAAGACGAAAACACTCGTACACACCGCACTCGTGATTTGCGGTCCGCTGATACCAAAATCGTCTATTTCCGACGACCTTTATTGAACGGGTTCAGAATCTATGAACCATGGACCCACGAATTACGGAACTACAGAGTCATGAGTAAGAGTGGATGGGCAGGAAGAAAAAAACATAGAAAAAGTCAAAGGAACCTCACCCGGAAACAACAGCAAGGCAATCAAAAACCAGTTCCAATAAAAAACAAAAATCAAGAGAGAGTAAAGCAATGAGTGAGAGATAGAGAGAGAGAGAGAGAGAGAGAGAGAGAGAGAGAAAGAAAGAGAGCAAGAGTGACAGTGGAGAGCGGCCAGGAACCAGACAGGAGCTTCACACTCACAGAAGCAGGGTCCAAAAGGGCCTTGCCTGGTCAGAAGACCAGTCACAGGGTGTCCTTGTCCTAGGAGGAACCTGTTTAATGTTGTTCAATATTAGACTCTCTGTAACTGATTTGGTTCCTTGTAGGAGCTTCCCTCCGTGGGGGTGCCTGGGACCACTTTTTAAACAAAGCAGGCATCATCATGAAATGCTGTTCTACACCTTATACTGATTTTATGATTTAAGCTGTCTCCTTTTAATTTTATTTGTTTTAAGTTCTCAGTTTACCACACTGCTAGTGGAGCTTTCCGGTGCTATAAGGAGTAGCTAAGCTCCGATTTGGTCTTATTTTGCCTCACTATTCTTTGTTTATAACATTGCAGGACGCAACATCATCACTGTTAGGCCACGCCCCCTCATGTCAACAACAAGTCACACACCCTTATTATGGAGGGTTTTGGTTTTACTTAGTCAGCCGATCCAACCTGGAAATCCGTTTAGTATTTGGGCAATGTCCTTGGACTCACAAAACTTTTAAGTCACTACTGGGTGGTCAGTCCCTTCTTCAATAGAAGAGATGCAGGGCTTCCAGGGCATGGTAAATTACTGCAGGAAGTTTAGCTAATATTTCCCCTGATTGTTTCCCTAATCACTGGCCTCCACAAGAAGGAGGTGGTACTTGGCCATCCACGTGTGTGAGTGGGCCAAGTCCTCGAGATAAGCAAGGTCCGAAAACGTATTGTGGAGACATCAAAATGATCTAGCACAAAATGACCTGCTTTTGCAAGGGGGCACCTGCGCTTTTGGTCCCAGGCTCTGCTGCCATCTAGGGAAAACTACCAAATCCAGACTTTTCTGAAAACTAGACACCTGGGGGAGTTCAGGGAGGTGTGCCTTGCATGGGTCCCCCAATGTTTTCCTACCCAGAATCCCATGCAAGCCTCAAATGTAGCTACAAAAAAAAACATTTCCTTCCATTTCTGTCTGGGATCACAGCACCAGCACTACTTTTCTACCACCCATCATTCCCCTTGGCCTCTTGATAAAAATGATACCTCCCTTTTGTGAGTGTCCAATGTAGAGTCAGCTTAAAAATATTTTTTTTAAAATATAGCGCTTGGAGATCTCTGTGTTATCTTCTTAATCTCTACATTTGTGGCCCTTACCAGTCGCAGACCCTTGGCCCACGCACACAAGTGAGGTATCATTTTACTTGCAGGACCAAGGGGAACGCTGGGTGGTAGGAGATTTGTTCTGATGGAGTCTACCCACTCAGAAATGTGAGGAAAATTCTTTTTTTAGCTAAATTTGAGGTTTGCGGGGGATTCTGGGTAAGAAAACATTAAGGGATCCACACAAGGCACACCAAGGGAAAATTATTCACAGTGAGCCAAGTTGCTGATCAAAGTACAAGTTTATCAGTGAGTGTAGAAAAGTCAGCAGTAGGCACAAGTGAAGATACAGTAGTCGAAATAACATATCTAGAGGACAAGTGGCTGTCCCGGTGAGAAGCAGTAAATGTTTACACTGGAAGTCTCAAAGATCAGAATCAATCAGAGACGAACAAGAACATGTTTTAATTGATTCTGAGAAGTGAATCTAAATCAGTTGTTGCTAAAAGTCCAACATGCCGTATAGAAAGTACACATCACCTAAGTGGATCGATAGAGCATCTGTGTAGGAAATTCATAATTAGACAAATTCTTGCCAATTCATCTTTGAAGACCAACCCATAGAAGAAGATCTGCCTTGGATCTTGACAACTTTGAACTAAGGATTTTAAACTGAAATTCCTTGATTTTTATTTTGCACCTTAGGTATCAATGAAGAAGATAATAGGGTTTCTGATATAGGAACTGAAAAAAAGAGTGTAAGTCCTGATTTTGTACTTCTTAAATTGTATGCATCCTTTTGTACCTTTTCCTCAATAGAGGGTGGAGTACAGCAGATGCTGTCAAATATTTGGTATATTTGTTTGATAATACTATTAATAGTTTTAACTGATTTGATGTTATGCCTGATTCTCAGTTTAGATGTCTCACATTCACAAAGTGCATTAGCTAATCTACACAATATAAAACACATATGATTTACAGACTGAGATAGATCACTAGATAGTGATAGGGAAACTGTGCATTCAAATTTGTTGGAGGACTATAAAGTGCCTGATTTAGAAGTCAGCTGAGGGTCACACTCTGTCACAAACGTGATGGATATCCCGTCCAGCGTATTACGATCACATTCTAACCTATGGCGATCGTAATACGGCAGGCAGGATATCTGTCCTGTTTGTGATGGAGTATTCCCTCTGCTGACTTCTAAATCAGGCCCATAGAAAGCATGGATATTAAAGACTGTTTTGTGTGAACATTTCTCCCCTCCTCTGCTGAAGGTTTCACTTATCTCCTGTTACCATTGTCCTACAGTCTACCATGCAATGTTTTTGTTAGAGTTTCCTAAAGCATGAGTTTTTGATGCTGTATATTACAGATTTCAACACTTCGAGGGAGGAAATCCTGTTTCCGGAGAGTCTGGGGATCATGGGCCAGATGTAGGTGTCAAAATACCGATCGGAATCGGCCGAAAATACAGATTTTTGGGGCCGTTTCCGACTGGTATTTTGACATTGGTATGTAGGGGCACTTAAAACATACAGAATCGGTAATTATACCAAATCGGTAAAATTACAGAATCTGTAAATTTTACCGATTCGGTAAATTTACCGATCGGTAAAATTACTGAATCTTCATTTTCCTATGTAGGTAGCACTTCTAACAGTGCTACAGGGCCTTTAGAATTCGTTATTTACCATGTAATACAATTGCATGGTAAATAACGAATTTTTGTGTACATGCACATCTGTGCATGTACTGCCATGTGGCACACAGATATGCCCTAAGGGCATGTCTGTGTGCCACATGGCGCACAAGCCAGTTACAGGGGTGCAACAGGGTGTCAAAGTGACACCCTGTCCCCCTTTGCAATTCGGTATTTTTACCGATTCGGTAAATACCGAATCGGTATTTGCTATTGAATCCTATGGGCTTCAAGGCCCATAGGATTCAATAGCAAATACTGATTCGGTATTTACCGAATCAGTAAATACCGAATCTTACCGATTCGGTAAAAAATACCGAATTATTACCCACATCAGATTTACCGATTCTAAAATACCGAATCGGTAAAATTCGGTATTTTAGAATCGGTAAATCTAAATTACCTACATCTAGCCCCATATGACTTATTCCAAATACTTGCTGAAGATTGCACAAACAAATTTGAAAATGAATGAGATTATAATGAGCATGTATGTGGTTTGAGTGAAGAAAAGCGAGAGTCTGTGAGGCAATGTAATGAGAAGAGTGTGAAAATCTTGAATGATTGAATAAGAGAACACATTAAATCTGAAAATAAATGTATAGGTTTGAATGTGCATCCAAGATTGAGAATGAAGAGAGGAGAGCTTTGTATGTTGCAACAAGGCTCTAAGGGAACTAAATCAATGGACTTTGCTGAAGAGAGTGACTGTGAAAGGTGCTATGTTGTAGTTGTATTTGGAATCATATGTAAGGGTCTCCATTTTCTGTTTTTACTAATCTTGACAGCTACAGACAGAAACACATCTATTTTAGGGCTTTATCTGTTTTTTTGTCTCCGCTTGTAGCACGCACGCAACCTGGGAATCATCCTGGACTCCGAGCTCAAAATGGACCGCCAGATCAACTCTGTCTCATCTTCCTGCTTCCACACCCTCCGCCTCCTTCGTAAGACCTTCAAATGGATCCCCCTCGAACATCGGGAGACAGTCACTCACGCCCTGGTCACCAGCAGACTCGACTACGGCAACGCACTCTACGCCGGAATAAACGAAAACCTCATCCGCAAGCTACAGAACATCAAGAACGCCGCCGCAAGACTAGTCCTCAACCTGCCAAAACACTGCCACATCTCCCAGCACCTGCGCACACTCCACTGGCTCCCCGTCGAGGTGAGAATCACCTTTAAGATGTTCACCCACGCACACAAGGCCCTCCACGGCACCGGACCAGCATACCTGAACAGCCGACTAAAATTCCACGCACCCCAAAGGACCCTACGATCAGCCCAGTTTTCCTATGCCGTGGTCCCCTGCACCAGAAAGACCAGATCGGGAGGCCGCTCCTTCTCCTTCCTCGCGGCCAAAGCATGGAACGCCCTTCCGCTCCACCTCAGACAGACAACCCCAGCGCCTTGAGACCCCACGGGTATGTAGCGCGCTTTATAAGTGTCACTGATTGATTGATTGATTGATTGACAACATCGCTCCCCATCTTCGCAAGAAACCTCAAAACCTGGCTCTTCGATAGACCCCCTCCTTGATGGAATGGAACCTGCACCCCACCACCCACCCCACCCCTAGCGCCTTGAGACCCTTACGGGTGAGTAGTTGCGCTTTAACAAACTCCTGATTGATTGATTGATTTTTAAATATGGATAAAAACAAAAATGTGATTGTTTTTTCAGTGATTCTAAATGTTGTCAGTCATGACTGGCAGGCCAATAGCTGTGTAGATTGACAGGTAACTGGGTTAAAAAAAAGAAAGGGATTTTAGAAAATGGTCATAAACAGCAATAGATATGCGCAACCTTGATACTAAAAAGTTAATGTTTTCATATTAGTGCACTGATTTATCATCTGTAGGTCTTCATATCATTGAAACCTACCAGGCATTGTAGTATGAATGTATATTTATCAGTTACGTAATTATGGAAATATACAAGTTTTGTCTTAATTTTTTCACACAAAAAACAAATAAATATGGATAAATACAGATAACATTTGGAAAAAAATATATATGGATAAATACAGACTGGAAATGTAAAAAAAACATACCATGAAACCGAAAATCCTAATTTTATGATAATAGGGGTTAGAAGGGCGTAATAGGAGGGAAAGATAGGGAACTTTTTAAACTTGGCAGCTGCTGCTGGTGGTGGACAGCTGGAGGATACGTTTTGTGAGTTGAATAAACTTACCTTCAAATCCGAAATATCCAGTCTCTTTAGAGGTGATATGTTAGTGTCCTTCAGTGTCCTGTCGTCTAACTTGGTGAAAAGTGCAGTGCAGGCTTCTTGCTTGATCATGAAGATGGAGTTAGCCACTTCACCTGTGGCATGTGTTTTAAGACGCTGTGCGCATCACCTGTGGCGTGTGTCTTAAGACACAGTGTGCTTCACCTGTGAGCGCGTGTATTGGAACACCTGATGGAGCAAGGATTCGCACATTAAGCGACTTGCTTGAATTCATGAACCTCGAATAACCCTAACTACGTAATCAACCTGTTTGTCTTACTAATTTTGCACATTTTACACTACACCGGGTGTCTCAGAGACGCTTGCCTATGTGTTTACTAATTCTAATACGCTTGTCACCTAAAATGGCTGCTGCTACGCGGGACTCTAGTCTGCGCATGCGTCGGTCACACTCATGTGACGTGACGTACTCGCAGTTCTGGTGGGAATTTATTGCTCATGCGCAATGCACTTAAAATGGCTGCTTTGTGTTCTCACATGCTCTGAGCTTGCATTGCTGCTTTTGCAAAGCCATTTGTTCTGCACTTACCCTAATGCAATAGTTATTATAAAGTAAGGGATATAGTATAGCCATTTCATGGTATACAGTGTAATCTTTTATTCTGTGTTTCTAAATTGTTTTCGCTTACTTTTCATGTATCGTATTCTTTGGGCCTGGGAGGTGCTTACTACCCCATCTTTGAAGCCCGTATGGTACCAGTCACGTGATAGGGGAAAAGAGAGCCATGCAGCAGTGGAACCCAGCCAGCTGGCAGCCTCGCCCAAGATGCTCCTGGGAACATGAACTCCAACCTAACTGAAGAAGCTGAACTGTACCTTAAATTGTTACATTTGTAATAAACTGCTGTATACTCTATTGTTCTCTGTAAAACATATGCCATGGGAAACTAGAATGTAAGGGGTGGGTACGAAAAATTTAATATTAAGCCTGAGAAAGTCTAAAATTTAGGTGGTGTGATGACTTAACCTCCTCTTTTGTCCAATCAGAACTTGGGGATCCTTACACTTGCAACATTGGGGGGTGGTACACTGACCCGAAAAACAGTATAACTAGCCTAGGTTTAGCTAGAGAATTTGTCCGACTTGTCCGAATAGCTGACCTGTCACTGACCCAACGTACTCTATAGGTGACTGATACAGAGAGCTGAGGAGCACCCTGTCCGAATTTCCACAGACCCACTCGGGGTTTTAGGGAACCTTAAGTGCTGGTGAAGCACTTTGCTGGGAGATTTCGAGAACCCAATCAGGGTTATTGGCAGATTCCTTGCAGAGAGGGAGTAGAGCCGGCGTTGCAACCGAAGCTGCGGGTGTTGGTCGTACCCTTTGGTGAACCCGGTCGTGATCCAAATTCTGGGGTTATCCTGTCCTGACTGTCCATTAGCTGTACCTGCTCGCCTACTGGCAACCTAAGTCCTTGAGGGTCCTTTCCCGTCTTTCCAAACTGACCCGTGGCCAGGGTTAGTCTCAATCTATCCTAGGTAAATATAAATCTGTATGGGTTTTCGTTTTTCTAAACTTGCTGCCCTAACATCTTGAATAAAGCATAATTGCATATGTTCCTTTTTCCCCTGTCCTTTTAATTGGGATTTTTATGCATTATTGTCTATTACCATGTTCCAATTTTCTACCTACCTTTAGTCAAATGCTAAATCGTCTTTTATAGTTTATGTTCCATTCTTACCCTCCCTATAGAGAATAAGCACATCTGGATAAATCAAATTGCATAAGTTTAATTTCCTCTGAACCGTTGGTGAATTTCGAAAGTTTACTTTGATTAGCATGTTCCCTTTCTTTACCCTCCTTTAGTGAAGGGTTGAAAGTCTGTTGATCAAAAATAGCGTGTTCCTTATTTTCTCCTTCCCTTTAATTTCCAATTTCTAAATGATTCTTTGTCTTATTCATAGCTATACTATATTTTTAATTCTAGTTATAGACAGTTTGATCTGTGTCAATTTTTGGCTCATGGCATATGATGATGATGATGATTAGATAAAGGTTTTCAAAACTTTCTGAGTTTGTGGTTATTATAAAGAGTACAAACATTCTAAATGTGTATATGGTAATTGTGTTGTCTACTTATCCCACAGCTAGCTCCTTGATCAATTGTGATCTTAGGTACTTGTGACGAGGATTGGTGAGTCAGGTACACAGGAATAAACAGAAAGGAACTGAATTGCTGGTAGTAGTGTGTAGGTTACCTGATTAAAGTGTAATGAAAATATTTTATGGGCCCAAGTGTGCATTATTTAGTGACAAAGTTAGTTGGGTGACCTGCGCGCTCTATCAGTAATTTCCTGGTAGCAGTAGTATGGTTAAGGACTAGTTAAGATAGGTAGATAGGTTACTTTCTGATAACTGTGTAAAATATAATTGCTGCTAAAATGTTATTGCTGCTAAAAAAATCGATCGATTGAATGAAAAATTGCTTTGAAATGTTATGAAATGTTTTTGAAATACTTTTGATGAAATACTGCTATATTGATATATGTAATTAACAAACTCGTTAGTGATTGTTATATGTTTTTCTGGAATCCCCGGGGGCAGAATAGCGGGTGGTGAGGAGAATCCACCTCGCAGTGAGGTCAGTGGCTCGAGGAAAATTAGTGCATGGTTAGGCAGAACTGGAAGCGCTAATTAGGGTTATCTGTATGAATAATTGAATAAATGATAGCAACGAGTTCGCTAACGAAACTTCAATTGTGATATAACCTAATAGGGGTCACACGGAAGGAGTAGTAGGTTCGTCGGAGCTTGAGTGATAGCAAAAGAGTTCGCTAGTGAAACTTTACACTTAGTATATATCCCGAAAAGAGTGGATGAGTCAAAGAAGTAGCATGTTCTCGAATGCTTGTGTGAAGGGTAGGCAGAAGGGATCTATCCGCAGTATATAAAAAGTAGACAGAAGAGGTTTACTTGCAGTGAAACAAATCTTTCCTTTCTATACACTCGAGTACAGTGGCGAATGTTATACGTTGTAAATTAAATAAAGCACTTGCACTTTAAGAAAAAGAAATCAAGTTTCCGTTACCTTGTGAAGGAGGGAGTCAGTCGCGGAGCTGCGCTGACGTCACTCTTTGCCGTGCTGGTATTGGTCAAAACAGCGAGTGTGTAACGGAGCTGGTATTGTAAAGGAGGGGTGAGCGCAGGAGCGTGAGAACGCGTCTCACGGAAAGGCTGAGCACCCATTTGTTGAAACTATTTGCAACCACAGTGCTGATTGGTTGTCGAAAATTGAAAGACGTGCTAGCATTGGAAGAATATAGTAAACAGGAGTACGTATTTTTACACTAGTTAAGTCTTTGCGAAATATATGTGGTATCCGACTCATCCCGATACTCGACCTGATCATAGATATCAAGGTTTTGTGAAAGATCAGTGGAAAGGTCGTAGACTGCACGGAATGTACGGAGGCAAGAGAAAAATGACTTTAGTAGACAAAGTAAAGAATTATTTTAAGAAAGACAAGCCAATCAGAACTAGAGAAGGAGTTATCATTCCACCACCAAACATTCCCGCTTCATTTATGATGTTTCACAGAGGGTACCATGCTTGTGTATGGTTGGAAAATTGGGTGGAATACGCTAAAGATGATGGAATTTTAGCATTTCCCTTAGAAGGTACCTTTAATGGTAGAATTTTGTTTAATTTGAGGACTCGAATGAATGATTTGCATCCCAGACCCAGACTAACGCAATATGAGGCCCTAGAGGAATGGGAAATAGAGGCTTTTGAGCGAGACAGACCCAGAATGGATAAAGTGTTAGCATAATTTTATCCAAAAGCACAGAGGGAGACCCGAGAGAAAAGAATGAAAGAATGGAGACAGAACATGATGGTAGAAGAACTGTTCCCAGTATTAACTGTAGACGAACCCGTGGGAGGTAAAAGGACAGAGAAAACTAGACACTTAATGACTACTGGTGATTCTGAGGATGAATACCTGGAGGATTTATTAATGAAAAATCCACCACCATATAATGAGGAACCTAGGTCCCTGAGTACGAAAAATCCATTCTTTAGGCCTCCCTGTAAATAGGGGTCGAGCACGTCTGAATTGACTATTCCATATTATAGGCCTTCCTGTAATGAGGGACCAAGTATGGCAAATCCAAGTGCACTGAATCTTTACCCTCCCTTGATCCCACAGATAGTACATGAAACCACCATGGAAGAGGTCTTACAGGACCGAGAAAGAGAGGCTTTAATTAAACAGAGAACTGAACTTATCCAGAAGATTTTCCAGATTTCCCAGTCCTGAGGCTTTGACAATTCCAGTAACTATTGGCCCAGTTGTTCCTCTGTACGGGGATAAACAGGCTAATCCAAAGACTCCAGTTGTAACTCCATCTGTAGTACAGCCAATAAAAGAGCCCTTAATAGTTGATGATCAGGCAAGTGAATGCGAGTCTGTAATTTCCCTGATGGATTTACCCATAAGGGAACCAGAAGGCAATTCACAGAGAAAGAACATCCACATTGGTGCAAGAGAAGTCCAGATTGAGTCCTCGTCTGGTACTAGAAGTGCCACAGTAGTGACTCCTGAAGAAATAGATCGATGGACTCGAGAACTAGAGAAAATAAATCCTCAGCCAAAACCATTAGATATTTACAAACTAAGAATAGAATTGGAAGAATTGCTGGCTGGGAACGTGGGATTGGACAGGCTGAACACCCTTAGTGAGGAAGAATTACTATTCATTTGCAAAAGTATTACCAGAAACACCAGAGTGTTCCATGAGAAATTAATGGACACAGCAGCTAGTATGGGAATAGACGTTAGCAGATCCAAAGTATTGCAAAAGCCCTACAGAGCAGAATTTTCTGACAAAGATTTAGAAAACATGAACTGCTGGACCTGTAAGAGAAATGGGGAGACTTAGAAAAATGGAAAGCCAGGTGGGCAAAGAAAAAGGAAGACAGTAGATCCAGACAAGTGACTTTTGAATATGTCCTAAAAGAAGCTGACAAGGCAGAAACATTATATCCTATAAGAGAAGTGCCAAATGGAGGATATGTACATGTTCCATGGTCCAGACAGGATATTGTGTCATTTACAAATGATTTCCCAAAATTACGAGAGAAACCTGTAGAGTGGTACAGACAAGTTGAGAGATTTGTTAAAGTTCAAAAATGCCTCCTGAAAGATCTAGATGGGTTCTTTGACATTGTGGTTCCCGTAGATTTGTGGACAGAATGTAAAATTGCTGTTGATTGGCCAAGTGAAGAACATGCCAGAGATCCAAAGACAGGAGCTCCTTCAGCGGAGGTGATGAGGAAGTATGACCAGGTAATATTATACCTGAAAGGCAAGGTGCCTGCAAAAGAGACAGATTGGACTCAAACAGATAGAACTACCCAGAATCGAGATTAAACTGTGCATTCATACTATGAACGACTGTTACAGGTATTCAAAACGTACAGCGGGCTAGATAACATTGAGATGAAGGACATGACCCATTTCATTTATCGATTTGTGTTGGGATTAAGACCTGAAATTTCACAATGGATTAACGATAATAAAATCTGCTGCCAAGCAAAACCAATTGATGAGGTCCTGAAATATGCCAAGGACTGCGAAGATGAGCTAGAAAATAAGAAGAACAAATTAAAAGAAAAAGTCATGTGGGCACAAGTAAAATTTGCAGAGCACCAAGAACAGCAGTTAAACAAAATCACAAATACTCAGAATCAGAACCCTGGGGGTGGAGGAAAACCAAGAGTAAAAATGAGTCGAGAAGAGGCCAGGAAAAAGTTTCCCTCCCATGGGTGCGGAAAAATGGGGCACTGGAGGGACAAGTGTAAGGCTGTGCAGAACGATAATGTCCAAATTAATGATTTAAATCCACAGGCGCAGAATGAGGGACCACGGAAGATACAGCAACAGGTAAAACAGAATCAGTTGCCTCGTGCACCTAGGCCAAACTATAGGAGCAAAGCACAACAGAGGTAGGAAGCAGAGGTTTGGGAAGGAAAGGAGGATAGAAATGCAGCAACTTCACAATTTCTGTTGAATGATACATTCCTCTGTGACGAGCCTTTCTGCCTTTGCCTGAGGGGGGACGACGAGGATGCGTGCTTGGCGCCTCCTTGCCGGTAGACCAGTCGTGGCCATACATTGAAGGAAAGGTTGAAGGAAATGACGCCACCTTTCTGTTGGACACTGGTGCTACCCGTTCTACTGTGAGAACAGCAGATGTTCTAACCCAACCCCTCTCGGGAGAAGCAATCCAAGTAGTGGGCATTTCTAATAAATTAATTAGTACCCCAGTTACAGAATCCATGGAAATTAAAATAGGGAATTTCAAAGAAATGCATAGATTTGTTGTTTGCGAAT
Organism: Lissotriton vulgaris; assembly: GCF_964263255.1. NCBI lineage: Eukaryota > Metazoa > Chordata > Amphibia > Caudata > Salamandridae > Lissotriton > Lissotriton vulgaris. The sequence goes on along the minus strand of NC_141691.1, from coordinate 165,810,191 downwards.
CAAGTCCTGTGAACTTACTAGGACGAGATTTGCTGTGCAAAATGAACTGCACCATCTTTTGCACACCAAAAGGCATTGAGATTCAGACCCCAGATAAAGACGGAATTTACAAATTAATGTTAATAAGACCTGACTCAGAAATTAAAAGACTGACAATACAACAAGACTTACCTGAAGAACTCCAACAGACAGTGAAACCAGAAGTATGGGATTTCACTGGGAAAGATGTAGGACTAATGGCAAATGTTGACCCAATTAAAATTTCGATAAAAGAAGATGCAGTTTACCCGAATACTAAACAGTATAAAATGAGTGCAGAAGTGAAAGCATATAAAAAGGTTGTTGGAAGCAGGTATCATACAAGAGGTAATGAGCAGTCCTTGTAATTCGCCCATAATTGGAATCAAGAAACCAAGTGGTCAGTACAGGGTAGTGCAGGACCTGCGCAAGGTAAATAAAATTGTCGTTCCTTGCTGTCCTATTGTGCCAAACCCTGCAGTGATCTTGTACCAAATACCATGGAATGCTGGATGGTTTACTGTCATCGACCTATGCCATACATTCTTTTCAATCCCATTGCATCCAGACAGCACATTTCTTTTCTCATTTGAATTCGACAGTCATGTTTACGTCTGGAATCGTGTCCCTCAGGGGTACACGGAAAGTCCTTCAATTTTCAATCAAATTCTGAAAAAAATGCCTTGAATCCTTGGTATTGCCTAGAGAATAAGTCCTGGTGCAATACATAGACTACCTCTTGGTGTCCAAAAGCCGAAAAGACTGTTATTGATGCCATTGCCTTACTGAACCATTTAGGTGAAGGGGGACATAAAGTGTCACCAGACAAACTACAGCTCTGTACCTCTTCAGTGAAATATCTGGGGCACCAGATAGAGAAAGGTATCAGGAAAGTTACCACAGAAAGAATTAGGATAATTCGAAACATGCAATTGCCAAATACCCAGAAAGAAATCAGAAAGTTTCTTGGAGTTGTAGGATACTGTAGGCAGTGGATTGTGGGATTTGCAGTCCTAGCAAGACCATTGATAAAAATGACAAAGAAAGCAGCAAAAGACCCATTTGAGTGGGGTAATGAAAGCATGACAGCTTTTGTAAAATTGCGAGACTGTCTGAGTACAGCTCCTGCATTGGGAATGCCTGATTACACAAAAGAGTTTGCATTGTTCTGTGACACACGAGACAATTGTGCACTTTCAGTCCTGACTCAAAGTCATGGTTTAACCAGACGACCTGTAGCATATTTTTCCTCTACGTTAGAACCAGTGGCTGCTGGATTACCTGGATGTCTGAAAGTAGTAGCTGCAACTTGCATGAGTTTTAAACAAAGTGAGTCTATTATTATGGGACATGCTGTAACTGTGTATGTTCCACATGCAGTTGTAATTTTGTTGACCAGAACCAAAACTCAGTACCTCACACCTAGTCGGCTGACTAAGTATGAGAGAATTCTTGTAGGTGCAGGAAATGTAACCATTTCTCGATGTAATATCTTGAATCCAGCCACTCTCCTTCCAAACTCACTCACAAGCAGGAGTGAGGGGAGAAGTTGAGCATGACTGCCTAGACCTGACTGAGTTCAGTACAAAACCACGCCCTGACATAAGAACAGTACCCTTAAATGATGAAGATTATGAGCTGTTTGTAGATGGCTCATGCATGAGACATGAGAGCGGAGGCTTAAGTGCTGCCTATGCCGTGTGCACTTTAGAAGGTCCAGTAGTAGCATCCTATTTGTATGTAGTAAAGTCTGCACAAGTAGCCGAATTGGTTGCATTGGCAAAAGCCTGTAAATTTGGGAAAAACATGAAAATAACCATATACACGGATAGCCAGTATGGTTATGGGGTTGTGAATAACTTTGGCCAATTGTGGCTGCAAAGAGAGTTCCTGACTTCTTCAGGTACTCCTATCAGAAATGGAAATTTTGTGCAAGGATTACTGGAAGCAATCCAGTTACCAAAAGCATTGGCAGTGGTCAAGGGTGCTGCTCACAAATCTGGCGATGACAAAGTGACAGCAGGTAATCGATATGCTGACCAACTGGCCCAACATTGTGCGAAATACAAAATATCAATAAATACAAATTTGGGGATAAGCGGAAACAGCTGCCAACTTATGGTGTTTGAAGACATAAAAACATGGGAAGAACTGATAGATTTACAGGATGCAGCAGAACCAAAAGAAAAAGAAAGGTGGAGAAAATGTGGTTGTCACAGGAGGAATGAGGATGGTGTTATTGTTTACCTTGATGATACGCCTGTGTTGCCAGACTGCATGCTTGCTCCTATGGCTAGACTGATACACCGAGATACCCATATAGGAAGAGATGCAATGATTCGTGTTTTTAGACAGACATGGTTCAATTCAAAATTCAGAAACATAGCAGAGGCACTCTGCCAGAGGGGTTTGATATGTGAGCAATTTAATCCCGGAAAGAAAACAGTAGTTTTACCAGGTACAATTGGAAAAGCAGAAGGCACTTTCATAAGATTGCAAATTGATTTTATTCAGTTACCACCCTATCGAGGAATGAAGTACGTCCTCATCATTGTCTGCCTATTTTCAAACTGGGTAGAAGCTTATCCTGCACGTAGGAACGACAGCATCACTGTAGCCAAATTGTTACTGAGGGAACTGATACCTAAGTATGGTTTTCCAGTCACAATTGAATAAGACAGAGGTGGGAATTTTCAAAACGAAATAATAGGACAAATCTGTAAAGCATTCAAAATCACGCAAAAACTGCACTGTGCATATCGCCCAGAGGCCTCTGGAGTGGTAGAACAACTGAATGGCACCATCAAATCAAGATTGGGAAAAATGTGTGAATCGACTAAAATGGAGTGGATAGATGCTTTGCCCCTTGTCCTGATGGGACTTAGAAGTATTCCAGACCGGAAGACAGTCCTGAGTCCCCATGAGATACTGATGGGAAGAGCAATGCGGCAAGCATGGGTGCCAGGACACAAACTGATAAACATATCTGATGATTTGGTGCTAGAGTACTGCAAGCAACTGGGTGACCAAGTGCGTTCTATCTCTCACCAGATTGGAGAAGACGCGGTCGCCAGACCAGCAACTCCAGCCCATGACTTGAACCCTGGTGATTGGGTTGTAATTAAGAAACATACTCGGAAGAGTTGCCTTACACCGAAGTGGGGGAAAAGAAGACAGGTGATTCTTGTTACCACAACAGCGGTGAAGTGTGCAGGTGTGCCAAGGTGGATCCATGCCAGCCATACAAAGAAAGTGACAGAAGAAGAAGAAGAAACTGAGGCTGAAGGTTGTGCAGCTGAGGGGTCTCTTGAAGTTGGTCCTGAAGTGGCTGAAGAAGAACAACCGAGCTCCAGTCAAGATGATTGGGTCCCAGTAATCGACCTGACACTCGATCCAATAAGAACCAGAAGACAAACCTACTTAGATAGAGAGTGGGATAGTGAGGACGAGACAGGAATAGAAGGAGATAATCAGATCATCGAAATTCATGTCAAATCTGATGATGAGGAAGGCCAGGTAGGGACACAACAGGTGATCGACACACCTCCAAAAACTCCTGAGCCTGAAAAGGGACAAATAGAAATTAGAGCAGAAGTTCAAGCGGAAGAAAATCAAAAGTTCGAAGTGCTTGAACAGGATCAAATAGAAGTAGATAAATGTGTTCAGGAAGAAGAAACTGAAACAAAACGAAGCCAAATCCAGAATATACCTGAACAAGGCCAGCTTAGTGACCAGGCAGAAGAAACTGACATAAGATCTGGAACTAGTCAGACAGGAAGGGAAGAAGAAAACACTGAAATAGATGTGCCACAACTAAAAGAGAATAAAAGAACATTTGAAGAAAGCCAAATTACAGGGCCAGTTAAAAGATTCAAGAAAAAAGATAGGGAACCAAGATTTGTAAAAAGACTGAGACTAAAAACTATAGACGAAAAAACTTGAGCAGGAAAATCAAGACACCAGCAGAGCTGACCAGTCTGGAGCAAGGCCTAAGAGAAGAAGTGCCTGAATAAAAAGACTAAACAACAAGTATCAGAGTCCTGAATGGACTTATCTGGTGTTGGAAGAATTTGAAAATCTTGAAATAAGTGACAAGAGTGATGAAGAATTGATTGCTGATCAGACTGACGAAGAAGTGCACCCAACCTGAAAGTTGCCCCGTGTAAGCAACCTGTGTAAAGTTACAAGGAGGGGTTGAGACTTCTTTTTAAGCCAAAATGTCTGATTCCACTGTGAATGGAAGGCCAAGGCGAAATCGTTGTAAAACCTGCTGCAAAATATGTTTGTGCAGTATAGCATTAGTACTGATATTATGGATAGGACTAACCATAACTATTCCTTACATGATGAGTAAATATAATAATGTGTACCCTACTAAACCAGTGACAGATGACACAGAAGAGCTGCGAACAAAAGATACATCACAAAGAGTAGAAACACAAGGGAAAACACTTAGCCTTAGACAAACTAGAATGGACGTAGATGCACTAGATGAGGAAGGACTACATTATCACAGAATAAAGAACAGAACTCATTTAAATGTATTTGCAAACTTGTTAGTACACTACATAGAAGCAATGGAAATAGAAGACTGTTACGTCTGTATGAAGCTACCTACTTCAGTAGCTGAGGGTGTGCCCTACCATCATTTACCACTAACATATGGAATTTCCTGTAGTATTTTAGCTAGTTTATTCTATAAAAGAGGACCGTTACAGTACTATTATTCTAACTCAGACGTGATATTTTCTGAACTTCCTATACGTGGAAATCTGAATCCTGTGCATACTAAGAGTGATGTAACACGTTATATGGGAGAATATTTTCTAACCATAGGTACAATAGATTTAGGTGAAGCTCATAGAGATAACTTAACATGTTCATTACATGAACAAGAGAAAATGTTTCTAAATATGGCAGAGAAAAGAAGAGAAAGTTTCCAAAGAAAAGCGAATGATTAAAGACAGAAAACTCCTAAGTGGGCTGAAAACATGGGGAGCACCTCAAATGGTGGAGCTAATCCTGCGTTGTTACTGGATTTCGAAAAGAAAGGGAAACTTTGTCTTCACAGAGAAAAGACTACTTATTATAATAACATATTCATTGGCTCCAGTGAATGCGAACACAATTACAAGGTAATTGGAGGATGGGGTTTCAAAAATGGGTCAGAACCTGTGTTTCCCGGAATTTATTATATATGTGGAAACAAGGCTTATTTCAAATTGCCAGATCACTGGTATGGAAGCTGCTATTTTGGAATTGTATTCCCAAAAATATACCATGTGAATGAAGTCCCTGGAAGCAATGAAAACACTAATGGATTAGTGCGTAGTAAAAGAGAAAGTGTGGGAGAAATATTAGGTGGTATATTTAGTGCATTGATACCTGCAGTGGGAGTAACTCTGATTACACAAAGAATTTGTAAATTGTCTACAGTGGTAGATCGGTTATTCCTGCTGGTCAATATCGAAATGGTTGCGATCAGATCTATGGTTTTACAGAATAGACTTGGTCTTGACACTCTACTGGCAAAAGAGGGCGGAGTCTGTAGAATGTTGAAAGCACAACATTGTTGAACTTACATTCCTGACAAAAGTGTTGAAATTAAGAAATATGTGAGAAACATAACTAATTTGGAAAAAGAGCTCAAACCACTGGAGGTTGATAGTGCCTGGAAGAGACTAACTGATGGTCTCTCCTCTGTAGGTAATTGGATTTCTAACCGAGGTAAAAGTCTTGTGCGTAAAATACTGATGCCAATAGCGGGAATAGGCTTATTCGTGCTCATCATAATAATTTCCTGCAAATGTCGAAAACACAAAAAGAAGTATGCTGTGAATAAGAGAGGAATGAAACGAAATGTTGATGAACTTGAATTAGAAGAGCTGAATAATCAGATTTATAAAAGGGTGAAAAATTCTCATCCAAACAAAGATGCACAAAAAAGTCTGAATAAAAAGTTTGAAGAAATTGAATTGGGTGAAATGTGAAAAGTTGGCATCCGGTTCCATTAATAGTGATGATAGTAAATATCATCCAAGAGGGGATCGATGGAGCAAGGATTCGCACATTAAGCGACTTGCTTGAATTCATGAACCTCGAATAACCCTAACTACGTAATCAACCTGTTTGTCTTATTAATTTTGCACATTTTACACTACACGGGGTGTCCAGAGAGGCTTGCCTATGTGTTTACTAATTCTAATACGCTTGTCACCTAAAATGGCTGCTGCTACGCGGGAATCTAATCTGCGCATGCGTCGGTCACATTCATGTGACGTGACGTACTCGCAGTTCTGGTGGGAATTTATTGCTCATGCGCAATGCACTTAAAATGGCTGCTTTTTGTTCTCACATGCTCTGAGCTTGCATTGCTGCTTTTGCAAAGCTGTTTGTTCCACACTTACCCTAATGCAATATTTATTATAAAGTAAGGGATATAGTATAGCCATTTCATGGCATACAGTGTAATCTTATATTCTGTGTTTCTAAATTTTTTTCGCTTACTTTTCATGTATCGTATTCTTTGGGCCTGGGAGGTGCTTACTACCCCATCTTTGAAGCCCGTATGGTACCAGTCACGTGATGGGGAAAAAGAGAGCCATGCAGCAGTGGAACCCAGCCAGCTGACAGCCTCGCCCAAGATGCTCCTGGGAACCTGAACTCCAACCTAGCCGAAGAAGCTGAACTGTACCTAAAATTGTTACATTTGTAATAAACTGCTGTATACTCTATTGTTCTCTGTAAAACATATGCCATGGGAAACTAGAATGTAAGGGGTGGGTACGAAAAATTGAATATTAAGCCTGAGAAAGTCTAAAATTTAGGTGGTGTGATGACTTAACCTCCTCCTTTGTCCAATCAGAACTTGGGGATCCTTACACTTGCAACATTTGGGGGTGGTACACAGACCCGAAAAACAGTATAACTAGCCTAGGTTTAGCTAGAGAATTTGTCTGACTTGTCCGAATAGGTGACCAGTCACTGACCCAACGTACTCTATAGGTGACTAATACAGAGAGCTGCGGAGCACTCTGTCCGAATTTCCACAGACCCACTCGGGGTTTTAGAGAACCTTAAGTGCCTGCTAAGCACTTTGCTGGGGGATTTCGAGACAGAGACGGAGTAGCACAGGCGTTGCAACCGAAGCTGCGGGTGTTGGTCGTACCCTTTGGTGAACCCGGTCCTGATCCAAATTCTGGGGTTATCCTGTCCTGACTGTCCATGAGCTGTACCTGCTCACCTACTGGCAACCTAAGTCCTTGAGGGTCCTTTCCCGTCTTTCCAAACTGACCCGTGGCCAGGATTAGTCTTCAATCTATCCTAGGTAAATATAAATCTGTGTGGGTGTTCGTTTTTCTAAACTTGCTGTCCTACCATCTTGAATAAAGCATAATTGCATATGTTCCTTTTTCCCTTGTCCTTTTAATTGAGATTTTCATGCATTATTGTCTATTAGCATGTTCCAATTTTCTACCTAGCTTTAGTCAAATGCTAAATCGTCTTTTATAGTTTGTGTTCCATTCTTACCCTCCCTATTGAGAATAAGCACATCTGGATAACTCAAATTGCATAAGTTTAATTTCCTCTGAACCGTTGGTGAATTTCGAAAGTTTACTTTGATTAGCATGTTCCCTTTCTTTACCCTCCTTTAGTGAAGTTGTGAAAGTCTGTTGATCCAAAATAGCGTGTTCCTTATTTTCTTATTCCCTTTAATTTCCGATTTCTAAATGATTCTTTGTCTTATTCATAGCTATACTATATTTTTAATTCTAGTTATAGACAGTTTGATCTGTGTCAATCTTTGGCTCATGGCATATGATGATGATGATGATTAGATAAAGGTTTTCAAAACTTTCTGAGTTTGTGGTTATTATAAAGAGAACAAACATTCTAAATGTGTATATGGTAATTGTGTTGTCTACTTATCCCACAGCTAGCTCCTTGATCAATTGTGTACCTGTGACGAGGATTGGTGAGTCAGGTACACAGGAATAAACAGAAAGGAACTGAATTGCTGGTAGTAGTGTGTAGGTTACCTGATTAAAGTGTAATGAAAATATTTTATGGGCCCAAGTGTGCATTATTTGGTGACAAAGTTAGTCGGGTGACCTGCACGCTCTATCACACCGCACTCTAATAATTTTTCTGCTTGCGTGGGAAATGAGCTGGATGTAAAGGGAACAAGATCGACAACCCAAAAAAATAACTACAGAGCAATGTTTTGGCAACCATCTTTGATGGATGGGGAGCGCACCATAGGTATTAATGGTGGTTAAGAGTTTCTCTACAGTGCTTACTATGTAGAACGTTGTTTGCCTCTCTTGTATGGTGACATGCACACCTTTTAAAGTATTAGTGAACATTTAATCATCAAGTGTAAGTAACAATAAGAACCTATACATGTGGAAGTATTCTATGTAAATATATAATTCAATTTAAAAGTATGCTGTATTAGCTATTGGTGAGGAAGATAGGTACTGGTATGGTACTTCATTCTAGGTATTCGGAATCCTCCAACACTTCTTTCCTCTCCTGGTGACCCACTGATGTTATGGGAAGATTGGCAAGAGGCATTTGAGACTTATTTGGAAGCTACTGGGGAGAGGTATTTTTACATAAGTGCAAGTTGGCTATATTTTATTTACATTTTTTTGTAAAGTGCAACTTTCACCCAACTGGCATTTTGGCGCTCGTAAATTATCGGAGTGAAGAGGAGTCAAGCATTTACTAAGAATTAAATACGTTTTCTCGCACTTATCTATTTCCAGGGGTAGAACCGAGTTTTCAGGTGGGAGAGAGGAAGTTTATTCCGGAGTTGTGCACATTGTACCTGGAAGGTTCTTCCTCCTACTCTTGTTTTTTTTTAAGGGGAAAGTAGACAAGAGGGCAACCTGGGAAGAACTTAGAGTTCGAGAGCGTTTATATAGTTAAAACATTTGCTGAAGAGCTGTAGGTCTCGTGCCATTTACTGCCCTATGGGAAATGCATAGTGCCTTAAAATGCTCCTTTCCTTTACTGGTAGCCAGTGTAGTTTGTATAGTGTTTTGATGCAGAGTCCTTTCTATCTTTATGTAGCGCTGGTTTAGCTGCCAACACCTGGATCCTCTGGATCCATTTCAGGAGATAAACAGGACTAACTAGTAGCAAGGAGTTGCAGTAGTCTTCTCTACTTAGGACTGAAGCTTGTATCACCAGTTCTCTATAAGGTTGGGGGAGTGATGTGACTACTTTCTTCAAAATTCTGAGGAGTCCATGCAGGTTGCTACTGTTTTGTTGATGTGGGCTTCCATTCAGAGTTTGGTATCATTTTGAATTCCTAGGTTGCGTACCGGTTTCAATGTATTTAAGTCTGCGTTGATCGCCCAATGCCAAAAGTTTGCGGGGGGTTGCTGTTGTATGTTTGATGGCGAGAAGCATAGAAATTCAGTGTTATATACATTGAATTTTAGTGTATTATCGTCCAGCCATTGGGTCATCTTTTTTAGACAGAGATGTGGTTATTGTGATTGAAACATCATTTCGGAGTTGACGGGAGAAAATATTTAAGCAATCACTTTTTCCTCTTCATGATTCATTGGAAAATGAAGAGGATATGATTATTGAGAAAGAGAGTGATGACAATTTTTTGCAAGCTATAAGGGCATTGGAGGGGAATTTTAAACCTAAAATAAATATTGTAGTGGAGCGTTACAATTTTTTTTGCATGAACAGTTGGTTGGAGAGTGGGTGGACCAGTATGTTGCAATATTAGGAACATTAGCATCTATATGTAGATTTTAGGAATTGTGTGGTGAGATCATCAGAGACAAACAAGTGTATAAGACCAACAATAATTAAATTCAGGATAAACTTAATATAAAGGAACTTGCAATTGACAACGCTATAATGATTGCTAAGAGAGTTGAGACTAGGTCTCATTATGTAAAATAATGAAATCTAAGTGAACATCATGGTGAACATACTACAACCAATGTAGTCGGAATGGTACAGAAATTTAAAAGTTGGAATTGAAGCAGACGAACTTGCATAATGATAAACCAAATGGTTCTATGAAAGGAGAACGGAGAGATGAATGAGGAAGTCTGGGAGAAAAGAATAATTCAACTAAATGCTATAATTGTGGTATTTTTTTTCAATTCAATTCAATTCTTTATTATGTTTTGGAACTCCGAGGAGATCCACATAAAAACCATACACAATGCAAGAAAGACATCTACAATGTTTACAAAAATACAGAGTAATCAGATTCACATACTACAAAAGCAATCAATAAATAGCTAAAAAACATTTAAAAAAGTTAAAAATATTACAACAGAAGATTTCATTTGGGGGATTATACAATGCAAGTAAGAAAGAGTTAGCATTTAAAATACCCAATTGCAAACATACATATCTTAACCACTTACGCCGAAATGGGCGCAATACAGGGCATATGAAGAGAACGTGCAAGCGATCCTGGGTGGACAAGATGCAAAAATTACAAATTGCAGGACCACCATACCACTTTGTCAATAGATTGTTTAATGGCAACAAATCCTGTCTTAGGAGAAACCAAAATCGCTGAATGCCATGTGGTAGATTCCAGGCGACATAAGGTTGCATAGCTTTCCTAACATACGAGTCAGTAAGATGGTTAGCTCCCTTCTTAAAATAAATAGCCTCCTTGTCCATTTTAAAGCTAAGATCCCAAGATGCCTCTTTCAAAAGTGATTTTAACTGTGCAGCGGATACAATAAAAATAGTGCTCTCTTCCAATTGGAGAAGGGCGGCCGCCTTTCTGAAATTCTTAACAATTTGTGAGTACTCCTTTAAGCTGCCCAACAGTTCAACCTTCATAAGATTACTTAATGAACCCATTTCTCCTCTAGCCAAACTGGCAACCCACCGTACTACAGCTGCTAGGCCCTGCACCCAGCTACTGCGAAGGCCATATTCAAGTCTGCAGGCAGCCGCTGAGCAAGCGGTGTTAAGAGAGGATATAGATCTTAACAACTTCCCTTCTACAGAATGTAAAAAATCCCATTGTCTTAAATCAACCAGTTCTATTCCATACAAAAGGGAAGATGGGATTTTTGCCCTAAAAACTTCCAGTAGGCAATCAAAGTGTCTTCTCCCCGTGGCTGAATATAATGCACTCAAGCCTTTTCCCTGAGACAAAGCTTTGCAGGTGTTGTTATCGGTGTGGGGCTTGTCACTCAAATTATTGGAAATGATTTTTCCTAAAAAGACATAAGCCTTTACCACCTCCAATTTGTGGCCACCAACTGTCCAAACAAAGTTCTTATACTTTAGCTTTTTTCTCCCTGCGATACACATAATTTTGCTTTTTGTTGCATTTATCCTCAAGTAATGGGCTTCGGCAAAAAGATGTAATGCACGAAGACGATTGGCAAACCCTTTAGGTGTTAGATCCAGTATTATAATGTCATCTGCGTATAACAAGCAGGAGATAGGGGTTCCCCCTACAACCGGGGCTATACCGTCACTTGAGGAGAGAGATGCAGGAAGATCCGCAATATACAGGGAAAAGAGCAATGGAGCAAGAAGACAACCCTGTTTTAATCCATTAATTGACGGAATGACACGTGATAACCCCCTTTCTCCACCTTGCAGGACACGACACCATGTATCAATATGTAAAACCTGCACCAGATCTAGCAAGTGAGGAGGCATGCCCATGGCAGATAGCATTCTCCACAGCAGGGGGCGATCCACTTTATCGAATGCTGTGGAGAAGTCTATAAATGCTGCATACACATATCCCCCACGAACCCTTACATATTTATCAGAAATGATCTGAAGTGCGGTAAGGTTATCTAGGGTGCCGTGCCCTTTGCGGAAGCCAGTCTGTTCTAGGGGTAAAATGTGGTTCGCATCAACCCAATCATTAATTAAGGATAACAAACATTTGGTGAAAACTTTTCTAATTGCGTCAAGGAGGGATATTTGACGATAGTTCTTCGGTATATCCCTATCGCCCTTCTTGAACAGTGGCACCAGTATGCTCCCTTTCCAAGAGGAAGGGACAATTTTCTTAATGAAGCAAAATCTGAAAACAGGAAACAGTATTTTGCTCCATAAAACTGGTTCCTGTTTCAAGACAGATATCGGGAGTTCATCTGGCCCCATGGCTCCTGAAGTACGCATATCCATAATCGCCTGTTCAATAGTTCTTTCTGAAGGGGGCTCTATTGGGGAATCAAGCTGAATACTAAGGCCCCTAAGCTCAACCAACTGCCCATTCATAGCGTATAAAGTGGAGATATAATTGACCCATAACGATTCAGGAATAGGAATTGGGAGGGGACCAACTCTTGCACCATAACCTTCCCCAATAAGAGACCAAAACTGTCTAACTTTGACATGAACAACTGCCTCCCGTAGACTTACCCATAGGGAATCTTCTTTTTCTTTATAATTGTGGTAGTGAAAGACATATTACACTAGCAAGCAATTGTTCTGCTATTAATGTTTTATGTTATAAATGTAAACGGATCGGGCCATTTCGTGTGCAATGGAAGAGATTGAAAAACTGGGGGAGTGAATGTAGTGTGTGAGTGTAATGAGTCTGGAAGTGGAGAAAATGAGGTGTTAGTAGTTGCAGAGTCAGAAGTAGATGTCTTAAGAGAATTATATAATCAACCAAAATGTGAAATTCAAATTTTAGGTAATGAAGTGGAAGTACGGGCAGATTCTTGTTCCCCAAATACCATAATTGATGCGTTAACATAAGAAAAATGGGGAATGTTAGAGTTATTGTTTTTTATAACCATTTTATTATATTTGTAGATACAGGGAGCACTGTTTGTAGTTTGTACACCACAATTCACAAAAGAAAAGGAAGACGAAGGATGTGGTTGTTCAGATCAGCAGTAACATTAAATCGGCCCATGCAGGGGCCAGTCCGCTTACACAGCCAGACCACGTAAGCCCACCCTCCCCTCCCCACTTTATCGTAATGTTAGAGTTCTTAGATGCCAGGATTAATCCTCTATGTTACTGAGGTAAAATAGTGCCTTTGATTGTTTTAATGCTGGCATCATTTTTAAAGGCAGGGGTATATGGTTAGTGTTGACGATAATGTGGTAGGTTATGCCGATCAAAATGTAGGGTATTGTTTTGAATCCCAATCATCCTGATCAAGCAAGTTTTGTACACAGTCACTAAATCTGATGCAAATCAGAAATTGGCGAATTATTCCTGACTATTTTGGGATGTTTGAAAGGGTCTTGTCATACAATCAAACTTAAAAATGATGCTAAGCCTACTGCACATAAGGAGTGCCTTATGTTGAGGCCACTCACCTGAAAAGCAGGTATTCTACAGGGGCGATGCTGCCCCCCAAGACCTCTTCTGACACCTCTCAACACTGTATATAACCCTGTAGTCTCAGTAGGTGCTCCAAAAGTGAAGGGGGGTTGGAAGATAAAAAGAGAACACTGCCACAGCTGGCCGGTTGGTCCAGCCGGGCACCCGGGTTCTCCAGGAGTGCATAGAGGACAGTGTCCTTCTGAAAGTAGCGTTGTTCTAATAATAAGTAGAAAGACATAAAGTATTAACACTATACATGCCAATCACATAGTCATAATACAATATTGACAAAGTTGAATGTTACACCTGTCACCCATTGATCTGTCAGGAGGATTTTCATCTGTAAATCTGATACCTTCCTTTTAAATATTGGTGTAGTAGGCAAACACAAAACTCAAGTTCAATCTCGTAGTCTTGATTTTTAAAGTGTTATGATGATGGCAACAAGCGCTAGTGCACAAACACTAACACTATGTGTAGGGCTGGTATAACATCAAAGATAATCAGAGTAAACATAAAAGCAAATACAAAAAACTAGACTGTGTAGCCACACTAGTTGCATAGAGTGCAGTGAATCTGCTCTCAAATTGTATAGGAATTGTTAGTCAGTGAAACTTTATTTTGGCCACCAGGGCCATAAAAGTGCAAATACAGTAAAACAATACATAAAATAAGTGAAAAAAAAACAATTGCAATTCGGCATGTATCAAACTTGATACATATAAATAAACAAGTCCCAACAGTAGTACAATAACAGCACTATAAGGTTAACTACCATATGCGGAATAAAAATGCTAAAAAGAAAAAGAGCTAAACGTATTGCAGTGCTATAAAAAAAACAGAGGGGGGACTCTGTGAAACACATTAAGTTAAGTGGGGGGAGTACCTTTCGTTGAAGTATCCATATGGCCCCCCAAAAAACTTGGCAACTGGTATGGCAAATGGTGAGCTGAAATCTGAGCTCAGAATGCGAAGTGCGGCTGAATGGCTAAGCTGATATATGGGTTTTCAAGTAAGATCTAGCAGCTGGATAAGATGGGCAGGCAAAGAAGATGTGTGCAACACTCTCCGCTGAGGAAGTACAGGACGGACATGTATCTGTGGCCCAACTGACCACCTCTGGGGGAAGACTCTCAGCGGGTTGGTGCTCCACATAAACTGGAAATATACCTTCCTGTAAATAGAGACAGTCACCTTGTACCAGTATGGCTCGTACCCCCTCAAGGGCTTAAAATTAAGAAATTCACTTGCCAGATGAGAGGGGGCAGCTTTTCTAGATTCACTGGATTCTGTTGCTGCCCAGTAAAACACGTTCAGTGTGTTTTTGGACAGGAACCGAGTAGTGGCAGCAAAAGCCCTGAGGTCAGATAGACCAAGGGTATGAAGTAGCTCTTTAATGTTCAAAAGCCAGGTACTTTCATAAATTGGTCAGCTGCCATTACATACTGGAGGGCTGTAGTATAGTGAGCAAGCTCCATAGTTGTCCACAGCCGCCTCCAGCTTACCAATGGGTGCAGCTTTGTTTTACCAGCTCGGCTGCTGACTCCCAGGTTTTTTGGCTGCTAGTTAATGGGTCTGTGTTGGAGAAACCCCACAACTCTGCCCCATACAGAGCTGTAGCCAATAATTTTGCCTCATAGAGGTGCATAAAAGGCAGAATGAGTTTGTTGTGAGAGGCCCATATTCTTTTAATATTGCTATAATGAAGCTGGCACACCGGTGTAGATTGACAGAGACAGTTTTATTCTGGTAATTAAAATTAAGTAAAATGGAAGGTACGTCCTACCCACACAGAGCTGGCAGCAACTCTATGATGTTGGGGAGAGGATATCTGTCGGCTATGACAGCGCGATTGAAAGAGTGCAAGTCCACACATAGTCTTACCTTCCAGAGGCCTTTCAGACAAGAAGTACTGGGGCCAACCAATCACTTGCATCTGTTTTGACAATGATACCTTATTTGAGGAGTTTTCGTAATTCATTCTTCATGGCGTCTCTCAGGGCTAAAGGCACACTGCGAACCTTGTAATTTTCTGGGATGGCGTTGTGCCTCAAGATGATTTTGTGGGTGTAGTTGGAGAAACAATCCAATCGTTCGCTAAATACTTCTTTAAACCCCGAGCGTAAACTTTCTACTTGATCAACTTTGGTGACCTTGCCATGGACACAAAAGGAAGCATGGGAAAGTGTAGGTACGCTTTCAGAAGATTCTTCCCTCAACATTATGCAAGGATTACCACCAGGAAATAACATGACCCCAAGATCAGCCTGAATAATCCAACTTATTATACTGTCTACCTTAGAGGAAATGTATATCTTCCCTGCGGTAATTTTATTCTTGAACTCAATATCACCTTCAAAGTAACCAAATAACTTGATGGGCTGCCCACCATAGGCAAGAGGTTTTATGTCAGGTTTGAATACTTTCACCTTAACCAAGAGAAACACGTCATAAAATCTTTTAGGGATTAAAGTGATTTTTGCGCCAGAGTCGAACAGATATTAACACGGTGACCATTTATCAGGACACTGTCGGACTTAGGCACTTAAATTGGGAAAATTGTGCTGAAATCTCACCACAATGTATCATCTGAACTAGAGTCGGTTTCCTCTTGTATCCATACTTCTTTGACTCGTTTGTTCTTTTTATTCTTTTGTAATCTGCAAGCTTTGTCTATATGCCCTACCATCCTGCAATTAAGACATTTGGCATTTAATGCAGGGCAAGACTTGTCGTCAGCTAGTTGACCAATTTTATCACAATGATAACACCTTCCAGGAAACGGTTTTCTTTGCCATCAGGATTGAGACTCAACACATTAACGGTCTGTCTCCTCAGTTTTGCTTCAGAGGGGTACTAGATTGGTCCCTCCTCTTCCCCTCAGAGAGGAAATTGCTCAACAAGCTCAACAGGGACACCAGGGGATCTCCAAAACCAAAGATAGAATCCGTTTACACTTCTGGTGGCCCGGTATTGATTTGTTAGTTGAAAGTATGGTGAAAGACTGTCAAGAATGTAACTCTTCTGATAAAATTTATAAAACTAGAATCTAACTCATGGCTATATGAGAGGTTCCTACTCGCTGATGGCAATAAGTAGCCCTGGATATTCTAGGTCCTATTTCTTGTAACTCGGGTCAGTCTTATATCTTGGTCTTAACAGATTTATTCTCTAGGTGGCTGAGATTAAAATCAGTCGAAGTATTGAGACTAAAGATGTTACCAAATTTTGGGATGAGATCTTTTCTCGTGAAGGATTTCCAGATTGCCTCCTTCCTGACAACGGAGTCCAACTGGTTTCCAAAGAAATGGAGATCTACCTTACTGAACAAGGAATCAGGCACAAGCATTGTGCTGTCTACCATACCCAAACGAATGGTATGGTAGAAGGGCGGTCATGACCATAAGATTGCCCTTTAAAAAGACAATTATTGATGTGTTTAAAAACCTTTCAAACCAATCAAAAAAGTCTCTTTGGTGTAAATTAACAATTTTTCTGTGATTTTCAATTGTAAATATTGACAAGTATATGTGTTGTATGTGTGAGAATGTGAGATTGGAATGTTAATGTTGATCAACGATGTATGAAACCTGATGAGATAGTGTGTATTTAATAAACTGTCATTTTTATGAAATTGCATTTTTGTATTGTTTGTTATATTTGATTTGTGAAATTTGGTGAATTATAACCAACATAAAATTGCGAAACAAATATATGAAAAATAAAAGTGATCCATTCTGACTGATCTTAAGTCTATAACTCACACTAAGTTTAATTCTTTTTGTGCAGTAACCCAAGGTTTGGTAATTAGTAAGCAACAGTATTGGCACTTGTTGAGTTGTTTCTGTATTGAGAGGCTTGGCCTTACTGTGGGAAGCCCACAACCAGTGTCGTTTTTTACCATGTAGGATATATAGGCATGCGTGAGTAGCTTAAAGATGACTCTCTTCTCAACAGGGAGCCAGTGGAGGTCTCGAAGCTGCTGGGTGATGTGTTTGTGTCGTGGGATGCCAAGGACAAGCCTGGCAGTGGTGTTTTGGATGGTCTGGGGTTTCTGGAGCATGGATTTGTTGATTCCGGCATAGAGGGTGTTTCAATATTCCAGTGTGCTGTTTATGAGTGCATGGGTGACGGTTTTCTGGATTTGGGGGGGATCCACTTGACAGTCTGGTGAAGGATGCAGAGGGTGTTGAGACACGAGGAGGAGATGGCGTTGATCTGTCGGGTCATGGTGAGTGAGGAGTCGAGTATGATGCTGACGTTCTGGGCATGGTCCGTGGGGGTAGGGGAGCAGCAGAGGGCTACCAGGTGCTGTCCCATGCAGAGCGAGTGGATTCGAGGATGAGGACTTCTGTCTATGCTGTCTGACGATGGTGGCAAGAGGGCAAGGGGAGCATGTAGATGTTGAAGAGTGTGGGCTGAGTGACAATTCTTAGGATACTCCGCAGTTGTTCTCTGTGGGTTCGGAGAGTTCCCTGTAAGCCGGCGTTGTGGAGTCTGGCGGTTTGAGTGCGGTGGGAGATGGTGTGGAATGCTGCAGAGATGTCCAGTAAGTTGAGGGCCACCGTGTGGCCCTGGTCGAGGAGAGTGTGGATGTTGTCTGTGGTGGCGAGGAGGGCAGTCTCAGTGCTGTGGTTGCTGCAGAATCTAGATTGGGAAGAGTAGTCTTCAATGAAGTTCGTGAGCTGGCTGTTGACGAAGCAAGTATCTTTATATATGTTTAGGCATTGGGGAAAAAACATCCAGGTAAGTACGCTTTCAAGGAGAAATTATTTTCTCTTTAAAACATGGACACTGCAATTTCAGAGTTCTCCCATGTTAATCTATGGAATTAAAACAAATTCGCAATACAGGTTCAGTACTTCCACTTACAAGACTAATCTCCAGGAGTTAAAGTGATTGGGGGGCATGGTCCAAGGCAGGACCAGCAGTATTCCACCTGTGGCATGAGGGCAGCATCAGCATCTGGAGTCCAATAGGTTTTAATGGAGATCAGTCACTGTAAAAAGTGACGGCAGGCTGTGGCTAGGAAGCCAGTTTGGCTGAACCAGCAAGTGGGCTCAGGGCTTGTGATGCTTAGAGATGGGAGGAGGGGGAGCTTTGGTCCTCTTCTCCAAGACCCAGGGGCGACAGGTGCAGAGGTGTCTTTAGGCGTCATGTTTTTCCTTATTGGAGCAGTTGCGATAGATGGGGCATGCGTGCAGAGGCTGCAGGCGGTGTTGGTGAGTCCAGAAGAGGTGAAACCATGATGGGCTCGAGCTCTGGAGGGCTGGAGAACTCGTTGGCACCATTGGCCCACTTCAACTTAGGCCGAAGGTGACTGTGCAGTGGTTTGTTTCAGATGTCAGGTATTGGCGGATCCACAGGCCTTAGAGTCTACCTCTTTGTAAGTTTCTTCAGAACAGTTCCACTATTCATGGGAGGTATTGAGTATTTTCCAAAGGCAGGCAGTCCTCCCAAGTTTCTGAAGTCAACAACTGTAGGACGAGCCGACTTTGGCGCAGTTTTTGATGGGGGCTGCAGACTGCCAGGTGGGGTTGGGGCCAAGTCAGGTGCTCTCTTCAGTCTTCTCTTCTTTTGCGGCTCTTCGGTGTCCTCTCTCTTCTTAGGTCATCAGGATCTGCTTCTCTGGTGAGCTAAAGAACGATGCTGGATTCAACCCAGATCTGTGACTGGGGGTGTGTGCCTAAAATGTTTCAGCGCACCGTTCATCATCTCCTTCTTTGTTTGCCATAAGTTGGCAGGGTAGGCCTGGAAGTGGGTCCCTTGCTCACTGTGCCACTGGATTCAAGCTATCCTGGCTGATGAGGGGTGTTACACCAAAACCGGTCCCGGGATGCTTGTTTCGGTCAAGGGAAGGCCTGGCTTGGCAGTTTGGGCTAGACAGTTCCCATTATGCACAGGGTCAAGACTGATTTGCATATAGCTGGGTCTGAACTTGGGTGGTGAAGTGAGCTAAAGAACGAAGATGAATTCAAACCAGATCTGTGTATGGGCGTGAGTGTCTGAAAAATGTCGGCACTCCGTCCATCATCTCCTTGTGTTTCCTCTGGTGGCAGCGACTCATTTCAATACTGTATTTAGGGCTTTAGGGGAGTGTAGGATAGTAGCCAATGAGCTACTGACTAAGCCTGGGCAGAGTTCACTGAGTTTACGCAGAACGTCGCAAAGTGCAAAAAAACTCTTCAGCGCTATGCGGAGCTACGCAAGCGGCGGAGTGCATTAGATAAATGCTGTTCAGTGCCAGGTGCTTGTCCACACTGTGCAATCATTGCGAACGGCACCATGCACAGCACAAGGGGGCGCTGCTTCCTTTCTGCTACTCAAGTGAATTTTTACTCCAGCTGCAGCTTTCTCAACGTAAATGGACAGCTTCGCATACGCGACCACTCGCAATGAGAAATATGACCACCCACGTTGAGAAATCTCGCCGGGAGGTTGATTTTCCATGCTCACCAACTTGACTTAGATGATCGCGAACAAGGAAAAATCTCACCGGGAGGTGGATTTTTCTCGCTCGTGTTTGCCAACTTGGCGTTTACGAACGAGGGCGAGGAAAAAAACTCTGCTACGCATAGCGGAGCGGAATTTTTGGGAACTCCGGGAGCTCCCTGTAACGCGAAGTGCAGAAAACTCCTGAGCAGAGCGGAGTTCACCGCCCAGACCTACTACTGATCCTTAGGGTCACTACACCCCCATTATGACCACTTCCTGTGGGAAGTGAGCATAACTCTGTCCCAGAATTCCTAAGTATGCCATCACAAAGATGGCTAATTCTGAAAAACCATGTTCACCTCACAGTAGCCCACTTTAGGGCTGGTACTAGCCTGGAGGTGGCACGCCTACCTGACTAGCTAATTTACCCACCTGTCCAGGTGCCAAAGAGGTCACTGAGCAAGGAGCAGTGGCTTCCTCTCACGTGAGGGGAGTCAAATTCACATTCCAAAGGCAGCAGCTTCTTTGAAGCTTGTCGGCGCTAGGAGGCTAATCAGCAGGTCATCCTGTGGGAGAGGGTGTTACACCCTCTTCCCAGACAGACCTTGTTATGGGTCTCCTGAGAGCAAAGGCTCTCACCCTAGGAGGTCAGAACAGTGTCTCTGGTGGCAGGATGGCAGAATCCAGTCAGCAAGCACACCAGAGGCTACTAAGTTTTCATGGGACACCTCTCTGGTGCCCTCTGAAAGCATGTATTGATAAATTCAACATTGGCATCAAAGTGGGTTTACCAATATGAGATGCCAAACATCCCTATTTTCAGTGAAGCCATTATGTAACTGGGGAACTTGTTTTCCCCAGTGTCCAGCAAATGTTTTAAAATGGCTTCCATGGTCACTTGTACTGGCAGTAATAGAACTGACCAGCACAGGGGCATATCTGCTCATGCAGGTATTCCGTTACATGTAATATTAAGCACCCGTCCTTAGAGATGTCAAGTCTGCTGTAGGGGTGACTTACAAATATTCCATGCAGTTTTAGTAACATAGCACACAGGGATCGGTGACATTTCGTATCTTCACTTTTGTCTGCACCAAGACATGCAGCCTGTAATGGCAGTCTTGCATGTGCTTGGTGAGGGGTCCTGTAGGGTGGTACAATTTGTGCTACAGCCCTCAGTACCTCAGGCCCTTGGTAATAAGGTAGCATTTACTAGGGACTTACAGAGGATGCTAAAGGTTTTGCAAACTGGGGAACAATTTTACATTTTTAGGGAAAGAACGCTGGTCTTGGGGACCTGGTTGGCAGGAACCCAGTACAAATCAGTCAAATTTGCTGAAGTAACACCAGGCTAAAAGTGGAGGGCTACTGCAACAAAAAGCAAGTTTCTTGCATCTGACATACGCCTCTATGGACAGGGATTTTGTCAGTCAGCTCATTCTGTTTCCACAATCTAATATGTGCAAAATTGTCCTCCTGTAGACGGATTACCAATGATAATATGTTTGAAGGCATTTTCATGTCAGAGAGGACCTGCCAAAGAGTGGATCGTGGGCCCAAATCAAAAGCACATCGCAGATCAACAAAGGAAACGAAAAAGGTTGCCAGTGCTGATAATGACAGTACGATAACAGATCAAGACGATGGCTTAGAATCCATACAATGCTCTTACAGTATTATTTTATAATACTATTCTCGCTGTACGCGTTATACTTTGCAGTCTGCCTAACAATTGTAGCAGTTCACTTCTCTTGCATGAGAAGGAAGACTGTTTAACAAACCTTTTTATTGAAAATGCCTGTCTCTCTATTTCTCTGCAACTCTGTAGAAACGAAGCATGCACGATTGACTGAGTGAAATACTTATCTATTGTTTCCACGACTCTGAAGATACGTTTTATTCTTGGGGAAACAAAGTTGTCATGTTTATGCGGTTGTCAGAAACTAATCCCTTCTTGTGAATTCGAGAAAGTTTCTAGTGACCTCTGAGCTATCTGGCACTCACAATTAAGTTTAGTATATTAGATAGAGACCTAGTTGACCTAAGTCCTATGTCAAACCTATAGGATATATTATTTCAATGCGCAGAGACTATTGGGAATATAGGAACTACACTGCATGGCGCCCAACGTTTGGTAAGGCACTAATTTAAGGCTAGATACTAAAGTAACCCAGTTGTGCTTTTCTCAGAGACCCCTTTTTCCTTAATTCTTCAATAGATGTCTGGAGTGGGTATAAGGATAAAATATCCGCCATAGCTGAGTAGGACAAAAATCCTATGTATTCGTTTTTGGTTTAGTCAACGTTGAAGGATACAGTGTTCCAAAATATTGTGCACCTTATCTTTGTTTCCTTGAAACTTGCTCTGCAAACTTTCAGTCAACATAATGTCTCTCGATAATAATACCATGGGCGGTGGAGCTGTGGTCGATCCACTCGTTGCAGCTTTTGACACAACAGGCATTAATGAAGCCGACGAGGATGCTATAAGCATTCCAGAAAATTTAAGGAAAGGCATCACTATAAAACTTATTGGAAACGGCCTATCAGCAAGAGGTGGTAGAGTAGTTTTTGTGATAGAGGCACACGAATATCACCAGACAGAGGTATTCTATTCATGGATAGTCTTCCCGGAAGCAAATCCAGAAACAAAAGTGTTTCAGTTCTACAAAAAAGATGATCCACCAGAGGAATACATTCCTTTTGAGGATATTGAAATTCCATTAACATACCAAGAGCATGCGCTCTGGTTTAAAGGTGCCCTAAAACATATAAATCACATTACCAGGCTCGGTTCACCAGGTAGACCAGAAGCAACATGGCTGGTATTAGCCAGCTATACACAACATCCTGAAATTAATATAATGGCAGATGTGGAATTACGAGCTCAACTCAAAGAGCTAATCAAATAGTCCAATATGTCATGCAGACTCTTATTTCCAACTGGCAATAAGGATTCCACAACACACCCCTTACCAGGGGAACATAAATAGAATTACACCGCAGACTACCGTATTTTCCGGCGTATAAGACGACCCGGCGTATAAGACGACCCCCTACTTTGCTTAATAAAATGTAGGTTTTGTGCTATACTCGCCGTATAAGACTACCCCCACTTCCAGTGCAGTCCAACGCAGTCCTGCATAGCCATTTTGAGAATGTATTTTATTTTATTTTGGCTCGTACTTTGTTTGCTTTGTATGCTTTGTATGCTTTTGTGACCTGCACACTTATCACTTTTTCTCCAGGAATGTACCGATTGCTACCTCATGTATTTTGTCACTTTTGATCCATGTAACTTAATGTTTGCTTTGGTAATTTGTCCATTGTCATTGTTGCTAACATCAGCCCATTGTTATATAATGAAGAAGCAGTCTGACACCTTCGGGTGTAGTCTGCGCTATGTAAAAAAGCATGAAAACATTCCTTCAAATTTAGCATCCGGCGTATAAGACGACCCCTGACTTTCCAAAACATTTTAAGGGGTTAAAAGGTCGTCTTATACGCCGGAAAATACGGTAAACATTTAGTCATTGGTAAATTACCCGCAAAATGGGAACAAATTCCCTTCTGGATAGCTCAAAAAATTACTCAAATCGAGGCAGTATTTCCTGACACTACCCCTCATTAGAAACCCAGAATTCTAACAATCTGTTTACCAATGGGGATCGCACCACATCTGGAGGACTGTGACACTTGGGGTACAGTCTTTGCTGCAATGTACACTAAAACACATGATGTTCTGCTATGGCGGTAATACCAGACGTCCTGAAACAGATTCAAAATGAATAAGGGGCAGAGCCTGCTTTAAATTTAGCTATGAAACTACTAAAATATTTCAAACAGGTCTCAACAATAATATTAGCTAATATTAAAGGTGAAGCAGCATCCGTGGCAATTCGCCAAAAGTTAAGGGAATTTTATGTAACTTAGCAACCACAAGAACTGACCAGAATAATAGAACTATCCTATGAAGAATTAGGCGGAGACAGTCTGGGAGGGAAACCAGTGAAACCTCAACTGTCTGAAGTGTGAGAGCACTAAATTGACTTCTAAAGAGAAGCATTCTCAATCCAGAGGTAGGTCTCCTCAAAAGGAGCCCACTGAAAGGAGGTATAATCTCAGGAATAGGGATAATTTGAGAAACCTGATAGATATCAAGAAACTGATACACGTTCCCTCGTATCTTTCAGACTTTGTCACAGAAATCCAAAAGAAAAGGATGGTCAAAACATAAGGAAGAACGCATGAAGTCCAAATACGATCAACACGTTCCGAAAAGCAAGAAAACTCAATTCACCAAAAAGAAGGTAGCAGGTCTAAAGATCAGACATGCAGATGATCTTGAGGACACAACTCAAGAACAGGGAGTGGGCTCAGACAATGTTGGACAGCACAGAAGAAGTCACCCTAGCTCGCAAGAACTTGAAGGATCATCTGGAGACAGTAGACTTGAATGAATACATTCAAGTTGAAACTGCAGATACCAGGGTTAGTAATCCACATAAGTTATATGAAGTAACACTCTGGATGGAGGGAGATATAACAAGAAAAATAAGAGCACTCTTTTGGGAGCGACTCTCTCAGGGTTATGACATTCATCTCGCTGAACAAGGCTGGCCACCAGAATTTGTCAGGGAGTGCCCACATGGTGACGACATCATTATGCCAGTCTTCTCCAACCACATTTCAATTCATTTACAATATACCTATGCCAGGAAATGGGCATTAGCCCAGGCTCCTGCGTTATACAAAAATCATGTAGGATGGGATAAGGAATCTCCTCACCATAAAATCCAATTGAAAACTTAACCAACTGCACAAAGGCAGTATTCAATTAAGCAAGAAGCTAAAAAACAGATCAGGGAGATATTAGATCCACTTGAATACCAAGGGGTGATTGAAAAATGCACCTCGTCCACGAACAATCCTTTGTTTCCTGTCTCCAAACCAGACAATACATATTGTCTAGTTTTGGATTACAGACATTTAAACTCTTGTCGCAAAACATTTGCAGTACAAAATGCACACAGTGCAGCATTAATGAATAACATTGTGCGTAAAAAATATGAAACCACTTTAGATATTTCTAATGGTTTCTTCTGTCAATACATTGCACCAGAAAGTAGGTATTAGATCGCTTTCTCAATTATGGGGACACAGCGTCACTTTTGTGGTCTCCCTCAGGGATTCAAGAATAGTCCTGGGTTATTTTCAGCAAGGGTGACAGAGTTAATACAAACATATGATGACAAGGCATTGTCATATATCGATGACATCCATCTAACAGACCGATGACATGGACAGGCACTTGAACAGAGTGAACACCATTATACTTGGCTTCGCCTCTGAAGGGTATAAATTAAATTTTAAGAAATCAAGAAATGCCCACCTCAAAGTCCTTTTTCTGGAATATGAGTTATCAATTGAAGGCAAAAGCCTGGCAGCCAATTGTTTAGAAAAATGTGCGCTGCCTCAACCTGCAAAAATGCTGAAAAACTTACAGTCAATTCTAGGTTTCCTGAACTTTATGAAGAACATACATTCTAAATTACGCAGACAGGCTTAAACCTCTCTACAAACTAATCAAACCTGATTTCAAAACAGTTAATTCGACACAAAAACACACAGAAATTTTGCATTCACTCCAAACAGACATGTTAGCAACAAAACATTTACAAACAAGTATTAACGTATGCATCTTAGTGATCCGAATCATTCCAGGAAGATACGGATTCACATACTTAACCTTTAAGGAAGGAGAAAAAGTACCAATAGCTTACAAATCACACGTGTACACACAAGCAGAGATGAAAGTCACTTCTACAGAAAAATTCTAACAGCGGTTCAAACTGCAGTAGCAAAAGAGAGAGCCCTCTCACAGGGTAAACGCATTATGGTAGTTACACCTGTACCTGCCTTAGAGGCAGTGACTAAAGCAAGCATTCCACATGCTAAAGCTTTACATCCAAGATGGATACAATGGGTTAATTCTCTTGCTGCAACAGACGTTGAATACGTTTTTTTGATCCATACTTGAAAACACAAGAATTCCTACAATAAGAACAACAATGTCCTCTGCCTACTGAAATTCTGCCTCTAGAAAAGTATGAATGTACAATTTATACTGACAGATGAGCACAGCCCGCTACGGGGGGGGACAAGTTTATAGTGCTACGTGCGTGCGTGATCGTTAAAGGTCGCTGGCGAGATGGCAAATTCCGACCTACAGTCACTAAAACTCAATCTCTAAGAGATTGTACAGCTCAGCGAGCTGAGCTACAAGCATTTAAGATGGCGTTGGAAAATACTGATCGCGAATTCCCCACACTCATAGTGTGCAATTCAAATTATTGCGTTCAATCTTACAATGAATACTTGCAGAACTGGATTCAAAACAGCTACAAAGATGCAAAAGGTGGCACAATTAAGCATATGTTGCTTTGGGAACAAGTAGTTCAGTTACTAAAATAACTACAAAACACTCATGTGATACATACACTGAGTTATCAACGTGATGGCATTCACGTTGCAGGGTATTCATTGGCAAATGAAGCCGCGTAGGCAGCTGTGCAAACGGCTTCCGTAGCGGCAATCACTTGTTCAAAAACAAAAATAGACGGCAAAATAATGCAAGCTGTTAATGATTCAAGCAAAGACAGTGGTAAAACATCACCAAAAGGCTGTCCACTCAAATACTCTTACATAACTGATGCAAATAATGTTCCATTTGCTCGAATCCCTGGAGTGGGGGATAGAGTAATTCCAAACATGGAGCATAGATTGGGACTAATTTTAGCAGCACATGAAGGGCTCGACTCTGCTCATGCAGGAGTTTCTGCTACAGTGTCATTATTAAAACAGAGATACAGGTTGACACGCATGAGGAAACAGACCCAAACCTATGTTTTGGAATGTGAAACCTGCCAAAAAATGAAAGTCTCTACTGTGAAACGTTCTGCGCAGACACCCCTGTTAATTTCAGATAAACCATTAGCTTGCGTTTACCTGGACCACTGCGGTCCCTTACAGAGGGATGGTAACTATAAATATATAATTGTTGCAGTGGATTCATGTTCAAGGTTCATTTGGATGTGGCCTCAGGGCTCGGCTGACGCTCGAACTGTTATAAAAGATTTGCGAGTCTTTATCGGCACATACGCAGGCGGCACGCTACATTCTGACCAAGGTCCTGCGTTTAGCTCTAAAGCTTACAAGGAGGCCATGGCCAATCTGGGCGTTGCATTGCGGTACTCTAGTCCATTCCATCCTGAGGGAAATTTGGTAGTTATAAAAGATAAAAGATTTGCGAGTCTTTATCGGCACATACGCAGGCGGCACGCTACATTCTGACCAAGGTCCTGCGTTTAGCTCTAAAGCTTACAAGGAGGCCAAGGCCAATCTGGCCGTTGCATTGCGGTACTCTAGTCCATTCCATCCTGAGGGAAATTTGGTAGTGGAGAGAAAAAACTGGGACATATAGCAATATATAACAGCTAGGGTATAAGGCTCGGGTGACGGGTGGGTCAAAAATCTAATAAGTGCCCAACGTAGTCTTAACAATCTGCCAAGAAGTTCTCTAGGGGTATCACTCCATATGAAGTCCTTTTTGGGACCAGAATGATGATATTGGACCTCGATTGTCAGACTTTAGTGGTAGAACAAAAACCTTTTGATATCAAAGATCGTACGGCTGTTTTGCAGGACTTAAATGAAATAAGAAAAAGACAAAGTAGTGTACTCCTGAAGCCAACAACCACTGAAGACAAACCGACCATCCCAGCAAGGCCTGTCTGGATTCCAAAGATTGGGGATCTAGTCAGAGAGAAGATCGCGGGCAAGAAGGAATCTTACAGACAACCAGTACCTGTCTTACCCATCCATGGATCAAGAACAGTATTACTGCTGCCAGTTCCTGGAAAGAAGGAGAACAGGTTTGTGTCAATCGACCTGGTAAAACCACATCATGTGGCCGAACATAAGCAGTAGGCCAAGTGGACTCCGCTGATATAGCAGATACCCGAATCTGGCCACTATCCAAGAGGTTCAAACTGAGAGACTCATCACCGTTGAAGAGTCTGCAGTGCAAAATGAAGGACTAAGCAACAAAGCTATGGAACTTGTACCTCTTGAAACCCAAATAACAGTTCATCAAGAAACGCCTGTCTACAATGAAATAGCATCTGACTATACAAATGTAAAAAGTGATCAAGTGATTCCAGCGATTTCACCTAATCCTGATGCAACCCCAACAATTGACAGAACTGCCTCTGGCTATTTCATTAACTTTGGTACGTTTTCCGAGGATCCCAGTGAGCCTGAAATGACGCCAGTAAAAAGAACTTTAAAAGAACGAGGCAACAGAACTTTTTCATCACCTGGAAAAGACTTATCTGGTCTCACCATGGATTGAATTTTGGATTGTGTTGGGTGTGCTTTTTCTTCTACTTTGGTTGACTCTGGTAATAACTTTAGGAATGCTGATCAATGGAAGATATGTTAAAAAGACACAGCAAGTAAGAACATCAACTCACTTCTCAAGCCACACAAATCATCTCATCGTGAACAAAGAGACTTCTCATCAGTGAACATCACAGCCGTTCCTATGCCAGGGAGTATAGCTTGGGACAGAACTGATTAGGACATTTTAGGCCCGTCGGAACTGTTGAAGATTCCACACCAGTTCAAGATTTCCTTGAATGACTTTGTTTCATCTAGTACCTTTTCTGATGATTGGGACTTCGAGACTGTTAATAATGTATTGTTATAATCATTATGGTCATCATTTGTTGCACAAATCTGCAAAACCTAGAAATGTATTAATGTACATTGTCCTACGCCACCAAAGTGTAGCTCAAAAACATTTAATGGAAAATTTCCATACTTTTCAAGTTTTAATGCTTCCAATCCAGAATCATTTTACTTTTAAAATGTTAATAATAAAGGAATGAAAATTATGTTGACGAATACCAAGAAAATTTATTCTGCGGCCTTTTATGCTCAGCTGCCTACACCTGATAACATTAACACTTCTGAGGGGGAGGTCGACGTACATACTATTTTGCATCACAACAGAATAGATCCAGATCGGAAAAAATGGTTAATCTGGCCCACAGACACAAACACCTGTCAAGACAGATTCCTGAATAAAACATGGGGGTTCAAATTCACTAGGCCAGATCCAAGATATGTTCAGAGACAGCATCCAGGAATAGTAACAACATACAGTGTAGGGAAGTTATGCCTTGAATGGTTACATAGATCTACACTAAAGAATGTAAAACAACACTTATCTTTACTTAAAGATGGTGCTGATCTTAGAGAATTATTGCTAGGACCAAGAACACTGCTTCATAAACATTTTATATATGCCGGTATCTATGCTTCTTATAATGAAGCATGGAAGATTACACAAGCAGAGACTGCAGAACGAATACGAGAAATTGATCGTATTAATTTAGAGAAATCTCTCTCTGTAGTTGACAATGGGTTAACAACTCTGTTGTCCAGGATATATTCTTTGGACAGCATAGTCATAAAAATCATGGAACAGAACTTGGTCATACTGCAAAATGATCAGTCACAATTACGTTCAATAATGCTATTAGGCTGGATGTTACAAAATTTATGTTCAGGCTATGTGCCATGGCGTCTAATCAACACCACGTCACTGTTTTCAGAATTTAATCTCACTGATAAACGGATCAAACTGGAACAGAGGGGAGCGGACTATACAGTGCTGAGCATTGAAAAACTGGAAAGATGGCCATTAACTGTCGCTGAAAGACCAGCAACAGAATGGATGATACACGGTACAATCATCTGCCTGTTACAATTTTCCATTTTCAGTATTGCCTAAACATATACCAGCAGGCATATATGAAAGGTTGGGTAAAGAATACATCAAGACATCCTGGGAATTACCATACACACACAGATGTTGGAGTGGGGGGAAAGAAGTGTTTCTTAGTGGTAAAAATTGTGAAAGCGCACTAAGCGGTTCCCTCCTTTGTCAGGGTATTAACATACACGGGGCCTGTGATGGTTCCTCTAACAATTTATCCTGCCACCTGCAAGGTTCACCAGCTGCTGTGATTGATCCAATTTTTGGACAGCTTTCTAATGTAAGTTACCGCATGTTGAATGATCACAGCTGCTGTGGCATGTTGACAGGCACACCCTATCTAGTAACTGTTTTAGCCAGGGTCACTTGATGTATGCAAGTATTGTTTCCTAAAACTAAGACAGACCGGGAGTCACCACTTTGGCCTTCACTGAACATCTCTTCTATACAAATTGATACTTTGAGCAGAATGAAAGCCATTCTTTTGCAAAAAATGGTGCCACTAATCTCGGCCAAAGAGACGTATGATCTGCAAGTTGCAAGGACTTCTGCAGAGATACATACTCTTTTAACCACAAATTGCCCTATACATTTCTCAGAAATGTTAGGCCGTATCTTAAACATGTCTGATACAAGTGGTATTGTACATGCATTTAAGACAATTTTTTTGGGACTATTAGCACCTTTTGAAGCAGTCTTATGAATATTTCCAAACTTTGTGCTCTCTGTGTTTGGCGGATTGCCTCTCATTTTAAGACTCGCTGCAGGGATACTATTTTTGCTCCTGCTGCTTCGATATGGCAAGTCAATCCACAAGCGACACCCAGTTCACCGTGGAGAACACTCTATTGGCGTTGAAGTGTCCTGAGCGCATCGTTCAAATTTTGGGACTACAGCGTTTAAGAGAATTGAATACCACATGGTTTCTATCATTCAGACCAATTTGGCAAGATTGCATCTTACCTGTTCTACGATGCCTGCTAAGCGGAGAAGAATGCGTGCTAGACACCTGTCTGACACTCCCATCAGTCCTACCAACAGATGTTGATACTTTGCTTGGACCAGTAATGGCTCATCCACTGTGTTTTCCCCAACGGCTACCGATCCTGATGATGGCATTCATTGAGATCTCACAGGCGCAAAATGCTACTGCTGAGGTACGAGAAACGACAGGCACACAGGTACCATCTAATTCGAACATTGCTAATGTGACCCACGGTGACGGCGATGCTTCACATCTATGTGCGATTGATCTTCTTAACAAGGTAATCCAACTTTCACCTACAATGGTAGACAAATTTTTTACAGACTTAGAAGATTTAATGTTTTCTCCAAACAATAACGCTGACTTTTGATTTGACACACAATGTTCTGAGAGACTCTGAAGTCAACCTTCATTATTTCAAAACAAAGTTTCTAACTTAGGGACTCTTTTTCCTATGATTAATTTTTGTTTTCCAAATTTGTATTTTTTGTTTTTTGGTACAAAGTATTCTGCTCAAAGTAGAACTACTCATAGAGAACTAGAATTCTTTGAAAAACTTTCAGAGACAATATTTGACCTTGTCTTCATAATCTACAGTTATATGTATTATGACATGAAATGGTTTCGACACCTTTTCTTTTCTGTATTTACGAGCCATTTCATAAATGTATTTTCATGATTCATTCATGATTCATTCAGAAAGCATTTTCAAATGTCAACTATATGCTTTGAATGGAACATTGCCTTAAATGCGTACAGCACAAATGCTCTTTTTGTGTACAACCAGTACCAATGCATTTTTATGTATTTTGGGTGGGTTTTTAACACATCATGTTTAGATAAGTTTACTGTATTTTAGTAGAAGTCATACATAAGAAAGTGGAATGGGTGTTGTATATCATTTTAGAATCCGAATTGATTTTCTCAATTCATGCCCTATATATAGGTACGAATCATGCTGTCCTTATATAGGCATAGAAATCAAGCCCTTATTTAGGCATAGCCCATGCTACCCAAATACAGGCATGGCTCTTCCATCCTTTCACCAAACGTCACAACAATTTCCTGGAAAACCAGCTTAAGCCGTTAGAGACTTTCCCTTGCTTTAATATTGATTTCTCCAAGAAATCCATTAGTTTTACAATAAATAACTATTCCCCAGGGGTTCATTCATACCATTCATATGCCCCACTTTTCGTCAAAAGATGGCATTCCTAAACACCTTCAAGGTATACCTTCACTTGCTATAGCAAACTACAGTGGTTCGGAACAGTTTGATGACCTACCTGCCCGACATAGCTCGCTACAGCAAGTGCCGAAAGAAGCCGACTCTCCAACTGATGCACTGATCAGGAAGCAGTCCTCCTCTGCTGAGAAATTCAGCTCCAGTGTTTCTGACTCCCCTTGCGGGGTGTTGGGAAATCGAGTCCTGAGACAGAGATACCAGACCTCCTTCATTCTAAGGTATGGAGCTGATTAGAACCTAGAGAAACCTTTGGTAGAGTCTTAGCAAAGCTAAACCTATGCAAAAGACAATACTTACTTCTTCCCACGTACTAGACTTAGGTTAGGTACATTGGGTTAGGCGTATTTTAGAAGCACCAGTTAAGTATTTTAGCCTATGTATTTATGTATGTATTTTTATATGGCTTAGAATCCATACAATGCTCTTACAGTATTATTTTATAATACTATTCTCGCTGTACGCGTTATACTTTGCAGTCTGCCTAACAATTGTAGCAGTTCACTTCTCTTGCATGAGAAGGAAGACTGTTTAATAAACCTTTTTATTGAAAATGCCTGTCTCTCTATTTCTCTGCAACTCTGTAGAAACGAAGCATGCACGATTGACTGAGTGAAATACTTATCTATTGTTTCCAAGACTCTGAAGATACGTTTTATTCTTGGGGAAACAAAGTTGTCATGTTTATGCGGTTGTCAGAAACTAATCCCTTCTTGTGAATTCGAGAAAGTTTCTAGTGACCTCTGAGCTAGCTGGCACTCACAATTAAGTTTAGTATATTAGATAGAGACCTAGTTGACCTAAGTCCTATGTCAAACCTATAGGATATATTATTCCAATGCGCAGAGACTATTGGGAATATAGGAACTACACTGCATGGCGCCCAACGTTTGGTAAGGCACTAATTTAAGGCTAGATACTAAAGTAACCCAGTTGTGCTTTTCGCAGAGACCCCTTTTTCCTTAATTCTTCAATAGATGTCTGGAGTGGGTATAAGGATAAAATATCCGCCATAGCTGAGTAGGACAAAAATCCTATGTATTCGTTTTTGGTTTAGTCAACTTTGAAGGATACAGTGTTCCAAAATATTGTGCACCTTATCTTTGTTTCCTTGAAACTTGCTCTGCAAACTTTCAGTCAACATAATGTCTCTCGATAATAATACCGTGGGCGGTGGAGCTGTGGTCGATCCACTCATTGCAGCTTTTGACACAACAGGCATTAATGAAGCCGACGAGGATGCTATAAGCATTCCAGAAAATTTAAGGAAAGGCATCACTATAAAACTTATACGAAACGGCCTATCAGCAAGAGGTGGTAGAGTAGTTTTTGTGATAGAGGCACACGAATATCACCAGACAGAGGTATTCTATTCATGGATAGTCTTCTCGGAAGCAAATCCAGAAACAAAAGTGTTTCAGTTCTACAAAAAAGATGATCCACCAGATGAATACATTCCTTTTGAGGATATTGAAATTCCATTAACATACCAAGAGCATGCGCTCTGGTTTAAAGGTGCCCTAAAACATATAAATCACATTACCAGGCTCGGTTCACCAGGTAGACCAGAAGCAACATGGCCGGTATTAGCCAGCTATACACAACATCCTGAAATTAATATAATGGCAGATGTGGAATTACGAGCTCAACTCAAAGAGCTAATCAAATGGTCCAATATGTCATGCAGACTCTTATTTCCAACTGGCAATAAGGATTCCACAACCCACCCCTTACCAGGGGAACATAAATAGAATTACACCGCAGACTAAACATTTAGTCATTGGTAAATTACCCGCAAAATGGGAACAAATTCCCTTCTGGATAGCTCAAAAAATTACTCAAATTGAGGCAGTATTTCCTGACACTACCCCTCATTAGAAACCCAGAATTCTAACAATCTGTTTACCAATGGGGATCGCACCACATCTGGAGGACTGTGACACTTGGGGTACAGTCTTTGCTGCAATGTACACTAAAACACATGATGTTCTGCTATGGCGGTAATACCAGACGTCCTGAAACAGATTCAAAATGAATAAGGGGCAGAGCCTGCTTTAAATTTAGCTATGAAACTACTAAAATATTTCAAACAGGTCTCAACAATAATATTAGCTAATATTAAAGGTGAAGCAGCATCCGTGGCAATTCGCCAAAAGTTAAGGGAATTTTATGTAACTTAGCAACCACAAGAACTGACCAGAATAATAGAACTATCCTATGAAGAATTAGGCGGAGACAGTCTGGGAGGGAAACCAGTGAAACCTCAACTGTCTGAAAGTCCTGAAAAGGTCTTTACCAAAAACACTCCACCTTGACCTAAAAAGAAGTGTGAGAACACTAAACAGACTTCTAAAGAGAAGCATTCTCAATCCAGAGGTAGGTCTCCTCAAAAGGAGCCCTCTGAAAGGAGGTATAATCTCAGGAATAGGGATAATTTGAGAAACCTGATAGATATCAAGAAACTGATACACGTTCCCTCGTATCTTTCAGACTTTGTCACAGAAATCCAAAAGAAAAGGATGGTCAAAACATAAGGAAGAACGCATGTAGTCCAAATACGATCAACACGTTCCGAAAAGCAAGAAAACTCAATTCACCAAAAAGAAGGTAGCAGGTCTAAAGATCAGACATGCAGATGATCTTGAGGACACAACTCAAGAACAGGGAGTGGGCTCAGACAATGTTGGACAGCACAGAAGAAGTCACCCTAGCTCGCAAGAACTTGAAGGATCATCTGGAGACAGTAGACTTGAATGAATACATTCAAGTTGAAACTGCAGATACCAGGGTTAGTAATCCACATAAGTTATATGAAGTAACACTCTGCATGGAGGGAGATATAACAAGAGAAATAAGAGCACTCTTTTGGGAGCGACTCTCTCAGGGTTATGACATTCGTCTCGCTGAACAAGGCTGGCCACCAGAATTTGTCAGGGAGTGCCCACATGGTGAAGACATCATTATGCCAGTCTTCTCCAACCACATTTCAATTCATTTACAATATACCTATGCCAGGAAATGGGCATTAGCCCAGGCTCCTGCGTTATACAAAAATCATGTAGGATGGGATAAGGAATCTCCTCACCATAAAATCCAATTGAAAACTCAACCAACTGCACAAAGGCAGTATTCAATTAAGCAAGAAGCTAAAAAACAGATCAGGGAGATATTAGATCAACTTGAATACCAAGGGGTGATTGAAAATTGCACCTCGTCCATGAACAATCCTTTGTTTCCTGTCTCCAAACCAGACAATACATATTGTCTAGTTTTGGATTACAGACATTTAAACTCTTGTCGCAAAACATTTGCAGTACAAAATGCACACAGTGCAGCATTAATGAATAACATTGTGCGTAAAAAATATGAAACCACTTTAGATATTTCTAATGGTTTCTTCTGTCAATACATTGCACCAGAAAGTAGGTATTAGATCGCTTTCTCAATTATGGGGACACAGCGTCACTTTTGTGGTCTCCCTCAGGGATTCAAGAATAGTCCTGGGTTATTTTCAGCAAGGGTGACAGAGTTAATACAAACATATGATGACAAGGCATTGTCATATATCGATGACATCCATCTAACAGACCGATGACATGGACAGGCACTTGAACAGAGTGAACACCATTATACTTGGCTTCGCCTCTGAAGGGTATAAATTAAATTTTAAGAAATCAAGAAATGCCCACCTCAAAGTCCTTTTTCTGGAATATGAGTTATCAATTGAAGGCAAAAGCCTGGCAGCCAATTGTTTAGAAAAATGTGCGCTGCCTCAGCCTTCAAAAATGCTGAAAAACTTACAGTCAATTCTAGGTTTCCTGAACTTCGGAAGAACATACATTCTAAATTACGCAGAAAGGGTTAAACCTCTCTACAAATTTATCAAACCTGATTTCAAAACAGTTAATTCGACACAAAAACACACAGAAATTTTGCATTCACTCCAAACAGACATGTTAGCAACAAAACATTTACAAACAAGTATTAACCTATGCATCTTAGTGATCCGAATAATTCCAGGAAGATACGGATTCACATACTTAACCTTTAAGGAAGGAGAAAAAGTACCAATAGCTTACAAATCACACGTGTACACACAAGCAGAGATGAAAGTCACTTCTACAGAAAAATTCTAACAGCGGTTCAAACTGCAGTAGCAAAAGAGAGAGCCCTCTCACAGGGTAAACGCATTATGGTAGTTACACCTGTACCTGCCTTAGAGGCAGTGACTAAAGCAAGCATTCCAAATGCTAAAGCTTTACATCCAAGATGGATACAATGGGTTAATTCTCTTGCGGCAACAGACGTTGAATACGTTTTTTTGATCCATACTTGAAAACACAAGAATTCCTACAATAAGACAACAATGTCCTCTGCCTACTGAAATTCTGCCTCTAGAAAAGTATGAATGTATAATTTATACTGACGGATGAGCACAGCCCGCTACGGGGGGGCGGGGGACAAGTTTATAGTGCTACGTGCGTGCGTGATCGTTAAAAGGTCGCTGGCGAGATGGCAAATTCCGACCTATGGTCACTAAAACTCAATCTCTAAGAGATTGTACAGCTCAGCGAGCTGAGCTACAAGCATTTAAGATGGCGTTGGAAAATACTGATCGCGAACTCCCCACACTCATAGTGTGCAATTCAAATTATTGCGTTCAATCTTACAATGAATACTTGCAGAACTGGATTCAAAACAGCTACAAAGATGCAAAAGGTGGCACAATTAAGCATATGTTGCTTTGGGAACAAGTAGTTCAGTTACTAAAAGAACTACAAAACACTCATGTGATACATACACTGAGTTATCAACGTGATGGCATTCACGTTGCAGGGAATTCATTGGCAAAGGAAGCCGCGTAGGCAGCTGTGCAAACGGCTTCCGTAGCGGCAATCACTTGTTCAAAAACAAAAATAGACGGCAAAATAATGCAAGCTGTTAATGATTCAAGCAAAGACAGTGGTAAAACATCACCAAAAGGCTGTCCACTCAAATACTCTTACATAACTGATGCAAATAATGTTCCGTTTGCTCGAATCCCTGGAGTGGGGGATAGAGTAATTCCAAACATGGAGCATAGATTGGGACTAATTTTAGCAGCACATGAAGGGCTCGACTCTGTTCATGCAGGAGTTTCTGCTACAGTGTCATTATTAAAACAGAGATACAGGTTTACACGCATGAGGAAACAGACCCAAACCTATGTTTTGGAATGTGAAACATGCCAAAAAATGAAAGTCTCTACTGTGAAACGTTCTGCGCAGACACCCCTGGTAATTTCAGATAAACGATTAGCTTGCGTTTACCTGGACCACTGCGGTCCCTTACAGAGGGATGGTAACTATAAATATATAATCGTTGCAGTGGATTCATGTTCAAGGTTCATTTGGATGTGGCCTCAGGGCTCGGCTGACGCTCGAACTGTTATAAAAGATTTGCGAGTCTTTATCGGCACATACGCAGGCGGCGCGCTACATTCTGACCAAGGTTCTGCGTTTAGCTCTAAAGCTTACAAGGAGGCCATGGCCAATCTGGGCGTTGCATTGCGGTACTCTAGTCCATTCCATCCTGAGGGAAATTTGGTAGTTATAAAAGATAAAAGATTTGCGAGTCTTTATTGGCACGTACGCAGGCGGCACGCTACATTCTGACCAAGGTCCTGCGTTTAGCTCTAAAGCTTACAAGGAGGCCAAGGCCAATCTGGGCGTTGCATTGCGGTACTCTAGTCCATTCCATCCTGAGGGAAATTTGGTAGTGGAGAGAAAAAACTGGGACATATAGCAATATATAACAGCTAGGGTATAAGGCTCGGGTGACGGGTGGGTCAAAAATCTAATAAGTGCCCAACGCAATCTTAACAATCTGCCAAGAAGTTCTCTAGGGGTATCACTCCATATGAAGTCCTTTTTGGGACCAGAATGATGATATTGGACCTCGATTGTCAGACTTTAGTGGTAGAACAAAAACCCTTTGATATCAAAGATCGTTCGGCTGTTTTGCAGGACTTAAATGAAATAAGAAAAAGACAAAGTAGTGTACTCCTGAAGCCAACAACCACTGAAGACAAACCGACCATCCCAGCAAGGCCTGTCTGGATTCCAAAGATTGGGGATCTAGTCAGAGAGAAGATCGCGGGCAAGAAGGAATCTTACAGACAACCAGTACCTGTCTTAGCCATCCATGGATCAAGAACAGTATTACTGCCGCCACTTCCTGGAAAGAAGGAGAACAGGTTTGTGTCAATCGACCTGGTAAAACCACATCATGTGGCCGAACATAAGCAGTAGGCCAAGTGGACTCCGCTGATGTAGCAGATACCCGAATCTGGCCACTATCCAAGAGGTTCAAACTGAGAGACTCATCACCGTTGAAGAATCTGCAGTGCAAAATGAAGGACTAAGCAACAAAGCTATGGAACTTGTACCTCTTGAAACCCAAATAACAGTTCATCAAGAAACGCCTGTCTACAATGAAATAGCATCTGACTATACAAATGTAACAAGTGATCAAGTGATTCCAGGGATTTCACCTAATCCTGATGCAACCCCAACAATTGACAGAACTGCCTCTGGCTATTTCATTAACTTTGGTACGTTTTCTGAGGATCCCAGTGAGCCTGAAATGACGCCAGTAAAAAGAACTTTAAAAGAATGAGGCAACAGCACTTTTTCATCACCTGGAAAAGACTTATCTGGTCTCACCATGGATTGAATTTTGGATTGTGTTGGGTGTGCTTTTTCTTCTACTTTGGTTGACTCTGGTAATAACTTTAGGAATGCTGATAAATGGAAGATATGTTAAAAAGGACACAGCAAGTAAGAACATCAACTAACTTCTCAAGCCACACAAATCATCTCATCGTGAACAAAGAGACTTCTCATCAGTGAACATCACAGCCGTTCCTATGCCAGGGAGTATAGCTTGGGACAGAACTGATTAGGACATTTTAGGCCCGTCGGAACTGTTGAAGATTCCACACCAGTTCAAGATTTC
The DNA here is from genome assembly GCF_964263255.1 of Lissotriton vulgaris. NCBI lineage: Eukaryota > Metazoa > Chordata > Amphibia > Caudata > Salamandridae > Lissotriton > Lissotriton vulgaris. The sequence goes on along the minus strand of NC_141691.1, from coordinate 165,771,357 downwards.
CTTGAATGACTTTGTATCATCTAGTACCTTTTCTGATGATTGGGACTTCGAGACTGTTAATGATGTATTGTTATAATCATTATGGTCTTCATTTGTTGCACAAATCTGCAAAACCTAGAAATGTATTAATGTACATTTTCCTACGCCACCAAAGTGTAGCTCAAAAACATTTAATGGAAAATTTCCATACTTTTCAAGTTTTAATGCTTCCAATCCAGAATCATTTTACTTTTAAAATGTTAATAATAAAGGAATGAAAATTATGTTGACGAATACCAAGAAAATTTATTCTGCGGTCTTTTATGCTCAGCTGCCTACACCTGATAACATTAACACTTCTGAGGGGGAGGTCGACGTACATACTATTTTGCATCACAACAGAATAGATCCAGATCGGAAAAAAAGGTTAATCTGGCCCACAGACACAAACACCTGTCAAGACAGATTCCTGAATAAAACATGGGGGTTCAAATTCACCAGGCCAGATCCAAGATATGTTCAGAGACAGCATCCATGAATAGTAACAACATACAGTGTAGGGAAGTTATGCCTTGAATGGTTACATAGATCTACACTAAAGAATGTAAAACAACACTTATCTTTACTTAAAGATGGCGCTGATCTTAGAGAATTATTGCTAGGACCAAGAACACTGCTTCATAAACATTTTATATATGCCGGTATCTATGCTTCTTATAATGAAGCATGGAAGATTACACAAGCAGAGACTGCAGAACGAATACGAGAAATTGATCGTATTAATTTAGAGAAATCTCTCTCTGTAGTTGACAATGGGTTAACAACTCTGTTGTCCAGGATATATTCTTTGGACAGCATAGTCATAAAAATCATGGAACAGAACTTGGTCATGCTGCAAAATGATCAGTCACAATTACGTTCAATAATGCTATTAGGCTGGATGTTACAAAATTTATGTTCAGGCTATGTGCCATGGCGTCTAATCAACACCACGTCACTGTTTTCAGAATTTAATCTCACTGATAAACGGATCAAACTGGAACAGAGGGGAGCGGACTATACAGTGCTGAGCATTGAAAAACTGGAAAGATGGCCATTAACTGTCGCTGAAAGACCAGCAACAGAATGGATGATACACGGTACAATCATCTGCCTGTTACAATTTTCCATTTTCAGTATTGCCTAAACATATACCAGCAGGCATACATGAAAGGTTGGGTAAAGAATACATCAAGACATCCTGGGAATTACCATACACACACAGATGTTGGAGTGGGGGGAAAGAAGTGGTTCTTAGTGGTAAAAATTGTGAAAGCGCACTAAGCGGTTCCCTCCTTTGTCAGGGTATTAACATACACAGGGCCTGTGATGGTTCCTCTAACAATTTATCCTGCCACCTGCAAGGTTCACCAGCTGCTGTGATTGATCCAATTTTTGGACAGCTTTCTAATGTAAGTTACCGCATGTTGAATGATCACAGCTGCTGTGGCATGTTGACAGGCACACCCTATCTAGTAACTGTTTTAGCCAGGGTCACTTGATGTATGCAAGTATTGTTTCCTAAAACTAAGACAGACCGGGAGTCGCCACTTTGGCCTTCACTGAACATCTCTTCTATACAAATTGATACTTTGAGCAGAATGAAAGCCATTCTTTTGCAAAAAATGGTGCCACTAATCTCGGCCAAAGAGACGTATGATCTGCAAGTTGCAAGGACTTCTGCAGAGATACATACTCTTTTAACCACAAATTGCCCTATACATTTCTCAGAAATGTTAGGCCGTATCTTAAACATGTCTGATACAAGTGGTATTTTACATGCATTTAAGACAATTTTTTGGGGACTGTTAGCACCTTTTGAAGCAGTCTTATGAATATTTCCAAACTTTGTGCTCTCTGTGTTTGGCGGATTGCCTCTCATTGTGGGACTCGCTGCAGGGATACTATTTTTGCTCCTGCTGCTGCGATATGGCAAGTCAATCCACAAGCGACACCCAGTTCACCGTGGAGAACACTCTAGTGGCGTTGAAGTGTCCTGAGCGCATTGTTCAAATTTTGGGACTACAGCGTTTAAGAGAATTGAATACCACATGGTTTCTATCATTCAGACCAATTTGGCAAGATTGCATCTTACCTGTTCTACGATGCCTGCTAAGCGGAGAGGAATGCGTGCTAGACACCTGTCTGACACTCCCATCAGTCCTACCAACAGATGTTGATACTTTGCTTGGACCAGTAATGGCTCATCCACTGTGTTTTCCCCAACGGCTACCGATCCTGATGATGGCAATCATTGAGATCTCACAGACGCAAAATGCTACTGCTGAGGTACGAGAAACGACAGGCACAAAGGTACCATCTAATTCGAACATTGCTAATGTGACCCACGGTGACGGCGATGCTTCACATCTATGTGCGATTGATCTTCTTAACAAGGTAATCCAACTTTCACCTACAATGGTAGACAAATTTTTTACAGACTTAGAAGATTTAATGTTTTCTCCAAACAATAACGCTGACTTTTGATTTGGCACACAATGTTCTGAGAGACTCTGAAGTCAACCTTCATTATTTCAAAACAAAGTTTCTAACTTTGGGACTCTTTTTCCTATGATTAATTTTTGTTTTCCAAATTTGTATTTTTTGTTTTTTGGTACAAAGTAATCTGCTCAAAGTAGAACTATTCATAGAGAACTAGAATTCTTTGAAAAACTTCCAGAGACAATATTTGACCTTGTCTTCATAATCTACAGTTATATGTATTATGACATGAAATGGTTTCGACACCTTTTCTTTTCTGTATTTACGAGCCATTTCATAAATGTATTTTCATGATTCGTTCATGATTCATTCAGAAAGCATTTTCAAATGTCAACTATATGCTTTGAATGGAACATTGCCTTAAATGCGTACAGCACAAATGCTCTTTTTGTGTACAACCAGTACCAATGCATTTTTATGTATTTTGGGTGGGTTTTCAACACATCATGTTTAGATAAGTTTACTGTATTTTAGTAGAAGTCATACATAAGAAAGTGGAGGGGGTGTTGTATATCATTTTAGAATCCGAATTGATTTTCTCAATTCATGCCCTATATATAGGTACGAATCATGCTGTCCTTATATAGGCATAGAAATCAAGCCCTTATTAAGGCATAGCCCATGCTACCCAACTACAGGCATGGCTCTTCCATCCGTTCACCAAATGTCACAACAATTTCTTGGAAAACCAGCTTAAGCTGTTAGAGACTTTCTCTTACTTGAACATTGATTTATCCAAGAACTCAGTTAGTTTTACAATGAACAACTATTCCCCAGGGGTTCATTCATGACATTCATATGCCCGACTTTATGTCAAAACATGGCATTCCTAAACACCTACAAGGTATAAATATACCTTTACTTGCTATAGGAAACTACGGTGGTTCTGAGCAGTTTGACAACCTACTTGCCCAATGCAGCTCGCTACAGTATATGCCGAAGGAAGCTGATGCACTGATCAGGAAGCTGCCCTCCTCTGCTGAGAAATCCAGCTCCAGTGTTTCTGACTCCCCTTGCGGAGTGTTGGGAAATGGAGTCCCGTGACAGAGATACCAGACTCCTTCATTCTAAGGTATGGAGCTGATTAGAACCTAGAGAAACCTTTGGTAGATTCTTGGCAAAACTAAACCTATGCCAAAGACAATACTTACTTCTTCCCACGTACTAGACTTAGGTTAGGTACATTGGGGTAGGCGTATTTTAGAAGCACCAGTTGAGTATTTTAGTTGTGTATTTATGTATGTATTTTTATATGGCTTAGAAACCATACAATGCTCTTACAGTATTATTTATAATACTATTCTCGCTGTACGCATTATACTTTGCAGTCTGCCTAACGATTGTAGCAGTTCACTTCTCCTGCATGAGAAAGAAGACTGTTCAATGAACCTTTTTATTGAAAATGCCCGTCTCTATTTCTCTGCAACTCTGTAGAAACAAAGCGTGCACGATTGACTGAGGGAAATACTTATCTATTGTTTCCACAACTCTGAAGATACGTTTTATTCTTGGGGAAACAAAGTTGTCATGTTTATGCAGTTGTCAGAAACGAATCCCTTCTTATGAATTCGAGAAAGTTTCTAGTGACCTCTGAGCTAGCTGGCTCTCACAATTTTAGTATATTTGATAGAGACCTAGTTGACCTAAGACCTACGTCAAACCTATAGGATATATTATTCCAATGCGCAGAGCCTATTGGGAATAAAGGAACTACACTACAAAATCTCTAGTTTTAATGGCTCTGACTAGAAAGCACTGGGACTTAGGAGGTTCTGTGTTGAACCAGGGGGCAGTTTTTGGAGACCCTTAGTTTTTAGATGAGGCAGGGACTATAAAGTGTTCAGATATATGTTCAAAGAAAGCTACGCCGGTGGCAATTAGTTGGTGTGGAACGATGGGCTGTCCAGTCTCCAGCCCTGCCAGAATAGCATTAAGATCTACAGCAAGAGTTGAAAGAATGTTGGGACCAGCTACCATATGGTGCTGCATGTCAGAGGTCAATCTTACGTCCCTTGTGGAAAGAGATGGACCAGGTACTGGAGAGATCGTCAAGCAGGGTGCCTTCATGGATGGGAAAAAGGGGATTGTGGTCGCTTTCGGTCCTCTCAAGACTGCACATATCAATGACAGTTGACCACAGCCTGAGGCCAATTAGAATGTAATCGATTCTGCTTGTGTGAAAAGGTTTGTTAAATGTATGGCCCCTGAAAGCTCGGACTTTGCATGGCCATTAGCAGACCTGGGGCCATTTCTTGAGGGTTAGGCCTTCAAGCTAAAGAGCAGTTTGTGTCCATCTATGGATTGGGAGACAGCCAAAGGGGAATAGCCCAGGTTATCTTCATTTTGTGATAGATGTATGTCGTCATTGGCAAGCAGCACAAATGTAGAAATAAAGTCTCCTGTCACTATGAAATACTGGTTGGCAGAGCAGTTTAAGTCGGATGTTTTAGTATTTGGATGGTATGTGATGTCATCCCTCCTTTAGTCTCTCTCACATAAATGTTAAGGATGATTACCCTAGATTGAAATGAAATGAAATGAAATGAAATGAAAATGAATGAAATGAAAACAATATTTAACCCCTTCCATGCTGATGACGGCCCCCATCCGTCATGCATTACAGTGCTCGTGTGCTGATGACGGCTGGGGGCCGTCATAAAGCCATTGATTCTTTAAAAGCCTAGCACACGAGAAAAATCAGCCCAGCATGGAAGGGGTTAATAAAGCGCACTGCTGCCAAGCGGCTTCCTGGCGCTGGGGGACCTGGGTCAGAACTCACAGAGGGGGACACAAGGGAACCTAAGAAGGGAAAGCCAAAGAAAAAAGAAAAGTTTTTAAGGCTTTACGGAAGTGGCTAAAAATAGGAATGGAGCGAAGATGAAGTGGGAGACTATTCCAGAACTGGGGAGCCAAGACGGAAAGACGAGTGCCCCCGGATCTGGATTTGCGGAAGCGGGAATGTGAAGAAGGGAGAGAGAGGAAGAGCGGAGGGTGCGACTGGGAACATAGGAAGAAATGAGGGAAGTGATGTAAGCAGGGGCAGAGCGAGAGTGGGCACAAAAGGCAAAGCAAGCAAGTTTGAAAAGGGATCTGAAGCGGATGGGGAGCCAGTGAAGGGATTTCAAAGCCGGGGTAATGTGAGAGGATTTGGGGAGGGAGAGAATGAGACGGGCAGCCTGGTTTTGAATGGCCTGTAAACGTCGGGATTCGTGGGAGGGGATGCCCACGTACAGGCCATTGCCATAGTCGAGGCGTGAGATGACTAAAGCCAAGACTATGGTTTTAAGCGCGTCGATGGTGGAAAAGCGAGATATTTTCCGAATAAGACGGAGGGAAAGGAAACATGAAGACACAACAGAGCTGATCTGGCTGTGCATGGTTAAGTCAGAGCTGACTTTAATGCCAAGGGTACGAACAGAGGAAGAGGGCGTGGGGGGGGGGCAAAAGAAGGGGGCCAATGTGCAGGGGACCAAGGGTTAGAAGGGCCACCCGTGAGGACAAGTTCCGTCTTATCGGGGTTGAGCTTAAGATGGTTGGCGCTCATCCACTCAGAGATAAAGATAAGGGTGGAACTGAACTTGGGAATAGAATCGGGAGAAGAAGACAGATCAAAGACAAGCTGGAGGTCATCTGCGTAATTATATACAGAGACCCCCAGCTTGAGAAGAGAAGAAACAAGGGGACAGATGTACAGATTAAAGAGGAGAGGGGAAAGAGAGGAGCCCTGAGGAACACCACAGGTGACCGGACAGGAGGGGGCAGAGAAACCAGAGAGATGAACAGCCTGATGCCTATCCTGAAGAAAGGATGCTAGCCAGGAGAAGGCCGCGCCCCGAATGCCCGCTGCGCAGACACGGTCGAGAAGAATGGAATGGTCGACCGTGTCAAACGCAGCGGACAAGTCGAGAAGCACCAAGGCTTGGGGAAGGTTAACATCTGCCTTGCCCTTGAGTTCATCCAAGACCGCTAGAACCACCGCTTCTGTAGAATGGCCAGGCGAAAGCCCGCCTGGTGGGAAGCTAAAAGGCCATTGTCCTCGATGTATGAGGAGAGGCAGAAGGTGACGTGGGTCTCTAGGATCTTACCCAGGTAGGGGAGAAGGGAAATGGGACGGAAATTAGCGGGGAGGGAAGGATCTAGACCAGGTTTTTTTAGAATAGGGAGAACAACAGCAGATTTAAAGGAAGAGGGGACAGCACCGGAGGCCAGTGAGGAGTTGAGAAGAGTGAGGGGAGGACCAGGACAATTAGTGAAAAGGATTTTGAGGATACGCGCAGGAGCGCCGTCCAAAGGAGAACCAGATTTAACTTTAGACAGGTAGTTGTGAAACAAGTCAGGGGAGATAGGGGGGAAAGTGTCGAGGGAATAAGAAGGGGGAGTGGCAGGGCTGGTGAGGATAGGCTGAGGCACAGTAGGAATGTTAGCTTTAATTTTCGCAATCTTGTCGATAAAAAAGTTATTGAGTGAAAGACAGAGGGGTTGGGAGGGAACCAAGCCGGGGGAGCAGCGATCAGAAGTGGCAAGATTGCGAACCAAAGAGAAGATTTCGCGGGGTTTATTCACGGAGAGCGATACTCTCTCCGTGAAATAAGAGGTTTTGGCATTAAGGACTGCTTTTTTGTAGTTGGTAAGGAGTTGTCTGTACTGAACTCGCAGAGGAGGGGAATACTGACGTCTCCAGAGGCGTTCCGCCCGCCTGAGATCAAGTTTTAGTGCTTTGAGCTCAGTGGAGAACCATTTGTGCGCGTCGTATGGACGAACCGCTTTGATCTTTTTAAGCGGGGCCACACGGTCACACGAAGCAGCAAGCCATGTACTTAAGGCTTTGGCCTGGGATTCAAGGGGGAGACAAGTAAGATCAGGAGCGGAAGAAACCAAAGAGAGTGAAAGGGAATCAAGGTCGGTTTGGTTCCAGTTGCGGGCTAGAAGGTTTTTAGGGGGAGAGGGTTTGTCAACCACACCTAAGTGAACAGAAAAGGAAATAATAGAGTGATCAGACCAGACACAAGGAGAGATGGAGGGAGGTAAAGCAAGGGGACAAGACGACCAGATTTGGTCAAGTATATGGCCATGCACGTGGGTCGGGGCTGAGACGTAAGAGGTAAGGTTCAGACATTGAAGAGTGGCAGAGAAGTCTTTCGAAGAAAGATCTTCCTTAGGGTCTCCTGGCCAGAAGTTAAAGTCACCAAGAAGGAGCACAGAGGAGTTGTTGATCACGAGGGTGGCCAGCAACTCCTGGATGGAGGCTACAAAAGAAGGCATCGATTGAGGGGGGCGATAGACAAGAACCACAGTGAGGGGGGAAGGAAGGTTGAGGGAACGGGCCACCAGATAGTCCACGTTAGAAATGGGGGGGTGAGGAAGGAGCTGAAATTTAAGTGGCGACCAGACAATCATCGCCACCCCCCCGCCGGCCTTGCCATCCGGGCGGTCAGCTCGGAGGGCATAGTAGGTGTCAGGGAGAATGGCTAGAAGATCAGGGAGAGAGTCAGTAATGAACCAGGTTTCGGTCAGAAATAAAAAGTCTGGAAAATCAGTGAAACTTGCTCCAGAGCTCAAGGGCTTGGATGTTGGGTGAGTCAATGGAAAGCTGGCAAATCTCACAATTAAGAGAAGATATGACCTAGGTGACTAAGCCCCAAAAGCTCTATTGCTCTGACTAGAAGTGGCAGGAACAAAAACGTTGAGGTACCCAGGCCTGAAAGTTGGCTGCAAAGACCATGCCTCTTGAAATAGATATAAATCATGTTCTTCCCCAAGGGTATTACAATCGGGCAAAGCTAATTTCGTCCTAAGCCCAGCCAGGTTCCAAAAGATGAAAGAAAGCTTGCTAGGCTCAGATGTTATAAGTGCCTCTCCAGGTGAACTACAATGTAAGATTTCAAGGACGATGAATGGAGAAGTACTATTACTAGGGTGTGAAGCCCCAAGTGGAGTAGACAAGGAATTGCTAATAGAGGTGCTGGAAAATATCTAGAGACAAAGTAATGGAGTTAACTGTGTTGGAATGGCCTGGTGGCCTTGACTACTTGAACTGAAAATTGGAGTGGAGCATATTCTAGCATCTAGAACCACCAAAGTGTTAGACAAATCTATGTTACAAAAAGTTAACTCTAACTTGTCAAATTTTGAATTGGAACTACCTACTCTTATGGCACTGATGATATCGTGGATGACCGAGCGACAACCCCTTACATGGCGAATCCAATTAATCATTTTTTTTTCAAGGGAGTCTCCCGCTTCAAAAGTGGCATGGGGGCTCAGCTTTGGTATGTTAGTCATTGTGATGAAACCAAGAGGAGTGTGCCTACTCTAGTTTACATGAGTGTAATGTTAAAGATTCTGTTGTGTTCTTCCCTTTGAACCTGGGTGTTAATGGGATTATCATTATAGTGCAAATATTGAGTGGTGGGGGTGCTGATGTCTTTCATTGTTTTTTGTTTTTTTTTATTTTATTTTTTATATAGCGCAAACTAGACCCGATACATGTTCGAAAAGGCCCCCCACCCCCATCCCCAAGCTTTAGGCCTCTCCTGGGAAGTCAGCCTTGATGTAGTGGGTGCTGTCTGTGCTGGATGTGGAATGGCCATCGAGGTCTAGGGAGAGACACAGATTAACATTAGGAAGGGGAAGCTGCAGAAGTGCTGCTGCAGGCTAACAGCTAGTTCACAGTGGAGGTCAGGGAAGTAACCAGAGATTTTAATACAACACTCGTAGTGAGAATGCCTAGCGCTATGGGCTCTGACGGGGAGCTCACAATGTTGTTATTAGTGTGGGCAGGGTCAGTGTCATATCCTTGTTCAGCTGGTATGTCGGAGCAAAGTGATTGCTACAATACAGCTTGACACAGTCACCGTCTGGAATTAGGGAAGCAGAATGAGTGGGAGAAGGAAGTGGGCATGTAATGCTTTGGGCAACAGTAGTGAGTTCCTGGCCCTGCTTTCTAGATGTCATAAACATCCCAGAAATTCTCCTCTTGCTCAGTGCTGCATGGTTGGTAGGAAAGGTAGGGGCATTAGAATGAGGGGAAGCCGCAGGAGGGACTAAAATTTCAAACAATAAATGATCTATCCTGTCCAGAACACAATTGTCCCCAGCAGATTTCCGTGATCTCGTCAAATTCTTGGTTTTCACTACCCCTGGGTTCCCTTCAAGGCCCTGCCTTTTTCCATGTTCAGGTGACAAGTGTGTCAGAGAGCATCTAGAGATAGTTGACACAGAAGGTTTGATGCATGTGTTGGGAAAGAGATAGCAGCCAAGACTTCAAAAAGCCTTTCGACAACAATTTGATGAAATGGAATGTGCTCAGAAGACTTGAAAGCATATACCAGTACCTTTAAATGTTGGGACATTTTCAGGGGTGGTCCAGCCCAGCCTCCTCTGTGTTCCGAAGGGTGTGGATGGATGTGCCCTTGGCCTGGTCTTTCACCGGGTGCAACCAGCGTGTCCCATTCTGCGTGAGTGCAAAGCGTCTTTGATCCGTTGGCTGGAAGCCCGCCCCCTCAGGCAAGTGTTGGCACCTGCACCTCTTGGCTCCTTGATAGTTAGGGGAGTGAGTCCCATGTGGTTCTTGAAAGGTCAGAGAGGTGGCATGCCCCTAAATTGTCTGGCTGGATGTCCTGCGCTGCTGGAGTGAGGAGCGTCTTTGGCTCAGTGGCTGGAGGTCCTGCCTCCTCAAGCAAGTGTTGGCACCTGCACCTCCTGGCATTTTGACAGATGGGGGAATAAGAGCCCAGTGGTCCTTGAGGGGACAGAGAGGTGTCATGCCCCCAAACTTACTGACTGGATGTCGGAATTGTTAGTATTTTGTGCGTGGAGGTGCTTAGGTTATTGTTAGTTGTTTTGTGGTCACGGCGTATGGTGGGCAATTAGCAATTACTTAGCTTTCTACTTTTTCTTTCAGGTCAGGTGTGTCGCTAGACTGCAGGATTCAGGGTAGAATGTATTGCAGGATTGCAGGCTTCAAGGAAAGCAGGATTCAGTGAGTATCTTGAAGGTGCACCAAGCACACACGTTCAGAGAGGGCAGAAAACCGCAAGGCCAAGCAGAGGGCCCTGGCTGGGGTGTGGTATTTATACCTCTGGGACTCAAGATGGCCGCTGCCCGGTCACATGATCACGCTTACAGTGGCGTGGGCTACTGCGGCCGCTGACAGAGATTTCTGGCAGAGTAGTCTACGATTCCTTGCAACAATGAAAAGTTCACTGGGGAGTCTGTTCACAATGTAATGTCCATACACAATGCAATGTTAGTTCTTGGACATGCACCTAAGCATGGTGGCATATTTAGAATAATCCAGCATGTTTGAAATAGCAAAACTCAAGTCCTCAAAATAAGTATACAAAACAAGTATACATACTGTATGACACCCTAACCCAGATGATCCCTGACACCAATAGTTATGAGAACAGTCTTGAAGGAAGAACTTAACCAATTGGAAGCAGAAGGTATCATTGAACAAGTTGAATCTGCTGTTTGGGTGAGTCCTGTTGTTTTGGCAAAAAAACTGAATGGCAACATTTGGATGTGTATAGATACTAGGGATCTTAATAAGTCTATTTGGGTGGATAGCTACCCTCTTCAAAATATTAATGAGATGTTAGTGACCATATGTGAGGTTAGTGTGTTTTCAACCGTGGATTTATCTCAAGTTTATCATCAGATCAAATTGTATCAGTCATCAAAACACTTGACATCTATTATAACACCGGAAGGTCCATATAGATTTGTTCAAATGCCATTTGGCCCAGCATCAGCTTCTGCAGTGTTCCAGAGGGCAACCATGGTCCAAGCCTGCACTATTTGTGCCCTTCACAACTCTGCCCGTCTTAGCCACCTCTTTGTGCCCCATATCTCCCTTAACTGTGTTTATACATATAGCTCCCGAGCTCCACCTTTTGCATACCTTTGTCACTGACCTTCTATTTTAGACTGATTAATATGTAAGCCATTCAGAGTTGCTCCCACAGTGCTCCCATGCCTTGCCCGAGTGCGTTGGTCACTTCTGTAGTCGTGCTCAATTATTTTTTTTTGTGTCCTCATATTCGCCCTTGGTGATCATATGGTAACGAGAAGATATAGGAGATGACAGAGACACTGACCCAGATTTACTGGGGGGGGGGATTTTAAAGATGCATACCGGAATATCCCGCAGTGCACTACATCAACCATTTAATCGTCACATGGTACCATCTAGGCTAACGTACTGCTGTATACTACCCACTTTCGCAACCAAAGCCACCCTTGTAGGGTATGTATAGTAAAAGGGGGCCAATTACATAGACCCTACCAAGCAGCGTAATCATAGGACATGGGGGAAAAAAAAAACCCCATGATGATCTAATCCATGATTACCATTTCAATAATAGCCAAAATCGTCTCTTATTTTGGTTTCCAGCTCTAATCATGTCCAATTTTGACGTTTGTAGCATAGAAGCACGCCACTCGGTAAAGAGAGGAGGTGTCTTATCTTTCCAACGTTTGCATATTTCTCTTCTAGCCAGCAAACAACCATAGAAGACCAATTTTTTACCAAAATGTGATCTCTTTTTTGAAAGGTAATTTGTCTATCAGATGGGTTACCAGATTACTCTCGTTATAAGGAACAAAGGTCACTTAGCGTATTTAAGATTCAAACTGATGCAGTATAGGTACACAATGGAAGCTATACGAATAACAAGTTTCCAGACCCAGCCGGGAAAGGAGTTTATTTGTTTATTTTCTGGATACAATATCCAATCTTACAATATAAACAGTATAACTTGACACAAGCCTGTGCCGTACAAACCAAAAGGAAAAAAAAAAAAAAAAAAAAAAACAAGGATAGCGTAAAAGTGAAAGGGGTGTCTTTCAGGCAAAGGAAAAGGAGCAAGGACAGGGTACTGTAAAGAGTTAAAAATTAATCACAGTATCGCCTGGAGTTGGGTATACACAATCACAATTGAAAATAATACAAGCGTAACCCCACTCATGGGTGTCGACGTTTCGATCCCTTAGCTCAACTAAATACATGGGATCATCATCAGGACTTTTGTAATAGACAAAAACATGCCTGAATGTAGTCAATAACGCCTGTTAGGAGAAAAGGAAAAGAGCAGAAATTTTTCAGAGACTTAAGAGAGTTTTTTGCATAAATGCCAACTTATGTAACACTTTCTCAGTAAGTGACCACGTGCACAGTGTTTGTGCCCTACTTAAAATCAACAATATTTACATATTCCTCGGATTCGCAGTGTCATGCGTGAAATATTACGTCAAAAACGCTGTGTAGTGAGGGTGCTTAGTCTCGGGGAGGAAGGAAATATATCGTGGAGTGAAAAGTGCCAGTCTGAAGTGACTAAGGGTGGTGCAACTAGGGAGTACCCTGCCGGTTCAGTAATAAGAACGGGGATGGTCATACCTCAATGAGGTGAAGAACATAATCTCTAATGGTTAACGGTCCTTCTCTTCAAAATATGGTACTGGCTCTGCAATAGGAGCAAAGCATATAAGGGAATTAAGGTCGGTGTACCAGGGGGGTCATGGATGTGGTAAGGAGTAGGATAGAAATGAACCTACCACGTAGATACACGTGATGGAGAGCATTAAAGGGGGTCCGGTGGAAAGTTCCTGCGTTATCAGGTACCTCAAGGTCCGTTTTCAACTGCGGAGGGTAGCAGCTCTGAAAACAAAGTTACACTTAGCTCGATCGTGAGGAAATGGAGGACGCTTCCCACCCAGGGGTTAGGAATTAAGTTAACATACCTTAGTTCACTCTGTATGTGAACACGGAATAGTTTTAACAATGCAGGCAGCGATGGCCGTGCATGTCGGAGGCCAACAATGTGGCGTTAGGGACGCTGTAAAAGGACAAATGGAAACAAAACAGCGCATCACTAAGATGTCGAGCCGGTGACCGGGTAGGCAGCGAAGCCAACAATAATCACTCACCACGTCTGGATGTGGGCGCGTCTCTCGTGGGCTGCTCGGTCGGTGCCTGATGCTTAGCAGCGGTCACAGTGTGAGGGCGGACTGGATAAAGCCTCGCCGGTCACGTGACTAGGGTTGCGAGCGTCATGACTGTGGGAAAAGGCGGGGGCCATCTTGGAGTGGAAGGTGGTGCTTGCGCCGTGGGGGAGTGCTCGGAATTACCTTAAGTGCCAGGAGTGAAACATTGACAGTTTGTGACAAAAAGTGAATTCTAAATTTTTCAATATCAGAACAGAAACCAGGTGACTATATAATTGCAATACTTCTTATTTTTCATACTAGATTTTTAAATATTTAAATATTTAAATACCAGAACAGATACCAGGTGCCAATATAATTACCATACTCCTTATTTTTCATAATTCATGTGTGAATCCAAAGAAGTATTTCTTTGTGGTAACAATCTCTTCAAGAGTCCCAGATTGTTAAATGTACACAGTTATACCAGTTTGTCATCAAGGTAATTTAGTTCAATCAAAGCAAAGTAGTCCAGTCCTCGCTCCGGTTGAGTCCTTTTTGGATGGTATTGAACTGAATGATTGATTTCAGTTCCTCACGATTCAGTATCTGTTGTAGGTTGCCACCTCTCTGAGGTAATTTGATGGCCTTCAGAACGGTCCAACGGAGATCGTCTGCCGTGTGGTTCAAGTGGCCAAAATGTTCAACCAGGGGTGCGTTCGGGGTTCCACATCTTATGCGACTACGATGCTGACTTATTCTTGTTTTTACTTTTTGTGTAGTCTGGCCTACATACATCAAGGGGCAAGGACATAAAATCGCATAGATAACATTGTGACTGTTACAGTTTGTGAAGTCCCTCATGTCAACCGTGATGTTATTGTGACTAAACGTGCGCCCCTCTAGTGCCAGATTGCATACAATACATTGTCCACATTTCACGTGGCCCCTCAGTGGGGGTAGGCCCCAGTTTGACTCAATTGTGTTCATAGATGGTGGTGCCGGTAGGGCTGCTCGAACAAGGTGGTCTTTTATATTCCTACTTTTTTTGAAAGCAAATAATGGTCTGTCAAAGGTTAGCTGGCCCGCGTTTAAGGTTGGCCAATGTCTTAAAATTGTTTTACGGATTTTATTCGAGATAGGTGAGAAAGTCGTGACACACGCTATTCTTTCTGTACTTGGCCTGGTCTTGGGTTGGAGCAAGGCCTCCCTGGGGCAATACCAGGCCCGTTTGGACGCGTTCCTTACTATTCTGCTTGGATAGCCTCGTGCCTTTAGTTTGGAGCATAAGACCCCTGCCTCCCTAAAGTAATCAATTTTTGAGGAGCAATTGCGTCTGATGCGCAGGAACTGTGAATAGGGGAGTGAGTCCTTAAGGGCCTTAGGGTGGTTGCTATCGTACCTCAGAAGAGTATTACGCTCAGTGGGTTTCCTGTAGAGGCGAGTGAGAAGCTCACCCGACTCATGGTAGATCAAAAGATCTAGGAATGGTATTTCCGTCTTGTGGTGTGTGAGCGTGAACTGCAAGTTGTCGCAATTATTATTCAACCAGTGTAGGAATGAATTAAGAATTTCGCTCTCTGAGTTCCATATTAAGAAGATATCGTCTATGTACCTGCGCCAGACACCTATGCTGGTTATGAAAGGGTTAGTGTCGGCCAGGATAGTGCCTGTCTCTAGGGCGTCCATATACAGCACCGCCAGATGAGGAGCAAAAATCGCCCCCATTGCTGTGCCTTTGATCTGCTGGTAGAAGGTCCCTTCAAACACGAAGTAGTTTTTCGTGAGGCAAAGTTCAAGTAACTGCAATATGAACAACGTCGGTACTCTATGGGGTCTTGGTCTGGAGTCAAGTATCCCCTCTACTACTCGTAGAGCCGCTCCCTGGGGAATATTAGTGTAGAGCGACTCTACGTCTAGCGTACACAATGTCTGGGTGTTGGGGTCATAGGGCTGATGTTCCACAAGATTAATCATTTGCATGCTGTCACGGACGTAACAGCATGTAGCAGGCACAAAGTCTTTAATGAAAAAGTCCACGTAAGACCCTAGTGGCTCCAAAATGGAACCGCAGGACGAAACAATTGGGCGTCCCGGCGGGTTCTCAATGCTTTTGTGAACTTTTGGGAGGGTATAAATGACAGGGAGCCGGGGACTTTTGACATTTAGGAAAGCAAATTCCTTTTTGCTGAGAAAACCCTCGTCTCTGGCATCTATAGTAATCTTCTTGATAAGGGCTTGGATTTCAGCCGTAGGATTC
Source organism: Lissotriton vulgaris (assembly GCF_964263255.1). Lineage (NCBI taxonomy): Eukaryota > Metazoa > Chordata > Amphibia > Caudata > Salamandridae > Lissotriton > Lissotriton vulgaris. The sequence goes on along the minus strand of NC_141691.1, from coordinate 165,755,651 downwards.
CGGCCGAGTCTCATGTAATGTTCCCTGTTAGCCAATTGGCGTAAGATTTCGTTCTTGTAGTTGTCAATATTCTGTAGGACAATGCCCCCACCCTTATCCGCACTTTTAATAACTAAATCACTATTGGTATTTAAATATTTAAATATTTAAAAATCTAGTATGAAAAATAAGAAGTATTGCAATTATATAGTCACCGGGTTTCTGTTCTGATATTGAAAAATTTAGAATTCACTTTTTGTCACAAACTGTCAATGTTTCACTCCTGGCACTTAAGGTAATTCCGAGCACTCCCCCACGGCGCAAGCACCACCTTCCACTCCAAGATGGCCCCCGCCTTTTCCCACAGTCATGACGCTCGCAACCCTAGTCACGTGACCGGCGAGGCTTTATCCAGTCCGCCCTCACACTGTGACCGCTGCTAAGCATCAGGCACCGACCGAGCAGCCCACGAGAGACGCGCCCACATCCAGACGTGGTGAGTGATTATTGTTGGCTTCGCTGCCTACCCGGTCACCGGCTCGACATCTTAGTGATGTGCTGTTTTGTTTCCATTTGTCCTTTTACAGCGTCCCTAACGCCACATTGTTGGCCTCCGACATGCACGGCCATCGCTGCCTGCATTGTTAAAACTATTCCGTGTTCACATACAGAGTGAACTAAGGTATGTTAACTTAATTCCTAACCCCTGGGTGGGAAGCGTCCTCCATTTCCTCACGATCGAGCTAAGTGTAACTTTGTTTTCAGAGCTGCTACCCTCCGCAGTTGAAAACGGACCTTGAGGTACCTGATAACGCAGGAACTTTCCACCGGACCCCCTTTAATGCTCTCCATCACGTGTATCTACGTGGTAGGTTCATTTCTATCCTACTCCTTACCACATCCATGACCCCCCTGGTACACCGACCTTAATTCCCTTATATGCTTTGCTCCTATTGCAGAGCCAGTACCATATTTTGAAGAGAAGGACCGTTAACCATTAGAGATTATGTTCTTCACCTCATTGAGGTATGACCATCCCCGTTCTTATTACTGAACCGGCAGGGTACTCCCTAGTTGCACCACCCTTAGTCACTTCAGACTGGCACTTTTCACTCCACGATATATTTCCTTCCTCCCCGAGACTAAGCACCCTCACTACACAGCGTTTTTGACGTAATATTTCACGCATGACACTGCGAATCCGAGGAATATGTAAATATTGTTGATTTTAAGTAGGGCACAAACACTGTGCACGTGGTCACTTACTGAGAAAGTGTTACATAAGTTGGCATTTATGCAAAAAACTCTCTTAAGTCTCTGAAAAATTTCTGCTCTTTTCCTTTTCTCCTAACAGGCGTTATTGACTACATTCAGGCATGTTTTTGTCTATTACAAAAGTCCTGATGATGATCCCATGTATTTAGTTGAGCTAAGGGATCGAAACGTCGACACCCATGAGTGGGGTTACGCTTGTATTATTTTCAATTGTGATTGTGTATACCCAACTCCAGGCGATACTGTGATTAATTTTTAACTCTTTACAGTACCCTGTCCTTGCTCCTTTTCCTTTGCCTGAAAGACACCCCTTTCACTTTTACGCTATCCTTGGTTTTTTTTTCCTTTTGGTTTGTACGGCACAGGCTTGTGTCAAGTTATACTGTTTATATTGTAAGATTGGATATTGTCTCCAGAAAATAAACTCCTTTCCCGGCTGGGTCTGGAAACTTGTTATTCGTATAGCTTCCATTGTGTACCTATACTGCATCAGTTTGAATCTTAAATACGCTAAGTGACCTTTGTTCCTTATAACGTAGTTATACCCATGGTACTTAGCTATCCGTTGGGTCCCCTTGTACTCTGAAAAGCTTCTAGCGCAATCACCAGGATTGCAGGGTTCTTTGTAACTCATTCCACCTCGCCGCCGAGGTTTACCTTCCTAGTGCTCTTGTACACACACCACTATACTCCTAGGATAACCTTTCCCTTTTACTTTCCGCCTTAGGAGATGTCAGACCATGCCCCTTTGTACACAGTAGACCACATTAAACATCTTTGCACACTACCGTCACTTTTATCAGAAACCCCAGATGCTCCGACACCTACAGAGTCCAGTTTACCAGAGCAGTTAGAGAAGTTAAAGAAAAAACAGGTCAGGCTCCAATTAATGATATTAATGCTAACCGATTATCTGAAATCAGGAGTAATCCCTCTTGGACTACAAGTACGCAATATCCCCGGTATCTTCACGGACAATCCTAGATATATAACAAATTTCAGTCACATTGGAACTACATGTTCAAGACAGTGGCTGGCATTGGGCATAGACATTGCTACAGAAACGTTGAAAACTCTTGAGACAGAAATTGCCGATTTGCTTAAACAAATTAATGATTCCGACCCCACAGCTGAGTGTAAGAAATTACTTGAACAAGTAGACAAAACTATTGCGGATTATTATCGTATTGAACAGAACAAAAAGTCCAACAAAATTAAAAAGGACATTAAAAACTACAGCGCTGAGTCCACTTATCCCTATCTAAATAAAGATTTCTACACTAACAGACCCTACTTTAATCCTCAGAATAGACCCTGGGGGCGTTTTAACAAACGTCAGAATATAGTAGGCTTTTCAGATACCTCAGAAGAGTCATCTGACAACTCAGATCCAGGTGAGGGAGGCAGCAACCGAGGAAGGGGTCGTGGAGGAGCACAAAGCAATTTTTTACCCAGGGGCCAGCCAGGCACCCCTCTGAGAGGGAGGGCCAAGAAACCCAGGAAATGGTTCAACGCTCCAGGCGAACGGAGAACCCGCAACAACTTTCACCAGTGGTGACACCCACACCACAAGACATGACAGAAATACTGCCCATCTTTAACCTGTCTAACCACATTTTACAACATTCTGAGCTTGAACTCTTGAAGAAGGGTCTCTCTTTTGTCCCGACTGTACGTCCAAACTATATGGAACTTCAAACAGAGCTACTTCGTTTTTTCAGATTGGTACGACTGAAAGCATTTTTTCAGTTGCACCCAGCACCCGAATCAAATAGAAATACCCCTTTTTGCCCCCCCTCCACTTTCTTACCAACATCTAGCATGATTCCGCCAGAGGTAATTACATTTGAGAAACTTATTCTCAAAGAGCTGGAGATTTGTGAAAAGAAGAGATTATATATTCCCTACAACATCCCCAAGATTGAAAAGGAGGCAATAGACTCACTCAAATCCAATAGTGATTTAGTTATTAAAAGTGCGGATAAGGGTGGGGGCATTGTCCTACAGAATATTGACAACTACAAGAACGAAATCTTACGCCAATTGGCTAACAGGGAACATTACATGAGACTCGGCCGGAATCCTACGGCTGAAATCCAAGCCCTTATCAAGAAGATTACTATAGATGCCAGAGACGAGGGTTTTCTCAGCAAAAAGGAATTTGCTTTCCTAAATGTCAAAAGTCCCCGGCTCCCTGTCATTTATACCCTCCCAAAAGTTCACAAAAGCATTGAGAACCCGCCGGGACGCCCAATTGTTTCGTCCTGCGGTTCCATTTTGGAGCCACTAGGGTCTTACGTGGACTTTTTCATTAAAGACTTTGTGCCTGCTACATGCTGTTACGTCCGTGACAGCCTGCAAATGATTAATCTTGTGGAACATCAGCCCTATGACCCCAACACCCAGACATTGTGTACGCTAGACGTAGAGTCGCTCTACACTAATATTCCCCAGGGAGCGGCTCTACGAGTAGTAGAGGGGATACTTGACTCCAGACCAAGACCCCATAGAGTACCGACGTTGTTCATATTGCAGTTACTTGAACTTTGCCTCACGAAAAACTACTTCGTGTTTGAAGGGACCTTCTACCAGCAGATCAAAGGCACAGCAATGGGGGCGATTTTTGCTCCTCATCTGGCGGTGCTGTATATGGACGCCCTAGAGACAGGCACCATCCTGGCCGACACTAACCCTTTCATAACCAGCATAGGTGTCTGGCGCAGGTACATAGACGATATCTTCTTAATATGGAACTCAGAGAGCGAAATTCTTAATTCATTCCTACACTGGTTGAATAATAATTGCGACAACTTGCAGTTCACGCTCACACACCACAAGACGGAAATACCATTCCTAGATCTTTTGATCTACCATGAGTCGGGTGAGCTTCTCACTCGCCTCTACAGGAAACCCACTGAGCGTAATACTCTTCTGAGGTACGATAGCAACCACCCTAAGGCCCTTAAGGACTCACTCCCCTATTCACAGTTCCTGCGCATCAGACGCAATTGCTCCTCAAAAATTGATTACTTTAGGGAGGCAGGGGTCTTATGCTCCAAACTAAAGGCACGAGGCTATCCAAGCAGAATAGTAAGGAACGCGTCCAAACGGGCCTGGTATTGCCCCAGGGAGGCCTTGCTCCAACCCAAGACCAGGCCAAGTACAGAAAGAATAGCGTGTGTCACGACTTTCTCACCTATCTCGAATAAAATCCGTAAAACAATTTTAAGACATTGGCCAACCTTAAACGCGGGCCAGCTAACCTTTGACAGACCATTATTTGCTTTCAAAAAAAGTAGGAATATAAAAGACCACCTTGTTCGAGCAGCCCTACCGGCACCACCATCTATGAACACAATTGAGTCAAACTGGGGCCTACCCCCACTGAGGGGCCACGTGAAATGTGGACAATGTATTGTATGCAATCTGGCACTAGAGGGGCGCACGTTTAGTCACAATAACATCACGGTTGACATGAGGGACTTCACAAACTGTAACAGTCACAATGTTATCTATGCGATTTTATGTCCTTGCCCCTTGATGTATGTAGGCCAGACTACACAAAAAGTAAAAACAAGAATAAGTCAGCATCGTAGTCGCATAAGATGTGGAACCCCGAACGCACCCCTGGTTGAACATTTTGGCCACTTGAACCACACGGCAGACGATCTCCGTTGGACCGTTCTGAAGGCCATCAAATTACCTCAGAGAGGTGGCAACCTACAACAGATACTGAATCGTGAGGAACTGAAATCAATCATTCAGTTCAATACCATCCAAAAAGGACTCAACCGGAGCGAGGACTGGACTACTTTGCTTTGATTGAACTAAATTACCTTGATGACAAACTGGTATAACTGTGTACATTTAACAATCTGGGACTCTTGAAGAGATTGTTACCACAAAGAAATACTTCTTTGGATTCACACATGAATTATGAAAAATAAGGAGTATGGTAATTATATTGGCACCTGGTATCTGTTCTGGTATTTAAATATTTAAATATTTAAAAATCTAGTATGAAAAATAAGAAGTATTGCAATTATATAGTCACCTGGTTTCTGTTCTGATATTGAAAAATTTAGAATTCACTTTTTGTCACAAACTGTCAATGTTTCACTCCTGGCACTTAAGGTAATTCCGAGCACTCCCCCACGGCGCAAGCACCACCTTCCACTCCAAGATGGCCCCCGCCTTTTCCCACAGTCATGACGCTCGCAACCCTAGTCACGTGACCGGCGAGGCTTTATCCAGTCCGCCCTCACACTGTGACCGCTGCTAAGCATCAGGCACCGACCGAGCAGCCCACGAGAGACGCGCCCACATCCAGACGTGGTGAGTGATTATTGTTGGCTTCGCTGCCTACCCGGTCACCGGCTCGACATCTTAGTGATGCGCTGTTTTGTTTCCATTTGTCCTTTTACAGCGTCCCTAACGCCACATTGTTGGCCTCCGACATGCACGGCCATCGCTGCCTGCATTGTTAAAACTATTCCGTGTTCACATACAGAGTGAACTAAGGTATGTTAACTTAATTCCTAACCCCTGGGTGGGAAGCGTCCTCCATTTCCTCACGATCGAGCTAAGTGTAACTTTGTTTTCAGAGCTGCTACCCTCCGCAGTTGAAAACGGACCTTGAGGTACCTGATAACGCAGGAACTTTCCACCGGACCCCCTTTAATGCTCTCCATCACGTGTATCTACGTGGTAGGTTCATTTCTATCCTACTCCTTACCACATCCATGACCCCCCTGGTACACCGACCTTAATTCCCTTATATGCTTTGCTCCTATTGCAGAGCCAGTACCATATTTTGAAGAGAAGGACCGTTAACCATTAGAGATTATGTTCTTCACCTCATTGAGGTATGACCATCCCCGTTCTTATTACTGAACCGGCAGGGTACTCCCTAGTTGCACCACCCTTAGTCACTTCAGACTGGCACTTTTCACTCCACGATATATTTCCTTCCTCCCCGAGACTAAGCACCCTCACTACACAGCGTTTTTGACGTAATATTTCACGCATGACACTGCGAATCCGAGGAATATGTAAATATTGTTGATTTTAAGTAGGGCACAAACACTGTGCACGTGGTCACTTACTGAGAAAGTGTTACATAAGTTGGCATTTATGCAAAAAACTCTCTTAAGTCTCTGAAAAATTTCTGCTCTTTTCCTTTTCTCCTAACAGGCGTTATTGACTACATTCAGGCATGTTTTTGTCTATTACAAAAGTCCTGATGATGATCCCATGTATTTAGTTGAGCTAAGGGATCGAAACGTCGACACCCATGAGTGGGGTTACGCTTGTATTATTTTCAATTGTGATTGTGTATACCCAACTCCAGGCGATACTGTGATTAATTTTTAACTCTTTACAGTACCCTGTCCTTGCTCCTTTTCCTTTGCCTGAAAGACACCCCTTTCACTTTTACGCTATCCTTGGTTTTTTTTTCCTTTTGGTTTGTACGGCACAGGCTTGTGTCAAGTTATACTGTTTATATTGTAAGATTGGATATTGTCTCCAGAAAATAAACTCCTTTCCCGGCTGGGTCTGGAAACTTGTTATTCGTATAGCTTCCATTGTGTACCTATACTGCATCAGTTTGAATCTTAAATACGCTAAGTGACCTTTGTTCCTTATAACGTAGTTATACCCATGGTACTTAGCTATCCGTTGGGTCCCCTTGTACTCTGAAAAACCAGATTACTCTCAGCACCTATTTTAAATCTGCCCCTAACCTGACTATAAGCCTGAGCCCAGCTCTGAATTTGAAGGTATTTAAATCTTGAGAAGCGGGATCCTATTGTTGAACTCAGAGCCTCCCAAGAAAGTAAGACACCCTCAACAAACAGGCCCCCCCATGATAAAAGTCCGGCCTCCCTTACAGATAGAGCTAAACTATCTAAGAGCCAAGATGGGGATCCCGGAGAGTCCCAAAGTGGAGCCGTGCTATTATAGTAGTCCAGCTTGAGTCCACGTCTAAAATTACCCCATGTTCTAGCTAGGTCCCTCAATATCTTTAGCTTGACCTTCTTGAAGTATTTAGGGTCACCAAACTTTAACAAAAAATTCGCTAGTCTACCTTTTTCCCCCTTGAGAAGTGCTGAGAATAGTTTCCCACAACCCGTGCTATTAGGGGTCTTTAAAAGCATCCTGACGTGAGAAAATTGAAAGGCCCAACCGTAATATTGCAAATCTGGTACTGCAAGGCCCCCTTTTTCTCTGCAACGTCTTATCTTCTTCCAGGCCAGTCTGGGTGTATGACTATTCCATATAAATGTGTTTATTTCGGCTTGAAATTTTGCAATCATGTGTGGATCAAAGAAAAGAGGGATAGTATTAAACAAAAACATAAACTTAGGTAAAATAGTCATTTTAACCAGGTTGGACCTACCTATCAAGGAAATAGGGAGAGCTGACCATGTTCTCATCAGTCTGCGAGCCTCCTTGGCCACATGGGCAAAATGTAAAGGGGCAATCTTATTAATATCCGTGTAGATATTTAAGCCCAAATATCTCAAAATAGAACCAGGCTGTGCCCCTGCCACCGGCACAGCATGATTCCAAACCATGATATCGGTCTTAGAAGCATTGACTTCATAACTGGATATTGCCCCAAACTCTTCTGCAATGGCTATTACAGTGGGAAATGCCGAACTCAACTCGGATGAAAAGATGAGAACATCATCCGCATATAGTGCGACTTTTCGCTCCACCCCTTCAAAAATAAAAGGTTTAATATTAGGGTTATCACAAATTAATTGTGCAAAAGGTTCTATATATAAGTCAAACCAAAGGGGGTAGAGGGGACACCCTTGGCGGGTTCCGCGCGTGATACTAATTGGCTCAGTAAGTTCCCCATTGACCAATAATGAGGCGGAAGGGTCTTTGTATAATAATTTTACAGCCCGCCTAAAATTATCGCCTAAATTAAACTTTTTCAGAACCTCCGCTAGGTAAACCCAATTAACCCTATCAAAGACCTTTGTGGCATCAAGCGTGAGAACTGCTAAGGGAAGGGATGCGAACGTGGCCATGTCTATTGCAACGATGAGATCATAAGTCAGCTCATAAAGCTGCCGATCCTTTACAAATCCCTCCTGATCAAGATGCAGGATATTATTCGCCACCCCTCCCAATCTATTTGCAAGCACCGACGAAAAAATTTTGTAATCTGTGTTAAGGATTGAAATCGGCCTATATGACCCACAGTTAATATTTAAGCCATTCAGAGTGGCTCCCACAGTGCTCCCATGCCTTTGCCCGAGTGCGTTGGTCACTTCTGTAGTCGTGCTCAATTATTGTGAGATTTCGAGTATGACCACTTGACCGGTGGCCATTTTGAAGAGGAGGGTAAAAAAATCTCACCGTTCCAGAAGCTGGTGCTTGGCTTTTTGTAGGATCTTCCTTGTGAGCTCTTTCCAACCTCGCTTTCCTCACCTGCACCTGTCTGGTCAAAAGTGATCATCCCACAGCCAATCAACCCTGCAGCCTTGCTTCACTTACCTGCATCATTGGAAAGAACTATCGGGAACATCTGTCAGTGTCCGCATGACTAGGTGTGCACTGACAGTTGTTCTGGAGGGAGTGGGTGTATTTCATTGCTCCTGCAGAGTGTTAGGTGTATACAATTATGCTGGACTGACAGTGAGTTTGAATAAATATGGGTTGCAGTGGAACAAGTCTAAATTTAGATTGTTAGAAGCAATTGAAGATGCCAGCAAAGAACAGCTGAGGTCTTTCTTGGGCATGGCAGAGTACTTTGCAAAGTTGAATGTGCACTTTTCGGATATGGCTAAGGGATTACAAGAACTATTAAGGAAGAATGTAAAATCTGAATGGACAAAAAAGTGTGAACATGCCTTTGAACTAATCAAAAGTAGTATTGTCAATGCAGTAAATTAAAAACCTTTTGATGTGAATGATCAGTCGACTCTGGTAACTGACACTAGCCTGAATGGTTCGGGCCATTTTAATGCAGGAGAGAAATGGGAAAGAGTGGTGGCATTTGCCTCACATACACTTAGAGGGGCTGAGAAAACATGCAGTGCAATTGAAAACAAGCCTTAGCATGCTGGTGGGCTATTAAGAATTTTGAAATTTACATTTGGGGCAGATCCTTTGAATTAAGAACTGATCATAAACTTTTGGCAGAATCATTATGTACCAAGGATGTGGGTAAAGCCACATTAAGGTTAGCCAGTGGCACTAATAAATATTGGTACCGTCCTCATGGAGAACTTAAATGTATGCTACAGGAACTTAGAAATAAGCATTCAAAAGTCCTTTGACCCGATTCACAAAAGTAATCTGAGACAAAATTCTAACTTTACGACTTTCGGTATTCAAAAAAAGGCATTTAGGAGTAGTAAAGTTAGAATATTGTCTTACATTGTCATACAGTTTAATTTAAGTTAGGATTTTGTCTTCTGACCAAACTTAAGTCAAACTTAAGACAAAATCCTAACTTAAGTTAAACTTAAGTTTAACTTAACTTAGGATTTTGTCTTAAGACCAAAACTTAAGTCAAACTTAAGACAAAATCCTAACTTTACTACTCAGAAATGCTTTTTCTGAATACCGAAAGTCGTAAAGTTAGGATGTTTTCTCTGTTTACTTTTGTGAATCGGGCCCCTTATGAATTCATGGAAACAAACAAAGGTTAAAGGGACTTTATAGTTAGGCGGACATTTCCCTCATACAAAACCAGAGAAATTCAGCTGTTATAGTTAACTGAGCTAACTATAATGTGCGCCCCTGCAATGCACTGCTTATGACCTCACATATTACATCACTTATGACATGGTCAGTGACATCACTCATGACCTCACTGTTGACATCTCAAATTACATCACTGATGGCATCAGTGATTACATCATTCAGTGACTGTGAGTGTTTTTTAAAAGTTTATGAGTGTTAAATATATACCAAGGTGTATTGGTGAATCAGTGTGTATATGAATGACTGTATGGATGACTCGGCAGGTGCTTCACTGACTGTATAAGTGAGTGATTAGGTGTCTTAGTGAATGTATGGGTGAATGACTGGTTGTGTGAATGTTTGCATCTGTCTGTCAGTAGATGTCTAAATGGGTGTATGAGTGTGTTAGTGGGTGTGTGAATGGCTATATGGATAAGTGATTGGTTGTCTGACTAAGTCTATGGTTGTCTGGGTGTCTGTGGGTAGGAGGTGTGTGACTGCCTGTATGGATCAGTGAGTGGGTGAGTCTGTGGCTATATGGGGTACAGTTTGTGAAAAGTAGTATGGGTGAGTGTGTATCTGTATGGCTATGTCAGCGATTGAGTGCATGTGTCAGTATGGGTGCGTAGCTGGGTATGTGAAAGGTAATATATGTAAGTGACTGTGTATATGAGTGACTGTATGCATGAGTGAGTGAATGTGAGAGTGGTTATATGGACGAGTACATGCTTCTAACAGTGACTGTATAGGTGAGTGAGTATGTGTTACTATTTGTTTGAGTAAGTAAGTGGGTGTGTTTGTAACTGTTTGGGTGAGTAAGTGGTTGTCCGATTGACTGTAGGGAGGGTATAGGTGTGTAAGTAGTTCTATAGATGACTCACTAAGTGTGAACGCACCTTTATGAATGTATGAGTGGCTTTGTCAATGGCAGTGCTAGTGAGTGAGTGGGTTTATGAGTGGCAGTATGGGTGAGCGAGGGGATGTGTGTATTGATCAATGAATCAGTGAGTGGGTGTGTAAGTACTGGCATTGCTCTGTGGGATCACTGACAGAATATCCACATCATAAATGTCGAGGTACAAAAATATCAAAGCAAAAATATCATTGTCCAGAATGTCGAAGTCCTATCTACATGATGGTAAGTACAAAAATATTGAAAATAAAATATTGTTGTTAAAAATATTGTTGTTAAAATAACGTTTTTTTAAATGTTGACAAAAAAGTGAAATAAAGGAAATAATACATATAATTAAATAAAACATATTTAGAATTATTAGAAAATGTTTAAACTTATAAGTTATACATACAATGTAAAAATAACTTAAAGACACATATATATAAAATATAATATATATATTTACTAAATAATATTGATGAAAAAATATTTTAATACATTATAAATTGTTAGAAACCTAATAAAATGTTAAATACATGTATATAAACATACACCAAAACATAAACATTTAAATAAAATATATAATAAATTAACATATTAAAATATTTTTAATCTTTTTCAAATACATTTTACACTACGTTAACTGAAACAGTAGACAAAATATTGGATAGCAGAGAGGATAAAACTACTATTCCCACTTCAGAGAGTGCAACAGTTGGGAAAGTGTTGAATAGCGGAGGGAAAAAAATTACTATTCCCACTCCAACAAATGCAACAGTAGGGAAAGTGTTGGATACGGTAGGGGTAAAAATTACTATTCCCACACCAGAGAGTGCAACAGTAGGGAAAGTGTGGGATAGGGTAGGGCTAACAATTTCTATTCCCACTGTAGAGAGTGCAACAGTAGGGAAAGTGTTGGATAGCGTGGGCAATACAATTAATATTCCCACTCCAGTGAGTGCACCAGTAGGGTAAGTGTTGGATAGAGTAGGGGATAAAAATACTATTCCCACTCCAGAGAGTGCAACAATAGGGAAAGTGTTGCATAGCGGAGGGGTTAAAATTACTATTCCCACTCCAGTGAGTGCAACATTAAGGAAAGTGGTGGATAACGAAAGGGTAAAAATTACTATTCCAACACCAGAGAGTGCAACAGTAGGGAAAGTGTAGGATAGCGAGGACAGTAAAATTTATATTCCCACTCCAGTGAGTGCACCAGTAGGGAAAGTGTTGGATAGAGTAGGGGAGAAAAATACTATTCCCACTCCAGAGAGTGCAACAATAGGGAAAGTGTTGCATTGCGGAGGGGTTAAAATTACTATTCCCACTCCACGGAGTGCAACATTAGGGAAAGTGTTGCATAGCGAAAGGGTAAAAATTACTATTCCAACACCAGAGAGTGCAACAGTAGGGAAAGTGTTGGCTAGAGTAGGGGAAAAATACTATTCCCACTCTAGAGAGTGCAACAATAGGGAAAGTGTTGGATAGCGAAGGGGTTAATGACTATTCCCACTCCAGTGAGTGCAAAAGTAGGGAAAGTGTTGGATAGCGCAGGGGTAAAAATCACTATTCCCACTCCAGAGAGTGCAACAGTAGGGAAAGTGTTGGGTAGTGTAGGAGTAAAAATTCCTATTCCCATTATAGAGAGTGCAACAGTAGGGAAAGTGTTGGATAGCGTGGAGAATAAAATTACTATTCCCACTCCAGTGAGTGCAACTGTAGGGAAAGTGTTAGTTAGTGTAGGGGAAACATGTACTATTCCCACTCCAGAGAGTGCAACAATAGGGAAAGTGTTGGATAGCGAAGGGGTTAAAATTACTATACCCACTCCAAAGAGTGCAACAGTAGGGAAAGTGTTGGATAGCGGAGGGGTAACAATTACTATTCCCACTCCATGGTGTGTAACAGTAGGGAAAGTATTGGATAGCATAGGGGTAAAAGTTACTATTCCCACTCCAGAGAGTGCAACAATAGGGAAAGTGTTGGATAGCGGAGGGGTTAAAATTACTATCCCACTCCAGTGAGTGCAACAGTAGGGAAAGTGTTGGATAGCGTAGGGGTAACAATTACTATTCCCACTCCAGAAAGTGCAACAGTAGGGAAAGAGTTGGATAGCGAAGGGTGTAAATATTACCATTCCCACTCCAGAGAGTGCAACAGTAGGGAAAGTGTTGGATAGCGTAGGGGTAAAGATTACTATTCCCACTATAGAAAGTGCAACAGTAGGGAAAGTGTTGGATACATATTAATAATTACATTATTATAATTAAATTACTTCCTACCCTATTCCCCTATAAACCCACAACCCTCTCCTTAAAAAAAGAAATAACACAATTAATGTAATTAATAAAAATGAATAACCAATTAATAATTAATTAGTAATACATTAATGATAAATACTAATAAATAAATTTAAATAATTACTTTATTATAATTAAATTACTTCCCACCCTATTCCCCTATAAACTCATAAAAATCAAATACCCCAAAATATATTAACATATAATATTAACTTAAAATTAATTAATGCTAAAAATGTAACACATACATACAAGAAAACTATACTTATACAAAAATAGTAATAGAAATATTGATATTATTAACAATGATATTTCTACAAACAATTTACTGTCTTTAATATTAAAAAAACAATATTCTCAGATTGGAGGTTCCTCATGACCCGAAGCGCTTGCTGCTGGGAGTGTTTGATGGCCTTGATGGCTCCAGGGCTGACAAGCACTTCCTGGGGACAGCGGTTGCTGTGGCAAAAAGGGACATAGCCGCACTCTGGTGTCAGGCTAAGGCCCCGACTGTGCGGCAGTGGAGGAGAGGAGTGGACTGGTGTGGGGCGTAGGAGGAGCCCCTCTTTCAGGCCCGGGGATGCCTGGAACTATTCGAGAAGGTTTGGGGTAAATGGTTCAATATGCTGCCTGTGTGACAGTCCGACTGCACTTGTACGCTTATAGTGTTTTTTAGATTGCCACATTCCATTCGAACGGATCGACTGCACCTTGTGTCGAACGTATGTGACCGAATTTCCTTAATTGTAACGCTTGCTTTGCTACCAATGAATTTATTTGTTTTTAAAAAACCAATATTTCTTACCTTACTGTCAATATTCTGTACCACAATATTCTTGCAGTCGATATTCTTGTACCTTGATATTAAAAACTCGATATTATGGTACTACGAAATAAACAACTCGATATTCTGTCTGTTCACCGGTTCGGTGAATGAGTTTGTGAATGGCTGTGTGGGAATGGCAGTGGCCACGGGTGTATAAAAGATTCTAGAGGGGTGTGAGGGGGTGTGTCAGAAATGCTGTGGATGATGTCATCAGTGATGTTATTTGAGATGTCATCAGTGATGTCATCAGTGATGTCACTGGCCATGTCATGAGGGATGTCATGAGGGATGTAATATGTGAGGACGCTCCTTTGCTGGAGCAGCTGTGCGCAAAATAAGTACCTATAGCGTAACATAACATAACATAAGCAGTGCATTGTGGGGACGCGAGTTATAGTTACCTCAGCTAACTATAACGGCTGAATTTCTCTGGTTTTGTATGAGGGAAATGTCAGCCTAACTATAACGTCCCTGTAACCTTTGTTTTTTTCCATACATTTTTAAGGGTTTTTTAAATGCTAATTTCTAACTATTACGTCCCTGAAACCTGTTTTTTTTCAGTGAATTTCTAAAGTTTCTTAACTAGCAGTCACATCTGCAGAGTAGTGGAGAAAGGGGTCTGGGCCTCCGACCACCTCTCAGGAAATCTGATGTGTAGGACTTACAGGAGGTACCAGGAGGGCTTCTTGGCCCCCAAGGTCCCTCTGGAGTAAAGTAGACTTCATCCCCCAACCAGTAGTGCTCCAGGAGGTGCGTTTGAAGAGTGGTGGACAAAGGGGGCATGGCTTCCGAAGACCTCTTAGCAATACCACTGTGTGGGCCTTGCTGCAGGTAACAGGAGGGCCAACTACCCTTATGGCATAAATATACTAGGAAGGACCGGGTAAATAAGTGGCCCTTTCGATCCCGCTAAAATAAAAACTCTAGAAATAGCTATCCACAAAAAGAAAACTTCGCCAGTCATGCTTGACAGTTTTGGCCTATGGCGAAAAGAGGCAGCTCAACGAAAGAAAAGAGACTAAGCTATACAAGATAAAGAAATACAAAAATCAGCTTACCAAGCCTGTAAAAAGTTAGAAGAAGAAATAAAAGAAAAAGAAACCAATAAAAAGGAACAGGCATCAAAAATATCAGGTCAATACCCTGTTAGAGCGCCCTTGACTCTTTACCCGAGTTACCGGCGAAACAAAGAATAAATGATGATTTATTATTAGGTCCTCCAATCATATACATGCCACCCCCTTACGCCCCTACTCATCCCGTAGTACAACGCCAGGAACCCCAAAGTATAGCCGGAGGTGGCACAATTGTCTCGGTCTCCACCGCCTCTGCGCCAACCGAGCCACTTGCACCAAATGCCTCATCCAAAGATACAGTAGTAGAAGTAGGATCAAAGGAAAAAGGGTTGCCTAGGGTCCCACGATTAAGTAAAAATGAGCAAGCAGGCATTGATAAAATAGTTAAAACCCTCATGGAAAGAGACAGACGAATATGTAACTGACATATGCAACTCCTATGTCGAAAACCACAAACGATACTTTATTGTACGTCTCTGTTACCACACTCTTACTGCGTATGAAGAGAAGTACCAGGATGCAGGGCCTGAGCGACTAGTGGCTCTTTATAGGAAAGTAGACACTGGATATGAAGGCGACAACGATGTGACAGAACTCTTTCCATCCACACTAGAAGTATTCCGTCATCTCATAGAACAATGACGGGTAGATAAGGACAGGACATCTAAAATAGCAGGACCCCCGATAAAAAAACAGATAGCATGATACCGATAAAAGAAGCTGCCCCTTATTGGGTTCCTCCTAGAGCACAAGGGACTCATGACGATATAAACCATCAAGACGCCAGAGGAAGGGTGGTCTACAATTGGGTGTATCAGCCATGGGACAGACAGGACATCTTGACGTTCCATAAATCTTTGCCGGATTTACGAACCAACCCCACCACCTTTTACATCTAGCTAGGTACCGCTTTGGGAGCAACAATAATGATACTTGCCGACATAGACTTGTTCTTTGGGTTATGTTTGCCAGCAGATGTGTGGAAACAGATTAGGAAAGTAGACCACACAGAACTGCTCGGTCATACCTGGGAACAACTCAGCACGCTAGATAAACAGCGGAACCCTGGTCAAAAAATGGTTAAAGCAATATTGGACCTCCCCGACAAAATAGTGCAGAAAGTGAAAACGGTGATCCCCGAAAAAGATAGACTGGTCCATAGTAACCACATGCCGCCAGAAACCATAAGAGGATGTCTCAGAGTATTTCTCCAGATTCGAAACAGTGTTCTCCGATTACAGTGGACAAGACATGTCCACCGCAACCGGACACCACTTATTTGTGCAGAACTATGTCAAAGGACTACTGCCAGAGGTATCCCAGAAATTACAAACCAGCCAAAGTAGTTGGGCAGCATCTAAACCGGCGGCCATCCTCCAAATGGCCCAGTACTATGAGCATCAGAAAAAAGAAAATGACAGGGCTACAGAAAAGAAAAAGAAGGACTTGAAGAAAAGGGCAATGATAGCACAACTCTAGGGGGTGAATACAGGAAGGGAGCAATATAAGGGTGGATACCAGCAGAATGCCCCTAGAGTACAGCCACCTAGAAACAATTCATCGACATCATATGTAGGACGCCGTGACGTAGGACAAGACCAATGCGCATTTTGCAAAGAATATGGACACTGGAAATCCCAATGCCCGGCTATGTTAGGAGCAAGCGAGGAAAGGGAGGAAGAGTGAACGCATTTGACCATCCCAGACAGAATCAGTACCAACAGACAGATTACGACAATATGTACGACTTTGCATAGGACAGCCAGGGGCAAGCGAGGGATCCAGTTGAGCTCTATGTTGATCAGCAAGGCCCCTATGTTAACGCAGAGGTCCTAGGCACAAAGTCACCATTTTTGGTAGACACAGGAGCAACACGTAGTGCACTATCCAAACAACTGATTCCATGGGCACCCTTGTCTTGCTCACATGTGACCTCAATAGGATTTGATGGTACGCCCTCCACCAAACCTTTGTCCAGACCAATCCCTTTTAACCTTGACAGAAATATCATTGAAACAACATTCCTCCTCTCTTCTAACACCCCAGACGCCATTATGGGTCTCGACCTTTTGAAACACTTCCATGCGACTATCAGATGCTCACCGGACAGAGTGCATGTCATCCTGTATTACAACCGCCAGCACCATAGAGATAACCCTTCTCAGCACATGTATCCCATCTCTGAGACTGACGCATCCCTTCTGGACACTTTGCCATCACACTTATGGGCTAGGGCTGATTCAGACGTAGGACGAATGATGATTGACCCAGTACACGTAACAATACGACAAGATGCAACCCCACCGAAAGTACCGCAGTACAAAATATCGCCAGAGGGTGAGAAGACACTGACAGAGATCATATACTCTTTGGTAGAGGCAGGGGTGGTAGAGGAAGTAGTGAGCAACGTTTGTAACAGTACCATACTACCGATTGAAAAGAGCAGGGAGAGGGAGACGGAAAAGCCTACCGCTTCATCATTGACCTGCGGGAGATAAACAAAACCGTAGTACCACAATACCCAGTAGTTTCCGACATCACCACAATTTTGACTTTAATCCCCTCCACTGCCACCACCTTCACTGTAATTGATCTCAAAAATGTGTTTTTTTCCATACCTATTCACAAGGACAGCCGCTATCTATTTGGATTTACCCTAAATTATCGTTCGTATAGATTTTGTAGAGCACCCCAGGGGTACACAGAGAGCCCGAGCATCTATAGCCAGGAGCTTAAAAGACAGTTGGATGCCATACAATTGCCAGACGGAGTGGCGCTAATACAATATGTAGATGACATCCTTCTAGCAGCAGACACCATACCAATAGCCGTCACAGCCACCATCAAACTACTCCATTTCCTTGCTGAGAATGGTCACAAGGTCTCCTGAAAGAAATTGCAGTTCTGTAAATCACAAGTGACCTATTTAGGTCACCTTTCATCAAAGGAAGGGAGGAAACTCACGCCGGACAGGATCCAGACAATTCTAGACACCCCTATCCCCAAAAATCAGAAGCAAGTCCGCTCTTTAATAGGTCTCACCTCGTTTTGACGACAGTGGTTACCGAACTTTAGCCTCATTGTCAAACCTCTTCTCTCCCTCCTAGCTAAAGACATCCCCTCACCTCTCCCTATGACCCCTGAATGCCAATCAGCCTTTAAAGAGCTACGCATTGCCCTTTGTTCAGCACCTGTCCTAGGAACCCAAATTACTCCAAACCATTCTTCCTCTACACACACGAGAGGGAGGGATGTGCATTGTCTGTGCTAACACAATCAATTGGTCACAAACAACACCCTTGTGCATATTTCTCTGCCACCCTCGATCCAGTAGCCAGAGCACTGCCAGCGTGCTTCCGCGCTGTGGCAGCTGCAGCAGTATCAATACGCCAGAGCAAAGGAATAGTGCTCTCCAATCCAATCACTGTATTAGTACCTCATGCAGTCGACACACTACAAAACCAGACCAAAACCCAACACTTGACTAGCGTCCGACTGACAGGATATGAGTTGACCCTGCTAGCACCACACATTGCCCTAAAGTGATGCACCACCCTCAATCCACCCACAATGTTACACCTACCTAAAAATGATCCTAGTGTGACCCCACTACACGACTGTGTGACACTAAACGATGAACAAACAAAGAGTAGAGTAGACCTCAGAGACACCGCCTTTCTAGAGCCAGGTGGAGAACTATGGGTGGATGGTTTGTGCATCAAACTCCCCGACAGCACCACCTCAGCTGCATACGCTGTCACCACAGCCCGAACCATTCTAGAAACAGACCATATTGCCCAACGTTCCGCCCAAGCAGCAGAACTCATTGCTCTCACACGAGCATGTATTTTAGCAGCTGGCATGACAGTTAACATGTACACTGACAGCCAATACGACTTCAGGGTGGTTCACCATTTCCGGATTCTATGGAAAGAAAGACGGTTCCTGACTGCACACGGTACACCCATCCTCCATGGAGATTTAGTCTCCGCCTTGACGGAAGCAGTCCTCCTCCCCAAAAAGCTAGCAGTGATAAAATGCCAGGCACATAGGAAACTGACAGATCTCATTGGATAGGGAAATGCACTAGCAGACGTGACTGCCCGAGCCACGGCAGAAGACAGAACTACGACACAAATGTATGTGACCAGGTCACAAGCTGAACAATGGACTGATGCCAGGACCACTGTAAGGGACATACAGATGACAGACACACAAGACGAATTGACCGAGTGGGAAAGGGTGGGACTAAAAGACGAGGAAAATTGCTGGAGAACTAAAGACGGGAATAAATGGCTGTTACCCAATGCCTATCTAATCCCCATATTGATCATGGCACATTTACCAGCACATATAGGCTCCACCCCCGTAATCGAACTAATCACCAGTGTATGGCATAAAGTCAAGATAACAGAAGCTGCAAAACGTCTAGTACAACAATGTATAGTCTGCCTACAACACAACCCAGGGAAGGGGATAGTAGTACCACGGGAAGGGTTTGGAGTCCCTGACCACCCCATTGAAGTCCTTCAAATGGATTACATCCAACTAGAGAGATGCCATGGTCTAAAATATGTCCTGGTGGTTGTGTGCGCTTTTAGCAAATGGGTGGAGGCATACCCCACCCGCGACAATACCGCCTTAGCAACTGTAAAAGTATTGCTGAAAGAATTCTTCCCACGATAGGGCCTTTGTAGAATGTTATGGAGCGACAACGGCCCTTACTTCGTAGCCGAGGTGATACAGAACATACTGAGAGGTTTGGGGGTAAAACAAAAGTTCCATGCCGTCTTCCACCCCCAATCAGCGGGCCTGGTAGAAAGACAAAATGCAACATTGAAACTAAAACTGGCCAAAATAGTTGCCACGACCGGGTTGAAATGGCCCGACACCCTCCCATTGGCATTGCTATTGATGCGCGCCACCCCAACCAAACACAGACTGACCCTGTATGAGGTGGTCTTCGGCAGGCCTATGAGCATTTGGGCGGCTCCAAAACCAACCTCCATTAACAATGTCCCAAACATATTAATGTCAGATTATTTGTATAAATTGACAAACGAGCTAATGATTATCCATCAACAGGTGCAGCAAGCCGTAGCAGATGTATCCAGGGGCCCGGGACATGAAATAAAACCTGGTGATCCCGTCCTCATCAGAAACTTTCAGAGGACAAAGAGTTTGGAGCCTAGGTCCAAGCAAGTCTTGATCACCAACCGAACTGCCCTTCGAGTGGAAGGAAAACGAAATTGGCTACATGCAAACCACTGTAAAAAAGTCCCTCCAATGCTGGCAACCTGTGAAGAGGTGGAGGTTCAAGAGGAAGTACTCGCAAAAGACCGACCAGCTCTGAGTTGCTACCCGCAAGAAGACGCACTCGAACGGACCAAATTTCCCGACCCCACAGTGCCATCCAAGAAAGGGTAAAACCTTCGATCGACGAAAGGAGGGTGCTCCAACGACCAGGCCACTAACTGAGTCAAGGTCTCAGATCGGTAGCACAATCAACCAACGCTACCAGGAAAAGCACTAGACAAAAGTCTGTGGCCCTGCCAGTCATTGAGCCCGTCGAAGATGATGGAAGAAACTGAGCACCTGAAGAGCAACCGCAAAGACACCAAGACTGCCAATCAGCGCAGCACAAAGACAATTGCAGCAACATTTCTCACCTGTCTCTTGCTAATGGTCACATTCTGGATTATTGAAGAGAATGCTCCTGCATACAGAACAATGTCAAACCACCATGAAACCAACCACCAAGATAGAACATTATCTGGTATCACTGTCGCCACATCTCCGAGAACGACGCAAAGAATTCTGGAATAATTATTTCATGCAGATGCTGCACCAGCACAATCTTGCCACAAATGCCACAAACTGTTGGGTCTGTGGGCTGCTACCACATGCCACTGAACATTCCATCCCTTTCATCCCTTCACCCTTTTCTGCTCACGGATCTTGCCTTGCCTGGATGATGCTCCTACAAGAAAGTTACAAAGACAATGCCACTTCCGATGGAACAATCGCTCAGTTCTACAACAAGTTGTGGCTAAACAAAACAGGAAGAACAGCTGCTCCCTTTTGCCCTCACACCTCCAATGCGACATTCCCAATGAATGTCCCCTCCAAAGAACGAGTGGAAATACAAGTGTTCAATAATCTTGTCAGAGCCACATTTTCCTACCTGAAGAAAAGAACTGCTGCAACACTGACAGTGGCCCTATCCTTGGTGAACATATCTGGCCTTGTATGCATTGACGGCCGTGGGACTAAGAATGTGGGTCACAGCACTTGTAGCATTGTAAGGACTTTGAACACTGCCAACCCTCCAGCATTTGTTGCCTCACCGAATATGTACTTTGTCTGTGGAACTAAAGCCTACACCTGGCTCCCAAAAAACTGGGGGGGCAGGTGCTACATCGCCTTTGTTTTGCCACCAACCTACACAGCTCCTGGAGAGCATCATCGAGAAAAGCATTCTAAAGACAGTGATCAAGCAGACTCTGCCGCATCACAGTTCCTCAACGCAGCAAAAGGGCTCATCCCGCTATGGGGTCCGATGGCAAACAGCTGAGCCATCAGACATCTGTCTCAAGCGGTAGAAACCGCCCTGAATGTCACAGCTGGCATCCTCACCAACAACACTGCCGAGCTCCAAGTGGTCCATCTAGTTGCCCTACTAAACCGCATGGTCCTGGACGTGGTACTAGCGGACTGTGGAGGAGCATGTCGCATCATCAGTGCAAGTTGCTGCATATACATCCCTGATTATTCACCTTCTGTCTATGAAGCAATCGAACATCTCCACAGACTGTCTTCAGAAATTCATCAAGGATCAGAGACTTGGACAATTGGAAGTTGGCTTTGGGGCATCTTGAAGGAGTGGGCTTGGAAAATATCAATGATTCTCTTGTTTCTAGTACTGACAATATGTGGTTGTTTTTTGGGTATACACTGTATACCACCTTTGTGTTCTCTTTGCCTAACCACCTTGCGCCCTAAAACTATGGACACTCAGCTCACAAAAATGAGAGTAATGTATGATCAAGAGATACAGGACATTATGGACATCAAAATAGACTGACAAGCTGGCTAAGTTATGTTCAAAGGGGCCACTGTTAAAAGTAAAATGACGATCGTGAACATTGCCTGCGCCATCTTGTTTAGTGGGAATTTCTATGTGCACGTAAGCTGCAGCCATTTAAGCCATCACAGCTATTTTGTACTCTGTTGGTCACCTTCGTTTCACCCTGTCCTTGCTAGCATCCTTCTAACTTTCTGACCAAACCTGATATGTGTGCTGGGGGCTATAAACCCCATTGTCACGACAAACCTTAGTGCCACTTGCTGCCCCAAACTCGTTTCTCCTTTCATCCATGTTTACAAACAAGCCTTTGGACAATCTCCCCCTCACCGCACCTAGTTACTCAAACCGATCCCAAGCACTAAAATGACCCTTGCAGACATTATTAATTTACTACAAACAGCGAGACTTGTTTTACAAACAATGGGACCTATTTTTATCAACAGAACGGACTCTTAGATCTGGCCAGTCTCACATGTTTTAGACCCTGAAGAAAGGTCCAGCTGCGAGATAACAATTGCCTGTTTGACCTGGGTGGGGTAGAATTACTGTTGAGTTTGTGTGGGAACCTACCCGGGGCGGGGACTTCAAGCTTGTGTAACCATATTAATAAAACAGATGCATTGTGTCAAACCTGTATAAAAGGAAGAGCCAAAAGAGATGCAGTTAGAACACCGTCCTGAGACATCCCGGTGTCTGCAGTTGACGTGGTCTCCTCTTGAGAGTAATGAACCTTTTTCTTGGATTCCAGTTTCCAGCGCCTTTCTCATTATTTAGATAGCGAATCCAAAGTGAATTAAAGGTGACCCTGCGCCGGACAGCATTGGAGGTCTTAGGAGACGTGCTGCTTTTCACAGCCTCACCGTAAGGAGTCCTTCTTCTCTAATGCCAAGTCCTTCTGTAGGCCTTAGAGGTTTCAAAAGTCTTCCTTTCGGAGCCAGAAAGGAGCTGGTAAGGGTTTCCAGTGCACAATCCAGAAGAAACCCCCTCAGGATGCTGGACAGGGTCCTCAGCGTTCCTGACTATGTGACCCCCCGGGAAGGTCCCGCTGGTGGTCCGCAAGTGGTTGGTGGGAGACTGCGGTTGTTCCTGCCTGCTTGGCATCTGACAACGTCCAACCAGTGAGTTCTGGATGTCCTCTGCCAAGGGTATCGGATCGAGTTTCTTTCCCCTCCTCCGCCTTCCGGCATGGTGCAGTCTCCGACTCCATTGGGACTGGCTCGTCGTCGGTCTCTGTTGGACAGCGTTCCGTCCCTGTCCCTGAAAAAGGCAATCGTACCTGTTCCCCAGTCAGAATGGGGTCTGGGGACCTATTCAGTCATCTTTCTCGTTCCGAAAGTCACGGTGGGATTTCAGATTGTGATTAATCTCCGGCCTTTGAACCAGTTTGTCCGGAACATCCCATTCAAGATGGAGACCCTGCAACGTGTGATCCCTTTCTTTCAGGGGGGCTGGGTGATGTCTACACTGGATCTCCAGGATGCATATCTTCATGTACCGGTGGCTCTAGAGGATCCAAAATTTCTGCAGATTTGCCTGGGAGGTCTTCGTTGGCAGTTCTGTGTCCTTCCGTTTGGTCTAAGGTCTACTCCCAGGGTGTTCCCAAAGTGGTGGCTCCCCTGGTAGCCCATCTTCACCTCCTGGGATTGTCTGTGTTTCCTTATCTAGACTATTGTTTTCTCCATTCCCCTTCACCTTTGGTCATGTCTCAGCACCTGTCTTTGACCATTCATACGCTAGACCATCATAGATTTCTCCTGAACTTCCCGAAATGCCACCTGCTTTCTGCCACCCAGAGGTCCTTCATTGGGGCAGACTTCTATTCTGTTCAGGGCAAGGTGTTCCTTCTTGTTTCCCGGCTTTTGCGACTTCAGTCCCTGTTAAGGGTTCGATAAGAGAAAAACAACAATTTAATACTGTCCCAATCAATACTTAGTCACTCAATCAAACAATTAATTTGGAGCATAGACTATATCAGCAGCTCAAAGTAAAAAAATACTATACTAGATCACAAAACACAACAAAAGCAACATACTTACTTATTACCAAGCAATTTTAATTCATTGCTTATCCAGTATGTTCATTTCTTATCGTTCATAAACGAACAGTGTATGAGTACCAATTCAATACTGTCAATAAATCACAATAATACAACATTGGTGAATGTGCCCCAAGGAGAAACGTGCATAGGTAGAGGTGATCAGAGATGGTATAAGTGTTATAGAATAGATAAAGAAAGGATCAGGAAAATAGTGACAAAAAATATTTTAAAATACAGTTTGTATTCACCGTCCAATTGGTCACCCGGCCATTATATTATGTATATATAGAATTTTTACACAAATGCAAATAATTGGACATGGGTTCCAAAATAAGCACGTCTATGTTGGGGATCAATCCAGGTCCGGGTGAAGTAAAAAAATGGGCGTCGACGTTTCGACTCGTCTAATGGCCCGACGGGTAAGTTACACCTCGGCCGTGCGAGTCTTCATCAGGACAATCGGGGGAAGGGCAATATCACCAGATCTTGGTAATCTTGAAGTCCCCGTATGGGAAGAAAGAAGAAAAATTTTCAGACCGTGTGTGGACTCTCTCACACAGGGGGAGATGTATGATTTCACCTATTAATAATGCTCGGAGGGTATGTTAATCTGTCCCCAAACTCTCTTTCACATATGGCACCCTCATGCCCACTAGTGGCTTGGATTCCGTGTAAGTTGGAAAGGCATCCGTCACACCAATATACCTTAAAGAGGAGCAAATCCCCCAAGTTCCGAAATATAAATAATGGCCTTCACTTCACTTTGGCGGGACGTCTCGATTCAAAAGGGGTTCAACCTTCTGTGCGAAGGATTCCTTGTTTCATCCAAATGCCGGCGTTTGGATGTTGGATGTTTGGATGTGCTGTCAAGCCGGTTGGTCCTGGGCCAATGCTCACAATCTCAACCCATTGGCTTCTGCCTCAACCACCATACTACTAATCTCAGTCATGAGTCTAGTGGTGCGGTCTACCGAGATGGGGGTGTAGTATCTGGTGTTGTTCAGCTGGCGCCTACACTCACTGTCATAGTCGTAACTGGATTGGATCACTGTAGCACCCCCTTTGTTTGCTTGCTTGATAGTAATGCTTGCATCTTCTGCAAGATATTTAGCGGCTGTTTTTTCAGCATTGGACAGATTGTGGAAGGGCTTTGTCAATAGAATCCTACCCAGATCCTTGAGCACTGCTTTTCTCAAATGTAATCACCTCCGGGGGTAACATTCCATTGTTGGGAGTGAAAGTTGAGGGATTCCTCAGGTGTGAGTCATCGTTCTCAATTTGTGGAGTGTCGTGGAAAAATGCCTTCAAGCGGATTTTCCTGAAGAATTCTTGAATTTCGGAGGTGTCCCAAAACTTATCAGTTCTAGGAGTAGGTACATAACCCAGTCCTTTTTCCAGTACTCTAAGCTCAGTTTTCGTCAAGGTCCTGTGTGATAAATTGACGACTAGTTCTTTTAGTTCCTTTTCCCCTTGGCGCGACTCCTGGTCTCCATTGGTTGAGCCGCCTGATCCTGCCATTGGACACCGTTTGGTGCCCCTCTGTTGCGCCCTCTTCCTCTGCCCCAACCTTTGCCTAAAAAACGAGGGTTTTCGAAGGTGTAGTATTGTGGTTGGCCCTGTGGGTACATGTGGAACTGCCAAAAAGGGGCATGTGGGGGTGGCGGTGCCCTTGGCACCGGGGTGCATTGTTGTAGTTTGGGTGGGGGTGGTAGTAGTTCCTCCTCTGGGTATTGCTGTCCCTACTGTCCGTGCTGGAGTCACTATTAGAGGAACCCCTTCTGCTACTGTCAGTTCCTTCATCCAATGAGTATCCATTTTAGGATGTGATGTAGTCATCTTTTAGATAGGAGTAAATTGTCTCTTTATTAAATTTCTGAATATCCTTTTGGAGCTTAGCAATCTTGCGCTTAAGCAGATATTCCTTGTTTTCAGCAATTTTGCTGTTGATTTCAGCCAACTTTGATCTGTAGGGGGTAGATTGTATTGCCGATTTAAGAGCAGCCTCAGCTGTCTGGATCCTAGCTAGAAGAGCATCTGCCAGCCTTTGGGCGGTGTTGATGATTAATACTAGGAGATCTCTAGTGCATTTCAAGGACACCATACACCAATCTTTCTTAAATACATGATCTTCCAAAAAGATCCTGGGTATGATGTTAACAATCAACAAGTTTGGTGCTATGTTAGCCCACAGGTACTCTGTCATCATAGCCCCATGGAGGGTGATCTTAAGCCACTCCCTCTTAAGGGCGGATAATGTGGCCCAACCATCATTCTGTGACCCTGAGGCCACATTGGTAACTGTTCCTAACAAAGAGGGTGTCTTCTGTAGAATGCCAGCCATAGCTTCTTCATTAAAGATGAGGCCTTGGTCATCCTCCATGTTGGATCAGGTCGACAGGTGAACCCACCGTGAGAAAGAGGGAGAAGAGTATGGGCCAAGAAATGCAATTAGCACTATTAGGGTAACCTAGTGTCCCACGGGTGGCAACCGTGCTGTATATCTATCTCAAAGAGGGGGGACTAGAGGACTGTTTAACAAGGTCCAGCAAACGTGCCCTGTCAGAGCATTAATATCAAAAGTGGATGCTGTTCCTCTAGTGGTGGAGCCTAAGCAGTTGATGTGTACCATCCACCAATGGAAGATGGTGGTGGTAGAGGGATACTAGGAGGGGGCGGGAATCACAGGGGATCCAGCTAATGCGGTACTAGGGTCCTCACACACCCAGCAAGCTAGGTGTCATGCTTCATCATCTGGACCTGCTTCTCATTGGGTCGGTGCTGCAGTACCCAACTGGCACCCGCGAAGGAGATCTTTTGTTCCTTTGCCGTTTGATAAAGTGAGGGTGTGTGGCCCGTGAAAGTGTAGATACAGTGAAGTGCAGTGAGTGCATTTTTAAAAAAGGTTGGATATTCCAAAAGATAATTTCATTCAGGTTGGTTATCCACCTTATTAAAAATGTGAAGAGTGGCAGCTCCTCTGACGTGAGGGTTCAGTTGAAGCTATGCTCATCTCTTTGTGGTCAACATGTTTCTTGCCAAGTGGTTGCTAAATACCGTGGCAATTCATCAGGACCTTGAAAGTGAAGTCTATCTACACTTATGGTGCAGCTAATTGCTAACTACCACTGAGAAAGAACACTACATCAAGATTCTCCAGTAGTGCTGTTGACCTAGGGAAAGATTAAATAAAATGGAAAATGCGTATAAGTTTTCCTAAAAACAGTATGTGGACATCCCTAACATGGTCGCTCGACGTGTTCATCTGACCTCTTAGTATTCGCCTTACATGAATAATGGAGTCCAAACACGGACACAGACAACATGAAAGTGCACAAAGATATACGTGAATGTGGGGCGTGGATTGTCCCCCAAGTGCATGTTAAAAATATACAAATGGAAATCAACCATATTTAGGAAGACAGGTCTCTAGTTAAGGACTTTTAGCCACTGATCGATGGTTGTATATAACATCAGGTACAGTGCCCACAGGCAAGCAGACTCTGCGGTGTAGGCAAGGCATTATATAACTCATGGTCATGTACCTGTATGATGGTGGAAAGCGTTTAAAATATCACGGTGGAACTCACCTCCCTGTTGTGGGTATTTCTCCTCAGCCGGTGCGGCGAGTCAAACAGAGACCTCAGGGGATGGTGTCCTGTGAAATAAATTGTAAAAAGTGCACAGGATGCGAGTTAATGGTGCAAAGGTGGACCGCCGTATTGTTAAAGCAATCCACTCCTCTATACGTGCGGACAATCGCAAAGAGGATAGACGTCTCCACTGTGCCTGTGGCCCATCCACAAACGCTAGTAGTATCCAGGCACTGTGTGTGTGTATTGCCACTTCCCTCGTGAGAGTGCATGGCAGACCTAGTGGTCACATAGCACAATTTCTGGTCAATCCCTCCAAGCTCTTGGGGTAGGCTAGTGGTAGTGGGGAGCGCGGTCCTGGTGACAGACTGAGAATTCTCAACACAGAGCATGAGTAACATCAGATACCAAAAGGTCACAACTAACATGTACACACACTTCCGGGAGCAGGGACACAACCCTGACTCATTACAGTGGCTGGTATTAGAATGCCATCCTAGGTTCACCCAACAGGCACTCTTTAGGTTAGAACAACGTTGGATACATCGGTTATCCACATCCACTCTTGGCCTGAACGATGACATTCCGTGGACGGCCTTGAAAAACAGATGAACATCCACGTATGTATACCTGAGCACCTATCCAGCCAGGAACTCCATTATGTGAATAACTCTGTTTTACTACCATACCAGTCCTACTTCACATGCGGTGGATCCCATTATGCTGGAACATACTCAACAACCGATGGGGCAACCAGACACACCTGCCGGTGTGGTTTGGAGCTCTCGCCTCCCCCCATCACCAACCATTTGCACCAATTACACCTAGTGCGATAACTGACGGTTAACTCGATGAGTGTCAGAAACCACATACCATAGTATGATTAACACATGGATCACTAGCGCCTATTGATTAGGTAACAGAGGATAGCAGTGGACTCTCAACCCACCAGGTACAACTGGCCCGCCATATCCATACCTTACCAACAACCACTGCTTATGATAGGGAGTAGCCCTAACCGTGTTCCATATGTGGCATACGCCTCTGCCACCCCACTACCAGGTACCAGGTGCCACTGGCCCACACTATGCACAGCTTACAAGCAATCACCCCTTGTGACAGTGATTACCCTTACCCTGTTTCCACATTTGGCATATGCCCCCGCCACAGGGAGAATGAACCTGGTTCCATCAGCTCCAATCACTTATGAGACCATCCGGCCCATTCTAAGATGGCCACCATAGTGACCCGCAAGTGTGCCTTAGTAAGTCTTGAACTACGTGATGGTCACGTTGGCCAGACGCTGCCCACCTCCCCAGCCTAACGTGACCAGGAAATGAGGCTCAAACTCCGCCCGGGGGTCACCAACACACATCCCGGTGCAGGCGAAGAGGGTAGGAGAACCGCCGCGGCCACACACTGGACATGTAAGTACTTGAGAGAGATTGTGAGCATTGGCCCAGGACCAACCGGCTTGACAGCACTGCGCTCTATCTGCAAGGCGCTGACTAGTCGGTCACTAGGACCGCGCTCCCCCCTCCCACTAGCCTACCCCACGCGCTTGGTAGGATTGACCAGAAATTCTGCGATGTGACCACGAGGTCTGCCATGTACTCTCATGAGGGAAGTGGCAATACACACACACAGTGCCTGGATACTACTAGCGTTTGTGGATGGGCACCGGCACAGTGGAGATGTCTATCCTCGTGGCAATTGTCCGCACGCATAGAGGAGTGGATTGCTTTTACAATACGGCGGTTCACCTTTGCACCATTAACTTGCATCCTGTGCACATTTTAATATTGATTTCACAAGACACCATCCCCCGAGGTTTCTGTTTGACTTACCGCACCGTCTGAGGAGACATACCCACAAAAGGGAGGTGAGTTCACTGTGATATTTTAAATGCTTTCCTCCATCATACAGGTAAATGACCATGAGTTATATAATGCCTTGCTTACACCGCAGAGTCTGATTGCCTGTGGGCACTGTACCTGATGTTATATACGACCATCAATCAGTGGCAATAAGAGTTTTACCTACAACTGCTGAGTGCTAAAGACTCAACTAGCATTATAGTAGACTCACCCTCTTTTGCTCAGAAGCTGGAATCCTAGTAAAGATTTGTTTGTCCTTAACTAGAGACCAGTCTTCCTATATACGGCGGATTTCCATTTGTATATTTTTAATATGCACTTGGGGTGCAATCCAAACCCCACATTCACGTATATTTTTGCGCACTTTCATGTTGTCTGTGATCATGTTTGTACTCCATTATTCATGTAATGCGAATACTAGGAGGGCGGATAAACAAGTCGAGCGACTCACTGCACTTCACTGTATCTACACTTTCACGGGCCACACCCCCACTTCATCAAACGGCAAAGGAACAAAAGATCTCCGACAAAGAGCCCCTTCGCGGGTGGCCGTTGGGTATTGCAGCACCGACCCAACGAGGAGCAGGTCCAGATGATGAAGCATGACAACTAGCTTGCTGGGTGTGTAAGGACCCTAGTTACAAAATAGCGGGATCCCCTGCGAGTCCTGCCCCCTCCAAGTACCCCTCTACCACCACCATCTTCCATTGGTGGCTGGTACACATCTACTGCTTAGGCTCCACCACTAGAGGAACAGCATCCACTTTAGCTATTAATGATCTGACAGGGCACGTGTGCTTGACCTCGGTAAACAGCCCTCGAGTCCCCCCTCTTTGAGATAGATCCTCCTTGGATTCTGCCTCGCTGCCCATCTACCCTGAGGTCGACCTCTCCCTCCCTCCTGCTCCTTGTCACCTTGGCGGTCTGGAGGTTGAACAACTGTTTTTGGGGCCCAGGGTTTACCTGACCACCTCATTATGGTGATGCAGGCCTCCCGTAGTAAGTCTACTTTATCCTCCTACTCTAAGCTTTGGGCTTCATTCTCCTCCTGGTGTTCTGGGCTTGGTCTGTCTCCTACCTCTTGCCCTGTCGCTTCTATCCTTCAGTTTTTTTCTGGGTGTGTTTCAGGAGACCTATGCTTTGTATACCCTGAAGGGCCAGTGGAGTGCTAATCGGGCTTTCCGGGATCCAGTTTCGCTCCCGTCTTCGGATGGGTTGCTGGTTTCTCGGTTGTACCCAAGTTTCTCTCTCTCCTCTCCTTCTGCTTGTTCTCCTGTTCCTCCTTGGGATCTTTGTTTGGTCCTGGGTGCTCTCCAGTTCTCCCCCTATGAACCTTTGGCGTGGGTTGACCTCACATTGGTCTCTTTTACGGTGGCCTTTCTGGTGGCCGTTACTTCTGCTCAGAGATTGGGTGAGCTCACTGCCTTGCGTTGTTCTCCTTTTTTACGTTTCCTGGATGACACGCTGGACCTCTCTTGTGATCTCGGTTTGTTCCTAAGATTTATTCTAGATTTCATTCTTCTCAGGAGTTGATCCTCCCTTCCTTCTGACCTTCTCCTTCCTCTTCTGCTGAGCTGTTGTTGCACATTCTTGATGTGAAGCGTGCCTTGTCTATCAAAGTTGCCCGCTCTGCGGTGTTTAGTTCTTCCGACTCTCTCTTTGTGACTTTTGGTCTAGCTGGTCGGAGGAAGGCTGCTTCCTGCCTTACGCTGGGTCACTGGATCAAGTCTGTTATTTCTCAGGCTTATCAGGGCTCTGGTTTGCCTTGTCCTTCTGGGGTTCAGGCCTGGTCCACTAGGGGTGTCTCTGCTTCCAGGGCTGCTTTTCATGGGGTTTCCTTTGATGAGATCTGTGCAGCTGTGACTTGGGCCTCTAATTCTACTTTTGTGAAGCATTGTCGCTTGAATTGTGTTCTATCTGGCAGTACAAATTTAGGTTGTGGTGTGTTGCGTGCTCTGGGGCTTGTTCCCCCCACCTGATTCTGTGTGTTTAATAAACTTTTTTCAGATGCTGCACTCCGCTTTTGTGTTTGGTCTGTGTTTTGTGTGTGGTGTGCCAAAGGCCTTTGTGTGTTTTTGCTTTGGTATGCCACAGTAGTAATGACTGGGTCGAGAGAACGTAAAGATAATGCTCTGATTACTTACTGGTAATCCCATTAGTCTAAGTCCTACTAGTCCTCGACCCAGTCATGCTTCCCACCAAAACTCCCGGTTCAGGCCTTTGTTTCTTGGTATGACAGGAAGTGCTTTCTGTTGGCTATGTAATTATAGCCCATGGCAGGAGGGTGGGTGAAGCCTAAAAGCCAGCCGCGGTCGGTGGTGGGAGTACCGGCCGGGCGGGGACGTGGGGAGGGGCAGGGTGGGGGTAGTAATGTATGGATTACGGAGTTTAACAGGTAAGTAACATATAAATAAATAAAACGAATTTCGTTGCGCGCACTGCATCGCATTTGGTGATGCAGTGCACGCAACGAAATTCGTTTTATTTATTTATATGTGTACTTACCTGTTAAACTCCATAATCCATACATTACTACCCCCCACCCTGCCCCTCCCCCTCCCCACGTGATCGCCCGTCTACATTCTGTGATGCTGGACAAATCACTTAATCTCCCCGTGCATGGATGTATCCTTGTGTAATATAACCGGTGCTCATGTGAAGCGCTCCAATACCTTTGGGTCAAATTTGAGCTATATAAATCCGCATTAAAAAAATGGGATTACTGGCAAATAATCAGAGCATTATTATATATAGATAACAGTAAAAGGTTATTTTTCTTAATTCTGAGCTTTAACCGAGAAAAGAAAAAAAATTACATTTTACCCATACCGAAACATTATTGAGATTGTATCCTTTTCTCACCAGGTTTGTAGAACTGTGCTTCGACATTTCTTAACTAAATTTGTTATTATGTTTGTTAGAAACTCTGGAGGCATGCTCTTAGCAATCAAAGCAAGCGTATGTGGAGTTTTTCGCTGTGTTTGCATCACAGACTGAAGATAATGAGATTAATTTAAGGCGCTAAGTAATATTGTAATTCCCTGTCTGTCTGCGTCAGAAATCTGGCGGAAAAAAACGTACGATTTAATTCGTTCACGTGCCTATTGCCGTCATATTAGAGTACGCAGGCGCACTACCACAGAAACCCAACCCGGATACTAGCAACTCAAGGTTCCAACTCGACTGATGTTCTGTGCAACGGCCATCTTGAATTTCCTCTACGCCCGTTGATATTTACTTAAACTCTTTAAAAAATGTACTGAAACGGGACTGACTTATCGCAAAAGCTCATTTAATTAACTTTATGGTACATAGTTTAAGATCAATTATCTAATTACTTACTTTTACTTTTTTATCCTAAAAATAACAGTTGATTTTACTGGTAAATGGTTCGACATGTATTTGTATTATTACTAATTTGCTAACTTACTTTCAAAGATATGTCTTTTTCATAAACAAATTGTGGCTCCGTTCGCACGTACTCCTATTCAATGTAGCCATCTGTTACTCCGGCGTCAAAGTCTGTCTTTCCTTTTTCTAGTGTGAAATGAACTTCGGAGCCCGCCGCTTGCTGGACCTGTGAGTCTTCGAAGCCTGCCGCTTGCTGGACCTGTAACCGCAGCTGCTTTTTCCTGCGTTGTGATTCTTGTTGTACCTGTCTCATGGCTTCCACAGTAAGTGTTGGATCGTGTCAGTATAGCGTGGATTCCCTGGCTAACAAGTTTTAGAACGTACCGAGGCTACCCGGTCTACCCACCCATCTGAACTAGTGCCCCAACTCGTCTTTTTCAATTACTTTCCCACTTTTCTTACGTTAATGCGTGAGGGGTTTTGGGGGTGATGGATGTGGCCCCAAAGTTTTCAATCCTATGATGGTGGCAGAGCTAGTGTACTTTGAGGTACTGTCGCAGCATCACTTCAGGCACACTCTCCAGTATGCAATTTGTGTGAATTATGACCTTGTTGTTGCGCATATATTGCTGGAATTAGTTCACAATGCCAGAAGGACATCGCTTTCCGTCCTGCCTCTTCATTTATTTATTTTATTTTTTAGATTTATATAGCACTAACTCGACCCGTAGGTATCATAGTGCTTTACATACACACAGTACACAGCAGGAGGACATTACATAGTAGGCCGACAGTAAGGGGGCAAACCACAGGCACAAATACAACATGGGAATAAATATGCAGTGCAGTGGAGGGGGCGAGAGCAAAAAGACCTCGTCTGGTCACCAACTATTCTTGAAAGCCCAGGGAGAGGGGAGACATCTTGGAAAAAGAAGACTTGGTTAGTTGACGTTGGTCATGAAAGTACTTGTTTAGGAGATTGAGTTTCAGGTCTCTTTTGAAACAGGAGAAGGAGGGGTTGCATCTGAGGACTCCAGAGAGAGCGTTCCATATCCTGGGAGCGTTGCCAGAGAACGATCGGTATTGGGTTGTTTTCTTTCGGAGGAATGAGTGAGTTGGTGCTTCTTAGTGTTCTGGATTGACCTGCTCTAATCAGTTTGTTGTTTAAGTAGTTGGGGGTAGGAGTGTGAAGGGTTTTGTGTGTGATGCAGGCCAATTTATAGATAAATCTCCCTTCCATGGGAAGCTAATTGAGGCAGTTGAGATTTGGAGTGAAGTGTTCAAATCTTTTAACTCCAGATACGAGTCGAGCGGACATGTTCAGCACTGTTCTAAGAGGGGTTAGGTGTGCTTTCGGAGTCCCTATCAGGATGGCGTTTCCGTAGTCGATTTTGGAGAGAACTAGGGATTGGACTACTGTCTTGAGGTCATCATGGGGTAGAAAAGGTTTCAGTTTCTTGAGGTGTTTAAGAGAGAAAAGAGCACTTTTTGCAGAGTTTTTGATGTGAGCTTCCATTGATAAGTTCTTGTCAAGGGTGATGCCTAGAGATGGATAGGGTAAGGGGGCAGTTAAGGGCAACCAGATTCTTGAGCCACTCTTTGATTGGGCGATGGTAACTTTTTGGAGAGAATAGTATTATGTCAGTTTTGTCTGGGTTGAGCTTTAAGTGGTTAACGTAGAACCAAGTTTGGATCTCGGTTAGGGTAGTATTGAGGAGTTGAATTCGATGGGAGACTTGATCCTGAAATAGATTTGGGTGTCGTCCTCGTAAAGGTGGTAATTCACACCGGCTTTTTTCAATATGATTGTGAGGGGCTCCATGAAGAGATTGAAGAGGGACGGGGAGAGCATCAAGCCTTGCGGGACCCCAAGTGTAACTTTAATTGGTTTTGAAAGACAGGAGTTAATTTTAATTTGTTGCGAGCGGTGTTGAAGGAAGGAGGAGAACCATTTTAGTACTGTGCCACTGATGCCGGACCGTTTTAACAGGGTCTCCAAAAAGGCTGGGTGGTTTACTGTGTCGAATGCCGCAGATAGGTCAATAAGGATGAGTAGGCAGGCATCTCCTTCGTCTAGAGCCTTGTGAATGTCGTCGGTGACGTTGAGCATAGCTATTTCCGTGCTACAGCTTTTTCTGAAACCAGATTGAAAGGCATCAAGGAGGTTGAACTCATTAATGTGATTATTGAGTTGGAGGAGAACACATCTCTCTAATGTTTTTGCAAGGAATAGGAGGTTAGAGATAGGTCTGAGGTTGTTGAGATCATTAGGGTCCGCCCCAGGTTTCTTGAGAATGGGTGTGATTTGTCCTAGTTGAAGGGAGTCGGGGACCCAGCCTGAGGTGAAAGAGGCGCTGATGATTTTTATCCAGAAAGGGGAAATGGTGTGGTTGAGTTCTTTTATGATTGTGTAAGGGAGGGGTCCATGGTGTAGGAGGAAGGTTTTAGATCGGAAATTATATTGAAGACCTAGTTTTCCGGCATTAGCTCAAAGTCTGACCAAAGTGCATTGTTTTTGAGCTGGAGGTAGGTCTGATTGTCCTTGTTAAGAGCTCTTTCTGAGTGGTCCAGGGAGTTTGAAGGGGGGGTAGGTTAAGTGGGAAGGGGGGTTAGAAGTTTGTAAGAAGGATTGATCAATTTTAGAGACTTTATTTGTAAAGAAGGTGTCAATTTCTTTGCATCGCTCACTGGTGGCTTCGATTTCTTGAGAGGGAGTGCAATTAGTTTGGCTTTTGACAATGTTAAAGAGTTCTCTTGGTGTGTTTTTCGCTAGATGTAGTTGGCCACGGAAAAAAGATGCCATTTCATCGAAGATGTATTTTTTGTAAGTCGGTCGAGCAGATCTAAGATGTGTTAGGTGCAGGGATGAGGGGTTTTGGCTCAAAATAAATATATCCTGTATATCTGTTGGAAGTTAAGCCCCCTTCGCTCCCCACCAAGATCCTATCTACCACCTGAAGAGGATGAGACAAGCTATATTCCCCCACCCCCAAATCCTCTCCCAGGGTATTCCATCTCACATGAACTCCATTAAAACAAAGAATATTGAATTCCACTCCCATTTCTCAAACATTGAAAAAAATTAGTGCTAGGTGTATAAGCAACTGGATAGCAATTGCAAATGTTTGCAAATAGCAATTCGGTAATTGCCATTCATCATGTATGAAAGAACATGCATAAAATTAAACGGATCAGTATTTATTCAGTTTGTTTTTAAGGAAATCACGGTTTATGATTACCTGAAAGACGAATGAGGTCGCAAATAGCGAATGTCTCATTTTGATGTTGCTATATCTTTACTGATTGTCAATTTCCAATTGGTGATGTCCTTTGTATAAGTCAAGTTTTGGAAAAGAAATGCAGCCCCATTAATACTGCTGATCAGATCATTCAAATGAGGGCCAGGATATCGCCCTCTCTCTCTAAATAGCTGTGTTTAGAATCCTCATATCAACACGCATTCTGACATCTTCAGTATCCTTTTTTGGAAAAATTACAATGGGTGACACCCAAGGTGTTGGTCCTGTCACTTCTTCAATTATGTCTTGCTCAAGCAATGACTTGATCTTTCTCTACCCTTGCCTGCAAATGGACAGGTATTCTTCGATGTGTGTGCGCTCCGGGTCTTATTGTTTCATTTATATGCAGAGTAATCGTTTTAGTCCTTTTAGTTTACTTAATCCCTCAAACAGTTTAGGATATTTTCTTAAAACTGGATGATCCATTGACATGTTACATTTCACTGCTAACAAACCCATGATCTGAGCAGGTGCAATGCTCAACAGACCAGGTCACAGAACTTCACCCTTTAAGACATGTAGGTCTTCTTTGCTTGTCACACCTCCATATTGTAATGTTTCTTCAAACTTTCCTAAACATAAAACGGGATTCTTAGCTCCCCACTGGAAAACGCTAACATTCGAAGGACTTGAATGAGGTTGTTTAAGCATTTTCATATATTCAGTTACACACATTATGTTACACGTTGCTCCATTATCTAGTGCAAATGGTACCTTTTGTAAACCAACCAGTAGATCTACACGAGCTCTTTTAAGCACATTGAATTGTTGAGGTTCACTTTCTTCTTGCATCATGTAAAGTTTTTCAGAGTACTCAACCCCTCCTTCAGAATCTTCTTTAACTCCTACCATTTGTCTTACATACTTTGTGTTTCCAAAATTCTACTTTACAGCCAGATTTGCTTGCTTTATTGAGTTACAATCTTGCATCGCTGTCTTATTGCCTCTTCACTGCTAAATTTATCGCATTCACAAAATGTCACAATATTTTTTTAGTCTAGTTACATAGTCATCCATTTTTTCTTCTTCCTGGTGACAAGCCATGTTAATATTGTATCTTTCAAAATCTAGATTTCTGTGCGGATCAAACATGTCATTTAAACACTTCATAACCCCTTTATACGTATCTCGTTTTTTTTCTGGGAATGTAATTAAGTTCTCAACATCATCACCTACAAGATTAAGTAACAAATCTTTTGCTTGCTCATCTGTATATTGTTGTAAAGGGTAAATGAGGAAGGCACACAGGGCGTCAAGACAGTAAGGAGTTTATTCAAGCAGAGCGCAGAAAGACCCGACCAACAGGACCGGGATCAAACGGGCAATAACGGCCGTTAGCATGGAACACTGGCCACGTCAAGGAAACAAGCAGCTCGAGGGCAGCACGAGATGCATGTTGAGGACAGGGGAGAATATAACACATCTCCTTTCCTTAAACAGTGGAAAGAGAAAGCACCTTACAGTAAATAACATAAAACACAGCAGAATACAAAAGTAAAGATATTGCTTATAACACATAGTTCTCAGTTTAAGAGCAAAAGAAACAAATATATCATGACCATGTAAATAGCATTGTGAATAGCACTGCTCAGAACAAATATATCATGACCATGTAAATAGCATTGTGAATAGCACTGCTCAGAATATAAGCTTTCCAAGTAACATAAAGCTATGTAACCCCACTCCTTTCCTTGGATGAGCAACATTTACACAAAATCTTTTAAGTAAGCAGGAGCAACTCTTTTGCGGGCTGGTCTGCAAGCCTCTTCAGCAATAACCTCTTTGGTGACAGGCACATGAGTGGTTGGCTTGGTCTTTTTCTGGTAAAGCGCTACTCTGCGCAAATTCCAGGTTTGCCCATTCTGCAGCCTAACGTAATTACCAGCCACGGACTTCACCTGGTAAGGCCCTCTAAACTTGTTAAACATACTCTGATTCCCGCGAGGTTTTACCTTTACCAAATCCCCTTCAGCAATGTTACTGGGGGCACAATTCCTTGACTTACAGTGACTACCGTTCTCTACTTTCCCATGTAGCCAAGTGGGAATCAACTTAGTACCCGCAGGCCTCCCTCTCATGAGTTCAAAAGGTGTGACAGACATGTTACTATGAATAGTTGTACGGTATGCCCATAACATTTCTTTGATCTCCCTCTGCACAGACCGACCAGCGGCCGAAGCCAGTTGCATAGTGCCTTTTACAAGTCTGTTCACCCTCTCGCACAATCCGTTCCCTTGAGGGTTGTAGAGTGACGTGCGCAGATGCTTTAAACCCAAAAACACAAAATAATTCTCCATGATTGCCGAGGTAAGTTGTGTGCCATTATCTGTTAAAACTACCGAAGGGATCCCTTCACGCCTAAATATCTCATCTAGAACCTTAACTGTGGATTCAGCAGTGATGCTCTTCATAAAGGCCACCTCTACCCACCTAGAAGACGAGTCCACTAATACCAGAGCAAACCTTTCAGAATCCAGCAGGTCATGAAAAGGTCCTATGAAGTCAACACAGACTTTCTGCCACGCACCATCATCCGAGACGATCTGTCCCGTAGTACCCTTGCTGGCACGAACCTGTAGCCTCTTTTCCGACTCTTTACATGAGTGACATTGCTCCACCCAACTCTTCACCTGTGCATCAACTCCCGGCCACCAGAAGTCAGCCTTAACACGTTTGCCAGTAAGGGTCTGTCCTAGGTGGCCCTCATGCGCTAACGCAATGATACGGGGTCTAAGGGAAACAGGTGGTATGTACTTCTCACCCCGCACAAGGATGAACTCAGTAAGCAAAGAAATTTCATCCTGTAACTGCACGTAAGGTCTGAGTGCGGGAGAGACCGTACTTTGCCTAGATACACCCTCCTTGCACATCTTGATCAAACTCTCCATCACAAGATCCTTTTTCATTTCTTGCATCCATTCCGCCTTGGATATGGAAGAAGGTAAGTCACTCTCTAGATCATCTAAAAACGCGACCACACTCTCAGTGACCAACTCTCTGGGTAGTACTTTAGTGTCAGGCAACCTCGACAAGCAATCAGCAACACTGTTGCACCAACCAGGTAGATATTCCACATTGCACATAAACTCTTGGACGCAGACGGCTAACCTTGCTAACCGCCCTGAGCAATTCCTAATACCCCCAGGGGCCAAAACTTTCAAGAGTGGCTTGTGGTCCGTTCTGAGTGTGAATGTGATCCCCCACAGGTACACCCGGAAGTACCGAGTGGCCCATGCAGCCGCCAATGCTTCACGCTCTATGACAGAGTAGTTCCTTTCAGTCTCGGTCAAGGAACGCGAAGCAAACGCAACAGTGTTCTGCCTACCATCACCTTTTTGTGTAAGAACAGCCCCAATACCCACCGAGCTGGCGTCTACAGTGAGAATGGTGTGAAATGACTGTACAAAACTTGAGAGAATGTTAGCATCCACAATATTTTGTTTGATCATTAAAAAGGCGTTCCTTTGGTCAGCTTCCCATGTAAAACCTTTTCCTTTTCTCATGATGGCACGCAAGGGTTCTACCTTTTCTGCAAAATTTTTAACAAACTTAGCGTAGTATTCTACCATGCCCATGAAGGATCTTAGCTTGTCTTTGTCATCAGGTTCAGCCACATTGCATATTGCACTTACTAGATCCTTCTTTGGCTGAATCCCCAGGCTAGACACATGATACCCCAAATAGTCTACCTCCCCAACAGCAAAAACACATTTCTCCTTGCGCAAAGTCATACCAGCCCTTGAAAGAACAGTGAGAACTTTGTCAAGAATTGCATTATGGTCATCAACATCTAAACCATAAATCAGGATATCGTCCTGAAAAAATACCACTCTTTTAATGTCTTTCAGGACGTCAGTGATGATTCTTTGAAATGCGCTTGCCGCAGAGCAAAGGCCGAAGGGAAGTCTTTTGAATTGGTATGTTCCTTCCGGGGTGATAAATGATGTGAACTGCTTTGAGTCCGGGTGAAGTTTCACCTGGTGGTATGCACTGCGAAGATCCAACTTCGAAAAAACCTTGCCTCCACCCAAACTTAGCACAATTTCATTTATATTGGGGAGTGGAAAATTGTCCATTATCACAGCCCTGTTAAGACTTTGCATGTCTACACAAAAACGCAAAGAATTGTCCGGTTTCTGTGTGATAACTACAGGACTTAACCATTGTGTGGCCTCCACAGGTTCAATTATGTTATCATCCAATAACTGCTTGATAATTTTCCTGACTTCATCTCTGGCGGACAAAGGTATTTTCCTCGCAGTGTGTTTTACAGGTGCAACACCCCTCTTTATTTTGATAATATGCTGATAGCCAACAGCTTCCCCCAATTTCTCACTGAAGACGTTCTCATGCTTTTTAAGAATAGCTTCTAAGTCTCCATGAACGCTATTACACTCGTTGTCACTATCTATACACATCACAGGTGGGTCTGCTCTCGGGTTCACCCTTATGTTTAACTCGTACTGATGTAACCATCCCAATATAGCTGGGCCGTGTGGTGATACATAAACCTTCCCTTGAGTAATTCTTCCTTTAAACTTGATAGTGGCCTCAAAGAACCCAAGGACACCAAT
Organism: Lissotriton vulgaris; assembly: GCF_964263255.1. NCBI lineage: Eukaryota > Metazoa > Chordata > Amphibia > Caudata > Salamandridae > Lissotriton > Lissotriton vulgaris. Next base: position 165,714,778 of record NC_141691.1, on the reverse strand, counting down.
GCTCACCCCTTGATAACCTCTCAAGGTGATGTCGGATTCGACAAGAGTCGACTCTCTGCAAGAGGAGTTAAACAAGCTCTTTGGAATAATTGTGTACAATGACCCAGTATCCACCATCAAATTTATTACACACCCATTTAATTCAAAGTCTGCTTTTGGGCGAGACAAAATAACACCCCCCATCAATTCCTGACTCCCTGCAGAAATCATCATTACCTCCGCCTCATCATCAGTGGTTTCACTCTCCACTATGGCAACCTTTTTTGCACTATTTGTTCTACACATACGTGCATAATGCCCTTTCTTCCCACACTTCAAACAATCTCTGGACAAAGCTGTACAATTCTTTGAGTCAGCCAAGTGAAAAGGGCTACCACACCTGTTGCATGAGCGTGTGACCTGTCTGAATTTGTTTGTCTGCCCACCCCTATTAAACGAGGTTGTAGCCTTCCCCCCTCTATTTGTCTGTCTCCCTTGTAGTAGGTTAACGCTCTCTGAATTATCTGTTAGCAGGACTGCAACATCTTGCCCGCTGGCGTGCCCATGTTGTATTCTTTTAAGTTCTTTCATACATCTGTCGCTCTCTTCAGCAACCTTAGCAATAGTGATTGCCTCTGTGAGAGTGGGGTTCTTAGCTGCCCATAACTTTTCTTGTGTTTTTTTTGCTAAGACACTGCACAATCAACTGGTCACGGATCATCTCATCCTGAATATTGCCAAACTGGCACTTTACAGAAAGCTCCCTCAACCTGGACACGAATTCATCAATAGTCTCACTTTCTCTCTGGGGAGCAGTATAAAACTTATGTCTGCGCATTACAACATTTTCTTGTTTTGCAAATCTAGTGTACAATCTAAATAAAGCATCCTTATACACATCATCAATATCTAAGGGGGGATCCGGTAAATATTTGAAAATTCTTTGCCCCTCCTTCCCTAAGGCACCTAGTAACAAGGCCTTTTTCCTGATGGCAGAAAACTTTGTGCCATCTAGGGCTATGATGTAATTCTCAAATGCTTCACACCAATCATCCCATTCCATGGATGGCTCACCTGGGGCACTTAAGAAAGGGACAGGGGCTTGGATGGTATTGCTCACATTCATGGCTAAACTCAGATTATAGCAAGATAAACAATTCACACACTAAACGGTATAAGTTACCCCGATAAAAGTGTGTGTGCCACTGCAGTTTTTGACTGGTAATGTGTATGACACACTGTATTTTAAAGTGAGTGTGTCACTGTTGCCTGTATTTGTCACTGTTATCTGGTTTTCATGTGATCCTTCATATAAGTGTGTGTGTCACTGCTGTTTCAACCACAAATGTATGACACACTGTATTTTGAAGTGAGTGTGTCACTGTTGCCTGTATTTGCGAATGTCATTTAAAAATAGTTGACTGTGCTGGTTCAAAATGCACTTCACCTCGAGTGCGCTACCTTTTCTAGTTAGCCAAAGTACGTCACTTCTTTGTGCTGGTTCAAAATGCACTTCACCTCGAGTGCGCTACCTTTTTTAGTTAGCCAAAGTACGTCACTTCTTTGTGCTGGTTCAAAATGCACTTCACCTCGAGTGCGCTACCTTTTTAATCGTCTAAGTTATCCACTACTTCCTTGAGCGCGTTGCCCTTTTAAACTGTCTTTCTCAGTGGTGGGGCTCACCAATGCTGCCTTTCGCTACAGCAAGTGATTTCCCTTTTTAACCACGACGACACTGGGGCGCTGTTGCTCGCGTTGACGGGCTAAGAGCTTACAGTTACTGGTGCTCCGTCACGCTTCACTCAAGGCTGGATTTATCCCCGGTGAGTTACTTTCCACATACCTTTGGATTAGGCTTACGGTATTTTCAACCCTCAGGGCGATTCCTCTCACTGGATCGCAGGGATTTTTCTTCGGTCGGGTCTTCCGCTATTTTCCTTCCATTACACGGATGTCCGTCGTCAGTTGCCTTCTCCCTTCTTCGTTCTCCGTCACGAGTCGCCAAAATGTTGTAAAGGGTAAATGAGGAAGGCACACAGGGCGTCAAGACAGTAAGGAGTTTATTCAAGCAGAGCGCAGAAAGACCCGACCAACGGGACCGGGATCAAACGGGCAATAACGGCCGTTAGCATGGAACACTGGCCACGTCAAGGAAACAAGCAGCTCGAGGGCAGCACGAGATGCATGTTGAGGACAGCGGAGAATATAACATATATTTTTTACATGTTGCTTTTAAAAAATGTTCAAATCTCCTCCATTTTTCCCATCTCTGCGCAACATTTTGTTGCTTAGATTAATTAAAGGGCAACGGTCTACTACAAATTGTGCTTGAGATTTCCTGCATCATCCTCTTTATTATACATTTCTAAATTAATATTAACTGTAGCTTCATTGTTTGTATCTTCAACTGTCATGGCTGTATATAGTCTACAAGGCCTGGTGAAACTCCATGTGCCCTCCCTTAGTTGAGATCATCCAGCCTTTCACTGTTTACATTGCCCAGGTTTTGTCTTGCTCGCATGAAAGGTTGCTCATTTTCTTACTTAGGCCCGAAGCTCTGAAACTCTCATCCAGCTGAGCTCAGGTACTGTCACTCTTTCCTCGCCTTTTGTAAGAACCTCAAGACCTTGCTCTTCAGTTGCCAGGTCTGACTCTGTCTTTGGGGTTGTTGTTTAGCAGTCTATATGACTCTGTCCTGTCCAGCGCCGGGAGACCCTTGTTGGGTAGCCGTGCGCTCTATAAATACCAATACAATACAATACTGATAACTGGCTGAAAGTGCTATTGAAATTGTTTTCTGTTACAATTTCTATTGCACAAATTCTCCTCCTGGCCTGGTCATACTGATGTTTAATTCTGTCCCCCTACTTTCTACCACAGGTAATACCAATGAAAAGCTAGCATTAAAAGTTCCATAAATCAAGGCATTTGGTTAACGCCTATCTAAATTTACTAGTAAATAATTTTAGTTATTGGCATTATTGCGCAAATCTTCAGTGACTGAGAGTGATTTGGACAGGTGCACAGAACTCGTTGGGACCATTCCTTAAAATCCTGCATTCCATTGTACATGACACACTGTAGAGCTGAAGTCATTGAAACAGAGTTGGAGTTTGGAAGCTAAATGGCTTTAGAAATATATGTACATAGACAAAAGCCGATCCAAAACGCTATATTAGAGCAAAGCTGCCTCCATAAGAGGTGTCCTATTTTTGACTGCCTAACCAAATGTTACTCCAAGTTCCTGCCCTGTATGTCTTGATTCTGGTAATATCCCTGGAATGATCCGTTGCCTGTTCATTGGATAGATTGCACATTTGTACTAGCTCCTATTTCTGTATGGTGGACAACTCAGTATTAATCAAAGAATTTCCACTTGAGCCTGTGCCAGGTACTGCCAACAAAGTTAGTTGGCGGATCGTGCAATCATTCATGCATCCTGAACCCTCGTACATTCAAGAAAGCAATCTTCACCAAGGCTGCCTTTTCTTTGGTTCGTAAACTGCTTGAGAAAAGGGTTAGCTGGCAACTGGAGAACCATCTGGATAAACCCAATTTTTAAAAAAAATCCTAACAAGTATGGCTTTTTATTTTGCCATAGTACTGGAAAAAGCAGCCTCACTATGCTGCTGCTCCTGTAGTTCTCTAATACCATGAACCCTTCACTGTTGCTCTCATATGTTTTCCAGGGGTGACCATTGCATACCCTGCTTCTGCTTAGAATGGGTGATGACCTTGGCCATTATGGTCTTTTCCCAGAGGGGTAAAATCCTTTATGGCTCATGGACCCACCGGTATTGTCATGAATCTTCGAAAAACAGATCCACATTTATCATCAAAGATTATGACTTCAATATTTAAGGACATTCTTGGGTCTGTTCTATGCCTTATGCATAAAAGAAGTGATCTAAACCGACCGGCTCTGTATCGCCTTTTATCTGTCCTGGAAGGGGAGCTAAATTCTGTTAACCCCTGTTCCAGTATTGGTGCACCTGATGGGCTTATGGTTTGCAGCAAGAGGGGTTACTGCATTACACTTATATGGCTTACTTTCCTGATTTTATGTGTGATTTAGAGTCATTTCTGCTCAAAGTTGGGGGTGAGAGTCTCTTGATGTATGCTTATGACATTGTATATTTAGATTAGAGAAGGCTTACAGTAATTGTTTGAAGCACTCGATGTTTATAGCGATGACAAAGATCTCCTTGTTAGCCAAATCAAAAGTTCTGAGAAGTCAAAAGAGAGCATCTGTCAGTTGGATGATGCCAAGTTGAGGATATGGCTGCTTGTAAATATTTGTACTATGAGATTGGGAAATACCCACACAGTTTGTAACTAGAAATTGGTAAGTAAGGGAAATCATTTTAAAGAGCATGAGCAACGCACAACCAAGCTACAGTGTGGTCCGGATGCTGCATCATTGTTTAAGTCCTTGTAAACTTGAAGTTTAGTGACCTCTTTGAGACTCCAGACGTGGTGCAACTTTTTCTGGTTTGGTTGTTACAAATAAATGCAATGTCTTTTACGTTTGCATGACCCGGAGGAAGCTACAAATAGGCCTACACCGGAGGCTAGAGTGGGAGACCAAAGCAGAATGGAGAAGCCAGTAGTTTGTTCATTTTTTTTAATTACTCAACACTGGCAGAACACAAAGTTGTTTAAGAACTGACTTAAATGGGACTAAATATTGTGCCAGTCCTTTTCGGGTCTATTATAATTTGGTCCATTTTAGGTCTAGCCTAGCGCAGAGTGCGCTGCTCTAGGAGATGACCTCCTGGAAACATTCTGCACTTTTCGGAAACTCGTGTGTGTGGCGGCCTCCAGCTTACGGGGGCAAACAGGGGCGCGTAGGGTGCCATCTGTTCCTTATCATTTTTCCAAGGGTCGCTTTTACTTTCGTGGGCACGCTTGTTATTTGCCTGTTCCCTCCACTCTTTTCATATGTTTCCTCTCCTTTTCTTTATTTTTGCACTCTCCACTCTCTTCACATAACCCCACCTCCTTTTGTATATTCAGATCTGCAATGGCGGGCGCTTCTCATGTTTATTGTCTGCATGCTGTTACTTTAATTTCTTTTTCACAATGCCGGCAATTTGACTTTCGCTATCCCCTACCACACACACACCACTCGCGACACTCTGCGCCGTCATGAAAGTGCACCGTATATCTGGCACCCTCAGCCCAGGCCCCCAGCAACCGTTGCCATGGCCTGTCAACACCACAAGGCCCATGAACACGCGCCAGTAGTCCGGCAAAGGCCAAGCATGTGGTTTCCAGGGCAGACACGGCCCTCACATTAGTCGAGCAGTGGCAGTCAAGAACCGAGTGCTCTTGGGGGCTCCCCACCATGGTCGCACCTGGGAACAGACCCAACCCCGCCACTGTACAGCAGCTGAGCGCATGCAGTGGGCTGAACCAGTGAGTGCGTGACAGACCAACCCGCAGAGACACCTCCCAAAGACATCAGCAGCTGCACCGTGTCCATCTTTCCCCACCCAGGTGCAACAGTGTTGCGCTGTGACTCCACAAGAGACAAGGTGCATCCCCCCCCCCCCCACCTCGGTCCGTGCTACTCCAAGGACATCAAACAATTTGCCCAGGATCACCGAACGTCGATCCACACCTCAATCCGAATGCCACTCCCAGTGCCCCAAAGTCGACAGCCCACCCTGAAGGCCGGTCTCCTTCCCCGGGACCCTGACACTGCCTGCCTCAACAGCACTGCACTCATGATTCCTCCGCCCCTACTCCTCCTTACCCCCTCCGCATGAAGAGCACAGTATGGCAATGATGCTTGTTTTGCATTTCCTCCGCTTTTATTTTTTATTCATTGTTTACAATCCTTTAGGTTCCAGCCTTTCCCTATCTGGGCATGAATTGCATTTTCAGTGTTCATTAACCCCTTCAGCGCGGCGCGAATTTTCGCGCTGTGCTGAAGGTTCTAAGGTTCTAACGGACTCATGACGGAACGGTTCCGTCATCAGCACAGCTCAACCGACGCTCATGACGGAACCGTTCTGTCATCAGCACCGAAGGGGTTAAATTGCATGAAATCCTGACCTTGGTTGTGTGTGGCCGTTCACCAGTGGCACGTGACACAACAATAGATGTTGTAGCACCCAGAATAATGTGTTGCATGGCTAAACACTCATTAGGTCCCAAAGCGAGACCTATTGGCAATGCCAATGCTTGTTTAACTAGGGATAGGCTATGGCAATATCCTTTGCTTGGCATTTAAAACTGTGTGGACTTTGTAAGATGTGACTAGCACCGTGAAATAATTTCCAATACCTATCCTTTTGGTTTGACTTGCTTCTTCTGACCTACAAGCAGTGTATATAGGCATGGGCACACTTTTGTGTGATGTTCATATGGAACATTGTAATAGGAAATCCACTGCATTACTTGTTAAAGGTACAAAGAGGTCCTAAATATCTCCACCCCCCCCCCCCCCGCACACATCCCCAGTCACATGCCTTACCTTAGTTGTTTACTGCCATTCTAGGATCAGGGTTGTAATTACAATCTAAACCCAGGTAGCAGACTCTTCTCAGAACATCGAAGGATGGTGATATGTAAATTCTAAAATTGCCAAGCTATAAAGGACATCCAGCTCCTAACCTAGTGTATTTTCCGAAGGCACATATGTATAATTGTTTCCTCCTGTATCTCTGACTGACATTGTTTAGCATCTGAATAAGACTGAGCTCCTCTTGGGGAAAGATATAGATTACTGAAGAGTTTACTTGGCAGGTTCTGTTTGTCTTTCCGACAATTACTTGCTGTGTGTCAAATGTAATCTTTTTGGCTATGAGCTAGACTAAGTGTGTTACGAGCAGATATGTTATCTTTTTATATGCAACCTAACTCGTGATCGTCTTTTTTCTTTTTAACTGTTGTCCTCCTTCAGGATTTTGGGATCCGAGTGGACCTGGCTTGTAAAGCTGGAGAGGAATTTGTTAACATTTACTATGATACCATGGATAAAAGGAGAAGGGTAGGTCTGCTGTTTTTTTCTTTTTTGTTTTGTTTGTGATTCTCTTCCATGAAAATGCATATATATGCCTGTTTGCATGACACGCACGTTTATCGTGACAGTCCATGTACTTTGTTCTTCAGCTGGAATATATTTTGTGCTTGCAAGTTTTTGTGTCCTTTTTAAGTTAATGGTACTTCCTTTTCACTTCTCTTTCAAAACAGTTGAAAAAAAAGTATACTCCATTTTTTTTTTCTACAGAAAACAAAGTCTGTGTAGCTTCTTAGAAGACAGACAGTTGGTGCACGTTTCAGAGCTTGTCCTGAAGGTGTGAGAGCTCTGCTTTTTAGGTCTCGCCATTCGATGCGCACACATCGAGCTTGCGAGGATATAGGGCTTTAAACAAACTTTAACTAACTGGGCGATTTGGTGCTGTGCCCGTGGCTTTTAGGTCAATGCGCAAGCGCATTGACCTAAATGCACGTGCACATCACCAAATCGCCGTCTGTTCCCTCAGCCGCACTCCAGGCCCCTGCTGCTTTCACACCCTCTCCCCGCTCCGCCCCCTCCCCTGCCCGCCGTGTCGCATTTCTCCTCCCCCCTCCCCTTCTCTGCCGTGTAAAGTGCACTTCAAAGGCCGCTCTCCCTGCTCCGCCCCTGTAAGTGCTCTTGTTTTACTCTTCAGCACACACTTTTAGAAAGTGTATGCCTCTGCTCTCAATCTCCTTCACCCCTGAAATCCCCGCTCCTCTGGTCTTTTAAACCTCCTCTCCACCGGTTTCCTTTCTTTTTTCGAACATTTCTCCCACCTGTCGTCCTTCTCTGTAATCCATCCCGCCCCCTCCAGCTACACGTTCTTTGTTTCCCAGCCTCTTGCTGGGTTTTTTTCACATTTATATAGCGCAAAATCGACCTGAAGGTTTTGGAATTCTTGGTTTTTATTTACATGTTAGACAGCTCGTACTGCTATGCAACATGGATTAAAGTAAACATAAACAGCGCTATGGAGCAGTAAATGTTGCCGGCGCTGCTGTGCAACATCATTAAAAAGCATTGCCAACACCAGTAGGTCTCACAAACAGACTATACAAGCTTGATAAGTATGAGCCACCCGCAACCTTTTATTGCATCATTTTGCCAGCTGTGCACATCAGATAATTTGCACAATACACAACACCATTAATTACAGCAAAAAGAGCTGAACTGCAAACCTCGAGCCAATAGGACAAGGACAGTGGGTGCAAGACAGTCATGGGGGGAACTTGCTCCTACACTTTTAGAAAGCCTATTTTGCACTGTGGTAACTTGCACAAGACATTTTTGAAGGTTTCCTTCGTAGCCAAAATAAAACCACTGGATGAAATTGAGAATCTGAATCCAGAGACGCTGTCCTTTGGTTTTAAGCTCAAATCTCTCGTAATCTGTTATTATAGACTAAATAAGAATCTTGTATTTTATTTATAACTTTGTTTAAATCCTGTTCACTATATGCAAAATGTATATGCAATGGTTTTAATTAATCATGCATAATACAAAATTACGGTACCTTACACTCAATAGGTCTCACGTAGGCAAAACTTATTGGCTTTGCCAATGTCTTTTGTTTTAGTCTTAAAAATTTGCCAGCTACATGTACACACTATACTTGTTCAAAGTTAGCCATGCGCATTTCAGATATAGGTTTCTCCTGTCCCAGTTAAATCTGTTTCATGAGCGTTCACTTCGTTTCCGATTTTCTGAGCATGCTTTACATTTTTTAGAATTCACAATGTTTGTGTACAGTGTATTGGTGCTGAACCGTTCTCCTTGCTTCTTCAGCCAAATGGTCACAGTGGCCTAAACAGTTAAAGCATTTTCACGGGCTGTTGTGACTAGTCATAAGTACAAAAGTACATAGCATTGTGGAAGTTGTAGCCCTCAAATATTTTTCAGGCATCATACAAGTATATGGAGGTTGGTCTTAAGATTCCATTTTGTTCCTTTTAAGCCATACTGGCACTCCACTGACCTCCATTATTGTTAAAATCCACCCCCTCCGTCATTAGTTGATTGGAAAACCCACGTGCTAGTGCCGGCCGGCCGTGTAAAGTGCACTTCAAAGGCCGCTCTCCCTGCTCCGCCCCCTGTAAGTGCTCGACATGAGACAAATGCATTAATCTGTAGACGGTAAGGAGCAAAGAGAAAAGCATGCAGCCCAAAACAGGAAACTCCCTACCTCAATATTAGCGAGCATCTCTTTCACCCTCGACCCAAGAAAATAACAACTTTCATGGCATGTAATGCTCAAACTATTCTAATTCCAAGATATACAAATAAAAGATGGCCATGTAGATAGTGATTGCAAACGAAATACTCTAACTAGGCTGGCAAGTACATGGATAAACATTTTGTGAGCTGGAAAAAATAAAATAATCTCAATTCAGCACACAAAGAAGCACTCACCGGCTGCATAAGCGGCATCTGGCCAGGCATCATTTGAGAGGGTGGCATGCCTCCAGGACCCATCTGTCCAGGGCCCATTCCTGCCATCATGCCAGACGGGTGCATGTACGCAGGCTGTCCTTGCATTTGCATCATCCGTGGACTTTTGTTCATCGACTGCATTCCCGGCTGCATGCCTGATTGCATGCCCCGAAGAAGCAAAAAAGCTAGTTTTAGCCATCAGCAGGCTCAGGCTCTCACTTACAATGGCAGAGTGTATATTGCATTGATGGGTCATATCCAGAGCTTAGCCACACGTTTCAGAAACCATTTACTATATATCGATTTGCCACATTTTACTTAAAAGGTTTATGCGGAAAATCAACTGCAACTGCACTGTAAATCTGAGAAACTGACAAGCAGTCCACACTGCAAGAACACAGTACATTAGACTGTACATCAAAGGCTTTCACGGCCGGCCGGCCGGCCGTGCTTTCAGTTTCACTGCCGGCCGTGTAAAGTGCACTTCAAAGGCCGCTCTCCCTGCTCCGCCCCCTGCTGCGGCCGTGTCGCATTTCTCCTCCCCCCCCCCCCCCTCCCCACAGCAATGCCCTCCCTCTTGTTTCTTTCGAGGTGAGTGTCCACCAACACCCATCACCACTACATCCACCACCACCACCACCACTGCACCCACCACCACCACCGCATCCACCATCACCACCACATCCACCATGACATACACCGCCACATCCACCACCACATCCACCGCATCCACCACCACATCCACCACCACCACATCCACTACCACATCTAACACGTCCACCAACACTTCCACCACCGCATCCACCAACACTTTAACCACACCCACCAACACCACATCCACCACATCCACCGCATCCACCACCACATCCACCATCACCTCCACATCCACCGCCACATCCACCAGCACCACTTGCACCACATCCACCACCACATCCACCACCACACCCACCACCACCACATACACCACCACCACATCCACCACCACTTTAACCACCACCACATCCACCACATCCACCATCACCACCACATCCACCACCACATCCACCATCACCTCCACATCCAACATAGGATAGGATGTGAATTTATACAGCGCGAATTGCTGCCCGGAGGCGTCCAAGCGCTAGACATGACATCCACCGCCACATCCACCACCACATCCACCACATCCACCACCACATCCACCACCACACCCACCACCACCACATCCACCACCACATCCACCACTGCATCCACCACTGCATCCACCACTGCATCCACCACTGCATCCACCACCACATCCACCACCACCACATCCACCAACACCACCACATCCACCACCACATCCAACACATCCACCACCACCACCGCATCCACCACCACCACCGCATCCACCAACACCACATCACCACCACATCTACCACTGCATCCACCACCACCACATACACCACCACATCCACCACCAGTTTCACCGCATCCACCACCACCACATCCAACGCATCCATCACCACCACTGCATCCACCACCGCATCCACCACCAACACCACCGCATCCACCACCAACACCACCGCATCCACCACCAACACCACCGCATCCACCAACACCACCGCATCCACCAACACCACCGCATCCACCAACACCACCGCATCCACCAACACCACCGCATCCACCAACACCACCGCATCCACCAACACCACCGCATCCACCAACACCACCGCATCCACCAACACCACCGCATCCACCAACACCACCGCATCCACCAACACCACCACATCCACCAACACCACATGCACCACCACCATATCCCCCAGATCCACCACCACCACATCTATGTGTGTGTGTGTGCCTCTGTGTGTGTGTGTGTAGGTGCTAATGCAATGTTCTTGGATTTTCGTCACAATAAAATACACTGAACATAATCTTCAGAAAAGTTATTTACAAACATTTAAGCTATTGCCATTATAAATTACAAGAACTTTTATTTAAGTATTATTTACAAAATTAAAAGCCATTGTTATTTGTAATATCAATACATCTAAGTCACGTAAATACAACACACATTGCATTACAAATGCTATAGGTGTCACATTTGCGAAAGTTAATACTATTGACATTGTAACTGACAAAGCTATTAATTTTGCTATTTTCAAAACCAACACATAAATAAAAAAAGTGTCATTTACAATACCAATCGCTCAAACTTTCCTAATGCGAGACCTATTGCATTTCCAATGCTTGTTTCCTTTTGATTTTTTAGGTTGTTTTTACCTTTGCCCACAATTATTGTAAACATGAACTTGTCTAAATGTTGTATTCACAATGTAAGCTACAAATTAAAGTAATTGCTTTTGACTTGAATATCTCCTACTTTTATTAACTTTTGCCTCCCTGCTTTTCGAGAATTGATATCAACAGTGTATCATCAAAAGCTATTTAAAGATCAGTGTCTGGTTTGTTGATCTCCTGTTGGGGAGCTGTACCATGTCCTGCATAGGTCAATTAGAATAATGGAGATTTTCGGGATATCTACATAAGATAAATGTAGATATATTGAACTATAGTTGGTCAGTTGTTATCATAAAAACCTGGCATGATCCTGTCTTGCAGTGTACACCATTAATCTAGATGGAGCTGAAAGACTAATGTATATTTTTTACCTACCATTTACTGCCTGTGACCATTCTTTGTTTAGATGCTCACTGCAACAGAGCGTTTGCTGGTCGGAGAGGGTGTGCAGCAACATCCAGCAGTTGTTTTGAACCGCTATGGTATTTGTTTAGTCTTATCACATCATAAGTAGAAGGGGGCTGTTTTTTCATCACTTCATTGCTTATGATTTATAGAGAGCAGTAAAGAGTTTCTTTGCTCTCCTTCTTGAGTACAGGAGGTTTTAGCCTACAACCCCTTCCAGATGGGCTGTACACCATGATGACACCATGATCACACCAGGATCACACCAGGATCAGTGTCCCACATTGTGACAAGCACTCTACGTTCCAGCTAAAGTACAGGGGCTACAGCCAATCTGGAACATGTGGGTTAGGTTGGTGAAATACCAGAATAAAATAGGGACCGAGTTATGAGAAGAAAATTGAATTGATTGGAATGTGACTATGAAGTGTGACCGTACCAGACTTGTATATTTCCTGTATTGTATATGTATACTTGGTGATAAAACGACCTGAAGAGTTGGCTGAGGCTGAAATTGTTCTAATTTATCTAAAGTTAAGATTTTGGAAGAAGAATAGACACCAGAATCTTTGAACTATTTTGTTTATTATATGTATTCAGAATTTGAGTCTACTTTGGAAGCCTTGTTGACGGCAGCTGCCCTTGCTTCGCAAGTCTACTCCTTCTGCCCCTTCATCAAGGGTGGCTACTGTCGTCCAACCTTCCTTTGTTGATACTTCTGTTGGTGAATTTCTTTGGAATAAGGTCGCCTTGAGGATTAGCCCCATTTTCTTATGTTTTTGTTCCTTTCTCTTAATGTGAACTCCTGCGTTTACCATGGTGGATCAGTTACTCCATAGTCCTTCTTCTTTCTTACACCTCACATTGTTCAGAATAGAGTTCTTCGTTAGTTCAGAACAGATTTGGTGGGGTAGAGGGGGTTCTTGGTCAGGGCAGTTATGGGTTTCCACATCTTGGGCACTTTTTGGCTGGCTTCTTTGTATGTGCTCCTGCATCTGTCGCGCAAGTTCAAAATTCCTAGACGTGACACCATGTGCATGGGATCAAGAAACTTTATACTGATGAAGGAAATTGACAGCTTGTGTGGTTGGTAACATTGTGCCCAAATAATGCATAAACGTCTGTCAAAGGTCCTAGGTGCTTAAAAATTGCGTGTTTGCACCCTATTGTGATTCTGTTCCCAGATAAAAGCTTGCCTCATAGTTAGAAAGATGTTAAGTATCTACACAATGCAGTGAAAGATGTTGCATTTCTTGACTTTGAATTCTCTAATTTCACTACTTTTTAAAATGTGTTTACACTTTTTTATTTATTGTTTCCAATTACCTTCATAAAACCTAGTACACACCCAGTGTCTAACGACCTAGTGCTGTTTAATTTTTAATGTAAGATGTATTAGCAAAAACAATGATATGTAAAATTATATGTTTGTATGACTGTATATAATCATTTTACATCGCTTTCCCTTAGCTGCTAAGTAAACTCTATCTAGACAAGGCAACATTAGTGTGGAATGGAAATGCAGTGTCTGGACAAGAGGCTATCATGGAGTTCTTTGAATTGTTGCCAACCAGTCAGTTCCGGATCAAAGTTCTAGACTGCCAACCAGTTCATGGTGAGATTTTATTTCAGTATCAATATTTGCAGCATTAGTTTTGAAAAGGGCTATTGCAAGACTATGTGGAGTTTTTTAAAAAAAAATTTTACCATGTATAAGCTTAAGCATGCGAAAGTCCATTCAGTCGAAGGTGGCTGGCTGGTTATGTGCTTGGGGGTGTGTGGTATGGCCTTCCTTTTGATTTTTGGTGTCCTGCTCCACCCCCTTTATGCAAAGACCTGCATTTAAATTTGTAGATGCAAAATTAATTTCCACAATATTTCACAATCCAAGTAGCCATTTTCATAACTGCTGTCCTTTTCAACTATTGCAGTTCTAGATCCTGGCAGGTTGTTAGGAGGAAGTGGAAACCTCAACTTAGTAACAATGTTATGCAGATTTGTAGAGTGCACTATCCCTCAGGAGACTATTCTGATACCGAGTAATTGTGAGTCTACCCAGACCTGTGACTTAGTGGGACCGTTCAAAGCCAGGTCTTCAGCTTCTTGTAGAGTTCAAGAAGTGAGGAGGAGGCTCTTACGTGTGACCACAAGTAATTCCATACTTTAGGAGCGATGTATATGACTCGATTGCCAGATCTGGTTTTCTGTGTTTAGGGGATGTGTGCAAATAGTAGTCCTGTTGAGCAGAGGTTGACTAAAAGTTTTGCAAGAGCAGATGTGGAGGCTACCATTATGCATATACTTCTATTTGCTGCCCCAACATGCAGCTAATGGTAGCCTACCATTATCTTTAATGAAATCAAGATTTTCTCTACATAATAATTGGGGAATCGTCATCTTGAGGTATGCTGAGCCAGTATTATGTAGTTCTTTGAAAGTATGGGTGCAGTGTTTGAATTGTGCTCGTCTGTGTATGGGAAGCAGGTGAAGTTGCTGCGTGTGTGTGGCATTGGAAGTTGGGGGATTTGGGCACAGAGTTCTGAATGGTCCGCAGTTTTGGGTGAGTTATTTGTTTATGTAAAAGACAGAGAGGTACCCCTTTAGTAAGCCTAGGGAAATGGGGTTATTAAACCTAAGTAAGAGAGAAGGAGTTCCCTTAAGGCACAACTAAGTACAGGTTTAAAATGACGAACCTTATGACGTGACAATTACATACAACAAATGCATAGGGAAAGTATAAAATTCATTTATTTTGAATACATTATAAAAACAACAGTTAATAGGGATAACTGAACTAGATCCCTAATCTAAAACAAAAGTAAAATTGAGACCGTACAGTTAATTGCGACCTGCACAATTACAAGCAGACAGAACAGTTACAACATACAATTGTTGGATACAGATTTGTATATTCTTGCTCCGATCTGATAACACCAGTATTGTATCGCTACCACCTCAGCGTATCAATTGTAGTGTTGGAGACTTGAATTATTAATCACAAAAAAGTACCAGAGGGTCAAGAGTAAGACAGGCTAATTATCGAAGACAGTGAAGGTGTAACGCTCCCACTTGCCATATGACTGAAAGAGAAGTGATGTAGAACATGCCAGATCAAGATCAGTGTCTGGTCTCTGGCTCCCCAGACGGCACAGATGCCGCTAAGAAGTACCGACGGATAGAGCGGTGCTTCACCAGTCCTGAGCCGCAGCCAGGCGGGGTGAGGTGTACACTTCTTACTAGTCAGTCCACCGCTGACTATGTGAGAAGATCTGGAACAGACACACCTAGAGGTTCAGGTGACTTTTCAGTGTCGTTCCTACACTATATTTCACTTATTTGTAATACTTTTGTCACATTGAGTTTTTCTGTTTGCAGTAGCTGTACATTTAAGGTCCTGAAGAAAGCAAGGCTATTGGCCGGTTTTGCTGAACATGTCGACCACGTTACACCACTAGACAGGCCATAGATTTTACCCTGTCTTGGCTATTTTTAATATTGGTGCTAGGAGCTATACCCCATTAAATTATTCTTTTGCTCCTTAAAACCAATTTTACTTACCCTCTTTATTATTTTTCTTGGTATTCCTTTGCACTGCACACCACCCTCTTTTTAACCCTGTCAGTTACTTCACCAACACACATGGTCTTGACCATAATACCAACACATACTAACTAACAGGAAGGTTAATTTCTTTCTGCTAGAGAACCAAGATCTAGTATAGTGTTGGTACTCGGAGCCCCAAATGATGAAGGGCGGTTCCGAGTGGTGACTGATGGGAGCCAGAGACCAGACACTGATCTTGATCTGGCATGTTCTACATCACTTCTCTTTCAGTCATATGGCAAGTGGGAGCGTTACACCTTCACTGTCTTCGATAATTAGCCTGTCTTACTCTTGACCCTCTGGTACTTTTTTGTGATTAATGTTTGGTGGGCATGTATTCAGAGCAGGTCATTAAATTGCCCGTGGGTCCCCTTTAATGTATGTAGTTTGGAGACTTGAATTATACAGTTTTGGTTGCGTCGACGCGTTTCGGTGATGTTTCTTTATTATAACCACCTTTATCAAGACAAGTGAATTGTCTGCTAAGCACAGGGGGTGTGTACAATCGCCCTAGAAGTAAATATCATGCAAATAGTTAACATCAATATTAATGCAGTAAACTAGTTGCAAACCTATTGGTGATGTGTGGAAAAATCACAACTTATTCACCATTCATTTTCTACATTGTCGCTAGACTCATTATTGATAGCATAGGAATCATGGATTCTGGACGTAAATCAGTTTATTTTCTATGGTTACACATATACCTTTTCAAAAGAATTATCTTTTTTTTTTTTTGGGAGCAAAAATCTGATACTGGTTCATTGCCGTTACCACACTAAATTAGGCCATAAGATTTATCAACAGTGGAAAATTAGTAACACATCTGTCTTTCACTGTCCCAAAGTGCATTGAAAACATGACAACATTAAAAACAAGTACAGCTGTATGTTCAAAGAGGGGTCATTTTAAAAAAAACATTCATAGGTGACCCAATTTTACGTCTTAGATTCCACATCGGACGATTTTACTAAAAAATGGCGAGAGGCCACCGGGGGGCAATGTTGAGACTACTCTTAACTCAAAAGGGAAAGGTGGGATATCCCGAATGGATTATACCAAGGAGCACCCAAAATTCAAGGATAGACGTGTGGACGAGTCTATTTAAATTCAGCTTACCCTAGGATAATCTGGAGTGTCACTTGTAATAATACTGTTCCGTGTCCTGATTGAAGAATGGGCTTCAATTATCGCCTCATGGTAGATGCTGCTGATGGAAGACTATTCTGTGGTATCAGGAAATATTATATTAATACATTTATATTAAATTAGGCTTTTGGACATGTAGGAAAACATATTACTGTCAATGCCTACCTGTTCCGAATGATTACGACAAGTGACCAAAGTTAAATTGGTATTACTGTCGGCCCTTAAGGGAGTCAGTGATAAGGGGTAAGGAAGAAGGCTTTATAACCGATCAAGAATACAAATTTCTCCTTAACACGCATCCTACTACTCCGGCAATTTATGGTCTGCCAAAAATACAGCAGATCCCCCTATGAGACCCATCATAAGTGGGATTGGTTCCATTCTGGAACTACTCGGCCGCTATGCAGACCACTTTTTGCAACCCTTAGTGAAGAAACAAAGGTCGTATCTTAAAGACACCTCCCATGCGATTGCCACGTTTGAGGGTAGAGACTTCAACAGGGCGACCCAGTTCTTGGTCGCCCTGGATATAGAAGCCCTCTATACAAATATCCCGCAAAACGACACTCTGAAGGTTATACAGTCTATTTTAGAGACTGAGGTTTTAAGAGGGGGCAATAGCGATTTTATTATGTCCTGCCTCTTCTTCATCCTCAAGAGAAACTTTTTCTTATTTAAGGATGAGCTTTACCTTCAAATCAAGGGCACCAGTATGGGGGCTACTTGTGCCCTCGGGTTCTTTGTCATATCAACTGGGCCAAGCAAAACAAACCTCAGAATCAAATGAAACTGAATGGGGAAAAATGGGTCTGGGCAAGCTTGTCACCTGGCATAGAACAATCTACAGGAAAGACTTAAGTTCAACATCTGTAAAACAAATCCAAAAGCACCTCGAAGGAATTCAAGGCAGTGAAAACATCCTTCATTGTGGAACAGTTCAAATCTACACACTATCGCCACTGGTAGCTAGTTTACATCATTAATAAGTTCAGTCACCCTCCTAGTGTGCTGACAGATCCCTGCCTAACAGACTTTTTAAAGAAATCTAGCTGACTTTTTCCCTTGCTAAGATTATTAAAATCTATGAGCCTGTGATCAACTTAATTGCCAAGGGATGATCACTTGGTGCATCGGTCTGTAGATTTTAAACCTGGTCTCACTCGTGCAGCAGTAGAGGTCCAGTCACTTACCTTGCTTGGGTAGTCCTGTGATCCAAGAATTGCCTTTATTGGGTCCAGAACCGCTAAAGACCGTCTTACTTTCTCTGAGATCTGTATCTCTTTATGAACCATGCCCCATTGAGGTCTTCAAAGGGTTCTTTCCAGCAATTGAAGACCGCCGCTTAGCAGCTATTATTCTGTGAGGTGAGGCCTAGTGCCCAAACAAATATTTTAAAAAATGAGTGGTGGGGGACGTCTCTTGAATGCGGCTGAACTATAAAAAAAATGTAGGTCAATTACTCTGTTGCCTTTGATAGCAAAAGTGATAGAGAAGCACCTGGCCTCTTGGCTGTCCAAACTCTTGGAAGAGAGAGAGAGCGCTCAGCAAGTATCATGCAGGTTTTTGGCTTAAACACGGCAGGTAGGCACTGATAGTGGCAGCATTGGGCCAAATAAGTATTTTGCAACATTAGGGGCATTGCAAAGTGATCTTACATTTAGCTGTGGCATTTGACGTAGTCAGAAATTATATCCATCAAGACCAACTAAGGTATTGAAATTCATAGAAAAAGACTAACTTGGCTTACCTCCTGCCTGAAGGACAGATCTCAGTCTGCAATGCTGTCATTATTCTGTTCCCCCTAAGGCTCAGCTCTGTCTCCTATTTTATTTTTGTCATCCCCTTGTTGGTTTGATACATATAACACTCAGTTGCTCCTGAAATTCGATCGAAGATCAACAGATGCTGTTGCAAGGCTGAAACTGTCATCTGAGCAACCAAAATTGTGTGACCAGTAATTGTTAAAGCTGGGTAAGAAATAAGATGGCGGCGACGACTTCTCCTAATCTGTGGACAAAACAGTTTGGGAATGCTAGTTCACAGGTTCCAAAGTAAAGAACTTGGGAGTGTTGTTTGATCAACAATCCTTTTGACCTCAAATGTATTAGGTCTGGACAACCAGATTCAGCCTACTTTAAACCATGAGGAAAATCAGTCGCTTCTTCCCTGTAGTGATGATTGTTCATATGGTGGGTGCTTGTGTCCTCTCTCATATGGACTGCTATAAAGCTAGCCAGATGCGTCTGCCTGTCAATGCTAGAGTAAAAGTACAGTGCATCCAGAACATGCAGTAAAAATAGTGTTAAATCAATTTGATTATGTCTCGCGTTTCAAAGGCCGTTTAAGCTGGATGCCCATAGGAAAGAGGATTATATCGAAGACCGCTTCTTTTGTCCATAAGGCATATTATAGGCCCCATTTTGAGCTGGTAGATTACACCCTTCTGCACATTGTAGGGTTAAGAACCCTCCACTCAAGTGTCTAAGAGTAAGAAAAAAACACATGGCTTTTCAAAACTTGGGTTCTATCTATACTCTGGAATGAGCTGCCACTGGATATTCAAGTGATTCTGAACTTGACTGCATTTAGGAAAGTACTGCATTGTTATCGCTGTACTGCAGCTTAGACACAGATGTGCAGCCACCGCAACTTTCTACTTCTTTGGTGTGCACGTTGTTACTGTGGCAGCAAAATAAAACTACTTTGCAGAGATCAGTCTTGGAATTAGGTAGTGGAACGTGTTGCACGCGTGTCATCCCCACTTAAACCCTCCCCACCCCCACTCCCCTTTCACTTGATAAGACATTGAAGATAAAGGTATTTAAGGTGCAAGGGGTGGAATTATTTCCATTTCCATTTTCCATTTTATTTCATTTGTATCGCACATAAACCACCCGAAGGTCTCAGAGCGCTGGCAGGCAGAAAGGATCCTTATGACCAACTGATACAGGAAGTAGGAGGGCTCAGCTGGCTAGAAATGCCAGGTTTTTAGCTGTTTTCGAAATTTCATGTGATCGGGCTCTAACCTCAACTGAATGGGGAGGGAGTTCCATGCTTCTGGGGCAGTTTTACTAAAAGCTCTATCTCTGTTTCTGACTGTTCGAACTCTGGGTACGGAGAGAAGGGCTTTGCTGGAAGAGCGTAGCGTCCTGCTTGGGACGTGGGCCTTGAGCTTGTGTTACAGATAGACAGGTCCATGACCATTTACAGGAATTAGACTCCTAGACTCTACTCCACTCCAATCTGCTCCACTCCACAGTACCCCAGTTCACCGCCATCTACCCCACTCCAGTACTCAAAATTTACCCCACTCCATTCCAATCAACCCCACTCCAAACTACCCTACTCCAATCATCCCTCTTCCGTCTACTCCACTCATTCCAATCTATCCTTCTCTAATCCACTCCTCTATACCCCACTCTCTTGCCCCACTGCAATCTAACTCTACCCCGCTCCAATCTACCCACTCTATTACCCTACTACAATCCTCCCAATCTACCCCACTGCAGTCTAACACAATTCAATGTACCACTCTCCAATCCACCTTATTCTACCCTCCCCACACCACTAACTTTTAGCCTTGCTGGACAGCAATCACACTGGTGTACAACCTGGCTAAAACACATTGCATAGGCGAGACCTAATGGCCTTGCCAATGCTTGTTAAACTCTACATTCTGTACATTTCATTTTCTGATGTCACATTTATTTTTCACAGAAACTTGCTTTAGATTATTTCTGTCATACATCATTTAAATCAAGGTTAGTCTTGAAAAGTACAGAATGACTATGAAATCTCCCAGCTCTAACCTTCGACTCTGGCTCCCTACTTCTCAAAAATCTGAAAGGCAAAACGCCTGTCACTGCTACGAGGAGTAGTGTAATTCCAGATTTTCTTCATAAATGGGTAATGAAAATTCAATTTTAGACACTAGAGTTTGTGTTCCCTCTTTCTTTTGCTAGCGTGACGAGATTGTGTGAGTAGGGGCTATAAAGAACTATTTTTAAGCATTTGAAATCATGATGTTTTAAGAAATGCTTATGTCAGAAAATGAAAAATTAGTCCCATGATTAATAATGATTTTCAGCACACTCTTGAGAAAATATCCAGAAATAGAATTACATTCTGTTAGGCGCACTAACGAGTAGAACACACCCACTTAGAGTAATAATCAATTGCAACAACCCAATACCTTTTGTCTGAATCTAGGAAAGCAAATGGTCCTGTGAAGTCCAAAGCAAATACCTTCTGAGGGCTGGCTGGGCAGGATACAGGTTGGAATGTTTTTTGTAAAACCTTCAGTGTTTATCAGATAGTAGACCCCTCTGGCTCTTATTTTCATGTTTTCTAACATACCTACCTGATCCTTGCCACCAACATGTCAAGGTGGGATAACCCACAGTCAAGACTCTGCACAGGAACAGATAATGAAGGTGAAGGTAAAGTTAAAATGTGCTCGCGACCGGCTCCAAGAAGACAGCACTTCGGGATCCATCAATGGGCAACTGAAGAATGTCGGATGGCTTCTAGAACCAAAGTTCTTGGGAATGGCGGCACAGAATATAAAGTGTACAATATAAACATTTATGTAGTGCATATAATTGTAAACAAACCTGCACATGTAAATAATCTCTACCCTTAAGGTATTGTCATTTAAGGCTTCCTTTTACTCACTTTGCTTGCACCTGCTTTTCTAAAAGGTTGGAATGCTCTGCAAATGTTTGTGGTGGTTGATTGTGCCAGTTTGACTCCTTGAGTGGGAAATTACTAAGCTGGTTTAGAGACTGCTGCGGAGACAGTCCTTGCTCTGTCCTGACTTGACGAGGCAACTCCCCAGTAGCAAGAATCTTTGAGTTTCTGTGTGGCCAGGTTGGACACCATTGCCCGTCTCTGTCGGAGCATGCCAGTTGCGACTAGTTTGCAAGTGGCCACTGTCTTCTCAGCAGCCTTGTGGTGTACTGTGCCATGAGCAGAGGCCTGCTATTTTGTGCTCCAGTTTTGTTGATCATTATCAAGTGGCTGGTATCGACGTGCAAATCTGTTCTCTTAATTTTACCAGCAGCTCAGGCTGGGAGGCTTCGGACTTTGGTGCTCCCAGAGTGGCCTGGTCTCTATTTCTTGTGATCTCAAATCAATAGTAGGAACCATGACCTTCTCAGTAAGAACAATAGACACAGCTCAAAATTTTGAGGAGTTTATATAAAGAATTATTGAGTACAATATATGAAATGTATCATAAATGTGGTTGACAATAAAGAATATAGGTCCAAAGAACTCAGTAAAGTTTGATGAAAAATCCAGCATAGATTTGCCTTATAAAGGTCGGAATAGGGGTCCCTGGTTACAGAGGAAAGGGACATAATTTTACAGGACTTCAGACAAAGGATTTTATGAACTACTACACAAGTAAATTGGATCTGAGGATATAAACCAATGAGGGACAAGGAAGCAGAAACATTTTACTACAGAATATATTCAAAGATTCTCTCATAATACTGTTGCAGATGCGCTCAGTTTATTGAAGCACTGTAATTGACACATTATATAAGCGATGGTCTTAGACCGTTAGAATGTCCTTGGTTAGGTACAGCGTGGTGAGGAGCCTCTTGGAATGCTCACCGTCTTAGTGAAAAGCTTACAAATCTTTATTTAACAACCAAGATCATGTGGTGTGCGGTGACATCAATCCAAGATGGAATAAAGCATACGCTTTGTTCGTATTGGCACAAGCTCAATCTCTAATACATTTAAATCTAAAGAGCAAACTTCTCCCACAACCCCTCCCACTAATGACGTCTAAATCATCACTGTACATCATACACCTACATTATAGTACATCAGTCATCAGCTTTGGGTTCTATTTCTTGGTTTCTCTCAAGTCCCTCATAATGTCCTG
Source organism: Lissotriton vulgaris (assembly GCF_964263255.1). Lineage (NCBI taxonomy): Eukaryota > Metazoa > Chordata > Amphibia > Caudata > Salamandridae > Lissotriton > Lissotriton vulgaris. The sequence goes on along the minus strand of NC_141691.1, from coordinate 165,692,045 downwards.
GAGATTCTTTTACATCTCTTCCTCCTATACATCAATCCTTTCTTTTACTTCCTCTCATTGCTGATAGATTCTTAAACCCACAGTTCATCCCATTGCTTGATGAAATTCCCTAGCAGAATTTTAGGGTGAGAAGCACACATCCAACACTAATTAGTATAATCAAAAGAGGAGTTAATAGCAATTTCAGTATTCCCCACCCATACTTCTAGCCACTCACTTACCATAGCGAAACCTCTTCCAATAGGCCCAAATACAGAGCCTATTCCTTACCAGGCACCTGTCTCTTACAGTTAAGTTAGCTCATTGGTGATATTTGTAATGTTAGCAACATAGCTATTTTGCTGGTTGTCTATTTTCTGGATATAGGCACAGCATTCCTAGGCATGAATGACCTTGCAGGCTGTGCCCTCTTTCGTAAGAAGCAAGTCTAACTTAAGGTGGTTCTGCATGACCATAGCCCTCATAGCAAGCAATTCTTTATCAAAGTTGGAGCTCCTGCTGTATTAGTAGCAAGCTGTTCTACTGGGTTGATAGCTTTCAAATCTTAACATAGTTTAATGTAACTCCTATTGAAGATATAAATGCTCCAAAAATATCACAAAAATCTGCTTGCTTCGTTTTAGATATTGATCAAGGGATGTCTAGCTCAAAGGTTCAAAAGATACTTTATTCGGTTTAAATCACAAAAACCATAAAAGTACACAAGCATAAAAGAGGTCCACAAGTCACCAGGCTGCATAATATATGATAAAATACAACATGAAAGGGCAGGGAGTACCTAATAAAATATACAATACATGGTGGCAAGAATTTAAAAACAACCGCATATACAATGATCAATAATTGGAGAGTTCATAAGAAATTGTAATTTAAAAAAAACTTGATTCAAGTTACAATGGTTAACATTTGTGGAAAATCAACTAGGACCAAGCGATCTTTTTGCTGAGTCTCACCGCTATGGTTAAAAATGTAGCCACGTTTGTAAATTTCCCATATTTCCGTCAAGAGTTGAAGGTACAACAAAGCTGGCTTCACTTGCCTAAAGCCTTTTCCTTTTAACAATGGTATAATTAACTTTTTCCAAATGCCCTTAAAATAGTCACAAAAGAACAGAAAATGGGCAGTGTCCATGATTGAGCAGCCATCGCATTTGCATAGATCTAAGTCCATACCCCTGGTCCAGCCAGGGCGGCCAGAAATGAAAAGGTGAATTTTGTTCAATCGGAACTTCGTTAAAAGGTACCTATGATTGGCATTGTTGACAACTTTAAGGTAAAGTTCCGGTTCAGGGCCAGAGGAGACGATCAGTTGATGGGTCCTGACAGAGGGCTTTAGCAGCTCCCTGCCTTCTCTGTCCATTCCTCTGTTCAGCAGGAAAGTGTTTTTAGCCCATTTCAAATCGCCTTTCACCAGACTAGCAGGTTTGTCGAACAATTCGGGCCGGCCCAGCTTTTCCCACATTTGTTGTACATATTTCAACCAAGGGATCTTTTCCCAATGATCTAGCAATAGACAGTCTTTTAGAATTTCATGGTTCACATCAAGCTCTGGGTTTAGCCAAACTGCTAACCATTTTAATAGGGGGGCCATGGCAATTTTATCCTCCAAGTAATCCACGCCGCATTCCTGATGAACTATGAAGCTTGCAGTGGATCTTGGGAGGGAAAGAAGCGTTTTTAAGAAATTATCTTCCCTGACCTGAAGCGATGTAACTGGCCTAAAGCCCCACAAATCTGCCCCATACATGGCGATGGCAGTACATTTGGCAGCATATACTTTTAGTACTGCCTCAATGGGCTTCACCCCTAGTTTACGGGAGAAGCCCAACACCGCAGAAATCAAGCGTGCCAGGGCTGTTTTTTTCTCCACCATTTGAGGGTGCCACGTGGAACCTTCATCAAAAACAACCCCCAGGTAGGGAAATCTGGGGACTCGTGACAGCTTATGTCCGTTACAATATAATGACATCACATTTTTTTTGGTCTTCGCTTTATGGCCCACTACCATGACATGGGATTTACCAAAGTTAACACTTAAATCAAGATTATTCATAAAAACATAAAGAGTTCAACAGGCATTGAAGTCCTACTGCAGTTCTGGCTAGGAGGGCAGCGTCATCCGCATACAGTAAGGCTGGCAGTAAATATTTCCCTGCCCTCGGGATGTCCTTGCACGCTGCACCCAAAACTCGACCTAGGTCATTGATATATAGTGTAAAGAGCAGGGGAGCAAGAATGCAACCCTGCCTCACACCATTGATAATGCTAATTTTTTCCGTGCAGTTCCCCTTTCTGTCATAACGGACCGTTGCAGTGAGGTCCCTATGGAGGTCTGCTAGGAAGTGCACTATGTTAGGATCTATTCCGATGTTAAGGAGCTGACCCCACAATTTGAATCTGTTTACTCGGTCAAATGCCGAGGACAGATCCATAAAGGCAATGAACAAAGACCCTTGCTTAGCTAAGGTGTACTTCCCGATAAGCAATTGTAGGTTTAGGCTTTGGTCAATAGTACTGCGCCCCTTTCTAAAACCGTACTGTAGAGGAGAAAGTGTATCAGTCTCCTCTAACCAATTGGTCAATTTACCTAGAACCACTGTCCCTAAAACCTTAACTGCAGAATCAATGAGGGATATAGGCCGGTAATTGCCAGGGTCCCCCCGGTCCCCTTTTTTATAAATGGGTACAATAACCGACTGTGTCCATGACTCAGGAATGCCTGTCTTAGAAACTCTGTTAAAAACATTGGCTAAAACTTTGGACCAAAATAAAATGTCGACTTTAAAAAGATCAGAGGGAACGCCATCTGGTCCAGGAGCTTTATTACTGGTCATCATACCAATGGCCATGGCCACCACCTCCTCATTCACGATTAAGGTATAAGACAATTGGGGGAAGTCAGTCATGCCTTCTGCCACCAAAGTCTCTTGTTCGTAAACGGACCTAAAGTGCGAGTGCCATTTGTCTTCTTGGATTCCACAGTCCAATTCATTATTACTGGAATCAGAGAAATGGGGTTGATTGACCACAGCCCAGAACTTGGCGCTGCTTTTTAAAACCTCAATTGAGGTCAGGTCGGCCCAGGCATCCTCTCTAATTTCACGCCGCCTTCTTTCGATTGCGGTCTTGTATTCTTTCCTGAGAGTGGCCACGAGCCGTCTAACTACTGGATTAGACTTAAGTGCTACCTTAAGTTTATGGTTAGCCGCTGTGCAGTTCTTGTCAAACCAGCCTTCCTTCCCTTGTGTTCTGCCTTGACCCTGACGCGTCAGGTTGGAGAGAATGTCGAGGCAAACCTTTTTATACGCCTCCATTACTTCACTGTCCCCAGCCTGAACATCCATACATAGCTTTAGGTCCTCCCTACTACTAAGACAGAGGTTACAGAAAAACTCTTCTGGAATTAGCTTACACCATTTGATTCTGCGTGCTTGGTCTGTCAACCGCATATCATATTTATCTACCAGGTTTGGGCAACTTTCCTTAATAACAAATATGTTCTTAGCTTTTAATACAACAGGGTTGTGGTCGCTAAAGTGGGACCCTAGAACTGAATAGCTGCTGATGTATCCCAAATACTACTGAGGAATATGTAATCAATCACGGAACCACTGCCATGACCTATAAACGTGGGGATATCCTCCTCACACCCATTTGGCAGAATTAACCCATTTTCGGCCAACAAGGTTTCCAAAAAAATACCCTGCTCTGAATGTTCAAAGTGGATATTTTCTTCGTCCGGGGGGCCAAATAACACATTTGGGGGGCATTTATCCTGACAACCATGAACATTGAAATCTCCCATCAACAAGATGGCACAATCCTACTCTGCGGACTCTTTAAAATCAACCAGGAAAGAACTTAACATCATCAGGTTACTAACTGGCCTGTCCCTATCAAAAGAATTATAAAAGTTTATAACCAAAACATGATGTCTAGCTCATTAGTGTGACGGATTCTGGGGAAGATCAAAGCTGCATAACCGCTAACTACCCAGTTATGTGGTAAATGGAAATACACATATAAACATACACATCATACACACCTACTTTTTTGATACTCCCTTCTAAATCAGCAAAGGTCCTGCTTTTGACTAAATAGCTAAGCTCACATTCACTCCACCCCAATACCTCGAGTCTTTCATCCCCCTCCTGCTTCCTTACGATACATAAAGTTTCCCTTTCAGCAATGTCCGTGCTCAATCTTGGGGGTGGTTCCTTTAAAATCTCTGTTCCATTCCCAATAATGTGCTTGAGACTAACGTTCTTTTTCCCTTTCTCTTTGTCTGATCTTAGTCTCATTCAACCCTCTACAAAAACTCTTTTGTCTTTTTTAATCCTACAGGTTACATCATACCAGCTCTGATTAGTTGTGCGATTAATAGTCGCTGCAATAAAGAATTTTGACATACTCATCCCTTGATTTAGATTCTTTGAAAGCAGGATAAATGTATTTAGTAGCCCACAAACACAGTTGCGTCGGTCACGAGTGGTACAGTTCCAAAGGCCTTTCATAATCCGAATAGAACAACTTAAAAGAATTCTGTCTGTTAATAATATAGATTCAGAAAGAGCGTGTAGGAAAAAGAGTAAGACGAGGCAAATGGAAATATACCTCACCTTCAGCCGCAGAGGCTGAAGGGTAGGAGCAGGCAAAACTATTTTCCACCTGCATGACTATCACATACTCCACTAACATTTGAAAGTACACATTATAACAATAAACAGATGTGTGTGTGCTGGCTGACTGCTCCGCTGTTTATCAGTCAGTGTGTGGATGTATTTTGTTGTGATGTGGGTGATGGGCCTCTGTGAACAGAACCCTGGCGCTTCTGCTGAAGACCAATGAGAACCCACTTTTTGGGCCAGAAAGTGAGGTTTTAATTTTCCATTCTTCCATTATCGTTGCTGGGTGATGAACACCCCTGATTCATCTACTTTACAGATATCATTTCCTTGTTCAGGTCTTCCGTGAACTTCTGAAGTGCATTTCTTGGATTTCAGTTTTGAAAGTTTTAGGATGGCAACCTTATTAATGATGTATGTTGTGGTGCCATTGTAATGCATCATAAAGTAAGTAATCGTGTTTTATGGTAAATTATATTATCCTACCAAATTAGGATCCATTAGTATGTTGTGTGGCTAGGACAGTGTTTGTACCTTCTTGGTAGACTGTTTATTATTTCTTTTTAAAGTGGGGATGAGGAAGGAATTAAGAAATGGTCAGATTATTAAATTTGTTATGGGCTGATAAACAGTTGTTCAGCAATTAATAGATCCAAAGTTGTTCCTGTATCCTTTTGAAGCTAAGTTATGGGGAAAACCGGTAACTTGAGCCACCACTGTTTTGCCAGGGGCCCGGATTCCCCCGAACTGCCCTCCCCTTTTGCATACAGCGCTCACGTGCTGGAAAAAAGCCTTCGCCTATACATCCTCAATACCTTCCTACGTGGCGATTATACCATTATTGGGTATTCCGACACCACAGGGTACCCTTACACGTACTGCACTACAGGCCTGGACGGACAAAGGAATAGAAGTGGATGCCTTTTTTGTCGATGAGGCAATGTTAGACTTCGATTCGTTCGTGCAAATCACAGGAGCTCCCCCACGCACATATTTATTGCATGCCGTGACCTCCCATTACATTAGGAGTACGTGGGTACCCCTACGACTAAAACCAACACAACACGAACTGGTGTACCTGCTGTACTATATGGGCGAGGGGGTACATCTGGTTCATTGGCTCTATACGGGGATCCGGAAACACTGGGCAATTCCGCTCACTGCACTTAGAGCGTCCTGGAAATATGATTCTGGCGTTGAGATACCGGATAAAACCTGGCAGCTTATACTGGAACACCCATAGAGGGTATCGCGTAACGCTAAATTTAGGCATATTCAAACGGTGGTACTCCACAGGGCATACCTTACACCGAAGCGAATTCACTGTATGTTCCCAGACTCCACCCATTGTTGCCCCCGCTGTCAGGGTGGTGAAGCTGATTTTATTCACATGTTGTGGTCCTGCCCACGGTTATCGTCCTATTGGGACGACTTATGTAAGATCCTCCATACAATAACACAACTGCCGGTCCTGTTGGAACCCCTGTACTGCCTGGTGGGGATGCGAAGGAGATCTAAGGCGTGGAAGGTTAAACTGCAATTTATTGATCTGGCCTTGCTTTTGGCGATGAAATGGAAATCCCCTAGGTCCCCCAGTGTGCATGCATGGCGTTCAGACCTCTTACAGTGGGGCAAGGCAGAAGGGGAGGCCTTGAGACGGGAGGAAGAGAAAGGCCATAGGAAACAACCCATAGCGATGGACTGGGATGCGATGATACTGACCATGGAGGGTTTGGACGATGAGGTGCCACAGGTCGCGGCGCTATAGAAGGGTCGGCGGATGAGCTTCGCTTCTCCTGCCCACCCCCCCCCCCCCCCCCCCCCCCTCCACACACCCCCACCCACCCATGCCATGAAGACCAGGTTTTTCCTTTTCCCTGTCACTATAAGTATGTTGGTTTATGTCACTTGCCTTAGCAAACGCACTAGACTTTAGTAGAGGGCGACCAGGAGTGGGTGGGTTTGAGGTTGGGCACGGGGTGGGTAGACTGTTGTGGGAGGGAGGGTGGAGTTGGGTATTTTTTTTATCCTGCCACTGACAGAGTAGTTGAATATTGTCCTGGATGAACATTGAGGGATGTTATGCTTTTCTTTGGTCCTGAGAAGATGTTACTAGACAGGAATACGATGTCACCATTTCTTATACTTAGGCAGTTTTGTATAGGGTCAGAAACAAAAAAGGGGACTGTGATGGATATTTGGTCAAAGGTACTGTAATTTTGTCTGTCCAGTCTGCAATAAAGTGTTTAAAAAAAAAAATAAGCTTGAGCTACCACTGTTCATAAGAGCCCCCCAGTCGGTCCATTCGACTTACTAAGTAGTCCAGCTATATAATGGATGCTTAACTGGCTGATAATCATTGACAACAGGCGAATCCGCGCCGTGCAGGCGTGCCGAGCGGGCCGTGACAGAACCGCTCTTTCATCAGCACAGCACGACCACGGATGATGACGGAGTGGTTCAGTCACCAGCAGTGGAGGGGTTAATATCTTACAAGTACCTTAAGTGCCATTCTTTAGCTGGAGAAAAACATTGCAGAAATACTGTTTTGCAGCGTGATTTCTTTTCTGGATTCACATGCTGTGCATTATTCTACCACCTAGTGGTTTTGTCCGGAATTGTCTTTTTTCTTTCTTTTTTCTTCTTTTGGTTACTATTGACCACCATTTGGTGCCAGATGCGTCGCCTGTGTGACGTCAGACGGTATCCTGGAGGTTGACGTTCGTGGTGGCCATCTTCAGATTGTTTTTTCCGCCGGTGGGTCTGGAATCAAGACTGGAAGCTCTGAAGATTTTTTTTGTTGTTCCCCAAATAAACTATTAAAAAGAAGAAGCTTATCAAAGAACAAAATCGATGATCGACATCACCGAAAAGTTATCCGCGATCATCAACGTCGTGAGGGAGGCAGAACCAGAGAACCACTCAGGTCCACAAATGGCGAGGTTGGGGTGATGGAGAATAACCCCTTCAAGTTCTGTTTTAAGTGCCACCGCAAGAATGCACAACGCAACCCACACAACGTCTGCAACCTCTGCTTGCCTGAAAACCACAAGGACTGTGAGGCCTGCGCAGTGTTCTACCGAAAACGCTACGGACGCGTCGAAGTCCAAGACAGGCCCATTACGCCACAATGTCGCAGACAGCGAAGAAAACCTCTCTAAGAGACCTGGGTTTCTCGAGCGACGACTAGGAACATGGAGCACCAGTGGAGTCGACCCACGAGGGATCGGACTTCTAGGTCCTAGGTGGGGACTCCGTAAAAATCCACGCGGATAAAAAAGGCTAAGGATCCAAAAAAGAAAGCAGAGTAGGTAAGACACCTTAAAAATGCGTCGGAACCGAAGGGCAATGAACACAAGGTAGCCCCGATGCTGAGCAAAAAGGCAATTGAATGCCAACCCCGATTTTAAAAGAACCCCACCGAACCCAACCAAAGGTCACTGAGGAGGGTAAAACGCTGAAACAAGGGGTCGACGCTGAACCCGCAATGAAGACCACTAAATCGTCGAAGACTAACGTTGACGTCTGGGTGGAAAAAGAAAATCTCCGGCCACTGACGCTCAGAGAGCCTTCGAGGTCGAAAAGAAAAGACTCGATGAAGAATTGGCAGCGCTCCTGCAAAAGGACTTCAATGCCTCATTGAAGGATTATCGTATCCTGAAAACACCGGCGCCCGGACCAGAGCTTTCGACGCCGAAGAGGCAGAAGACGCCGCAGGAGAAGAAGCTATCTTCGAGACTCCCCAGACACCAGAACATCAAGGCGAAGAACCCAAGGAATATGGATATTTACTGAAAGAGAAGGAGAACTCCAAAAATTTCCTGGAACAATGGAACGATCTCGAACCGAGAGTCCAGAGGAAGAGATTTGCTGCTATCCTTCGAAAGCTTCACCTCCTGGTGACAGCTTTCTGCAATGACATTCTCAAAAGGGCAGTAAATCAATTTGGAGTCCCTCTAGAGGAGGACCAAGGGGATACATGTTTCTTGCTAGGAACACTGGCACCAGCTTCAAAAGGGACACCATAGCTGCCTATGCAGCCAAATGTCCTGGACCAAGCCAAAGAAGCATTCAAAGAACCAGCTTCAAACAGGGGGTAACCCCCAGAGTAGAGAAGAAGCACAAACCCTCCTCAAAATATATTCAGGAAAGTACATTACCTGACTATCATTGTCACTACAGCCAGGAGGAGAAGCAATGCAGTCTCCAACACAGGGCCACCACCTGAAAAGGAAAGCAAAAGGATGGACATGGAGGAGAAGGGATAAAGAAGCAGCAACACAGTGGCACATTGCCATCTCTAATGCCCTTTTAAACAGGTACGCACACCAACAGTGAGATGAAGTAGAGGAGTTGCTGAACAGACTCCCTGAGGAGGACAGGAAGAGGGCAAAATCTATTGTCCAGGAAGGGAAAGGCATGGCTAACACCTGCCTAAAGTCAGCCCTGGATGCAGCACATACTGCAAGCAGACAAATGTGCATAGGAACCATCCTCCGAAGGCATGCCTCGCTCAGAATTTCTGGGTTCAAACCAGAAGTTCAGACCTCAATTTTCAACTGACCATTCAACGGTGAAGCTCTGTTTGGCACAGAGGTGGATAAATCCCTCCAACAAATTAAAAAAGACAATGAAACAACAAGGGATATGGGAGCCCTACAGCAAAGATGTTGTTTTAAAAGAGGAGATTTCTCTAACAAAAAAAAACACAAGTAGAGGCAGCTTTGGTAAAGGACAGCAAGCGGCATAACCATCTCGGGGGCAGAACCCAAACCAACAGATGGGCCAACAGTCTAGCTGCCAAGGTTGGCAACAACAGCAGAAACGACCCTTTCGAGGAAGAGGCCAATCCTCTAGAGCAAGAGGAAAGTGGTCTAACTGACTTAATCATGGAAACGGACCCACACAAAATACCAGTGGCCAGAAGAATATCCTTTTTCCACAAAGAATGGAAAATGATAACAGACAATTTGATATTAAATTTAGTACAACACAGATATTGCATAGAACTCGCAAAGACACCACCTGCAAATCCACCAAAAACAAGAAAGTTAAACCGATCAGAAAAAACATTGCTCAACTCAGAAATAAAAGAACATTGCCAAAAAAAAGCAATTGAAAAGGTACCATTACAACAGTGGTACAAACAAAACTACTTTCCATACTAGTACCCAAACAGGACCAAACTCTAAGGCCAATCATAGACTAAAGATTCATAAACAAGTTCATACTAACACAACATTTCAAAATGTGTACCCTTCAAGAAATAATTCCACAGATTCAAAAGTGAGATTACTTGGCAACAATAGATCTCAAGGACGCCTATTTACATAACCCTATGAACAGAAGGCACAGGCAGTACCTAAGATTCCTACACAACGGAACACACTACCAATTCAATGTACTCCCATTCGAAATAAAATCTGCTCCACGGGTGTTCACAAAGTGGCAGCATACCCGAGAAGAGATACAATCAACGTCTACCCTTATTTAGACGATTGGCTAATAAGGGCATGCACAAAACAAACATGTCATAATCATGTTAAAAAAACAATCCAAACACTGGGTTTCTCAATAAACCACAAGAAATCTTCAACAACACCAGAAAGAGAGAACTTTCCTGTAAGCAAGACTGAACACCGAAAACGCCAAGGCTTATCCCACACAAGCCAGAATACAAGCTATCCATCGAGAAACAGCCCTCTTCCAGAGTGGCCCGTCTCTGACAGTGAGGCAGGTAATGAAACTTATGGGCATGATGGCATCATGTAGCCCACTCATCCCTCACGCTCTCCTACACATGCGCCCATTCCAAGAATGGCTCACCAACAGCTGGTCACAAGCCACGGGAAGTTTGGAGGATCTAGTGGTTTTTACACAAAGGGTGCAGGCACCTATGGTGGGTATCCAACAACCTAGCACAGGGGAGACCTTTCAAGTACCCAACTCCATCTGTGAAAGTCACCACGGGTGCATCACTCAACGGGTGGGGTGCTCATCTCAACCAGCTGAAAGTTCATGGTCAGTGGAGTGAAAAGGACTACAAATCATATCCATTTTTTGGAGATGAAAACAGTTTTTCTGGCACTCAAAGCATTCCAGAAACATTCAGGGGATAAACCTATTAATACAAACCGACAATACAACTACAATGTTTTACCTGAACAAACGGGGTAGAATGAGGTCCTTTCCCCTCAACAAACATGCATAGGAAATCTGGCTTTGGGCAGTACCCTAAAAGATCAGTCTACTAACAGTACATCTACCAGGGATAGACAACATTACAGCAGACCAACTGAGCAGACAGAACTGCTCCCACAAATGGGAGTTAAAGCAGACCACAGTATATAAAGTATCTATTCAACATCTGGGGAACTCCAGTATTGGACCGATTTTACAACTATGCAGAACAGAAAATGCAAAAACTTTGCCTTGTGGTTTCCGCACCACCTGTCAAAGGGAAATGCACTTTCACTCAACTGGTCAGACATTTGTTTATGCCTTTCCACCAATACCCCTAATGGAAAGATTGCTACAAAAAGCAAAAGAACCAGGAACAAACATGATTCCAATTGCTCCTCACTGGCCAAGGCAGACCTGGTACTCCACTCTCCTAGAACTATCCGAAGGAGAAATGATCCGGATCAAAGCAGAAAAAGATCTACTGCCAAATGACGGATCTTTCACCTGGAGCCAGCAACGCTACAAATAGAAGCCTGGCGCCTGAATACATAGAATTTGGACACCTCAATCTACTGCTCAGACCCATGAAAATTCTAAAAGAAGCAAGACCACCGTCCACAAGAAAATGTTATACAGCTAGTTGTAAGAGATACACCACATGGTGCAGCACTATAAACAAAACATTCTATAAATACACAAATAGTTATTACATATCTTACTTACCTCTTGCACAGCAACATCAGTTTTTCAAGCCTCAAAGTGCACCTCGCAGCAATAGTGGCATATACAAGAGGAAAACATACAAAAGCTTTTTTTACAAGACCAGTCATCAAAGATTTCTAGAAGGAGCAGAAAGAATAGCTCCACCAAGACCTGCTCCTGTACCAACATGGAGCTCAAATAAGGTACTTTCTCAACTGACGACAAACCCTTGGAGCCCATGCATACAGCGAATCTGAAACGTATTAATCTCAAGACAGCCTTTCTCATTGCTGTAACATCATTACGAAGAGAATGGGAGCTGCAGGCATTAACTATACAAGAACCCTACTTACAAATCCTAAAGGATAAAGTAATCTTAAAAACGAACCCACAATTATTACTAAAAGTGGTATCTAAGTATCACTTAAATCAAAACATTCTACTGCCAGTTTTCTTCAAAGACCTAAAAACAAAAGAAGAAAGAAGCCTTCATACCCTGAATGTAAGAAGGGCTTTACTTTATTATTTCCTGAAAACAGGGAAAAAATCAGGAAAACAAAGCAATTATTCGTTGCTATGCACATAACACAGGATCTGCGGTAACAAAAGTCACTATTGCAAGATGCATAGTACAAGCTATCCAATTATGTTGTTGCAATGCCAAAAAGGAACTAACATTGCAACCAACAGCTCTCGCCTCAAGGAAGAAAGGATCAACGCTGACTTTTATGGCCAATGTGCCTATTGACTGCATTTGCTCAGCAGCAACAATGGCATCACCACACACCTTTACAAAGTATTATTGTATGGATATTCAAATGAGTAAGGAAGCTCAAATTGGACAGAAGGTGCTTAAACACCTGGTTGCAAGGTTTTCCTTTCACCACAGCCTCCCAGAAAGGAAGGGGCAAAACCACTACATAATCTGATGCACAGCATGTGAATCCAGGAAAGAATTCCCGCTGCAAAACGAAATGGTTAGTTACCAGTAGGAGTATTTTTTTGCAGCTTGAAGAATTTTCTAGATTCACATGCGACCCAACCGGCCTTCCCGAGAAGGAAAACAAACAAGTGGGAAGCAAAAGCCTACAACAGTATTTCAAAATTATCTCAAAGATTACAAAACATAATGAAAACTGAAAAAAGAATCCGAAGATGGCCACCACGCACGTCGACCTCCAGGATACCGTCTAACGTCACACAGGGGACGTACCTGGCACCAAATGGTGGTCGACAGCGACCAAAACAAGAAAAAAAATGTAAGACAATTCCGGACCCAACCACTAGCTGGCGGAATAATGCACAGCATGTAAATCCAGAAAATTTTTCTAGATGCAACGCTACTACTACTAGTAAGTAACCATTTCGTTTTCAACTGGTATGAAAATATTGTGTGTGTGTTTGTTTTGCTGTTTCCATTTCTAAGGCCATTGATCAGCACCTACTATTACCTCTCGAAGACAGTTGATCAGCTCTGTCTTTTTGCTCTCATCTGACTTCTGCTGTTTTTGACCAGACCAGGGTGGTCTTGAGGTTTAAATCCATAATCGGCATCTCTCTGCGCAAAAGAATTGGTGTTAAATTCCCTCTTACCTACTCCTCGAAGTGGCTTTTTAAACTTTAGGTTCCTCTGAGCCAGCCAATGTATCTGCAAGAAGTTGTGTGCAGCTTTGTCGTTTGACATAAAAAGCAGCCTTCCCAGTGGGGTGTGGAAACTGAATACCGATCTTTTGCAAAGGCAGTTTCTTGGTGTTGTGTAGGGGCCTAGGAGTAAAAAAAAAGCTGTTACTTGAGATGTTAATTTTCCAGATTCTTTTTCTTTTGCACTGTTTTTAGTACTGCAAGATTTTCATTGGATTTACTTATGCCCATTTGGAAGTATGTATATGTATTTACAGATGGTCTTTTGGGCACATGTTCGATGGCGCGTTTTGTCCATGGGTCCCTCCTCTTTAAGGACTCTGGGGCAAAGAACATTCTTGCTTTAAACTATTCTTGTTTTAACAAACAAAATGTTTATGGTTGTTTATGGATGGAGGCCAGTTATATAAAATGTTTTATTTTTTCTGTGTTTCTAGTGTAAGTTTGAGTCTGCAAAGAGTTTTTAAACGCAAACAATATCACTACTGCTGATCAGTGCGAGTAAACGGGATGGGAGGGTATACACTTATTCATTAAAAATCACCACAGGACATCTGTTGGCTTTTTTTTTTTTAATTTATTTTTTTATTGATTTAAGCTTTCAAAGTCAAAAAATGCTGGCCAGCCTAATGTCTGGCAGCCGTTTTTTGCTTTCTCTAAAAGTGCCCCTGCTATGACAATATAATTTAAAACCACGAAGAATTAGGCAGGTACCAGGGGGCAGACTACGGCAAAGCCCTCTGCATTTTCTTTGTGCTGTAGGTGTCTGCTTGCTGGCGATAGGGTTCTTTTTTGTTTGCTTTCAGATTATCTAGTTATTTCCTCGTCACAGCCTCTTCTGAGCCCCTTTGAGATTTATTGTAGTAAACAGTTAGATACTGCAATTTGTTGTTGATGGATCTGAGATGTCCCTTTTCTATGTGCTGATGCATTTTCTTCTCTTTATTCCAAGACGAAGCTACTGGAGGCCAGACAACCGTCCTAGTGGTGACCTGTGGAACCGTCAACTTCGAAGGAAATAGACCGAGTGACTTCAATCAGAACTTACTGCTGACAGCACAAGTGACACCTGACAATACGGTCTGGAAAATTGCAAATGACTGCTTCCGCTTTCAGGAGTCCTAGACCTGAAGGAGCATCTTCTGGACTGTGCTGGATCTCTTGTTTTTTTTTTTTTAAAGCCGCAACATCCAGGCATTTCTAAGAACTTTTGGTGTATTTTTATTGCGATTACCCCTACATCAATGTGTTACCCATTTTATATTTTGTTAAGATAAAACGAGTAACGTTTCTCGTTCAGTAGGTTATTTACACTCCTGAAGTTTAATGCTGATTGCAACACCGACATTGGAAACCTTTTGTACAAATCCAAAGGAAAGAGGTATTTCCCATTAACAATTAGCCTGTTGGAGGAAGTTGTGAGGACTTGTCACCTACGAATCCACCCACTACCACAACGCTTGGTTTTACAAGTTTGCCTTGAAGAAAACGCCGCTTTTTTGTGTGTGCGCACTTCTAATGTTACATTTCCACAATTGGGTGTTACTCTATAACTGCTACACTGACCAATTTACACACCCTGAGGCTCCTGCTTCACGCCTATTCCTGAAGTGAACAGCTTTCTAAGAAACTACTGGGAGGAAGGAGTAGCGTGCTGACAAAATTAGGAATTTTTCTGCATGTTCCTTTGTTATTGCCAATGATGGAGAGTTGTCAATTTATATAAGAAGGAATTGAAAACGGAAAAATATTTATGAGAAAACATGAAATATATATACCTTTGGCGTGGAACAAAACTTTGAAATAAACTACATGATTTTGGAACTCCGTCTATAACAAGAACCTCAGTTTCTTAGTTAAGCGCAAAGTAACTTGCCAAGAGTGAAAGTTGGTTTATTAGCTATGTGTAGCCTTTAATAAAAACAATTTTACTTTTACATGGTTGCCAACATGGTTTTAGTTCCCATGGAGTAGTTGCCAGCGTGTCAGTTCTCGGACATCATGCTACTTGTTTGCTGCTTTCTGTAACTAGTTACTACAAATAGCCGTAAATATTTAATCTGTGAACGTGTTGGCTGTAACAGACCTCTGTGTGTGCTTATCAGGCCAATGAAATCATCAATTGATGTGTTTCCAATATGGGAGTAGTGTGATTTAGCGGCAGGAGTAAGCAGCTCAGAGGGAAGGAATTACTATGAATGTTATGGTTTAGGCTAGGTTTACACTGTTGTGCTAAGTTCAAGTTCTTCAAGACCTGGCCACGCGCAAGAAAATGAATCCGCAGTATAAGGACTTCACTGCCAAAAGGAAAAGTAGGAAGAGAAAAGGCTTAACTTGTTTTTGAAGGATGTGTAGCAACCTATAACGGAATTAATCTTCCTAAGGTACAAAGATAACCAGCATTGGCATAGCCAATAGGTCTCGCATTTGGGACCTTATAAGTTTTTAGCCATGCAACAGTTGGTGGTGTTGCACCAAGGCTATTCTGCTGCATAACTAAATACTTATAGGGTCCAAATGTGAGACCTATTGGCTATGCCAGTGCTTGTTTGTTTTTTGTTCCTGTTTTGTTTAAGTTGCTAGAACTTCAATAGCTGGACATGGTTTTTGTTAACAGTTCTTTACATCAAATGAACTTGTTTTCATTGCTCGGAATGTTGTTTCCATTCTGGTTGTAGGAAGCAGTCATTCCCGGGGATGTAAGGGCTGCCTAGGTATGCGCGTGCACCGAACTTTGCAAATGAGAAAAAGCCTTGTGCAGGTTCAGTTTACAAGTGTGGAGTGAGTGAGCGAGCCCCAGGCGGCTTGCCTCACTCACACAAGAGTTCATGCACTGCACCTGCATACTCAGCATGGTTTAAGGAAACTCGACCCACTCCTTCCCAGGCATCGAACACATTTACCAAGAAACTCTGAACAGCCTGCCTGCTGCACTGATGGCTGGTGGTGTGTGTGCCTGGTGAAAGCGTGCACTGTTGGCTGGTAGTGTGTGTGCCTGGTGAAAGCATGCACAGACAGCTGGTGGTGTGTACCTGGTGGAAGCGTGCACAGATGGCTGGTGGTGTGTGCCTGGAGGAAGGTTGCACTGATGGCTGGTGGTGTGTGTGCCTGGTGGAAGCGTGCACTGACGGCTAGTGGTGTGTGCCTGGTGGAAGCGTGCATTGACCGCTGGTGGTGTGTGTGTGCCTGGTGGAAGCGTGCACGGACGGCTGGTGGTGTGTGTGCCTGGTGGAAGCGTGCACTGGTGGCTGGTGGTGTGTGTGCCTGGTGGAAGCGTGCACTGGCGGCTGGTGGTGTGTGTGCCTGGTGGAAGCGTGCACTGACGGCTGGTGGGGTGTGTGCCTGGTGGAAGCGTGCACTGATGGCTGGTGGTGTGGGTGTGCGCCTGGTGGAAGCGTGCACTGACGGCTTGTGGTGTGGGTGTGAGCCTGGTGGAAGCGTGCACTGACGGCTTGTGGTGTGGGTGTGAGCCTGGTGGAAGCGTGCACTGACTGCTGCTGCTGGTGGTGTGTGTGTGTGTGTGTGTGTGTGTGTGTGTGTGCGTGTTTTGCCTGGGGGAAGCGTGCACGGACGGCTGGTGGTGTGTGCCTGGTGGAAGTGTGCACTGACTGCTGGTGGTGTGTGTGCCTGGAAGCAGGAGCATTCACAGTGATGGACGCAAATGAAACTGACGAAGAAGAGGGGGAGTGCAAGCAGAGGAGCATGATTCACAGCTAGAGGACACAAATGAAGCTGAACAGGAGGGAGGGGGGAAAGGGAGGGGGTAGTGCAAGCGGAGGAGCCGGATTACAGCAATAAAACAAACATTTGCAATGCAATAGGAAAGTGTGAGCTATTGGTATTGTAAATGACTATTTTTTTAAATATGTTTTGAAAATATATAAATTAATAGCATTGTTATTCACAAAGCCAATAGCTTACACTTTCCTAATGCGAGTCCTATTGGTTATGGCAATGCTTATTGGTAGCAAGCAAGGCCAGTGCTGTTGTGGTGCTGAGTGATGATGTGGTTGGGCTGAGTGAGATGGTGGTTTCCCAGAGTGATGTGGTGGTGCCCTCGAGTGATGTGGTGGTGTCCCTGAGTGAAGTGGTGGTGTCCCTGAGTGAAGTGGTGGTGTCCCTGAGTGAAGTGGTGGTGTCCCTGAGTGAAGTGGTGGTGTCCCCGAGTGATGTGGTGGTGCCCCGAGTGATGTGGTGGTGCCCCGGAGTGATGTGGTGGTGCCCCGAAGTGATGCCCCCGAGTGATGTGGTGGTGTCCCAGAGTGATGTGGTGGTGTCCCAGAGTGATGTGGCGGTGCTCCCGAGTGATGTGGTGGTGCCCCCGAGCGATGTGGTGGTGCCCCCGAGCGATGTGGTGGTGCCCCCGAGCGATGTGGTGGTGCCCCCGAGTGATGTGGTGGTGCCCCAGAATGATGTGGTGGTGCCCCAGAGTGATGTGGTGGTGCCCCGGAGCGATGCCCCTGAGTGATGTGATGGTGTCCCCGAGTGATGTGGTGGTGTCCCCGAGTGATGTGGTGATGCCCCAGAGTGATGTGGTGGTGCCCCAGAATGATGTGGTGGTGCCCCGGAGCGATGCCCCTGAGTGATGTGGTGGTGTCCCTGAGTGATGTGGTGGTGTCCCCGAGTGACGTGGTGATGCCCCAGAGTGATGCCCCGGTGTCCCCGAGTGATGCCCCGGTGTCCCCGAGTGATGCCCCGGTGTCCTCGAGTGATGTGGTGGTGTCCCAGAGTGATGTGGTGGTGTCCCAAAATGATGTGGTGTTGCCCGGTAGTGATGCCCCTGAGTGATGTGGTGGTGTCCCCAAGTGATATGGTGCAGCAGCACAGAGACTGAAGCAAGGAACACGCAGGGTTGAGTGATACAAAGCGCATTCAGTTTATCATAGCACAGAATGATGGAGCCGGGAAAAAGCAAGGGGAAACAGGAAAACAGGCAAAGTGTCTAATGATAAAGGCAGCGAGGGCTGGGGCTTGGACAGCAATCAAGTACGGGGTCGAAAAGGCACTGAATGGGAGAACACGGAAAACACCCAGGGCCAAGGAAGGAAGATGCAAGCACGCGGGAGAGCAGGCGGATGGGGCTTGGACAGCAATCCAGTACGGGGT
The DNA here is from genome assembly GCF_964263255.1 of Lissotriton vulgaris. NCBI lineage: Eukaryota > Metazoa > Chordata > Amphibia > Caudata > Salamandridae > Lissotriton > Lissotriton vulgaris. Next base: position 165,673,789 of record NC_141691.1, on the reverse strand, counting down.
CGAGAAAGCACAGAATGGGAGAACACGCAAAACGCCTAGGGCTAAGGAAGGAAGATGCAAGCACACAGGAGAGCAGGCGGAGACCAGCTCTCGGCATTGCTGTGGCGGTGGGGTGGGGAGCGGGAGTGCATTCCTTTGAAGTCTGATGTGAGGCACAAACAAATGGTGGTGTGTGACGTGGCTGGCGTTGTGCATGCGCATAGATCACATGAACTGTGTCTAATCTGCCGTTTTGGTAGACTGTTATTTTACCCTTACTATAATCTCGCCTGAGCAATGTGCAAGCGAGACCTAAACACAGATGGCAGCTGTGCACTAGCTCGTGAACGCAAGCTGTAGGCCAGCAAAAGCCTCTGGTGGCACTTTTAAAAGCCACTTACTAAATGTCTCAAAGAGACAGCACGTGTGCTGTCTCGGGCGATACCTAAAAATGGCAGTAGGTGATGGTTTGAGAATAAAGATTCCACTGCAGGTGCCAGTAGTCCAAATCTCATCATGAAGTCAGTTTATATCGAAGTTACCTCCTAACCCCCTTCAAGAATACAAGGTCAATGGAGGATCACTAGTGCAACTCTTCATACTCTGAATAAAATTTAAAGCAGTTAAAAAAAAAGTGTATCAGTTTTAGATTTAAAGCGTTGTTCTGTCCGAGTTAGCAGAGAGACAAGTTATGATTGTCTTTGCGTTGAGGCTGTTCTATTTTCCTCTTGTTTGTTTTGCCACCTCTTAGCCATGGCGGCCCGCTTGAGATGGATTGTTTGCTGATATTTAAACGCCAAATACAGGCGTACTAGCTATCATACGTTAAAGCATACAAACACGGGCATGCGCACATGTTACGGGGTGATAAAGGTAGTCATGATAATGATGTCTGTAATGGTATTTAATGGTTCTCGTAGTGGTAGTAATAACTCTCACTCAAGTCCTGCAAACATCTAAAAGAGCCTATCTCATTTGCTTTTTGTATAAAATGCATGTAAGAATTAAAGAATTGAATGTGTTGATTGAGTGTATTTTTCATATGTTAAATAGCCCCACGTTCTTGACAAAACAAGCACACCAAGGAGGTGGAATTTTGCAGCAAATAGCATGAGGTCATTGATTAATGCTCCTCTAGGTGGAGCCAAAGATCACTGAATGCTTATTTTGAAGATTGGTAACAATATATCTTGCAGGAAGTTATGATGGTAATCCAGACCCAAATATTAGGGCCCTGGATACAGTGATCCACAAAACTCTTTGCCTCTCCAAATTCCCTGTTGAATACAAAATAATGTCCCTAATCCTTCACAAAACAAGAAAATAGGAGCAGTTCAAATAAGAAAGCAAGGTAACTGATTCATGCACAAGTTTCAAAAGTGCCACTAGATCTTGGTATCCCTCTAGCCTAGAAGATTTTAAGCAACTCTGGGTACAACATTCAATTAGATTCGCTTTAAATTGTTTTACTCAAAAACATTACGTGCTAATAATTTCTTCACAAGATTAGATTATTTTACAAGTCAAATTGCAAGTCTCTAAACAAAATATATGTAGATTTCGTTTTTTACTTTCTTAGGAATTTGGGATATATTCTGTACAGACACATTCGTAATTAAGTCAAAATGACATACACCAGAGTTAATTAGCTACAGATAACTAAAATGGTTCCTTATGATTGACCTCTTTTTTGCTGCTGCAGCTTATTCAATGACCATGGTGTTGCACACACATTTCAACAACAATGACGTTTAAATGAGTAGTAATTATAGCTTAATAAGTACTGGGCCTGCAAGCAAAGAGTTTAAAGTGGGGTTCTTTAGTAGACGGGTGTTGTTCTTTATACAGAATCAATAGAAAGCAGTTCCATGATGAAGTTTAACCCAGCTATTTGCTTCAGTTACAAAACCATGGGTTCCAGATACTGGAGGGTCCTTTCACTAGATGCCATAATTTATTGCCTTTCCACATATTTCATCTGATCTCTAAAGCAGACGTAAAGTACGCGTGGCATGGTACTTGGGTTCTTGCAGACTAATCTCGCTATAATAACCTCGTCAGAGCTCAAAGAAGTGCCGAAGTAGCCTTTTTGGCATGGCACAATCTGTAGACTTGCTTGTCTGCGTGTAACCACAGCCATTCACCTTTCAAGTGTTACCAGTGGCAGCTACATTACCTGAAAGTCTATGAGGCGGTCATCTTGTTAGCTATGTAATGTTCATTCGTTAGCTATTTGTGTAAATATCATGGTGATTTTTATTTTTATTGAGGCTTCTTGGAATCACTGACTAGTATTTAGTGCAGTTATTGGTAATATTAGTTTCAGATTCACAACGTTATCCTAATGAGGATAAATTGAATATATCGATCTGGTAATTCAGCCCCAAACACACCACATTTCCTTAGCGCTATCTTTACGTTCTAGTTTGATAGACCAGGATCAAAAATGCGATGACAAAAGCTAAAAATACAAAAGCTAAAAATGGCTGAAATGCTTGCATTTATCCAGCTCCCCAGCACCAGAGGTTAAGAGAACTCCTCTACACCAGAAACGAGGTGCGTCCTACCTCATGCCTGGGTCTGTCGCCCATGGAGGGAGCTGGGGCCTTAACTCAATGGTGCGGCGCCCATTAGTTTTGGTAACACCATAACAGCTGGAGGATGTTTTGAAAATAGTTTAATATTTGTTAATATTTGTGCAAATACACATCACCGGGTACCACAGACCATGGTAAGTCTCCTAAATACTAGTCTTTTAAAAATAAATATATATATTTTAATGTTTTTCAGCTGGTCAATCAAATAATCCTCAATACAATTAACAAATACCCATCCCGCCCATTACACATTTATCAGCTGGTAGGATTACATATCAACTAGTCCGCTAGTTAACGGTCACGCACATTATTCACTATACCGTGCATTAATAATTCTGCACAGTTCCGCAATTTCCTCATGCTCCGCATCTATTTAACCGACCCTACTTTTAAGCTATTCCTAAGCTAATCAACATAACTCCCTCTTCCATCCCCCCTCCACCCCCCTCCTTCACTGGTGTGTTCCATGTATCTGCAACAGTAGAATGCGTAGGACTTGTGTTGACTGAAAGCCAGGATTCCCCTACTGGATGTGACAGTGGCCTTTGTGTGCCCAATCACTCTATTCCTGGCCTTCCCCTGACTGTTGGTTTGTCAGTGATTGAACCAAGTCCTCCCAAGCTCTTGCCGCATCCAGCGCCTTTTCGTTATGCATATGTTGCGCCTGTTGAAAGCGAATACACCCTCACTACTAGCCCATTTAACCAGCTCATCCCTCCATCTCTTACTGCTGGGACCCTCCTTTGACTTCCAGCGCATTATTTCCTTTTTTGCCAGCACCAGCCCCATATCCACAAACTTACTTGTCACCTTCGTCTAGGAGGTATGAGGGAACCAGTGTAATATGCATGTGGCCATGTCCAAGTCTAATTGGCGCTCTGTAATAAAATTTAATAGCTCTCCTACTTCTCCCCAGTAGCTCCCCCAAGTTCGGGCATTCCCATAGCATGTGCTCCAATCCCGCTCCCACCCTAGTGAATCTAGGACACTCTGCATTATCAACGTTATAATATTTCATGATCTTACCAGGCGTCAAATACGCTCTGTGTATTATAAAGAAATGCACCAGTCGGAATTGTGCATTTCTAGTGCTTTTCCACGCCCTGCGCAGAATATGTACCCATGCAGTTTCCGGTATGGGCTTTCCAATGCTCGCCTCCCATTTTTAGCCGTAGTGTATCAAGTGGAGCTAATCCCTCGCTCAGTATTCTCGAATATAGGCATTTAACTGCTTTAAACGTTCCTGCTGCCATCACCACATATTGACACGCCATCGTTGTGTACCAAGAATCCTCCCCTAGGGAGATCATACCTCTCCTGTAATACTTGATAAGGTAGCAGCTCTCCATGCTCATATAAGTCCCCGAGCACTTGAATCCCTGCCAGCTCCCACTCCAACAATGACGTCCAGTCTCCTCCATGGGGTAATTCTGTCAGCATCCCCAGTGGTATTTCAGGCGCATGGGGTACAGCACACCCGCTCTCCGCTGACTCTGATTCCAGCACAACCTCCGTCTTCTATTCCAAGGAGAGATCTCTAAGGTCCAATTGTTGCTGCAATATGATAAAAGATAGGACATGTCTGGGTATTCCTCCACCTCTTAAGGACTCAGGGCCCCGAAACTCCATAGCAACCACCTGTGTAAGAACCTGTAGTTGTGCTGCTATATAATACAGTTCCAGTTCAGGAACCGCCAGTCCACCCTCCGCTTTCGGCTTCATCTGTGTTTTTGAGCCACCCTGCGCCTCCCAGAGGAACCCTCTGGGGTTTTCAATTGGGTAAACACGGAGCACTGTATCCATATGGGTAATGTTCTGAAAAAGTACAGTAGCCTAGGGAGTGCCACCATCTTCAACACGGCTACCCTCCCCATCACTGATAACGGAAGGGTATTTCAAAATGCCATGCTCCACTTCAGGGCTCGCACACATCTCCCTATGTTGCCTTCTAGTATAGCACTGGCTTCATGATATATATATGTACACCAAGGTATGCTAAACAAGATGGCTCCCACCGTACGGTCCACGGCACCGTAGGTGCAGTCCTCCACGGTTTCACTGGGAATAAACATGTCTTAGACCAATTAACCTTTAGTCCTGAAACATCACCAAAGTCTAATAACAATCGTGCCCCCCTTTCGGGGCATCCTTCCCATCCGCCAGAAACATCAACAAATTATACGCATATAGCGAAATGTATGGTTTTACCCCTCTAAACGCTAAGCCCTCGTACCACCAACCGAGCCCGCGCTGCCAGAGGTTCGATTGCCAAAGCGAATAATAGTGGAGAGAGTGGGCAACCCTCTCTCGTCCCACGGGATACTTTATAGCGGGGGGAGATCATCTGCCCCACCTTTACTCTAGCCACTGCCGAAGTATACAACACTGTCGTCCACCCCACAAATGCATCACCCAGCCCAAAGTACCCCATTGTTTTATACAAATTCGGCCATTCTAGGCTATAAAAGACCTTTTCTATGTCCACCGAGAGTATTGCGGCCATGGGCGAGCCAGCGCAGGCCTCTCCTAAAACCCTCACCAATCTCCTTATATTTGTAGTAGTATTCCTGGTTGGGATAAACCCAGCCTGATCCTCATGTACCAGGCTAGTAATATGCTGCAGCAGGCGTGACACCAGGATCCGACTTAAGATCTTATATTCCATGGACAACATTGACAATGGACGGAACGCTGCTGTGTCTGTACTCTCTCGACCCGGCTTCAGCAGTGGGATAATGAGGGCTTCTTGCATAGTCCTCGGTAGCTGTCCCAATACTCGCGCCTCACTATAGACCTCTAGCAGCCTTGCTGCCATCAAGTCTATACACAGCAAATAAAATTCTACAGGCAATCCGTCTACTCCCGGGGTCTTATTCCGTGCCATCTGTTTAATTGCACTCCTAATCTCTTCAAGCGTTATGTCACGGCCCAGCTGTTTCGCCTGCTCTTCTTCCAGCTGCGGAAGTGTCACGCTCTCTAAAAAGGACTCTATATCGGCCTCACCTGCCGCCAACGTACTGTCATATAACTTCTCATAATACTCCCGGCACCTAGTCATGATCCCACTCTGAGTGTTTACCGTAGTTACCTCACCCACCCCTAGTGCCATGATCGGGGAACCCCATGGTATAGGATTAGCTAGCCATGCCAACAGCGTTCCCGCCTTGTCTCCTTCCGCATGAGCCTTTTCGACATATTTCTTGTAATCAAAACATCGCAATCTCTCTTTCTCGGTGGCTAGTGTTTCTTTAGCCTCTACTACTTCATTTTGTACCTCTGGGTGTTCAGGCCTTGCTTGTTCTGCTGATCTTAATCTTTGTTCTGCTCTTTCAAAGTCCTGCAACAGGACTTTCCTTACCCCAGCATACTTGCTTATGCATAGCCCTCTTACCACCACTTTAAAGGCCACCCATTCCACTGCCCTAGTAAAAGCGGTCCCTGCGTTCTCATTAAAGTAGTGCATTATCCCCTCCCACCTCCCTTTGGAACACTGGGTCGTCCAACGTCTTGGGGCGCAATCTCCATGCAGGGATTTTGGCCTTTTCCCTCGTCCAATGTATGGTAACCAACAACGGGTTGTGGTCGGACAGAGTCCTAGCGAGGTACTCAGAGTGAGTTATGGAAGGCACCACCAACTTGGAGCATAGTATTGCATCCAGCCGAACATGGAGCTCGTGCAGTGCTGAGATATAGGAATAATCCCGGTCCTGCGAGTGATGTGTCCTCCACACATCCACCAAATTCCATCTGGTTTGCCAATCAAGTCTATATTTGGATAGTCTGCGAACTGGGGAATCTGGCAAGGGGGGTGTGACCTGTCCGTGGACGTATCTGCTATCGAATTAAAATCTCCTCCAATGTTATCGGGCCTGCCAAGTAATGTGCTAAAGTGCCAGACGTCCGGAACCTCACCTGATCCACATTTGGGGCATAGATACTACATAATGTTACCTCCCTGCCATACAAGCGCCCTTCAACTGCCACAAATCTGCCTTCATAGTCTATTGTTTGCTTAGTTACCTGAAAGGGGACCCCTGTCCTGACCCAAATCAATGCCCCCCTCGCAAATGCAGAATAAGAGGTACTAAAAACCTGTTCCCTCCATCTGCGCTGCATTGCTAGTCCCGCCGATTTAGTGAAATGCGTTTCTTGGAGCAGTGCTATATGTACCCCTCTCCTGACCAGATACGCATGAACCTTGTGGCGCCTTGTCATCGTGTGTAGCCCCTGTACATTCCAAGTGATACAACGCAAATCAGGTACTGCCCCATCACCATAATTCAACCACTTCTCCCCTTGTACAAAACTGAACACCGGTAAACCCCATACCCTGAACTAAACCCCCCCTCCCCCCCCTCCCCACCAAGAACAGGTCCTAAAACAAAACTGTTAGTCCCCATCCAAACCATTCCAACACATACCACGCACCTAAGCCCATCAGTAGTCACTGCAGGCATGCTTTAAGGGCAATGGGGGGGGGGGCGCCTAGCGCCAACGGGTGACTGCCCACGTTCATATAGTAACCCCGTCACAATCCCCCAAGAAAACACAGCTACCTTCTCCCACCCGTGCACCCTTCTATAGTTCAACAAGTTACTGCGCATTGAGGGCCTTTCTCACCCCGGAGCGGCCTCCCAAAATATCCTCACAAGCCACCTTGCGACAACAGCTCTCAACTACAGTATAGCGCATGGCCAGGGTTCGTCTTTCCCGCAAGCATTTCAATCACAGTCTTCTGAAGTTCAGCCCATCACTCATCCATGAGACCATCTGCTGTGGCCGGTATGACCTGCGGCATCCGAACACTCCCTACTTCCAAGCATTCAAGGACCGGTTGGACAACAACGCACACAACTGCAAGGAACTCTTCAACATCGTCAAAGAGCTTTCCAACCCCAGCGCAGGAAACAACGACATCACCCCATCGCAAGACCTCTGCAACTCCCTGGCTTCATACTTCCACAACAAGATCGCGGACATACACAACAGCTTCAACAACCAACCAACGCACACCATGACCGAACAACCACCCCCCACCACCACCCTCCGCGCCTGGACCCCGATTAGCACCGAAGACACCATCCGCACGATGAACTCCATCCACTCCGGATCACCGACCGACCCCTGCCCTCACCACGTCTTCAACAAAGCCGACGCTGTCATCGCACCCCACCTGCGAGACATCATCAACACATCCCTCGACACCACCATCTTCCCCGAGAGCTGGAAACACGCCGAACTCAGCGCCCTACTCAAGAAACCAACAGCGGACCCCACCGACCTCAAGAATTACCGCCCCATCTCGCTCCTCCCGTTTCCAGCCAAAGTCATCGAGAAGACCGTCAACAAGCAGATGGCCGCTTTCCTCGAGACGAACGGATCCCTCGACCCCTCACAGTCCGGCTTCCGAGCCAACCACAGCACCGAGACCGCCCTCATCGCCGCCACCGACGACATCCGAGCCCTGATGGACAATGGAGAAACAGCGGCCCTCATCCTCCTAGACCTCTCCGCGGCATTCGACACGGTCTGCCACCGCACCCTAGTACGGCGCCTCAGCAACGTCGGAATCCAGGACAAGGCGCTGGAGTGGATCACCTCCTTCCTCGACGGGAGAACACAGAGAGTCCGCCTACCACCGTACAAGTCAGAGGCCACCGAAGTCATCTGCGGCGTCCCCCAAGGATCATCTCTGAGCCCCACCCTCTTCAACGTCTACATGAGCCCCCTCGCGGCCATCGTACGCAAACACAACCTCAGCATAATCTCCTACGCCGACGACACCCAGCTGATCCTCTCCCTGACCAACGACCCCGCCGCCGCCAGAGCCAACCTGCACGAAGGGATGAAAGAGGTAGCCGAGTGGATGACGACCAGCCGCCTGAAACTGAACTCGGACAAGACGGAGGTCCTCATCCTGGGCTCCTCTCCCTCCGCCTGGGACGACTCCTGGTGGCCTCCCGCCCTGGGCACCGCACCCAAACCGACAGACCATGCACGCAACCTGGGCTTCATCCTGGACTCCTCCCTCTCCATGACCAGGCAAGTCAACAACGTCTCCTCGGCATGCTTCAACATCCTACGCATGCTACGGAAGATCTTCCGGTGGATCCCCACCGAGACCAGGAAGACCGTCACCCAGGCCCTCGTCACCAGCCGACTGGACTACGGCAACGCCCTCTACGCCGGGACCACCGCCAAGCTCCAGAAGAGACTCCAGCGGATCCAGAACGCCTCAGCCAGACTCATCCTCGACATCCCACGAACCAGCCACATCTCCGGACATCTGCGAGACCTTCACTGGCTCCCCGTCAACAAAAGAATCACCTTCCGCCTCCTCACCCACGCACACAAAGCCCTACACGACCAAGGCCCGAGCTACCTCAACAGCCGAGTCAACTTCTACGCTCCCAAACGCCACCTCCGATCAGCCAACCACGCCCTCGCCGCCGTCCCCCGCATCCGAAGAGCGACTACAGGAGGAAGGTCCTTCTCCCACCTGGCCGCCAAGACCTGGAACTCCCTCCCGACCGACCTGCGCCTGACCCAAGACCACCTCTCCTTCAGGAAGAAGCTGAAGACCTGGCTGTTCGAGCAGTAGCGGCTCCCCCCCCCCCCAGCGCCTTGAGACCGCACGGGTATGTAGCGCGCTTTATAAGTGTCACTGATTGATTGATTGATTGACTTCCGAGGTCTCAGTGTCCGACTGTGTATTGTCCTTCTCTGAGTCCGTGCTCCCCGGCGACTGCAATACCTGGCTGCCAGACAACACCATCACCACTTCCAACGCTTCCTGTCTTTCCAACTCAGTTTGTGACTGCGATGGTTTCCGCATACCTTGCCACCTGCGTCGAAGGCGCTGTGATTGGCGCAGGGGCAGCTCTCCAGAGGATTCCCAAAAGCGTTGCTCCTTTCGGTCTGTTCCAGCCTTGTAGGTTTCCAACCATGCCCATGCGTCCTCTGGTGTATCATGGAAATGAGTGCCACCATCTAGCATTATTTTCAATTTAGCTGGGAATAACAACGAGTATTGAAGGCCTTCCGATCGCAACTCTCTTTTACCTGCCAGGAACTACTCGCGACGGCGCTGGATCTCCAGTGTGTAATCCGGGAATATAGTCACTTTGCCATTGTCGACTTGATACAGCCCATCTGTTTGCGCTTTCTAGAGTAGGAGGTCCCTGTCCTTTATAATGTAGGAGCCTAGATACCACCAAGCGGGGCGGACGTCTAGGCTGCGGCGGCTTAGCAGGCACTCTGTGTGCACGCTCCAATGTGTAGAAGGGTGATAAACCCTCCGCAGCCACCACCGACTTCAACCAGTTCTCCAGGTATCACACCATATCTGACCCCTCCACTTTTTCAGGTAGGCCCACCACGCGAATGTTATTTCACCTATTCCGGCTTTCTGCATCCTCTGCACGCTTCTCCAACGCTTGTATGCGATCCAACACATCTGTCATTTTGTTCTCTAATACAGTTTGGGCCGGCGTCACTTCCTGCAGTGTTACTTCCACCTGTTTCACTCTATCAACCAGCTTAGAGTGGTCTGCCCGCAGTAGTCCCAGCCCCGTCGCTACTTGTGCAATGTCTTGTTGCAGGGCTGTGCGTGAGTCAGCAATCGCCGCCAGTATGTGATCAAACTGTTTTTGCAACTGAGGTTCTTGGGCCTCGTTCTCCCTATCCATCTCAGCCTAGGATTGCATTTCACTGTCCGGTGGCTGGGGCACTCCCCCCTGCTTCCCTCTCAGTTTCCCCATGGTCAGGTGTGAGTGGGTTCGTCGCAGTGCCCGGACTCCCAGAGTGTCACCAGTGTCCAATTCTTCCCCACAGGAGTTCAGGTGCCCTGCTCATCAGGGAGGGCTTCTCTCAGTAGCACCGGTGCCCCAGCGTGCAGTTCATCAGCCCCCTTCTACAGCCCAGAGGCAGGTGTTTCCGACTAGATCCAGGCTTCTCCAGTTCCCTATCTACAGTAGTTTGCCCTCGCACCTGTTAGACGCAGCGTCGGTAGAGGAGCCACGACCTGAATCTCCACAGAAAGCCAATGTGTCGCCGCCTCACCACCTGTAGTGCCACTCAGTTCATGCCCCTACTACAGTACTAGGCCAAACTTAGTCCTCCAAGTCCTGTGTACCACTATGTGGTAATTGCTGGCAACGTGGTTCTCTCAACCCTGATAGCGCTGGAACATGCACGACCTCATTCGCTCCGCTGTTCCTCAGGCTCGAGCACTCACCACCAGCTCCCTTCTGTATCTTGCCGCGCACCTCTGTCTGTTGTTTCCCAGCTCGCAGGGCTGTCTCTCCCGGGTGTTCGCCTCATGAAAGTGGTAGCACCCCAGTCGCCGATCAGCAGGCGGACCCACAGCAGTCCCCTGCACACGGGCCTCAGCTCTCCGCACGCGCCCACCTACATCCCCGCCGTGGCTCGCAGGCCGCAGCCGCACCCCCCACCCCCCGGCCCCACGACCGCCTCCGCAGCCAAGGGCCGCAGGTCAGGCTGCACCTCACTCACCCAGGCAGGTTGGAAGGCATCAGCGCTCCACCACCCATCGCTCTGCGGTTCCTCCCTGCCGTACCGCCTCCTCTCTACGGGGTGCTGCTTCAGGGGAACTGGGCCGCAGGGTGCGTACACTTCGAGTCCGCTTTTTCGCCGTCTGCAGGCTGCCCCTTCGCCGAGTGTCTGCAGCGTAGGGCGCCACAGCTCACATCCTATTCTGGCACAGCCGCACTCCGTTATTCGGCAGGCCCCTCGGTGCGGCACCACTCCAGCCGCGGCTGTTTCCTGCACTCCCAGCGGACAACTCCGTGCCGCCTGTCAAAGGCCCGGTCGCTCTGCGCCAGCACCGCCGCCATTTTGTGGTTCGCCACAGCCGTCTGTCCCGGGCCAGTAAAATTGCCCAAAACACTCGTACCACGCCTTATGTTTCGTTGGGCATGCGCCAGGCAGGTCCGCTCCCCTCTTACTGTGCTCGGTGCCACCGGGTGGTCCGAAGGGCCGCGTTAATTCAGGATTTTGCGGGGATCACTTCGGAGCTCGGTGCTCACCCAGCCAGCTCCATCAGCCTCCAAGCCACGCCCCCCCTCATAAATACTAGTCTTGACAATTGTAGTGGCCAATAGGTAGGTCGCATATAAGGAGCTAATGAGACGGCAAGTGGGAGTTTAGGTATTTGAGTTTGAAGGGAAGAAATCATCAGAACCCTTACAAATACTCTGTGCACCAGCAAACGAGAGCTTTTGCAAGTGCATTCCCAGACTTCATTACCATTTACTTTTCCACGTTAATAGGAGTACAATAGTGAGTTTGTTTTGGCGAAACCCAACTGCAATGCTTTTCACAGGGGCTGTGTGCTGGTGTGATGGGCAGAGAGCGAGTAATATGTGGGTTACTTGTTACTGTAGAGAACTGAGCAGCAGCAAGGTGTGATATTCCACTTCCACCAGCAGTCCCAAAATGCTTGAAGCAATGGAGGTGTTCTCTAATCCAGTGCTTTTCCTGCACTGGAATCCTTGCCAGATATTGCCCATCCCGATTACCCCCCTCACCCCTTCCCAGTAATAGACTCCCTGCTCAAGGCCCTCACAAACAGCAAGGGTTGTGTGGTTCAAACTCAGTCTGAAATTAATACAGCCTTCAATCATTATACACAATTGTATTCCCCCACCTGACCACCCACCCAGGTTAGTATAGGCAATTTCCTTACAGGATCCTCTCCCACAGATCACACAAGAACAAAGAGAGGCCTTAGTACTGCACACTGAGCAGGATGTAAAACAGGGCCTGTGAATGCTGGCTAATGCCACGGTGCTGGGATCTGATGGGGTACCCACAGACTTTACACCACATTTGAGACCCTCTTGGTCCCTCAGTTGCTAGCATTGTATAACTGACCGGACAGATGGCAGGCTCACAGCTGCTACCAGAGAGACGTTAGTCACGTCTATCCTGAAACCAGGAATAGACCCTATATCCCTTTCTTATACACCACTCTCAATGTTAAATACAGACTATAAAATCCTAAGCAAAGTGCTCACACAGAGATTATGGACATTACTATTACTTACGCTGGTTTATCCCCTCCAGAAACACGTCCTTGAACCTGAGACTCTTATATTTATATATATATATATATATATATATATATATATATATCTGTATACCCACAGACATGGAACAGGCTTTTGACACCCTACTGTGGGACTATATGTATTCATTATTGAACCAGTACGGGTTAGGCCCATTCCTGATAAACTGAATCCAATTGCTTTACTCTGAACCTACGGCAAGGGCTAATGTTAATGTGTAAGACTTGTAAAGCGTTCTGTTACCAAACGGTGTCCTGGCTCAGACCTGCTGATCAAAACCGAAAAATGCTGGTATCTTACTAGAAATCTGAAGTACTAAAAAGCCAATGTTTCAGCTCCCGCCTGAAGTTAAGTAAAAACGATGATTGAAAGGATATCAGGTCTTTATTCCATATTTTTATGGTACCTAAATAGAAACTTTTGCCACCCTAGTTTGTTCTCAAATGAAAGCACCACCAAAGTTCTGGAATTGTAAGAATCTGAAAGAAACAGGTTAGTCTTAGATTCCTTACCTTAGAATATCCCCAGGCGTGAGACTGGATCCGGAAAGTTTTGCGTAGCAGTACCCCTGCGCATCAGTAGGCATTGTCTGCTGCTCCGAGTCTGTCGTCGGCGTCGTGATCGCCGTTATAACGTCGTCGGAGTACTTAGACGCCGCCCTCGCGCGCTGACGTCAGTTCTTTTTTCCACGCCAGCAGGCGCAGATCCGGGAAGAGCAGTACTCCTAGTCACTTTTTGACTAAACTTTTTGATCACTTTTGGATCTTCTTGAGTCACTAGTCGACTCTCGGTGCCGATAGGGATGCCCGGGTTCAAACCCTGCGGCGATTGTAAGCGCTTGATGTCGGTTACCGACCCCCACAGTCGGTGCCTTTACTGTCTCGGGCCGACCACAATGACAAGTCATGCCCCGACTGCTGGGCCTTGATGTCGAAAACTAGGCGGGAGCGGTCCCGCAAGCGCCTCGAGCTCCGGCAGCCGGCCCCGTGCCGCTTGAGGTCCCGGTCCAGGAGGAGGTTGAGGGACCGATCGCGGGGCCACAGTCATCACAGCTCCAGGCCTAGATCCGTGACGACGCTGGTCGACCTTACGACCCCTCTGCTGGCGCCGTCACCAAGGGTGTCGCCCACGGTGCCGTAACCGGACGGCGTCGTCCCCGATCCCCACCCCGGTACATATCCGGCGTCGGACCGGCACTGCCCGGCGCCATCTTAGACGCCGATCGGTGAGCCCTTCACCGACGACCCGGCTCCATCATTTATTCCTGACTATCAGAAGATGGATGATGAGAGGGATTGGGAGGGGTGCCAGTTGAGTCAGGACTGGGCAGACGAGCTGGGTGAGGCCAGTGGTCTGGACACTTCGCCCGACCCTGGATTTGTCTCCCCTCCTACCGTGGCTACGGAGGAGGGGGCTGCTTACAGCGTGATGTTGACTAGGGCAGCCAAGGCCTTGGCTCTTGAGCTCCCAATCGCTGTCGTGAGGACTAACCTCCTCACTGAGGTGCTCAAACCGCAGGCAAGCTCCTCAGAGCCTCTCCTGCCGTTTAACGAAGCCCTCACTGACTTTCTGTTGGGCACCTGGTGCAAGCCCTCTACAGGCCTCCCTGTAGATCAGAACGTGGCCTGACGCCACCACCCGGCTCCGGGCGACCCCAGCTTCCTGTCCGTTCACCCCACCCCTGAGAGCCTGGTGATCCAGGCCTCTACCTCCCAGACCGCATTCCCGACCGCTCCTCCGGATCGGGATTCTAAAAGGTACGATCAGTTTGGGAAGAAACTGTTCTCCTCACTCAGTTTGGAGTTGCGGTCTGTCAACACTGCCTGCCTTTTGGGCCGTTACTCCCACTCTCTGTGGGATATGGTTGCGGAAGTGCTGCCTCAGTGCCCGGCGGAGGTCCAGGCAAAGCTTACCCAAGCTCTTGCAGAGGGACGGGATGCAGCTCGGTATTCGATTCGATGTGGACTGGATACCGCGGACTCGCCACCACACCTAGCTGAGGTCTGCTTACTTTTTGGGGGATGTCCAAGCCTCCCTTATGGACATGCCCTTTGATGGCCATCGCCTCTTTGGCGACAAGGCGGAGAGTGCGCTGGAGTGTTTCAAGGACTCCAGGGCTACTGCCAAGTACTTGGGCCTCGGCCAACGCCAGCAAACTTCCGCCTTTCGTCCTTTTCGTGGCCAAGGAAGGGGCGCCCCCACACGTCCAGCTAGCCACAGGCCTTCAGAACCAACCTCATTGCGGTCGCGGACGTGGTAACCGCCGTGGCGGTGCCGGGGACACCGTCAAGGTCAGTCCACACCCGCCCCTGCAGCATCTGCCTCAAAATCCTCCTAGTCCGAATTTTCAGGCCCATTTGACACCAGTGGGGGGGCAGGATTCGCCATCACCTCCTTCACTGGTGCTCCATCACATCGGAAAGGTGGGTGCTGCAAATCGTCCGAAGGGGCCCTCCCCTTCGAGGCGACTCCTCCAGCCATGCCACCTCAGTACGCCGGCATGTCGGGGGATCACTTGCGACTTCTACAGGAGGAAGTTGCGACCCTCTTGGCCAAGGGGGCCGTCGAGCGCGTTCCTGGGCCAGACATGGTTGCTATTCCCACAACTTTCTGGTACCCAAGAAGGGCAAAGGAGGCCTACGCCCTATCTTGAACCTTCGAAGCGTCAACGGCTTCCTCTGGAAGGAGAAGTTCAAGGTTGCTGACTTTGGCTCAGGTCCTAGCTGCCCTGGACCCAGAAGACTGAATGGTAGCGTTGGACTTGCAGGACTCACATTTCCACATCCCCGTCCTGCCGGCCCACCGGCGTTACCTGCGGTTCACGGTAGGCCACGAGGACTTTCAGTTTACTGTGCTCCACTTCGGCCTTACTAGCGCCCCACGGGTGTTCACAAAAGTGATGGCGGTGGTCGCAGCTCATCTGCGCAGATTGGGGGTTTAAGTCTTCCCCTATCTCGCTGACTGGTTGTTGAAGGTGGGCTCGCCCCAGACAGTCGTCTCCCACCTCCAGACTATGGCCGACCTCCTGCACTCGCTGGGGTTCTCCATCAACGTACCAAAGTCACACCTGTGCCCCTCTCAGAAGCTCCTTTTCATCGGAGCGGTTCTGGACTTAGCGCCGTTTCGGGTTTATCCCCCGAACAGCGGGTTCGGGATATTCAGGCTCTGATTCCTATCTTTCAGCCTTTATCCCGGGTCTCGGTCAGGTTAACGCTGTGGCTCCTGGGGCTGATGGCCTCCTGCATCCTTCTGGTGCATCACTCCCGGTGGCGGATGCGGGCTCTGCAATGGGACCTGAAGTTTCAGTGGGCACAGCATCAGGGCAACCTGTCTGACCACGTCCGGATCTCAGAGAGTACTGCAAGACAGTTGCAGTGGTGGCTCACGAACCGCGATTTGGTCAGCGGCAGATCTCTCCCTACCCCAACCGGAGCACGGAGTGGTGACGGATGCGTCCCTCCTGGGATGGGGGGGCCACATGGAAGAGAGGGAGATCAGAGGCCTCTGGTCTCCGGCAGGATCCCGGCTCCACATCAACCTTCTGGACCTGCGGGCGATCCGGCTTGCACTTTAGGCATTCCTTCCCTCTGTCTGGGGAAGTGTAGTGCAGGTGTTCACGGACAACACCACCGCCATGTGGTACTGCAATAAACAGGGCAGGGTGGGGTCGTGGACCCTTTGTCAGGAGGCTTTGCGCCTCTGGCCATGGCTGGAACACCAGGTGTCACCTTGGTGGTTCAACACCTGGTAGGTTCCCTGAACGCCAGGGTGGACGAACTCAGCCGCCGATGCATGATGGATCACAAATGGCGTCTGACCTCAGACGTGGCGCAAGGTCTCTTTCAGCAGTGGGGAGAGCCTTGGTTAGGTCTATTGGCCATCGAAGAAAACGTGCAATGTCATCTGTTCTGCGTGTTGGAATTTCAAAGGCGGCACTCGCTCGGAGACGCTTTTCGTCGCGAGTGGAGCTGCGGTCTGTTGTACGCCTTTCCGCCTATACCACTTCTGCCCAGAGTGCTGAAGAAGATCAGGCGCGACCAGGCCAAAGTCATCCTTGTGGCTCCGGGCTGGGCATGAAGATACTGGTATTCCGAGCTACTCAGCATGTCAGTCGATCCTCAGATTCGTCTGCCTCTTCAAGAGGAACTTCTGTCACAGCAGCAGGGGACGGTCCTCCACCTGAACCTGTCCAACCTCCACCTCCATGCTTGGAGATTGAGCGGCGGCAGTTGAGGCCATTTGACTTGCCTCCTGAAGTTTGTGATGTGATTCTGGCAGCCAGGCGTCCCTCCACAAAATAGGTATACACCTGCAGGTGGAACAAATTTGTGGTGTTGGACTTAGCCCTTCTGGCAGGTTCACCCCTAAACTTTTTGCTTTTAATATGTGACCTGGTTTTAGTGATTTTTGGTTTCTGCGCACTTTACCGCTGTGTCCCAGGGTAAAGTGCGTGCGTGTGGTAAGGTTGGCCTGCCCTCCCATAGGAATGCATGGGGAATGTATGTGTCCATGTTCGTTCCTGAGGTGTGGGGAGTTTGTATGTGCGGACTCGTGTGATTAAATACTGCGCGATGATGTGTGCAGCGTGAATGAACCTAGTTTGGAAGTGCCACTCCTAGAAGTTGGCATGTCTGTGTAAATTATGTGAATTGGCTGTCTGGGTTGTGATTGGCTGGAGCTGGCTGGTGAGCCTGGATCCAGGAGTCAGGATGGGTCTGCCACAGTGGTGAAAGGGAGATCTGCATGTTGATGGCTGGGAGGAGTGCACCTGGGACCTGAATAGGGCTGGGCTTTCCCCACACAATGCTGGCTCCGCCCCCTGTGGCGCGTCTAATGTCCCTAGCCTGGCCAGTGAATGGAAAGGGTGGCTGAGCACAACAAAGTGCTCCAAAACCAGTTACCTCTGGTTTTACCTTCACCCTGCAGCCTCAGACAAAGGATTTCTATGTATAAAAAGGGGCTGTGTCCTATCTTGAGGGGGCCTGCTGCTGCTGGGTGCCAGGAGGACCGCCACTGGGACTGCCTCCCTGCCTGGAGGGCCCTGTAAGCTGGCCCCGGGCCCAGCCTTTGCCTCCCCCCACCTCTTGGAGGACTTTTTGCTGTGCTTTGCCCTGGACTGGGGTCTCTGTTCCTGTAACGCCTGGAAGCGTTACTTTGCAGCCTCAGAGAAGCAGCGCTGCTGTTTTTCCTTACAGCACTGAGCTGCCTTTTCTTCATGGGGGAATCCTGGGTGTAGGGATCCCCCCCCTGTTTTTTTTTTATTTTTTTTTTTTAATTCTTTTTATTAAAACAAAGTCACAACATAACATAGGTGGAGAGCATCAGCATGACACACAGCAATATTAGTCACACCAATAAAGTAAAAGACAAAAAATATCAGTTAACAAGTGTTACACTACCGCTATAGACTGGTTATTGCATCGCTAAGTCGAGTGGATCGTCAACAGGGGCTATCCTAGGGGGTTTACAAATGTACCCTCTATATTCATTCCAGTTGGACCACACCTCACACCACTTGCGGGGACACCCTCTCTCTGTGTACACTGTTTTCTCCTGCAGCATGCACCAGTCCATGTCAATCTTCCATGTGGAGAGTTTCGGCAGCGACACCGCCCCCACAGCCTGGCAATGTTTCTCTTAGCTACGGTGAATCCCAACGTTGCCCACAGCCATCCTCTGGGAGAGAGGTCAGTCGGCTCCCAGATATTGAGCAAGCTTTTCTTCGGCTCAACTCGGAGTTCCACCTCCCACGTCTCGCGCATACATTGGTGTATGCGGCGTCAGTACACCTGAATCAGCGGGCAGTCCCAGAGGATGTGGAAGAACGTACCCGAGTGTCTGCATCCCCTTCTACAAAGCCCGTCTGCACTATAACCCATGAGTTGTAGTCGGGTTACCGAAATATAGACCCTATGCAGTATCTTGAGTTGAATTAGTCGGAGGCGCAAGGAGATGGCAACCTCCTTGGGGGAGGCAAGCGCGTAGCTCCACTCCTCCTCGTCAATCAGTAAGCCGTCTTGCTCCCATTTCTCATTAAGGCCTAGCAGAAGATCGGGGGAGTTGTATATGAGCTTTTTGTATGTTAGGGAGATGGCGTGCTCCTGCAGGTGGCCATCAGCAATTTGTCCTCCAACGGAGAGGAGTCAGGGGGCACAGTCCCGGGTGGGATATTAGCCTGGAGGGAATGGCGGACCTGTAGGTAGCAAAAATATTCAGATTGAGCGAGTTTGTGCGATTGTTTAAGGGAGGCAAAGGAGACCACCCCTTCCCGGCCCCATAGATCCTGTATATGGGATATCCCTATGAGGTCCCAGTTCCGGAACCCCTTGGTGTTACCCATGTTTCCCAGTTTCTGCGACACCCACAGAGGGATTGCTCCAGTGAGCGTGTTCATCCAACCCAGCTTCCGCTGGACCAGGTGCCATACCTGCACCGCGTGGAGGGTGGGACCAGTGAGTGGAAATCTACTGGGTCTGGAATACAGCGCCGCCTCGAAATTGCCCCCCGGGAGGAGCCAGCGGTTCATATCATATCCTGGGTCGTTGCCATCGGAATAAGTGCAGTGATTGATCGCCACTAGCTGCGCGGCCTAGTAATATTTGAGAATGACAGAGAGGGCAATACCACCATCGTACCACCCCCTGGTAAGTTTCCCCAGGGAAATACGGGGGGCGCCCTGCCACAGCAGCTCTCTCAACAAAGTTTCAATGCGCGCAAAGTAGGAGTTGGGCACGAGATCAGGGCAGTTCTGCAGGGTGTATAGGAATCTGGGCAGTGCCATCATCTTGAACAGGGATGCTCTGCCAAGCATAGACAGTGGGAGCTTGCGCCAGGAGGAGGAATCTCGTCTAAACCGCTGTTGGGGGCCGCAGGAGATTTCTCTCGTACCGGAGGGTGCGGTCCATAGAGA
This sequence comes from Lissotriton vulgaris, assembly GCF_964263255.1. Lineage (NCBI taxonomy): Eukaryota > Metazoa > Chordata > Amphibia > Caudata > Salamandridae > Lissotriton > Lissotriton vulgaris. The sequence continues at coordinate 165,654,215 of NC_141691.1, read as the reverse complement.
TAAATATCCCCAGGTAACGGAACCCGTCTGTGGCTATTGTGATCGGGCAGTTGCCAGGCAGTCTTGGAGGGTCCCCGTAGAGGATGTAGATCACCGATTTATCCCAATTGATCCTGTAGCCAGAGTTGCGTCCGAAACTAGCAAAGACGTCCATGGCAACAATTAAACACTGGCGAGGCCTAGAGAGATAGAGCAGGATATCGTCTCGTAGAGCGATATCTTGTCCTCCCAGCCCACAGTCCACCTAAGCCCTCGTATAGAAATATCCTGCCTGATAAAGGCCGCCAGCGGCTCGAGCGAGAGAGCGTGCCCTGCCCCAAAGCAAAGACCTCCAAGACTTTGTTGTTGACCGCCACCTGCGCCAGGGGTTCGGAGTAGAGGAGACGCACCCAGGCTATGAATCCAGGCCCAAAGCCCAGTTTACGGAGCACCGCCATCATATAGGGCCATTCCAGGGTATCGAAGGCCATCCCGGCATCAAGGGACACCACGACTGCATCCTGCTGGAGAGTGTAACAGCGCCCCAACATGCCATGGAGACGGCGAAGGTTAAGTGCTGTATTCCGATGGGGCATGAACCCCGACTGGTCAGGGTGGACCAGTGTGGGGAGGACGGGTTTGAGTCGGTTGGCCAGAACCTTGGCTAGTATCTTTGGCTCCGTGTTTTGGAGGAGGCACACAAGTCCCCGGGCTTGCCGTCTTTAGGTATTGTTACGATCGTGGCAATACGTTGGTCGCGCGGCAAAAGGCCCCTCTCCTTACTGTCTTCGAACATTGTTCTGAGGTGGGGGCTAAGGCCTTCCGGCTGTAGCTTCTAAAGTTCTACCGGCAGTCCGTTAGGACCCAGGGCTTTTCCAGGACGGAGAGATCAGATGGCTAGGTTGAGCTCCTCCATAGAGAGTGGGGTCTCAAGAGACTCGCGTTCCTCCTGAGAAAGTACGGGAAGGCGGATATCCATCAGCAGATCATCCGAGTCCTCCTCTGGTCTGTCAGAGACTCTATTATATACCTTCTGATAGTGGCGGGCAAACTCCGCGGCTATTTCGCGGGGTTCCGTGAGTAGGCCCCCGACTCGGTCCTGATTTCGGCAACCACCCTACGCTGCTTCTGCTTCTTGTCCAGCCACGCTATGAGTTTACCGGCTTTGTCGTCCTGGTCGTACACCCTCCCTTCTGTGTCTCGCAACGCAGTCCTAGCAGCGTCGGTAGCCACCGCCTTGTATTCTGCCACCTTTATTTGCATACGTTGGGTCGTTTCCTGACTATCATTGGCGAGTGCCCTGTCCTCAAGCGTCTGCAGGTCTGATTCAAGCCGAACGAGCTGCACTTTGCGCTCCTTATGCCGCCCGCGATCACAGAGAGAGCCTCACCTTTAATCACAGTTTTAAAGGCTTCCCAGAGTATGCTCGGGGAATCAACCGTGCCTTCGTTTTCCTCAAAGTAGCTGCCCATGGACTTTACCAGTGCCTTCCTAATTTCCTCATTGTGTAGGTGCCAGGCATTGATCGGCGCCACACATCCTTCACGTCTCTCCCCCATTGTGAAATGGACAAGTAGCGGGGAGTGGTCAGAGATGCCTCTCGGCAGGTGCAGGGCTTCACGGATAGTAAGATCGTATTGTAGAGGTGCCAGTATATAGTCTATCCTTGAAAAAGAGTGGTGGGGGCCCAAGAAAAACGTGAATTGACTATCTTGCGGGTGACGCAGGCGCCACAAGTCTGTGAGCCCGAACGCCTCCACAAAGTCGGCCAGCCACCTCTGTGTCGATGTTAGGTCCCTGGGCGGGCATCTATCTAGATGTCCGATAGAACTGAATTAAAGTCCTCTCCCAGCAGCGATTGCCCCTCTGGGAGACAGAGGAGCAGATTCCCCAGGTCCCGATAGGATTGTGATTGTAGGCCCGGCGGGACGTAGCACGAAACCACATTGATCTTGCGGCCCTCCCAGGTTCCGGAGACCGCCGCATAGCGTCCCAGGGGATCAGTGTGGGTACGGTGCACCACCAGGGAGAACCCCCTTTGTGTAACAACCCCCTCTCCGCGTGAGCCTGACGTGAATCCCGCGTGGTGTATTAGAGTGTAGCTCCACCTATTCAGTGCCTGGCCTGGCACAACACTGGAGGAGAACCACATCAGGCTGCTGTTTTTTAATAAATTGCAACACAACGGTGCGCTTCAACTTGTCCCCAAGCCCGTTGACATTCCAACTCAATAGCTTAATACTTTTATCCCACGGCATAGTGAAAAAAAATTCGAGTCACAGTAGTATTAAGGAGAGTAGCGGTACAGTACATAGCAGCATAGATTCCAATCCCAGCAAGCTCCACCAAACACAAGCGTGACCAACTAGAAACGTTAAAACTTTCATTGTGCGACAAACCCCCACCTCCCTCCCCCCTCCTCCCTCCACCCTTCCTCCTCCCAACCTCCACCCCCCCAACTGCATTCCCAACTTCCCTTGTCTCCACCCCCCTCCCTGCTCCCCTGCTCCGTAGGTTTAGAACTACCCACATCCCCAATTAGCAGAGTGCCTTTTGCCCGAACTCCCCGAAAAGAGGAATAAACTGACCCGTCTCCTCCCCCCTTCAAGGACCTTCCCCGGTGCGTGCACTGGCCCGGGCCCCACCCACCGCCCAAGTTCCCCCCCCCCCCAACGGCATGATAGGTGTGTAATACGTCCACTTGTTCTGCACATCAGTTCACCCAGAGACCACACTCATCAGTGACACTCAGTCAATCTAAGTCCCCCCCAGCAGTCGGACACACAGGGACCCTGCACAAAACATTATGTTACAGTCAATCACTTATCAGTTTGAAGGGTCCCTCAGTCTCCGTGGGCAGCCGCACCACGCAGGGTATCCCATTGTGGGCTCGCAGAGCGGGATCTCCAGGAGCGCTGACTCTGCCCGTCAAGTTCAGACCTCCCCGCAGCAGATTCCGGGGATGCAGCCCTGGGGTCTCGCCAGTTGTGACCCTCAGCTCCTTCTCCAGCGGTGGGTGACTCCCTGTCAATCCAATCTTGCACCTCCGATGGTGAGGTAAAAAAGAAGGATTTCCCCCCAGCACGGACCTTAAGTTTGGCAGGAAAAAACATCATGTACTTGATGCCTCTGGCTCTGAGTGCCGCCTTAACCTCTACAAAAAATCTCCTCTCCCTTTGAACCTGGAGGGTAAAATCAGGGAAAAATCGGATAGTGGCGTTTTTGTAGAGTAAATCCCCAGCCCGTCTAGCTGCCTGCAAGACGGCATCTCTGTCTCTATAGTTGAGGATCTTTGCAATTATCGTCCTTGGCGGCGCCCCTGGCTTCGGCTTTGGGATGGTCGCCTGGTGTGCTCGCTCGATGGTGAATATCTTAGATAGACGCTTGGGCTTGAGCTGATTGAGGATCAAGTCCTCAACAAAGAGTTCCACACTGGGCCCCTCGAGGCCCTCCGGCACTCCTACAAGGCGGACATTGCTTCTTCGGACCCTTCCTTCCTGATCCTCCAGCCGGAGCGCCATCTGGCGATGTTGGTGAACCAGGTCGTTGACTCATTGTTCCAGATGCTGCGTCGACGTCTTTAGCTCCGCAATATCTGCCTCGTTGGCTTTCGACTTTTCCGACGTTTTGTTCAGGTCCGTGCGGAGAAGGTTGACCTCTTGTCTATTTTGGTTTCCAGGGTCGCACCCAGAGACTGGATGGCCGTCATGATGCTGGTCAGTGGCTGCTCTTTCTGGCTCTGTTGGTCCCCCGCTGGTCCCTCTGTCCGCTGCGCGCCCTTCTGCACTGTATATTTGTCAAGGTTGTTAGTCTGGGTCGACGTACCCTGCTTGGGCCGCATGACTGCGCGTGATGGGTCTGGATCCATAGAGGGGTCGGTGTGGCGCCGCGGGAGGGCCCCGCGGTCGTGTTTCAGGCCTGTCGATGAGAAGGGGGGCAGGAGGTGCCTGACGGTTGGAGTGTCCGATTTTAGAGGATGTGCACTGCCCCACCTTATCCCAGCACCAGAAGTCCCCTGCCACCGTGGTTCGATAGTAGGCCCAGTCCACCACAGCAGGTACCAGTGGGGCAACTCCCTAGGCGAGATCTCGGCTGCAGCGTTTACCTCCCAGGGGCAGGCCCACACCGGATACCCTCAGGAGAGCACTCAGTCGGCCCTGTCAGCGCTGGCTTGCTCCATCAATTGCCAGTCTGAGGTGGCACACAGTTCTACACCCTCCAGGGGTGGGTCAGATCTGATGCCGGCACAGGTAAGGTGCAAAATGGTGGCGCAGGTCACGGGGGGGTCCCATTGTCTCCGGCCGCGCCGCTACTCAATCTCGTAAGATCCGGCTCTTCCTGAGCGTGCGCAGGCTTCACCTCAGCTGGAGCTGGGTCGCACAGTGTATAGGGCCCACAGGAAGCGTCTCGTGGCGTAGCGGGCCCCGACCAGCGGTCCTGTCCCCTGTCGCGTTTTAACGTCGCTCGCCAGCACCATGTCCCCCCCGCAGGGCGTTGAGGCCAAGCTCCTCACCTCCTCGTCTCATGGTCCCTGCGGGTGCCGATATGTCTGGTGCACCACCTCAATGACACAGCCCCAGGGAGTGCGGCACTTCAAAGATATTGCGGCCCCTCGCAAGGCCAATCGGGCCCGGCTCCCTTCCGACTAGGCCTCCGAGCCGGGGACTCGCCTACTGCCGCGGGCCGCCCGCGGCGTGCTCAGGTCTCGGGCCTTCCCCCGGGGCACAGCAGCCAGGGCCGCCACCCGACAGTGGAGCAGCGCATGCGGGCCAGAGTCGGATCGCCGGGTGTAGCGTTGCTGGTGGAGTCTGGCTCTCCTCAGAACTGTGGGGCTCAGCGGATCTAGGGCAGATAGAAGACCGTTGGAGGCTCGGAGGACCGGAGCAGTCGATTTAGGTGGCCATCCTTGCCGGCGCCTAACCACGCCCCCCCCCCTGTTGCTTCATTTACGGCAAGGGTGCCCACCCCACTCATCTGCCGTTTGTGCCCCCCTCCCGGCAGGTGCCCACCCCGCCAGGGACTTAAAATTTAATTATCGAGGGAGCCTACCCCTCGTTTTGGCCCCCGAGATGACCGCCGTAGCACAAGGGCCGAGAGTAAGCCGAAGGAGCAGCCGCTGACGTCACCCGGGAGCCGCGCTGCCATTGGTGGAGGCTGCGGGAGGCTCGCCGGGCGACTCACGCTGTGATTGGCCCCCAAGCAGGAAGCAGACCGGAGCCTACCCCGTGCTCCTGCACCGAAGAAGGAAAGCCAGCGTCTCCCCCTCTCTCCCCCCCCACACACCCCACCCTCTGGGGCTCCCAAGAGCGAGGGAGAGCCCCGGAGAGCGAAGGAGGATTGCGGGGAGAGAGAGCCCCGAGGAGCGGTGAGTAGAAGCGGGCTGGGGGGAGGAAGACGGAGGTCGCGCACCCCGCCGGTGCCTCTCCCCCGAGCGGCCCCATTTAGTAGCGGGCCGCTCCAACGTTATTTTTGGGGCATTTCTCCAGAGCCCACGAGGCTCCAACGAGCGGGCATTTCTGTTTTAAAGCCCACGAGGCTTCCGAGCACCATTTGCATACTTAGAGTCCTCCAAGCGGGACACCAACGACCTGGGGCATTCTTAAGAGCCCACAAGAGGCTCAGGGGGCATTTAATGATTTCGAGTCCCCAGAGAGGGACTCCAACGACGGGGCACATTGTTGTTCACAGCCCACGAGGCCCCCGGGCCCATTGTTGTTCAAGAGCCCACGAGGCTCGTGAGGGCCCCATTGGTTCTAGAGCCACGAGGCTCCCACGCTGTGTTGGGCCCCATTGTTTGTTTAAGAGCCCCGCAGAGAGCCAGGAGGCACGCTGGTGCCAGGCTCCCTACTACAGCTGCCCAGCACTTAGTGGGCAGCTGCCACGTTTAGGCTTGTCCTTTGGCTGGCTGCGCAGCCTGCCCTGACATTGCTGGACACAGGGCGTTTCAGCCCCTGAGAGGCCAAAGTGGCCTGGGGACAGTTCTGTTGTTGTACCCTTGCGGGGGTACGTGTTATGAATGTGTTTGGTATAATACAAAGGCTATTTTTATATATAACCTTGTGTGGAGTTTCCTTTGTGGTGGGCCTTGGGTGTTGTTGCTGGGTGTGTGCGCAAATACTTAACCTACATTGCCTCCGGGATAAGCCTTACTGCTCGTGTCACGTTACCTAGAGGGAGAGCAGGGGTTATCTTTGGCGTGTGACTCCCTTTTCCTGACTAGAGTGGTGGTTTCTGCCTGGCTTTGGCGCAAGCCTTAGCCAACTGGAAATCCCATTTCTAATATGTGGCATGGTGCACAGCAAAGGCTCTGGATCCACTCTCTGCCCCCCTTTCTGAGGTTCTCTTCTCCTTTCTCTTGCCCAGAAGGGCTCTGCTCTGGGCACTCTTAAGGGCTATCTCTCTGCCCTTGATGCTTCCTGATCAGCCTTCTCTTTTCAAGTCCCATGTTGTAAATAGATTCTTGAAAAGCATCACGCACATGTTTCCTCCTGTTGCTTTTGTGATGCCTCAGTGGGACTTGAACCTTGTTCTAACCTATCTAATGTGCGTTCCTTTCGAGCCACTTCACAATTGCCCTCTTTGTCTTCTGACCCTTAAGACTGCATTCCTGGTTGAGTGAGCTCCAGGCTCTATCTTCTAAGCCTCCTTTCCTTTCTGTCCATCCGGACATAGTTGTTTTAAAAACTCGTCCTTCTTTCCTGCCCAAGTTGGTTACGGCCTTTCACATCGGGCAGTCCATCACCTTGCCCACCTTCTTTCCGCCTCTGCAACCTTCGAAGGAGGAAGAGAGGCTCCACCGTCTGGACCCAAAACGTGCGCTCTCCTTCTACCTTGATCGCACACGCCAGTTCCGGTTGGACGACCAGCTCTTTGTTGGTTACGAGGGCGCGAAGAAGGGACGGGCGGTTGCACAAACGAACCATCTCTCGATGGGTTATGTTGTGCATCAAGGTCTGCTACTCCTTAGCTAAAAAGGAGCCTGTTGCAAAGTAAGAATCTTCAGGATGCCAGGATGTAGTTTCCAGGTATATCTTTATTTGTAGTTCAGTTACAGGAAGCTTAGATAAAGCCAAGATGGTAATTAGGCTATAAAGTATGCCCCACCAGGAGCAGTATATCCTTACTGCTCAGCCTGCTGACACCAACTGCCAAACCTCATGCACCCAACATTCTATGCAGTCATCACATTCCACACATCACTAGGCTGAACAGCAGGAAAGGGGCAAAGAAAGAAGAGAAGCGTGAAATAACCTCACAACTGAGCCCCATGTTGGGCTGAGGGCCCATTCCACTCGGGCCAAGGCAGCTACTACTGCCCTGGGTCGGGGAGTCCCTATGCAGGACATCTATCAGGCAGCTACGTGGGCCTCGCTGCACACGTTTGCTAGACCCTACTGCCTGGACAGCCAAGTCGGCCGTTCCGTTCTCCAGGACTTTCTGGTGTGATCTTGGTTTGCAGACCCGCCACCTGGGTTGGTATTGCTGGGGTATCTATTCTAAGGTATGGAAACTTACACTAACCTGTTTCTTTCAGATGCACAAGTTACTTACCTTCGGTAGCGATATATCTGTAAGAAACAGTATTTAGTGTTAGATTCCTTACCGGCCCACCCTTCCTCCCCGTTCTGTGAACGGATATCTAGGGTTAAGGACATCCCTTTCAGCGTCCTAGTTTTATGGCACCAGTGTCGGTGACTGCATTCCTGGCCCAGAAAGCTACGAACAATAAATGACGTCCGCGTGTGAGGGCAGTGTCTAAGTACTCTGACGTCATCCTGGCGATCACGACGACGGACGCGGAGCCGCAGACGAGGCCTACCGACGTGCAGGGGAACTGCTACGCAAAACTTTCCGGATCCAGTCTGACACCTGGGGATATTCTAAGGTAAGGAATCTAACATTATCTACTGTTTCTTACAGCTATATCGTTACCGAAGGTAAGTAACTTGTGCTTTAGGTGATCTGCAGGGTGTGTACCATATACATTTCTGGTATAATTCTTGTGGTCCTTGTTTGTGTAGTGCTTTATACGCGATGCACAATGCTTTAAAATGAGCCCTCGCCTTCACTGGTAACCAGTGTAGTTGTTTGAAGCTTTTCTTGACAGATACGTACTTTGGTATACCGGAGAGATCTCTTGCGGCTGCATTTTGCCGCATATGAAGCTTCCTAAGATGCTGGACCCGCGAGAGGCACGGGAAGGCAACGTGCTAGAAGATCTATGCTCTCTCGTGCACCATTATGCAAAATGGTGATGCTTCTGCGTCCCCTGTATTATTTTGCCAAGACCCCCTTCATATTACCGGCATGTATATTTTGTGACTTAGTTGCACTACTGGACCATTTGTTTTGGGCAGTCATCAGACCCAGAGTAGCGCTAAGTAAATTAAAACTACCTTCCGATGGGTGGAGTGGAACACTGGATTTCCAAAATTACTACCTGGCAGCACAGATACAATGGGCAGCCTGGTGGCTGGCTGATAAACACGTGGAGGAGATAGGGTTGACCACCAGGAGAATTGAGGTAGCTATCCTCCTAGACTGGTTCTTCCCTTGCCAGCAGCAAGGGACCAACCCTTAAACATATTGCCTGCTACTGCTCTGAGTGCAGCCATATCAGAGGGGTGGGAGACCATGATAAGTGCTCTGACGGACACAGAAAAAGACGGCAAAATTCCCCTGAAGTGATATTCAGCTTCCTTTCGCACCGGAGATTAAAGCTTGCCTACTGAGACGTGACCTCCTAATCCCCTGTCCACTTCGGGTTTGCCTGAGCGCAATCCTGGAACGCACTCATATTGTCATATAACCCACTGATGAGGTATGACTACATGCTATCCATGCACCAGCTTGAATGCGTCCCATGATCCCATCCCACCTCATCTGGCCCTATCCCTCAAATATGTTCCCACCCAGAGTTTGCTGTATCGCCTCACTGGAGTTCGGGCGAAATCTCCTGAATGCAGTTTTCTTTAGTGGTCAGAATACAACGATATACATCTGAAAGAGACACGTTGGTGATAGATTCCTTACCTTAGAATATCCCCAGACGGCAGACTGGATCTGAAATGTTTTCGTCAGCAGTACCCCTGTGCATTGGAAGGTGGCGTTTTGCGGCTCGTCGTGTGTCGCTGGCATCGTAGGCGCCAAGATGACCTTACAGAGGCTACTTAGGCACCACCCATGCGCACTGAAGTCAGTTCTTTCTTTTTCAGCACCAGCAAGCGCAGAACTGGGTAGAGCACATACCCTAGTCACTTTTTGACTATACTTTTGAGATTTTTGTCTACCTTTTTTTGAGTCTTTGACTCCTGGTGCCACGTAGGGATGCCTGGGTTTAAATACTGCGGGGCCTGTCGCCGTACGAGGTCGTTCTCCGACTCCCATGGCGTCTGTGTCTACTGGAGCGCGACCATGGCTCCCGGTCATGTTCCAACTGTCTGGCCATGGCTCCGAAGGCCTTACGAGAGCGGTCCCGTAAGCTGCTGGAGGCCCGGCAGTCGTCTCTGCGCCGTTTGAGGTCCAGGGGTGGATTGAGGGCCCAATCGCGGAGCCATCATCGCTCCTCAAGGTCGAAGTCTTCACACTCTGAATCGGGTAAGAGACGTCATAAGAAGTCGTAGAAGCATTTCCGCTCTCGGACGTCCCCCCGTCGGTCTCCGGACTAGGGGCTGGGGGTTCCACCCTGCGCCTCCATTGGAGCCTATGAGTCCTGCGGCCTACCCACCTCATCCGGGTCCGTCGTCGACTCCTGCCCAGGTGCAAGCTTTTCTTGCAGCCATGGACTGCCTATCAGGCCCCCGCCGGTGCGCCTTCGGGCCCCGCTGTCCCAGTTGAGGGCCCTCCCTTGCTGCCGGTGCCGCCGGCGGCTCTGGCCCCGCAGGGACCTCCAGCCCTGGCGCCGCCCGCGACTCCAATCCTGGTGCCGCAATGGGTTCCGTTCGTTCCACTACCGCCTTTGCCCGGTTTTCGGACAATTTTTCCCCTAGTTGGGACCGACGCCACCCGGTGCTGTTCCTGGCGGCGTTCGACAATTTATATTCTCCTGTTTCTCCCCCACCTCCCAGCCTCCAGAGGCAGTGGAGGAAGGGGACGACTGGGAGGGGTTTGAGGACCAGTGGGGGTTGGAACAGGATTGGACGGGAGAGCTAGAGGATGCCGGTGGCCTTGACCTCTCCTCTGACCCTGATTTTCTTTCTCTTGCTGCTGTGGCTATGAAGGAGGGCGCTACATACACTGTGGTGCTCCTTAGAGCAGCTGAAGCCCTTTACCTGGCTACAGTGACCCTCAAGACTAATCTCCTTACTGAAGTGCTTCAGCCAGCGACAAGCTCTTTGGAGCCCCTGCTGCCGTTCAGTGAGGCCCTAACTGACGTCTTGATGAGCACCTGGTCTAGACCAGCCACGGAGGTCCCCGTGGATAAGAATGTGGCCAGGTGCCATTGCACGGCCCCGGGTGACCCTGCTTTTCTGTCCACCCACCCAACCCCGGAGAGCCTGGTCATCCAGGCCTCCACTTCTCAAAGCGCATTCCCTACCGCTCCGCCGGATAAAGAATCTAAGAATCTTGAACAGTTTGGCAAGAAACTGTTTTCATCTGCCAGCTTAGGGCTGCGGTCGGTAAACACTGCATGCCTCTTGGGCCGCTATTACCACGCTGTGTGGGACACGGTTGCGCAGGTGCTGTCTCAGTGTCCGGAGGAGGTACGGATAGTGCTTTCCCAAGCTGTTGCTGAGGGAAAAGATGCGGCTAAGTTTTCCATCAGGTGTGGACTGGACATCGCGGACTCACTGGGTAGGGCGGTTTCCACACCAGTGGCCCTCCGTTGCCACGCCTGGTTGCGGTCCACATGGTTTTTCAGTGGATGTACAAAGTTCTCTTATGGACATGCCCTTTGATGGTATTCACCTGTTTGGCGAGAGTGTATTAAGGACTCCCGGCCTACGGCCAAGTCCTTAGGTCTCTCCACCACGTGCCCGGCCACGTCTGCTTTTTCGTTCCTTTTGTGGCCACAGAAGGGGCGCCCGACACGTTTGTTCAGCCAGAAGCCTGCGCAGATCCAACCTCAGCGCGGATGTGGTTCCACTGCGGCGGGACAAGGGGCAAGCGTGCGGGTCAGTCCACCTCCGCTCCCGCAGCATCCGCCTCAAAGCCTTCCTAGACCGAGCTTTGGGGCACACCCCACGCCAGTGGGCGGCAGAATCCGCCATCACCTTCCCCACTGGCGTTCCATTACCTCAGACAGGTGGGTGCTGCAAATCATCCTAAGGGGCTACTCCCTCCCCTTCGAGATTGCCCCTCTAGCTGTGCCACCTCATTTCCACCGCATGTCGGGGGACCATTTTGAGCTTCTCCAGCAGGAAGTCACAGCCCTCTTGGCCAAGGGGGCCATTAAGCGCGTTCCTGGACCGGAAGTAGGACGTGGTTGTTATTCCCACTATTTTCTGGTCCCCGAGAAGGAGAAAGGGGACCTGCGTTCCATCTTGGACCTCAGGAAAGTCAACTGCTTCCTCCAGAAGGAGAAGCTCAAGCTGTTGACTCTGGCTCAGGTCTTGGCTGCCCTGGAGACTGAATGGTAGCGTTGGACTTGCAGGACACAGATTTTCATATCCCCGGCCCACCGGCGCTACCTGCAGTTCACGGTAGGCCTAGAGCACTTTCAGTTTACCGTCCTCGCCTTCCGCCTTACCAGTGCCCCTCTGGTGTTCACGAAAGTGATAGCGGTGGTCGCAGCTCATCTATGCAGATCAGGGGTTCCAGTCTTCCCCCTATCTCGACGATTGGTTGTTGAAGGCGGGCTCGCCCCAGGCAGTCGTCTCCCACCTCCAGACTACAGCTGACCTCCTGAATTTGCTGGGGTTCTCCATCAACGTGCCGAAGTCGCACCGGAGTCCCTCTCTGATGCTCCCCTTCAACGGAGCGGTTCTGGTTTCGACGCAGTTTCGGGGTTACCCTCCCGATCAGTGAGTCCAGGATATTCAGGCTATGATTCCGATCTTTCAGCCAATATCCCGGATTTCAGGTAGGATGACCCTCTGGCTCCTAGGCCTATGGCCTCCTGCATCCTGCTAGTGTAACATGCCAGATGACATAAGCAGGCTCTGCAATGGGACCTGAAGTACCAGTGGGCACAGAATCAGTGCAACCTGTCCGATCACGTCCAGATCTCGGGGGGCACTGCACGACAATTGCAGTGGTGGCTCTCAAATCGCGATTGGGTCAATAGCAGATCCCTTTCCCTTCCCCAACCGGAGCACACAGTGGTGACGGATGCGTCTCTCCTAGGATGGGGCGGCCACATGGGAGAGGCGGAGATCGGAGGCCTCTCGTCTCCGGCGGAGTCCCTGCTCCATATCCACCTTTTGGAGCTTCAGGGGATCCGACTTGCACTGAAAGCATTCCTTCCCTCTGGGGAAGTGTAGTGCAGGTGTTCACGGACAACACCACCGCCATGTGGTACTGCAACAAACAGGGCGGGGTGGGGTCGTAGACCCTATGTCAGGTGGCTCCATGCATCTGGACATGGCTGGAACATCAAGGCATTACCTTGGTGGTTCAACAGCTGGCAGGTTCTCTGAACGCCAGGGCGGACAAACTCAGCTGCCGGTGCATGATGGATCACGAATGGCGTCTGAACTCGGACGTGACGAAAGGTCTCTTTCTGCAGTGGGGAGAGCCTTGATTAGATCTACTTGCCACCGAATAGAACGTGCAATGTCATCAGTTCTGCCCGTTGGAATTTCCAAGGCGGCACTCGCTTGGCGACGCTTTTCGTCACAAGTGGAGCTGCGGTCTGTTGTACGCCTTTCTTCCTTTACCACTTCTGCCCAGAATGCTGAAGAAAATTCAGCACGACCAGGCCCAAGTTATTCTTGTGACTCCGGATTGAGCACGAAGATACTGGTATACCGAGCTACTCCAGCATGGCGATCAATACCCCGATCCGTCTGCCTCTTCGTGAGGATCTTCTGTCGCAGCAGCAAGGGACGGTATTCCACACGAACCTGCCCAGCCTACACCTCCATGCATGGACATTGAGCGGAGACACCTGACCGCTTTTGACCTTCCTTCCGAAGTCTATGATATTATTCTGGTAGCCAGGCGTCCCTCCACCAAGACGGTATACGCCTGCAAGTGGATCAAATTTGTGGCATGGTGCACAGCAAAGGCTGTGGATCCCCTTTCTGCCCCTCTTTCCGAGGTCCTTCAGTTCCTTCTCTCTTTGGCTGAGCAGGGCTCTGCTCTGGGCACTATCAATGGTTATCTCTCGGCCATTTCTGCCTTTCTACAGCTTCCAGATCAACCTTCTCTTTTTAAGTTCCCTGTTGTTAATCGCTTCCTGAAAGGCATTACATACATACACGTTCCCTCCTGTGCCTTTCATAATGCCTCAATTGGACTTAAATCTTGTCTTGACCTATCTAATGTGTGCTCCTTTTGAGCCACTTGATAACTGTCCCTTACGTCTTCTCACTCTAAAGATGGCTTTCCTGGTAGCTATGGTAGCTATCACCTCTGCCAGAAGAGTGAGTGACCCCCAGGCTCTTTCTTCTAAACCTCTTTTTCTCTCTGTTCATCCGGACAATGTGGTTTTATGGACTTGTCCTTCTTTCTTGCCAAAGTTTGTCACACCCTTCCACATCAGGCAGACCATCACTTTGCCTGCCTTCTTTCCACCTCCGCATCCTTCAAAAGAGGAAGAGAGGCTCCACCGTCTGGACCCAAAATGTGCGTTCTCGTTCTATCGGAAGGGCACACAGCAGTTCCGGGTGGATGAATGACTTTTTGTTGGCTACGTGGATGTCAAAAAAGGTCGGGCCGTGCACAAACGGACCATCTCTCGGTGGCTCGTTCTGTGTATCAAAGCATGTTATTCATTGGCTAGGAAGGAGCCTCCTGTGGGGCTGCGTGCCCATTCTACCCGGGCAACGGCAGCCACTACTGCTTTGGGACACGGTGTTCCCTTGCAGGGCATCTGTCAGGCAGCTACGTGGGCCTCGCTGCACACGTTTACCAAGCATTATTGCCTTGACAGTCAAGTCCGGAGAGGCTGCTTCTTTGGCCGTTCTGTTCTCCGTGACTTTCTGGCGTGATTTTGTTTGCAGACCCACCACCAGAGTTGGTATTGCTGGAGTATCTATTCTAAAATAAGGAATCTATCACTCCTGTGCCTAACAAAAATGAAATTGTTCTCGTGTAATGCAACTGGTGCTATGTAAAGCGCTCTGATACCCGATTCGTGTCAAGTTCACACTATATAAAACTCTGTTAAAAAAAAAGGGATCTCCCAACATTCCATTGAATAATACATTTATTTTTTGGGGGCACAACTCCGCTTTTTAATTTATTCATACCCTGCCTTTACAACTGCCCATCCTAGTCCCTAAAATTACTCATACCTCCCTTTACCACTACCGATCCCTAAACTTCATATTTAATTTTGTTTCTCCTTTGGGTGGAGGGGGAACCTAAGCCAACCCCCGTTTTATTTTTCTGCAAACCTTCCATTACCACTATCCAATCCTAAAATTACCCTTGCCTCCCTTTACCACTACTCACACTAAACCCTAACATTACCCTTACCACCACCTACCCCTAAATTCTAAAGGTATGCTGCTTACCATTACCCACTCCTACACCCTAACATTACCGTTGCCACCACCCACCCATAATCCTAAATTGAGCTTTACCATTATTTATTGTTTTTATATATATGCAGCAGTGGCTCCTCCAATGGTGGAGGAATGTCGTCCTGCTGCCAAGCTCAGACCCAGCAAATGAAAAATAAAACTATGTTCTAGCATTGTTTTATTTTGTATTGCCAGCTCTGAGCCAGCTTGTGCAAGGAGGGGCAGGCCCGAGGCCTCCGAGAGGAAACAGGAGTGCTATGTGCCCTCCCTAAGTGTGCATATGTGTTTTGGCAGGCCATCTCAGGCTGACCAAAACACTCATGCACACAGACTTCCGAGCGGAGCAGCATGTCAGCCCGCTCAGGCCAATCCCTCCACCCGCCCCACTACCCTTATTTTTTGTGGTGGTCACCACTAGGGGTGGGTGTATGTATGTGTATATATATTACTATATATATTCATTGAAAAAAAACATAGGTTTCATGGGTGTTATAGGTAGCTGGACATTTCACTCACACAGTTCAGTTCAGAAAATACTTTATTCGGTTAATTTAAAAACCATAAAAGCATGCTGTACAAAAATTTGGATTATTAAAACAGTGATTTACAGCAAAGGTTTCAAACATTAAGTGGATATCAAGATCAATTGATTACATTTTTAGGAATCCTCAGGTCCATTTTTATTTCATATACAATTTTAAAAGTGTTAGATTAAAACTAGATCATAAAAATCATGTACCTTTTTGTTTGCTTCCTTAATCTAACTGCTGCAGTAAGAAAGCTAGCACTACAAAAAATCTCCCAAACATTGGATAGCAGCTGTAAACCTTTATCTTTTAAGATTGGGAGGATAAAACGCTTCCGAATGTGCTAAAAGTGCTCACAAAAAAAGATAAAGTGCAATGTTTCTTTGAATAGAAAAATCATCACAGAGCATACCTAAATAAGGAAAGGTAGAGACCCTAGTGATTACATTGCCCTCGCAATGAAGAGTTTTAACCCTTTTAGGTTTAAGGCCAGTTATCATGATATGAGATTTCGAGAAATTAAAACTTAAATCCAGGGATTTCATAAAAACAGCAAAGGAATTTGAAAGAAGTTGCAACCCAACTGCCGTTCGTGCTAGGAGGGCGGCATCCTCCGCGTAGAGGAGTGCCGGGATCGGTCATCCCCCTGCACACAGAATATCCTTACATGCTTCCCCTAGAACTTGATCCAAGTTATTAATGTAAAGGATAAAAAGTAGAGGGGCCAAAATGCACCCCTGCCTAACACCGTTGTCAATACATATTGCCTGGGTGCAGTTGCCCCTCTGATCACAGTGTCAGTTAAGTCCCTGTGCAAGTCGGCAAGGAAGTGAACAGTATTTCTATCTACACCTAGTTTGAGAAGCATAACCCATAGTTTGGACCTATTCACTTGGTCAAAGGCCAAGGAAAGGTCCATAAACGCCAGATACCCTTCTTGGCCATGATATACTTCCCAATTAAAAGGTGCAGATTGAGGCATTGACGATGGTGCTTCTTCCTTTCCTAAAACCGTATTGCAGATCTGATAGGGTATTTGTTTCCGATAAGCAACCTGTGAGTTTACTAAGTACCACCCTTCCAAGCACCTTGACGTCAGAATCAACAAGTGAAATGAGTCGGTAACAACTCTGTTACCTTTTTTGAAATTTGGGACAATCACGGATTCAGACTACGAACTAGGTAGGCCAATTTTACAAGCCTTTTTAAAAACGTTGACCAATATTTTAGACCATGTCTTTATATCAGATTTAAAAAGATCGGCTGGGACACCATCTGGTCCTCTGGCTTTATTACTGGTCATTAGACTTATGGCTTCTGCTATATCTGACTCTGTCAGCGTCAGAGTGTATGCCTCGATCTTAAATATAGTACCTTGGGTGTTCTGGTCACCGTACCCAGATTTAAAATGGTTATACCAGGCCTGCTCCTGTATGTTACAATCAAGGGATTATCCATGGAATCTTGGAAAAAGGGTTTGTTAACAACTTTCCAAAATTTGGCACTATTTTTAATGACGTCGATAGATAGTAAATCGTTACAGGCCTCATTTTTAATCTCCTTTTTACGTTTTGCTTAAGACTGCTATGGCACATTATCCTGTGGTTTAGATTTTAAAGCTGCTATCAGCTTGCGATGGGTTGCTGAATAGTTTCGGTCAAACCATCTCTCCTCTTTAGTTGGCTGCTCCTTACAGGGCCGCTTAAGGTCAGTAGCTATCTGGGTACACATTGTGGTATAAGCCATAAGGACCTCAGCATCCCTGGTGTTTTCTTCTAGACAGATGTGCATCTCCCTTCCGACCTCAACCTGCGGATTAGCTTGAAAGTCCTGCGGCACTACCGAGCACCATTTAATTCTACGGGCCTGGTCTGTGGGTCGTATGCCTAAAATACCAGCAGATCTACTAAGCTTGTTGGGCTTCTTAAGACCGTCCACCAGTGTCAAAATAACAGGGTTGTGGTCACTGTACTTGGACCAAATAGTGGTATAACCTATTACCCTTGAAGTCAGAGCTGCACTAATGAAGATGTAATCAATAGTTGAGTGCATACCCCTGCCTTTAAAAGTTGGAACAACTGTGCCAACATCAGATTTATTGGGATAAGTTAGACCATTATCTGCCACAAGACTCTCCAAGAAGCCTCCCTCTGATGAATGTTCAAAATGTATTTCTGATTGGTCAATAGGACCTAGACTATCCCAAACATAACAATTTTGGTTACAGCAATGTACATTAAAATCACCTAAAACAATAACCGAATAAGAAGTTGTTTGTTTCTCACTATACAGTTCAAGAAAATGATACAGACTGACCAAATGTTCATTTGTAGAAACCTTAACAAATGCATTATAAAAATTGACAATAAGCAGGGTTCGCACATTAGTAAGAGTAATCTGTACGGCCAGGCAATTAGGCGAGCCAGTTTCCATTTACAATGGATCCCTGCAATTTTCAGGGAGATCAGTGTCAATAGTCCACCCTTTGCCCTGCCTATTGGGGATGCTTTCGCTGGTACCGAATAGGTGGTGTAACCATCCAACCAGAAAAGATTATTAATATCCCAAGTTTCCTGCAACCCGATGATGTCAAAATCAATCCAAAAAAAACTTTCCACCTGACATCATCTGATTTGTTTTTCAGTCCCGCTATGTTCTAGCTCAATATCTTTGCGCAAAAACTCACATTACTCTCGACCCCCTAAATAAAGTTATTCAGACAAACCAAATTATTTACTCCACCTTCGTTTCCCCCTTCCGGACAAAAATCTAGTCCGTCATTATTATCCAGCTCACTTAATGGGTCAAATCTATTAAATGTCGTGAACCTGCTTTCACAAAACCTTTCATCTATAGGGATGATCCCTGTATAGTGGTCTTGGGTACGATCAACAGTGCCAACCCTGGGGAACTGAAGGGAGCTGGTCTAAATGGCCTATTTCTTAACCTATTACGTTGTGGCCCCTGGCTATCTCTGCCCCGAGTACCTATGACAGGGGGATAGAAAAAGCCCAGAGGTAGAGCAATAATCCCTCCCGCTCCCCGATAGGTGCTCCCATGGAGAAGCCACCCTGCCACATCCGTCCGGTCAAAGTTGATCACTATACAATCTCCATCTTCCGTTTTCGGGCAACTTCCCACCCAACCAACCCGCCTAGCCATTATGATGTGTGTAGATGCCCTTAGGCCCCCCTCAGAAACCCTGCTACACCAAAACCTAACTTTGCGGATAAGCTCCTCCGTGGTCTCAACGCAGTTACCTTTAACAGGGGTACCCCTACTAAGACCGCTACTAAGGGGGTAGCTTCTGGTGGCAAATCAAACCCTACCTGTTCAACTTTAAGGACTTTTGGTTTCGCCTCTGGCCTAGGTGGTATACTAGGCTTCTGTTGACTGGAACTAACTGGCCCTTTAGCAATCCCTCTCGTTGGGCCATTGCTTGCGTTATATTTACTAAGAGCCCCTGGAGAAACCAAGGTAGGTACCCTAGCCTCAACATCTCGAGCCCCAGCGCAAAGCATATGAGAGCTCCCACTCCCTCCAGCAACACTTAGGCTGTTTGCACTATGTACCTGACCCCCTCCTACACTGAGGCCATCAAGTTTAGATTCGATTTTGGTTAACCTATCCAACACGCTGTCTAGACCAGATTGAACATATTTAAATAAATCCTCCTTTAGGGAACTAATAAGAAAATTAATATGTGAAATAGCCAGGTCCAGGTCCACATTAGTCACATCAAGGCGTGTCTCCTCCGTCGATGGCCTTTGAGTAGTACCACCCTTACGTGTTGATGGCCTCTGTGTGGTAGTATTGCCTGGTTTCAGGCTTTTTTTCCTAATTTTTTTACCAGGTGCTACAGTCCCACAGCTCGCAGCATCCAAGCTCCCTTTCTCCTTTGCTTGAGCTTTCGGACAGGATGTGGAAACACTGTCACTGTTGGCAGCCAGGTCTGGACTATGACTGGAGACCGGGTTTGGGCATAGGACATCATCTGTGGGAATGATAATTGCTCCATCAGACCCCTCCCCCAGACCCAACTGAGCCTCCACATCCTGAATCTCTTTAGAAATAGCCCCTACAGCGGTAGTCAGGTAGGAAATAATGGAGGCACAATTGCGTGGGATCTTTGCCTTAGAGATAGTAGAATCTGCAGAGCAAAGGTCTTTTCGCTTACCCATGGTGAAGCCTCTCTGTAAGAGGGTAGGCCCGGTCCGCTCTCAGTCGGTCGCTGATGGGCGCGGATGGGCCCACCCTTGGCCCGCGCGCGTCCCGTGCTGCGGGAGGGCTGCGCTGTTTTTAACATCCTCTGGCGCCTTCTGCTGGCGCCCTCTGATCGCGTCGCTCAATGCCTGCTTGGAGATGTAGTCACCATTCATTCAAATTTCTTTATTTCGGCTTAAATGCCATAAAAGATGTAGTCACCAGCTTTCCTGTTGCAGAGCAGCGTGTGGGCGTATGGGCGTTGAGGCCAGCCGTTCCCCTTTACGGTGGAGAGAGTGTCCAGGAGTGCGGTGGCGGTAACGATAAGGGCAGCCGTTCCCCCCACGGCAAAGGTAGGTGCTTGTTTGCGGCGCCCCACGCTGCGGGAGGGCCGCTCTGTTTTCAACATCCTCTGCACCTTCTGGTGACGCCCTCTGATCGCACCGCTCAATGCCTGATGGGAGATGTAGTCACCAGCTTCCCTGTGGCACAGCGGCGTGTGGGCGTATGGGTGTTGAGGCCAGCTGTTCCCCTCACTGCGGAGAGAGTGTCCAGGAGTGCAGTGGCGGTAACGATAAGGGCAGCCATTCCCCTCACGGCAACGGTAGGTGCATGTTTGCGGCAAAACCATTGAAATTCCTCCGTTATAGTTAGTTGTACTAACTGTAACTCTCGCGTCTGCAATCCACTGATGATGATGTCACATATTACATCATTCAAGACATGGTCAGTGACCTCTCTGATGACATCTGATGACATCTCAAATGACATCACTGATACCATCACTGATGACATCATCCAGTGAATGTGGTTTGGTTTGATATTTAAATATGATATTTAAATATGTATTATTATATAAATAGCAATCTGCATTTAAGAATCAGTGAATAAATATATTCCTATCTTGAGGGAGGATTTAGTAGCAGTGTGATTGACTGTTTACGTGACTAATTTGAAAAATGTATAGTGTCTCACTAAATATATTGGATTGTGACTAAACGGTGTGAATATCTGTATTATTTTGTCAGTTGTTGTGTTAACTGCTGCACCAGTTAGTTACTAGCTACGTGAAAGTCTATATTAGTTATTGGTTAGTTAACTGATTATTTGTATGGGAGAGTGAATCTGTGTGTAGTTCGGTGGGGGATCTGTGACTGCCCAAAGTTATGTTAATAATTAATTCAGTAGGTATATGACGTTAAGACTACATGTTATCATAGTTGTTTGGGTGAGTGAATTTCTTTATGGGTGTGGTGATGAGCAATTATATTTCTCAATGGTACATGTCCAACAAAGTAGAAAAATTAAAAGGCAGTGTATATGACAGTCGTATATAAGCAACTATACATAAAACTAATTAATTGCATCAGTGACTGTATAGATAACTGTATACTTGTAATAGTGATTTCATAACACACTGTTATGTTATGTTATGTTATGTTGTTCTTTTTTATATAGCGCTCGAATCACCTGGGGGCATCTTGGCGCTTTACCCTAAGTCAGCTCCGAAGGAGAGCTGCCGGAGAGCGGCGGCGGATTTAGTACAGAAATGCCTTTAGCTGTTTTCTGAAGATGAGGTAGGAGGGGATTTCTGGTAGGGGTAGTGGAAGACTATTCCAATATTTGGGGGCAACATAAGAGAATGCCATGCCACCGGATCAATGGAGTCTGATACGGGGCACAAGAAGCAGCTACTGCGTACAGGATCTTAAGAGGCCCGTTGGAGCATATTTTACCAATTTACTCTGGAGATACACTGACCCCTGACCCTGAAGCGCACAGAAAGTGAGGCAGCAGATTTTGAAGAAGGCTCTCTGTTTAATCGGGAGCCAATGTAGCTGTCAAAGCAGCGGCTGTGAGGGAGTGCCAGCAGGCATATTCAGAACCAGCCTAGCTGCCGTATTCTGAATCACCTGTAGTTTTTTCAGAGCTGTGGTTCCCACCTCGGCTAGCAAGGCGTTGTTCCTTGGGGATAAACGGTAAGATCTTCCGCAGTAGTCTTAATCTGTAATAACATGCCCCCGATGTGGCGGCCGCATGATCTTGCATCGATAAAGACTGATTTAATTTTATGCCCAAGTTGTTAACACATGGCTTGGGGATTGGGGGTGGGCCGAGTTGTAACGGCCACCAATCCTTTGACCAGACTGCTGAGGCCTTCCCTAGAAGCATGACTTCTGTCTTGCTAGGATTTAACTGTAAACAGTTGTTGGTCATCCACGTAGCAATTGCGGAGATTCTCCTCATAAAGCAGAGTCTATCAGCCTCAGGGTGTTTGCCGATGTTAAATAGCAGTTGGGTATCGTCAGCGTACAATATTATTTCAAACCCCAGGACTTCCACCACCTTAGCCAAAGGAGCCATATAGATATTAAAGAGCGTGGGGCTAAGGCAGGAGCCCTGGGGGACGCCCTTGTCCAGTGATGTTCTTTCTGATTGGTGGGGGCCCAGTATAACCGTTTGGGAGCGATTTGCCAGGAAGTTTCGAAGCCATTTGAGAGCCATACCCTGAATGCCACAGGCGCTTAGCCTCTCCGCAAGCCTGGAATGGGAGATGGTATCAAAGGCTGCGGAGAAGTCAAGCAAAATCAGGACAGCTGAACCACCAGCATCCACTGTTGTTCTCAATGAATCAGTCACAGATAGTAAAGCCGTCTCAGTGCTGAAGCCTCGGCGGAAGCCGGACTGTGAGGAGTCCAGAATGTCATTAGACTCCAAGTAGTTATTCAGTTGCCTATTTATCAGGCTTTCCAAAATTTTACCCAGAAGGGGGAGCAGAGAAATGGGGCGGTAATTGCCCAGCTCTGACGGGTTGGCCGTAGTTTATTTTAAGATGGGGCGCACAAAGGCTTCTTTCCAAGGCGCTGGGATTGCCCCTTCCCTGATAGAAAGATTAAAAATCTTTTGTACTGTGGGAGCTAGAATGTGGGAGAGGAGCGCCATAATTTTTGGTGGGCAAAGATCCGCCGGTGACCCTGATTTGGCAGATGTTAACGCCATTTGGGTCTCAAGTAGGGTAATAGGGCCAAAGTGATCAAGAGAGCACTCGGACCCTATGCTATCGTCGTCTGGATTAACGATGTCAGAGGGGCTAGACGGATTGTTTATGGAAAAATTCGCATAGATTTTTTCAATTTTCACATGAAAGAACTCTGCCAGTGAGTCACAGAGGTCCTTCGTCTCGATAGCAGGTTGTTTACACGCCATAGGTTTCGCAAAGTGTTTTACTACGTCAAATAGGGCCTTAGCAGAGTTCTTGGAGTGCTCAATTTGATTTGCAATGAACACGCAGCGTGCAACCTTAAGGTTTCGATGGTATTTTACCAGTGCTCCTTTATATAAATATTTTGATTGTGCTGTTTTGTTGTGGCGCCATTGTTTTTCTAATTGTTTACATGCAGACTTTTCCTGGCTCAGTTCTGGGGTAAACCATTTAGCTGAGTTTCGCCTGGGAGTGAGTCTGGGTTTAAGTTTTATAGGGATGATAACATCCAACACTTTCCTCAGCCCCTCGTTAAATTCGGTCAGCATATTGTCCACATCCTGATCTTCTAACGGTGCAGTAGACCGGTAGATTTCCTCAAAAGCTTGAGGGGTAAGTTTGTCCCACTGCCTCTGTACCGTAGAGCACTTGCCAGCGAGCTGGCCGCTGGGACCATGGGCGGGCAGGGGGGAGACAAACTTGATCATCCGATGGTCAGACAAGGGGCTGTGGGGGATAGAATTTAAGATCTTCGATATTGGTGAACACCAAGTCGAGAGTGTGGCCGCCATTATGTGTAGGTCCTTGTATTCTTTGGTGGAGGCCCAACTGTTCCATATCTGAGAGAAGTTTGTTAACCTCTGGTAAAGAGTTGAGTTCCCCATGATAGTTAAAGTCGCCGAGAACCACAAACTTGGTTACTGCCAGGGTATGCGTGGCTATCAGATCTACAAGTGAGTCGGAGAAATCGGTTTTTGGTCCAGGAGGCCGATAGACTAATGCTCCCGTCCAGCACTCTGAGGCTGAGAACGTTGCTTTAAAAATGCTGATTTCCAGATCTTCCTCCATTAATGAGTTGGACCATGCAATGTTAATGTGCTGTTTGAAGGCAATAGCTATACCACCCCCGTTTTCCCTTCCTATCAAGATGTATCAGTTTGTAGTTTTCCGGGATGGCAATTTTGATAGTTGGGTGGTTAGTGGGGTTCAGCCATGTTTCAGTCATGAAACATATCTCAGGGGAGTACGAGTTTAGCATGTCCCATATTTCAAACTGATGTCTGGCGAGAGATCTGACATTACACAAGATAAAACGTGTGTGCCTCCTCCGTGATGGTTCTTGGAGAGGATCTGAGGGCAGTGTTACCTAAAAGTAAGTTGCCTTGAAAGGAGCAGCAGCAACACGCTACTGCTCCTTCCAAGAATGCCGGAAACTTATTAGAGCAGATTGGCAGCCCTCCCCCGACTGGAGGTAATCCTCCGGATTTCAAGAAGTTCAACAGAAGTGTAGACTAGGGGGTTCGCCTTGTTCGCGACTGTAGGGGAACTAGCAGGGAATGTGGCCCTTAGCCCCGTCCTGCCACGGACGGGCACAGATTGGCTTACCTTTGGCGCGCCAGAGGTGCGCCCGCTGTCCGCGTCCGCTGTGCGTAGTCATCACCGTGTCTTTTTGTAATGACTCCGCTCGCGTCAGCTGCCTGCGCCGCACCCCCTCCGCCCCGCCTGCAAGGTGGCCGTGGAATGTGGCCGCAGCGTTGAGGGGAGGTATGGACTCCGCGCCTAATCGGCGGAGCCTGAGGAGTCACAACTTCAATGTTCAACACTAAGTATCAGTTACTATCTATATGAATAAATGAAGTGCTATTAGTATAAGTGTGTAGCTGAGTAAATGTAACTATGATACATTATTTCAAAAAGTGAGTAGGATGACTGCATAAGTGAATAGGATGTGTGCTGGTGTGTAATATCAATATAGGTGTATAACTATATTTGATAGTGTTCTGTTGATTATTGACAGCATGTATGAGTGAATCTATAGGTAATTGATTAGATGTGTGTGTAGATATAGAAATCACTGAGTGGGTTTTTAGATACTTGTATTGGTGTGTCAATGGATTCAAATATGATACTCTGTATTTTTCAGTGAGTGATGAAAGGGTATACTAGTGTATGATGAGGTGTGTTTGATTGTCAAGTGGATGATGTCATCAGTGATGTCATTTGAGATGTCATCAGTGATGTCATCAGTGATGTCACTGACCATGTCATGAATGATGTAACATGTGACATCCTCACCAGTGGATTGCGGGCGCGAGAGTTACAGTTAGTACAACTAACTATAACGGAGGAATTTCAATGGTTTTGTATGAGTGAAATGTCCAGCTAACTATAACACCCCTGAAACCTATGGTTTTTTCAATGACTTTCTAAGGTTTTTTGAATGATAATTCCTAACTATAACCTGCCTGAAACCTATGGTTTTTTCAGTGAATTTCATAGGTTTTTTAAAAGATAATTCCTAACTAAAACCTGCCTGAAACCTATGGTTTTTTCAGTGAATTTCAAAGGTTTTTTAAATGACAATTCCTTATTAACTCCATACGCGCTAGCGGAATTCCGCTCCTGCGCTGAGTTTTTCTAAATCGCACTTTGCGTGACGAGCTGGGCTCGTCATGAGCGTGCGAGGAGGCTACGCCATGACGAGCCCAGCTCGTCATCAGCGTCGAAGGGGTTATAATGCTGACCACTTCCTCATATTTTCAACAAGAAACCAAATCTGCAATGCACCTAAAAAAACAGGCAATAGTTCCACTTACCACTAACAAATCAACATCAACATTTAACTAATGTAAGGACGTCGACTATGTACTGCGTGAATTACATCCAACTCACACCCATATTTAAAGAGCAATATGTGATAGAGGTTCTAATTATACACTTCCGACAACAAACAAAATCACAATACCCAGCGCCACCACCACTACAACCACCCCTCCCAACCCCTCCCCTTCTACTTCACAGGCAGCGCAAAACAGGACAACAAACCTTCCCAAAATAATATATCCCCTCAACAGCACACTAGCTCAATGTTCAGAGATGTGGCAACCAATTATGTATATGGGAAAGAACTCTCACATCAACAATAATGTACACAACGCCAAGACTACCGGTGAAATGCTATACACAATTCACTATACAAACCAAAAACTTTTCTGTGTGTAGATATACCATTGATAAGTGTAGTGTACTGCATAGTGGATGCAACCATATTATCTCAGACACTGGGGAATATTTTGGTCATGTAGCTGTGTTCCCTCCCCTTTGAAGCAGAAGCAGAGTGGGCTGGTCCAACGTACGCAACGTCAGCGTAAGACTATAAATAATTAGGCTACGCCTTGGGCGTGGTTTACTTCTGAAAAGAGAAGAGACTCCACCACAGCGAAGGTCCTCACCCTGCCACGTGACTGCCGCCATGACCACGTGCCTCCTCGATACAGGCCCATTGCGAACTCAGCACCACACCACCGCAGACGTATGTTTGTATCGACTACTGCCTTCGATCTACAGTGCGGACAGCAGGGTTCACAACTTAAATTCAGCTTTGGATCTACACTATGGACAGCATTGAAGTTAGCCTTGATTTATGTAAGGCAGAGACAATTGTACTCTATGTCCTCAGACTTTGTTAAAATAAGTGACAAAAATTAATCGTCGATATCTTTGCTGACTGCTACCTTTGATCTACAGTGCGGTCAGTAGAGTTTACAACTTGATACCAGTTGCGGATAAGCACTACAGACAACATTGAATTCAGAAATTATTTATTTAAGGTACAGACAATTATACTAAGTCCTCAGATTTTATTAAAGTATGTGACAATAAAGCATTCCTCTGTGTCTGTGTCAACTACTGCCTTCGATCTACACAACGGACAGCAGGGTTCACAACTTGAATTCAGCTTTGCATCTACACTGCGACAGCATTGAAGTTAGTCTTGATTTATGTAAGGCAGAGATGATTTTGTTAAATGATGCAACAAAAAACCTTACTCAATGTCTGTACTGAGTACTGCCTTCAAATGTACACTGCGATCAACAGATCACTACTTGATACCAGAAGCACATCAGCACTACAGACAACATTACATTCATTCTCAATTTATTTAAGGCAGAGACAATTGTACTGTGTCCTCAGATTTTGTTAACTGTGACAAAAAAGCATTCATCGATGTTTGTGCCGAGTACTGCCTTTGATCTACACTGCGGACAGCAGGGTTCACAACTTGATTCAACTTTGCATCTACACTGAGGACAGTAGGGAATTCACCCTTGATGTATTTAATGCAGAGACAATTGTACTGTATGTGTTCAGCTTTTGTTAAAATAAGAAACAAAAATCATTCGTCCATATCTGTGCTCAGTATGTCTTTGATCTACAGTGCGGACAGCAGGGTTCACAACTTCAATTCAGCTTTGAATCTATACTACGGACATCATGAAATTTAGCCTTGATTTATTTAAGGTAGAGATAATTGTACTTTATGTCCTCAGATTTTGTTAAAAGATATGACAAAATGAATTTCTTGATGTTTGTGATGACTACTGCCTTCAATCTACATTGGGAGGGCTCACGATTCAGGTGGAATGGCGATTGCACATGACGCATTCCAGTAGGCATGGGAGATTGTACCAGTGCGACCCACCGAACCACGAATCATCGCAGGGTGCGCACACGCTGAGTTCTTCAGGTACCACTAACTCACTGCACCACAAGTCACCTCCCGGTGACCTTATTAAGGCAGAATTTACTAAGCAAAAACCATTGCTCCTAGTGCGGCCTGCCCGGACCACGCATCATCCCAGGTTACGTACACGCTCAGTGCCAAACCTACTACTAACTCATTGCACCATAATTAATTGCCACATGACTGTATTGAGTCAGATGTCTTATTTTGAAGAAAACATATCATCGTTTTTGAGATCTACTGCAACTTATTCCCGTAAATGGATAACCAGTATTTATAAGAAAACTTGATTTTAAAGAGCTTGCTACTAGTGCGTCCTGCTCGGACTACACATCATTGCAGGCTCCACAGAACCTTGCTGCTTAAGGTGCCACTAACTCTGTGCACCACTTATCATCGCTGTCTGCACACACACTAAATTACCAATACGGTGCAGCTCTACTCATGGCTGTGGGCTCTTGCTAACCGCTGCCTCCTGCCTACACCGCAGGCATAAGAGCTCACAATTAATTAGACTGTTAATTCATTATTTGCAGAGTACAATACCAAACTGAGTATAACATTTATCAAACCCTATACAATATCCCTTTAGTATGCTTCCTTTAAGAACTTCTTTTATATCACTTATAGATGTAGTTGAATAATAAAATTCACGCTGCAAGTGCAAAGGCACACTTAATGACGGTCTACACTGTAGACAGCATAGGTCACAATTTGAAACTCATCTTTTCTTCATTGGAAACCTGAATTTCGTTTTTGGAGACTAAAATGGTTACTCCACTGGAAGAATCATCTGATTCTGATCATTTTGTTGCTGAAGAATTGATAACCACCCATGGTACTTTTTTTTCTCTCTCAAAGTACATGCAGTCCAGTATGCAACAGTCAATACTTTGAGTGCAGCCCGTTCAGACCACGCATCATCGCAGGGTGAGCACACGCTAAACACCAGACGTACCACTAACTCAGTACACCATAAATAATCACCACAAGGCTTTATTAAGGCAACATTCAGTAGTCCATTTCAATTTGTAATCTTTATTCGGTTCTTAAAAGGACACCATAAAAGCACATATACAATATACACACAAATATTTAAGATAAAAAAGTGGATTTTCATTAAAAACGATTATAAAAGATAAAATTATCTAACACCATGATTCATTAAGCTAGTGGGGAGAGGAGTTAATTATTCAAGGGGTCAGGTAATGTTAGAGTCCTGATTCTCTGGTGTTCCTTAGCCGTAGTGCCATCCGGATAAAGTTTATAGTGCAGAAAAGAGTATAAGCGTCTTCAGCTTCCTGTAGGAACTTCAGGGCCAATTTCGCTTGTTTAAACTTTAAGTCTTTCAAAATCCCCACCAGAAACTTACGTCTTGGTACTGTATAGAATGGACACAATAAAACAAAGTGAAGGGTATCCTGCGGAGACCAATGGTCGCAGCCGCAGGTACCCTTCTCTGCCACTGTATGAGTGAACCCAACCGGAACCTCGAAAAGATGGTGGAGCATGTTAAGTCTAAAATGGGTCATGACATAGCGGTCCTGAGCATTATACATGACCCTCAGGTAAGGTTCCATTCCTTGCTTCGGTGTGAGTTTACTACAAGATAGGACAGTGGATTTGTGACTTTCTTTCTCAGCACTTACTTTCTGGAGCCGTTCTGCAAAATGTTTTTTTACCAAAGCTTTGCTCTCGGCAGTTAGAGAGTCTGGGGATGTGAAGAAGTTTATACAGTCAATCTCTGCTAGTGAGTTCTTGACGTACTTCAACCAGGGTATGTTGTGTCCTTTATCTCGTTTGAGGCAATCCAATATAATTTGTCTTGTTAAGACCGCCTCGGGGTTTGTCCATAATTTGACCCATGCCAGGAG
The DNA here is from genome assembly GCF_964263255.1 of Lissotriton vulgaris. NCBI lineage: Eukaryota > Metazoa > Chordata > Amphibia > Caudata > Salamandridae > Lissotriton > Lissotriton vulgaris. The sequence continues at coordinate 165,625,275 of NC_141691.1, read as the reverse complement.
AGGTTTAACTTTAATCCGATCTTCTATGAAAGGCTCTCCCACTTCCTCATGGATGATGTAAGCCGGTACACTCTGGGGCACTTTCAGGACTCTTCTCATAAATTTATTTTCTTCTGTCTGTATTTGCTGTGCTTTGTTGTCTATGAAGCCCCACACTTCTGCCCCATAGGTTACCTTCGCACAGCAAATTGACCTGTACAGGTTCAGTATTTGGTCTGGAGACCATCTTCCCAGTCTTTGTCCATACCCCATGATGGCTCCGACTGACGCTGCCAGTTTCGTTGCGTGCTTCTCTGCCAGGGGTTTGAAATTGAGATGGTTATCGAACAGTACCCCCAAATATGAAAAGGTCTTGACCTGGTCTATCTTGTGTGACCCAATGTGGTAGGTAAAGTTCCCTTTTTTCAGTTGCCCTGGTGACATGATGTAGGATTTTTCCAAGTTTGTCGCTAGGTCCAGCTTGTCCATGAACACGACAAAGCCGTCAATCAGCTTTTGTAATCCTAGAGGGGTTCTGGCGAGCAGTACCGCGTCATCGGCGTATAGTAATACAGGCACTGCACGATGACCAATTTGGGGTGAGTCCACCTTTAGTTTAAGGAGATCTTTTTCCAGAGAGTTGATATATATGGAGAAAAGAAAGGGCGCGAGGATACATCCCTGCCTCACTCCACTGGTGCAAGCAAAGGGGTCGATCTTTTTTCCCTCTTGATTGTACCTCACGCTTGCAGATGTATTCCAGTGTAGAGTTTGCAGGGTTTCCACAAGGGGTTGATCCACTCCAAGTTCTGTCAGCAAGGACCAGAGCTTTCTTCTGTTTACGCGGTCAAAAGCCGCTGAAAGGTCCATAAACCCCATATAAATGGACCCCTTGCCTGCGATGGTATATTTTGCTGTCAGAAAATATAAGTTTAAACATTGGTCGGTGGTGGATCTGCCCTCCCTGAAGCCGTATTGGATATCCGAGAGGACCTGGTGCTCCTCTGCCCAATCTTGTAAACGGTGTAAAATGACTCGCCCTAATACTTTTGCGGTCACGTCGATGAGTGAAATGGGTCGATAGCATTGAGGGTCATCTCGATTCCCTTTTTTGTAAATAGGAACTATGGTTGCTGTTGACCAGGAACGAGGCAGTCCTGCCACCACTGCCTCATTCAAAACCCTAGTGAGCAGCGGGGCCCATAGCTCGGATTTACTTAGGAATAGGTCGGGTGGAATTCCATCCGGGCCGGGTGCTTTATTTTTGCTGAGCCCTGCTATTCCCATTTCAACTTCTTTCAAAGAAAAGTCCAATTTAGCCGGCAGTAACCTCCTAGGTACGTCCCCCTGGATTGAATGGCTTGAATGGTTGTAGAGACTCTGGAAATGGTTCTGCCATTGTTCTGGCAAGATGATGTTCGTTATTTTTGGTGCTCCTTGGTCCTGAAAACATGGGGAGTTAATAACTTTCCAGAAACTTGAAGAGTCTTTCCTTTCAGCTGCATCCCTTAGGTCCTCCCAAGCTTGATTTTGTAAGCTTTGTTTGCGTTTTTTCAGAGCTTTTTTATATTCGGCTCTATTCTGTGCAACAATGAACCTATCCCTTGGTTTGGCATGGAGGCTAAGTTTCAGTTTTTTATGCGCCTTGGTACAGAGAGACTTTACTAGTTCCAGTGGTCTTTAAGAGATTGTTTACGTGGGACGCAATTTCTTCAAATGCCCTGACCACCAGAACTCCTTCCACGCTTGGGTCAAGGCATATGTTTATTGCTTCTGAGCCCTCTGTTATCAGTCTTTTGTAGAATCTATCCACGTCGATCCTGGCCCATTTAATTCTCCTTCCTTGGTCCACTGCTTTTTTTATAGTGTCAGATCTCTTTGGGCCCTGTTTAAAATCAAAACCTTTTGTTGTGAGAATGACCGGATTATGATCACTGAAGATGCTTGCATCTATTATGATTTTACTAATATTTCTTTTTAGTATTGGCGAGACTAGGATATAGTCAATGTGGGAGTGGCAACCTCTTCCTTTGTATGTTGGGGTTAATTCTCCTTTTTCGCCCAACACAACAAGATCTAAAGTTTGGGTCAGATTATGCCTTTTCGTTAGTCTCTCCAGGTCCCATCCCTCTTTTGAGTGAGTGAAATGAGGGCCTTTCATTATGGTGCATCTCGACCAGTCTTTATTAAAGGGTTTTAGTTTATCGCAAAGGTGGCAATTAAAATCCCCCAAAAGTATTAAACTTGGGGGGTTTGGTGTCTTGTTTAAGGAGTTCAAATTTTCTAAGCAAGAGTCCAGTTCATTTATGGCTGTTCCCTTTTCCATCGTGCCAACAGCGTTATACCAATTGACTAGAAAAAAGTTTAGTCTTGTGGAGACAAACCTTACTACTTGAAGGTTGTGTGAGACCCAGTTAAGGTTTAACCAGGTGCCCTGGATATGTAGGTTAACATATATTACAAGTCCCCCGCTGGCTCTCCCAGGGGATACCTTTTTGGCCGGAACAGAGAAACTTTTGTAACCCTCTAGGCTATAGTCATTTAGTTCAGTGACCCATGTTTCTTGCAGGCATATAATTTGGAATTTGTTTATATAGCTAAGCCATTCTTGGGATTCGAATTTGGCCGCTAATCATGCTATGTTCCAGGATACAATTTGTACATTTTCATGAGTATCCTCCTTGGGAATTCCTATTAGATCTCTTGATAGGAGCACTGCCTGGTTCTCCACTTTAAGTGGTATATCGGGGCTAGGTTGTGGGCTGCAGTGGATAGCTAATCTACTCTGTTCGGTGGTTGACCTGTGTTCTGGGGATTTTATCAGGTCACCTCTTCCCCTGCTTATTTTCGGAGACTTATTACCGCCTCCCTTGCTGGGAGCGGGTTCTGGTCTATTCCCCTCCCCCATTCTCGTTCCTGTTGTGGCCAGTCCTGCCTCCTTCAGCCTTACATGTTCAGAAGATTGCTTTTCCCGTACCTGTCAATCGACCTCTTCAAGTACGCTAAACCTGTTCCAGTGTGCGTGCTGTGTTAGGAAGGGATCGTAGTTTGGGGTCACACAATATGGCCTTTGCCACTGGGTTAGTCTGTATTGGGGATCCATTTGGGGCATTCTAAACATCGGAGGTCTATTACTCTGCGTGGGTCTATGAGGTGCAAATGGGTAAAAGTAGGATAAGTGTACAGGATGAATTTGTGAGTGGGTATAACTAGGGGGGGCATTGCAGATAAAATTAACTGCTGCAATGTCTCTAAAGTTTACCGTAATTATGTCCCCTGCTATAGTCTTTGTACCTTTACCGATCCACTCCCCCCGTCTTACTGAGAGAATCTCCCCGTGAATGTTGGGGGGTAGTGCTCTATGTATTTGTAACCATTGAGCACATTTGTTTTTTAACTCTACTTGTGTTTCCCTTTTGCCCTCTCTTAAAGGTGGGACTCCTGTTAAAACAACAACGAAGGGTAAAGCTTCAGGCGGGAGGTTGATTGTCCTGAAGCGGGTTGCTGTTTTATTTTCTTTAGTAGTTGCAGGTGGGGTCGAATTGGTCTTGGAAGTCGCTTTGGAAGTTTGAACGTTATTTCCAGGGGGTGTTTGAGTGGGTCCAAGAGATGGTTTGTTAGTTTCGGTAATTGTTTGTCTGTTGGTTTTGCCTGTATTCGGTGTGGTAATGACCTTTTGTGTATCTTTTATGCTTTTTTGTGTGGCTCTAGCGGGGTTATTTGCTACCATGTCCGATAATGGGTTGGCCTTGTCTTTAGTTGGTCTTCTAGGTATGGCCCCATCCTGTTTTGTTAAGGTGCCCTCTTGTGCTGGTTGGCCTTTGGGGCCAACACCCTTGTTGTTTACGAGAGATGTTAGTCTGTCGATTTTGGCTATAAGAGGTTTTATCAGCACAGTGATGGAGTGTTCAAGATCCGTTTTAAGGTCAGCCACCATGTTGGTGATCCAACAGGGTATTCCTGGTGTAGGTGGATTCATAGGCGTCACCAAGTTGTGATTTCTAGTTTTAGTTTGGCCTTTTTTACCTCCGCATTTAGAGCCTTCCTTAGGCCATTTTTTTTCCGTGGTATTTAATTTCCTCTTGTTGTTATTTGTTTGTAAGTCCGTTCGCTCCCTGCTAATTTCAGCGGGCGCCTGGGCGCATGGGAGATCGACGAAAGAAGAAGGGGTGATAGCCAGACTAGTGTCAGGGTCATCTGCCGAGTCTAGGGAAACTGCAGATAAATTGATAAGAGCTTCCTGAGTGTCTTGGACGATAGTCACAGGTGGTAGAGACAGTCTTCTCTCCGTGTTTGCGATGGCATTGGATACCGCCCCTATAGTTTGTTTCAGCATCTTATCAATAGCAGTTAGAGTTGGTAAAGGTTGAGGGGGATCCGCTTTTGATTTTGTTCTTGATCTTAATGTGGGCATCTTGGGCTTCTTAACTGTCTTCCTCGTAGTATGGTGATAGAGGGTGCAATGACGATAGATTAATTTAACTGAGTAGATTAGGTCACAGGTAGTTAACTGGTATGCGCAGTGCCTTGGATGACTTTAGGGGGGTGGCCCAGCCCAGCCTCCTCTGGCCTCTGAGGGCCACAGAGGGCCCGCCCTTTGCCCGGGCTTAGCCCCGGGCGTCCCGCGAAGCTGAGGGCTTGCTGATTTTATAGCCCCTCCTGGCGCCTTAATCGTGCATCAGGGAACGCGCCGCCGCCGCAAAGGCTGCCGGGATTTGGAGTCCCGGAGCGGCGGTGGCGAGCCTGGTGGTGGAGGTCGCTGAGAGTGGTGCTGTCTGGCGTGGCGTAGGTCGGCAGGACTCCTCCTGCACCTTTCTCGTGAAGTCCGTGAAGTGTCTCTCCGCCAAGTAAGGAAAAGGTTTGACTCCCATTCAGTAGTCAAAAAACATTGGGGCATATTAGCAAGAACCTCGTTTAAATTATCGCCGTTTTAGCGGCAGGAAACTGCAGCTAAAACGCCGATAATGGGCTTACTAATATGCGTTATAGAATTCCAATAGAAGCCCAGGTTAGATGTCCTGCACATCCCCAGTGCGGCCTGCCTGGACCACGCATCATCACAGGTTATGTAGATGCTCAGTCCCAAAGGTACTTCTAACTCAGTGCATCATAATTCATCGCCACATGGCCATATTCAGGCAGAATTCAACTGATTCTTCATTCATTATTTATAGAGTGCAGTACCAAACAAAGTATAACGTCCCTCAAACTTACACAATATCCCTTTAGTAGCTTTCATTTAAAAACTTCTTTTATATCAGTTCTAGGTTTAGTTGAAAAACAAAATTCACGCTGCAAATGCAGGCACACTCAATCGAAGTCTACACTGCGGACACCATAGGTCACAACTTGAACTGTAATGTCTCTAAAACATACATATTTCGACAATGTATTTCATACATGTTTCATCTTTTATTTCAATCGTAATGACAGATTATGCAGTCCAGTAGGCAACACGCTGAGCACCAGGCGTACCACTAACTCAGTGCACCATAAATATTCGCCACATGGCCTTATTAAGGCAAAATTCAGTAGCCAAAAGACATTCTTAGCAGTGCGGTCTGCCTGAACCACACATCAGCGCAGGTTCCACACAAACCGACCCTACCTTAGTGCACCACAACTCATAAACCCTTTACGATAGAATCTTCTGTGTATTATTTCACATGTAGTGCTCCTACCTTTGTACAGCAGAAGTCATAAACCATTTACGATTGAATACCTATTTATGATATCATGCTTACTATTCTACTTGTTACCAACAGCAACGTAATAAAATGGAGTCAAGCACACGTGTCTGTACACACTTCAACTATCTATTTGTGTCTGTGTATTTATTATGTTTGTAAAATGCTGCTCATGCGCCCTACCACATTAGATTGTGATATAAATAGCGTATACAACCATCCCACCTCTGACAGTAAGTGGGGGCTATTCCTCCTTTAAATATTTTTTTTTTTGCATATTTATATAGCGCAAAATCAACCCAAAATTATATCAGCAATTTACATGAGCACCGTATTTACAGTACATTTTCAGGCACACGTAGATTGCGTCATTACTTTACAATAACAGGATGTGGATGCAACTCCGAGCTTCGAACACTGATTTCCAACACCAAGTTCAACAGTATACCCGAATGACCACATACGTATATATATTATCTGCCTTTCATGTGCCAAAAACTACAACTTAAACCTTGCACAGCCCTGTATTACTACAGCTACAACACTCCACTGCATGTACAACAAACATTCATAATCGCAGAAATGTTTTATGTCCATCATCTTTTATGTATGCAATTATGAATGAATATAGTCCGCGAAAACCCTTACCTTCCATGTTGGCCATGTTGTGGTACTTTACAGATATAATGACACATTTGCATTTAAGACCCGGGTGACGTCAGCACTACAACACGGACACCCGAATCATTTGATTTCTCATATAGCTCACGGCGGAACCATGCCCATAGCTCCGGAATCATGGTTCAGAGCCTCAAGCAGCACTGGCATACGTCAGGCCAGCCCACTCTTGAACCAATAAAGGATCGTCTAAAGGAGCTCCATTGGCTGCCGGTGCATAAGAGAATTATTTTTAAATCACAGTGTCTGGCCTTTAAGGCATTGCAGGGGAAAGGACCCCTCTTTCTTAGAACTCACCTTAGGAAATACGTACCAGCTAGAAATCTAAGATCAGGACAATCCCACCTATTGGTAGTACCAAGGTACAAGCAGTTGCGTTGGGGGGAAGAAGATTCGTGGTGGGGACAGCTAAGATATGGAACTCCCTACCGTTACAGATTAAAACCAGCGACTCATTGATGAAATTTAGAGGCCAACTCAAGACTTGGCTATTTACCAACTAACCACTCATTTGATAGGGCATCAGTTGGCACGTGAGCCTTCCCAGACTAGGTTTAACGCCAAGACGCCTTAGGGCATACGCCGCGCTCTATAAAATGCAAAATCAAATCAAATCACTCCGCTTATGCAACATTGCCCAGATTTCCATTGTACTGATTTTTTAGTTCCAGGTCTAGTTGTCAGAACGGCAAACACACACATACTCCAGTGGCGGTTTCTCTTTGAGGGCGTCGGGGCTCCGCCCCATTTACTTAAGCTGGCACTGGTCTGCCAATAATAAAAGCAAAGTGTTGTGCTTTACTGTTTTGTTTTCACACAGCCTAAACATGAAAAATACTCATTTGGTTTTTCTTTTCAGGACCGACCGGGGCTGCTAAACACTGCCTGCTACTTACGATGCGATGCTACTGCAGTCTGCAGTGAGGCTAACGCTGAGTGACAAGGTCTGCAGCTTTTGCCCAGCTGACGATCTCACAGCCCTGGGGCCTGTGATGCCATCAGCTCGGCAAAAGCATTAAATTTGGACCAGTCTCCACCCCCTGATGCCGTGGAGGTAGAATCATCCCTGGGCGCTTTACAGTGAAACCCTGTAGCGCTGGGGCTTCACGTCAATCAGGGAGTGGAGAATTGGTCACCTCGCCCTTTCCCAACTCATCACTGTGCCGAGTTGGGAAAGGGTGGGGTAGAGGCTGCAAACAGTCTGGAAGCCGAGGAAATTGAGTCTGCGCAGACTCGAGATGGTTGCCTGCTTCCCTCTTTGAAACTCCAGAGCGTCACATGTGGGTTCATTTCAGAGCAGCCTGAAACCAACTCGTGGTCAGACCCAGGCCTTGTCTCTAGGGCTGTAATGAACAGGCAAGTTTTTTAGTTTCAGGAGTTCGAGTTCCTATGATCATTCTTTTTTTTTTTTAAGTTTCTTTCATTGTGGTAGCATGGGGCACTGGCTTTGGCTGTACGATGGTTGCATGGATTTTAGCAGCGTACAAAAGTTACTCTCACTGTTGTCTTTATGTGAAACTCAGTAAAGGAGACCTCTACTGTCTGCAGGAACTGTGTTCAGCTGACTTGAGAGTCCATTCAAATGAGTGTTTTAAAAGGGCATTGCACTGCAGGCAGCAGGGAACGGTGTGGACGTAAAAGTTCCTCCATAAAAATGCCAACAAAAGAACGTTGCATTAGATCATATTTCAAATGCTGATTGCCAGGAGTGCAGCAGACGGCAGACTGTAGAATTTGATTTAAAAAAAAGAGAGCACATTTATAACAGAATCAATCAGCTTGCCTTTTACCACAATCTCACTTTTAGCATTCCATAATCCTGGACTTGTGCTAGGCTTTCCACATAGCGAAACGGCATAAAAATTCAATAACGTTCTTCCACCCAGTTATATTACTTTCATTAGAAAGGAAAGTCAAAGTAATCACGTTAGAGGAGAGACACAGCCAAGCCTAGTGGCTGAGTGGACTAATGCGTCCACTGTAGGGGCTCTGTGTTTGACCACAGGTTCATATCCCAATGGGTCCACCTCCTCCTGAGGTCGATAAAATGAGTAGCAAGGAGTTGGATAACAATAAACATCTGTTATTCAGCACCAAAATACCCTTCTGGGTAAACGTGTGCTTTAAAAATACACGAAATGTCTGATGAGCCTCACAAGTGTAGTCTGTGTAACAAAACAGAAAGTGAAGCAATGCATCAACCAATGACGACCTCTGTGTGACTCAATGACTGCAGAGGTTGTGTAGCATGGAATCATAAATTGACTCTGGCTGTTCTTTCTCTGCAGGGACAGCTTGGATATTGGCCCTTTCTACAAAAACACCCCTCCTCCCTGGAGTTTGAGAAGCAAAGTGTGATAGTATGGATCAGACACTTGGCTAGTCTTTCAGTCAGAACGCATTTAATTTGGTATTGAGCTGGTAAACGTAAACATAAGGATGGGCCCGGCAGGTACAGACCACATAGTATATCTGGACCAAACTCATGGAATGTTGGTAGGCCTTGATGCTCGTGAAACATTGACCTTCAGTCCACCGCCTTCTTCCTTCCGAGCTGTGGGTTGGCCTTAGCAGTGTGCCTACACAGGCATGAGTAGGCAGGCCTGTATCAATGGCAACAATGTCCTGCATGCCAGGGCGGAAATGTTTTTAGGGTTTGCATTTTGTGCATTGACTAATAATGAATTCTATGAAATGTATATGGATTTGCATATATAGAGAGATATTAACATAATCGCAAATTAAATGAACTTTCTATGATGCAAAAAAGGGTTTTTTATTAATGTGCTTGAATTAAGCGACATTTCTATGTGAAATGCCATTGTTGTGATGGTTGTGAGTAAAATGGCAAGTGCCCCATCTGAGATTGCAATGACTGGGATTGTCGAGTACCAGCAGAGATACCGCAGGTGTTGTTCAAGTTCAAACTGATTCTCCTGTTAAGGCAGTTGTGGTTCAAGAGCCCACAAAAGTGAGAACTATTGATGTGGGGTTATCAAACGCTGACCTTTCAGACCAGCCCTTCGGGCACAGCTTGATTGCCCAGCAGGCCAGTCGACCCTTTTAGTTAGTGTGAGTCACCAGGTCTGGGGGAAAAGAGATCAGATGAAGAACAGGCACGGAACAAGGGTCCTAGTAATCCAGGGCCGAGAGGAAGAGCTGCAGATAAAATGGAACCAAGCCCAAGAGAAACAAGTCCATCTGAGTTGAAATCTACTTATGGGTTTATTTTTATTAATTACAGAGTAGACACTACAGACATCAGTCTCAAGGCGTACACGTTTGCTTTTTAAATGGATGTATGTTTTTCATTATTATTATGAAATGTAAGAATCGAGTATCACTTCTTGCTTTTTTGTATTTTATTGTCTAGAACCTCTGATAGTCTGCAACTGGTATGGGTCACTGATGTGCCCAATCGTAGTGAAATCATTTTGGGGCAAATGCATACAGTATTTTCTCAGTAGATAACCGGATCCAGTGCCACCTACCTTGCCCATGCATGGCAGGACACTAGGTGTGAACTATCAGCAGAGGCCTAGAGTTAAAAGGCTGGAGCCAAATGGCTGGCTCATTGGAGGTACTCTTAGAACCTCAATCTCAAAACGAGCCGAGCCTTCTCATGATTTTTGCTTTCCTGCCCACCCTCTTACCTCATTGTTCAAGCCTACCCACTCCGAAGGGAAAATGTTTGAAGGAGAACGCTTTCTCAGTGCAGGCACTGTCATGTAAGATTAATGGCTGAATTGTGCAGTGTTAATTCAGGAAACCTGTGATCAATGTCAGCTACCTCACCTCAGTTGAACAAACTGTGTGATGCTAGGTAATTATTTTATTTTACTGTGACAATTTTTCTTTCATCAGCACATTTAACAGCACCTTGAGCTACATCCGTTCTAGATATGCTCTGTATATAATCCTTGCTTGCAAGTGAGCTACATATAAGAGACAATGGCCTTCTGAATTGCCAGTTGGTTCTATACTGACATCATCGTTAGGGCAAGGCAGGAGGTAGCATTCATGTTTCTAAGCTCATCTTAAGCAATTACCACTTCTAGCAAATGACTATCAATTCATCTGTATAAAAAAAAACTAACGTACTAGATTGAAACACTCCCACCTTACAAAGAAAACTTTTTTGAAATGTGAAACTTTTTATTCTGTGCTTACAAGATGATTGTTGCACGATTTACTTAACCAATGTTTTGCTGGCTTTGCTTGTGCTTGGTCTCTTTGAGCCCAGACTGACCCCTGGCTCGACTCTAGGTTGGCTCTTCCTGTTAATTTGTTGGTTCACCCACCTCTAATTACCATAAATAAAAATTAAAAAAATTAAATAGGTAACATATGGAAAACATAAAAACCAGTAGACATGTATTTGTAAAATACGCCAAAGGCCTCACCAAGACCCACCTCAAACCTCGAGCACCCCACTACTCCACCACTTTGCAGTGTCCGATATCGATCTTGCAGTTCAGTAAACCAGTGTGGATTCTGGGATTTTCTCATCTTTCGGGTAAGCCAGAGGTTGTGTAACTGCAAGCAACGAAGGTTCTGTCGTTTTGGAGGATAAAAGTCATGTGTATGAAGAAAAGGAGGGGCCTTGCGAAGCTTGTGTCTCTTGTGGAGTTCCTGGGACCTATGTGCCTTCTGCTGGTATTCATTTCTGATGCAGACGCCATGGAGTCCAGCTCTTGACTTCCGTTACATTTGCACCTTCCTTTTTCAATCCAGTCACACCCAGGCACTTATGCATACCTATTTAGCCATCCATGTACGATCCCACTATAAGGCATCCATTGACGCATCGTTACAGACACTGGTGCATTAATACATTCACCAGTGTGTGTCCGTGCACCGTCTGTGGCCCCATTGTGTTGTGGCCATACTTTCCTCAATGCACCGGACTTTCACTCGAAACAAGATTGCATAATGTTATGGAACTTGAAATTTGGCTTACCATGATCCCAGCATAGCCATGACAATGCAACCTCTCCCCAGATGTTTCTGTTTCATGGAGCTGGGGAAGCATTTGTTTTCTCTGCCCTCAAAATGGGGAGATAACGGCAAGCATCCATCTTTTCACACATTCATCTTTTCATCCATGCACACATGCTTTCATCTTTCCAGCTATGCACTCACTCACACGCATGCATTTGCACCCTCTCCTTTCAGCCGGCCAAACCCTTAGTAGCCCAATAGTCCCATTCCCTCAATGCAAGGAACAAGGCATTTGCATTTAATCTGCTATTTTTAGATCTTGCCTACAGATGCTTTTTAGCTGCCTGTGCTTTAAAGGCATTCTGTGAACCATATCAAAAACTTCCAGTGGACTTTGTGCCAGCCCATTGCTAATCATTGGTTGCCTATCTAGTCGCTTGTTTCTTACTTAATGTCCTTTTTTCCTCTCGTGTTTGTCATTCCCCTGGAAAAATAGCTTCTTTACAATCCCTTTGACTGGATGACATCTATCCTTCCACTGCTCACATTCATATAACTACTTTTTTTACATCCCAGCCTACCAAACCCTGTAGCTGTCTGGCTTGCTAAACAGATTGGAGACATTCAGAAAGTTGACCCAGGAATGTATTCCGCCCGTTGCTTACCATTAGCTGTGTGGTTTGTAACTCACATTTTCTGGTTGCTGACTTTGTTTTAGGCTGTCTGGTTCGGCCCTTCCATTTACAAAATCTTGTATACTGTGTTTTTCCAAAACTCGCTTTCTGTAAACAAGCTTTTAAATCTTGTTCTTATCCTGTCACATTTGCTGTGCTATCAAAGACAGAGGTCAAAGTTAGGCTTTGTCTTCCAGGGAGCTAGGTGTTTATTTTTCTGATTTATGTGTGAGTAACCTGTGCGTCCCAGTTTCCCAGGGCTCTCACGAAAAGTGTAAGCAAAGTATTTGTGCAGCGCTTTAAGTGGGATGAGAAAACTGGAAGGGGGTCTCTCGTAGGGGCAGCCAATGTAATTATGAGCGTGGCTTAAAACTTTTAAGAAAAAAATCTGTATTTAGCATAGTGTGCTGCCCCACTGGTATTGTGCTTCTTCTGTCATTGCCGCCAGATATATAATATGAGTGACACTAAACCTACAACCAGCCCAGACTATAGGCTTTGTCAATGTTTGCAAGTTGCATAAGATAAATAAGAACAAACTGCAGCATTTTCCTTATTATATACAATGAAAACCAGGTGGTTCATAGATGTGTTACAGGTGGGAAACACTTAGAGGGCCTGTTTCCGTTGGTTGTATGTGCTTGGCTTGGTGGTCATTTTGCAAGCAGATCAGTTTGAGAATTGGGCACATTTTTGATTTGATTCTAATGTTTTCTTCAGACTTGTGCTTCAAAATGCTATATTTGGATCCCCCTTTTTTCAACAATTTGCAGTAAATATGTGGTGTAAACCCCACCTTTTTAATAAATTTTTTTCAAAATTTTCTTGCGGGGGGAGAATCCCCCCGCACCCTCCCTTTGCAGTTCGGGCTCGCTCGCTTCGCTTGCTCGCTTATTACATTGGGGTACAACTTTCCGCCTCACCACTTTCAAATTCCACCAGCCGCCACTGACATAGTCCCTCATGCCTGGTATACACCCACACCACACCTTTCCAGCACATGCGTCACTACACACGTGACCCTACCAATAAAAAAGAGGGGGCGCACATGCTCTACGCCATTTTAGAGTTGCTCCCATCGCAAGCCTTGTGAATGCCCGTCCTAGTGGTTTGGACGCCTCATGTAGGCCTGAACCACCAAGTACAAGGGCCCACCACTACGTGTGTCGCCTCTTTGGTCACTAAGTTAGTGGTACCGCAAGGACTGAGCGGGTGAGGAGCCTGTGATGAAGATAGGTGCATGAGTATGTTCTTTCCCATAGCGATATCAAGACTCTGCACCATATGTGAGACTTCTTGGTGGCAGAGCGGGACTGCATAATGTAGAAGGTGTCCTGTCCACGAAAAGGTGAGAAATGAAGCCTGGGTGCATAATCTGTATGGTGCGCGACTCCAGCGCGTTTGGTGCACGGCTTCTACGCGTTTGGGAGCCCGCATTGCTTTTCCACATTGGGAGCTGCTAACATGCAGCTGCCCATGTGGAAAAGCAATCTGGTTTGGATTTTGAAAGAGAGAACAGATTTCCCTGCTCTCTTTTTCAAAATCCAAACCAAGTTTGCTATGGGAGGGCGAGAGCCATGAGACTCCCGCCCTCTCTTAGCAAACAGCAGTGTCCCAGGGGTAGGTACCCCGGGACACTTCAGGAGCCGGCCCTGGGGGGTGGCGGTCCCCAGGGCTCTTGAAGACTCCAGGAGGGGGGCCACGCAGCCCTCCTCCCACAATACAAAAAGCCCCGTGGCTTGGGGGGTCGTTGAGGCCCCCCACCACTAATTTTGCAGGGGGGGCTTAGGAGCCCCCCCAACCATTTCTTTTATAGCCCTGGGGGTGGAGGTCCCCAGGGCTAGTGGGCCCCTCTTGGCCCCTTATACATTATTTACATTTGCCCCCAGGATTTGGCCCCCGGGGGCTAATTTTAGAAGAATCCCTGTTATATATATTTTTTTTTTGCGGCACGATCCACGCACCCTGCGCGCACCTGCTGTTTTTTTTTTTTTTAATTAAAAATTTGAGCCCTGGGGTCCCCTAAACAGGTCTAGAGGATCAGGATATTTCTACCCTGCCCCTTTATACGTTTTGCATACTTGTTCCACTGACTTCTTCAGCCTTGCTTCTACCGAGGCACAAAATGGCTGCTAACAGTTCCTGGTTTCGAATGTTGACAACCACTTGACAGCCAATTAGCATTCAGCTTGTGATCGAATGGGTACGCTTATGGTGCGCTCATGGTGCGCTCAGGGTGCGCGGATCCACCGCGGCCATAGATATATAAATGATTTTAACTGTCATTTTCTCAGGAACTACTGAACAGATTGACAGCATTAAGGCAAAAGGCACCAGTCTGAACTGAGGTCTACCTCTTTGCCAAATTTGGTGTAAATCCGTTCAGCAGTTCGGGCTGTAGCTATGTCAATAGGTCCTATGGAAAATTACGTGGGGAAAACACATTTTGGGACCCCCTTTTTTTCTCGGCCCCCGCTACACAAATGATCCCGAACTTTCAGAATAGGGGCGGACGAGAGCTGATAATTAGTTTGGAAAATTTCGCGAAGATTCATCAACTGGCACCAAAGTTATTCCAAATAGAAGTTGCGGATTTTCGTATGGAAAATATGTCCTAACTATAACTACCTACTGGCGGCCGCCAATAGGTAATACACATATATATATATATATATATATATTTTACCTACTGGCGGTCGTCAGTAGGTAGTTATAGTTAGTAGGTAGTTATAGTTAGGACCTAGTTACCATAGCAAAGTCGCAGCATTCTATTCCCAATACCTTTGGCTCCGATTGACGAATCTTCGTAAAAAATTTTAAACTTATGGCCCGCTTCGGTACGCTCCTATCTTGAAAGTTTTGGGGTGATTCGGCAAGCGGGGACAAAGAAAATAGGGGGGTCCCAAAACGTGTTTTCTCTATGCAATTTTCCATAGGAAACTTTAGACACGGCTGCAGCCCAAACTGCTAAACGGAATTACACCAAATGGTGTAAATCCGTTAAGTGTTTTTTATTAAATATTAATGGAAAAATAAATATATATATATATCTGGGCGGAGCCTAACCACACATCTCATCGTGAGATCTGATTGGCTGTCTGCACTTCATCGAAGAAGTTTTGGCAGCCATCTTGGGACCAATATACATGATCACACCTCATTAAAAAGCATTGCAGTTAAAAGAAGGTTTTAAGACTTCAGTTACATTATAAATCATTTGTTGATGGTGCCATACTAATTTTAGGAATTGTGCTGTGTTCTAAGGTGATTTTACCATGTGAAGAAGCCTTCTGCTGGGATATCATGAATCAAGTTTGAGAGAAACCTATTTTCTCATGCTTTTCCCACAGAGGTTTGGAAGAAGATCTATCAGCTAAACTGAGGGCATATTTTCTGTAAATTCATATCATCTTTCTCAGTCATGTGAGAATGAAGTCTGACATTCTCAGTAA
Organism: Lissotriton vulgaris; assembly: GCF_964263255.1. NCBI lineage: Eukaryota > Metazoa > Chordata > Amphibia > Caudata > Salamandridae > Lissotriton > Lissotriton vulgaris. The sequence goes on along the minus strand of NC_141691.1, from coordinate 165,609,864 downwards.
AACATGTACATCCAACAAGGGCAGAAACTGTCAGTTGATTCCTTTTTGTGTTCCACTGCAGCTTCCCAGAGTGTTCTAAAGAACAACTAGAGCCCTAACTTTCCTACTTATGACAAACGTATTGCACACCAGAAGCCATCTTGATTGGAATAAAGTGGTAACTCTTAAAACATTTTATTTAAAAAGGAACAAAATGAGGGGGTTCATTTTTCCATAGAGAGTATGATTAGTGCTGCAGAAAGAAAAATTAGGGCACATTTTGAGTGACTTCTCAAATCCTCTTCTATTTCATTAAAAAGCTCTGACATGCAGACTGAAACATGCACTTTTAATACCAGCAGCAGACTTCTGTGGTGAGCAGTAGCTTTACTAGAGTGATCCAATGAGCAACTAGAGTGCTAACATTCAGAATTTATGCAAATGTGTGACATACCTGAATACCTTTTTGATGATAACAAATAGACGCTATATCACTTTCTTATACACCACTCTCAATGTTAAATACAGACTATAAAATCCTAAGCAAAGTGCTCATACAGAGATTATGGACATACTATTACTTACGCTGGTCCTGCCGGTTTATCCCTTTCAGAAACACGTCCTTGAACCTGAGACTCTTAGATATATGGTCAATCTCTTGACTGACCTTACTCCATCTGTATACCCACAGACATGGAACAGGCTTTTGACACCCTACTGTGGGACTATATGTATTTATTATTAAACCAGTACTGGTTAGACCCATTCCTGATAAACTGAATACAATTGCTTAACTCTGAACCTACGGCAAAAGGCTAATGTTAATGTGTAAGACTTGTAAAGCGCTCTGTTACCAAATGGTGTCCTGGCCCTGACCTGCTGATCAAAACCGAAAAAAGCTGGTATCTTACTAGAAATCGGAAGTAGTAAAAAGCTAATTTTTCTGCTCCCGCCTGAAGTTAAGTAAGGAAGAAGCTGATTGAAAGGATATCAGAAATGTATTACATATTTTTATGGTACCTAAATAGAAACTTCTTTCACCCTAGTTTGTTCTCTTAAATGAAGGCACCATCAAACTTCTGGAATTGTAAGATTTAGGTGATCTGCAGGGTGTGTATCATATACATTTCTGGTATAATTCTTGTGGTCCTTGTTTGTGTAGTGCTCTATATGCGAAGCACAATGCTTTAAAATGAGCCCTCTCCTTCACTGGTAACCAGTGTAGTTGTTTGATGGTTTTGCTGACAGATATGTACTTTGGTATACCGGAGAGATCTCTTGCGGCTGCATTTTGCAGCACATGAAGCTTCCTAAGATGCTGGGCCCGCGGGAGATGCGGGAAGGCAACATGCTATAAGCTCTCTCATGCACCATTATGCAAAATGATGATGCTTCTGCGACCCCTGTCTTATTTTGCCAAGGCCCCCTTCACATTACCAGCATGTATATTTTGTGACTTAGATGCACTGCTGGGCCAATTGTTTTGGGCTGTGGTCAGTCCCAGAGTAGCGGTAAGTAAATTAAAACTACCTTCAGACGGGTGGAGTGGAACACCGGATTTCCAAAATTACTACCTGGCAACACAAATACAATGGGCAGCCTGGTGGCTGGCTGATAAACACGTGGAGGAGATAGGGTTGACCACCAGGAGAATTGAGGAAGCTATCCTCCTAGACTGGTTCTTCCCTTGCCAGCAGCAAGGGACCAACCCTTAAACATACTGCCTGCTACTGCTCTGAGTTGCAGCCATATCAGAGGGGTGGGAGACCATGATAAGTGCTCTGACTGACACAGAAAAAGATGGCACAATGCCCCCAAATGGAGATTCAGCTTCCTTTCACACCAGAGTTTAAACTTGTCTACTGGGACGTGACCTCCTGCTCCCCCGAGCATATCGGGGTATGCCTGAGCGCAATCCTGGAACGCACTCATCTGGTCACATAACCCACTGATGAGGTATGACGACATGCTAATAATGCTCCAGCTTGAATGCGTCCCATGATCCCATCCCACCTGGCCCTATCGCTCAGATATGCTCCCGCCCACGGTTTGTGGTATCGCCTCACTAGAGGTTCAGCGAAATCTCCTGAATGCAGTTTCCTTTAGCGGTCAGAATACAACGATATACATTACTCTCATCGTGACGTGTCGGTGGGGATTGTTAATTGTTAGATTGCCTTGAATTTTTGTTAGAACTAACCCGATTGAGTAAACCACACTCTTACCTGTTGAAACCTGGAGAAACAATTATTCATGATAGGATGGCAGATGTATTGCACTGATCTGTATTGCATAATTACAAAACTCATAAAGAATAGTAAAAAAAATGATGTAATTTAATAGCACTAGATACATAATTATATTTGCCTAATAGTCATTATTATCCTATGGGGATTTGTTTAGTTTCGCTCAGGATCTTCAGGGGCACTTAGGTTCCTATATATATATTTTTTAAGCAGGAGTCAAAGGAAAAACATCTAAAATGTGGGCCTGTGATACAGTTTACTTAGCTTGAGAAGGTAAACTGCTGGTTTTCGTTTTGGGGGAGGGGGGAGAGGGGCTTCACCTGGGATAGTTGGACAATTTTACCACACTTGCATTTTGACCCATGGCAACTTTGCTATGCCACCCTGTGCTTTGGTTCAATAAGGGCATGGGCAAGCAGAGAGTCTCCAAACAGCATGATTTGGGTCAAACAATCGTTAAAAGGTGGAGTTAGGCTAGCGTTTTAATAGGAGTAACCTTTTTAATTCAACTTGGTTATGTTTAGACATTTAAAAAAAACTTCTAGAGTGGAACTATCATTTAAAGGAATCTTGTACTAGATCAGAGGCAAAAAGCAGAGGGGGCTAAAAGGGACCCATGGTATAAACACAAACTTTAAAGAAAGAAGTTTTCAGAAGTTTACTAAATAGGGAATGCAAGGAAGTTTTATGAAGTCCCAGCGCCAAAGTGTTGGGCCCAGAAATCAGAAGGATCTTTCACTAGCCCAAGAACACCAAAGTCTGTGTACTTGTAGAAAGGTTGAACAGCGATACAAGGCATATGCATTTACCACGCATGGTAACTATATAAAGTATGTAAAACATATATTATAGCCTTGGAGCCTGCCGTAGCGGGCTGTACCAGCCATTAAAGTCATGCTCCAGCGTTAAAGGATCTCGCCTTGGGCCTTTAACCTTGGAGCGAGCTTCTCTTAGAGAACTGGATTGTCTGGCTCGGTGCCATCGCCAGACTTGGGATGTGTTGCTGCCTCCTCTGCCCCCTTGTCCTGACTGTGGCTTTCACCTGAAGGGTGAGCGGGCTCTTTCAGTTCAGAGGGCCAAGGTTGTTCATATTAGCACTGCCCTGATTAATCTCCGCTCCCTTACGAAACACTACGTCGATGTTCATGATCTTTTGGAGGACAACACGTTAGATCTGTTGTCCCTCACAGAGACATGGCTGGACGCCTCTTCCGCCCCTATTGTTTCCTTTGCCGTTCCTCCAGGCTATAAGATCCTTAGAGCCGGTCGCCTGGGAGGCAGAGGTGGCGGTTTGGCCGTTGTTTTCCAAGATCAATGGGAAATCTGTCTTGGGGATTCATCCCCCTGGGCCAATTGTGAGGTGCTTGACTTCAGTGTGCGCTTTTCAGCGCACTTTACTCTCGGGGTTTCTTTGATCTACAGGCCTCCGGGCCCTGCGGGCTCTTTTCTGTTGAGCTGCGGGGACACCATTGCCTCCAGGGCGGTTAGATTTTCTAACTATTTGGTTCTGGGAGACCTTAATATCCATCTGGATTGTCCTGACACTAGGGAAGCGGCTGACCTGTTGGATATTCTCCATCTGGCTCAACTTGTCCAACATGTCCACCTTCCAACTCATCAGGCGGGTCATCTTCTAGACCCTATCTGCTCTAACTTCCCCCTCTCTATAGGTGAACCCTGCCCTGTGCCCTGGTCAGATCACTTTCTTTCCCATTTATCCTGGGCGCTCCCTGGCACCGCTCCACGGGTCCAACCCTGCCTGAAACCGCTTTCTGGCAGGACCGACCCTTTGGATTTCAAACTGGCCCTTGATCTCTCCAGACCTGTCTTGTCTGGAGATCTGGAGGAGTGGCTGTCAGGGTTCACCACATGGGTCACTAAGGCGGTTGCTTCTGCTACCTCTTCTCAGACCTTTAGACTGGCCAGAGACTCCCCGTCTAAACCTTGGTTTAATGCAGATCTCGAGGGTGCCAAGCATGATTGCAAGGTTTTGGAGCGCGCTTGGCGACAGAGCATCTACTGTCCTAAGAGGACACTAAGAGCTTCACAAAAAGTCTTTATGAGGCTATTGCGGTGGCCAAAGGACAATTCTTTGCTGCCCGCATTGATTCCGCTAGGAATAATGCTAAAGATTTTTTTTTTATAGTGCAGAATTTTACATCTCCTAGGGCCCAGGCGAGTGTTATTCCCTCTTCTCTCTCCTGGTGTGACACACTTTCCCGCTGCTTTAGAGAGAAAATCCAGGCCATTCAATCCTCCTTCGTCCTGGCAACGGCTGTTGCACGGTACCTCCGGCTGCTCTTCCCGAAGCCCCTGCCCGCCCCTTCACAGCCTTCAGAGCAGCGGCTCCGCTGGAATCTCTTAAAATCCTCCGGGGGCTTAAGTCTGGCTCTCCCTCTGACCCTTGCCAGGCGAGGATTCTGGCGGCGGTGGCTGAGAGCGTTAACACCGAGGTGAATAGTATTGTCAACTTGTCCCTCCAAACTGCTGAGGTCCCTTTGAGGTGCAAGCAGGCGAAGATACTGCCTCTTCTTAAGAAAGCCTCCGTGGACCCTCTCACTCCAGAGAATTACCGTCCCATCTCCCTCCTCCCTGCCATTGCGAAGGTCTGAGAGAAGGTTGTTAACAACCAACTAACAGAGTTTGTGGAGACGGAGGGTCTCCTGCACCCAGCTCAATCAGGGTTTCGTGCCTCCCACAGCACTGAGACTGTCTCAGTGGAGGTGGTTGAGGACATTCAGGAGTGTCTGGACGAGGGTGGGAGGGCGGCATTGATTCTGCTTGATCTCTCGGCCGCGTTCGACACCCACGCTCTTCTGCTGGCCCAATTGGCTGAGATTGGGGTCTCAGGAGCGGCGTGGGGCTGGCTTAGGTCCTTCCTGGAAGAACGGGCTGAGCAGATCTGGCTCCCCCCTTTTTCCTCCTCTCCCCAGCCGGTCACCACTGGAGTCCCTCAGGGTTCCTCCCTTAGCCCGCTCCTCTTTAACATTTATGTTACGCCTCTTCTATATCTGGCTGAGGAGCTGGGGGCTAAGGTGATGGCCTATGCCGATGACATGAGCTGCTGTTTACCTGGGATAAGACCTTCAGCTCGGTGGCAGCTGCTCAACAGTGTCTGGCCGCCATTTTTAAATGGCTGAACGAAGCTCAGTTGAAGTGCAACAAGCAAAAATCCGAAATCCTGCTGTTTGGCAGGTTTCCTACTGACTTCCATGAGCTGCTGTGGCCCCCTGACTCCCAGCTCCCCCCGGGGTCGGGACAGCCTGCAAAAAACCTGGGAGTATGGTTCGATGAGAGTCTTTCTTTCTCCGCCCATATTAAAAAACTGGCTGGCTGTTGCTTCGGTCTTCTTAAGTCTTTGCGGTCCTTTTTCCAGCTGCTCCCTCAAGCGGCTAGAGAAACTGTCACATGTGCTCTTATCCTTTCCCGCCTGGACTACGCAAATGCTCTCTTTGTTGGCTCCCCTGGCTACCTGCTCAAAAAGCTTCAGGTTATCCAGAATATGGCTGCAAGATTGCTTTTGGGTATACCGGCATGGAACAGCGTGTCCTCTCTTCTTCGATCTCTTCATTGGCTTCCTGTGGCTGACAGGGTCAGGTTTAAATCTTTAGTGTTGGCCCACCGTGCTCTTCATGGCCTTGGGCCTCTCTACCTTCAGAAGCGATTTTCCTCTTATTCCCCGGCTCGTGCCTTGCGTTCTGCGACCCAATGCCTTGCCCGGGTGCCTCGCTTCAGGCTTCAGAGGATGGGCGGCAGTTCCTTCACGGTGAAGGCCAGTGTTGCCTGGAATTCCCTCCCCCTTTCCCTATGGTCCATCCAGAATCCTGCCATCTTCAAAAAGAAACTTAAGACTCACTTCTTTGTTTGTTAATTTCCTCTTGTACACTCTCAGGCATCGCGCCGGGACACTCTCGAGTAGCCATGCGCGCTACAAGTGGACTTAACATAACATAACATAATGGCCGGTAGAGCCTGCTGCGAAGAACTATAAGGCTATTGGAACATTCTGCCCTTAGAGGGCAGTATGTTCTAATTTGTAAAACAAAGACCTCACGGAGCCTGAGGGGGTTGAAATCCCCTCAGGCTCTGTGAGGCCTTTGTTAAACATTGGAATGTTGATGCTCCTGGCTTCTACTGGCCATTAGAAGCCGGAGCACTCCATTGTTTTCAATGGATGAGGGGAGAGGGTTTGGCCTAATGGCTAGGGCGGTTGACCTCAATTCTAGGGGAACTGGGATTCAAGTCTCGGCAATGACGCTGGACATCCTGTGATTCTGGGCAAATCACTTAATCTCCCAGTCCAATGAATGTGTCCTCGTGTAATGTAACTGGTGCTATGTAAGGGGCTCTGATATCCGATTCGGGTCAAGTTTGCGCTATATAAAACTCTTTAAAAAAAATACAGAGGTGGAGAAACAGAGAAGAGGGGTGCAGAAAGAGGCAAGAGAAGTGCAGAAAGAAGCAACAGAGGTGCAGAAGGAGGCAAGAGAGATACGGGAAGAGGGGTGCAGAAAGAGTCAACGGGGTGCTGAAAGGTAAGACAAGTGCAAAAGCAGGCAGAAGTGTAAAAAGAGGCAAGAGAAGTGCTGAAAGAAGCAACAGAGGTTTAGAAAGAAGCAAGAGAAGTGATGAAAGAGACAAGATAGCTTCAGATAGAAACAAGAGGTGCATAGAAATAGCAAGATAAGTGCAGAAAGAGGTAAGTAAGATACAGAAAGAGTTAAGTAAGATACAGAAAGAGGCAAAAAAAGTACAGAAAGAGGCAGGAGAACTGCAGAAAGTGACAAGAGGTGCAGAAAGAGGGAAGAGGAGTGCAGAAAATGGCAAGAGGGATGCAGAAAATGGCAAGAGGGATGCAGAAATTTACAACTGAAGTGCAAAAATAAGCAAGAGCAATCCAGAAAGAGGCAAGAGAGGTGCAGACAGAGGTAGGAGAGGTACGTAAAGAGGCAAGGGGGTACAGAATGAGGCAAGAGGGGTGCAAAAAGAAGGAAGAGAAGTGCAAAAAGAAGTAAAAGAGGTGCTGAAAGAAGCACAAAGGATGCAGAAAGAGGCAAGAGAAGTGCATAATGAAGCAACAGTTACAGAAAGAGTCACGAGAGGTGCAGAGAGGGAACAGGGGTGCAGAAAGATGTAAGAGGTGAAAAAAATGGAAAGAGAAGTGCAGAAAGAGGCAAGAAAGTTCCAAGAAGAGACAAGTGAGGTGCAGAAAAAGGCAGGAGAACTGCAGAAAAGGGCATGAGAGGTGCTGAAAGGGGGAAGAGGGGTGTAGAAAGAGGCAAGATTAGTACAGAAAAGGCAAGAGAGGTACAGAAAGAGGCAAGAAAGGTGCTGAAAAAGGAAAAAGGGATGCAGAAAGAAGCAGGAGAAGTACAGAAAGAAGCATGTGAGGTGCAGAAGGAGGTAAGAGAGTTGTAGAAACAAGCAAAACGGTACAGAAAGAGGGACAGGTGTGCAGACAGGCAAGAGAGGTGCAGAAAGAAGCAAGATGGGTGCAGAAAGAAGCAAGAGTAGTGCAGAAAGAAGCAAGTGAGATGAAGGAGGCAAGAGAACTGCATTAAGTGGCATGAGATTAGCAGAAACAGGCAAAAGGGGTCCCGAAAGAGGGAACAGATGTGGACATGGAGCAAGAGAGGTGGTGAAAGAGGCACGAGAGATGCAGACATTTGCAACAGAGGTGCAGAAAGAGGTATGAGAGGTGCATCAAGAGGCAAGAGGGGTACAGAAAGAGGCAAGAGGGGTGCAAAAAGAAGGAAGAGAAGTGCAGAAAGAAGTCAAAGAGGTGCTGAAAGAAGCACAAAGGGTGCAGAAAGAGGCAAGAGAAGTGCATAATGAAGCAACAGTTACAGAAAGAGGCAAGAGAGGTGTAGAAAGAGGGATCAGGGGTGCAGAAAGAGGGAACAGTGGTGCAGAAAGATATTAGAGGGTCGGAAAGAGGCAACAGGGCATAGAAAGAAAAGTGAAGTGCAGCAAGAGGCAAGAGAGGTGCAGAGAGGGAACATGGGTGCAGAAAGATATAAGAGAAGTGCAGAAAGGGGCAAGAAGGGTATAGAAAGAAACAAGTGATGTGCAGAAAGAGGCATCAGGTGCAGAAAGAGGCAAGAGATGTGCAGAAACAGGCAGGAAAAGTGCAGAAAGAGGCAAGCAAATTGCTGAAAGAAGCAACAGAGGTGTAGAAAGAGCCAAGTGAGGTACAGAAGGTGGCAAGAGAGGTGCAGAAAATTGCCAGATAAGTGCAGAAAGAGGCAAGAGAAGTGCAGAAAGAGGCAAGAAAGTTACAGGAAGAGGCAAGTGAGGTGCAGAAAAAGGCAGGAGAACTGTAGAAAAGGGCAAGAGAGGTGCTGAAAGGGGGAAGAGGGGTGTAGAAAGAGGCAAGAGTAGTACAGAAAAGGCAAGAGAGGTGCAGAAAGAGGCAAGAAAGGTGCTGAAAAAGGGGAAAAGGGTGTAGAAAGAAGCAAGAGAAGTGCAGAAAGAAGCATGTGAGGTGCAGAAGGAGGTAAGAGGGTTGTAGAAACAAGCAAAAGGGGTACAGAAAGAGGGACCGAGTGTGCAGACAGGCAAGAAAGGTACAAAAAGAAGCAAGATAGGTGCAGAAAGAAGCATGAGAAGTGCAGAAAGAAGCAAGTGAGGTGAAGGAGGCAAGAGAACTGCAGAAAGTAGTAAGAGATTTGCAGAAACAGGCAAAAGGGGTGCAGAAAGAGGGATCAAATGTGGAGATGTGGCAAGAGAGGTGGGGAAAGAGGCACGAGGGATGCAGCCATTTGCAACAGAGGTGCAGAAAGAGGTAGGAGAGGTGCATCAAGAGTCAAGAGAGGTACAGAAAGAGGCAAGAGGGGTGCAAAAGAAGGAAGAGAAGTGCAGAAAGAAGACAAAGAGGTGCTGAAAGAAGCACAAAGGGTGCAGAAAGAGGCTAGAGAAGTGCATAATGAAGCAACAGTTACAGAAAGAGGCAAGAGAGGTGCAGAAAGAGGGAACAGGGGTGCAGAAAAAGGGAACAGTGGTGCAGAAAGATATGAGAGGTGCAGAAAGAGGCAAGAGAGGTGCAGAAAGGCAAGATAATTGCTGAAAGAAGTAACAGAGGTGTAGAAAGAAGCAAGTGAAGTGCAGAAAGAGGCAAGTGAGGTGCAGAAGAGGCAAGTGAGGTGCAGAAGGGGGCAAGAGAAGTGCAGAAAATGGCAAGAGAAGTGCAGAAAGATGCAAGAGAAGTGCTGGAGAGGTGCAGAAAAAGGCAAGAGAAGTGCATAAAGAGGCAAAGGTGCAGGAAGAGGCAAGTGAGGTACAAAAAGCAACAGGAGAACTGCAGAAAAGGGCAAGAAAGGTGCATAAAGAGGGAAGAGGGGTGTAGAAAAAGGCAGGAAAAGTACAGAAAGAGGCAAGAGAGGTGCAGAATGAGGCAAAAGAAGTGCAGAAAGAGGGAACAGGGTTGCAGAAAGATATGAGTGGTGCAGAAAGAGGCAAGAGGGGTGTAGAAAGAAAAGTGAAGTGCAGAAAGAGGCAACAGGTGCAGAAAGAGGCTATTTTCTAATAGTTTAATGTTTTAATTTATTATAGATTTTTGTTTTTTTATTTTAAATTCTTAATGCATTTTTTACTTTTATATAATTTCAAACTTTCAAAATAGATTACAAATAATAGTTTATTAATTGTTTTAAAGTAAATATATATAAATATATACATCTTATGTTTGTGTGTTTCTTCTTTTTATTAAGTTTATTTGTTATATTTTATTAAAATGTATATTACATTTATTTTATTTTATAATATTATATTTAATTTATTTAATATATATTATTTTATTTTATATTGATTTAAAAGTCGATATTTTATCCATCTATATTTTTTACATTGATATTTTTGTACTTACCTGTTTAAGTATGAGTCAATATTTTTGTTGTGTATATTTTTTAGTCGATATTTTTAGCATTGATAATTTTTACATTGATGTTTTCTCAGTGAACCAGTGAGGTTTAGTTTTGTAAGGCGAAGGCCTAAGGTGTTTTGTGATGAGCACCTGTCTTCAATAAAGCTGCCTTTTTCATACAAAGGAGCACATTTGTGGTCTGTACTGCTCCCTTGTGGCCCAATCGGGTTTTGGGGTGGGGGGGGCAGCACACTGCAGGGCGGTGTCCCCCCCACCTTGGGATTTTTATTCCAGTGGTGCAGCCTGGGCCTCATCTGGGCTTCTTTTTGGGTAGGACCGTTTGGGCTTGTAGCCCAAATACATAGCCGGCCAATTTAACACTATGTCACCATTTTGGGAAAGGTGACATGGTGGCCGGCAGCAATTTGTGTTAGAAAAGCTTTTCTAACACAAATTGCTGCCGGCCACCATGTCACTATTTTGGGAAAGGTGACATGGTGGACGGCAGCAATTTGTGTTAGAAAAGCATTTTTTTTGGTAATGATTCCCTGACTTTAGGAAAGTGGGTGTACCAGCAAGACTTTATATACAGCTGGTAGAAATAGCAGCTGATAGATGTACAGGATACTGGCAGAGTGTAATGCCATGAGCTTACATGTGTGATATGGAAGGGTGACTTAGACATGATTCATTGTCTGGGAGAAATGAGTGCATCGTTAGGCTCTCATGGGGTGGGTGGTTGACAGTCATTGTAGCTATCAGATGTTATTGGAGGGTTGTACCACATTACCATAATCTGGGCAGGCCTTGTGTGTGATACACAGATGTATGTAAGGCCTTCATGTAAACCATTGCCCACCCTCCCAATAGCTCACACACACACTACATGGTGATGCTATTTGCCTCCAGTCTAGTTTAATTTGAATAATGCAAAAAAGAAATGCAATAATGTTGTCTGTAAATTCAATAAAAGTGGGCAATCCTTAGTCTGGACATTGAGGGCCCCAGCAGTGAAAGTGGCACTGTTCTAAGGCATTTTCATTGTCTTGTTTTTTTGGCTAAGTATTTAATTGGCTTTTTGAGAGTTTTAAAGGTTTTTTTTTATAAATCTTTTTATTAAACAATCATCGACAAATAAGCAAATCCAAGATCTATGCAATATCAATCAAGGCAAGACAGATTTCAAACAGCAATCATTTACATCATACACAATAAAGACATTTCATGGAGGGAGCAGTTCATCAAGTTCAATACTCTGCGGGGCGGTGCAAATGTCACCATGATATGAGTTCTACTGTGTCCAAATGTGGGACCACTTTCTAGGACAGCCTCGGGCAACATATACCGTCTTTTCCCTGAACATACACCAGTCCATACTTTTTTCCAGGTCCCCTAATGTGGAGGGATCTGCCGCTCCCCAGGCCTTAGCGATGTTTCTTTTTGCCAGTGTGAACCCCAGAGTGGCCCACTGAGGTTGTTGGGTATTCAAGTCAGTCGGTTCCCATATGTTTAATAGGCATCTACGTATTTCAGGGTGAATAGCGAGACCAAGGACTTTCCTCATAACTTCGCGTATCTCCCTCTAGTATGTTTGAATGTATGTGCATTCCCATATGATGTGCATGAAGATACCTATATGCCCACATTTTCGGCTACAGTCTCCTGTTTCAGCCCTTCCCATGTGCAGCAGCCTGGGGCCAGTCATATATAACCTGTGCAGGATTTTAAGTTGTACCAGTCTTAAGGTTTAAAGTTTTTTGACCCAAAAGCTATGTTTGACTGATGTGTGCCTGTGTGACTCCACTTATTATTTAATAACATCATTACAACATGGCTTTATTATTGTAAAGTTACAGGTATTTTTTATGTCTTGAATTATGGTTTAGGTCTTACCTATGAACATCTTTAGCAGTGTGTTGTCAAAAAAAACTATTGGTTACAATAGCAATACTTAACATTGGACTCTGGGTCAGCCCATTGCTTTATTTCTTTTAACTGTTCAACCTCTGGAATATGGCTTCTTAACCAACCTTTTGCTTGAAAGGCTTGTATCCTTCCATTGCTTACATTCTGTTCTTTTTTTCTTTTGCCTTCAGCGCCCCATTTCAGTGCATGCATTTCCTTACTTTTTCCCTGAGTGCTGCTTCCCCTTCACATGCTTGCGCTGCTTTTGTTGCTCTACGCCCCTGGTTTCCTGTGTTGCCCCCCTGCTCACTGCTGCTTGGCTGCGCTGTAGACATGCTGTCCCCAAGTTCACATGCCTCATTTGCCTCTCCTGCCCTTCTCTCCGCATTCCTTTTTTTAAATGTATATTTTTGTCATCCTTTTAGGATGGCCTTGGGGCCAGCTCATTTCCCTAACTAACCTTTTACACACCTATAATAAAGGTTTGCTAAAGACATCTTGGGGGCATTCAGAAAGTTGACCTCGGAATGCTGCTGAATTGGGGTTCACTGGCGCTGAGGTGGGGCTATGCTGGTGCTTTGCTGGAGCTGCACTGGTGGTGGTGCACTGATGCAGAGGTGATGCTAAGATGGTACTGTGCTGATGTTGAGGTGGTGCTGGGCTGATGTTGAAATGGTTCTGCGTTGATGCTCAGGTGGTGCTATGCTGATGCTAAGGTGGGGCTGCCCTGATGCTGGGTTGGTGCTGCACTCGTTGTGGTGCACTGATGTGGTGGTGATGTGCTGATGCTGAGGTGCAGATGCTCAGGTGGTGCTGTGCTGATGCTGAGGTGGTGCCGCACTGATGCTGTAGTGGTGCTGCACTGATGCTGTGGTGGGGCTGCGCTGATGCCTGAAGGGGTGCTGCGCTGATGCTACTCTGGTGCTGAAGTGTTGCTGAGTGATATTGACGTGGTGCTGAGTGATAATGGGGTGGTCTTAAGGTGGTGGTGTGCTTGTGCGGAAGTGGTGCTCAGGCAGTGCTGAGTAATGCAGTGCTGAGTAATGCGGAGGTGGTGCCGAGTGATGGTTTGGTGGTGCTCAGGTGGTGCTGTGCTGTTGCTGAGGGATGCTGAGTAGGTGCTGCTCTGGTCCTGAGGGGATGCTGAACTTGTTGTGCTGAGGTGGTGCTGTGCTAATGCTGAAGTGGTAGTGCATTGGTGCTGAGTTGCTCCTGAGGGGGTGCTGCACTGGAGCTGAGGTGGTGCCATCGCTTATGATATGGTGGGCCTGAGTTGGTGCGGTGCTGCTGGTGGTGCACTGATGCGGAGGTGGTGCTGTGCTGATGCTGAGGTGGTGCTGTGGTGGTGTTGTGTGATGCTGAGGAAATGCTGCACTGGTGCTTAAGAGGTGCTTAAGTGATGCCGTGGTAGCACTGAGTCATGCTTTGCTGGTGCTAAGTGGTGCTGTGCTGAGTCATGCTGAGGTGGTGGTGCTGCGCTGGTGCTCAGGTAGCGCTGAGCTGGTGCTCAGGTGGTGATCGGTGATGCTGTGTTGAGGTGATGCTTCGCTGATGCTTAAGGGGTGCTGAGTTGCTTCTGAGGTGGGGCTATGCTGGTGCAGAGGCGGGGCTACGCTGGTTGTGGTGCGCTGTGTGCCCGAGATGGTGCTGTGCTGATGTTGAAGTGTTATGTCATGTTGTTATGTTATTATTATTTGTACCGTGCACAGCTGCCCAGGCAAAGGGGCGTCCTGGCGCTTTGAAAAGGTAAACACAACACAGCATTAAGAGCAAGCAGAAAGGAAAAGAGACACATCAAAGGGGCTAGACAAATAAAAAGGTCTTGATGGCCCGTCTAAACTGAAGGAGCTCATCGATGGCCCGGATTTGCGGAGGAAGAGAATTCCACCAGCTCGCCGCCAGGACTCGGAAGGAGCGGCCACCAACTCTGCTCAACTTAAAACGCGGGACCACTGCTAAGTTCTGGCCTAATGATCTAAGAGTGCGGGAGGGGACATAGGAAATCAGCAGTTTCTCCAAGATTTGCAGGGAGGTACCCTTGAGTGGCGCTAAGCTGGTGCTGAAGTGGTGCTCTGCTAGTGCTGAGGTGGTGCTGCACTGATGCTGAGTTGGTGCTGCACTGGTGGTAGTGCACAAATGAGGAGGTGGTGATGGGATGGAGCTGTGCTGATGCTAATGTGGTGCTCAGGTTGTGCTGTGCTGATGCTGAGGTGGTGCTGAGTGATGCTGGTGGCAATGGTGAGTGATGCTGTGGTCATGCTGAGTAATGCTGAGGTGGTGGTGCTGAGCGATGCTGTGTTGGTGCTATGTTGGTGCCCCCTGCATTTAGAACTACTTTTTAGGACGAAAAAAAACGGAGTTTTAAAATCGTTTTTAAATTTGTTTTTCTGAACGCTCCTATCCTCGTTAGGCAGATAATTCATTTCCATCTGTCCCCGATCCCTGGGTGCTGGGTTTAGACCGGCCCCGGGCTCGATCCAGTTTTGGCGGCCATCTTAGGTGGGGGCACATTCGCCGAGCGGTCTAGTCGCCCTATATAAATAGTCCCTTATGGCTCCGCGCAGCGGACGCGAGCAGCGGACGCGCCGGATTAGCGCCGGAGTTTCGCCTGAGTTAAGCCCGTCTGTGCCCGTCCGGGCCCAACCGGGTCCGGGGCCAGTAGCTATGCCCGATGCGAGTCCCGAGCACTCCATCACGATCAGGTATACGAAGGATGAGCTCCTATCCTACCGAACACCGAAATACGACAAATGCTGCTATGTTGCCAAAGACGGAAAGCGCTTTAGGGGATGTAGAGTTTGCCACCTGGATGTAGAAGAAGCCATCCCCACTACCTTGTGTCGGCTTGCCCTGCTTAACTGCAGATCACTCCCCTGCCACGCTACAGAGATTAACTCCCTACTACTGGACCACAAGGTTGATGCCTTGTTTCTCACTGAGACTTGGGTATCTGACACCTCGGGTCCGGATGCGGTGATAGCGCTGGCGCCAGGATATCTGATCTACCATCTTGACAGAGGCACAGGGAGAGGGGGGGGTCTGGCCATTTTATACAGGGAGTCACTGAGTTGTAAGGCACGTGAGGCAGGGGTCAAGGACTGTGAGAGCTGCCAATTCTCGCTTCAATTTTCCCCTACCTACACGATGACAGGCCTCCTAGTCTACCGGCCCCCTGGAAACATGGGTGATTTTACATCGTCACTAATGGAAACTACTACTCTGTTGGCTGCGGCCGCATCCAACTTCATCTTGCTAGGAGATCTCAATTGCCATTTCAATGAAGAAATTGACCCTAGGGCTACTAATTTGTTGAGCGAGCTGAGCGCCCTGCAGATGAAACTGATAAATACTGGGGCCACCCATGTCAAAGGTCATCTTCTTGACCCCATCTTTTCGAACATGACGGGTATATCCGCCATGCCTCCCCTCGCTCTTCCTTGGTCTGACCACTCACTGATCATGGCTAACTGGGAGATTAAGTGTGATGACACGCTCCCACTCAGGGAATTTAGAATAGATAGGGCATGGTCAAGGCTCCCGGTAGACACTTGGAATGCCCGTCTGGAGGACACTCAGCCTGAGAAGGGCTGTGACCCGGTGACTGCAGATGTTGTAGTGAGGAACTGGTTGACCAATGCACTGGACCATGTGCTTCCCCTCAAGAAGATGCTTATTAGGGACAAGAGAATGGGGTCTGCCCCTTGGTATACCCCAGAGCTCAGAACCCTGAGACAGAACTGCAAACGCTCGGAGAGATTATGGAGAAGGTGCCCGGAGATAGATAGCAGGGAAAAATATCGCATCGAACTTAGAATATACAAACGTGCTATACGTACTGCTAAGGCCTCCTTCTATGGGGAGAGAGTAAACCACGCTGCGTCCTCATCCAGGGAAGCTTTCCTAGTGATGAAGGAGCTTCTTAAACCACCTGAGCCTACTCCTGTCTATGATAGACCACAGGAAAAATGTCTGGAATTAGCCACCTACTTCAAAAACAAAATCGACATTATTATTAGTTCTCTCCCCTCGGTCTTGGGAACATCGCCCCCTTCTGAGGACTTCAGCATGTCGGAAAATCGACTGACGTCATTTGGCCCTGTATCTACAGGTGAAGTACTGAAGGTCCTCGGGAGCATGAAAAGTGGCTCACCTCGGGACCCTGTCCCGATGCGGTACCTTAAGCAGGCCGCCCTGGCGATAGGAGAGCCCCTGACCGATCTGATCAATCTCTCGCTCACTCAGGGGACAGTGCCGCCTGACTGGAAAAGTGCGGTTGTCAAAGCGCTTCTGAAGAAGCCGGGCTTGGACCCGCAGAACTTGGCCAATTTCAGGCCCATCTACTTACTACCAGGAGTGAGTAAGATTGCCGAGAGGCTGGCGAACCATCGGTTATCAAACTTTCTTGAGGAGAATGGCCGGTTGAGGGACTCCCAGACGGGATTTCGACCAGGCCATGGTACGGACACGGCTCTGCTAGCAGTGGTAGAGGAGGCCAGAAACACTTTGGATGCAGGGGGATCAGTGGCAGTGATCCTCCTGGAC
This sequence comes from Lissotriton vulgaris, assembly GCF_964263255.1. Taxonomy (NCBI): domain Eukaryota; kingdom Metazoa; phylum Chordata; class Amphibia; order Caudata; family Salamandridae; genus Lissotriton; species Lissotriton vulgaris. The sequence continues at coordinate 165,593,331 of NC_141691.1, read as the reverse complement.
CTCAGTGCGGCCTTCGATACCGTCAACCATGGGGTGCTGATACAACGTCTAGCTGAGTCGGGTGTCACAGGAGTGGCCCTGGAATGGTTGGCCTCCTTTTTGGAGGGGCGTACCTTCGAGGTTTGGGAAGGAAATGCAAAATCCCCTCCCCTCCCACTCCACTGCGGGGTGCCACAGGGCTCATCCCTTAGCCCCACGTTATTTAACGTGTATATGGCACCCCTGCAGGGTGTGGTGTCTCCGTTTGGCTTTAAGACCATAAGCTACGCGGATGACACCCAGCTAGTGGTGAGTCTTACACAGCTGGAGAAACAGCCTGAGACACTCCATGCTTGCTTGAGAGATGTGTTTGATTGGATGTCCAGGTCATCGCTCAAACTGAATGGCTCAAAAACTGAGCTGATGATCTTGGGCCATTCAAGTTTTGCCCTCTCGCCAAGCAGCTGGCCCAACTGCATGGGCACCCCGCCTGACCCAAAAAAAGAGATCAAGAGCCTGGGGGTCTGGCTGGAGCCGGACTTGTCCTTTAGGACACACGCCAAGAAGATCGCGGGCGTTTGTTATGGAATGCTCCGGTCGGTCCGTAAGGTTCTCCCCCTGTTACCAGAACCCTCCCGGAAGCTGTTAGTCCAAGGATTAATCATCTCACGCCTGGACTACAGTAACGCGCTCTTTCTTGGAGCACCAGAGTCAACGTTTAAGATCCTGCAACAAGTGCAGAACGCAGCAGCAAGGCTGCTGCGGAATGTTTCGGCCAGGCAGTCAGCCAGGCCTGCTTTAAAAGCACTCCATTGGCTCCCTGTTAAAGAGAGAGTTACCTTTAAGGCCCTGTGCATCGCCCACAAGAGCATACAGGGGAAAGGACCAGCTATTCTGAAGGACATGATTCGCCCCTATAAGTCTACAAGAGCCTTACGCTCTGACAATAAACATTTCCTTCAGACTAAGAGAATCAGGAGAGCCCGCTCAGGGGGCAGGAGTTTTTCTATCCATACAGCGCTCGCCTGGAACTCCCTCCCATTCTCGCTGCGGTCCGAACCAAATATTCTCAGATTCCGGAAACATCTGAAAACGTATCTGTTCCCAGAATAACTGTAGCTCCTCTGTTTTCTATTAGTAGCCTGCTCTTGGTTTCTATAAGCGCTGGGATGCCCCATGGTAACCGTGCGCGGTACAAAATTCAATAATAATAATAATAATAATAATAATATGCTGATGTGATGCGTGGATGTTGAGGTGGTGCTGTGCTGATACTAAAGTGGTGCTGTGTTGGTGTTGAGTTATGCTGAGGTGGGGCTCCACTGGTGTCGAGGTGGGACTGCACTGGTGGTGGTGCACTGATGCGGAAGTGGTGCTGTGCTGATGCTGCACTGATGCAGAGGTGATGCTGCGCTGATGCAGAGTTGCTACTGAGGTAGTGCTGTGCTGGTGCTGAGGTGGTTTTGTGCTAATGCTTTGGTGAGGCTGCACTTATGCTGAGTTGGTGCTGTGCTGGTGGTGGTGCAGTGATGCAGAGTCAATGCTGTGCTGATGCTGAGGTGGTGCTGTGCTAGTGTTGAGTGATGTGAGGAGATTCTGAGATGGTGCTGAGTGATGCTGTGGGGGTGCTGAGTGATGGTGTGCTGGTGCTGAGTGATCCTGTGGTGGTGCTGAGTCATGCTGAGGTGGTGCTGCACTGATGCAGAGTTGCTACTGAGGTGGTGCTGCGCTGATGCTGAGGTGATTTTGTGCAAATGCTTTGGTGGGGCTGCGCTGATGCTCAGTTGGTGCTGTGCTGGTGGTGGTGCAGTGATGCAGAGGCAACGCTGTGCTGAGGCTGAGGTGGTGCTGTGCTAGTGTTGAGGGATGTTGAGGAGATTCTGAGATGGTGCTGATTGGATTGGATTGGATTGGAATTGGTTTTTGTATAGCGCGATAGGTACCCGCAGGCGTCCTAGCGCTTAGCAGAATACAGGTGGGTGGAGCGGGTCGAATTTATCTGCTGAAGAGAAAGGTTTTTAGTTTTTTTCGGAAGTGCAGAATGTTAGATTCTGAGCGGATAAAGATTGGGAGGGAGTTCCAGAGCCTTGCCGCGTTTGTTGAGAACATTCTTCCTCCACTCCTTTCTCTTTTGAACCTGGGTTTGGTGACTTGAAAGGCATGGGTCGACCTCAGCTTTCCGTTGGGGTGGTAGGGGGTGATCAAGGTGTGATTCAGGATTGCTCCTTTCCTCCAGTAGGCACGGTGAGCAATGCACATGCTTTTAAAATTGATTCTGTCCTTCACCGGCAACCAGTGAAGGGCTTTTAGTTCAGGTTTCACCGATTGGCGGCGGGGTATGCGCAGGAGAGTACGGGCAGCGCAGTTTTGAATTACCTGGAGTTTTTTCAGGGTTGATTCGGGGGCTCCTAGATATAGGGCATTTCTGAAGTCCAGCCGGGAGAGGATTAGGCCCTGGACCATGATCTGTCTGGCCTTGAAAGGGAGGAGCGGTAGGACCTTTTGGATGAGTCTAATAATGCCCATGCAGGGGGCAGATAATTTGGTTGCCTGGTGGCCGAAGGTTAATGCGTTGTCCAACCAAATTCCCAGGCTCTTGATGGTGTTCCTGGCTGGGGGTGCTGGGCCTAGTGCTGGCGGCCACAAAGAGTCAATGGATTTTTGTGGGGAGTTACCCAATACCATTAGCTCTGTCTTGTCGCCGTTCTGTTTCAGGTAGGACTGGCTCATCCAGGTACATACTGCTTCCATGCAACCTCTGAGATCACTGGGATAAGAGGAGGGATGAGTCAGGGTAACCACCAATTGCATGTCATCCGCGTAGGACACGACTTAAAAGCCGAAAGGGCGAATTATTTCTGCGAGGGTGTGCATGTAAATGCTAAACAGTGTGGGGCTTAGCGACGAACCCTGGGGGACCCCACAACTGAGTGGTTTACTGGGCGAGGTGGTATTGCCCTCACAGCCTCGGAATGAGCGCTCTGATAAAAATGATTGTAGCCAGGCCGCTGCTGTGGAAGTTATCCCTAGCGCTGACATTCTGTGAAACAAGATGTCATGATTCACAGTGTCGAAGGCGGCACTGAGGTCCAATAAGATAATGGCCGCAGTGCCACCCTGATCCACAATCATTCTAGCTCCTTCTGTTACAGCTAGTAAAGCGGTTTCTGTTCCGTGCATGGGGCGGAACCCAGTCTGTGAAGTGTCCAGTAAGTTATTTGCTTCCAGGAATTCTGTGAGGGATTGATTAACGTGCTTTTCTGCAATTTTGGTTATCCACGGTAACAGGGAAATTGGGCGGTAATTCCCCGGGTTCATCTGATCTAAATTGGGTTGTTTCAGGAGGGCATTAACTGTAGCCTGTTTCCACTTCGGGGGGACAAGCCCTGAAGATAGAGAGTTGTTAATCAGGTTCCGGATGGTGGGGAGGATGGTAGGGGTAATTGTTCTGAGGAAATGGGCTGGGGCTGGGTCGCTGGGAGATCCAGACTTTACCTGTAGTATTATGGTTTCCAGGCTGGTAGACTCCAGAGGTGGAAAGGTTTCTAGGGTGGTATGTGGGGGCGGTCTGGTGTCCTGCTGTTCTGTTTGGGGGTGAGGGGGTAAGGGGAAGAAGGAGTAGATTGTGGCTATTTTGTTGTAGAAGTAGTTGGCCTGTTCATTGCAGCGAGTTTGAGCAGTCAGAGGGTCTGGTAACTTGTCGGGAAGTTTGAGCAGGCTTTTCGCGATATGATATATCTCCTTGGGTTTAGATGCTGCTTCATGTATTTTATTTTCATAGAAGATTGCTTGAGCTTTTTTTATGTCGTTTGTATAGATTTTTATGGCAGCCCGATATTCATTTTTGCTGGTTTGTGAATAGTCAAGGCGCCATTTCCGTTCCAATCTTTTGCATTCTTTCTTAAGAGTGCGCAGGTCCTGTGAGTACCAAGGTGCATTTTTTGGTCTCTGTTTGGGTTTGATGTCCTTGAATGGGATAGTAAGGTCTAAGGAGGTGGTGATCCAGTTATTGAAGTTGTCATTGCTGACAATCGGGTCGGGGTTGTTTTCTGGGACAGAGTGGTTGTCCACAGGTTGGTATTAAGTTGTGACCATTTACGGTCTCTGCTGGAAGCGGGTGTGGTGTGGGGCATGATCCTGACGGCGCCCAGGTAAATGGGAACAGAAAGTGGTCCGTCCATGGGAGGGGGATGGATGGACTAACTGTGAGATGGGTACAGTTACTAAAGATAGGGTCAAGTAGGTGACCTTTTTCGTGGGTGGATTGCAGCACTAGCTGGGAGAGTTCTAGTGCCTCTAGATTATTACGTAGTTCGGCGGCTGCCGAGTCCAGGGGGTCGTCCAGGTGCACATTTCGGTCACCTAATAAAGTGTAATTAGGTGAGGAGCAGACTCCACTGGCTACCACCGGTGCGAGTTGGTTTATAAAGTTAGTCGGGGTGCCGGGTGGTCGATAAATAAGAGTCCCTGAGAATGTGCATGTGGGGGTGAAGTCCAGCGAGAAAGTGAGGTGTTCGCAGCTGGATAGGTTAGTTGGAGAGGAGCGGCAGGTGTAGCATTTCTTGTAAATGATAGCTATGCCGCCGCCTTTTCCAGAACAACGATCAACCCGAAGTATTTGGTATTCTGCAGGGAGTGGTTGAATGACGTCGGGGTCAGAATCTGTTTGTAGCCACGTCTCCGTGAGAAAAATGGCATCGGGTTCTTTGTCGGAGATCAGCAGAGATATTTCTGCGGCATGTTTAGGGAGGGATCTGCAGTTCAGCAGGAACATATGGTATGAGGGGTGGGTGTTGTTGGGCAGCTTTGATACTTACAGTGTGGGCAGCTGAAGAGTTTTGTGGTGGGATTCCAGGATACGAGGCAGTGGTCGTTGGTGTGGCATCGTAGTTGATGTAACGTGTTGGAGGAATAATGGATGGATTTATTTTGGCCAGCGGTCGTGGCCCCTGTCGTGGCCCCTGTCGTGGCCCCTGTCATGGCCCCTGTCGCGGACGGGCGCAGACGGGCTTGCCTTTGGCGCGCCTACGGCGCCCCGCCGGCGCCGCCGCTGCGCCCGTCCGTTGCGCCCGTCCGTTGCGCCTCCTGGGAAGGGGAATCATTTTATAGTGGCGAGGGCGTGAGGGTGGGAGGGGCCTTGCACAGGTCAGTTTGATCGTGTTCCTCACCCAAGATGGCGGGCCCGGAAATGCTAATGCGGCAGGTGAGCCGGAGGCTCAGTCGATTTCTCGAGGGGGGTGTGGGGGGGGGCAGGATCCGCTCTCACTCAGCGGCGACCTGAATTGTAAGTAGCAATTCAAATAAGTGATTTTTAAAAAGTGCAGTTTCTCCAAGAATCGGTTTCTTAGTGCGCGTTTAAAAACAATAGTGGGCTTTTCAATTCAAGCGACAAAGTTTTTAAGCACTGTCCCGGCTTCCGCCTCAGGACCAAAACAACACACCACACTCACTCGTAATCAGTGGGGAAATGGTGTTTTTAGGGGTTCTTTTGTAGTGGCTAGGGCGTGAGGGTGGGAGGGGCCTAGCACAGGTCAGTTTGATCGTGCTCCTCACCCAAGATGGCGGGCCCGGAAATGCTAATGCGGCAGGTGAGCCAGAGGCTCAGTCGATTTCTCGAGGGGGGGGGGGCAGGATCCGCTCTCACTCAGCGGCGACCTGAATTGTAAGTAGAAATTGAAATAAGTGATTTTTAAAAAGTGCAGTTTCTCCAATAACTGGTTTCTTAGTGCGCGTTTAAAAACAATAGTGGGCTTTTCAATTCAAGCAACAAAGTTTTGGTGGTGCTGAGTGATGCTGAGGTGGTTGTACTGCACTGATGCTCAAGCAGTGCTAAGCTGGTGTTCAGGTGGTGCTGAGTGATGCTGTGTTGCTGCTGTGCTAAGGTGATGCTGCGCGGATGCTGATGTGGTGCTGTGCTGATACTAAAGTGGTACTGTGTTGGTGTTAAAAAAGTGCAGTTTCTCCAAGAATCGGTTTCTTAGTGCGCGTTTAAAAACAATAGTGGGCTTTTCAATTCAAGCAACAAAGTTTTGGTGGTACTGAGTGATGCTGAGGTGGTTGTACTGCACTGATGCTCAAGCAGTGCTAAGCTGGTGTTCAGGTGGTGCTGAGTGATGCTGTGTTGCTGCTGTGCTAAGGTGATGCTGCGCGGATGCTGAGGTGGGGCTGTGCTGATGCTGCACTGATGCTGAGGTGGTGCTGCACTCATGCAGAGTTGCTACTGAGGTGGTGCTGCACTGGTGCTGAGGTGGTTTGTGCTAATGCTTTGGTGGGGCTGCGCTGATGCAGAGTTGGTGCTGTGCTGGTGGTGGTGCACTGATGCGGAGGCAATGCTGTGCTGAGGCTGAGGTGGTGCTGTGCTGGTGTTAAGTGATGCTGAGGAGATTCTGAGATGGTGCTGAGTGATGCTGTGGTGGCACTGAATGATGGTGTGCTGGTGCTGAGTGGTGCTGTGGTGGTGCTGAGTCATGCTGAGGTGGTGGTGCTGTGCTGTTGCTCAGGTGGTGCAGGACTGTGCTCAGTTGGTGCTGAGCGATGCTCAACTGGTGCTGCATTGGTGCTGAGGTGGGGCTGTGCTAGTGGTGGTGATCTGATACGGAGGTGGTGCTGTGCTGATGCTGAGATGGTGCTGTGCTGATGTTGAGGTGATGCTGCGCTGGTGCTGAGATGGTGCTGTGCTGATGCTAAGGTGGTGCTGTGGTGGAGCTCAGGTGGGGCTGTTATAGTGCTACACTGATGCTGAGGTGGTGCTGAGTATTGTTTTGGTGGTGTTGAGTGCTGCTGAGGTGGTGCTGAGCCATGCTGAGGTGGTGGTGCTGCACTGATGCTCAGGTGGTGTTGAGCTGGTACTCAGGTGGTGCTGACTGATGCTGAGTTGGTGCTGTGCTGACAGGATTCTGCGCAGATGCTGAGGTGGTGCTGCACTGATTCTGAAGTGGTGATGTGTTGATGCTGAGTTGCTGCTAAGGTCAGGCTGCGGTAGTGCTGAGGTGGGGCTGCACTGGTGCTGCACTGGTCGTGGTGTACTAAGGAGGTGGTACTGTGTGGATGCTGAGATGGTGCTGTGCTAGTGCTCAGGTTGTGCTGATGTGGTGCTGCGCTGAGGTGGTGATGTGCTGATCATGAGGTGATGCTCTGCTGGTGCTGAGGTGGTACTGCACTGGTGCTGGGGTGGTGGTGAGTGATCATGAGGTGGTGATTTGCTTGTGGAGAGGTGGTGCTAAGTGATACTGAGGTGATGCTGAGGGACACTGAGGTGGTTTTGAGTGATACTTTGTGGTGCTCAGGTGATGCTGTGCTGGTGCTCAGGTGGTGCTGAGTGATGCGAGTTGCTGCTGCACTGGTTGCTGCACTGGTCCTCGGGTGATGCACTGGTGCTGAGGTGGTGCACTGGTGCTGAGGTGGCGCTAGGCTAATGCTGGGCTAATGCTGAAGTGGGCTGGGTCAGTGCTGAGTTGCGGCTGAGGTGGCATTGCACTAATGTGGAAGAGGTGCTGTGCTGATGCTGAGGTATTACTCTGGTAGTGTTGAGTGATGCTGAGGAGATACTGTGCTGGTGCTGAGGTGGTGCTGAGTGATGCTTTGGTGACACTGAGTGATGCTGTGCTGATGCTCGCTGATGCTGAGGTTGTGGTGCTGCACTGATGCTGAGGTAGTGCTGTGCCTGTAGTGAGGTGGTCCTGTACTGGCGCAGAGGTGGTGCTGAGGTGGTCCTGCGCTGGGGCTGAAGTGATGCTGTGTGTGGTGCTGAAGTGATGCTGAGGTGGTGCTGTGCTTTGTGTTGTGTTGCTGAGTGATGCTCAGGTGGTGCAGTGGTGGTGCACCTGAAGTGGTGCTTAGTGACGCTTACTGGTGCAGTGGTGGTGCTGCACTGATGCTGAGGTGGTGCTGAAATGGTGTTGCACTGTCTACCTGCAGGATATATTGTTAAGTAGCCTCACATTACATGCTGCATTTGGAAAGCACCAGGAGGCATCCTTTGTTATTGGTTTTTTCACCAATGATTGAAACCTAAAAGTAAGCATCAAAAGTTGAAAGCTCGCAACTTAAAGCTGCTTACATGTTCATAAAATGGATCAATAGCAGCATGCTTATCTCTTTAATTGTGATCCAAATAATCACGCTGTCAAAAGCACAATATAATTAGTTTGATCCTATTGTCAGCCCTCTTCTTAAACTACACTTACATTAAGTAAGTATATTATTTAAGATTTGGACATTTCAGCTAATGAAACCAAAAATGTTATAGTATGAAAAACAACATAGCCTCCGGCTGAAAAAGTGCTTCTGAAACCAAACTAACATATGGCCAATAGTAAAATGTTCCATGTAACAGGGCCAGTCTCCAGGTTGTGAACAAAACACCAAAAGGAGGGACAAATGTAACCTATTCACCAATGAAAACAAAGGAATTTCAAAAGGCACATGGAGGGACAAATGTAAACTATTCACCAATGAAAACAAAGGCATTTTGTAAGGCACATGAAGGAACAAATGAAAATGGATGGGCTTGCTGAAAGCTCATACTATCTTTGCAGCATGTCTCGAGAGACAGCTCATGCATTGCCTAGGCGAGATCTAAGAAAAGCATGGATGCTACATCATGGTGTATGCATATGCATGTGTTGTGACCCATGGTCACTCCCACATCACAGAGAGGCCAAAATGGCCCTACCATCGTAGTATATACAAGTATATGATTTGTGACACGTCCACGCATATCCATCATCATGCTGGAGCCGCAATAGCATCTTCACATATACATGTGCATGCATGCTGATGCATCATCACATTAGATCTTGTTTTTTGGGGGATTTGCCATTGCTGTTCAGTATCAGACTGTCTACGGCCTGTTCCTGTTTCTAATGTTTAGTTTCTAAGATTGTTTTCTTCAGAAGTATGTGCATGCGGAATGAATCCCTTCACACACACTGCATCAGTTAATCCATGTACTGCGTAGGCCTTAAAACCTTAGAGTGGTGATGGGAAAGTGGTAGAGTAGGGGAACTGGGGATGGAGAACTAGATACTAGGAGCAGGTTCCATCTACCCCTGAGGTTACCTACCTACCGCACTGCTGAGTGCCCCAACCATGAGTGACACAGTAGTTAGAGCAGTACCCCTCTGAGATTGTGCCCAGGAACTACTGCAGACTGTAGCGGATACTCATGGAAGCTGCAGATGCTAGGGAGGCATGCTTGTTGAGGAACATGCTGTAAGAAAGGCAGTACCCCATCAGAGAAATTCCCTGTAGTTTTCTCAGCGTGTTACTGTGGTCAGTGAAGATTCCACTGGTCCTTGCTGTATACAAATTGTGGCTTACAGGGAAGGCTTGCACTGTTTATGACCGCACTGTATCTGTACGAGCGTGTAGAGGGGAAGCATGCACTGCTGCATCTGTACTGTGTCAATTCTGTATGTGGAAGGAATCTTGCACTCCTCTGCAACTTGCATTTATTTACTGCCTTCTACACAACTACTCAACACCCTGTACTCACTTACAGCCTGCTCTAGTCCCCTTACACTTCCCTCTAGCCTTCCTTCAGTGGCATTTCTATTGGATAGTGAAAATGGGACCACGTTTTATTAGGTCTCGCTTAGGCAGTGACTGCACTGTCTCTTCGAGACATGCTGTACTCTGAATATTGGCTTTAAGCTCCGCTCATGTTCCGCACACGTTTTTAATTGTCTCCTTTGACTGTCTTTAGTAACTACTTTTTTTCCTTTGGCTAGTTTCTTTAGTAGTCCCTCCTTTTCCACTCTTGAGACCTCCCATAAGGACTGCCCCTGTTACATGTGACCTTACTCTGTAGTTTGATTTACAGTTTCTCAGCACTCGTTTTCTTAATGATTTTGTCCTTGTAGCTGGTTCCAGGCACAACAGCTAGCACTTACCCATCTGCATTCACCAGACATGTTGTTCCTGTAATTCAAGTCATGCTTTTCATTTGTTTCTGTTGCTTAGCGTGCACTGCTTAGTAAGAGTGCTTGCATTATTTTTATTTGCAGTGTGCGATGTGTGCCTTCACTTGAGCAATGGCGGCCGCACGCTTTTCTTTTGTTCTGTGCAAGTTCTAAGCCATTATGTGTTTATTTCTTGCAGCGCGCCATGACGCGCTTTCACTTTAACAATAGTGGCTGTGCGCCTTTCTTTTGTTCTGCCCGGGTCGCTGTATTCAACTTGTTTTAATTCCTCCCTCAGGTTGACAACTACACTTGGTTCAGTTCTCAAACTACTGAGTACGTCCTTCAAACCTTCAAACCTTCCTGGGCTCGGTCACTTCCACGCAGTATGCCTGCTGTGCTGACTCGGCTCCCTGCCCTCGGCCAAGCGTTTTGTTTACCTTTCCATCTTTGTGGCTTTTACTTTAATATAAACAGCCACGCAGGTTTCTTTTGTTCTGTGTGGCTCGCCAATTTCAACTTGTTTTAATTCCTCCCTTGGGCTGACAGCTGCGCTTGGTTCAGTTCTCCATGCCGCCCAGTCCCGCCCTCCAGACCTCACCGGGCTCAGTCATTTCCTTACAGTCTGCCTGCTGTGCTGAAGATCCTCTGCCCCCAATCCCTCTGCCGAACGCTTTGTTTACCTTTCCAGGTCCTGCTCCGGGCCTCCCTCCTCGAGGTCCATTGGCGCAGAGCAGATGGTTTCGGAGTCCGGGTAGGGGTTCTTGAAAGAACACTCTTCGATTCTGGACTTGCCCCTGAACTGCATCTTCAGCCTCTTGGACATGTTCTCTCCCATCGCACAGGGAGCCGGTGGGGACAAAATAAGAAACGTGCTGCTAGCATGGCAGGGAAAAATCAGTGAGCCTCCTCACGCAGGACTGATATGATGTCTAGAGGACTCTGGAGTCTACCGTAATACATTAAGACTAGTAGGCACCAGACTGAAATCACTGCAGACCCTTTTGATTTCCAACACCAGCCAATATTAACCAAGTTTGACAAAAAAATGGCACTAGAAATACTACAATGGAAGCGATCACTTGAGCAAAATGCTAGCTCTGAGTAAAATGCTTAATGTGTCCCTTTCGCAGTACGTAACACAACTAGCGCATTGTGCTTTTTAGATACAAAATATTGCTTTATTGTTAGTACCATTTTTGATGCCTGATCATACATGTAGCACCAATCAGCATGCACCCCAAATCAAAACACCAGAGAGAGTGATTCATGCCATGAAACCTACAGTGACAACGCAGTACTTCCCCCACCCACTGTCACCCAAGTGGAGTCTGCAATGGCATAGCAGCCATCAATACCGGCAATGTCTAAGGAGCATTTCCACTATCAGAGTCCACAGCATTCTTTGCCCCCCTAAGACTAACCGAAAGATGTAGTTGAATGCTTGTCCGCCCCCGTCTTTACTAATGACTGATGGAGGGTAAAAATACTAAAATATTATATTTTCTTATCACAACTAGGGTATCAAGCACTTGCTGTCCGCAGTCCTCACCAGATCCACAGGTATCAATATTCTGCTATCGCAGCATCCTGTCAACCCTATTATATCTGAAGATGTTTTTTATCATTTCTGTGAACCGAGAAAAACAATACCTTGCACAAAAATATGTCCCTTTAAAACCTTTGCTTCTTCTAAATGCTGGCAAAGTATGTACTTGCTTTTCTCCTGGTAAAATAATTCATTTTCCCAGTGTGTAAATCCCGGAATAGTCTCTTTTTGTTTCCTGACACTGCCTTGCGATTGACGAATGAAATGGGCTAGCTCTTGGTGGGCGCTGAAGGGATACTGGCCTGCTTAATGCCAACTGGGCAGCCAGTGTTGAGCAGATATAATTCCGTCCCTGTTTTTATCTTTGATTCATGTTTTTCCTCTTTGTCACTTTTCGCTCCTTTTTGTAGGCATACAGGATTCCGTTTCTATGTTCTCCATTTTACTTTGCCTCTGCGTTTTCACAAAGCTGCCATTCGGTTTTCCTATTCCCAACAGTGTGTCTATGTAATAACGTTAAGGCTACGCTGGAAGATGAGGGGGCATATTACCAAGCAATAGCGATAATCATCGCTAATGCTTGGTTAGAGACAAAAATTTACCGCTGAGCTGCGGCGATTTTTATCGCAGATAAACCTTGGTATTACCAAGGTTTATCGCAAATGCGAAAAAAATCGGCTGCAATGCATGAATATCGCTGAAAAGTCAGCGATATTCATGCATTACCGAGCTAATGCTCTTAGCCATGTTATCCACCTCCCATTGGATAACATGGCTAAGAACTGCTCAGGGCAGGTGTTAGCTTTTGGAGATATTCGCGCTTAGCGCTAATATCTCCAAAAGTTGGTAATAGGAGATAGCGATGTTAGCGACTGTTTCCAGTCGCTAACATCCTGGCACGCCCACTTTGCATGTCATTAGTGATAAATATCACTGACATGCAAAGTGGGGCCCAAGATGGTCGCTATCTCCTACTATCTGTCGCTAACTGGTGTTAGCGACAGCTAGGTAATAGGGAGATCATTTTATCTCTGCTTTCTTGGCTTTAAAAGCCAAAAAAGCGGAGATAAACCCCCTTGATAATATGCCCCTCAATCTTCCCTTTAGCATTCGATGATTGAACGGATCACATTTGGTACATTCCTTCCCTCCGTGATCCTGCGTATGGTGGCTGTCTCATGCAGAGAACTCAGCTCCTCACAACCAAACACACATTTCTAGCTGGCACATCCCTTCTGTAATTCCCAATTTCAGAACACATTCGTACAGTGAGGAATGTTGAGCGATCTATAAATACCATCTAGGCGCATGTAGGGAGCGCACAACATACAATGGCTTCCTTCCTTTATTTCTCATGCTCTCTCTTCTTTGGTTTCCATTTTTAGGTCTGGTGTTACCCACGACCCTTTGATTTTACTAAAATTATATATGTAATATACTTATAGGCAGGGCCACTGGAATTGTGTGATGGTGCGGCTGCGGCAATTTTCGCATAATGATAGATTTTGCGCAGTTGGCACATAATCCACCATCTTCTGATTAATCTGCATATTTTAACCAAAAAAATAATCTGTTTCTAGCTTAAAGGGTTCAAAGGTTTTTGGTTTTGGTTATTGGTTTCAGGAGCCATACATCAGCACCTGGCTGGCAGCTCTTTGGTCCTCTTCCACAGACCCTCAGAAGAAGGTCATATCCCCCCTTCTTACAACAGACTCTTTGCCCTTGTGAAGAGTTCAACGCAACTAAACACTGCTGTCAACAGTCAGTGCTGTTCTTCAACATTCAAGTGCTCACAACAAAAATTGTGACCACTTTACACATCGGTCACTAGATTGCACTGGGGAGGACTAGGCCAGACTTGTGACCATTGTGTAATTCCACCCCAAAATAGTGCTGTATAAAAGTGTTTTTACTATTAAAGGGCTCAAAGATTCTAATGGAAGCAACTTGTTTTCATTTTGTGATTTGGTGCGCAATAAAATGCTGTCTTTCTTTGTAACTATATTTCATAATTGTTTTACTTGGTAATGCAATCCACATGAATACACTCCACACCAGGCCACATAATTCCAATCAATAACAGACTACAAGAGGTAGCCCATAAACCCTAAAGAGACCAGAGAAATAATCTGTAACAAACAACAATGTCTCAAGAGTGTTATTCACAGGTCAATTAATTGCAATGGATTTATATACAGCAGTGGGCGCAACAAGATACAAATGAAATAAAAACGCACAGGTTTACATATTTCGGATACCGCAACAATTAATGGTACATTAATGCAAATTTCGGATGAGTAGGGTATCCGTGAATAGGGGCGCCAAGAGTTTGCTGTAGAAGTATCCGAAATATGTAAACCTGTGTGTTTTTATTTCACTTGTCTCTTGTTGCTCCCACTGCTGTATATACCACGTCACGTGTCACTCGCGCCGTCACTATACTTCACGAGCACTTGTGCACAGTATTTTGTTGGTTACATGCCATTAAATGTAACGCAGTGTGACTGACCCATGTGCTTGTACATATGAAGTTTACTATGTCCAACATGTTTGTCAATTGAAATACACTTTACATTTACTTGAAAATGTCTCCCTGTTTTTCTCCCCCTTTGGGTTTAATTGTTGCAATTAATTCACACCACACCATTCCACATCATGCCACAAAACTCAACTGCACACCTCATAATCAAACTCTTCTATATACAACTACACAACACAAAATACCATTCCACATACAGGGCCGACTTTATCGCAGGTGGTGCCCTGTGGGACAATGTCTGTTGGCGCCCCCTTAATGACCACCTCCACCACGCATTCCCTCACCAGCACCCTTTAACAGTGCCTCTCAAGTCTCCATAACCACTGTCTCTCAGATTCATTTTGTTTTATGGCACAACTCATACTAGTGTAAGGTGCCGGAGCACTTTATACCACACACACATTGCACAGAGACAATCATATGTGTGTAAATCAGTGCATAGGAAATGTTACATCAGACAGGAATATAAGGTGTAGTGTAGGAGTGACATGTCATCCATACTGGTAGGTAATATGGTTAAAGTCAGGAAAGGCACAAATTCAGAATTTAAAACACAACATCATTGTTCAGGGTTCTCTTTAATGATAAGAATTGTTTTCTACCCCAATGAACCCTTTGCACAAGATTAGGATATCGAAAAAAACATATAGCTCTAACATATACCTTGCAGTTTGCAGCAGCTCTAGGGTGACAGTTAATAGCTCAATGATCTATATTCGGATTTTGAGTTAGAAACGACAAGTAACAAAAGGAGCTGACTTACAGAAGCAGCAACCCACTGACCTATTTACATTACATGCACTTCGTTATCTGCATGGTACACTTTCTTAGCAACAGGCATTGTAACCCTAAGCACTACCTTAGGATGAGTCAAAATTTCCACTAGACAAACCTCCAGTCTCTTTCCAGGAAGACGATTAATCACGGGACTTCTCTTGACATTTCAATTGGTGTCTGAAAGTTGCTGAAGGACAGGAATGAGGCAGCAGGTGCTTTTAAAATGATGATACACATTTAAAAAAAATGACGCCCCCACCCCAAGTCAACGCCCAGTGCGGTCGCACTGATCGCACCGCCCTAGAGCCAGCCCTGTCCACATAATTCCACTCCAAAACCCACAATCGCACTCCACACACTTCCGTACACTCAACACCACATCATTTCCATCCACATAATTCCACTGCACACCATGCCACATAAATCAACTACAAAAAACACACTATACACCACACAATTCCACAACTAACAATTCAGTCCACCACGTACATCCACTTCCTCCAACCTAAAACAAAACACATGGGTAAAATGCATTGTCTTTTACAAGGGCACTAGCTCTAACTCTCGCACCTATTGCATGGTAAATGCTTGTTACCATATCTCCTGGTGACAGGCTAGGCAGCAGTAGAAGCGCCCCCTAACTCCAGTATCAGTTACATGACAGGGTCATCTGTATGTACTTTCTCAGGCACACGTTGCAGACAGTCACAGCAGGAGTGCAAAGTATTCCTGTCTGTGTAAAATAAGCGTTCACTGCGGCTACCAAAGGGTTCCTTCTTCTGTGAAGTACTGAATCCTGCGAACAAAATTTCAGCATGCAAAAGCTACCACGACTGGCATTGCCAATGCTTGTTTTAATTTAGCCCTGCAAAAATGTGTGTTGCCTAAAACACTCAAAATGCTCGCCCCATTCCTGCTTTACGAGCGAGGCTTCATTAAGTTCAAAAATACAGACGCAATCTGGTGTGCCCTTATGAGGGGGCCAGTTGCCTAAGTGCGTGTCTGCTCTGTTGCTCTTATGAGGGGGCCAGTTGCCTAAGTGCGTGTCTGCTCTGTTGCTCTTATGAGGGGGCCAGTTGCCTAAGTGCGTGTCTGCTCTGCCTAAGTGCGTGTCTGCTCTGTTGCTCTTATGAGGGAGCCAGTTGCCTACGTGCGTGTCTGCTCTGTTGCTCTTATGAGGGGGCCAGTTGCCTAAGTGCGTGTCTGCTCTGTTGCTCTTATGAGGGGGCCAGTTACCTAAGTGCGTGTCTGCTCTGTTGCTCTTATGAGGGGGCCAGTTGCCTAAGTGCGTGTCTGCTCTGTTGCTCTTATGAGGGGGCCATTTGCCTAAGTGCGTGTCGGCTCTGTTGTTCTTATGAGGGGGCCAGTTGCCTAAGTGCGTGTCTGCTCTGTTGCCCTTATGAGGGGGCCAGTTGTCTAAGGGCGTGTCTGCTCTGTTGCCCTTATGAGGGGGCCAGTTGTCTAAGGGCGTGTCTGCTCTGTTGCTCTTATGAGGGGGCCAGTTGCCTAAGTGCGTGTCTGCTCTGTTGCCCTTATGAGGGGGCCAGTTGTCTAAGGGCGTGTCTGCTCTGTTGCCCTTATGAGGGGGCCAGTTGCCTAAGTGCGTGTCTGCTCTGTTGCTCTTATGAGGGGGCCAGTTGCCTAAGTGCGTGTCTGCTCTGTTGCCCTTATGAGGGGGCCAGTTGTCTAAGGGCGTGTCTGCTCTGTTGCTCTTATGAGGGGGCCAGTTGCCTAAGTGCGTGTCGGCTCTGTTGTTCTTATGAGGGGGCCAGTTGCCTAAGTGTGTGTCTGCTCTGTTGCCCTTATGAGGGGGCCAGTTGTCTAAGGGCGTTTCTGCTCTGTTGCCCTTATGAGGGGGCCAGTTGTCTAAGGGCGTGTCTGCTCTGTTGCTCTTATGAGGGGGCCAGTTGCCTAAGTGCGTGTCTGCTCTGTTGCCCTTATGAGGGGGCCAGTTGTCTAAGGGCGTGTGTGAGAAGTTGGCCTGATATGTAGTGTTTCCAATTCTGGAACCACTGGGTATCAGTCCAAACAAACCCCAAAGATGTCAGGTTGTAAGTCAACCTTGTAGACAAGCTATCCTAGTGGTAGCATGGACTAAGCAGCCTTAAAGGCTTAACTTAAGAGGTCGTGTTAAGCGAGCTGTTTTACCACATACAATCCTGTAATCAAATGAAAGGACACCACACAAGTATATATTATAAAAATATATGTATTTATTTCTAAATTACTCCCCAGTACTCTTTATGAGGAAAGGGGCACAAGCGTTAAATCAAAAGCACTGTTACACATATAAAGTTGCACGTTTATGGATGAGGGCGGGTGGCCACTCAGACCATATATCAAAAAAGTGGTATAAGTAACACTTTACGAACAATGGTTAGGCCTAGGGCCTAGAGATTCGCTGGGAGCAGTCAGGACAAGCAATGAAGAAGTCGGGAGTAGCCCACAGGAGACGGATGCAGCACGGAAAGTGCAGCGCGCACCAATGCACTGTCAATGGTGCGTAAAAGTCAATTAAAGTGAATAAAAAGATACTTCCGCTGAACCTAGGAACACAAAACTTTAGACACAGACCCTAGAGGTGTGTACCAGTGTAAAGACACCGGCGTTGCAAAGTTACCTCACCCACAGGCCGTGGGTGCACAGGGTCGAAGTGGCGTCGGGTTCTGTCACGCAGGTTCTGGGTGCTTGGAGCTGTTGCAGCTGCAGGCGCTGTGAAGCAGAAGTGTCCGGTGCGATCCAAGGGTGGATCGATGTAGAAAAGTACCTGAAAGCAGAGGGGACAGAGTCTGGGTCACTCAGCAGTGACCAGGGTGGAACCAGGACGGAACCAGGCAATGTCGGGCGCAATCAGGCGGTTGTCGATAGGCTTCTCTCCGCTGTCACGTGGGCTCTGGGGCATCTGCGGCGTCCAGGAGCAGGTCACGATCTGTCCCACGTAGGCTCTCGCCGTCAGCACCGTCGGCTTGAAGATTGTAGCAAACAGCACTTGGCAAAAGCAATCCACGCGGAACCGGGAGATTGCTTATCACTCGAACCAGGAGGGTCAGAGTGGGTGCTCCTTTTCACAGGGGCTGGTGCAGATCTGGAGCAACCAGAAAAGCAAGTCGTATTTCGAAGTTCGTCGGCACAGGGGCCACAAGCCAGCTGGCAAGTGACCGGGCCAACGCGTCGAGCGCACACAAGCAGAAGGGCCCCACGCAGCACTCGTCGAGTGTGGAGGGGTGAGCTTTGGTGCAAGTGGAGCTCGGGGCTGGGGCTTCTCAAACCCCGGTGTACAGCTTCGAGGGTCACTCGTGGGCCGCACGGTCAGCGTCTCGTGGCCTTTTCAAGATGGCGTGCCCCACGCTTCCGGTCGCCTCCACGGGTCTCAGCTCTGCAGGGACTGTGGATCGGGCAGGTAGAAGGCAGGCAAGCTTGATCTCGTCGATCTCTGTCGCTCGAGTTCCGGCGGGAACTGCAACAAAGCAAGGGTCGAGGGCTGGATGGTGCCTGTTTGCACAGGGTGGTCACTCCTTGACCACAAGGGAGATTCTTCAGTCTTCTCACGTCGTGTAGAAAGTCGAAGGGTCCAGATTTCGTTTCTTATGTTTCTTCAGGATGATCTGAGGTCCGTTGGGACTGCTCCCCCTCTTATTCGAATCTAGGGGGTTGGACATCCTGCTAGGTCCCCTCCTATGGGTGGGACCCAGGAAGGGGGTGGTTACACCCCTCTCCTTTGATCCTGGCCGCGCTGGGACAGGGGCTGGGAGGCCCCAGAACCGGTTTGGCCGGATCCTGCAAGGGGCAGCCTTGTGCTCCCCAGGCAGTGTCTGGTTTCATTGAAACCTCCCTACTCCAATCCACTATCTCCTGTCTGGGGTGGTTTGACACCGCCCTGTGACAGGAAACTCTTTGTCCAGGCCTCCTCTGCCGGGTTTCGGTCAGCAGCAGGAGGTCAGACCCGTGTCTGTGGCAGGGGCATCCATTTTGTGGATCTGAGGCTCATTTTAAATCAACCGCGTTTCAGTAAAGTAACATGTCTTCTCCCTCTAGAAGGGTGGAATGCTATCCCCGTCGCCAGAACTGGCGAGGGGATAGTATTCCAATTCGTATGACACCTTACACGACATGTTTTGATAAAGCCAAACCAAAGTTGCTATATAACCGCGAGGATTATAATGCGCTTAAGAGTATATGGTATGGCATTATCCCGGATCAGCTTAGGGAGTTGTTCCCGACAGCTGCAGACAGGCTCAGCTCATGCCAGAGCACCATCTCACATAAAACCACGCACTCTGCCTCCAGGATTGATGAGGCCTTCCATAGGAGTGGCTTACAGGCTATATATGTGTCCAGATATAGGTTTAGATATAGGTATACTATATCTAAGCAAGGGGTGATTACACCCACTTGCCCCAGCTGAGTGATCAGCCAGTTGTGTCAATTTAAGAACCAGCCAGGGGTGGCAAAAGCTATGCTTCAGCCCCTGGTAGGCCTTGGTGGCACCTATGCCCTGGGCACCTATAGTGCATGGTACAGGGGCTGACAAGGAGTCCATTTCCAATTGTGGTATGTACCTATAGCACATGTATTATGAATTTAGAGAGAGAACAGCAGGCTGGGGGTCTGATTAGCAGGCCCACAGCCTCAGTAAGTCGAAAACCAGTGAAGCAAAAAGCAAAAATTGGGGTGACCATAGGATAGCAGACCCTACTCTCCTACATAACCCCCCCCCCAAACGCAGGGACATTAAACTTAACCTTGACCAGATAAGTCTTCATGTTCTAAGTGGAAGTACCGGGAGAGACCATCTGCATTACCATGGTCAGTCCCTGGGCGGTGCTCCACTGTAAAGTCCATCCCCTGTAGGGAAATGGACCACCTGAGCAGTTTGGGATTTTCACCCTTCATCTGATTTAGCCACAAGAGGGGCTTATGGTCTGTCTGAATTAGGAAGTGAGTACCAAACAAGTATGGCCTCAACTTCTTCAGGGCCCAAACCACAGCAAAGGCCTCCCTCTCAATAGCTGACCAACGTTTCTCCCTGGGGGTCAGCCTTCTGCTAATAAAAGCAATGGGCTGGTCTTGACCATCTTGATTAAGTTGTGAAAGCACAGCTCCCACCCCCAACTCAGAAGCATCTGTCTGTACAATGAACTGTTTGGAGTAGTCAGGACTCTTCAGGATAGGTGCAGAGCACATGGCCTTCTTCAGGTCATCAAATGCCTTTTGACAGCTAACTGTCCACTGAACCTTTTTGGGCATCTTCTTGGATGTCAAGTCATTCAATGGTGTCACAATGGACCCATAGTTCTTTACAAATTTTCTGTAATACCCAGTCAGGCCCAAGAAGGCTCTGACTTGTGTCTGGGTAGTTGGAGGAGTCCAGTCCTGTATGGTCTGGATCTTGCTCTCCAGTGGTTGAACTTGGCCCCCACCTACTAGGTGGCCCAAGTACACAACCTTGCTCTGCCCTATCTGGCACTTAGTAGCCTTGATAGTCAGGCCTGCCTTTTGCAGGGCCTCCAGAACCTTCTTCAGGTGGATCAGGTGATCCTCCCAGGTGGAGCTAAAGACAGCAATATCATCTAGATATGCTGCACAAAAGTCATCCAGCCCAGCAAGGACTTGGTTCACCAACCTTTGGAAAGTGGCAGGTGCATTCTTCAAACCAAAGGGCATTACCACAAACTGATAATGCCCACTAGGGGTAGAGAATGCTGTTTTGGCTTTTGACTCCTCAGCTAGTCTGATTTGCCAGTAGCCAGCTGTCAAATCAAATGTGCTCAGAAACTTGGCAGAAGCCAATTTATCAATGAGCTCATCTGCTCTTGGAATGGGATGAGCATCTGTCCTAGTGACAGCATTGAGACCTCTGTAGTCCACACAAAACCTCATTTCTCTCTTTCCATCTTTGGTATGAGGTTTTGGCACAAGGACCACTGGGCTAGCCCATGGGCTCTCTGATGGCTCAATCACTCCAAGCTCCAACATCTTTTGCACCTCAGCCTTTATACAATCCCTGACATGGTCAGGTTGCCTGTAGATTTTATTCTTCACAGGCAGATTGTCACCAGTATCCACCTCATGGGTGCACCAGCTAGTCTGACTGGGTGTGAGTGAAAACAAGTGTCTGTGGGCCTGCAACACCTGTCTGCAGTCCACCTGTTGCTGTTCAGTGAGGCTGCCTGCCAAGGCTACTCCATCAACTGAACCATCATCAGGGTTCTGGGAAAGCAGGTCTGGGAGAGGGTCACTCTCTTCCTCCTGTTCCCCATCTGTGGCCATGAGGAGACTCATGTCCTCCCTGTCAACAAATGCTTTCAAACGATTGACATGGAGCACCCTGTGGGGGCTCCTAGGGGTGCCAAAGTCAACCAGGTAGGTGACTTCTCCCTTCTTTTCAATGATAGGGTAGGGTCCAGTCCATTGGTCCTGGAGAGCTGCTGGCCCCACTGGGTCCAACACCCACACCTTCTGCCCTGGCTGGTACTCAACCAGAACAGCCTTTTGGTCATGCCAGGCTTTCTGTAATTCCTGACTGGCCTCAAGGTTTTTGGATGCTCTCTCCATGTATTCAGCCATCCTGGAGCGGAGACCAAGTACATAATCCACAATGTCTAGTTTAGGCTTTTTGAGAGGTAACTCCCATCCTTCCTTCACCAAACTCAATGGACCTCTTACAGGGTGGCCAAACAAAAGTTCAAAAGGGCTGTAGCCAACCCCCTTCTGTGGGACCTCTCTGTAAGCAAAGAGCAAGCAGGGTAAAAGGATGTCCCATTTCCGCCTAAGCTTCTCTGGTAAACCTTTTATCATTCCCTTTAGGGTCTTGTTGAACCTTTCCACAAGCCCATTGCACTGTGGATGGTAGGGTGTGGTAAACTTATAGTTTACTCCACACTCTTTCCACATTGCTTTTAAGTATCCAGACATGAAGTTGGTACCTCTGTCTGAAAGAACCTCCTTTGGAAAGCCCACTCTTGAGAAAACTGCAATGAGGGCTTTTGCCACCACAGGAGCTGTGGTGGTCCTCAGGGGAATTGCTTCTGGGTACCTGGTGGCATGATCCACTACCACCAGTATAAATCTGTGCCCAGATGCTGTTTGAGGATCCATGGGACCCACAATGTCTATTCCAACTCTTTCAAAGGGTACCCCCACCACAGGTAGTGGTATCAGGGGGGCCTTTGTTGTGCCACCTGACTTACCACTGGCTTGGCAAGTGACACAGGAGCGACAAAACTCCTTGACATTTTCTGACATGTGAGGCCAGTGAAAGTGTGGAACAAGCCTGTCCCAAGTCTTATTCTGGCCTAAGTGTCATGCAAGGGGAATATCATGGGCCAAGGTAAGAAGGAAGCCCCTAAACTTCAAAGGTATAACCAACCTCCTGGTTGTGCCAGGCTTGGGGTCTCTAGCCTCTGAATAAAGGAGTCCTTCATCCCAATACACTTTATGGGTACCTTGAGCATTCCCTGCAGCCTCAGCAGCAGCTTGCTGTCTGAGGGGTTCAAGTGAAGGGCAATCTAATTGGGCCTGCCCCAGGTCTGCCCTTGAGGGTCCCCCTGTCCCCAGAAACTCAACCTGATCAGGTTCAAGCTCCTCAGAGACAGTCTCCTCTTGGACTGCAGAATCAGTTTCCTGTGAAACCTGATCCTCAACCTGGGGCAAGTGGGAAGGCACAGCCTTAACCCTCTTGCTCCTTCTCTTGGGTTGTGGTTGGTCTATTGTTTCAAGATCCACCACTGGTTCAGGAAGGCACTTCTTAGCCTGAGACCTTGTCACTGCAAGGACATGAGCTGAAATCCCTAGCATTTCTGCATGAGTCCTGTACTCCACTTCTGACCAAACTGAGCTTTCAAGATCATTGCCTAACAGACAGTCTACTGGGAGGTCTGCACTCACAACAACTTTCTTTAGGCCATCTACCCCTCCCCAGGAGAAGTTCACAACAGCCACACTATGGGAAGTAGTGGAGTTGCTTGCATTGGTCACTAGGTAACTTTCACCTAGTACAATTTGTCCAGGGTCCACAAAGCCAGGTGCCACCATTGTGACACTGGCACAAGTGTCCCTGTAGGCCTGAGCCAGTTTCTCATTGATTAAGGGAGTCTGCCTATATTTGCCCAGGTTACTGGGGCTTACTGCAGTGGGCAAAGATATGTCCACATCATATAGGAGAACTGCCTGTGTGGGGATTCTGACTAGGCCAGATTCCACCTCAGTACCCAGGGTCAACCCTACTAAACCCTTTGGCTGTGTACCACCACTGCTGACTGTACTAGGGGGTGCAGTTGCTTTAGGAGCTGCAGTGGTGGGGACTGGATTTTTCTTAGTGCATTCACTGCCCCAGTGTGAAACTGATTTGCAGGTATTACACCAAGGTTTCTTTGGGCCATCGTTCTTCTTTTTCTTGTTTCCATTTTGGGAACCCCCCTCCTTATTGCTAGTTTGGGGGCCTGAAGACTTCTGGTCCTTTTCTTTATCTTTCTGATTCCCACCCTTCTGGTCTGTTTTCTTCTGGTCACCTTGGTTCTGGTTTTTCTGCTTAATCCTTGTTCTGACCCATTTGTCTGCCTTCTTTCCCAATTCTTGGGGAGAGGTCAAATCAGAGTCAACAAGGTATTGATGCAACAGCTGGTTCTGACAGTTATTAAGGATCTGTTCTCTCATCATAAGATTGTACAATCCTGTATAGTCTGAAACTTTACTTCCCTGCAGCCAACCCTCCAGAGCCTTAGTGGCACAATCTACAAAATCAGTCCAGTCCTGAGTCTGTGCTTTTTGGGTGTCTCTGAACAACAACCTGTATTGCTCAGTGGTTAGGCCAAACCCTTCAATAAGAGCACTCTTCAGAACAGAGTAGTTTTTGGCATCCTCAGGTCTAACAGTGAGGAGCCTGTCCCTCCCTTTCTCAGAAAAGGAGTACCATAAAATTGCTGCCCACTGATCCTCAGGGACCTGCTGTACCATGCAGGCCCTCTCAAGAGCAGTCATCCATTTGTGGATATCATCCCCTTCCTTGTAGGGGGGCACAATTTTTGTCAGGTTTCTATTGTCATAGGCCCTGTCTTTTTCTTTAGGAACTTTGCTGCCACCAGTGGCATCTAAGCCACACAATTTTTTCTCTCTTGCTAAAGCAAGTTTAGCTTGAGCCAAGGCTACCTCTTCCCTTTCTATTTGGAGTTGGACAGCCCTCATCCTGGCCCTATGCTCTATTCTCTGGGAGGAAGTCATTCCTCTTTGAGATTCTCTTGAGGCACTAGAAAGGTGAGAGTCCCTTGACAGAGATCTCTCCCTTCTATTACCTGGGAGAATTTGGTTATGAGATCTGGAGTGGTGCTGGCCCCCTCCATTCCCATGTAGGTCCAAGTTGGCCTGGTTAAGCCTGGCAACCTGTACCTGGTTTCCCACCTGATCCTGATCTTCAGGCTCTTCTACATCAGAGCCTTCCTCTGGGTCTTCCTCTTCCTCCTCTACTCCTTCTTGAAGATCCTCATTCTCAGGGGAGTTTATCCCTTCCTCTGTTTCTAAGGGAGTCTGAATCGCCTTATCTAGGTCATCCTTTTCTAGGAGAGCTATTAGGGAAGGAATGGTAGGGCCTCTGCCCTTTTTTAGCCCCCTGGCTGTGCACAAGGCACTCAGGTCTTTGTGGCTAAGGTTGTCATATCTGGATGTTGTCCCTATAGGATCAACTATTACAGGAGCAGAGCCTGAAGCTCTACCTGTATCAGACATGACTGCTAGTGAGGTGTAAGTGGTGCACTTACCTACACTAAGTGGTTTCCTACTGTACCTTGCTAGTGAGTTGTAGTCAGGGTGTGCTAATCCCTTTAATCTACAACTACTAAGTTCAGTAGAACTTAATATGCTAAGCTTTTGATTTATATGTACCTAGAGGTACTTGATGTGATCTTTCAATTTGATAAAGATTGCAATGGTAAAACAAACAGCAAGCTCAAATCCCACCGCTGCCACCAATGTGAGAAGTTGGCCTGATATGTAGTGTTTCCAATTCTGGAACCACTGGGTATCAGTCCAAACAAACCCCAAAGATGTCAGGTTGTAAGTCAACCTTGTAGACAAGCTATCCTAGTGGTAGCATGGACTAAGCAGCCTTAAAGGCTTAACTTAAGAGGTCGTGTTAAGCGAGCTGTTTTACCACATACAATCCTGTAATCAAATGAAAGGACACCACACAAGTATATATTATAAAAATATATGTATTTATTTCTAAATTACTCCCCAGTACTCTTTATGAGGAAAGGGGCACAAGCGTTAAATCAAAAGCACTGTTACACATATAAAGTTGCACGTTTATGGATGAGGGCGGGTGGCCACTCAGACCATATATCAAAAAAGTGGTATAAGTAACACTTTACGAACAATGGTTAGGCCTAGGGCCTAGAGATTCGCTGGGAGCAGTCAGGACAAGCAATGAAGAAGTCGGGAGTAGCCCACAGGAGACGGATGCAGCACGGAAAGTGCAGCGCGCACCAATGCACTGTCAATGGTGCGTAAAAGTCAATTAAAGTGAATAAAAAGATACTTCCGCTGAACCTAGGAACACAAAACTTTAGACACAGACCCTAGAGGTGTGTACCAGTGTAAAGACACCGGCGTTGCAAAGTTACCTCACCCACAGGCCGTGGGTGCACAGGGTCGAAGTGGCGTCGGGTTCTGTCACGCAGGTTCTGGGTGCTTGGAGCTGTTGCAGCTGCAGGCGCTGTGAAGCAGAAGTGTCCGGTGCGATCCAAGGGTGGATCGATGTAGAAAAGTACCTGAAAGCAGAGGGGACAGAGTCTGGGTCACTCAGCAGTGACCAGGGTGGAACCAGGACGGAACCAGGCAATGTCGGGCGCAATCAGGCGGTTGTCGATAGGCTTCTCTCCGCTGTCACGTGGGCTCTGGGGCATCTGCGGCGTCCAGGAGCAGGTCACGATCTGTCCCACGTAGGCTCTCGCCGTCAGCACCGTCGGCTTGAAGATTGTAGCAAACAGCACTTGGCAAAAGCAATCCACGCGGAACCGGGAGATTGCTTATCACTCGAACCAGGAGGGTCAGAGTGGGTGCTCCTTTTCACAGGGGCTGGTGCAGATCTGGAGCAACCAGAAAAGCAAGTCGTATTTTGAAGTTCGTCGGCACAGGGGCCACAAGCCAGCTGGCAAGTGACCGGGCCAACGCGTCGAGCGCACACAAGCAGAAGGGCCCCACGCAGCACTCGTCGAGTGTGGAGGGGTGAGCTTTGGTGCAAGTGGAGCTCGGGGCTGGGGCTTCTCAAACCCCGGTGTACAGCTTCGAGGGTCACTCGTGGGCCGCACGGTCAGCGTCTCGTGGCCTTTTCAAGATGGCGTGCCCCACGCTTCCGGTCGCCTCCACGGGTCTCAGCTCTGCAGGGACTGTGGATCGGGCAGGTAGAAGGCAGGCAAGCTTGATCTCGTCGATCTCTGTTGCTCGAGTTCCGGCGGGAACTGCAACAAAGCAAGGGTCGAGGGCTGGATGGTGCCTGTTTGCACAGGGTGGTCACTCCTTGACCACAAGGGAGATTCTTCAGTCTTCTCACGTCGTGTAGAAAGTCGAAGGGTCCAGATTTCGTTTCTTATGTTTCTTCAGGATGATCTGAGGTCCGTTGGGACTGCTCCCCCTCTTATTCGAATCTAGGGGGTTGGACATCCTGCTAGGTCCCCTCCTATGGGTGGGACCCAGGAAGGGGGTGGTTACACCCCTCTCCTTTGATCCTGGCCGCGCTGGGACAGGGGCTGGGAGGCCCCAGAACCGGTTTGGCCGGATCCTGCAAGGGGCAGCCTTGTGCTCCCCAGGCAGTGTCTGGTTTCATTGAAACCTCCCTACTCCAATCCACTATCTCCTGTCTGGGGTGGTTTGACACCGCCCTGTGACAGGAAACTCTTTGTCCAGGCCTCCTCTGCCGGGTTTCGGTCAGCAGCAGGAGGTCAGACCCGTGTCTGTGGCAGGGGCATCCATTTTGTGGATCTGAGGCTCATTTTAAATCAACCGCGTTTCAGTAAAGTAACATGTCTTCTCCCTCTAGAAGGGTGGAATGCTATCCCCGTCGCCAGAACTGGCGAGGGGATAGTATTCCAATTCGTATGACACCTTACACGACATGTTTTGATAAAGCCAAACCAAAGTTGCTATATAACCGCGAGGATTATAATGCGCTTAAGAGTATATGGTATGGCATTATCCCGGATCAGCTTAGGGAGTTGTTCCCGACAGCTGCAGACAGGCTCAGCTCATGCCAGAGCACCATCTCACATAAAACCACGCACTCTGCCTCCAGGATTGATGAGGCCTTCCATAGGAGTGGCTTACAGGCTATATATGTGTCCAGATATAGGTTTAGATATAGGTATACTATATCTAAGCAAGGGGTGATTACACCCACTTGCCCCAGCTGAGTGATCAGCCAGTTGTGTCAATTTAAGAACCAGCCAGGGGTGGCAAAAGCTATGCTTCAGCCCCTGGTAGGCCTTGGTGGCACCTATGCCCTGGGCACCTATAGTGCATGGTACAGGGGCTGACAAGGAGTCCATTTCCAATTGTGGTATGTACCTATAGCACATGTATTATGAATTTAGAGAGAGAACAGCAGGCTGGGGGTCTGATTAGCAGGCCCACAGCCTCAGTAAGTCGAAAACCAGTGAAGCAAAAAGCAAAAATTGGGGTGACCATAGGATAGCAGACCCTACTCTCCTACAGCGTGTCTGCTCTGTTGCCCTTATGAGGGGGCCAGTTGCCTAAGTGCGTGTCTGCTCTGTTGCTCATGAGGGGGCCAGTTGCCTAAGTGCGTGTCTGCTCTGTTGCCCTTATGAGGGGGCCAGTTGCCTAAGTGCGTGTCTGCTCTGTTGCTCATGAGGGGGCCAGTTGCCTAAGTGCGTGTCTGCTCTGTTGTTCTTATGAGGGGGCCAGTTGCCTAAGTGCGTGTCTGCTCTGTTGCTCATGAGGGGGCAGTTGCCTAAGTGCGTGTCTGCTCTGTTGCTCTTATGAGGGGGCCAGTTGCAGCCAAGTGCGTGTCTGCTCTGTTGCTCTTATGAGGGGGCCAGTTGCCTAAGTGCGTGTCTGCTCTGTTGCTCTTATGAGGGGGCCAGTTGCCTAAGTGCGTGTCTGCTCTGTTGCTCTTATGAGGGGGGCAGTTGCCTAAGTGCGTGTCTGCTCTGTTGCGCCTATGAGGGGGGCTAGTTGCCTAAGTGCTTGTCTGCTCTGTTGCTTACGTGGGAGGTCCTGTGCCCTTCCGGGGCCGCCCACCCGCCCCTGCAGAGTGGATTTAAATAGAAGGACCTTTCACAGCATCAGCCGAGCAATAAACCAGGAGCGTTTATTGGTTTGGAAGGAATGTGGCGGGCACCAGCTAAAAGGAAGCTCGTCTTTCACGACCTCGACAAATGCGGTCTGAAAAATGTGCCCAGGATTTAAAGTGCCATGGGAACGAAAAGCTGAAAAAGGGACATTCCAGATTCAACATCATAAATGCTTCACACCTTGAACAGAGTATGTAAAAAGCACACACCTATTACACTAATAATAATAATGTAAACATGTATGGTCTGATTTATGAGTGTGTGCATGCAGGTTTTGTATTCGTAAAACCCAAGTAGGCGCCAGCAAATCTATTTACCAACGTGTAATATTATCCCAGGGTGGCATGGAGTGGGCGTTCATGGCATGGGCATGGATGCCCTGGGAAGTGTCTGCCCACAGCCTGTTAGTATTCACAACTCGTTCCTCCCCTGAAAGAGGTGAAAGATTTTCTCCCGTTAAATGCTTAGTAATTTCCTTTCCCTTATGAAAACGGAAAGAAAACAACTCCAAAATAGGAGAGAGGGGATTTTTGGGGGGAGGAATAGTCTCATATTAATGGAAACAAAGAATGTGTAATGTTTCTCACAGTGTACAACGACGCCTGTGGAAATGGCCAGCATCGGCCTAAATGAGAATTCTCAGAGTGAAACCGCTCCCTATGAGTAGTTCTGGCAACATTTAGAATTCGATTTTATATCGGGGGTTTTATGTAGCGCGAGCTTGGACCAGAGGCATTAGAGCAGGAAGTGAGTCTTGGTTAACAAACATCATAAAACAGCCTATTATTAGCACCTGGAAAACAAGGATCGCAGGATAAGTAGTAGTTAGCCTACCATCATAGTAAATCAGCAGGAACATACCCAGAAGAGAAGAGAGAACAAACACTTAATTGCAGGTAAGACAGGTGCAGTCAACAACATAGGAGATGCGAGCAATGAACCCCTCTTTACACAATCCCACCGGGCCCCTCGCGGCAGGGGAGATCAAAGGGCCAGGGTATTCATGGGGGGTCCACTGGGCAAGACCATCTAGCACATTAGTGTAAAGAACTAGTGCCAGCCAGGAGGCTAGGTTGCCCCAGGCACAGGAAGCATCCACTTCAAAGGCCACTTGTCGCACTCCTGGTAAGATGGAAGGGGAGGGAGAAGGTACGCAAACATGGAACTCACTGTTAAATTCCAGAAAGGTGGCACGAATGGAAGAGGATGGCAGAACCCACTGTATGAGAAAGACAGAGACCCCCTCAACTGCCCAAGGAGAAGCCTGAAAGAGTGTCTAAGATGGGAGCAAAGGGTCTGGGGAACTCT
Organism: Lissotriton vulgaris; assembly: GCF_964263255.1. NCBI lineage: Eukaryota > Metazoa > Chordata > Amphibia > Caudata > Salamandridae > Lissotriton > Lissotriton vulgaris. Next base: position 165,563,976 of record NC_141691.1, on the reverse strand, counting down.
GCAAGTGGCATTGGGTGGGCCCCCTGTACTGAGATGGTATGGTCCAGGAGCATAAGACGGAAGATATCAAAATAGGAGGATTTTGTGTTCCCTTATTGATGTGATTGAAGAGGGTGTGCGGGGTGCTGGTGCGAGGGAGTTGCAAAGCCTTGTTGCACTACCAGAGAATGTCTGCGTCGTGCAGCTTTCTTGCCTAAATGTCAGAGGCTCCAGCAGGAGGGTCTCAGCATTTCTTAATCCTCGTTGAGCTCAGAGATTTTCAGTGTTTCAACCAGGTGAAAGAGAGTGAGTTGTGGAGGTCTTTGTCAGTAATGCACGCCGTCTTAAATTAAGGTCTTGTGTCAATGTCATTTGCAATTTTTATCTTTTTTCATCTTTTATGTAACGCATGTAATCCCTAGTCCTTATGTTTTGAAACTGGTTCTTATGTAGAGCGCTCTGGCGCCTTCGGGTAAAGTTCGCGCTATAGAAAATCGCATTAAATAAATAAATAAAATGCAGGGTGTGGAGAATAGGGGAAATGTGATTGAATTTCCTGTGGCCTCTCACAAATCAGACAGCTCCGTTGAGCAGTGCACTCCGAGGAGCAGGATGTGCTTTAGGGAGTTCAGAGAGGAGTGAGTTACCATAATCTACTCTGGAAAGAACCAGGGCCTGAACCACATGTTTCATGACTCAGGAATGAACTGCCTGAGGCCCGAGAGCAGTCTTAGTGTACAAGAATACCACAAAGGCACAAACCTGTAAATATTCACTCTAACATAAGAGTAAATATACAGTGTTAATTTACAATTTTGTTTGTGAGCTGATCCATTAATGCAGCAAAGGGACTGCAACTTTAAGGAAAGTCATATCTCCGCCCACACACATTTTCACCCTTCATTTCTCTACTCAGCCGTCTCACTGTGCCCTTCTCCCTCCCTCACTTAGTAATTACCTGGGAATATTCTGGTGGTGAAGGAATGGAGTAAATGATTTACAGTTTATAGTTAGCAATAGCACAATGTACAATTGAACCAACTGACTGTAAGAAAGTGGATTCTTATTATATGAGGTGGACAAGCATCGACCGCAAAGGAAAAGGCTTGCTCGATGTCACAATAAGTAAATAACAATCATTTGCAATGCAATGGGTCTCGCATTATTAAAGTTTGAGCTATTGGCATTGCTAAACAATGCAACACCAATAGCTCAAACTTTAATAATGCAAGACCTATTGCATTCAGGACAGAAGGTCAAAATTCAAGACAAAACTTTGTGAAAAAAGGTACGTTTTACAGACACATCAGAGGAAGTTGCGCAATAGTATACCGAAAGTACATAGACAACCACTTAAGTACAAGTCAAAACAAGTTTATATTAGGTTGAGACAACCATGCACTTAACGTTTGTTTGGTATGCGTGCAGCTTTGAGCAACTGTGCAGGTCTTTTTGTGGTATTTCATATAATAATTTACATTCTGTCATCCATTAATTCTTTCATCCATCATTCAGTCTTTCACCATTCATTTTATCCTTCCATCTGTGTGCCCATCCATATCCAAACCTTTTTAATCATTTATAAACCTATGCACCATCTATCCTTCCATCCATCATTTCACTCATTCATCCAGTCATACACCTATCCATCCATTCACTCATCCATCCAACAATTTACCCTTTTACCCATCCGGCCATCCTTTCACTTACTCATCCATCCACCCAGTCACTCCTCCGGCCATCCATTCACTCATCTGTCCATCCTTCCAGCTCTCCACCCTCCCTTTCATTCATTATGCATTCTTTCACTTATCCATCTTTATATTCTTCTTTTCACTAATCATGCACCCATTTGCCAATCCATTCAGCCAATCATTCATTCATGCTCTCACTCATCCATCCATCCATCCTCCCTTTCTCTCTCCACTCCCCTTTCACTTAGACATCCATCCTCCCAGCCACACTTTACCCATACACCCACCCAACCCACCTATCCAGTTGCAGACAGAAGAGGCCCATCAAGAACTTCATCCTCGCTGTAGTTCCTAAAGCAAGGGGTGGGCACTATGCACCTGCACATAGGCAATGTGAAAACTTGGAAGTCATGTATCATGCATAATGCACAGTGCCAGGACGTGAGGTGACTGTGACATGGTGTTGTTTCCAGGGCTTTACGTGGGATGAAAAAACTGGGGGGTCTCTCCAAAGGGTGTGTCTGATGTAATTAAGGGCTTGGCTTAAAACACCGAAGCTAAAAATATGTGCTGAGCATTCACACAGTTTGGTCAGCTGGGGTGACAAAGCCGGGACCGCTCAGAGGTTTCTGCATTAAAACTACATAATTCAGCATTAGACTTTTATGACAGTGCTTGCACGGTGGCAACTTTCTGCATTTTAAATGACCCCCCCCCCCCCCCCCCCCCGGGCGTGGGTGGATGCAGACGCTTCTGCAGCAAGAAGGCATGGTAAGTGGTGGGGAGGCGTATTTGAACAATGAGGTAAGTGTGTAGGTGGCAGACTGAATAGAAACCTTGTGAATGCTCGGTTCATTTCGAGCTTGAGGTTCAAGAGGACTGTGAGAAGTTGGCCTGATATGTAGTGTTTCCAATTCTGGAACCACTGGGTATCAGTCCAAACAAACCCCAAAGATGTCAGGTTGTAAGTCAACCTTGTAGACAAGCTATCCTAGTGGTAGCATGGACTAAGCAGCCTTAAAGGCTTAACTTAAGAGGTCGTGTTAAGCGAGCTTGTTTTACCACATACAATCCTGTAATCAAATGAAAGGACACCACACAAGTATATATTATAAAAATATATGTATTTATTACTAAATTACTCCCCAGTACTCTTTATGAGGAAAGGGGCACAAGCGTTAAACCAAAAGCACTGTTAAACATATAAAGTTGGCACAATTATGGCTGAGGGCGGGGGGCCACTCAGACCATATACTAAAAAAGTGGTATAAGTAACACTTTACGAACAATGGTTAGGCCTAGGGCCTAGAGATTCGCTGGGAGCAGTCAGGACAAGCAATGAAGAAGTCGGGAGTAGCCCACAGGAGACGGATGCAGCACGGGAAGTGCAGCGCGCACCAATGCACTGTCAATGGTGCGTAAAAGTCAATTAAAGTGAATAAAAAGATACTTCCGCTGAACCTAGGAACACAAAACTTTAGACACAGACCCTAGAGGTGTGTACCAGTGTAAAGACACCGGCGTTGCAAAGTTACCTCACCCACAGGCCGTGGGTGCACAGGGTCGAAGTGGCGTCGGGTTCTGTCACGCAGGTTCTTGGTGCTTGGAGCTGTTGCAGCTGCAGGCGCTGTGAAGCAGAAGTGTCCGGTGCGATCCAAGGGTGGATCGATGTAGAAAAGTACCTGAAAGCAGAGGGGACAGAGTCTGGGTCACTCAGCAGTGACCAGGGTGGAACCAGGACGGAACCAGGCAATGTCGGGCGCAATCAGGCGGTTGTCGATAGGCTTCTCTCCGCTGTCACGTGGGCTCTGGGGCATCTGCGACGTCCAGGAGCAGGTCACGATCTGTCCCACGTAGGCTCTCGCCGTCAGCACCGTCGGCTTGAAGATTGTAGCAAACAGCACTTGGCAAAAGCAATCCACGCGGAACCGGGAGATTGCTTATCACTCGAACCAGGAGGGTCAGAGTGGGTGCTCCTTTTCACAGGAGCTGGTGCAGATCTGGAGCAACCAGAAAAGCAAGTCGTATTTCGAAGTTCGTCGGCACAGGGGCCACAAGCCAGCTGGCAAGTGACCGGGCCAACGCGTCGAGCGCACACAAGCAGAAGGGCCCCACGCAGCACTCGTCGAGTGTGGAGGGGTGAGCTTTGGTGCAAGTGGAGCTCGGGGCTGCGGCTTCTCAAACCCCGGTGTACAGCTTCGAGGGTCACTCGTGGGCCGCACGGTCAGCGTCTCGTGGCCTTTTCAAGATGGCGTGCCCCACGCTTCCGGTCGCCTCCACGGGTCTCAGCTCTGCAGGGACTGTGGATCGGGCAGGTAGAAGGCAGGCAAGCTTGATCTCGTCGATCTCTGTCGCTCGAGTTCCGGCGGGAACTGCAACAAAGCAAGGGTCGAGGGCTGGATGGTGCCTGTTTGCACAGGGTGGTCACTCCTTGACCACAAGGGAGATTCTTCAGTCTTCTCACGTCGTGTAGAAAGTCGAAGGGTCCAGATTTCGTTTCTTATGTTTCTTCAGGATGATCTGAGGTCCGTTGGGACTGCTCCCCCTCTTATTCGAATCTAGGGGGTTGGACATCCTGCTAGGTCCCCTCCTATGGGTGGGACCCAGGAAGGGGGTGGGTACACCCCTCTCCTTTGATCCTGGCCGCGCTGGGACAGGGGCTGGGAGGCCCCAGAACCGGTTTGGCCGGATCCTGCAAGGGGCAGCCTTGTGCTCCCCAGGCAGTGTCTGGTTTCATTGAAACCTCCCTACTCCAATCCACTATCTCCTGTCTGGGGTGGTTTGACACCGCCCTGTGACAGGAAACTCTTTGTCCAGGCCTCCTCTGCCGGGTTTCGGTCAGCAGCAGGAGGTCAGACCCGTGTCTGTGGCAGGGGCATCCATTTTGTGGATCTGAGGCTCATTTTAAATCAACCGCGTTTCAGTAAAGTAACATGTCTTCTCCCTCTAGAAGGGTGGAATGCTATCCCCGTCGCCAGAACTGGCGAGGGGATAGTATTCCAATTCGTATGACACCTTACACGACATGTTTTGATAAAGCCAAACCAAAGTTGCTATATAACCGCGAGGATTATAATGCGCTTAAGAGTATATGGTATGGCATTATCCCGGATCAGCTTAGGGAGTTGTTCCCGACAGCTGCAGACAGGCTCAGCTCATGCCAGAGCACCATCTCACATAAAACCACGCACTCTGCCTCCAGGATTGATGAGGCCTTCCATAGGAGTGGCTTACAGGCTATATATGTGTCCAGATATAGGTTTAGATATAGGTATACTATATCTAAGCAAGGGGTGATTACACCCACTTGCCCCAGCTGAGTGATCAGCCAGTTGTGTCAATTTAAGAACCAGCCAGGGGTGGCAAAAGCTATGCTTCAGCCCCTGGTAGGCCTTGGTGGCACCTATGCCCTGGGCACCTATAGTGCATGGTACAGGGGCTGACAAGGAGTCCATTTCCAATTGTGGTATGTACCTATAGCACATGTATTATAAATTTAGAGAGAGAACAGCAGGCTGGGGGTCTGATTAGCAGGCCCACAGCCTCAGTAAGTCGAAAGCCAGTGAAGCAAAAAGCAAAAATTGGGGTGACCATAGGATAGCAGACCCTACTCTCCTACATAACCCCCCCCCAAACGCAGGGACATTAAACTTAACCTTGACCAGATAAGTCTTCATGTTCTAAGTGGAAGTACCTGGAGAGACCATCTGCATTACCATGGTCAGTCCCTGGGCGGTGCTCCACTGTAAAGTCCATTCCCTGTAGGGAAATGGACCACCTGAGCAGTTTGGGATTTTCACCCTTCATCTGATTTAGCCACAAGAGGGGCTTATGGTCTGTCTGAATTAGGAAGTGAGTACCAAACAAGTATGGCCTCAACTTCTTCAGGGCCCAAACCACAGCAAAGGCCTCCCTCTCAATAGCTGACCAACGTTTCTCCCTGGGGGTCAGCCTTCTGCTAATAAAAGCAATGGGCTGGTCTTGACCATCTTGATTAAGTTGTGAAAGCACAGCTCCCACCCCCAACTCAGAAGCATCTGTCTGTACAATGAACTGTTTGGAGTAGTCAGGACTCTTCAGGATAGGTGCAGAGCACATGGCCTTCTTCAGGTCATCAAATGCCTTTTGACAGCTAACTGTCCACTGAACCTTTTTGGGCATCTTCTTGGATGTCAAGTCATTCAATGGTGTCACAATGGACCCATAGTTCTTTACAAATTTTCTGTAATACCCAGTCAGGCCCAAGAAGGCTCTGACTTGTGTCTGGGTAGTTGGAGGAGTCCAGTCCTGTATGGTCTGGATCTTGCTCTCCAGTGGTTGAACTTGACCCCCACCTACTAGGTGGCCCAAGTACACAACCTTGCTCTGCCCTATCTGGCACTTAGTAGCCTTGATAGTCAGGCCTGCCTTTTGCAGGGCCTCCAGAACCTTCTTCAGGTGGATCAGGTGATCCTCCCAGGTGGAGCTAAAGACAGCAATATCATCTAGATATGCTGCGCAAAAGTCATCCAACCCAGCAAGGACTTGGTTCACCAACCTTTGGAAAGTGGCAGGTGCATTCTTCAAACCAAAGGGCATTACCACAAACTGATAATGCCCACTAGGGGTAGAGAATGCTGTTTTGGCTTTTGACTCTTCAGCTAGTCTGATTTGCCAGTAGCCAGCTGTCAAATCAAATGTGCTCAGAAACTTGGCAGAAGCCAATTTATCAATGAGCTCATCTGCCCTTGGAATGGGATGAGCATCTGTCCTAGTGACAGCATTGAGACCTCTGTAGTCCACACAAAACCTCATTTCTCTCTTCCCATCTTTGGTATGAGGTTTTGGCACAAGGACCACTGGGCTAGCCCATGGGCTCTCTGATGGCTCAATCACTCCAAGCTCCAACATCTTTTGCACCTCAGCCTTTATACAATCCCTGACATGGTCAGGATGCCTGTAGATCTTATTCTTCACAGGCAGATTGTCACCAGTATCCACCTCATGGGTGCACCAGCTAGTCTGACTGGGTGTGAGTGAAAACAAGTGTCTGTGGGCCTGCAACACCTGTCTGCAGTCCACCTGTTGCTGCTCAGTGAGGCTGCCTGCCAAGGCTACTCCATCAACTGAACCATCATCAGGGTTCTGGGAAAGCAGGTCTGGGAGAGGGTCACTCTCTTCCTCCTGTTCCCCATCTGTGGCCATGAGGAGACTCATGTCCTCCCTGTCAACAAATGCTTTCAAACGATTGACATGGAGCACCCTGTGGGGGCTCCTAGGGGTGCCAAAGTCAACCAAGTAGGTGACTTCTCCCTTCTTTTCAATGATAGGGTAGGGTCCAGTCCATTGGTCCTGGAGAGCTGCTGGCCCCACTGGGTCCAACACCCACACCTTCTGCCCTGGCTGGTACTCAACCAGAACAGCCTTTTGGTCATGCCAGGCTTTCTGTAATTCCTGACTGGCCTCAAGGTTTTTGGATGCTCTCTCCATGTATTCAGCCATCCTGGAGCGGAGACCAAGTACATAATCCACAATGTCTAGTTTAGGCTTTTTGAGAGGTAACTCCCATCCTTCCTTCACCAAACTCAATGGACCTCTTACAGGGTGGCCAAACAAAAGTTCAAAAGGGCTGTAGCCAACCCCCTTCTGTGGGACCTCTCTGTAAGCAAAGAGCAAGCAGGGTAAAAGGATGTCCCATTTCCGCCTAAGCTTCTCTGGTAAACCTTTTATCATTCCCTTTAGGGTCTTGTTGAACCTTTCCACAAGCCCATTGCACTGTGGATGGTAGGGTGTGGTAAACTTATAGTTTACTCCACACTCTTTCCACATTGCTTTTAAGTATCCAGACATGAAGTTGGTACCTCTGTCTGAAAGAACCTCCTTTGGAAAGCCCACTCTTGAGAAAACTGCAATGAGGGCTTTTGCCACCACAGGAGCTGTGGTGGTCCTCAGGGGAATTGCTTCTGGGTACCTGGTGGCATGATCCACTACCACCAGTATAAATCTGTGCCCAGATGCTGTTTGAGGATCCATGGGACCCACAATGTCTATTCCAACTCTTTCAAAGGGTACCCCCACCACAGGTAGTGGTATCAGGGGGGCCTTTGTTGTGCCACCTGACTTACCACTGGCTTGGCAAGTGACACAGGAGCGACAAAACTCCTTGACATTTTCTGACATGTGAGGCCAGTGAAAGTGTGGAACAAGCCTGTCCCAAGTCTTATTCTGGCCTAAGTGTCCTGCAAGGGGAATATCATGGGCCAAGGTAAGAAGGAAGCCCCTAAACTTCAAAGGTATAACCAACCTCCTGGTTGTGCCAGGCTTGGGGTCTCTAGCCTCTGAATAAAGGAGTCCTTCATCCCAATACACTTTATGGGTACCTTGAGCATTCCCTGCAGCCTCAGCAGCAGCTTGCTGTCTGAGGGGTTCAAGTGAAGGGCAATCTAATTGGGCCTGCCCCAGGTCTGCCCTTGAGGGTCCCCCTGTCCCCAGAAACTCAACCTGATCAGGTTCAAGCTCCTCAGAGACAGTCTCCTCTTGGACTGCAGAATCAGTTTCCTGTGAAACCTGATCCTCAACCTGGGGCAAGTGGGAAGGCACAGCCTTAACCCTCTTGCTCCTTCTCTTGGGTTGTGGTTGGTCTATTGTTTCAAGATCCACCACTGGTTCAGGAAGGCACTTCTTAGCCTGAGACCTTGTCACTGCAAGGACATGAGCTGAAATCCCTAGCATTTCTGCATGAGTCCTGTACTCCACTTCTGACCAAACTGAGCTTTCAAGATCATTGCCTAACAGACAGTCTACTGGGAGGTCTGCACTCACAACAACTTTCTTTAGGCCATCTACCCCTCCCCAGGAGAAGTTCACAACAGCCACACTATGGGAAGTAGTGGAGTTGCTTGCATTGGTCACTAGGTAACTTTCACCTAGTACAATTTGTCCAGGGTCCACAAAGCCAGGTGCCACCATTGTGACACTGGCACAAGTGTCCCTGTAGGCCTGAGCCAGTTTCTCATTAATTAAGGGAGTCTGCCTATATTTGCCCAGGTTACTGGGGCTTACTGCAGTGGGCAAAGATATGTCCACATCATATAGGAGAACTGCCTGTGTGGGGATTCTGACTAGGCCAGATTCCACCTCAGTACCCAGGGTCAACCCTACTAAACCCTTTGGCTGTGTACCACCACTGCTGACTGTACTAGGGGGTGCAGTTGCTTTAGGAGCTGCAGTGGTGGGGACTGGATTTTTCTTAGTGCATTCACTGCCCCAGTGTGAAACTGATTTGCAGGTATTACACCAAGGTTTCTTTGGGCCATCGTTCTTCTTTTTCTTGTTTCCATTTTGGGAACCCCCCTCCTTATTGCTAGTTTGGGGGCCTGAAGACTTCTGGTCCTTTTCTTTATCTTTCTGATTCCCACCCTTCTGGTCTGTTTTCTTCTGGTCACCTTGGTTCTGGTTTTTCTGCTTAATCCTTGTTCTGACCCATTTGTCTGCCTTCTTTCCCAATTCTTGGGGAGAGGTCAAATCAGAGTCAACAAGGTATTGATGCAACAGCTGGTTCTGACAGTTATTAAGGATCTGTTCTCTCATCATAAGATTGTACAATCCTGTATAGTCTGAAACTTTACTTCCCTGCAGCAAACCCTCCAGAGCCTTAGTGGCACAATCTACAAAATCAGTCCAGTCCTGAGTCTGTGCTTTTTGGGTGTCTCTGAACAACAACCTGTATTGCTCAGTGGTTAGGCCAAACCCTTCAATAAGAGCACTCTTCAGAACAGAGTAGTTTTTGGCATCCTCAGGTCTAACAGTGAGGAGCCTGTCCCTCCCTTTCTCAGAAAAGGAGTACCATAAAATTGCTGCCCACTGATCCTCAGGGACCTGCTGTACCATGCAGGCCCTCTCAAGAGCAGTCATCCATTTGTGGATATCATCCCCTTCCTTGTAGGGGGGCACAATTTTTGTCAGGTTTCTATTGTCATAGGCCCTGTCTTTTTCTTTAGGAACTTTGCTGCCACCAGTGGCATCTAAGCCACACAATTTTTTTTCTCTTGCTAAAGCAAGTTTAGCTTGAGCCAAGGCTACCTCTTCCCTTTCTATTTGGAGTTGGACAGCCCTCATCCTGGCCCTATGCTCTTTTCTCTGGGAGGAAGTCATTCCTCTTTGAGATTCTCTTGAGGCACTAGAAAGGTGAGAGTCCCTTGACAGAGATCTCTCCCTTCTATTACCTGGGAGAATTTGGTTATGAGATCCGGAGTGGTGCTGGCCCCCTCCATTCCCATGTAGGTCCAAGTTGGCCTGGTTAAGCCTGGCAACCTGTACCTGGTTTCCCCTCTGATCCTGATCTTCAGGCTCATCTATATCAGAGCCTTCTTCTGGGTCTTCCTCTTCCTCCTCTATTCCTTCTTGAAGATCCTCATTCTCAGGGGAGTTTATCCCTTCCTCTGTTTCTAAGGGAGTCTGACTCGCCTTGTCTAGGTCATCCTTTTCTAGGAGAGCTACTAGGGAAGGAATGGTAGGGCCTCTGCCCTTTTTTAGCCCCCTGGCTGTGCACAAGGCACTCAGGTCTTTGTGGCTAAGGTTGTCATATCTGGATGTTGTCCCTATAGGATCAACTATTACAGGAGCAGAGCCTGAGGCTCTTTCTGTATCAGACATGACTGCTAGTGAGGTGTAAGTGGTGCACTTACCTACACTAAGTGGTTTCCTACTGTACCTTGCTAGTGAGTTGTAGTCAGGGTGTGCTAATCCCTTTAATCTACAACTACTAAGTTCAGTAGAACTTAATATGCTAAGCTTTTGATTTATATGTACCTAGAGGTACTTGATGTGATCTTTCAATTTGATAAAGATTGCAATGGTAAAACAAACAGCAAGCTCAAATCCGCACCGCTGCACACCAATGTGAGAAGTTGGCCTGATATGTAGTGTTTCCAATTCTGGAACCACTGGGTATCAGTCCAAACAAACCCCAAAGATGTCAGGTTGTAAGTCAACCTTGTAGACAAGCTATCCTAGTGGTAGCATGGACTAAGCAGCCTTAAAGGCTTAACTTAAGAGGTCGTGTTAAGCGAGCTTGTTTTACCACATACAATCCTGTAATCAAATGAAAGGACACCACACAAGTATATATTATAAAAATATATGTATTTATTACTAAATTACTCCCCAGTACTCTTTATGAGGAAAGGGGCACAAGCGTTAAACCAAAAGCACTGTTAAACATATAAAGTTGGCACAATTATGGCTGAGGGCGGGGGGCCACTCAGACCATATACTAAAAAAGTGGTATAAGTAACACTTTACGAACAATGGTTAGGCCTAGGGCCTAGAGATTCGCTGGGAGCAGTCAGGACAAGCAATGAAGAAGTCGGGAGTAGCCCACAGGAGACGGATGCAGCACGGGAAGTGCAGCGCGCACCAATGCACTGTCAATGGTGCGTAAAAGTCAATTAAAGTGAATAAAAAGATACTTCCGCTGAACCTAGGAACACAAAACTTTAGACACAGACCCTAGAGGTGTGTACCAGTGTAAAGACACCGGCGTTGCAAAGTTACCTCACCCACAGGCCGTGGGTGCACAGGGTCGAAGTGGCGTCGGGTTCTGTCACGCAGGTTCTTGGTGCTTGGAGCTGTTGCAGCTGCAGGCGCTGTGAAGCAGAAGTGTCCGGTGCGATCCAAGGGTGGATCGATGTAGAAAAGTACCTGAAAGCAGAGGGGACAGAGTCTGGGTCACTCAGCAGTGACCAGGGTGGAACCAGGACGGAACCAGGCAATGTCGGGCGCAATCAGGCGGTTGTCGATAGGCTTCTCTCCGCTGTCACGTGGGCTCTGGGGCATCTGCGACGTCCAGGAGCAGGTCACGATCTGTCCCACGTAGGCTCTCGCCGTCAGCACCGTCGGCTTGAAGATTGTAGCAAACAGCACTTGGCAAAAGCAATCCACGCGGAACCGGGAGATTGCTTATCACTCGAACCAGGAGGGTCAGAGTGGGTGCTCCTTTTCACAGGAGCTGGTGCAGATCTGGAGCAACCAGAAAAGCAAGTCGTATTTCGAAGTTCGTCGGCACAGGGGCCACAAGCCAGCTGGCAAGTGACCGGGCCAACGCGTCGAGCGCACACAAGCAGAAGGGCCCCACGCAGCACTCGTCGAGTGTGGAGGGGTGAGCTTTGGTGCAAGTGGAGCTCGGGGCTGGGGCTTCTCAAACCCCGGTGTACAGCTTCGAGGGTCACTCGTGGGCCGCACGGTCAGCGTCTCGTGGCCTTTTCAAGATGGCGTGCCCCACGCTTCCGGTCGCCTCCACGGGTCTCAGCTCTGCAGGGACTGTGGATCGGGCAGGTAGAAGGCAGGCAAGCTTGATCTCGTCGATCTCTGTCGCTCGAGTTCCGGCGGGAACTGCAACAAAGCAAGGGTCGAGGGCTGGATGGTGCCTGTTTGCACAGGGTGGTCACTCCTTGACCACAAGGGAGATTCTTCAGTCTTCTCACGTCGTGTAGAAAGTCGAAGGGTCCAGATTTCGTTTCTTATGTTTCTTCAGGATGATCTGAGGTCCGTTGGGACTGCTCCCCCTCTTATTCGAATCTAGGGGGTTGGACATCCTGCTAGGTCCCCTCCTATGGGTGGGACCCAGGAAGGGGGTGGGTACACCCCTCTCCTTTGATCCTGGCCGCGCTGGGACAGGGGCTGGGAGGCCCCAGAACCGGTTTGGCCGGATCCTGCAAGGGGCAGCCTTGTGCTCCCCAGGCAGTGTCTGGTTTCATTGAAACCTCCCTACTCCAATCCACTATCTCCTGTCTGGGGTGGTTTGACACCGCCCTGTGACAGGAAACTCTTTGTCCAGGCCTCCTCTGCCGGGTTTCGGTCAGCAGCAGGAGGTCAGACCCGTGTCTGTGGCAGGGGCATCCATTTTGTGGATCTGAGGCTCATTTTAAATCAACCGCGTTTCAGTAAAGTAACATGTCTTCTCCCTCTAGAAGGGTGGAATGCTATCCCCGTCGCCAGAACTGGCGAGGGGATAGTATTCCAATTCGTATGACACCTTACACGACATGTTTTGATAAAGCCAAACCAAAGTTGCTATATAACCGCGAGGATTATAATGCGCTTAAGAGTATATGGTATGGCATTATCCCGGATCAGCTTAGGGAGTTGTTCCCGACAGCTGCAGACAGGCTCAGCTCATGCCAGAGCACCATCTCACATAAAACCACGCACTCTGCCTCCAGGATTGATGAGGCCTTCCATAGGAGTGGCTTACAGGCTATATATGTGTCCAGATATAGGTTTAGATATAGGTATACTATATCTAAGCAAGGGGTGATTACACCCACTTGCCCCAGCTGAGTGATCAGCCAGTTGTGTCAATTTAAGAACCAGCCAGGGGTGGCAAAAGCTATGCTTCAGCCCCTGGTAGGCCTTGGTGGCACCTATGCCCTGGGCACCTATAGTGCATGGTACAGGGGCTGACAAGGAGTCCATTTCCAATTGTGGTATGTACCTATAGCACATGTATTATAAATTTAGAGAGAGAACAGCAGGCTGGGGGTCTGATTAGCAGGCCCACAGCCTCAGTAAGTCGAAAGCCAGTGAAGCAAAAAGCAAAAATTGGGGTGACCATAGGATAGCAGACCCTACTCTCCTACAAGGACCGTATGCTAGGGGTGCCACTTTTCCAAGAGCGAAATACCAGCCATTTGTTATTGTTTTAAGAGTCTGCAAAGGTCTTTACGTGATACAAAATAGGACTGTACAAAAGTATTTTAAATGGAAATATAAAGTGCAGGTACTCACTATCCAGAGTACCTGTATGTTGTTGAGAAGTACCAGGACTTGCCCCTTAAATGCATTTCAGCAGTTCAGAGAAGCGCAGGTACTCTCCTTTTCAAATTAAATCAGTGCTGGTACTCAGTACCTGACAGTACCTCTCAACTTGAAACACTGCTACAAACAAAGTCCTATGTACTCATTTGTAAAACGCCTTTTCTGTCTGCTTACTTTAAAATTAGTCAGGGATCTTTAAAACAGCTCCGGAACACATTTATTTTAAAATGTTTTCTATTTATTTTTGATGTTTGGAGTACGTACATATAAAGGCTACAAATACTGGCTTTAGTTGATTTTGCTTATTTTTGTGCCGGCTGGGAAATCAAAATGCCAGTGGTGCCGGCAGACAATCGGTCAGGAGGCAACCCTACCTCGAGCTGAGCAAGAGGCAGGCATTTGGCTCGAGTCTTCAATGGCTCGCTCTCCTCTGCCCATATAATCATATATCAGACACACACTTGTTGTAGCGGGAGGGGATTTGCACCATGCAGATCGTTAGTGCAAACTCAAGTACAAGTTGCACTTAAAGAGATGGACCTTTAGTCCCGGACTGAGGCGTAACTTCAACTCATCAACACTACATCAATAACAGTGAAGCACCTTAGGCTCCACAATGATGACAGGGAGCTGTAGTAGTAGATTTGCAAACGATGAAGGTTTATTAGCAAAGTTACAAACTCAAATCATTTAATGTTGTCAAAGCCAGTAGTCAAAGCATGGATATATATGTATCAGTTCACATAATTCAAAACAATGCAAATCAGCAAAGACAAAGGCAAAGTTCTTAAAGCTGTAATAAGGCAAATAGAGAAAATTCAGCTTGCCATGAAAGGAAAAACCCCAATATAGTTTGCTAAAAAAAATCAGGAAATTTGTGAGAGAAGTTGGGAAGAAAGTCTCAGCAAATAAAGCCTCCAATAGGCAGAATCAAATAAAGATTCAGTCAAGTAAGTGAGAATGGATTTGCGCAGGAGTCTAACTCTTTGAAGAGCGGAGAAGCGACTCCACTACGCAGAGGAGAAAAGGGCACCTGAATCTAACTAGCTTAGCAAAGCACAACTACAACTCATTATGACAACAAGCAACACTCCCTACGATTCCTCTGGAGGGAAAACCAATCAGGACCGAACATTCACACTATCTTGAGATTGGCTTCTTCCCAACCATCACACAATGGAAGTCTTTTCTGAACAGCCTGCTAGAGATATTTAATTGCATGTTAGAGTATTATCTGGCCTACAATAACTATGGTCAAATTCAACGTGAAAATCCCTCTTTATGTATATGCATGTGTAGTACAGATTAGTGTGAACAGAGCATCACCACACTCTCTCACTCAAGGACCTCTACAGAATTGCGCGATACCTGTCCACAAACCGCTGTCAGAGCCATGAAACTCGCACGCCACCGCATGGTTTCAATTATCGCGCCTATGTCTAGGCACGATAATTGAAACCACATGGCCTTTAGTGCACGTCACAGACACACATAGGCCATGGGCAGAGCAATGCGCCCGCCTTTAGCCTAATGTGTGCTGTCTTTCATTACAAGATGCACGAAAAACACCAATAGCGTGGCACAAAAGGAATCGCACACGCACAAGCGTGTGTGATTCCTAGGTCAGTGCTGAACCCCCGTTTTTCAGCAACTAAATGTCTCGCGCTGCCCGCTAGTGGCGAGACCTAAAAGCCTGTTCTCAATCCCTTGTAATATGACACAAAGCAGTCCGAAGTAATTCAAAGACAATGTGAAAAGTATTTAAGTACTGCATACACTGTAGAAAAGTGACACAAAAAACAAAATCCCACAACCAATTTTAAAATAAAGAGAGAAAAAAGTTTACAAGTGAACTAAGACAAAAATGACAACAATCTAATAAGGGGAGCTGGAGATATGATTTTTTAAAGATTTAAGTGAAAATAGCATAAAGAAAATCAATCGGCACCAGTGGTAATTAATGTTCGCGGTAGACTGGGACCTCATTGCGTTTGTGGCTGACCAAAATGAAGCCCTGGTCGGATACAATAAGTAGATTTGTTGTGGTTTAAAAAAGTTTCAAAGTCTGAATTCAAATAGGGACTTACTGCCAGATTCATCAAAGACCCGTTTTGCGAGTCTTTAATAGCGATTCATAAGGAATCGCTATTACAGACTCGCAAAACGGGATTCATGTAGGAATCGCAAAATAAAATGCGATTCCTACACATTCCTTATTTGCGATTAGCAAATTGCTAATCGCAAATAAGGAATAACTCCCCATTCCTTCCTATGGGCCTTTAGTGAATGCGATTTCAAGGGTGCTAGGGGTGTCCAAAGGACTCCCTGTAGCACCCCTGAAATGTAATCTACATTGGTGTTGCGCACACACATGTCCAAAGGACATGTGTGTGTGCAACATGCAACTTAGAAAAATGCATTTAAAAGCATTTTTCTAAGTTTTCGCTATTTACCACGAGGTTTGACCTCGCGGTAAATAGCAGCCTGAAATTGCGAATTAGCAATTTATAAATGGTTAATGAATTGCATTTAAGGAATCTCAAATAGAGATTCCTTAAATGTAATTCCTCGCAATTTAGCGAAATCGCATTTACCGATTTTTGCATTTGGGATGATGAATCCCAAATGCAAAAATTGCGCTCGCAAAGGGCCAGATTCTCAGAATCTGGCCCTTTGCGAGCGCAATTAAGCTTCATGAATCTGGCTGTTAGTCATTTTTTTAAAGAAAAAGTTGTCTTCCCCCGGGACAAGTCTGAAAATGTAGCCTTTGCTGTGAGACTGCCAGTTCGATACCTGTTGCATGCTGGTCGAGCTAAGGCTCTGGATCTTCAGAGATTTTTGCTTGAAAATGTTCCAACACAGTAGGGGACTGAGGTTTTTTTTCCAAGGATGCTGGAGCATTTCAAGGGGATGTATCTGAAATTCAGTCCAATGCCATGTAATTGCCGGTCTCATACTTTTCACGTTAGGTCCCCTTGGCTCTAGAGCAAAAGTTTCCAAACTTTCTCCTGGTGAGCAAGCAATCAAAGCACTACACTTCTATGATCCAAGACCTCGGTGGTACCTGGAGACTTTCAGGGTTCCAGGCAGAGGCCACCAACAAAGTCCAGTCATGTTCCAGTGGCTATTAGTCAGCTGGGAATTGTAGGGAATATGTCTCTTACAGCTTTTTGAGTCCCTATAGGAACACAGGCGGTCACCCATTAACACTATGAGTCCACTTATTTATCCTGGGTACAAGGTGGAGCAGGCCCAGTACTTTACAGCTCTTCACAGGTCATAGAGACCAAGTCCAGTTCTCTTCTGTTCTTCTGCAGGTCCTGAAGTGGTCTGACGAATTCTCCTCCACATTTATGACTGACACCTACTGGTGGGTAAGGGTGACTCCTAGACATTCTTTAACCGATTGGATAACAGCTCCCAGTGGCATCCCTACTCACTTTTTCTGTAGTTCCTGTTTGCCTTACTGCAAACAATCCCACAGTGCCCCTCACTCTCAAAGTCCAAGATAGGCAAACCCTTCTCCCCTCTGTGCCCACCCAGAGGTGTGGCCAAGATAAGGAGCAGTCCCCACCACTGTGGTGACTTATAACTGGTCCTGGGTGTAGCATTCCACGCACTGGGTTTGGTGCCAGCCTGACCTGGGGTGCAAATGATGGGGCCTTTCCAGGAGTTCCCTAACATTGCTTGTTACAGGTAACGCCATTCAAAGTCCCTGGGCCCACCCCAACTTGTCTTCCTGCCAGGGGAAAAATACCTCCCCACTTCCAGGCCGTTGTCCCTGCTCTAGGAGCAGTTTTCACACTTCTTTCACATCTAATTCGGGCCAAGTATTGGGCTGGGCAGTTGCTGGAGAGCTAATTCAAATTAGCTTCCAACAACTTCAGGCAGGGTAAATTCTTAGGAACCACGTGGCAGTAGCCGCAATAACAGGAGTCGTGAAAGTACCAGAGGATTATTAGACCTTACTTCTCCCTTCTCTTTCAGGTGGTGGTACATGTCTAATAGAAGGCTGCACACTGATTCCAATTATATATAATCAGTGAATTCAGACCTAAGACTCTGGTCACACAACATGAATGAGATGTTCAGGCCACTACACATGTTGATAACTACCACCCCTTTGTAACACTAAGGAGCTCATTAGGATGACGGGCGGACTTTGTCCGCCCGCCATCCTGTCGGAATTCGGGACCGCTCGCCATTAGCGTGGGGGTCCCGTGGGGGGTATTATGATGTGCCCGCCACAGTGGCGGGCACATCCTGCATTTATAGCATTGTGGGGGGCGGTGCTCTCTGCACCGCCCGCCACAATGCTATAAATGCATAAATGCATTTGCATAAACAAAGCGGCAGGCACGGCGCGGTGCCTGCTACTTTGTTTATGCAAATGAAGGGGGGTACCACAGGTATCCCCCCCGTGTGCAACCCCCACCCCTCCTTCACTCTGGGGGCCCGCAGGCGGTGTCTGACAGACACCGCCACCATAGAAACCCTTTTCCGCTCCGGTCGCCTTGCGACCGGGGCGGAAAAGCGGCGGATGGTCTTTCCGTTCGCCGAGGTCTCCCCCGCCATACTAATATGGCGGGGGGGGAAACGAGTGTGGATGTCGGGTGGATTGCCCCCGCCAGGCTGGCGGGGGCAATCCGCCCGACATCGTAATGGGCCCCTAAGTTTCTTAGAATGCTTTTTAAATTTAGTATGGTTAGGCAATTGCCTTTCCTACGTGTATTGACTGCATGGCTAATAGCATTTCTGGTTAAAGTACCTGAAACAATTTACAGTTTGAAGCACCAATCATGGTTTGTAACTGCAAATATTGGAAGAGTAGATCACCTCTGGCATTACCAAATATTTCCTGTGCAAAGCCATGTGAATATGGCACAGCCAACTTCAATTATCATCAGGCAACTGTAGAGCTATAAAATTCACCTCATCATATGTACATTTGCGGTCAACTACTGCAGTCAGTAAAAAGGCCATTTGTTGGATTCTAATGGCTTTTCCAGGCCTCGAGCTTTAGTTTCACCTTAGATGGTTTTGATACTCGAGAAGCTGATAATCAAGATAATGAAGCAAACCTTTTCTTCCCAGGATTGGGGCTTCCATTCTAGTGCTGGTTGACCCAACTACTGCGGGGATTCGTAGTGTTTGTTGGACAGTGAAAGGGAAGAGGATGTGCCCTAAGGACTAGGGCGGCCGATCCTAAATCTGGGGAACCATGTTCGAGTCTCTGCAATGACGCTCAACATCCTGTGATTCTGGGCAAATCACTTAGGGGCACAAACATAAAGCTAAGAAATTGCGATTCCTTAATAGTGATTTTTAAGGAATCATTATTTGGGAGTCGCAATTCCTTATGTATGTAGGAATTGCAAAAAAATTGCGATTCCTACACATTCCCTAATAGCGAATGACAAATTGTGATTCCCTATTAGGGAATGCATTCCCATTCATTCCTATGGGTCTAAAGGCCTGTAGGAATGAATAGGAAAGCATTCGCAATTTGAGTTTACCAAATAGGTAATTGTAAATTGCGAATCCAATTTCAAGGGTGCTAGGGGGCATAAGGCCCCCTGATGCACCCCCAAAACAGGTAAGTGTGCGCACACACAGCACACAGCAATGCAATTTTGTACATTTTCCTAGGGATTTGCAAGTTACCATCAACTTGAAGTTGATGGTAATTTGCGAATCCTTAATGCAAAGTCGCATTTTTCAAATGCTTCATGCATGGCATTTAGCGAATCGCAAATGCTGAATCCTAAAATGCATTAGCAAAATAGGTAATTGCGATTACCTATTTTGAAAATGCATTTTGGTTTGGAAATGCCTTTTTACTAGTACCATGCCTATATAAACAAGCATTGGAAATGCAATAGGGCTCGCATTAGGAAAGTTTGAGCTATTGGTCTTATAATTTTTTTATTTTTATTTATGTGTTAATTTTTAAAATAGCTAAATTAATAGCTTTGTCATTTACAATGCCAATAGTTATTATAACTTTCGCAAACACCTATAGCATTTGTAATGCAACATGTTTTGTATTTACGTGACTTAGATGTATTGATATTACAAATAACAATGGCTTTTAATTTTTTTAAATAATTAATACTTATATGAAAGTTATTTTTAATGTATAAAGGCAATAGCTTAAACATTTGTAAATAACTTTTGTGAAGATTATGTTCAGTGTATTTTATTGTGACGAAAATCCAAGAACAGAAGTGAAATATTAACATATTTTTGTGACATTTGTAATAAAGCTTGAAACATTGAGAGAACACATTTGAACCAGTTGTTGTTGAATGGCTGCACAGATTGATTCTGTGGTGGCGCTGCATGATGTGGTTGTGACGAGTGATGCTGTGGTGTTCAGTGATGCTGTGGTAGCGCATAGTGATGTTGTGATGCCCCTTAGTGATGCTGTGGTGGTGCTGAGTGATGCTGTGGTGATGCGATAGATAGATAGAGTGAGGGCGATAGATAGATAGAGTGAGGGCGATAGATAGATAGAGTGAGGGCGATAGATAGATGGAGGGAGGGCGATAGATATATAGAGGGAGGGAGGGCGATAGATAGATAGAGGGAGGGCGATAGAGTGAGGGCGATAGATAGATAGAGTGAGGGCGCTAGATAGCTAGACAGATAGATAGAGTGAGGGCAATCGATAGATAGAGTGATGGCGATAGATAGAGTGAGTGCGATAGATAGACAGATAGAGTGAGGGCGATAGATAGATAGATAGATAGATAGATAGATAGATAGATAGATAGATAGATAGATAGATAGATAGACAGATAGATAGAGTGAGGGAGATAGATAGATAGATAGATAGATAGATAGATAGATAGATAGATAGATAGATAGATAGATAGATAGATAGATAGAGAGATAGATAAAGGGCGATAGATAGAGTGAGGGAGATAGATAGAGTGAATGCGATAGATAGATAAAGGGAGGGAGGGCGATAGCTAGATAGAGTGAGGGCGATAGATAGATAGACAGATAGAGTGTGGGCGATCGATAGATAGCTAGATAGAGTGATGGCGATAGAGTGAGTTATAGATTTTCTGCTGTGGGCAGCGTGCTCCTCAGAAGCATTCCCTAGGTAAAGGGAGGCTTTGTGCAAGCCACATTCCAGGCAATATACAGTGACGGGATGACGAGAGAGGCAGATAATGTGATGAGAATTGGCCGACCGCAGGCCTCCGTTTTTACTGATGCGCATGAATCTCAGTAATTAGTCTGCACACAAGTGATATATTTATCCCCCCTCAGCCGGAGCCGTTGAACCACTGGCTCTATGTGTTGCATGCATTCGTTAACGTGGCGGTCTATTTTTGCCAGAGCCGCACTTACAACACAATTAAAAGGAACTACTATTACCCAATGTAACAGTACTCAAATCATCCACCTTAGAAGCTGGAAGTGTGAGTTGGTCCTGCCAGGATGTGAATTGATGACCTTTATTACATAACTGCAGATGTCAGCAGCGCGCGATTTTAAAGAAGAAAAATCTTGCTGTGAATGTATGTGTGCGTGTGTGTGTGTGCGTGCGTGTGAAAGAGGTAGCAGTAACAAACAATACCAGATGTGGACAAGGCTCGGGTGGGCGCTGACTGCCAGAGAATTATGGATGGTGATAAACACGCAAAGGACCATGAGCCTGACGTCACTGGCTCTTCCCAGCTCTAACAGCCTGAGATAGTCCTTGGCCAAACTTAACCTGGCCATTGACTGACCTTACTCCTCCATGCCAGCACTCAGCTCTTCAGTGTAAACTCAAAGCAACCCTAGCAGCAATTAAAACCGAACATAAATATAAACAAGCAATAGTTGCTTCTTATTTATTTTATGCAACTAACAATCACTGACAAAGCCAATAGATCGGACTTGAAGGAATGATGTGACGCACAGGCTCTTCCCCACTGAGCTAACTTACCCAGTTTGAAACTAATGAGCTGCGGGTTACTCGTAAATCACCTTTAGAAACAAGTGAGAGCGTGGAGCTTTGTTGCTGGCATTCACACCTGATCGAGCAACAAGCGGCAGTGCTGCGCAACAGACATGATGACCATGAATGCCATCAAATACAAACTCCAGCTTGAACCTGCAGATTACAACACGGGGCTCCGCAGTATTAGAGTGTCCCTCCTTCACCTCCCATAATGAGGCGCACGGCCTGGGGGCAGACACAGGAGTGTGCAGATAAACACAAGGAAATGAGCACTCCACGTTGCCCCATTGTTAACCTCACACTCCCGCAGCGCGGCAAGCACAGCAGGAAATCCTGTGTCGTGAAATGTGTGGCAGAGCACCCACACACATTGACGTTTTTTAGGTCTCGCGACCTATCATTGCGCGCATGCGCATTGAGCGGAGCGAGAATTCAAGTGCTCAAAATGCTCGTCAAACCAAGGGCTTTTTGGTGCAGTTTTCTTTGAGTTCACGTGAATCACGTGGCCAAACAAGCACGCGCATCAGCCTCCCTCCCTCCCTCCTAATTGCATTTTTTCACGGCCGCCACCACATCAAAGGGCTTCTCCCAGCGTGCGGTCTGCGGCTTCTCCTCCCCTAATTATTCATGGCTGGCCGGTGGCCAGCCGTATTTTCAGTTTCCCGGCCGCTCTTGTTTTTGTACAGCACTGTAGTGAAACGAAACCCTTTATATTGCTTGTTTCATGTCAATGGTGTCTCAATTAATCCACTGTCCATGTTGGAAACAGTTTTATAGTGTTCTGCCTATTGCGCGTGTTTGTCTTGCTTGTAGCCCCGACTCGTGTCCTATGAGTATGCTGTCCTGTCAGTTTCTCTTTTCCATTCTGGGACTTGTAGTTCTGCGTATATAATAGACACCACTTCTTTATTTATTCTTTCTTTCAGCCGCTCTTGTTTTTGTAAAGCACTGTAGTGAAACGAAACCCTTTATATTGCTTGTTTCATGTCAATGGCGTCTCAAGTAATCCACTGTCCATGTTGGAAACAGTTTTATTGGGCCCGATTCACAGAATGAATTTAAGACTAAATCCTAAACTTACTACTATTTGGTATTCACAGAATGCACTCACTACTTTCGGTATTCACAGAATAGATTTAAGACTACTAACTTTACGTCCGCACTCGGGCCGTAAATTCCGGCCCGGAGGCGGAGTTTCCGGCTTGGGGGCGGAGCTTACGGCCCGGAGGCGGAGCTTGCGGCTTGGAGACGGAGCTTCCGGCTCGGAGGTGGGTATTTAGCCATAGCTGAAATTTCCACCTCTGGGCCGGAAGCTCCGCCTCCAAGCCGCAAGCCCCGCCTCCGTCCCAGAAGCTCCACCTCTGGGCCGTAAGCTCCGCCCCCAAGCCGGAAGCTCCGCCTCCTGGGCGGAATTTACGGCCCGAGTGCGGACGTAAAGTTAGTAGTCTTAACTCTATTCTGTGAATACCGAAAGTAGTAAGTTCATTCTGTGAATCCCGAAAGTAGTAAGTTCACTCTGTGAATCGCGAAAGTAGTAAGTGCATTCTGTGAATACCAAATAGTAGTAAGTTTAGGATTTAGTCTTAAGTTCATTCTGTGAATCGGGCCTATAGTGTTCTGCCTATTGCGTGTGTTTGTCTTGCTTGGAGCCCAGACTCGTGTCCTATGAGTATGCTGTCCTGTCAGTTTCTCTTTTCCATTCTGGGACTTGTAGTTCTGCGTATATAATAGACGCCCCTTCTTTATTTATTCTTTCTCTCACCCCTTTTTTTTTTCAAAGTAGCCTAGAGTATTTTCATACAGTGAAAACCGTTGGCTTTTTATTTTTATTGCGGTCTCCCGTAATTTAGAGCCGATTAGGTAACTATTTTGGCAAATCCTGTTTCAACCCGGGTGTGCGGACAAAAGCAATTTGAATATGTGAATTCTCATTCATATTGTGCTTGTCTTGCACTTGCTTTCCCTTTTCAAACAGGATCCGCCTCCCCCCCCCCCACCACCCGTGAGTCTGCCTCCACTCTACCACCCGTGAGGTTGCCTTCCCCCCCAGGGAGGCTGCCTCACCACCTTTCCTCCCTTACCGCCCCTGAGTCTGCTTTGACACAGTGAATCTGCCCCAGCGAATCCGCTCCCCCCTTATACCGCCCGTGAGCCTGCCTTTCCTTCCATTAACGCCCCCGTGAGTTTGCTCTTACTCCAAAGCACCCCCATTAGTCAGATTGCTCCACCCACGGGCCACGACCCCTCAAGACTGTCTGCTAACTTCCTTCCGTCGCGACCGCCCTCTCCAGTGACTTACCATCCCAGGGGCTGACAAAATGCCACCCGTTAAGACTGCTTTCTGCCTAAGGAACTCATCCCTCGTCCCAAATCCATTCCCCACTGCCATTCCCAGAGACTGCATCCGTTGTATAAAAGCACAGCTCATGTTTTCATGCTGTTTAACTTCATCTTGATGTTAATTGAAGCATACACATTTCTCAAGCATTAGTAGTGTTTGTTTATTTCGCAGTACGTATTATTAGTATTCTTTGTTACAAAGTACCAAATGCTTGGCTTTTAGTGTCTTTTGCCTTCTATTTTCGCTACGCCATTTCTAAACCCACATTACTATGGTTTTCACATTTCACAGCCCGCATTTTTAGTGATATCCCCGCCGCTGTAGCAACTAATTTAAACTTTAGCTTCTTTGTGCATTCTGTTTGAGCTACGTTCTTTCGCAAACAACATTTTTTGGATTTTCACATTTAGTACTCTGCATCTTTGCTGCTTTGCAGCCGCACCCAAGGACTTCACAGGTCTTCATTACATTTGCTGTAAAGCGTGGCGTCCGTCTTCTTGAAGCCCAAAGTAACGACTTCACAAGTTTAATACATGTTAGGTATATGTTAACAAGGCTGTATTGGGCCTTTCAACTACGAAGCTTGCTTTTCCGCTGCCTGCGGTTTTGATTTTTGCTCCCGTTTGTACTATCACATGTACCAGTCCACATTATTAGTGCTTTTTGTTACAATCTCCAAACTGCTTTGCTTTACGCGTGATTTTGCTTCAGTTTACGATAAATATTTATCAAGCTGCATTACTAGTGAATTGTCATTTATGAGCCCGCATTATTTGTATTTTTTGATACAATGTACCAAATACTTTTCTTTTCACGTTTATTTTTGCTTTGATCAGCCCGCAACTCGTGCCTTTTTAGAGCTACGAGCCTCTATGAAGATAATTTCAATAAAGCAATGCCAAAGCTGATTTTATATTTAGTGTATCCTTCCATTTATGTGACACAACCTTCAAACGCTCAGTGACAGATGTGCCCTCCCATTGCGCCTCCGCCGTTTCCTAATATGATTTTATTAAGTGGTAATGTATTTAGAGCGCACTCCATAACATTACACTCTGCACTCAATGCAACATAAACTCCAAACAATACCACTCAGTGCCACATAATTGCACTCCACATAATCACACTCTACTGAATACAACATACACTCCAGACAATACCACATAGTGCCACATATTTACACGCCACATAATTACACTGCACTCAATGCGACATACACGCCAAATACCTCTCAGTACCACAGAATAACACGCCACATAATTACACTGCACTCAATGTAACATACACTCCAAATAATACCACTCAGTGCCACATAATTACACTGCACTCCATGCAACATTCACTCCAAATACTACTCAGTGCCACATAATTACACGCCGCATAATAACACTGCACTCAAAGCAACATACACTCCAAATACCACTCAGTGCCACATAGTTACATGCCACATAATTACACTGCCCTCAATGCAACATACACTCCAAATACCACTCAGTGTTACATAGTTACACACCACATAATTACACTGCACTCAATTGAACATACACACCAAATACAACTCAGTGCCACATAGTTACATGCCACATAATTACACTGCCCTCAATGCAACATACACTCCAAATACCACTCAGTGCCACATAATTACACACCACATAATTACACTCTACTGAATGCAACGCACACTCCACACAATTACACTAAGTGCCACATAATTATATGCTACATAATTACAATGCACTCAATGCAACATACACTCCAAATACCACTCCGTGCCACATAGTTACACGCCACATAATTACACTCTATCTATCGCATCACCACAGCATCACTCAGCACCACCACAGCATCACTCAGGGGCACCACAACATCACTATGCGCTCCCACAGCATCACTGAACGCCACAGCATCACTCGTCGCAACCACAACATCACTCAGCGCTACCACAGCATCAATCTGTGTAACCATTCAACAACAACTGATTCAAATATGTTTTCTCATTGTTTCAAGCTTTATTACAAATGTCACAAAAATATGTTAATATTTCACTTCTGTTCTTGGATTCTCGTCACAATAAAATACACTGAACATAATCTTCACAAAGGTTATTTTCAAAAGTTTAAGCTATTGCCATTATAAATTACAAGAACTTATTTAAGTATTAATTATTTTAAAAAATTTAAAGCAATTGTTATGTGTAATATCAATACATCTAAGTCACGAAAATACAACACATATTGCATTACAAATGTTATAGGTGTCACATCTGCGAAAATTAAAAGAATTGGCATTGTAAATTGAAAAGCTATTAATTTAGCTATTTTCAGAACCAACATATAAATAAAAAAATGTGTCATTTACAATATCAATAGCTCAAACTTTCCTAATGCGAGACCTATTGGCAACGCCAGGGCTTGTTTTTATTGTAACTTTTACTGCGCTCATTTCTTACTTAAGCTATCCTATTTTCCTCCAACCCTGAAACAAAGTTGGAGAAAAGAGCAAAAAGGATTCTATTTACAGATTCATTACAGAAACCTAGCAAGCACGCCTGGTAAATAAAACAAGCAGTGAATAATACACATATGTTACGGCGGGATTTTTGATCTCTTATCAGATCACTATAGATCTAGATCCCAACTCAGGTCTACTGAACCTTTGTTACCTGTCATAGAGTAAAAATCAATCCACTACTAGGTTAATCAGCTCAAGACTTTACGCAACTCTGAAGAACCACTTACTACAGATAAGTTTTAAAGTTTTATTATAAAGCCAAAGATAACTGGAGATACAAACATCTCAATATAAGGTTCAAAAGATACACTGGCATCAATACAAACATGAATTCCCTAAATGCTCTTAGAAGACAGAAGAATATCACCAAGACAAATTCAAAGATCAGCAAGTTTGCAAGAATAGACACAAGTTGTAACTTGAGCGTCATTTACAAAAGAAAGAAAATCCAGATTAGACTGTCCCTACACTAGACTAAGTGACATCCCTACTTAGCAGAATCTTAACCTAAAAAAGTGTCAGCCGTGGTGACTTCCAAAGAAGTTCACTCACTTTCCCTTAGTCTTTATTGTAAATCTGTGCATCGCAGTTATGCCCTCTCTGCCTACCCATCCGCTCTCTAAGGTTCCTCAGGCCATCTGCTCTAACTCCACCCAAGGGTGCTGTCCCTAATACAAAATCACAATTACAGTTGAAACGTCCCTCAGTGACGCCCCTCACGTACACCCCTCACGTGGTGTCGATTCTGGCTTTTTCCATGCTGATACTCCTCTGGGCTCCTTGTTAGCGCTGACCTTGCTTCTCAGGCTCTTCTCCGGCAAGACGGTACCCCCCAGGAAATTCCTGAAGCCTCCTCCAGGCCTGTGCCTGTCTCCCAGAACAGAGCTCTATTCATCATTCTCTTGATTGGAACCCCCTCGCACCTGCAAACAGACACCCATGAAGTGGGCCCCAAATTCCGGCCTCCAGCTTATCTCACAAGTCGTAAACCTTCGAGCATAGTCCACAATTTATGCTTAACACGACCTGATTTTAACTAGCACATGCAGATCAAAAGAAACAACCTTATCTCTCCAGGCCTACTAGAATTACATGAAACAGGCCTGTACACTCTATGAACCTTTATTTCTCAGCCTAAACAGTATTCTAACTTATTACACACACTGGTTATAGGAAACACTTCTATAAAACATATATTTTCAGACTATGATCAATAATACCTTGAATTATAACAACAGTAATCCATCTCATGTGAAAATGCAAAGGCACGTTTCTTCCTCAATGAACTGCCATGAGGCCTACACATTTCTACGTTTGTCAGCCTTACATCCTCGTCTGCAACAGCCACATAACATGGAATTTAATATCATTCTAACATCTCTAAACATTTCTACATTAGCTTTTCACACTGATATATGCACTCTGTATTAATTAAACACTCTAATATGTATGCACTCTATAAATTCGACACTCTTATGTTCCTTTAACTAGACTTATGCAACGTGCTTGTAAATATGGTGCACTTCTACATTCTAATTGATTTGCGCTCTCTCAGTTCCCCCCTTTGATGACCTTTAGAGGTCATCACTATCACAACACCATCCCTGAGGGAATGAATTGAATCAAACAGAACTCGTTGCAATGCTGCCTCGCTTCATCATCTCTAGAGCCCTCAGACTCCTGTACTGGTTATCCTGCATCGCAGCTAACCTCTGCTCCTGCTCTCTCATGGATCTTTGCAACCTATTTGATCTATACCATTGATACAGCCTCACTAACCCCCACAATATGATTACACAGATCACTATTATGATGATAGGTTTCAGTATGTACCAAATGAAAGTCTTCCCTAGGTTGGCAAACCAACCTCCAACTTTACCCATTCCATGACCCACTTTTTCCCACACATTCACCTCAATCTCATGATGAATTTCAGTGATATTCTGTATATACTTCTCAAGAGGTTTTGAATTGTCTAGAATGTAAGTGCAACATTCCTGGACCTTCAAAGCCTTACAGACTCCGCCCTCTTTGGCTAACAGAACGTCTAAAGCATGCCGGTTCTGGAGAACCATTGCCCTTATCGATTGCATCTCTCCTTCCACCAGCATTAATGATCCAGCAGTACTGGCAGATAATCTATCTACAACTGTTGCCAATCTCCTAATCTTGACATCATTCAGTATCAACCCTAAAAGAGGGACCATGGCACCAAATACGTCTCCAACTACCTCATCATTGCTCACATCCCTTCCCCCTCTGGCTTGAGTTCTTCCCTCTATGATTTCTAGATCCTTAGCATGATATATTTTGGGGAAGACAATTGCTAAATAACGTGATCCGTACCAATTATCCGGCAGTTTCACGTATGCATTTCTTCCACAGACAAAATATACATTCGGGATCACCTGCATTCCTTTCAAGAAATCCTTTGTATAGTATTCTATTTGGAAAGCATGTTCACAACTTACTTCTCCCACAAACACATTCTCATAGTAGGTTTTACCCCTGTATATACATAGTTTCCCTTGTTGCACTCAATCTAAAGCTATTGGGCCATTACTACCCTTCCTCTTGTGTGACTTTTCCTCCTCAGTCCAATCTGTTTTCCATTGGCCTGAAGCCTTTAGGATCTTCTGCCTCCTATATCGATCATCCACCTGCCCTATAAACTTTTTCTCAATTTCTGACACTTTACAAGTCAAATTATTTCTTCGGGCATATGAAGTATCTAGCGTATTCCAAGGAATTAAAAATTTCCTTAATCGATCCTCACTCTTGTAATAGTCCCATTTATTCATATGCTTGTAGGCCGGGACCCCTGGTAAAACAGCGTCAAAATCTGAAAAGTAATACTCAAAGCTATCGCGTCCATAAAATATACTAAGCAACAAACTACATGTAATTCCATAAGTCAATGGAAGATGATGATACCTAATACCTTCGTCTACAGAGGCTGGCAATTGCATGCAGACGTAGCAGTCTTTTGCGTCCATGGCATCAATGTATTCATACAGTAATTTAGCATAGGCATTAGATTTGAAATTTCCTTGTGATTCATCTACGTGCAACCTACGAGCTTCTGCTGCTAGCAAAGCTTTATCTTTCTCTGTATTGTCCCCCTTTTTATCAGCAGTAGTAGGTTTCAATGTTACTACAACTTTCGCTTCTTTTGTTGCCTTATCTTCATTTTCATGTCCCACTATATATGATACAGTAACTACTAGAACTATAAGAAAAATTACTCCTACTAAAAGTGTGCCTACTATGCATTTTGC
The DNA here is from genome assembly GCF_964263255.1 of Lissotriton vulgaris. NCBI lineage: Eukaryota > Metazoa > Chordata > Amphibia > Caudata > Salamandridae > Lissotriton > Lissotriton vulgaris. The sequence goes on along the minus strand of NC_141691.1, from coordinate 165,534,417 downwards.
TTTGCGGTTCGGGTTGCCGGCCTCCATGATCTCAAGACAGTGTAGTTCTAATTTTCTGCCACAACACAAAGTCTCTTTTCTTTGCTCCTTCAACAATCTTCTTTTGCTCATTCGGTCTTTTCGAACCACCTCCTGGAAGCTGACAATCCCTCTTGCAAGATCAGTCTTTTGAATTATAGCAACAGACAACCCTAGCCCTTCTCCATCCACTAAATGGAAGAGTCCCTAAATTTCTTCTTCTTCCACTTGGCGCTAGGTTATCTTCTCAATCTTGTTTATTTACAAAGTCTTTAGCAATCTGAAATCATGTGTGTTCCAGCAGCTCTGACCACATATTCTAAAATTTCTAAGCGAAGAATGATCTCCTCGAGTGCTGGTATCGTTGGACCAAAAGTTGGAAATTCTACTCTGTTTAAAACCAGTTCTCTTATTCTGCTCAGATAAGGAGGATTGGGGACAGTGAGTGTCAGCAACCCTTCGATCTCAAGTCCAGGTACCAACAACACCACTTCCAATGTTATGATTGGGTCAGTACTGGTCACTGTCACTTCCCTCACCCTCCCGGATCTCCATGCACTAGACATCTGCTGCTAGGTAGGTCCACTCAGGAGTGGCGTATCTTCTGCAGGGTACGCGCACCCTCCTTGATCTTCTTGGACCCTCCTGTTCTTGATTCTGTGCACCTTCGTCCAGATCTGAGTCTTCGGATATAGGAGCAAGGGTTCTTCCTGGAGTTGGCTTCAAGCTCAGACTCTTCTTCCTTTCAGGCCAACTAGCTTCTCCATGCCTTGTTCTCCTATTTCTTGTCCTCACACTCGATTCTTGATCACTTGTGGCTTGATCAGTGTCTGAGCCGTATTCACAGCAACTTTCTCCCTCTGTGGCAACGTCAGTTTCACTGTCGTCTTGTCTTTCTTCCGCTTGATCTGACGTACTCCCAGCTTCCTCCAACACCCCCACAGCTTGACTGATCCCCTCTAGTGATTCATCGTCCACAGCTGGATTTTCATCTGTGAGAGGAGCTGTTTCTTCCAGGGGTGCTGGAACTCTTCGAGTGTGGGAGGCGTGTATCCAATTTGGGAGCCCTCCACACTTGACAGCAGTATTCGTTGTTAGGATTATCTGGTAGGGTCCTCTCCAGCGCACATCTAGGCAGTTCTTCCGGACGTGCTTCTTCACCACCACCCAGTCACCAGGGCAGAGGTCGTGACATAGGTCTCTGGAAGATGGAATCTCAGCAGCCTGCACCTGAAGAGACACAGAATGAATGACATCAGAAAGTCCCTTGCAATAATCCAGGATCAGATCATCTGTGATATTCAACAAAGCTGCAGTTGGGACAGATGGAAGTCTCATTGCCCTCCCCATTAGAACCTTGTGTGGGGAGAGACCTGTCCTCCTGTCTGGTGTGCTACGTATACTCATGAGTACCAATGGCAGGGCCTCAGGCCAGCTTAAGGATGTCGATGAACACACTTTGGCCATTCGGGATTTTATTGTCCCATTTATCTGTTCCACGATTCCCGAAGCTTCTGGTCGATAGCTACAGTGCAACCTCTGATCAATATTTAATACAGAGCAAAGCATCTTCACAACTTCACTGTTGAAATGTGTCCCTCTATCTGATTCCAAAGAGGTCGGCACCCCGAAGCGTGGTATTAACTCTCTAAGCAACAGTTTTGCTACTGTGAGTGTATCGCACCTGCGTGTAGGGTATGCCTCAACCCATCTGGAAAATATACATACAACCACCAGAACATACCTGAGACGGTTGCATTTTGGCATCTCAATAAAGTCTAATTGCATTCTGTTGAAAGGCCCACCAGACCTCCCAATGTGACTCAATGTAACTGGTGTCCTTTTCCCTACGTTCAATTGCTGACATGTTACACACCTCTGACACACTGCTTCTGCGGCTACTCTAAACTTGGGGTTATACCAAGTCTGCCTAAATACCCGCAGCATGGCATCTCTTCCTAAATGTACTGGACCGTGTATCTGACGTGCCATTGGACTCACTAGTTCATTTGGTAATACTGCCCTTCCATCTGCTGAAATCCACAAATCCATTTCACTTTTTACACAACCTGCCGTTTCCCATGTCTTTTTCTCAAAATCTGATGCGTTCTCTTGCATGCCTCTTAAATCATCCCAAGTATCAACTGTTTCTAGCATCATATTTAACTCTGTCTTTTCCTGTGTCCCACCCACTTCCACTTCCGTGAAAGAGTATCCTTGCTCCGCGCAGTAGCGAGCAACCTCATCGGCGTACCTGTTTCCTTGGGACACAAAATCTGTACCTTTGAAATGGGCTACGCATTTGACAACGGCAATTGCTGCCGGACCTTGTAACGCTTCTAACAATAGTCACACAAACTCCCCATTTCGAATAGGTGAACCTGAGGAGGTCATGAAACCTCTCTGAGACCACAATTGCCCAAAGTCATGAACTACACCGAAACCATATTGGCTATCTGTGTAAATGGTGACTCGAATTTTGCTACCTGCTAAACAGGCACGTGTCAATGCAATGATTTCAGCTACCTGAGCGGAGTGTACTCCTTCCAGGCAAGCGGCTTCTACAACTCCAGTAATGGTGCAAACAGCATAAGCTGCTCTCAACTGACCAGTATTGTCTCTTACACATGAGCCATCAACAAAGAAAATTTCATCAGGGTCGGTCAATGGCTCATCCACAATATCTGGTCTTGGCTTGGTGCATAGTTCAGTCACATCAAGGCAATCAAGATCATCACATTCTTCGTCTTCTATATCATTAGGGAGTGGCATCAGAGTGGCAGGATTCAAAACAGAGCACCTCTTAAGGGTCACGTTCTCCGCAGCAAGAATAACTTGCTCGTAGCGCGTGAGCCTATTATTGGTCAAGTGCTGTGTCTTGGTCCTGGTCATTAACAGTTCTATAGAATGAGGTACATACACCACTAATTGATGTCCCATTACAATACTTTCACACCTCTCAATGCTGACACCCGTTGCAGCAACGGATTTGAGACATCCGGGCAACGCTGCGGCTACAGGGTCTAAAGTAGCCGAAAAATATGCAACTGGTCTACGGGCATTTCCATGAATTTGTGCTAGGACTGACAAAGCACAACCTTCCCTTTCGCAACAGTAAAGTAAAAATGGTTTTTCGTAATCTGGCATTCCCAAAGCTGGAACACGACACAAGTCCTCTCTCAGCTGTAGGAACGACATCAAACAATCCTTGTCCCATGGTACCGGATCACTCACCTCCTTGTGCGTCAGTTTTTGTAAGGGTTTTGCTTTCAGGGAAAAGTTAGCTATCCACTGTCGGCAATAACCAACCATTCCTAGGAACATCCTGACCTCTCTCTGTGTCGTAGGCGAATTCATCTTCATGATCGCCTCTATCCTGTCTGGTGACACCTTCCGTTTTCCTTTTTCAATTCGGTGACCCAAGTACTGTACTTCTGTCAGACAGTACTGTAATTTGCTCGGAGACACCTTATGTCCATTTTCAGCTAGATGGTTCAGCAAGGTGATGGTGTCTATCTTACAAGCTTCCTCTGTTTCTGACGCAACAAGTAGGTCGTCTATGTACTGAACTAGAACCGAGTTCTGTGGCAGTACTAGACTTTCAAGATTTTTCTTCAGTAGCTGGTTGAAAATCGATGGGCTTTCTGTATACCCCTGTGGGATACGACACCATGTTAAGACGCGATTTTCCAGCTTAAATGCGAAAAGAAACTGGCTCTCCTCATCTAATGGAATTGAAAAGAAAGCCTGGCAAAGGTCTATCACTGTGAACCCCTCAGCTTGGAATGGTATCTGAAACAATATCACTGATGGATTCGGTACCACTGGACAACATGAAACAACTATGTTATTAATCTTTCGGAGATCCTGTACTATTCTAAATTTCCCGCTAGGTTTCTGCAAACCCATAACCGGGGAGTTACATGGACTACCCACGATTTCCTTCAGTATTCCCTGCTTAATCATGGAGTCGATCACGGGCTTTATTCCTGCAATCGTTTCCGAGGTCAATTTGTATTGAGGCGTTCTTGGATATTCAACATTTGATTTTATCATGATTTTCACTGGTTCTACTCCTTTAATCAATCCAATCTCTTCTCCAGTGAAATCCCAAACTTCAGATGACACAGTATCCCTTAAGTCCCAAGGGAGCTCTTCCACCGTCAGGGTAGGATACAGTTCTACGCATACCTTTGAATTTGCAACCTTAAAGGTGGCATCATCGTCGTTAGTCTGTACCTCTACTCCCTGAGGCGTGCAGTATATTGTGCAATTTAGTTTGCACAATAAGTCTCTTCCTAACAGACACACAGGACTAGAATCACATACTACAAACCGATGTTCATCGCTGTATTTTCCTATTCTTACTAGCACTGGTTCCGTCAAAGGGTTAGTCATTCTTCTATTTGCGACTCCTACCACTTGAATTGTTTCCCCCGACATTGGCAGATCTGGAACCACTGCTGATCTCAAAGTTGATCGAGTAGCTCCGGTATCTACCAAAAATGTCGTAGGGCACCCCGCCACCTCAGCCTCAACAAACAGTCCCCTTTGGTCCACCTCTAGAACTGCCCCGAGGGTACAGTCCTCCTCTCTACTCACTCGCCGTCCAGTTAGTGTATCAACGTAGCAACACTCTTCTCCTCCTACTAAAAGAGGCATTTGTCTATAGATCTTTCCCCCTGTCGCAATCTTTGGTGGTTGAGGGAACTGGGCTCGAGGAGCCACTGTCCCCCCTTTGACCACCTTACCCTTAGGTACTGTCGCCCCTTGTACTGGAATGATATGAACTTCTTCCTCCTCCACTTCCAGTTCTCCGTTTTCAGGATTATAGGGACACTCGCGTTTCCAATGTCCCACCTGGTGACACTGGTGACACTTTGTCGTCCTTTTCAAGGTAGCGAGGTCTACTCTAGGTCTCGGATTTTCCTCGTTGTCCCTATTCTGATTATTTGATCTCCTTCCCATCGTCCCTGTTCCCTGTTGCTGCTGTCCACCCTTCCCAGCCGACTGCATCTGAACCATCATCAACTTCTCCTTAAGTTTCTTTGCTTTGGAATCTATTTCATCACTGCAATACCTTGCGTATCTCAAAATTTCATCCAATGGTTTGTTTTGCCAGCAAATTAAGTGTTGCTGAATCATCAAACAAATATCAGGTCTCAGCCCCAAAACGAACTTCGATACGAACTGTCCTATGTCTTTGAGATCCATTACATCTAATCCACTGTATTGTTTGAACGTTTTCAGCAATCTCTCATAAAATCCATGGACTGTCTCCTTGGGTTCCTGTCTAGTTCGGTCTATTTTCACCCAATCTATATCCTACGGTGGCACCTTCTCTTTCAGCCATGTCATCACCCTTTCATATTTTTCCATTACTCTTTCTGACGGTCCATTATTATGAGCATTTCTTTCTGGTTCTGCTGTGGGCCATTCGACACTAACTTTACATGCTGTCCACAAGTCTCCTGGGACCACAATATCAAATAAGGTGTTTAAATCAATCCACAGTACTTTAGAGATCTTCACAAACCTCTCTACCTGTTTGTACCATTCTACGGGATTCTCTCTTAACTTTGGAAATGAATTGGTGAACGCAGCCAAATCTCCCCTACTCCAGGGCACATGCACATAACTCCCATTCGCTATTTCTCGCAAAGGGTATGCCTCCATCCGCAGTGGCCCTCCCTCCGGGGACATCACAATCGCGCTCCGCCTGACAGTCCCTTTCTTGGACCACCTTTCTTCCCATTTATCCAGATCTCTCCATGCCCTTATTCCTGTGATCAGTTCCCTTGTGTGTGTTTTCAATCCAATTGTCCTCCTCTCATCCAGGTCCTGATCTGAATAATGCAACCCATGGTTACCCTGTAATGCCTTTGTTCTCGACAAGTCTACCATATACTTGTCTGCCAGTTCAGATAATTTCTCGTGGATTGCTCTTGCCTTCCGAGTAATATCCTTTGCTATAAACAGCACCTCATCTTGCTCGTAGATGTCAATCCTTTCTAAGGGTAACGTACCATTTATGATCTCGTCCAGGTCAGATTTTAAACTGGTCACATCGAGCCTTTTTGCCTTTATCACAGCTTTCAGTGTGTTGTCTCTAGAGGGTCCATTTACGTCGCTCCCATCACAGCTCTGAGTCCTACGTCTGGGCTCAGGCGTGTTATGGGGAGTCCTCCCATGCTCCCATCTCTCCAGGTCCCATGCAGTTCCATCGTCTCTTGGTGTATGGTGAAACACTGCTCGATTCCCCATAATCCCACATCTCCCATTCTGCCTGGTGTCTCTAGGTGCATGGTAAGACACTCCATTATTCCCCATGCTTTCGCAACTCCCCTGCTGTCCATGATCGCTCGACGCATGGCAAGGCCCTTCACGGCTCCCCATGTTCCCGCGATTCCAATGCTGTGTGTTATCACCAGGTGCATGGTGAGTGCACTTAAAGGTATCCCTGTACTCTTGCGTCCTTCGGTCTCCCTCACTGTGAATGAGACGAGACGCCCTTCCACACTCTGTACTTCTACCTTCTTGCTCCTGCCTACTTCCACTGTGGATATGGCGTGTAGATCCTCTACTCTCCTGACTCTTACCATCACACTCCTGACCGCTTTCGCTAGCCCCACAGTGAGACAATGTCCCATCGCCTCGACTTCCCCATTCAGCTTCCGCTCCTGACCTGTTACTCTGTGTTCCTGTGGCAGCATCCCACTCCCTCAAGTCAGCCCTCAACTCCTTAAAGGATTTCGGCCGTGGTCCTCTCACATCCATCGGTCCTCTCTGACCCCCTTGATCTGTTATGGGATCCACTGCTGAATCCAATGGGGTGCTCCATTTTGTCGGTCCTGGCAATTGCCTCCAGGCATTTGTCATGTTGTTCCTTCTTTCCATTTCTGCTCTTTCTTTGTCTAATCGTACCTGTTCCTCCTCTCGCACTTTCTCTGGGTTATAAATCAATACTATAGGACCTATGGTAACGGGTACTTGAAGAGCATCTGGCAATCCAGAAGACTCAACACACTCCGTTGCTGGCACCTTCTGCACCACAAACCTTCCGACTACTCTCTGTACTGGGCTAGGTTGAGGTGTTTCCTCACCTTTGGTAGGTTCCCAATCCGTTATAGGGAGTGATCTATTCTCCCCTATACCAACCCTACCTTCCCTTGGGAGCTCCATACCTTCCATCTCCCTATTGTACGGAGGCGGTCTATCTATCAACAACCTATTTATTAGGCTATCCTCTGTCTCGCTCTCGTCATCCTCCTCTGGCGTTCTCTTTTCTCCTGTAACCTCTATCACTGGGTACAATTTATCCGCTTCAATAGTCTGCACCCTCCATTTCTTGCTTTCCGCATCCTATTTGGCATCTTGTACTGCTCTTACCGATCGTCTCACTCTTTCTTGGTGTCTGTTCTGATTCCTGTCATGTGCCGCCCTAATCCACGCATTAAGGGCTTCAAATTGTGTTGGTCTAGGCAAAGGTCTCAATGAAGACATAACTGCTTTTAGCTGGTGCAACACTTCTAATCTAAACGTTCCGTACTTCGGGAAAGTCAGTTCCTCGTTCCCTTCTGTAATCTTACTCCAAGTGCTAAGCCACAGTATAGTATGCAACCCAACATTCGTAGCCATATAATGAGCTGGTGTACCCTCTGGCGGGGCCTCTTCCCCGTAATAAGATTCTCTCCTTTTTCTCTTAAAAATCCCTCTCAAGCATTTAAAACACTTCATGATAAAAATCTACAATGTTCCCCTATTTCCCTGCGTTCGTTTACTTCCTGATGACAATCCACCAATCCCAGCGCGGTTCTTGCTAACCGGCCTATCCCAGCGCGGCTTCACACCAACCGGCCTATCACAGCGCGGTTCGCGTCAACCGGCCTATCACAGCGCGGCTTCACCCCAACCGGCCTATCACAGCGCGGCTCTCTCTGACATCACTCGTCTCCCCTTCGCAGCAGTTCCCCTCCTCTCTCAGCTCGTCTCCCGGTCATGCATGCGTCCCGTTCATACCCTGAAAAATGATTACTTCCGACCAAGCGATCACTTTTCTTGACTGTACGCCCACAGTCTAACTGTAATTGTCACCTTAACTGACGAAATGTCTTTCCGTGAACGTCCAGACAGTCGTCTTAACTGATAGGTTACTTACACACGGTAACTTCCGACCAGCGTCCGTTACCCATACACTCACTCTTGCGTTCCCCCTATCACGGCCCTGCGGGCGATCAATGGTACCTCATGACCCCCTTTACAACGGTCGACAATTACTCTGGATGTCCGATACACCCGAACCACTTAAGCTCTATCTCTGAACTTAAGATTTTCACCAGGTTGCGCGCGCTCACAACCCTGCCTCAATCACACTACAGGCATTCAACTCCGCATGACATTACAACACAGATGCGACACAAAACACCGCAATCTGACAACGCATGACCCTTATTATACTCACTCTCGACCGACTCTGCTGCTTTTCTCTCACACCGTCAGCACCTTCTTCGGCAGGCGATTCTTCTGCTGCTCATCTCTCGATCTCTAGGGGCCCCGGGGTAAACTTAACCTAGTCTAGATCACCTTCCTCTAGAAGGTAACCATCCTACACTGCTACCAACTGTTACGGCGGGATTTTTGATCTCTTATCAGATCACTATAGATCTAGATCCCAACTCAGGTCGACTGATCCTTTGTTACCTGTCATAGAGTAAAAAGCAATCCACTACTAGGTAAATCAGCTCAAGACTTTACGCAACTCTGAAGAACCACTTACTACGGATAAGTTTTTAAAGTTTTATTATAAAGCCAAAGATAACTGGAGATACAAACATCTCAATATAAGGTTCAAAAGATACACTGGCATCAATACAAACATGAATTCCCTAAATGCTCTTAGGCGACAGAAGAATATCACCAAGACTAATTCAAAGATCAGCAAGTTTGCAAGAATAGACACAAGATGTAACTTGAGCGTCATTTACAAAAGAAAGAAAATCCAGATTAGACTGTCCCTACACTTTTATTTATTATTATTATTTTTTTTTAATTTATTAAGCGCGGCGAATACCTGTGGGCGTCTCGGCGCTAAGTGATTCCATTAATTCCCTTGTCGCTCATAGAAACTGTCTTAGACTACTGATCAAATAGCCAGGTTTTTAGTAATTTACAAAACTGCATAAGTGAAGGAGACGTCTTGATGCAGAGTGGCAAGGTTTTCCATAGCTTTGATGCCGCAACCAGAAAGCGACGATCTCCCCAAGAAACTGCCTTGGATCGAGGGACCACTAGATGGTTCAGCGTGGTTGATCGAAGCAGTCTGGTTGGTTTGTAAGGTGTCAACTGTGCCTTAAAAAATTGGGGAGCCTGGTCATGCAGTGCTTTGTAAACTATGCACAAAGATTTACATTTTATTCGGTTGCGGATCGATAGCCAGTGGTATTTCTTAAGGGTGTCAGAAATTGGAGAGAATTTAGGTGTTCCTGAGAGAAGCCGTGCTGCTGCATTCTGCAGTGACTGAAGCTTGTTTATTATCCTGGTTTGGGCATTTAGAAATAGCCCATTACAGTAATCAAGGGGTGTTAGAACCAGGGAACTGATTAGTGTTTTTGCGGCAGTGACAGGAAGAAATGGAAGAATTTTCCTAATCAGTTTTCATTTATGATGGGCTGTTGCCGCTACCTTATTCGCATGTGCCATGAAATTTAGGTCCACATCGAATGTTACTCCTAGGTTCCTAACCTTGAGTGCTGGCCTGGGTGGCTCAACCATAGCTGATGGCCACCAGGTTGATGACCAATCAGGTCTGAAGGGTCCGAAAATTAACACCTCCGTCTTATCGGAATTTAGCTTAAGACAATTAGATGACATCCACTCACTGATTGCGAGCATTCCGTGCCGAAATCGGTCAGCCACCTCTGGTCCATTATCTTTAATACCCAAAACCAGTTGGGTATCGTCAGCGTAGGAGGTTACGCTCATCCCATATGCTTTGATGACATTAGCAAGGTCCGACACATAGATGTTAAATAGTGTCGGACTTAGGGATGAGCCTTGAGGAACCCCACATGGTAATGACAGATTGATGGATTGATAAGGGCCAAGGGTGACTGCCTGTGATCTGTCGGCTAGGAAGGAAGCAATCAGAATGCTCGCTGAATGATGGATGCCCATCTTTTCGACACGGTCGACAAGAGTGTTATGGTCGACCGTGTCGAAAGCCGCCGACAGGTCCAGCATGACCAGGACTGCTGTTCCACCGTGATCTCGAATGGTCCTGATGTCATCCGCAGCCTTGATTAAGGCGGTTTCGGTGCCGTGGTGTTTTCGAAAGCCAAATTGTGATTCATCCAATAGGTGGTGTGTCTCCAGGAACTCGACCAACTGTTGGTTCATGGCCTTTTCGATCACTTTGGCTAAGAAAGGTAGGCTTGCAATTGGTCTGTAGTTCTTTGGATCTATCTTGTCCAAGCTAGCTTTCTTCAACAGAGGCTTCACGATCGTCTTCTTTAAGGAATCGGGAAAGGTTCCGGATCCTAGTATAGTGTTACAGACTGATGTGATCACCGGGATAAGTGTGTCCATCACAGGTGGGAGAACTGAGAAAGGGCACGGATCCAGTATTGATCCGGTCTTAATAGAAGATACTATTTTTTTAGTTTGGTCTATGGTCAGTGGTTTAAAACTCGCGAATTCATTGTCATGTGCAGGCTTAGGGGAGGGTGAGATTAGGGGGTTTGAAGAAAAAGCCTGATAGATATCGTTGACTTTAGAAAAAAAGAATTTAGCCAATTCATCACAAAAGGATTGAGAGGCAGGCGGGGTAAGATCTGGTGCATTACCTGATAGTGTTCTAGTGATGTCGTACAGTTGTCTACTTGAATTTTTGGCTTTGTCGATTTTTTCTGAGAATTTTTTTTTCTTTGCTTCCATAATCATATCTTTATATACTGATAGTGACTCTTTGTGTTTCGCCTTCTCGTCTGAGTCATAGTTTCTACGCCACTTCCTTTCCCTGCTTCTGTTAAGCTGTTTTTGTCTCCTAAGCTCCTCGGTGTACCATGGGGCAGAAGGGGTAGTTCTATTTGTAGAAACTTTTTTTATTGGTACTAAGGTATTGGTGGCATATCTTAGCCAGTCGTGAAATTGTTGAGTGGCAATAGATGGGTCGGAGGAAAGCAGTGGACAAGAGCTGTCCAGTAAAGTAGTTAATTCAGTGTGGTTTATGTTTTTCCAGATTTTGAAAGTGGTTGACTTCGGTGGGGTGGGCTTTGTCTTTGAAGTATCGGTTTGAGTCAGCTTACTAAATATGACATAATGATCCGTCCAGGGCATTGGCAGGATGTCAAGTATCCACATTAGAGAAGATACCGTCGAGAATGTGTCCAGCTTGGTGGGTCGGGGACGTGATCATTTGTTTAAGTCCCAGCATATCCAGATCCATAATCAGGGCCTGAGTATCCTTGTCCTCCTTCAGATCCAGATGAAAGTTCATATCACCCAGAACTGTGAAGGATTCCTCCATAATTAGTGATTCCATTATTATGCTAAGGTTGTTTATAAAGGGCGTCCTGGTTCCAAGGGGTCGGTATAGGAGCAGTCCCTTAAAACTATAAAGGGCTGCTAAATTGAAATACCTCGCATGTGGTTGCTGAGATGGATGTTATTTTGATTGGAAATCTTTCTCTGGCAATAATTGCCAGTCCCCCCCTCGTTGTAGTTTCCTGTTCTGTCGGTAAATGTTATAAGCTTGTGGCACAGCAATAACCAGATCTGGATCGGATGCATCATCCAGCCATGTCTCGGTAACGAATAGGACATCTAAGTTGTTGTCTGTAATGAGGTCCGCTATTTCTTGTCTATGCTTACATACTGATCGCGCATTGATCAGGGCCATAAGAAAATCAGTTTCTTTAGCTGTAGATATTGATTTAGATTGAATTTTATGGTTATTTATAAGGATCGTGGTGTTGCAGTTGGGACATTTGGTAGCAGTATTGTATATAAGGCTTCTTGGGTCATGAACCAAGCAACAAGAGTTGGGAGGGGCGCGCAGCTCTAGTAAGGAGGATCGGGAATAGGATATCCTGCAGTCTGATGACATCTGGCCAGGGGTCGGGGCCCTAGGCCCGGTCCCGGCGCGGACGGGCGCAGACAGGCTTGCCTTTGGCGCGCCTTCGGTGCGCCACCGGCGCGCCCGTTGCGCCCGCCCGCTGCGCGGACGGGGTGACATGTTGTATTTATACCTGAGTCTCGTGAGTTCTGAGGAGGGTGGGAGGCGTCCAACAACTGGAACGCGACCCGTTCCTCACCGCAAGATGGCGCGTGATGTGGGTGAAAGCCGGTGTCAGCCCGCAAATCGGCTGCACTGTGCCTAAAGAATGTTTGTATCGGCTTCAGCGCAATGCAAATCTCGCGCTGAAGTCCTAAACAATGCAAGTTTTAAAAAATGCGTTTAAAATATTTACACTTTTAAAAAGATCAGGGTAGTCTACAACAATTACTTCAGCGCAAAGAACAAGGTGTGAGCCCCCGCTTTCCGCCTCAGGGGTAGATTTAATGAAAATCACCGCTCTGCTGGTAACCGGCCTTTAAGTAGGCAGGGAGGTCGGGAGGCGTCCAACAACTGGAACGCGACCCGTTCCTCACCGCACTAGACTAAGTGACATCCCTACTTAGCAGAATCTTAACCTAAAAAGGTGTCAGCCGTGGTGACTTCCAAAGAAGTTCACTCACTTTCCCTTAGTCTTTATTGTAAATCTGTGCATCGCAGTTATGCCCTCTCTGCCTACCCATCCGCTCTCTAAGGTTCCTCAGGCCATCTGCTCTAACTCCACCCAAGAGTGCTGTCCCTAATACAAAATCACAATTACAGTTGAAACGCCCCTCAGTGACGCCCCTCACGTACACCCCTCACGTGGTGTCGATTCTGGCTTTTTCCATGCTGATACTCCTCTGGGCTCCTTGTTAGCGTTGACCTTGCTTCTCAGGCTCTTCTCCGGCAAGACGGTACCCCCCAGGAAATTCCTGACGCCTCCTCCAGGCCTGTGCCTGTCTCCCAGAACAGAGCTCTATTCATCATTCTCTTGATTGGAACCCCCTCGCACCTGCAAACAGACACCCATGAAGTGGGCCCCAAATTCCGGCCTCCAGCTTATCTCACAAGTCGTAAACCTTTGAGCATGGTCCACAATTTATGCTTAACACGACCTGATTTTAACTAGCACATGCAGATCAAAAGAAACGGCCTTATCTCTCCAGGCCTACTAGAATTACATGAAACAGGCCTGTACACTCTATGAACCTTTATTTCTCAGCCTAAACAGTATTCTAACTTATTACACACACTGGTTATAGGAAACACTTCTATAAAACATATATTTTCAGACTATGATCAATAATACCTTGAATTATAACAACAGTAATCCATCTCATGTGAAAATGCAAAGGCACGTTTCTTTCTCAATGAACTGCCATGAGGCCTACACATTTCTACGTTTGGCAGCCTTACATTCTCCTCTGCAACAGCCACATAACATGGAATTTAATATCATTCTAACATCTCTAAACATTACTACATTAGCTTTTCACACTGATATATGCACTCTGTATTAATTAAACACTCTAATATGTATGCACTCTATAAATTCGACACTCTTATGTTCCTTAAACTAGACTTATGCAACGTGCTTGTAAATATGGTGCACTTCTACATTCTACTTGATTTGCGCTCTCTCACATACATGCAATAAAAATCATTAAATAACACAGTGGCACATATCAGAAGGCTGCTGGAGCAGCAAAGAAAGAAAGGGCATAGAGAGGAACACTGGATTATAAGGACATTGATGGACTGTAATTGGTTTAATTTTTCCGGTTTCCTCTCCTTTATGTTCATAGGAAAGGTGGTACTTAATGTTGGTTTGCAAGCTGCTGTAATGAATACAGTGAAGAAAGATGAGCATAATTCTCGCTTCCGAGCATGACACGGAATCACATTTTATGTTTACCAAACATAGTCATTAATGTTGCGTAGAGGATGGGGCCTAACGGCCACAGCAGCAGACGTTGAAGCTAGGGAGCCGAGTTTGAGTCTGAACGTGAGAGTCTGCATCCTCAGATTCCTGGCAAATCTCCATCCCAAAAAATGTACGTGTCCATCTGTAATGCAACTGGCGCTCATGTAAAGCGCTCTGATACCGTAGAGTTGAATTTGCACTATATAAAACTGCAAAAACAAGCAAATTAAAAACGTGATCCCAGACTGATGTTGAGGCTGAAAAAAAACCTGACCATGTTTCTCCAGCACCCGCAATCGCTGCATCAGTTCCATAGCGAAGAGCACATTCAATTTCAAGCATCGGGTCTTATAAATAAACCTTTTCAGGCATAAACATTGCTCCGTTGCTTTAGTCCCCACCCCCTCCACACACACAGGAAAGTTAATCATCGAGGACATTTTATGTCACATGGGCAGACCATGGTTTATAAAGGGCAGCTGGTGAAGAAATACCAAGCATGACACGTTCTAGAATGTACTAGAGGCTGCTTTCCTTCAAAAGAAAGAATGCACTTGAAAAAAAAAATACCCTTGTTCTTTTCTAGAATTCTTATGAACAGTGTGTCCAGTGGATTGTGAGATTCATACATGGCCAGCACAGCCCTAAAAGGATCTTCTTTCTCTATGACTGCTTGGCATTGGCCGTTGAGACAGGCCTTTTGCCACCATGGTATTGTTTATTTCTCATTTATATAGAGAACCTTCACAGTACCTGGAATATTTAGGTGTGCATAATTTGGGAGTGCTCGCTGTATGTTTCCCGTTCTACCTTTATGCATACCGTGTAATTAGGATTCAAAGACATTCACGCAGATGGTCAAATCTGTTTGGGTCTACTAGTGATCTGCAGTTTCACATAAAGAATATTTTTGTTATGGCTGCCCTAAATTATCCACTCATCCAGCTTTCGTGTGAGACAAATTAATGCCCCGGTTACTTACCGGTAATCTTCATTGCTCCGAGTCCATGTCTTCCTCGCCACAGTAATCACATATGAGCTTCCGGCTCCACACAGAACTCCAAGTACAAAAAACATCGTTCTAGTCTCCCTCTCCTTCCTCCAAGATGGCCCCCAGTGGCTCCAGCCAATCCCATAAAGGGACACAGAAGCACCAACACGACCTGAAGAACCAAGCCGCAGACATGAAGCCACCACCAGGGCCGGGAGGGAAGGGAAACTATACTGTGGCGAGGAAGACATGGACTCGGAGTAATGAAGATTACCGGTAAGTAACCGGGGCATTACCTCCTCGTCCAGTCTTCCTCGCCACAGTAATCACATATGAGCCGATACCAAAGCAATCAGCTTCATGTAAGGAAATAGACCACACCAGCAGTGCAGCGAAAACATATTTTAATATACAGAGGTATAGCAACAAAAAGGAAAACCCCTCAAGGTACCCCCGCTGACAAAACAGAAGAGCCAAAAGACACAGAACCCCCACCCTCAACCTGGAGGCGGTAATGGGACATGAAGGTATGCGGGGAAGACCACGTAGCAGCCCTGCAAACATCCTCCATGGACACCCCTTTGAAAGAAGCCCAGGATACAGCCACAGATCTGGTGGAACGACCCTGAACAGGAAGGGAGGGGACCTCAGAAACCGAAGCATAGGCCAATATAATGGCCTCCTTAATCCAACGACTGATCGTGGAGAGGGAGGGTTTCAGGCCCTGACGTGACAGACCAAAATTGACAAACAAGTTGTCCACTTTACAAAAGGAAGACGTGCGTGACAAATAAACCAATAAGGCACGACGAACATCCAATAAGTGCAAAAGGGAGTCCTCAGCCGAGGACGGATCAGGACAAAGAACCGGAAGAACCACCTCAGCAGACCGGTGAAAATAGGAATTCACTTTAGGAACAAAGGTAGGATGAGGGCGCAAGACCACACGGTCCGACAAAACCAACAAAAATAGGGCCGAACGAAGGAAAGCACCCAACTCACCCATACGCCCGGCAGAAGCAATCACCACAAGAAACACCACCTTGAGTGTCAAAAACTTCAAGCCCACCGACTCCAAAGGCTCGAAAGGAGCCAACTGTAAGGAACGTAAAACCAACGGAAGGTCCCAAGGAGGAGGACACATGATAGGACGGGGGCGTTGGAAAGAAAGAGACTTAAACAGTCTAGCAACCAACGGAGAAATTGAAACCAAGGGCAGGACATGAAAAGCCCGAATGGCGGCCCATTGAGCTCGAAGAGTCGAAATGGCCAAGCCCAACACAAACCCATCATTCAGAAAATCCAGAATGCGAGCCGGATCCAAATAATCCAAAGACAGCCCACGTCCAACACACCAAGAAGCAAAATTATCCCAGTGCTTGGCGTAGGACTTAAGCGTAGACGGCCGTCGTGACTGTTGAATGACCCCAGCCACAGTCACCGAACAACCCTCACGAATCTGAGAATCCCTCTCAAGAGCCAGGCCCGCAGACCCAGCGAACGGAACACAGGCAGGGGAAGAAGAGGACCCAACAGAGGATAAGGCACGAACGGCAATGTCCACCCCGGAGACACCGCCAACTCCAACAGTAGGGGATACCAAGGGCAACGCTTCCAACAAGGAGCAACCAGCAGCACAAAGGACCCCTCCCTCTTGATCTTCCGTAACACAGCAGGAAGCAGGGGAACAGGGGGGAACGCATACAACAGCCCATTCGGCCAAAGGAACAAAAGTGCGTCCACTCTCCAGGCATCCCGGCAAGGCATAATCGTGCAAAAGCAGCGCATCTGGGCATTGTCCCGGGAGGCAAACAGGTCCACAATCGGACACGCAAACCTCATCTGCAACCTCTTGAACATCCATCGCGTGAGGGACAAGGACCCCATGGAAGGAAAAACCCGGCTCAGACAATCCGCCACAGAATTCTCCGCTCCAGGCAGGTAAATGGCAGACAGGGACTCCAGATGCAACTCCGCCCAACAACAAATTTGACGGCTGAGGCAACTGAGGGAGCGAACCCTGCACCCCCCTTGATGGTTAACATAAGACATGACAACCAGATTGTCCGTTCGGATCTGCACGTGGTGACCCCGAACAAGATCCGAGAAATCCAACAGACCCAGAAGGACAGCCTTCAACTCCTTGTAGTTGGAGGAACATGATAACATCGACTGAGGCCAAATCCCCTGAGTCGTCGAATCCCCCAGAGTAGCACCCCACCCTAGCAGGCTGGCATCGGTAGTGACCACTCGGGTGGGAACAATCAGAAAGGGGCGGCCCCTGGATAGATACTCGTCGACCAACCACCAACTCAGGACCCCCCGAACAGCATCCGACATAGGAACCAGAACACCCATATCGAGGGAACAGGGGTCCCAATGCGACAAAATGTGGGACACCACCGGGTACATGTGGAGGCGAGCCCACGGCACCGTCAACAACGAAGCAGACATCAGACCCTGAACCCTCAACCACAGGCTCACTGGGTGAGAATGCCCCACCAACAGGGCACGGACAGCAGACATTAGGGACAGAATTCTGGAAGGGGGCAGGAACACCATCCCCAACTGAGTCTTGAATAGAGCCCCTATGAAAGTCAAATCCTGCGCAGGAACCAGGGAGGACTTCGGTACATTCACGAGGAACCCATGATGCTCCAGGACATGGCACACCCTCTGGACATGTAACTCCGCCTTTGGAAGAGAAGAAGCAGAAATTAAAATGTCGTCCAGATACGGAAAAACACTAATGCCCTCCCCATGTAAGTATCCAATAAGAGGAGCCAGAACCTTAGTAAAGATCCTGGGAGCAGAGCAGAGTCCAAAAGGCAATACCTGGAACTGGTAATGACGACCCATTACGCAAAACCGGAGAAACTTCTGAAAGTCCGGATGAACAGGAATATGCGGGTAAGCATCCCTCAAGTCTATGGACGCAAGGAAATCGCCCTGAAACACCAGAGGAAGAATCAATTGAAGGGAAACCATCTTGAACTTCTGGTGAGGGATGAAAGTGTTGACCCACTTCAAATCCATCACAGGCCGAAGATCCCCGGTGCGCTTGGACACCAGAAAAAGTATGGAATACACCCCCTTTCCCACTTGATCGCAGGGCACAGGAATCACCGCCTTTTTGACCACCATGGAATCGATGCCTTCCAAAAGCGCCAACTTTTTCACAGGATCTCGGGGACAAGGAGTGGCTTTGAAACAGTCTGGGGGCGTCTGGGCAAATCCAATGCGCAAACCCTCTGAAATCACTTGAAGCACCCATTGGTCTGACACAGTCTCCCTCCAAGAGTCCATGAAGAAAGACAGACGACCCCCAACCGGACCCACCCCAGGAGCGATCCAGTCAGGATTTGGAAGCAGGAGCGGAGGAGGCAGATGTACCGGAGAACCGGGATTTATCAAAGGAAGGAGCACCCCGGCCACGCCCCCTACCACGAAAGGGCTGACCCGCCCGACCCCTCTTAGAAGGACCAAAAGACCTTTGTGAACCAAAGGCCCGGAACCGGCCAGGACGTTCAGGAGCAAGCAGTTTACGATCCTCCGCCGTCTTCTTCACCATCTCGTCCAGAGGCGAACCAAAAAGTTTAACCCCCGAAAAAGGGATCTTCATAAGCAAGTTTTTCTGGGCAGCATCAGCCTTCCATGAACGGAGCCACAACTGACGTCTCGCAGCCACAGAGGACCCGGCAGCTGAAGCCGCAGCCCCCAATGAATCAAAGGATATATCAGAAAGCAGACGAACCTGTTGCTCCATCATCGCCAGGGTAGAAGATACATCCTCCCCCTGGTCCAACAACTCTGACAGAGACTGAAAATCCTTGAGCAAGGACTGGATAGTGTAAGACGAATAGGCCGCAGCTCTGATAGAAAAATTAGCAGCCGCAAAAGTGCGCTTCACGGCACCATCCACCTTGCGGTCAACCTGGTCAGCCGGAGAAGAATCCTCCGAGACAACAGTCCCATGTGAAGACATGCTGGCCAACAAAGAGTCAACCTTCACAGCGGCAGGGTATTTCACCGCAAAATCCAGCAGAGGGTATCTCTTACTCAAAAAACGCGGAAAAGAACCCTTGTCCACATCCTTCCATTCATTGTCCAAGACCCTCAAAACGGAAGAATGGAGAGGCAAAGAATCAGGCTCAGGGCGCTGATATTGAGAAAACAGATCGTCCTCCAGAGGTAACACTGACACAGGAAACACCAAGTTCTCGCGAATGTGACCCAGCACCTCCTTCAGGCCGGCACCTTGCACAAAGCGACCCTTGACATCAACGTCCTCCTCAGTATCAGAACCAGTAGCTGTAGCAGCAGCATCAACCCTCGCCTTCTTATCAGGCGGAGCAGGTACCTGCCCATGCAAAGCAGTAGCCACAGCAGAATTTATCATCTGCTGCAACAATTCCATAGAAGGAACTGTCACCCCCGAACTGCAAGTCCCAACCAAGGAATCAGGAGCAGGTGGATCCGTAGAACCAAACTCCATTGTAGCCATCAGTCACACACGAGCAAACGAGTGGAAAGCACAGGCAACGAACAAGACAACATGCCCGGTATTAAAAGGACCCGTGGTTGCCTGGCAAACACAGAAACCAATCCACACTCGGACACCAACACAGAAAAGGACCGGGGAGTGCAGCGCGCATGCGCAAAAAACAGCCCCACGCCGATGCCGGAGGCCGGAGAACGGAGACCCGAAGGCGCCCCTTGCGCAAGCCCAGAACACCAGGTAAATGCAAGCGGGAGCCCCCGGCCCCCACAGCAAGAGCACCTGCGACGGCAAAAAGGGGAAGCAATGCAAACGGAAGCCTCCGGCTCCCAGCGCAAGTGCACCCGGCCGCGATGCGCCCGCTCAGCAGGACGCGCGGCCGGGAAATAGGAAACAAAACAACCGGCAGAGCAGGGCTCCAGTTGCCCCCCCCCCCCCCCCCGCATTCTGCAAACGAATGCAGCCGGAAAGAAACGCCAGAAAGTCCGCTAAGGCAGGACAAAAGGCGAGAAAGGCAGAAGAAGGGGGAAAACAACTTAAGAAAAAACCACAAACATGTATACACAATAAAACACTACTTCCCCCAAACGACATACCAAGGACCCAAGGGGACTGCTCAAGCAGGACCCCAGCCCCACTCACCTGACCAGCAGGGAACACAGCACTCGGAGTAGTGCAGAAAAAAAGAACAGGTCGTGTTGGTGCTTCTGTGTCCCTTTATGGGATTGGCTGGAGCCACTGGGGGCCATCTTGGAGGAGGGAGAGGGAGACTAGAACGATGTTTTTTGTACTTGGAGTTCTGTGTGGAGCCGGAGGCTCATATGTGATTACTGTGGCGAGGAAGACTGGACGAGGAGGTAATGCATTTACATACTTTCACTGGACGTTGGGTAGGCATGTCTGTGCTGAAATGCATATTCATGCGAGTGAAATGAAGACGGAGGGAGGCTGAGATTCCCTTTATAATGAAGGGACGTGGAAAGTGACTGCAGAGTTCAGGCAGTCAGTAAATACATTTGGGTCGAAGATCTGTTCCTTGATGAAGGGCAAAGGCATTTGCAAACAAGCATTGGCAGCGCGGCCGGGCCGATAATAAATAATTAAAACACGAAAAGGAAGGGGCTGCAGCCCTGTAAAACAAGTTAAACACGTTTTAAAAGGAGACACCAGGCCGTGAAACTGAAAGTACGGCCAGCCGGCCGTGAATAATTAGGGGGTGAGAAATGCGGTGGGAGGGCTGCCTTTGATGTGGTAATGCGAGGCAGGTAGGCAGGCGGCTGGTGGCATTGTGCATGCGCTTTTTAGGGTGGGTCCAAGGAAGAGGAGTAGGTGCTCTCCAAGAGGCCAAGGGTACCCTTGGCCAAAGAGAACTGGAGCGTAGTGTTTCTTATATATGCCAGTGTCTATTGCGAGATGTGGTCAGAACGATGGGTAGTGCTGTTTTAATACATGGACGTTATATGCAAAGCTCAGGTCACTTTTGGGTGATATGCCTGGGTACAGTATGATGAGGAATTCATGGCAAGATTAGCACAGGACCCAAGTGTGAAGTCGGGAGATTGACTCGGACTTATGGTAGCACACTGTGGGCCCGGCTAAGTTTGGGGAGACTATTTGTACAGCCAGTGGGTTATCAATTGTGTTACAGCCCTTACAGGGGCACCCCACTTGAGGAGTGGTGGGGACAGCAACAAAGGGGCAAAGTGGAACATGGGAAGCCTGCTGGGACTTTAAGAAGGGGTTATGTACACAGGAGTACTGCACATTTCAGCATGAGTGCTCCCAGTGTTCCTGAAGGCACGCTCACATCCTTTGTTTTGGATTTGCAGGGGGGCATCAGGGACAGAGTGCAGGGCAGTGGCAGCAGAACTCTGGGGTCCAGGGGCAACAGCTCCAAGAGTTCCAACACAGAGGGGGTAGATGGGCCCAAGGATCTGGTCCAAAAGGCTTGTACTCCAGTCAAGTTGGACAGGTTGCAGTACTGGCTCAGCTTTTACGATTGGGCGGAGGAGGTGAGGATACTGTGGGATTGGTTTCGATTAGGTTTTCACCTGGGGTTCGAGGGTTCCCAGAGAGGAGGTGGGAGGTTAACTTACAGTCCATAAGGAACACAGACAGGTAGTCCAGGAGAAGCTGACTAAAGAGACGCAAGAGGGCAGGATGGTGGGCCCATATGAGGAATAGCCAATGGACACGTTCATTGTGTTACCAATAGGTGTGTTGCCCAAGAAAGAGGATTGACTCGTGAACACCGGTTGCGGAAACAAGGAACTGGGTGAGCTGAAACTAGTTCGGCCGGAACTTTCTGAAGTTTCTAAGCTGATTTCCCGTCTGCAAGAGAAACATATCTCTAAAGAGATTCATTGATAAAAAAGAAAGGATTTGCATCTTAAATGCGAACTTTTGTAGAACTTGTGAGTATTGTCCAGGATGAAGTTTTATGTTCTGATGATGACCTCGACATAATAGCGCATGTATCGCCGATCCACACAGAGGTCGAAACGCGCTGGTACGATATCTGGGAAGAATTTTTAGATCCTTCTCTACACACAAGTACAATATACTACTTGTAGATAGAAAACAGAGATATAAGTGACTAAGAATAATATATTGGTCATAATAATAGAAGGAATCTGAAAGACGCGCTGGGAACCTTTCCATCTTGCCGGGAGGGGAACGGTTGCAACAGTCCCTCTGCCCACCTCACCTGATTTGCTCCCACGCCGTGAGGGGAACGGCTGTATCATTCACTCTGCCCTCCTCGAATGACTCACTCACGCGCCGTGAGGGGATCCGCCTCATTGAGTCAATCACGCTGCCAGCTGGAGACTCCATCTCCCAGAAGACTCTCTGTGACGCCGGCGGAGGGCGTCACCGGGGGACCGGCACTACCGCAGCGCGGGACGCGCTGGGAACTTTTCCATCTTGCCGTGAGGGGAACGGCTGCAACAGTCCCTCTGCCCACCTCACCTGATTTGCTCCCGCGCCGTGAGGGGAACGGCTGTATCATTCACTCTGCCCTCCTCGCCTGACTCACTCCCGTGCCGTGAGGGGAACGGCTGCATTGAGTCAATCACGCTGCCAGCTAGAGACTCCAACTCCCAGAAGGCTCTCTGTGGTGCCAGCGGAGGGCGTCACGCTAGGGCGACTGAGGCACTCAAAGGGAGACCGGCACTACCACAATGCCGGACACGCTGAGAACCTTTCCATCTTGCCGTGAGGGGAACGGCTGCAACAGTCCCTCTGCCCATCTCACCTGATTTGCTCCCGCGCCGTGAGGGGAACGGCTGTATCATTCACTCTGCCCTCCTCGCCTGCCTCACTCCCTTGCCGTGAGGGGTATGGCTGCATTGAGTCAATCACGCTGCCAGCTGGAGACTCCATCTCCCAGAAGACTCTCTGTGGCGCCGTCGGAGGCCGTCACACTAGGGCGACTGAGGCCCTCAAAGGGAGACCGGCACTACCGCAGCGCTGGACGCCCTGGGAACCTTTCCATCTTGCCGTGAGGGGAACGGCTGCAACAGTCCCTCTGCCCACCTCACCTGATTTGCTCCTGTGCTGTGAGGAGAATAGCTGTATCATTCACTCTGCCCTCCTCGCCTGACTCACTCCCCCGCCGTGAGGGGAACGGCTGCATTGAGTCAATCACGCTGCAAGCTGGAGACTCCATCTCCCAGAAGGCTCTCTGTGGCGCCGGCAGAGGGCGTCACGCTAGGGCGACTGAGGCCCTCAAAGGGAGGCCGGCACTACTGCAGCGCGGGACGCGCGCGAGGCGCCTGGGCTAAGCCCGGGCCAAGGGAGGGCCCGTCCTTGCCCGACATCGCAAGGAAGAGGCAGGGCAGGGCCACCTCCCTTTCGTCTGCTTTTAAGGATGATTATAAAGGTCCTTTGGCGTTAAAAATAGTATAGGTGTTGCCCTGTGATTCGCCATTTGTGAATGTTCCCCACCCAGATGGTCAAAGAGTGACTAACCCGTTATTAATTTCTTGGATTTGAAAGACATTTTGGACTTAAGACTCCATCCTGAGTGCCTGGATTTCCATATTTTGTCACTTTGCACTTTAAGGATATTTTAATGACTGATAGTTCCTACTTTAGTCGCCATTGAGAACATTAGCACTTAGCACTTTTTTAGGATTGCAACAGTGGCTCTGTGGAGCTTATTTTAAACAAATGATATTAAGTCACCTGTGTTTCAGCTTGGATTTGCATTTTTGCACATTGCTTGTTGCACACTTGTATATTGTATTAAGGAATCAGTCACTCATAGCAGGTTTGCACTTCAATAGGGGTCGGTGTATTTGATATAGGGTGTTTCTAGAGTAACTAATTATGAGTAAGCAGAAAACAAAAATGGGGAAAAGTGTGGTCGGTACACTAGATGCCTCATCTTGAGAGCCGAATCGGCCCTCATTCATGAAATACAATTGACAGAACGTAGGTTATCTCTTGACCCACAAACCCCGATAGGTAGACTTTCCCTAACTCCTGCACTCCCCGACTCCTTACCAATAATATCTCAGGTTGCCTCCATAGACAGGTTGAGCCCACTTACAATAGTGCCTTCTGGCATAACGATAAACTCTGGTTTGTGTCCCCTTAGGGTTCATGAACCTACACCCGTGAAGACAAAGGCGACCACCAGAGGGCAGAAAGCTAAGCTTAAAAGAGGTGGCAATAGTGAACCCCCTATCACAAAAAGAAAGCCTCGAGGGTGTACCATATCAAAATCTGTCCAGGGAACCCCAGAAGGGACAATATAATCTATCCCCCCTACTAGTGATGATAATGAAGGCAATCCGGTCTCAATGAATCAGACTACCTCAGGGCATCTATTTGATAGTATTGAGGAGGGGAATTTCTGGAGAAGGTTAGAAACTTTGATCTCCACATTGCTAGAACCTATGTTCCAAAAAATAAGTATGATAGAAGCAAGACTGGACAAGCTAGAGGGACCCATCAGATGTAACCCCCCAGTAGTCCCGGTAGTGAGCCCACTAACAAACACAGACAACCCA
This sequence comes from Lissotriton vulgaris, assembly GCF_964263255.1. NCBI lineage: Eukaryota > Metazoa > Chordata > Amphibia > Caudata > Salamandridae > Lissotriton > Lissotriton vulgaris. The sequence goes on along the minus strand of NC_141691.1, from coordinate 165,509,874 downwards.
GCTAAGAGGGGCAAAAAAGTTGTGGAGGAAGGGTCAAGAGTTGGGTTGACTGAAAGGACTCGAGTGAATAGTGATGGACCAGATAAAATTAGTGCAACTAGCACTAGGACTAGAAGCCAGGACACCAGGATTACTTCATTCTAGCAACAGGATTACCGGGGTTGGATAGGGAAAGGGGGTCAGTGGATAGGTCCAACCAACCCTTGGGGCTTCCTGTTATAGATCTTCCATCCGAATCCACCCCATATGTAGCGATACTGAGAAATGTACCCCCTCTCCGCCCTGGGGTAAAAGAAGACTATGGGCAATTGAGAAAAAAATTGACACACTGGTTCTCACATAATACTACCCTGGGCCATCGGGTAGTTAAAAACATTATAATGGCTCGCAGGGTTAGTTGGATAGGGAGTTCAAGTAAATCGGACAGTGGTGATTGCGTCATCGTTAATTTTGATAACCCTTTCACTGCTGGACGTATTCTATCAAGGGACATCAGCCTCACTCCATTATCCGGATCTGTTATAGAGGCTCTTCCCTTGGGTTATTTTTATAAGCCAATTAATCAAAGGGAAGCGCCGGACCAAGTTCATAGGGCACGCCAACTATGAAGCTGGATGAATAATCAAGTTCTTACACAACAGCCCTTGGCCTCAGCTTATCCCGCTCATGTACTTGATGGGCAGCCTAATAGTATTCATCCACTAGCTCTAGATAATAGATTTGAAGTTTTATCTTGGCTGGAGAATTGTGATTGACTGCGGACCCCAGTATCTCCAGGACCACATTCAGATACACCCCCTCAGACTCTATGGGGGTTGGTTGTGAGTCAGACAGCTGTAAGGCACAACAATTTTATATCCTGGAATATTGCAGGGCTGGCCAGTAAACTCCAAGACCCACGGTGGGTAGGTTATGTGAAAATATTTGCTGTAATTTGCCTACAAGAAACGTGGTCAGTGGAATGTAATCTCTTTCTTGAAGGCTATAAGGCATTTTTTGTCCCGGCCATTCCATCAGTGAGTGGAAGATCAAGGGGTGGCCTAGTCACTTATATTTTGGTGGCAATAGATTGCAAGTTGCAGGTGCTCCAAACCACACACCCGGGAATTCTGGCACTGTCAGCATCGAGGGGAGATACCAGATGGGGAATCTTTAACTTCTACAACTCTGTGCCTAGTCCACAAGAGGAGTGTAACATTACCAGCCTACGAGTAATCTTAAAACAATTGTGGGGTGCTGGACTTTATAACTTTATGGTCTCCGGTGATTTCAATATACATCCGTGTGGTAACCCTTTTTTCTCCCGTGTTTCGGAGTTGGGCTGCACCCGTATGTCGGATTTTCATTTTGAACACCACTCTCAAGGGGACCAGTTGAATACAAAAACAACAGTTGATGGACAGAATGCAGAACAATGTCTTACATTCACCCCAGTACAGAGATCTGGGCCTAAATCCATCGTTTTTTTGCACTCCACACCACCCCAGTTCAGACATGGCCATATGCAAATCAGTTGAATAACCTTTTAAATGAATTATACCTGGTGGATATGATGTCTCTAACTGACCCATTCACCCATTTCCTTACACCAACGTTCAAAGGAAATAGAAGAGGATCCTTTATTGATTTTATCTTAATTTCTTCATCGTTGCAATCCTCTGTTAATACTTTTAATATTTTAGAAAGCGAATTTAGTGACCACAATCCTCTAGCAGTTCACCTGTCGGACCCATTCTCAGCAAAAACTGAAGAGGCCCCTAAAAGAGGTATCCTGAAACCGACGGATGGCAGGCGTAGATTAAAATGGTCACAGGTTTCTCCTGACAGTTGTAAAAGTCAAAAATTTATTAATAGGGACAAGAGAAGGACACATACAAGGTTTTCAAAACAATAGTGGCTTTATTGCCAATAAAGCTGCAGCTTGAGACAATTTGCAGGTTTGCAAAGTGATCTAATTTTCACAGAGAGAATTCAGGCTTTATATATGTTCACAATCTCTTGACAGGTTATTCATTAACTATTACATCATGGTGTGACCATGCTAGAATTAGATCCACGTGTACATTACAGTATCAAGGTGCATTTCAAAAATATGTCTACGTTCACATTTTACATTATTTGCGACACATCGGACCATGCAGCTATAGGTTAATCTTTAAACCACCATCTCCTGACTTTTCAGGCTTGCCTTGGCCAGTTATCTACAAATGTACATATGCAATGTTGATCTACTATCGGCAGAGGCCCGTGTCAGCCTTGCCGTGACCGGTTATCTACAAATGTACATATGCAGTGTTGATCTACTATCGGCAGAGGCCCGTGTTTTCTGCTTTCCCACACAATGACGCACTTGCTATCTGTGCTAGGTAAACACTTTGCCCCTCTACGACGACAAGGCAAGGACAGGCCAAACTTGTCACACTCTAGGTCAGCGAGCAATTCCTGGAAAGCGTTCACTGAACTGACTGAACTGCCTCTGGTATAGAGATAAAAGCTAGTGAATCATTAAACAATTTAAAGCTTCAGCAGAGTGGACACGCACAAGCTCATCTGTCTTTCTTTCCTGGTTTTCAGCTGAATTTCAGACAACTTAATTTTAACCCTCTGTGCACCAGCCGTGCACCATGGAGCAACATTTCATTACGACAAGTGGGATCTTGTTCATTTGCAAGCAGGTTACAGACAGAAATTAATATAAACTGCAGTTCAATTCAATATTGTCATTCAGCAAGGGGCCAACTTAATTTTTCATCTTTGACAAATCGACCCTTTGAACCTCAGTTTAAAATAATTTCATCACGCAGCATATCATAATTTTAATAATTATATTGTTCATTCTTATCATCGTCAGAAATGTCTATGTTCATTAACTCAGTAGTGACTGTTTGCATCAGCATCCTTTCTTTTTCCTTTAATTTCCTCACTTGGCATTTTGTCAGCTGTCCCAATAATTGACAGCACATTGGCAGGCAATTAACTAATAGACAAAAGCCTATTATTAGTAGGAAAATTGTTATGAACACCATCCCTATCTTCCAACCCCATGCGCTCAACCAACTCCAAAGTGAACCTCCTATATCCCATGTACCAGAATCCTGATGTGCTTCCACACCTATATGATGCAATCTTTTTATTGCTTCCCTGACAGTAACAGAGGAGTCCGGGACATAGGTGCAACAGGACGCCCCTATAATTGCACAGACTCCTCCCCTTTCTGCTAGCATCATGTCGAGGATCATTCTATTTTGTAACGAAACTAATCTCACAGCTTGAAGCTCTACTGTAATATTTTCAAGTATACTTGTTGTTTCATTTATTGTTGCTTCTAGTAGCCTGGATAATCTACGTATATCTCTGGAGTTGATAGCTGGACCAATCCATGGTATCACTCCTTTAAATATGTCACCCGCTATCTGTGATGCTGTATCTCTTTGATCCACATCCACACTTCCTCTGCCTCTCCGTGGTACATGTCTTTGCATGTCCCTTCGAACTTCTTTTGTGTCTTTTATTGCTATAGCAGGTAATACAAAACCTAGGTGACAACAACCACCCCAATTTGTTGGAAGCCATGTATAAGCCTTCTCTCCACAAATGAAATAAATTGAGTCACCTACGTAAAGTGGAATGCTAATATTTCCGGCCGTCATTTCAAATGTCATGTTACAATTTGTACTATTTCCTAACTGATAGGTCCCATTACTCTTAATACATATACTCCCTATTGCGTTGTGTTTTCTTAATTTTAACTTCAAAAATGGTATATTCTTATTTGCTTCTTTTGATGGGCCTGCTATCCTAATACTTGTATTCTTATTTGGAAAGAGCGGGGTAAAGATGTCAGACAGGGGAAATGTTGCATTTGGTTCTATCACTTCCGTGCAGTTCCCTAGTGTCAGAATATCTGCCATATATTTGTTATATAATGTTCCTGCAGGTGGGGCCATAGTTGCCCCTGCACCAGCAGTACTTTTCTTTAAGTTCTGCAAAACAGCTATCAGTTCTATTTTTACTATTGTTATGTAAATGGCATAACAGGATGCTGCAAACGGTAGTGGGACTTGAACCAGGGGCAAACTTTGGTCTACAGAAGCTGGGAATTGCAAACATATCCAGCAATCTCCCCTTGTTAATATCTTATTGGTATGATGCATCAAAGTCACAAAGGAATTGTGGTGCATATCTTCTCTGTGGGCTATTTCTTCAGGTGACAAAGTGTATGCAGGTATTGTAGCAGGTGTTGTTGGTGTTGAGATCAATGTTTCCATGGGATAGAACACATCTAATAGATATACAGTAATTAATGCTAATAATAACAGACAGAATATCACCCCAGATATGCACATTTTAGACTTGTACCATTTTTTCTTCATTTTTATAACGGTATTTTCCCTATCCATATCTATCTATCTATTCTTATACTTTCTTTAATTGGATGTAGTGCTATTGATGACACTATGTTGTGAATTATCACTATGAATCTTTACTATAATATAGGCTAAACACACAAAAAGCATAAACACATATAAGGTGAGACTGTAATATAAAATATATTGCGAACAGCTATTCGTTAATATTTCAGATGGTCTCTGAGTATTTCTTTGTACTTTTCTCCTCCCAAAGATATGCATGTGATTCTTGTAAAACACGACCCTTTGATCATAGATATCACTTGTTAGTGCAACCACATTTATGTTTACAGGAGTGTCCACTATACCTCACTCCAAATTTTTCTTTCTGAAGCTGGCTGTCCTGATGATCTGGAAAAAGTTCTTTGCTGGTTGCTGCAGCAGCACGGGTGCTCGCAGTGACAGAAGGACCCGCAAATTCCTTCTGGATCCGTTCAAGTCCTTTGCTGGTTGCTGCAGCAGCACGGGTGCTCGCAGTGACAGAAGGACTCGCAAATACCTTCTGGATCAGTTCATCTACTAATTACTGCAGTGGCACGGGCACTATGCAGTTACAGGAGGACTCGCAAATACCTCCTGGATCAGTTCATCTACTCAACGTTGTATTGGCCCATTTTTTACTAAGAACTTCCCTAATGAATTGTTGTAGTCTCTTCCTGTTATGCAGACATGTTGTTATTCCTGGTGGTAGTGTGCAATACACCCTAGTTTATTTTTCTCAGTCAGCAAGTACTCTATTCAAGGCTTCTTGTAATGCTAGACTATTCAAATCTTGCATTAGTTGGTATTCTAGCTGACTAAATACTTCCTCAAGGTAACTGAGTGCGACTTCGTTGTCTTCTTCACTGCTATTCTCAAAGTCAAAAATCGTTGTCAAGATATCTGTTAAGATAATATCTAATAGTAGTACTTCATCTATTTCTTGCAGAAGATCAGGTACCAGAATTACTGACATTTCATCTCCTTCTTCTTTGTAGATCTCAAATTGTACCTTTTTTCTTCTTTGATCAGTTCTGGTGTTGGCATGTGCTGCTGACCTGGGTCTTGGCTGGATGCAGTCTCAGGAGGTGCCCTCTTGACGTGGCTGGCATGGATCCAAGATTTGTTGTTGGTGCACTTCACTGCTGTCTTTGTGGCGAGTAGTACCTGTTGTGGTCCTTTCCAGCGAGCCTGGAGACAGTTGGACCTCTGGAATGCTTTGATGAGCACCCAGTCACCGGGCTTGAACTTGTGCCCCTCGACCTGCAGCGGCTCTGGAAGAGCTCCCTTCACGTGCTGGTTGATAGAAGCAAGAGTACGTGTAAGTGACATGCAGTAATCATTCAACAGTTCATTCGTCATCATAGGCAGAGCATTTTTGTCTGGAACTCCCCAAGCTACCATTGGCAACCCAGTGACGATCTCGTGCGCACTGAGTTTGGTCTTGGCATCTGGTGTGCTCCTCATGCTCATTAGGTCAATAGGTAGGGCATCCATCCAGGTCAATTTTGTGTCAGCACATATTTTTGCTATCTTGGACTTAAGCACGCCATTCTTTCTTTCCACTGCGCCAGCGGCCTCTGGATGATAGGCGCAGTGTAGCTTCTGCTGTATTCCCAAGGCTTTGCATGTAACCTTTATTAGTTCATTACAGAAGTGACTGCCATTGTCTGAAAATATTGTTTTTGGGACCCCAAAACGTGGGATCAGTTCCTTTATCAAGCACTTGGCTGTTGAGATGGCATCATTGTGTTTCACCGGATATGCCTCTATCCACTTTGAATACATGCACACCACCACCAGGATATACCTATACTTATTTGTAAGGGGCATCTCCACATAGTCTATTTGCAGGGCTTCAAATGGCATTGTTGGTTTCTGAAAGTGGCCTTTGGGTACTGGAGCAGTCTTACCCACATTGTACTGTGCACATACCATACATGTTTGACATATCTCCTGTGCTATTTTTCTTATGTTCTTGTTCACCCAGAACTTGTCCATGCAATTTACAATTGCATCTCTACATATATGTGCTGGGCCATGCATGGCCAAACACATAGAGTAGACCATCCTGTCTGGTAACATGTATTTATCCTTGGCGTCATTCATCCAACATCCTTGAACAAATGACCCGTTCTTTGACCAACTCATCTGTTCTTCTGTGGTTGCTCCTTGTTGCATTAGTCTTATACCTTCACTTGTTAGATCTAGTGACTTCACTTCATCTGGTAATTCTTGGACAGTTAGTACTAGTGCTGAATTATTTCTTACTGTTTGTTTGGCTGTTATGTCAGCAAATGCATTTCCCTGGCCTACCTTGTCTGTTACTTTTCTGTGGGCGCTGCATTTAACTATGGCCAATTTCTTTGGAAGTGCCAGGGAGTTAAGTAATTTGGTGATAAGCACTCCGTGCTGTATCTTTGTGCCTTGTGAGGTAATGAAACCTCTTTCCTTCCAGAGTCTTCCAAAGGAATGTGCCACATTAAAGGCATATTGGCTGTCTGTATATATGTTAACACACCTTCCTTCTGATAATTCACAAGCTCGTGTGAGTGCCACAAGTTCTGCTGCTTGTGCAGACAACTCGGGTATCTTACAGGACTCAACTACAGTTTTATTTGTTACAACTGCATAGGCTGCTGATGTATTTCCATCCTCTGTTCTAAGGCAGGAACCATCCACCCATAATTCTCCCTCTGCATCTGCATAGGCCATGTCTGTCATGTCAATTCTCCCTTTTGTTTGCTCTTCAGTTAACAAAATACAATCATGGTCTGTGTCCACTAGATCATCAGTGGGAATAGGTAACAGAGTAGCAGGGTTAAGCACATTGCATTTGTGTAGTGTCACATGTGCTGAAAATAAACAGATCTCATACTGCGTGAGCCTGGCATTTGTGAGGTGTTGCGTACGTGTCTTGTTTAGTATCAGCTCTACGGCATGTGGAACATAGACATCAACTTCATGTCCCATTATTATGCTTTCTGCACGTTGTAGTGCTAAGGCGGTTGCTGCAACAGAACGTATACAGGAAGGTAAAGCCTTGGCTACAGTATCCAAGGTGGCAGAGAAATATGCGCATGGTCTTTTGTGGTCACCAAACTGCTGGCATAGAACCCCAAGAGCACTCCCGTCAGACTCATGAACATAGAGTTGGAAAGACTTAGAATAGTCTGGTAGGCCTAAAGCAGGAGCAGAGCAGAGAGCTTGCCGAATGGCAAGGAAGCTTTGTTCATGTTCTGGCAACCACTGAAGGGGTTCGGGCGTGTCCTTGTGGGTCAGGGCCAATAAAGGTTTTGAAATCAAGGAGAAGTTAGCAATTCAATGTCGACAATAACTGGCCATACCTAAGAAGGCTTGCACCTGTTTTTGGGTGCGTGGCACTGGAGTCTGTAGAATCAATTTAATGCGCTTATCATCCAATCTTCTCTGCCCTTTCGACAGGATGTGTCCTAGGTAGGATACTTCCTGTTGAACAAATTGAATCTTTTCTGGTGAAACTTTGTGACCACGTTCAGCTAAGAAATTTAACAAATTAATGGTGTCAGTTGTACATTGTGCCTCAGAGATGCTACCAAGTAGCAGGTCATCAATGTATTGTATTAGCACAGAGTTAGGTGATAAATTGAATGTGTCTAGTTCTCTCTTTAAGGCCTGGTTGTAAATGCTCGGACTTTCTGTGAACCCTTGAGGGGCCCTACAAAAGCAAAAACTTCTCCCGCCTATAGAGAATGAAAAGAGGTACATGCTACCCTCATCTATTGGGATTGAGAAGAAGGCATTCTTCAAATCCACTACAGAAAAATATGCCATTTCTGGTGACAGTGTTGACAATATTGATACTACATTTGGGACAACCGGGAACTGTGGCACCACTATTTTATTTATTTCCCTCAGATCAACTATGAATCTGTAACTTTTTTCATTAGTATTTCCATCACTCTTTTTTAAGACCGGTAGGATAGGGCTGTTACAAGGACTGCCTGATATTTCTTTAACAATCCCTTCTTTCAGTAAGTCAGCTATTATATCCTGCAATCCCTTTAGACCCTCTGGAGCAATTTTGTACTGTGGTATTCTTGGTAATTTTACATTCTGTTTGACTGTAATAGTGACAGGTGTGATGTTCATTTTCCCTGTGTCATTTTTGTGTTTTGCCCATATCCTTGAATCTATTTGATCCATTATTTGTGCGGCAATATTTTGTATTCCTATTGATAGGAAACAGTTGCCCATTTCCTCTGTCATTGGTCCATCTACTTCCAAGAAAACTCCGTCTGCAGTGCACTTAATAGTGGCATTCATCTTTTTTAGCAAATCCAATCCCAACAAATTAAATGCACATTTGTCTGATATAAGGAATGAATGCGTGTCCTGAATTGGGCCTATGCTGTATTTCAAGGGTGCTGAAATTGGGCTTGTGACAAGTATGTTGGTGAATCCCACTGACTTATTTATTTTTCCCGAGAGAGGAACATCTGGAAACTTTTTCTTGGTCAAGGAGGAATTGGTGGCCCCTGTATCTATTAGTAATTCCACAGGTGTACCTTCAATCTTACCCCTCACATATGGTCCAGTGGGATCTACAGGGATTACCATCCTCTGTATTAACTCTCTCGGGCCCCCCTATTGTGCATAGTAGTCCCATTCCCCTTGGGGCCCTTCCTGATATATTCCATCATAAGGGTGATGTACCTGCATTTTTGGTATTTGTTCATTATCAAAGAAATTTGTGTTGGGGGGATACTCTGTAGGGCCATGCTGTGAGTCACGTCCTTGCTGTTGATATCCACCTCTTCCCATGCTCCTTCCCCGGCCTCTTGATCTTCCCATCCCACCCCCTCTTTGTGACTGCTTGACGGGGTGTGGGCATTGAGCTCTCCAGTGATCCTGACCCCCACAATTAAAGCATCCTTGTGTGTGTGCTTGTTCATTTGTGGTGGTATGCTGTGTAGGGGGAGTAGAAAATGACCTTTGTGGGTCCCCACGGCCTCTTCCTCTACCCCTGCCTCTTTGTCCTCTGCCGCTATACTGGTTTGACTGCTGAATCAAAACTTTAGTTTTTAAATCTTTTAATTTGTTATTTTTACTTTCCAACTCCTTTTTACCTAGCATTTCGTAATACTGTGCCAATTGTAAAACTTCTGTTAGGAGTTTGCATGACCAGGTAGGGTTGTACTCTAGAATCCCTTTTTTTATTGATGGTTTTAAATTATTTACAAAACAAGAGACAAGTGCACTTTGTGTTGCTTCCTTTTCAGTATCTAAACCACTTGAAGCTGTGAAGACTTTCTGTATTCTGGCGAAAAACCCAGATACTGTTTCTTCAGTGTCCTGAATGCATGCATTTAATTTTGACCAGTCTATTTGTTTTCTGGGGACCAGTGTATTTACTTTAGCCATTATTTTTGCTGGTAAGTCTCTAATATCATCTGATATGTCCTCTCCTTGTTCCCTTTTTGCTTTAGTAATATCTTCCCATTTTATTTTTAATACTTCATCATCCTCTCTCCTTATTTTTCCCCAAATGTCTGGTGGCAAGATTATAGAAAACATTTGTTCTATGTCATCCAGTGTGAGAGTGCCAACTCTTAGTATTATTTCTGTCTGTCTGTACCATTCTTCTCTGTCTTGTCTAATGTCTGGAAATTGAAGTGCAAATCTATGCAATTCAACATTTGACCATGGTGTGTGAACTTTAATAGTGGGCTTCCCTTCCTTATTTCCTGGTACTTCTCTTAATGGCAAGGCTCTAGAAGTGGAAAGAGTACTATCTTCCTCCTGTTTACCTTTTTTCTTTTTTGTACATTTTTGTTGTAGCATCAAAAGAGTATCTATCCATTCAGCTAATATCTGGACAGCCTCTAATATATCTGTGCTTGATGCCCCTACATCATCTATTGCTTCTGATATTGTGTTGCTATGATCACGGGACAATCTGTCAGGTTGGGGGTAGCCGTCTTCCTCAGGCCAATATTTTTCCCAGTCTTTAAACCAGTTGTAACTTTTTTTGTCTAATTTTTCCAAAGCACTGCGTTGAAGCGCAGGCGTGAATTCTGGGGGGAAGCGACTTTTCGCAGTACGCCATGTAGAAGTACCATTTTTCATAATGTCTATCACCCACTCGTGTACCATTTTCTGTTCTTTTTCTGTTATTTTTGGCCTTAACCCTTGTCTACCAGAGGTAGAGAGAGGTGTTTCTTGTAATGCTACAGGTACTGTCTTACTAGTTGGTGATGTATGTTGTGGTGTGTGTGTCTGTGGTGCTGATGTAGTTTGCATTGTTTGTGGGCTGTATGGTGGTGGAGTTGTTAATAATGCCTCTATTACAGGGTCTTCTGTATCTTCCTGTTCTAAGGGAGCATTAGGTAGAGTGGTTACACATCTGGTATGGGCTTGTGAACTGTAAGACATTTATCCATTTCCATTTCTTTTTCCCTACAACTTGTTACACATCTTTCTTTTGCCTTCTCCCTATCATATGCCAAAGCTTTCCCTTTCGTTGTCTTAGGTTCCCCTGGCCATCTGTTAGCGGCATATGATCGCCATGCATGAAATGCATCCCATTGTAATAAACGTACTTTCTTCCCTTTCTTTTCACGTTCCCTTAAACAATCTTCTAAATAAAGCATTTTATCTCTGTCAAATGTCCCATATTCTGGAAACTGTAGATCAGGATTTTTTCTAGTATAATGAGTCCATTGATCTAAGTGCATAGCTGTATGGTACCCTTTTTTCCGTGCCACGTACCATGCTGGTGTGCCACGAGGAGGTGTTGGTTGAGTGACATCTAAGGCTGTCCTGCGGCCTTTAGCTGTGCTCAAAAATAGTTTGCTAAGCATTTTGAATTTTATTCAGTTACTAATTTAATTATCTTTCCTCTTTTATCACATGTAATTTCTTTTTATTTTAAAGTGCTCTTAAAATACACTATTGTACACTACTTTACACACTTTTTTATACTATTTTTCAAAACTTTTGCAAGATACAGTTGTATGACCTATTTCAACAATATGCATATGTACTTTTAATTTTTAAACGTCTTTCAAAAGCATGCTCTGTCTAAAGGCGACCACCCATGGTCCCTCTTAGAAAAGCGACCACCCAAGGTCCTTTCTCCTGTCCTTGGGATCCTTAAGATCTTTCACAGGTTGGACAGTCCTCCTCAGGCACTTATCTTAAAGGCGCCCTCAGACCTCCCCTAGAGACCCCTAATGGATCTCAGTTTGTACTTTCTGATGTATTTTAGAAAAAACACTATTTCAATTGACAATATTGAGTTCAGTGCAATGAAGCACTGCCTACCTGAACATTAGACCATTCAGTATGCCGTTGTATGCATCCTTCTTTGCTGTGGCAACAAAATCACCTGATGGCTCAAGGGAAGCTGGTGGTGTCTTTTGTCAAAGGCTTATCAACGGGAGCCCCGTCATCTGGGCGTGTCAGGAAACAAGTCCTCTCAGTAGCTGCGCAGAATACACCGAGACATCAAGGCTCCTGAAGAATCCAAAGACAGCAGCTCTGTATCCTCTGCAGAGACCATCAGTTCCCCACGAGTCACTGGCACCATCTGTAAAAGTCAAAAATTTATTAATAGGGACAAGAGAAGGACACATACAAGGTTTTCAAAACAATAGTGGCTTTATTGCCAATAAAGCTGCAGCTTGAGACAATTTGCAGGTTTGCAAAGTGATCTAATTTTCACAGAGAGAATTCAGGCTTTACATATGTTCACAATCTCTTGACAGGTTATTCATTAACTATTACATCATGGTGTGACCATGCTAGAATTAGATCCATGTGTACATTACAGTATCAAGGTGCATTTCAAAAATATGTCTACGTTCACATTTTACATTATTTGCGACACATCGGACCATGCAGCTATAGGTTAATCTTTAAACCACCATCTCCTGACTTTTCAGGCTTGCCTTGGCCAGTTATCTACAAATGTACATATGCAATGTTGATCTACTATCGGCAGAGGCCCGTGTCAGCCTTGCCGTGACCGGTTATCTACAAATGTACATATGCAGTGTTGATCTACTATCGGCAGAGGCCCGTGTTTTCTGCTTTCCCACACAATGACGCACTTGCTATCTGTGCTAGGTAAACACTTTGCCCCTCTACGACGACAAGGCAAGGACAGGCCAAACTTGTCACACTCTAGGTCAGCGAGCAATTCCTGGAAAGCATTCACTGAACTGACTGAACTGCCTCTGGTATAGAGATAAAAGCTAGTGAATCATTAAACAATTTGAAGCTTCAGCAGAGTGGACACGCACAAGCTCATCTGTCTTTCTTTCCTGGTTTTCAGCTGAATTTCAGACAACTTAATTTTAACCCTCTGTGCACCAGCCGTGCACCATGGAGCAACATTTCATTACGACAAGTGGGATCTTGTTCATTTGCAAGCAGGTTACAGACAGAAATTAATATAAACTGCAGTTCAATTCAATATTGTCATTCAGCAAGGGGCCAACTTAATTTTTCATCTTTGACACAGTTTTTATGACAGTGTGAAATCATCTTGCACCTATGAACTGTCATTCTGCACATCTGAGACGTCCCCTCTAATGAGATCCTTGGAGCCTACGAGAAATAGCACAAAAAGTGGGCGAATATTAAGTGCTCCAGCCAGAGGTACCGTTCTACATGGCCCAAGATGGTTTGACTCCCACTGCTCCAAATCAGCTAAGCAGCTGAGGGAAGCTCTGGCGGTCAAACCTAGAGTACAATCTTGGGTCATTGAATGCAGCAGGGATTAAATACCAGCTCTGGCTAAACGAAAGGGTGCCCTGAAGGATGATGCTTGGAAGGAGTTAATTTAATTGAGTACCCTGAGGAATAACGCAAGGTTCTGGAGTGTCGTGAATGGGCCCCTGTTTGATAAAGAATGGGGGTGGCCTGGATGCACATATCACTGAGGAGGAGTGGGTACTTCATTTTAAAACCATGTATGACCACCAGCTGGAGCCTACCCGCAGAGAATCCCGTAGCAGCGAGGTTGCTGTGATAAGTTTTGACGGGAGTGAAATCATGGATGGAATCCTGGGGCTTACTATCAATAAAGCCCCAGGTCCAGATGGGATCCCTCCTGATTTATTCAAGTCAGACCCCTCGTTCTGGACCCCGGTTCTTACGTCACTTTTTAATGCTGCAGCAAAAGATGGGTGTCCTCAGTCCTGGGCTTCCTCAACCATAGTCCCCGTCTTTAAAAAGGGCGATAAAAGTAGTACCCACTGCTATAGACCAATTTCTCTTATTGACTCAGTGGTCAAAGTGGTGGGTAGGGTTCTCTTACAGTGACTAAATACCTGGGCAGATGAGAATAGGATTATGACGGATGTCCAGTCTGGTTTTCGGCCGGGGCATTCCACCGTTGCCCAGTGCCTCAACTTATGTATGGTTCTGAACAAATATACCGTCGCTCGTCCTGGAACCATCCACCTTGTAATGTAAAATGTAATGTAATGTAATGTAATGTAAAAAGAACTTATAAAGCGCAACTAACACCTGGCGGTTTCTTGGCGCTGAAACAAAGAAAAAAAAACAGACAATCCATGGGGCTAAGAAGATTAGTTGTAAGCTTTGCGGAACAAGTGTATTTTTACAAGATACCTGAAGTGGGTTAGGGGTGAGGTCAGTCTTAAGCCTAGGGGAAGGGCGTTCCAAAAGGACGGGGTAAGGAATGAAAACCTTAGTCCTCCCTGTTTGTTGCATTTGAAAGTCGGGGTCTGGAGTAGGGCTAGGTGGGTGGAACGGAGGTTGCGAGAAGGAACATATGGATGCAGAAGTGAAGAGATGAACAAGGGGCCTGTACCAGCAAGGGACTTAAAAATGGCGCAGCCCAGTTTGAATTTACATCGCTCGGCGACAGGGAGCCAGTGAAGGGATTTTAAAAGGGGACGTACATGTTGGTGTTTGGGTTGGTGATGAATGAGCCGTGCTGCCTGGTTCTGGACCAGTTGTAGCCTCTTTAGTTGGTATGCCGGTATGCCAACATAAAGAGAGTTGGCATAATCTATCCTGGAGATGACAAGCGCCAATAGGGCCAGGGTGAGGGCTTCGGTGGTCAAGAAGCGGGCAATCTTACGGATTTTTCTCAGCTGAAAAAAGCTGGAGGACACCACCGCGCTAATCTGGGGTTTCATCGTAAGATCGTTACTAATGATGATCCCAAGGCTCTTCACTGAGCTGACAGGATATGGGGGGGGTGCCCAGCCTTGTGGGCCAAAAGGTGGAGTTCCAGGGGTTGGTTGTACCTCCGACAAGCAAAAGTTCTGTCTTGTCGGGGTTAAGTTTCAAATGATTCGCCCCCATCCAGTCGCTGATGTGGCAAAGAGTAGTTTGAAAATTGTCAATAGACTGGTCCGTAGAGTTAATATCGAAGACCAGCTGATTGTCATCCGCGTAATTAAACGCGGTGACACAGATGCCTCGTAAGGAACGGATAAGGGGGGTAAGGTATAAATTAAAAAGAAGGGGAGATAAGGAGGAACCCTGCGGGATGCCGCAAGTTAGCTCAACCTCGTCTGCGGAAAACTGAGAGAGCCGAACCGCCTGATGGCGGTTGCTCAAGAACCTGTCTTCATGGACCTGTCATCCGCCTTTGATTGCATAAATAGGGCAAGGTTGTGGCAGTCCATGAAGGCAATGGGGGTGGAAGACAGCATTGTTAATTTTCTTGAGGACCTGCACTCATCGACCAAAGCCAATGTCAGATTCTCACAAGACCTGAAGGTAACGAGGGACTTTGAGATTAAGAAGGGTGTCAGGCAAGGCTGCATTCTTGCGCCTTTTTTATTTAACTTGTATATTAACGAATTAGAGAGTGTGTTGAGGGCAACTGGAGTTGACTTTCCTTATTTAGGACACGGGGCATCCCCGTTTTGCTTTACACCGATGACGCCGTCCTAATATCTAGAACCGAACTGGGCTTACAAACCCTTTTAACTGCATTCTCGGGTGTTATGTCAGAACGGGACTTGGCTATCAATACCTTGAAGTCCTATGTTATGAAAGTGGGGAAACATACAAAAAAGAGTGTTCAATTCAGAACTGGCAATGATAAGATTCCCCGTACAAGTGTTTTCTCCTATCAGGGGGTCTTATTTGATGATCAACCTAAATGGGAGCCCCTAATCCAGAGAAAAAAAGGGGATTTGATCCGGGTTAAAGCAGCTATTTTTAATTTTGCCTCCAAAGTGGGGAAGAAACCGACTGGAGCCATGCTATTAGTGTACCAAGCAAAAAGCTTAGCCACAGCAAGCTACATTCGCAAGATTTGGGGACACTCGGCAATAGAACCCCTCCAGGTGGTGGAAAATGGGTTCTTAAAAAGATTATTATGTGTCCCGAAAGGAACCTCGAATATGGCAGTACATGAGGAGTTGGGGGTCTCATACTTATGTGACACTCTTGCTCTGCGACACTCTTGCTCTGCGCCCCTTGACTTTTTGGTTAAAGTGTTGGCTTAACGATGATTTAGGGCCAGATGTAGGAAGGCTATTACCGGTTGGTAACGGCCGAAATCGGCCGTTACCGACTGGTAATAGGCTTTTCCTATGTAGGTGGGAAATTTACCGATTCTGTAAATAACAAATTGGTATTTACTGATTCGGTATTTACCGAGTCATCATTTACCGATTCGGTATTTACCGAATCGGTAAATGACATGTAGGAAGCACTTTAAAGAGTGCTTCTGTGCTTTAAGGATTAGTTGGTGGTAAATAATGAATACCTCTGTAAATGCAAATCTGAGCATTTACACCTGTGCCATGTGACAGACATACATGCCCTTAGGGCATGTATGTGTGCCACATGTGCACACAAGCACTATTGAGTGGTGCAACAGGGTGTCAAAGTGACACCCTGCCACCCTTGGCTGTTTCCCTATTTTACCGAATCGGTAATTACCGATTCAGTAAATACTGAATCTTAACGATTCGGTAATTTTTACCGAATTATTACCTACATAGGATTTATCGAATCTAAAATACTGAATCGGTAAAATTCTGTATTTTAGATTCGGTAATCCTATTTACCTACATCTAGCTCTTAATCCTTACCAAGCTGATTCTAAAAGAGTGTTTGTTCTTAGATAACATGACACGTATTGCCTGGCTAAATTACATTAAAAGAGGATTTGAGTGGATAGGGAGGGGTGATTTATTCTTCAAGCCAGATGTTATTGAGAAAAAGGACATTGAACTTACTAAGGTAGCTTTCTTGAACCGACAATGTGCAGATCGAGACGCAGTAGAGACCCGGAAACCGAGTTTCCGGGCATACCTTCTTCTTAAATCGACGCCCCTAACAGAACCATATCTTATGGGATCCTTGACGTCACATGAAAAATGTCTTCTAACAAGGTTCCGGCTAAATCTTTTTCACTTACTGTTAGCAAGACCTAAGGGGGCTTCAAGAGGTCAAGTGCAACCGGCCTGTGGCTGGGACAGTAAGCCTCCTCAGGACCTGGTGCACTTCCTGCTTTTCTGTAGATTGTATGAAATCCCCAGGAGGCATTTTTTAGTTCCGATTTTAAAGAAACTGTGTTTTAATCAAGTCAGACCAGCACTTATGTATCTTCAACGGCGGATGTACGTTGTTACAACGCATGCTTTTACCACGCATGCCTTTACAACGCAGGTTTTTCAACGCAAGTCGTTACAACGACTTGCGTTGGGGGGTGCTGGATAGTGAATAGTTTAATTTACTAATCCAACTCCAGTCCCCGTGGATAGTAGGGAAGGTGTTGGATAGTAAATTAAACTTTTACCTATCCTACAGTGCCCCCCAGTGCAATTCGATGTAATGACTTGCGTCGTAAATTATGTTTCCCTTCAACTGCTGAAGGATGATTGTATTATTTTTATTGTTGGGTTTTTAAAAGCAACATTGAAATCTAGGCACTTTATGGATACGTAGACAGTCTACCAATTATGATACGTTTTTAGATTATTTTTGGAGCATGAGTTTTCTCTTTTTAATTTATGTCAATATTTGAACTATTTTATGTATGGTATTTGTGTAACTTTTATGGTTTTGCATATAAAAACCGAATAAAGATGTTATTTCATCCTGGGAATGGGAACAAATGAGATGTAGTAAGCTGAAAATATTTTGGACATTTTTAATTTTCACAAGCTTCATGAGAATTTTGGATTGTGTGTTCAATACGTTGTCTTTAGTTGTCATTATTTTTTTGTATATAGGTCTATAATTAATTGTGTTTTGATTTATTGGATTTGATGTTATACATATACTGCAGAGGAGGATACTAAGGAAAAATGATAAAAGCTTTTTGATAAAAAATTAATTTAGAAAATAAACTGAGATTAGCTCTTAAAATCGCTTCATTCAAGTGGATGTTGTGTTGAAAGATTGGATATGGATTGATGGCAATGTGGGGGATATAAATGTTGTGCTATAAAGAAAGAGGAATGGCAGTTACTGCTAATACACCATCTGTCTTGGTGTGACCACTGTGCCTTTTACTAGGCCGGGTCACCCCTCCTGCTCTTGACGCCTGCCGCTGCCTTCCTCTGCCTCCCGAGCGACCCAGCCGCAGCTGAGCCGCCCGCCTGCACAGATTTACCGCCGCTGCCTTCCTCTGCCTCCCAAGCAACCCAGCCGCAGCTGAGCCGCCCGCCTGCCAAGATTTCCCGCCGCTGACTCCCTGCGGCCCCGCCCACCACCAGCCCATTCGCCGCCCCGCTCTCGCCACCCAGCTGACCCGCCCTCCCGCTCCTTACTTAAGGGGACCGCAGGGTGAGTTCTGGAGTGACCACTGTGCCTTTCACTAGGCCGGGTCACCCCTCCTGCTCCTGACACCTGCTGCTGCCTTCCTCTGCCTCCCGAGCGACCCAGCCGCAGCTGAGCCGCCCGCCTGCACAGATTTACCGCTGCTGCCTTCCTTTGCCTCCCGAGCGACCCAGCCGCAGCTGAGCCGCCCGCCTGCCAAGATTTCCCGCCGCTGACTCCCTGCGGCCCCGCCCACCACCAGCCCATTCGCCGCCCCGCTCCCGCCACCCAGCTGAACCGCCCTCCCGGCTCCTTACTTAAGGGGACCGCAGGGTGTGTTCTGGAGTGACCACTGTGCCTTTCACTAGGCCGGGTCACCCCTCCTGCTCCTGACGCCTGCCGCTGCCTTCCTCTGCCTCCCGAGCGACCCAGCCGCAGCTGAGCCGCCCGCCTGCACAGATTTACCGCCGCTGCCTTCCTCTGCCTCCCGAGCGACCCAGCCGCAGCTGAGCCGCCCGCCTGCCAAGATTTCCCGCCGCTGACTCCCTGCGGCCCCGCCCACCTCCAGCCCATTCGCTGCCCCGCTCCCGCCACCCAGCTGACCCGCCCTCCCGGCTCCTTACTTAAGGGGACCGCAGGGTGTGTTCTGGAGTGACCACTGTGCCTTTCACTAGGCCGGGTCACCCTTCCTGCTCCTGACGCCTGCCGCTGCCTTCCTCTGCCTCCCGAGCGACCCAGCCTCAGCTGAGCCGCCCGCCTGCACAGATTTACCGCCGCTGCCTTCCTCTGCCTCCTGAGCGACCCAGCCGCAGCTGAGCCGCCCGCCTGCCAAGATTTCCCGCCGCTGACTCCCTACGGCCCCGCTCACCACCAGCCCATTCGCCGCCCCGCTCTCGCCACCCAGCTGACCCGCCCTCCCGGCTCCTTACTTATGACGCCCCCAGAGCGACCGCGCAGCGGACGCGCGCAGCAGGAGCACCGATTGAGCGCTGAAGGTGCGCCAAAGGTAAGCCCGTCTGCGCCCGTCCGTGCCTGGACCGTGCCCAGCGCCAGACCCCCTGGCCCCCGCAGAGCCCACCCCACCCACCGGACCTACGCATCCGACCTCAACGCACTCAACACCGGTCGGATCCCCGGCTGCTACCGAGCTACACCAAGACGCACCCACGGACCCTTCAGCTGCCACTCCTGCAACTTCTCCTGCATCCGGACCTGCACTGCACCCGCTCCCACCAATCCGACCCCCAGCAGCAACCACCTCAAGTGCATCCTACTCAACACTCGCTCCGTCCACAGACACGCCGTCCAACTCTGGAACCTGATCAACACTACATCACCAGACGTCGACTTCCTCATGGAAACCTGGATGAACGCCTCCTCAGCGCCCGACATCGCCATCGCCATCCCGGACGGATACAAGATCACCCGGAGGGACCGCATCAACCAGACCGGAGGAGGCATCGCCATCGTCCACAAGAACACCATCCGCATCACGACCAACACCGACGACACCCTCCCAGGCGCCGAACACCTACACTTCCAGGTCCACACCGACCCCAAGAACACTCTCAGAGGCACCCTCATCTACAGACCCCCGGGACCACGCACACAATTCAGGGAAGACATCGC
Organism: Lissotriton vulgaris; assembly: GCF_964263255.1. Taxonomy (NCBI): domain Eukaryota; kingdom Metazoa; phylum Chordata; class Amphibia; order Caudata; family Salamandridae; genus Lissotriton; species Lissotriton vulgaris. The sequence continues at coordinate 165,490,111 of NC_141691.1, read as the reverse complement.
CGACTTCATCAGTCCGCACGCCATCCCCTCCGCTGACTACATCCTCCTCGGCGACCTCAACTTCCACCTGGAGAACAACAACGACCGCAACACCACCACCCTGCTGGACAACCTTGGCAACCTCGGACTCAAGCAACTGGTGACCACTCCTACCCACTACGCCGGCGACACGCTGGACCCCGTCTTCTCCTCCTGCAAGGACATCTCCTTCAGCCACGCCACCGGACTCCACTGGACAGACCACAGCTGCGTCCACTTCAGCTTCAGAGAGAACACAATCCACCACCACCAGCAACAGGCTGCACGAAGAAGCTGGAACAAGATCACAGCCGACTAGCTCGCCGCATCCCTGAGCCAGGACACTCCCGCCAGCTCAGCGGACCACAGCCAGGCCGCCAACAACCTCTCGAAATGGATCAACAACTGCGCAGACGACCTCGCCCCTCTCAGGACCCCACCCTGCAGAACCAGCTGCAAGAAAGTGCCCTGGTTTACCGACGAACTCAAGAGCTCCAAGAAGAATTGCCGAGCCCTCGAGAAAGCCTGGCGCAGAGACCCGACACCAGACAACATGACCACCCTCAAGCTCGCCACTCGAAAGCACCACCAACTGATCCGCACCACCAAGAAAACAGCATTCAAGGAACGGCTGGACAACAATGCCCACAACAGCAAGGAACTCTTCAACATCGTCGAAGAGCTCTCCAACCCCAGCGCCGGAAACAACGACATCACCCCATCGCAAGACCTCTGCAACTCCCTCGCCTCGTACTTCCACACCAAGATCGCAGACATACACAACAGCTTCAGCACACAGCCGACGCACCCCACGACCGCGCCAACGCCCCCCACTACCACCCTCCGCGCCTGGACCCCGATCAACACCGAAGAAACCATCCGCACGATGAACTCCATCCACTCCGGATCTCCAACCGACCCCTGCCCCCACCACGTCTTTAACAAGGCCGACTCCATCATCGCTCCCCATCTACGAGACATCATCAACATCTCCTTCGACACCGCTACCTTCCCGGAGAGCTGGAAGCACGCCGAACTCAGCGCCCTCCCGAAGAAACCTTCAGCCGACCCCACCGACCTCAAAAACTACCGCCCCATCTCGCTCCTCCCGTTTCCTGTGAAAGTCATCGAGAAAACCATCAACAGACAGCTGACTGCCTTCCTCGAGACAAACGGATCCCTTGACCCCTCGCAGTCCGGCTTCCGTGCCAACCACAGCACCGAGACCGCCCTCCTCGCAGCCACTGATGACATCCGAGCCCTGCTCGACAACGGAGAAACATCGGGCCTCATCCTCCTGGACCTCTCCGCGGCGTTCGACACTGTCTGCCACCGCACTCTAATACAGCGCCTCAGCAACATCGGGATCCAAGAGAAGGCACTAGAGTGGATTATCTCCTTCCTCGCCGGGAGGACACAGAGAGTCCGCCTCCCCCCGTTCAGATCCGAGGCCACCGAAGTCATCTGCGGCGTACCACAGGGGTCATCGCTCAGCCCCACCCTCTTCAACGTCTACATGAGCCCCCTCGCAGCCATCGCACGCCGACACAACCTCAACATCATCTCCTGCGCTGACGACACCCAGCTGATCCTCTCCCTCACCAACGACCCCGCCACCGCCAGGGCCAACCTACATGAAGGGATGACAGACGTAGCCGAATGGATGATGAACAGCCACCTGAAACTGAACTCAGACAAGACGGAAGTCCTCATCCTGGGATCGTCTCCCTCCGCCTGGGACGACTCCTGGTGGCCCCCGGCCCAGGGCAACGCACCCAAACCTACGGACCACGCACGCAACCTGGGCTTCATCCTGGACTCCTCCCTCTCCATGACCAGACAAGTCAACGCCGTCTCCTCGTCAGGCTTCAACATCCTGCGCATGCTACGGAAGATCTTCCGCTGGCTCCCCACCGACAACAGGAAGACGGTCACCCAGGCATTCGTCACCAGCCGATTGGACTACTGCAACTCCCTCTACGCCGGAAGCACTGCAAAACTCCAAAAAAGACTCCAACGGATCCAGAACACCTCAGCTCGACTCATCCTGGACATCCCCCGTCACAACCACATCTCCGCACACCTGAGAAACCTGCACTGGCTCCCCGTCAACAAGAGAATCACGTTCCGACTCCTCACCCACGCACACAAAGCCCTCCACAACCAAGGCCCAAGATACCTCAACGGCCGCCTCAACTTCTACACTCCCACACGCCAGCTCCGATCGACCAGCCACGCCCTCGCCGCCGTCCCTCGCATCCGGAGAGCCACAACGGGAGGAAGATCCTTCTCCTACCTGGCCGCCAAGACGTGGAACTCCCTCCCCACCCACCTCCACCTGACCCAAGACCACCTCGCCTTCAGGAAGCAACTCAAGACCTGGCTGTTCGAGCAGTAGCGGACCCCCTCCCCAAGCGCCTTGAGACCCTCCGAGTGAGCAGCGCGCTATACAAATGCCGTGATTGATTGATTGATTGAAGGGAGGTCGGTCGGTCGGTCGGTCGGTCGGTCGGTCGGTCAACAATTTCATTTCAGAGGAAATGGTGTACATGTCCTATTAATCAGTGGATGTGGCTATGTCAGTGGTCGTCACGGCAGGCCAGGGGGCACAAAGGGCAAAATGCGATGTGAAGCCAGCTTTTTTGGCTGTTTTTTTTGTGTACACCGATGATTTTCAACTGTTGAGCATGCAGTTTGAAGGGCAGTGGTACGTGGACAAGTCACTGCTAATGGGATGCTCCATATCCTGTGCGCTGTTTGAGTGTTCTAGTCCATTCCTGCAATGGCTTTTCACGTGGCACATGAGTCACAAGTTGGTGTCACATTACCTGGATGATTTCTTCTTTGTAGTGGATTTCGGTTCTGCGGACTGCCAACAGATGCTGGTAAGTTTCCAAGAGGTCATGGGTGAACTGGGAGTCCCTTTGGTGCCTGAGAAGACTGTGGGGCCAAGCAAAGTGCTGTCATTTCTGGGGATTTTGATTGACTCTCAGGTGATGCAGGTGAGATTGCTGCAGTACAAAAAGCAAAAATGCAAGTGCTGTTGCGCCTCATGCTGGACAAGGGGAAGGTCAGGGTGAGGGAGGTTTCAGTAGAATTTTCTGCAGGAGGTTGGGTCTATCGTGTTTCTCGTTGCCACACCACCACTTGCGCTTGTCAGCAGGGGTCATGGAAGATGTGAGGATGTGGGGTTTCTTCCTGAATTCATTCAGCAGGATTCTGTTGTGCATGCGGGGCAACACGGATTCAGAAGTACAGATTTTTTCAGATGCAGTCAGTGGTTTGGGGTTCGATCTCTATTGGCAGGGTTGTTGGTGTGCCAAGGAATGGCCAGCAGAGAAGAAGCTGGGGGTCTTCCTGTTGTGGGGAGATGAGTTTGCATAGCAGAAGGTGCTGTTCAGAGTGGATAACAATGTAGTGGTCCAGATCGTGAACTGGCAGTCTGCCAGGGATGCGCAAGTGCTGAAGTTGCTGTGTGTTTTTGTGATTGGATGTCAGAGGCAGCACATTTTGTTCAGAGCACAACACATACTGGGGTGGACAATGATGCTGCAAATGCTTTGTCTCGTTCACAGTGGGAGAAATTCCGTGGATTGGCCAAGGAGGCAGACAGATGCAATACGTACATACTGGAGTAATTGTAGGCAGTAGGAAAAACACGTTGTTACAGCTGGTTGTAGTGTCGTTGGCTGAGTCCACCAGGCGAGCATAAACCAGGCTTGGGTGTAATTTTTTTAATCAGGGCGCAGCGTAGGCTGATGGGGTCGAGCCAGACGGAAGACAAATTGAAGTTTATCTTGAACATGACAGAGAGGGGATTGTTACAAGTGCCGATTGCCGGAAGGTTGACAGGCATTGCTAAATGGGGAATCTGTTTTGGGGCTATGCGCCATTGGCAGGGGAACTGGGGCAGAGGATGCTCGAGGGCTGGGCACCTTAGCATGGCAGTTATTTTGCAGAGTTATTCACATGTTGCAGACAGAGTGCCAGGGGACAGAAGAGACCATTTTGTTTTCCACCCTCATCACATGGATGTTCTTTGGGGCTTTTTGAGTATCTGAATTGTAAAGTAGTTCCTAGGAATCCCCAGGACCTGTGTGTTTTGGATGACCTAAACTGAGGGCTTGGTGTCCCAACCGCTTCCGGACACCCCCACAGGATATGTCAGCTGTTAGACCAGCTAGTTCTATAGTGCCACTACCACCTCCCTGTATTCTACAGTGGTGTAGGTAATTTCTGGTAACCACTGAACATGACAATCCTGATTCCTCATGGATTGTGGAAAACAGTACAGTATGTTTCGCTCAGACACTCGTGCTTGCTTTCTCTCAGAAAATACACAGGAGGACGATTAGGGCTTTTCAATTAGTATTTATTGGTCCAGAGACAGCCTTGTGTAAAACATATGTGCTGCGACAATCTGAAGACAGAAGCATTTGAAAGAGATTGCAAGTACCAAGACAGTAAATAGAAGATACATTTTTACCATAGTGCTAATAAGATGAACATAAGCAGTTCAGATAAAAACAGTAGCACTTGCATATTCCTAAAATTCGCACCCTAAGTAATTTGCCTGAGTATACCTAGCCTTGATTTGTATGTGTAGCATGTATATGCGTATATGCATGTATGTGTGTATGTAGCCAAGAAACCCCTAGGGAAGAACCATTCCCCTCACCTGATGGTTGAGAATGAAGGACCCCGTCTCTGCTTCGAGGATAACACTCACAGGGGATGTAAGACCGATGCGTGTCAAAGATTCAGCATGCAGGACCCTGTGTCAGCTTGGAAGAAATTCTCCTCCAATTTGCAGGGGAAAATAAGGGTCATATATACTAGACTGATCACTCCAGGGTTTCTTATAGAATCGATATGTTTTTAAAACAATCTGTTTTCAAAACAGTCATAAATGTGTTTTTCCCAACAATGCGATCATGCACAACTGGCTGTTGGCCAAGGATGAAAAAAAGTGGTCACCCTTTTACAGTATAATTTTAATGTGCCTGAGGACATGTTTATGGATGTCAGGTACAGGGATTATGATAGAGTACTGAGAGCCTGGTGTTGAAGAGACAGGAGCAAGCTACTACCACCTGTTTATAATCATTATTGTCATGTTGATGGGACAAATGTATGTCAAAAGAGGTATACATGACAGGACGAGCCTAAAGGACATGTCAGAATTGTTGAGAGGAAGGGGATGGGACGGGTTAGTGGGAGAGGATGTTAGAAGGGGTAGTTTATGAGCTGCACGGCCATATTTACAGCCTGTCTTCCCAGCAAACTATCAGCAATAGACAAGGGGGTAGGAAAGTCAACAGGGAGATGAGGGATTTTAGTTGGGTCAATGGCTTTGAACATATCAGTCATTCGGAAATTGAGTATGATAACGTGAAATATTTTAGGGGTCATGCAGTGCATTTATCTAAGATTGGCATGGAATTGGGCTTGCTTTAGATGAGAGATGTGTTGAGGAGGACTTTACACATTCGTAGGTAGATGGGTCTGGGTAAACAGGGAGCAAGGGGCGGGGGACAGAAAAAGTCAGCAAGCAGACCTTTTTCTGGGTGGTGGTTGCCTGGAAATATTTTTCATGAATTTACATAAGTATGATTGCCCTTGCCATTGGAGAACCACATGGAAAGGGAGGAAGTGAACAACCTCTCACCTGGACTTAGGCAAGAAGTTAAAGTTTAAGTATAGGAAGTTACGTTAGTTAGATGGTAAGACATGCAGTCATAGGCTGTAGGGGAAAGTTAAGGTTACAAACTGTAGAACTGCAGTACAATAAGGAATAGATTGTTGTGGGGTTGAGTATGTGGGTGGGATGGTATGGGTGGGGAGTAGGCGAATGGATAGTTCATTTGATGTATAGCGAGGCTTTTGTTCTATAAGGCGTAATGCCCAGGAAAATATTGTGATGTGCACCTGTTTCAATAAAGCAGCTTTATTCACACAAATCAAGTGGTCTGCGCCGCACCTCTCTCATCAGTATAGTTTTGGAGTAGTCTATTTGAAAGTGAAAAATAAGTACTATTGACCCTGTTTCTGTTGCAGATTGATTTATACCTTAAATTGGATCTGGGCTTACAAAGACAAGAGGAATACAAAATGCAAAAAAATAAAATGCAACACGTTGCAACGCCCAAAGTCTAAATTGTGTTTAATGCAAAATAGAAAGCAGCACCGCAAATAATTAAAAGACAGTTGTCACTTCAGTTGCCCAGAGCTCTCACTAGAAAATAATCAGTTAGAGCATACTGCTAAAACACATCAAATTTAGATGCTTGTGCAGGTTTTCTCTTGATACAAGTCTATTGAACCGAAACACATCACATATACTTGTTACTTTTAACAAAAACTTATCTAATGAGAAGTTAAAATGTAGTTAAAATTATGCAGCTATAAATATGGGTGCCTCATTGCCATGTTTTTATGAGACTTGCATTGCAAAGCCAGAGAAGAAAAGCCTCCATTTACTGATAATTCTCCATAAACGCAGCAATTGAAATGTGGCTACAAGGAGATTTGGCATTCTAAGCTCCATCCCACAAAAAAGGAGAACATTAGTAGTAAGCTTATCTGTACTGCTTATATTTTGAACAAGAAGTATTGTTCTCTATTCAAAATAGGAGCTGAGCATGAGCATGAGCTGATCCCTTCTCACTCTGTACAGCACAATGTATAAGAAAAGCAAATGAGATACCAGCTATATCGGCTCCTGGAGGGAGTGCTGCCAGGCAGCTCCTGGAGGGAGTGCTGTGGGGCAGGGCGGAGGTAGGGCAGGGTGGGGGGTAGTAAACTATTCTCATAAATAATTGGAGGAAGGATCACTTGTCCTGCATAACCTGGGTATACAGGAGACGTTTGTGTTAGTCCCAATTAAAAAACCCTCATGCACGTGTAAAATGGAACTTAGTAGCGGTATATCTTGATTCTCCGCTATTTATACACGTAACTGCATAATCATTGGGTTAGTTGTTATGCAACCTCCACCCGGAGGTATATACCCTTGGTTAAAAGCAGTAGTGAGTAGTGATAAGTGGTGAGTGAAATGTTATAAAATACTCGGACAGCCAGACTTGAATTTTATTTTTCTGGATTCGAGCAGTTTATGTGAAAATATTTAGATGTGCATACATTGAATTATAATGGGTCATATGCACTCAATTTTCGTTATAGGAAAAGGTCGACATGCTTCAGCCCTCAATTGCCAGTTTGGTCATGTGGGCTTTCTTCAGGACCATGTGAAGTGAATTAAAATACCATCTATAAGAATTACTTATTCTGGTAGGAAGGTGTTGCAAAATGACATATTAGTCCCTTGCTGCGTTGAGGTCTTGTGGTACCTGTAGAAATAAGAACATTTAACTAAGGGGAGGGTAAACATTGACATGGGACATGATAACTATTTGGTTATCACAATGTTTATATCGCAATTGGAAAAATAGAAATACTTAATTTAGCACGTCTCGTTCGGGCAACGTCAACCCACTCATAGCTAGCCACAATATGTAATGACTCATTTAAGGCTGTGTGATTACTCATAAATAGTTCTCTGCTCGTTTTTTACCATGGACCACACAACAAGTTTGTAATGTGGGTACATGATGTATTGAGATACCAACAAGGATGTCACCGTTAATGTTGAATCTCATTTGTATTTCAAAGTACTGAACGTTTCGACTGATTACCATTACCAAGGGTTTTTCTGCGTGGTTTCACCAGCATATTAGCTAATAGTTCTGTGTATATAGTTCGTGATATCGTTCTCACATACATATAAAGATCTAAGTTATTGTTATCTGAATACACATTAGTTCTCATCTTAATATCGGGCATTCTGGTAAATGGTCTCTAATAGTACGTATGCCGATACTTGTTTAATGACGAGTGAGAGAGTTGCTGTGTGGAGCGTCTTACAATTTACGTTGTCAAAGACATACCTCAATAGCGCTTTTTTGACGCTTCAACGGGTACCAGAGGGTCAGGGAGCCTACTGTAGATGACAATAGTACACAAGTCAAAAATACGTAGTATTGTACGTTACGGTTTTTGCTGCATTCAGGAGTCTCGCGTTCTGGTTACCTGCGGCTGAACCTTTGGCACGACTTGTGCTGCACTGCCTTCTTGGACCCGTTGTTCACTTGCTTTCCGGGTCGTCTTTTTAAGACTGTGAATGTGGTCGCGTAAAAAGCGAAGAAAGACTGGTTGTTTTATGAGGACAGCTCGTTTTTATCGTGTGTTTCAATAAAGAGCTATTAAATTAAATCAAACTGTGTTAAACTTAATTAACTTGATAGGAAGTACATAGAGGATATTATCCTTGTAGCTCATTTGTATATTGGAATATCAAGGTATTTTTATCGTGCAAAAGCGAGAAAAGACTACTTGATTTCTGAAGACAGATTTCTCCTATTGTGTATTTCAAGAGGGTAATAAATCTTTTAAATTAAACCCAAACGTGTTGGGCCATGTTTATAGTGGATATTATATTTAGCTAATTTGCATGTTAAGGTATTGAGATGTTCATCGGTTTTCATCGGTTTCAGCCTGATGCAAGTTGTTAGGTCCTTTGCTTTCTGATTAATGCTGTGTGGCATATTGTTGGTAGATCAAAATTATTTATTCAGGCTTACCCACCGGATATTGTCATTTAACCCTATTTGGTCTGTCTTCAATCTGTATACCCATCTCTGTTCTTTTTCGAACAGGATGCGTTCAGCATTGTGATCTTTGTGTGGTAGTGTCTCTAAAACAATCCATTTCAGATCATCCACTGTGTGACCCACTTCAAGGAAGTGCGTTGAAATTTTTGTAGTGATTTTCTTACACTTCACGTTGCTGCGATGCTCGCAGATCCTCTGCTTTATTTTTCTGCAAGTCATGCCTATGTAGTGCATGTTACATGGGCAGGTTATCATGTAAATTACATGGCTGGTGTTACAGTTTGTATGACTCCTGATGGTCCATTTCAGATTGGGTGAAAGTTGTATCTCTTTTGTCGGTTTGGTTAATTTACAAACTGAACATGTACCACACGGGAAATGGCCAGTCACTGGTGGATGGTGCCACAGGCCAATGCTTTGTTTCTGTTTTACTGGTGGAGGTCGGGTGTGGACAAGGATATCTTTTAAGTTGCAAGTCCTTTTGTTTGCAAATCTGGGTTTTGGCCACTTGATGGAGCAGATGTCAGGATACGTCAGTTTTTGTTTATGATCTTTTTTATGTTGTTTGATGCCGCACTATAGGTAGTCACGCAAGTCAAAAGATCTTCCTCCGGGGGTCTTATAGTAGTCTCGAGAAGGCTTTCTCTATTCTGATTTCTAGCTCTTTTTTTGCATTTGTTAATGACCTTTCTCGGGTAATTCCGATCTTTCAATTTTTTGCACAGATCATTCGCTTGGCTCTTGTAGTCATCTGTTTTACTGCAATTCCTGCGCAACCTAAGGAACTGGCTGTAAGGGAGATTTTCCCTTAGGGTGCGAGGGTGAAAACTGTTGATAGACAGTAAACTGTTTTTAGCAGTGGGTTTAAAAAAAGTTCTCGTTTGTAAGGTGTTACCTTCCACATAGATGGTAATGTCTAGAAAGTCATGGCTCTATTTACTCGCAGTGCATGTGAATTTCAGCCATTCATCCCTGTTATTAATCCAAGAGGTGAAATTCACCAGACTTTCCAAATGTCCTTCCCATATTAGGAGGATATCGTCTATGTAACGTTTCCAGAAATATATTTGATGTCAAAATGGATTGTTGGTGTTGCTAACAAAGGTCTCTTCAAAGTTACTGACGTATAAACCTGCCACACTCGTGGTGAATGTGCTGCCCATAGATGTTCCATGGCACTGTTTATATGGGGTGTCATTGTACTGAAAGTCATTTTCGGTGAGTGCAAGTCAAGAACAAAATGTCTCTGGGTCTTATGGTTCCAGTTCACGTTAATGATCAATGTCTCTAAAGTATCTAGAGTTTTCTGTTGTGGTAAACTGGTATAAAGACTTTCTACGTCTAATCCTACCAGGATCATGTTTTGTTCTGAGTAGAGCACTTGTTGAAGATGGTTAAGGAGGTCTCTTGTATCTTTTAGATAGGTCGAGGTTCGTTGTGTCAATGGTTTCAAATATTGATCGGCAAACTGCGAGAGAGGTTCTAAAACTGATCCTATGCCAGATACAATTGGCCTTCCTGGTGGAGGGGTACGTGATTTATGAGTCTGAGGCAGAGAGTAAAAATATGGTATTCTTGGTGTTTTAGTCTCTAAGTATTCAGCCTCTTTTTTGGAAATCCAATTGTTGGTCTCTGCTTCTTCCACCATGAGGACAATTGTCCTTTGTAGTCTTGGTGTAGGGTCTGCTGTTATAATCTGATAGAATTTTTGGTCTGATAGAAGGTCCATGCACTGGTTATGGTAGAGGTCTTCAAACTTTTTTGCTCTGAGCCCCCCCTAAGCAAAATGTTTTACAGTGAGGCCCCTTCCAAAACTTTACTGTAAGGACTGGGTGAACGGGAGGGATAAGGCTGAAGGCAGGGGGCATGGCTTATGAGGTCATTTCAGGAGTACTTTTACTATTGCTCATAAACCACACTAAGGGCCTGATTACGACTTTGGTGCTGCAGCGCCGGGTCCGTCCCGTAACAGCACCGCCAAAGCCGTGGTTGGGCTACCGGCCAGATTACAAGTTCAAGTTCAGAATTTGTATAGCGCACTACTCACCCAGAGGGTCTCAAGGCGCTTGAGGGGGGGTGTACTTTACTTATTGAATATCCAAGTTTTAGTTGCTTTCTGAAGGAGATGTGGTTCTGTGTAAGGCAGAGGTGGGTGGGGAGAGAATTCCAGGTTTTGGCCGCTAGGTAGGAGAAGGATCTTCCCCCCATGGTGGATCTATGGATGCACGGAATTGCGGCGAGGGCTTGATTGGACGATCGTAGTTGGCGGGTGGGGTTGTAGAAGGACAGGCGCGTGTTGAGGCATTCGGGTCCTAGGTTGTAGAGGGCTTTGTGTGCGTGGGTGAGGAGACGGAATGTTATTCTCTTGTTGACGGAGAGCCAGTGGAGGTTCTTCAGGTGATCGGAAATGTGAGCTTGGCGGGGGATGTCTAGTATGAGTCTGGCTGAGGCGTTTTGGATGCGTTGGAGTTTCTTCTGTAGTTTGGCTGTGGATCCGGCGTAAAGGGTATTTCCGTAATACAGTCGGCTTGTGACTAGTGCATGGGTGACCGTTTTTCTTGTTTCTGTGGGGATCCAACGAAAGATTTTTTTGAGCATGCGTAGGGTGTTGAAGCATGATGATGAGACGGCGTTGACTTGTCTGGTCATCGAGAGGGAAGAGTCTAGGATGAAGCCCAGGTTACGTGCGTGGTCCGTAGGTATGGATGCTGTTCCCAGGGCCGGAGGCCACCATGAGTCGTCCCAAGCAGAGGGGGATGAACCTAAGATGAGGACCTCCGTTTTGTCCGAGTTCAGTTTTAAATGGCTGTTCTTCATCCATTCGGCAACTACTTTCATTCCTTCGTGTAAGTTGGTTTTGGCGGTTTTTGGGTCTTTGGTGAGGGAGAGGATCAGCTGGGTGTCGCCTGCGTAGGAGATGATGTTGAGGTTATGTTGGCGCGCGATGGATGCGAGGGGACTCATGTATACGTTAAAGAGGGTGGGACTGAGTGATGATCCTTGTGGTACGCCGCAGATGACTTCGGAGGCCTCTGATCTGAAAGGGGGAGGCGGACTCTCTGGGTTCTTCTGACGAGGAACGAGATGATCCAGTCTAATGCTTTTCCTTGTATGCCGATGTTGTTGAGGCATTGTATGAGGGTGCTGTGACAGACTGTGTCGAAGGCTGCGGAGAGGTCAAGTAGGATGAGGGCAACTGTTTCTCCGTTGTTCAGTAGTGTTCGAATGTCGTCAGTTGCTGCGATGAAGGCGGTCTCGGTGCTATGCTTGGCTCGGAAGCCGGACTGTGAAAGGTCGAGGGAGTTGTTGGATTCGAGGAAGGCGGCGAGCTGGTTGTTGACGGCTTTCTCAATGACTTTGGCAGGGAATGGGAGGAGCGATATGGGGCGGTAGTTCTTAAGTTCAGTGGGGTCTGCAGTGGGTTTCTTCAGAAGGGCGCTGAGTTCGGCATGTTTCCAGCTTTCCGGGAAGGTGGCGGCGTTGAGGGAGCAGTTGATGACGTCTCGGAGATGGGGTGCGATAATGGAGTCTGCTTTGTTGAAGATGTGGTGGGGACATGGGTCGGTTGGTGATCCTGAGTGGATGGAGTTCATCAGGCGGATGGTGTCTTCAGTGGTGATAGGGTTCCAGGCGCAAAGGTAGTTAGAGGGGGGTTTTGGTTCGGAGGTGGGTAGAGTGGACTGGTCTCCGGACTGGTTTTCAAAGCTGTTATGTATGTCGGCGATTTTGTTGTGGAAGAATGAGGCTAGGGAGTCGCAGAGGTCTTGGGAGGGAGTGATGTTGTTGGTGCCGGCGGTAGGGTTGGTAAATTCTTTGACAATGTTTAATAGTTCCTTGCTGTTGTGGGCGTTGTTGTCAAGTCGATCCTTGAATGCTGATTTCTTGGTGGATCGGATTAGTTGGTGGTGTTTGCGGGTGGCTTTCTTGAGGGTGGCCAGGTTGTCGGTGGTTGGGTTTTTCTCCAGACTTTCTCGAGTGTGCGACAGAACTTCTTGGATTTCTTAAGGTCATCGTTGAACCAGGGGGCATTTTTGCTGCCTTGTTTGATTTGATGGTTTTTCAGGGGTGCTAGTTCGTCGGCGCTGTGGGTGATCCATTGTGTGAGGTTGGTGGCTGCTTGGTTTGGGTCCGATGATTTGGCAGGAGGGTTTTGGTGAAGCGATGTGAAGAGTTGGTCGGTGGTAATTTTGTTCCAGTTTCTTCGGGGAATTGGGTGTGGGTGGTTGTGGGTCGTAGTCTTTTTGTAGTTGAAGTGAATGCATCTGTGGTCCGTCCAGTGGAGAGCTGTGGTGTGGTTGAAGGAGATGTGCTTGCTGGAGGTGAAGATTGGGTTGAGCATGTGTCCGGCATAGTGGGTGGGGGTATCAACAAGTTGTTCGAGTCCGAGGTTGGCCAGGTTGTCCAGAAGGGTGGTGGTGTTGCTGTCGTTTTTCTTTTCCAGGTGGAAGTTGAGGTCTCCCAGTAGAATGTAGTCTTCGGAGGAGAGGGCGTGTGGGCTGATGAAGTCAGTGATGTCTTCGCTGAATTGTGTGCCGGGTCCTGGTGGCCTGTAGATGAGGGTGCCTCTGAGTGTGATTTTGGGATCGGTGTGGATCTGGAAGTGAAGGTGTTCGGCGGTGGTGAGGTTATCGTCTGAGCTGGTCGAGATGTGGATGGTGTTTTTATGGACGATGGCGATGCCTCCTCCTGTTTGGTTGGTGCGGTCCTTTCGGATGATCTTGTAGCCGTCCGGGATGGCTATGGCGATGTCGGGAGCTGATGAGGCGTTCATCCAGGTTTCTGTAAGGAAGGCGACATCCGGCGATGTAGTGTCGAGAAGGTTCCAAAGGTCAATGGCGTGTCTGTGGACCGAACGGGTGTTGAGCAGGATGCACTTCAGGTGGTTAGTGTCAGATCTCTGTTTGGAGTTTGTGGATTTGGTGCGGGTCCTGATGCTGTCGAACTTGCATGAGTGGCAGGTGAAGGGTCCATGGGTGTGTCCTGGGGCGGCTTGGTAGCAGTTTGGGAGTCGTCCGGGGTTAAGTGCAGAGATGGAAGCGACGTCGTACGTTATGCATGTGGAGAGGAGTTTGCGGGGGCCAGGGGTTATGGCGCTGGGCGCGGTCCAGGCGCGGACAGGCGTAGACGGGCTTACCTTTGGCGGACCTTCGGCGCGCATAGGGTGCGTCCGCTGCGCTAGAACGCTGCGCGCAAAAGCATCTGTCATAAGTGGATAGTGGAGGGGGGTGGGGCGAGGGAGGGACAGCTGGGAGGCGGGAGCGGGGTGGAGGGCCGGGCTGGGAGGCACAATCAACAACAACAAAATGGCAGCGAGCCAACAGCCAAACAGGACTATACAGTGACCCCAATAATCGCTATGCAAAGGCACAAATTAGGCAATCAGGCACAAATTAATCACGCAGGTAAGGCAGCAATGCACAATTGTAACTCGTGTCTGGTGGTCTTTTATTTTGATGTTCCCACAGCGGGGTCATGTAGAACCCCTTATGTTTGCTCCCCACCAAGGTTTTCATGGAGGAGGAATCGCCATGAAAACCGTGGCAGAGAGGAGACTCCTAATATATTTGGCAGGACTGGCGGTCCCACCAATTATATTGATGCCTCCTAACTGCTGCACCACTGCCAGGGAACAGTGGTTCCCTGGTGGCTGCGGCGGGACAATGGCAGCCCAACCCCCTAATCATAATAGGGACCTAATGCCCGAAGGATAATACACAGCCATCATTAATGTTTAGTTGGTTCCTGGTACCTCTGGTTCAAACTGTACCTTCAGTACTAATGATTCTTTCTGCCCCTTTGTGTTAAAGAGAAGCAAACGTTATCTAGGCTCTAATCCTAACAAGGAAAATGGGAACCCACTCCACGGTAAGACAGCTATAACTGTGCAGCAGTGGCGCCACTTACACAGCGGACAGCATTACCTGCTGTACTAATGGGCCATTTGTAACCATAAAAATGAAGCCTCTTCACAGTGCTTCCTCTTCTGGACCATCTCTTTGAGTATATTTATGAATCTCATTATTTTTCTCCTTCTCCTGGACCATTACTCTGAGGTCCTAGGGGTCAAGAGGATCAGGGCTCTGCATCTGAATGGAACTCTGTTGACTTCTTCCTTGCCATCCCCTAGACTCATCTTTTACAAAAGCAACTGCCCCTGAATGTTCAATGCTGATTTTGTGGTGCATCTCCCTGAAAGCAAATGTGGGGTGGTGGTGCAGACAATTAAAAACAGAAACAAGAGTTGAAAAAAAAAGTTTTATACAGCACAAACTCGACCTGGAGGTATCAGAGAGCTTTACATGAGCACCAGTTGCATTACAGATGGACATGTTAATCTTTTTCCGGCAAGGGGAGATTATGGGATTTGCCTAGAATTACAGGATACTTGAGCCTCCCGCCAAGACTTGAAAATGGTTCCCCAGCTTCGAAGTCAGGCGCTCTGGCCGTTAAGCTACATCCTCTTACCAGCCACGAAATGATTGAGTCACTTAAAGCCAGGGCCACTGGAATTATGAGTTTCTGAGGTAGCAGCGCTTTCCAAATAGTTATGGGTTTACCACATTTGCTACATAATCCATCATCTGCTGCATAATCTGCAGATTTAAACTAAAACATTTGATTCTAATTCAAACTAAGCAAAAGTTACTTAAAAAGTAGCTGGCGACATGTGTTCCGGAGCAGTAGGCCTTAAGGCCCTTTATAAAGGTTGATTGGTCATCTTGCAGTTGCTTATTGATGGATTTAGGTGCTAAACTGGTAACGATGAGGAATAATATTTCCCCTGATAGTGTTACCATTAGTAAAAATGGCAAAAAATGTAGTAAACCTAACCACACAATGTGCTGGATTACGCCGCTTAATTTACCTTTTCTCCTTGCATAAGTGAGTCAACCTTATATTTGGTAGGAATGTGTTTTTATCTCAAACAGTGCATCATTTTGCAGCAGCCTTTGTTAGACTGTGTGTAATGCAAGGATAAAATTATAATGTACATATCCACAGTGTTTTCTGTCACAGGCTGGGACCATGCAGAACTCTCAGTACAAAGGTCACTATTCCCCAAAGTGTCAACTCTGGTCCAATTATGTGTTACTCAGATTTCAGACTCAGGCATCTGCAGTGACAGTATTTGCCAACTACAAAATACTTAATCTACTTACTTATTTTCTTTTTAGCCATCTTCTTGACACTCGGTGACCTCTCTTCATCCGAATCTTTTTAGTCCCAATTTAAAGGACTGCGTGCAAATAAAGACACCCTGAAATGCGGCAAATGAACAAGGCACAGCAGTACCAGGCAATCTTCATTTGCATGTAACTGCAGAGGCATTCGCGCCCCCCTTGGAAACCTTTCACGGACCCCTAGGGGGGCGCGCCCCACCGTTTGAAGACCTCTGGTTTATGGTATCCTTCTTTACTCAAAAGGACTATTCCTCCACCCTTGTCCGCCGGTTTTATGACGAATCCTTCATAATTTTTAGTTCATTCAATGCTTGTTGTTCAGCTTTCGTTACATTTTGGAAAGGTTTGAATTGTCTGTCTTGTAATTCATCCAGTTCTTTCATGATGGCCTGTTCCAAAGTCACGATTTCGATCGGTACTTGTGAATTCATGGGGCAAAATTTTTATTTGTTTCTTAGACTGGTGTCTCCATCTTCAGTAGTAGATTCTTGATTTTTGAAGAAAGCTTTGAGTTTTAGCTTCCAACAGAATTCCACAAGTTTGCATTTTGTCTTGAAGATATCAAGGTTTGGAGTAGGACCGTACCCCAAACCTTTATTCAGAATCCTCTCCTGACTCTGAGTTAATACCTTGTCTGTGAGATTTACGACGAGAGTGTTGTGCTTGGTCCTGCTTTCGCTTTGGTTACGCTCCTGGTTTGAACTTGTCGTGTTTGGTATGACCAAGTTACTCCTCTCCGGCTCGACCTTTGAGTCACAGGGCCTCTCCCTAAAAAAGGAACTCGTTGTTGGTAGTTTTGACTCTGTTGATGTTGCATTTGAGGATTGATCGGTGGAGGTCCATGGAAAAAATGGGTTCATCCAGTTTTGGAAATGGGGATTAAAAGGTGGGAAGCCCATTTGATAATGTGGTGTCTGCCACATGTTGCGTCCTCGATAGTTGCCTTTTCTGTTTTGATTTTTCCCTTTTCCGTACGTCGGATGTTCATCTCCGCTAGAGTCTGAACCGTCTCCAGATGATCCACTGTTGGATCCATAATTGGAAGCATTGTCATTTGTCTTATAGTCTTTACTGCTATATGGGTGGATACGTTCTAAGGAAAATCTTTTCAGTTCCTTTGCTAATTTTGCAATTTTGTTTGTGTAAGGTATTCCTGTGTGTCACTCATTTCTTTGTTTATCTCTTCCAATTTTTTGTTATAGACGGATATATGTACCATGTTGTTTAGGTACCAGAATAAGTAATTCTTACAGATGGTATTTTAATGCACTTCACATGCTCCTGAAGAAAGCCCACATGACCAAACTGGCAATTGAGGTCTGAAACATGTCAACCTTTTCCTATCACGAAAATTGAGTGCATATGACCCATTATAATTCAATTTATGCACATCTAAATATTTTCACATAAACTGCTCGAATCCAGAAAAATAAAATTCAAGTCTGGCTGTCCGAGTATTTTATAACATTTCACTCACCACTTATCACTACTCACTACTGCTTTTAACCAAGGGTATATACCTCCGGGTGGAGGTTGCATAACAACTAACCCAATGATTATGCAGTTACGTCTATAAATAGCGGAGAATCAAGATATACCGCTACTTCGTTCCATTTTACACGTGCATGAGGGTTTTTTAATTGGGACTAACACAAACGTCTCCTGTATACCCTGGTTATGCAGGACAAGTGATCCTTCCTCCAATGATTTATGAGATTAGATATACAGGAAACTGGATGGATCTCATTTTCTTTCTCCCTCCTCAATTGATTAAATAAGGGTAGTAAACTATGGCATATGGCCGAACGGAGGTAAGTAAATAAATTATTAAATAAAACAAATTTCGTTGTGCGTGCTGCATCGCATTTGGCGATGCAGTGCGCGCAATTAAATTCGTTTTATTTATTTATTTGTTTACTTACCTCCATTCGGCCGTATGCCGTAGTTTACTACGTCCCACCCTGCCCTACCTCCGCCCTGCCCCACAGCACTCCCTCCAAGAGCTGCTACTGGATACCGGTGAAAGTACCGGCTAAGACATGCTGGCTGGTTGCTTTGGGTATGCTGAAACACAAATTCAGACTTCACGCCAAGTGGCACAGTAAGGTATGCAGGGGGTTTAAGTAACTTGGCATCTTATTACAAACTAACACAACCAAGCTGTGGGGTGGGTAGTTATAACTTAGGTAGCTATTAGACTAACTGGATATGGATGTGTGATGCAATTTCATTGGGGATTATCTAACCTTTGCCCTATTATGTATATTTGCAGAGTTGTTCATAATATTTAGTATCATTGTAATGCACCAAAATTGCAGACAAATAGTTTATAATCTATAATCATGTAGGGTAGAATATCAACTTCTGTGTGTGCTTACTGATTTTTGGGTACGGAGCTTGGCTCTTTGTACTACCTATAGATGAGGAATTCTCTGACGGGTTATTGTGTCGCTGCTAACACTCTTATTTATATGATCTTAACTAAGTAGGGAAGGAGGGAGAGACACCTGTCAGGTTTCATTTTCTCAAAAAAGGTCGCAGTGCTTGTAGAATCTACTGGGTGTGACTCCCAATCATTTGTGGGTAACACAACACTAACGAAATACTGGAGCTGAGACTGTACTTGAAACTAATAGAACATAATGTCAGAAAGGGCAAATTAGGCACATTTCTCTGCACATAAGCCATTTGACAACTGTTGGACTTGACTCTCTCTGCAGGGTCATCCTGAAACATTTTGCCTTCACCCTCTTGTTTTTTTGAATTTGTTGTTGCTAGTTTTAGGACTCTGTGTAGTTTACCACTTCTACCCAGTGCTGAAGTGCTTATGCTCACTCCCTAAAACATTAGCATACACCCAATTGGCACATTTTATTTATACCATGTGCCTGTAAATGAAATGCTACTAGTGGGCTGCAGCACGTATTGTGCTATACACTCAATTAACCCCTCAAAACATGTTCCAGGTTTGCCATTGCAGCCTGCATGCAGATTTAAACTGCCAATTTGACTTGGAAAAATAACCTGCTTGCAAAGCCTTAAGCTCTATTTTTATATTACATACACCCATATGGTCAGCCCTAGACAGCCCATAGGACAGGGTGCACTATACATAAAAATAGTTTGACATGTATTTCTAAATTTTACATGTCCGGTAGTGAAAAAAGTGTAACAAAAATTCACTACAGTGAGGTCTACCTCTCCCATAGGATAACATTGGGTTGCCTTATTACATTTATTAAGTGCGAACTGTTGATTGGGAGCAAATAGGAAATTCATGTTAGGTGTCTGAGAAATTGTAATGAAAAAAATCCTCTTTGATGGTAAATTTGGATTTTTTAAAAATTGTTTTTATTGACATTTTTCTGAATTGTATTACAGATACAGTGGAGATTTCAAAAAACAAAGTCTTCTGCAGTGTTACATTGACAGTAATGTTCAACAGCAGCGATATATATGACTGTAACAAATAAGTTGTCAAAGATAGAAATTTAAGGTCCTTATTTCTCAGACCACTCCCTCCTAGCCCCCCTCCCGAACACCCCCTGGCCCCGGGGATTCATTGCGAGTCTTCCATCCGGAGACCATAATGTTTTATCCATGGTTTCCATATTTTGTGGAATTTTTTGGGACAGCCACCCACTATATATGTCGGGTAAAGTTGGATTTTCACACACAATTTTGAAAATTACATGTTTAGAAAGTTGCCATTTTTCTACCCTAACTATATAGTGCCTGCACAGGGCTTTAAGTGGGATGAAAAAATGGGGGGGTCTCTCCAAGGGGCGTGGTCAGTGTACTTAAGGGTGTGGCTTAAAAACACGTAAGCTAACAATCTGTGTTTACCACAGTGTGCTGCCCGACTTGTATTTTGCTGTTCCTGTCATTGTGTCCAGATATATAATACAACAAGTCACATCATACCTACAAGTCAGGACTATTGGCTTTGTAAATGGTTGCTAGTTGCAAAATATAAATAAGCAGCAACTATGGCTTGTATATAATATTAAAAACACTTCCACTTAAAGCCCTGGTGGTGACACCACAACAATGTTGCTGCTCCTCAGATTCAAAAAGAGAAGGGAAATCCAGAGAGAAAATGACTCTCTTTAAAGGATTTCCCTTCCCCTACAATGCTCACCACACGCACATCGAAGTGCCTGCTGTCACTGCAGTCCCGAAAAAAAATGGACCGCCTGTGCCAAGGCACAACACAGAGCCCGATAGAGACCTGTTTCGAGGCCCCCTTAAAAGAACTGCTGTTGCTCAGACCCAGTAAGACCCGGCCCACTTAAAGCCCTATGCCTGAAGCCTGTTCCTAGGTCACATGACTGGGTGTAGTTGGTACCTAGACTTTGTATTTTCCTCCCAGAAAGTCACACAATAGAGGGATTAGGTGTGCCTGGATGAGCCATCACTGGCAGGATAAGGGGCAGAGCTGTCACCTACCACACTTGCACATCACAGAGGCTCTACCTCAGCACACTCACAAAGGGTTTCACACTAGTCTTTGGGATCCCCAGGCAAGCTTTCCCCATGGCAGAGAGGACTCTCCTCTTTAACAGTCACATGAGGATCCTGCAATCTCTCAACACAACCCCTCATTCCAGATGTATTTATTTAATTTTTTTAATATAATTTCTAAAGCCACTGAATCACCCCAAATGGGGTATCTCCCCGCTGAAGACGACTGTTAGTATGAGGAGCAGAGTTAGAAAAGCAAAGTTTTGAGTAGTTGGTAGTGAGACGAATCTCAAAAGGAAGTTGGTTCCACAATTTAGGAGCCATGTAGGAGAAAGATTTTCCTCCCAACCTGGCTTGCCTTATGCGAGGGATGACAAGCAAGCCTTTCCCTTCAGAAAGAAGGGAGCGAGGCGGTATATATTTCACCAGCTTATCAGCTAGATAGGCAGGACCCATCTGGTTTATACCTTTGAAAACAATACAGCAGATTTTAAAATGTATTCTTTTACGAACAGGTAGCCAGTGAAGTTTGTGCAGCAGGGGACATGAAGGGGTTCTATAGGGAGCACTGGTTACCAGACGAGCAGCCATGTTCTGAACCACCTGAAGACCTTGCAAGGCGGATTTCCCTAGCGGAAATCAGCAGAGCATTGCTGAAATCCAAACGACTAAGTACCAAAGCATGCACCAGGGTTGTATGTGTAGATGCGGGTAAAAAATGAAATACTTTACAAAGGAGGCTGAGAGCGTAAAAACAAGCTCTTAATGTTGCAGCTATATGTTCAACCATATTTAGATATTTATCCATTAACACCCCTAGATTTTTAACAACTGTCTTCGGCAGAGGCGCTGACCCTAGATCATCTGGCCACCAACTAGGGGACCAGTTGGTTATCGCATCCTTAAAGAGTATAATTTCTGTCTTTCCGGCATTCAACTGCAAAAAGTTACTGCTCATCCAAGATGTAATGGCTCTCATACCTTCCTTGAACATGCTTTGAATGTCGGGAGTGTCATTCTTGTAAGATAGAATAAGCTGTGTGTCGTTCGCGTAGGAGATCTGGATAAACCCGATCTTCCTAAGCAATGCTGAAAGGGGGGCGATATACACATTAAACAAGGATGGGCTCAGACATGACCCCTGCTGTACCCCTTTAGTAACTTGTGTAGTCTTGGAAATGAAAGGGCCAAGATTCACTGTTTGGGTCCTGTCTTTAAGGAAGTCCTGGAGCCAATCCAGAGCAGAATTCTGGATACCTTTGGAGCACAGTCTATCCAGCAGAATTTGATGAGAGATGGTGTTGAATGTATGCAGATGAAATCCAGTTGGACCAAACCTAAGAGCATCACAATACTTTGTTGGTTGTCTGAAATGCATACACCACTGAATAAAGAATATCTAGCTCTTTGTAAAGGGTTCAAATGCAAAAATACTCTCAATAAAAGAATCCTCAGACAACAGCCTGTTATTGAAATGGCTAGAGGAATCAGGAGCCACTCCCTACCCTTGTGAAATACTTACATATCTCAAAATGTGGCTTAATGCAAACCTGTTTTTGGCCTACTATGGTTAAAACACCAACTTTTACTGCAGGCTGCTGAAATTGTTCCATTTTCCAATCAATCAATCAAGCATTTGTAGAGGGCACTACTTTCCTGTGAGGATCCCAAGGCGCTAAGGGGTGGAGGGAATGCTGCTACTGTTCAAAGAGGCAGGTCTTGAGGAGTCTTCGGAAGGTCAGCAGGTCTTGGGTCTGCCGTAGGCGGATGGGGAGAGTGTTCCATGTCTTGGCGGCGAAGTGGGAGAATGATCTGCCGCCGGCGGTCACTCTTCGGATGCGGGGGACAGTGGCGAGGACGTGGGCGGCAGAGCGGAGCTGGCGGGTGGGGGTGTATAAGCTGAGTCGGCTGTTGAGGTATGCTGGTCCGGTGTTGTGGAGTGCTTTGTATGCGTGGGTGAGGAGCTTGAAGGTTATCCTCTTGTTGACGGGGAGCCAGTGCAGGTCTCTCAGGTAGGGTGTGATGTGGCTGCGGTGAGGGATGTCGAGGATCAGGCGTGCGGAGGTGTTCTGGATGCGTTGGAGCCGTTTCAGGAGTTTGGCCGGGGTTCCTGTGTAGAGGGCGTTTCCGTAGTCCAGTCTGCTGCTGACGAGGGCCTGGATGACCGTCCTACTTGTTTCAGTGGGGATCCACTTGCAAATCCTGCGGAGCATGCGGAGGGTGTTGAAGCAGGAGGAGGAGACGGCGTTGACCTGCTTCGTCATGGAGAGGGTGGAGTCGAGGATGACCCCTAGGTTGCGTGCATCGTTGGTGGGCATAGGAGCTGTTCCTAGTACGGTCGGCCACCAGGAGTTGTCCCAGGCCGAGGGGGTGAATCCGAGGATGAGGATCTCCGTCTTGTCCGAGTTCAGCTTCAGTCGGCTGTTTCTCATCCAGTCGGCGACGGCCTTCATTCCCTCGTGGAGGTTGGTTTTGGCAGTGTGGGGGTCTTTGGTGAGGGAAAGGATCAGTTGGGTGGCATCGGCGTAAGAGATGATGTTGAGGTCGTGCAGTCGGGCGGCGTGATGTTGAACAGCGTTGGGCTGAGGGATGAGCCCTGGGGTACGCCGCAGATGATCTTGGTGGCTTCAGAGCAGAAGGGGGCTGGCGGACGCTCTGTGTTCTGCCGGAGAGGAAGGAGGTGGTCCAGTCCAGGGCCTTCTCTTGAATCCCGGCGTCGTGGAGGCGTGTTCGTAGTGTGCGGTGGCAGACTATGTCGAAGGCTGCTGATAGGTCCAGGAGGATGAGGGTCGTGGTTTCTCCGTTGTCTAGCAGGGTCCTGATGTCGTTGGTGGCAGCGATTAGGGCAGATTCGGTGCTGTGGTTGCTGCGGAACCCGGACTGGGACGGGTCCAGGATGCTGTTCTCCTTGAGGAATCTGGTCAGCTGTTTGTTGACGGCCTTCTCGATGACTTTCACAGGGAAAGGGGGCAGGGAGATGGGTCAGAAGTTCTTGAGGTCTTTCGGGTCCGCCTTGGGTTTCTTGAGTAAGGCAATTATCTTGGCGTGCTTCTAGCTCTCTGGGAAGGTTGCTATCTCGAAGGAGATGTTGATGGCTTTCCGGAGATGGGGTGCGATGGTGGTGCTGGCTTTGTTGAAGATGTGGTGTGGGCATGGGTCTGAAAGGGATCCGGAGTGGACGGAGTTCATGATTTTGATGGTGTCATCGTTGGTGGAGTTGGTCCAGGAGATCAAGCGGTTGGTGCGGGTGGTGGTCGTGGGGGTGGAGGTCTCGGTGGTTGCTGGGGCGGTCGCGGTGTTGAAGCTGTCGTGGATGTCTGCAATCTTGCGGTGGAAGAAGGTGGCCAGCGAGTCGCACTGATTTCGCGAGGGTGGGATGTCGTTGGTGTTGGAGCTGGGTTTAGAATGTTCCTTCACGATGTTGAAGAGCTCTTTGCTGTTGTGTGAGTTGTTGTCTAGGCGGTCCATTGTTCCTTTTACTACATCATATTGAAATGATTAGCGCACTGGAAATGTAGAGGCTGGATTACCTCAATATTATTACTAATAAGAGCCCTGGAAAAAAGATCGAGAAATTAAAGAGACTACAAAACAAGGCAGCTAGACAATGTTTTTATCTTAAGGAATTGGAGAACATCACCCTGGCTCTCAGGGCCCTCTGGTAGCTATCAGTGTGTCAGGGAATATATAGTTCATACATTTCTGCACTGTTTTCAAAGTACAGAAGGGCCATGACTCACAATATCTACACTTTTTCTGAATTAACAAATTTGAAACCTGAGGTCCAGCATTGCACTCCTTTTGACCCAGGTCAGATGGAATGTATGCAGAGACCGTCCATCCAGGTTATAGAAGCCCAGCTGAGGAATGGATTGACCCAGATTGAAGGTCCCAGCCAATCCAATTTTGATGCCCTAAAATTACCCTGAAAAGAAGCTCTTCAAAGAAGCCTTTCCTTGGCCAGCAACACTGCTGGGACTATCTCTACTCTTAAAAAAGACAGTGCACCATAGATTTCTTCTTTGATAGCGGGCCATTCTTGGATCTCCTTAAAATCCTCGTCCCCTTGCAATCACACTTGGACAGAATGTGAAGAAGGGGTGAGGTATTTATTCAATCTCGTGACTAGTGCAACCAAGTGGCAACAGTCATCCACTGGCGTGTTAGAAAACAAACAAATTCATATTTAGAAGTCCATGGTTTCAAATACGCTGACTTCCTTGCTGAATCCCCTTACTCCCACTGTCTTCTGTTATGGGGCACAATACCCTTTCAGGTCTGATTCCTCTTGGTAGAGTATTCCTTCATGGCTTTAGGTGCCCACTTGCCTCTGTGTATATTTTTTGTCTTCTTCAATCCAATTCTGGATGTTTCCTTTTTGACCTCATTACTTCCCTGACATGGTGCAGCTCTTGGAATAACTTTCCAGGTAGTGGTTCACCCTCTGTGGCGCGGCCCATCTTCCTTTATGCAACGGCTATTGTGACTAGCCTGTGTTGCATGCTGAAATAGAAATCACTGCAGGTACTCAGGGAATTCACCAGCAGCTCATACTCTTCAATGAACTCTCTAGGGAAGCATAGTTTATCCTTTGTGGGGCATGTTGTTGTGATGATGTTTTCCATATAATCAAAACAGAAGCCTAAATTATATTTGGGCATTTTATTGTGGGCACACAAACAAACTAATAGGGTGGTACGACTATGACTGGGTGGAAGATAGATACAGTACAGCTATGCACAACATGTTACTAAGAATTGTTCCCATTGCTGTGGAAGGTATCACAAAAGTTATGTAAATGAAAACTTCTTACAAAGCTTTTTTACATCACCTTTTCAAATTAAAGGTGATTGATTTTATTCAACTGATTGCTGCTGTAATTTATTTGTAGAGTTCTCGCTAGGAAAAAGAAAATGTTTCCATACAAGTGCAAATATTGCACAAGGAAATTTGTAATAATTGTGTAAGTTTACCTATTTAGTGAATATAGCACCAGTAACCTACATTGACGTATGAGGGTGCCCTACCAGCTCTGAGCTTACTCTGAGGTGGGAAACGTTTAAGAGTGTCTCATCTGAAATTGCTCACACTGCCACTACCACACCACAAACAGAAGAATGCATTAGACTCAAAGGGCCAGATGTACGACGTGCAGAATAGCGTCTCGCAAATTGCGACACATTTGCAACTCGCAATTTGTGAGGCGCTATTTGGCATCCACAACAGTGTGTTTAACATTGTTTGTGATTCCCAATGGGGTCACAAATGGCGTGGCTTATTAATATTAATGGTATTAGAAGACAATGGTCCAAAGACTAGTATTTTCCAACGTCACAATTAGTCAACAGTTCATAGTTCAGAAAGTGGAATAGTCTCACAACGCAACAGCCAAAAAGACAGTAAACAGTGGTGATTTATTCATTTTCTACCACTTTTACGCAATATAAATGACTTTTTCAATACATGTAGGTCATGTTGGTTGCCCCAAGGGGAGCGTGCAAAATAGAAAGATGTAGTAGTGCTTGGTGATAAGAAAAAGAAAGAATTGCAAAGATCGTGACATAAAAACATACTTTTTTGTTCATACAAAAAGGATCACTAATCATCCCTATGCTAAGACCTGGCCATGAATCAATTCATACATAATTTTAGATCATTATGAAAAATGTATATGTCTACTGATTCTGATGCACAAGAGAGTAGTAATATCTAGGTCCAGATCAACTATCAAAAACGGGCGTCGACGTTTAGACTCGACTTCTGGCCTCACGGTGAGTTAAGCCTGGGCCGTGCGAGTCTTCTTCAGGACTAGGACGGGCAACCATATATCGTTGGATGACCCCTGACGTTGATGGAGATTCTACTATGATTTTCTTAATTTATTTTTCAATTAATGCAAGGTCCTCCTTGCTAATTACGTGCCTTCAGGAGAGATCACTCTTGGAATATTCCCATATGTAATCATAACCTGTATGATTCAGTGATGTGGAGAAATATAATAATCTTGTTTCTCTTTCCAGTAGCCTGATGCTGTACGAATTTTCGTGTGTAGTTTGACACCGCTAACTTCAATGGGACTGGGCGATCGATTCTATTTAACTCCAAGGCATGTAATCCTGTACTTCCGCAATTGAACGCTAACTCATTAGCTCCATGTTGCAAGGGATTTTCACTGGTGTCCTACAAGTCTCATATCTCGAGCCGGCCGGTACGAGGACGTTCACCAACACGGTGGCAGTGTCTAAATGACACATTTAGACACTGCCACTCTGCCTCGTAATAGTCCTTTGTCTATGTCTGAGGACTCCTATGTAGTCTTCCGTGTTGGTGAACGTCCTCATACCGGCTCGAGATACGAGACTTGTAGGACATCGGGAATGACAGGCCCTCCCGGGGATGGTGGCCAGCTGGGCTAGGAAGACCTCCATTTCTGGGATTGGTTTTAAATAAAGCAGGTTTTTTTGGTGGTTTTTTTTTGCAAAAAACTTTATTGCACCTTCAAATTACACAGCGGAACGCCTACAACCCAACGGGCCGGCCGCTATAGTAGTCTTTAGATCAAATGGCAACAGTGTACATTCAATAGTCCAATTTCCAGTAGTAGAAACGATGGTACAGCTGCCGAAAGGAAAAGGTGCAGCACAAGCACAAGTCATTTCAAAGATTAATGGTTTTTGGTATAATTTTTTGTTTTTTCTCCCCCTCCCCCCCTGAACAACAGGAAAACGAAATAACTGTTAGGAATATCAAAGCGGTCATGTAAATAACTATATTGTGCTTACGTAGTCTCCTTACCAAGACGTCCCTCACCAGAGTCCCTCCCATTCCCTCAATCTGATCCCAGTTACTATATACTTGTCATTGTGGACATCTCTCTCAAGTATTGACCCCCAAAGTCCACCCGCGGGTTCCCTGCACCCCAATATGGCTGAACGTCTCCACCCCACCTCCGGCGCTCTCTTCCCCTAAGATGTGCGGTATACTAGCCCTCTGCCTCTTCCTCATCTGAATCATCTTGATCGTCTTCTGGCAAATGATCACAAATCTTCCCCCTATATACATTCCACTTGGTCCAAATTTTATTCCACTTCCCCGGGCAGGCACGATTGGAGTACACCGCCCGTTCCGTTATCATTACTCTATCCATATTCCGACACCATACTGACTTGGTTGGTACCTCCGCCACTCCCCATTTTTGTGCAATATCCCGTTTCGCTATAAGCAACCCCACTGTGACCCAGAGTTGACCATGTCTAGAAATATCTGTAGGCTCCCACACGTTTAAAAGGCACCTTTTTGGTTCTGGCAATAATGATATTTCTAGTGTTTGTGAAATCGTTCGCAGTATTTGTCTCCAATATTCCTGAATCCGGGGGCAGTCCCATATGGTGTGAAAAAGTGTACCCTCCTCCCCGCACCCACGCAGGCAGTAAGGGTGTTGTGTCCGGTGAATACGATGTAGCATTGTCCTTGTGTAGTACACTCTGTGTAAAATTTTTAATTGAACTAATCGCAGCCGCGCTGAGATGCCCACTTCCTTAGGTGAAGCTAGTGCCTCATTCCACTCCTGCTCGTCCATCATATTGGTGTCCCCCTCCCATTTCTCCTTCAAGGGCAGTGTTGGGTCTGGTAGGTTATTAAGTAGTTTGCGGTACGTAAGGGATGTAGCGCGTTCGACCATGAAGTCCGTAAGGAGGCTGTCTTCCAGCGGGGAGGATTCAGGCAGGTCAGTGTCTGCGGGCAAGGCTGTTAATAGTGCGTGGTGAATCTGGACGTATCTGTAGAGCTCCCTGTCACTGAGTTCGTATAGTTCTTTCAGTCTCTGGAACGGTATCACCCCACCCCTCTCCCAAAGATCGCCCACTGTGGAAATTCCTATTGTGTCCCAGTGTGAGAAACCCTTGCTGTTTCTCATGTTGCCGAGGACTCGAGAGTCCCACAGCGGGGTTAGCTTGGTAATTCTACCTCTCCAACCCAGGGCCGCCGTCGCTGTGTGCCAGATTGCTACTGTAAGCCTGGTGGGTCCCATTAACGTGCGCGTTTTGCGTTGGTCATATAATGGGGCTAGTAGACTGTCAGTGCCAAGTTGTGCTCTATCTGCCTGGAATGCTGGTTCGGTTTGTGAAGTGTGGATCCACTGGTTGATGGGTTTGAGGTGTGCCGCCCAGTAGTACAATTTTAGGTTGGGTAAAGCAATACCACCATCATACCACCCCCTATGTAGTTTGGATTGTGCAATACGAGCGAGGAGGTTCCCCCATAGGAGGTTGGATACTAATGCTGCCACCTTTTGGAAGAACCCGGGGGTCACCGAGTAGGGTGTATTTTCAAGGACGTAGAGGAAGCGGGGCAGGGCCATCATCTTGTAGAGTGCAGCTCGCCCCAAAAGTGTCAGCGGGAGTCCTGACCAGAAATGTACGTCACGTTTGAGTCTGTCTAGGTGGGGTTTCAAATTTTTTTCCATGAATTCTGCTGGGTCTATGGTGATATGAATGCCAAGGTATTTAAATGATGTACCGGCTATCTGTAAAGGGCAGTCCGAGTCAAGGACCGGGGCCTGACCCTTCAGGACGTACAATTCTGATTTGCCCCAGTTCAGTGTGTATCCGGATATCTTTCCATGAGTGTCACAGAGGTGTAGTAGAGCGGCGATTCCTGTATCCGGATTGGTGAGATATACTAGCATGTCGTCCGCATACAGGGACAGTCGATCCTCCCAGCCTTCCTTCCAGCATATACCCTGAAGGTGGGGTGAAGTTCTAATTAGAGTTGCGAGGGGTTCCAGTGAGATCGCGAACAACAATGGCGATAGGGGGCAGCCCTGTTTTGTGCGCCTGCCCAAGGAAAACTCTCGTGAGATATGGCCGTTGGCCACTACTCGTGCCCTTGGGTCAGTGTACAGTAATCTCACCCATGCAATAAAGCGGGGTCCGAATCCCAAGCGTGATAATGTCTCAAATAAGTAGGCCCATTCCATAAGGTCAAAGGCCATCCTAGCATCGAGTGCCATGATCACTGATTGTGTTTCTACTGTGTCTGCCCGTGCCAGCACTCCATGCAATCTGCACAAGTTTAGAGCTGTGTTGCGGTGGGGCATAAATCCGGACTGGTCCGGATATATAAGAGATGACAGGTGGGGCAAAATTCTCATTGCTAGGAGTTTGGCCAAGATTTTGGCTTCTGCATTAAGCAGCGATATGGGGCGATATGAGGAGCAGTCTTCAGGTGGTTTGCCTGGCTTAGAGACGGCCACTATGGTCGCTGCTCTTAGATCCGGTGGGAGCGAACCTTTTCCCAAACAATCCTTGAACATCTCGAGCAGATGTATACTGAGGGTCTCCGGCATCGCCTGATACCATTCCACAGGTATACCGTTTGGCCCCATTGCCTGGCCCGGGTTTAAAGCACGGATCGCCAGTTGAATTTCGTCAGCGGTTATGTCTGCCTCTAACTCTTCTGATATTTCCGGGGTTAATGTATTGACCCCAACTGGGGCTAACACGTCTCTGGCCATCTCGGGCGTTACTGTGTGTTCAGGGGTGTATACCTGTTCGAAGTGGTCTGCGAGCAGCTTTACAATGTGTCCCGGGTTAGTGTGTATCTCCCCGCGTTCATCTTTTAGTCCCTGAATACCCCTCGAGTTCCCTTCTCTTTTATCGAGCCACGCCAGCATTTTCCCGGCCTTATCGCCCACTTCATAGATCCTATTCTGAGTGTCGGATAGGCTTTCCCTGACTTGTGTGCGCAGGTGATCGTTGTACATCTGCTGTTGTAAGGTGAGTGCGTGCAGGGTGGATGGAGTGGGATGTTGTTCGTGAGTTGTAGTCAGTGTCTGTAGAGTCATTTCCAGGTCGACCAGCTCCTGAGCCCGTTGTCTTTTGAAGCCTGTGATGGAATTTATGGCTTGGCCCCTCAGTACCGTTTTATACGCCTCCCAGAGCACCTCGGCGGAATGTACCGAGTGCATATTCTCAGTGTAGTATTGTGTTGCTGTTTTTTTAAGAGCTTTGCGAACTTGGGGGATCTTGAGGTATGCAGCATGTATGGGGTAGATGCGTTTACGTGTACGTGCCTGTGAGGAGAGTGTGAGAGTCAGTGGGGAGTGATCCGAGATCCCTCGAGGGTGGATCTCCATCGCGTCTATATAATGGAGTCTGTCTCCCAGGGTCAGGAAGTGATCGATTCTAGACAGACTACCATGTACTGCAGAATGGAAAGTATATTGCTGCACAACTGGGTGGAGGTGTCTCCAAATATCGACCAGTCCCATGGCTGTCAGAAATTGCTGAAGGCGGGGGACCCCTCCCGTGGAGGCTGGTGTTGGGAACCTGTCAAGTTGTGTGTTCAGAACTGCGTTAAAGTCTCCCCCGAGAATAACTTCCCCCTCCGGGAGAGATAGGATAAAATCGCCCAGCTTAGGGAGGTGTACCGAGTGAAGTGCCGGTGGGATGTATACTGAAACTAGGTTGAAGAGTCTCCCTTCCCATTGCCCTTGCAGCGCTGCAAAGCAGCCTTGGTCATCTGTTTTGGTTTGTAGGGGGAGGAATCGTGTGTTTTTATGCATTAGAATTCCGGTACCCCTAGAGCCGGACGTGAAATCCGAGTGGACCATCATCTTGTACCCTCTTCTATTCAGGGCCTTGGTGGTCTCCCCTGTTAAGTGGGTTTCTTGCAATAGTGCTACGGTGGGTTTGTGTCTTTTAAGTGCGGTGATTACTAGCCCCCTTTTCACCTTATTCCCAGCCCTCTCACGTTCCAAGACAGTAAGCGTAGGGAGGGGCATTGTGTCTCGGGGTCTACATTCCCCCCGTCAGTCGCTGGGATGTCAGCCATTTGGCATCATGGGTCCCACGGGGTGCCGGTGGAGAGGTGTGGCACCCATGGCGGGTGTGTAGTTGTGTGGGAGGATAATGAGCGTTCTCGTGGAGGTTGGATGCCTCACTTCATGCTCCCCTTCTGGGATTAACTCAGGTGAACATTTCGTCTTTTTCTGTGACCTAACATACAAATTCCTAACAGTCAAACAACAACCCTTCCCCCTTCCCCCCCTCCCTGCATCCCTGCCTAACGGACTTTTAACTGCCCGCCCCCCCAACTGAGCAGAGTGCTTAACCCATCCCCCAACCAGAGTACTTACGTGTAGGGGGGAGAGTGTCTCCCCGAGCAGGCGGCATCCCTGCGTGCTTCTGGGTTAGCCATGCCAGAGTCCATGTGCAGCAGTCAAAATGTGAAGGCAATAAGCAGTGATTGTCATTAAAACAGATCCCGGGTTAGAAATTATTCCTCTCCTGCTCCCGTAAAGCTGCGGGAGGGAGATCTCTCCGCTCCTCCCCCACGACCAGACGTTTGTGAGCCAATTTTGCAGTGTCCTGCGCTTTCGTGATCCGGTCTATGAGTTTTACGCTGTCGACCAACAGTGTGCCACCCCTCCAGCCAGTCCCGGGCAGCATCCGGAGAGTCAAAAAACCACACCTTTTTGTCCGCTACGACTCTTAGCCGAGCCGGGAAGATCATCGAGTATGGTAGCTCCTTTTCTCTCAGCGTTTTTTTAACTTCCAGGAACGTCCTTCTCTTCCTGGAGACTTCGGCTGTGTAGTCCGGGAAGAAGGCAATCCTTGAGTTCTGAATTTGAATGGCCGGCGCCACTCTCGCGGCCTGTAGTATGGCATCTCGGTCCCTAAAGTTAAATAGTCTAGCCAAGATAGGTCGGGGCGAGCCCCCAGACTTTGGTTTTCCCCCCGGAACTCGGTGGGCCCTCTCTACGGAGAAGAAATTCGAAAGTCCTTTGGGCTGGAGTCGGTTTTTAATCATGTCCTCCACATAGAGGTCCATCGCCCCCGTGTCTTCCGATTCCGGCACACCTAGAATTCGGACGTTGTTGCGCCGGGAACGGCCTTCCTGGTCATCCAGTTTATCTCTGAGCTGTTTGTTGTCTGTCTGTAAACGTTCCATTGCTGTTTGCAGTTCGGAAACATCCTCGACTAGGGATTTAGTGACCACTTCGACCTGCTTGACTCTCTCGTTCATTTTCTGGAGGTCCGCCCGTATCAGCGTGACTTCCGTGGCCGTTGCCCCCACTGTCGCCTGTACCTGGGCTAATGCCGCCAGGACCTCTTCAAGCGTGGCCTTTTTCGCACCCTCGGTCTCCGTCGTTTTCCCGGAGTTCTTGCGTTGTTGTTGGGGTGGCGTCTGCCTTTCATACGCGAATTTGTCCAGTTTAACCTGGGTAGTGCTGTTCTTGGGGCCCCTGTTTGACATAGTGCAGTTTGTGTTAGCGTTGTCAGAGGCTACAGTAGGCTAGTGGACAGGTCGGGTCGGGTCATGCACTCGTAGTAGTGGCTGCCCCGTGTGAAGGGCCGCGAGGTGGTATGTGCGTAGTTAGCAAAATGGCGGCGTTGCGTCCGAGTTTCGCTGCTTCTTCCGCGCCCCTGGCCAAGTCCTGCGGGTTTGTAGAGGATCGATGGACGTCGCGGGGTTTCTCCCGTGTCCTCGGGCCGCCGGAGAGTAATCCGTAGGTTTTTCGGAGCAACGCGCCCGATGGGCCGGGGCTTCCTGCTCCACACCGCCGCCACCAGGTCACTTCCGGCCGGCTATAGTTTTGCCGCGACTCCGCTGCTTTCAGGCAGACATTAGGCCTTTCCCCACTCCGGTCTGCGTCTGGCGTTTCGATGCGAATTCAGGCCGTCTCTGACCCCAAAGTTGCTGCGTTGGTAGCCGCACGGACTCCGGGTCCGGTCCTCCCCTTAAAGCTCGTGAGGACACGGATAATTAGAACGGATTGTTGCGGGAAGCCGCCTTGCCTCGGGAGCCTCTCTAAGCTGCGGCCGCCATCGTTGGCTGCTAGCCACGCCCCCGCAGGTTTTTTTTTTTAATGCAGCCTGTTTTCTTTAAAGAAACACAGAATGCATTTTTTTTTAAAATGTAAACATTTTTGTTTAATTTTTTAAGGAAAAGTAGTGGTCCCTCGGACCACTGCCTGCCCTTAAAAAATATTTTTAGATACAGTCACAAAGTGGAAGGGGTCCCTTCCAAATTGCGACTGCATTACCACCCTCTTGAAAGAGGGTGGTAATTTGCAAATGTTTTGGTTGCGGTCGCTATTAGGAAGGGAACGCCCCTTCCTAACAGTGATTCACAATTCCTAAATAGCGAGTCGCAAATAAATTGCGACTCACTATTTAGGAATTGTACATAGCCCTTTCACATTTTGCACGCTCAAACGGGTCACAAACCCGTTTATGCATTCAAAATAAGTTCGTACATCTGGCCCTAAATGATTTACCTGAATATTTCCGTTGTATTCGATTTGATACTTGAAATTCAATTGCAGTTTGTGAAAAGGCTGCTGTATTTTAATTGACCTTGCTGGTGGCAGTTGATGCTACACTGATCAAATGATGCCTCTCTTTAGGAATGCGGCCCCCAGGGGAAGTAAAGGTCGCAGACCAGTCTTCCCCTGGGGAATTCGCGCGGGACCGGAAGGACAAGGTGGAGGGTGGGATTAGAAGGGTCAAGGGGAAGGGGTGGGGATTAGAAGGCCATTAAGGAGTCGGAAGAGGAGGAAACAGCCTCTTCATAACTCCTGCGCACCACCGGGAGGGTCTTGGCAAACTTTGTGGTCGGTAGGCGTGGATTTTGGGGCAGGGGCCGACTGGTCGGTCGGCGGGGAGTGGATTTCGTTTCTGGCTGTGGTTTGGAGGATATATGCGGTGGGGTTTAGGGGTATGGGCTCTGGCACCCTGTTAGAGTTTGCGTCTGCTCTGCGGGCGGTAGGGAGGCTGTTGCCAGCGCTGATCGGGCGGAGGCACCGGCGGGGGGGTCAGCGGAGGGCGGGCCAGGGGGGTGGGGCTCACGATGCGATGAGGGCTGTGT
The DNA here is from genome assembly GCF_964263255.1 of Lissotriton vulgaris. Classification (NCBI taxonomy): domain Eukaryota; kingdom Metazoa; phylum Chordata; class Amphibia; order Caudata; family Salamandridae; genus Lissotriton; species Lissotriton vulgaris. The sequence goes on along the minus strand of NC_141691.1, from coordinate 165,455,907 downwards.
ATGCTGCGTGGGCACCCTGTTCTGGCGTCCGGCGGGAGTTGGGCGGGGGCGGCAGGCCTGGTTTTTGCTTCGGCTGCCTGCGTGTTGCTCGGTTTCGTGGCGGGGGCGACTTTGAGGCACAGGTGGGGCCGGCGCTGGGCGGGAGGTGGCCCGGGGGAGGCCTGTGATGTTCCGCGTTGTGAGCAGGATGACCGCATGGAGGGGGGTGGCGTCGCCAGCGGGTGCGCCCCGCCCCCCACCTGCCTGGTATTGATGCGAGTTGGGCTGCCTTGGGTGGAGGACCTCAGAGCAGGGCCTCGCCCGTAGATACCCCTTCCCAATTTGCGAGGCTCGGCTGGAACGCACACGGGGCGGGGGGAGGGGCCATGCGCTGCTCGGCTCGCCCTGAGTTGCTTGGGCCCCCCCATCACGGACCTGCACACGGGGGGGCATAGGGGGTTTGTTAATGTGCCCCCTCTGCATACATTGGATACATAGCCAGTGTGGTTGCTTTAGGCCAGTTATGGCGTGTGACACCGTCGGCGTGTGGCGATACCGGTCATTGCAGGGGCTTGGTTGGGGTGCTGCGTGTGTGGGCCCGGGGGTGGTCGGGGTACGCAGGTGAGGTTTTGGGCACTGGGCATAGTGTTGAGGGACCGCCAGCACGGCGTGAGGCCCGGTGGTGCTCGGGCCCCACCTGGTTGGAACGACCTGGTGGGGGGGGGGGAGACCAGGACCGGATTGTTCCGGCAGAAGAGGATGCCAGTGGGGCGCACAACGGCCTCCACACGCTGGCCAGAAGCAGTAGGGGGGTCCGCGGAGGCCTGCCCTCCATCGTGGGATCGCGCAGCTCATGCATTGCGGCGTTTTGAATTTATTGAACCAATGACCAGTGTGTGAATGTGGACGTGTGGCATGGTAGTCTGCTGAAGAGTGTAGGGTGCGGACGTGACAGTGGGGAGACATGCTGTGTGAAGTGGGAGTGGGTTAGTGGATTGCAGAATGCAGTACAGAAGGGTTGCCCGGGGGGGGGGGGGGGGGAGGGGTTCCAGGCGAGTGCGGGGACGGCAAATGCGGAAACATCAGAGACTGGACAGGAGATGGAGGTCCTGGATGGACTCTCAGGTCTGGATCTATGGATGCGGGCAAAAGGGTGGCGGGCGCACGGATAAGGTTCTTCTGCTGGTTGGCCGGGGCGTTTGGGGGGTGGTGGGAGTACATGGGAGGCTGGTGTGTGGTTCACGGTCATGTGCCGGGTAGGCATAGGACTGGACGGGGGACTGGCAGGGCACGCCAGGGTTAGTTGGTTTGTTGAGGAAAGGGTTCGGCGTGGTTGAAATTTTATTGCCAAGGGTCACGGTGCATGTCTCGGAGTGGGGGAAGCGCTTGGGGGGCCGACTGCTGAAACACAGTAATAGGTGGAATAAGCGGCCTGACGGGTGGGGGATTGAAGGGGCTAGGAAGTCTGGCGGTTGGGTAGAGGCCATGGGGCCCATGGCGTTTCACTGTCATAGGGAGAAGGCCGGGAGTCCGGCGCAGAGGCAGGATTGGATCCGGGGACGCTGGGGGCGGGAGTAGATGGCGGCGCGGACGTGGATGACTGACACAGATGCTTCAGATACTGCGGTCCGGCGTAGGAGTGGTAGGGCATGAGGTTTGTGCTAGAAGGAGATGGGTTTTGGCCTGATAGGCTGCCCCGGTTTGTAGTAGTGCTGTTTTCTATGGAACCTGCGCGCAGGGCGGTGGAGGGAAGACTCTGGCGCTGTGCTCTTCTCATGCGTTACAGGAGACTTGGACGTGCATTAATTTCACCCTGGAGGCGGTTTTTGCGGTGGTCAGCGTTGGGCAGCGGATGGAGGGGTGGCCAGCATTGTGGCTGGTGTGCTTTGAGGTGCGTGCTGGGGGAACCTGATTCTCAAGCAGGGTGAGTTGGTGCTTTAGGCGCTTGGTGCGGGTGGTTTGTCTGGGTGCTGAGAATCTGGGTGGTTGTTAGGGGTTACGGTTGGGGGGGCGATCTCCGCAGGCAATGAGATTATTTTCTTGTGATCGGAGGCATGGGTCTAGGGGTGTTTGTTTTTCGAAGGACGGTGATGCAGGGTTGCAGGTGTTCGTCACGGTGTTTCTGTGTTGACGGGGCGACTGGACATTTGTGGGGCTATGGGGCGGAGGCCGCGCTTCATGCAGGACTAATTGTTCTTTTCTACTACAGGAGTTGGGAGTGGAGCAGGACCGCAGGTGGTCGCCTGGCGGGAGTGGTCCCCCTTTTTCTCCTGGGCAAGGACCGTCAGAAGAGGCGATTTAGCCAGTTGCCCAAGGGCTGTACGATGATGTAGGAATGTGGGGGACGTATTTGAGGGTCCGGGTTTGGATGCTGACAGTGTGTATGTGAATTGAGGAGTCGCCCATTCCAACGTTTCGATTGGGAGGCGGATATCTGCTGGGAGAGTTTTGTTATGGCTTGCTGAGATGGTGCACAGAGTGGGACATGGTGCGAGGAAGCAGAGGATGGTGACAATCAGATCCCTGTGCTGACGTTGGGACTCGCAGCGGCATAAGTCGACAAGGGGAGCTATCGCATGACGAAGGTACAGGTTGGGGTAGTGATTTGCGCGGGGGTCACCTGCAGGGGCAGGGCGGCCATCCAAACGTGTTACTGGAGCGATTGGGAGCGGGCCATGGTGGTAGATGGTCGTTCACCAAAAGGGGGCTCTGGTCATAATTGAAGTTTGGCCTCCAGAGTTCTGAATGGTCTACACGGGATGAGGGGCAGAATGTGGACTGACCGCTCGAAGCAGGGGGGGGCAAGTGACACGAACCAAGTTTCAGCCTGATCTACTTTTATCTGTCTACAATGGTGGCGAGCAGGAGGGTGGATGGTCGTCCATCCTGTATGGGACGCTTGGCATTAGTAAGATTTTGGGGTCCCAGCATCTTATCTATCTACATTGAAAACAAGCTAGAGGGAGGATGGGTACTCACTGATGAGGGGGATCTCGTCAACAGCACAGTTGGGCACGGATTTTTCCATTATACTGGTTGCAGGCAAGAAGGTGGATGGTCGTTCACCGCAAAGGGGGAGCTTGGCACAGGTTGAAATGGAGAACAAGAATGCTGTCTGTGTACACGGGAGGCTGCCTTGTGAGGTGGATGGTTGTTCAACTTGGTGGGGGTGCTTGTCGCATGCGGATTTGGTCCCGCATGAATCTTTGATACGCTGAATACAGGCATAGGGTGGATGGTCGTCCACCACGGAGGGGGCGCGCTTCACAAGTAAAGTGTCGATCACATTGAATCACATAGGTTTACGGTGGAGGTGGACGAGAAGGTGGATGGCCGTTCACCTAAAAAGGGGGGACTTGGCACTCACTAGGTTTGGCCTGAGAATCCTATATGTTTCAATTGGGATGAGTACATGGGGGATGGTCATTCGCCGCGGGGGGGCACTAACAAAGCATACAGTTTCGGTCCCAGTCGTATGTGGTTGTAGTGGCAGACAGGCGATTGGTTGGATGGTCGTTCACCATTCATGGGGTGCTTGACAGGAGCAAGTTTCGGCCGCGAGAGTCCTGGCGGTTTTCGATTGGAGGCAAGCACAGTGTGAATGGTCGTTCACCGCAAATGGGGCTCTTTTTCTATGAGCGGGATTGTGGTCCAAGGATCCTATCTGTTTAATTTGAATGAGCATATGGGTGGGTGGTCACTCACCGCGGGGGGGGGGGGGTGCACTTGTGACGCACAGAGTTTCGGCTCCTTCAAATTTGTTTTTCAAATGGAGGCACGCAATATGGAGATGGTTGTTCACCAAGAAGGGGGAGCCTGACATGAGCAAGGTTTCCGGCTCAAGAATCCTGACGGTTCGAATGGGGGGAAAGCAAAGAGGTTGATGGTCGTTCACTGAGGCGGGGGGCGCCTTGTTTGGAGACCGTGTTTGGCCTGTGAATTTTTCTCTGTTGCACTGGCGGCAAGCAGGGGATGGATGTCTGGCCTGTGAATTTTTCTCTGTTGCACTGGCGGCAAGCAGGGGGTGGATGTTTGGCCTGTGGATTTTTCTCTGTTGCACTGGCGGCAAGCAAGGGGTGGATGTTTGGCCTGTAAAAAAAATTAAAAATTCTCTGTTGCACTGGCGGCAAGCAGGGGGTGGATGTTTGGCCTGTGAATTTTTATCTGTTGCACTGGCGCCGAGCAGAGGGTGGTTGGCCGTTTTCACCTGGAGGGGTACATTCGTCGCGCTCAATGTTGGCCAGAATTCCTATTGACTTACTTGAGGTGCAGGAATGGTGGTGGATGGTCAGTCACCATGGGGGAGCACCTTTAGCAACGAATGGCCCGGAATATGTGCTTTGTAGCGGGAAGCAGTAATGATTGGTGGATGGTCGTTCACCTTAACAAAGGCGGGCAGCTTCCTGACAACTGATCGGGAATGTGATTGGTGAATCTGGGGCACGGATACAGGTGGTGGATGGCCGTTCACCGGCGAAGAGGGACTCATGTCACTGACATGGTTTGGCCCGACGAGGGTCGGATTACACGGATTGCAAACAAAAGTGGGCTTGGTCCTTTACCGCGAAAGGGGGGCATTTTTCCTGGTCGGAGATTGCCTCGCATTGGTTATTTGTGTGCCCGAGACGCGCGGTAAGGTGGTGGCTGGTCAGCCATCGGACGCCACAGGGTGGCGGTTGCATTCGTTGCACACGGGGGTTGGGGCAGGGACCGCCCTCCGGGGGTTCCCTGGTTGGCGGTTCTTTGGAGGGGTGGTGAGTCACATACGGGTGGATCCACCCCTCGGGGGGGGGAGAACGGTACACGGGTGACTGATAGCGGGGCGCGGGAGGCAATGAAGGAAATTCAAAAGAGGATGCGCGGAGGGCAAGTGAATGGGTAGAGGAAGGAGGTTACAGAGTGAATGGGGAAGAGTCAAACAGGTGAGATGGTTTGAGAAAGAGGAATGGAGAGTGAGTCGGATGGAGATGGGGAGAGTATATTTATTGCATTTATGTACTATGTAATAAAGTTGAAAGGATTGCAACCTTGTCCTAATAAAATGGCCTTTTACACTTCAAGTAACAGCGTGGAGTGTGGTTCTTGCGCGATGCGGCCCCCAGGGGAAGTAAAGGTCGCAGACCAGTCTTCCCCTGGGGAATTCGCGCGGGACCGGAAGGACAAGGTGGAGGGTGGGATTAGAAGGGTCAAGGGGAAGGGGTGGGGATTAGGAGGCCATTAAGGAGTCGGAAGAGGAGGAAACAGCCTCTTCATAACTCCTGAGCACCACCGGGAGGGTCTTGGCAAACTTTGTCAGCCCACCCACCCTACAGGTCTTAAGCAATGGCCTGGGGTGATTTTGGGTCATGAACGTGCCAGTTTAGGGCAGGTTGCAGTGGTGTGACGGTTCTTTGGAGGGGTGGTGAGTCACATACGGGCGGATCCACCCCTCGGGTTGGAGAACGGTACACGGGTGACTGATAGCGGGGTGCGGGAGGCAATGAAGGAAATTCAACAGAGGATGCGCGGAGGGCAAGTGAAGGTGAGAATGGGTAGAGGAAGGAGGTCACCGAGTGAATGGGGAAGAGTCAAACAGGTGAGATGGTTTGAGAAAGAGGAATGGAGAGTGAGTCGGAAGGAGATGGGGAGAGTATATTTATTGCATTTATGTACTATGTAATAAAGCTGAAAGGATTGCAACCTTGTCCTAATAAAATGGCCTTTTACACTTCAAGTAACAGTGTGGAGTGTGGTTCTTGCGCGATGTAAACTGAAGAACCTGAACCGTATTTCAATGGAGATTTAACGATAAAGATCTGAGCGTGAAACCAGGTCTTATTACTTAAGAGTGGCAGCTTCCGCTCAGTTTCCAGAAGTATTTGAATTCACCAATCTGCCACGGGTAGCGGGCTGATTTTGCAGTATTTCAAAAATGGCTGGCGCTTTGTCCGACCCTTCGCTCATGTTGTCAGAGTCTTCTAAATGCAGCCGACATGTAGTTCTTCCCATAACCTCTAAGTAAATAAATAATGTCTCCACGCTGCCGTCCGTGGGCCCTCTGAATGCACATCAGTTTATTGTTGTTCTCAGGCGTTTACCCTCCATCGCTCCCTCTTTGGGTAATTAAAGTTAAGAACAGATGTCTGCCAGGTGAACTGAATGGAGACGTCACGGCCCATTGTGATGCCCTTCCCGCCCGCAGCAGGCACAAGATGGCGGCGTCGCCGCTATTGTGCACGCGCACGCAGCAGCTGCTGGGGTCACCTCTTTTATTTATATGACAATGTCTACAAAGAGGCCCACTTTAAATACACAGTTTCGTCTAGCCCAAAGAACGGATTCACCAGAAAATTGTTCAGCAGCTATCATTTATAGGCTTACTGTATGGAAATGCTTCCTAAAAAAATATTTTTGTTGTGGCAGTTTTATATAGCGAGAACCCGACCCAAACGTACTGAAGCGCTTTACATGACGAGCATCTGTTACATTACACATTATTAGGTCTCGCCTGTCGATGCGCATGCGCATCGAGCAAGCGAGAGTATTGGGACTTATCCACTCTTTTCCCAACTTGCAAGGAATCGTGGCGATTCCTTGCAGTGCCCGTGACTTTTAAGCTCAATGCGCATGCGCATTGAGCTTAAAAGCGCGTGCACATGGCCCCAGCCGCCTGCCTTGCCTACTCTCCCGCCCCCTCACTTCTTGATTGCACGGCCGCTAGGCCGTGCCTCCCCTACTCCTCCTCCTACTCTCCTCCCCTCCAGTCTGTTCCCGCACTCCTCCCACACCCCCGCTCCGCCCGCTCTCCACTCTATCAGGCAGCCAGCCGCACTCCTCCCACACCCCCGCTCCGCCCCCTCACTCTCTCTGCCCGCCCGCTCTCCATTCCATCAGGCAGCCAGCTTCAGGAGAGCAATCTGGAGAGCAATCTGCGGGGTGCCGCCATTTTAGCAGCACGGGCTTTCCCGATCACTGGACACTTACAAATTGGGCAGCAGCATTGAAGGCTTTGCTTCCTTACAAAACCGGCTCAGCGTGGCTGTCGCAACGCAAGTTTCCGTGTCTCCCCGCCCGCTCTCCACTCTATCAGGCAGCCAGCTTCAGGAGAGCAATCTGGAGAGCAATCTGCGGGGTGCCGCCATTTTAGCAGCACGGGCTTTCCCGATCACTGGACACTTACAAATTGGGCAGCAGCATTGAAGGCTTTGCTTCCTTACAAAACCGGCTCAGCGTGGCTGTCGCAACGCAAGTTTCCGTGTCTCCCCGCCCGCTCTCCACTCTATCAGGCAGCCAGCCGCACTCCTCCCACACCCCCGCTCCGCCCCCTCACTCTCTCTGCCCGCCCGCTCTCCACTCCATCAGGCAGCCAGCTTCAGGAGAGCAATCTGGAGAGCAATGTGCGGGGTGCCGCCATTTTAGCAGCACAGGCTTTCCCGATCACTGGACACTTACAAATTGGGCAGCAGCATTGAAGGCTTTGCTGCCTTACAAAACCGGCTCAGCGTGGCTGTCGCAACGCAAGTTTCCGTGTCTCCTGGAAGGCATCAAGTGCAATACTCTATTCCTCGTGGAACAGATCCAGCAGGACAGACGAGTAAAATCTTTCATCGCTCGCAGAACCTGTACAGTTCATTTATGAGCGACGTGGGGGGTTACAGAGAGACCTCTGCTAAACCCCAGAGAGGAATGTATAGGTGGAGGAGGGAGGCACGGAGAAGGAATTAACCTAGTGGGTAACTATTTGGAGAAGTCCTCCTTAAGCCGCTGTGATCTAGACTGCCACATGAGCGCCAGCTTATTTGAAAAGGGTTTGAATGCACAGGCCCGGGCCCTGCAGTCCCAGTGCTGCACATGTTCGAAATGTTGAGCTGCCACTGGGGCACAGCAAGTGTCTAGTTTCACGGCCCCGTCGCTTCCCTCCTCAAAGCAGCGGTGTGTTTTTAGCCTTGTGGAGCCCTTTGTGTGCCTTCCACAGGCAGCTGCTCTCGCGGCCTGAAACTCTCCGAGCCGGCAATTAGCGCCCATTAGGATGTCTGTCATTCACAGCATCGAGGCCGGACTCGTGAGCTCTGGCCCCAGAAGGTGCACTGGAGCTTGCAGCCTTCATGTCAGAACCTTTAATTAACAATTCTTTTACTAATGGACTAATTGGAGGGTTTTCAGAGACCAGCAGAGGGTGCCGGGCGATGAACACGTCTCTGCTACTAAAATGTCAAAACGGCTTCTTGATGCTAATCGGTCGTAAATGGTGAATATGTAGGTTTGCAGTTGTCGTGCGGTGCTTGACAGCACCAAGTATGCTGTATCACAGGTTGAGGTTGTGCATCGATACAGAATAGTAGTTTGTATCAAAAGCATGACCTTGATTACCGCATGATAGCTGGGTGTTAATCAGCATGGCTAAGTGTAATTCCTTACGCACGGTGACATTTCTAATGTGGCCATCTCGCAGCTCGGCTAGCCACGCACCCCTAATGAATCACCGAACTTAGTGGAGAATGAATCAAAATAGAGTGGGACATCACAAGAAAAACACACTCACACTCACGCAATGTCACACACCCGAAGCCTCACACCCCCTCACTCACACTCACCCTCACACCCCCTAGCCCGCACACCGCCTAACGCTCACACCCCCTAACGCTCACACCCCCTAACAATCACCCCCTAACCCTCACCCCCTCACTCTCACCCCACACCCTCACCCCCCCCACCCTCACCCTCCACCCTCACTCACCCTCACACCCTCAACCCTTCACCTTCAACCTCTCACTCACCCTCACTCACCCCAGCCTCACCCTCACTCACCCTCAACCCCTCACACTCACTCACCCTCAACTCCTCACCCTCACTCACCCTCAACTACTCACCCTCACTCACCCTCACTCACCCTCACTCACTCACCCTCACTCACCCTCACCCTCACTCACCTTCCCTCAACCCCTCACCCTCACTCACCCTCAACCCCTCACCCTCACCCTCAAACCTTCACCCTCAACCCCTCACTCACCCTCACTCTCACTCACCCTCACTCAGCCTCAACTACTCTCACTCACCCTCAACCCCTCAACCTAACTCACCCTCACCCTCACTCACCCTCAACACCTCACTCACCCTCACCCTCACTCACCCTCACCCTCAACACCTCACCCTCAACCTCAACCCCTCACCCTCACTCACCCTCACCCTCACTCACCCTCACTCTCACTCACCCTCAACCCCTCACCCTCACTCACCCTCGCTCACCCTCAACCCCTCACCCTCACTCACCCTCACCCACCCTCACCCTCAACCCCTCACCCTCACACAGTGCAATAGGTCTCGGAGCATTTGAGTTACAGCTTTTACAATTGTTTATGGCTTTTTTTTTGTAATTCTTTAGCATTGGCTACAGGAAACAAAAATGCTAAAGATGTACAAAAAAAACCCATAAACAATTCTAAAAGCACTAACTCTAATGCTGCGAGACCTATTGCATTTCCAATGCTTGTTTTTATTAGGCATGGGGAGATTAACTGATTTGCCCGAAACCACATGATGTTGTCGAGCCGACCGGTGACTCTTATCTTAGTGAAATGTGACCCCTCGCTACTGCTTGGTGCAGCAGCAGTATTTGATATGTGCATATGAAGAAGCCACAGGGTCGGCCTTGGGAATGGGCGAGCTGGGAGCTGCCGGACTTCATGTTATGCAGACAGCAGCTCCTCCCTCCCACTTGGGTTCAATGGGGCCAGTTATTGACTTTGTAATCAGCCCTTAAGTACCTCAGTGTAATTGTTAGCACCCTGTCAACCCCCTGCCTTCTAACCATCTTTCCTAACACCCCCTGCCGTCACATACAATGACCCCACCCCAACCCCAACCCCACACCAAACACCACACTCTTCTTTCCTGCTGTCCTGGCCAATCCGATTTAGGGCTGGACTGAAGGAACACTCCCCTTCAACAATCTGGCACCTTATATTCTACTAAATGTGTAGTAACTTAGGTCCAGACTGAAGGTAGATTTCAGGTAGATTTATTACCACAAGATACAAGCTATTACAAATAGGATGAAAGCCCCACCAGGAGCGCCTGGCTAGGTGCTCAGCCCAAGACCAACTGTGATGAATCCAATGATAACATTCTACATGACATCACATTTACAGAATTCCACTGGTGGAGTCAAGGAAGAGATGAGAGCATACTTACTAAGATATTACAAAATGTATATAGCACTTTTAACCTCTGAAGAAATGTCGAAGCACATTTACAATTATTCAAATTTTTAGGCTACCTTCTAAAATTAAGTGGTCTCCCAGCTGAAAGTAGGGCTGCCCATTCTGGGCTTATAAAATGAATGTCAGTAACAATTTGTATTTGTTAGGGTCAACTATACTAACGATAACATAAAATGTAAGAGGATCGTTGTTATTGCCACAGCGACAACAGAGAAGCCTCCCTTGATGTAGGGTAACCAGAGTTTAAAAAGTAAACAAGCATTGGCAAAGCCAATAGGACTCACAATGGCTTTGCTTTAAAAAATATATATTATACACCTGTTTGAGTTGGACTGATAAATTAAAAAAACATGTGGCATAAAAGGATTTTTTTTTTAGGTGGCAGTAATACAGAGGACTCACGTGGGGAGAAGCAACATGAAGGGTGCTGGTGGGGAATGGAGCATAACAGGGGTAAAGCATATTTAAACAAAGTGTTATATCACTGTTGTATAACCAGACATAAAGTGTAAAGAAGTGCTAGAATGAAAGGAGGTGATGGTTGCCAAACAAAAAGTGTGGGAATTCAGAATCCAATTACAATAGTGAGGATACATGTACTTTGCATTAGACAGTACTTAACCAAAATAACCGGTGGAAAAAACCAACAACAACAGAATGCCCAACAAAGCAAACCGAACCCAAGAGAACCATTTTAAAGAACAGAGGCACATTGCCTCAGAATTAGCCAATAGCTAAAGACGGAAATAATAGCTGCATTTAGTCGAATATTTTTGGTCAAGCCAGGATGGGGTCTTCTGCAGATGAACTGGCAAGTAGAGGGTAAAAGGACAAACACACTGACTTCTGCGAGAGAAAATCAGGCAGTCTGTGGCGGTTCAGAGAGAGAGAGAGACCAAAGATGCCAATCGCAATGCTTAAGTAACCAAACAAACCTTGGAGTGCAGGTTAGAAAAAAGTTCTGTGATACCAGACCCAGTTCCCTTCTGAGGTGGTTAAACTCACTAACAAGCACGCAGCAGCTTGTTTCTTTATAAAACACAACTTTCTGTAGGTCTATTTCCAAGGAGGAGGTGCATTGCATGATGTTTTTAGAATAGCTGCCATAGCAACAAAATGATGTTACCTGTACAAAGGGCAATCTCTGAGCCTGTGAATGTATAAGCTCTTTGACACTGAAGGCGGAGGGTTTCTGCACAAGGGATTCTGGGTACTGTGGTCCACAGGGCACTAGAAGTCAAATGTTCATGCTCCGGGTATTTTGAGAACTGTAGTTCACTGAGATCTGCTGCTAAAAGTATATAGAACCATTGCTGGTGAAAGAAAATGTAGGCAAATACGGTAAGAATTTTAAAATGTCATAATTTAAATGTAAGGAAAGAGCAAAAGTCTCTAAAGTCCATTGGTCATAAAGTCAGTCGTATGAGCCACTGCACAAGAGAAATGCAAATTCATGAACATGACAGCCTGTACATGCTGATGGTCTGTTCACCCTGTCCCTTTGTAGTGAGCTCACATTGGTAGAAGAGGGGGGCAGGGTTTTTCATGGTTATATTGTCTAAAATGCAGGAACCGCGTTGGAGAACAACCCTACTCACTCGGGTGTCACTGGAGGTATAAAGAACTATAAGGGCCATATCACACTGGGGGTGTGGGTGCTGTGGGCATAGCTGAGCTGAGCGTAGGGCAACTATAAGGGGTACGTTCCCTGTCCTCCCCAAGTCTCCAAACAAGGGCCAGTTACTTGGGCATGCTCTTGGCTGCATTCAGCACGCGAATGTCACACATGTGTATGTAAGGGCATGGCTATCACTAGAACCTTTTGTTACATCCGTCCGCCAGTACCTCTAAGATGCAGGCATACCCCTTTCTCTCTCTCTGGTGGAGAGGTAGCAATCCCGGGGGTTATAAAGCAATACGGGGCATGGTTGGTTCAACACTAAGGGTCACTTTTGGACAGCAGGTGTGGTTACCTGGGATGGGACTACAGCAGTTAAGTTTGGTACGTATTGTATAGATCACCCCACATGGGAAGCAGGGTCTGCCCTGACTTTATCAACATTGGTACTTTGTGTCTACAGGAGGGGGGCATGCACTGGTTTCCACCCCGTGGAGGTAACGCAATTGTTGGAACTGGTGAGTCTGAGCATAGCAGAAACCCTGTGGAATAATTGGGTGTTTTCCCTTGTAATTGACTGAGCCTGGGGTGCTCCTAGTTGAAAACGCTGAAGGACCGCTCTGTGTTGCTGTGTTGCTGGCCATACCTGGGACCAAGGCTTGTGCAAGGATCCTGCTGGTGTCTCCGTGAGGGCTGTGAGGTGGCAGGGGACGCTTTTACCAGCTGGCTGTCTCCTTCAGGTCTCCCCCGCTGCCGCTGCATTTTCCACCACTGCGCGTGGCCGCCGAGGGGGGAGACCACAAGCCCCACCACTCCCCGCGGCTGACCTCACCTGACCCCGCCCACCAAAGGATTTCGCGCCAGGAGGCGCTTTAAATCGGGGAGAGAGGTGCTGAGGAGCGGGTACTCCTAGTTGAAAACGCCGAAGGACCGCTCTGTGTTGCTGTGTTGCTGGCCATACCTGGGACCAAGGCTTGTGCAAGGAGCCTGCTGGTGTCTCCGTGAGGGCTGTGAGGTGGCAGGGGACGCTTTCACCAGCAGGCTGTCTCCTTCAGGTCTCCCCCGCTGCATTTTCCACCACTGCGCACGGCCGCCGAGGGGGGAGACCACAAGCCCCACCGCTCCCCGCGGCTGACCTCACCTGACCCAGCCCACCAAAGGATTTCGCGCCAGGAGGCGCTTTAAATCGGGGAGAGAGGTCGCGGGACGCGCGCGGGCTGCACACGGGCTAAGCCCGGGCAAAGGGCGGGCCCTCTTAGGCCCTCAGAGGCCTGAGGAGACTGGGCTGGGCCCGAAGTCCTGGAACTTTTTCTGAGTAAGTAGTGATCCATCTACTACTATAGACCCTCCATTGTTATCCTTGCATGATGGCCACAGCTGCTGTTAGCCCTGCTATTGCTGGTTCGGACAAAAATGGGGGCACGTTAAATCGAACCCTGGTTGACTATTTTTCCAAAATAGCTTCTGAGGGCAATAAAGAATTGCTGTTAGCAGAGCGGCGGGCAGATCGTCGTCGTTCAATCGAACGTATTAAAAACAGGACCCTCTCTGAACCTATTATTTCTGTCACCTTGGATAATGATCTGAACACCATATTGACAGATAATATATCACCGACTGCTAGTGTGCCCCTACTACTTAAGGAATGTCTAGCCCCTGCTGTTTCACCCACGCAAACTCAACCAGAGACACTAACTATGACACACGATCTTCCTAGCACACCTAAAGCTTCTAAAACCATGATTTCGCCTACAATTAGGCCAGGCAAGGTAGTAAGAGGCAAAAATCTGAGGCCATTGCCACACAAAATACATGGGCCCCCACCTTCCAAAAGGAGACGGAAAAAAACGGACACAAACAAGCCTAGATTAAGTCATACCGAATTTGGGAAGAAGGTCAACTCTGTTACCACCACGACTATGGGAGAACCTGCTAACAAGCAAGTAATAGAATCTGTTTCAACCCCCCCAACACTCGTGATACCATCCTCCCAAACAGCTATAGAGCCTGATATCATCCATATTCCAATGGAAGAAGGACCGCAATCAGCCTCCCCTAAGACTCTCTTGGACAGCATAGAACTGATTGTGCGAAGTTATATGCTTGCCTTAGCTGAAAGACTTAAGGGAGTGGAGCTAAGGTTGGGGAAAATAGAGGGGGATCTGACAACTCTTGGGAATTCTGTCAGGTCACTAGGGCCTCTGAAAGTGTTACACCCTCAAAAAGCTTTAACTCCAATGCATACCCTCTTAAAAGATGTAGTGGTCGCAACACCCTCTATCTCCACTATTGACAATAATCAGACAGCAGCTACTCCAGCTGCTTCTAACCACTTGCCTACAGGTGTATCATCATCTGTTAGCAAACCTCTTAACAAACCCAAGCCAAAACAGTTAATAACATCTACGGGTAGACCAAATACAACACCAAATAGTAACACTGATACTCTAGTTAATACCCAGGCAAGGGAACCTAGTATCCCCCCAAACAGACCCCCAAGATCAGAAGAGAATGTGATTAGCCATGTAAGAGGGGGACAGGGCAGGAGACCACCTATGGAACTCCCGCTGGAAGCCCTACCGTACGTGGTCGTACTTACTGGGGTTCCTGAACTGTCAAGTGGTAAACGGGAAGGCTATTTTCAACTAAAAAATAAGATAATGCACTGGCTATCATTGTACAGACCCAAAGCTAACCATGTAAATGGTGAAATAGTCCATGTTCGTCGCTTGTCTTGGTTGGGTGGAAGAACAAAGGATATAGGGGGTGATATTGTTGTTGTAAACTTCAGGGACAGAAAAGCTGTTCAATACATTTTGAATTGGCCCTATGGCAATGAAAATAACTGTATTGTACCTCGTCCTTTGACCTATTTCTACCCAAGATCTACAGTATTTCCCCCCCAATATTTAACCAACAATATCCCCTTCACCAACCACTTTTCCAACATGGAGACTGCCAGGAATCCAGCATACATGCACCAATTAGCTCCAACTCCTGCGATGCATGGGTGGAATACTATACCGACTAGCCACAATACAGGAGAAAATGGAAAAATGTCTCATTTGATGCCATTTACTCCCTTAGAGTTATCAAACAGGTTTGAGGTATTTAGTGGCATGGAGGAATGTGATTGATGTTTAAAGAGCATAGAGGATGTTAGGGGGATTGAAAATGTCGCATGCACCACGGGGTTTTATGAAGAAAAAGGAACTAGTTGTTCAAAGATAGGGTTATGTACTGTTGTAATATGTGACGATGCGAATATCAGTTTGCCTGTTGTTTCACCTGCAGTGTCTCTTGGGACAAATGATGGATCTCCATTGCGTATACCCGTTTTAAGTCTAGAAACTAGATATGATGTTAGGGGGAATGAAAATGTCTCATGTATTACGAGATATATTGAAGAAAAAGGGACTAGTGGTCCTATGATGGGCTCACGTACTGTTGTTATAAGCGATGATGAAGTTAATAGTAGTTTGTCCGTTGTCTTACCTGTAGCGCCTCATGGTTCGAATAAGGGATCTCCCTTGCTTACTCTTGTTTCATGGAATATAGCAGGGGTGCGTGCGGAACTATGTGATCCTGATTGGAACGAATACATGAACACTTTTGATATTTGTGTGTTACAGGAAACATGGGCCACAGTACAGATGCATAGGGTTGGCTATAAAACTTATCAAATAGAGGCTGTGCCTTCCATAAGAGGTCGCGCATCTGGAGGTCTGCTAATATGGATCAGTGTTTCCATCAAAATAGGTATAAAAATGCTTAACACTGATTCTCCAGACATTCTTGGTCTGGAAGTAACCACAGCGGACAATAGGGTGATTCACCTTTTTAATGTGTATAACAGCCCCCAGTCTTCCCACAAGGAATCATCATGCATAGGGAAGCTAGAGTCACTTATGGATTCATTAAAAATAGATGCAAGCGTTATCTTATGTGGGGATCTGAACTGCAACTTCGAACCAATTACAGACATAGTCCAACTGTTCGAAGACGAGGACACTGCCAATGGAATACCAGCCCTGAATGAAAATAGAATGGTGGTCGGTACTGCATTGGCTTTGCAGATCACAAGGTTGTTAACTTCACATGGCCTGAGAGCATGTAACGGGCGTATGCCATCTGACAGCCGAAAGCCCCTACTTTCAAGAGACGCGAGTATGAAAGCAAACTAGATTATGTTATAGTCTCCTTTGACCTGTGGCCCTTCACAGTGGATTTAAAAGTCAAAAAGGGATATGAAAGTGATCATTGCCCTCTGGAAACGAGTTTCCAACAAAGTATGTTAGAGGGGTTGGGAGTCACGGAGGGAGGCCATAGCCTAGCATCCTCATCTATAATAGACAATATTGTCCTTAGTAATAATCGCAGGGCGCTTAAATGGGCCTACGTATTGAAAAGAGAGGATCTATTGGCCAACATTTACTGCACCTTTGCAGATACCCTAAACTCATATTGTCCCTACAGCTGCGACCCCAAAGAATTTATTAAACTGCATAAATCCCTTTTCAGCAAACTACTAGAACTCCTCACAAAAAAACCCAAAAAAGGTGCAGGTATGACTAATGCAAAATCTATAGGCAAACCTTGGTATAACAAGGAATGCCGTCTTGCTAAAACTGCACTGATTAACGCTGTCAAAGGGGAAGGTCCATTAGATATTAGAGACAAAAGGAAGGCTTATCGTAAAATAATATTTAGAGCGAAATCCTCCTGGGATGAGGAAATATGGCTCAGTATGTTAACAGCCGCCAAAAACAAGGACCAGAGGCAATTTTGGGAACTCGCAGCTAAGAAGAACAAACGTGAGAAAGGCTCTAGGGAGGTCTACTTAGACGAGGATACTTGGGTCAAACACTTTACATCACTGTATGCAGCCAAAACTCCAATTGATGTTGCAACAGACGCATTCACTGTCACAATACCAGCTAACACCCACCCGGTAGTGTTTAATATACATGAAACAGAGACAGCAATTGCCACGGTAAAGAAAGGGAAGGCGCCAGGACTTGACAAAATTCCAGGCGATCTCTATCTGTACAACGTTGACGCTTGGGCACCCTACTTGAGCCATCTATTTAATATAGTTGCGGCTAGCGATAATATTCCGGACACATGGAATGGCGCAGAAATTATTACTATTTTTAAAAAGGGGACCGTGGCGACCCAGCCAATTACCGCCCCATTAGCCTTTTAGACATAACACAGAAGATATATGCCAGGCATATTTTAAATCGAATTAACTCATGGTTGGAGGACGAGTCAGTTTTATCCAAATATCAGGCGGGATTTAGGAATAAAACAGGTACCATTGACCAGGTATTTAGGCTATGCTGCTTGTACTGGAAATACGTTATCATCCGTAAAGGTCACTTGTATGTGACCTTCGTAGACCTACGAGCAGCATTTGACCTAATTCCTTGTGATTTACTTTGGAAAACTCTGAATAGGCAAGGGCTGCCAGGCGAATTGCTAAAACTTGTGATGGGCTTGCACCAGGAGAATTACGCCAAGGTCAGGTGGGGCCCAAATGGGGAACTTACAGACCCAATCCCCATAAAACGGGGAGTACGCCAGGGATGCGTATTGGCCCCCACACTTTTCTCCCTTTACGTAAATGATATTGCAGCCTATATGGAAAATTGTGACAATGACTCGCCCCGATTGGGAGGGGAACGTGTTGCGTCCCTCCTCTTCGCGGATGACACAATTTTAATATCGCAAACGCCACGCGGCCTACAGACCCTTTTAGATAGGTTCCAACAGTACTGCACCTTAAAAGGACTAGAAATCAATATAAAAAAAACAAAATACATGGCTCTAAACCCGCACAAAACTTTTAAAAGGAATTTAATGTTAAGCGGTCAAAAACTAGATTACGAGCACAGTTTTACATACTTGGGAGTCCTGATAGACTCTTTTATGGGCTGGGGCCCACAACTAGTGAAATCAAAGCTGGTGTTTAAACTAAACTGTTTTCCAATATTACAGAGACACAACAAAAGTGTGAATAAGGCAGTCACCCCAGCAGTAGAGCTTTTCAGATACAAGGTTCAATCTGCCTCACTGTATGGGGCGGAAATCTGGGGGCGGAAAACTTTTGAAGCACTGGAGAACAAATTCATTAGGGGACTTTTAAAAGTTCCCACCAATACCCCATTGATACCCTTATTTCTTGATCTAAATATCAAACACACAGATCATCATGCAATATTGAGACCAGTACTGTTGTGGGTTAGATTATGGACAACTTTTGAACTATCTGACTATAAAAACGGCTTAAAAGAAGTCCTTGAGCTTGATAGCGACAGAATTTTTTTTTGGTTCAAGCATGTAAGAACCTGGTTAATCAAGCTCGGATTAACACACTTTTGGAACGAGCCAGGATCTTTAAACTCAGACTCTAAAAAAATAGTCAAACTGTCTTTTTGGTCATATGTGAGCCACGATTCCGTGTATATAAGAACACACGGTCCTCTTACAGAAAAATTCCTTATGATAAAAAATGAGGCATCCTTTGAATAATTCCTTGATGAAATCCAGCCACCATTGGCCAAATCCTTGTACATAAAATTCAGATATGGAACGCTGAGGTCCAATGTGACTGAGAAAAGATGGGGGAAGACAGATAACGACTATTGCAGTTTGTGCACCAATAATCAAAGGGAGGATATTTATCATATATTGTTTTTCTGCCCTAGCTACATTAAGGCAAGGAAAAGATGGATAGTCCCCTTGTGCCGTAATATTGGCTCTACCTCCCATAGGGAAGCTGGTAGGATCCTAAGTACGGACACCAGCCAAGTAATTGTGTTCGGAATCAGTACATTTTTATTGGCCGTTTACTTTATCAGACGGAAACTAAACCTTTCATTTTAATTAAGGAAAAACTGCCTATCCTGAATTTTTTCAAACCATGATTTGTGTTTAGTTATTTGTCTCTTCTCAAATTCCTGGCTGTTATAATCAATTTAATGTCTTTTTAATCTGATTTTTTAAACATTTTAATATTTATTCAATTTCTGTGTCAAATATAAATCTGTAATCTTGTGCGTCCAAATATGATGAAATGTAGATTTTATAATAGGGTGCTCAATTATAATGAATTGTAAGTTCTATATTGTGATGAATTGTATTATGTTTTGTTTATATTCTATTGTATCTTTTATGTTGCAATGCAACAAAATAAAGATTAAACTTGACTGAGCCTGGGCAATTGGTTTATTCCCTGGACATTAACTGGTGTGTTCTTTTGGAAACAAAATCATGATACTCCTGTGCCATAATTTAAAAGTGTTTTCCGTTAAACATTTGGGGAGTCGGGGCTATTCAGGCATCTCCCGTACAAGGATGGAATGTGTTCTTTTGTACAGCAACTGGTGCCCAAGTAAGGGACTCGGATCCTGGCGAGCGAGTTAGCATTTTGCTTTCCTGTCTATGCTGGTTACGGGCTGTTTTTATGGATCTTTTCTCTCTTCTAGAAACTCACAGGCTTCGTCTATGATGGTCAGATCCACACCTTGCAGGCTGGCCTGCAGGGCGCGAAGCACGATCAAGGGAAGAACACACTGGGGGCCAGTGAGTCAGGTTCTGGGTCAGCACGTCCAGGATTGAGTGTAACCTGTTTTTTTTTTCCAATTGCAGGACAATGGGAGCAAGTACACAGGCTCCACCTGTAGTGTACATTTAGGGCCGTAAGAGTTTGGTAATAAAGGGGCGATCTTGTTGCACTTTAGTATCGGGGTTTTGTGCCTCTGACATGTACTAAGGGTTAAACTCAGGTATACAATTGCCTATGATATCTCAAGCACATGTGACTGGCAGGCTATGTTTATGTATCCACTGACAGGGCTCGCAGGAGGGCACGACTATAATAAGTGTAGCTGGTAGAATTGTTTTATAAGCTATTACTTGGTTTTAAGCAACCATCGTGGGACACTTTTCACTCGATGTACGAAAATACACCGGGACTCACTAAGGTATAACTAAATTATGCTTTCTGTCATAGCGATTCACCTGTGTCACACAGGGGGGAGGTGCCCTTACTATTATCCTCGCCTACTTGGTTACAGGGAACACACTGGTCATACTGGTAAATGTCTAACCCAGCTAGGTGAGAAAGTCAAGGCTGGACTTCCTGAAGTGCAGAGAAGGCCCGCCAATGCTATTTTCAGCAACAAGATCACCGGTGCTTTATTAGCCAGGATAGGGGTTGCTGGTGCGCAGCGCCGTCCCTCAATGGTCGCTAAGTAGCACTGTTTGGATTTCGGAGATGACCACTACAACAGGTACAGAGTAAGTCAGGATCATTGGTGACTTTTGCCGTTGGAGATATCAGCGTGTGTTGATTTCTGGTGCCCAGTATAATTTGACACTTGATGGCACGTTTCCGGCCAGATAGGGTTGTGTCTCGGCAGGAGGACCTGCAATTGACTTGGCAGGAATTGCTGGTAGGGTCCAGAGGTGGGCAAGTAACAACAACAGTCTATATAGAACAGGAGAGGTTTACACGCAGTCGAGGGCCCTTGGTTAGGCACAATGGTGAGCGTTCGACCAGAGACAGTATCTAGTATGGTTATTCAGGTTCCAAGGGCGGGAGTTCTTAGGCCATATTTTCGCACAGGGAAGTGTGTAGTGAGGAAGTAATAGGGTCCCCAGTTGCACAACATGGTATTTCATTTGGATAGGGTGCTTGCTATTAACCACCTGGGGTCCAACGAGGGCCCAAACGGGGCTACGTGTTAAGAGACTAATTTGAAAAGTTACTCTGCCCGGTAGTAGAAGGGACACTGTCTATGCAGGTCTCAGACTAGCCTTATCGCAGGAGGGAGGCTATTGGCATGAATAAAGAGGCAAACATGGTGTTAATGGGATTGGTTGGAGAGGGAGACCGCTTGATCTGCTCGCACTGGCAGGCGATTTCAGCAAGGGGCATAGCTAAGCTTGCGGCCAGGCGGGGCCTGTCCCAAGTATGGTGAGATTATCTAGGTTGCAAGCATACACCAAGAGATGGATCCTCGAGACCATCCAGGACAGACAAACACTCCAGCCTTATAGACAGGCATTGGCAGAAGCTGCAAGATATTTTGTGGCTATAAAGATGGAAGAATGAGTGTTTAGCGTTCACATTGCTTAGAAGGGGCAAGTTATCGTTATGTTTGCCCCCCTCCTCACGGCTAGTATGCAAGGACACCAGTATTTAGGTCACATATCCCGGGCAGGATAGTCACCAAAGGGAGGGGGGACGGCCACTGCTGGCCTTGCCAGAACAGGGATAGCCAATCACACTATCTGGAGCATGGAGAGGAGATAAAGGTTAGAAACACAGGCTGGTGAGTCTGGGCCAAGAAACCCCTCGCTAGGGCTCCGGGGGACATCAGGCTGGAAGGTGTCTTTGAGGGACATGCAAGGGCCTTACAGGGCTGTAGTACGTGACACAGCTTTTGCGTTAACACGTATGGGTCCCAGTGGATACACCAGAAAAGACTGAAGCAAAACATGTTGGCACACAATTTTGCAGTTCGACACCGTCTTTGGTGTAGGTATCAGGGTCACAGGTGGATTCACCAGTATAAGCTTGACCCGTTTCTTGCTGGTTAAGGGAGTGGCCCTAGAAATAGCAGGATGTAAGTAGGAATGCCGGCCTTGGTGGGGGGCCCTGGCTGCGACGGTCACCACACCTAGGGCTGTGGCAGAGTTACAGGGCGATCCAGAGGCAGAAAGGTACTCAGGAGTACCCTCTTCAGGAGCACAAAGGATGCTGAGGCCTAATATCCCCAGGAAGTCTGTGCGGTGGACCCTGGGGTGCGACGGCGCCCCGTTATCCTACGGGCGGTTGGAAACCTGTACAACGGGGTCGTTTGAAAGCTCCACCCCTCGTAGGGGCGGGGGCTGAGCAAGAGGGTGGACCAATGGTTCACCGGAAGTAGGATTGGCTACTCCCTCACCACAACCACTAAGCACCGATTGGCTACGGCCACAATGCAAGTTTGGCCTATCAGGTGGTAGGCTGCGAGGGGCGGCTTGCCTTTGGATCGTCTGTAAGATAACCCACCTTGTTGGCATATTGTTATGCTAATAAACCTGCAGCGAATTTGCCCAACAAAAAAGTTGTCTTGTCTGCTTATTTATGCTGCATGTATGTTGCTGTGGGAGGGATGGTCAGTGGGCCGATATTGGCACAATGCGGGCCGATAGACTCGTCCCCGCAGGGGACCCTCATAAGAGGGCGGCCCCCTTAGTGCCCCAAGATGGCACACGGAGCAGCCTAGTGTCTCTGGACTCCAGTGGGTCTTGCTCATCGCTTCCGGCCGGGGCCGGGGGCGGAGAGTAGTATAAAATCCTCCCACGCCCCCCTGGCGGCCTCTTTGCCCCCTCACCCTGACGCCGTTTCCCTCCCTACCGCTTACCCGGCGTTTTCAGGGAGGGGGGGAAATATTTCTAATCCTTTTTATTTGTGTTGCAGGCGGAGTTACAGGGCGATCCAGAGGCGGAAAGGTACTCAGGGGTACCCTCTTCAGGAGCACAAAGGATGCTGAGGCCTAATATCCCCAGGAAGTCTGTGCGGTGGACCCTGGGGTGCGACGGCGCCCCGTTATCCTACGGGCGGTTGGAAACCTGTACAACCGGGGGTCGCTTGAACGCTCTGCCCCTCGTAGGGGGGGGGGGGTTGTGAGCAAGAGGGTGAACCGAGGGTTCACCGGAAGTGGGATTGGCTACTCCCTCACCATAACCACTAAGCACCGATTGGCTACGGCCACGATGCAAGTTTGGACTATCAGGTGGTAGGCTGCGAGGGGCGGCTTGCCTTTAGATCGTCTGTAAGATAACCCACCTTGGTGGCATATTGGTATGCTAATAAACCTGCAGCGAATTTGCCCAACAAAAAAGTTGTCTTGTCTGCTTATTTTGCTGCATGTATGTTGCTGCCGGAGGGATGGTCAGTGGGCCAATATTGGCACTAAGGCAACAAAGTACAGCAGGAGGAGGGCGGGAAGAAAGACAACACAGACAACGGGGGAGGAGGGTGGGAGCAATGGGAATACGGGCAGCGGGAGGAGGAACAGGAAAAAAAGACAACACAGACAACTGAGGAGAGAGCGGGAGCAAAGGGAATACAGACAATGGGAAGGGGCGGGTAGAAAGGCAACACAGACAATGGGGTGGGAGCAAAGGGAATATGGACAATGGGAAGGGATAGGAAGAAAGGCAACAGAAAGTACAGTGGGAGGGTGATGGGAAGAAAGACAACACAGACAAAGGGAGGGGTGTGGGAACAAAGGGAATACTGTCAATGGGAGGGGGCAGGAGCAAAGTGAACAAGGACAAGGGGGGGCTGGAGCAAAGTAAAACATGACAGGAAATAACAAACCACGTCTAGGCCAAGTACAAGTAGTGCAGGTACCAAAACATATGGGCAATATTGAAAGGATCCATCTAGCGGGTGCAGTCGCTAGGGCGGGAACAAAACAGCCACAAGACGGGACAAATGTACTCTACGAACGAATGAAAACTAGGGAATTTATAAAGGCTGACCGAGTAACCAATGAAAAGAGGTGGGCTTGTGGTGGGTGTCTTTAAACCTCCCAGAGGGATTACAAAGAGCAGTGCATGCGCGCTGCCACTAGGATCAACCTAAAAACCGGGACAGGCCAAACATAGAAGTAGGACTAGAAGGTCACAATGAAAATAGAATGGCCATATAAATAAGAGTGCATGTTTGCACTTTCTCTCTCTCTCTGTCTCTCCCTGTCTCTCTCTGTCTCTCTCTCTCTCTCTCTCTCTCTCTCGTGGCAGTGGCCTTTTAACACTCTGAAAACTGTTCTAAAGGTTGCACTTCAAAACATCATCTTCACACTAACCTCTGCTACTTTTACAGATGTACCGGAACAGATATATTTATGCTAGTTTCACCTATAGAGTCTAGTTGGTGCCTTGATCAGTATTGTGAACCTGTTGTATGTAAATGTAAATGTAATTTGTACTTGTAAAGCGCACTAATACCCCAACTGGGGTGTCCTGGCGCTGTAACGCATACCGATGTGGAACCCTTCCTGGCTTTTCCCTGTGAAATGTCCACACCTGGGCATCCCCAAGGTGAAGCCAGGCATCCCAGCGCTGTCGGGGCTGTTGTGTATTCAGCATAATGATGCCAGTACAGACTTGTTTTTAATGTTTTTGGCTCTTGTAAATCTGCAATCTTAATGTTCTTAATTTACATAAACTGTGACCTCATCCATGCCCCCCAGTTCCCTTCTTCTCTCTGGTGGGAGGAAGAACTGAGGGTCTAGCTGACCTCCTATGACCTTGTGTAATGTAACTGCTGCTCATGTACAAAACTCAAATATCTTCGGGCGAGTTCACGCTACAGCACTGCAAACAAAAAAAAGATATTAATCACTTAAGTTGTTTCTGACTTTAAAGGTGTCTGTGTAATTGAGGGTGTCAATGTTTCAATGCTGCTACTCAGCATTATTCAAACGTCATCTGAATAACAGGGAAATGTAATTAAAACAAGCACTGGCGTTGCCAATAGGTCTCGCATTAGGAAAGTGTGAGCTATTGGTATTGTAAATGACAATTATTTTTTTAATATGTGTTGGCATTGAAAATATATAAATTAATAGCATTGTTATTTACAAAGCCAATAGCTTGCACTTTCCTAATGCGAGTCCTATTGGCTATGGGAATGCTTGTTGTTAGCCAGCAAGGACAGTGCTGTTGTGGTGCTGAGTGATGCTGTTATGGTGCGGAGTGATGTGGTGGAGTCCCAGAGTGATGTGGTGGTGTCCCAGAGTGATGTGGTGGTGTCCGTGAGTGATGTGGTGGTGTCCGTGAGTGATGTGGTGGTGTCCGTGAGTGATGTGGTGGTGTCCGTGAGTGATGTGGTGGTGTCCGTGAGTGATGTGGTGGTGTCCCAGAGTGGTGTGGTGGTGTCCCAGAGTGGTGTGGTGGTGTCCGAGAGTGGTGTGGTGGTGTCCCAGAGTGGTGTGGTGGTGTCCCAGAGTTGTGTGGTGGTGTTCCTGAGTGGTGTGGTGGTGTCCCTGAGTGATGTGGCGGTGTCCCTGATTGATTTTGTGGTGTACATCAGTGATGTGGTGGTGTCCCTGAGTGCTGTGTTGGTGTCTCTGAATGATGTGGTGGTGTCTCTGAATGATGTGGTGGTGTCCCTGAGTGATGTGGTGGTGTCCCTGAGTGATGTGGTGGTGTCCCAGAGTGATGTGGTGGTGTCCCCGAGTGATGTGGTGGTGTCCCCGAGTGATGTGGTGGTGTCCGTGAGTGATGTGGTGGTGTCCGTGAGTGATGTGGTGGTGTCCGTGAGTGAT
This sequence comes from Lissotriton vulgaris, assembly GCF_964263255.1. Taxonomy (NCBI): domain Eukaryota; kingdom Metazoa; phylum Chordata; class Amphibia; order Caudata; family Salamandridae; genus Lissotriton; species Lissotriton vulgaris. The sequence goes on along the minus strand of NC_141691.1, from coordinate 165,430,777 downwards.
GTGGTGGTGTCCGTGAGTGATGTGGTGGTGTCCCAGAGTGGTGTGGTGGTGTCCCAGAGTGGTGTGGTGGTGTCCCAGAGTGGTGTGGTGGTGTCCCAGAGTGGTGTGGTGGTGTCCCAGAGTTGTGTGGTGGTGTCCCAGAGTTGTGTGGTGGTGTCCCTGAGTGGTGTGGTGGTGTCCCTGAGTGATGTGGTGGTGTCCCTGATTGATTTTGTGGTGTACATCAGTGATGTGGTGGTGTCCCTGAGTGCTGTGTTGGTGTCCCTAAGGGCTGTGGTGGTGTCCCTGAGTGCCGTGGAGGCCTCTTCCCTGGAATCCGAAACAGCTTGTCATAACACTTCTTAACACGTAAACATCGCCTTATAAATGACCATGCCCCGGTCCTAAATAAGGCACAAACACGAGCTCAGAAATGCCTTGCTTGCACTGGCCATTTTCGAGCTGCATTTCCTCCTCCAAACTAGAACATTCTTCCAATAACATAAACCTCTTGGTGGGGGCGGAGGGGGGCACTTCTCCGCAAAGCGTTTCTTCCTTCACACGAACACCCACTGCCCCTACAGAGACATATTCGGGCGTGTTGGTGGCCACGCTTGAGCGGACTCGAAAAACAACCCTCAAGTGAAAACACACGAGCTGTACATTTATAATTATGGCTCCTCGGGACTTCTGTGTAGGTGTGTGTCCGTGTCTTTCTGTTTCATTGGTGCAAACTGCGTTTAAAGCAAACACCACATTTGCAAGGAAAGTGTGGAGTTGATTCTGCTTACACTAGCCCTTTCTGTGTCGCACATTTGCACCCGGGAAAGTGCAGCGAGGACACACTTCCTACACTTTTGTCTGCCCGTCTTTGTGGACGGGCCCTGGAGCATGTCAAATTCCCATGCAGAGCAAATTTAACCCGAGAAAAAAAAACAGCCGAACAAATAAGTATGTCTGACCGCAAGCAAGCGATCGCTTGATACTCGGCTACACTTTCTCTCGGTTCTTGATGAGTCATTTAAATATATAAATAATAATGAATACAATTCTGAAGTTTCCACAGAACTCTTGAAATGTGAGTGTGCTCGCGGAGAAGTTTACATACAGAAAGAGAGTTTGGGAGTGCAAACACAGCCTGGTGACCGTGAGAAGTGTGAAGTAGGGGGCGGGGGGAGTGGATGCCTGAAGTGAAGCTGCTGGCACCACGCTGGGGTAGCAACAGATGGCTGGCTTTGATGTGGTGATGCAATGGGTAAGCCTGTGGGGAAATGCGTGTGCTTGGCTGGGCTGCCTCTGATGATCTAATGTGAGTCAAGGAAGGCAGGTGCTGGAGAGGGAGGGGGTGGGAGAAGCTGTGTGCGGGAGGCTGGGCTGGCTGGGCTCGTTCACGAGAGGCTTGTGGTCACGTGATTCTCCCGTTTTTCACATGCACTCCCCATTTCCCATTCCTGCGGAATGGTATGAAGATGTGCACATAAATTCCGCGAAATTGTTTGAGAAATAAAAACATTTCTCCAGATTAGCGCCTGCTTCAAGGAGGCGTTACTTTGCATGACTCTTTGCTGGCGCAAGGTATTCGAAAACCTGTCATTTGATTTGAGTGCTGCGCTACCCCTCTGCTGAGTTAACAGAAGTAACTTAATTGTTTGAAAGAGCGCACAGCTCCGTCCTGCGCCTGCGCAGACTCGGTCTGTGCGCCCATCACACCATGGCGCCTGTTAAACCCGCACCAGCGAGGGAATGAAAACAACAGCTGTGCGCCGAATGTTCCTCTGCATTCATCTGAGATAGAGGAGCGCTGCTGAGAAACGTGCCTGGAGAGGGGCTCCGTTTCACTGCAAGCGCAAGAGGAACAGAGCGTGTTTGCGGTAGAAATAGACCTCTGATGACCTCAGCGCTCCAGCTGCGCCCTCCGAAAGAGGACATCTGATTTTAATATTGGGATCAAAAACTGCATCTACGGCTACGCGCAGGCGGGGCTGAACCTTCCAGACCACCTTGAGATGCTAGAAACCTGTAAAAAGCAACAACAATAAATACATTCTGCAACCAGGTCTCTTGGGATACAGGTTTCAGACACCCCACTGGATTACGTCTTTAGTTTGGTGATGTCACATCAAAGTCTGGCTTTGTTAGGTTAAAAACAAGAATGAGGATGAGGCAGATACCAGACGGCAAGGCTGTGATTGCGTGGAGAGAGAGGGCAGGTGCTGGTGTGGGAGGGGGGAGGAGTGCTGCTAGGGCAAGGCTGTGATTGCGTGGAGAGAGAGGGGAGGTGCTGGTGTGGGAGGGGGGAGGTGCTGGTGTGGGAGGAGTGCTGCTAGGGAAAGGCTGTGATTGCGTGGAGAGAGAGGGGAGGTGCTGGTGTGGGAGGGGGGAGGAGTGCTGCTAGGGCAAGGCTGTGATTGCGTGGAGAGAGAGGGGAGGTGCTGGTGTGGGAGGGGGGAGGTGCTGGTGTGGGAGGAGTGCTGCTAGGACAAGGCTGTGTTTGCGGGGAGAGAGAGGGGAGGTGCTGGTGTGGGAGGGGGGAGTTGCTGGTGTGGGAGGAGTGCTGCTAGGGGAGGAGAAGCCCTGGACGTGAATGCTCGTGCATGTTTGATCACGTGATTCACGTGAACTGCAAGAAAACCGCGGCTGAAAGCCCTTTGGTTTGAAGAGAAAATAGCCGACTTGAATTCTCCCCATTTCCCATTCCTGCGGAATGGTAAAGGCGAGACCTAAAAATTGAAAATCGTTGGGATGCCGGGACAGCCCTCTGAAAACCGGGATATCCGGGACTTATGCTCACCCTTCTTTGATGGCAACAGACATCAGTTGCAATCCAGCCAGGCCAGCTTTTAGCCCTGCACTCACAGGCAACCTCAACATTTTGAACGGGTGCAGCACCAAAGCTGGGATTGCATACAGACTAATGCATATGTGTTCAAAACGTTTTGGAGAGGTTTACACTGCATCAGTCTAGAGCACAGTTACATTGGCTGTGGCAAGTAATTGCAATAAGTAACAACCATTTACAATGCAACGGTCTCGCCTTTGCAAAAGTTAGCGCTTTTGGCATTGTAAATGACAAATGTTTTATTTATGTGTTGGTTTTGGAAACAAATAAATAAATGGCATTGTCATGAGCAGTAGAGAGTGAGTAGTAGAGAGTGAGTAGTAGAGAGAGTAGTAGAGAGAGTAGTAGTGAGTAGTAGAGAGTGAGTAGAGAGTAGTAAGTGAGTAGTAGAGTGTGTAGTAGAGAGTAGTGAGTGTGTAGTAGAGAGTAGTGAGTGTGTAGTAGAGAGTAGTGAGTGTGTAGTAGAGAGTGTGTAGTAGAGAGTGTGTAGTAGAGAGTGTGTAGTAGAGAGTGTGTAGTAGAGAGTGAGCAGTAGAGACTAGTGAGTGTGTAGTAGAGTGGTGAGTGTGTAGTAGAGTGGTGAGTGTGTAGTAGAGTGTGTAGTAGAGTGTGTAGGAGAGTGTAGTAGGGAGTGTAGTAGAGTGTGTAGTAGAGAGTGTGTAGTAGGGAGTAGTGAGTGTGTAGTAGAGAGTGTGTAATACAGAATGTGAAGTAGAGAGATTGAAGTAGAGAGATTGAAGTAGAGAGATTGAGGTAGAGAGATTGAATTAGAGAGATTGAGGTAGAGAGATTGAAGTAGAGAGTGTGGAGTAGAGAGTGTGGAGTAGAGAGTGGAGAGTCTGTAGTAGAGTGTAGTAGAAAGTAGTGAGTGTGTAGTAGAGTAGTAGAGAATGTGTAGTAGAGTAGTAGAGAGTAGTAGAGTGTGTAGTAGAGCGTGTGTGTAGCAGAGTGTGTAGTAGAGTGTAGTAGAGTGTGTAGTGTAGAGTGTGTAGTAGAGAGTGTGTAGTAGAGAGTGTGTAATGTAGAGTGTGTAATGTAGAGTGTGTAATGTAGAGTGTGTAGTAGAGTGTGTAGTAGAGTGTGTAGTAGAGTGTGTAGTAGAGTGTGTAGTAGAGTGTGTAGTAGAGAGTGTAGTAAGTAGTGACTGTAGTAGATAGTGTGTAGTAGAGAGTGTCTAGTATAGAGTGTGTCGAAGAGAGTAGTGGCTGTAGTAGTGAGTGTGTAGTGAGTGTGTAGTAGAGTGTGTAGTAGAGAGTAGTGACTGTAGTAGAGAGTGTGTAGTAGTGTGTAGTAGAGAGTAGTGACTGTAGTAGAGTGTGTAGTACAGTGTGTAGTAGAGAGTAGTGACTGTAGTAGATAGTGTGTAGTAGAGAGTGTCTAGTATAGAGTGTGTCGAAGAGAGTAGTGGCTGTAGTAGTGAGTGTGTAGTGAGTGTGTAGTAGAGAGTAGTGACTGTAGTAGAGAGTGTGTAGTAGTGTGTAGTAGAGAGTAGTGACTGTAGTAGAGTGTGTAGTACAGTGTGTAGTAGAGAGTAGCGACTGTAGTAGAGAGTGTGTAGTAGAGTGTGTAGTAGAGAGTGTGTAGTAGAGTGTGTAGTAGAGAGTAGAGTGCGTAGCAGAGAGTAGTGACTGTAGTAGAGAGTGTGTAGTAGAGTGTAGTAGAGAGTAGAGTGCGTAGCAGAGAGTAGTGACTGTAGTAGAGAGTGTGTAGCAGAATGTGTAGTAGAGAGTAGTGACTGTAGTAGGGAGTGTGTAGTAGAGAGTAGTGACTGTAGTAGGGAGTGTGTAGTAGAGAGTGTGTAGTAGAGAGTGTGCAGTGATTTGAGTTTTACATCAAATTAAAAACGGGAACGGAACAAACTCATCCTATACATTATTGTGGTAGGTGCCCACGCATATAGGGTTAAATGATGCGTTAGATGCCACAGGTCCCACCAACACGCTTCCTTTATGATAGGAGAATGCCCAACATCGCGGAGATTTGCTCTCTGCTCTTCCCGGATATTTGTATTTTCAAATGTATAATGTTATCCTGCTAAACGAAGACGATGCTCAAACTATAAAAGAAGAGGGTTTCACAGATATGTTAGTCCTTCCGGGCAAACGAAATGACCCAAAGAAAGATCAAGTGACAGTTTAGAGCTCCAAGTGAGTCTTAATAAAATCAGTGTCTGGAACGCATAGCATCAAAAAACGAGCGGGGCATCAAACTGCAGTGTCATTCAATCAAAGCTTCAAGGCTTCTGAGCGCTAGCCGAGAATTATTTTTTGTGAAGCACTAATCACTGTGGAAGGTGCCCCTGCTATCCCAGATGTGAGAAGTCAGTCTGATATGAAAATAAGCAGTATTTGGAATGAATGTATTTGGCAGGGGGAAGGTGGGGCGGCGCAAGACCGTACTGACGAGTGAACAGGAGCCATTTTGTACCGAGTAATTCTGCCTGTGTGCATGTAGACAAACCAGGCAGCAGCATGAGCATGTGATTCGGTAAAATAACAAGCATTTACAATGCAATGGTTTTGCCTTTGTTAAAGTTAGAGCTATTGGCATTGCTCTTGACACTCTGAAGCTCCACTCTGCATTCTGAAGCTCCACTCTGCACTCTGAAGCTCCACTCTGCACTCTGAAGCTCCACTCTGAAGCTCCACTCTGAAGCTCCACTCTGAAGCTCCACTCTGAAGCTGCACTCTGAAGCTCCACTCTGAAGCTGCACTCTGAAGCTGCACTCTGAAGCTGCACTCTGAAGCTCCACTCTGCACTCTGAAGCTCCACTCTGAATCTGAACTCTGAAGCTCCACTCTGAATCTGCACTCTGAATCTCCACTCTGCACTCTGAATCTCCACTCTGCACTCTGAATCTCCACTCTGAAGCTCCACTCTGAAGCTCCACTCTGAAGCTCCACTCTGAAGCTCCACTCTGAAGCTCTACTCTGCACTCTGAAGCTCCACTCTGAAGCTCCACTCTGAAGCTCCACTCTGAAGCTCCACTCTGAAGCTCCACTCTGAAGCTCCACTCTAAAGCTGCACTCTGAAGCTCCACTCTAAAGCTGCACTCTGAAGCTCCACTCTGAAGCTCCACTCTGAAGCTCCACTCTGAAGCTCCACTCTGAAGCTCCACTCTGCACTCTGAAGCTCCACTCTGCACTCTGAAGCTCCACTCTGAAGCTCTACTCTGCACTCTGAAGCTCCACTCTGAAGCTCTACTCTGCACTCTGAAGCTCCACTCTGAAGCTCCACTCTGAAGCTCCACTCTGAAGCTCCACTCTGCACTCTGAAGCTCTACTCTGAAGCTCCACTCTGCACTCTGAAGCTCCACTCTGAAGCTCCACTCTGCACTCTGAAGCTCCACTCTGAAGCTCCACTCTGAAGCTCCACTCTGCACTCTGAAGCTCCACTCTGAAGCTCCACTCTGCACTCGGAAGCTCCACTCGGAAGCTCCGCTCTGCACTCGGAAGCTCCACTCGGAAGCTCCACTCTGCACTCTGAAGCTCCACTCTGAAGCTCCACTCTGAAGCTCCACTCTGAAGCTCCACTCTGCACTCCGAAGCTCCACTCTGAAGCTCTACTCTGCACTCTGAAGCTCCACTCTGAAGCTCCACTCTGAAGCTCCACTCTGAAGCTCCACTCTGCACTCTGAAGCTCCACTCTGAAGCTCCACTCTGCACTCTGAAGCTCCACTCTGAAGCTCCACTCTGAAGCTCCACTCTGAAGCGCCACTCTGAAGCTCCACTCTGAAGCTCCACTCTGAAGCTCCACTCTGAAGCTCCACTCTGCACTCTGAAGCTCTACTCTGAAGCTCCACTCTGCACTCTGAAGCTCCACTCTGAAGCTCCACTCTGCACTCTGAAGCTCCACTCTGCACTCTGAAGCTCCACTCTGAAGCTCCACTCTGCACTCTGAAGCTCCACTCTGAAGCTCCACTCGGAAGCTCCACTCGGAAGCTCCACTCTGCACTCTGAAGCTCCACTCGGAAGCTCCACTCTGCACTCTGAAGCTCCACTCTGAAGCTCCACTCTGCACTCTGAAGCTCCACTCTGAAGCTCCACTCTGCACTCTGAAGCTCCACTCTGCACTCTGAAGCTCCACTCTGAAGCTCCACTCTGCACTCTGAAGCTCCACTCTGAAGCTCCACTCTGAAGCTCCACTCTGAAGCTCCACTCTGAAGCTCCACTCTGAAGCTCCACTCTGCACTCTGAAGCTCCACTCTGCACTCTGAAGCTCCACTCTGCACTCTGAAGCTCCACTCTGAAGCTCCACTCTGCACTCTGAAGCTCCACTCTGAAGCTCCACTCTGCACTCTGAAGCTCCACTCTGAAGCTCCACTCTGCACTCTGAAGCTCCACTCTGCACTCTGAAGCTCCACTCTGAAGCTCCACTCTGCACTCTGAAGCTCCACTCTGAAGCTCCACTCTGCACTCTGAAGCTCCACTCTGAAGCTCCACTCTGAAGCTCCACTCTGAAGCGCCACTCTGAAGCGCCACTCTGAAGCTCCACTCTGAAGCTCCACTCTGAAGCTCCACTCTGAAGCTCCACTCTGCACTCTGAAGCTCCACTCTGAAGCTCCACTCTGCACTCTGAAGCTCCACTCTGCACTCTGAAGCTCCACTCTGCACTCTGAAGCTCCACTCTGAAGTTCCACTCTGAAGCTCCACTCTGAAGCTCCACTCTGAAGCTCCACTCTGAAGCTCCACTCTGCACTCTGAAGCTCCACTCTGAAGCTCCACTCTGCACTCTGAAGCTCCACTCTGAAGCTCCACTCTGCACTCTGAAGCTCCACTCTGAAGCTCCACTCTGAAGCGCCACTCTGAAGTGCCACTCTGAAGCTCCACTCTGAAGCGCCACTCTGAAGCGCCACTCTGAAGCGCCACTCTGAAGCTCCACTCTGAAGCTCCACTCTGCACTCTGAAGCTCCACTCTGCACTCTGAAGCTCCACTCTGAAGCTCCACTCTGCACTCTGAAGCTCCACTCTGAAGCTCCACTCTGCACTCTGAAGCTCCACTCTGAAGCTCCACTCTGAAGCTCCACTCTGCACTCTAAAGCTCCACTCTGAAGCTCCACTCTGAAGCTCCACTCTGAAGCTCCACTCTGCACTCTGAAGCTCCACTCTGAAGCTCCACTCTGCACTCTGAAGCTCCACTCTGAAGCTCCACTCTGAAGCTCCACTCTGAAGCTCCACTCTGCACTCTGAAGCTCCACTCTGAAGCTCCACTCTGCACTCTGAAGCTCCACTCTGAAGCTCCACTCTGCACTCTGAAGCTCCACTCTGAAGCTCCACTCTGAAGCTCCACTCTGAAGCGCCACTCTGAAGCGCCACTCTGAAGCGCCACTCTGAAGCTCCACTCTGAAGCGCCACTCTGAAGCGCCACTCTGAAGCGCCACTCTGAAGCTCCACTCTGAAGCTCCACTCTGCACTCTGAAGCTCCACTCTGCACTCTGAAGCTCCACTCTGAAGCTCCACTCTGAAGCTCCACTCTGCACTCTGAAGCTCCACTCTGAAGCTCCACTCTGAAGCTCCACTCTGAAGCTCCACTCTGAAGCTCCACTCTGCACTCTGAAGCTCCACTCTGAAGCTCCACTCTGAAGCTCCACTCTGCACTCTGAAGCTCCACTCTGAAGCTCCACTCTGAAGCTCCACTCTGCACTCTGAAGCTCCACTCTGAAGCTCCACTCTGAAGCTCCACTCTGAAGCTCCACTCTGCACTCTGAACGGTCAGACTCCAAAAATCGGCCCTAATCACAATAGTATTATTTCACCTGCGTGAATATAAGTCTTTGAAATTCTGGCCAGTGGTAATACACACAAGTAATATAAAATTGTTGTTCCAAAGAGCATTAAATGGAAATAAAACAAGTACCAGACCCATTGACGCCTGCACCTTAAAAGTGAAACTGACTGAAGCAAGCGCCAGGGCCACGTTGAAAAAAAAAACCACACACATTAGATGCAGTCAAGGCGCGCTCACGAGGTCAGAAGGCACTCCACATGAACAACTACCAGACACATTGACGCCTGCACTTTCAAAGTGAAATGAAACAAAGTGAAACTGACTAAAGGAAGCGCACGGCCCATTAGATGCAGTCAAGGCGCGCTCACGAGGTCAAATCTCCAAAGGAGAAGCTCGTGACAGCCTGACTACAGCAGAAAAAGCTCGTAACAATCTGATGTCCACAATATTCCCAGAAAAGTGGCAACATAAGTTGTCTCGCATAGACAGCAAAAGCTTCGCTTTTGCTTTCGTCTAGGCGAGACCTAAAAATGGTTTTGTTGATCGGACATCTTGTGTTAAGCGCAAACGAGCAGATTTTATCTAGTTGGTGCTGTATCGGTACAATAGCACATAACTACCATGGATACTTAAAACACATTGGTTCAAGTACCTTTATGTGAACATGAGAACCCATAGTACCACAGCACTCAGAAAGCAGTCCAAAAAAATAGTTTTAAACCATCTCAACAATTCAAATTTTAATTACTGTTGCCTCTAAATTGAAGACAAAAGCCAGATCGTTGTAGACCATAAACGTGTATTGAAACCAGGAAAAACAGCTGGCACGTGTTTCGTCACAAGGTGACTTCTTCAAGGCCAAATTCACGGTTGATCAGTCAGAGGTTCCGAAATTGGTTTAAGAAATACTTAACAAAACAGTGGTTATCCTGACCAAAAGATCAGTAATGTTCAAGAGTGTGTAGATCTTCTTCTTTAGTTTCAAATGTTCATTCCATGATAGTCACATCCAGTAGTTTCATCATTACACATTCACAGTTGGGCGATAGGTGTAGCCAACACGTGTTTCGTCATAGGGTCATCACCCTTCAACTTCCTCAGGGCAAACCTAAGTTTATTCGCTCATGTATATTCCAAAATTTCCAGGTCTGATCCAGATTCCCTCAAACATCCGTCTTCAAGTGATCCAAAGTGCCAATGTATATATTTAAAAGAACCTAAACATTCCGGCAGAGAGTACTCCCATCTGCAACCAGCGTCTGGTTTGCATGCTCCAAATAAAAGAACTGTACAACTAGAAAACGTATGACACCATCAGCATGGAGAGCGATGCAGGAGAAACACATACTGCCATCCCCGAAGGATTTAAGAAGGCCCCACCACAGATCACATTCAAAGGGCCGGAGCAGCAGATCGACAGACACAAACCAACAACAGACACGGCAACACCTCCCCACGACCAACCCAGTGGCAGGGAGACCCCAGTAAAAAAAGCATTTTTAGCTCCCCACATACAATTTTAATATAGGTCTGACAGTTTAACAAAGGGAGTACACACATTTTGACATAAGTTGCCTACCCTCGCCCAAACTAGGGAACCCATAACTAGGAGTTTGTACAACCAGTGGAATCTAGTACTCTTGAATGCTTCCCAGTTCAACGTATGGAACCCACTGACAAAGCAAACCACACTGGGTAAAAGAGCTATATCAGCCTGCATGAGTACATGAATGTATGGTAATTCTATAATAGATTTGTCTATTTCTTTCAGGAGTACTGTACTTTCTGTATGTTTACATTTGTGTACGAAAATTATACAGGTTCTGCCTTCAACCACTCACACTCACTCTTTAGTGTGCAGGCATCCTATGTGGTACCTGTCCTGTGTGTGTGTGAGAATCGCCTGATGTCCTTTCTATTGCTGCAACCTCTCCTTAACTTATTATTTGTGTTAGGGAAGTTGCGTTATGGCAGTCCATGTTGTATCTTTATCGTGATGTGACGCTTGGTATAAAACCTTCTACTCGAAAGAGGAAAAAAATCCACTTTCTAATGCTTCTTTCAATGCATGATGTGAGCGAAAGTGTGAAACCCAGAAAATATGTGTGGAGAGTTTACTTTGGTTTTACGAGTAAAACAAAAAGTTGTTGTGCTGGGGTAGGTGACTTTGTAAAATAAGATAGCTGACAAGTGGTTCCACGACATGTCTAACACTTCCAGCCGATTTTGGCATTCTAGCCAACACCACTTTGCATGCTGGCGTTTTGATCCCATAATGAATCTGTTAAAACCAAAATTTCAACAAGCATAAGAATCAGTTATAATAAAACAGTTAAGAGCAAACTTTCAACATGCTGTTGGCTGAAAATAAATACAAAAAATAGAGTGCCAAAGCACAGAGATGTGAAATGCAAAATAAAAATACAATTTCGTTTCTGCCTTTCTCCCTTGTTGGGTCTAGCTTAGGCAGGGCTTGGCTGTAGCTTCAAGACATTCTGTATTCAGAATGTGGGCATAAAGCTCTTCCAACTTTCCTCCAAGCCTTTTTAATTGGCTCCTGTCACTATCCTTTGTAAATGCTGGCCTTTCATTAGTCAACAGGCTTAGTAGTCCCTCCTTAGTACTGCCTATCCTCTTCTTGTAACCTTCTATGAGGAAACCCCCTGTTACATGTGTTGTTACTCATGATGTTTTAATTACAGCATTGAGCACTTTTTTCATAAATGGTTTTCTCCTGCCTGCAACAGAAGGCAGAAGAAAGCTATTTAGGATACTAGTGCTCGAGGCAATAATGCTTTAAAAAATGTTTTTGATTAATTTAACAAGCGTGGCACGCCTCTGCTCTAATAATGGTGGCTGCGCTTTATTATGATATTTGCGGCGCCGAACGCTGCATGCCTTTTTTTAAGTTTATGTCCTTTGCTTACAATGACTGCACTCATACTTTAGCTTAAGCTAAAGTGTGGGTGCAGTGATTGCTTCAAAAGTAAAGAAATAGAATAGCATATTTTTTGCTGTTCTTTCCTTTTGAAGCAATCGCGGCACCCGCGCTTTATGTAGGAAAAAAAAGTTTTGGTTACTTTTGTTACAATCATAAGAACCGTAGGGCGACGATTCCGAACATTGGATTACAATGCGACCGCACATTGAACGCTCGCAAACTCCCATTGGGAAATGGGAATTTGTGTAAATCCCTGCACCATGTGGAAGGCACCTTATAGGTGCCTCCCCGGTCAACAACCATAGGCCCTGGAGGGATGGGGGCCCTTCTAGGGGCCCCCAAAGTCGCTTTCCAACAGCCTTTCCATGTTGGAAAGCCCGACATGGAAAGACTTTTGGAACCCGACATCCTAATCCCGACGGCGTTTCTGCCATCCATAAGGGATTAGGGGCCAGATAGTAAGCCTAATACTGGTCGATAATGGCCAAAATTACCGTATTTCGGCCGTTACCGACCGGTATCCGGCATTTGAGATGTAGGGGCCTAATTTAAGGATTCGGTAATTTACTGAATCGGTAATTTAAGGAATCAGTAAATTACTGATTCCTTAAAGTAGGAAGCACTCAAGTGAGTGCTTTTCCCTTTTAATGATTCGTTATTTACCACCAACTACAAGTTGGTGGTAAATAGCGAAAAACGTTAAAAAAGCAATTTTGTGCTTTTTTAACAGTGCCATGTGGCAGACATACATGCCCTTAGGGCATGTATGTGTGCCACATGTGCACCCATGCACTATTCAGGGGTGCAACATGGTGTCAATGTGACACCCTGCCACGCTTAAAGATCTTCCCCCGATTCAGTATTTTCCGATTTGGTAATTCACATTCATTCCTATAGGCCTTCAGGCCCATAGAAATGAATGGGGAATACCGAATTGGAAAATACCGAATTGGGATTTACCAAATTTTACCGATTCGGTAAAAATTACCGAATGAATACCTACATACCATTTACCCATTCTAAAATACCGAATCAGTAACATTCGGCATTTTCGAATCGGAAAATAGTACTTACCTACATCTGGCCCTAGGACAGGTATTTGACTGGCTGACCGGAGGCTTACCAACCGACATTGTAATGAGGCTCTGAATTTTGGGGGGTTGCTTCTGGAAAACAAATGTTGATGGACAACATGATGTGCAGGCCAGCATTGTGCAAAATTGTCAAAAGTGGTCTTAAAGGAAAATTCTCCCGCCTGACCAGTGGGAAACTGTGAACTGAGTGGTCCGGCCACTGCTGTGCTGGCCGATGTATGACGCTTAGTGCACCTGGGACATGTGGAGCATCTGTTGAACCATCAGTTGCCGGCCAGTCCGGTATGACCTTCATTAGGCTCCACGTTTTCTGTTGTAACCTTATGGGGGTCCGACACCAGCACTTCAGAGGGTTACCATTCAGAGTAATAGTTTCATCACATCAGACCCCTTCTCCCACACCTACCAGAACCCAGACTGGGTGTGGTCTACCGGTCCTCCTTCCTGGCTTGACTTTGGGAAAACAGTTCTTCAGTGACGTCTTGACCTCATACAACTTTTTGTTACGTGAGACAGTTCTCCCCTTAACCTTCTTAAACTCACACTTTCATAACATTAGCACAACCATACTCTTTATCTGGGCCTGCATTTTCTTACACTGCACACTTCAGTCCTTACACCACAATGTAGTGCAGTGCAATAGATGCAATACATAGCTCCTGACCTGACTGGTCACACACAGCTAACAGAAGCTCACTTTTTTCCCCCATAGTAATCCTCCATCACAACACTTTCTGGGCCGCATTCATATCACATCACACCTCAAAGAGCTTCACTGGCTCACTATTCAAAAACGAGCACAATTCAAACTCCTCACCCACACCTTCAAGGCACTACCTAACACTGGCCGAACATATCGTATCTGCTTTCATAAACCTTTCCTGGTACTTTCTCTTGTCCAGGCTCCTACTTGCACAAATCCTACTCATACGGAAAACCAGATCCGGTGGTCAAGCCTTCTACATCGCTCCAAGAGCATTGAATAACCTGCAGCTAAACATAAGAGCCTCCTCCGCACTTTTTGCATTCCGCAAGAAGTGGAAGACCTTGCTTTTCATGCAGTACCACTAGGCCCTAGGTGTGGCTAGACTCTCACCTGTTCAGTGCCAGGATCTCCTCCCAGGTGGTAGTGCGATATACAAATCTGCAAACATAACGAAAATACTCCAGGATCCAGGAGTCAGCTAGAAGTCATAAATTTGCTCACTCACCTTTTTCACCTTTCTCTGAGGATCCTGAACGGGAGTGGCCCATGAAAGTAATAGCGGTGGGGCGGGGTGGGAGCGACTCGACAGATGATGACGAGGGAAAATTAATTTAATTAATTCGCCCTCTTAGTCTGTCGAGTACAACCCCCACCCTGCCCTATAGCTCTTACCTGCACGGGCCGCTCCTGATCCTGAACCTTGTCACTCACGTGTTTAACAGCCTAGACCCGATGGCATACATCAGGGTCGGAGTGGGAAGCCTCAAGCAGGTCAGTGGGATGCCCTACTTGTACCTGTGAACATGAGCTGGGCAGGTGTGTCTGCCTGGGGCTAACTCTAGATTTCATATAAATGTATACATGAGCGTGAGCAGCTGCAGCACACGTCCACCAAAATGTAGCTTTAGACACATGCTTGTACATTAAGAGAAGCTGATTAGACGAGTAAAAGGGTCGCAAACCAGAAGAGGATTGGTTCCATATATTCTTACTTCGGCCTTACCCATCCAGCATTAGTGTGGTTGAGCTAAAAGTCAAGTCTCCCTTATTTAAATATGCTAATTTCCTACATGCCCACTGCCCAAACAAGCCACCGTATCCTTTGCCATGCTTACTTTCTTTTTTCTGCTCTCCTCCTCTGGAGACGCATCCCTGCAATGAATCCAACTTTCCAACACTTGATGGCAGTCCCTACCCAAAGCTGAAGGCCATGTGTCCCCAGCCAGAGTCAAAAACTGCTCCTTCTGTGGCAGGCCACTTCCTGCTTTGTGGGAGCCTTTTATAATGGTGAAAGGGGATAGGAGCACACTGCCATCACATCTCAGCGTCATTACCTCTAGGCATCTTGGTTAATGTAGTACATTGCTTTTCGCTCAGCACAAAGTTCGCAATGATAATTGGCTAATGCTATATTTTTAGTAGCGTATCCCAAGACGCATGTTTCTGGATTCCTCCGTCATCAGTAGGGAAAAAGTTAGTAGGTTGCTGGACTTGCTGCCACTTAATTTTCACAGGCACAATTCCACTCAGGGCAAGCAGGTGCTCCCAAGCTCGGCAGTGTTATCAATCAATCAATCAATCGATCAGAGTACTTGTAGAGTGCGCTACTTACCCGTGAGGGTCTCAAGGCACTGAGGGAAGGGGGTGCTGCTACTTCTCAAAGAGCCAGGTTGTTGTAATGTGCTATTTACTAATGCAGTCTCTCCACTGTGGTTCTCTGCCTGTCTGCTCAGCCTGTGGTGAGGTCACTTGGAATGTTGGGGTTGGTTTGTAAGTAGCTGAGAATCAGTTGGTGTGATGGGCTGAGCAGAGAGGACCTTGCTCCTGGTGGGGCATTTCCAGGCTTTAATATGGATCTTCTTATAACTGAGAACCTGTAGATTACTACAAGAATAAATCTACTAATACCATCTACAAGACATGTCTGCGCTCTTCGTTTTAACACAGGTCTTGAGGAGTCTTCTGAAGGCGAGTAGGTCTTGGGTCTGCCGTATGTGGGTAGGGAGGGATTTCCAGAGAAGGAGAAGGATCTGCCATCGGAGGTCGTTTGTTGGATGCGGGGGACAGCGGCGAGGGTGAGGTTAGCGGAGCAGAGCTGGCGGGTGTGGAAGCTGAGTCTGCTGTTAAGGTTGGCTGGTCCGGCGTTGTGGAATGCTTTGTGTGCGTGGGTGAGGAGCTTGAAAGTGATCCTCTTGTCGACGGGGAGCCAGTGCAGGTCTCAGGTGGGGGGTGATGTGGCTGTGGCAGGGGAAGTTGACAATCAGTTGGGCGGAGGCGTTTTGGATGTGTTGTAGTCATCGTAGGTGTTTGGCTGGGATTTCTACGTAGAGTGCGTTGCCGTAGTCCAGTCTACTGCTGACGGGGACCTGGTTACAGTTCTTCTTGTTTCGGTCAGGATTCACTTGTAGATCCTGCGGAGCATTCGGAGGGTGTTGTAGCAGGAGGAGGAAACGGTGCTGACCTGTTTAGCCATGGAGAGGGAGGAGTCGAGGATGAATCCTAGGTTGCGTGCATGGTCGGTCGGTGTTGGTGCTGTTCCCAGTGTGGGCGGCCACCACCAGGAGTCATCCCAGGCTGAGGGGGTGGGTCCGAGAATGAGTACCTCCGTCTTGTGCGAGTTCAGCTTCAGACAGTTGCTCCTCATCCAGTCGGCGACGGCCTTCATTCCCTCGTGGAGGTTGGTTTTGGCAGTGTGAGGGTCCTTGGTGAGGGAGAGGATGAGCTGGGTGTTGTCGGTGTAGGAGATGATGTTGAGGTCATGCTGGCAGGCCACTTGTGTTGAACAGTGTCGTGCTGAGGGAGAAGCTCTGGGGGACGCTGCAGATGATGTTGGTGGCTTCGGATCGGAAGAGTGGGAGGCGGACGCTCTGGGTTCTGCCGGAGAGGAAGGACGTGGTCCAGTCAATGGCCTTCTCTTGGATTTCGGCTTCTAGGTGGTGTGTCTTTAGAGTGCGATGGCAGACCGTGTCGAAGACGGCCGACAGGTCCAGGAGGATGAGGGCTGATGTTTCGCCGTTGTCTAGTTGGCGCCTGATGTCGTCTGTGACGGCGATGAGGGCTGTCTCGGTGCTGTGGTTTTGTCTAAATTCGGACTGGGACGGGTCCAAGATGTTGTTGTGTTCCAGGTGGTGGGCCAATTGCCTGTTATAAAAGACTCAAGGGAGCCTTTTATAACGGTAAAAGGGGATAGGAGCACACTGCCATCACATCTCAGCGTTATTACTTCTAGGCATCTTAGTCGATGTAGTCCATTGTTTTTCACTCAGTACAAAGTTCGAAATGATAATTGGCTAATGACATATTTAGTAGGGTATCCCTAGACACATTTGTACTGAGCGAAAAACAATGTACTACATCGACCAAACGCCTAGAGGTAATGACGCTGTTTCTTGGTCTTAAGTAAAGCTACGCCATGTCAAAGATTAAGAAGCACTTACATGGCTTCTCTAGCAATTACCTACCTGTCGGCCTTATCTTATATGTGAACGTTGAGAAGGAACTCTTAGGTAAGATGTGGCTGTCAACTCTAGGGCAAGTGTTCGCTGGGCAGATTCACATCTGGATAAACTTCATAATTGTTGCATTGCACATTTTAATTGCTATGCACTGGGAATAAGAAAATGCAGTGCTCATGACACTACATGGCATGCTTTTAATAATGCAACCTATAAAGATCTAACACAATCAATCCTGCTTCAAAGACTGGTTGTGTGGGCTTTCCTTAGACTTCTTGTTTTTGTCCATCCCCTGGAGGATGGTGTCGGTAGACAGTCAAAATATCGAGTTGGAAATATCGACCTACCATAATATCGAGTCTGAAATATCGAAGGAGCATAATATCGAAGGCAAGAATATCGTAGGACAGAATATCGACCCAAGGTAAGTAATATCGAAATACTTAATATCGATGTAAGTAATATCGAAGTTAGTAATATCGATAGCATATATATCGATGTTAATAATTTCGATGACACTAATATCGATATTTGTATTATTTTATAGTTTTTTATTATGTATGTGTTATATGTTTAATTTAAGTATTTAAAATAATTACTATTATATGTGTATACATTTTCTATAATAATATAGAAATTTATAAGGAAATTTGATGTTTTAGTACCGGAGCGGGTTGTGGGTTTATAGGGGAATAGGGTGGGAAGTAATTTAATTATGGTAAGTTGATTAATAATTAGTAGGATTAATTAATTAATTATAATTATTTGCTAATTAATATTGATTAATTGGGAAATTATTAATTGATTAATTGATATATATTTTCTGTAGCGGGATGTGGGTTTATAGGGGAATGGGGTGGGGAGTAATTTAATAATAATTAATTAATTAATATATGTTTTAAAATATTTATAACTAATTAATTGGCAAATAATTAATATTAATTAGTTAATTAATTAATATAATTTGGTACATATTTTAAATTAGTAATTAATTGGTTTAAATAATATTAGTTAGTTAATTACATTATTAGAGTAATTTATTTATATATATAATTTTCAGTTACTGTTAATTAATTAATTGGGGAAAAATGATATTAATTATTAAATTATATTAATTACAGCTTATGTGCTAATAAATTTACTTTATTGCTATTGTTAATTAATTATTAATTGCTAATTAAATAATATTATTTAACTTTGGGTTAAGGAGTATTTTTAGGGTTCAGGGTCATTTTTGGGTTTTTGGGTAAAGGGGTATTTTTAGTGTTCAGGGTCAGTTTTCTGTTTTTGGGTAAAGGGGTATTTTTAGGGTTCAGGGTCAGTTTTCAGTTCATGGGTAAATGGGTATTTTTAGTGTTCAGGGTCAGTTTTCAGTTCATGGGTAAAGGGGTATTTTTAGGGTTCAGGGTCAGTTTTCAGTTCATGGGTAAAGGGGTATTTTTAGGGTTCAGGGTCAGTTTTCAGTTTTTGGGTAAAGGGGTATTTTTAGGGTTCAGGGTCAGTTTTCAGTTCATGGGTAAAGGGGTATTTTTAGGGTTCAGGGTCAGTTTTCAGTTTTTGGGTAAAGGGGTATTTTTAGGGTTCAGGGTCAGTTTTCAGTTCATGGGTAAAGGGGTATTTTTAGGGTTCAGGGTCAGTTTTCAGTTCATGGGTAAAGGGGTATTTTTAGGGTTCAGGGTCAGTTTTCAGTTTTTGGGTAAAGGGGTATTTTTAGGGTTCAGGGTCAGTTTTCAGTTCATGGGTAAAGGGGTATTTTTAGGGTTCAGGGTCAGTTTTCAGTTTTTGGGTAAAGGGGTATTTTTAGGGTTCAGGGTCAGTTTTCAGTTTTTGGGTAAAGGGGTATTTTTAGGGTTCAGGGTCAGTTTTCAGTTTTTGAGTAAAGGGGTATTTTTAGGGTTCAGGGTCAGTTTTCAGTTTTTGGGTAAAGGGGTATTTTTAGGGTTCAGGGTCAGTTTTCAGTTCGTGTGTAAAGGGGTGGTTTTGGGTTCAGGGTCAGTTTTCTTGACTGTTGCACTCTCTGGAGTGGGAATAGTAATTTTATCCCTATGCTATCAAACGCTTTATATAATTAATTGTTAAAATATCACATGTTTATTTTATTTTTTATATTACTTACATTTTATGTATGTTATTGTTTTATGTTTGTACATGTATTAGTAAATTAGAATATATTTCATTAATTTAGAAATTAGTAAATTAATTATTAATACTTATTGTTCAGTACATATATATTATATCTTTACTGTATATATTTAATTAATGTATTATTAATATATATGTTTTATTTATTAATTTTAAACATTATTAGATACTTTTAAATATGTATATTTTATTTATTAGTGTTATATACTTACTTTTACATTTATATATATTAAAAAAAAATCGATATTTTTAACATCGATATTTTTTACAACGATATTATTTTTTCGATATTTTTGTACTTACCATGTTGTAGATAGGATGTCAATATTTTTGCCCTCGATATTGTTGACTCGATATTCTTGTAGGTCGATATTTTTGTAGTCGATATTCTGTCATAGATCCGATGGTGTCATTACTTGTGCTCGTCCACTACTTACTTTTCAGACACTCTTATTTCTTTTTGGTTAAGCACTCTGTGAGAGTGCACGTGTTTTCCCACACTCTCCCTTCAATACTTATCTCCACCCCTCCACCTCGTTCCATGTTCCTCTGGCTCGTGTGCTTCTCCTCCACGCCTCTCTGTATTGAGCTTGCTCTTATGCGCTTCTTCCCCCACATTGCTTTCTCACCTCTGTTATTCTCTCTGTTCCACATTATGATTTTACGCTTCTGTTCCCCTGTGCTGCACTTCTTTCTCTCTTGCTTGTGCCATGTACTTCTCCTAACACCTCATGTTGCTTCTGGCCCCATCCTCTGTGATCCCCCACACCAGTGCCCTTCATGTTGCTGTCTCCCTTCCCGGCCCTCCACCCACCTTAATAAAAAACCTGTGGCACAAAGTTTTTATTTTTTTATTTCCAATCTAACTTGGATCAATATATCAAAAGGAAAAAAAATGTTATTTTGTAGGCATGTACCTGCTTGGCACACACGCCTACAGAATTACATGGCGGCTGCGCTATAGCACCTTTTCTATTTTTGCTTTCCTCTTAAACCATGCGACACCGCATCGCTATTAACCATTGGGAAAGCCAATAGTACCTGAAGGTGAGGCCTTTTGGCACAGCAAATACTTGTTATCATAAATATTCATTTCCGTGGATAGACAATGTGGTTTTATTTGACTTTGACATGAATTTATTTGACTTTAACATAAATTCAAGCAAAAGATCTTACATTTCCATAATTCATTTGCACTGGAAGTAACATAGCTTCCTGCCTTCTTCCTACTTCAGTCAACCTTTCAGGGCGGTCTATCGCCCAGGCGCCCCCAGCAAAGATAATAAGACACAGATAAGAGCATTGCCTGTTTGATCCTGTTAAGACTAGATAAGGCCTTGGACCAGGACCACCATTACAGTGAAATGTACAAGATAAGATAAAATCAGAACACACATTCCAATTCATGCTCATCAATGCTCGCTCTTCAGCACTCCACGCACCAGAAATTAAAGACTTCCTCGTCCAGTGGCGGTTTTTGACTTTTCCAACTGGTGAGAGGTAAAAGCTGGGGATGAGTTTTACTTCAAAGAGAAGAAAGGGTTAGACAGTGGAACCCTACAAGGCACAGCACCTGACACACTATCCCTAATCTGATATGTTCAAGTACTGGAGGTATCTAAAGATCCGAGTGCACACTGAAAACGCACCAACTGCCACAATGCAATCCAATACAGGATTATCACAGTACAAACAAAAAGCAAAGGTGCACGGACAAGAACAAGGAAAAATATTCAATCTGTGTCCACTGTTTTTTCTTCAAAGTTCTTCTTTTATTCAAACAGCATAAAAACAATAATCTTGATAGCTTTGAGCAGCCAATGCGTTTCGGTCATACAAGTGGACATCTTCAGGGCATGGATAATAAAGGTGTTCTAATCCAAGGAAGTCAGGCCACCTGATTATAAAAATGGCTGATGAAGTGCAATCTTTTTCTAAGAATTTTGGAAAATAATTAGCAGAACACAAAGCAAGTATACGTTTTATAAGTCAGTTGATTTTACATCATCATAATTATGTGACATACCAAAACCATGAAGCACTTTTAGCTCAAAAGGTGAAAAGGGGCCCTGGTACAGGTCAGATATGCATACTGCCGGGCAACTAGTTGATGGCTCTGGGTCCTCTTGGTTTAATGTGGGCCCAGAGGGATAGCTGTAAGCTGATGCGGGTCTTAATAAACAGTACAACCAGGAAAAAGTGTCTCTCGTCAACTCTGGTCCGAGCGAACTGAGACTGAAATACAGACTGAAGATACTAATATGACTTATGCTTTGTGAAGATGCAACAGAACTGCAAAAGTACAAAGTGAACAGAAACATCTAAAATACTTACATTTTCACACGTTTTCTCTTGTTTTTAGTGCACAAATAGCCAAAAAGCTCCTTGTCCATCAATTTGTTCAAATATTCCTGTTGCATGTTAAAAATGGGGGTCTCTAGTTGGCAGATGTAGTACCTTTGACCAAATAGGGACTCTTGCTTCTAGTTAGGGTAATGGGAAAACACACTGTTGATAACCCCTGCTCACCCCCTTGATAGCTTGGCAAGAGCAGACAGCAATGTGTAAAGTATTTGCACCAACACCCACAATAACCCACTGAAACACCACAAATGGACACCAAACAGGTATTTATAAAAATATCAATATCTTTATCTGATTAGGCAAGACCAATAACAACAGAAATCCAACATATATAAATAGTCTTTCCTTAGAAATGTTCTTTGTTAAAAGGTCACTTTAAAAATCAAATGCAGTAATCTTCTGTAGTGTGCGTGAAGGCGGGATCAAATGCCACCCTTCAGTTCTCTTGAACTCCTATCGATCACCTCTATCAGGGTTTAAGCAATGCCCCCTCTCCGTTCTCTTAAAATCCTACAAATCACCCCTCCTCACTGCGCAAGTGCGCACCAGCCGACACAGCTTGTAAGCACACGAGACACGGCCCGCCGGCAGCACGCTCATCAACAACAGTCTTGGGCACAAGCACTGGTCACTGATCCGGGCCCGTTACGTGTGAGTAGGACGGGGCTGTGCAGTCCGCGTTGTCGTCTCCTCAAGGCAGCTTTCTCCTCTTTAGCGCTCACGGAAGTCAGCGTGGCTCCTCCTGGACGAGCCCCTCATAGCCGGGTAACAGTCAACGCTGCCGCCCAAACCCAGCGTGGCTCGGCTCTGACGCTGCCATACACTGAGCCGGCGGCAGTGAATAAAGGCAAAGTGCTCTCGCGGCTCCCGGGCCGGCAGCGGTGAATGCAGGCACACAGCAGGGGCGGCCTTAGGCATGTGCAAGCTGTGCACCTGCACAGGGCCACCAAACCCCAGGGGCCACTACACCAATATATATCCTTAATATAATAATCCTCTGAGGATGGATACATATTTGCGTGGTGGCCTCTGGCAGGGATTTGGCGGCCTCCGGCTCTGTTGCACTTCCAAACCCCCTGACCGCCCCCCTCCTTACTGGCCTCCCGCTCAGCCCCGCCCCACCCAGACCCCCTCTTCCGGGGCCCCCTACCTAAGCTCCCTGCCCAGGGCCGCCATGAGCCTAGAGCCGCCCCTGCACACAGTGCCTTCAAGCTCTCGGGCCGGCAGGGATCACAGCACACCACGATTCCCACTGGTCATGGGTCGGCAGCCCCCAGCACCTATTTTCACGATACGCAGTCGCTTGGCTGGCAACTCGGTCCAGCGGTGAGGAAGTGCAGGCACGCAGTTCTCCTTCTGGAATAAGAGGAAACACGGGCTCCATGCAATACTTCAGATGGGTAGAAGCACAGGCACACAGCGCTTCTGGAAATATGACAAACTTTTATAGCCCTGTGTTTCAGTAACAGGAGGCCAGCTCTTCTCAGGCCCTTGGAGACAGTTTCACCTCAGAGGGACAAAGTACACAGCACAGTTCCTCTTCAAGTAGGGGGATACAGCACACAGCAGTCCTCTTCCTCAGCAATAACGTCAACGGCAGGTCAGCCCCCAGACACACAACAATGGCAGCACTTTTCCTCACTCTTCTCTAGCTGTTGTTCTTTGGCAGGGATTCCTTCTTGATCATGAAGTTTTCCTTGTCTAAAGTTTAGGGGTTTCAGCTCAAAGTCTTTGTTCTTCATGTGTGAGGGGTCCTGGACCCAGACCAAACCAGTTCTGGGTGAACTCTGCCAGTGTTGCTAACAAATAGGAGGGACGACAAAGGGTTTTTTGAGATCCAACATATGGGCCCTAGTTCAAGTAACCAACAAAAGGAGTAGGCAGTTCCTAAGGGCACTGAACAAACATGGGGCAAGATCAAGTACTGGCTAACGAGAGGGAGGATGGGGAATCCTTCCTTTCGGAATGAAGGCCCTAACACACCCAGCCCTCTGGGTGTCATGCTTCATCATCGGGCATGCTCCTCGTCGGGTTGGCGCTGCAATACCCGACGGGCACCCTCAGTGGGGGCTCTTTGGCAAAGATCTTTTATTCCTTGCCATTTGGTGCGATGTGTGTAATGGGCCCTACAGTGTAGAAGTGCAGTGCTGCATAGACAGGCCATTCAAGCTCCATAGCAAAATATACCTATCCCCTATGGAGTCCTCCAGAGCTCCATACTGTTTCCTGTCATCTTCACCCTTTGTATGGAGCCACTTGATGCGCTACTCACGGATAACAAACAAAGATCCTAAAAGGATTATTGCAAAATATTTAGATTACTGTAATTTTGGTCAATAGATCCAATCAAAGAATGAAACTTGTTTATTCTTTTGAAGAAATATATTTCGGCAAAAAGTTTAGAGTAAATTCGGGGGCGTGGCCAGCAGCCTAACATGGCGGACGTGTCTCGGTAAGGCTCCGATCACGGGGCCTTAATTATCCTGAATTATCCTGCAGAGGTGCTCCCACGAAGTCGGGACCGAGGAGGGCTAGTGTGCTGGAACGCAAGGAGGCCGCTGTGTCCGGGAGCGGAGGTGGCGGAGGCCGAAACTGAGCAGCGACACGGCGACGGAGTCCCTAGAGGTGGGAAAAGCAGCCACGGCCTAGTCGCGGCCTGGCCGCCCCGGAGGTCTTGGAGAAGAGACGGAATGCACAACGAGAGGGACAAAGCAGACCAGTACCCGGCGCTTTAGGTACCGGGAGCGCACGACTGGTGCGAGGGGGTGCAAGTCCCTGAGGCAGGCGGCGCGGGGAAAGACCCAGCTGGGCAACTAGAGAAATATAGCCCGAGGCGGACCAGAGGCCCAAGGGGGGCTGGACGTCTGGGCACGACCCGCGGCGGCCCTCTGAGTCACGTAGGCTACTCAACTCAAGCGACGCTCCTTGCCTGGGACACCCGGAAGGCACCCATAGCCTAGAGTCGCCCACAATTTAACATCCTGAGAGGGGCGATCCCCGCAAAATGGAGCTGCATCCCCGATCCGCCGGAGACTGAAGAGGCGGGTTCCTGACCCTAAATTGGCAGCCAGCGGGACATCCTGACTTGCACTGCCCGCTCCTCATCCGAACCGACAGCAAATAGCATATCAGCTAAAAGGGGCGCCGGCGGTTGGAAGGGGGCCCTCAGTTGTCACCCCATATCTTGGCCCGAGCGCAGGGCCGAAATTCACTCGAGGGGGTGCCCCCTCCTTCCCCCATACCCCGGCAGGAAATAGCGGCGGAGCGGCACCATCACCCAGGCAACCACTGCAGCACCTGAGCGACCCCACGTGCAGGGGCTATTGTGGGCCAGAGCCAGCTGAGGGGCGGAGGAGCCAGTAGACTACGGTATAAATGGAGCAGTAGTTGTCCACCTCATCTGGACGCATCCCGCGCAGCGCCATGTGAACAGTTTTGGCCAGCGCTGACCCACACGCCACACAACCTCAGAGCTGCAAGGGACCACCACACTCCCCTGCTCCAGGACTGAGCTGTCAACCAGTGGGGGGGACCTCTTGGCATAGCGCCTGGTACAGACCGGGAGGCAGGTGCGAGTCGCGCACGCAGAAGTGCCTACAAAGCGGTGCTGGGAGCACAGGATAACAACAACTGTGCTGGCCCGGAAGGAAGTACCTGCAGCGATCAACTGGAGCTGACCGACTGGCGGAGGTGACTTGCCCTGAGTGGATCCCCTCAGGCGGCCGAGGCGGCGAAACCGGGTCTGGTGGGGGGCCCCCTCCTTCGCAGACTGGCATACAGATCCCGCACATTAATGCCAACGGCGCAGCAGCTGGCGACGGGGAGGTTAAGGGACAAGCCAAAGCAGCAGCAGCAGGTGGCGGGCGACATAGGCCCAGCGCAGGAGAGGAGCAGGGAAGACTCGGAGCTCACAATGACGCTGGCAGCCAAGATGGACACTGTTTTAGTGGCGGTAGAGCGCATTGGAACTACCCTGGCGCAAACCAAGACATCCCTTGAAGCGCGGATAGATAAAGTAACGTCGGATTTCACGCTGCTACATGCAGACCACCGTAAACTGTCAGAGGCGGTAGTCGTCCAACGCCAGTCTGTCCAAGAACTGCAATCCGTGGTGCGCAGTCACGCCGCAGCGCTGCAAGATTTGGTGGATAGGGTTCAGGCGCTAGAAGACTGTGCTGAGGATGCGTAAGGGCGCTCCCAGCGAAACAATGTCAGGGTGGTTGGACTGCCGGAGGGAGAGGAGGGGAAGAATCCGAGAAGTACGCAGAGCGGTGGCTACAAGAACTCCTGCAACCTGGGACGCTGTCCGTGCATTTTGTAGTAGAGAGGGCGAACAGAGTGCCGGCTCAGGAACAGCGTCCGGGGACATGGCCTCGCCCATTCTTCTTTAAACTCCTTAACTACCGGGACCGTGACGTGGTGCTCCGAAAAACCCGGAAACTGGCGGATCTCATGGTGGGCAACAGCCGAGTGATGTTCTTCCCAGACTTCACAGCCACAGTACAGAAGAGAAGAAGCACGTACATGGCCGTGAAGCGGCAGCTGTGGGAATTGGACCTACCTTACTCCTTGCTGTTCCCCTCGCGCCTCCGAGTGGTCACCAAGGAGGGCGCGCGCTTCTTTGAGTCCCCATCCGAAGTTTGGGACTGGCTAGAGGAGACCGTGCAGTGGTCAGGGACAAGGCCCACGGGCCGGAGGTCGGTGGCTGGCAAGAGCAACGGTCCAGGAGGAGGAAGAAAGGGGCCAGACAGAGTGCAGGCCTGGGCCAGGCTACCCCAAGTCCGGAGCGGATAAGGCGGGAGAGACAGGAAGCGCTGGAGGCAGTTGTGACGTTGGGAGCGGCCAATAACATGGACATCTTTGAAGTCCAGCAGCTGAGCGATGTAGATGCAAGCGGTTCGTCCTCTCCATCCACAGTGCTGTCAGAAGACGTCAACCTACCAGTGGTGACACCACAGACAGCGGATCTCCTGATGTGACTATGAGAGAGTCCCTGGCGACGGAACTGAAGACCACCACCTATTGGACATTGAACACTATATCCTTTGCCTGACTGCCGCGCAACGCGCTGTTCGGGTGGGGCACTGACCCGGCGGCGCGGGTGCTACATGGGGGGGGTGCACCACCTGGGTCCTGAGGGGAGCGCTCCAACTAGCGGATAGGCAAAGCTGGGTCTGGGGGCGAGCAAATGACCAAGCAGCTGGCCCGAGCAAAGAGCAGGGGGGGATAATTACGTGTATTACGTGCACAGTGCGTTAGTCATCCTTGAGCACCTTTTAGACACTCACAGGCCCTGAATAAGGGAGCAACCTCATTATATTGCTGGCTACACAACCCACCGCACGAACACTGCGCTGAGAATACGATCCACTGAGGGACAGACACACTTTTCGTTTGGACGAATGCCCCGTTGGGTAATCGCCCCATATGTTTTGTTGTTAAGCATTAGTTACAAGATGCAGATGCGACATACAGACAACTCCCCTAAGCACCGGTCTGCTGGCCTCGCTTGGTACCCCTCCCGCCCCCGACTCCCACACAGCGACAATGCAACACCATAAATGGCAAACACTAACATCGTAATGTGGAACATCTGTGGTGTGCACACCCCAGCGCGCGTTACTCTGTTTTCTCTTACCTACAGCGACATGGGGTAGGGATCGCGCTTCTACAAGAGACGCACATGTCCCGAGCAGAACTTGGAAAGCTCCGTAGGCGCTGGAGAGGCCAGATATACGGCACAGAATACTCAGCGCATGCGCGTGGCATGCTAATCTGGGTAAGGGCTGGAGTCCCGTTTGAAAGTGAAGAAGCACAGGTGGATCAGGAGGGAAGGTACTCCCTGGCGAAAGGGAAACTCAACGAACAGGTGGTGCTACTGGGTTCCTTATACGCCCCCAACACAGGTCAATAATTATTCCGGAAAAATCTGAATCGAGTCCGCCACCCTTACGCGGGACTTCCATGGTTATTAGGCGGAGATTTTAACATGGTATTAGACACGCACCTAGACCGATCCTTCCCCCCACTACGATCTGCACCGGTGGCGTCAAATGCACAGGTGCTGCAAGACTGGCTTACCCATTGGGGAATATATGACCTCTGGCGGGTACAACACCCCACCGATAGAATATACTCATATTACTCAGCAGTTCATGACCTGCATGTCCGCCTGGACCGTATAGTGGGCCCCCAGTCAATGCTTCCGCTCTTGGCTGCGACGGAATATCTAGGTAGAACGCACTCAGACCATAACCTTCTGTCATTCTGGATTAGCTGGGACGCGGACCGGCCGCCAGTACCCATGTGGAGGTTGCAGCCGGCCGCCCTTGAGGACGCCGAGTTTCGCTCCTCACTGGGCACTGCCATCCTGACATATTTTGAGGACAATGCGGACACGACGGCCGTTCCCCTGCTGGAATGGGACGCGCATAAAGCGACCATCTGTGGACACTGCATAGGCGCTACCTGGAATATTCACAAGACAGTGTCCGATTCCCTGACTAGACTGGAGTTAGAGCTTCTGCGATACGAGAGGGAGGGCGAGGGAGCTGGCAGACACTCGGTCAAACTGGGGGAACTGAGAGGGGAACATGCAACCTTAATGGAACGGCTGAGATGCCACAATTACGCAGCGTATACGGCCAGGACGCATGCTAAGACGGACAGGGCTGGGAGACTACTGGCCTGGTTGGTGCAAAGATCGGACAGAGGATCATTGGTGGGAGCAATTCGTACAGGGGGAGGGTAAATGGTCTACACGCAGCGCGAAATCCACCAGGCGCTGACTGCGCATTACAGGCAACTGTACACGGCCCGGGGTATTGACTCCAGGCACGCACTGGATGAGTTACTAGACCTGGTGGTGCTTCCCACTGCCACTGACGCCCAGAACGGGAAACTCTGTGCCCCACTCACTCTGGAAGAGGTCGGGGAAGCGATTCAGGCCCTGGCAACAGGGATATCTCCGGGTCCCGATGGCCTACCAGCCGAATATTACAAGGCCAACAGAGAGATCCTGGCGCCCTGGCTCCTCCAACTGTACAACACAGCAATTGACGAGGGCAGGCTCCCACCGACTTTACAAGAGGCCTTTTTGGTGTCGCTGCCCACACCTGGCAAAGACACCACAGAGTTAGGCTCGTACCGCCCTCTAGCTATGCTGAATGTGGATTACAAAATCCTTGCCGAGCAGCTGGCACTGGTTGTCCCCCATTTGATACACCCAGACCAAAACGGCTTCGTGCCGGCGCGATCCACATCACTGAACCTTAGGCGGTATTTCATGGTAGCAGCGGAAGCGACGGGGGGCTGGCCTAAAGCAGGATGCCTAATATTAGACCTCGAAGAGGCATTTGACAATCTCGAGTGGGGGTATCTACAATCAGTACTGGAGAAGTACAAACTTGACACTGATTGCCTACAGATGGTGGACCTGCTGTACCGTAACCCGCGGGTCCATGTGAGATTGGGACTCTATGTATCGGGGGCAGTGGCAGTGGGCAGAGGCACCCATCAGGGGTGCCCGCTGTCACCGCTACTTTTTGCGCTTGCCATGGAGCCCTTGGCTGTGGCCCTGCGGCAGACACTGGCCAGCGGGATTCCACTGGGGGAACGGCATGCACCAGGTGTCGCACAATGCTGACGACCTGCTAGTATTCATCAGAGATGTGAGCAATATCCCGGAAAGTCTGGATCGCTTGCTGAGCAGCTTCGCAGAGCTCTCCAGCTCCAGCTCTCAACGCAGGCAAGTCGGGCCTCTTTGCATTTAGCGATGGAGTGGAGGACCTGGGGTTCAGGCTACAAGGCACAAGAGTCCAGTGGATGGTGGACACATTTAAATACCTATGAATTCAGATTTATCGCCATCCGGCCGATCTCTTTGACGGTAAACTAGGTCGCGCAGTGGCAGCACGCAGATCGCAGATCGGCTTCTAGTCCACGCTCCCACTAACACCCACGGGCAGAGTAGCCTTGGCCAAAATGGTCATGCTCCCGCGCTTGCTATACTATTTTACTAACTTACCTCTGTTTCTGCCAGCTTCCTTTTTTACCACGCTAAATAAGGTCCTCCGTGATTTCAACTGGGGCCCCTCCAGGCATCGGCTGGCGCTCCGGAAATTGTTCCTCCCCATTGATAAGGGTGGATTAGCTGCCCCCTGCTTCGAGCACTACTATCTGGCTGCACAACTTCAGTGGATTGCCCACTGGTTAGCAGACAGGGGGAGGGAGGATACGGCCACCAGAGACCCTCCATACTCACTGGAGCGAATACACATGCTGTTTCACCCATTGGCCGCCTCGATGCGCCCCGCCCCGCTACTGCTGACGGTGGCAAACAAGTGCTTCCGCAGGAGGATGCTGTGGCTCATGCGAGCAACCTTACCATACGTGCCGGCGGTACCACTGGAGGGCTCACCGGGAGGGGGGGGGGTGCTTACACGTCCCATGCTAGAGAGGTGGCATGATTCAGGAATACAGACACTAGGCAACCTTTACAGAGACGGGGCGCTGACACCATATGAGACACTGGTCACTGACGAGGGGCTCCCACCAGGGGGGTTCCTGCTGCACCGCTCCCTCCTGGCACATATGGCGAAGGGATGGGGGGATGTCGCAACAGAGCCCGAGCAGCACCTTACTATACAATATCTACACGTCATGGGAAGGGGAAGGCACCTGCTTAAGTGGTTGGCTGCGTCACTGAGAGCACACACAGCAATAAGCCTGGATGCATTACGGGGCAAATGGGAGCAGGATCTGGGGCGGGCCCTCGACGATAAAGAATGGGAGAAAGTCCTCAAGAGTCCAGTGAGAATCCCTCGGAACATGCGTTTTCGCCAAATTCAGGTCTACATAATACATAGGGCTTACCTCACTCCAGCCTTAATTAATAGATATTTTCACAGGGCGGACGTGTCCTGCCCAAGATGCGAGGCTGTGTGGAGTCAAGTCATGGAAGTCAAGTCATGGAATTTGTATAGCGCACTACATACCCAGAGGGTTTCAAGGCGCTTAGGAAGGAGAGGAGGGTTACTTGTCAAATATCCATGTTTTAAGTTGCTTTCTGAATGCTAGGTGGTTCTGGGTAAGGCGAAGGTACGTGGGGAGTGAGTTCCATGTTTTGGCAGCCAGGTAAGAAAAGGATCTGCCTCCCATGGTGGTCTTGTTGATGCGAGGTACAGTGGCGAGGGCTTGGCTGGAAGAACGTAGTTGGCGGGGGGGGTGTAGAAGGACAGTCGTGAGTTGAGGTAATCTGGTCCGATGTCGTAGAGTGATTTGTGTGCGTGGGTAAGCAGACGGAAAGTGATCCTCTTATTGACGGGTAGCCAGTGGAGGTCTTTAAGGTGACCGGAGATGTGTTCGTTGCGTGGGATGTCTAATATGAGCCTGGCTGAGGCGTTTTGGATTCGTTGGAGCTTCTTCTGGAGTTTTGCGGTAGTACCTGCGTAGAGGGTGTTTCCGTAGTCCAGTCGGCTCGTGACCAGAGCGTGGGTGACTGTTTTCCTCGTTTCCGAGGGGATCCAGCGAAATGTTTTCCTGAGCATGCGAAGAATGTTGAAGCAAGAAGAGGAAACGGCGCTGACTTGTCTGTTCATTGAGAGTGAAGAATCCAGGATGACGCCTAGGTTTCGTGCGTGGTCTGTCGGGATGGGTGCTTTTCCGAGGGCTTCTGGCCACCAGGAGTCGTCCCAAGCAGAGGGGGATGTACCTAAGATGAGGACTTCTGTTTTGTCCGAGTTCAGTTTCAGACGGCTTTGTTTCATCCATTCGGCAACTTCTTTCATTCCTTCGTGTAGGTTAGTTTTGGCGGTGCTGGGGTCATTGGTGAGGGAGAGGATCAGTTGAGTGTCGTCCGCGTAAGAGATGATGTTGAGGTTGTGTTGGCGTGCGATGGCCGCGAGGGGGCTCATGTATACGTTGAAGATGGTGGGACTGAGTGAGGATCCTTGTGGTACGCCGCAGATGACTTCAGAGGCCTCGGACTTGAATGGAGGAAGGCGGACTCTCTGTGACATACTTCACATTCTGTGGGGATGTACAGGGCTGGGCACTTACTGGGCACTTACTGGGAAGACATCGGTAGGCTCCTTGCGCAGTGTACTAGGCACATCATTCCATGCAACTGGCCTGAATTCCTATATTTAAGAGGCCCCCAAAAGATAAAGCATCGTACCGGTTCCTAGACTTGGGTTGGTGGTGGCAGTACGTCTCCTCACCAAGAGGTGGAAGGCGCGAGATCCACCTAGCGCGCAGGCCTGGACCCTGTCCCTTCAGGCGTGGGCCAGGGCAGAATGGACCACTATACGGCGGGAGGAAACAGTGGGGCTCCGCAGGGAACCTATGGCAGAATACTGGGAACGTATGCTTCACACCCTACAGTCGGCAGGAATTGCCGCCAATGGAGGAATGGCAGAAGACTAGTTGGGGCTGCAGTTGACTGGGGGACACGCGCAGCGGACATCATACATGACATCTCGCCGGGTGCAATACACGATGCTGCAATGCAGGGAATTCCGGGAGTTGGAGACATGTGGGGACGAGGGGAGGGCTCCTTTGTGTGTGGAGGGAGGGGGAGAGGGAGGCTGGGGAGGATTCCGGTAGTGAGGGGGGGACGACATTGACTGTATGCTCAAGAATATGTTGCGATGTGCTTGGTTGAATTAGTGAAGTGAAGAGTTTACTGTTTGAACTATAACTCATTTCTGTACCTGGGGTTGGGTCGCACAGGCCCTTTTCGAATACGGATACACCCGGGCACATCTGCTAACTGCGGGGAATGTTTACACAATGCAATACAGCACCTAAGAGTCATACTACGTTTTACATAATTGACAGCCGAAATGTACTTGCAGTAATGTTTTGGATGAACATTTATGTGCCTTGTACTGTTTATAAAAAATGAAAATGCCAATAAACAGATTTGACAAAAAATAAAATAAAGTTTAGAGTAAATGAAAGCATAACCTGTGTCAGTACTAGAAAAAAATACTAATTAATTTAATTAACAAAAAAGGATTTTTCAATATCATCAACAAAAATGTATATCCCTATATTTTTGTTTCAATACTAAAATATCAGGAATTCAATTATGTACAAATTGTGAAGTAGGACGTATACACTAAAAAGGACACATAAAATACAGTATACAAATTTGTCCGAAGTTCTCGAGTGGTGTAACAACCATTTAAGCTAAGTAGACAGTCTCTATAATAAGAGTGCTAAATTCTCAGACATGTATAGTATTCAAAGACTGATGTGGAAGAGCTGTTGATATTTTGGTATTTCAAAAGAATCTATCCATGAGACCATGCTCAGCACAATAACATAGAGAAGGGCCCGATTTAG
Source organism: Lissotriton vulgaris (assembly GCF_964263255.1). Classification (NCBI taxonomy): domain Eukaryota; kingdom Metazoa; phylum Chordata; class Amphibia; order Caudata; family Salamandridae; genus Lissotriton; species Lissotriton vulgaris. The sequence goes on along the minus strand of NC_141691.1, from coordinate 165,398,181 downwards.
AAATAATAAAATCATGATTTTTTTAATCACGCAGAAGTGCATCAGTCACCAATGGTTGGAGATGCAGTGAAAATGCACCAGACTGTAACCGAGTCCATCTCTGTATTATTGTCCTGGAGATGGTCTCATGGATAGATTATGGAGTCACAAAGTCATTCTGGTGTTAGATGATTAATAGACAGAATACACAATCACCTACTTGTAGAGGTCCATGTTTTTGGCAGACAGCCATCTGGCTTGATGATGATTAGCAGAGATAATGTGGTACTTTTGGTTGCTGTATTTGGTGAGCATATTCATTGATGGGTGGGGTAACATGACAGGAAGTAATGTCAAGGAGAGCCATGGACTCTGAACATGAAGAGATCTGCCCGTAAATCTGTTGTGCCTCATTGGGCAGAAAGAAAGTAGGTTCATGTCATGTGGCGGATGCCTGGCAGAGTCGCTCAGGCTGTCTCTAGGTCTGAATGTCCAGATCTTCACAGACCTAGACAGCAAGAGGTTAGGGCACCCCCTTCCAGTAGCCACATTGCTGCTGAAACAAGGTAGTGCCTAGCAATAGGTGCCTTCTGAGGTAATTCAGTTTCGACTCCATTTTGATTCCGTCACCATTTTGTGTTGCCCTCACTCAGGCAGCTTGGCAAACCAAGTGTTTTTGCCTTTTGTACCACCATTTAGATCTAAATCCCGTGCCATCACCCAAGTAGTCCCGCAGGGATCGGCGCTGAGCCCCACTCTCTTCAACCTTTACGTTCAACCATTAGCGGAGGTTGCGAAGAGTTGGGGTCTCACAATGGTATCCTACGCCAATGATACCCAGTTGGCGGTGGCCCTTAACGGAGACTCCGACCAACTGGCATCTAACTTTGCGGATGGTTTGAGGGCAGTTGCCAGTTGGCTAACGGCCACTGTTTACAGCTCAACGCCCTCAAAACCGAGGTGATGGAAAACACCCTGATCTGTGGGGTGCAAACTGGTGGCCTAAAGAGCTGGGACCCCCCCCAAAACCTGTGTCGGAACCTAAGAACCTTGGCGTTTGGCTGGATTCCAAACTCACCTTCTCGTGCCACACTAAGAAGGTGGCATCTATGTGCTTTGGCATCTTACATGGGTTGAGGCCCATCCTCAAATTCTTCGATGACCCCACTCGCCAGATGGTGGTTCAGGCGAGTGTACTGTCTAGATTCGACTACGCCAGTGCATTACTTCTGGGCGCTAACTAGGCGGAAGTCCTGCGATTCCAACGGGTCCAGAATGCGGCAGCCAGAGCCCTGGTAGGCCTCCCGCGTGTCTGCTCAGCCCGCAGCACAATTGTTAAACTACACTGGTTGCCAGTCATCAGGCGCATCGAATTCAAGGCCTTTTGTTTTGCTTTCAAAATTCTGAAATCTGACACTCCCGCTATCCTCCAGCATCTCCTGACTCCTTATATTCCTTCACGTAGCCTGCACTCTGCTGGCCAAAGTCTGGCACTTGTTCCCCGATTCCATAAATGCAGATTGGGCGGTCGATCGTTTATGGTGTTGGCCGCCAAACTGTGGAACGCACTTCCTGTCCACATTCGTTCTTTAGAAAACCTTTTCGCCTTTAGGAAAGCTGTGAAAACTTATCTTTTCCCCCTGCCCTATTAGCTTCCTTTTGATTTCTGCTTGTTAGTTGTGTTCTTTTCAGATATAGCGCCGGGACGCCCCTTCGCTGGGGCAGCTGTGCACTCAAAAAATATACTTAACATAACATAGCATAACATAACTTTGTACTGCTATATGTCAAATAACCCCCCCTTCCTTGTTGTGAAGCCGATTCCAGGAACTAGCCAAACTAACTAATCCTTGTCTAGACTGACTAATCCTTGTCCCAACTATCTTTTGGCCTTCAGTATTCTTTCCCTGCCCTATCTTATCTGTTGGCCTTCGGTATTCTTTCCCTGCATTATCCTATTTCTCAAGTTGTCCTTTGAAGCACACAAACACGTCCTGCCATTACTGATTGACCTATAGGTGCTGTCATTTATTGACTTATGGGGTTGGGCAAGAACACGACTCAAGGGGGACGTTCTGGTTACATGGTGTCTTGTTTTGAATGTTTTCCTATTGGCTAATATTTGGTGCATGGGGAGTATATTTCTGTGGGTGTATATGGTTATAAAAGACTGTGAGCCACGGAGTGAAGGGGCAGTCTCCTGAGAACCTACTATTGGTGTACTTCTGGGACAACTGTGCATAGCTTCAGCTAATAAATTTGTTTTTCTACGCTAACAGAGTATTCTGTGTCTCTGTACAACAAGGCAGGTGAACTCGGAGATTTCAGGCCGCCCTTCTAGGCCCGGTTCTTCACTTCTCAAAAGAGCCCCAGGGAGGAAAAACCCCATAGGCAAAAACCTCTGAAGATGATGGGTTAGCTGCAGGGCAGGCAAGAGTTGACTTGGCTCCAGGGTCAACAACACCGCCTGAAGATGAAAGAAGTGGCACTAGCAAGAATCTGAAGTCATAGACAGGAGTTGCTGAACTGGAGCACAGGAGCACAGCTGGCATGTCAAGGAAGAAGGCTGAAGGAACAGGGAACAGGACTGACATCAATACAAGGAACCCATAGAAATAGCCAGAAGTGAGGAAACACAAAGAAGAAAAACACAAAGTGTTGTGATGCAAAGAGTAGAATAGATTTTCTCCCCTTTTTATAGGCAAAAAACAAGAAATTACATTAGGACTGACTGTGCCTCCATAATGGACTGGGAAGCCTTCCTTAGAGATCAGTGAAGTGGGGGCCATCTCGGGATAGGAAAAATATGATCTTACTAAAGGTCCTCATTGAAGGACTCTGGGACTAATATAAGCCAGGCTAACGGAAATGCAGCACTCCAAACTCCCCATAGAGAGAAGCATTGGCAGAGAGAGCTGCGCCTGCAGGCTAGGTGCTGAGAGATATGTTTATTCAGGGAACGCGGCTGGCTGCCACAGTGCTAAGATTTCCCCTGCAATCTTAGGGGCAAATTGATGGGGATTTGGCATAGGGCAGCACAGCAAGTCATCTTGCTGTGCTGCCCTAGGTCAAAGTGAAAAGGCAGGAATGCGATGCATTTATCTAATATGTGCATTCCTGTCCTTTCCCCCTTCCCTGGCGCCATTACGGCAGCCGAGAGCCAAAGGCACCTCTGGCACCAGTGTGCAAGGGTGCCTCTGTTATTGGTAGGATTGTGTTGTGCAGGAAGAGCCACCTTCCTGCGCAAAAACAATCCTGGGAGGCTTTTTCCTCTACCTATGTGTGCTGAAACACAGAAACAGAACACACAGAAAGAGGAAAAACAAGGAGTAGTAAAGTTATTTCTTTTTGCTGCACCTTCCCTAGGGAGGCGTAAGGTTTTTGGTGCATTCCCAGGTATACATGGTCTTGTAAATCTGAGAAAGCGTCAAAATCCATGGGTGTTGCGTGGAAACACCAACTGCAACACCCATGGAATGCCCCCCTGGTGCAGAGTCAGGCAACGCAGCGATTTGCACTGCTTTGTCTTAGTCCATATCAATGAGGCCATTCAAAGCCAGGTAAAGGGGCCTTGTGTGGCCTCATAAATATGATATTGGAGTGTGCCCCGCTGAAAAAGCATTGTACCAGAATTTTTAAAGACCAGAGAATCAGACTTTTTTGGTTGGTTGATTGCTTTATTTCGATATGCATATATCATAAAAGCAGTACAAAGAGCAAAAGCAGCATGTCGAAAAAGTGTGACTGTACATTGAGAATAAAAAGAATAAAAACACATTTGAACATCGTAAATTAACTAAAACAGAATTAAATTGATATGGACAGTCTTTTAAGTCGAATCAACCAAGCCCATTTTAAAAACTTGGAAACGGCGCAAACAATAGGAGGGGCTGTGTTGGTTAAAAGGATCCGGAGGGCGACCGAATGCTGGCGAGTGCCCAATTCTCTGCAAATTGGTTTAAGCCATCGTGATCTGGGGTGCCCATAGTCCGGACATTCAAAAAGAAGGTGTGGCACCGTCTCTGGTTTGTCAGGACAAAGGGCACAATGGCGTGATGCGGGCTGGGAATTGTTCCACCTAGAGCAAAGGTCGGCAAGGGGTAGGGTTCCTAACCGGAATTTAATGTACAAAGACCGGTCCATGGTGATGGTAATTAAGTCCATGTAGGGCTCGAAGGCAACGACATCTTTTATTTGCAAGAAGGCTGCGGTGGCTTTGCAGTGCTGCTGATTACTGATGCGCTTCGCAAAGACCCATTCCCAGTAAAGTTTTTTTAGGGACTCCTTTGGGGGGGCTGAGTGACTGAGCCAACAGGAGTCCAGACCTAGATCCCCTAAAAGTTGTTTAATTTCCCGGAGCCATTTAATCTTGTGCCAACCGTCGGAGCGCATCACCTCTGCTAGACCGTCAGCGAAGGATTTTAGCTCCGGAAGCCTCCACAGGCGAGCCCAAAGCAGGAGAGGTCGGAGGCGTGTCTGGTCCCCAGTTGCTTTACAGCCTACATCCATTAGGACTGGGAGTGTCGGGCTACTCATCGGGATGGCAAGGAGGTCTTTAATGAATTTGTTCTCGGCCTTGCTCAGTGAATCCACTTTACCTAGGCCCCACAGTTCAGCTCCGTAAAGTGACGCAGATACAGCTCGGGCTTTATAAATGTCTATTAAAGGGGCAACACATTGTTTGGTTGAATTATTATACTCCTTAAGGAGGGCCCCCCCACCCTTTTGTGACCAATTGTCATTTTGTTGATGTGGGCGGACCAGCTCATCGCATCACTTAAACGGATTCCCAGGTAATCGAATTCTGCCACTCTTTCAAGGGGGGTGGAGTTCAAGATAGGGGGACGGCCAAGTTTACGAGGTGGGTGCATGACTAAATACTTGGTTTTGTCCACATTGATGACTAGTCCTCTGATAGTGCAGAAGTCCTGGAAGCGGTTCAGGAGTTTCTGGAGACCTTGGGGGGTTTTCGAAATGAGGAGGGTGTCATCGGCGAACAGCAAAGTTGGAATTTTTACGCCTCCCAAAGTGGGAGCGTCTGCTGGTTCGCCGAGCAGGTGCTCAACCACCCCATTAGTGTAGAGAGAGAATAGGGTGGGAGCCAGGACGCAACCCTGCCGCACTCCCCTCTCGACCCTGATCTTGTCGGTCTTTTCCCCATTCAAACCCCATCTGACCTGGGCATAGGTGTTGTTATGCAGATTGATGAGGAGGTTTAGGATGTACGGAGGCATCCCTAGGCCATGTAACACCCTCCAGAGTTCCTCCCTAGGAACCAGGTCAAAGGCAGTCTTCAGATCGATAAAGGCCAGGTAGAGACTGCCTTTGCCTAGCTCCACCCCCTTCCAGTACAATAACAGGAGCCTGAACACTTGTTCGATCGTTCCGGTACCTGAACGGAACCCGGCTTGCATATCAGACAGAATGTGGTTGTCGTCCACCCATTGTAAAATCCTCCCCAAAATGGCTTTCCCCGCCAGTTTCTGACTCGAGTCTATTAGGCTTATGGGCCTATAGTTCCCAGGTAAGTCCCGGCAGCCCTTTTTGAAGATAGGGACTACCTCTGCTCCTTTACAGGAGTCTGGCACAGATCCTCCCTCGATGATTGCGTTAAGAAGGGCCGAGATCAATACCGCCCATTCTTCAGGGTAGGCTCGGAGGATGTCTCCTGGGAGAACGTCCGGGCCAGCTGCTTTTAATGGCACCAAAGTTTTGATCTGCTTTGTGACATCCAGAACGGAAAACAAATCCAGGTCTCGGTCTAAGGTGTAAGGAGGGAGGATGAAGGGATCATTGAGTGGGCCTTCAATGGCGGAATAGAGTTTTTGAAAGTGGGAAAACCATGACTGAGCGTTGATGCTACAGGTTCTCAGTGTGTCATCGGGACGGTTCCTGTTTCCCACCAAATCCCAGAAGCCTTTGGCGTCTTTCCCACGACTGGCAGCCAAGAGGTCCTGCCAGTAATTATCCTCCCACTCCTTCTTGGCATTTTTTTGGCAGAGTGAATAGTGCCTCCTGGCCACCCTAGTCCTGGAAGGTATTTTAGACTTAACCGCTTCAATAAGAAGCGACTTCGCCTCCCTACACTTCTGATTAAACCAGCCCTGTCTAGCCCATGTGCGGGGTTTCCTCCTATTAATACTAGCTGGGACTACGAAAATGTCACTGATGGCCTGGGTTATGGTGCAGAACCTACTGGTCACCTCCAACAAACCATCCTCACAGGGGTCAAGGTCATCTAGAGCTGCAGTAAGAAGCTGCCTGATGACAGAGGTTTTCTCCTCTGAGAGCGACAGCTTCGCCCACTTTAGCCGACGTCCACAGTTGGAAACTGCTGACAATTCCGGGGCGGGATTACGAGTGGTTCTGGTCGCAGTGCTAGATAGCCACCTCTGGGACAAGGTGAGCGAGAGGAGATTGTGATCACTCTCTACAGATGGTATGATCACCATGTCCTTTACCATGCTCCACAAGTTTACGTCAAGAAGAAAATAATCAATTATTGACGTGTGTCCAGGCCTATTGTAAGTATGGGCCCCTGCTCTATCAGAACCAGTCCTGCCATTAGCAGCCCTCAGGCCAAACTCCATAGTTATGGAGTTAATCTGAAGGGCCACTTCTGTCCACTTTTTGATAGGGCTAAGTTCTAGGGACGGTATCCCCCACCTAGTGTCATGTTCCTCTTGAACTTGTAAAATTTCGGAGTCCAGGGGCTCAAAGGTGCAATTAAAATCGCCCGCCACCAGAGTGCAATACTTGTAAGGTGACGAACGGAGCAGGGCTTCAAGGCAAGTTATGACTGGGGATTCTCTACCCCCCTTCGTACCTCGGGCATAAATGTTAAAAATGTTTAAGATATCTCGACCCTGAGGGTTTTTCAGGGAAATGTTGAGGAGGTCCGGGCATTTAGTGTCCCGCTCCACCACCCTGCAGTTGAGTTCAGAGGCCACCCAGATGAGGAGGCCGCCTGAAGGGCGACCCCTACCAGTTCCTGCGTGGACAGCTGGTAAATAGTGGGTGGAGTATCCTGCCTTGTGTAGGGGCTCCTTACTCCAGGTTTCCTGGAACAGGCATATGGAGTATTGCTCCACGAGCGTATTCCAGTCGGGCAATGCCAGCTTTCTCTCGAGGCCTGCTACATTCCAGCTGAAAACCCTAAGGGATGGGTCCGTCACAGCCGCAATGCTACAGGTCTCGACAGGAGCAAGTGAGTCCACAACACCCTCAGTAGGACCAACTGGGGGGGTCAAGTAGTGCCCTCGCCTCCCCTAGTCCCCTTGCAATCTCAACGATGACCTGATCTTGTGATGTGGTCGGAGGGCTATGAATTTTAGCAGAAGGGGAGGACTCAACGTCGGGACTTCAAGCCGCCAAAGCCTCCTCAGGAGCGTCACGGAGTCAACAGCCCCAGAAACCCCAGTTCGGTAGTGGTGGAACTGGATGGGACTGTGCTAGGGTAATTCCTGGGAAAAATTGACCATGGACGTTGTTTTGGAAAGGGGGCCCGGGATGGATAAAAGGGGTAATCGGGGCCGGCCGAGGGTAGAAGAAGGATAGATCAACTGCATCGACTCCCGGACCGGCCACGGTTCGCCCTTGGGAGCATATTGAATGGGCAGCTCTTGTGTCTTGGAAATTGACCACCACGCAGTCTCCCTCAAAAGGTTTTTTCCTGTGTCCAATCCAGCCCAATCAAAAGAACAAATGGAGGAGTATTACCCGATGAGGGTAAATGAAGGCTTTTGTCCAAACTAAGGAAACACTGTTCCTTTGTTAGTAAACCCTTCACTCACCACCTGGTGGTGACTTGCTTCATCATCCGGGTCCACCCAAGTGGCCTAGCGTCACTTGGGTGTGCTTCAACACCTGAGTTACAGTGGAGCAGGTAGTGAAGTGTGGGATGCGAACAAAAAAAGTGTGAGTGTTAAAATTGTCCTGGTTAATGCTTTTATACAATTTTTAATAAAAAAGTAACTGGACAATATTAAAAATGTGGGCGAGATAGTAGTAGGGGAGTTACGGCCTACATATCTCAGTTTATGTGTTGGTCGACATGTTTCTACCATATGGGGAAATCCCCGGTATTCCTCAGACCCAAAACAAGGAAGTGGGTGGTGTGCGCCCCCTAAAAGACGCACCCAGTCCTAATTCCTTGGTCATCCAGAAGAAAAATATACTTCTGGGTAAGCACTCCTAAGATATAGGGTGCAGATAAAAACCTGTGGGAAAGAAAGAGAGTAAATAAAATAATTACTATCCTGTAACGTAGTGCAGAATTAGGGTGCAGAATACGTGCAGTTATTATTGCTTTCCACAGTGGTGAATGACACAGTGCCTTCATCAGTACAGAGCGTGTCTACAAGTGGTGTGAAAACGTGCTCATTAACGTGGGAGTAGTAAATCTATAGAGTAAGGTATATCTGGCTAAAGGCTCTTGATTTTCGTCCTTGGTGCGTGCCTAAAAGTACATGCTGGCGCCGTTGGTCAGGGTGCACTAAACTAGAGTGCTCATACTAGTACCGTCGTGGTTCAACTTGTGCCAGCTGGGTAGTAGTTATTTAAATTATAAATGTTCGAGTATGTCCTAATCAGGATTCTTGGTCAACATATAAGGACAGACTAGACTAACATACACATATAACATAGAGCTTTTCACGAGGTGTCACATGGCTGGAAAGGAAAGGGCTTACTGGGGTGGAGCTCTAGTTGAGCTGCATCAAGCAGGAGGTGGGCGCTTCGCCGGTTACAACATGTTCTAATAGGAAAGGCATATGTTGTAAAATGAGGATTGACCTATGTAGCGGAATAAGCCTACATAGCGGTTCTGTTGTTCAGCCCAATTGTTGGTCCTGCGTGGGGAGGAAAAATAAAACTTACAGTTGGATGTGGCGAGCAAAGGCGGATCACCTACGTCTCCCTGTTCGCTGCTTGGTTGCAACGAGTAAGTGAGGGCGTTGGGCGTATATGCGCCTGGCTGCTTCCGGGGGGTGTCACGTGTCAGCTACGGCGGCCCGTGGGGAGGGGTGGTTGACATGGTAACCACTGGGCGCTGCACCTGCGCCGTAGTAATCGCGTTGTTGTGATCACTACGCGGTTTAAAGGGTGAGCGCGCGTTGGTAAAGACTTGAGTCGCGCTTGTGCTGTAATTAACGGAATGGGGCAGAGAAGGCATAGCAGAAGCCTGGGTGTTTTAATTAAGAGGCTTCGTGGTTTATGATACCGGCAAAGTAAGGGATGAAGTGCATCCATAAGTCGGCACTGACTGTGTGGACCAGATTGGGCTGGATATGATATGAATTATCAAACTGGGAGCTGATACAGTTAAACGAAGGGAAAAGTCTGTGGTGTCAGACCGGCTCAACATTAGGAGTTTTTTTGAGAGCAACGTATCAAACGGGGGTGTAATAATGTGTCATAAGACAGAGTTACTAGGAAATGTTGTTATTTTAATACAGAGTTCCACGGGATATTGTCGTTGAGCCCATGGATATGAGTGGAAAGTCTATATATCCATCTCTGTTCTTTTTCAAATAAACGAGCCTGGATGTTAGGGCCCGCTTGTAACTGTTCAATGACCGTCCACCTCATGTCATTGGTGGTGTGATGGGCAGTGAGGAAATGATCTGTGAGTTTTGTCATGTTCTTCTTGCATCTTATCGTGCTCCTGTGTTCGCAAATTCGTTGCTTTATTTTGCGTGTCGTCATACCCACGTAGGGTTTTTCGCAGGTGCAGGTGATCAAGTAAATTACATTATTGCTATTGCAATTCGTGTGGGATCTCTGTTCCCATGTTTTTCCAGGTTCCAAGGTGATGGTCTTGGTGTTTTCTGTTAGGTGACATACACTACAGTCCCCACACCGAGAATGTCCAGTGACTGGTGGTAGACCCCATATCTGTGTTAATGTCGGGTCACTTGTGTTGATGTTGCTTTTGGGTCTAGTGTTGACCAAGGTGTTTTTCAGACTGTTCGCTTTCCTGTATGAGAAAAGAGGTTTCTCCCAATTGAATGATCCAGAATTGATTATTGACCAGTGCTTTCTGATGCTTTTGCTCACTTCATTGGAAATCACATTATAGGTCGTCACACAGGTCAGTGGTATGTTTTCAGTGTCTTTTATGGTTTCTTCCAAAAGCGCTTGACGTGGTTGGTTTCTAGCTCGTTGTCGGCACTTCTTGGTGATCTTGGTTGGGTATCCACGTTGTGATAGTTTAGTGGTGAGGTCCTCAGCTTGTTCTTTGAAGTCCTTAAGATTACTGCAATTCCTCCGTAGTCTTAAGTATTGGCCATAGGGAAGATTCTCCCGTAATGGTCGGGGATGAAAACTTTCAAACCTAAGGAGGTTATTTTTTGCCGTGGGCTTGAAATGTGTTTTGGTGGTCAGGGCTTCTTGATTCTTTTGAATCTCAATGTCTAGGAAGACCATTTTTTCTTTATCTATGCTGTGGGTGAAGTGAAGATGTTGGTCACGTGTGTTGACCCAAGCGATAAAGGCTGTAAGAATTTCATGCGGGCCCTTCCAGATTGCTAGCACGTCGTCAATATAACGGCGCCAGAAAAGTATGTTTTCAAAGTATGGGTTGGTAGGTGAGAGTATGTGTTTTTTCTCAAATTCAAAGACATAGAGTCCTGCTATGCTAGGCGCAAAAACACTGCCCATAGATGTGCCCCCTATTTGTAAATACAGGGATCCTTCGAATTCAAAGAAATTCCTTTTGAGGGCCAAGGTAGCACAATCAATGATGAAACTCTTGGGTGTTCTGTATTCCCACGTGGTGTGCTCCAAGGTTTCTTTTAGTACAGTGATGGTAGCGTCCTGGGGGATGTTGGTATAGAGGCTTTCTATATCGAAGCTGACCAAGGTCATGTCATCCTCCATTCTGATGGTTTCTAGGAGTGTTAGTAGGCTTTTTGTATCTTTCAGGTAGGTTGAGGTCCCCTGTACAATCGGTTTCAGGAAGTAGTCACAGAATCTGGACAGTGGTTCGAGGAGTGAGCCTATTCCGGATACTATTGGTCTTCCAGGTGGTGGTGTTCTGTTCTTATGCATCTTTGGGACCACATAGAAATATGGAATTTTAGCCTCTGTTTTGGTTAAATAATCTGCTTCCTGTTTTGAAATTTCACCTTTGTGTTCCGCTTCTTCAACCAGGTTCATCATTTCTCTTTTCAGGTCGTCTGTGGGGTCATAGGTGAGGGGGAGATAGTTCTTCCGATCCTCAAGTAATCGTCTGCATTCCTGTTGGTAATCAGTACGGTTCATGATTACTAGGCCTCCGCCTTTGTCGGACGGTTTTATGATGATTGTGTCATCTCCTTTCAGATCAGATAGAGCTTTCCTCTCGGCTCCACTGATGTTTTGATATCGTGTGGGGATTCTGGTGGATTCTATGTCAGGACCGGAGGCTTCAGATTATGCTATATCTTCCTTCGCTTTATTAACATAAAGACTCCACAGCAGCTTAGGAAAAGATATAATAAGAACAAAAAATGCTTTAAACATAAAGCATTGACGTAATGTTCAACAAATCAAACAACAACTCCCAAGAGTCTCTTTGCATAACAATAGTCCATAGTCCTTCCACTCTGTCCATGATCACTATATAACCGGACTTCTCATCATCTTCCTCCTCTTTCTTCGCTGCTCCCGCAGCCAGATAAGTGCTTTTCCTATATTTTTCCCTTTTTCATTGTGATTGGTTGAATTGTGTACGATCGTTGGGGGACTCATTGCATGGTTTATTCCCTTACAGAGTCCCCGGTTGCGGGAACGTTCTTCGTTCCTACGCGCCTTTATTTCCCACTTGGGTGCGGTGTGTACATAGACCGCCAGGGGGCGGCCTGTCGTCTCGCCGGCCCTTCGGCGCGCCTCCGCAGTGCCAGGAGCCGCGCCGTGGAGTCTGCTTGCGCAGGAGCCAGCCCTCGCGTACCCCTCTGACACCTGGTGCCCCGGGTCTGTAATTTCCTGCTCTTGACGCCCCGTTGGGGTCTGTATAGCGGCTCTGACCGCGTGAATCACCTTCGGGTGTCCTTTATGCACCTCTTTATCCGAAGTGTGGCCTAGCGCGCTTGAGGGGTGCGACGACCCGGTCCCGGCGAGGAGGGTCTGCGCGCTTGGGGGTTGGTGCAGCCCACCTGCCACGTCAGTTGGCCCAAAAACGTGATCGCAGCCGCTTGGCCTGCCCACATTCGAGATCTTTCTCAGTTGCCGCCCTCTTGGGTGCCCCGCATTTGCCCTTGGTTCCGAGATGGAAGGGGAATACGAGGAGGAACCCTGCCCCTATCTGCAGGACGACGAGTTCTACCAGGCGGTGGACAATTCCATCTACCGCTGCGTGACGGAGGTGGTAGGCCCCATGGAAGACCGCCTTTCCGCCCGCATCGTGGAAGAGTGCGCAAAGCTGGCAGCGGCGCATGTGCCTCCGTCCCCCGAACTCCCGGGGACGTCCGGCGGGTTGCCACCCACCCTGAAGAGGCCTTGTAAGGAGGGGCCGTCATCGGAGGCTCAAGGTGTGGACAGGGGCGCTTTTGAGCGTCTTCGAGACGCCTTCCTGGCTAAGGCGACAGCGGTGCCCCCTGCGCCCTTGGTGGACCCTAGTGCTTCGGGGGACGTGTCTACGGCCCCCGCCTCCCCGATCTACGACTCTCCGGACTCGGATGACGACGGGGAGTCAACCCGATCTTGGCTTCCGGCGCCCTCTGCCAAGGAGATGCCCCGGGATGAGTCGGGCATGCTGGACCCGGACGAGATAGTCCACCCCCGCTCCGTGGCCTGGGCACCGGGGGAGACGGTGGCGAAATTTGTCGCGGGCAGGCTGCGCAAGCCCCTGGAGAAGGAAGCGAGGGGTTGCCTACGTGGGGAGTGTCCTCGGCCAACTTTGGAAGGGAAAGTGGCCATAACTCCGGAATTGGATCCCAAGATGGCCACCTTCCTGGCGAAGTTTATGAAGGACCCCAGGAAAGGGATTGACCGGTCCTGGCGGGCCTGCCAGGACAAGTTGTTAGATGCGGTCGGGCCCGCCACGAAGATCCTCGACATGGCGGAGGAGGCTAGAGCGAATGGCACCGCCATTTCACCGGAGGTGATCTCGAATTGGGCCCAGAGGGTGATTGTGTTCTTGGGCAACGCCAATTGTGCCCTGTCCACGAGAGGCGGGGTTCGCTCCTAATCAAGCTGGACCCAAAGTTGGGGGACCTGGCCTCGTCGGAGGCGGGTGCTGTGGCCCAGGGAGGCCTCTTCGGCGAGCCCTTCATCAGGGAGCTGGGCAAGTTTGTGAATACGTTCACGTCGTTGGATAAGGCCCGGTCTAGCATCAAGAGAGTGTTCCACCAGTATTTCTCTGGAGGGGCCGGTCGCGGTAGGGGCCGCGCGATCGGCCGTGGTCAGCAGACCAACAACAGAGGACAAGGCTCCGGAAGAGGTCAATACCAGACCTCTGCCAACTATACCAACTTCTACCCCACCAGGGGACAGCGCTTCGGTGGCAGAGGGTTCAAGAAGAACTCCGGACAAGGAAATGCCCCGGGTAAGTGTACTTTGTTTGGATCAGGTTCCAATTGGGGGGCGGCTGGCAAGCTTTTACGAGGAGTGGGAATTGCTCACTGCCGACGCTTGGGTTTTGCAGACTGTACGAGGTTTCCATATCGAGTTTTACGACCAGCCCACTCAAGCGAGGCCCCCGCGCCCGATGTGTTTTTCAGAGTCAGACGTTTCTCAGAAGTCAAGGGGTCCGTATGCTAGTGTACTTGGACGACATCCTCCTCATGGGGCAGTGCCCAGAGGTGTTGGCGGGCCAGCTGCGTCAAGCTGTCGGCCTGCTCCAGAGACTGGGGTTCGTGATCAACGGCTCCAAGTCGGTTTTAGTGCCCACTCAGCAGATCACCTTTTTAGGCTTCGTGGTGGACTCGGTACAGGCGGTCTTGAGCCTGCCGGGTCGGAAGGTCGCAAAGATATGACACCTGCTTCGGCAGACGATCGCGAGAGATTGTACGTCCCTGCGACATATCGCCAAGGTGGTGGGTCTTCTCTCGTCCTCCATCCAGGCGATTTTCCCAGGCCCGCTGCACTACAGGGCTCTCCAACGCCTGAAGGCGCAACATCTGCGCCGTGGGATGAGTTACGATCAGTGGGTTCCCCTCACGGACGAAGTGAAGGAGGAAATGTCATGGTGGCTGTCTCACATGGAGGCGTGGAATGGTCGGGCGATCTTCGGTTCGGCTCCGGACCTGATCATAGAGTCCGACGCCAGCAGGTCCGGCTGGGGCGCCCGGTGCGGGGATTTTTCCACCGGCGGCGCCTGGTCTTCAGAAGAACAACAATTGCATTTCAATTGTTTGGAGCTCCTTGCGGGCTCCTTCGCGGTTCGTTGTTGGACCAAAGATTCGGTCAAAGCTTGTGTCCTGTTACGGGTGGACAATATTTCGGCGGTCCGTTATGTGAACCATCTGGGAGGTCCTCGGTCCCACGCCTTGGCGGACTTGGCGAAGGACTTCTGGGATTATTGCCTGTCCCGTCACATTGCGGTGACGGCGGAGTATCTGCCGGGTCAGTGCAATCAGGTGGCGGATTGGCACTCCAGACATCTCAGGGACGCCAGCCAGTGGAAACTGGATCCGGAGGTTTTCCGGTGGCTGCACACCCTCTGGGGTCCCTTCTCGGTGGACCTCTTTGCGTCCCGTCTCGACCACCAGCTGCCGCGTTTTTTCAGCTGGAGGCCGGACCCTCTAGCGGAGGCCACGGACGCGTTTTTGCAGGATTGGAGTCGGGAACAACCGTTCGCGTTTCCCCCGTTCTCCATGATAATGCGAGCGGCGGCCCAGATACGCCGCCAGGGAGCGGAGCTGGTGTTGGTTACACCACTCTGGAGGTCTCGAGTGTGTTTTCCGGTTCTTCTGGAACTTTCTTGGGATTCTCCAATCCTACTCCCCCTGTTTCCTCTGCTCCTGACAGATCCGGATCGGGAACTGCATCCTCTCGTCATGCAGAACTCTCTCCGCCTCGTAGCATGGAGGCTCTCAGGAGACGCTGGTCGCTCCCGGGCCTTTCGGGGTCGGCTGAACACTTGCTCTCCAAAGCATGGGCCGATAGTACGACGAAGCGTTACAGATCCGCTTGGCTTAAGTGGATGCGTTGGTGTTTACGAAGGGATCTGGATCCCTTGGTCGCAGGCCTCGTTCCCGTGCTGAATTTCCTGGCACATTTGGCCGACAAGGGCCTAGCGTATAGGACGATCAATGCTATTCGATCGGCGATTTCAGCTGGCCATGACAACATCGATGGCCATCCAGTAGGGGAACATCCTTTTGTGTGCCGGCTTCTTCGAGCTATCTTCCTCGCGCTGCCTCCGGAACCCAGGTACTCCGTCCTTTGGGACGTCAATTTGGTTCTGAATTTGTTCCTGTCGTGGCCGGCCAATTCCTATCTGTCTCTTAAAGAGCTGTCGGCGAAGTTAGCCATGTTGTTATGTCTGGTTTCTTGTAGGCGCGTCTCTGACGTGCGCGCGCTGGATGTCTCTGCACGCTTCTTTTCCCCGGATGGGGTTACTTTTACGGTAGGCCGACGCACGAAAACGGCGTCGCGTTCTATTTCATATCCAGCTTTTCTTGACACTCCTAAGTTGTGTGTCGTGCAATGCCTCAAAGCATATGAGGACCTGACCTTGGAGTTGTTGATTGCCCTGCGGAAGCCACACAAAGCTGTCTCCTCCCCCACTATTGCTCGGTGGGTGCGGTGGGTCATGCAAGAAGCGGGCATCAATACTTCTCTCTTTGGAGCACACTCCGCCAGGGGGGCCATGGCCTCTAAGGCATTCTCGGTGGGTGCTCGTCTGGAGGACCTAATGTGAGCGGCGGATTGGTCCTCGGATTCCACCTTCAAGGGGTTTTATTTTAAGCCGGTGGTGGATTTGGCCCAGTTGGTGGTAAGTAAGCTTTAAACTAGCATAATCTGAAGCCTCCGGTCCTGACATAGAATCGAAATTTGCCTAGCTTACGTAACAGTAAGTTTCAATTCTATTAAGGACACGGAGGCGAGGATTATCCCACCCAGGCTACAGTGGTGTCTCTACCCGCCCGTATGGCAGTAAGTAAAGCGTTTTCCTTTACATTGTCAGTACTGTATTAATCACTGAATGCTCCTCGCCTTGTTGTCGCATTCCTGGACCACCTCGCTGATGCTGTTCCTTTTTCGACAGGCAACGACGGTGCTAAACAGGACCAATGAGGCTCAAGCGTGATCTGCGCGAAGAAAGAGGAGGAAGATGATGAGAAGTCCGGTTATATAGTGATCATGGACAGAGTGGGAGGACTATGGACTATTGTTATGCAAAGAGACTCTTGGGAGTTGTTGTTTGATTTGTTGAACATTACGTCAATGCTTTATGTTTAAAGCATTTTTTGTTCTTATTATATCTTTTCCTAAGCTGCTGTGGAGTCTTTATGTTAATAAAGCGAAGGAAGATATAGCATAATCCTCGCCTCCGTGTCCTTAATAGAATTGAAACTTACCGTTACGTAAGCTAGGCAAATTTCGATTCTATATCATTGAATACCGCTTGTTCAAATGTATTTATTTCCACTGGAATGGTGTGTGGTGGGGGAACGAAAGTCGATTTTGTTTTTAAACCAGTTTCATTGGGTATTTCCTCAATGATTTCCTTGTTGGTTTTCTCAAAAAACGCTTTCAGTTTCAGTTTTCTAAAGAACGCTGCTAGTTCGCAATGTAATTTAAACTTATCTAAGTTAGCAGTGGGGACAAATCCCAGTCCTTTGTTGAGGACCTTCTTCTCAATGTCTGTTAGGATGTGTGACGATAGATTGGTCACTAGGTCCTCATGTTGCTGGGGCCTGCTTTGTTGGATGCGGTTTTGTTCCTGGTGTTGCTGCTCACCATATCGTCTTCCTCCCAATGGACGGTATTGCCCCTTTTGTTGCGGCCTCTTCCGCGCCTGCCTCTGTTCTGAAAAGGAGGGCGGTATTGATTTTGCTGAAAAGGATATTGTTGGAAGGGGGGTTGCCATCCATACATGGGGAACTGTTGTGGTTGTTGATATGGATTGAAGGGGGGGTGGTTGTATTGTGGCCACTGATAGTTTCCTTGGAATCCACCTCTCTTTTTCTGTCGTGGTGTGCTGATGTTTGAGCCTCCACTACTGTTGGAGCTGTGGGAAGTGTTACTGGATGCATCAGAATCTTGATCCTGTATGGTGGTCCCTTTATAGTCCTTGTCCGAGTATGGGTAAGCTTTGACAAAAGAAAACTTCTTTAGATCTTTTTGGAATTTGGAGACTTTTTGTTGTGTGAGGTTTTCCCTGTACTCATTGATCTCCTTATTTATTTCGTCCAATTTCTTTTTATATCCTGTAATGGTGGCTTTTATTTGGCCTTCTATAGTGTGGATTTCAATCTGGATTTTTTCGGAAAGTCTTATTGCTGTTTTTAGGATCAGCATGATCCAGTCATGCGTGCAGTGCCACACTATTTGTGCCCAGTCTCTTCTGAATTCCTCGTCCTCTAGGAAAATTCGGGGGGCATTGGTCACTAGTAAGCCTTTAGGGGCCATGTTGTTTGTGACATACTCTTTAAGGATTGTACCATGTAGTATTGTTCTAATACGGTTGCGTTTGAGTTCAGTGAGTTTGTCCCATTCCGATGTCTGTGAGATGGTGTTGCTGATGCTGGGATCTGCAAAGGCATTGAGGTCGCTCATGATAGAGTCTATTTCCTCCGTGGAAAAAGATAAGCCCTGATTTTCTGCCATGCTCGTGTCGTGGTCGGTCCAGCCCACCCTGCGCACCCCAAGAATCAGGCCATCCACGCCCAAAGGAAGGGGTCTATTGGTTTTCAGCCAGTGGATGACCTTATTCTTTAGCGCCTGGTGAGTTTCCTGCTGTGTATCTTTTAGGGGGGGAACTTTGGTGAGAACAACAACATACGGGTGGCATTCGGGGGGAGATTAACCGGGGGGCACTTACGTGTCGGATTCTGCGGGGTGGCCACTGGGGGGGGATTTTTAGGCAAAGTGGTGGTAGGTTTGACCTTAGAAGGTATCGCTACTCCGCTGGTTTTTGCCAGCGCAGCCGCCACAGGTTGCAATTTTGGACCAGCCCCTCCCTTCTGTTGTTTCTTATGGGCAGGATTAGGCGCAGATATTATCGCTGCTGGGGGGGGGAGTACCATGCACTTGAGCTGCATGAATGGAAACACTCGGCCTTGCCTGCTTCGCACTGGCCTGGGAAGCTGAAATAGGTGCTTTCCCGGTAGCCAGTGTCTTGGCTGGCAGTGTCGACTGGTCTCCAGATGGTTGGCTCACTGGAACCCCTTTGCCAGCATTCCTGTCTGTATTGACCTCACTAGGCTTTGGCTGTAGTTTCAACAAGGTTTTCAGGGAGAAAAAATTGTCCCTGGTGACCTGTTCAAACTTGTCAAGCCTGTCCCCCAGGCTCTTAACTTGGTCAAGGAGTGGAATCAGCAGGGACTTTACCAGTTTCTCGAGGGGCTCGAGTGAGGATCCCTCGTTTGGTGGAAAAAGTATTGCCGGGACCAAGGGGGGAGGTGGCAGGGAATCGGCTGCAAGCTGGGGGGGCTGGGATTCCCGAGAGATTCAGGCCCTCCGGAATCTGAGTGTGAAGAACCCCTTGAAGCTGTGTCCTAGGACACTTGTAGAGCGTGGAGTAGCGTCCCTTCCGAGTATTGGTCCCCCTTTTCCTTTTCCTGTGCACCCGGGTAGGTCTAATCTGGGGCAATGATTTTGGGTCGGGTGAGGGAACAATAGAACCAGATTGAGACCTAGTACCGGGAGAGCTAGCTATAGGATGAGCGGGGCCGGAATCTACAACCGCAGTGCAAGGACTGCTGGGGGGAGAAACTGATATCAGGCTTTCTATCCTGTCTATTCCTGCCTCTAACGCTACAATATGTTGCTCCCCAGATAGGGACCCAGGCGGAGGTGCAGTGGGGATAGAGCAAGTTGGGGACAAAACATGTGCCGCAGCTCCCAGGGAAGAGCGTTTGGATGGAAGGAGGTCAAGTGAGAGGCGGCGTTCCGTCATTGCAATCTCCTTTTAAATGACGGCGGCCACCCTGGTGATGAATTTGTCCATAGTGCCAATCATCGTTGAGCCCCCTGAAGCACTTTCTCCACCGCCCCTCAAAGCTTTGCCGGAGCGAGTTGACATGATGGCTACGGGTCCCACAGGTGATCTCCGGGGTCTTAGACCCGAGGCAATAGATGTAAGGGGGGTGGCCCAGCCCAGCCTCTGTCAGCCCCTCGCTGCCACAGACTGCCCGCCCTTTGCTCGGGCTTCGCTCGGCGTCCTGCTGAGCGGTTACCAGTTGATTTTGTGCCGGGCGTTGCGGCCGGGGGGCGTGTCTTGCTGGGGGCGCGGCCGTGCACACCTGTGCAGCGCAGGGACTCCTGGTCTTGGTAGTCCCTGCAGCTCGCGCCTTCAGTTGACTCTGATGTTCCCTCCTCCTCCTTTCTCCCACCACAGCTGATCGCACTCCAGTGGCCTCGACCCCACGCCTCACGCCGCACAGCGGCACCCACGAAGCGGGTGCTGCAAGCTGTTACCACGCGGCGGGGCGGTCAATCCCTCCAGGGATACGGGGAGTCCAACTGGGAGGCGGAAGCAGAGTGGCGTTCCGGGCGGCAGCAACCGGTGAGTTCCTCAGCACAAGTGGTCCCTGGTGCAGAGTCAGGCAACGCAGCAATTTGCACTGCTTTGTCTTATACCATATCAATGAGGCCATTCAAAGCCAGGTAAAGGGGCCTTGTGTGGCCTCATAAATATGATATTGGAGTGTGCCCCGCTGGAACGTTACAAAAAAGAGATGCTACAGCGGTGCAAGGGGCTCATAAACATGCATGTAGAGATAACATCGCAGGAATTGTCTGAAAAAGCAATGTACCAGAACTTTTTAAAGACCAGAGAATCAGACTTTTTTGCACTTCACTAGGATTGGTGTAGAAAGACACAAAAGACGTTGGAAAGGATCCTCACGACACGTTTTCAGTTGGGTACAAGGAAACACCGGATGAATCTACCATTCAGTGGCAACTGGAGCTTGAAAGCTGCTGAATTAATAATTTTAATGATTTTAAAGTGTTCATATATTCAGGGTTTGAATTTGTTCAGCGGAAGATGAGAAGGCAATAATTTTGGAAACAACCAAACATACACCCAGATTCATGAAGAACACATTTTGCGATTCCTTAATAGCGAAATTTACCGATTCGCTATTAAGGAATAGCAAAATGCTATTCATCAAGAAATCACTCAAGAAATAGCGATTTCCAATTATTCCTTAATTGCGACACGCAAATTGCGAGTCGCAATTAAGGAATATCTCCCCATTCATTCCTATGGGCCTAGGGGCCCATAGGATTGAATGGGAAGACACTCGCAATTTGCTAATCGCAAATAGCGATTCGCAAAATGAAATTGCGATTTCAAGGGTCCAGGGGTGTCCAAAGGACACCCTGTAGCACCCCTGAAATGTGAATTTACACTGATGTTGTGCACCGGTCCAGGTGTGTCCAAAGGACATGTGTGTGTGTAACATGCAACTTAGAAAAATGCATTTCTCTAAGTTTTCGCTATTTACCACGAGGATTGACTTCCTGGTTAATAGTGGTTCTAAATTGCGAATTCGCAATTTTTTAATGTTTCATGAATAGCATTTAAGGAATCTCTAATAGAGATTCCTTAAATGCTAATCCTCGCAAATTTGCGAATTCTTTATTAGCGATTTTTGCATTTGGGATGATGAATCCCAAATGCAAAAATTGCACTCGCAAGGGCCAGATTCTCAGAATCTGGCCCTTTTGCGAGCGCATTTCGCTTGATGAATCTAGCTGATAGTCTCTGAAAGGAGAAGAATTAGCCTGTACATTGGCATACTGTTCAATTCTACTTTTGGAATCTTGGAGATTAGACAGAATCTCACACCCTATGGTTTGTAACTGTCTAACATAATTGGCAGCAGCTGGAACCACATTTTCAAATCCAAAAATAAAAGGTTCTAGGATGAAGACCATTGAATGCAGAAGAAAGGTGAAGGATGAGCTGAACTGAGGGCGGAGTTATTATAGGATAATTCTGCTAAAATGAAGACCAGTCACTTTCTGACCGTCAGTTTGAGGAGAGAGGCCAGAGACAAGTCCACATCGATCTGAAGTTTTCGAAACGTGGCAAATATACTGAATAGCATCTGTAACCACACATGCCAAACCATGCATGGCTTAACAATGCAGTCAATACCACGACTGTGTCGTTACCACAAGTTCCATTACAACGTAAGCCATTACTACAACTTGCTTTAGGGAAGCGCTGTACTTTGGAATAGTTTAAATTACATTCCAACTCCAGTCGATGTATCAGTAGGGAAGGTGTTGGAATTAAAATTCAACACCAGTCCAACACCGCATTCCCTAAAACATGCAATGACTTGCGTTCCAATGGAGCTCGTAGTAACATCGCAGTTGTGGTACTGAATACGTTGTAAAGGCACTACGATGCTATACTGCTTTTGAAGCAGATCAAGGAAAAAAAATTGTTCTAGAGATTTGGCAGAAGGAAATCTTTTTAAGCTCGTAAAATGATACATCTTAGAAAAAGAGACAACGGTTGGGGTTGGAATTCCCCGTCTGCATAATGGACAGTGGGGCGCAGAGGCGCAGGCAGGAAGTTTCACATGCACCACATGGAACTTTGCACTTTATGTTCCTGTCTAATTCCTATATTTTAAAGCTGGTGTTTTAAAAACTGTGTACTGTTTGAAAAATGCTTTCCTGGGCTGTAATTACTGCCCCTTGGTCAGTGTTTTACGGAGGGTGAAAGGTGGCCATTTCCCCCTGAGAGCATGGTCCCAACTTAGGGCCCGATTTTGATGTCGGGCGGAACCGAGCACCGTATTACAATGACGGCGGTCGGAGGGAAACCCGCAAGGGGATTCCGCTCCCGTTCCGATGACGGATCCAGCCTTGGCTCCGCCGTTGGGATTACAATGACGGCGGTCGGAGGGAAACACGCTGGGGGATTCCGCTCCCCTTCCGATTGCGGATCCAGCCTTGGCTCCGCCGTTGGGATTACAATGTCACTTTCCCGCAACCTTCCATGCTGGCCTTTATGACATGGAAAGGCTGTCGGACAGTGCCATTGGGGGCCCCTAGCAGGGCCCACTGGCCCTAAACTATGGGTCCTGGGGGCACCTATGGCACCCTTTTAAACATCCCTGTTCCATGTGACAGGAACCGTGAGATGCCTGCCACACGGTGCATGGATGTTTAAAAACATCCATTTTACAATGGCAGATTGTGCCCCAGGTCTTTTCCATCCGCCCAACAAGCTGCAATTGTAAAATGGATCTTTCCGGCCACCCTATGGGTGCTCACATCCAAATTGTGCGACGGAACCACGGACCTATGATCAGGCGGTTTGACATCAAAATGAGGCCCATAGAAGCACAATATTAGATTGATACACTCTAGTGTTTAGTGACAAAGTTGGAGCTGGAATTCTCTATGTAAAGGGCGCTGGGGTGAGGAAAATAAAAATAGCCTATATAGCCAGAGGAAACTACATGGCTGCTGTAACAAACTATTGAATTTACTTGAAGTAAATTGGGCAACTTCGGGTCCCATTTGCCATTTTTCACTGAGGCGATTTACAAAAAGGGGGGTGGTGATGTCGTTGGAGTTGGCTGATGGGTTGGTAAATTCTTTGACGATGTTGAATAATTCCTTGCTGTTGTGGGCGTTGTTATCTAGAAGGTTTTTGAATGCGGCTTTCTTGGCAGACCGGATTAGTTGGTGGTGTATGCGGGTGGCGTTTTTGAAGGCGTCCCTGGTGCTGGTGTTTGGGTCTTTTTTCCAGGCCTTCTCGAGGGAGCGACAGTGTTTCTTCGATTTCTTAAGGTCATCGTTGAACCAGGAGGCGTTTTTGCTGCCTAGTTTGCTTTGGCGTTTTTTCAACGGTGCTAGGATGTCGGCGCTGTTGGATAGCCATTGGGTGAGGTTAATGGCTGCTTGGTCGGGGTTTGAGGAGTGGGCGGGGGAGTTTTGAAGAAGCGATGAGGAGATCTGGTCGATGGTGATTTTGTTCCATTTTCTTCGTAGAGTAGGTTGAGGATGGTTGTGAGTTGTGGTCTTATTGTAGATAAAGTGTACGCAGCTGTGGTCAGTCCAATGGAGAGTTGTGGTGTGACTGAATGAGACATGTTTGCTGGAGGTGAAGATAGGGTCGAGTGTGTGACCTGCGATGTGGGTGGGCGTAGAGACAAGTTGTTTGAGTCCGAGGTTGGCGAGATTGTCCAGAAGGGTGGCGGCGTTGTTGTCATTGCTCTTTTCTAGGTGATAATTGAGGTCTCCCAATAGAATGTAGTCCTTGGAGGGGAGGGCGTGTGGGGTGATAAAGTCAGTGATGTCGTCACTGAATTGTGCACGGGGTCCTGGAGGTCGGTAGAGGAGGGTGCCTCTGCAGTACTCAAACTTTACTGAGTTGGGAGATTTCAATGTACATAGGGAAGATCCCAACTGTAAGCCAACCTGTGTGCTAAAAGCTGTTTTACTTCATCTAAATCTCACAGAATTGGTTTCAGGTCCAACTCACAAAACAGCTCTCACTCTCAACTTACTTTTTTCAGACTACCCCAATCTCCAGTAGGCACCCGGGAGTGTCCAATCTGGTGAGACCATAGCCATGTTCTCTTCCACTTTTCTGGCTAAGGTGAATGGTTACCACGGCACAGCACAACATTTCAGAAATAAATCTTTCAGATCTACTCTCTCTTACCAATCTTAGTCTACTGGGCAATATGTAGATCAAACCAGTCGATCACGAGTAGTTTAATAAGCACAGGGTCACATTTTCCTTTAAGGTTAAGGAAAGGCTGTGTTAATTTTACATTATTATCATCAGACTGCAGATACCAGTGCCTGATAGTGAGTAGTGCTGGAGTCAGATTTATGACCAAGGGTTAGGCAGAAAGGTGAAGAACGGAAGCACTGAGGTATTTAACTCTTAAATAAATATCCTTGTCAACTCATTATTGGAGTATGAGAACAAAATGATGTTTCTGAATGGTACAGTGCCTACCAGATATTAGGAACAAGATGCCTAACTATTTGTAAATGCAACATTTTGAAATGGGGGAATGTTTAAAATGAAAAGTTACCTTAATGATTAAGTTAACTCCTCATTTCATTTTTTTCCCATTTCAAAGTTTCACCATCACAAACAGCAGATCTCTTGCTCTCAGTAGCCAGTAGGCTCTATGGCACTTTTAGAACTGAAAAATACAGTCATTTTTTTTTAAATAGGAGAAATTTTAAGTGAAGTAATATATTTCTATGAAACATTAAGTCTTAATGTTTTTCTCCATTTCAATGAAGCCAATTACATCTTAATGTTTTATGAAGCATGTTTCTTCACTTTAAATTCTTCCCATTTAAACACATGGTTTTATTTTTCCGTTACGAACATGACACAGTGTCCACAGGCCAAGGGGTGCAGAATATCTGCTGTTTGTAAATGCGAAATTGAAATGGGAGATTAAGTGATAAGTGTTATGGAATCCATATAAACATAAAGTTAACTCTTCAGTTTAATTTTCTCCCATTTCAAAGTGTCTCATTACCACACAGCAGGCATCTTGATACCAGTGGTTGGTAGACATGGTGCATTATTCATAAATGAAAAATACAGCCATGTTTTTTAAATGGGAGAAATATTAAGTGCGGAAAAATGTTCAAGATTAGGAACCATTTTGCAGAAAATTTTTCTGCACTTTTAATTTCTCCCATCTAAATTTTTTTTAGTATGTTTGTGTTACACATGTAACAGTGACACATATGGAGAAAGGTATGCCCTATGTCATAAGTACCAATTACTTAGGCTCTCATTTACCCATACACATATATATCCAATTAATACGCACACATCCTCTTACTGACACACATGGCAGCCCAGTCGAAGTGGCTCTAGTCGAAGTATTTTGTTCAAACCATTGTATCTGGCTCTATTAACATCAGGCATACATTCAATGAAGCTGGACATGGGGGTGTCTGGTAACACCACACTAGTGGCTTGGCCTTCAGTATCTCATGATAATTTTTATTGATCAGAAGTAGCTCTCACTACTGAAAAGGTTACCGCTTTTGAATCAATCACAGATGTGGATTGCACCACCTATTCTGAGTTCCAAAATGGTTATGTCCACCCAATACTTGTTATCACAGAATTTCTTTATTTTTCACTTCAAATTTTAGTTAAAACAGCCAACGTGTTTCATCCAACTTCCGTGGATTTCCCCAGGGTGTAATATCTAGGTATGTTCTTCAAGGACTGCTGGTATTTAAAATAACACCGTTAGGTTCCTGTACCACAGTGTATGTCTTTCGTTTGAAATGACACTACACGGTCAAAGACGCGGAACATGGCGGTATGAATGGATATGCGGCGCGGCACAGGAGCAGAGTAATATTGAACTTACCCTGTTTACAGGAGGGATCAGTGTGACAATTTGTCAGACTATTTTCACAACAAAATAGAAAATGTTTATGCTAACTTTGGTGACATGGTAGATACCTCAACCCAGGTAAGTTTAAATGTTGGGATAGAGAGGAATGTAGGACATTCCTGTAAGAACCCCTTTCAGAGGGCCACTGGGTACGCAGGGACTACTGGACCCAAGCATGGTGATTGATGCCTTTTATTTCTGATTTTCCAGTGCCCTGCCTACTATGAGTCCTGAGCAACTGGGCCAAGTAACCCTTTCTGCACTAGACTCTCAGCGGCAGCCTTGGATGATCAGTCAATGGCACCCTCAGGGAGGTGGGTGGGGGCAGTGTAGATACTAGTATGTGATCACAACACATAACTCAAAGGGGGAACAACCTTTATAACGCAACTTTTAGCACGCAGTGCTATTACAACGCAGACTTTAAAACGAAAACCATTACAGCGCATTACACTGGGGGGGGAGGGCTCTAGGATAGGGAATAGTTTTAATTTACTATCCAACACCTTCCCTAGTGTCCACGGGGACTGGTGTTGGAATAGTATATTAAAATATTCACTATCCAGCACCCCCCAGTGTAATGCGTTGTAATGGAATGCGTTTTAAAACATGCGTTGTTACAGCATGCGTAGTAAAAGCATGTGTTGTAACAACGTACATCCAACTCAAAGTGCACACAGTATGAACAATTAATCAATGTCCAGTCCAAAACTGACTTTTATAAGAAAAAGCAGTATTTTATTTTTTACTCTACACATTCAAAGGAATAACAATACTCCTATGCAATAACACATTCCCCTTGAGGTCAGGGCTCTATCAGTTGTCTGCCTCACTGATGTACCTTGTAACGTGTTCAGGGTTATTCCCCATTCACTAATGGGTCCATTCAGGGAATGTGTACTAGTAGGCTATACTTAGGAGTACCCCTTTCGCAATTTAGTTATTAGTCAATAGTAACCATGGGTGTAGTGGCATAGCCGGGCTACGCGGAGGTCGCAAAGAAACTCCGTGGAGCTCCGCTACGCAGACCGCCTCACCCCCCAAATAAGAAATAAGATGACAGTAATGAAAAATAAACTTAAAGACACTTTCCACTTTACTGCGGCGTCCTCAGGCTGCCCACCTCCTCTTCCTCACCGTACTGGTAATGCTTAAGAAAACTGCGCTTGAGCATGGGCCCGTACTTTTGTCAAAAGAAATGCTCAGGCGCGCGCACATGTGCAGTTTTCTCAAGCATTAGCGGTACGGCTAGGAAGAGGCGGAGGGCACCTGGGGACGCCGCAGTAAAGAGGTAAGTGGTTTTAAGTCTATTTTTAATTACTATTAACTTACTTCTTAATAGGTGGGTGGAGGCGGGTGCTATCCAACTCCGCTCCGCTGCGGAGATTTGCCTTCTCTGCGTTCTCCACAGAACGCGGTGAAGGCAAATGTCCGCACACTACACGGGCAGAGCTGAGGTCTCCGCCCGTGGTTAGTCAAAAGTATTGCTGCATCACCATCAGCAGCAAGTTGCCCAGAACCCACAGGCCCTGTTGAAGTCTTACCCGCTCCTGCAGCAAAAAAGCATTCAGCATTACAGCGGGTGCTCGGAGTGTGTGCACTCGCGAGTTCAAGTCCAGCTGCTCAAGGTACAAGTGGCAGGATCCGAAAAGAGCAGGCTCACTCTCTGGAGTGACACGACCGGTTCTCCACAGCCATTGAAGCAACTTCCACCTTGTGAAGACATGGAAGTCAATTTCTCCCCAGCAAAGGTAGGGGGGATACAATCCTTTAGCTCCCAACTGTAGTCCCACGAGGGCGCGTCGTCCTCCTCAGTGACCTCCTGGTCCTTGGGGTTCAGACAGGGCAAATTTAACGGTGTGATTGAATCCACTAGTTGCAGACTCACTCCAGTCCGGTCAATGCCCTGAAGTCTTTGTTGATTTGATCACTGCAGCCCCTCCTGGCACACAAGGCTGCAGAAGTACCTTCAATGCAGGCTCCTCCAGTGCAATCACCCACACCACAGCGTCCCCTCCTGGCATATAGGATCACCACTAAGACGTTCATGAGTCCTGGTCACACAATTACTTCAACAGGCCCCCTCTAGTCAATGCACTGAGGATGTATGGTGTTGGGGCCCTCCACACAGTGCTCGATACTTGGCTCAGTCTGTGGCAACCCTCTCCTGGCATACAGGGGTAGCTGAAAACAATCCTGCACACAGGCTATGACCCGATTGGCGCTCAGCCGAATCCTCCCATCTTGCGCAGGGCGTCTTCACAGTAGGGCTCCCCACTGGACCTGGCTTCCTCCAATGCTCTCCTCTTCCTCACAGGGCACAATTGGGAAGCAGGCAGGCACTGGTGATCCAGTTTCCAGGGCAGGTGTTCTTGTTTTTCCTGGATGATGTCCCCTCACCGAGCAGGGAGACTAGCAGACCTCATCGTCACAGGCAGAAGTCATACAGATCAATCCCTCCTTACACAGTCCAATCGGCTGCTTGGCAGAAGACAAATTTTAGGGGACTCAACCTCCCCTTTTATAGTCCTATTCCAGACACTAAATGTGATTTAGGGTTTGAGTCTTGGTTGAGTTGAAGTTTTATGTTAGGATTCTGCTTCTTTTGAAGTTAACGTTCTTCCTTTTCTTCTTTCTTCCATAAAGGATGTCTGCCACAGCAGGCAAGCCTCCGAAGCTGGTTGTCCCACAACACAGTTCATTGAATTGACCAGAGTTCACACCTGAATGTTAGCCACAGTGATATGTGCCCGATCTCCCTTTCTGAGATGTGTCCAGGCCCCTTCCATGTGATCTATCACTGAACCACAGAACAGTTTTTTGAAGTGTAAAGGAAGTCTCTTCTTTTTCCCTCCAGTGTGTGCCCCCACCCATCTCACAAGAATGCAGCAAATACACAGTCTGAGGGGATTCCTCTCCCCCTCAGGTCTTCTCCAGGCAGGACTGGGATTTCCAAAATAGAACCGAGGGCCTTCCATGTAATGTACCATTGCAGGCACACTTACTAAGTGTACATTCACAGCACACTTACTGCTAGCACTGTGTAATGACTGATATTTATGGATAAAAGGCTCAATTATGACCGTTGTCCACTACCATCTCAGTATATTTTGCTCTAATATAGTGCTGTGTAGGCCTATATAATATGAACTAGCTACAAAGCAGGGCTTGATGATGCCTTCTCTGTTTCCGACTGTATCTTGCTTAATGACAGGGCTTGCCTATCGGCTTTGGCATACTCCTATGCCATCTTGCATACTAATTGTGGCTCTTTGCGGGAGTAGTGGCCTATGCTTAAGCGACTCAATTTTCTAAGCGATTCAGAAAAGGGGGTGGTGATGAACAGAGTGTCTGAATTAAGCAGACCACTCTTACCCAGTCCAAAGATCAGGGCTTGATCCATCACCGTTTTTTTAGCTCACTGCACCATCCCAGCTCAGAACCTGGCTACATGCAAATTAGTCTGTTCCTGTCCCAGTGCATGATGGGAACAGGGCAAACCAAACTACCAAGCCAATTCTTATACTGGGAAGGAAACAAGCTTCCGGGGACCGGTTTCTGGCATTTCAGCCGTCGTCGGCCCGGCTTGCTTGAATCCTGATGGTGCAATGAGCAAGGGACTCACATCTGAGTATACCCTTCCACGCTTATGGTGGACAAAATGATTCAGAAAAGGGGGTGGTGATGAACAGAGTTTTCTAAGCTGTCGCCATCTTCTGAGCCTTTCTGGGTGAGACGTTGTGTTTTGCTTTTCACTTGTTTTCTATACTTCGAATGCTTGTAGGAACCGATTCTTGTCGGAGGAATGTGCTCACTCTGCTCCGGAGTCATAACAGACGCCTAGCTAGCCGATGCTGTGGCCTTGGTGCGGAGTGGTACGGAATCTGATGGGAAAAGGGGGCGAGGCTCGCTAGAAGCTTCGACCAACGTTTCCACTTGTACTAAAGGGGGTGTTCAGGTCTCAAACACTGGTAGTTCATCACAGTACAGACGTGTAGCTGTGACAGTGGAGCAGACAATCCTGATTCGGCTGGAGGAACGGACTCCCCTCTGGCGAAGTGGAAGTGGGATGTTTAGAAACTTGGTGAGGTGTTCCACTAACTCTCATATTCTAGCTGTTCTTTTCTAACTATCGTCTTCTAGTTGGGGGCGTGGCCACGGAGGCGACCAAGATGGCCGCATCTGCTTGAAGCTCCGCCGGTCAGGCGTTTAAGCTTCCTTTCAGCCCAATGTAGGGGATATCAACCGCACCCAGAATTCATCCTCAAACGCCCGGGAACATGCGGGACGCGGCCGGAGGTCCGGGAAGCCGACACAACCTGTCCAGGAGAAGTACCGAGGCCCATTGAGCTGGTGACGGTGCAGCGGCCTACATCCGGAGTTCGCGCGCGGCCAAGAGTGCGGTGAGTCTGCGCCCTTAGCTGCCCTTTGGCGGCCTCGTCTCGCGTCTCTGCCTGGCCTGTTCCCTCCTGCGGTTCGCCCTCTGCCGCTGCCTGCTCCAGCCGGAACCCTTGGCCTCGGGCGGGTTTCGGGCTCCTGTTGCCTGGCGCTTGTTCCGGGACTGGGGCCTAGATTGCTGGGGCTGGCGGGCGGTGTAGGGTGGGCCTGCGGGGGACCCGGGTCCAGGGTGGGGGATGGGCATGGGGACTGCATTGTGGCGGTTGGGCTGCCTTGACTTTCACTCTCGGTGCCTCGGGGGTGCCGCGCTGCCGTCAGATTGCTGGGGCCCACACTGGTGATTACCCCCGGTCTGTGTGGCTCCGCCTCGGGCTGCTCGGTTGCCTTCCTGGGGTTGCTGGCTGCAGTGCGGCCTACATCAGCACCCTCACCCCTAGCTCTTGGCTGCTCGCTCCGAACATGCGGCCCTGCACTGGCTAGATCTTGCAGCCACTATCCTGGACCTCCACCGTTGCGCCCTACCATACGCCCCTGCTGTCGTGACATGGCCTGGATGTCGCCAAGACTCCTGGTTTCCCTGCTGCCACGGGAGCCCTGACTAGCCTTCACTGCCGGACTCCTGCTCTGTGCCCGGGCCCGGCGCGCTGTGCTCAGCCTTGACCTCCTGTGCCGCCGGCGCTATATGGGAGCCTGCTAGCGGATGATATCCCGCGCCACCCTCACTCCCTGCATGGTCCTGTGGCGGATGCCTTCATTGCTCCTTGCTGTTCACTTTTTTGAACTGCCACTAACACCGTCATCGCCAGACTGTCCCTTGTTTTGCTCTACAGCTTCCTGCCACCTTCCATCCTCTGGGGTCCTGCGGCTCTCCATGACACACGCCTTGTCCTTGCTGGGTGCTCCACCGCTGGCTGAGTTGGCTTACCATTTTTCCATCCGCTTGGTGGCTTCCCTCTCGCGGTCTAGCCTGTAATGCAGTGCTCTGATTGATCTGTTCGCAGCTGGTCCCCACTCTACACTCTGCGACAATGGTGAAGAAGGACCCTAAACAAAGAAAGCTCCAGTTTGATAAAGCGACAGACACTGTGACGGAGGCCCCTGCTGATCAATGTGTAGAACCCTCACTTCCTCAGGATGCTGAATGCTCTGCCCCCCTCGCCACGGCCATGCTGGCTGAAATGAGAGCTGGCTTTAAGGCTCTGGACGGCCGGTTCGATGATCTGGACAAAAAATTGTCAGATATGGGCGCAAAAATCCAGGTGCATGATCGGAGACTGGACGTGGTGGAGTCCCGAGTGTCGGACATAGAGGACGGTGCTGCCTCATCTTTGAAACGGCTGGAAAGGGTCAAGAAGATACTCAAAGATGTTGCCATCAAGAACGAGGATTTGGAGGCCACGAGTCGCCGAAACAATATTCGCATCCTTGGTGTCCCGGAGACGACAACCACTGGCCGTATGGACACATTTGTTTAACAACTACTATCAGACTTGTTTGGCAGGGAATCTTTCACACAAGGGTTCATGGTCGAGTGGGCCCATAGGTCGTTAGGCCCTCGTCCTAGACCTGATTTGCCTCCGAGACCCATCATCGCCAGGCTCATGAACTTCTGAGACAGAGACACTGCACTGTGCGCTGCTCGCGAATTGGGAGATGTCCAGTGGCAGGGGAGCAAGCTGTCTTTCTTCCTGATTTCACCATTGTAGTGCAGGAAGCCAGGCGTAAATTTCAGGGGGTCAAGGCCACTTTGAAGAACTTGGGTCTCCGCTATGGCATGCTTTATCCAGCTCGACTTAAAGTAGACATAAACGGCAGGTCACGGGTGTTCGACACCCCAACTGAGGCGCAGGAGTTCTGCCGTGACTACAGCAAGGAATATATGGCGGAGCCCGGAGCGTCCAGATCTGCTTACCCACAGTTGCAGACGTCACAGTCAAGTGTGGATCTCTTTTCTCAACCCGGGCTGGTTGACCGCTTTTTCTGTCTCCTTGCTCCTTTAAGGTGCCCTATTGTATTCTCTCTCCTCATCCCTATGCACCTTCTTTCAACTATTGATTGCTGTGTTGCCCGACCGGCGTGGCGTTGCCATGCCCTATGGTGAATACCACTATGTTCTATCTCATTGTTTGCTTGTTGCATTGTGCTTCGTCTGCTCCTTTTTGCAGCTTCAGACTTCCATCGCAGAAATGCAGGGTTATCTGTTCTGGGGCCTGCCTCTCTAGGGTTTACAGGAGGCTGGGTGGGGGGAGGGAGGGGGTTGTTGTATTTTCATTAAGGGTTTTTGCAGAATCTCGATGGCTATGGTCCAGATGTGGTTTGGTGTAGCTACACATAACGCTTGTATTGTATTGTTACTGTTTCGATGGTGCAGTTAGGTAATGTACCCGGTCCTTCCGGGCTGTCACTGATGACATGGAATGTGCGGGGACTGAATAACACCAGAAAACGTAGGCAAGTTCTCAATTATGTTACTCGTCAGAAAATTGATATAGTCTTTATGCAAGAAACTCACTTGTCTGGGTCAGACGGGGCCCGATTCGCCTCCAGCTGGGGGCCCCATAGGTTCTACTCCAATTACAGCAGCTACGTGAGAGGGGTTTCCATCTTTATCCACAAGAGGGTCCAAGTTTCACTCCACACCACGTGCCAGGATCCTGATGGCCGCACTTTGATAGTTACTGGCTAGATGATGGGACATAGGGCTACCTTGGTTGGGATCTATGGCCCTAACACCGACTCCCCGTCCTTTTTTCAGGCTTTACAGGTTCGCCTCCTTGCGATTGATACCAGGCTTTTGATAATGGGAGGGGACTTTAATCTTCTGATGGACCCTTCTAGAGACAGACTGCTACTTCCCCGGACACCAAGCCCCGTTCCCGTCCGGCCCTCAGAGACATATGCGCTCAGCATTCTTTAGTCGACGTTGAACTTCAGAGGCACGCACAACACCCCGCATTCACTCATTAGTCTGGATTCCACAACACTTGGACCAGGATTGATTACTGGTTGGTTTCCCCTGGGGTGGCGGGCTGGCTCGATGCTGTTCTCACCCTCCCTCGCACGCTTTCAGACCATTCTCCGGTGGTCCTGCAGTTGAATATTCCCAGGGCTGGGGGTTAAGAGAGGCAATGGCGGTTTCCTGGCCGGGCCTTATTGGACACTGTTTTTAAGGAAGAGGTCAGACAGGCTATCGAGGACTACTTTGACTTAAACACCGGGTCAGTTGACACGTGGGCGGTTTTATGGGAGGGCTTTAAGGCTTACATCAGGGGAGTATGCATCGCAAAACATGCCGGGGTCCTGCGAGACCTGCGCTCCACATTGAATCATGTTGAACGAGATATTGCCGCTTTAGATCGCATGCACTTGTTTTGCCTTCTGCGTCCATTGAGGCGAGGCGGTTCGAGCGGTTTTTGGAATTTAGAGAGGCCGTGGAAAGAGAGCTTTAATTCCTTAGCAAGCATCATGTTGCACGGCGATACGGTGAGGGTGAGCGTCCTGGTAGGCTACTGGCCAACGCTCTTCGCCCCCCAAGTGGCTCTGCCTACATCACTGTAATAGCCAGCCCCGATGGCACCCCTTTGCACTCCACTCTGGGTATTTGCGATCACTTTCTATCCTATTATAAATCACTCTATACATTTTGTCTGTCCAGGGACTTAAGTGGCCAAGGTGATTATTTATCTGAGATCGCTTTGGTATACCTGGAAAGATACATGCAGGACTTTCTCTTGTCCCCCATTACTTCTGATAGCATTGTTGGGGCCATTGATGCCCTGCGTGCCTCTTCGGCGCCTGGCCTCGATGGTTTTTCAGCCGATTTCTACAAGGAATATAAGGATATCCTGGTGCTGCGTTTAGTGTAGGTCTATGCTGAGGGGCTTGAAATCGGTATTCTTCCCCCTACATTTCGGGAGGCTGTGATCATTCTCTTGCCCAAGCCGGGGAAACACCCCAAGCTGTGCGGTTCCTATAGGCCTTTATCACTATTGAACCTGGACTATAACATTTTGGCCAAAGTTGTAGCGATCAGATTTTCCTTACTGATGGAATTTATTATATCACCGGCGCAGTCTGGATTCGTTCCGCACAGATCTACTTCCCTGAACCTAAGAACCTTATTTACGGTGTTGCACAGAATTGAGCCCTCCACTCCTGCTGCTGCTATTCTTTTAGATGCTGAGAAGGTGTTCGATTCTCTCAAATGGCCCTTCTTCCTGTCGGTCTTTCGCCGCATGGGCATGCCTGAATGCTTTGTCACCAGGGTGGCGCTGTTATACACTAAACCAACTGCCAGGCTGCGCCTTAATGGTACTCTTTCCGATCCTTTCCCCCTGTCTCGCGGGACGAGACAGGGATGCCCTGCATCTCCGCTCCTTTTCATTCTTGGCATGGACCCTTTAGTTCGACAATTCCAAGAGAAACATTTGCACCGCGGCTTGCAGTTTTGTACGGGCCCTCTTCTGATCTCCTTGTATGCAGATGACACCGTTCTCTATGTCAGGATGCCTCATATCAACCTTGAGCCCCTGATTTTAGAAATTGTGAGGTTCGGAAGGTTCTCTGGGCTCAGTATTAATTGGCATAAATCTGTTATTTTCCCTCTTACGGCTGGCACCACAGCCTGGCCATGTGAGTTTCCACTTGAATGGTGAACCGATGCAGTTAAATATCTCGGAGTTTACATTCACCTTAACGCTGCCACGATGATTAGACTTAACTATGGCAGAACTGTTAGCTCGTTAGAATCACAGGTCACAAAATGGTTACGTCTCCCGCTGTCCATGGCTGGCAGGGTTGCCATTATTAAGATGGTCATTCTGCCCTGGTTCCTGTACCTTTTTAACAACATTCCCATCCCTCTCACCAAGACATTCTTTTTAAAGTTGCGCTCACTGTTGCTGTGGTTAATATGGGGGGACAAGACTCCCTGAGTCATTTGGAAAATTCTTACTCTGCCATATGACAGAGGTGGGTTCGGAGTGCCGGACTTTCATCTCTACTACCTGGTGGCACAGTGTTGCTACGCCTATGCCTGGTTCCACCCGGACGCTCGCATTCCATATCTGAAACCAGAGGCTGATCTGGTTCTCCCGCACCAGCTCCTAACCCTTCTGCCCTCGGGCTACCCTCGGGACCCGCGAGATGTCCAAACGGTCTCCACCACGTGCTGGGCCTGGGACAGACTACGTCGATTGTTGGGGTTTGATTTATTGTACTCGGCCAACCTACCCCTGCCTAATTCTTCCTTGCTCCCGATCACTGGGGATTTTCTAGTTCAACGCAACTTGGAGAAATTTCAAGTTCGTACGTTCGGGGATTTATTTCCCGACGGGCATGCTTTTTCGATGTTGGAGGAGGCCCGTTTCAGCTAGCGTACTTTTATGGATTCCTTTGTCCTGTCCCGGGTGCTGTCTGCTCTTCGTGCTACGTTCCCGTCTTTTCCCTCTGCCCCTGTCGCTGCTGATTCAGAGCCCGGCTGGGGCCCATTTAATTTCCAAACCATATAGGCAATGTGGCGCAATCCGGCCAGTTGACGATTCCAAGGTGCGGGCGGCCTGGGAGGTCGATTTGGGCAAACCTATCTCCGACGACCAATGGGAGCAGTGTTGCAAGGCCACCGGTGAGATTTCCCTGAACAGCAGACACAAATTACTCCATTTTAAGTTTCTCCGAAGGATGTATTTCACTCCCGGCCACTCCCATAGAATAGACAATGCCAGGCCACACCACTGTCAGAAATGTTTATCACCCGTTGCTGACTTTGCCCACCTTGCCTGGACATGTCCTAGAATTCATCAACACTGGACGAGCGTTCACTCTACGTTAGGGGACATACTGTCCATTCAACTTCTGCCCACTCCGGAGATTGCACTTCTGGGTTATGTTGTTAATTTCCCTCAAAAGGTTCGAAAATTGGCTGCCCTGGGATTCCTTTTGACTAAACGTGAGATTGCACTGTTATGGGGTAGCAGGCGTACTCCCCCTCTTAAATCCTGGCTGAGAAGCTTGGCATTTTGTAATGTCCAGTGTGAGGAGTTCTGTAACTTGCTCCCCAGTTCATCCCGGCCGGTGGACATTTGAGGCCCCTACATAGATTACATAATCTGATGCAAGACATCACAAGACACGCAGGTTGTGGCTAGCTTTGCCCCGGAGGGGGTGGGGTGAAAATCTTACTATATATGTATGAAGGCCTCCGCACAGGGTTCTTATGTTAGCCTGCTCTCTCCCGTTGTCTGGCATTACCCCTTACACTGTACTCTTGGTGCTTCATCTTCAATTTTTGTTTAGTTGCTGTGCTATAGTGTGTTGATGTATTTTGTATATTTTTATTGCTGCCTACATCACATTCCCCATTGATATTATTGTATGCGCATGTGTTTTGCCTGCTCTACCACGTTGACGCTCCATCATCGCTGTTTACACTATCTGCACTGTATCATTATTGTTGTATCTCTGTGTAAAAACCAGAAAAATAAAGTTAAAAAAAAACTATTGTTTTCTAGTTTCAGGTTCCATACATTTATATACATATAAGTTATATCTATCCATATATGTCTTACTGATTGCATTTACCAATTGCTTTGAGGCAAAATGAAGATGAAGGAAGCAGCAATAGCAGGAATCAGAAGTCACACTCAAGAACTGATGAACAGAGCAGAGAAGTAAAACTGGGACCTGAAGGAAGAAATCTGAAGGAACAGGACTGATGTGGGTCTAGTGATCTCCTAGAAATAATCAGGAGTGTGGCCCAGAGGCCAGAAGGAGGAAGAACTATTTGAAGCATTGTGACACACCGAATGGAAAAGATTACCCCTTTTGAGGCATCTAGGAATGGGAAAAGTATTCCCTTCCCACAGGTCCTCGGTGAAGGACCCTGAGCCGAAGAGAAGCCAGGCTGAGGGAAAGGCTGCATTTGTCTCTTTCAGGAAACCCCTTTGGAGAGGAGCGTCTTCAGAGGAAGATGAACCTGCAGGTCAGCCAACTAAATGTAAATGTATTCAGGGAACCTAGTGGCCCACTGGCATGGCTAAGAAATCCCCTGCACTCGTCGTTCACAGGAAGCTGTGCATACTGCCCGAGGCACAATCAATAGAAGATGGCGGTCGGTGGCGAGCACCAATAGTGGCGCAACGGTTCAGGATTGACCAGTTTAGCAATCTAGGTGCTAACGCAGGTGGATGCCGCGGAAAAAATATCCCATGTACTGCAGTGCTTTGTTTGCAATCGTTTGGCGCGCTGGAAAATACGGGATATCCTTGCAATAAAAGAAACGCACACAATCGCACTGTGTTTCCTACTGTATCACTACTGGTCAATTTCTAAATATTCATAGACCTATCCACTTCTAAAGGCATGAGTAGAAGAAGAAGTTGCTCACACAACTTTGAAATATGTGTAAACCACCTTCAGATCAGGGGGTGATGGGAGCAGTCCCCTGCCTGTGAGACTCCGCTCCGGATCCATGGTCCATTATCCAAGCCCACTCCCTGCTGCCGCAGCCTAGGGCAGGGTGCTGGTGTCCTCCCCTGCTGCAACTGGCAGACCTTAATCCAGCTGTGCGGTGTCCCGCAGGTGGGGCCGCACATTAATGGCGGCAAGGGCCCACAGGAGGGACCATCATACCGCCATCTGCAGCCTTGGCGCTGTCAGTTCGGTGCCACCGGTGTGCCGCTTTGAAGTAGACCCCGAGCGGCAGCGGCGCTGGTGGCAGAGGCGCAGAAGACCTTGGGCCGTTTTACAGAAGGTGTTAGCGCCTGCTTTGCGCATCCCCAGGGTGCACTAGGGAATTACATAAGAGAGTGCAGATGCTTGTACATCCCCTTCAGTAATACCGATATCGTTGGCGTACTTAAAGTGCCAGCGCTACCTTCAGGGGATGTTCCTTCATTTGCATAGGGGTGTACCAAAGGCATATGAGGGCATTTTTTTACCTTTGCACCTGCACCATATTGCAGACGCAGGCGCAGAGGAAAAGAAGATTGCATGGATTGCACTCAGTCACGTGCGCCAACTTCTACATGGCGCACTGTGAGTGCGCCCCCCGAGAGCAGCCCTCTGGAGGGTGGAAAAGGAGTCCTGCGGACCCCCCAGACATCCCCTTTCAAAGGGATCTCTCATCCCCTTTAAACGGGCAGGCAGGTAGCCGCCTGCACTCTGAAAACATGGAGTGGCTGCCAGCAGCTGCTCAGAGTTATCACATGAATGTGCTGCCCTAGGGGCAGCACATACATCGTAATAGGGCGCCTTGATAAAACTGCTATGGAGACCCAACCTGGGCGATCCAGATGGTAACTGGGCTACTGAAAGTGGACCCCACTAAGCTCGTAGAGAGGGTGGACATGGCAGAATCTTCTTCTTCCACAATGCGGCCCTCCCTCGTGGGCATGCATGATCAACTAAAACTCCTACAGACTGAGGTACAAGAGTTCAAGGCGAGAGCGGAAGATGTGGAAGGGCGCTCAAGGCACAATATCTGCTGTCTGGGCTTCACCAAGAGGGCAGAGGGCCCCAACATGGAGCTCTTTCTTGAGTACTGGTTAACACAAATGCCTCTGGCCAACCGGATCCCAAAGTTCTGCTCCATAGAAAAGGCACACCAAATTTAGGGCTGCACCCCTGTTCTGGGTGACCCCACACCCAGAGTTTGTGCATGCTCAATTACAGGACAGAGCTCTTCTCCTGCAATTGTTTCAGGCAAAGGGCCCCTGGGTGTACAATGGAAATTCCATCACGGCGTATCCCGATTACACAGCGGCAGTCCAGAGACAATGTAAACCTTCGAGGCATTCAAAGGACAACTACGAACCCTGGGACTGGCATATGCCCTGCTCTTTCCTGTGAGGCTCAGGGTGGTGGATGTGGACACAACTCACTTCTTCTCC
Organism: Lissotriton vulgaris; assembly: GCF_964263255.1. Lineage (NCBI taxonomy): Eukaryota > Metazoa > Chordata > Amphibia > Caudata > Salamandridae > Lissotriton > Lissotriton vulgaris. Next base: position 165,359,399 of record NC_141691.1, on the reverse strand, counting down.
TACCTAGAAGTGGCATGGACATGGCTGCGCACCAAGGGAATTCAAGACCTGCCGGGAACAGAGGGAGATGACTTGCTGGAATTGGTCCAATGGGAGGCCAAGTGCCTATGCTGCCCCCACCGATCTCGCTCACGTCCATCTGAGGAACAAGCTGAAAAAGAAGGAGCTCAGGTGGTGGTAAAGGTCTCCCTTCTTGATGCCAACAGATACAAGCGCTGGCACCCGACCCTGATCAGGACTCTGTGCTGGGTGCTCCCGGCTCTTTTACTTCGGATGGAGTTGTAGGAGAGTAGGGTCTGCTTCTTATGGTTACCCCCACTTTTTGCTGTGATTCTCTGGTTTTTCGACTTCAGGTTTAAATCTTTTTATTGAAAGACAGTGCAGTAAGGTACATTGTACATAACTATGACGTAGGTCGGGCCCACAGGTCCCTATAAGCAGATCAAGGCTTGAGAAGGCCCTGGCTATGTTGTCAAAGTCCGACCTGTGTGGGAAAGAGCAGCACTGTGCAGTATATAGTAACAAAACAATAACAATTCGAACCCTCCCCCGCACCCCCCAGCCTCTCCCCCCTCCTGAACCCCTCCACCCCCCGGCCCCCGTTCAGTGCCCGTGTCTTCCCCTGGCTGACTAACCTCACAAGCCAGAGAATTTCCGCCCGCGGGACCTATCTCAAGGGTCCTTGGTCGCCATCTCAGTAAGATGCAGTAATCGAAGGTAGCAGAGACATGTTATTTCTGTGAATTCCGTAAGTAACAGGGATCGGAAGGGCTGCCAGAGTTCTTCAAATTGGTCTCTATCCCCTGCCAGTGTGAGGGACAGTTTCTCCATACCCAGTACGTGCCACATCCTGTGGAGCCAACCTGTGGTAGAGGGGAGTGTAGTGGTGCGCCAATGTGTGAGGATGTTTTGCATCACTGATCCTAGTGCAATGGCTATTTGGCGTCCCCTGCGAGAGCGTAATGGGTATGTCAGTGCGTTGGGGAGGCCCAGGAGAACATAAGCCATGAAATGTTTATCAGTTTCGTCTAGAATGTGCGTCCAATATGGCTGGAGATGAGGGCAGTCCCACAGTATATGTACCAGATTACCGACTTGCCCACACCCTCTCCAACAGAGTCTGTCCTTGGTGTGGTCCATCTCGTACAGCCGCTCAGGGGTGTAATACCAGTATGTGGAGATTTTCGTGAGTGTCTTGGTGAGTACCGTTTGGTATGCAGAATGGTGCACCCTGTAGGCAATCCCCTCCCATTCCTTGTGGCTTAGGGTCCTGCCCAACTCCCTCTCCCAATGTTTCCGACCTGGGTTGTGGATGTGTGTTGGTGGTGTCTGAATCATCTTATAGATGTCCAGGATAAGTTTAGTGTCGGAGGCGTGCGTCAGCCAGCGTTCGTATGGTGTGAAGCGTCTCTCTGCGGTCTCACGGACCTGTGGTTGGAGCGCCCAGTGCCTCACCTGGAGGTAGGTACAAAATGAGATGACGAGCGTTCCTAACCTATGTGTGATGTGATTTGGGAACATTTATATTACCTTGATTGTAAAGGCGTATTGATTTTAATGTGATGTTATAAATGTCACACAACCTTTACCCAGTCCCTCACAAACTCTTCACTTCCCTTCTCTTTCTCACGGAGAGCACTGTTCATGTAATGACTTCAAAATTACAAATAACAAATGTTGATGACTCAAAAGAAATTCTATGCTGAAGAATTTACAAGAGTAAACGATTGCAAAAATAAATGCAATTGGACTTTGAATATTGCAAACTTTATTTTTCATTCTGTTCGGTTATAATTAGCAAAATGTATATGTGGTGAATGTCTGTATGGAGTAATACAGAAAACTTGTAAATTAACTGTCTAAACTCGGACCACCCCTCTTTTGTACTTACCTATTGACCCAGGTCCATGAGTTTTCAGGGCCAACCCCTTTTAAACTCAACACTCTCAGAGAAAGAGGCCTCTTGCGAGGGTTTTTCCTTATTAGTTGTAACTATTCATTAGTATATTTTTTGTTGTATATTGAGGGCTACATCACAATGGAACTTGAGACCCTCCTCTTATATGGAGGATTATATAAAGGATTTAATTGGGGGAGACACAGGGACAGCATTTCTTACATCCAATAGCACCAGTGTAGACTATTCCTTGAATGAGAAAATAAACAAACTAGAACGCCTGGAAAAAAAGTTGGTAAGAACCAAGCTCCATGGACACCTTTTGACTGGATACTTGAGATCCAATATTATTCCTACTGGACTACAAGTCCGCAACGAGCCTGCCATATTCGTCGACAACCCTAAGTTCAAAGAAGGGTTCAGCTTCGTGGCAAACAATTGCTCCCGCCACTGGATGGTGTTAGGGGTGGAGACGGCGAAGGAACAGGTGGAGCAGCTAACTAAAGAGATTGACAAACTCAAAGAGGAAATAGCCAGCCACTCGGCCTTTGCAGGTGCTAAAGAAACATTGGATAAACTGAAAAAAACCTTAAAGGACTTTGATGTGGAGACACAAACAAAGAAATTGGACAAGCTAGCGAAAGACATCCAGTACTATGACAAGAAGAAGACCTACCCCTACCTACAAGCGGATTATTACAGGCAGGATACCCAGGGCCGCTTCTTTTACAGAGGAAGAGGAGGCTACAGAGGAACACGTATGTTCACCAACTTTTCTGACTCCTCATACAGTGGCGAAAGTGAAAACAAACAGACCGGACCAGGTGGAAACTACCAACAACAGGACCAATGGTATCAGCCACCCCAAGAACACGTGAGCGTTCCACAACCACCTTTTTTAGGGGACACACAATGGAGACCACAAGAGGCAGAGGAGGTTCCTGGAACAATCGCCCCACCCGGGTGTAGGAGAGTAGGGTCTGCAATCCTATGATCACCCGGACTTTTTGCTTTTGTTTCACTGGTTTACGACTTTCTCGGGCTGTGGGCCTGCCAATCAGACCCACAGCCTAGCTGTTCTCTCGCTAAATTGATATGTGTACCTTAGGTGCATTACCCAATTGGAACTGGGCCACCCTGTCAGACCCTGTAACTCAGGGCATCGGTGTACCCAGGGCCTACCAGGAGCTGAAGCATGTATTATGCCACCCCTGGATGGCCATCTAAATCTGACACAACTGGCTGCACGACAGCTGGGGCAACGTGGCGTACTCGCCCGTTGCTGTAGGTATAGTATCCCTATGCCTAACCTTAAAATGGACACCCGAGTTCCTATCAGTCACTCCTATGGCAGGCCTTGACAATCCTGAAGGCAGAGTGCATGGAACTGTGTGAATTGGACTCCGGCACGAGCCGAGCCCGGTTGCAGCTTGCGGAACCAAGACCCAATGGCTGTTCCATGATAACGCGTCCCATATCGGTAACTTCGGTATCGCGTTATCAAGACATGTCGAGTAAGGTGTCATACGAATCGGGGTGCTGCCCTCTCACCATTCCTGGCGATGGATGAGGTTAGCATTCCGCCCTTCTAGAGGGACACGACATATACGTAACTGTGAACCCCGGTTAAAGTTAACTGAAGCCTCAGCTCCACAAAATGGACGCTGCCACCACAGACACAAGTCTGACCTCCTGCTGCTGGGAGTCCTTCCAGCGAGGAGAGCTTGGACAAAGGGTTTCCTGTCAAGGGCGGTGTTCGCACCGTCCCAGACAGGGTTTGTGTATTCTGGGTAGGTAGGGCTTTGCCAGAAGGTGACTGCGGAGTGGCACCCCGGTGCTCACTACGCATCTGCCGGCTAGAACCAGTTCCAGGGGCGCGCAGCCCCTGACCTGGGGAAAGTCCAGCAGGGGGAGAGGGGTGTAACTACCCCCCTTCCTGGTCCCACCCTTAGGGCCGGACCTAGTCATGTACCCGCCCCTTTCTTTAGGATAAAGGCCGGAGCGGGGACCCTTCCAAATTAGATCATCTTTGAATCAAGAATACTTTCTACGAAAGGACTTCAAGACTCTTCTCAAGATTTCTCCCTTGTGGCTAAGGAGTAGTCACCCTGCACCAGCGGGCACCCTCTAAGAACTCTGCGGTTTGCTGCAAGTCCTTCCTCAAGGATCCGACGGACCAGCTCGACGAGAACCGGCTTCCCTGGCACCTCTGACCTCTACCCACGTCGTCAGCTCAGCTGAGATCTGTGGGTGCGACGAGACCTCGAGGGACCGGGCATCATCAAAACCTGCACGCGTTCTTAACCAGCACGACCATCGAAGCAATTCTCTGGTGAGCGCTCTGGGGTCCGAGAAGCCCCGACCCTGAGCAGCTCCAGCACCGAAGTGCAGTCTCCCAGCATCTCCACGATCTGCGTGGGGCCCTTCTGCTCGCTGCTCAGCACGTTGTCTGGTCACTAGCCGCTGGCTTGTGTCCTTCTTTGACGACATCCGACAACCAACGTTGCTGGTCTGGTTGCTCCAGACTAGCCTTGCTCCCTTTTTCGAGAGGAGCACTCCGGACCCTCCTGGTCCACTCAAGACGCCATCTTAGGCCCACCACGTGGCCCTGAGATCTGCCAAGGCTTGTTGCCCCAATCCTGGGCCCAGCAACGCTGACAGCATCAACCTTCGTGGGACAGCTCGCACCTCCATCCGGGTCGCCGACAACGCCTCCTGGTCCATGAGACTGCAGAGCCTAGCGTCGCCCACTCACCTAGTCGAGGTCACGGCCATCCGGTGCCTTCCTGGTACCATCTGACTACTGGCTAGTAGTACGAACTTGGTCCCCTCTGCTTTCAGGTGTCAACACTCACTGATCCAGGCTTGGATCTCTACGAACTATTCATCACTGGTCGCCGGCCAGCAACTCCTTTTCTTCCGGCTCCTGGCTCGTCAGCGAAGACCCCCGACGCCTGTAAGACTTGTGCAGCCGCAGCCCTCGTGGCTAGGTAACTCCGGCATTTCGGTGCCTGCATAGCCTCCTTACTCTAGGGTCCCGAGTCCCTCGCTTCCGACTTGCCTTATCGGGTCCGCCCGAGACCACTAAACTTTCCGTGCCCTCGGGCACTTGTTTTTAATTGTGCACTTGAAGTATTTTCTAAGAGCTTTTGTTCTGTGCTTAGTACCCTGTCCTCATAAAGAGTCCAGGGCTGTTGTGATTCTTAATAAATATCCTGTTTATTTTCATAACACTTGTGTGGTGTCCTTTCACTTGGTGTTCAAGCGGTATGTGATGGCATTACAGCTGGCTTAACACGCCCTCTAGAGTTTAGCCCGAAGGCTGCTCGTATCCATGCTACTAGGATAGCTGGTCTAAGGTTGACTTACAACCAATCACCATAAGGGTCGTTGGAACGATACATAGTGGTCGCTAGAATAGCGAACGCTGCATATCGGGCCACCTTCTCACATTGGTGAGCAGCGGTTGGGATTTGAGCTTGCTGTTGTTTTACCACGCGTATCCTAAGAATATCTTGTGAAAAGATCGCATAAGTACTCCAGGTACATATAACTTAGCTTAGAATACTCTGAGTTCTACTGAACCAGCTGTTGTAGCTCCTCAAGGCTTAGCACACCTTGGCTACAACTCTTAGCAAGGGATCAGTAGGTAAACCCATAGTGTAGGTAGGTGCATCACTTACACCACACTAGAAGCAGGATGTCGGACAAAGGAGGAAACTCTGAGTCTCCCCTTGTGTCAGTCGACCCTCCACAGGTCATCTCCAGATATGCTGCACTTAGCCTCCACGAGATGCGACAGATCTGTACATCTCGGAAGTTAAAACAGGGTGCAAACCCTACCATTCCGTTTCTGATTGGTCTCTTGGAGACTTATGATGCTAGGAGAGCGGGTAACACCGACCCTTCTCATCCAGAAATGGAAATGCCTCCCCTCGAGGGAACCCGAGGTGACCCTGACCTTATCCATCTCTCCGCCGAGGGTGAAGAGGAGGACGAGGAGCCAGAGACATCTGGGGACGAGGCAGACCAAGGTCCAGTTGTAGTTAGTCAGCTAACTCAGGACAACTTAAGCCGGCACGAGATTGGTACTAGGGGACCCATGGGCCCTCTCTCGGGCAAGCTTAACATTGGGAACGGACGAGTTAGGTCTCTGTCGAGAGGCTCTAACAGATCCGCTCGAACCAATGGCTCTCGAGGTTCTGCTCGAAGAGGGATGACATCACCTCAAAGGAGAATGTACGAAGCAAAGGAGAGGGAAGTCAATCTGCGGATCGAGAGGGAAGAACTTGCCCTAGCCAAAGAGAGACTCGCCTTTGCTCGAGAGCAAGAGTTGAGTGGGACAATTCCCACTGGTGGCAGCATTCCCCCACGGGAAACCAGGAGTTTAGACACTAAGCACCTGAATAAGATAGTGCCCCCCTTTAAGCAAGGGGACGACATCCACAAATGGATTACTGCTTTGGAGCGGGCCTGCACTGTACAGTGCATCCCCCAGAGTCAGTGGGCAGCTATCTTGTGGCTCTCCTTTGATGGTAAAGGTAGAGATAAGCTCCTCACTACTAGAGTCGAGGACGCTAACAATTACCAGATCCTGAAGAACACACTGATTGATGGGTTCGGCCTAACCACTGAGCAGTACAGGTTGCTGTTCAGGGATACCCAGAAAACTCAGTCTCAGGACTGGTCTGATTTCGTTGATTGTGCCACTAAGGCTTTGGAGGGCTGGTTGCTGGGCAGTAAGGTTACTGATTACACAGGATTGTATAATTTGATCATGCGAGAACAGATTTTAAACAATTGTCAGAACCAGTTGTTGCATCAGCACCTTGTCGACTCGGATCTGACCTCTCCCCAAGAATTGGAAAAGAAGGCAGACAGATGGGTCAGAACAAGGGTTAAGCAAAACCAGGGCCAGAACCAGGGTGGTCAGAAGAAAGCAGACCAGAAGGGTAAAGATTCGAAAGGGGAACAAACTGACCAGAAGTCTTCGACAGGTCCCCAACAACCCAAAGAGGGGGGGGGGGCAGGTTTCCCAGAAAAAGAAGAATCAAGAAGGCCAATCGAAAAGGTGGTGCCAATACTGTAAAAGTAAAACTCACTGGTTTAGTGAGTGCACCAAGAAAGGAGGGCAGACTCCTGCTACTGCAGCCCCTAAGGCACCTGTGCCCCCTAGTACAGCCAGCAGTAACAGTGCGCCTCCCAAGGGACTAGTTGGGTTAACCTTGGATTCTGAGGGGTGTGACAGCTTAGCTGGTACGCTCACTCAGGCTGTCCTTGTCTGTACAGGGGATGTGGATATATCCCCTGATGTCAGTCCCAATACTTTGGGCAAATACCGACAGACGCCTTTAATAAATGGAAGAATGGCTCAGGCCTATAGGGACACTTGTGCCAGCGTCACCATGGTGACACCTAGCTTTGTGGACCCTGGACAGATCATGCCAGGTACAGATTTCCTGGTGACCAATGCCAGCAACGTCACTACCAGTCATAGTATGGCGATTGTTGCTTTCTCCTGGGGAGGGGTAAATGGCCAGAAAAAGGTTGTTGTTAGTTCAGACCTCCCAGTGGATTGTTTGTTGGGCAATGATTTGGAGTCATCACAATGGTCAGAAGTGGAGCAACGGACTCACATGGAGATGTTAGGCTTGCCAGCACACGTGTTTGCTGCGACCAGGTCACAGGTCAGACGATGCCCCACTGAACAGATGCTGGATCCTAGAACAACGGACCAGACACCACCCAAGAAGAAGAGCAGTCGGGTTAAGGCCTCGCCTTCCCCCTTGCCCCAGGTCGAGGATCAAGTCTCAGAGGAGGCTGACCTCCAGGAATTGCGGGAAACTGAACCTAAAGAACTCGAACTTGATCAAGTTGAGTTTCTGGGCTCAGGGGGACCCACACGAGAGGACCTGGGGAAGGACCAGTTAGACTGCCCTTCCCTTGAACCCCTCAGACAGCAGGCTGCTGCTGAGGCTGCTGGGAACGCCACAGGTACCCACAAGGTATACTGGGAAGATGGACTCCTGTACACTGAGGCAAGAGACCCCAAGCCTGGCATGACCAGGAGGCTGGTCGTCCCCTTGTCTCAGCGTGGTTTCCTCCTTACCTTGGCCCACGAGATTCCCTTAGCAGGACACTTAGGCCAGACGAAGACGTGGGACAGGCTTGTCTCGCACTTTCACTGGCCTCACATGAACGAAGATACCAAGGAGTTTTGCCGCTCCTGTGTCACTTGCCAAGCCAGTGGTAAGTCAGGTGGCACGACAAAGGCCCCCCTTATACCAATGCCTGTGGTGGGGGTGCCCTTTGAACGGGTGGGGATCGACATCGTCGGTCCCATGGAACCACCAACAGCATCAGGGCACAAGTTTATACTGGTGGTAGTGGATCATGCCACCAGGTATCCTGAAGCTATCCCCCTTAGGACCACTACAGCGCCTGTTGTGGCAAGAGCCCTAGTTGGAGTATTCTCCAGAGTGGGCTTCCCTAAGGAGGTCGTCTCCGACAGAGGTGCAAACTTTATGTCGAGCTACTTAACTGCTATGTGGAAGGAATGTGGTGTCAACTACAAGTTCACTACACCCTATCATCCACAATGCAATGGGCTTGTTGAGAGATTCAACAGGACCCTCAAAGGGATGATTCATGGACTACCTGAAAAGCTTCGGCGTAGATGGGACGTCCTGATCCCCTGCCTTCTATTCGCTTACAGAGAAGTCCCACAGAAGGGGGTTGGCTACAGCCCTTTTGAACTTTTGTACGGGCATCCTGTAAGAGGACCCCTGTGTTTGGTGAAGGAAGGATGGGAGAGACCTCTCAAAAAGCCTGCAACCAACATAGTGGACTATGTGCTTGGTCTCCGCTCGCGGATGGCTGAATACATGGAGAAGGCATCCGAAAACCTTAAGGCCAGCCAAGAACTCCAAAAAGCTTGGCATGACCAAAAGGCTGTCTTGACTGTTTACCAGCCCGGACAGAAGGTGTGGGTGTTGGAGCCAGTGGCCCCAGCAGCACTCAAGGACAAATGGTCCGGGCCCTACACCATCCTGGAGAAAAAGGGAGAGGTCACCTACCTAGTCGACCTGGGAACTCCCCGGAGCCCCCACAGGGTGCTTCATGTCAACAGGCTCAAAGCATATGTCGACAGGAAGGACATGAGTTTGCTCATGGCCATAGATGAGGGACAGGAAGAGGAGAGTGACCCTCTCCCCGACCTGCTCACTCAGAATCCTGACGATGGATCGGTAGATGGTGTTGTCTTTTGTGGCAGCCTCTCCGAACATCAACAGGAGGATTGTAAACAGGTTCTTCAATCCTTCCGGCATATGTTCTCTCTAACACCCAGCCAGACCAATTGGTGCACCCATGAGGTTGACACTGGTGACAGCTTGCCCGTCAAGAGTAAAATCTAAAGGCAGCCTGATCGCGTTAGAGACTGCATCAAGAGTGAAGTGCAGAAAATGTTGGAGCTGGGAGTCATTGAACCCTCGGATAGCCCTTGGGCTAGTCCCGTAGTTCTAGTGCCGAAACCTCACACCCCGGGCGGTAAGAAAGAGATGAGGTTCTGCGTAGACTACAGGGGTCTCAATGCAGTCACTAAGACTGACGCCCACCCAATACCAAGGGCAGACGAGCTTATCGATAGATTGGCTTCGGCCAACTACTTAAGTACGTTTGACCTGACAGCTGGGTATTGGCAAATCAGGTTAGCTGAGGACGCTAAGCCCAAAACAGCATTTTCTACCCCTGGTGGGCATTATCAGTTCGTGGTGATGCCCTTTGGTTTGAAAAATGCACCTGCCACCTTCCAACGGTTGGTGAATCACGTTCTCACCGGGCTGGATGACTTCTGTGCGGCGTATCTTGACGATATCGCTGTCTTTAGCTCCACCTGGGAGGATCACCTGGTCCACCTGCGGAAAGTGTTAGAGGCTCTGCAAGCAGCAGGTCTCACTATCAAGGCTACCAAGTGCCAGATAGGGCAGACACAGGTTGTATACTTGGGCCACCTTGTCGGTGGAGGTCAAGTTCAACCACTGGAGAGCAAGATACAGTCAATCAGGGACTGGGCTCCTCCAACCACCCAGACTCAGGTTCGAGTTTTCTTGGGCCTTACTGGTTACTACCGGAAGTTCGTCAGAAATTACGGATCGATTGTGACTCCGCTCAATGAACTGACGAGTAAAAAAATGCCAAAAAAGGTTCAGTGGACAGCGAGCTGTCAAAAAGCATTCGATGACCTAAAACAGGCCATGTGCACGGCACCTATCCTCAAGAGTCCAGACTACTCCAAACCATTCATTGTCCAAACAGATGCTTCTGAGTTGGGTGTGGGAGCTGTTCTATCTCAACTGAATTTTGATGGTAATGACCAGCCCATTGCTTTTATAAGCAGGCGGCTGACCCCCAGAGAGAAAAATTGGTCAGCTATAGAGAGGGAGGCCTTCGCTGTGGTGTGGGCCCTGAAGAAACTGAGGCCATACTTGTTTGGCACTCATTTCAAGATTTAGATCGACCATAAGCCCCTCCTATGGCTAAATCAGATGAAGGGTGAAAACCCCAAACTGCTTAGGTGGTCCATTTCCCTACAGGGGATGGACTTCACAGTGGAGCATAGACCTGGCACTGATCATGGCAATGCAGATGGGCTCTCCAGGTATTTCCACTTAGAACAAGAAGACTCACCTGGTCAAGGTTAGCTTATTGTCCCAACGTTTTGGGGGGGGGGTCATGTAGGAGAGAAGGGTCTGCAATCCTATGATCACCCGGACTTTTTGCTTTTGTTTCACTGGTTTACGACTTCCTCGGGCTGTGGGCCTGCCAATCAGACCCACAGCCTAGCTGTTCTCTCGCTAAATTGATATGTGTACCTTAGGTGCATTACCCAATTGGAACTGGGCCACCCTGTCAGACCCTGTAACTCAGGGCATCGGTGTACCCAGGGCCTACCAGGAGCTGAAGCATGTATTATGCCACCCCTGGATGGCCATCTAAATCTGACACAACTGGCTGCACGACAGCTGGGGCAACGTGGCGTACTCGCCCGTTGCTGTAGGTATAGTATCCCTATGCCTAACCTTAAAATGGACACCCGAGTTCCTATCAGTCACTCCTATAGCAGGCCTTGACAATCCTGAAGGCAGAGTGCATGGAACTGTGTGAATTGGACTCCGGCACGAACCGAGCCCGGTTGCAGCTTGCGGAACCAAGACCCAATGGCTGTTCCATGATAACGCGTCCCATATCGGTAACTTCGGTATCGCGTTATCAAGACATGTTGAGTAAGGTGTCATACTAATCGGGGTGCTGCCCTCTCACCATTCCTGGCGACGAGGTTAGCATTCCGCCCTTCTAGAGGGACACAACATGTACGTAACTGTGAACCCCGGTTAAAGTTAACTGAAGCCTCAGCTCCACAAAATGGACGCTGCCACCACAGACACAAGTCTGACCTCCTGCTGCTGGGAGTCCTTCCAGCGAGGAGAGCTTGGACAAAGGGTTTCCTGTCAAGGGCGGTGTTCGCACCGTCCCAGACAGGGTTTGTGTATTCTGGGTAGGTAGGGCTTTGCCAGAAGGTGACTGCGGAGTGGCACCCCGGTGCTCACTACGCATCTGCCGGCTAGAACCAGATCCAGGGGCGCGCAGCCCCTGACCTGGGGAAAGTCCAGCAGGGGGAGAGGGGTGTAACTACCCCCCTTCCTGGTCCCACCCTTAGGGCCGGACCTAGTCATGTACCCGCCCCTTTCTTTAGGATAAAGGCCGGAGCGGGGACCCTTCCAAATTAGATCATCTTTGAATCAAGAATACTTTCTACGAAAGGACTTCAAGACTCTTCTCAAGATTTCTCCCTTGTGGCTAAGGAGTAGTCACCCTGCACCAGCGGGCACCATCTAAGAACTCTGCGGTTTGCTGCAAGTCCTTCCTCAAGGATCCGACGGACCAGCTCAACGAGAACCGGCTTCCCTGGCACCTCTGACCTCTACCCACGTCGTCAGCTCAGCTGAGATCTGTGGGTGCGACGAGACCTCGAGGGACCGGCCATCATCAAAACCTGCACGCGTTCTTAACCAGCACGACCATCGAAGCAATTCTCTGGTGAGCGCTCTGGGGTCCGAGAAGCCCCGACCCTGAGCAGCTCAGCACCGAAGTGCAGTCTCCCAGCATCTCCACGATCTGCGTGGGGCCCTTCTGCTCGCTGCTCAGCACGTTGTCTGGTCACTAGCCGCTGGCTTGTGTCCTTCTTTGACGACATCCGACAACCAACGTTGCTGGTCTGGTTGCTCCAGACTGGCCCTTGCTCCCTTTTTCGAGAGGAGCACTCCGGACCCTCCTGGTCCACTCAAGACGCCATCTTAGGCCCACCACGTGGCCCTGAGATCTGCCAAGGCTTGTTGCCCCAATAATGGGCCCAGCGACGCCGACAGCATCAACCTTCGTGGGACAGCTCGCACCTCCATCCGGGTCGCCGACAACGCCTCCTGGTCCGTGAGACTGCAGAGCCTAGCGTCGCCCACTCACCTAGTCGAGGTGACGGCCATCCGGTGCCTTCCAGGTACCCTCTGACTACTGGCTAGTAGTACGAACTTGGTCCCCTCTGCTTTCAGGTGTCAACACTCACTGATCCAGGCTTGGATCTCTACGAACTATTCATCACTGGTCGCCGGCCAGCAACTCCTTTTCTTCCGGCTCCTGGCTCGTCAGCGAAGACCCCCGACGCCTGTAAGACTTGTGCAGCCGCAGCCCTCGTGGCTAGGTAACTCCGGCATTTCGGTGCCTGCATAGCCTCCTTACTCTAGGGTCCCGAGTCCCTCGCTTCCGACTTGCCTTATCGGGTCCGCCCGAGACCACTAAACTTTCCGTGCCCTCGGGCACTTGTTTTTAATTGTGCACTTGAAGTATTTTCTAAGAGCTTTTGTTCTGTGCTTAGTACCCTGTCCTCATAAAGAGTCCAGGGCTGTTGTGATTCTTAATAAATATCCTGTTTATTTTCATAACACTTGTGTGGTGTCCTTTCACTTGGTGTTCAAGGGGTATGTGATGGTATTACAGCTGGCTTAACACGCCCTCTAGAGTTTAGCCCGAAGACTGCTCGTATCCACGCTACTAGGATAGCTGGTCAAGGTTGACTTACAACCAATCACCATAAGGGTCGTTGGAACGATACATAGTGGTCGCTAGAATAGCGAACGCTGCATATCGGGCCACCTTCTCACACCGGGGACAGAACCAACAGAACTGGGACGGAGGGAGGCAACAGGGCCAGAACATGAAACAGGTGAGATTTCAACAAGAAGATCACGGGGAGAGGAGCACCAGGAGGAAGACCTACAGATGGTAGTCGGGGGGACCCCTAGAACCACAACCAGAGCCAGTCCAATAATCAATCTATCAAGCCACACACTAACAGCTGAGGAAACCAGTGTACTCTGCAAAGGGCTATCTTTTGTACCAACATCCCAGGCCAACAGATTTACTATCCAAGCGGAACTTACTAGATTTTTCAGAAAGATACGACTTAAAAACTTTTTTCACAATTGACCGTCAACAGCCATGACAGCTTTCACAAATTTACGACCTCCATCAACGTTTATGCCTACCATGGCATCAGTATCTCATAGGATTTTGACATATGAGAGTGTGGTACTGAGGGACGTCCTAAAACCATGCGTAAGAAGATCTTATGTGAAACATAATATCACTGCAGGAGAACGAATAGCGCTGAACACGCTAAAGAACAATAAATCAGTGGTGATCAAACCAGCCGATAAGGGTGGATCTATAGTGATGCTGAATGTGGAGGATTACAAGGCCGAAATCTATTCCCAGCTAATGGATGGTGTGAGCTATAGAACTGTAGAAATGGACCTCACGAAGGAGATAAGGACGGAGATCCTAGCCATTACCGAGAAAGCACGGGAAATGGGCTTCCTCACTAAGAAGGAATTTGATTATCCGAACGTGGAACAGCCCAGGATACCTACAATTTATGTACTACCTAAGGTACATAAGAATCCAGTCAAACCACCCGGACGTCCAATCATATCGGGATGTGGCTCTCTTCTAGAGCCTCTATGCAAGTATGTGGATACATTCTTAAAACCACTCCCTGAAGCAACACCCACATATCTCAGGGACACGATGCAAGCAATCAACTTGGTGGACCAGATGCCATTTAACAAAAACAGTCAAGCCCTGGTGACGATGGACATCGTCTGTTTATACACCAGTATTCCACAGAGACCGGCCTTGGAATGCATGAGAAGAGTTCTACAAAAGAGGCAACAACCGGCAGGGGTCCCCACAGCGTTCATCATCGATCTGCTGGAAATCGCCATGACGAAGAATTTCTTTGTTTTCCAGAATAGGTTCTACATCCAAAGCAAAGGAGTTGCTATGGGCGCTGCCTTCGCCCCAGATCTGGCGATCCTATTCATGTCGGAATATGAACAACATTGCATCCTATCGCAGCACAATCCATACCAGAATATGATTTCCACATGGCATAGGTATATAGATGACGTCCTCACGATATGGACATGAGAGGAACGTGATCTGAATGGCTTCATAGAGTGGCTGAACACCCAGTCTGCAGATATCAAATTTACAATGCACATGAATAAGGAAACCATTGACTTTCTAGATATCAGCATAAAAGTAATGGACGGCAAGCTATACACCACTCTCTTCAGGAAACCAGCTGAAAGAAACTCCCTTTTAAGATACACGAATCATCATACCAGAGGACTACGGGACAACCTGCCCTTCGGCCAATTTCTTCGCATACGGAGGAATCGTTCTCTGAAGGAGGACTATTTAAAAAAATCGGATGACTTAATCTCCCGCCTGAAGGATAGGGGCTACCCCAAGCGACTTGTGACAAGATGCAGAAAAAGAGCATGGTATCAGGATAGATCAACCTTGCTGATGCCCAAGGAACGCTCGTCATCTCAGGAACGTATGATCTGCGTTACGACATATTGCACCAAAAGCAATGAAATAAAAAGAATAGTCAACAAATATTGGGGCTTTGTTGTTGACATTATAGACACCCCTGAGCCACCAATGCATGCTTTCGAAAGGCAAAAAGCATAAGGGACCATGTGGTCCGTTCACTCCTGGACACACCGCAGGCACCGACCATCCAAGGACTCTGGAATTTACCAGAGGTGGTAGGCCATTTCAGATGTACAACGTGCAAAGCATGCTGGGAGACCAAGCAAGTGACCCATAACAACCTGACTGTAGACCTCAGGTCTTTTACAAATTGCAACACCAGTGGAGTAATTTACGCCATTCTCTGTCCATGTGAACTTATGTACATCGGGCAAACTAAACAAAAAGTAAAAAACCGAATCTTCCAGCACTGCAGCAGGATCCGCTGTCAGACAGCAGGGGCACCACTTGTAGAACATTATACGGACAAGAAACACACCCCAGAATCTATGCGATGGGTAATACTTGAAAAGATTACTCTGGGCCCCCGAGGAGGCAATCTGAACTCTAATTTAAACATTAGGGAGTGCAAATGGATGCACACAATCAACACCATAAACAGAGGACTCAATGAACTAGATGCCAACTTCGCACAAATGGCAGGACTGTGGTAAAATTAATTACCTATGCATAATTTATACGGTAAAATCAATAAGAATAACTCAGGTAAATAAGAGGCAAAATCCGGGAATTTCGAGGTTTACTCAAAAGGGTTTTATTCCTTAAAAAGGAATTGGGTTATTGGCTCGAGCCAAGGTGGCATACCATTCCGTCACCACATAGGTTCAGGAAGGGACAGACAGACAACATATTATTTACAGAAGTTCATATATATAGTCAATGCATTACATTAAACGAATAGGCAGTAGGCGTAACAGCTGGAGAAAGGAGAGATAGCATATGAATACGTCATAGAAAGGGCGTTACAATAGGCGTGTATAAAGGCGTGTACTAGAGACGTCATTTATCATGAGGTCACAAATGGGTGGATACATAGAAGAATCTTGCAATGTCAGCAGAAATTCATGGCAGAGATGCGCGCGCAGCAGCTTGACGTGTATCTGACGTGTAACAGGAGGGTGAAGGAGACTTGACATTTGAACACCACAAGTGTAGACATAAGTCTGGGATGTCAGATCAACCTAATCCCAAATCGTATCTGTTATCGTATGTTTAAGGAACTGTAGTGTCTAGAAGGGAAAGGGTCTCTCGGGCAAAAGCTACCCTATACTGGCTGTGAGTGTGTGTACATGTGTCTACGTGTCTGCATGCGGGGTGAGGGGGCATGGGCCTACCATGGCAACGGAGTCTATGAATTACTTGCACAGAGACAGAAAGACCGGGCCCAATGCTCCTGCAGCTGGGAGGATGTTTACTTGAGCTACGAGACAGGAATGTATTTTCGAGGAGTGGAGCAGATTATTCGAAGGTTGAATACAGTCTTGGCAGACAGTTGGCTGAGCTATGCGCCGGAGTCGCGCAAAGAGTAAGGCAGGGGTCACTGGTACAGAGGCAGCCCGGGTTGAGGCCCTCAGAGTCGGAAGGCGGAAAGAGGCTCGATGGCAGAATCAGGGCCTGCTCGCCTGAGCTGAAAAACGTGTAAAGTGTACCACAAAAAGACGGTGGCACGGCATATATAGGAACTGAATATTCAATCCGTTCATGGCGGATCTGAAGGAGGACATGTTAAAGATGGACGCAAATGTATTTGCGTCTTCATAGCTGGCACAGGAGGGAAATCACATGCACTGCAAGCTAGTACATGGAGACGGTGGGGTACGCGCTGGGGAACACTACTCGATCAAAAATTATATTTCCTCATTCCCTCCTTGTTCCCCACGGACCCTTCATGATACATCGATTCTCATCAATTGATCAATCTGTTCACTTAACATCATTTGCTCATCTTTCTTTTCGCGTTTTGAATGGGAACTTGGATGTGGAATGCATGAAGTGGCACACAGGCCGCAAATCGCCGGTCCACATTGGAGACACAGGCAACAACTGAGTACTATGAGAAGGCCAATACCTAGGAGGGATAGGATCTTCCACCCCCAGGCAGATAACGTTGTCCAGAACCAACCGGACCAAGTCCAGGTGCCTGGAGTCTGATGTATCAAACTTGCAATTTTATGGAGACGTGTAATAGCTTTGTACACGGTTGGCGCGTTATTTGGAATGAAAACACAGCAACTTGACCCGATGACCTTACAAGCTCCACCCCTATCTGCCAAGATGACGTCAATAACGAGACGATTTTGAAGAACAACAACCCGCATGGCGGACTGCTCCTCCGTCAAGTTACCTAGAGCTGAAGTGGTCTCAAGCACCACTGCTTCGAGAGTTCTGGTTAATCTACGGATCAGTTTACTATTAGAAACAGTACCGAGGTAGGGGAAGAAACCTTTATTAAAATCTGTATATTGTTCCCATGTTGTTTCAGTATAATCGACAAGCGGGAGATCTCTTCGGAGTCTATGCTTAACCAGATTAGTGTTTCTATGGTAATCGGGAGGGGCTAGGAAAACAGGCGGCAGAAGGAATGCAATGTAACAAGTACCATCCCAATCTAGAGGTAAACGGACATATGCAGTATGGCCGCAAACAAAATAGGAATGACGTAAAGCCCTAAACGTGGATCTACCATAATCACTGAATTCCTCCTGAAGCAAGCCTCACCCTTTGGTTTCCTGCACTCGGCTCCCTGTCTGCAGCTGTCGCTGGTTTTCCTGCTGCCGCCTTTACAACTGGCCGGACCCGCTTCGCGGGTCCCGCTGCGCAGGTGACAGCTCAGCTGAACAGTCTCTCCAGCGGGGGAAAGTTTGGGCGTCTTCTGTGTCCGGCAGGGCTGCGAGCTACCAGCGGGGGACTCCAAGGACCAGGAGCCCCCGCGCGCCCGTCACCACCTGGGCTGCTCTCCCTGCCGGCTCCGCCCCCTCTCCTCACTCTCCCAGCTTTAAAAACGAAGTGACCGTCCCGCTGCGCGGGAGCGCGCGGGAGGGCGCCGGGAGAAGCCCGGGACAAGGGCGGGACCGTTTGAGGCCGTTCGAGGCCTAAGAGGACTGGACTGGGCTACCCCTCTTGGTTAATTTTGTTTGTTTGTTCGTATCGGCAGACAAACTACTTTCCGAGGGGAAATAGATCTATCCTTGTCACAGCGCCCGAGAATTATGGATCCAAGGGTAACGCGGAGCAAATCTTCGAAACGGGGGTCACTAGTCAGCGGCCCCATGGATGATTTTATAACCCGCACTAATATAGCTATAGACGAGGAAATAACTAAGCTTCAGACTCGGGTCTCGTTAGAATTAGATGCCGCAAGAAGAGTGTCCCAAGTAATTGCACTCTCCAAAAAATCCTCCCTTGGTCACATAGCCGCCTCTGTTACTCCGGAGCGTCCAGCCCGCCTTAATTGCATAGTCTCCCAGGTAGACATCCACCATTCACCGACCCCGGCCACTCCAACGCTTGCCGCGGAAAGTAGGATCGAGGATGCTACATTAACGCCTCCTAGCATCCCCATCCTCGCCCCCATCGTACCCCTCTCGAATTTGACTCACAATATCCCCAGTGGTAATCAACCCAAGAGGAAACGCAATTCCCGCTCAGCTTATTCACGTAAGAAAGCGAAAATTGCGGTTCCAAAAAATCTGCCCACGAAAAACATCACACCTCTGAATACGGGAGCTGAATCTTCCATTAATATCCAGCCTTGTAGTGAGGGACAGGAAAAAAATCCATCTAATTCCCTTCCAAATATCACAACAGACGAGGTCCTTGAAGTAGACGGGCTAACCAAGAACAATAAAGAATTTATAGAAGTGGTTTGGGACACTCTTAAAAAACTTTTGTCTCCTTTGGACCTAAGACTTTCAAGGATTGAAAATAATTTGTTAGAAATGGAGAAGAGCATTATTGCGCTAGCCACCCTTGGGTTGAAAAGTCTGGAAAACCAGGGCGTTATTGCAGCTGACCCAACCCCGCAATCTGCCGCACCACAAACCAATCCAGCCTCCTCTTCAGCTTCAATCACAATAAAACCTGTTCCTAAACCAAGGTCAGTTACGGTGGAGCAAGCTCGTGTTAAACCTAAGCCTCCTCCACGAGGCTCCACCCGCAACTCGCAACATCCCCAACACGAAACAGTAACTAGACCGGTCCCTAGTGAAACTCAGGTCCTCCCAGCCAAAGAGAACTTCAGGGGTGGCTACATTGACCTTCCTCCAGAGGCAAACGACTATGTCGCTGTCTTGACGGGTGTCCCTACGTTAAGTAATGGTCAATTTGAAAACCATTGGTCGCTCAAAAATAAAATAATGCATTGGTTGAATGTCAACAGACCAATTCCCAATGGTAGAAGAAGTAGGGTATTGATGGTTCGCAGAACCCCTTGGGTAGGGCCAACGCTGAAATCTAGCCCGGGGGACTGCATAGTAGTGACTTTCGAAGATCCTTACACGGCGCACCATATTTGTAGTTGGCCCAACAATGACGACTCTCTAGTGAAAGCCAAGTCACTATCCTTTTTCTATCCTCCCCGATCGAGTTGTAACCAGGGGGATAATTGGACACTGGTTCAGCACCATCAACGGCCGAATAACTCTAGGGGCCATAGGGAGAACCTGTTACATTGGAATGGCCTCTCCACTTATAATAGATTCGGTGGTTTAGAGGAGGTGGATTGACTCCCTGTGCAAGCAGTTGAGCAAACACGAAGGGTATCCCTAACTTTGCAAGGACAACATTTCACCGATTGTCCAGTTCCGGAAGCTGCGGTAAACCAAGCAGGACGATCCAACAACGTAAGGGTCGATGAGGTGGAAACGTCATTGGACACAATAGTTATTTGCAAAAGGGAAGAGCGGCCAAATTCGTCTTGTGTGACCTTTCCTGTACTTACCACTCTTGAACAATCGGATATCACTTGCCTCGCCCCTTATGTGTCTTCCAATCTCCCCCAAATTGAGCCACTTGTGACACCTCTAAAATCAGTGGATGCGATTGTCCCTTTAATGCCTGTGCTCACTGACCCCGTCAGAGTCCTTCCATCATCTGACGCAGTCCTAAAAATCTTATCCTGGAACGTGGCTGGTCTTGGCCGCAATTTTGACATCCCCGAATGGAACGACTTCTTGGAACCCTTTCACATCTGTCTCCTGCAGGAAACCTGGTGCTTGGAACCAAGACACCGAGTGGGATTTACCACCTTCTTTATCCCAGCAGTCCAGGAACAAGGGTCCAAAGGTCGCCCGTCAGGTGGACTCATCATATGGATCAGTATTGCTTTAGACTGCAGGGTAAAAGAAAGAAAAACTCAATCTTTGGACCTCCAGTGGCTTACGGTAATACATAAAGGGGGAAGAAATATGGAAATTTTCAACATCTACTTGAGGGGTGCCAAAGGCGGTGCATCCCATCTATCATCTACTGGCTTAAACCACAATCTGGCCGCTTGCGATGCAGATTCCCTTGTAATGCTTGCAGGGGATTTCAACTGCTGTTTCGAGCCTTTAGCTAGAGAAGACATCCTGGACACTTTTGAGGAGGACAACAGGAGAGGTATTCCGATTTTGAACCTTGACCCGATTCCTAAATGGTCGCAAAACGCAATAGAGATCAATGCCTTGTGCATGGAGCACAATTTGCGACCGACAAATGGCCGATCTAAATCTGACCTTATGGGTGCCCACACTTACAATAGACAAGACCACACGTCTAGGATTGATTATATCATGCTTAATTATAACCTCTGGCAATATCACCTAGATATGGAGGTCATAGTGTCGGCTGATAGCGACCATAACCCCTTATCGCTATCTATTGCACCCCCTTGGCAGGCTGGAAGGCAAGGCTTAACTAGTCATAAGTGGAAATCCTCTCATGAAGTGGTCCCCACAAATTGTAGCAGGCGTTTAAAATGGGCAAAAGTTTCAGCTGACGAGATAAGGATGGCCCAAGCCGGGGCAATTTTGGAAGAGGTGGAGCCCCGGTTGAGCCCTCTTAATCAAAATGATACCAAGGTCCTACCTCTTTTCACTGAGACTGTACTGGCACTGAGCGACCTATTTACTGTTCCCCAAACCACTCGAAGAGGTCCCCCAAAATCCTTGCCCAAGCAGTCGGAGAAATGGTTTACTCAAAAATGTCGTGAGGCCAAGAAGGAACTTGTTGAGACATTAAAGACCAAAGACGCGGCTGCCATCAGGGCTGCCAGAAAATCTTATAAAAAAATCATAACCGAAGCCAAACGGACTTATGATTTTAATTTCTGGGGAGATCTAGTAGAGGCCAGTACCAGGAAGGATGCAAAGATGTTTTGGAACCTACTGAGATCTAGGGAAAAGCCCATTGACCAGCAATTAACTTGTAACATCACAGGGGGAGTGTGGTTTGACCATTTTTCGCAACTGTATTCCATTCCTCTAGGTACATCCCAGGCAGCTCGCCCACTCATGGGCTTTACTACTAACCTCCCGTGCCATGATGGCTTTTTCACTAAACTAGAAGTAGAAAGAGCAATTCAATCCATCGTCTCAAATAAAGCAGCAGGTCCAGACGGTATCCCAGGAGACTTAATTAAGAACTATCCATCTTCCTGGAGTAGATTAATTTCCTCGCTTTTGAACGAAGTGATGTTGGGTGGAGTCTTCCCCGACTCATGGAGGGGCGCTGAGGTCGTACCTATTTTTAAAAAAGGCTCTAGGGACGACCCAGCAATCTACCGCCCAATCAGCTTACTAGATTCTTCTCAAAAGGTAGCAGGAAAGGTGGTATTGGGCAGGATTATCGAGTGGGTAGATAACAACCATATCCTATCAGATCTCCAAGCAGGTTTTAGAACAGGCACGGGTACAATCGAGCAGACGTTCCGTTTTCTAATGATCTATTGGAAAGTGGTGGTGCTGGGAGGGGGCAGTCTGTATTTAGTCTTCATTGACCTGCGGACTGCCTTCGACCTGGTACCACGCACGCTTCTATGGAACGTCCTCGATGGGTTAGGCCTCCCCCCCTATCTCCTTTCACTGCTTGTAAAATTTCATGATAGGAATTTTGCCCAAATTAGATGGGGTGCCCAGGGAGAGAAAACATCTCGTATCCCCGTGGACAGAGGCGTCCGCCAGGGGTGTGTGCTTGCCCCCACTCTGTTCTCTCTCTATATCAACGGAGTGGTGGAGCATCTTTTACAACAGCCATCAGATGCACCCACCCTGGCTGGAAGGAAGATCCCAACGCTTCTGTTCGCGGACGATACCCTCCTAATTTCAAAATCACCAATGGGCATCCAATTGCTGCTTTCCAGTTTCCAAACCTTCTGCAATGAAAGGGGCTTGGCAATAAACATAGGTAAAACTAAGTTTTTAGTTCTTAATCCGCCAAAAAAATCTGTTTACCCTCCGGTCCTGGATTCTGTCCCACTTGATCGCGTGAAAGAATTTGATTATTTGGGCATACGCATTAGTGATACCATGAGCTGGAAGGCACACCATCAAAAAATCTTCCTTACCCATAAAAGGGTGGCAGGTGCGCTACTTAAGGAGCAGCGAGCATCCCCATTAAAACCTATAGGGGCCCCCCTAGACATCTACAGGGCAAGGGTTGTAAGCGCGGCACTTTACGGTGCCGAGCTGTGGGGCACCCAAAAAGTTGACACTCTAGCCCATCTTGAGAACAACTTTCATAAAGACCTTATGGGGTTGCCCCACAGCACGCCAACAATCCCATTGCTGATAGATGCAGGCACCCGGGCAATCTGCGACCAAGCGAAACTACGCCCACTCCTGTTATGGTCCAGAATTTGGAATGTGCAGGAATTAAGTAGTTACGCAGATGCCTTAAATGACATTTTGTCAATATCGGGTTCTCATAAGATCACCTGGCTCAAGGAAGTTAAAAAACTGTTATACAATTTGGGCCTAGGCGAGGCTTGGACCAACAAATCTGCACCCTCGAAACAACATCTAAAGAAGGTTTATTGGGCATGGGTGGACAGCGAGAGGGCCCGAAGCACAAATCATTGTAAATCTGTGGCCCTGTTTCTGTCAGTCAAGGAGTTGCCTTTAAGGGAATCCTATCTAGACGCCATTCAGAACCCAAGGGATAGAGCATTATACATCAAGTTCAGGTTGGGGGTACTTCCATTATGTGAGTTTATGTCAACTTGGAAACCGCCCGCTCAAACTGTACCCTATTGCCCCTTTTGTGATCTAAGGGTAGAAACTGTGTCCCATATGTTGTTTGAATGTAGCGTCTATGTAGCCCCAAGACGTAGGTGGTTGAAGCCTATTTGTAGAAGCTTGGGAACTCGCTCTCATTTGGAAGCCCTGCGTATTTTACGAACAGATCCTAGACCCTTCTTTTCAACTTGTATGGCAAAATTTTTGGGTTGGGCATGGTGCCTAAGAACTGCAAGGAAAATGTTAATTCAGTGAACGATCTTACTCACCCAATATGCTGTTTTGTATATGAAATGTTTGTATGTGTGATAATTGTTGTCAAAAATGTGTTTTAAAGATGTGTAAATGCTTTTATGATATGTTTTTATCGAATAAAGCTATTACTACCTCATAATCACTGAAATCGACCACAGTAGTACATTTACTATGACCTAAGTGTACAGAACCATTCTTGCGAACACAGAGTTCACCCGTAACTGGCAATACTGCCATAGCAGGTAGAACAGGAGCAGCTTCGGATTCAACAGATAAAATCATGAATGTAACTGTGTAATTACCTAATCCATATACTTCATTTTCTAGATCAGTTCCAGTATCTACGGGGAGTCCCTCCTTGTCAGGGTAGCATACTTTGAGCAAAACTAAGTTCAGGTTTCCCCAAACCCAGTTACCTTCGTAAATAGCAGCATCAGAAACTAGGGAATTGAGTATTTTGAACCATGCACCACATGTGCCATTGTGAGTGAACGGGTACGGAAAAAGGGGCAGAACTCCCTTGTTTTCTTGGTAGGGAGGGAGTCGACCACATATCCAACAGTTTGTAGCATTGGTAGTCTGATGGGAGTGATGTAACATACTAATGAAAGTGTTATTGCGCAGCGCAAGTCTGTAGGATAATGCGTGTGGGGGTAATTCACTAAAAGAATGTTCGTCAGTAACATTATGAGCAGATTGTGCACGCTTGAATAAAGGATAATATATGTGCAATAAAACACTAGCAATAATAATCAGAAGACTTAAAAAAAACATAATAAGTAGTGTCACTATACAGCGACTGCGAAGTGATTTACAATATGCATTCTTTTTATGTTGTCTTTGTCTATCTCTCTCTCTATCTCGATCTAGGGGATACATGTCAGAAACTAATTTAACCGATTCACCTAGGGGAGGACTTAAACAATTAAACTGTCTGACTTGCTAGATCGTAATTTCGTTCTGTATTCTTCAGAAGCGTATTTCTCAACCAAAGGGAGTTTTGAGTCAGTTTGTGTAGGAGGGCAGGGCTTAGAGACCAAGTCCGAAGGAAGTCCGTAGTATTTCTTAATGTGGCTGGAATGCAGCCATCCTTTCCTGCCCTCTATCTTCACGGCTGTCCTCGTTGTGAGCAGAACCAATTTCGGGGCTTGCCAGCGGGGCTCCAATGGGCTTCTCCGATCAAAGTTGCGGGTGAACACGTAGTCACCCGGGACCACCTCGTGGGGCTTCACCTCGGTGTTGTCGGGAAACGCTGCAGCTACCTGTGAACGACAAGATTGTAGTGCAGACATCAAGGAGGCAAGGTAATCTGTCAGCATAAGACAATCAACTTCAGTTATTTTTCGTGGAATAGGCGTCCCCCACATATTCGGTGGTCTACCAAAAACCACTTCGTACGGGGATAGCCCAGATCGGGAATGGACCACCATCCGCATATAGAAGAGGGCGACCGGCAAGGCAACTATCCAGTCCACACCCTTCTCTCTACAGATCTTGGAAAGTCGGATTTTTAAAGTCTGATTATGGCGCTCCACAAGACCTGCTGCCTCGGGATGCCGGACACAATGGAACTTCCACTGATAACCTAACAGAAGGGTAATGTGTTTCACAAGCTCGGATGAGAATGGCTGGCCATTATCTGAGTACACAATACGGGGCAAACCATACCGTGGGAAGTATTCACGAACCAGCTGCTTGGCAGTGGTCGGAGCAGTGTAATCGGGAACTGGGTATGCTTCTATCCATCGGGAAAGAGCACATACGACTACGAGGACATACTTGAATCCTCGACAGCGTTCCATCTGGATATAATCCATCTGGAGTATTTCAAAAGGGTGTTCGGGAGGCTGAAATCCACCTCGTTCTACGGGGATGCTTTTACCGCGATTGAACTGACCAAAAATCATACAAGTACGCACTTTCTGTTTGGCTGCTGCCCGTAAGTTTTTATTGGACCATATGTGTTGAATACTGTCTAGCATTGCTTTCTCTCCTAGGTGTGCGGGACTATGTATTGTATTAATGATGACTTGTACCATAGAGTCGGGGAGAAACCATGTAGATTTTCCCTTCGTCATCCAACCCTGGTCTGTTTGGATCCCTCCTAGTTTAATCCATTCCTTAATTTCATCTGGTGTTGCATGTGTCTGTATGTCAATCACATCATGTGCGGGATCCCTGACTGTCATGCAGTGTGATGGTACAACTATTTGTGTCTGGTCAGTTACATGAGTTCGGTTCTGAGCAGTTTGCTTTGCTGTTCGGTCTGCCAGGTCGTTACCCTGGGAGATGATATCAGTAATCTTTGTATGTGCCTTACATTTCATGATAGAAATTGCAGTGGGTAGATGTATTGCATCTAACAGAGCTTGAATGAGGGGACCGTGTTGGATGTTGGCACCGTGAGAAGTTAAGTAACCTCTCTCTCGCCAGAGGACTCCAAAGTCGTGAACGACTCCGAATGCATAACGTGAATCAGTATATATGTTGACTTTCTTATTTCTGGCTTGAATACATGCTTGTGTCAGAGCAATAAGCTCTGCTGCTTGGGCTGACAAAGTGTCAATACAATTTGTTTCAACGATTTCCGTGTCTGTCGTGACAGCGTAGGCTGCCACTAATTCACCTGTCCTTGTTCTCATACAGGAACCATCCACATAAAGTGTCAGGTCTGGATCTGGTAACGGAACATCTGTCAAGTCTTGTCTGGGTTTTGTTGTGATAGTAATAACTTCAATACAATCATGTGCCAATGGATCTACTCCATTTAGTGGCAATAACGTGGCAGGATTTAATGTGCTGCAGCGTCTGATTTCGATGTGTGGTTGGAACAACGTCAGTTCGTAACCTGTCAATCTTGCTATGGTCAGATGTTGGGTCTGAGTTCGATTCAAAAGCACTTCCACTGCATGTGGAACCTGTACTGTCAATGGATGGCCTAACACAATGGAATCACTCTGTCTGATTGCTAAAGCTGTTGCTGCAACTGATTTCAAACACGCCGGAAGGGCCTGGGCTACTGGATCTAATGTGCTAGAAAAGTAAGCACAAGGCTTGTGTGAACCTGCTTGTTCCTGAGTGAGGACTGACAAGGCAGTACCTTCACGTTCTGTGACAAAAAGTGTTAAAGGCTTACTGTAACATGGTGTTGCTAAAACAGGTGCTTGACATAAGGCTTTCTTCAAGTCTTCAAAAGCTTGTGTATGTTCCTGAGTCCAAGGGAGGACAGTCGAAGTCGCTGCCTCCTGTGTCGTTAACTGAATGAGTGGTTTTGCTAGAAAGGCATATTGGGGAATCCATTGTCTACAGTATGAAGTTAGGCCTATGAAAGCCCGTACTTCCTTTTGCGTTCTGGGTGGTGCCATATTTATAATCAACTGAATGCGATCAGGTGTGAGCTGCCTCCCCACTTTGGACAGCAAGTGACCTAGGTACACAACTTGCTGAACACAGAATTGTAGCTTCGAAGGAGACACCTTGTGTCCCTTGTCGGCCAGGAAGTTCAAAACAGTCAATGAAGCATTTTCACATTCGGGTTCGCTTCGAGCGGTGATCAGCAGATCATCGACATATTGAAGCAGGGCAGTGTGAACTGGCATATGGATACTGTCGAGTTGCTTTTTCAATGCTTGACTATAGATGCTGGGGCTTTCTGTGAATCCTTGAGGTGCGCGGGCAAATTTGAAAGATCGTCCATTTAAACTGAATCCGAACAAATATTGGCTTTCCGGATCAATGGGGACACTGAAGAAAGCGTTCTTGAGGTCAATTACAGTGAAGAACGTTGCTTCTGAATCAATAGCTGTCAGTAATGAAGAGATATCTGGGACCACGGGGTACTGTGGTACAATACATTTATTCAATTCGCGCAGATCAATAACCAATCGATAAACAGGTGGAGCATTTGGGTCAGTACGTTTAAGAACAGGAATGATAGGAGAATTACACACATTGGAGTCAGTTTCCACAACCACTCCTTGTGCAATCAGCTCGTCAATGATTCTCAGTAAAGCCACTACAGCATCCGGGGGTAACTTGTATTGTCGAATTCGTGGTAATACCACTCCTGCCTTGAGTGTGACTCGATATGGGGTAATGTGCATGCAACCTACATCAGTGGGGCCCTGCGCCCACAAGTGTGCAGGGATGTTCTGTAGCCTGGGATCCATATCTCTCAATACATAATGGCCTTTGAAATCTCGCAAAAACAATCGTACTCCCTCCGGAGAACAACATATAATAGCTCCTAGAGCTTTCAATGTTTTTATGCCTAACAGGTTTTCTGGACATGATTTCGTGAGCAATAAATCCGTAGTCCGTGTCAAAGGACCTACTGCAAGAGGGAGGGGTTGTGATACTTCATTAATAATGGGTTTTCCTGAAAATCCAAGGGACACGTTCTGTGAGCCCGAGAGGGGTGCCCCTGGTACTTCGTTGTGGCTTATCGTAGTTCTGCTTGCCCCTGTATCAATGAGAAACTTTCTGTCTTTTCCTAATACTTGACTATGTACATAAGGACCATTTTGATCTACAGGAACCTCAATAAGAGGCAAGCGGAATTCCCTCTCCAGGCTATTTCATGTGTACCGTTGGTAATCAGGGTAATCGTTCTGTGCATACTGGTACATCTGCTGTGTTGTGTTTTGTGTCGCGGTAATGGGCTGTTGTTGTGGTATCGCTACGGTCTGTGTGGAGGCTGGCATGGGTGCAATATGTTGTATATTCTGGGGCACTTGTTGTAAGGTCTGATCTTGTCTAGGAGGACGGGGTCTTTCTTTGGTCTTACCCGTGGCGATATTATGTTTCAGAACTGCACAATCATTTATATAATGACCTGGCTGTTTGCAATAATTACATACACCCTTTACAGGAACTGTCGAATTACTGTGTTGGGTCGCACCCTTTTTCTGACCGTCGGCGGGAACCGACTGAGCAACTAACATTTTCATTTTTGTATCTTTCATACGTCTCTGTTCATGTTCTTGTTCCTCCCTAAGCCTATTCTGGTGGTACTGTAACATCTGCAACATCTGTGATGGAGTATTAGCTTGCCAAGTGCTTTCTACTTTCAGTACTCTATTCTTAACCTGGGGCAAAGAATTCTCAACTAGTTTTGTTACAAAAAGATGTGGATATGACTCGCTACTTGCTTTCAGACCGCTGTTAATACCAAAACATTTCTCGAATCGTGTATAAAAATCACTAGTATCTTCATCAGGTTTCTGTTTGCATGCTGAGATGGCACCCCAGTCTTCCTTTTTCGTACTCAACAAACGTGGCAACACTTGAACTAATAAACCTGGTAACGCTTTAACTTTATCTCCAAGCCCTAGGCCCGGCACTCGGGTATCTTCTTCATTTTGCAATCCAGCCCAATCAATCTTTGCCTCTCCCACCTCCCACTCTTTTTCCTTGAGTTTCTCGTATATGCCTGGAGGTAGTAATACCTTCAGTATTTTCATAAGATCGGGATAAGTGTAATCGCCCATTAATAACATATCTTTTATTTCGCGGTGAAACCCTGCGGGATCTTTATCGTGGCTGGGTACTAGTTTCTTCATTTCCAATAATTCCATTTTAGTTACAGGTGTATACACGAACACACGTCTAAGCGTGTTGTCTGCGTTCTGTACGGGGTGCACTTCTCGCAACGGATTCTGTCTATCCATATAATACATGGTTTTTCGTTCCATAACGGGTGCTGAATTGATCTGCGGACATAAGAATGTACTATACTTGTGGCGATGTTCTAGGATTACTTTAATTAGATCGGTACCTAGACCTTTCCATCTGTTCGTGACCAGTTCTATTAATATGTCAGGCAGAGGGCCTGGATCAGAATGTTGGCTTTTATACAATAAGAGCAGATGTTGTATCATGTACATACCAGCTAAACGCTGTTCACTCGGCGTCAAGTTCAAGAACGTATGTGCTAACGCATCATCACCATATTTCTCAGAGCTGTCAGCCCATTGAACGGCTGACCTGGCTAGTTCTTGTTCATCCATAGAATCGAGTACATGGTACCCCATTCGTTCTTGAAGTATTCTATCAGTGGCTTGGAATAAGTGTTCGGGGCTTCTCGTATTACACATGGCTTCCTGATATATCCTTTTACTTTCTGGGCGCACTGGGCGCATCGAATTATTAAATGGTCTTCCTTTACCTACATAAGCTATCATTTCCCTGGCCGGCAACTGTGTGTGTTCCGGTGTCTCCGCTTCCTCCTCTGCCTCCTCCTCCTCCGTGGACTCATGTTTGTCTGAATCTACTTCCGGTGTGGGCTGTCTTTTCTCATGCATCTTATTTATTGCAGTTCTGATTCTTCGATACATATTATCCACACAGGCCTCTTTATCATGCTGTTCATCTGCTATATTCTGACCCCATCTGTGGAGTGCTTTTACGTCCTCCGGGTTCATACCCGGCCTATCCACTTCTCTAATTAAGCAGTTTATAAGAAACCGCAATATCTTGGCTTTTGTATCCACCTTCTGATAGGCCATGGCCTCCTTAATACTTTCAGGCCCTACTCCTGTCTGGACAAACCTATATATTCGATCTAGGTGATCTGTCATTCCAGGTAGTGTCATTAGGAAGTTCGTGACTCGCCGTAAACGTACCGATGCGAGTAACATTCTCTCGTCATTCTTTTTACCGGGTACTGGATCATATCTACAGTCTGCAAGGCGATCTCCATAAATTGTAATATCCATTCTAGGTGTACGCTGTTGCGCTATTTCTCTAAAGGTCATGCGGTGGGTGGGTGGCGGGGTCTGGAAACCTATCCCTCCTCCGGACGCGCCTCCTGAGGCGCTGGCTCCGAAGGGGTTTGTCGGGTTTGTATCGAGGGTAGTAAAGGGTGCAGGGATCGGGGGAGGAGTAGCTTGTCGGGGAGGAAGTGCATAATCGTCCTGACCGTTGGGCGCAGGCACTCGTGGCAATGCGGTATTAACATATGCGGGAGCTACATCGTCTAGATAGGAGGAAAGAAAAATGTCCTTTGCTGTCTTCTGGTGTTTTTTAGTCGGAAGCAATGGGGGTGGTAGGTCGTTCGGCACTTCCGGAGAGGCTTTAGGCAAGCCCTCAGACAAGATGGGGAACATGCCATTCACGAGTGTATTTCGCTGTCTATCTACTTGTTCTAATTTTACTCTGATACCTTCCTCAACTAATGCGTTTTCTCGGGTCTTGTCGGATTCCTCCTTACTCTTTTCTTCTAGTCTGTGTGCTTTTTCTGTGCGCCTATGCGATTCTTTACGCCACAACTCGATGGCATCCTTCTGTGACTGCCTGGCTTTCTTTTTCCATAAAGCTTCTTCTACCCTCATGATGCAATCTGCATCCCATGTCCCAGCAGCGGGCCATCTCTGATTCTCTGACAGTTCTTTAGTGTAATCCACCCATAAGTCGAGAAATAAAACGGCATCTAGGCCGTGCTTATGGTACATAAAGTACCCTGGAGTATCCCTAGGTGGAATGGGAACAGCTTCTTCTAGAACCCCTTTTCGGGTTTTTATTTGTCTTAGTTTGGAGAACAACGGCATTCTTTAATCTGGCTACTTGGTTCTTACTCAAATATGAACACACTGAACATGAACACGTTTAAGCACAATAGATGATCGGACATTCACTCATACCACGACATTTGGATGGCACATCAAAAACATTTCAAGAACGAACCACATTAATTACAATGAAAACCTACCAACTAC
Source organism: Lissotriton vulgaris (assembly GCF_964263255.1). Classification (NCBI taxonomy): domain Eukaryota; kingdom Metazoa; phylum Chordata; class Amphibia; order Caudata; family Salamandridae; genus Lissotriton; species Lissotriton vulgaris. Next base: position 165,328,362 of record NC_141691.1, on the reverse strand, counting down.
TGGAAACAGGATGTACCGCTAAACAGTACAGATACACCTTACAGATGCAAACTAGATATACTGCTAAACAGTACAGATACACTGCTAAACAGTGCAGACCAGGTTCGTGTACCCGAACCCGTCTTGACCGGCACAAGTTAATGCGCACGTCAGGATGCGTCCCTAGCAACGGTACTCACCAGGAAGCACGGAAACAGAAGGCCTCGGAAACCCTGGACTGGACTGGGCTCGGACTGGATTCGGACTCGACTCGTGACGCAGATACTTCGGAACTTCGGAACCAGGTGGGCCTCCGTATACCTCGGATCTTGCTCTCTCAGCTAGGCTCAGGTCGGGATCCTCCGCACTCCTCACCGCCTCGTCTGGGTGTCGATCGCAGCCTCAGTCACCTCCGTTGGCCTGAGGGAGATACAGGAAATCCTGCGGGTACGCGTAGTTGTCCGTCCGGCTGTGGCAGGGGGCTAGGCCTGCAACGCACCTCCGGCGCGTGGGGTGGGGGAGGGGTCCCTGTTCGGGCGCCAGAACTGTGGTAAAATTAATTACCTATGCATAATTTATACGGTAAAATCAATAAGAATAACTCAGGTAAATAAGAGGCAAAATCCGGGATATTGAGGTTTACTCAAAAGGGTTTTATTCCTTAAAAAGGAATTGGGTTATTGGCTCGAGCCAAGGTGGCATACCATTCCGTCACCACATAGGTTCAGGAAGGGACAGACAGACAACATATTATTTACAGAAGTTCATATATATAGTCAATGCATTACATTAAACGAATAGGCAGTAGGCGTAACAGCTGGAGAAAGGAGAGATAGCATATGAATACGTCATAGAAAGGGCGTTACAATAGGCGTGTATAAAGGCGTGTACTAGAGACGTCATTTATCATGAAGTCACAAATGGGTGGATACATAGAAGAATCTTGCAATGTCAGCAGAAATTCATGGCAGAGATGCGCGCGCAGCAGCTTGACGTGTATCTGACGTGTAACAGGAGGGTGAAGGAGACTTGACATTTGAACACCACAAGTGTAGACATAAGTCTGGGATGTCAGATCAACCTAATCCCAAATCGTATCTGTTATCGTATGTTTAAGGAACTGTAGTGTCTAGAAGGGAAAGGGTCTCTCGGGCAAAAGCTACCCTATACTGGCTGTGAGTGTGTGTACATGTGTCTACGTGTCTGCATGCGGGGTGAGGGGGCATGGGCCTACCATGGCAACGGAGTCTATGAATTACTTGCACAGAGACAGAAAGACCGGGCCCAATGCTCCTGCAGCTGGGAGGATGTTTACTTGAGCTACGAGACAGGAATGTATTTTCGAGGAGTGGAGCAGATTATTCGAAGGTTGAATACAGTCTTGGCAGACAGTTGGCTGAGCTATGCGCCGGAGTCGCGCAAAGAGTAAGGCAGGGGTCACTGGTACAGAGGCAGCCCGGGTTGAGGCCCTCAGAGTCGGAAGGCGGAAAGAGGCTCGATGGCAGAATCAGGGCCTGCTCGCCTGAGCTGAAAAACGTGTAAAGTGTACCACAAAAAGACGGTGGCACGGCATATATAGGAACTGAATATTCAATCCGTTCATGGCGGATCTGAAGGAGGACATGTTAAAGATGGACGCAAATGTATTTGCGTCTTCATAGCTGGCACAGGAGGGAAATCACATGCACTGCAAGCTAGTACATGGAGACGGTGGGGTACGCGCTGGGGAACACTACTCGATCAAAAATTATATTTCCTCAGGACTAGACCCTGAGTAAGCACACTGTTCAATGGTTATGACATGACACACCTCACAGGTGGCTATGCATTGCAGGGATGTGGAGGTTATAGTTTATAACTCTGTCAACACCTTCCCAATTTACGATCTGTAGATACACATGCATAGTTACGTCAAAAGGTCTTTGTAAGGTGATAGTGTCCAGGCTCACTGCTGAATTTGAAGGATACCTTCCCATTCGTATGTTTGTATAACACATGTATAATATGAAAAGGTGATATTGTCCAGGCCCACTCCTAATGATGTAAGGACACTAACCATCCAGGTCACATCACAGGCTGTCATGAACATTTCTCACAAACATAATTCTTATCATAGACATTATCGAGAATATGTAAGAACTCTTGGCCACCAGCCACACATGTTTTGAAATAATACTGTCACAAATGTATACTGTTTTATATACTAACATACCGAGCACGAAACAACCCGTCTTTTGACATTGTTGACCCAGAATACAAGACTGAAATAGTATCCCTTAGCATTAGTAGGCATCTTTTTAGACGCCCCCTTGATTGTACGTCTACCTCTGACACAGCAAAATATGGAGCAGGCCGGGGATTGGTCCCGCCGAGCCCTTTTTACTTAGCATCGAGCTGCGGCACCGCGAGCATCCCCATATTCATCGAGGGAGCAACGTGCACTGACGGCCATAGCCGAACGCCGATCAGGTAGGAAAGTACACGCGACCCCCGGTACGCATTCCCAGCCCTTCAGACCCCTGCCCAGTTAACAGCGATATAAGCCTCCAGTTATTTGTAACACTACCAAACTTGTGCGACCCCGAGCGCCTTAATGTAAGAAGTCTCATCTAGCGGGTCAGTCCATAGCGAACACGAGCAGATGCCTAGCATCTAGATTGCCAATATACCACCTTGATTAAATGCCTGATTAAGGAATTTTACCATTTAGGGATTTCAATCCTATTGAGCCCCTATATCTAACACAGCCTCTCTTTGATAAATAGTGTTTTTAGATGCCATACCAACTCTCACTATGACTATTTTGTTGATTTCTTAGAATGATGCTGGCACAGACGTCGACCGTTGTTTCTATGTAGGTAATCCCTACATTCAGTTTATATACTGAAGTCAGCTCACCACACAACAATTAATGCTAGCCTTTACATTGTCTTGTAGGCTCTCTATTTTGTCCTGACGAAGACCCCAACATGAGGCATGAATAACCCTTAAGCGTACATGGGGGTCGAAACGTAGACTATGCCAACCTAGCACACCATAGGATCTAACGAAATGGACTTACCTGACCTATGCGTGATGTGATTTGGGAACATTTGTATTATCTTAATTGTAAAGGCGTATTGATTTTAATGTGATGTTATAAATGTCACACCACCTTTACCCAGTCCCTCACAAACTCTTCACTTCCCTTCCCTTTCTCACGGAGAGCACTGTTCATGTAATGACTTCAAAATTACATTTAACAAATGTTGATGACTCAAAAGAAATTCTATGCTGAAGAATTTACAAGAGTAAACGATTGCAAAAATAAATGCAATTGGACTTTGAATATTGCAAACTTTATTTTTCATTCTGTTCAGTTATAATTAGCGAAATGTATATGTGGTGAATGTCTGTATGGAGTAATACAGAAAACTGGTAAATTAACTGTCTAAACTTGGACCACCCCTCTTTTGTACTTACCTATTGACCCAGGTCCATGAGTTTTCAGGGCCAACCCCTTTTAAACTCACCTGGAGTTAGCGCAAGCGTTCTGACTCGGGGAAGCCGTATTCCTCTTTGAAGAGCGGGAACGGGAGCACCCCGTCTGCGCCATAGATATGATATAGGAACCAACAGCCTGCCTGTCTCCAATGTGCAAAGGACCCTTTCTCCATGCCCGGGGTAAAGTCCGGGTTGTCTACCAGCGGTGTTAGTGGGGAGGGAAATGTGGTCAGTTTGTGGGAAATATTGGTAGCGTCCCAGACCTCCAGGGGAATTTGAGTGATGTGAGAGGCGTAAAGGTTGCTGGTCTGTGTGGCTTCAGGAGAAAGGGGATCTCCTGTAGCAGGCGCCCCGCCATTGCCTGGTCCTGAAAGAGCCAATGCTTTTCGGATTCCCACCTGCTCCACTCTACTAAATACCGTAATTGCGCTGCCTGGTAGTATTTGTGCAAATCGGGGATGCCCAGCCCTTTGGCCTCCGGGGCCAATGTGTCGATCGTCCTCTTCAGTCTGGGCTTCCGGCCTTGCCAGATGAACTGGGTTAGGTCCGCCTGTGTTTGCCGGATCCATCCAGCGGGAGGTCGAAGCGGTAGGGCCTGAAAAAGGTATAGGATTTGCAGCAGAACGTTCATTTTGGCCGCTGCTATCCGTCCCAGCCACGAGAGGGGAAGGTGTCTCCACCGATTCAGTTCCTCTCGGATCCGCGTGCGTATGGTGGCGTAATTCGCAGTGGACATGCTGGCGAGTGTCGGGGCAATCTGGATTCCCAAATAAGGAACCGTGTCAGAATGGGAAGGAGGTTTTGTAAGTAGGTCCTGTTGGAAGCAGAGAGTGACAAATCTAACGCGTGGACTTATCTGTATTCATTTTAAATCCGGCAACCGCCGCAAAGGCGTCGATCTCGGCCATGCACGCCGGAAGAGCGGATGGCGGGTGATCTAGAGAGATCAGTATATCATAGGCATAGAGACTGATGGTATGTATGTCCCCACCAAACTTTATGCCCGTTGCGTCCCGATTTTGCCGAATCCTTTGGGCGAGGGGTTCCATGTAGAGGGTGAAGAGAAGTGGTGACAACGGGCATCCCTGCCTCGTCCCTCTCTCAATCGTGAACCCGGTCGAGCTATATCCATTAACCCAGACTACTGCCGTGGGCTATCTGTAACAGTTGAAGACAAGGGTTCTGAATTTCTCCCCTATCCCGACCTTAGCCAGCACCAGTTCCAGGTAGGCCCAGTGTACACGGTCGAACGCTTTCTCAGCGTCGACAGTTAGAATCATGCGCTCCCCCGGTATGCGGGAGGCTTTTTCAATTAGGTGGACTACCCCCTTGGTATTGTCTACAGTCTGTCGTTCAAGGATGAAACCCACCTGGTCAGGGTCCACGAGGCCCGTAAATAGGGGGCAAGACGTGCCGCTAGTATGCCGGTGTAGAGCTTGAGGTAGACGTTAAGGAGTGATATCGGTCGGTACGCTCCGCATTTGGACCTATCCTTCCCAAGCTTCGGAATGACCGAAAGGGACGCACGAAGGAGATCCTGGCATGATTGCCTCGGGTTCCGCAAAGGTGTTGAAGAGGCGAGTGAGCAGTGGGGCCAGGGTGGCGCAGAAGGTCTTGTAGAAGATGGCGAAGAAACCGTCCAGCCCCTGTGCCTTCCCTACCTTAAGCCGGGCAATTGCGGCAATTACTTCCTCGATGCGGATATCCCTCTCCAAATACTCTGTCTGTACCGGCGCGAGGGAAGAAAGCGTGACCGAGTCCAGGCATTACTCTGCGGAACGTACATTCGGGGGGTCGCCGGTATATAACTCGGCGTAGAAGTCGCAGAATGTCTCCGCAATCTGCGCATCGTCTGACACTTTAGACCCATCTGGGCGGGATATCTCCTTGACTCTCTGTTGCCGCGCCACCCTGAACCGGTTGGCCAGCATGCAACCGCACCTGTCTCCACCGGTATAGTAGGCGTGCTTAAGCCGCAGCGCGGCGTATTCCGCGCGATCCATATCTATGGCTGCTAGCAGTTGCCGCGCTATCCTTGAGTTGTTTCCAAATTCTAGGAGCTCCCATTCGCTGGTGCATTTGTTCTAATTCCTGTACCCGTTGGGTAAGCTCCTCCCGTTTGGCCTGCCTATCCCGGTTCTCGGCTGAGGAGAGGGCAATAAATTCCCCTCAGAGGACCGCTTTCAAAGCAGCCCATTGGGTCGTAAGAGTGGTGTCGGAATTGGCGTTGTGGGTCAGGTAGTCCCGCATAGCTGTCTGGATGTGCTTTACTACATCCTCCCTGTGCTGTAGAGTATTGCGGAGTCGCCATACCCTGGGGGAGGTGATGTAGGCGGTATGGCAATTGTCGTGATGACTAGCACACACCGGTCCTGTTGCTTGAAAGTGATCTATTCGGGCGTACGTTTTGTGTGCCGCGGAGTAATAGTAGTACTCTCTTTCTTGTGGGTGGCTGAGACGCCATAGATCGTGAAGGTCGAGGTCCTGCAGTCTCGCAGTGCATGCAGTAGATAGTGTCCCTGCTTGATGAGTGCGTTAACTCGACCTGTCAAGGGCTGCGTCAAAGACCATGTTCATGTTGCCTCCTAGTATAATGTGCCTGTCTGATGTCGCTGTGATGTCAGTGAGGGCTGAGTGAAGGAATTGTTCTTGGCCCTCGTTGGGGCGGAACAAGGAGCCAATCGTGAGTGCTAAGCCGTTCAAGGCAAAGCGTTATGCCAAGAGTCTACCTCGCAGCCCTGCAGTTTTATGCAGAACCTTTCCCTTGAAGTGGCGTGCCACCAGGATCGCCACTCCTGCGGTTTTGGTGGGCCCAGAAGAGAAATATTGTCCGGGAAATGCGCGTGAGCGGAGTCTGTGGCAGTCTCGTGTCAGCAGGTGCGTCTCCTGGAGCAGGCAGATGTCCGCACGTGTGCTCTCCAAGTAGGAAAGTACTGCGCGTCTCTTGAACGGGTTATTAAGACCCCGTACATTTAGGGTCCATATCTTAAGAGTGTTGGGCATCATGATGTGTGATGGTGTGGGACCCGTGTGCATTGTCGGTCAAGTGATCTCCAATGAGGAAAGAAACAAGGGTACCAAACTGACCCTCAGTGGCTTGTGCGAAAGTGTAACTCACGGACTTGAGGAAAAGCTGGAGCACTGGACTCCCCCCCCCACCCCCTTCCCCAACCACCCTGACCCCTCCCCCCATCCCTCTCCTACCCCCGAACTGAGCACTGGACCCAAAAAGAGACCAACCCACCCCACCCTCCCCCCAACCCCGACATCCCCATCCCCCCAACTGCCAACCGTCCCCCCCCAGAAAACTCCTCCCCTTCCCCAACAGGCCCCTCGCCCCCAAAAGCCACCCCCCCCACCCCGGCCCCAACTTCCCAACTGTGTGAAGACAAAGTCCCAGTCCTGTCAGTCCAACACAGGGCTGTGGTAAATACAACTAGTGGGGCAGTGTTCAGCGGCGACCCTCGTGGCTCCCCGTCCAACTCCCCCGCGTGGCTCCCCGTCCAACCCCCCGGCCCAGCGCGTAAAAGTGTGAAGGTGGCCCCCCCCGGCAAGGAGGTCAATCAGAAGACGCTGTTTCTCTGGTCACTTCTAAGATGGCTGTGGCTCTCTCCTGGGAGATTATTAGACCTGACATCCTTGGCGTGGTTTTCCCCCATCTTTTTGCCTCTGACTCATGTATTTTTGATGCTGTGCAGAATTTCGTTTTTGCTGGTTTAGATGCTTTGGACACTCTGCCACTGCTGTTCAGTGTCAGAGTGTAAGTGCTCCCTCTGTAAATTGTCATATTGGTTAGGTATACCTGATTGGCATATTTGTATCACCATGAAGTCCCTAGTAAAGTGCACTGTGTGTGCCAGGGCTGGTGATGACAGATGCTACTAGTGGGCCTGCAGCGCAGATTGCGCCACCCACATAAGTAGCCCTAAAATGGTGTCTCAGGCCTGCCAGCGCAGAGCCTGTGTGCAGTCAGTGGACTGCCATGTCCGCCTGGCCAGTGTCCCCACTGGCTGGGCCTAACCTTTCCCTGTCTGTGCACATCAGTCACCCCTATGGAAGGCTCAAGGTACCCCCTGGGCAGGGTGCAGTGCATGGGTAAGGTAGAGCATGTACTAGTGCAGGTAACATGCTCTGGTAGTGAGCAGAAGCCATTTTGTGTGCTCACTGCTGTAAGGCTATCTTGCTCCATAGATTAACCTGGGGAGGCTGGTCCCAATGGATACCAGCCTATCTTCCCATAGGAACAAGATGGGACATAAGTGAGTGATATCCCTGAACTCAGAATTTAATAACACATCTTTTAGGAAAGGTTGTTTTTAAATCCTGGGTTTGAGAATAGTACTTTTAGAAAGTGGCTGTTCTCTTGTCTAAACCTTTCTGTGTGCCTGGGACTGTTTGTGGATTGACTGTCTGGGTTGAGGATGACAGGGTCTGCAGAGCCCCCAGGGGGTTATCTGAGCCAACCTTTGGATGAAAGGCAGCATCTGCTGCCAGGAAAGTGGGAGGAGATAGCATCTGATAGTGAAGGGCTGTGCCTGCCTGACCACCAAGCTGGCTCCACCTCCTGCTGCGCGACTGTCACCTCTGTCCCTGATACTGAGAGGAAGAAGGAAGCCAGGAAACCCCCAGAGCCCCAGCAACACCCAGAACTGGTTTGAACCGGGCTCAGGGCCCCCTTTGCACAAAGACTTCAAAAGACTTCAAAGGACTTCAAAGACTTTTTGGGGTATAAGAGAAGGACCCCTGACAACAGAAAATCAGATTCTACAATCAAGAGGAACCTCTGCCAGAAGAAGGACTGCTGAAGGAGCTGATGGAAGATTGCCTTGCTGTGTGCTTTAAGGGCTGACCTGTCCTGCTATCCAACTGAAGGAGAGGAGAAGAAAGGGACTTTGCTATGTGCTGTGACCCTGCCTGCTTGAAACTACAGAGACTTTGCTGTGTGCTGTGTCTGCACTGAATCTCCAAGGGCCTGAGAAGAACTGGCCTCCTGTTGGGAACCCAGGGTTAAAGGTTCCTAAAGCTTTGCCGAGAATTGCTGCATGATCGTGCTGTTTTGGACCGAGAGCGTGTGGTGCTCAACTGCTGAGTGTAAGAAGGGATCGTTGTGCTCATCAGCCTATTCCCGGCGAGGGTCGGAGATCTGTGGCGCCTCCCCTCGTGGAATCCACTCAAGAGTGGTTGTGAGGCCAAGAGGGCGGTCTTTCCGTGACCCGCGCCCTCCAAAATCATCTGCCACCTGATCACCGCCGCTGCCCGGGGCCAGAAAATCTCTTTCCGAAGTGCCGCAACGGGATAGGCCCGTGCGGCGCAGCGTCATCCGTGTTGTTGTGCCGTGATTGGTTGAAGGAGCGGAGCGTCATTGCTGGCCTGTCCCGGGAGCCGCACTGCCATTGGCTGACTCCCGGGTGCTGCTGGAGGCTCGCCCCAAACGCCGCAACAGGATTGTCCCCGTCATCGGGACCTCTGCCAGTGCCGTTCGATCACCGCCGGGACCGGGGAAGACTGACCCGACCTCGCCGAGGGAATCCTGTGAGTGCTCCCAGCCCCGGCCTGCCGTCTCTGCTCCCCGCTGCTCCCTGAAGGACTGAGAGCGGGCGGAGAGCTTGCCGAGACCGGCCGGGCCAGAGCGCGAGTGAGCGCTGGGAGGGCGAGGTGCGCCTGAGGCCTGACAAAGTCCCGAACGAGAAGAGGGAGTCCCCCCAGTATTCCGGTGAGGCGCACTTGTAGCGCTTAGGGCCCCTGACGCTAGGGGCTGATTCTTTTGGCAATTTGGAAGCTGGCATCGTTTTTACAGTGCTTGAGGCCCATTGCTTTGCAGGCTGAGAATAATTCTGGCATTGCGCAATTTGCTCGTTTGTAGCGCCGATTGAAGATAAATCAGTGGCATTATTTTTAGCTACCAGTTAAAGAGACTAGAGACTATTTTCTTTCAATAAGAACTTCCTAATAAGTGCAACCATTAAGAATTAAGTGCAAACTTTATCTGAAGAAGTGATCATCGTGTATTACTGTTTTTTTACTGCCTGAAACTAGATAAAGTTATATATTTTTATAAAATATACTTACCTGTGTGGTCTCAGTTTGTGGTGGATTGGGGATTATTGTTGTGTTGAGTGCAATTATTATACACATTGCCTTGGGGATAAGCCTGCCTGCTCGCGCCAAGCTGCCTAGAGGGAGAGCGGAGGTTATCTACTGTGTGCATTCCTTCACCCTGACTAGAAGCAAGGGTCCCTACTTGGTCTAAGGTACTTACCTCTGCCAATTAGAGACCCCCAGATCTAACAGAGATGATATGTGCCCCGGGATTAGAGCGCAACTCCAGAGAGTGTCTGCGACCCACTGTCTGCCAGCCCCCCTGGAAGGGCCCTGGAGGGACCCCATCGGCGCCGTGTCCTCCGTTAAGTCTATGCCCAATAGCGCACAAGTGTCCTTGAGGGATTGCAGCTGGTGAAGGGCACCGTTCCATTTGAAGATCAGGTGGAATGGGTGGCCCCAGGAGTATGGAATCTCTTGTTTCCGCAGGAAATCCGTGGCCACCTTGAATGTTTTCAGCTTCTGGAGCGTGATAGCCGAAAGGTCTTGATACAGGGCGATGGGAGATCCGCGGAAGTGAAGGGGCTGGTGCCTTCGGGCCTCATGGAGAATCCTCTCTTTGAGCGGAAAGTCAGGGAGGAATGCTAAAATGTTTGGTGGCGAGGCAGGCGAGCGCCTAGGGAGCCCCACCCTGTGGGCCCTGTCTATTCGGATGCGGAAGTCGGAGGGTTCACCCAGGATCTCCCGGAAAAGATCTTGAAGGTAGCCGGTGACGTCTGTCCCCTCTGCTTTCTGAGGGACCCCCCCGGACCCGTATGCTGTTTCGACGGGACCGATTTTCTAAGTCTTCAACATGAGCCTGGAGGTCCACCTGTTGATCCTTGAGTCGCAGTACTTCCTGTTGTAGTTGTAATTGTAATTGTAATTTATATTTATATAGCGCATTATCACCAACGGTCTCTAAGCGTTTGCTTTTGGGAACCCGTCCTGGTTTTTCCCTATGAGATAACCCGTACTGGGCACCCCCAAGGTGAAAGCCAGGCATCCCGCCGCGGGGGGCCATAGTGGAGATTAAGCAAGCTATTGCCTGGAGTTGCAGAGTGTGAACCCGTGATTCGAGCAGGCACCGAAGCGAGAATTATTGAGTCCGTGGACATTTTGGGCTCAGGACCCTGCCGCGTCGGGAATTGAACCCTGGTCCCGGGTCTGACCTCTGCTTCATGGTCTGCCTCTTCTAACCATTGAGCCACACTTCTCCATCTCGATCTCCTCGCTTCTCGCGGTGTCGGCTTCCCCAATGGCGACCACGCGCTCCCCCAGGCCTTCCACGTCTCTCCTAAGTTCTCTGACCTCCCCGGCGACCTCTTGCTGCAGGGACTTGAAGTCGTCCCTAAGATAGTTGAACAGGGCCTCCAGGAAAGATTTAGTGATGAGCACTTGGTCATCGGGGGCCCCGGCTGTGATTTTGTGATGTTGGGGGAGGGTGGCGCTCTGTCAGTTCTGGCGTTGTTTTTCGCTAACATCTCCGGCAGCGTATGGTCCCCCTTTTTCCTGAGACCAGCCATGTCCTCCTCCGTGCCGTACCATGGGGGTGTGCTGTCTTACTGAGGTTCCTTGGGCGGAGGTATATGGGTGCGGGTCCCAAGCCCAATCGCCCCCGGCATTGCGGCAGAAAGTAGCGACACCTGATATGGACCTGGCGTCCCCCGCTCCCGTGGCCAATGATGTCGATGGCAACAGCCCCGAGGCCCAGGTGCCGGGGGCGCGGGCACGGCTGTCTTCTTACGAGAGGGCGTCAGTGGTCAGGCGGGAACGCCATGCGGGCGCGGCCCTCCAGGCCCCGGCACTGGGGTTGCTGCAGGGGGTAAATGTGTGCCCCAGGGCAGGTGACCGCTATGATATTGGCAAAATCCTCAAGATGACACTAGGCCCTTCTTGCTCCCGCGCAGTGGGCGCCTAGCGGTCCCGACCTCCTGCAGAGTAGCCTCTCGCCCCGCTGCGGGCTCTCCCTGCTCCGCCTCCCTCATGTCGTGGGCATGAGGCCCTTGGGCCCTGTTAGGCCCGTCGCCGGGGGCACGGTTATTCCCCCTGAGATCCTCACTCCTGCTAGCACCAAGCGCCCTCCTCACCTGTGGCCCTGTGCGATGACTATGTGTAAAGGTCGCCCCGGGCTCCGCTGCTGTCCTCTCTCAGGTGTCTAGTGGGTGTCGACGGGGCCCTGCCGTTCACCGGCCCCTGCGATGCCGCACCGCGGCTCCACAGCCAACTGCTCGCCCCCGGCGCTGCCCTGCCACCGCGCCAGCAATGTGAGGTCCTTGGGCCTCGCCAGGCCCAACACCGGGGGCTCGGGTAGGCCCCCCGAGGCTGCTGCTCCCACCAGGCCCACATCGCTCTCCTCACCTTCGTAGGGCCCTGGAAGCCACCGGACAGTCAACCCTCCCCGGGCCCCCAGGAGCCCCGCTGGGCAGTGCCTCCGATTTTCTGGTGCGCCGGGGGTTCCCGCGGCGACCTCCGTGTGGGCCCGGAGCAGGGGCCTCAATGTCTGCTCCTCCCGGCTGGCTTCACTACATGGCACCGGTGGTGTCGCGTTGGCTGCCGCCCACTTTCTGCTGCTTGCGCCGATCCCCAGGCTCAAATCGTCGAGACGCAAGCTCGGCCAGTGCTTGCGGCGGGCGAACCCGGTCTGGTGTCTGGGCACACACTCCGCAGTCACTCAGCGGGCCCAGCCGCCATTTCCTCTCCAGCGGGCCGGCTAGAGTCTCACGGCTCAGAGGGGGGTCCAGAAGCCACGCCAGCCAGGACACAGACACACCGGGGCGTTCGCGGGGTCCCCTTGCGATGTAGCTTAATTACGGCGTGCTTGGGGAGGTTTAACCTTTAATAAAAGGGCGTAAAGGGGGATCAGCACGGGGAGCCTCCGAAGTCCACGTCTGTTCAGGCAGCCATCTTGGCCACGCCCCTGCTTTTTCGACTTTAGTGTGGCTGTGGACCTGCTAATCAGTCCCACAGCCCAGCTGTTCTCTCTCTAAATTGATACAATGCACTTTAGGTACATACCAGATAGGTTACTGGGTCACCCTTGTGAGCCCCTGTATAGTGTACCATAGGTGCACCTTATGCCTAGCAGAGGTGGCAGCATGTCTGTGCCACCCATGGTTTGCCTTCCAAACTGACACCACAGGTCTGTTCACACAGCCTGGGTATGGTGGTGTAATCACCCCTTACTTAGATATAGTATACCTATATATACATATAGACACATATACACCTATAAGTCACTCCTAATGCAGGCCTTAACAATCCTGGAGGCAGAGTGCTTGGTTTTATGTGAGAGGGTGCCCTAGCATGAGCTGAGCCCCTCTGCAGCTTTCGGAACCATCTCCTTATAGCTGTTCTATGAAATAGCCATGCCATATATTCTTAAGTGCATTATAATCCTCGTGGTTAATGCTAACTTTGGTTTAGCTTCATCAAAACTTGTTGTGCAAGGTGTCAAACACTTTGGAATACTACCCCCCCCCCCCACTAGTCCTGGCAGCGGGGGTAGCATTCCACCCTTCTAAAGGAAGAAGACATGTAGTTACTGGTTTGCCCGGTTAAAGTTAAACAGAGCCTCAGCATCACAAAATGGTTGCTGCTGCCACAGACACAAGTCTGACCTCCTGTTGCTGGACGAAACTCCGGCAAAGGAGGCTTGGACAGTAGGTTTCCTGTCCAGGGAGGTGCCAGCACCTCCCCAGGCAGGCTTTAGTGTATTGGGGGAGGGAGGGCTGCATTCAGTGAATGCTTTCCAGACACTGCCTGGGGCACACAAGGAGCTCCATGCATTTCCCAGTTCAAACTGGTTGCTGGGGCACTCTGCCCTAGCTCTGGCGTGAAACTGGACAAAGGGAAAGGGGTGTAACCACCCCCTTCCCAGGTCCACCCATAGGAGGGACCTTAAGGGTAGTCCAGCCCCTAAACTCAGTATAAGTATAGGAGCCCAGTCACTAGGACTGTAGATTACCGTGGACGAAACTTTGAAACATAAATCCTGGACTTTCGACATTCCATTTCGACTGGAAGACGGAAGACATCTCCCTTGTGGTCAAGGAATGACCACCCTGTTCAAACAGGCACCAACAGCAACTTTGCCGGTCTGCATTTTTGAGGCTCCCACCAGATCCTGAAGAATCTGCGACACAAGACATGAACTTCCAGACCTCTTTGACCCCGACCTTCGCTCACAGCAAAGCTGAGATCCATGGCGGACAGGAGAGACATGGGACCGGAACTCCTGGACATCCTGCATTTTGCAAGCTGCACTCACTTCACAAGGTAACTTGAAGTTGAGCATTGGGGTGCTTGAAGCCCCCGACCCGAGCACCATTTGCACTGAAGCTCAGAGGCCCCCACTCCACGAGTGACCCGTGAGCCCCACTTTTGCATTTCAGCTCAATGCGTCTTTGTGGTTCCTAGTCTATTGGCTAGTGAGCCCCCCGAAGACTTTCCTTTACATCTAACTTGCTTTCCTGGTTGCTCCAGGCTTGCTCCAACTTCCATACAAAGGAGAAGTTCCTCAGACCTTGCTGGTCTGCTCCGAAGCGAATCTCGTCATCCTGCGTGGGTTGCGTTTGCCAAGGCTAGTTGGGTCCAGTCCGGATACTGACACTGCAGTCAACTAGATCCTTCAAGGCGCATCTCGAATCCAGCTCCTGGTTGTCGGTGACGCCTCCTGGTCCTCGTGGCTGAAGAGACAATCTTCACCTGAAATCACTGAACATCTGGTGGCATCTTCCTATCGCCGCCCTGGTCACTGGCAAGTGACCCAAACTCTGTCCCTTCTGCTTTCAGGTTCTACAGTTTTTCGATACACCCTTGGATCCACCTAGACACTTTTCCTCTGGTCGCCTGCAGCACTTCTTTGCAGCTCTCCATTGAGAACGACAACGAAACCTGACACGAAAAGACACCTATGCTCCCGTGGGTCTTGACTCTCGAAGTGTCCTAGTTTAAAAGGGTTCCATCGTAATCCATCCGGAAGTGTCCTTAAATTGTATATTTGTAACTTCTACGTTTCCCGTAGAAAGTCAATGGTAACTCATGGCTGTGTTTAGACACTGCACGCGTCTCCCGTGGGCCTCCTACTTCCTAACCTTTGGTTGTTTAGAGTAGCCCCAGCGATTTCACAGGCCCCAGGCCTGCTTTCTAATTCTCTCATGGTTCTCATACCACTATTTTAGTATATGGTTTGTGAGGCCCCTAGAGCATAACGTATACTGTGCAATTTATCATATAGTAATTGAGTAACTTGTATTGTACTTTTACCTCTGACCTCATAAAGAGTGCAGAGGGGTTGTGTTTAGAATAAATACATATATATTTGATATATACCTTGTGTGGTGTCCTTTCATTTGGTACTCAGGGGATTATAATTGGTAAAACAACTTGCTTAATACGCTCTCTGAAGTCTTAGCCTGATGACAGCTGGTCCATGCTACCACTAGGATAGCTTTCTATAAGATTGACTTTACCACCACCATCAATAAGGGTCGATTAGACTGGTGCAAGGTGCCCACTAGAACTAGTGGACATCATATGCCAGGCTAACTTCTCACAGGAGACTCCACAATTGCTTTGGTAAGGTCAGCTGGGAGAGAGATACCAAAGCAGTGACTTTTTCCATGCCAGTGACTGAAGCAAACGGTGTCTGTGTTGTGTCAGGGCAGGTGAGGTAATGATCCCTCAGCGGACTCTTAGTAGCGATATTAGGCTGTGGGTGTTTCTGAGGCAACAATATACCGCATTCCTTCAGCCCAACCCTCAAGACTTCAGCAAGGAATTTTCAGCATTGTGGTCATGTTCTAGTTATTCAATCCTTAGCTGGGGACATTGTGGCATGATGCCTGTTTGCGTCCAAACCAAGAGTGTGGGTGTTATTGTTGTTACGTTATCCTTGGTTTTATGAGTTTGGATCCACAGGGCGGGGGGAGATAGGGGTAGTAGGATTTACAAGTTACATGGACACATTAGGGTGTGGGACACGTTCCTTACCCAATGGCTGCCACATACAATGTACTGATTAAACAAAACCATTTAAAATAGGGTCCAAGGGATATATATTTTAAAGACCCACACCTGATTGTATCCCCAGCACCAAATGAATGTATAACACACGAAACACAGGGGGTCTAACAGCCAAATTGAGAGGCTACACTGTCGATACTGAGTCAACAAGATCTCAAAATATCTTTATCGCACACACATAGCGTATTAATAAGGATAGAGAAGGAAAAAACGCTAACACTACATGCATAGAGGAGACCGGTACATCATCGATTATTCGCAAAATGGCTGATTAATCCACAACAGATTGTAAAGGGTTTCCATCAAATTAGACTCAATGATCAGTCCTATCATTTGGCCAAACCCATGTGAAAATGAGGCTGGTCCCCTGATCAGTGGGACACTCAGCTCCGCACCTTATTGTTGTATCAGGATTTGGTCCACCAAATACACAAACCGTCCATGATGACTGATCTTTTGATGGTAAAGTAAGAAGAAATAGTGCAACGAACAAGAAAGTGATTTAAAATAGGATGGAATGTCCTCCTTCTAAATACTTTATTCTGCGGACTGGACACACCTCCTAATTAAAAAATAGAACAGTGCAAAAGAAGACAGTGACAATTATCTGTCTACATAAGGGCCAACATGTTTCTGCCTAACAGGTATTTAATCCCTTGGCATTCATCAGGGCCTCTGCTCGTATAATAGTTGCACTCCTAATAGTGAAATATAGAATTCACCACCATCACCAGAACAAATTGTAGTAAACTGGTTAGAAACGGTACAACCTGTAACAACCATGGACATTAACCCTCCGATTCACAATGGTTACTGTGAATTCTGTGAAGGAAAACGTTATATCATTAGTACTGTATTCGATGCAACAATGTAGTGACATCGAATATTAGGGGTATGGTGACTACCACACACCAGCATAGAATCTAGGCGTACCTTGGGAGCCAACACATACACTTAGCCTACCTTCAGGAGATGCACACACTGCAAAGTTAGATAAAGTGTCCCAGCGCTGGAGTGGGCAGGTATTTGGTACTAGGTATTCCGCATTTGTCGGAGGGACTATGATTTGGATTGCTCCAGGGGTCGTATTTGTGCAGAGCAGGATGGTGGTGAACCCCAATGGTCATTACATACTGTTAGAGGGAGCACTAGATGGGTGCCCGATGGCCGCCCGCCATAGATCATTCCACGTTACGCACCCAACACACTTCAGGGCAAATTCTTGAGCACATTATCACCAGCTTTACACTTCGACACCCTCAGGCCCCTGATATTTAGGGATGGGACTTTAACTGTATACATTGTACTGATGGGGATCGATCAGTGCCCTTCTCTGAAGGACACAGGGCTTACAGGTGACCAAACAATTCAGGCATGGACATTGACTACACCGCTCCATGATATCTGGTGGTCGGGCCACCCAGGGGACGCAGTATACTCCCGCTACGCTCTGGTACACCACATCCACACTAGATTCAGCTACATTTTCTGCAACACAGAGTTCTGGCCTCATGTATCGAACTCTGATTATTTAGGCCAGACAATATCGGACCACAGCCCCTTAAGGTGACCTTTTGCTTCAGGGAGGACAGGGCGCGGATACCGACCTGGAGACTGTGGATGACCTCCTGGATGCAGTATAAAGGTATAAGTGTCGGATTGCCACAGGTCGCTCGCGCCCTGGCATGGCTGCTGGAGCGCTATTTCATGGGCATCCCTGGTGCTCAGCCATGATTACACATAGATACCCCTGGTACCTCCTCCATATGTGCATCACGTTTGTTTACAGACTGATTATACTATTCCATTGTAGCTGCATCCGCTAGGTCCCCGGATTCCCGGATTGTTTTTGCACGTTTGTTTATGATTGTTAAGTATTTACACTGTTTTTACTGTTTTCTTTAATGAATGGCATCACCCTGGGGAATATATAGTGATAGCCTGCCTCCTCAGCCTGAAGGCTCTAATAAGTGATCTGCTTTTGCACCACATGCCTCTCTGTATTGGTGCATGATCCCAAGTTACATTGTTGCAATTACTGCTATCATATATGGTGTGATGGGTTCTAGGAGGATCTCATCTGAGTTGCAAAGCATGCTGGGAAGCAAGGGCGTAGCTTCAGGGGGGTATTTGGGGTGTTACACCCCTTCCCCCCAGTAAATGTATTTTCTGATACATAGTTGGGTACATGTGCTTTTGGTTGGGTATGGTGATGTGTCTGTCGGATTTCACCAGGAAGTTTTACATACACACACACACACACTCACACACACACACACACACACACACATAAAAGCACACACATAATCTCTCCCGATTTTGGAAGTCCTCAAAAATGTTGGCTATTTTACAAAATATTGTGCTTTCTCTCACTTACTTCTCCTACCAATCCACATTCATCTCCCTTTTCACTGCCCCATAAGCCCCTCTTGTGTGTCCTCCTTGTTTTATATTTATTTTAACATTATATGCCAGCCTCATTGATGGGTAATCTAAAACTCACTCCCCCCAATGTTACTGAGTAAGGTCTGCCCCTTCTGGGAATCCACCCAGTGACGATCTTTCTTACAGCCTCTGCACTAAGAGGGCCACAGGCTGAAGACTTCACCTGAGAGTATGCATGTTTATTGGTTTGTATAGTTCTGGTTTGTGAGGCATAGCTACGTCTCAGCGTTTGTAAGTTTATTCCCATAGGTTCCATCTCAAAGCCCTTCCCAAACTACAGGATGATGCGTATCAACAAAAGAGAAGCAGACTTGTACAGATCTATGACGTTGGACAACTGAGGAGGATGCACTTAAGGAGCCCTTTAAGCATTTCAATGCATTGCAGTCTAGCGAAACAATCTTTGTACATTAATTTATTAAAGAAATATTGCAGAGGCTCTTCCTTCCACCACCTTCCACTTCCTGTCTCGTTAATACATGCTTGTGGGTTCTTTTTCATCTCTGGGTTATCCCTTTCACAGTGTTTTCCTATTTTTCTCTTCCTCCTTTCTTCTTACTTCTCCCATTTCTCCTTTTCTCTCCCTTGTTCTGGGTCAAAGTCTGATAATGAACGGTAAGTCATGGTCACCAAAATCAAATGCTGGTGCCAGCCATCAGCGTCCACCTGCAAACATTTAGCACTGCAGCCACCATAAAGGCTTCTATGAATGCAGATGGAACAGAAGATGAGACACGTTGTACATAATAAAAACAAGGCGTGTGTGCAACATTTAAACAACAAGATGTTGTTCTAAGGTATTCAGGTGTGAGACAAAACACCTTATTTATTGAAGGATGCAGCAATGATGGGAGGGAGGGGGTGGAGGCAAAGAGGCAACAGATGGCCAACCAAAAGGATCAATTCATGATGTCTCTTGGGCAGAAGCCAAGCACCCAAAGGCAGGCCAGAGGGACACTATTGACCAACCACAGTAAAGGAATTTCAAAAGGCAGGCCAACCACCCACCCAGGAGCCCTGGGCGTGTTGAGAAACCCATAGACTGAGTACAACATGCCTCGCAGAGCAGCGCATGCGCTGCCCAGGCTTGACCTAAAAAGCCACACACAACCCCTGAGCTGAAGGAGTCACTAGTCCTGGTCACCTAAAGTATCTATAGCACATGGGCATTCATGGGTGCTGCAGGGCCATCAGGAGACCGTTTGCGACTATCATTGTGACAGCCTACTTTCAACCACATATCATTAGATGGATGGCACTCACTCTGTTTACTGTGACTCCGACTTTAAAAGGAATTTCTGCATGATATATTGCCTCAGAGTGCTCCGAGGCTGCTAAAAAGTGGAATGTTAGCGCTAATTTAAAAACAAAACATTCAATTGGACAAATCCGTCACAAAAATACATATATATGTTAATAAGAGATCTGTAAGGGTCAAACCAGTGCTTCATTTGTACTGGTGTATTCCAGTGCTCAGCACCGGCATTTAATTGTCAACACCGGAACTTAGGGCAGTCTGCACAGGGCCGGTGCGACAATGTTTGTTGGCGCCCCTCCAACGACGACCTCTGCCACGGACTCCCTCACTACCACCATTTGACAGTGCCCCTCAAGTCTCCATAACCACTGTCTCTTAGATTCATTTAGTTTTATAGCGCCACTGAGACAATAAATTATCGGTGTGTAAATTGGTGTATAGGAAATGTTACATAAGACAGAGGCCTACAAGGAGTAGAAGTCACATTTCATCTATGCTGGTAGGCAGTATAGTTTAAGAGTCCTTGGACTGGAAAAGCACAAATTGAGAATTTAAAATGTAACACCATTGCTAAGGGTTCTCTTGAATATTAAGAATTCATTTCTACCCAAATGTACCCCTGTTTAGGTCTCGGCTAGCGTAGGCTGCGCACAGGCGCAGTCTCGCTGGCGAGAATTAATGAGTTTGAGTAGCGAGGTTAAGCTCCGCCCCTCTGCTCCATTGGCTGGCCTCCTAAACGGTGGCCAGCCTTTGGAGAAGGGGTCCCAGTGACATTCTTCTTTGGATTTAAGCCCCGTCCTTTTTTGACTTTCAAAACGCCCCCCAGCCTGAAAAGGACAGGGCTTATTTATTTATTTTTTCAGCCTATTGGCTGGATAGAGCCTTGCGTCACCGCGTAATTAACGTCATCAGACGGCGCATCATTACTTCAAGTCTCACGCACGTGTATCAGTCTGAAAAATGGGCGACACCGAAGGCGTTAAGAAGGGTAAAAGTTGCCCGGCTGAGTCTGAGGAACTGGCGGATGGTCCTTCAGAAACTTCGGCAGGTGAAAATCAGACAAGATCCCAGCCGCCTCGGTGCCGCCGAGTGCTGCTTGGAGCAGGCTATGTTTGGAGACCCGGATAAGTTACTGGAAGCCCTTCGCGGGGACCGGCCGGCAGAGGTATTGGTTCTTTGGAGCGAGGTTGAGGGCTCGGGGAGCGAAGAGTCTGGCGCAGAGGATGCTGCCCCGCGTCGGAAACTCAACAAACCTCCATGGCAGGAAGAGAACGAGGCTGACTCTGCTCCAGTGGATTTACGGCACCGCTTCCGCCGGGAGCTGGCACGGAGCTCTGTGGAGCAGACACTGCCGCTGGGGAAGCTCCAAAGCCGCCTATGCACCGCTTTCCGCAGAGCCATGGGTGCGAGCCGAGGAGGACAGCTTGGAACAGGGCACTGGAAACCTACTCCGGGCTTCCCACACCCTGCCTCCCGGCACACTGCACATCAAAAGGTGTCCGTCCGCTAACCATGCGCGACACGCGGCTCAGCAGTGTGCACTTCCATCCAACGGCGGCCGTGCTGCTGGCGGCCGGCCTGGACCGCAGTATTGGGCTCTTCCAGGTGGATGGAGGCACCGGCCTCCTGATCCAGAGCTTGCACTTGGAGGGATTTCCCGTGCACCGGGCGCGGTTCACCCCGACGGGCGGCAAGAGCTGGCCACCGGCGAGCGCAGTCACAGCCTGTACTTGTACGACATGATGGGTGGGGGGCTGAGCTCCGTCCACCCCAGCGGCCTGTCTGAGCGCTGGTTGCGGGCCTTCGAGATCTCCCCGGACAGAACCCTGCTGTTGCTGCACGGGGTCTCCGGCTACCTGCACCTCCTGTCCATGCACACCAAGGAGCTCGTAGGCAGCGTGAAAGTGAATGGCAGAGCTCCAGGCGCTGTATTCACTACTGACAGTGCCCAGATCTACAGCAGCGATGACGAGGGTGGCATGTATGTGTGGGATGTGAGCAGCCACCGCCGTCCAGGATGCCTCGTCTAACATGTAAGTCTGCCTTTACCCCTCCCCACTACCCCACCTCCTCACTGCTCTCGGTACTGAAGCAGCCTGTGTCTGTGTAGGGGAGCTCCGTCAGTGCACATCAGCCCTGTGCTCACCACTGCACACAGCTCCGTCAGTGCACCTCGGCCCTGACCAGTGCTCACCACTGCACACAGCTCCGTCAGTGCACATCAGCCCTGTTCTCACCACTGCACACAGCTGTCAGTGCAGATCTACCCTGACCACCAGCATCATGTGCTCACCACTGTACACAGCTCTGTCAGTTCACCTCAGCCCTGTCCTATGCTCACAACTACACACAGCTCTCAGTGCACCTCAGCCCTGACCACCAGCATCATGTGCTCACCACTGCACACAGCTGCGTCAGTGCACATCTACCCTGACCAACAGCATCCTATGGCCCAGAGCGATGGTACTCAAGATACAAACCCCGGAAGGATGAGGGCTGGCAGTTGGCCCGCATGGATCCTGAAGTGTGACAAGCTGACTGCAGATGTCAGCAGCGAGCGCAGAACCGCCACGCACTCACGGTGGGCAGGTACAAGCAGCTAGGGTGGCTCGGGACTGGGTCCTTTCCACGCCTGGCCTAGGGCGCAGGGCCACTCCCTCCACATGGGAGTCATAAGGGCCGGGCACACGGAGGGGAAGTGTGTGTGTGTGTGTGTGTGTGTGTGTGTGTGTGTGTGTGTGTGTGTGTGTGTGTGTGTGTGTGTGTGTGTGTGTGTGTGTGTGTGTGTGTGTGTGTGTGTGTGTGTGTGTGTGTGTGTGTGTGTGTGTGTGTGTGTGTGTGTGTGTGTGTGTGTGTGTGTGTGTGTGTGTGTGTGTGTGTGTGTGTGTGTGTGTGTGTGTGTGTGTGTGTGTGTGTGTGTGTGTGTGTGTGTGTGTGTGTGTGTGTGTGTGTGTGTGTGTGTGTGTGTGTGTGTGTGTGTGTGTGTGTGTGTGTGTGTGTGTGTGTGTGTGTGTGTGTGTGTGTGTGTGTGTGTGTGTGTGTGTGTGTGTGTGTGTGTGTGTGTGTGTGTGTGTGTGTGTGTGTGTGTGTGTGTGTGTGTGTGTGTGTGTGTGTGTGTGTGTGTGTGTGTGTGTGTGTGTGTGTGTGTGTGTGTGTGTGTGTGTGTGTGTGTGTGTGTGTGTGTGTGTGTGTGTGTGTGTGTGTGTGTGTGTGTGTGTGTGTGTGTGTGTGTGTGTGTGTGTGTGTGTGTGTGTGTGTGTGTGTGTGTGTGTGTGTGTGTGTGTGTGTGTGTGTGTGTGTGTGTGTGTGTGTGTGTGTGTGTGTGTGTGTGTGTGTGTGTGTGTGTGTGTGTGTGTGTGTGTGTGTGTGTGTGTGTGTGTGTGTGTGTGTGTGTGTGTGTGTGTGTGTGTGTGTGTGTGTGTGTGTGTGTGTGTGTGTGTGTGTGTGTGTGTGTGTGTGTGTGTGTGTGTGTGTGTGTGTGTGTGTGTGTGTGTGTGTGTGTGTGTGTGTGTGTGTGTGTGTACTTTCCAGCCTTTTTTTCATGCAAACCCTGCTACTGAAGAAAATATTTGCTTCCTAGATCTGCCTGGCCACAAAAAACTAATGTCAATCTGCACATGTCTGTCGTTTCCTGTTGATGGACTCTTGTGCAGGGTTATCATTTACTGGCGAATTACTTTTTCAAGGCTGGAAATATCAGATAGTACTGGTATGAGTAAAAACATATAAAATGACATACAATAAACAGCACGGATTATGTTGACAATTACAAAGATTGACATGTTGAGCATTTCTAATACAAGCGTATATACAAAGATGATAATGTGTATACATATAGAAAACTACCAAGAGAACAGAACATAGTTAGCCTAAACATTGATCTTAGCATAGGAACCAAGTTTAAATGAAAGAAAAGTAACAAGATATGGAAAGATAAAATCAGCCAACACCCAGTGACCAAGTTGAAAATATAACACGGGCAACAATACAAAATGAGCCACAGAGACTCATAGTACAAGATTAAGTCAATTACTTATACCAGTACTATCTGATATTTCCAGCCTTGAAAAAGTCTTAGTGCAAGACGAAACACGTGTTGGCAAATCACGTGCTGGGAGATTTTATATGAATACTTTTATCAAACAGAATTGATGAAATTACAAGAAGATTGACAAAGAACTTACTTTTGAATCGTATGGATCTTTGAATCTGAAGATTATGTCTGCTACACTTTGTCCTAATGTCCAGTAGAGGGTTTATTGACCCTGAATGAATTATTACTGGTTGAAATTTAAAAGAGACTAATAAGGTGTGCTAGGGTAGCCTCAATCGTGTTTTTTTGCCTTTGGGACATTGTAAGTGTTGAGCCATGCAACACTTGATGTTGTTGCACCGAGGATATTGTGCTGGATAACTAAACACTTATAAGATCCCAAAGGCGAGACCTATTGGCTATGCCAATGCTGGTTATGATGTTCCTGTTGCAATAAGCTCTTCACCTTATTTACAAGTTGGCCTTGCGAATAAGGCCCCCTTACACGCAGTGCGAAAGGGGAGCGCCAAGGGTGTTGTGGTGGGCGTTCTGCCACAACACCCATTGCTTTTTGACACAGCGCCCTATTTACAAGGGTGGCATAAATAGAAGGCAGCGCCAAAAATAAGACCAGGGAAAACCTGGTCTTAACCTGGTGAAACCAGGAGAAATTATTCATTTCTCCTGGTTTTTGCTGTTTCTGTGTGTGCAGCATTCTGCAGCATTCTGCAGCACACAGAGAAACAGCAGATTGCCATGCACGATTGTTTATGTGCAGTAAGGTGTCCCTTCCTGCACATAAGCAATCATTAAAAAATGACGATTTGCAACTTGAATGTGTGCTTCATAAAGTAGCACAGATAGAAGTTCAAATCGCGATTACTGATTGTTTATGTGCAGGAAGTGGGACCTTCCTGCACATAAACAATCATTCCCCTCAATGAAGGTAGCCTTGCACGATGATGCAAGGGTGCCTACGTTGGCGCTAAGCAGCAAAATTTAGTGCAGCGCTAGGGGAAACACAGGGGTGCACCGCATTCTTCTAAATACGGTGCATCCCTGTGTAGTGATGAGGGACACAAGAGTCTTGTACTGGTTTCTTTATTGCTCAATAAAGCACAACAGACTGCCGTCAGCTTGTCAACCTGGGAGCCCGGCTGCTATGTCAACATTCCATAGCGAGCGCCGGGCTGCCCAGAGGAATGTACCAACTTAGAATAAAAGGGGAGGGGGAAGGGAAGGGAACATGGGATGGGGATCGCGCTATCAAATGCTAGTTGCAACAAATCATCCTCCTTAAGGAAAACAGGAATAACAAGTGGTATAACTGTGGGTGCTTCTAGACTCCTATATCTAATGTATATGTAGCTATCTCATTATGTACTGTTTGTGCCACTGAGGAGAGATCCTACACCTATCGCTCCTTCTGTCTTGTCTGATGTTTTCACTGATGTCTCCCCGCCCTGCACTTCTCGTGACTGCCTTGGGTTTCCCCCCTTCTGCGGGAACCACCCGATCATGACTCCATAGTCTACCATCATCCACGACCACAGAGTTCCTATTTTGCCGCTGGATGGTCTTGGAGGCATAGAACTTGTCACTCCCTTTCCATAGTCTCTCAGGTTTCTTTACATAGACTCCTTGTCCTTGCTGAAATTCTCTCTCCTTCACTCCCCACTTCTTATCATACCATTCCTTGTATTTTTGTTGACTGTCTTCAATTCTCCTCTTAATCTCTTTGTGGTCAGTCTCCTTTATTTGTTTTCTCCCCATCCAACCGGGTGTGAGTTTAGTGCCAGCTTTTCTTCCCCTCAGCAACTCAAAGGGCGTGCATCCTGTAGTAGACTTCGGCGTGGTGTGGTATGCCCACAACATGTCCCTTATGGCTTCCTCAATATTCTCCCCCGCTCGGTTGGCCAACTGTATGCACTCCTTCAGCATTCGGTTGACTCTCTCCACCTTCCCGTTTGCTTTGGGACAATACAGCGGTGTGCGAATGTGGTTCACTGAACAGTCTTTGAGGAAATCCTTCATCTCTTCTGAGATCAGTTGCACGCCATTGTCGGTCACCAGTGTTGAGGGTATACCTTCTAGTGTGAACACCTCTTTCAGGAAATCAACTATCACTTTGGTGCTCACATTGTGGACGGTCTTGCAGGTTATCCAGCTTGAGAAGTAGTCCACAAGGACCAATAAGTACGAATCTTGGGGCCCTATGCCGTGGATGGGACCTGCTATATCGAAGCCTAACTTGCTCCACGGCACCTCCGGTACTTCAACTGGTGACAGCGGTGCTCTCCTTGTGATCTTAGTTTTGTCACTCAGGGCGCATGCGTAGCAATCGCGCACCTTGTCCTTTATTTCTCTGTCCATTGTAGGGAACCAGTAGTCTGCACGAAGTCTGGCTTTGCACAAACTTCTTCCTAAATGTCCCTCGTGAGCCAGTTCCACTACTTTGTTTCTTACAGCCTCTGGCGGGACTAATTTCCCTGACTTCAGTATGAAATCACCTTCCACTGATAGATCCTCCCTCACGTTCCAATATGGCTGGATCTCTGTCTCCATGTCCTTGCATTTCTTGGGCCATCCCGACAGAAAATGCCTCTTCACCTTCTTCAACACTTCATCTCGTTCCATCTGTGTTTCCCATGACACCTTCTCCACTGCCGCTAGACGCACCTCCAGGATTGAGCTACCCTTCACTTCTTCTTCCTCTTCACCATCTGTGGGTGCTCTCGATAGGAAGTCAGCAACTCTATTTCGTTGTCCCGGTATGTGGGATACTCTGAAGTTGTAGGCTTGTAGACCCACTGCCCATTTAGCTATTCGGGGCGTCATGCTTTCCATGACCTTCTTGGTGAACAGGGAGACCAAAGGTTTATGGTCGGTCTGTACTTCAAATGGAATTCCCCAGATGACAAATGGCCGAATAGACAGCTAGAGCCTCTTTCTCTATGGTCGAGTAATTTTTCTCGGACAATGTGAGGGTTCTTGATGCGAAGGCTATCACGTTTATCTTGTTGCCTTCTCTCTGCGCCAGCGTTGCCCCGATGCCTCTGTTGCTGGCATCCGTAGAGATGATGGTTGCACCATTAGGATCAAACTTCCCTATAAACGGGGCTTCAATAATTGCCTTCTTTATGCACTTCATGGACATTTCCTGTTCCTTTCCCCATTCAAAAACACTGTCCTTCTTTATCAAGTCTCTTAGCGGCTGCGACACCATTGCAAAGTCCTTAATGAATTTGGCCATATATTCCGCAAGACCTAGGAAGGATAGTATGTCCTCTTTACTCTTGGGAGTGGGAGCATCCTCCACTGCCTTCACTAGGTCATGTTTTGGCTTGATGCCGTCTTCTGATAAGGTGTGTCCCAGGTAGTCCACCGAACTTACTCCTAGTTTGCATTTGGAAGGCTTTGTGGTGAAGCCTACCTCTTTCAACTTTTCCAACACCCTTCTAGCCATATCATTGTGTTCTTCTTTGCAACCTCCAAAGATCAGTATATCATCTTGGAAACAGATAGTGTTCCTACAGTCTTTTAACACATGTTGCATGACTCTTTGGAAAACAGCAGCTGCCAATGCCAAACCAAATGGCATTCTCTGAAACTTGAAATTTCCAAATGGGGTGGTGGACGCTGTTAGTATTTGGGAATCCGGGTGAAGCTTGATTTGGTAATAGGCAGAGGATAGGTCCAGCACGCTGAAATACTTGGCCCCCCTGATCGTGCTTAGCATTTCCCCTATCCTGGGAAGAGGAAACCTGTCCACAAGGATATTCGCATTCAGGTTCCTCAGGTCCACACAGAGTCTTATGCTGTTCCCTTTATCTTTGGCCATGATGACAATCGGGGCCAACCAGGCTGAACTCTCAATTTCTGTGATGACTCCCTCACTAACTAGCCTCTGAAGTTCCTGCTGGAGGGGCTCTCTCATGCGCAAAGGTATAGACCTAGTCTTGTGCACCACTGGTACCGCCCCCTCCTTTAGCACTATCTTGTGCATGTAGTTCTTAAATACACCTAATCTGTCACTGAACACTTCCTTGAACTCTTTGGTGAGATCCTCTGATATTCCTACAGGGTCAATTAACAACACTTGCTCTTTGTTGTTTGGATCCAGTGTGATCCCCAACCGCTTCTGATGTTTCCAGCTCAATAGGGTCGAGCCTCTCGTGGACACATACACCTTTCCTACTGTGTGTCTATCCTTAAATGAGATTCTCATGGTCACCATGCCCTCAAGGGAGATTTTCCCATTGTTGTAACCCTTAGGACTAATGTCTGGTGGCAACAATTTTACAGGATGATTGGCAAATTTATCTTCACTTTCTTGTCTACTAAAGTATATGGGGAGCACGAGTCCGCATACATACTAAACATCACTCCATCCAGAAAGACATCACATTTGGGGTAAACATCATCACTGTTATCTTCCTCATCCCCCACTTGAAAAACGTAAGACTTTTCCCTTTCCTCTTCCTGGGGTGACTCCTCAATAACATGCACTGCTTTGCCAGGAGCTTTACACACTTTAGAATAATGCCCCCACCTGTTACACTTTCTACACTGTACATTCCTTGCAGGACATTTCCAGTTATTAGCCAAGTGATTGGGACTACCACATTTATAACACACTGTGGAACTGGGCTTGCTGCGATTAACCTCTTTACTCTTGTCCCCTACTTTACAGACCGTTTCACTCTCTGTACTAGATTTGCTTTCAGCCCTCTCTCTGTTTGTCCCATCCGGTGTTTTCATTTCCCTCATGCAACGTGCAGTGTGCTCTAAGCCCTTAGCTATGTTTATTGCTTCCTCAAGATTGGGGTTCTTGGTTAGTAATTCCTCTTGTGTCTTGGTGTCGTTGGTGCACCTCACCAGTTGGTCTCTTATTAAAGAGTCTGTGAGTTGACCAAACTCGCATGTGGCCGACAAACCTCTCAATACTGCTATATAATTGCTCACTTTCTCCTCCCTCTTCTGCACTCTCTTGAAGAACTTATGCCTTTCCATCACCCCCTTTATTTTCTCCTTAAAGTGAGCCGCTAATTCCCTCAGCGTGCTTTCATAAACATTGACACCTTCCTCCACAACCTCTTGCTCATCCTCAATCAATCTCCCTGTTACATCTTCATATATTTTCCTCCCATGTGTGCCTAAATTGTGTAGCAATATATGTTGTTTACGTATATTAGTGTAGTTGCTACCCCCAATGGCTATTAAGTAAGACTTGAAGATACCTTCCCACCTTCTCCAGGGAATAACAGGTTCTCCTAACTCATTGAGGAAAGGTGGAGGTTGGCTCATTCCTTCTCCTGCCATTGCCATAAAACTCCTAAAATCCTTATTGGTCTGTCTTTTCTCTAATGGGAGCAAAAATACCACAGGGAGTAAAAGTAACTCTCTGCCCCTAGCTGCAGTTGTTCTAAGCTGAGAGATTTACACTTGTGAATACCATGAAACCTCACTTTCTTTACTTTGCCACATATTACTTGTAACACTAGGAAAATCTCATTAACACGAATGTTCACGCAGTCCCCTTTCTGCTTCTACAGGTCGAGATTTTAAGTCCAATAGAACAGCTTGCCTTCCCCCCAACTGGCGGGAACATCCTGTGGGGAGACTTCCCCTCAGAATAGTTCCTGTCAGGACGGCGTCGACTTTCAATTGGAGCAGAGGCCTCCGGGCGTGTACTTCAAAGGAAAGCAACCTCTAGCGACACCTCCACACTGCTTTGCTTACTGCCCACACGGAAGCGAGGAGCGGACACCAACCGCAGAGTCACCGAATGTTCCTTCAGGAAGTCTGCCCGTGAGCGCGCTGTTTTGCGTTGAAGTTCAGTCAGCGCGCCGTTGGTTTGTGCGCGCAGGGAGCTTGGGATCGGGTGGTTCAGCCTCAACGTTCGTTCAGCTCTGCGTGGTGGGTGAGTAACTCAAAGCGCCTCACAGCAGGAACGAGGAAATTAGTTCCGCTGACTGCCCTTCTTTCTTTAAGAATGTTTGTTGTCTTTAACCAAACTGATCTCACTGACTGGATTACCGCACACTTCTGCCCTCAGCTCGCAGATTGTGCCCGACCCAGCGCCTGAGTGTGAAAGATAGCACACCGACCCCTTACAGCTTCAACTCCGCTCCTGCACTTATATTTGACCTGCCCAGTCAAAACAGATAACGCGATGCCCGACCTGGCACCCGAGCGAGTCGACAACCCACACCAAGTATAATTTTTTTTTTTTTTAAATAGTCTCTGAACTTGGTTTGCCTTATTTCGCCGTATCACCTTACTTGCTAAGCTTTATCAGCTTTCGTGACAGCCAGCATCGGTCACTCGCTCCCGTCTGTTCTTTGCTCACAGGCTCCGTATATCTTATTTTCCTTCATTGACAAGCACTCAATTCATCTCAGGGAAACGGCAGTCACTGTCCCTGGCCCAGTTTCCTCCTCCTCGTCGCCAAGAAATGTAGTGATGAGGGACACAAGAGTCTTGTACTGGTTTCTTTATTGCTCAATAAAGCACAACAGACTGCTGTCAGCTTGTCAACCTGGGAGCCCGGCTGCTATGTCAACATTCCATAGCGAGCGCCGGGCTGCCCAGAGGAATGTACCAACTTAGAATAAAAGGGGAGGGGGAAGGGAAGGGAACATGGGATGGGGATCGCGCTATCAAATGCTAGTTGCAACACCCTGCATTTTCAGAATGGCAGAGCGCTGCATTAGCAATTTTAGCTCAACACAGCGCTGCGCCATTCCCTTGTAAATAAGCCCCTTAGTTTGAAGGCTGTGCAGCTGCTGAACAGCTGATGCAAATTAGCCTAACGGAGCCTCAGACGAGATAACGTTAAAATTCTAAAATGTTAATTTCCTTAATATTTATTAAAAATCCAACTTCAGGAGGAGGAGCTACGACACTAACCAAGATGGCCGCATAGTCTCCCCGCTCCGCCGACCTCCGGTTTTCGGCCTATTATCCTGTCGACTATCCTAGTTACCCGCACCGGATCCGTGTGTGTGATTTGACCTGCTCTCCAGTGGTGCAATCCCGGAGTTTCTCCGCCGTTGTGGAGCGGAGCTACATCGATGGTCGTCCGAGGCCTAACCCAGCAGGGAAGCCGGGGTCTCGAGTGCGGGCTCTGCCAGGTCCGGGTTGAACACCAACGGACTGCTGAACGTGGTCGGTCCCCTCTCTGGAGCATTCGGACTTTTGATTGGTCTGCTACCACCAACTGCCTGGTGCTCTACAATAGGTGAGGCGACGAGTGGCGCACGGCGATGTGTCGCGGGGGCCCCTGACCGGGGGTACGACATTCGCATCGTCGATCCCCCCGGGTCGGTACCTCGCTGCGTATTATTGCTTGTTACACATCAGTCCCTCATGGCTTACTCCTGCTCCGTCTAATTTTGCCCCGGAGAAGGCGCCACTCCGTGGGTACTACCAAGTTGGAGGAAGGGAAGCAGCTAGCGGAGCAGGCTCGAACTGGCCAGTCACTGCGAACGGTGCTGGAGGCACTTATGGCACTCAAGGGAACCATTGCAGCCCGGACTTGCAGTTTGCTGTCTGAGACGGATGGACTCATAGACTTGAGAGCGGATCCTGACTCGACACCCGCGCCCCGGCAACCAGCTTGCATTTCAATTTATGCCTCGGAGACTTGTATTGACCCGGCGCTGGAAGCAGGGTTTGCTCCTACTATATTTGACCTATCCGACTGTACTGTGCCCGATTACCCAGTGGAGCTGTTGGAACCCCCGAATGTGTACCCTGTGGGACACTTGCAAGATATCTCCATTGTGGAACTTTCCATTCCTTATCCTTTGTTGTTTTGGATTTTGTTGACTCCCCTCCCCTGTCGGGCTTTCAAGATGGCGGATGGGGTAATGCTTGGCTTCGGAGGCGGGGAGGGGCATCTTTGTCACCGACTTTCCATATCGAGAACTGCCGCACCTTTCTTCTCTGTTTGCCCCTGTTCTTTGGACTCTTGCAGTGCTTCGTGGAAAAGACTTGCTTTAATTACTGATTTCTGTGCATTTGATAGGCGGGGCCAGGGTTGATACTGTTATCTGGGTCTCTCATTGTCGTATAGGTTTACCGGGATTGTTTATTTGATCTAACGGAGTCCGGGGCGAGGTTGGTCATGACGAAGAAAGGAGACCGGGAGTCCGTACAACATGCCCTCCTCCGATTTCCCTCACTGGGTGGGGTTCTTTGTCTTTTCTTCTTTCTCATCTTCTATATTTCGTGTTCTCTTACTGGGCGACAGGCACGCTGCGAGGGGGGTGGCCGTAGTCATCAGCAGGGGTGCAGGGTGGGGGGCTGTGG
This sequence comes from Lissotriton vulgaris, assembly GCF_964263255.1. Classification (NCBI taxonomy): domain Eukaryota; kingdom Metazoa; phylum Chordata; class Amphibia; order Caudata; family Salamandridae; genus Lissotriton; species Lissotriton vulgaris. Next base: position 165,296,743 of record NC_141691.1, on the reverse strand, counting down.
GGATGGGTGTTCGTTTTTATTTTTGTTCTATGGCCTCTTTCTTCCTTCTCTTCCCCTTGTTTTCCTCTCTTTCTTCTCCCGGGTTAGTATAGTGGTTTCGGTTTCACACATCCTGATCTCTATATTTATACCTTGATTGTTCGAGATTTTGGCGTTCTGGGGCGGACATTACTGATGGAGTCGACGATCACAATGCACTAGTTTATCCTGATGACTTACGTCTTCCCTCCGTTGACTTAGCTGATAGCGAGTTTCTCTTGGGTATGTTGTTTTTATTTTGCTCGCCCCCACTTTGTGATCCGAGACGCTGTGCCATACCTGACTCTCTCTACTTATTATTTTAAAATGAAAACCTCTTATCCTGTGTCTAACTTGAATTACCTTTGCAACCGATGCACATTGTGAATTAAGATCCTATGATTAGCGGCCAGCCCTGGGGGTTGTAGGCCCTTGTTTGTATTTGATTGCAAATGTTAAATAAAGGTTTTCAAAAAAAAAAAAATCCAACTTTAATTGAAATGTGTTTTTAGTAATTATTAAAATAATGGTTTAATTATGTTTTTAGCTGACCCTAAACTGGAGATAGCAAAATGAATATTTTAATCTGTGATCTGCTTTTCTGTATACGGCAGCCAGGCCAGCCACAGCTAAAAAAAGCTTTTGGGTCCTTGTCACTTGTCAGGAAAGAGTGTCAGTAACTTTCTACTTGTCCCACTTTTAAGTACCATGCACCCTACCTTGTGGGCTTCAAGGCCTACATAGGGGTAACTTACTAATATTTAAATGGGAGGTCTTTGCCTGTCTAAAAGGGTTATTTTGACAGGTTGTAATGCAGGTTTTACACTGCAGCAGTCAGGCTACAATGGTAGACCGTAAGCCGTGTTTTGTAGGCCCCCTCTGTAGATGGCATAATTGGTGCTGCAGTTAGCAAGCAGCATTTAACTCTCAGGCCCTGAGTGCCTTGCCTTCATGATGTATTAGGGACTTGTAAGCAAGGTATTATGTCAATTAGGAATAAGCCAATGTAAACAAGTTTTATGTGCGAGCAAAGGACCTTGACTCTTGGTAAGATTTTTAAAATCAGCAGGAATATAGTCCAGAAAAAGGCAAGGAATCTGAGGTGGCCAAACAGATAAGGCAGATTTGATCAATGGAATAATTCCCCAAACCTGAAGATAGTCAACCTTAAAGTAAAATATGAAAAAGAATCAACGGGATAAGCTAAACAACAACATAGAATAGAATTATACATATTTATTTCCAGGAATTATCAATATATATCATGTGATCAGTCTTCATTAATGTTTGTTACAGAAAAAAAAACAAGCAGCAAAAGTATCTTGCAAAATCAGATCTAACCAAAGTTCACTTTGGTTACAACGTAGTCCTCACTGCTCGGTAGGCATTCGAACCATCTGGACTAATTTGACAATTTGTTTGGAATGATCTGAAATATGAAATAATCTTTAAATAAAGAAGTGACTTTTTGTATATATCTCTGGCTTCCTGGACTTTGTGAGCTGTGCACCCCCGACTTAGTTTAATTTGAAAGAACCTGGTTTAAACTTTGGATGACCTCCTCGATGTTGGAGGCAACGTTGCGCATGTTTTCTGCCAGTTCTGATATGGCCCCTTCGTTGAGATGAATGATTCCGTTGTACAGCTCTTTTGAGTTCTGGTAGATGAAGGCTGCCGTATGTGCGGCCTGGGCGGCCTGTATCACCCTCGTCGTCTGGCTCACTTTTGTTGATTGTGCAGTTCCTTCTTTGGAATCTCCACCTTTTTTTGATAGTGCCGTTTCTTCTTTGAGATCTCCACCTTTGATGCGTCGGTAGGCAGGATTCAGCATTTCTTGGGTTGATCCAAAGAGCTTGTTGTTGGTTAATTTTATGAGTTCATATTTCTTTGCCACAGTGAAAGCAAAGCTGACAAGTTTAGCATTGAGGTTCACGTGGTTGCTCTTAATCTTAGGTGGTAGAAAGTGGGGAAATCTGGTTTTAATTTCCATGAGTTTCGTCTGGAAGATTATGCCATGGTGTTCCTCTTCCTCCTCCAGAAACATAAATATTGCCTGAATTTTTAGATACCTGTCTGATATTTCCTTCAAATCCTTTTCACAAGAGTCCAAGATTTTGTTTGCGCGAATCACGCTCTTCGTTTCTTTTTCCTGTTCCTTTGACGAGGCAGTGGACTGGCAGTAACTGCCTATCAAGGAAATGGCTTCTCCAGCTAAGGTGGTCAGTGGTGAGGCTTCCTTGAAGACTTCCAAGGCTAACCCAGTGGCGGATACGAGGCCGCCGCCAACCGCCACCCCGGCTCCAACGACTTGACCCGTAGTGACCTCTTGATGAACTTTGTCAATTTCAGCTGCAACAACTTGGAGGCTGGCGGCATGCTTTGCCAAGGCATCTTTCTTTATAGACACAACATGGTTGAAATCCTCCAGCTGATCAGAAAACTTTTCTAGTTTTTTATACAACCTGGAAAAAATGAAAGGGTTAATCAAGTGTGTAACCTGCAGACCACCACTAAAAATATAAAGGCATCCTTTGCAACCTAGAATCTTACATTGTGAGGGAAGCAGAATTATAGAGAGTGGGGTACCTCTCCTGCAATCGTTGAACAATATTATAGGCTACTTTCCTTTCCTACATATATCCACAATAATCACAGATAAAGTTAACCTTGCAACGTGATGTGCTCAAAAGAGGAATCCTTGTACACCTTTAGAAAGCCCTGTTTCAATACCAACTCCTGCAAGCCCTTGGCGGCGACAGTAACGCCGCCTCACCAGTAAATAAAACAAATCTTCCAGGTGAGCCTAGAGTTGATCTATGTTTTGATATAAACTACAACAAAATAAAATAGGGGGTGATAAATGTTTTACGACCTGCAAACCATCATTGGAAAAAAGAAATGTATTATTTGTATCTTAGAAAGTGTTGAATGGGCAGTATTTGAGGGTGGGGGTTAATTCGCCTGAATATTTTGACTTAGAAGACAGGTCATTTTCATTTCTATATCCATACTGATCGCAAGTCAATTTAAGCTTGCAACAAGATTTTCTTATAGGAGAAATTTGTTTTGAAAAATATTAATCTTGGTACATTTGGGTCAAGCTATGATTTATTCCCACGCTTGCAATCTCTTGAATGGAACATGAACTCTGTGATAGCAGACAAACTAAGGAACCCTATAGCATGTCCATCTTTGTGTACTTAATCAGTTGTCTGCACACACCTTGCACAGAAGCCTAGGAAATGGGATTGTCTGTAAATGGTTGTGTTGAGATGAATGCAGCGTCACTTTCATTTTAGATCTATACATTAGCAATAAGTCGATGAACAGATAATGACCCCAGAACCTTCCGTGTCAGTTTATGAAACTCACACTCTGCAAACTTAGGGGCGGATGTACAAAATCTCCATTTGCAAAAAGTAGTTTCAAATTGCTCACAGACTTTTGGGCACAGACCAATGTACAATTAGATAAGTTAATACAATTCTGAATCGTAGCGAGTCAGTGTTAAACCTTGTGGTCTTCCCCCAACCTTTTTGCCTTCACCCCTCTTGTTTTCTTAATTTCTTTTTGTTGGATTTATGACTCTGTGCACTTTACCATTGCTAACCAGCGCTAAAGTGCCTGTGCTCTCTCCCATAAACATTGTACAATTGCCTTACATCCGACTGACATATTGGATTATAAGGCCCTAGTATATGGTACTACATGTACCCCGAGCGTATACATTAAATGCTGGTAGTTGGCCTGCAACACTCACTGTACCACCCACTAAAGTAGCCTGTCAAAACATGTCAGCCTGTAGTACAGTTGTAGGGCTGCCAATCCATCCCAAACCCTTCATTTTTAAGACCTATAAGTCACCCCTAACCTACTCCCTAAACCACCCACAGAGCAGGAGCATTGCATTTGAAAGGTAAGACATGTGTTTTAAAGTATTACATGTTCTGAAGGTTTCAATACTACAAGGCCTATCTCTCCCATTAAATCACGTTGGGTTATCGTAACATATTTAATAAGTGCTAGCTTTTGATTGGGACCAAACAGGAATGTCAAGTTTGGACTTAATTAAATTATAATCTAAAATCCTCTTTAAAGATAAAGTCAGATTTAAGTCCGAATTCTGAAAATGCCACTTTTAGGAAGTTCACATTTTCTTGTCCTTACCATTTGGGGCCTACTGCCTGGGTCCTGGGTCACATAACAGAGGATAACTTGGCAGTTGGCCTCTGTTTATTCCTCCCACTCACTGAGACAAAGGGGCACTAGATGCTGGAAGGGTGGGCCATCCTGCCAAGATTGGTGGGCAGCTTTTCCTGGCCCCACTTACATTTCAGAGGGCTGCCTCCAACACACACACACAAAGGGACTTGACATCAGTCTTTCTCACCCTGGACTACTTGGAGTCTTGACAGAGGAAGGCAAGAACTTTCCAGAAACTGATGTGGTGGCAGCCAGGATCTTACCGCCACTTAAAAGAATGTCACCCGGTATACATATTGGACCTCCTGAACCACCCTGGAGTTCACTCCAGGACCCGTGGAAGACTCCAGGAGGACGTCTTGTTCCCAGTTACCAGAGTACTACCCTGCTGCTAGAAGCCTGCCTTTCTGAAGGAGAAATGGACCATATCCGTGTCCCCAGGTTACACGAGTGACTAATGGTCAGTTGGCTGGTCTCCTGTTCTGAGCTACAGGGACACAACAAGGTTCAAAGGACTTCCTTTCAACTGCTCAGCGGACCTGCTGGCGTCCTGTAGAGTGAGTCCCTGAACCCCAGGCGGTGCCGCCCCAGGTTCTAGACTCTTGGCTGGCATCAATTATTGTTGGACAGGCCACGTGAAGGGCCGCTCCCCCTCTGCCCGACCAGGCCCGAGCCCGGTCCCTCAAGTGTCACACACCACCACTTCACGTTTTCCGTCCCCTCCGGGACCCTTGCCTCTGAACATATCGACCTCGTGGGCCCGATCCATTACTGGCCCGCGCGCCCAGCCCGGGCGCCATCTTGGACACTCCGCCACGAGGCCGCGTGGCCCCCGATCGACCCCAACCCTGGGCCTGGCCAGGCCTCAGACATCCCGGCACCACCATCCACCCAGGAGGTGAGCGGACTACTTGGCAGGTCAATGGGAGAAAGAGGTGTCGATGGGTCTCCCTCGCCAGGTGCCGCTCGCCACAACCTCCCCGGGCGCTGGCTCCACCCCCCTGCTGGGTGTCTGGACCCCTTCATCCCGGACCCCCCAACCCCCAAGTGCAAGGGTCCGGACATCAAAGGGCACCAGCCCTATAACTGGGGCAGCTCCAGAGCAGGAAGGCAGTTGTATCCTGGAGTCGAGAGACGCAGTGAAGAACTCATCCTTGATGGACGACTGGCGCTGCCGTAGCCCTGCCTTGCGAACCATCGTCCTGCCTGCTGGCGCTGCCGCAACCTTCGTAACCTTCATCGTCGTCGGGACCTGCTGGCGTGGCCGCGGACCGTTTGTAACCACCATCTTCATCGGGACCTGCTGGCTCCGCCGCGGACCGTCGCTTCCTTCATCCATCTCGGGACCTGCCTGGCTCCGCCGCGGCCCGATCATCTAGAACGCCGAGCTCGAGGATTGAGAGCTATTTTCATCTATTGGTAACAAGACTGTCCCGCTACCCTTTTCCCAATCCAGAGACCAGAATCGAGGGGACCCCCGAGTCCAGACCTCCTTGTATAATTTTACCGTACCTAAAGAATTGCTGATAAAGTATCGTTGAACCTTATCCTGGTGTGGTGTCCGTCTGTGGGGGGGAAGTTACCTGTCTGTACGATCGCTGGAGACGGCTCTCCCCGGAGACCTCTCCCCTTGTCCTCGGCCGACCCTCCCGGTCCGTCTAACATTGGTGGCCAGCGGCGCGATCCGAATCACCGCATAATCGTACAGAGAGTAGCTCACCCCACGACGAAATCACAATGACAACCAAAGAAAGCGGATCCACCGAGAAATTTCAAATGGAGAAATTGGACGAGTACAGCCATCGTGAACTAAAACAATTCTGCATCGAACTAGGTATCGCTACCACCGGTCTAAGTACCAAAGACGATTTCAAGCATGCCCTAGAGTCCTGGGCAGAAACCGGGGCCGTGGGAACCACCAACCAAAACATCGCAGCAGTAGGAAAAAACACCACGGCCCCCGAGGAGCAAAGAACGGGTCTCTCGCAAGACGAGATCCAGGAACGAGAAAAAACACGACTACATGAACTAGAAATGGCCCGGCTCAAAATGGATGTTGAACTTAAACTGGCCGAACAAAAAATAAGCTTAGAGCACCTGCGTCTCCGTGAAGAAAGAGAGGAAAAACAGAGACAAAGGGAGCTCGAGGAAAAGAGGCTGGCGTATGAACACGAGCGCAAACTAGCTGAGATAGACTTACGCAAGCAGAACAGAGAATTAGGGGTGCCCGAGCAACCCCGCGACCCAGGGGCAACAGAAAAAAAGGTACACATCCCCAAGGATGTCGTTCGAGAATACTTCCGAGAGGACGACATCCAGCAATGGTTCAAGGCCTACGAAATCGCTATGACCGCCCACCGGATCGATCGAAGCGATTGGGGAGCCGGTCTATGGGGGAGATTCCTCAATGAGGGCCGCGATGCCCTGCTACAGCTCCCGGACCATCAGATGACCTCCTATGACCACATGAAAGCTGCCCTCCTCACCCGCTATGGGCTCACACCCGAGATGTACCGTCAGAGGTTCCGAGACTGCACCCGCATCCCGGGTACAACTTGGGTGGACTACGTGAACTACTTTAGCCGAGCCTTCGAGGGCTGGATCAAAGGAAGCAATGTCACAACGTACGAACAACTCTTCAACCTCATGGTGTGGGAGCATCTATCAAACAATTGCTTCATTGAGCTCCGGCAGCACCTCCTCGACAGCAAATTGACTGATCCACGGCAGCTCGCAGCCGAGGCTGACCGGTGGGAAATCACCAGAGTGGGCCGAAATGGGTCCTATGAACAGAACCGGAACAACAACGGTCAGCACCGTCCCCGAGGAGGAGGGGGGGGCCAAGGGCGAGGAAGAGACAACGCTCCGGTCGCCCCCGCTACCAGCACCACCCCCCCGGCCAACCGGGGCAGCACCCCGGCGCGACCGGGATACAGAGCCAATGTCACGTGTCACCGATGCCAACGAGTCGGCCACTATGCAAACGACCCAAATTGCCCGCAGTACCAGAGCCCAAGACCCCGCCAAGTGGCCGCTGCTGCCCTAGGGGAAGAACAGATCTCCGAGGAGCAGGAAGAATACGAACAAGAGCATCAAGAATGGGAGCCAGCCGCCATGACTTTAGCATGCTTAGGGGGGAAAGACATGGTCCCGCGGGTCCCCCTACCCGCTAACACCCGGAAGTACAGCCAATGGGTGAGCATCAATGGACGCCAGGCCGAAGCCCTCCGTGACACCGGGGCCAGTGTAACAGCCGTCCGCTGTCACCTGGTGACCCCAGAACAGTTCATACCAAACATTCTCTGCCCTGTCCGTTCAGCCGATAACTCGGAAAGTCTGTGTCGGATGGCCTGCGTCCCTTTCGAATGGGGAGGGGTCTCCGGCATGTTGAAAGTAATGGTCCGAGATGATGCTCCCGTAGACTGTCTCCTGGGGAATGACCTTGAAAGCTCGCCCTGGGCAGCCGTAGAACGAAGAGAACACCTGGGGATGTTGGGCGTCCCGGACTGGGCGTGCGTCACCACCCGGTCCATGGCCGCCCGTGCCAATCCCCGACAAGAGGAACCCGAATGGCCGGCGCCTCCTCCCCCGGTCGCCCCAGTCGAAGACACCGACCGTGCCGTCCCCCCAGAACCAGCTCAACCTCCGGACCTCGCTGGCCTCGACCAGTGGCATCAAGAGGGGGGACCCACACAGGAACAGTTTCGCCAAGAGCAAAAGACCTGTCCCTCCCTCGAGGGACTCCGCCAACAAGCCCTCGCCCAGAGCGCAGGAGATACCTCCGGAACACATTGGATCTACTGGGACAATGATCTGCTATACAGTGAACAAAGGATCGCGGAGTTGGGGGCCAGCCGAGTGCTAGTGGTGCCCCTCCGTTTTAGGGACTTCTTGCTAAACCTGGCCCACGATGTCCCCCTGGCTGGACACCTGGGTCAGGATAAAACCTACAGCCACCTAGTAACCCACTTCTTCTGGCCCAAAATGAGGAATGATGTACTCCAGCATTGCCGATCTTGCCCCACGTGCCAAGCCAGTGGAAAGAGCGGCCGCAAGCTAAAGGCCCCCCTGCAACCATTTCCCGTGGTCACCACCCCGTTCGAGAGGGTCGGGATAGACATTGTGGGGCCCCTGGACCCCCGTACAAAACAAGGACATCGGTTCATCCTGGTACTAGTGGACCACGCCACCCGCTACCCCGAGGCTGTTCCCCTGCGAACTGTGACAGCCCCGGTGGTCGGCCGGGCCCTGATGGGGATCTTCTCCCGTGTGGGCTTCCCCAGAGAAGTCGTCAGCGACAGGGGCACAAACTTTATTTCCAAATATATGAAGTCCCTCTGGCAACAGTGTGGGGTCACCTACCGATTCACGACCCCCTATCACCCTCAAGGAAACGGACTCGTTGAGCGGTTCAACCGCACGCTCAAAGGGATGATTGGGGGGTTGGAAGAGCCCCTCCGTCGCCAGTGGGATGTGCTGCTGCCGTGCCTCCTCTTCGCATATCGAGAGGTCCCCCAGAAGTCCCTCGGCTTCAGCCCGTTTGAGTTATTGTATGGACACCCCGTACGGGGGCCTCTCAGTCTAGTCAAGGAAGGCTGGGAAATGCCCCCTCTAAAGAACCCCCCAGATGTCTTCAAATACCTCCTAACCCTCCGCAACCAGACCCGACGGTTCAGAGAGCTGGCAAAAGCAAACTTGGAGGCCAGTCAAGAGGACATGAAAAAGTGGTATGACCAAAATGCCTCCTCCATCGAATTTGAACCCGGACAACAGGTATGGGTGATGTCCCCCACCGAGCCCTGCGCCCTGCAAGACAAGTGGACGGGGCCCTTCAAAGTAGTCGAGCATAAGGGTCCTGTCACCTATCTCATCGACATGGAATCTTCACGGAACCCCCTCCGAGTCCTCCACGCTAATAGGCTGAAACCCCACTTTGTGCGTTCAGAACTCAGCCTCCTGATGGCCACAGACAATGGAGCCGAAGAAGACTCCGAACCCCTTCCTGACCTCCTACGGACTCGGGAGAAAGATGGCTCCGTGGATGGGGTCCGGCTCTCGGGAGCCCTCACCCTGGACCAACGCCAGGAATGTCGAGACCTTCTGTTGCAGTTCGCCGACCTGTTTTCCCTCACCCCAGGTGTCACTTCCTGGTGTGTGCACGACGTGGACACGGGGGACAGCCCCCCTATCCGCCACCGGGCCTACCGCGTACCAGATCGGGTACAGGCTTGCATCCAGGAAGAAGTAACCAAAATGCTCACCCTCGGGGTCATTGAGCCCTCAGACAGCCCCTTGTCCAGCCCAGTAGTACTGGTCCCCAAAGCAGCCGCTCCCGGCACCACACCGGAACTCCGGTTCTGCGTCGACTACCGGGGCTTGAATGCGGTCACCAGAACAGACGCACATCCCATCCCCCGGGCGGATGAACTAATCGACCGCATGGGAGCTGCCCGCTACCTCAGCATTTTCGACTTGACGGCGGGCTACTGGCAGATCGGCCTCACACCCCGGGCCCAAGAACGATCTGCATTTTCCACTCCTGATGGCCATTACCATTTCAAGGTCATGCCCTTCGGCATGAAGAATGCCCCCGCAACATTTCAGCGGCTAGTCAACCAGGTCTTGGCCGGGCTCGAAGGATTCAGCGCCGCCTACCTAGACGACATCGCTGTGTACAGCCACCACTGGTCCGACCACCTCCACCACCTCCGAGCGGTGCTACAGGCCCTTCAGCAAGCTGGCCTCACGATCAAGGCCAGCAAATGCCAAATTGGTCAGGGGTCCGTAACCTACCTCGGACACCAGGTGGGAAGCGGCCTGGTGGCCCCTCTGCAGCTCAAGATTGCCGCCATCCAGTCCTGGCAGCCCCCCATCACCCAGACCGAGGTCCGCGCCTTTTTGGGACTCACGGGCTATTACAGACGGTTCGTGAAAGACTATGGTACCATAGTGGGGCCCCTCACAGAGCTCACGTCCAAAAATCAACCCAAGAAGGTCAACTGGACCCCAGATTGTCAAACAGCCTTCGAACAACTGAAGGCCGCCATGTGCTCCGCCCCTGTGCTCCAGGCCCCCGACTACAGCCGGGAATTAGTCGTCCAGACGGATGCCTCCGACCACGGCATTGGGGCGGTCCTGTCTCAATTGAACACCGAAGGCCTTGATCAGCCAGTGGCCTTCATCAGCAGGCGACTCCTACCTCGAGAACAACGCTGGAGCACCATCGAGAGGGAGGCCTTCGCCGTGGTATGGGCCCTCAAGAAGCTCCGGCCCTACCTCTTTGGCACACACTTCCGGGTGCAGACCGACCATCGACCCCTGCAGTGGCTGATGCAGATGCGGGGGGAAAACCCAAAACTACTACGTTGGTCCATCTCCCTACAAGGGATGGACTTCACTGTTGAACACCGGCCTGGGCCAGATCACGCCAACGCAGATGGCCTGTCCCGGTTTTTCCGCCTCGACGAGGAGAGTCCCCAAGAGGATGGGTGACTCTCCCCGCCTTCAGCTGGGGGGGACGCATGTTGGACAGGCCACATGAAGGGCCGCTCCCCCTCTGCCCGACCAGGCCCGAGCCCGGTCCCTCAAGTGTCACACACCACCACTTCACGTTTTCCGTCCCCTCCGGGACCCTTGCCTCTGAACATATCGACCTCGTGGGCCTGATCCATTACTGGCCCGCGCGCCCAGCCCGGGCGCCATCTTGGACACTCCGCCACGAGGCCGCGTGGCCCCCGATCGACCCCAACCCTGGGCCTGGCCAGGCCTCAGACATCCCGGCACCACCATCCACCCAGGAGGTGAGCGGACTACTTGGCAGGTCAATGGGAGAAAGAGGTGTCGATGGGTCTCCCTCGCCAGGTGCCGCTCGCCACAACCTCCCCGGGCGCTGGCTCCACCCCCCTGCTGGGTGTCTGGACCCCTTCATCCCGGACCCCCCAACCCCCAAGTGCGAGTGTCCGGACATCAAAGGCACCAGCCCTATAACTGGGGCAGCTCCAGAGCAGGAAGGCAGTTGTATCCTGGAGTCGAGAGACGCAGTGAAGAACTCATCCTTGACGGACTACTGGCGCTGCCGTAGCCCTGCCTTGCGAACCATCGTCCTGCCTGCTGGCGCTGCCGCAACCTTCGTAACCTTCATCGTCGTCGGGACCTGCTGGCGTGGCCGCGGACCGTTTGTAACCACCATCTTCATCGGGACCTGCTGGCTCCGCCGTGGACCGTCGCTTCCTTCATCCATCTCGGGACCTGCCTGGCTCCGCCGCGGCCCGATCATCTAGAACGCCGAGCTCGAGGATTGAGAGCTATTTTCATCTATTGGTAACAAGACTGTCCCGCTACCCTTTTCCCAATCCAGAGACCAGAATCGAGGGGACCCCTGAGTCCAGACCTCCTTGTATAATTTTTCCGTACCTAAAGAATTGCTGATAAAGTATCGTTGAACCTTATCCTGGTGTGGTGTCCGTCTGTGGGGGGGAAGTTACCTGTCTGTACGATCGCTGGAGACGGCTCTCCCCGGAGACCTCTCCCCTTGTCCTCGGCCGACCCTCCCGGTCCGTCTAACAATTATCATTTGTTCATTCCTCTCCAAAGAAAGGTAAACCATGAAGTTTTAGGCTCTTCGTGACCTCAAACTGGCACGTTCGCACGAGACTCTCCAGCAATGGCAGCACAGTGACCGCCAATGCAGAGCTCCGACAAAGACAGTCTGTGACATCCGACTGGACATTCGTGCTAAAGTGACGACCCGCTGTAACGCCCGGCCTGCTCTTTGCTCGATCATCAGGAGCCGAACTCCTCATGGCCTCCTCCACCACAAACTGAACTCTGGACTTTGATAACTTTTTCAGGGTGGGACTAACCCACCCCTGTATGTGGCACGCTCTCCCTTGCGGTCAGCCTGAACTTGCGACTTTCTCCGCATCTAGCACAACTAGATGACGGCAAATTGAGCTTTGTGCTTTTAGGCGCTATGCTTGCCTAAAACATTAAAATTGCATATCTCTGGTTTAAGTGTTTGGACTTTTGTTGTTCTGGTAGTATTTTATTCATAAAAATGTACTCTATTTTTCTAAATTGGTGCCGGCCTTTTCCTGTGTGTGATGCATCCTCGACACAGGAGCTTGAATTGCAGCCATGCACCTCCCTAGAATCCCGCTGCGTGATGCATCCCAGACGCTGGAATTTTGCATCACAGCGCACAGTCCAGAAGAACCGCCTCTGTGCAAAGCATCCTCCACGCAGGATCCTGCAAAGGGCTGCAACCTGGATTTATGGAACTTAAATCAGCAGGACTACCTTGGTCCCTGTATTCGGCCCTCGGTGCATCACGGTCATCCTGAACTTGTGATTTTGTCTCGGTCTGCTTTTAGGCACCATTTTTACTAAAATCTTTAAAATAGCTCAACTTTAAAACGTACAAGCAGCGAAATAGATCTCGTTCATGTTCTTTGACCGGGGTGGATTATCACATCACCGTTGGCGTCATGTGCGAAACAGAATACCGAATCTGGAAATAAATGAGGATCTAGTGCATTGCACTGAACTTGTCTGGAGCCTGAAAATGGACAAATTAGAGCAAGGGTACAAATCTTGGATACCTCGCCGAAAATTCCAATCTGATAAGGATATCTGTGGAAGAAGCAAATTTTGGAGGATCACTCATCTGCTCGCAAGGACGTGGAATAGAATTTTTTTCACGTCAGCCCTGATGAAGCCCGCTGGGATGATACACGTTGGCTGTGTGGATCAAGAATAAAGAAGATTTTTCTATGATGACAAGTCTCCTTAACAATTTGTGCGCATACTGTATGCTATTTAATATGTGCGTCTTTGAGAGAGTATATTGTATAGCTTAAATTTAGGTCCTAGGGTAGTGGATTTACAAAGGAGGGCACAAGCTAGACTGTCAGGTGAATTTACATTTAGTGATAGAAGAGCAAGTGCGGCTGTAATTGTTTTCCCCACTGCCTTTGTTGTTTCTTATATTTAATCTATTACTGAATTGTAAAATGGATTTAGTTCATAACAAATAGTAATTTTGAGGTAACAAACCCTCTGATGCTACCAATAGGCTATGCAACTGCAAAATAGCTTTTTGCATCAGGGCCTTGGTATTTTAAGTTTATGTACATGTAAAAGCTGTTCCTCAACACCTTTTCCTCTAGCTCTGGATCTGAGGTGTAAGCGCTGTGACCGGTGGCTGAGTGGGATATGGGTATGGGTATGTGAGTAGGTTGGATTGCATACGTGAGGAACGGAACTAAAGTGTATTAGTCCCCTAAAATAAGTGCCAGCGGAGTCCACAAATGAGCCACTGGGGGCTCCCCTGATGGTAGCATTTCCGTAATCGAAGCACGACACCACCAGGGCGTGGAGTGCAAGGCGACCTCAGGTGGCGGCAGGATCAGGTTTACTTCTTTTGTGGAGAGTTTTGTGGCCCTGGCTGATTTTACAGTGTTATTGATCTGTGAGGATATTGATAAAAAGTGATCAAGCCAGAAGCCGAGGCACTTTACTTTGTGATCAATGGGGAGGGAAGCCAGCAAATTGGTGGATCTTAACACCTCCTCAGTTGGAATTGACAGCGGCTCCAGGTACAGATCGAACCCCTGAGAGATGCTGCGGTGAGGGTGGTGGGGTTAGACGTGCTGTGGTTGTTACAGAAGGAGATGAACCAGCACATCACTTTCACAGTGAGGCACACGCGCGACTCTAGAATATGGACCACGGAGTGGTGGATGATGACAGATGTGAAGCCAAGAAGCCTACGGACACAGGCGCCACCCTGGCCAGTGTGGTGCGGGCGACACCCACCTTGTGCTTCTGTGCTGGGTTGCAGGGCGGATGTTAGGGGTGACGAGGTCCCTCTTAATGATATCTTTGGGGGCCCATTTATGATGTAATTTTGGGTCATTGCTGTTACAGTGTTGTTGTAATGGTAGGTGGTTGGTTTTAGGTTTTTCCTGATTTTGCACGTTGGTTTTTATGAGCTGATAGCGAGTTTGGTCCACCGGCTTCACACAGCTGGGGAGACATTATTTTGTTACTGTTTTGTTTGTTGTACGCATTGAAATTCACTATACTTTGATTTTTTTGTATTTGGTCTCCATCCCCAGTCTTTCTTCCATTGAACCTTTCTTATAAATGTCTGGACAGAAGAGGGTGGGTTCCTCTGTTCCCAGTGCTTCTAAAGGAAGGAGGCAGAGTTCTTGTTGTTGCCACTTTGGACATTTGAGGTGACTGCAGGCCTTAAAAGTGCAAAGTGCCCCCCAGGATCTGCGTGAAAGTGTGTTTTTTTTAATGCTCCTGTCTTGGCATCTGCAAGTTTGAGGCTTCTGAAGATATCTGCCCTCAACCGGCTGATAACGTGGTCAGGACAGTCTACATATATGACAGATTACACAATTACTAACCATACCAAAGTTACCTAATATCTTGTGTTTGTGCACGCACTGTTGGAGAGCTGTTTCAGGTTGTTTGTTTTGGCAGATTTGGTAGTCATAAGTAGACTCCGTTGCCTCTCAGATTCCCCCAGTTTGGGTTGAAATTGTTTCCTTATGCGTTTTGTCACAAAGTTTTACATATTTCGTGAATTCATCAAACAAGGCAATATGATTTCTTGGTGGATGACTTTATAAAATGAAGTCACCTCCTTGTTCTAGGCCATTTTGAATACGTCAAGTGAGCTGAATGTATGGGCGAGTGTTATGGTGATGCAGCCTTAAACCACTGGCTACAGATGTTGGTGTGCTCCTGCGTGTCGCATCTCTTAACATTACTTAAGAATAGACTCCATCGCCCGTACTGCAAGATATTACCTCTAGAAAAACACTGAGGTGAAAGCAAGCTGACATGTTTGGCACTTAAAGAGGTACATTCAATATGAAAATAAAAATCTAATTATGTCAACTGTCCTCATAGCTGTAAAATGATGCTGTAACAAGATCAGGTCTGAAGAATGGCTGTCCTGAAGAAGTTCCGTCATGGTGATGAAACATGTCAACATTTCAAGAGCAATAGTACTAGGAAGTGTCTGAAACTCGTATGTTTTCAAAAATGTTGTTGCCATACACACATTACTGTTTGAGGGCTCTGATTACAGTAACTTTACCGTTACGTGGGGCCTCTCTAGACATTTTTAATGTTGGTCGCTTACGAATGAAACTGGTCACTTAACGAGACACAGTATATATCTGGTTATTTAGCTTCTAGCTACACCATTTATAGATCTTGGAGATGACTGTAGCATTGCTTAGAAGTCCTGGTGAAGGACAGTCTATCCATCCACATATCTCTTTGATATGTGTGTGAAGAAATTTCGTAACCTTGTCTGGTAATTTGGTGTCAAGGCGCTGCCCTATGCTAACATGATGCGGCTATTGCCAACTGGGAAAGGTCCTTAGGCCATTCACAGGCGAATGTCTACTCCTCTTTTAAGGACAAGACACAAGTCTTGATCGTCATTGGAGTAAATCTCTGTTTTGTCAGGGAGCTGTAGTCAACTCAGCTAGGACCAGCTCCGTGTAGGGTTCAACACTTAACAAGCAATGATCCGGCACTCCACTCAATATTACAAAGCAACTTATAAAGAGACAAATTGTTAGAAGACTTTTTTTTTTTTAAATCACACGAAGAAGCCAACACGTTTCGTCCTTACGGACTTCAGGGCCAGTTTGTTATTGCTATGTCCTTTCCAAACTCTAGATAGGACAGGTTTTGACCGATAAGGCATTGAATTTATCAATGATTTTCAAGAGTACCCTTGAGGGAAAGGATGCAATGGAAAAATGTTGTGTACTATGATGGTGGCTTCAGAGGTGACATCTATTTGTCATAATTTGCATCGTATTTATATATTCAAACTTTTGTATCAATCACCATTTCGGTCCTCTCCTGACAGCGTTTCCCCTCAGGTAAAGTGTCTGAGACAAGCATTGGCATCATGTCTTTGAGGTCAGCCGTATCCCTTTCTGCACTCTGGGACGGAGGCCACTGATATCCACACGCGGTCTGGAGGAGGGCAGCTGAGGAACACCTCATGGGAGCCCCCACGGACCCTGCGGAGAGCCTGACGTTGGAGTCTACTCTGGACCCGCCTTCGGTGGGGGTTGTGTCTTGTCACTGAAACCTGCCAAACGTCCTGAGACCAGAAACCCTGGTTTGTACTCTTCCTAGTCTAAGGATTGGTCCCTCATGAAGGCTGAGGTATAAGGCGTAGCCATAATCAAGGAGCGTGAATGAGGTAGCGTAGAGAAGAGAAACCCAGTGAATGTGTGGGGTGAGAATCCTCCGATGTCCTTAAGACCATGAAGGAGCTTTAGCAGGATTCCTGAACCTGCACATTCCAGAGTTCCTTGGCAGGGATAGAAAGGGCAGCAAGTGAGCTGGGCCAGCGGGTTTGGGTTGAGGCAGAAGAATTATCCTCATCCAGAGGAGTTTGTGTTTTATCCCTGATTAACCTAAGGACATATCTTGCTTTCTATCCTGGACTGCAAGGAGGCAGTGCTGCAGGGAGAGCATGGGGGGAGGGGTCACACCCCACCCCATGGAACCTGAACAGGGTCGTGGTGACACCAGCATACAACGCCTGCTTTACCTTTTCTAAATGATATTTTACCCGTTTTAGACTTTTTTGCATATACTTTACCTAACTGTGTTCCTGCTTTGTTCCTAATAGAGTCCCAGAGCCATAATACATCTTCCTTAAGTGCATTTAAAAAGCCATAATAAGCCTTTTTTTTCAAGGGCATTTAAGACGTTTGTAATTAAATACATAAATTAATAAGTAAACATACAACCTGAGCCTTAAGTTGACATCTTAGTGGCTTCTAATTAAAATATTGAAATACCATGTCCAGAGTCTTGCTTTATAGTGAGATTTGTTTTGCGGTGAGAAGTACTTTAGAGATCAGTGTACTACAACAGCGGCTGCTGCAGAGCGCTCACTGGTTTACCTGTTGTCCTGCTCCACGCCATCACCTGAGGAAAGAAACATCAAGAGTTTAGCAGGAGGCAGCAACACCACCAGCAAGTAACAGGCACACGTACGGCTCCCTTCGCGACTCTCATTCTCCTCCGCCCTCCTTTGCTGGAACCCTAAACACCAGCCCCTCCTCCACCGCTATAGGGGAGAATCATCAACTGGGCACCCATGGGAAGAGGGCGCCGCATCCTTCCACAGTCAGCTATTCAAGGGTCTTCAAAGCTGGGGGTCGGGGGGCAGTGAGCAGGTAGAAAAGTCACGCATTGCTGGAGTCGTGTCGCAAGCACGACACAACTCCAGCAATGCACAGGGAAGCCTATACATAATACACTGCATCACTTCTTATGCCTGCTTCAAGCAAGCGTATGATTTTGACGCAGTGGTGTCCTAAAAGTTATGTAGCAAAATCTCGTAGATTTCACTGCGTCACTTTTACGAGGCTTTCCAGCGTGGGAACACCCACCCTGCTTACATTATACCTGATGCAGGTATAAGGTCACTCAGAGCTTTACAACATGTCGCATCTCCCTAGATGCGTCACGATGTAAATTTGACGCATTTTTTACACCGCATTTGCGGCACAAAAGTGACACAACGGCAGCGCATAAGTGTTTGATATTTATTAAAATTTGTATAGCGCGACTATCGCTCCGGAAGGAGCATCTTGGCGCTGAGCACACAGAGAACCAGCAATGGAGAGAGAGGATCAGATAGCTGCGAGGACCGATGAGTCAGACTGAGAGAAAATCCAGGTCTTCAGAAGTTTCCTAAAAAGGCTTTCTGAGGGGGCATGCTTAAGGTTGGGGGGGGAGACAATTCCATGCCTTGGAAGCCAGAAATGAAAAGGTCTTTCCACCTTTAGTTTTTTATTCGGGGTACAGTAACTAAATTAGCTCCTGATGACCTCAGGCAACGAGTTGGAATGTAACGCAAAAAGCGCTTAGTCAGGTAAGATGGGCCAGTATTCCTTGTGGCTTTGAAGACCGTGACAAGAAGCTTAAAAAGAATTCTCTTATGGAGGGGCAGCCAATGGAGAGTGTTAAGGGCTGCAGAGGCCGAGGACCTGCGGGGGAGTTTCAAAACAAGCCTGGCCGCTGCGTGTTGAACACTTTGCAATTTCTTAAGGGAAGATTTCTTTATGCTTGCTAGGAGGCCATTACAATAATCCAGCCGGGAGAGAATAAGAGCCACCGTGACTGATTTCCTGGCTGAGATGGGCAGAAAGTCAAAAAATTTCTTTAGCTGCCTGATCAGGCTAAAACAGCACCCCGCAGTAATGCCACATGCTCGTCGAAGCTGAGGGACGAGTCAAATTGGACTCCAAGATTGCGGGCTGAGGAGACCGCGCTAGGGGGTGCTTCGGAGTTATGAGGCCACCAGTCTTTAGGGGAGAAGAGGATGCCTTTGCCTAGGGGTATTATTTCGGTTTTGGCACTGTTACATTTAAGATGATTCAGGTTAAGCCAGGAAAAAACTTGGGAAAGGCAGTTTTGAAATCTAAGGGCAGCGTCAGGGTGTCTTTTGTCAATGGTGACGACAAGCTGGGTGTCGTCAGCATAAGAAGTCACGAGGATTCCGTGGGATTCAATCAACGTAAGAAGGGGAGCCATATATATATTAAAAAAGAGAGGGCTCAGTATGGATCCCTGGGGCACACCTGAGATGGTGGGTCTTTCGCCGGAAAGAAAGGGGCCTAAGGAGACAGTTTGCGATCGATTGGATAGGAATGATGTTATCCAGGCCAGGGCGGAACCCGCGACACCAATCTCACGCATTCTGTTAATGAGAATGGCATGTGAGATGGTGTTGAAGGCCGCGGTTAAGTCGAGCAGGATGAGGACAGCCTGTCTGCCCTCATCCTGCAAGAACTTAATGGTGTCCGATAATTCGATCAGTGCAGTTTCTGTGGAGTGGCCCGGGCGAAAGCCGGATTGCTGTGGGTGCAAGATGCGTTTATTTTCCACAAAGATTTTTAGTTCCTCGTGAACTAACTGCTCGGTGATTTTGCCTAATACTGGGAGAAGGGAGATTGGGCGCATGTTGGATAAATCAGTTGGGGATTTATTTTGTTTCTTCATGAGGGGCTTAACTATGGCCTTCTTCCATTCAGCGGGGACAATGCCGGAGTTGAGGGATTCATTAACAATGGCATTGATTGACGGGTTGACGACCTCGATAAGATGGTGTAGAATAATCGGGGGACAGGAATCCGTAGGGGCTCCTGATCTACAGGTCAAAATGGCCTTTTGTGTTTGTGCCAGGGAGACTGCAGTAAAGTTATTCAAAGAGGGGATAGTTGTGTGGGCATCTTGTGTGAGAGTTGGTGGCGGGGGGAAATCCTTATGAATGTTATTGATTTTTTCAATGAAGAAATCTGCTATTTGGTCGCAGAGGGTTTGTGATGGGGGGATTTCGAGTGCCAGTGCCTTTGGGTGGGTAAAGGACTTTACTATATTAAAGATGGTTTGCTGTTTCTGTTTGGCTGCGTCTATAGCTGAAGTGAAGAATACCTTTTTTGCTTTTTTTATGTTAGAGAGGTATTGTTTCCTCTGAAGGATGTATATGGATCTGGATGTGGGATCATAAGTTTTCCTCCACTCTCTTTCCAGGACCCTACACTTTAGGTGACAATCGGTGAGGGCCTGAGTGTACCAGGGAGCATTGGGCTTCCTTTTGCCTTGACCTGATTTTTGGTTGGTGGGGTTGGAGTTGGCGGAGACCACTCCGTCAATCCACAAATGGAAGTTTATGGAGTCTTGTGATGCCTCTCCCACGATGGGAGGGGGGGGGGGGGACAGAGAGCTGGGGGTTCAGCTTGATGCGCTCGGCTACTTTCTTCCAATTGATGGGAAAGGGGGTGGGAGGGGATTTGATGTGCGGTAATAAAGAGGGTTTAGTCTTAATGGAGAAGGGAATAAAACAGTGGTCTGTCCATATTTGCGGTAATGGGGGAGAGACATCTAGGGAAGCCAGGTTTGTGCAAATGCCGTCCAGTGTGTGCCCGGCCCGGTGGGTAGGATGGGAGACCGATTGGGAAAGGCCAAAGATCTCAAGTGAGTGTAGGAAATTGAAGGTGTAGGGGTCTGTGCAGGATTCCAAATGAAGATTGAAATCCCCGAGAAGGGTGAAAGTGGGATAGTGGGTCATGAGTGATCCCAAAGTCTCGTCGAGGGAGTCCAAGAATGGTGTGGCATTCCCAGGGGGACGATAGACGAGTCCTCCTGATAGGGAGGAGGAGGGGTTAATGTGGATCACAAAGCCAATGCTCTCACAGTCCTTGAGAGAGGCCAAATCGAATGTGTGGCACCTGAAGAGTTTCTTAACGATGATGGCCAACCCGCCACCCCGACCGCTGGGCCTATCCCGCCTGAGGATGGTAAAATCAGGAGGGAGGGCGGTTGCCAGGTCGGGGTTAGAAGCATCGTGTAGCCAGGATTCAGTGATGAATAAGGCGTCAAGATCGTGAGACAGAATTAGGTCATGGATGTCTTGTCCATGACAAGCTAGAGATCTGGCATTAATGAGACCGCAGTTAAAGGAGACCAACTTATGAAGGGGAGGGGGAGGAATGGGAGGAATAGGGCTGGCCGATCCCAATGATGACCATCCGCATGAGCGGCAGGAAAAAGGGCCCCAGAGGCGGTCTGTGGGGGGGTGAGCATTACAATAGAGGCTAGCTATTGTCGGGCGCATAGAAAGCAGCGCGTTGGAGTCATACCTGAGAACTAGGAGGATTAGGGCAGCATGGCCCGCGCCCGGCGCGATCCTGGCGCGGACGGGCGCAGACGGGCTTGGCTTAGGCGCGGCTTCGGCGCGCAACCGGCGCGCCCGCTGCGCCAGCCCGCTGCGCCGTCTAGGTGGATGACACATTATATAGGAAGGAGGGAGGGTGGGAGGACGGCGCGACTAGAGCGCTGACCTCACCTTCCTCACTCAAGATGGTGCCCACCGCCGAGTGATGTTGCTTAAAAGCGGCTGGGCTGAAAGAAGAGGAAGAGAAAGTGTAAGGAGTGTCAGAGTGCCTGTATTCTCAATTCCCCTTAATCTAACAGCCCCCAAAGTTAAAATACGGCGGTTTTAAAATAGGTATAAAAACGCTCCAAATGTCATGCAGAAAAGGCTAAAATCAATGCGCCTCAGATCGCGATTGTCTTAGCTCCTCAGCAGCTCGCAGCCCCAGTTCCCCTCACCAGGGAGATCATCTGTAAGGCCGGCTAGAGTTGCTAGAGTGGCTTGTAAATCTGCCCCATAGAACTGAAACCACAGTCACAGGATTGACCTGTGGAAGGTGTGGGCAGAGTCCTTTTAGTCTGTGTCATTCATGCCTCTGATGGCCCTAGCGTGGTGACATCGCGGCGTAAACATGAAGCAATCTAAGAGTAACTCTAACCTTGAACAAATCCAGCCGCGGACGACCCCAGCAAAAGCAAACAGAAGACGACCTCCATGGCAGCGACGCAATCTGTGGGAAGAGAGAAACCATGCTGAAAGTGGAACTCAGTAAGGAAAAGTTATATTTCATCAGTAGTCATTGTCAAAACCATACCAGGCCAAGCATGGGAACAGTCCCATCTCTACAAGAGACATTCAGGGGGCGAACACAGGGCCACAGATAAAACTGGTGGGTCCACTTGCAAAGGACAGTTGTAAAGAGTGGGTACATACATAAACATAACAGGTGTATTTGTAAAGTGCACGATTACCCGAAGGTGTCCTGGCGCTAAATAACAGATGTTTATTGTTACCTAACTCAATGGTACTCATGTTATCGACCTCAGATGTATGAAACGCTGAGTGGGCCCGCCGGGATTTGAACCTGTGACCATGTGGTCAACACAGGCCCCTGCAGTGGCTTCTTTAGTCCACTGAGCCACCAGCCCGGCATAGGTATGGGTGCACGTATATTGTCACTGAAAAAAAGCAAAGGTTGAAGGGACGTTCTGGTTAGGCCTTGTAAACATATAAATCTACTTCTCAAAACAAAACAGAGATTCACCAGTTATAGTTTACTGCGCTAACTATACCTCACGCCCCCATCATGCACTGCTTATGACCTCACATATGACATCACTGATAACACCAACGTCATACAGTGCACAGAGTTATTGAGTGTGCAGATCCATAGTATGGAAATAGCATAAGTCTGGAGTGTGAGAAGCTGGGTTCTGTTGCAATAAACACCCCCCACAAGTTTTGCCAGACTACTGATGCAGTTTTTCTTGGTGTGCCCTGGGCCCCTGCCATTCAGGCTCCCATGCCCTGTGCTCTTTCCCCCAAACTAACCCAATTGGCATCTCTGGCCACATTTCAGCCCTTGGTAAATGGTACCACATGTACCCAGGGCACTGTGACCAGCGAAGGACTCTGAGGGCTGCAGCACTTATTGTGCCACCCTTAGATACCCGGAATCCTGACACTCACACACACTGCCTTTGCAGTCTGCATGTCTTGGTGCAGAACAAAGTGAAGAGTGAACATGGCACACATCCCTGTGTGCCATGTCCACAAACCACTGCCCGGGCATCCATCAGTCACCCCTCTAGCTGGGAGCCCTATGCCAGTGGTGAGGTTACAGGTGCATGAGCCCTGTACCCCTACAGTACCCAGGTCAATTCCTGGGCACTGTAAGTGCAATGCTGCCATTTAGTGTATATGGTCTGGGAATTTGTCATTATGAACTCCACAGCACCATAATGGCTACATTGAAAACTGAGAAGTTTGGTATCAAACTTCTCAGCACATTAAACCCACACTGATGCCAGTGTGGGATTTAATAAAAAATGCACACAGAGGGCATCTTAGCCTCTGGTAGATTCCCTGATTGATAAGCACCAGCCTGCCACCACAAGAAATGTTTCTGGACCCCTAGGGTGGGAACCTTCGCTCCCTGAGCCCAGAAACAAAGCCTTTCCTGGGCAGAGGTGTTCACACATCCCCAAGGCCAGGACTAGCCATATGTGGCAGGGGAGCTTCAAAGGCCTGGCAGCCTTTGTAATGTGCCCCCCTAGCCCAGTGTTTCCCACCTGTGGTCCGCGGACCCCCAGTGGTCCCGGACTCATTCCCAGGGGGTCCACAGGCAGAAGCTTTAAAAGCACTGCAAAGTATCTTGTTTAATTAGCAGTTTTCAAAGAACAATAAAAGTGTCAAGATAACGCCAGTGATTAATGTCCCTGCTGGAGAGAGATGAGAGTTTTGTCCAGTGGCAGCTTTGACTTATCTAATGTAGCACAGGGGGTTAATATGCCTACTGCAAAGAACGTTTACCATGCATTCTAAAAACAGTATGTTCGAGGCATATGAGCTGCAGATTACACACTGTGCATAGATGGCCACCTAGTGTTGGGCCCGGATGTTTACACTTTGTTTTTGTTGTAGAAAAGTCTTTGGAAGTCACGGGATAGGTGACTCCTCCTTTGGATGATACTGCACATGGGCATCGGATCCATCCCCAGATTGTTTTTTCCGCCACCGGGCTCGGATGTGTTTCCAGCGCTCCGTGTTGAAACTGATTTTCCGTCGGCGCGCAATCCTCACCAGCTTCGAGAATCCAGTTTTAAACACGTTTCCAGTCGACGCTACTCTTCAACATCGAGAACTTTGATTCCAGTCGTCGTCAATGGCCTTCGGGCCCAACTGGGCCTTGACTCCAGCTCATGGAAAGGACGGCATTTAAAAAGTGTCCTCAATGTGGGTCGAAGTTTCCCCACACCAACCTTCATAAGGTGTGTAACCTTTGCCTCTCCCCGGAGAACGAGGCCAGAGACTGTTCCGCTTGTGCTTCCTTCTGCTCCAAGAAGACGATCCGGGACTGAAGAGCTCTGAGAACAATGGCTCGATCTTCAGCTCTGATTCCAGACGACATCTTCCAGGAAGGCGCCGACGTCCCAGAACAGCATGGCGTCGACAGCAACAGGAGAAGTGTGGCTCCATGATCAGAGCGGCAGACCCTGATGCAGAGGTCTAGCCCGGGACAAGGGTTCAATTCCCCGCCTCGGCGGGTCTTGGGCTCAAAATTCCACGGACCTGATAATTCTCGCCTCGGTGCCGATTCCAATCATGGGTCCCACTCTGCAACTCTGGGCAATAGCTTGCTTAATCTCCACAACGGCCCCCACAACGCTAAGGATGCCTGGCCTCCACCTTGGGGGTGCCCAGGAGTGGACGCCTCTCAGGGACAGCCAGGATGGGTTCCACAGCGGTATTCGTACAAGCGCCTTGAAACCCTTGCGGGTGAGTAGTGCGCTATACAAGTATCAATTTACACTTACATTACTCCGAGGCAGAAGATTCCGATTTCGAGGAAGTCACTCCAGCGCAGCGGGTTGTAAGTAAGACAGTCGACCCTGACCCTTCCTCGACACACCCAAAAAGGCTTCGGTCACACCCTCGCCCTGGGGCTCGGGTGCACACCGAGATACCGCTTCCACTGCCCCACCGGCTAAGAAGCTAACAAAGCTTTCAGGCGACTCAGGATCAAGTCTACCTCCACACGGTGCCGGCAAACACCTACTGGCATCGAAAAAGACACCATCGGTTGCCACGCCCACATCGAAACCATCGGCACCGAAACATACCATTACTCCGTCGACACCGAATCCAAGGTCGGTGCATCATAACAAGGTGGTTCTTCGTACTAATCCTAAATTCCTTCCAAAAGTAATTTCACCATTCCATCTAAATCAATCTGTTAAGCTGCCTGTATTCTTCTTGCAGCCTCAAACAGTCGCCGAAAGAGCTCTACACACTTTAGATGTCAAAAGAGCGCTACTGTATTACATTGAAAGAACACAAAGTTTTCGCAAAACAAAACAACTTTTCGTGTCTTTTTCACCACCACATAAAGGCAACCCATATCAAAATCTGGAATTGCTAGGTGGATTGTCAAATGCATACAAATATGTTACCATAAAGCCAAACGTACGTTAACAATTCCTCCAAAAGCCCATTCTACAAGAAAATTAGGGGCTTCTATGGCATTCTTAGGTAACATTCCCTTAGATGACATATGCAAGGCAGCTACATGGTCTACACCGCACACATTCACAAAACACTATTGTGCAGATGTGCAAACTAACCAACAAGCCACTGTGGGCCAGACTGTACTAAAAACTCTGCTTCAAACAACTGCAACAGATACGGGTGGTCGCCACTAAAGGTGGATACTGCTTTACAATCTATGCACAGTGTGCAATCTGCAGCTCATATGCCTCGAACGGAAAATGCTGCTTACCAGCATGTAGAGCTGCAGAGTGGCACACGCCCACCCGCCTCCCCGGCTACCTTTATCTGTTCCAGTATTATCTGAATTAGATACAAACCACATGGGCATCAGCACTTCTTGTACAGCTCCATCACTTCCCTAATGGCGAAAAACAATCTGGGGCTGGAGCCGATGCCCATGCGCAGTATGATCCAAAGGAGGAGTCACCTATCCCGTGACTTTCAAAGACTTTTCTACAACAAAAACAAACTGTAAACATCCGGGCCCAACACTAGGTGGCCATCTATGCACAGTGTGTAACCCTGCAGCTCTACATGCCAAGAATAGATGCATACTGGTAAGTAGCATTTTCCTTTATATGCATAGGTCAGTGGGTTATTGCTTTTGTCAGAGAGATTCTTTTGTTACTGTGGAGTTTATAAGTGACAATCGTCAATCTAGCACAGTGACCTACAAACTGTCATCAAACAGCTGTTTGCAAACTGCAAGGTAAAAGTTAGCGACTTATGTTTTTTCTCAGCCTTTAATTATCCAGAGGCTGCTAAAAAGGTTTATTTGGGTGAAATAAATTTTTGTTGTTAAATTCAATGCTAACCACTGTGTTATGTTCTGAATCATGAGTTTGAGCGTCTCCAGACCAAGCACTCTTTAAAAAGGCCTACCAGTAGAAATGACATGTGAATCCTACACCTTTGCCATATGTAATGTTTTCTATACACTGATTTACATGTATGATTGTCGGAGGGATGGTCGGAAGCAAAAGCGGGGAGGCCGGATAGGTTGAATATTGAGGTTTTATTGGGAGGAAGTGAGACAAACAGGGGGTGGAATTGTAGCCAAAGTATAAACAACATTTTTAGAAAGTCTAGAGGGTTGAAGCGCCAGGACCTCTTCTAGGGCTTCTGGAGGCTTTGTCTTTCGTCGGAAACTTATTACGGGTTTCAGGGTGTCACCCGGTTCCGAAGATACCTCGAACAAAAAGAGAGTGGCTTTAGATATGCTGCAATTTTTTATTAGATTACCGCCACCACAACCAGGAAGTGAAGGAGGGTATGGGCCGTGAAGGGGTTAACAAAAAAAATGTAAAAAAGGTGTAGACGTGAGACTCACAATTCTACTACTGAGGTGGTTCACGGGCTGTTGATGAGGGAGCTGGTTTGAGGAGTGCAGAAAAGGACGCAGGGGAATTAAGTTCTACCCTGAACCCGCCCTTCCCCTTACTACACCCTCACCCCTTCCCTAAGCCCTTGTCCCGTCACGTACCCCTAGGAGCCACAACTCTCCTGAGTCGTGGCGGCTCGCACGTCCTCCGGGATCCACCACTCGTCTGACCAGGTTTCTTCCTCTGTACCAGAATCGGCGTCTTCTCCGATGTCGGCGTTTTCCTCACACAAGTTCCGCGTCTGGTCGGCGTCCTCTTCCGGGTCCTTCTCCGTCGACAGAGCCAATGAGTTTCCATCCTGTATTTCTAGCTGGTTGGACGGAAGTGTTGAGGGATCCGATTGGCCTATCGGGGCGGGGACTCCACCTATCCAGGTTTGTTGTTCTTCCGGGTCACGCTGGGAAGGCTGCGGGAGGAGGGCAGAATGGCGGGTTAGTGGAACCGTTCCGGGGAGTGTTTCGGCCTCATACTGGTAAGGTGTCCACATTGAAGGAGTGTCAGGGACGTTACTCTTAAGGGGCGGGTCCTCCTCCTCACATCCCCCTTCCCTAGCATTCCTGTCAGCACAAAAAGGATCACAGGGATACCGGGACATGAAGTCGGCGTTTGCATGGTCTCTTCCTTTCCTATCGTGGACAGTATACCTAAAGGGTTGTAAAGCAAGGAACCATCGTATGATCCTTTGGTTTTGCCCTTTATTCCTTGATAGCCACTCAAGGGGGGCATGGTCCGTATATAGTAGAAAGGTTCGGCCATCCAAGTAGTATCTGAGGGCTTCTACAGCCCACTTAATGGCTAGAGCCTCTTTTTCAATGACAGCATATTTGGTTTCCCTAGGAAACAATTTCCTACTAATGAAGAGAACGGGGTGTTCTTTTCCATCCTCCCCCTCCTGTAACAGTACAGCGCCAATGCCATGGTCTGAGGCATCCGTCTGTAGTATGAAGGGTCTGGTGTAATCAGGATTAGTGAGGACTGGGTGGGAAGTAATAGCATTTTTTTAGCTGCTGAAAAGCTGTTAATTCTATGGAGGTAGGATTCTTTAAGGTTTTCTCAGCCTGTCCTGTCTTCCGCAAAAGGTCTGTTAAGGGACTCGCTAACTAAGAAAAATGAGGAATGAATCTCCTCTAATATCCCAACAGGCCTAAAAAGGTTTTAACCGAACCGTTTGTCTGGGTGGGGTGTGAATCTCATGCTCTATTAATGTAGTTCTACCCGGTGACAAAGAAAAGACATCTTGTAACTGAGTTAAGGTCTCTCTTAAGTCTGTTTGTAAGTCATCGGCAAGGTCTGGACTTATACTTTGCTCGATTAGGGTCGTAGGTTGCTGTGCCTTTAGTGCTGGAGTAGGTCCTTCCCACTTTTTTAACAGGTTTATATGGAAAATTTGGGTGGTCTGATTCTGGGAATCCATTTCTTATTTATAGGTAACAGGAGTGACTTTCTCTACGACTAAAAAGGGACCTTGCCACTGGCTCAACAATTTATGTTCAGAAGAGGGTCGTAATAGGAGAACCCGGTCTCCAACTTCCAGAGTCCGTTCTTTAGTGGATTTGTCGTACTGTTTTTTCTGAGCCAGTTGGGCCAGTTCTAAATTGGTACGTACAATTTCTCTGACTTGATTTAGCTGGGACTTGAGACCAGCCACGAACTTTAATGGTATCTGTTTCCTCTTCCCACTCCTCTCTAGCCATGTCCATAAGAGTGCGGGGCCTTCTACTATAAAGTAATTCAAAAGGGGAATATCCCAAGCTTTTTTGTTCGTGACACCTGAAAGCAAAAAGTGCTAGGGGAAGCATGTCTTCCCATTTCCGGGCTTCTAGGTTGAGTAACTTTTTTAGGGTGGTTTTTAGGGTGGAATTATAGCGTTCCACCAACCCATCAGTTTGGGGGTGGTACGCAGCAGTGCGGATTTGTTTAATATGCAACTGCTGACACACTTCTTTCATAAGACGGGATGTAAATGGTGTACCCTGATCAGTCAGGATTTCTTTTGGAAATCCCACCCGGGTGAAGATATTGATCATGGCTTTAGCTACCTGTGTGGTGTTCGGTTGTCTCAATGCTACTGCCTCAGGGAACCTTGTCGCATAATCTACTAGGACTAAGACATACCTACACCCGGTGCGGGAAGGAAGCAGGGGTCCTATAATATCCATTCCAACCCGTGAAAATGGTACATCTATCACGGGAAGAGGCTTCAAGGGAACCCGCAAGGGAAGACTCTGACTCGTTTTTTGACATACTACACATTCTTTGCAGTATTTCCTTACTTGGTGATATATCCCTGGCCAATAGAACCTATTCAATATAGCTTTCTCAGTTTTCTCCCCTCCAAAATGTCCTCCCAACAGGTGACTGTGCGCTAAATACAATACTTTCTCGCGAAAGGGTACTGGTACTAAGAGTTGGGAGGGTTCTGTAGTGCCAGCCTTTCTATACAGCAGTCCTTTCTTTAAGAAGAACTGTGGACCTACGTGAAGGGGGTCCTCCTGTTCGTTTGCTTGTCTCCATGCCTCTTGAAGTGTAGTGTCCTCTCTTTGTGCCGCTCGAAAGCTTTGATCATGTTCCCACAGGGAGGACTCCGAATTGGTCAGGAGAGCCGGTTTCCCTTTTCGTTTTTCCTCTCTTCGCTGTCGTCTACTTTTCCGGCTTTTTCCCTGTTCCCCCTCAGTGTCGGGTTTAGAAAAAAACGGTACTAGTCTCTCCCTCTCCAGTTAAAAGCTGGTTGAACCTTGGATAGTCTGTACCTAGTATCATGGGTTCAGGCAACTGGGGAAGGAGTCCGACTCTCATTTTAATAGGAGTCTGGTTGGGATGATGTTGTATGTCTAGATCTGTTAAGGGATATAACTTGTTATCACCATGAATACACTGAATGTTTACGAGTCCTGTAGGGACGGCAGGGGAACCAGGAACTAAATGAGGCCTTATCAATGTCTGCTTGCTTTCTGTATCTACTAAAGCTTCTCGAGGTGCTCCATTGACAGTGATTGTACGATGGAAAGACCCACCCTGGGATCCATTGTATAGTACCTTGGTAAAACCGACCTCCATGGGTTCTTCTTTTTGCGGACATACTCTGGCAATATGTCCGAAACCCCCGCAATGGTAACACTGGGGTCCTAAAGGGGCTACAGGTCTGGGAGTGATCGGAAGATGTTGGGGTACTAAGGTTACCGTCTCTGGCTTCTTGGGAGGGTTAAAAGGACGAGGTGTTCTGACCGGTGGGTGATTAGAGGGTTTCCATGTGCTTTCATCCTTTCCTTTTTGAAGTTCTTGGGCTCTGAAATAGGCTGAGGCAACCTCTACGGCCCTTTCTAAAGTCAAGTTGGTGTGTTGCCTGACCCATTTTTGGATAGGGGAATGTAAGGAAGAGAGGAATTGTTCCAAATAGATCTTTTCTAAGATAGCCTCTTTGGTAGTCACTAACGGCTTTAACCATCGGTCTGCAGCGTCTTTTATCCGGTAACAGAGGGCTCTAGGGTTCTCTTGAGGACCTTCCTTAATTTGTCTCAGTCGGATTCTATAGGTCTCTTCGTCTATGCCCATTCGTTCTAGGACACAGCGTTTAATGTCAGGATAAGCTGTGGTTCCTAAGGGGTTTGCCACTTGATATGCTGCCTGGAGATCCCCACTCAGGAGAGGGCCGAGGTATTGACCCCACCGATCCTCGGGCCATTGTGCAGCACGGGCCATCCTTTCAAAGTTAGAAAGAAAAAAATCAGGGTCCTCACCGGGTACGTATTTTTGAACCACCACTGAAGGAGGGGCGGTATGTCCCCTTGGCTGACTCAAAGTTTCTGCCAATTTCCCCAATGTGGTTTCTTGAGACTGCTGTTGTCCCGTGAGGGTTTTGCGCAGGGCTTCCCTATCTGTTTCTGCCGTTTCCAAGAATTGGGTCATAATTTTTTCTAAACGTTCTTGTCCTTCTGACATCTTCTTAATAACGGCCTCTATGGCTTCCGATCCCACTTCTGACACCAAATGTCGGAGGGATGGTCGGAAGCAGAAGCAGGGAGGCTGGATAGGTTGAATATTGAGGTTTTATTGGGAGGAAGTGAGACAAACAGGGGGTGGAATTGTAGCCAAAGTATAAACAAAGTTTTTAGAAAGTCTGGAGGGTTGAAGCGTCAGGACCTCTTCTAGGGCTTCTGGAGGCTTTGTCTTTCGTCGGAAACCTATTACGGGTTTCAGGGTGTCACCCGGTTCCGAAGATACCTCAAACAAAAAGAGAGTGGCTTTAGATATGCTGCACTTTTTTTATTAGATGACCGCCACCACAACCAGGAAGTGAAGGAGGGTATGGGCCGTGAAGGGGTTAACAAACAAAATGTAAAAAAGGTGTAGACGTGAGACTCACAATTCTACTACTGAGGTGGTTCACAGGCTGTTGATGAGGGAGCTGATTTGAGGAGTGCAGAAAAGGACGCAGGGGAATTAAGTTCTACCCCGAACCCGCCCTTCCCCTTATTACACCCTCACCCCTTCCCTAAGCCCTTCTCCCGTCACGTACCGCTAGGAGCCACAACTCTCCTGAGTCGTGGCGGCTCGCACGTCCTCTGGGATCCACCACTCGTCTGACCAGGTTTCTTCCTCTGTACCAGAATCGGCGTCTTCTCCGATGTCGGCGTTTTCCTCACACAAGTTCAGCGTCTGGTCGGCGTCCTCTTCCGGGTCCTTCTCCGTCGACAGAGCCAAGGAGTTTCCATCCTGTATTTCTAGCTGGTCGGACGGAAGTGTTGAGGGATCCGACTGGCCTATCGGGGCGGGGACTCCACCTATCCATGTTTGTTGTTCTTCCGGGTCACGCTGGGAAGGCTGCGGGAGGGGGGCAGAATGGCGGGTTAGTGGAACCGTTCCGGGAAGTGTTTCGGCCTCATACTGGTAAGGTGTCCACATGGAAGGAGTGTCAGGGACGTTACTCTTAAGGGGCGGGTCCTCCTCTTCACAATGATTCACTATCTCTATATGTGTGTGGTGTAAAGTGCTCTGACATCCTACAATGTTATGAGAGATTCTATAAAGAATGAAATGCATATGACAGAGGGGCTAAGGAGAGATGAGAGGCGCTTTTGGAGTGTGATAGTGCGGGAATCATTGAAGAACCCCCAGAAAGATTGTCGTACTCTGGTGCATAGTCAGGTCTTCATTTACTATTCTTTAAAAGGTAATACAATTCAATATATCATGATAAAGGTGTTGTAGACTGCACCATTGTTTCCTAAATATTTTGGGGGGAGAGCCACCCAAAGCCCACTTTGTAGTGGTCAGGTTCACTCACTGCACTTGGTGTGCACCGTATGGGGACTGGTTTGAAATCATTTCCCAGGGCTGCTTTGGGTTTTCAGTCTGGCCCTGGCAGGAGCAGGAGCCTTGTTCTGCGAAATAAAACCAACCATTGAAAAGTTAATCACGGAGATGCAGCGCCAACCTTTTCATTAACTTTATTTGTTCTCTTGCAAATTCTTTCAATATATAAATACAACAGAAGTGGTGGAGAATGTTGTTAGCCTCCTTGGCTTACCAACACACTCCACCACTTCAGAAACAAAGAGCTGCACCATATTTACAAGAATATGGTGCAGCCCTGCGTTTCCCCTGTGCAGGTGCTACACTTAACAGGGGAAGATTGTTTATGTGCAGGAATGTCCCCCTTCCTGCACATAAAAAGTCTTGAAAGGTTGTGTTGTTACTTCTATGTGTGCTGCTTAATGAAGCACACATGGAAGTTACAAAATGTCAAAAAGATTGTTGATGTGCAGTAAGGGTCACCTTCCTGAACATAAACAATCCAAGGCGTTTTGCAAAAGAAGGAGAAATAAAGCATTTCTCCAAGTTAAGACCAGGTCTTACTTTTGGAGCTGCCTCCCATCAATGTTGCCGTGGTAAATAGGGGGCAGCGTCAAAATCAATGGGTGTTGCTGGGGAAACGCCCACCACAACACCCACTGCCCACCCCTTTCACGCTAAGCATTGGGTGAAAGGGGGTCTTATTTACAAGGCAGCGTTAAGCCACGTTAAGTGGCTAAATGTTGCGTTGTAAAGAATGCTAAGTCTCTATCGTCACGGGAACGTCGCAAAATGTGATGTTCTGATGGGGATAGGGGTTTGTGAATATGCCCCTAAAATCCTTAGTAATTCGAGTATTTGTTTTGTGTGCACACAAGTGTTAATTATTTTCGAATTACTGTTTAATGTTTGAAATTTAAATCCTACAAATTGCTTGGGAGTCTCCGGCTTCCAGTGGTGACTCAATGGGGGTCCCCAGGAGTCAAAAGTTTGGAAACCACTTCCCCAGCCTCTGCTGCTATCAGGAGCCGTCCCCTTCCTGTCCCCCCTCCTTTTCAGATGGAATACAGGCGGGGAAAACTAGCTAGCCCAGAGGGTGTGCCCACCTCTGCCAACCTCACACTCAGGTGGGGAGGGGAGGTGAAGCCCCCTCTCCAGTGCCCACTCACCTCTGCCAACCCCACCCCTCAGGTGGGGAGGGGAGGTGAAGCCCCCTCCAGTGCCCGCCCACCTCTGCCAACCTCACACCTCAGGGGGGGTGAGATGAAGCCCCCTCTCCAATGCCCGCCCACCTCTGCCAACCCCACCCCTCAAGGGGGGGAGGAGAGGTGAAGCCCCCTCTCCAGTGCCCGCTCACCTCTGCCAACCCCACCCCTCAGGGGAGGGGAAGCGAGGTGAAGCCCCCTATCCACTGCCCGCACACCTCTGCCAACCCCACCCCTCAGGTGGGGGGGGTGAAGCCCCCTCTCCAGTGCCCGCCCACCTCTGCCAACCCCACCCCTCAGGGCGGGGTGCGAGGTGAAGCCCCCCCTCCAGTGCCCGCCATCTTGCAGATGAGCACACCAAGGGTGGGGTCACCCTCAGGTCAGTAGTCCATTGGCTACTGACCCCTAGGCCCCTAAACGACCCCTAAATACAGCATTTAGGGGGCCACCCTGAACCAAGAAAGCAGATTCTTGAAACCTAAGAAGAACAAGCATTGGAAAGGCAATAGGTCTCGCAATTGCTTCCGTTAGGGCTATTGGCAATGTCCTTTACATATGTGTTGTTAGAACTGGCTATTTCTGGTTGGCTAAGGCTGACGCCAAAGCTAGGCAGAAACCACCATTCTAGTCAGAGCAAGGGAGTCACACACCAAGATAACCCCTGCTCACCCCCTTGGTAGCTTGGCACGAGCAGACAGGCTTATCCCGGAGGCAATGTGTAAAGCATTTGCGCCAGCACACAACAGCAACAACATCCTGGGCACACCACGAAAGGAACTCCACACAAGGTTATATAAAAATAACTTCTGTATTGTCAAAACACATCAGATAGAATCACCCATGTACATTGTGCCAACGGGCAATATTAACAAGCGATTATTTACACAGGACAGGGCAACGTGGGCATCTGTCAGAATCAGCACTTAGTAGAAAATAGAACATAGGATATAAAATCACTGTAGCACAAATTAGCAAATATAAATCACAACCAGTAACTTCTGGTAACAGGTAAGTACCACCTACGCAACCCTAAACACCTTAGGAGAATGTCACGCAGGGGACCAGGACCTCACTTGGACCACCTGTACTGGAAAGAACCACCTAAGTATCACAATACAGTTAGGGGTATAAGCAAGAACACATTACACATGGTGCATCACAACATTCAGAGGTGTAGGGAAGGAAAACACATGATGCATAAAACATACATTCAGCGGTGTAATAACAAGGCACATGAGGCATCAAAAACACATTCAGAGGTGCAGGGAAGGAAAAACACATGATGCACAAACCAACACATTCAGAGGTGTAAAATCAAGGAAGACACATGATGCATAAAAACATTCAGAGGTGCCAGAACATAACTCAATAGCACAAAAACACATGATGCAAGATCAAGGTGCCTAATCATATTAAATGCATTACATTTCCTAGCACCACATCACATTGCGCAAAACTCACATACCAGCCCCCATCTAATAAAGGGACTAAAGAGCCCTGTGTCCAGAATGTCAGGGCGTGCTGCTTTGCAGCGCCAGTCAGGGGTGCGCAATTGGTGCAAAACCTAAACGTTGCAGGTGCCCACTACTTGCTGGGCACCTGGGAACATCACAAGACCTAAACGGCGCAGCTGCCCACTAATTGCTTGGCAGCTGGGAAACAAACTGCGACAGGGGCTGTCACTAGCCCCTAGAATAAATCTGCGCCCTCTGTTGGAGCCCCACAGGCTCTGAACTGCGCACGTTGGAGCCACTCAGGCTCTGGACATCACACATGCCCCAAACGTTGGAGCCACACAGGCTCGGACACTACACAGGGTCAAACGTTGGAGCCACTCAGGGTCTAAAACAAATATGCTCCATGGAGCCC
Organism: Lissotriton vulgaris; assembly: GCF_964263255.1. Classification (NCBI taxonomy): domain Eukaryota; kingdom Metazoa; phylum Chordata; class Amphibia; order Caudata; family Salamandridae; genus Lissotriton; species Lissotriton vulgaris. Next base: position 165,261,788 of record NC_141691.1, on the reverse strand, counting down.
TCAGGCTCTGAAAACAACTGTGCCCCCCCTCGGGGGACTTGAGATCACTGGATACCCCCGTGGAGCCTCTCGTGGGCTCTGAAACACTAAGATGCTGGGCTCGGTATCCATAAAATGCGGGCGTGAGCCTCTCGGGCTCAAACAATGATGCCCCCAAGATGTTGGAGTCCCACTCGGGGGACTCGAAATTTCTCAATATGCCCCCAACGGAGCCTCGCAGGCTCAAAGCAATAATGCCCCCGTAGTTGGAGCCTCTCGGGGCTCAAAGAACAAACTGGCGCTAGGCGGAGTCCCTCTCGGGGGACTCTGCATCAAGGAAACCCCCACGGGCCTCTCTGCACCCAGACACTCGTGCTGGAGGGGAGGGGCTGGCACCGGCAATGTGCCCCGACGCCCCTCCTCTCCTTCCATGCACTCACTGGGTCTCTCATGGGTCGCGGCGTGTCTCCTCTCCGCTGCGGGACCGGCCCTTCAGAGTGGAGCCGCAAGGCTCCAGATCAGCTTTTCCTCCGGGGCTCCCTCACAGCTCACGGGCCCCAGGTGGCCATTCCACGGCCAACTGCTTCTCTCCCCGGCCGGCGGCCGGCGGGACTTCCTGCCGGATTGCAGGCCCCACCCCAGTCCCAGCCAAAAGCTGCCTGACTTCCGGTTTCTGCGGCGCGAGGGCCGCGGCGGTGATTAAAAGGGGCACAAGATGCCGGGTGGGCACCGGCCAAAACAATCAAGGCGCTCCCAGGCGCCAGAGGCCGCAACAGGGGCTAGAACAGAAATAAAGCGCTCCAAAGCGCTATGGGCATAAAAATAAAGTGCTCTCAAGCGCTAAGGGCGAATACAGGGTTCCCAGCGCTAGATGTACCCAGGAGTCCTGAAATAAAAAACAAGCATTTGCAATGCAATAGGTCTCGCCTTAGGAAAGTTGGAGCTAGTGGTATGGTAAATGACAAATTTTTTATTTATGTTTTTTTTTTAAATAACGTAATTAATAGCTTTGTCATTTACAATGCCAATAGTTATAACTTTCACAAATGTGACACCTATAGCATTGGTAATGCAACATGTTTTGTATTTACGCGACTTACATGTGTTGATATTACAAATAAAAATGGCTTTTATTTCTTTTTAATAATTAATACTTAAAAGTGATTCTAATTTATAATGGCAATAGCTTAAACTTTTGTAAATAACTTTTGTGAATATTATGTTCAGTGTATTTTATTGTGACGAAAATCCAAGAACAGAAGTGAAATATTAACATCTTTTTGTGACATTTGTAATAAAGCTTGAAACATTGAGAGAACATATTTGAACCAGTGATGCTGTGGTGGTGCGGAGTGATGCAGTGGTTGCGCTGAGTGATGCAGTGGTTGCGCGGAAAGTAAAGTGTGCCATACTGCGATATCTACAATAGTTAATTGTGGATGCGTTAACAATTGATGTGTGCACTGATGGCTGGTGGTGTGTGTGCCTGTAGAAATGGTGCACGGATGGCTGGTGGTGCGTGTGCGTGGTGGAAGTGTGCACTGACGGTTGGTGGTGTGTGTGCCTGGTGGAAGTGTGCACTGACAGCTGGTATTGTGTGTGCTTGGTGAAAGCGTGCACTGACAGCTGGTGGCGTGTGCCTGGCTAAAGCGTTCACTGACGGCTGGTGGTGTGTGTGTTGGTGAAAGCGTGCACTGACGGCTGGTGGTGTGTGCCTGGTGAAAGCGTGCACTGACGGCTGGTGGTGTGTGCCTGGTGAAAGCGTGCACTGACGGCTGGTGGTGTGTGTGTGTGCTTGATGAAAGCGTGCACTGACAGCTGGTGGTGTGTGCCTGGTGGAAGCGTGCACTGAAGGCTGGTTCTGTTTGTGCCCGGTGAAAGTGTGCACTGACGGCTGGTGGTGTGTGTGATTGTGCCAGGTGAAATCATGCACTGACGTCTGGTGGTGTGTGTGTGGTGGAAGAGTGCACTGACGGCTGGTGGTGTGTGTGCCTGGTGGAAGTGTGCACTGACGGCTGGTATTGTGTGTGCTTGGTGAAAGCGTGCACTGACAGCTGATGGTGTGTGCCTGGCTAAAGCGTGCACTGACGGCTGGTGGTGTGTGTGTTTGGTGAAAGTGTGCACTGACGGCTGGTGGTGTGTGTGTGTGTGTGTGCCTGGTGGAAGCGTGCACTGAAGGCTGGTGCTGTTTGTGCCCGGTGAAAGTGTGCACTGAAGGCTGGTGGTGTGTGTGTGTGTGCCAGGTGAAATCATGCACTGACGTCTGGTGGTGTGTGTGTGGTGGAAGCGTGCACTGACGGCTGGTGGTGTTTGTGTCCGGTGAAAGCGCGCACAGACGGCTGGTTGTGTCTGTGCCTGGTGAGTGTGCACTGACGGCCAATGGTGTGTATCCCTGGTGAAAGCGTGCACTGACGGCTGGTGGTGTGTGCGTCTGGAAGCATGCACTGAAGGCTGGTGGTGTGTGTGCCTGGTGGAAAAGTGTGCACTGACATGTTTAGAAGTAAAGTGCACCATACTGCGATTGCTACAATAGTAAATTGGGGATGCGTTAACAATTGATGCGTGCACTGATGCCTGGTGGTGTGTGTGCCTGGTGGAAGTGTGCAATGCCAGCTCGTGGTGTGTGTGCTTGGTGGAAGCGTGCACTGACGGCTGGTGGTGTGTGTGCCTGGTGGAAGCGTGCACTGACGGCTGGTGGTGTGTGTGCCTGGTGCTCGCTTCAAGTGTGTGCTTTTAACGAGCCCCAAAGAAGACTCCGGGGGGAGGGTGGATTACAGGGCCTCAGCAAAATGCAATTCAAATGTACTTTATTAGTCATAGCAAGTCAACTGGGACAATTCCAAGAACACGCACTAGTCAATATTACAGATTTATGTATGCGATTTTATATAGCGCCTGCACTACCAGAGGCGTCAGAGCGCTCTACATTGGAGCGAGGAGTGCTACATGAGAAGGTTTAAAGTAACAAGGTAGTAAGGAACCACATTTATGGCTACTACGGTTATTCGAGGTGAGAGTTACATATTTACAGATTACAAATTCAGGTGGCACGTAGCCTGCCCCAAGGGGAGAACCACCATGACTGACAGACGCCCCTGCTAGGATGCTATTCAGCAACGGAACCCGAGCTGAGTAGAGTTTGGGGTCAATTTGCGGCTAGGCGTAGAGTTTAGTGTGAACTTGACTTAATTTTAGCAAGGCTCGTCAGACTTCAGCGTAAGTGCTCCCAGCCCTCACGTTGATAAGAAAGCGGTGGAACTGGGAAATACAGAGATTTGCCCAGTGTCAGACACTTTAGGTGAAGGGAGGGGAGCGCCAGGATTCGGCGGCTGGTGCCCTGGCTCCAAACTTTGAAAACTGCAGGGCACCGCACCATCTCTGGAAAGAGATGCGTTTGGAGCGAACCGCGCCCCCCCCCGTTCTTCTTTAATGTTTACTGACGATCCCCCGCTGAGGAGACTGGCATAAGGCCTGTCCCACCCAGTCGACCCGCCATGGGAAGAATGTTTATCAGGCAGTGTCTGCTCAGCGACCGGCACAGGAAGTTCACAGGAGGTGCGGAGGACGCGGGCGAGCTTTGCCAAGAATCCCTGGAGACTGCCCGAGAAAGAGTGACTGTCAGTGGGCTTGGAGCACATTTGACATTAGATTTGGGTGTGCTCCTGTTCCAGTATTTGAAATGGAAATACAGAAGTTTAGGTACTCACTGTCCCAGAATACCCGCGGGATACTGCGAAGTGACGGTAATATTCCCCTGCATCTCTGCTGAGAAGGGCAGCTGCTCCCCCTTCATAAGTAAAGTGCAGAAACTCTGTATCCAACTGTACCTGCCCATTTAAAGAGCACATCGGCTCCGAGCGGGAGCCGCTGCATGGGGTGCACCCCGTGCGAACCATGCAGACTTTGGTGCCCCCACCCCCTGACCGCAAAAATACACAGATCCTAAGCTATGAAGAGGAGCAGAGAATAGGACAACTGAAAGGGCAGATCTCGGGTAAAGACACCGCAGATATGCCCACAGGAGACAGACCTGAGGTCAGATGCACAGGACAGGGCAACTGCGGCGAGCCGACAGAGAAGGAAGGAGGGCAGCCACATTGGGCATGAGGGCACATACAACGGGAGTGATACAGCATGGTGGCGAGGGCACCCTCATGGTATAGGAAAAGGGTAGCATCAGGAGTTGCAACAAAAGCTGAAAGGGCACAGGAATGGAAGCATAGAAATACTGAGACAGACCAGGGGGCAGTTTCGGGCGAGGAAAGGGGCAGCCTTGGCCGCCACCCTGAAGTTTCTGCTGATACCATGTGCCGTGCCAGGGCGCCTGCTGCCAGAGAGCTCTCGAGTCACAGGTGAGGAGTTTGCCAAGTCTGCACACTGTTGCATGCACTGATAGGGAGGGGCTCACCCACGCCACGGGCCTCTACATGAACACTTTCACCCTTAAACTACCGATGCATCCTGTGCCCGTGCACCCCTTAGCTTGGCAGCGACACAGTTAGCACTGCAGGGGCACTGTTGGCAGTACAGGGGTAGACGACGTCCCATGTCACCGGTTCTCTGCTGCAACAGAGCATCAACCAAAATCACAACAAGGGGGCTGCCCGCCACCCAGCACCCAGATCTGTCCCATCCGCAGCTCTCCTTACCTGTGTAAGTCTCGCCTTCCCGCACCGCAGTCACAAGTCACAAGCAAAGTCCCGAGGATGGCAGCGAGCGCCCGCGCCATGACTGCTGCCGGACTGGCGGCGGCGGGAGGCGCCCCTGCACCCCGTTGTTCCAGCCGCGCGTCCGCCCGATGCTCCTGCTCCCTTCCGGCTGCCCGTGTGCCCCCCGCACAACTCCTTGCTCCGCCAGCAACTCTTTGCCTGCGCGCCCGTCTCGCGCTCCATCAGCCTTCAAGCTCAGGCGGCCGCGCCGCTGACGTCAGCCGCGCGCGAGCTCTTCTACCACACCGGCCACTCGAGGGCGCATGACTGCAAGAACTGCTGAAGGCTGGGCGAGCTCCCGCTGGGTGCAGAGCGCGCGCAGCTCTAACTGTACAGGAGGCGCAGCGTTAGGGAGCCCGGGGGCTTCGTCAGTGTTACAGGGGTGTCGGAACACCCGGCACTCCACATCAACAACTACCAGACGAGTTGACGCCTGCCCCTTGAAAGCGAAACTCACTATGAAGCAAGCGCCCGGCCCACGGTAAACCAGAAGGAGGCGTGCTCGCGACAGGCTGGGGAGCACGTGCACACGTTCCAGGCAGCGAGGGAGGCGTGGCGCACACCATGGATCTCGTCCCCTGAAGGTATGGCAGATGTCCCGATGCATGGGGCGGGGGTGTGTGTCTGTGGGGGGGTAGGGGGCAGCGGCGTGTGTGTGCGTGCGTGTCTGTAGGTGTGTGTGTGTCTGTTTAAGGGGGGGTGCGTGTGTGTCTGTTTAAGGGGGGGTGCGTGTGTGTATGCAGTGTGTGTGTGTGCCTGTGTATGTGCGCATGCGTGAGTGTGGCTTTGTTTGCGAATGGGCGACGTGCGCGGTCCCGAGGTGAAATCTCCTCTGTCCACATTCCCCCAAAAGTGACAACATACGCTGTCTCGCCCTAGACGCAAAAGCTTCGCTTTTGCTTCGTCTAGGCGAGACCTAAAAAAGGAAAGCACTCCCAGGGCGCCATCAGCAAAGAAAAGTCCTCCAATCTCCCCAAGCAAAGCAGAGGGGTCCCAGAGCAAAGCAAAGTCCCCCAATCAGCCCAGGCAAGGCAGAGGGGTCCCCCAGAAGTGCTCCAGGCATCCAGGGGCTGAGCAGGGTCCAGGGAGGCAAGTTTTTTCCCTGAGCCCAAGCAGCAGCATGCCCTGGCAGGATTCAAGTCAGAAACAAGAACATTTTTAGAGTGTCACAGCACCCTTTTTATACCCAAAATCCTTTGTCTAAAGGGTGCAGGCAGTGTGAGATCCAGCTAGAACTGGTTTTAGGGAATTCCTTTCACTGGCCAGGCAAGGGACATCAGACGCACCCCAGGGGGTGAAGCCAGCATTGTGTGGGGAAAACCCAGCCTCATTCAGGACCCTCAAACCAGACGGTCAATCCACAAGCAGGCCCAGGCTCACTCCTCCCCTCAAATCAGCATGCTAAACACTCCATTCACCACCGGGGCAGACCCTCCCAGACTCTTGGAGCCAGGCTCACCAGCCAGCCTCAGCCAATAACACGCCAGGCACAAATTACACAAATATGCCAACTTCTAAAAGTGGCACTTCTACACAAGACACAATCATGCCGCATATACCATCGCACAGCATTCAATCTCACGAGTTTGCACATACCAAACTCGACCCTGCACTCCCCACACATCAGGAACTACCATGGTCACACATATTCCCCATTCATTCCTATGGGAGGGCAGGTCACTCACCACACATACACAGACAGCTCACGCACTTTACACTGCACCACAGTGAAAAAGTGCACAGAGGCCTAAAATTACCATCACCAGGTTCCACAAACAGGCTAGGCAAAAGCAAAAAGTCTCGGGGTGAACCTGCCAAAATGGCCGGGTCCAACATGTGTTATGGAGTGTTATTCCGATTGGTTAAAGGGGTGTTGAAAAACAGTCTGACGGGGTTGAAAGGAGAAAGGTTGCAAAATGGTGCCCATGTCTCAAAGCCCCCAGTAGAATGTCATCGGTGGAAGTGGACTGCTGGAATTCACAATTGAATGATAGCTCCACTCAGGGCAAAAACAAACTTCCTTTTCAGTTTGATTCTATGTGCACCATAAATTAAAGGTACAAAGAGCGATCACACCTTATAGGCGGTGGACGGAATTAGGTGCTTCAGTCTGGTAATGAAACGGTCATTGGCGTTCATTGGGGTTTAACTTTCAATAGGAGCTTAGGGCGGAAGATTCAATGCAAGATAGTCACAGCTGGGAGCTTAAGAGGGGGTTATACAATGCGAGGAGCCTGGTGGGGGATGGGAACGTGAGTGCGAGGGGGTCTCACATTAGAGTCCGTTTAGGGGTCGCACATTTCTTCAAACACTTTGTTTTCGATGCTTTTTTGGAGCACGAATTCAACATATAGGGGTTTTGTATTACTTCCAGCTCACACTGGAAATAAATCTGTATTTGTAAAGCGCGAACTACTCACCCTTACGGGTCTCAAGGCGCTGGGGCCGTCGTGGGACTTAAGTGAGCTGTTGCCCAAGGTCACATGGTGCTGAGCTGAGCTGCCGTGAGAGCCGGGATCGAACCGTGAACCCTCTGCTCCGAAGTCAGCTGCCCTGGCTGCTGCGCCACACCTCTCCAGCGTCTCCTCTGAGCAGAGATGCTTTGGGCAGAAGGTGCAACAGATGATGTAGGGGCGCATACACCCCGAAGCATCCAGCTGGAGGCCCCTCGGAGTCAGCCACACACCAGCCATGCAGGGGGGGGGGTCTGTAGGGGCGCACATACCCGAAGCATCCAGCTGGAGGCTCCTCGGAGTCAGCCACACACCAGCCATGCAGGAGGGGTCTGTAGGGGCGCACACACTCCGAATCATCCAGCTGGAGGCCCCTCGGAGTCCGCCACACACCAGCCATGCAGGGGGGGGGGGGTCTGTAGGGGCGCACACACCCCGAAGCATCCAGCTGGAGGCCCCTCTGAGTCAGCCACACACCAGCCATGCAGGGGGGGGGGTCTGTAGGGGAGCACACACTCCGAAGCATCCAGCTGGAGGCCCCTCGGAGTCAGCCACACACCAGCCATGCAGGGGGGGTCTGTAGGGGAGCACACACCCCGAAGCATCCAGCTGGAGGCCCCTCGGAGTCAGCCACACACCAGCCATGCAGGGAGGGGTCTGTAGGGGCGCACACACCCAGAAGCATCCAGCTGGAGGCCCCTCGGAGTCAGCCACACACCAGTCATGCAGGGGGGCGGTCTGTAGGGGAGCACACACCCCGAAGCATCCAGCTGGAGGCCCCTGGGAGTCAGCCACACCAGCCATGCAGGGAGGGGTCTGTAGGGGCGCACACACCCCGAAGCATCCAGCTGGAGGCCCCTCGGAGTCAGCCACACACCAGCCATGCAGGGGGGGTCTGTAGGGAAGCACACAGCCCGAAGCATCCAGCTGGAGGCCCCTCGGAGTCAGCCACACACCAGCCATGCAGGGAGGGGTCTGTAGGGGCGCACACACCCAGAAGCATCCAGCTGGAGGCCCCTCGGAGTCAGCCACACACCAGTCATGCAGGGGGGGCGGTCTGTAGGGGAGCACACACCCCGAAGCATCCAGCTGGAGGCCCCTGGGAGTCAGCCACACCAGCCATGCAGGGGGGGGGGCGGGTCTGTATGGGCGCACACACCCCGAAGCATCCAGCTGGAGGCCCCTCGGAGTCAGCCACACACCAGCCATGCAGGGGGGGTCTGTAGGGGAACACACCCCCCGAAGCATCCAGCTGGAGGCCTCTCGGAGTCAGCCACACACCAGCCATGCAGGGGGAGGTCTGTAGGGGCGCACAAACCCCGAAGCATCCAGCTGGAGGCCCCTCGGAGTCAGCCGCACACCAGCCATGCAGGGGGGGGGGTCTGTAGGGGCGCACACACCCCGAAGCATCCAGCTGGAGGCCCCTCAAAGTAAGCCACACACCAGCCATGCAGGGGGGTGGGGGGTCTGTAGGGGAGCACACACCCCAAAGCATCCAGCTGGAGGCCCCTCAGAGTCAGCCACACACCAGCCATGCAGGGGGGCGGGGTCTGTAGGGGTCTGTAGGGGCGCACACACCCCGAAGCATCCAGCTGGAGGCCCCTCAAAGTAAGCCACACACCAGCCATGCAGGGGGGGGGGTCTGTAGGGGAGCACACACCCCGAATCATCCAGCTGGAGGCCCCTTGGAGTCAGCCACACACCAGCCATGCAGGGGGTGGGGGGTCTGTTGGGGCCCACACACCCCGAAGCATCCAGCTGGAGGCCCCTTGGAGTCAGCCACACACCAGCCATGCAGGGTGGGGTCTGTAGGGGCGCACACACCCGAAGCATCCAGCTGGAGGCCCCTCGGAGTCAGCCACACACCAGCCATGCAGGGGGGGGTCTGTAGGGGCGCACACACCCCGAAGCATCCAGCTGGAGGCCCCTCGGAGTAAGCCACACACCAGCCATGCAGGGGGGGGGTTCTGTAGGGGAGCACACACCCGAAGCATCCAGCTGGAGGCCCCTCGGAGTCAGCCACACACCAGCAATGCAGGGGGGGGTCTGTAGGGGCGCACACACCCCGAAGCATCCAGCTGGAGGCCCCTCAGAGTCAGCCACACACCAGCCATGCAGGGGGGGTCTGTAGGGGAGCACACACCCCGAAGCATCCAGCTGGAGGCCCCTCGGAGTCAGCCACACACCAGCCATGCAAGGGGGGGGTCTGTAGGGGCATCCAGCTGGAGGCCCCTCCGAGTCAGCCACACACCAGCCATGCAGGGGGGGTCTGTAGGGGAGCACACACTCAGAAGCATCCAGCTGGAGGCCCCTCGGAGTCAGCCACACACCAGCCATGCAGGGGGGGGGTCTGTAGGGGCGCACACACCCCAAAGCATCCAGCTGGAGGCCCCTCGGAGTCAGCCACACACCAGCCATGCAGGGGGGTGGGGGTCTGTAGGGGCGCACACACCCCAGAGCATCCAGCTGGAGGCCCCTCAGAGTAAGCCACACACCAGCCATTGCAGGGGGGGGGGGTTCTATAGGGGAGCACACACCCGAAGCATCCAGCTGGAGGCCCCTCGGAGTCAGCCACACACCAGCAATGCAGGGGGGGTCTGTAGGGGAGCACACGCCCCGAAGCATCCAGCTGGAGGCCCCTCGGAGTCAGCCACACACCAGCCATGCAGGGGGGGGGGGTCTGTAGGGGAGCACACACCCGAAGCATCCAGCTGGAGGCCCCTCAGAGTCAGCCACACACCAGCCATGCAGGGAGGGGTCTGTAGGGGTGCACACACCCCGAAGCATCCAGCTGGAGGCCCCTCAGAGTCAGCCACACACCAGCCATGATGGGGGGGGGGGGTCTGTAGGGGAGCACACACCCCGAAGCATCCAGCTGGAGGCCCCTCAGAGTCAGCCACACACCAGCCATGCAGGGGGGGGGGGGTCTGTAGGGGCATCCAGCTGGAGGCCCCTCTGAGTCAGCCACACACCAGCCATGCAGGGGGGGGGGGTCTGTAGGGGAGCACACACTCCGAAGCATCCAGCTGGAGGCCCCTCGGAGTCAGCCACACACCAGCCATGCAGGGGGGGGGGTCTGTAGGGGAGCACACACTCCGAAGCATCCAGCTGGAGGCCCCTCGGAGTCAGCCACACACCAGCCATGCAGGGAGGGGTCTCTAGGGGCGCACACACCCCGAAGCATCCAGCTGGAGGCCCCTCGGAGTCAGCCACACACCAGCCATGCAGGGGGGAGTGGTCTGTGAGGGGAGCACACACCAGAAGCATCCAGCTGGAGGCCCCTCGGAGTCAGCCACACACCAGCCATGCAGGGAGGGGTCTGTAGGGGCGCACACACCCCGAAGCATCCAGCTGGAGGCCCCTCGGAGTCAGCCGCACAACAGCCATGGGTGGGGGGTGGGTCTGTAGGGGCACACACACCCCGAAGCATCCAGCTGGAGGCCCCTCGGAGTCAGCCGCACAACAGCCATGGGGGAGGGGGGTGGGTCTGTAGGGGCACACACACCCCGAAGCATCCAGCTGGAGGCCCCTCGGAGTCAGCCACACACCAGCCATGCAGGGGGGGGGGGGTCTGTGAGGGGTCGTCTACTTCTCAAATAAATAACATATGTCATTTATAAGGGTACCAGCAGCGGGTCAGCGTGCACTTTCAACCCAAACACTAATGGTCAACAAGCATTGAAAATGCAAGAGGTCTCGCCTTTCATTAAGTTAAAGCCATTTGCTTTGCTTTTGTTATTGTACAGCAAAGCAAATGGCTTTAACTTAATGAACTACGAGACCTCTTGCATTTTCAATGCTTGTTAATGATTTGCAGTCCATAAATATCTGGAATGAGTTTGTCACTCTAATGGCTGCCCCGCCCATCCTGGCTCAAGTCAGCGAGGGGAAGGCAAACCAGTGCCCCCCCCCCCCTGTTGAAGGAGAAGCCGTGGGTGCCAGTGCCCCCCCCCCCTGTTGAAGGAGAAGCCGTGGGTGCCGGTGCCCCCCGCCCCCCTTGAAGGAGAAGCCGTGGGTGCCGGTGCCCCCCCCCCCTGTTGAAGGAGAAGCCGTGGGTGCCGGTGCCCCCCCCCCCTGTTGAAGGAGAAGCCGTGGGTGCCAGTGCCCCCCCCCCTGTTGAAGGAGAAGCCGTGGGTGCCGGTGACCCCCCCCCCCCTCCCCCTCCCCCTGTTGAAGGAGAAGCCGTGGGTGCCGGTGCCCCCCCCCCCTCCCCCTGTTGAAGGAGAAGCCGTGGGTGCCGGTGCCCCCCCCCCCTGTTGAAGGAGAAGCCGTGGGTGCCGGTGCCCCCCCCCCCTGTTGAAGGAGAAGCCGTGGGTGCCGGTGCCCCCCCCCCTGTTGAAGGAGAAGCCGTGGGTGCCGGTGCCCCCCCCCCCCCTGTTGAAGGAGAAGCCGTGGGTGCCGGTGCCCCCCCCCCTGTTGAAGGAGAAGCCGTGGGTGCTGGTGCCCCCCCCCCCTGTTGAAGGAGAAGCCGTGGGTGCCAGTGCCCCCCCCCCCTGTTGAAGGAGAAGCCGTGGGTGCCGGTGCCCCCCCCCCTGTTGAAGGAGAAGCCGTGGGTGCCGGTGCCCCCCCCCCCTGTTGAAGGAGAAGCCGTGGGTGCCGGTGCCCCCCCCCCTGTTGAAGGAGAAGCCGTGGGTGCCGGTGCCCCCCCCCCTGTTGAAGGAGAAGCCGTGGGTGCCAGTGCCCCACCACCCCCCCCCCCCCGTTGAAGGAGAAGCCGTGGGTGCCGGTGACCCCCCCCCCTCCCCCTGTTGAAGGAGAAGCCGTGGGTGCCAACAGGTTCGCACTTGAAATAAAAATGTCTCACAATCAGTAAAGCTGGTCAGAGAAGCTGTTATTTCATATCAAACATAGAAGTATCTGGCCGCTGCACACCAGAGGATCAGAGCACAGCCACCTCAGTCACGTACAGATGCTCTAACATGAAGTATGAGGCTGACCTGTGGCAAACACCTGCTCAAATTAAGCGCTGTCAAGGCATCCCCCTTCTCTAGGCACCGCCACCCTCTCAGGAGAGGGCTTGGTAAGGTTCATTATCCCCTACACCGCACTCCCTGACCCTCCACACCCCTCTCCCCCGGCCACACTGAGAGACAGAGGGACACAGAGAGACAGAGGGACACAGAGAGACAGCCGGACAGAGGGGCCCACTCACCTCCTCACCTCTCCTGGGGGTCCTCGGGCGTCAGACCCTCCCTCTTCGGGCGTCAGACCCTCGCTAACCTCTCCTGGGGGTCCTCGGGCGTCAGACCCTCCCTCACCTCTCCTGGGGGCCCTCGGCGCCTCTCCCTCTCTCTCCTCTTCTCCTCTGCTCCGAGCCTCAGCTCTGCCCTTTGTACCCTCCGGTCCTTTTGCTGTTTCGCTTTCGTTTCCCTCCGGAGCTGCAGAGTTTCTTTTTCCTGGAGGCCTCAGGCAGGGGGTGTGTCTGCCGGAGGGCACAGGGTGCGCTCGGGGCGGCGCCGAGACTGCGCCCAGGGCGGCCGCAGGTTCAGGCGCTCATTTATTTTATTTATTTATTTTTGCATTTTTATATAGCGCGGACTTTACCCGAAGGCGTCAGAGCGCTTCACAATAGGAACACAAATGAAACATGATGAGAACATTACACAGGAACCGATTACAAAAGTAGACGTTACATCGCATAAGGTAAAAGTGACAATTGTGAGCAAATAAAACACACGAGGTAGTAAAAATTGTGAGCAACCAAAAATACATGAGGTAGTAAAGAGTGCACAAGAGGAAAAAGTGACAAGTGTGCAGGATAAAAGAGAAAACAAGGTATAGTTAGAGGTGTAATACTGCAATATGAGCTAGATACTCAGGCACACGAACAAGCGTTACATAGGCAAAGGTGGCCAGTGGCGGTGCGTCCATTAGGGGCGTTGGGGCGTTGCCCCCCTAGCCTGAACGACCGCCGACCGACCGCACTGAATAAAAAAAGTATTTGCACAGTGCACTGTACATAAATTAAAAGTGGAACAAGAGCGCACTCAGGCCCCGGAAAAGCCCGACAGGATCGGGACTACATTAGGGAAATGGGCCGGCGGCGTGGGGGGCGGGGCTGTATCAGAGTGACAGCCAGGCAGGCAGGCAGCAGGCAGCACAGCAGATCTGTGCGCATGCAAAAGGCCGGAGTAGTCAGGATTTTGACTGGCCCGCGCACGCGCACTTTTGAGACCTCTTCCCCCCTCCCCTCTACAGTAATGTTGGACATAGGCATGGAGCTGGGGCCCCGGGTGAAATAATGGGCAGATATCAGTCTGCTCTTTAGCCAATCTTGGCGCAGTGGCGCTGCTAACGCCACGCCAGGATTGGCTACTCCAGCTGGATGGTGCCGCGCATGGTGTTGGCTGCTGTAAGGCAATGTCACCAGTGATTGGCCAAACTGACGTGGTAACACCACCAGGCACCAAGGGTAAATGACGGCCGGGTAATGGGCCAGTTACCGCACCCTTTGTAAATGATGTGCCGGTAACCTCACCGTCGCTGCCGGTAACCTACCTCACCGCAGGTAAATGACATGCCCGTAGCCTACCACATGTAAACAAGGTGCCGGCAATCCCACCCTGGAAGTCAGTAAGCGACGTGCCCCTAACCTCACTGGGCACGCCAGGTAAAAGCGCGGGGTGCACTGGACGACGCTTCCCCCAGAGGTGGGAAGGGACCAGCCTGAGAGAGCAGACGGTGGGAACCCGTCCCTCAAACACCTCGGCGCCGCTCACACCCGAGGTGGCATCGCTGCATTCTGTCAAAGGTAAACTCACGCCACATAAAGCGGGCGTTTATGGCGTTTGCTGACCGTGGCATTTCAATGACATCGTTTGGGAAACTTTTGCCGGGGGCGAGAGCACCTCTGTCACTGGTAGAAAGCCACATGGAGCCGTAAAACATGGGAGGGCAGCTTATCTTTAATGGGGCCACCAACTTCAGTCCTTTACCCCCACCACGCCTGCCTCTTTAAAAAAAAAAATCAGTAACAACGAGGTGCTAGCGTGCCCAATTTTTGATGACCTGTGGTGGGAATTTAAGACCAGTTTGAACACATTTCTTGATGGTCCATTTAACAGAGAACAAGATAACTAGATAGACCAGCAATGGAGAATTTCCAGTTGACCAGTTACTAGTGGTTTTTTTCTTAATCCAGTTGCGGAATGTGTATTAAACTATACATGACCATTGGAGGAAAACATTGAATTTCTACATATTAAATAAAAACACCAAACTGAGCATCAGTCCTTAAGTTACACGATGAACCAGGAATCAACTGTATGCATTACACTTCTGACGATTACATAACAGAAACACCAGCAGTCGGTGCCAATAGAAACCATTCGCAACTGGCTAACTGGATATTCGGCCAGCCACCATAAAGGCAGTTTTGACATCGACGAGACCGCGCCCCCCCCCCACGTAAGTTATGCTGCCACCAACCAATTATTTACGTGTGTGATGATTTTATGTGTGTGTGTCTAATACACTATACTATTTTTAAATTTGTAATTAAGCACGGCGGGAGGGGACGATTAAGATAACGCGCGCTAGAAGTGAGGCCCGTGATCTAACTGGCTGAGGTGGAATAGAGTGCAGATTGGGACCGGAATGAATTGAATGGGAAGGGGAGGGGATTGACAGAAGGGGAGAGGATTAAAGAGTGATGGAGAAAAAGGGAACTTAAAAGAAAGGGGGAGAAGGGGATATGAGAGGAGAGATAGGAATGTAAGGTAGAGAAGGAAAAACGGGAAAGATAAAGGAAAAGGGAAGGGAAGTTTCAAGCCAGTATCAAGTCAGTTTAAAGTTTCGTTTCAGTTCAGTTTCAAGTTCGGTTTTCATTTGGTTTCTATACTGAGTCACCTCGTCCCTTTCACCCAGCCCCACCACCCATTTCTTTTTGGAGCCTGTGAGGCCCCGGCCCCTCGGTCTCTCCCTCTCGGTGGCCTCGGCTCCAGCCTTCATCAGTGGTCCTCTCCGTCCGGTGCTCATGAGTGCAATGCCGAGGCTGCCTGGTTACCACCATTGTATACCACGGACACGTCACAATAGAAAACTTCAACCTGTCATCATGCATCACCGGTTTATGGGCGATGACAGGTGTTGCAGTGTAAGGGGGGGAGAGCAGGCGAGGCACGGTTTTAATTCAATCACCTAAAAAAAAACATCTATTTAATCACAAAAGGATCCTGCGACGAGCCTCAAAGACGATCTAATCTTGCCCGACCTTCTCCCCCCACAGTGGCCTCTCCTTGTCTCTGCTGAGGCGGAAGCCTCCCCTCTGCACTTAGCCTCGACCTTGTGACATCACAGTGGAGGGACTGGCACGTCACATGTGTTCTATCCACAGGATTCCCCTGCTGGTGCTGGCCTGAACCTCGTGACATCACAGTGCAGGGCCTGGCACGTCACAGGTGTTCCATCCACAGGATTCCCCTGATGGTGCTAGGCTGGGCCTCCTGACGTCACAGTGGAGGGCCTGGCACCTCACAGGTGTTCCATCCACAGGATTCCCCTGCTGGTGCTGGCCTGAACCTCGTGACATCACAGTGCAGGGCCTGGCACGTCACAGGTGTTCCATCCACAGGATTCCCCTGATGGTGCTAGGCTGGGCCTCCTGACGTCACAGTGGAGGGCCTGGCACGTCACAGGTGTTCCATCCACAGGATTCCCCTGCTGGTGCTAGGCTGGATCTCGTGACATCAGTGAAGGGCCTGGCACCTCACAGGTTTTCCATCCACAGGATTCCCCTGCTGGTGCTAGGCTGGACCTTGTGACATCACAGCGAAGGGCCTGGCGCCTCACAGGTGTTCTATCCACAGGATTCCCCTGCTGGTGCTGGCCTCGACCTAGTGACGTCACAGTGGATTGCATGGCACGTCACAGGTGTTCATTCCACAGGATTCTGCTGCTGGGAAGGCGCGGCCCTAAGGCTGTCACAACTTGCACACACACACATCCATACAATCACGTGCGAAGTCACTCACATAGGGGAGGTCATACGCTACAATTTATTATGAACTTTACCAAGAGAGCCCAATGAGGGCCACTCTTCATTGGTCACAGTGAGATAACTTCGAATCAATCACACCCGGGTGCAGTTGTTGCGTCCCTGCTGATAGATGGGTCTCCCCTCGTAGACGGTACACCATTCACAGCAGGAGCTCTCATTCTTCACCAGGCTCGTAATGGGGTCTCACTTGTGCGAATTTCTAGTACAATCTTTACTGTGTGTTGCTCCGGGGTGCTTCTACTTTGCCTGTGAGTCTTAGTCATAGCTGCCAAGTTTCTGCGGTCATTGTGTGATTGTGCAGCGCCAGTCCAGGTTTTTTCCTCTGAATTATGGGACGTGTATTCCTGTTTTATAATGAAATAAACAAGACTACAAGTCCTAGAATTCCAGGAAAAAACGTGGACTGGAGCAGCACAACACGGATGGACCCGGAAAACTTGGCAGCTCTGCAAGATAACTGTGCTCAGGTTAGGAGAGCAACAAGACCCAACCATTGGGGGGGGGGGGGGCGTCAGGGAAGGGGGGCTAACACTTCCCGAAAGTGGTGCAGGCCAAGAATTTCAGGCAATGTGGGTAGAGCCATCTTCATAGCCAATATGACGGAATGAAGTGACACATTTTGTAGTTTTGACCCATTGGACAAACCCAATCTGATTATGATTGAAAGATTGGAGTCCATGTTTACCCCTATATTCCTCCCTAGGGTTGAGTTATGTGGCGGGCTAGCTACTAAGGCCAAATTGTTAATAGCAGTGTTAGATCCTTTTGCCGCACATGAATATTTCGATTTATGACATGTTACTTTATTGTTAGAAATGGGTTCTCTACTTGGCAGGGTTAGGTACCTTTGTCCAAATTGGGACCGTTGCTTCTAGTCAGGGTAAGGGGGATATACACTCAAGATAACCCCTGCTCACACCTAGGTAGCTATGCACAAGCAGACAGACTTACCTCAAAGGCAAGAGTTTTCAGCATTGATGAATTATTCTATGGTTAGGAAGGTTAAAGGTGATTAATTGTAATTGCTTTCATGTTTTGTTTTCTGGTGAACTGAGCTGTGCTGCTAGAATTGTGGTTAAGCAGTGGGAAGGCAAAGGAGGAAGACTGACACGGGTGAGTGGGAATTATTTCAGGTGTGTCCTGCAGACAGCCAGGGTCAGGGGTGTGAAGGCCTTTTCAGTGTGTTGCCAAGGAACCAAGCTGTCCTTAGGTACTACCACTTCAGGTATTGCGGTTGGCTGATCCTTTCTGTTCTGAACTTGTGTAGAGGGGCTGTAGCTTGTGACTTACAGGCCCCTCATCAGGTTTACATGCCACTCAGCAGCTCTCCACATTGTTTACCGTTTATAGGCTGCAGAGCGGCTATTACCGCATGTGTGCATAGAAATAATGTTAGTTTAGACCAGTGACTATACATTAAGACACACATGTGCACTTGTTTAGAATCCACAAAACACCAGATTTACAACTACATAGTGGAAAGACCATACAGGAAGCAATATTAATTTAGGAAAACATAATATTGCCTGAACATGTTATTGGGACTGGAATGTCCCCTGTGAGGTATGTCAGGTTGCCTATCTTGAAAACTCGACTGTGAGTAGCTGGGTTCCCAGAGATTATTTAATTTTGGCCCTAGCCTTGTGGTAATCTAGTGCATAAAGGCCTATGCTGTCCCCTGACGTGATGGAGGTCATGGACCTGTCCTGTGACCTGGAGGGACTTCTCAAGAATGCCCTCTTTGTCCTGATAGTGGACTACCAGCCTGCCACGGGTTAAGCATGTAGATCGACGGCACAGCATACTGTATTTGTTGAATGCATAGTCATGATCAGACCTTTTTATCTGTGTCACTGGAGTGGAGGCCCCACCAATGTGAAGTTCTGCTTCAGTGCACTAATCCTAACCCTTCTGCTAACATTCCAAATATATGCTGTGTGTGTTTATGTTGTGTCTTGTTTGGTACATGCAATATGTACACAAGTGTGCCCATGTAATGGATGCCTCTGGATTCCATTCTGAAAGCCCCAAATCTGCTCCGGTACACAACATGGAGGTGAGATTGTTTTCCCAGACAGTGTAAGTGTTTTGCTGACATTCCTAAAGCTGGAGGGTGGAGACAAGACACTTTCAGAAATTCACTGAAGCCCTTTTGCTGAGAGGAGCTGTGGATTAGTCTTCCTGTAGTGCCGTCACTTGGAAGATGATGGCGGTGAAGGGTGGGACTGAAGTCTCCTTTTCAGTGTGGAAAGGATCTTTTAGGTGAGCCAGCCTTTTGTATTTCCACTGATCACTGCATAGTGTGGTTGTTGATACGCCAGGTATAGAAAGCTCATCTCTCTTTGTGCCTCTGTTAGCCCGAGGCTTCTGCTCCGCGGTGTGTGCCTGCGCCCATCTGCCCACCTCCCAGCCGCAGCCCTGCCTGTTTAACTTTACGGTCGGTGTAGTAGTCACATAATAAATGGTCGGTCTGTGCATGGTGAGCTTAGCTAATGATGTAATGTTCTTCTCTTTTCCTAAATTACTGCATGTTCTCTGTAGTCTGTATTCAAAGAATTATTAGATTGGCAAAATGAATTCTAGTCACACTCTGCGCATTAACTGTGATACCCAAACACACATGAGGTACTGTAACTCCAAGCCTCTTGGAGTCTTGGACCTTTATTCTATGCGCCCATCTGCCCACCTCCCAGCCGCAGCCAGTCTGAGTCTCTCTAACCTCTCAGATGAGCCACCTCGACTGCTGCAGGCATTGTATTGCCCCCCCCTCCCTCCCCCACACACACACATGGAAGCCGAAGCACTCTAAAACATTAGGGACAAGTTTGCGCGGCCATATCATCACTGGCCTCAGTTCTAGCCGCGCTGTCCTTTGCATTTTTTTATATGATATAAAAAAAATGCAAAGGACAGCGCGGCTAGAAGTGAGGCCCGTAAATAGAGCTGAGCAGCTGCCTGGAATTAGCCCGAGGCTTCTGCCTTCAGCCATCGCATCAATATAGGGAAGACTTCTAGCCGCACTGTCCTTTGCATTTTTTTTTATATCATATAAAAAAAAATGCAAAGGACAGCGCGGCTAGAAGTGAGGCCCGTGTGACCGTACATAAGCGAAGGTTTCATTTTCGATTCCACGAAATACCATAATTTTAGTGTCACTGGAATTAATATCTCATTATTATGTGACGTTTTCCTCACATTACAACCGGAGCAGTGTGACATCTCTCGCAGTGTTTGTTAAGATTGCTGCAGCTGAGGTGTGTATTTCACATCACAGTGCGGGCCGGCACTCTGATACATTTCCATACATCTTTTGCTGTTCGGTGAAGCGAATTTGATGTAAGAATCCGCGTTGGAGATAAAGGTGCGCAGGGAGTTCCTATGAATACACTGATATTAAGTGGCTTGGTGTCAAGGGTGGCTTTCAAACAGAGGCTCAGCATGCTGGGCCTTGCACTATGAGTCTTCCTGTGATTAATATCGGCCTCTAGAACCTGTGGTGTGGATGCATGCGCACATTGAAAATACTCAAATGCACAAGGTGGTGGGCCTTTTGCTACAATCAAACATGCTTATTCAGGGCGTCAGGCCTTTAACACCAATTAAGGATACACAGAGGGTGGGCGCTTTACTTCACACCTACCATTGTGAGTTATTATTCAATTTTTGCTCCCGCCGGATCAATGAAACATGATAATGAACTCCAAGGGGCAATTCTTTTTGATTACGTTTTTCAGTTATTTGTTGCTGATAAACAAGCTCCTGTTGGTTGCCAACTGCTGTAATAACAATGTTCCAAAACTCTCTGGTTTGCACTTGTTTGCCTCTTATTTTATCAAACTGCTTTTACCTCCTCTGTGTGTTATTCTCAAATCTATTGGTTATTCACTTTGATATCTTCTTTTTGTAACCCTCAGTGTGATAAAACTCTGGGAAAGATCTGTTTGCACCGCATTGGAGACGTCTTTGTATAATTTTGTGCGTGGTGCAATTCCCGTGTGAGGACACCGTATTGTAAAATAGTTTCCCGAGGAGTAAATTGGTCTTTGGTAACAGTGTCATGCGGTTGTCACTTATGCTCGACGTTGTCTCAGTGCAGGCCTATGGACAGCCTCGTGTCTCAAGCAGTAACAGTCCACTGTGTCTGTGCAGAGGGATTAATAAGTCCTAACAACAAGAATTTGCAATGCAATAGGTCTCGCATTAGGAAAGTTTGAGCTATTGGTATTGTAAATGACACATTTTTCATTGATGTGTTGGTTTGGAAAATAGCGAAATTAATAGCTTTGTCATTTACAATGCCAATAGTTTTAACTTTCTCAAATGTGACACCTATAGCATTTGTAATGCAATATGTGTATTATTTACGTGACTAAGATGTATTGATGTTACAAATAACAATGGCTTTTATTTTTTTTTAATTTAATACTTAAATAAAAGCTATTGTAATTTATAATGGCAATAGCTTTAACTTTTGTAAATAACTTTTGTTATTTTTGGACTGGTTTGGCCATTGCTCAAGCCAAGATGTGAGAAGGATAGACTTTAATTTCTGGTCGTCGTGCAAAAATGCAGGCAGTCATACTTACTACTGTGAAGGGCAACGACACCCTTCAAAGTAACTGCCCGCTTTTGATGGGAAACAATATGCGATTTTAACCAACTAAAACATGCACTTCCCTAAAAGCACTGATGCAGATCCACAAAGTGAAAAACAGTTTAGGACGTCAGGGGCCGGGAATTTAATCTTGCTAGCCACGGGCACGGCCTCGAATCCATTGAGGCAAGAGAGACTTTTAAGAAGTGAAAAACTGCGGTCGGAATGCCAGGCCACGCCGTTTAGTTCCCTCCTTCAGCCACTTCCCTGTCTTGCGGTATGATACTGCTAACCAAGTCAGGAATACTGATGGAAGGGAAGACACAAGTACACGATTTGTGTGCTAGTGAGCAGCACAGCCTGTTTGTAGAGACTCGTAAATCTGTGAAAGTCCGCCTTACCCAGTACACTCATTATCCTGCCAAAGATGCCCATTGAAGCCATTGTGACGTTGGGTGATTTCAAATTAACGGTGTTTTCCAGTTCTGTCTCAACTGTGTATTCTCAAGAGCATAATCTTTTCACCCAGACTCGCACCTTATTCTGTTCTATGTAAAACATTCTGTTTGAGTTAATCTGGTGGCAATACAAATGTTCTGTGTAAAAGCGCTTCGATGCTCCCTCGCGCTATATTTGGGCTAAATCGGGCATCTATAAAATATAGATAGCAACACTTCTTTCCATTGTGTGAATTCAAAAATGTTCACACCGTCGGAAATATCAAACATTTTAATTTACAGCTAATCAGAAGAACAAGACATATTGAATACAATAAGTTACATGCAGTTTCATTGGCCCTTAACATAGATGATGTTGTTTTTGTCATTTTCATGTCTGACATAATGTGTTTCATTATGTTAAAATGTTAGTTATTGTAGCAGACCCATTTTCTAATAAAAACCCACTTCAATCTGATCTGTGAACGCAATACTGAGAACAGACTGAACCTGAGTCTTTCCAATTCCACACCAGTAGATCTATCTATACATTAAAACAGAGCAGTGTGCTGCCCCTTTATAGTAATTGAGACACTTTGAAAAAGTCACAAAACACATTTGAAGGGAGCACTCAACTTAATTGATGTAATGCAGAATAATCAGTTGCTCCTGACTAAATTAGTACGGTTCACAAATATGCAAGACAACTTTTTTCCTAACTTGCACGACTGTATATTTTCTAGTCAAAGCTGAGGTACGAACGTTGATACATAAATGATACTTAGCACGTGACTTTTATGTGATTGTGTATTGCCATCTATAAAAGACAATCCCCAAGACGTGCTCCCTAGGTCCTTCCTGGACCATAATCGTGCATCAATAAGGGTCCCTCCTATGAAATAAGGTGAACATCCTGAAGTTGGGCTTTGCATGACTGTAACCGGGCCTGTTCATGCGAAAGCTCTGCACCTGTGATGATTTCCAAAGTGAAAGCCCAGCTAGACCTGCTCTTCCAGTCGACAGCGATGACTGGCAATGTGAAACCTGCACTACACCCCGACAGTGACCGTCCACAAGACCTACTTTCCACTGCTATAGTACCTGTCATTGTATAATGTTGCCCGAATGTCCAACCTCCTCTCAAAATGTATAAAGGGTAGGTCGCTGTTTTAAATCTGGTGTGACATCATAAAGGGTTGTGGTGTTCGTATAACAACTCATGTGATTATAGAACACCAAAATAGACTATATAATGGCCTCTGTAACTGTGTAAAGAATCTCGTCACTGCATACTGTTGAATGGTGATAGTTTGTGACCTGTTTAGTTGGTTCTTTTGTTGTTTGCAGTTTAAATAAAAACAATCTGTGAGGTTCTCAGCATTGTATCTTGAAGTCTGTGATGAAGCTCTGTTGTAATACTGAATAAGCAGCTACCTAGTATGTCATATGACAGCTCTTTAATAATGTAATCCCTGCCCTTTCACAATTGCTTTATTAACCTTCCTGCTTTCTCAGATTTGCTTGGAAATGCACCATTTTTCCACTATTTTTTCAAAATTTTCTCGGGGGGAATTCCCCCCGAACCCTCCTTAGGGGGTTCGGGCTCGCTCGCTACGCTCGCTCGCTACGGTGCAGTATGAATATCTGTTTACGCCCCACCACTTTCAAATGTCACCAGCCGCCACTGAAGGTGGCCCTTGTGCAAGTATCAAAGGCAGAAACATGTGAGAGGTAGCAAACCGTGTGTTACAAGGGCCAAGTGGTGTGTGCATGTTACAAAAGGGTACCAAACACAGGTATATGGAAAATACTGCATAAAAAAGGTAGGCATTCCAATCACAAGAACACACTGGGAAAGCACTTCCATGCAGGGGCGGCTGGTGACATTTGAAAGTGGTGAGGCGTAAACTAATTTGCATATTGCACCGCAGCGATCGAGCGCAGCGAGCGAGCCCGAACCACCTTGCATCCATCCATACATCATTCATGCATCCACCCATCTATCCACCCACCCACCCTGCAACCATACATCATTCATTCATGCATCCATACATCATGCATCCACCCATCATGCATGCATGCATCCATAAATCATTCATACATCCACCCATACATACATCCACCCACCCATCCTGCATCCATACATCATTCATTCATGCACCCACCCATCCATCCATCATGCATCCACCCATCATGCATGCATCCATGCATCCACCCATCCATCCACCCACCCATCCTGATTCCATACATCATTCATTCATGCACCCACCCATCCATCCATCCACCCGCCCATCATGCATGCATGCATCCATACATCATTCATGCATCCACCCATCCATCCACCCAACCATCCTGCATCCATACATCATTCATTCATGCACCCACCCATCCATCCATCATGCATCCACCCATCATGCATGCATCCATCCATACATCATTCATGCATCCACCCATCCTGCATCCATACATCATCCATCCATCCATCCACCCATCCATCCATCATGCATCCACCCATCATGCATACATCCATGCATCCATGCATCCATCCATACATCATTCATGCATGCATCCACCCATCCATCCACCCATCCTGCATCCATACATCATTCATTCATGCATCCACCCACCCATCCATCCTGCATCCATCATTCATGCATCCATCCACCCATCATGCATGCATCCATCCATGCACCCATCCACCCACCCATCCACCGAACAATCATTAATGCACCCACCCTGCATCCATTCATCATTCATGTATTTTTATGACCATATAAAAATAAATTATGGACTCTAACAAGCCTTTAGGATCGATGTTGAAGGATGTGCCAGTTTACGTATTACATCACCCCAACCTTTTTATGCTGGAAACCTTCTACCGCCCATGTATTTGCCATACTGTAAACCCTAGGTATGTACTATGCAAATTCACATACAAACATACACCAAAATGCATGCAATAATAAATGCATATATCATGCTATTCCGCCTCTACCGTTTGTTAACATTTTGAAATTTTATAACCTTAGTTCAAAGAGTACATTATATTTATGGTGACAGTTGTTAACTCATTTTCTGGAAAATGTTTATAAAATGAAATCTGTTGAAGGCTGTTGTTTCAACTATCAAAAGAGAAATTCTGAGAATTTTTACATTTCCAAAACCCCATGCCGTGAAATAAACGGGTGACCTGGAATAGACGCACACATTTCTGCAGCAGATGCTTTAACACACTGAACTATCTCAAGTCATTTGTGCAAGTTAGTTTACTGGAACACCGAAAAACACACACTCTTACCTTGCTGTCGGTCCGCACACGTCACAGGCTCACAGCGCCCCTGGCCAATCCTGGCGCTAGGGGCACAGGTACCCTCTCGCCCGCAGCACGCCCATTAGGGCTCCTGATGGGCATGCGCAACGCCGCCAAAACACAAGTGCGCATGCATGGGCACGGGTAAAAAGTCACCCTCCGTCCCCACGCATGTGTACTTGTGCTGCCGTCTGTACATTAATCATGCCAATGAATCAACATGACGCCCGCCCGGCGGTCTGACGTCATGTTGATTCATTGACATGATTGTAATGAGGGAGCTGCGGGCAGGGGGGGCTACGCCCCCACGCCCCAATGGACGAACCACGCCTGCTTCCATGGTCATGGAGAGTAGAGTTTTCAGTAGTGGGAGGTCTTCCTTCAAATAACAAAGAGGACGTGAGTTACTTTTGGAGGTGTCTCTGGAGGAGGAGAACTTTGAGGTCCCTTCATGGTGACACCTTCTTGCAGCACATTCAAAAGCGATGATTCCGCACCCCCCCTTTCCCCCCTTCCCTTTCTGCACAAGTAGTGAGGACAAAACATTGCACCTAGCTCAAGGGCCACAGCATCAAAAGTCTTGTGTCTTAACTGGGGCTGAAAAGGAAGGAGGGGGGATGCATGACCTGTCACGTGACCCCCTCCCCCCCCCCCCCCCTCCGGCCAGCTCCGGCCTTGCAATGTATGTGGCCTGCCGGGAAAATAAACAGACTTGATGAGGGAGAGCAAAACTACAAGCGCTAAATGAAAACACGAGCGGTTCTATGTGTCAGGGGGAGGGGAGAGGGGGGAGCGGCGATGCTGCCCCCAATGCAAGGTCTGCTTCTTATCAAGAACCAAGTGCTGCACAGCACAGGGTTCAAGTGCAGGGGCAACAACCAATTGTAGGAAGGGGCGGTCCCCGCGAGGGCATTGGTAACTACCTCTGACCACTCAGGGACCCGCCCTCCTCCCGGAACGTTACCGAGTAGTTGGAGTCCGACCCTCAGAGGGGAGGGCGAGGTCCCACCACCCCACAAGGAGACACCACACCGCAGTATCTAAAACTTTATATCACACTCTTAAGTCGGTCTCATCAGTGTAGTGTCCCGGGGCGCCGGGTAGCGGTCCAGTCTACCCGCGCCGACCGGGGCACGTCAGCGCTGACACATGACGTCACGCGCAGGGAGTATAAATAAAAGAGGCGTGGCCGACAACGCTAGTCGGGACCACGCGGAGACCAAGAGAAGTGTCCCGTGCATTCTTTATGCATCGGCGCCGCGTTAATCAGCGCGAGCGCATTTAGGCCCATCACAATCAGTACGCACATTTCAATATAGGGGCAAGATGGGGGGTGAGGGTCTTCTTGAGCTCGTAGGGACAGTTCTGTTAGGCGGGGCTTGTTCGATGGGGACAGTACTTACAGTCCAGCTTGGTAGGGAGGAGAGAATCTTTAGGGTCCTGAGCGATCGACTCACAATCCTTGGGTCCCGGAGGGAGGGGTCGGGGTCAATCAGTCTCTGCGGCTCTCCACAAAGGGGGGCTCTCAATCCTCGAGCCGGACCCAATGTGTGCCTTGGGGGCGTGGCGTACCCCGTGGGCGGCTCTCATTCCTAGAACCAGGGGGTACAATGGGGGCTCTGGGCGCACGCAGCGTCCGAGTACGGTCAGTACTCGTGTCTCTGCAGAGGAGCGGCGCACCAGCGGGTGCGTCTCTGAGTACGGTCCGTACTCTTCGCTCCGGGTCCTTCTGGTTCACTGGCAGGGCGTGCAGGGGGAGAACTACGGCGCGTCCAGGCCATTGGGAGAATTCGGTGCACACCACCAGGGCGGTCAGGGGTACGGAACGTACCAGTGGGTCCGTTGGTCTTTGCGGCAACCCACAATGCGGCCGAATGTACGGGGCGCACCAAGAGTCCCCCGGCCGCAGGAGCCGCGACACCGTCCGCTGGGCTCAGGGCCGTTCGTGATCTTTTAGTCCACGGGCAGCGACAGCGTCCACAGGGCGTGGGGGTTTTCCACGAGGGGTCAGTCCAGGAGCCGCAACAGCGTCAGCGGGGCTCGGGGGTCTCCACGAGAGGTCAGTCCAGGAGCTGCGACAGGGTCAGTGGGGCTCGGGGGTCTCCATGAGGGGTCAGTCCAGGAGCCACGTCAGCGGGGCTCGGGTGTCTCCACGAGGGGTCAGTCCAGGATCCGCGACAGTGTCCACAGGGCATGGGGGGTCTACACGAGGGGTCAGTCCAGGAGCCGCAACAGCATCAGCGGGGCTCGGGGGTCTCCACGCGGGGTCAGTCCAGGAGCTGCGACAGCGTCCACAGGTTGTGGGCGGTCTTCACGATGTTTCCGCCCCGGAGCCATGACAGCATCAGCAGGGCTCTGGGTCTCTACTAGGGGTCAGTCCAGGAGCAGTGACAGCGTCAGCGGTTCTCCGGGGTCTCCACGAGGGGTCAGTCCAGGAGCCGCGACAGCATCAGCGGGGCTCAGGTGTCTCCACGAGGGGTCAGTCCCGGAGCCGTGACAGTGTCAGCAGGGCTCGGGGGTCTCCATGAGGGGTCAGTCCAGGAGTCGCGACAGCGTCAGCGGGGCTCGGGGGTCTCCACGAGGGGTCAGTCCAGGAGCCGCGACAAATAACCAAAACCTATTTACTTAACTGTTTGCAGGAAATGACCCAATGCTGAATCTAGGTATCCAGCACTGAGTTTAAAAAGTAACTTACATGTAATTTACTGAAAAAGCCCTATTCATTTCAATGTACTGTATTTGCTAAGTATTCCAACTTACTGCATCCCCTGTAAATCAAACAAAGTACAATTCCTATCTCATTTTCAAACTGTTCTACGATCAGCAACTTATTACTGTAAAGTATTTAATGCTTACATGTGCCAGGTTTGCCTGGTTCTAAAATAAAACAACAGTATATTGTATTTTTATGCAAAAACAATTGGTCTAGAGTTAGTCCTTGAGTGTGTGGAATCATTTGCTGACTGAGTGTGTACATCAAATGCTTAACACTGTCCTCAGATACTGCCTTACTGCTCGACCACTCTACCAAAAATAGAGAGTAAGGTTCTATCTAACTTTAACCTCTGCCTACCTCTAGTGTCACCTGGACTCTATACACACTATACCTCAATTTGATGTAGTGTATATAGAGCCTGTTTCGTACAGTGAGAAACCCATAAATTAGTTTTTCACCACTGCAAGACTTGCCTCTCGAATAGGTTAACATTGGGTTTACCTTATTACAGCTTATAAGTATGATTTCCAAATGTGAAGAGATAGGATCCCCAAGTTTGATCTCTCTGGAATCACAATTTAAAATCCTAACTTATGGCAAAGTTAAATTTTAAATTGTGTTTTAGAAAATGACACTTTTAGAAAGTTGGCATTTTCTTACTTTAGCCAATTGGTGCCTTCTGCCTGTCTCAATACATTTCTGAGGTGGGTGACAGCTGGGCTTTGTGTATACCCTCCAGACAGCTACACACTAAGGGAGCAAAGGTGTTACGGATGGGCCATCCACACCCTGATGGACCATTCTGGGCAGGATGGGAGTGAGGATCTGACACACCTAAAAGGGCTGTGTCCTGTCCCCACACAAAGGGCTACATAACTCCTTGTAGTGAGTCTGGAGCCAGGGCAGGAAGGGCAGGGACTCGGTGCACTTCAAAGGTCTCTCTCTAAATTCTCCCCCAATTCAAAGACACAACTGGATATACATACTGGACTTCAGACACCATCAAATCAGTAAACTTCTGGGCCTGTGGAAAATTTGCCAGTAGAAAGGACTGCTGTGCTGCTGAAGGACTGCTACTCATCAGGATTCCTGCTGTGCTGACCTGCCACCTGCAGCCCTCCTTGCCTGGGTCAGAAGGACTGGGCCTATACTACTTAAACCCAAAGTGATTCGATGGGGTTGTCTGCTCCCCCTGTTCTGATGTCTCGGGGACATCAAAGACTTCCTCCAACTCTGCTACAGCAACTGGACTTTGCCACCCGTGAGTCCTGCCCTGAAAAGTGGTGGTAATCTGGACTGTGCCCTTAGAAGTGGGTAGGAAGGACTGCTCCAGCAGAAGTCCATGCATCTACACTGTTGCACCGCCCGGAACTGGTGTATCTCCAACAAAATTAATGCATTGCCACTGTGGCAAGGACCAAAGACATCACATCGCCGACTGTGCAGCACATTGTCTCTAGTCCTTGACCCAACCTAGACTTGTGGTGCTCAACAATGATGCATCGCATACATCATGGGGGTTCGACGAAAACTTGCCTGGATCGGAACAGACGCGTCACCTAGATCCGAAAGGATTGACCATGCATCGCCTCCTCTATTCCTCACATCTCATCCTCAACGCAACCGCAAACCAAGATACTTTTTCAGTGGGCCAAGGCTGGTCCTTGTATCTGACCTATGCTTCATCGTGGTCAGCCTGGAGTTTTGGGTTTGACCTGGTCGAGCATGACCAGATGGCCTCGGTTGGGGCATCATGCTTTTAAGGACTGTATTTCAAGATGTCATTTAAAAATTCATAACTCCAGTTATACATATTGGATCTTTGTTGTTTTTGTCTTGTTTTGTTAATTAAGTTAAGCTCTATTTTCTAACCAGGTGTGTTTTCACTATTTTACTTTTTGAAGTGTTGCACAATCTTTACACATTGCCTTTTGAGTTAAGCTTGACTGTTCAGTGCCAAGCTACCAGAGTGTAAACAAAGGTTAATTTAGGGTGTGGATCTGACTGACCCGGGCTAGTATTGTGGTTTCTGCATATACAAGGTGCATAGCTCTGCCAACCATAAACCCAATTTCTAACTATTGTGAAAGACACATAAATAAAGTGGGCTCATTTGTAGGTGTTTATTCCAATGCTAAAGACAGCTGTACATCAGCCAAAGTGACTATCTCTAATCTTACAGAATTAGCATACCAGCTCAGTTCAGGAATCCAAATTGTAAGACTCATTTATATAATTGGGCCTTCAAATATCAGGACCTTCTACACTGTCAACGACTCTGGTAGTTATCGTGTGCACTTCTGAGAATGTGCCTTTTTCATGAAGAAGGCTATTGAATCACTGCCAAACTACCTTAAACAAAACCCTTGTTTAAGAATTCCTATTTAACATCCAAAATATAAAATGTTAGTTCTCAAATGGATGTTTCAACTTTGTGAAAGTTTTCCATGTGTTGTGTGGGCACATTATGAGAATGTTTTTTTCCCCATTAAAAGGTGGTTGTTCCCCTGCCAATTCGTTTTTTTTTACTGTTACACAAAGTGACACCTAGCCCCATTCTGGAAATTCACATACAGAATTTTAACTCCTAAACACAGCAAACGTTTTAAGTTAAATAAACAAGGTTTGTGTATGGATATTAAAGTATTTATAGAGTGTTAGTCTGGGTAGGTACAAGAAATATCCTAGGAGAAGGAAGAGATTTGGGAGGAGAGGACCATTACATTTTCGAACTCTAGAGACAAAATAACAAAGATTTCCCAGTCCTTAAATCTATTTCTCCAATGAAAGAATCAGCATGGGCAGTTTGTTGCAATCAGAAATACAGTATTATCTTTCTTATTGAGACTAGTTCATAACGTGGTGGCTAGAAAAGAGAATAAGAACTAAGATATTTGTTTTTTAAGGAAGTGTGGACCTTTCTGGATGAGCACAGTTTAAATCAGTTATTGCTACATCTGAAGTGGGATCATTAGATCAATTGGATAATTCCAGTCTCACAACTATGGTAACTTGAGAACCACTATTATGACATGACATGACAGCTTGTTATCTTATGTGTATATATATAAAGTGCACAATCACCCCTGGAGATATATTGATGTTGAATTACAGCTGTTTATTGTTATCCAAGTAAGTGGTACTCATTCTATCAGCCATCGAAGGCTGAAAGGCTGAGTGATAGCACCAGGATTCAGGCATGAGGGGGAGGTCAAACGTATATCCCTTAAGTGGATACATTAGCTTATTAAGCCACCAGACTAATACAATCTGTTTGGGCAGACACTGTGTAGACTTGAATAAGATTATAATCACACACTATCACTGTGGGGACTTGAACATCATTGTAATCACACACCCTCTCTTTGGGCATCTCAGCATCATTATAATCACGTGCTACCTCTTTAGGACTTGGGCATAAATATAATCAACCTCACTCTATCTATACAGGAAATAAAATGTAACTATCAGCACACACTACCTCTTTAGAGACAGTGGTAATACTATAATGACACCATCTCTGTGAGGACCTGGACATACCTATAATCACACATTATCTCTGTGGGGACCTGGGCAACAATATAATCAATCACACACTATCTTTGCATAGCATTGAACATGATTATCTTCATACACTTTCTTCATGTAAGACATAGGCATATCTATAATCACACACTATCTCTATCAGGCCCTGGGCTTGTCAATAATCACACATTATCTCTGTGAGGACCTGGGCATGCTTATGATCAGACCTGGATATCAATATAACCAATCACACACTACCTTTGGCAGGTAGTGAACATGAATATCATCACACACTATCACTGTCTGTGGGGACCTAGTCATTCCTATAATCACACACTATCTCTGTGGGGACCTGGACATCAATATACTCAATCACACACTACCTTTGGCGGGCACTAGGTAGTGAACATGAATATCATCATACACTATCTCTGTGGGGACCTGTGCATGTCTATAATCACACATTATATCTGTGGGGACCTGGACATCAATATAATCAATCATACACTACCTTTGGGGTGTATTACACATGATTATCACCACACACTATCTCTGTGGGGACCTGGGCATGTGTATAATCACACACTATCGCTGTAGGGACCTGGGCATGTGTATATTAGCACACTATCTCTGTGGGGGCCTGGGCATTTCCATAATCACACACTATCTCTATCAGGCCCTGGGCTTGTCAATAATCACACATTATCTCTGTGAGGACCTGGGCATGCTTATAATCAGACCTGGACATCAATATAATCAATCACACACTACCTTTGGCAGGTAGTGAACATGAATATCATCACACACTATCACTGTCTGTGGGGACCTAGCCATTCCTATAATCACACACTATCTCTGTGGGGACCTGGACATCAATATACTCAATCACACACTACCTTTGGCGGGCACTAGATAGTGAACATGAATATCATCATACACTATCTCTGTGGGGACCTGTGCATGCCTATAATCACGCACTATCTCTGTGGGGACCTGGACATCAATATAATCAATCACACACTACCTTTGGCAGATATTACACATGAATATCATCATACGCTATCTCTGTGGGGTCCTGGGCATGTGTATAATCACACACTATATCTGTGGGGACCTGGGCATGTTCCCACAAGGATGGTAACACGTGTATGTGTGTGTGTGTTGAAGGACTGGGCTATTCTAAGGCCCAGCGGTGCCAGGGGACAACACCTGAAACCTTCATGGGTTACCTGTTCCGGCGTACAAATCACAGAGACACGGGACACTTCCTTCGGCGTCAAAGATCAGCGTTTATTTACTGCAGGGATACAGAGATCGCTAGAAGTACAACGTAGTGTAGGTTCTGAGAGTCTGCTTTGAATTGCAAAAGTGGATCGCTCCTTTTATACACATATTCGCCATTGCACAACATACAAACAAAAGGTTACAACTCAATTCCCACAGTAAACTTCAAAAGGGTCGCATTCATGTTTTCAGAAGCCCGGAACATAATTACAGTAGCACTGCCGGTTCCCAACTGTAAAAGCACGCTATCCCACCATCAGGCACATTCCATTCTGGTTGTAAACGAGCGAAGAGAAGAGACAAAAACAGGTGCAAGGAGAAACAAAGACAGACAACAGATTGAGAAGAGTGTGGGGGCAATATCGGAAGCATGATCACAGGATAAAAGGATTCAAGCCTAGCGCATGCAAGGCTGAAACAATAGACCGGCACGGCAAGATGAGCCTCGAGCGGAGCCATCTGCCTCTGCCGTGTCATTCCCCTAGTCATAAAGACACACTCAAAGGGATATGCATCTTCCGCAAGAGCTTGGGAGTCCCAGGGTCACCAGGCGGACATTGGTCGTTCGCCGGCTACGTGACGGCAAGAAACAAAATGGATGCCGTATCTAAAATGGAACCCATGGGTTCAGATGAAGAAACCCGTAAATAAGACGAACCCTTCGGAGTAGTGTAGCGAAAACACGTACACCCACTAAACTCGTCATTTGCGGTTCGTAGATACCAAACTCACCCATATTCGATCAGACCAAAAACGCCATTACGATTCTCACGGAACCTCAGATGCTCCTTTTGCCCTCATGTAGGCAAGCACTAGTCGAAATCAGAATCAATATCGATATTCATCAGATCGTTCAGATGTTGCTGGAACATTATCTTATCCATCAATGTCTCTCTGGTAACAGATGGCCTTCTTATACACGTTGTAGCACAGATGCCACATAAGGCAGGACCACACTGTACGCAAAGACAACACGTGAACAGAAACGTCACAACAACCCCTACAATCATCAGAATCTTCCAACCCCAAGTCGACATCAGACCCCAGAACCATCCTAGAAGCGTCCAATCACCTTCGTCCACGTGTATGGACTCGGAGATTTCATGCAACTTTGAGATGGCTTGATAAACAGTTGGAGCGTTATCAGGTATGAAAATACAGCAGCTCGAATGGATCACCTTGCACACACCGCCTCTATCTGCGAGAACAACGTCTAGAACCATACGGTTCTGTAACGTCATTAGTCTATCCGCCTGAAGCTCTGCTGTCAGGTTACCAAGAGCACTTGCAGTTATGTTAGCAGTCGATTCCACCACACGGGTCAACTGTCTCAGGTTCCTACTATTGACCATAGGTCCCCAAAATGGCAGGAAACCCTTAAAGAAGTCTCCTGCTTCTTAACCGGCAGTGTCCTCTTTGCTAATAACGCCTCTCACAACTCTGGTCTTGTGATAGTCTGAGGCAACTGTAAAAGTCGGTGGTAAAAGATTCGCGATATAACAAGTGCCCGAAAAGTCACGGGGCAACCACGTATAAGCGCGATCATAACATACAAAATAGGTGCCCTTGGCAGTCAGGAAGACAGGGGAAGAGAGCATCGGTAAAACATACGTTTCAGTACAAGCACTCTTCCCAAGCTGAGCTCTCGGATTTCGACCAAGACCTTGCAGACAAAAATGACCTAGGTGGGATACGATCCAGATCGGAGACGAGCTCTTAAGCTGTCTATCACCCACTGACATACTATACTCAGCCTCACTCAGATCCTTGTATGCTCGCACCTCTTCTTCTGGAATAAGCGATGCATCGCAAATATCTCTATCTAGATCAGCAATCGCTATCGCCAAAGACTTGTGGTACGGGCCGGGACCAAGGTCTATGGAGCGTGGCTCTCGACGGGGGTAGGAATCTAGTGCACTACGGAAAATGGTTTGAAATGCTCGAGCTGACCCCTGGGAGCTATAGGGAAGAACCAAATACGGAATACCCTTATCCATGGTATGTGGCATTAACCCACACACCCAACAGTTGGTAGTATTCATCACCAACTGATGCTGATGCAGAAGTTGGACAAAGGAGTTGTTCATAAATTCCGCACGTCTGACCTGTTCATGTTGGGGCAGAAGATGAAAGGAATGTGGAGAAATAGTGGGAACAGAATTCAGATCTTGCGAAGGAGAGGTAGGTGAAGTGGAAGGCAATAACGACTGAATCCCAAAATACACTCCACCCACCAATAGCATAGAAACAATTAGGAACAGCATGAAAACGTGAAGCAAAAAACATTTTGTTCGCAAAGTCTTATTCAATTTGGATCTTTGCGCCGACATCCTCTCCATTTCCAACAGCTTAGAACATCCTCTAAAAACCGTCCGTAACGTTCTTGACGTTCTGAGTAGCGATTATCAGTTCCCAGGAGTTCCCAGAAACCGACAAAAGTAACCCACCTAGTGTCAGAAACCTGCTAAACAGAAGGAGGTACCCGCACGGCCCTACGGTCAACCCAGATGGTAAGTTTAATCAATTGAACATTTAATTTAATAGAAGTCTCCTAGCTGCACGGAAGAGAAACACACATAATATATATATAAAAGAACTCAAAAATCAGGAAAAAATGCAAATGTTCACAATGTTCGTAGCAACAGTAAGGGGGTAATATGAATTCAAAAACAAAAGGGATTTTTTATTAGTCCTTGTCACGCGATCGAAGAAAATATCGACTCTTTCCAAGTCGCGTTTGCTCTTCAAACAACGGTTCAGATGGCAAAACAGTGTTCGATTGTTCAGATGACAGTTCAGAACTTGAATCCAATGCTGAAGACAAAGGTACGGTTTCAGATGATTCAACAGGTCTGTCTAATTGAGCTGAATCGTTCTCTACAAGTTGGGCATCACTGAATGGCACGTAACGTGGAAGGGCGTCGGTCTCCGTTGAGGCAACTCCTGTCTTTACCCAGTTATCTGCTGCCAAAGGAAGCGGGACTTTCTTCGTATGGGTGGCATGCACCCAATGCTTCCTGCCGTCCAGCCGAACTGCAGTCCTTGTTGCCAGCAGAACCTGGTAGGGTCCCACAAACCTTGGTTCAAGATTACGTTTTCTCCCAAAGTTGCGTGTGACCACCCAGTCACCAAGTTGGAGCCGATGTCCTGGTCCTTCCGTTTGTGCCGGTAGAGCTTCAAAAACCTGTTGATGAATCAAACTCAATTTAGCAGTCAGATCGTAAAGATAGTCAATCAGCATTGGGTATTCAAGACTGTCGAACTCCTTAGGCCTCGGAACTCCCCAAACGTTCGCAGGACGGCCGAACACAATCTCATATGAGCTAAGCCCCACTCGAGAGTGTACAGTCGCCCTGGTCGATAAGAGAGCTAGAGGCAATGCATCAGGCCACGACAAACCAATGGTCGCTTGGATCTTGGCAAGTTTTAGTTTCAGAGTACCATTGTACCCTTCCACTAAACCCGCTGACTGGGGATGGTTAGCACTATGAAATTTTTGACGTATTCCCAGGCCCTTACACACACTCTTCATCACACTTCCCACAAACTCACTTCCATTATCCGACCATACGATCCGTGGCATTCCATACCTAGATACCTAGGGAAGTATTCCTTGAGCAGAACTTTTGCTGTGGACAGGGCAGTATTATCCTTAAGAGGGTAGGCCTCAATCCATCTGAAGAACGCGCAAACCACAACCAAAACATATTTCAGGTTATTGCATCTCTCCATATGGATGAAGTCCAACTGGATAATTTCAAAGGGACATGTAGGAGGAGCAAAATGACCAGGTGGAGTGGGGTGCCCTTTCCAGGATTATACATCAAGCATATCATACAATTCTTAACCACTCTCTCAGCACACTTAGCAATCCCATCATTCTTCCATACAGGAGACAACAACTTACATATACCTTTCGCGCTAATATGCGACATGCCGTGGGCCATAGTAACGACGGCAAGCACATATGCATCCGGTAACATCCACCTCTGATATCCTGACAAATCAACCCAACAACCATGTGAGTCTAACTTCCCCGTGCTTTCTTTCCACTTAGTCTTTTCAATCTCGGTAGCCTCATTCTGAATCGCTTTCACACTTTCAACTGTGTCCTCACACATACCAGTCTCCGCCGGCCATCTCACTGAACTCGTAACGTACATTCGACTCATCAAATTCTTGGCCGTTTCCTTAGCAATCTCATCCGCAAACGCGTTACCACGACCAACATCATCTGTAACTTTTCGATGCGCGCTGCATTTAACGATCGTTCTTATATCGAAGCCGGCCATGGAATCCCTTCCTCAGACTAACGGGAAGACTACAGTTAAGCAAATGAAAAAAGATCCTCCCTCACCATCTGCTCCTGCTTCTGCTCCTTCTGCATCTATTGACTTGTTGTTGGAAGAGATAAGGGCACTCCGCCCTTTTATGGAAGAGACTAATGCTAAATTACAGGTCCTAACTGACAACTGGACTCAAATGGAAGCACGGGTCGTATCGGTGGAACACAGTGTTTCTTCTCTTCAGGAATCCTCTGCTAAGACTGCGCATATGCATTCCCAGAAGACCTTGAGAACAGAAATAGACGCAATAATCTGCGAATCTACGGCCTTGTGGAAGGTTGCGAGGGGAGTGACCCTATCGCTTTCTTCAAGTCCTTTCTTCCTAAACTTCTACATCTTCCGGAGGACACTGTGCTCAATATACAAAGGGCTCACAGGCTGGGTCGAACCCCTTCATCTACTTCTCCCTCGGTGAAGCCCAGGGGTGTCATCATGTACTTCCTACAATATACTAACCTTCTAAAGGTCCTTTCAGCAGCTAGAGCCTCTCCTCGTCTTACGTGGTCTGGATCCTCCTTGTTTTTCACGCAGGATTATGCTAGAGCCACGGCCAATCACCGCAAAGCCTTTCTGGACATGAGACCTGCACTTCGATCCATTGGTGCTCGTTATGGACTTTTCCATCCTTTTCTCTTTAGGGTCACATATAACAACAAGACAACGACCTACGAGGATCCTGTACGACTCCAGAGCTTCCTGAATTCATGTCAAGCAGCTAACATGGATACTTCTGGTCCCTCTTCTGCATTCCCTCCTTGACTTTTGTGACTAATGTTGTTTTTTCTCTTACAGTATTGTGCTATATGCATAGGTTTATGCACAGGTTTATTAGTTTTATCATAGTTATTTATGCATTGTATTTTAACCCCTTTCTTCGTGTTGCTCCTGTTGTTTATAATGATCATTGTTTATTCTCCCCTTTATATATGCTGCCTTTATTAGTATGACCTTCGCGTAGTTTATCTGATTGTTTTCTTGTCTTCTCCCCTAACGCTTTCCTCTTGTTTCCACAGATGATACATAATGTCTCGTGTTACCCCAGCCGGGCGGTTCGCAAGCCCTGACCGTCTTGTCTCCTCCAGTTGGCTCTACCCCCTCCTCCTTATACGTTTGGTTCCGCTTCCTGCTTGTGTTCCCTCACCTCCCCTACCTGTAAGTACATTTCCTTCCCTTATTGATATGTTCACTTTTGTTTCTGTCCTTGACTTTTCTTCTCCTTGACCCTTTCTTCTTGTTCTCTTTTTCGAGGTGTCACTTTTTCTCTTCCATTTTGAATCTCTCTCTGTTCATCTATTTTCTATTTTATCATCTTTTTTGCTTCTTCGCCTTTCATCTTCATGTATTTTTCATGCTTGTGATGTTTGCTCTTACTGTAGTTGTTTCCTTTTTTTTCTGTTTTTTTTAATGTCAGTACGTATTGTTTCATGGAACGTTAAAGGTCTTAATTCTCTCATTAAGAGACAACAAACCCTTTCTCACCTTGCTAAATTGAATGTGGATTTCGCCTTTTTACAAGAGACTCATTTAACTGAAGCAGAATATGTTAAGCTTAAAAGAGGTTGGGTGGGAGAGGTACATTTTGCTCTTGGAGATGGTAAGCGAAATGGGGTCGCTATTCTTATTCGTAAGTCTCTTACTTACTCCATTTTAGATACTGACTCGGACTCTGATGGTAGATGGTCATTTGTCAAGCTTTCCTTGAGGGGTGTTCCACTCTCCCTTTTTAATATTTATGCCCCCACAGGTGGTCATCCGAATTTTTGGCACGAGATGGCTACTCGCATCACTAGTCTCGTAGATGATCATTTTATTTTAGCAGGGGACTGTAATCAGCCTCTTGACCCTTTTTTAAACCGGAACTCCAAGGCCTCCTTCATCCCAAACAAGCCCCATAAACTTTTTACTCACGCTATTTCACAGCATAAACTTATTGATGCTTGGCGTTTATGCAACCCAACGACCAAAGAGTTTACCTTTTATTCTCCCTCCCACCATTCCCAATCACGTATTGACTATATTTTTGTATCCCACCATCTTGCACAGTCCCTTACTCATGCAGAAATTGGTCCTATTCTATTATCTGACCGTGCTCCTGTCCATATCAATATTGATATTCTACCCAAAGTTACTGGACCAAAGAGATGGCGTTTCAATAATTCCCTACTTTTAGATCCCAAATTTATCACCTCTTTTACCAATTTTTTTAATGAATATTTTACTTTCAATGATACCCCTTCTATTCCTACCCACACTATTTGGGATGCTTTCAAGGCCACGGCTAGGGATTTCATAATCCGTTTTGTGTCTGCGAAACAGAAGGTTGCACGTAAATATACTTGTGACCTACTCCGCAAAATCAAGAGTCTGGAGCACTCCTACTATACTTCTCATTCAAAGGAAAGCTTGACAGCGCTTATTGATGCTAAGTTGAAATTTAACAAGAAATCTACAGAGGATGCTTCTCTTTACTTATTGAAATCTAGTTCCAAATTTTATGGTGGGAAAAATAAAGCAGGGAAAATTCTAGCTAATTATTTAAAAGTCAAAGATAACAAGTTAAATATTGAATCTGTATTTGCGGAGAATGATGTCCCTCGACATAAAGACACCGATATCCTCGATGAATTCTCTCATTTCTACTCAACCCTCTATTACTCTGAAACTCATCCTACTTCTCAATCTCTCTCTGATTTTTTCTCTACCATTCGTCAACCAGACCATTTCCCCATTGACTTAACCTCTTTGGAATTGGACGTCTCCCAGCAAGAATTACTCTCCGCTCTCAATTCTCTTGTGGAGAAGTGTGGCTCAGGGGTTAGAGGCGGCAGACCCGGAAGCTGAGATCGGCCCTGGACCATGGTTCAATTCCCCGCCTCGGCGGGTCTTGGGCTAAAAAATTCCACGGACTCGATAATTCTCGCTCCGGTGCCTTCTCGACTCACGGGTTCACACTCTGCGACTCTGGGCAATAGCTTGCTTAATCTCCACAACGGCCCCTCGCGGCGGGATGCCTGGCTTTCACCTTGTGGATACCCTGCCGGGGTTATCTCACAGGGGAATACCAGGACGGGTTCGGTCAGTGATTTGTGCTATATAAATACATGTACATTTACAAAAAAGATAAAGCTCCGGGGCCTGATGGCTTCACTGTTGAGTTTTATCTTCATTTCTCCAAATTGCTAATACCCAAGTTACACTCTCTTATTGATTCCTTTGTTACCCTGGGTAGCTCTTCAGGTACCTCTGCTGATGCTCATATTTGTATTATTCCTAAGGAAGGCAAAGATTCTCGATATTGCAAAAATTATAGACCAATTTCCCTTGTCAACATTGATTATAAGATCTATGCCAAATCTCTTGCAGCCCGATTAGACTCCTTTTTACCTGAATTACTTGGCCCAAGCAATCTGGTTTTGTTATGGGCCGTTTTATTACTGATAATACTAGGCTTCTTTTTAATGTTTTGTCCAAATACTCACGCTTTCCAGATTCCCTGGCGGCTATTGCCCTGGACGCAGAGAAAGCGTTTGATAGGGTAGAATGGACCTATCTTTTCTCTGCCCTCAAATGGTTTGGTTTTGGTCCCAAATTTGTGTCCTTAATTTCCGTTCTTTATTCTAATCCCAGAGCAGAGGTTTGTGCAAATGGTCTGGTTTCCTCCTTTTTTGATTTGGGCAGAGGCGTTCAACAAGGTTGCCCTTTATCCCCTTTTCTCTTCAATTTAGCTTTGGAGCCTTTCCTTTCCAAACTCAGACAAAACCCTGACATACACGGCTTTAAGACATCACAATCTCACATTAAGCTTGCTGCTTACGCCGATGACATTTTGCTCTTTATCTCCAACCCCACTGTTTCTATTCCCACTTTCCTTTCTGAAGTTCGTGATTATTCGCAGATTTCTGGATATAAGTTGAACAATGATAAGTGCGAAATTTTACCCCTCACGAAATATACCTTTAAACCTGATTTTGCTGACTCTAATTTCACCTGGAGCTCTTCTCATATCAAATATTTAGGTTTGCACGTCACTCCCTCCATCACAGATACGGTTTCACTTTGCCTCAACAAATGTATCCAGAAATTGACTGATCTCACTACCAAATGGCACCCACTCTATCTTTCTTGGTGGGGACGCCTTGATTCTATTAAAATGATGTTATCTCCCATTGTTTTGTACACCATTTCCAATATTCCTGTCTCTATTCCCACGAAGTTCTTTAGGAAGATTAACTCTATTCTTGCTTCTTTTCTCTGGTCAGGCAAAAAACCCTGGATGTCTCTTCTCAGATTGACACGTCCTAAATCTGAAGGAGGTGTCAATTTTCCTGACTTTCCGACCTATCACAAGGCTTTCCTTTTACGCCAGGCTTCCTTCTGGCTTCGAGACTCTGATGAACCTTGTCCTCTTTGGGTTACTGTAGAACGTCTCTCTCTTTCTCCCTTTACTTTTGCTGAATTTCTATCTTTCTCTTGCAAACCACAGTTACCATCTATCCCCATACATAAATTCACAGTCAAGCTACTCTTAGCCTCCTCCCTGACCCCCCCTTCCTCTGTTGCTGATTTTTTTATCCTCTACTATCTGGCACAATAACAATGTCCTTATTAATAGCAAACCTATCTATTGGAAATCCTGGAGGCAAAAGGGTTTAATTTGGGTTTCCCAACTTTTCTCTCAATCCACTTTTTTATCTTTTTCCTTGTTACGCCACTCCTTTGATTTACCTGCTTCCTTCGCTCGTGACTATCTTATACTAAAGGAAGCGATCATGTCTACTTATACCCAGATTCTGCATTCTCGCAATCTCCCTTCGTCTCCTACTCCCGCCTCACAACTTCACTCTTTTCTGGCTGTTCATTCCAAGGCTTCCCTTATCTACGCATTCCTTCGCTCCACGTCTTTGCCTCGTCCAAAGTCTAGGGTAGAGGAGCAATAGGAATGTGACTTTGCTACTTCTTGGCCTACTTCACTATGGGATAAGTTATGGGTTAAAAATCGCTAATCCTCCAGATCTGCCACTTTAACTCAAACTCTATTTTTCATTTACAATAGACTCCTTTTTACACCACATTTGCTTCATAACAGATTTTCCTCTGTTCCTGACCTCTGTTGGTCTTGCGCTACACCCACTGCTACTTTATTCCACAGGCTTTTCTCCTGCACAATCATTCACGACTTCTGGAAGCGAATTTGGGCCCAAATTAATGACATTTTTCACACCCAAATCCCTTTTACTTTTATCCACATTTTTCTTGGAAGTCTATCCCCGTGTTGGGACCATGTTACTTTTGATGTGCAAATTATTGATTTATTGATAGCGGTCGCATTCCAACAAATTACTGCTAATTGGAAGGATTTTACAAATATATTGATTAATGCATGGTCGTATAATGTTTGTCATAATCATAGGTTGGATACTGCCTTTGTTTTTCCTCCTCATATGGCACTGAAACGCTCTAATTTATGGCTCCCTATAACATTATACCTTGATGCCTCTGCTAATAATTCATTTAATTTGTCACCTATTCAGCAAGAAGTCCCCAAACCTCCTTGATTGACCTTATAGTTCCTAATTATTTTCCTGTATAACAGATTTTACTACTGTTTTCCTTTTTTTTCTCTAATGTATATCTTCACCTGATTTCCATAACAAGTGTACTTTTTGTTTCACTATTTATGCAATGTTTCTCTAGCTTATTTTGCTTCTTTTTTGTATCACTTATGTTTATTGTATTGACACCTCTTTTTGCTCAATAAACTTTATTTTAACTTTAAAAAAAAATCGAACTGTGGGTGCATCTCAATTACAAATCATTATCAAGACAGCGTTGGGTCATCACAACACAAGGCTTAGCATCAGGGCCGGCTTTAGCGCTGGTGGCGCCTGGCTCGACAATTTATTTTAGAATCCCCCTCCCCATGACCTCCTCCTCAGATCCCGTCACTACCACCGGCAAAAGGGCTCCTCGTCCTTCCATAGCCCCTCTCTCGCAGTTCATTTGTGATAAAGCACTGGTAAAGGCTGGCTTTAGTAATCCACTCAGCTATCCACTTTTAATACAGATCTTTACTTTCCAGTAGGCATATTAGCTCTCTGGGCCACATCATGGTGAGTCAAAACTGCCCCTAGACAAAACTCCAATCTCTCTCTCTAGCAGGAACATTAATCACAAGTTATCTTGACATTTTTAATTGATGCCTGAAATCTGGACGCCCAAGGAACAGCTGCTTTTAAATCATATGTTTTTGCGAAAAAAAATGCAGCGCCCCACCTGAGGTCAGCGCCCACCCCCTTCAGGTCAGCGCCCAGTGCGGCCGCACAGGTCGCACTGCCCTAAAGCCGGCCCTGCCAGCATCCACGCACATTGGACCACTTCTTGACGACACAGCAACACTGTGTGCGACCTTCTGTTGTGCTTCTGTGACACCAGATATTTCCCCGCAGT
The DNA here is from genome assembly GCF_964263255.1 of Lissotriton vulgaris. Taxonomy (NCBI): domain Eukaryota; kingdom Metazoa; phylum Chordata; class Amphibia; order Caudata; family Salamandridae; genus Lissotriton; species Lissotriton vulgaris. The sequence goes on along the minus strand of NC_141691.1, from coordinate 165,218,990 downwards.
GGTGTGATCCCAGCTGTGAAGTATTGTACAATAACTCGTTACCGGCCCCTCTAGAATGCATAACACTTCCCGTAGAGGCTGTTAAAAATGACCAGCTCACGTGCTTCCCTTTAATTGTATTCTTTGCAGCACAAGAAAAGAGAATTGAACAAAATCCAGTCCCAATCTGTGTTATTTTTAAAGGCGGCTGGCGCCTGGTTGCTGTTTACCGTCTGCGTTAATTAAAGCACTGACGTTCACTCTACACTCGAGGCTTTGTGTTGATCTACAGAAAAATGCGATGCCTCATAACTCAGGCTGTCAAGAGGGGATGTCTCACAGCCCCGAGAAATCTTCAGTAATTGAGAGAACTGTCCCCTAAGGCTCAAAGCTTGTTTTTCTCAACCCTCAGATACACTTCCAGCGTTTCTTAACTTAGGGAAGTTTTCTAACAAACGTTAAATGCCCGTTTCCTGTTTTTTTAAATGTTTTCAGTCTCTGTGATTAAACAACACAACTATTTGAGGACAGCAGAAGGCAGCGCATTCCAAAGCAGACGGGTCTTTAGAAGACGCACACATGTGTACACTTGACCCCCCAGATACAGGCTCCAGTGTTAGCTCTGAGACAGCATTCTGTTTAGAAAATATAATTCAAGCTTTACAAATGATCTGATTGCCATAAATTCACCCTTGTAATATCTCTTGGTGTAGGCTCCTCGCCCTGTGGCGGGGTCCCGAGCAATAAAATGGCGGGGACTCCTTTTTGGCGGGGACTGTCTGATCCTGGAGCAGGGAGGGCAGTCAATGGGGCTCCGGGCTGGCAGGAGAGGGGGCCGGCCTGCTGGTGGTCCTGGACTCTCCGGCCCTACCCGAGATGCCGGTGCTTGGTAGGAAGCAGATTGGTGAGAACCGGTGAGGACGACGGGTAGTTACCTCCCATTGGAAGCAATAGAGATGAGTTGTGGCCTGCTGGTACAACCCGCATCAAGTGTGGCGATGTGGCCTGCTGGTACAACCCGCATCAAGTGTGGCTCGAGAGATCCAGATTTGTAAATACAATAGTAAAATGAATACTGCACAACCCTATGTTCATCAATGTGTGTTGGTTGCGTTGTAATAAAAGTTGGTCTAATGAGGTCTGTTTATCAGCATAAAGGATGGCGTTATCTGAGAATTAATAAAGACTACGCAGTGAAGACCAGCTACTTGAATTGTGTTTTTGTGGTGGGAAAAAGGGGAGGAGGGGGGCAAAGTGTCGGGGTCGAATAGCACGTGATATGCCTACTATGAGAGATGCCCCCACACCTGGGGGGGCGTCTTTAGTGGCATTCTTGTGCGAGAGGCAAGCATGGGGAGTAGGAGGGGTCGCCAGGTAATTTGAGGACTCAGGAAGGCACCTAGCGCGCTATTAGGATGCGGAAGGCGGCCCCTCCAGAAAAAGAGATAAAAACACTGGACACGAGGGTGAAGCCCTCTTTGTCCTCTCGCCTCGGGTTCCCAGCATGTAGCAGCCGGTAACGAGTTGACCACCCACCCACCCCTAATTTTTAAGGTAGTATTGGCGGGGTCCCGGGCAAGAAAAAGGCGGGGACTCCTTTTTGGCAGGGACTGTCTGATCCTGGAGCAGGGAGGGCAGTCAATGGGGCTCCGGGCTGGCGGGAGAGGGGGCTGGCCTGCTGGTGGTCCTGAACTCTCTGGCCCTACCCGAGATGCCGGTGCTTGGTAGGAAGCAAATTGGTGAGAACCGGGGCGCAAGAAAGGCTCAAAGCCGTGCCCTGGTGGCCGTTGCTAGAGGTAGACGACGGGGTAGTTACCTCACATTGGAAGCAATGAAGATGGGTTGTGGCCTGCTGGTACAACCCGAATCAAGTGTGGCTTTGTGGCCTGCTGGTACAACCCGCATCAAGTGTGGCTCGGGAGATCCAGATTTGTAAATACAATGGTAAAATGAATTCTGCACAACCCTATGTTTATCAATGTGTGTTGGTTGGGTTGTAATAAAAGTTGGTCTAATGATGTCTGGTTATCAGCATAAAGGATGGCGTTATCTGAGAATTAGTAAAGACTACGCAGTGAAGACCAGCTACTTGTATGGTGTTTTTGTGGTGGGACAAAGGGGGGGGCAAAATGTTGGGGCCGAATAGCACATGATATGCCTACTATATCTCTTGGTTTGCATTTCCGCTGACAAGCCCCCTGAGTGAAACAAACACGTGCGTAAACGTCAATCGTCGCAAACAGCAAGCATAAGTAAAACAAGCTAGGATGGTGGCCGTGTTGTTGCCAAAATGAATAAGCATTGGCAAAGACAGCAGGTCTAGTTTTTACCGTGTATGTGTCGCGATCGTCCTCAATCGGAAAAAACACAGTGCATTGGTGTCATTCGCGTATGCGAGAAACGGATGGAAGAACTACTTGTCCCAGAAGGCCATGGGGCGCAGGATGTAAGGGGAGTGACGTCTTGTATTTAAGCGCCTCCTCTGCTCAGGGAAGTGCTTGACAATCCGGATATCGTCTCAAGCCCTAGTCGGAAGGTGTGTTCTCGGAGGATCCAGGAAGTGGTCTACGCCGATCAAGAGCCTGCGTGGTCAGTGAGTCCGTCTTCGAGGGTCTACGTCGATCAAGAGCCTGCGTGGTCAATGTGTTCCTTCCTTGTTCTATTTCCTCGGACATTTCAGGTATTTTCCCTGCAGTGTGATTCTACGCCCTTCCTCCTGAAAACTACCGGAGTATCGCAAGTACTTTAGGAGCGCGGGCTCGCCTCCTTTCTACTTGACTTCTCTTTTTGTTTTGTTTTCGTTAGTTCGTACTTTGGGAGACCTTACTTTTGTTTTCCTTGTGAAATACTGTTTCCTGTGGTCTGTTTAGCAGTGCTTATAACTCGTTACTTCAGCCCTTAGTCTCCAATGCAGTAATTGGTAGACGTGGAGAGTCCCTGCCTTAGGGAGTTCTGGTGAGTTGGGGGTGCGGAGTCGGGGAGTGGGTGGACTTCGCAGTGAGTGGTTCTAATGGTAGTGTTCTTGTCTTCCTGTCCTGCAGTACTCCAAGTCCCACCACAACCCTGCTGTGCATCTGACCAGTCCTTGTTGGAAGCACAGAACATTCCGCTCCCTTCTTTCTTTGTTCTCTCCCTTTTTTCCCTGGGCACAGGTTCAAGCAGTGAATTCTTTCATTGCCGGGAATTGTGTCAGGGGGAGGAAGGGGGAATCTCATCTGCCATCGTCTCTGCTGGACATCCGTTTCAGGTTAGTGGCGTTTGTTTGTTCTTGCGCCGCTTCCAATCCCGACAGATTGTCAAGCCCAAGAATAATGCCGAGACGATGGCTACGGATGGGGTATTAAACTCATTGTTAGACGGATTCTCAGCCTTACAACATGAGGTCCATACATTGCGCTTGGAAAATCAAGCATTACATAGGGAAATGGCCACCTTACGAAAGGAGGTAACCGACCTCACACAGAAAGGTTCCAAAGGGAGGCAATACATTAGACCAGCTACATTGCCTCCTCCCTTATCCCAGACCGCTACTACTTCCACACCGAAGGGTGGGTTTTTCGTAGCATCACCTCCCACATCCCCTTCCTTGGATACCGTACCTACTGTTCAAATCATTCAAAATACAGGCATACCTTTGGCCCCCCCTGAAAGGTTTCATGGAGATCCCAAAAAATTCGAGACATTTTTAAATCAATGCTGTCTCCATTTTTTGTGTAAACCCGCGGTTTTCCAGGAGGAAGCAGCCAAAACGGCCTTTATGATGTCCTATATGGGCGGAAATGCATCTAATAAGTCACAAAGTGAGGGGCCCCCCGGGGTAGGATGTGAGGCAGATCTGCGGGGGAAAGAACAGTCAAATTACATAAAGGAGAAAGTAGATCTGCCCCGTATTTGATCAGGTATCGGCTATATTAGAGTCCAGAATCTTCAATAGTCACCCATTTTAGCGCTCACCAATTAGTCAAGGCCAGATACAGTTTAGATAGAAGCACTTTTATAGAAAATGTATAATTTTTATTCTTGTTTACCTCATATATTTTTATGCATAACACAATTATACAAGGTCATTTTTTAGAAAAATTTCACGATTATAAGGTAAAAACATATATATATATACAACCCATCAACCTTCCAGCATTCAGACTTCACCAAGTTCATACATCGCAACCAATCATACTCATACAAGGCTCATTTATACATTCTACTCAGATACGTTTTGAGACAAATTGCTCTGAGAACATCCTGAATATTCATCTCAGCCATAGGCAGGGGACAGATGGTAATATGTTCAGGGTAGATGGTTTCAACGCCTAAACGGCCTTTATGATGTCCTATATGGGCGGAAATGCAGCCAGTTGGACCATCCCTTTATTGGAGAGGAATGATCCTGTGTTGCACCATTTTCCCGACTTCTGTTTGGAACTAAGAAAACTGTTCGACAGAAAGTCTCACATGATGACGCTTGATCGTGAATTATTAACCTTGAAGCAAGGGTCACAAGACCTGCTGTCATACATTACCAATTTCAATAGTTTGATAGTGGAGACGGATTGGCCTGCCACGAAAAGAATCTCACTATTCTATCAGGGACTGCGTGGGGAGTTAAAAGATGTGCTAGCTCAAGTGGTTCAATTACCTTCTACCTGCAAAGAGCTTATCGACTTAACGGTTCAGCTGGACCATCGATTGTTAGACAGGAGAGGAGATCGAAACAAAGGGGAAAATATGTTTTTCTATCCATGAGTGCGCACCGGAACAGAAGCGACTCCTAAAACACCTGAAGGGCCTGAGCCGATGCAGATAGGAGGCATACGGGGACCTCTTACTATGGAAGAAAAGGACAAGAGACGAAGGCTTAAGCTCTGTCTGTATTGTGGAAAAGGGGGTCATTTCAAGAGTACAGAGCTCGTAATAACGTATCAGGGAAATCCCCCTTCCCTCGCTTACAAGCCGCCACGACGAATGAAGAACCGTCGGAAAACTAGCGGTTCCGAATCAGAAGGAGATCTCCGATTCGGAACACCCCTGCAAATTGGTCTCCCCTGTTATTGCTAACACTTCACCCTGCAGTCGCGCACATGAATATCTGTGTGTCTCTCTGGGTCACGCCACAAAATACTATTCAGGTCGATGCCCTCTTGGACTCGGGGGCCACCGGGAATTACATCGACCAAGAATTCGCCAGGCGAATGGGTATTCCTTGTGACAAGAAGGAAAAAACTGAAACCGTAAAAGCAGTGGATGGGTCAGTCCTTTCTTCAGGACCTGTAGAGTACCACACACGTGCATTGTTGATGGAGTATGGTAAGGAACATCAAGAGTACATACAATTCGACCTTATCGATGCGCCTCAATTCCGTCTCATTTTGGGGATGTCGTGGCTTACATTGCCTGATCCCTTGGTAAGTCGGACTTCTCGTTCAGTTAAAATGAACTCGAATTATTGCAGAGAACATTGTCGCAACGTAACGGCCTTGTCCGCTCAATGGAACCATCGCCCGCTACGTACATTGCAAATGCATGTACTTCCAGCCATTTCTGCTGTGCCACAGTCTTACCCACAGAGTCCCATGAATATCAAGCAATGTTCAGCAAACAAGAGGCCACCTCGCTACCACCCCATAGGGCCTGAAGTGTCAGAGCTCCGCAGGCAGACGCCGGGAGACTCGTTTTTAAAAATTGTGTGAAATTGATTTTACCTGTGTGTAACCTACAAGTAGCCTGTTGCCTACGCTACCTTAATCCCTAAAACCCAAACAGCGTCCTTGGACGACTGCAACGACCCCCTGATCGCCTCCCCGGCGACGCTCAGGCCACGCCCACTTTCGAGGCCACGCCCACTCCGTGACAGTATTTAGAGCGCGCGCTTTGGAAAGCGGCCGCCTGAAGTGTCAGAGCTCCGCAGGCAGACGCCGGGAGACTCGTTTTTAAAAATTGTGTGAAATTGATTTTACCTGTGTGTAACCTACAAGTAGCCTGTTGCCTACGCTACCTTAATCCCTAAAACCCAAACAGCGTCCTTGGACGACTGCAACGACCCCCTGATCGCCTCCCCGGCGACGCTCAGGCCACGCCCACTTTCGAGGCCACGCCCACTCCGTGACAGTATTTAGAGCGCGCGCTTTGGAAAGCGGCCGCCTGAAGTGTCAGAGCTCCGCAGGCAGACGCCGGGAGACTCGTTTTTAAAAATTGTGTGAAATTGATTTTACCTGTGTGTAACCTACAAGTAGCCTGTTGCCTACGCTACCTTAATCCCTAAAACCCAAACAGCGTCCTTGGACGACTGCAACGACCCCCTGATCGCCTCCCCGGCGACGCTCAGGCCACGCCCACTTTCGAGGCCACGCCCACTCCGTGACAGTATTTAGAGCGCGCGCTTTGGAAAGCGGCCGCCTGAAGTGTCAGAGCTCCGCAGGCAGACGCCGGGAGACTCGTTTTTAAAAATTGTGTGAAATTGATTTTACCTGTGTGTAACCTACAAGTAGCCTGTTGCCTACGCTACCTTAATCCCTAAAACCCAAACAGCGTCCTTGGACGACTGCAACGACCCCCTGATCGCCTCCCCGGCGACGCTCAGGCCACGCCCACTTTCGAGGCCACGCCCCCCCCGCCTATATTATGTGTTGCCAGCGGAAGCGCAGCGGACGAGCGCAGCGGGAGCGCCGCTTGCGCGCCGAAGGCGCGCCTAAGGCAAGCCCGTCTGCGCCCGTCCGCGCCACGACCGGGCCTAGGGCACGCCACGCTGCCCAATCTAAGGTATGTACCAACCCAATACCTACACTAACGAAAGAAAAAATCCTCTCCCTAAACAACAACTATAAAAACTGTCATAATGTGATCAATGTCGAAAACTGGTTAGGGCCTCTAAGCTGCCACTCATGTAAAACCACTCTCACCCCAGAGAAATGGTCACCCCCTACGGAAGACTTGACCCCGATCCGAGGAGCCCTAATCAACGCTAGGTCAATATGTAAAAATGGAGCTCATATCTATGACCTCATCACAGAAAACGACTTTGACCTACTATTTGTAACCGAAACCTGGCTAAAAGCATGGTGCAACCCTGTTATAGCCCAGGCTGTTCCACATGGATACCTCATCCAACGTGCTGACAGACAGGAACAAAGAGGTGGTGGCCTTGCCATTATCCACCGGGACTCCATAAAATGCTCCACGTTCGAGATATCGGAAATTAAGGGAGCAGAAAGCATAGGTTTTCGCATCCAGATAAATGATGAAAACACCTTTGCCGGTGCCCTCATCTACCGCCCACCAGGACCACAGAACGGTTTTTCACTTAGTTTTGAAGAGGCACTCAGCACTCTCGCCATGAAATACGCCAACTTCACCGTTTTGGGCGACCTAAATTTCCACCTGGACAAAGGCAATGACCCTAACACAATATGGCTCAATGAACTCACCGATATTTTGGGACTGGAAATACGGACCAAGAAGCCCACGCATAAAGCAGGCCACATCCTGGACTGCATTTGCACCAATCTCACTACCCTTACTACAGCAACTCCTCTGCCGCAAACGTGGACTGACCACTGGCTAATCCCCTTTAACCTCGCTCTTAAAAAAAGGACAAATATTCCCAAACCAAGAATTGATACTCAGGCACAGACAGACTGGAAAAAACTAGCAAACTCCCCCAATCTGCACCTCGTTGCCGAGAAATTAAAACCCCTCCCCACTGGTTGCACTGAAACAGATTACAGCAATTTCTGCACATGGATCACAAATCTCGGAAAACCCCCCAATCCGCAAATAGTGAGAAAAAAGCATAACAAAAAATGTGCCCCATGGTTCTCCCCCCACCTCAAAGACAAGCGCTCAGAGGTTAGAACCCTCGAAAAGAAATGGCGTCGCACTTATAGCGACTCTGAACTCCTACATTACAAAACTGCTAGGAAACATTATCACGAAATGATAAAAACCGCCAAAAAAGAACATTTCCTTGAAGCCATCACTAAGTCTAACAACAATCAAAAGCAAATCTTCAAAATAGTCGATGACTTCATGAATCCCAGAATTCTTAGGCAAGAGATCCCACCCTCTCTCGCCCTGTGCAACTCAATTGCAGACTATTTCGAACAAAAAATTCAAAACCTAATTAAAGATTTTCCAGACCCCCCCGAATCCCTTTTACACGAAAACCTACCAACAACCAACAAAAACCTGCAGCTAAGCAATTTTGCCCCGGTCAACATGGAGGAAACTCGCCAAGCTATCCTCTCTACCAAGTCAGGCTCCCCGTTTGATCCGTGTCCCCCTTTGCTACTCCAAACCATAGTGGACACTGTGAATCCCACTATAAACAATATTATTAATTCCTCCCTTGCTACCGCTGCCATTCCCTCTGAATGGAAACTCGCTGCCGTGAAACCCCTTCAAAAGAAAACCCTTGCCGACCCCACCACACTTTCCAACCTCCGCCCTATATCGCTGCTCCCCCTACTGTTTAAACTCACAGAGTCAGCTGTAAACAAACAGTTGACTGCATTTCTGGAGGAAAACAATCTACTACATCCTAACCAAGCAGGCTTCAGAGCAAAACACTCCACGGAGTCAGCCCTCCTACATACAGTAGAGACCCTCAAGACAGCAATGGACCAAGGCAAAAAAGCCGTCATGATCTTGCTCGACCTGTCGGCGGCCTTTGATACGGTTTCCCATCCCGTATTAATTGGCCGCCTGGCAAACCTGGGAATTGCAGGAACCGCCCTAAACTGGCTAAAAAACTTCCTTAGCCATAGAAAGCAAGTCACCCTATTGGGAAACTATCGGTCAGGCGAGAAGGCACTAAACACAGGGGTGCCACAGGGCTCTAGCCTAAGCCCAATTCTTTTTAACTTATATATGACCCCCCTGATAGAACTCATCAGCTCCTTCAACATCAGCACAATATCTTATGCTGATGATACGCAGCTCATCCTGGTCCAAGACAACACTACCTCAGCTGAAGAAAATCTGAAAGCCTGTCTTACCGCCACTTTTGAATGGATGAGAACCCACCACCTCAAGTGTAACTCAGGAAAAACGGAAATCCTCCCTTTCGGTCAAGATAATTTCTTCTGCCCGAAACAGTGGTGGCCCCAAGATGCTGAGGTCCCGCCAAACACAATCAAATCAGCCCGCAACCTCGGGATTAGGTTTGATGAAGCCCTCTCTTTCAAGCAACAAGCAGGTACCGTGGCAGGGTCCTGCTTTAACATCATCAAGGGCTTAAGAAGGTTTTTCGACCTCCTTCCCCTGGCGGCCAGGAAGACAATCGCTGTGGCCCTCATCACATCCCGCCTGGATTACTGCAATAGCATCTATGCAGGTTCCAATAAAAGCGTCCTGCACAAACTGCAGATGGTGCAGAATACCGCAGCCCGCTTAGTACTAAGGCTGCCCAGGAGGTCATCTGCCTCAGCTGCACTTAGAACCCTACACTGGCTGCCCATTCATAAGAGAGTACTATTTAAAATCCTGCTCATCACCTTCAGAGCCTACCACCAGTCGGGTCCCTCCTACCTGTCCCAAAGGTTTGGAAAATACACCCCCTCTCGTTCACTCAGGTCTTCCAACCTGAACCTACTGGTGGTCCCTAGATTCAGGCTCGCAACCAAAGGTGGCAAATCGCTAGGTTTTCTGGGAGCTAGAGCCTGGAACAAACTCCCCTCCCAGATGCGTCAGATCCCCTCTGAAATCCTATTTCGCAAGGCCCTCAAAACCTGGATTTTTAATGCGCCTGACACGTTAGTCCTAAAACTAATCTAACCTAACTCTCCTTAGTTCTTTCTGTCAGCACTTTCCCTTTTCTTTTTCCAATGACACTCTCACCACTAGCGCCAAGATGCTCCTTGGAGTGTAAGCCGCGCTTTACAAAAACCACATCATATCATATCATATATGACTGTTGCATCGACCTGATACCAGGCGCAGACATCCCCTGTAGTAGGGTATATGCATTAACTGAGAAGGATACACAATATCTAAAAACCTATATCGAAGACAATCTAGCTTCAGGATTCATTCGCCACTCCACTTCCCCGGCCTCCTCTCCTCTATTCTTCATTCCGAAGAAGGACTGCGACAAATTAAGGACATGTATTGACTACAGAGCCATAAATAAAGCAACCATAAAAAATCGCTACCCTCTTCCTCTGATTCCCGTCTTGCTGGATCAACTGAAAGGAGCTCGGTACTTCACAGATCTTGAAAGTCCTGTATCAGGGAAGCGCATTGGCGGAGTAGGGAAGTGGAATCATTGGCAGGCTTTTCCGGTCAGCTGGTGGAGGTGGAGCTAGAGAGTAGCCGGTGGAGAAGGCGAAGCGAAGGTGAAAGAAAGGCGGCGGACTTGCGTTTCCCAGTGTCTTCAGCTTCCAGCGTTTCTTGCCGAGGGGGAGAGGCTGCACCCCCCCCGCGTCTCATACATCCAGCGGCTCGGCCAAAAGAGGTGAGGCCGCAAAATTAGCATAAACCGCAGGTACCAGGACGCGAGCGCGGCTGCCGGTAGAGGCAGCCGCTAAGTAAGAGCCCGGGGAGCTGACCGGGAAGGCATTCTGACTAGGTCTGACTTGCCTGCGGTCTCCCTCGTGCGCTCCGCTCGCAGGTCAGGACCCTCGTAAGCTGCTCCGCCTTGCTGCTGCCGTGGATCCGGCTGCTGCTGCTGCAGTCTCATCTGGCTCATAACTCAGCCACAGCTCCAGAGAGACATAGAGACACCCACGTGCACGACCCACCCCGCCCCATCGGATACTTACACTTGTAATTCGCTGAGAATTATAAAATACTCTCAACAAATAAAAACAGCGCAAAATACCAAATAGCTGGCGGTGTAGTAATGAGAACAAGAAATTCGACGCTCTTACAGCGCCAAGACGTACCCCGCCCTCATAAGACAGCAAAGCGCTTTAAAGAAAAAATGCTGTACCCCTTTGGTGGAGGGGCCTCTAACTTGGCCTCTAATTAGGGATTGGATTACAGAGAAGAAGTAGAAGCGGAGGCGGCGGCATCAGCAATCCACAACGGAGACATTTCACCAACAACTCCACAGGGAAACAAGCTCCAACAGTGTCAGCCTGCGCCCTCATGTGGGTCAGTGCCAGGACTAGACAAGGGCTCACCGCCAAGTAGTCACAGAAAAATAATCGTCAATACTGCTAATAACAGAGACATACGCGATTTTTTTCCTCACAAAACTTCTAAATGTACATATCTGTACGCAGACCAAGACAATGATGCAACAAATCCGGACACAGACGCTAATTCACTAGGAAACAACAGTCTTTTGTGCCCAGCAATCCCGCTATCTCCACAAATAACCATAATGCCGGGCGGTCTACCAGCACAAATAAAATCTGCATCGATCTTGCCTAATAAGAACACCGGTTCAGCTAGTCCCCACATAATAGCAGCTCAACAGACCTGGGACAACCAAAAGGTCTCTTCAGCTGACGGCGCAATTAATGTACAGCTGGCAGCAGGCCTGTCCCATAATAAGGGGGCGGGAGAAACTTGCGTCTCAGCACTCAGCGCACATGCAGAGCCTTTCCAAAATTCTACAACACTCCTAGTTAGCCCTGGACCCGATCACAATGGCATTAGTCATAGACAGCAAGGCCAGGGGGACCATATATCGGACGATATATTGGAGAAGCAGCCGGCTAAACTGGACCATCATCTTGTACTGATCAATGATGTTTTGGCCTCGATGGTAAACGCAGCCATAATGCATGCCGACAAGTTAGACGTCCAGATAAGCCTACTGCACACAGTTGCCGGCCTGATATCAGGCATAGATTTAAAACTAGAAGCCTTGAACTCTTTAATACAACGCGCTCAGGCAACTACCACAACTACACTTAAACCACAGGACTGTGGATGCAGCCCGGTGCTACTCTGCTTGGAAAAACTGCCGGCAATAATGAATACACCGGTTGAAGATCTAAAAGCAGAAACAAGCAGGTACAGGAGCTATGAAAAGACGAAGTCGGCAAATACAGACAACACTCCACCTAGGACACAGACGATTATTGACTTTATCGGCAAAGATCCCCAGCAGGACATCCCAAAAACGTTGGCAGCTGAACTGAGCAGGGCTACAAGTAGGTCATTCCAAACCACCTTAGGCGAACACAGCACAGCTGTTAAAGAACAAGCAAACTTAATCAGCTTGAAGGCGACAAGCCCTGAAACCGGCCACCTATCCCGGAAAAATAAGAAAAAATTAAAAAAGTGAAACAAACAAAGAAGAAGCAATCAGACTCAAAATGGTTCAATTAGGTCGTGGTTGCAGCCGGAAACTAACGAAAACTTTGTGGCTAGCATAACCAATGCCGCGCCTACCACACAGCAAAATCCCCCAACTACAGACGGGAAAGATATTTGGCCGGACAACTCAACTAAAATGACCCTAGCGGACGGGCATATCGAACTCCATGAGGAACAATCTACCCGTGCAGGTAGCCAGGGACCGTCTGTATTCCTGGCACCTCATCGAGACAGCCCAACGCCGATTAACGCAACGGACATTGCTTTACACAGCAAAACCAGAAGTCCAACAAAGGAAAACAACCAGCGAACACACGGAAAGGTCTTCAACGACTCAAGTAAGATAGCGCCAAACAAAACAAGCGAAGCCTTGCCGCTGATAACAAAAATGGGTCCCACAAACCACGCAAATGACGACGTAATTGCTGGGCCACGGCAAACCCGTCAGAATATAATTTGCCAAGCCCCTCCCATAAAAGGGACACATAAGCCACAAATCCCACACACACAGGATGATCTGAAACTATGTCTCCAGCCAGAGTATGCCTCACAGGGCAAGTGGGACATACTCAATCGTAGCAATCTATTAAAACTCTTTACGAACATACCAGGCCTGGAAAATATAACGTCAACTGACATCGACTCAGTTTCCTTTTTCACGCAAGGCTCAGGTGACACCAACGAATCTACAGAACTGCTTTTCTCAAACCCAGACATAATCTATACACTAAAAAGAAGCCACCAAATACTAGAAGATTGGGGCATAAAGATCACGAGTCGGCCGACAATAAAATACCCTATGCCTTTGAAACACGCCCACCTGCAGAACCAAATTGACCCCAGAACATTGGATAAACAAAGAGACAACCCGAAGGTAGAGTTGTCACTCCCACCCTTAAAAACACTCTCTATACTCCATGGGAGCGAAAGTGGAACAAATATAAAATTGACAAGCGATGGGCTGCTTAAGGTCACTACAAACATTAGTAAAGGCACCCGGAGCTGCTCAATTCAGAACATCTCACACGAAGACTGGTCTTGGGTGCCTCGTGCCCTAACTTGTAATTCCTGAACCCTGCACTGTTGTAACTAAGATCACACTACCACACAGGCAGGTAGACTTACCAGTTATAGAACAGAAAAGGGAGATAACTGGGGAACAACATTTATCCATCATGTCCTGGAATGTAGCTGGGATACTAAAACTAACACAAAATCCAGCTACATCCCAATTCTTCACTGACATAGACATAATCTGCATGCAAGAAACGTGGGCTATTAAACCTGTTTCAATCAGGGGATTTGCGGGCTATCATAAGCCGGCTGTTAAAGAGAATATCTTCGGCAGACCATCTGGAGGTATTTCCACTTATATTAGGCTTTCAAGGAAGTTACAATTTAGGGAAATCCCAACAACGTCAAACTTGTATATGGCCGGCACCTTGAAATGCCTCTCATCAAGTAAGGGCACATTGTCTACATTATTGATTAACGTTTATTATAACCCTAACGGACAGGAAAAAAAAGAAAAACTCTCTGAGTTACTAGAAGACATCGAAAACCTTCTCCTACAATTTGCCCAGATGGACTCAATAATACTCGGGGATTTCAACACACACAATATTGGAGACAAATTAGTAAAAAGCCACACTTCCCCCGTGACGGAAGCATTCAACGCCCTTTTGCACGCCTACCAGTTGGCATCAGCCCATTCCTTATCCTTAAAGGCTTCCCCAGGAAACCTCTGCCCGCCAACGTACAACAATCTTACCACAATTGACTATATATTTTTAAGTTCTCGGTTACAGAGCCTGATGACAGGGTACAAAGTTGTGCAACGGAAGGAAAGTGATCATGCGGCTCTAATAACAACTTTAAATCTGACAGCGGATAACCACTATATACCTAATCTACTGGGATCAACAACCGGCATTGAACAGCACACATTGGTAAGAAGGATTAAATGGGACGCAGGCCCTATACATAAGTTTGAGGAATGGAAAAAAGTTTGGGTGGACGGTATTTTAGAGGAATCAAATAGGGGCACAATTAAAGACTGGGACCAGCTTGCCCACAATCTGGTCACACACCTACAAGAAGGGAAAATAAGAACGACCAACTATCCCCCGAGACAAAACCTCGGTGACATACCTGCAATCCGAAAAAGCACGAAACTAGTGCGCAACATCCGAAAGACTTATCTGAAAACCGGTTCATTTAAAGATAAACAACTCCTGCAGGAAACAGCGAAACTACATTCAAAGCAAGTTTGGGTGGAAAAACGGAAACAAATTGAAGCAAAATGGCTAAAAATCTTCGGACTGCTGAGTCCCAGCAAAACGCAAGAGTTCTGGCAATACCTCAACACTCTAAATCAAGGGAATAAGCAGAGAGAAAACTCAATTGACTCCAACACCTTGACAGCCCACGTGACATCTTTATACAAGGAGGAAGGTATCCAAAACCAACCAAAAACAGAATTTGACTACGTAACACAATTGTCTAACCCTAAAAATTCATACATAGTGGAAAAAAAGCTAGTTAACACAATACTAAAAAAAATCAGACCCAACGGAGCGCCAGGACTCAACGGTTTGCCGGGCTCCCTCTTTAGACAAAACACAGACTTTTGGGCCGACAAACTGTCCGTGTTATATGCGGAATGTCGATTAGTAGGCAATGTACCGGATTCTTGGCGCGGGTCGCTCCTACATCCCATCTATAAGAAAGGGTCGAAATCAAATCCACAAAATTACCGGATGATTGCACTTCTTGACATCGAGTGAAAAGCCTACGCCAATACCCTTTTAATAGAACTTTCATCTTGGGTCAGTGAGGAAGGCCTCCTGCCATTTTATCAAAGAGGGTTTAGACCCGGTGCTTCAACAGTGGACAACATCATAGCCCTTTCATACCTAACACATAAGGCAGTGGCACGAAAATCTCTCCCCATCTTTGCATGCTTTATCGACTATACTGCGGCCTTTGATGGTGTCGACCGCTCTATTCTTTGGCAAAAACTGGCTACCTGGAATATCGACCCACAATTACTTAAAGCAATTATATCCTTATATTCAAACACATGGGTCAGAATCAAACTGTCAACCACCTCAGCCTCGGAGAAAATTGACACCAATCGTGGCCTGAAGCAAGGATGTGTACTTGCCCCAATGTTATTCAATTTATACACCGCAGACATGGGCAAAGCCTTGCTGGGAGCATCACTAGCAACTCCCCGCCTTGGGCATACCAAGATTCAATTACTGCAGTACGCTGATGATCTGGTATTACTAGACCACACTAAAATTGGGATTCAAAAAGCGTTAATGGCATTGGACACCTACAATGCAAAAAACAAACTGATCGTGAATGCAACCAAATCAAAAATAATAATATTTGGCCCTTTTCCCAAAAAAAAAACCTTAAAATGGAAGATAGGACAACTGATGTTGGACTGCACACGTCAATACAACTAATTGGGAGTTTGGTTTTGTGAAACAGGGCGACCAGGAACACATCTCGAGAAAATACGGGCAAAAGGGAAAAGTATTTCGTACCCCCTGGGGAAGCTGCATGCAACTCTACACAGCCCTACAACATCAGCAATTCAAAGAGTATTAAGGGCGAAACTAATACCATCATTAAATTACGCGCAGCAGGCCTTTCCAGGCAAACTATCAAGCACCCTGGAAAAAATCCACTGCTCGACCTATAAAAAATTATTTCACTTACCATCTAGCACCAGAAACACACTGATACGGCTCGAATTCGGCTTGACACAACAAAAGCTTGAGGAACTGGCCCCAATTAGTAAATATTTTTACCTTACAACTGCAGCCCCAGAAAACTCGCTGAAATCCAGCATAAAGAATATTTTTCTGGAAAAAGAGAACCCGTGGTCAAATACACTTGCCTCTGCAAAAGAAACCCTGAACCTTGCTGTGAATAACTGGGACCCTAAGTTACTTAACTATGCCACCATTAAAAGCGCAACGAAACGACAAGTCCGGCTCTGCTCGCGCATCACTGACCTGAAAGCATTGGAGTTAAGAGGCTTACACGAATCGCTAACACTCCCGCACGCGGGCACAGTCCTCGAAACAGCACCTTATCCAAGCTGTGGGCAAGGTGGCAGTCAATAGGATTTTAGCGTTTCGGCTACACCCGCTGCCCCTTAAAGAGCTTTACGCCACGAATGGACTTGAGATAACACATTCTGAATGCCGCTTATGCAAGTATAAACAAGAGAGCTTCTCTCACATCCTGTTTTGCTGCCCGGGGCTGACTGTCGAGCGTAACCGCTATCTAAAGGCAATTCTACTCAGACAAGGAATTAGAACGACAAAGGAGGCGGTGAACTACCTATTCACAATGGATATAGTGAAAGATATGGCTGTGTTCAGTAAATATATACAACAGATACGTGGGAAGCTGATGGCCCAACCTAAATTAGGCCCGCGGCCGTCAACTGATATGAGACATTTCAGCCTATGATGAAATGGACTAATGAATACAGCTCTTTTAACCATGCTTTTACTCATGTTTAAGTTTTTTGTTTCTTTCTTCTTTTCTTTTTCACTATTTTATTTCTGACATGAAAATAATGCCCACCAAAGTTTGTCTTCTTTAATGGTTTTGAGTAACCAAATAAAGTTTTATTCATTCATTCATTCATACTTCACGAAACTAGATCTACGTGGAGCCTACCATCTTGTACGAGTACAGAAAGGCGATGAATGGAAGACGGCGTTCAGGACCAAATTTGGCCTCTTTGAATATCGGGTAATGCCATTTGGTCTCTGCAACGCCCCGCCGCTTTCCAATTCTTCATGGACGAGGTATTGAGAGGTTGTTTGGAGACATTTTGTTTTGTCTATATCGACGACATTTTGATATATTCGACAACACTTCCAGAACATATCACCCATGTAAAGACCGTGTGGGGAAAGCTACAACAACACTCTTTGTATGCTAAGTTGGAGAAATGTCTCTTCCATGTCCAGAAAGTTGCCTTTTTGGGTTACATCATCAACGCCCAGGGCTTTCAAATGGACATGAGTAAAGTGAACGCGATCATCACATGGAAAACACTGCAGAACGTCAAGTCAGTGCAAAGTTTTCTTGGCTTTGCCAACTATTATCGTCGGTTTATCCAGGACTTTTAAAAAATAATCCATCCTATCACCGCTCTCTTACGAAAAAATGCTTCTTTCCAGTGGGGGGAAGAGGCCGAGATGTCTTTTAAACTCCTGAAGAAGAGGTTTACTCAGGCTCCCATTATGAGACACCCGGACCCCCAACTACCTTTCATTCTTGAAACCGATGCCTCCCAGTATGCCCTTGGTGGGATACTATCACAACGCCATCCTACCACCAGGCAGTTACATCCTGTAGCCTACTATTCTAGGAAGCTCACTCCTTGTGAGATTAACTACACTATAACCGACAAAGAGCTTCTGGCTATAAAGAGAGCGTGTGAGGAGTGGCGACACTATCTTTTAGGGGCCTTACACACAGTGGAGATATATACTGATCACAGGAACTTACTGTTCCTCAAAACGGCTAAGGCTTTGACTCCTCGGCAATTGAGGTGGACCCTTTTCTTTTCCGATTTCGACTTCGTAATCAGATATCGTCCTGGATCACGTAACGGAAAAGCTGACGCCCTCTCCTGGCTGGGAGAAGCAGAGGACAAAATCCTATAACCCGAATCCCCTCTCATTTTAACCGAGTCGGAGCATCCGGGAAAGTCTGTAGCCTTAATCACCTCGCAAGACTTTTTGGAAGATGTGAAAATCGCCTTATCCAACATTGATGTGCAATCTTGGATCCAGGAAGAACCAGAACATCGCTGCGTGAAAGACGATCTGGCCTATCATTTCCATGCATTATACATACCGCATAAGGAATTACAATAGCAAGTCCTTAAGTGGGCTCATGATTCTATGATGAGTGGGCATATGGGGATCTACAAAACCACTGCTAACGTAGAACGTTCTTTTTGGTAGACAGGACTACGTACCGACGTGAAGGAATATGTGAAGTCCTGTGCGATTTGTGCCCAAGGTAAAGCAGTACATACCAAACCAATGGTTTGCCCATTCCTCCTCGGCCATGGCATACCTTGTCTATGGATTTCATAGTGGAGATGCCTCCTTGTGAAAATCAGACTGTCATATTGGTGATAGTCGATCACCTTACAAAAATGGGACATTTCATATCTTTACCTGGCCTTCCTTCTTACTCTGAGTTGGCTAAGACATTCCTGCAGCACGTGGTGAGAGCCCATGGTTTACCTAGCGTTCTGATAACGGACAGAGGTACGCAGTTTACATTGCGTTTTTGGAAGGCTCTTTGCACGATCCTGCAAATAGACGCAAGACTCTCTTCCTCCTACCAAACACAAATGGATGGAAAGACTGAACGCCTGAATCAAACACTCGAGCAATACCTCGGTTGTTTCACCTTGCAGAATACCACTAAATGGACTACCCTATTATGGTTGGCGGAATTTGCCTACAATAACGCTGTTCATACTACCTTGGGGTGTTCACCTTTTTTTTGCCCCTATGGGTTTCATCCGAATATGCTTCCTTTTGAGTGGCCTGTAGAATCCCTGGTTCCTAGCATACACGAACATCATGCACATCTTAGAGCCATCATGATTGATGCACAGCGTAACTTAGCGTCTGCACAGACGTCCCAGAAGCAGTTTGCTGATAGGAAGAGAGCCCCAGAACCTGAGTATAGAGCGGGGGACAAAGTGTGGCTATCCACTCGTAATCTGCATCTGAGAAGGGGTTAGCAAGCTTAAGCCTAAGTATGTGGGACCCTATGGTATCAGTGAGGTTATCAACCCTGTTGCAATGAAACTTTCCCTGCCTGTGTCCTGGAAGATTCATCCAGTATTCCATGTGTCCCTACTGCGGCCCTGTTCACAGGGCATGCGGTTACCGGATAGGCCTCAGGCTATTGAGGTGGAGGGACAAGACAAATTTGAGGTTCAGGCTATCTTGGACTCCCGCATGGTTCGAGGCAGGATACAGTACTTGGTGGACTGGAAAGGGTTTGGTCCGGAAGACCGTACCTGGGAACCCATGACCCATCTCCATTGTCCTGACTTAGTTGCTCGTTTTCATGAGACGCATCCCGCCAAGCCTGGTCGTCCGCCGGGACGGCGGTCCTCGAGATGGGGTACTGTCGCGATCATCCTCAAGGGGAGAAAACGCCGTGCATTGGTTTCATTCGCGTATGTGAGAAACGGATGGAAGAACTACGTGTCCCAGAAAGCCATGGGGCGCAGGATGTAAGGAGAGTGACGTCTTGCATTTAAGCACCTCCTCTGCTCAGAGAAGTGCTTGACAATCCGGATATCGTCTCAGTCGGAAGGTGTGTTCTCGGAGGATCCAGGAAGTGGTCTACGGCGATCAAGAGCCTGCGTGGTCAGTGAGTCCCGTCTTCGAGGGTCTACGCCGATCAAGAGCCTGCGTGGTCAGTGTGTTCCTTCCTTGTCCTACGTCCTCGGACATTTCAGGTATTTTCCCTGCAGTGTGATTCTACGCCCTTCCTCCTGAAAACTACCGGAGTATCGCAAGTACTTTAGGAGCGCGGGCTCGCCTCCTTTCTACTTGACTTCTCTTTTTGTTTTGTTTTCGTTAGTTCGTACTTTGGGAGACCTTACTTTTGTTTTCCTTGTGAAACACTGTTTCCTGTGGTCTGTTTAGCAGTGCTTATAACTCGTTACTTCAGCCCTTAGTCTCCAATGCAGTAATTGGTAGACGTGGAGAGTACCTGGCTTTTTGATTGGAAGTTCTGGTGAGTTGGGGGTGCGGAGTCGGGGAGTGGGTGGACTTCGCAGTGAGTGGTTCTAATGGTAGTGTGCTTGTCTTCCTGTCCTGCAGTACTCCAAGTCCCAACACAACCCTGCTGTGCATCTGACCAGTCCTTGTTGGAAGTACAGAACATTCCGCTCCCTTCTTTCTTTGTTCTCTCCCTTTATTCCCTGGGCACAGGTTCAAGCAGTGAATTCTTTCATTGCCGGGAATTGTGTCAGGGGGAGGAAGGGGGAATATCATCTGCCATCGTCTCTGCTGGACATCCGTTTCAGGTTAGTGGTGTTTGTTTGTTCTTGCGCCGCTTGCAAACCCGTCAGTATGGAAGGAGAGGTACACACACACCTGCATTGCACATAAAAGCAAACACATCGAGAAGAGTACGTGTGTCCACAGACCAACATATGTGTATGCCAGCCCAAGCAGAAAATGCTTTTCCATCCTGGAAGAAAGGTTAGATCCCACTCCAAAGAAAATGTTACAGCCTAGTAGCCTTGCCTTAGATGACTCCACGAGTTCAAACTTACGAACTAAGTAGGAGTACCCCATCACCTTGTAATGTAATCTCTGATACAGAAAAGGACCGCTTCTCAGAAACATCTGATGACATACCGCTGACATACCAGCATCACAAAAGTGCTACCTCTAGACTTCATGCCTCAAAACCTATGCCCATAAGGTTATAGAACTCATGAACAGGATCTCACACAGCAAACTTTACATTAAACTTGCATTTTTCTCCTTTTCCAGATGCACTGTTGTGTGAAAGAATGTTAAGGCAGGGTGCTTGTATTTTGCATGTAAGACCTTAAAAATTGCTGTAGAGATTGATGGCATTTTGGTATGGAGACCCTATAAGTAGTGCACAGCACATTCAATGTCCGTGTCCTTGTGTGGGGCGCAAGTTTTAAAGGGGATGTAATGACTACAAATGGTGGAAACAGGGGGATAACAGACCCAAGGATTAGTAGGGGTCGAGGGTAAGGGGTTTCTGCATTCGGACGTATTTTTCCCCAGGAGAAAATTATGTTTTAAATGTTTGCATGTGTAAAAGGAATTCACAGACCTTTTTAGGATTACATATGAAATGCTGCAGCTGTTTCAGGTTTCCAGGAGTAACCTGGAAAAGTTTATTAATTCAAAACTGCTGAAAACCGGCACCCATGGAAGGTCAGAAAGAATAAAGACCATTTTATTGAAATTAGCCCCTAATAGCATGAAATAAGCACTTTTAAGAGGAGGGAGTAGCCATATATGCGAGATTAAAAGACAATGCAACACAGGTACCAAGGTTTCATGACTGGGAGTGATGGACCTGCAGAGGAAAACAGAGGAGGCAAAGCAGGGCAGGGCAGCTGTTGTGTGGGAAACAGAACATAAACTAAGGTGAATTACCCCCTCATGGGTCCTCCTCGTCGCAGTCCTAACATCGTGAGGCAATCCTGCCTCCCGACAGCCAATCAGAACGCTTAGAATAATTTCAAAGGTCATATAAGCCCCTCCCGCCCACCACCAGGCCTTTTTTTTGCCATCCGACGTCGGTCGGAACGCTGATATTATGTTATGCTATGTGTAGGAAGGTGGATCCCTGACTATGGTTGCCACCAACTTTTTGCCTGGTGTTTTGCTGGTTTTCCGACTTAGTTGACCTGGGGCCCTGCCAATCAGGACCCCCGGCCTACAGCTCTCTCTCTAAAATGGATTCCATGTACCTTAGGTGCATTATCCAATTGGTACTGGGCCACCTTATCAGACCCTGTAACTCAGGGCATAGGTGTACCCAGGGCCTACCAGGGGCTGAAGCATGTATTATGCCACCCCTGGATGGCCATCTAAATCTGACACAACTGGCTGCACGACACCTGGGGCAAGGTGGTGTAATCACCCTTTGCTTTAGATATAGTATACCTATATCTAACCCTAAAAATGGACACACAGATTCCTATCAGTCACTCCTATGGCAGGCCTTGACAGTCCTGAAGGCAGAGTGCTTGGAATCGTGTGAGATGGTGCTCTGGCATGAGCTGAGCCCGTTTGCAGCTTGCGGAACCAAGTCCTAATAGCTGTTCCATGATAATGCATACCATATACTCTTAAGTGCATTATAATCCTCGCGGTTAAATGCTATCTTTGGTATCGCTTTATCAAAACATGTCGAGTAAGGTGTCATACGAATTGGAATACTAACCCCTCGCCAATTCTGGCGACGGGGTTAGCATTCCACCCTTCTAGAGGGACACAACATGTATGTAACTGTGCTTCTGCCCCGAGTGGTCGCTCCCCTGCCTCTCCACCGTGTAGCGGTATCGTTAACCCACGCTGCTTCTGGCTTTATTTAATTTAATTGTTGGACCCACGCAGATTGTGCCTTTTATTTAATTATCTGACCCACGCTGATTGTGCCTTTTATTTAATTATTTGACCCACGCTGATTGTGCCTTGTAATTTAATTATTTGACCCACGCTGATTGTGCCTTGTAATTTACTGCTTTAAACGTCGCTGGCATATTTGCTTGCACTGCCATTCATTTACTTGTTATATGCTCGCTAGCCTACTTGCACTGCCATTTAACGTAATTAATTGTCCAACCTCGCCGCTTACCTGCCGGTTTCACTGTACTGAGCTGCATTGCTTCACTGTGCCTGCATTGTGTGATCCTCGCCTGCTTGCACCATCGTTTTCTTGCCAAAGCCATAGCGCGATACCCCCCAGCGCCCTGCTCGACTCCCCCCTCCATTTTGGAGCTGTTGTTGTTGTGCTTCGTGTTGACCCGAGCCCGCCCGCCCCCCAGCCGAGCCGCCCTCCCACTATCTATTAACAGCGCTTCCTGTACCAGACGCGCTGTGATCCCTCTGTGCTTCTGCCCCGAGTGGTCGCTCCCCTGCCTCTCCACCGTGTAGCGGTATCGTTAACCCACGCTGCTTCTGGCTTTATTTAATTTAATTGTTGGACCCACGCAGATTGTGCCTTTTATTTCATTATCTGACCCACGCTGTTTGTTCCTTTTTATTTAATTATTTGACCCACGCTGATTGTGCCTTTTTATTTAATTATTTGACCCACGCTGATTGTGCCTTGTAATTTACTGCTTTAAACGTCGCTGGCATATTTGCTTGCACTGCCATTCATTTACTTGTTATATGCTCGCTAGCCTACTTGCACTGCCATTTAACGTAATTAATTGTCCAACCTCGCCGCTTACCTGCCGGTTTCACTGTACTGAGCTGCATTGCTTCACTGTGCCTGCATTGTGTGATCCTCGCCTGCTTGCACCATCGTTTTCTTGCCAAAGCCATAGCGCGATACCCCCCAGCGCCCTGCTCGACTCCCCCCTCCATTTTGGAGCTGTTGTTGTTGTGCTTCGTGTTGACCCGAGCCCGCCCCGCCCCCCAGCCGAGCCGCCCTCGCCCCTCCCCCTTCCCACCATCCATATATGACAGCTGCCCAAACGCGCAGCGTTCACGCGCAGCGACCGCGCCCAACCCGCGCCGAAGGTGCGCCAAAGGTAAGCCCGTCTACGCCCGTCCGCGCCTGGACCGCGCCCAGCGCCAGACCCCCTGCCCCTCGCGCTGCCCAGCCCCCCCGCGTTACCTACGATGCCGCCACCCTCCTAGCCCTTAACCCCGGTCGCGCCCCCAACTGCGTCCAAGCCGCTCCTGGACGCACCCATGGACCGTTCTCCTGCCTCTCCTGCAAATTTAGCGGCACCGACAACATCTCCGCTGCGACCACAACACAGATTACCGACCCCAACCACCTAGAATGCATCCTTCTCAACACCCGCTCGGTCCACAGGCACGCCATTGACCTTTGGAACCTACTAGACACCATCTCTCCTGACGTCGCCTTCCTAACGGAAACATGGATGAACGCTTCCTCCGCCCCTGACATCGCCATCGCTATCCCTGATGACTATAAGATCACACGCAAGGACCGCACAGACCATACAGGAGGAGGAATCGCTATCGTCCATAAGAAATCAATCCGCATCTCAACCAGCTCTGACGCCAACCTCGCTAACTCCGAACACCTTCACTTCCAGATCCACATCGACCCCAAAACCACACTCCGAGGCACTCTCCTCTACAGACCACCAGGACCCCGCGCAAAATTCAGTGAAGACATCACGGACTTCATCACCCCACACGCGCTCCCCTCCAAAGACTACATCCTTCTGGGAGACCTCAACTTCCACCTTGAAAAGATCAACGACCGCAACACCGCCACCCTCTTGGACAACCTCGCCAACCTCGGACTTAAACAACTGGTCACTTCCCCCACCCACATCGCAGGTCACACACTCGACCCCATCTTCACCTCCAGCAACCATGTCTCCTTCAGCCACACTACGAATCTCCTCTGGACTGACCACAGCTGCGTTCACTTCACCTACAACAAGCCGAAACCCATCATCCACCTCCAACCAACTCTACAAAGAAACTGGAACAAAATCACCACGGATCAGATCTCCGCATCGCTCCGTCGAACCTCCCCAGCCCTCTCTTCTAACGCCAACGAAGCCGCCTCCAACCTCACCCTTTGGTTATCCAACACCGCCGACTCCTTAGCTCCTCTGAAAAAACGTCAACACAAACTTGACAACAAGAAGGCCTCATGGTTCAACGATGATCTCAAGAAGTCCAAGAAACTATGCCGCTCCCTTGAAAAGGCCTGGAAAAAAGACCAATCCACCAGCAACAAGGACGCCTTCAAAAGTGCCACCCGCACTCACCACCAACTGATCCGAAAAGCCAAGAAAACAGCATTCAAGGATCGACTTGACAACAACGCCCACAACAGCAAGGAACTTTTCAACATCGTCAAGGAATTTTCCAACCCCTCGGCCAACTCCAACGACATCACCCCCTCTCAAACCCTCTGCGATTCCCTAGCCTCTTTTTTCCACAACAAGATTGCTGACATCCACAACAGCTTTGACAACCAACCCGGAAGCCAACCCACCCTACCATCAGCTGACCATCTTCCCCTCGTTAACACCCTTAACGCCTGGAACCCAATCTCCACTGAGGACACCATCCGCCTGATGAATTCCATCCACTCTGGATCCCCCACAGACCCATGCCCTCACCACATCTTCAACAAAGCAGACTCCATCATAGCACCGCACCTCCGAGACGTCATCAACTGCTCCTTCAACTCCGCTACCTTCCCAGAAGACTGGAAACACGCTGAACTCACCGCCCTTCTGAAAAAACCAACAGCAGACCCCACCGAACTCAAAAACTACCGCCCCATCTCGCTTCTTCCATTCCCGGCCAAAGTCATCGAGAAAGCTGTCAACAACCAGCTCGCCGCCTTCCTCGAAGCCAACAAATCACTCGACCCCTCACAATCTGGCTTCCGAGCCAAACACAGCACTGAGACCGCCCTCATCGCAGCAACAGACGACATTCGAACTCTACTGGACAATGGAGACACAGTCGCGCTCATCCTCCTCGACCTCTCTGCTGCCTTCGACACAGTCTGCCACAGCACCCTTTTACAACGCCTCAGAAACATCGGAATCCAAGGAAAGGCACTGGAATGGATCACCTCGTTCCTCACCGGAAGAACCCAGAGAGTCCGCCTCCCACCATTCAAGTCCGAGGCCTCTGAAATCATCTGCGGCGTACCAAAAGGATCCTCACTCAGTCCCACCCTCTTCAACGTATACATGAGCCCCCTCGCGGCCATCGCCCGCCAACACAACCTCAACATCATCTCTTACGCGGATGACACTCAACTGATCCTATCTCTCACCAAGGACCCCAGCACCGCCAAAACTAACCTACACGAAGGAATGAAAGAAGTCGCCGAATGGATGAAACAAAGCCGTCTGAAACTGAACTCAGACAAAACAGAAGTCCTCATCTTAGGTAAATCCCCCTCTGCATGGGACGACTCCTGGTGGCCGGAAGCCCTCGGAAATGCACCCACCCCGACAGACCACGCACGGAACCTTGGCGTCATCCTGGATTCTTCACTCTCAATGAACAGACAAGTCAGCGCCGTATCCTCTTCCTGCTTTAACATTCTTCGCATGCTCAGAAAAACATTTCGCTGGATCCCCACCGAAACAAGGAAAACAGTCACCCATGCCCTGGTCACGAGCCGACTGGACTACGGAAACACCCTCTACGCAGGTACCACCGCTAAACTCCAGAAGAAACTACAACGAATCCAAAACGCCTCAGCCAGGCTCATATTAGACATCCCACGCAACGAACACATCACTGGTCACCTTAAAGACCTCCACTGGCTACCCGTCAATAAGAGGATTACTTTCCGTCTGCTTACCCACGCACACAAATCACTCTACGACATCGGACCAGATTGCCTCAATTCTCGACTGTCCTTCTACACCCCCTCCCGCCAACTTCGCTCTTCCAGCCAAGCCCTCGCCACTGTACCTCGCATCAACAAGACCACCATGGGAGGCAGATCCTTTTCATACCTGGCTGCCAAAACATGGAACTCACTCCCCGCTTACCTTCGCCTCACCCAGAATCACCTAGCGTTCAGAAAACAGCTTAAAACGTGGATTTTTGACAAATAATCCTCCTCCCCTTCCTAAGCGCCTTGAAACCCTCTGGGTATGTAGTGCGCTATATAAATTTTATGACTTGACTTGACTTGACTAACCCTGGTTAAAGTTAACTCAAGCCTCAGCATCAAAAAATGGATGCTGCCACCACAGACACGAGTCTGACCCCCTGCAGCTGGGAGTCCTTCCAGCGAGGGGAGCTTGGACAAAGGGTTTCCTGTCAGGGGCGGTGCTAGCACCATCCCAGACAGGGTTTTGTGTATCCTGGGTAGGCAGGGCTTTACAGGAAGGTGACTGCAAGTAGCACCCCGGTGCTCACTACGCATCTGCCGGCTAGAACCAGTTCCAGGGGCACACCAGCCCCTGGCCTGGGGAAAGTCCGGCATGGGAGAGGGGTGTAACCACCCCCCTTCCTGGTCCCACCCTTAGGGCAGGACCTAGTCGCGTACCCACCCCTTTCTTTAGGATAAAGGCAGGAGTGGGACCCTTCCAAATTAGATCATCTTTGAATCAAGAAACTACTTTCCACGAAAGGAACTCTCGACTCTTCTCAAGATTTCTCCCTTGTGACTAAGGAGTAGTCACCCTGCATCCGCAGGCACCATCTAAGAACTCTGCGGTTTGCTGCACGTCCTTCCTCCGGAATCCGACTGACCAGCTCGACGAGACCCGGCTTCCCTGGCACCTCTGACCTCTACCTACGTCTACAGCTCAGCTGAGATCCGTGGGTGCGACGAGACCTCGAGGGACCGGCCATCTTCAAGACTGCACGACTCTTGCCCAGCACGACCGCCGAGGGATCCTCGAGTGAGTGCTTTGGGGTCCGAGAAGCCCCAACCCTGAGCAGCTCCAGCACCGAAGTTCAGCCCTCCAGCATCCACCAGATCTGCGTGGGGCCCTTCTGCTTTTTGCTGCTCACCGCGTTGTCTGGCTACTAGCCCGCTGGCTTGTGGCCTTCCCGACGACGACCGACGACATCACCGCTGCTGGTCTGGTTGCTCCAGACTGGCCCTTGCTCCCTTCCAAAAGAAGAGCACCCCGGACCCTCCTGGTCAACTCCAGACGCCATTTTGAGTCCACCGCGTGGGCTTGAATTTGCCAAGACTTGTTGCCCCAATCCTGGGTCCAGCGACGTCGACAGCATCAACCATCGTGGGACAGCTCGCACCTCCATTCTGGTCGCCGACAACGCCTCCTGGTCCGTGAGACTGCAGAGCCCAGCGTCGCCCACTCACCTGGTCGAGGTGACTACCATCCGGTGCCCTCCTGGTGCCATCTGATCACTGGCTAGTGGTCACGAACTTGGTCCCCTCTGCTTTTATGTGTCATCCATCTTCGATCCAGGCTTGGATCACTTCGAACAATCTTCACTGGTCGCCTGCCAGCAACTCTTTCTGCAGGCTCCTGGTTCGTCAACGAGGATTCCCGACGTCTTTTCAGACCTATGCAGCTGCAGCCCCTGGGCTAGGTAACTTCGGCATTTCGGTGCCCCAGCATAGCCTCACTATCCAAGAGTCAGGATCCACTGTCGTTTTCGATCTACCTTATCAGGTTCGCCCGAGAACACTAACTTTGCTTTTACTAGCTCCCATAGACTTTGTCCCGCATCCCGCGTGAGAATGCACACTCTGCACCCGAGTCCCCTAGGCCTCCTACTAGTAATCTGAAGGTTCAGTAACGTACTCCTAGCAATTCCAAAGCCTATTAGTCCAGTACTTACCTGCTAGTAATTTCGCATTCCACTTCCATAGTATATGGTTTTCCGTGCCCCTCGGGCATCTGTGTAACTTGTGCAACTTAAAGTATTTTCGTAAGAGTTTTGTTGTGTGCTTAGTACCCTGTCCTCATAAAGAGTACAGGGCTGTTGTGATCTAAATAAATACACTGTTTATTTTCATAACACTTGTGTGGTGTCCTTTCACTTGGTGTTCAAGGGGTATATGTGATGGTATAACAGCTGGCTTAACACGCCCTCTAGAGTTTAGCCCGAAGACTGCTCGTATCCTCGCTACTAGGATAGCTGGTCTAAAAGGTTGACTTACAACCAATCATCAATAAGGGTTGTTTGGACTGATACATAGTGATCACTAGAATAGTGAGCACTGCATATCAGGCCAACTTCTCACATTGGTGAGCAGCGGTTGGGATTTGAGCTTGCTGTTGTTTTACCACACGTATCCTAAGAATATCTTGTGAAAGATCACATAAGTACTCCAGGTACATATAACTTAGCTTAGAATACTCTGAGTTCTACTGAACCAGCTGTTGTAGCTCCTCAAGGCTTAGCACACCTTGGCTACAACTCTTAGCAAGTGATCAGTAGGCAAACAAATAGTGTAGGTAGGTGCATCACTTACACCACACTAGAAAAGCAGCATGTCAGACAAAGGAGGAAACTCTGAGTCTCCCCTTGTGTCAGTTGACCCTCCACAGGTCATATCCAGATATGCAGCACTTAGCTTCCAGGAGATGAGACAAATCTGTACATCCAGGAAGCTAAAACAGGGTGCAAACCCTACCATTCCCTTTCTGATTGGTCTCTTAGAGACTTATGATGCCAGGAGGTCTGCCAACGCAGATCCTTCTCATCCAGATGGGAATATGCCCCCCTTACAGGGTCCCTTTGATAACCATGACCATCCCCTCCAGGAGGCAGATGATGCTGAGGATGAGGATGAAGATGAGTTATCAGGGGAGGAGGCAGACAAGGGACAGGTAGAAGTCAGGAGACTCACCAGGTCCAACTTAAGTAGGCATGAGATTGGATTTGGGGGACCCCCAGGGCCACTCTCAGGCAGACTTAACATTGGGAGTGGACGAGTTAAGTCTCTGTCCAGAGGCTCTAACAGATCCATTCGAACCAATGGCTCTCAGACCTCTTCTCACAGAGGGATGACATCCCCTCAGAGAAGAGAGCATGAAGCTAAAATGAAGGAAGTCAATATGAGGATTGAAAGGGAAGAACTTGCCCTGGCCAAAGAGAGACTTGCCTTTGCTAGAGAGCAGAAATTGTGTGGGGCAGACCCCACTGGTGGCAGCATTCTCCCAAGAGAAAAAGACAGGAGTTTAGACACTAGACACCTGAGTAAGATAGTGCCCCCCTTTAAACAATGGGATGAATCCACAAATGGATGACTGCTTTGGAGAGGGCTTGCACTGTACAGTGTGTCCCCCAGAGTCAGTGGGCAGCTATCTTGTGGCTCTCCTTTGAAGGCAAAGGTAGAGATAAGCTCCTCACTACTAGAGCTGAGGATGCTAACAATTACCAAGTCCTGAAGAATACACTGGTTGATGGGTTTGGTTTAACCACTGAACAGTACAGGTTGATGTTCAGAGACACCCAGAAAACTCAGTCTCAGGATTGGACTGACTTTGTTGATTGTGCCACTAAGGCTTTTGAAGGCTGGCTACTGGGAAGTAAGGTTACTGATTTCAAAGGATTGTACAATCTAATTATGAGAGAGCAAATCTTAAGTAATTGTCAGAACCAGTTATTACACCAACACCTGGTAGACTCTGATCTGACCTCTCCACAAGAATTGGGTAAGAGGGCAGACAAATGGGTCAGAACCAGGGTCAGGCCTAAGAACCAGGGTGGTGACCAAAAGAAGGAATAAACCAAGCCTCAAGAGAAGGGTGGGAATAAATCTTCTGATCAAACCACAGGGCCCCAAAATTCCTCTGAAAAGGGTGGGTCCCAAACTTCTCCCAAAACCCAAAAGAAACCTTATTGTCATACCTGCAAACAGGTAGGCCATTACAAAAGTGACAACAGTTGTCCCAAGGCCAACAACAATAAGGAGAACATACCCCCAAATAAAGCTTCCCAGCCTCCTTTACTACTAGTAGTAATCCCCCAGGTGGTGGGAGTGCCCCCAAGAATCTGGGTGCATTTTCTTTGGGAGTGCCTGGGGGCTCTGGCCTAACCAGATCCCCTGACTTAGATACTCTTGTCTGTGAGACTGGCATGGGGTTTGCCAACTTCACAACCTGTCCCAACACTTTGGGCAGGTACAGACAGGAACCCCTCATCAATGGTTCAAAAGTTGAGGCCTACAGAGACACAGGGCCTAGCATCACCATGGTGGCTGAGAACCTAGTCCCCTCAAGGCAACTTATGCCTGGTGCCACATACCAGGTAGTGAACATTGATGGAGTGCAGAGAGATCATCCCATAGCAGTGGTAAATCTCAGCTGGGGAGGTGTCACTGGTAACAAGAGAGTGGCAGTGTCACCAAACTGACCTGTAGATTGCCTACTGGGGAATGATTTAGAGACCTCAGCCTGGGCTGAGGTAGAGCAAGAAACCCATTTTAAAATGGTAAACCTCCATGGTAAGGTTAGTGGGGCAGTGATAGCCACAGCCCCAGTCCAAGATGTCCTCCCTGAACAGGTCAGGAGGGCTGTGCCAGTCACAGCCCTATCCCAGAAAGATGCCTTTCCTGAACAAGTTGGCAAAGCTGTGATGGTCACAGGCCAAACCCAAACTGAGTCCCTTCCTGAAAAGGTTGGTGGAGTTGTGATGGCCACAGCTCAAACTCAGACAGATAATAGTGTTGTGAAGCCTGAAACAATGGATCACTCCACTCAAACTGAGAGCATTGAGGAGGAAGATAAGTCTTCCCCCTCCCAGACACTAGGTGAGAGCCAGCCTCCTCAGGGAAGTGACTCTACCCCTGGTGAAGGAACTGCCCCAGAGGTAGTCAGGCCTAGCCTGGCAGAGCCCCTGATGACAGTGGAACCTTCCCAGGTGGGACCCAGTCTGGAGCAGGTAACCTGCCCCTCTCTACCCTGCCTCAGTCAGCCCAGGGCTGTAGAGGTCAGGGAGGCCAGTGGTGGACCCCAAAGGGCCCCCTGTCCAAAAGAACTTCCCAATCAGCAGATTAGGATCACTGAAGCTAGTAGTCCTAGCCAAGTGAAAATAAAACACACTCCTGAGGGATCCCCCTTAAACTTAGTTAGGGGACTCCCACAGCTGGACACTGCTGGGCACAGCCAAACCTGGGGCCTAAAAACCCCAAACCTGACCTGTCCCTCCAGTAAGCCAAACAGAGGGACTCAGCCTCCAGCTTTAGGTAGCCAGAGGTTGACCCTGAGAGCTCATAGCAACTCAGTACTGGAAAGAAAGGCACCCATGGTGGATAGTGATTGGAGGAAGTTGAGCCCAACAGTAGTGGAGTCTCACTTCAGTACTCCATTCCCACTCCAGCCTTTTACTTTGCCAAAGCACACCACAGGTAGTGATTCCCTATGGTGGAGACCCTCAGATACCCTTAGGGTGAGGGATTGCTTAGTGGACCATGATACAGGGGGTAACCATGTCAGTGCATCTACCACCTCATATGGCCACTCAGGCAATATAGGCTTACCTGGTCAAGGATAGCTTTATCTCCTTTCGTTTGGGGGGGAGGAGGGGGGTGGGTAGGAAGGTGGATACCTGACTATGGTTGCCCCCAACTTTTTGCCTGGTGTTTTGCTGGTTTTCCGACTTAGTTGACCTGGGGCCCTGCCAATCAGGACCCCCGGCCTACTGCTCTCTCTCTAAAATGGATTCCATGTACCTTAGGTGCATTATCCAATTGGTACTGGGCCACCTTATCAGACCCTGTAACTCAGGGCATAGGTGTACCCAGGGCCTACCAGGGGCTGAAGCATGTATTATGCCACCCCTGGATGGCCATCTAAATCTGACACAACTGGCTGCACGACAGCTGGGGCAAGGTGGTGTAATCACCCTTTGCTTTAGATATAGTATACCTATATCTAACCCTAAAAATGGACACACAGATTCCTATCAGTCACTCCTGTGGCAGGCCTTGACAATCCTGAAGGCAGAGTGCTTGGAATCGTGTGAGATGGTGCTCTGGCATGAGCTGAGCCCGTTTGCAGCTTGCGGAACCAAGTCCTAATAGCTGTTCCATGATAACGCATACCATATACTCTTAGGTGCATTATAATCCTCGCGGTTAAATGCTATCTTTGGTATCGCTTTATCAAGGCATGTCGAGTAAGGTGTCATACGAACGGAATACTAACCCCTCGCCAATTCTGGCGACGGGGTTAGCATTCCACCCTTCTAGAGGGACACGACATGTATGTAACTGTGAACCCCGGTTAAAGTTAACTCAAGCCTCAGCATCACAAAATGGATGCTGCCACCACAGACACGAGTCTGACCCCCTGCAGCTGGGAGTCCTTCCAGCGAGGGGAGCTTGGACAAGGGTTTTCTGTCAGGGGTGGTGCTAGCACCATCCCAGACAGGGTTTTGTGTATCCTGGGTAGGCAGGGCTTTACAGGAAGGTGACTGCAAGTGGCACCCCGGTGCTCAATACGCATCTGCCAGCTAGAACCAGTTCCAGGGGCACACCAGCCCCTGGCCTGGGGAAAGTCCGGCATGGGAGAGGGGTGTAACCACCCCCCTTCCTGGTCCCACCCCTAGGGCAGGACCTAGTTCCATACCCACCCCTTTCTTTAGGATAAAGGCAGGAGCGGGGACCCTTCCAAATTAGATCATCTTTGAATCAAGAAACTACTTTCCACGAAAGGAACTCTCGACTCTTCTCAAGATTTCTCCCTTGTGACTAAGGAGTAGTCACCCTCCATCCGCAGGCACCATCTAAGAACTCTGCGGTTTGCTGCACGTCCTTCCTCCGGAATCCGACTGACCAGCTCGACGAGACCCGGCTTCCCTGGCACCTCTGACCTCTACCTACGTCTACAGCTCAGCTGAGATCCGTGGGTGCGACGAGACCTCGAAGGGCCGGCCATCTTCAAGACTGCACGACTCTTGCCCAGCACGACCGCCGAGGGATCCTCGAGTGAGTGCTTTGGGGTCCGAGAAGCCCCAACCCTGAGCAGCTCCAGCACCGAAGTTCAGCCCTCCAGCATCCACCAGATCTGCGTGGGGCCCTTCTGCTTTTTGCTGCTCACCGCGTTGTCTGGCTACTAGCCCGCTGGCTTGTGGCCTTCCCGACGACGACCGACGACATCACCGCTGCTGGTCTGGTTGCTCCAGACTGGCCCTTGCTCCCTTCCAAAAGAAGAGCACCCCGGACCCTCCTGGTCCACTCCAGACGCCATTTTGAGTCCACTGCGTGGGCTTGAATTTGCCAAGACTTGTTGCCCCAATCCTGGGTCCAGCGACGTCAACAGCATCAACCATCGTGGGACAGCTCGCACCTCCATCCTGGTCGCCGACAACGCCTCCTGGTCCGTGAGACTGCAGAGCCCAGCGTCGCCCACTCACCTGGTCGAGGTGACTACCATCCGGTGCCCTCCTGGTGCCATCTGATCACTGGCTAGTGGTCACGAACTTGGTCCCCTCTGCTTTCAGGTGTCATCCATCTTCGATCCAGGCTTGGATCACTTCGAACAATCTTCACTGGTCGCCTGCCAGCAACTCTTTCTTCAGGCTCCTGGTTCGTCAACGAGGATTCCCGACGTCTTTTCAGACCTATGCAGCTGCAGCCCCTGGGCTAGGTAACTTCGGCATTTCGGTGCCCCAGCATAGCCTCACTATCCAAGGGTCAGGATCCACTGTCGTTTTCGATCTACCATATCGGGTTCGCCCGAGAACACTAACTTTGCTTTTACTAGCTCCCATAGACTTTGTCCCGCATCCCGCGTGAGAGTGCACACTCTGCACCAGAGTCCCCTAGGCCTCCTACTAGTAATCTGAAGGTTCAGTAACGTAGTCCTAGCGATTCCAAAGCCTATTAGTCCAGTACTTACCTGCTAGGAATTTCGCATTCCACTTCCATAGTATATGGTTTTCCGTGCCCCTCGGGCATCTGTGTAACTTGTGCAACTTAAAGTATTTTCGTAAGAGTTTTGTTGTGTGCTTAGTACCCTGTCCTCATAAAGAGTACAGGGCTGTTGTGATCTAAATAAATACACTGTTTATTTTCATAACACTTGTGTGGTGTCCTTTTACTTGGTGTTCAAGGGGTATATGTGATGGTATAACAGCTGGATTAACACGCCCTCTAGAGTTTAGCCCGAAGACTGCTCGTATCCACGCTACTAGGATAGCTGGTCTATAAGGTTGACTTACAACCAATCATCAATAAGGGTTGTTTGGACTGATACATAGTGATCACTAGAATAGTGAGCACTGCATATCAGGCCAACTTCTCACACTATGTTATTGTTTTCTTGTAAAGCGCTAACAATCATCCTGAGTAGGATATCACGGCGCTGTAGCAGCTATAGTCAGGGGTGGGTTATCACGGGCAGAATCATTTAGTCTGGATTAGGGAACACGTAGGTCGATAAGTCTGAGAGCCACCGGCAGTTCGTTCCATTTGGATGTGCTCAGTGTTTCCTGCTTGCCGGTTCCCGAGTTGGAAGGGCTGGGTTTGCGGTGCAGTGAGTTTTTTCCTTTCTTTGATGTTAAAGTGTTTCTTTTACTGCTTTTCTTGTGCGCGGCCGCACCGGTGTTCCAGTCGGCCGTGTTCCTCCTTCTTGGCCAAAACGAGCTACCCGCGCATGTGCTGGGCTGGGGCGGGGCGGGGACCTTTCTCTTGCGTTCTGGCCTCAGGTCGTTCCAGTGCTGGAGTCTTCTAGCGGCATCCGGCTCCTGTGGCCCTAATGTTTGTTCTGTGGCAGTGGGGGAAGACTGCAGGACTGTCCCTTTTTGTTTCCCAGGTCTTGTGTTGCAGTGACTTGGTTGTTTGGGGACGGTTTTTAGGTCTTGCCTGATCCAGCGCATCCGCTGTCTGGCTAGACTTTTAGTAAGGGCTTCAGAAAATGCTACCACTGTGGCCTAGAGCTTGCAGTTACGCGCGTGTCACTTTCGCTGCCACGTCACTTTGAAGGCCAATGCTTGTTTTAAATGTATTCTTGCAACGGGTAGTATTTTTTTAACTTTATATGTAAATATGCATGCAACTTTCAGATGGTGATATATTTACGTTCCAGTAGTTAACCCTTTCATGCCCAGTGCATATGTTGGCAATAATAAATATGTGCATAAATAAAAACACGTTTCATTGGTACCACGACTGACACTATTGGTTGTGCAAATGCTTATTTATATCTTTAAGGCAAACCTTTTGTTCCTGGAAGTGTTGCCAGTTTCACACCCACGCATGGATCCATGCCAGGACAGTGGGCACTGAGCAGCTCCTGTGTTGGGCCATCCTGGGCTTTAACTGAGCAGGCGCCTTTTTCCGGTCAGGAAGCCCCCTACCCACCCCACACACACTTGTGCAACTGTTGCTCCAGGTATCTACATTCCAAGAAGAAGCCCTTTTCTCTTTCTGCTTCCTGCTCTCCCTTCTCAGCTTCCAGGTTCCATCTCCCCCTCCCCCTCATTCTCTCGTAATAGGTCGAACTGAAGAGTTGATTGGAGGTCACAATCCGCAAAGTGAGTCACAATAAACCGCTCGCCACCGCCTTGCCAAATTGTGAGCTGAAGTGCTTTGGGGTCTCAGAAGTCACAAAAATACCAAGGTATGTCATCAGATCTGCCAATCATTATCGCGTGAACCTTCCCGCTCTGCCAATGTTTGGATCCTTCTGACTTGGCAGGTGAGCCACAGTTTGCAGAGACGTTTCCTCTGGCAGCTGTGTTTCTGTACAAAGACGGCTTCTGATAAGAAACATTGCAAATGGCAATTCCGCGCACTCTCTTTTTGTTTGCATTCCCATTCCATTGTCTGTTTTTTATTCTATTCTTTTTATGAGGGACTTAAGGGAAGAAGAAACGATATTTAAAGCTCAAAATGGCAGCATATTGTTAAATTAATAAAGGAATGGGTACTAAAATATTGAGGGACTGATTCACAAATGAGCAGGGTCGTCCTGTGTTCAAATAGCGCCCATGCGACCGCCAAATCAAATCAAAACAATCTTTATTCACTTTGAAACAAACTATAAAAGATAAACAGATTCATACAAGCAATCAAATATTAAATAGTAAATAAAATAAATCCAGAGCCACATATTAAATCATCCTTCATAAAGTGCAGCATCTTAAATATCAGTACATTCGGACACCAGATTAGGTGCACAACTCAACAAATATTGGGCACTCCTTTCTTCACCCAATTAACAACCCTTCATTGATTTCTCTGCAGTTTACTGCTAATTTAAACAAGCATTGGCATAGCCAATAGGTCTTGCCTGTGGGACCTGCTGCATAACTAAATACTTATAAGTTCCCAAATGCGAGACCTATTGGCTATGCCAATGCTTGTTTAAGGGAGTTGCTGAGCACTTCCTGGTGTGTGCTGTGGCTTCCTGATTTATGCTGCATGCGGTGTTGTGGATACTGCTCCTGTGCCTGCAAAATATTTGTCTATGCATCCTCGTGGTCAGAAGCTGCAGGTGGTTGACCTGTTGCAGATTTTCAGGTCTGAGCTTGCGGGATTTGGTTCATTCGCTGTGCTGACTTCCCATGCAGGCTGCGCTGCTCGAGCCTTCTGCTTCCTCCTCTGCGGAGGATTTTTTTTTTTTAAACTTGTTTTTATTAGCTTTTCGATATTGCACAATACAGACCATATCATGAGACATATACACAATAGGGTGCAGAAACAACAGTAGAGGTCGAGAATGGAGGAACAGTGGCGTGTGGGTCGGATCCGTGTAGTCCATGTGCTAGCAGTAGCAAGAAACGTGTGGGGTATAAACCAGGGGAAGAAGCATGTGGGTGCGAAGTGTGCGTAGGAAAGGGGAAGGTATGGGTCTGGTGAGACTGGACGTGACTAGGTGTATCGCGGATTCGCGTTGCTATCAGAGAGGGGGCCGAAGAACTGGGATCATGACTGCATCGGGGGGCCAGGGGTGGCGGAACTGGGCGGGGGAGTTTCCGGAGCTCTCTCCTGTGCCAGCTGTTTGAAGCTGTGTATTAGCATGGCCCATTCCATGGAGATGGGACGTTTCCGGGCCCCCTTAACCTCTTCTTCACGTAAAGCATCCTCCTCCACCGCCGCCCACTTACACACTGCTCCAATCCATGCCGCTAAGGGGGGGGCCCGCGGGGGATCGCCAGTGCATGGCTATGCTCCTCTTTGCCAGTAATAGTGCCAAGGAGATGAAACGCTTGTGTACCCTGAGATGCTTGTGGATCCTGAATATGCCCAGCGCGCTGGCCTCCCACGTGGCGAGGGTGGTAAGACCCGTGAGGTCCGTCAGAGTGGTATGGATCGCTTGCCATAGAGTGTGGAGGGTAGGGCAGCTCCAGAACATGTGATGGAAGTCTGCGTTCTGGGAGTGACATCTGGGGCAAAAGAATTGGGAGTCGGGGTAGAATTTTTGTAGACGTGCTGGCGTTAAATATGCCCTATGAATAATGTTGTATTGTACGTTTTTGAAACGGGCATTTATAGATGTCTTTTTGGGGGCCTCGAGTGCCTTGACCCATTCAGAGTTGTTTAGTGGGCGTACGATTTTGCCTTCCCATGTGGCGCGCAGCGCTGTTAGGGGTGTGTGTGCAATGTTGCGTAGCGCCCTGTATAGCCAGGTAACCAGGTGTCTACCCGTCCCCATGTGTAGGATGGCGTGTATAACCGGATGCGTATCTGGTTCCCCAGCCTGAAGGCTGTGATGGGGGCGGAAGCCCTCCAGGAGCGGACGATAGCGCAGGAACTGACCTGGGGGGAGGCTGTACTCGGTCACGAGCTGTCCGAAAGGTTTGAGCTGGCCCTCTTCTATGAGGGATTCCATGTCCGTGATCCCGCATGCCGTTCATGCAGTGAGCGTGTAGGTCGGGAAGTATGTGTCGAGCCTGGGCCAACCAACCAGCGGAAGTAGTGGGGAGTATGGGGGCGTATCGGGCGACATGCGATGTACCCTGAGCATGCCACCGTCACCTGTAAGGGATATGTCCGCCGTGGTTTCGTACCCGGGAGAAGGAGTCGGGTGAGTTTCGGAATGGGGATCTCTCCCGTCGGGGTGTGTATTTCGCCCATGTAACGCCCCGGCGTCCAGTAAGATAACCACTGGAGTTGAGCCGCCAGGAAATTAGACTCGAAGGAAGGGGCTCCTAGACCTCCCTGGGCGGTTGTCAGTTGCAGCATCTTGAGTGCTATTCTGTGTCTACCTGATCCCAATATTAGTGTACGTAGGAGGGAATCAAGATTGCGGAAAAAGGCCCTGGGTGGGATGACGGAAGGTTCACGAAGTGGTACAGAAGTCGGGGGAGCATGATCATTTTAGCTAAAGCCACACGACCGATCGGGGCGAGTGGAAGCTTTGACCAGAAGCCGACCGCCGAGCGGACACCAGCCAGCGGACACCAGCCAGCGCCCTGCAATGGTTTCCCTCAAATAGATTGGTCGGGGAGCAGGGCCGGACTGGGAACTGAAAGTAGCCCTGGCAAATTTTTCCAGACCAGCCCCCGTCCGGCGCGCAGCGAGCAAGCGTAGCCAGCGAGCCCGACCGCCACTAGGGGGGTTTGGAAAATGACAGACCAAAATGGTGAATTTTACAGCACATTTTTGATTACATATTCAAATTGTATCAACTTTCAAAGCACAGAAAATAGTAGATGAATACCTTAAAGAACATCAGGTTACCCACCCAGTAAGACCCGGATCCGCCAAGAGGTCTGAACACTCATGAAAAACAAATGAAGACGTCTGCATAATACATTCATTGACAAAACATATTGTATTGAAACGCTGGGAGCATGAACAAGTACTGACTGCGGGAATAGGTCTGGCTATGTTTTTATGTGGGGAGGAGAGAGAGGGGGAAGGAAGGGGGAGAGAGACAGAGGGAGAGAAAGGGAGAAGAATGAGAAAGATGGGGAGAGAGATGAAGAGAGAGAGGGGCGAGAGAAAGAAAGTGGGAGGGAGGGAGAGAGAGCGAGAAAGAGAGGAGAGAATAGCGATAGAGAGAGGGGTAATAAATACAGGGATAGAAAAGAGGCAAAGGGAGGGATAGAGAACCAAGAGAGAAATGGGGATAGAGAGGGACAGAGGGGGGATAGAGGGAGGGAGAGAGAGGGGGAGAAAGTGAGAGAGCGAGAGAGGGATAGGTATAGAGAGTGAGAGGGATAAATGGAGAGCGCGTGAGGGAGCGAGAGAGAGGGATAGAGAAAGAGAGAGGGAGGGAGCGAGAAAGGGAGAGAGAGAGGGGGCGAGAGAGAGAGAGGAGAGAATAGATGGGGAGGGAGGGGAGAGAGAGGTTGAGGGAGAGAGAGGGGGAGAGAAATACAGGGATAGAAAAGAGAGAGGGAGGGATAGAGAGAGAAAATGATAGAGAGAAAGGGATAGAGAGTGGGAGAGGAACTGAGAGAGATATGGGGACAGAGGGAGAGGGGGGATAGAGGGAGGGGAGAGAGAGTGAGAGGGGGATAGGTATAGAGAGATTGAGAGGGATAAAAAGAGCGCGTGAGGGAATGAGATCGAAGGGTAGAGGCATAAAGAGGGGGAGAGAGAGAGAGAGGGGGCGAGAGAAAGAGAGTGGGAGGGAGAAGGAGGGCGAAAGAGAGGGGGCACAGAAGAGACAGAGAGGGAGAGCGAGAGAGAGAGAGAGGGATAAAGAAAGAGGCATCTATAGAGAGAGGGGGAAAGATGGAAAGAGAGAGAGAGAGAGTGGGGGAGAGAGAGAGATAAAGAAAGAGAGGCATACAGAGAGAGAGGGGGAAAATGGAAAGAGAGAGAGAGAAAGAGAGAGAGGGAGAGAGAGAGAGGGAGAGAGAGGAATAAAGAAAGAGAGGCATACAGAGAGAGGGGGAAAGATGGAAAGAGAGAAAGAGAAAGAGAGAGAGAGAGAGAGAGAGAGAGAGAGAGAGAGAGAGAGAGAGAGAGAGAGAGAGAGAGATTGATCACACTGTTCCCTTTTCTGTACGCATTTGTCTTTTCTTCTACCTTTTATCTCTACACCCCGACTGGCTCTGCTTCAGCCACCAAAGGGGCAACATGCATGCCAGACAGAGCACGACTGTGCTACCTGTACGTCCCAATATTGACAGCAGGCAACACTTAAACCAAAAAGTCCATAGTCATACAGATGTTTTAAGGTTATGGACATGAGATAAATGCACATCCACCGAGTCTGAAAGTGAAATGGAACACATTACACAGTCTGTTCTTATCCCAACACCAGTCAAGGATCCAGCCTTCCTGGACCAAACTTGGATGCCTCTGAGTCAGCAATTCAAAACGTGTTGTAAACTGCAGCAGATCCAAAGGAAGAGACAGTTTTTTTACATTACGTTTGTCAGCCTCACTTTCCTTTGCTCCTCAAAGTACAAACAAATGCGTGATCATACGATTACCTCCAAGGTTTAAACACAACTGCATTTTTAGTCAAAAATATGTAGATTTCACTGTTAGGAGTTATCACTAAGGCACATGATATGGCAATTTCAATGGACACCATGGGGTCAGGGGTCAGGTTTGCAGGATGCACCGCTGTGTACAGTTGTACTACAATGATGGCCTTTCTGGCTCTGCCAGTGATTTACAACAATAAAGTGTGTCTGCATCTCACTGAATAGTTTCTCAAACTAAGAGCAAAAATAGAGCAAAAATAGCTTGGTGCAGCCTACAGTTTCCATGCCCAATTCCTCAAAGTTACAGCAATTGCTGATCACTAATATTAATCCAACCCATGCCTAGGCCGTGATTAAAATATTAGAACGAACAAAGCAGCCAGCCAGCCTGCTGCATTAGCTTAGTTCAGTTCTCCTACTTTAAATCGCGGCCTGCTGGCCTGGCCGCCCGCACCATGCGCACCAATTCAAAAATTGTAATCATGATGATGATTGATTCATCATCATAATTACACATTTCTGATTTATTGCCTCCACCTGCGACGGTCCTGTCATCAGCATGTACACAGAGTGTGCATATACGGAGGGGGCCCCTGAGCCCCTCAGCCGGAGTTGTGCGCTCAGCTCAGCCTCTCACAGAGGGCTGGCCTGCAAGACAAGGAGCGCCGTGTGCTACTAAACAGATCACTCTGTAGCAGTTACTGGATGGTGGATCGCCACTAATAAGTGGGATAGCTCCTTATTTGTCAGACAACTAGCCTGGGAGTAGTGTCCTGGGTGGTCAAATTTCAAGGGGGAATAGTTGACAGGCACTCCAGAAAAGTAGGGAGTTTCTCTTTTTTCTTGATGCCAGGGAAAGTGCAATCATACTAATAGGCTGGTATAAATTGAGACCGAAGTAGCTGTGGGATTGTGCATTATCAAATGTTTTTGACAAGGATATTGGGGAAAGTGGTGGCGAAATTCCGAAAGGCCACAGTGAACACAGCCTGTATTCCAAATATCTTTCAATTTGAACATTCAGGAGGAGAA
Organism: Lissotriton vulgaris; assembly: GCF_964263255.1. Classification (NCBI taxonomy): domain Eukaryota; kingdom Metazoa; phylum Chordata; class Amphibia; order Caudata; family Salamandridae; genus Lissotriton; species Lissotriton vulgaris. The sequence goes on along the minus strand of NC_141691.1, from coordinate 165,177,114 downwards.
TCAGCAGACTAGCAGAATGGTGGTGCAGGCAAATGGTATGCTCGCGGTACACCCAATGCAATGTGTCTAACAATCTGAAAATGTTTGGACGAAGGGCTCTAGCCTACATTCTAGTGCTGAAAAGAGTAAGGTGCATACAAACATAAAGTTCATGAGGTCTTTATTAGGGGATTGCTCAAAATGGGACTACTTTCTATGCACTATTGTTGACATGCTGTTACAAGTTGCACCCGAGTAGTAGAATAGGCTGTGGTTGGTTGCCTGTGTGTCTGTGTGTGTGCGTAAGTAGGCGTTTTTTTCTAGAGTTGTGGGCAAAGAAAGGTCCAAGGTGATTATAACAGGTGTGGATATCATGTGGGGGCATCATGTTTGGCCAAGGGAGATGGAAAGTAGGGATCAGGTCAGTGGCAATAGGAATACATGGAAGACCGTTACACATAATGTCAAGGGTACGAATAGCTACACAAAAAGGCACAAGGGTGCAATATTACCAAAAAACAAAAGGAATCGTAATCCCAGTGTTACAAGAGAAGAATATACCTCTAGCGGAAATAGATGAAGTGCGCAAAAAATGGGAACATTTAGTGCATGTTGGGACATTCTCTAGTTAAGCATATGGTGTACTTACATGTGGCTGCCCTAGTTTCGCTGCAGATGAGAGAGGGTAAGGTAGACACGAAGGGTAAATATCTACTGGGACGCTAGGCGGTCCGGAAATATGTCTCATTAAGTTGTATGTGCCGAATGTAGATGCTAGCCTTTTTGGGAATCAATTCTAGACTATCATGTTTTATATAGAAACAAAATTGGTGTAGGTGGGAAATACAAGTTTTGTTCTGGACAAACATGGGGCTGGAATATTTCACCAAGAGACAGCGCTAAGCCAGGGGTGGTGAGTCCTTTGTAGCAGAATATGGATAAAATAATTGTGATACACTTCTGGAGGGTACAACAACCTGTTAATATTTGTGAATAGATGGCACTCCTAATTACCTGGAATACATCATTATTACGAAGGACTTCCTATTTCAATATGAAGAGTCTGCATATTAGGCTAAATTCCTGCTGTCCCATTCCAGACCAGAGTTATAGTAAAAGTCGGGCACAAGGCAGAACTAAGATCCCAACATGGAGATTCACTGTTTGGGCCTTATTGAGAAGGGTGGAGGAGAATGCTAAATAATACAGCGCAAATAAATAGGAGCTATTCAAAGTGATGAAATGCGGAGAGTGCATGGCCAAAAAGTATAGTAACAAACAATAACTGGGACTGAAGAAATAGACAAAAATTGCAGTTAAGAGAAGCAGCATCTACAATGCAACCGAAAAATGCTAGACTTGTTATATGTATGAGAAACACATGGGATACCCTTGACAAATTCACTATTGCTACATATAGGCAAACCAGCACCGTGACCCTATAAATAGACCATGAACATATGAAATACCACAAAAGACTTGCACATTTGCTCAAAGTTGCGTGAAAAACTTTGAAATCCACAATTGTCTCAACCTTATACAAACATATTTTGACTTGAACTTATGTAGGTTGTCTATTTACTTATATATTATTACGGGACCTCCTCTGATGTGTATGTAAAACGTACCTTTTGCCCCAAAGATTTGTACTGAATTTTGACATTCTGTCCTGATTTTTTGTCCTGAATTTTGACCCTTTGTCCTGAATTTTTACACTCACCGTCCAGAATTTGCACCCATGCCAGTTGGTCACCCTAATCATGCTGGTTACGAGGATCATCATGAAGAAGGCTGGCTTGGCGCGGTGAGTGCAGGGGATGGAACAGGTGGGAATACAGATGGCGAGGGTTTGGCATCATTAAGGGGTTGTATTGTGCCGTGCGAGTGGGCGATATCTGAGGGTTACTGTTTTGTGTTTGTCTGTGTTTTGCCTACGTTCAGGGTCCCTTTGAACTGCGATGCTGCTGTGGGATGGATCTTCCAGAGCTGAGGCCCGAAGCCGCAATTGTAGCATTGTAGCTTGTTTCATATGGTTGGTTGCCCATCCTTGAACCTATCCCTGCCCTGCTGCCAGCCCACACTCCTCCCTTTATGGGGTACAATATGAAGCGGAAGCGCTCAGATTGCACATCATAAAAACGTTTTATTTATCCCAAGTTAAGTCTTTCACAACAGCACTTTCATAATAATAACCGAATTGGGGCGATGTGACTTGTGGGCACCCTTGATCAGGACAGCGCGGGACGCACTGAACAAAGGAGGCAGGTGCCACAGTGGCTCATTACCTGAGCCTTCCTTCCAGAGTACATGACTGCAGGCTCATTGTTGCCCCATGCCTCCAATATTCTAATCCTCTGCACCTCAGTGTCTAAAGCCTCTTGCCGTGGTTTAAACTGCTAGTGCCAGTTTTCTCCACTTACTGGATTTCAGGGGCACCTCTGCAGGCAGTGTCTTGGGCCACATCATGGTGAAGTTATAAGACGGGAAGACACACCAGAAGCAGACGTGGGAGGGCTCAAATGTCCAGAACAGAGGTATGTTTGGATGGCCCAAACCAAGGTGGCATCCTTTTCATTTAACACACAAAAGGCTTGGCAGTTCTGAGCAGCTGCAGTGCCAGCATGGCATGCCCGCTGTTACTAAGTGCTGCAGTCACGCAGTCTTTCTCCGAGTAATGTATTTCAGTTTCTGTAGCTTTGCAACACTTTAAAGCTATTAGAGTTTCATGTTGCTCAAAAGAGTGGTATAACTTCTGAAATGTATGTTTCCCGTGCCTTCATTGCTTGGTTTTGCTTCCGAGAAATTGTCACTCATAGTAGTTGAAATGTCACTCTAAGTTTCTCTGAAATTACAAAAATGTAAATGTCACTCGTACCAAATCTGAAACCTTGACAGCCAATAACTATGTTTGGGAGTCTATGAGGTGAAAGGAAGACATGTGCGCATTTCCACAAGGTCGTGTGACTCGTAATCGTATGCATAACAACACAAGTAAGTAAGCATCAAAAAAACGGAAGCACTGCCACCCACTGCCCACTGAGAAATGCATTATGCATTTCTCAGTGGGCAGTGGCAGTGCTTCCGTTTTTTTGATGCTTAGTTACAGCTTGGTTCGTGTGGGATTTTGTCTGCGATCCGATAATTGCATTTTTAATTGAAAGAAGCAGCGCGATCGCACCCAAAATAAAATCCCAATGTACCTGATACATAACCTCTCGGCCCGGGGCGGTAAAACGGACTCTCACTCACCACCAGGCCTGTCACTCACTCAGCCCAGGCCTGCTGACTGCTGTTGGTGAACAGACACCCAGCACACAGGGGGGTCGGGCCGCGCAGGCCGTGGTGCAGAATAAAATTTTGACCGCTTGCCCGCTTCAAGTACCGTGCGCACCTCTCTCAGCTCGTCCTCTCGTCCTGGCAGTCACGTGCATGTAATGCGTATGCGGGGGAATTACACCAGCGCCCTAGAGAGGCGCGCAGACGCGGCAGAGGAGGAGACAAGGCTTAATTCTGCGCGCTGCGCACAGGCACCTCCTCCTCCGCCTCCCTGAAACGTCTGTAAATTAGGTTGCACATTCAGCACTGCAGTCTGCACCGGTCAATCAGGCTTGCTGGCACTTCGGGGCAGGTCTGATTCGGAAGTTAGTTGGAAGTCTGAGAGTGAGAGTCTCAGTCTCAGACATGATGATGAGTACACGACACCTGGACCTGAATGTGACTTGACTAACTTCTCTTCCCTCCCTGAACTAAGTGAGTGACGCTGTTGTGACTGCACTGCCTGGGGGCGATTTTCAGTCCGACCATCATGGTCGGACTTAAAATCGGCCCCCAGCCACAAAACCGGCCCCCTGTCCGAAAACCGGCCCCCAACCCCCTCCAGCCTACCGGGGGATTGCCCGGTGCCCGGACTCACCAGTCCGACCCTGTCGGGGAGTGGTAGAGACGGATCCCGAGGTATCTGGGGGCCTCCGCTGTCCAGGACATTTTCTGTGCTCCCACCCAGATGTCGCAGGGAGGCATGTCCGGATGAAAGGGGTAAATTGTGGATTTGTCCCAGTTGACTCGGAGCCCGGAGGCGCTCACGAAGTCTGTAAGCGCTGACCATATGGGAGTAAGGTCGTCCGAGATGTTCCTTACATAAATCAAGAGGTCATCAGCGTACATGGATACACTGTGGGCGACGTCTCCGATCGGAATACCCCAGTGGACACCCTCTTGGCGCAACCGAATGGCAAGGGGTTCGACCGTGAGGGCGAACAGGAGAGGCGAGAGCGGGCAGCCTTGCCTCGTACCCTTCTGCTCCGCGAAGGTCGTCGAAATGTGTTTCTCTATTCGGACCCGTGAGGTAAGGTTCGTGTACAGAAGCCGTGTGTACGCTGTGAGGACCGGGCCGATGTTGAGCCGGCGCAGGACGGAGAACAGGTATGACCAAGTGAGGGTGTCAAACGCCTTCTCAAGGTCTAGGATGAGGCAGGCAGAGCGTGGGAAGAGATTTTTCGCTTGGTCCTGTACGTGAAAAATACGACGAATGTTCTGGGATGTGTTCCTGCCGGGGACGAACCCGCATTGATCCGGTTGTACTAGGGGGCGTATAATTTGAATATATCTATCGGCCAAGATTTTCCCTAGGATTTTACAGTCAGCCGACAAAAGTGTGATGGGGCGATATGATGATATAAGGTGTGGGTCCAGGTGTGGTTTCAGAAAGGCCACTATGACAGACTCCTGCATGGATTGGGGGAGCGTCCCCTGTTCGAGGGCTGTCGCAAACATCGAGGTTAATTGCGGTACTAGTAATGGGGAGAATGTTGTATAGTATTCTAGCGGAAGCCCGTCTAGGCCGGGGGCCTTTTGACGGGATAGGGCGCGTGTCGCGTGGGTGACATCTGTAGACGTTATCGCGGAGTCCAGTGTCTGTTTGGTAGCGTCCGCGATCGTAGGCAATGTCAGTGGGTCAAGGAAGAGGTCCACCGAGGATTGGGAGATTATGTGTGGGGCGTTGTATACCGCCGCGTAATAATGTTGGAACGCTAGGAGGATTTCGTGTTGGGAATGCGCTAGGGTACCATCAGGGGTGAGGATGTCGGTCATCGGTCGGATCTCGGTGTCTTGGCGCGCCAACCAGGCGAGCATGGTGCCGGTCTTATCTCTATCTTTATGTACTCTGGCAGCGTATGCCCTAAAATTGTATTTGCGGAGGTCGGCGTAAGCCGACTGATAGGTCGTTTTAGCTTCCGCCGTGAGTGCAGCATGCTCTTTGGAGAGGTTGTCCCGCTTGGTGACCATGGCGAGATGTTGTTCCGTTTTGGTGAGCGCATGTTCTAGTGTTCGCCGAACCCCGGTGATTTGCTTAATGCATTCCCTGCGTGCCACCACCTTGAAGGCATCCCACTCCACCAACAGGGATGAAGCGGTGCCCGCATTGTGGGCAAAAAAGTCTTGTATGCTCTGCGCGTGTGCATGTTTAAAAACCTGGTCCGTCAGACACTCCCGAGGTAGTCGCCATGTATGAACTGGGGAGTGTGGGGGGCGCCAGCTGAGTCGTAGGATGTGGGCGTCATGATCCGAAACTATCCTACCCAGGTAATCCGCGGAGCCCTCCCTAGGGAGGATCGGCGCGGAGCAAAGGAATCTGTCAAGGCACACCCGTAAGTTGTGGGGGACAGAGTGGAAGGAATACAAGCGGGTGTGCGGGTGTAGGTGTCGCCATGCGTCCGTGAGAGCCCAGTGCCGGGCCCAAGCGCGGAGCTTCTCCGTCTGCTTATGAGTCGGGGAGCGCTGGGGCGGGGGGTGTGAGCGGTCCAGGGCGGTGTCGAGTGTGCAGTTGTAATCCCCTCCCAGAAGCCAAGGGGTAGAGGTGAATTGGGCTAATATTCCCCTGAGGTGGTCCCAGAATTTGTCCTGCTCTATGTTTGGGGCGTAAATGCTACCCAGGAGGACTGCTTGGCCATCGAGGATCCCCTCGAGTATGGCGTACCTGCCCTCCCTGTCAACCACACGGCGAAGTTCCCAGAAGGGGGTCCCCGGCCTGACCCATATCAGTGCGCCCCGTGCAAACGCGGAGTAAGATGTTGCGCAGATTGTGCCGCGCCATTCTGCCTGCAGTCTGCCCACCTCGGTGCTAGTAAGATGGGTTTCCTGCAGGAACGCTATCCCGGCAGTCTGACGTTTGATGTAGGAGTACACAGAGTAGCGTTTCCGTGGTGTGTGTAGGCCCCGGACATTGAGTGTGAGGACCTTAATGTCCGATTGTGAGGCCGCCATCATCTGATTTGCGCACTACAGGGGGAAGGCACCCATGTGATCCGCCAGGAGTAATGATAGGGTAGTGTGTGCACGCTGATACGCACCATGCTTTAAACAGGGTGGGACCATAGTGAACCGGGGAAAAAAACTGGGGATGGGAAACACTCCCAATACATAGGACATGTCACCGGTGGCGACATATCCAAACGAATACCCTGCTAGAGGGTGGGTATACCAAGTAACTGCGGGGCGGCAGCTTGTGTACTTGCGAGGCTGTGCGTGTATCGGGCCTGTGAAGGAGTGGCGAATGTCGCGCGTTAGCCAACATTGTACATTGGTGGCAGGAGAGCCGTGTTAAGGGCGACGCACATCTGTGTGAGCTAGATGCCCATGGGGGCGGTAAGGAGGTACAGACACTTCAAGGGTGCACCCGATTGTCCATCTAGGATAGCATCCTCTGTTTGTGGGGTGACCAATGGAGGGGTGGTGGACCACCACAGGAAAGAGTGCCATCACTATCGTTGTCCCCCTCCGATGAGAAGATGTGCGGAGGTCGAGTAATGTCCTGCATGAGAGGGGATGCCTGCAGATCAATGACAGCCTGTAGAGTTTTTCAGCGCTCCCGCACGATCTGTGTCAAATTCGGGGAGAAATCAATCCCGCCGGCGGTTCGCCGGCGCGAGCGTCTCAAGCCTCGTCTGCTGGATCTTGCCGGTTTGGGATTGGGGTTACGGTGGATCTCCGCCCTGGACTGCAAGGGACAGTGAAGATCCGCCCAATCCTGCGCCTCTTCCGCGGTGGTGAAGAAGATGGCAGTGCCTTTGTGTAAGATCTTGAGGCGCGCTGGATAGAGCAGGGAGTATTGAACGTTGTTCGCCTGGAGGCGCCTCTTGACATCGAGGTAGGAGGAACGCTGTTGTTGGACAGCACATGCGTAATCTGGAAAGATCATGATCCGGCTGTTTTCCACTTGCAAGGGACCCTCCGACCGAGCCGCTCGAAGTACTGCGTCCCGGTAACAGAAGTGAAGGAATTTTGCGAGCATCGGTATCGGGGGGAGACCCGGTTTCGGTATCCTGTTTGGTACCCTGTGGGCACGTTCTATGGAGAAGAACGCAGTGCGGTCATCGGCTGGGGTGAACGATTTAATCCATGTTTCCATGTATTCCAAGGGATGGAGGCCCTCAATGCCCTCCGGCAGGCCCAGGACGCGAATGTTGCAGCGTCGAGAGCGGCCCTCCAAATCGTCCGCGCGCCCCTCCAGGGCCGCCATGCGATGTAGGACCTCTTGTAGCGGTGTTTGCTGTGCTCTGACCGTGGGTTGCAGATCGGCCAATGTCTTTTCCCCGTCATTCACCTTATCCGCAAGTTTCCTGTGATCATCGCGGATCAGGCCAATGTCCGTGGTCAGGGTGCCGAGTCGCTCCTCCATGGAGAGCCGGGATAATTCAATGGCTGCTAGTACCTGGTCGAGTTTTGCCGAGAGGGTGAGGTCGGCAGGCGGCGCGGTAGATTGTGACCATGCCCGCCTGTGCGGCATATTTTCAGGGGCAGTCTCGGGTACTAGGGTGGGCTGTGTGCCCTTGGGTTTCCCCATGGTGGCGATGTCCAAGGTAATCTCCCGGTGAAGACCGTGGGGTAAGGGAAGGCGCTCTCCAAGTGCTGTGTTCGGGTCAACGGGGGTGGGGCATAAGTCGCTGCTCCGTAGGTGTGTGCTGACCACAATGAAAGGAGGATCCAACGAGGAGTGGTGTGGTACAACCTCCTTGCACCTGAGGAGCGGTCAGCCTGCGAGGAGAGGTCCAGAGGCAGGGTTCCCTTCACACAAAAGCAATGCGGGAGGCAGCAGGGGGCCCCCCAGGTCTCGCAACCTCGTGATGGGGGCAAGGCGGTCAGCAGGATTCAGGGTGGGCACTTCGATGGAGAGCACCGGAGTCAGGCAGCCACCGCGGTGGAAAGAAGAGCTGGCTGCCCAAAGGGGCCTCCCCAGTGGGTCACTGTAGAGGTCGCGACAAGTGGCACATAGGCGTGTAGGTGCCCACGAGGAGCGGCCGTGGGAAAGCCTCACTGCTCGTCCCGATCGGGCGCCATCTTAGGGTCAGGCACAGTGGACAGCGAAGTAGTTGCAGGGGCTCAGCAGTGGTCTAGGCTCAGGAATGGGGCCCCTGAGGCACACAACGCCTGCCGCACGCACCTTATCCAGGAGGGAAATCGCCAGGCAACACTCTGTTGTATAGGCTCCACGCCGGGAGCCTGGTGCACAGCGACGGTGGAGTCGTGGCAAGTCAGGGTCCCGCAAGTCAGGAGGTAGGTCCCCACTGGAAGTCTCGTGGGTGGTCGCAGCAGCCTCCGACGCCCCTCAGCAACCGCCGCCGTGCAGGGGATGGTGGTAGGAGGCGGTCGGGGACAGCCAGCTCAGAATCACCGGGACGCGGCGGCCATCTTGGGATCAGGCGCGCGTCCCTGGCGAGAGTATGTCCCCGTCTTCTGTGGTTGCCAACGAGGGTGCCCGGGACATAGGGTGTAGTGGTCCGCCCCCAGGAGTGGGGCACCTGTTCTCGTCGTCTGCAGCTAGTGCCCCGCCCGGGAGGGAGATCGCCGGACGGCACTCCGGTGCAGGGGTCGTGGGTCGGGAGCCGGGCACTCAGTCACGATGGGGTTGCGCCAAGGGGCACGAGGCAGGTCACCCACAGCAACCCCCGATGTCTCACCACAGTCGCCGCCAAACAGGGCAGTGCGTCAAATGGCGGCTAGGGACGGTCGGCTCCCACTCATCGGGTCGCGGCCGGCATCTTGGGCTCCGGCGCGCTCCTTCGGTGAAAGCGATAGTGTTTCCCCTCTCCCGTGGTCGCCAGTGAGGATGTTCGGGCTCACAGCGTTCTGTTGGCCACCAGGTATGTTCTGGCTTCTAAGTCTGTTGGTGATGGCTCGCCACGACCCCTGGAAACGGGCAGGATGCGGGCCCGATCGCGGAGCCTCAGCAAGTCACAGCCGCTATCGTGGCTAGCCTAGCCAAGCCTCCCTTCCTCCTCTGTGGAGGATGGTGAGTACATGGTCATTTCCTGCTGTTTTTTTTTCCAGGGAAACGTTTTTCGGGCAGGTTGGTCCATTTCATGGGGCTCTGGAATTTGAGCATACTTCATTGTCTGAGGAGGGGTGACTCCCTGTGTCATTCCTCGATGGTACATTACCTGCCTTTCCATTTCATCTAGGAGGTTCTGGCTGTCGATTGGTTTGAGGTCGCCATGCAGGGGATTCCTCGTTTTCTGTGGAAGCGGTATCACCTGTCGGTCTTTGATGCACAGTTTCCTCTGATTCTTGGGGCTATCTATTTGATCTCCGTGGCTTCTTCCTTGTCTTTGGGGGAGTCCACTCTCCTGCATTCTTCTGCTGCTTCTCATTTTGGGGTTTGTGCTTGCACTTCCTCAGCCTATGTTTCGCAGGTTCAATCTAAGGGATTATGTGCCTGTTTGACTGCCTTCTGGGTCAGGAGGATCTCACTCCTGTCTTGATGCAGATAGAGGTCTAGGCTTGTTTTCTATCTGATGTGCTTTTATTGCCCTGAGGGCCCGCTCCTCGGCTACTGAGGGGGTGGTGGCTGGTAGGAGGTATCTCTGGACCACGCTTTGGTGCCTTGACGCTGCTCCGTTACTTGCCTTTTGTGGATCCCTGGCTTTTTAGCTTACTCCAAAGGCAGTCTCTGCAGAGGGACTTGTTTTTTCCCATCATCTGGAATTTCCGGGTACTCTGTCTTCTTCTCGGCCCTTTTGTGGTCGGACCAGTGGTCGGGGGGCTGCGTTCCATTTGGTTCCAGCCTCTGCAGCGCCTGCCACTGCGCCAGGGGGTTGGTCAAATATTGTTCTGCCCAGGAGTAGTCACCATGGCCTGGTGGTTCCGGTTGCGGTCTCTTCCTCAAAAGGTCATGGTTTCAAATCCAGGTGTTTCACTGGTTGTGATTTCCCTGTCTACATTGTTGCTGATGTTGCAATGTTGGGGGCTCGGCTCAGTTGTTCCTGGATTGTTAGGCCGGTCTGTTTCCATCTTGTGGGTCCTGTCGGTCATCAATCTTGGTTACCAGATTCTGTTCCGGGGCGTCCCCCTTTTGGACTGTTTTCAGGGTTCCTATTATCCATAGACCCCATGATGTGATCTGCCATCTTGTCTGGCGTTGGCCTGTTTTTGTCCCAGGGCACTGTTGGGCTGGTTCCGGTGGCGGAGCCGGGCTTGGGGTTCTATTCCCCTCTGTTTCTGGTCCCGGCGCCCGATTGTTCCGCTTGATTCTGAACCCCCGGGCTATAAAGAGGTTGGTGCGGCTGGGTTATTTTCAGATGATTCCCTTGCAGTCCGTCATTCCCCTCATCCTGGTGGGCGATTGTTTTTGGCTTCCCTGAGTTTGGAAGTCGCCTGTTTTCATGTTCCCGTCCATCCGGCAGGGCACCGGTTCCTGCGGTTTGGTGTGGACGGGTTCCATCACCAGTTCCGTGTGTTGCCTTTCAGCTTCTCTACTGTTTTTCCGCAGTGTTGGCTCCTGAGGTGGGTTTTTGCCGAGTCTGGATTTTCCCTGTGTTTCCCTATGTTGTTTTTGTCTGGTTTCTGCTTCCACTCTCCTTGAGGTTCTTCTGGCGATGGTGGTGTCAATTGCCTTGTTCATGGATCTGAGGTTCATGTTGGATCTGGCGATTTCTCATCTGGTTCCTGTTCAGGGGCTTCCATTTATTGGTGGCCTGTTCGACACTTTGCAGGGGGCTGTTTTCTCCCTCTGGCTCAGTTTCCCACCCTATTGACCCTATTAACTCGTATGCAAGTCCTGCTGGGTCGCCCTTCTGCCCCAGCTTGGGGTTGGTTGCCAGTCCGGGAGTTGGTGGCTGCCACCATGGCTGTGGTTCCTTGGGCTCACCTGCACCTCAGGTCCTTGGTGATTTTTCTGTTGACTCGTTGGGACCCTTCCCATGCAGGTTGCGTGGCTCTGGTTCTTCTATCCCCTGTTCTGGTTCCTGATTTGGACTGGTGGCTTTGCTCTCCCAACCTGGTGTAGGGGTTTTCTGCTTCCTTCTCCTCTCTTGTTGACTTCAGCTGCCTGTCCTTGGGGTGGGAGGGCCGCGTTGGGGACCTTGGTGGCCAACGAGTCTTTTGGTTCATGCCAACGTTCAGGTGGCTTGTTGTTGCTTCCGCCTTCCTGGGGGTCCAGGTGCGCATCTCTGTCCCTGTTGACTTCCGTGATTTGTGTCTGTGCGAAATCTCATCTGTTGGTATTGAGGGCTGTTTGCGTTTAGGTGGCATCTGTATTGTATACTTGGGCCGCTTCCTCCCGTCCTCTGTTATGTGCCGTCTGTCTGTACCTCTCTTCCGGGACCTATGTCTTCAGATCAGGACTCTCTGGATTGGTCTTTTTGCTTCCCCACGCGACGCTCTTCTTCCCCGGTTTATCCGTGGTGGTCTGTCCTCAGGCTTGGGGGTTGCTCTCTCGTTTCCTTGGCCTTCGGGTTTTCTGTATGCCTTCTCTCCTATTTCCCTCCTCCAGGCTTTTTGATGACTGTCTCCTCCGCGCAACGGTTGGGTGTGTTGGGTGCTTTGCTACTCTCATTCCATTATTCGCAGTTTCTGCTGGATGTGTTGTTTTGCGGCTGGGCCCGGCTTTTTTTCCTGTGCTTCCTCCGTGTTCCATTTGCAGCTGAAGTTGATTCCTTCCTATTTTGAATGGGGATGGGAATTCCTTTGTTCCTTCACCCTTAGATGTTCGCGCCCTTCGTTTTTTCTTCCTCCGTACCTTGAGGTTTCGTCTTTCACCTGCCCTGTTTGTCTCATGTGGGGTTGTGGCTCGGGGATGGTTGTTTTCTCCTTCTACCTTCACTCGCTATTTGCGTTTGGCGGTCTACCTATCTTGTGGGTCTGCCTCTTCCGTCTCTGGTGCTGGGTCGTTCGACACGTTCTGTCTCCTCTTCCTGGGCTGAGGAGGCGGGGGTCTCTGTCCAGGAGTTTTGTGGTGCGGCCTCTTGGCAGTTCTTCACACTTTTGTTCGGCATTATCGCCTTGCTGTTTTACATGCCTCTGTGTACAGTTTTGCACGCTGCTGTTCCTTAATCATTTGTTTGATTAAGTTTTTTACTTCTGCAAGGATCCCTGGTGTCTTGCATTTTTTCTTCTTGTGTCTCTGCTTGTGAGTTCCTTACGCTAGGACTAGGACGAGTAGGACCCATGAGGGGGTAATGTCTTGTTACTTACTGTTAATCTTCATTCCCCCGATTAGGGTCCTCCTTGTCCTTGTCCCAGTTCTGTTCCCTCTCACCCTCCTTTGTGTATGGACTTGTTGATGACAGGCATGGGGTTGGGTGGGAGGGGCTTGTATGACCTTTGAAATTATTCTAAGCGTTCTGATTGGCTGCCGGGAGGCAGGATTGCCTCACTATGTTAGGACTGGGACAAGGAGGACCCTCATCAGGGTAATGAAGATTAACGGTAAGTAGCAAGACATTAAAGGGCATGAAAGTGAACAAGATCAGTAGCTATATATCAATAGACCAGATCATAGATGTACAGTGAAAATCTCACTGGCTATGGTAATGGAATGCAATGCACCCTATGATTGTAGCACATCTGGATTCTTTGAGAGCAGGTGGACCATAGTACAGATACATGTGGAAAATTAAAATATTTTATTGGAAAATAGTGCATAAAAGCGTTTGGTTTGGCTAGCATAGCTTGGCCACATTAACAAGAGCTTCTGTCACATTGCAGAAAGGTGTTTATTTGCTGTGCACGAGCTGCACACATTCATGTGTTTGATTTGTTCACCTCAATCAAATGGCTTGACTTTTGACCGATGAAAACCTATTTAGCATACGGTTAATAAAATGCTTCCTATGTTAGGTTTACACTTAGAGCAGACTCCACCTTAATCTGTTCTTTGATTTTATATTTTGGATGTTTTCATGATTCTCTCTTCCCTGTATCTGAGCAGTCTCTATGACTAATTGACCTTTGACTCATTATTTGCCTTGTTCTAGGCCCTTATTTGGTTCTGGCTGTTAACAAGAATAGGACTCAGCTTCTATGGCCTATGATAATTCACATTTGTTTGCATTTAGAATAGTATTGTGAATTGAATTGACCAACCAGTTGCCCTTTTGCCTTAATCAATGATTTCTTAAAATCTTAAATAAACTTTCATGGTTTGTACACCTTGTCTCGTGTGGATTTTTCTGTGTGTAGTTTTCTATGCGGGTATTCTTGTAATTTAGTGTCTTGGGCCCTCGTCCTTTGGACGTCACACATGGCCTCAATCTGTCTAATTGACACTTTTAATCGTGAAAAGCACTTACAGGTGCAAATGTAACTGATCTCTAACTTCCTCTGGCAGGGAAGTAGTTATGTTGCAACATTGAAGGTCATGAGCTAAACTTCCTTTGTTATGAATGTGAAGAAGCAGTCTTTGATTTCGGTGTTTTTTCATTAATAAAAACTGTGATGTGTTCTATGCAACAAATAATATAATTTACAGCCAATGAAAATAATGTAGAAGTACGTATTGTATTGAATTTAATAGATAATTGATTTGATGTGTAAGTAAGATTTTTTGTGCTGCATCGCGATGCAAAATCATGGTATCAATTTTTGTGTTTTGCCTGCCTAGAACATTATAAAAGATGTGCTATCTGGGGAAGAGCCAATCCTTAATAATCTTCTTAAGCTTTCAGGCATTTCTGGTTACTCCTTACATTTGATTGATTTTCAGATGTACTGTGATTGTTTAATTTGTTAAAGGCACATTGAATTATTGCATGTATTACTATTGTGACTTTCTGCTAATTCTCTTGATTCTAATGACTTTTGCTGACTGTAATGATGCTGTTATTGTCACAAACCCCTCTTGCGCCCTCTGTGTAGTTGGCCTAGCGCGCAGGGCTCATGTCGAGTACTTTATGGGACGCTATGATAACTTGCCTGAAGTTCCACTAGACCACTGGTTCCATTAACCTTGATTCAGCGTAGTGTTATTTCCCAAACCACGAGTGTCCTTAATCCTTGACTATGTGGTGTAGTATTATCTCTGTGGTGCCTTATGGCACGTATGATTCCATGCCTGTGTTTCCCCTCTTCCCCTGATTCCATTACTCCGAAGCTAGCAAGCATTTCTTGAATTTGCCTTGCACCCGCTGTTGCTGGGGTCTTTAAGTGTTTTCCCTTGTGTACGTTGAGAAAAAATGAAACATTTGTTTCCGGTTAACTGATTCCATCTGTTAGTTTGCACCTCGCTCTTCCTGTAAGGTTAAGCCAGTGTACTAACACAAGTTTGCTTCAGGAGTCTTGGAGAACCTTCCAGATTGCCATGTGCTACACATGATCTCATTATATCCATTGGACCCTGAGCCTGTATATAAACCACACTCAAACCTGGGTCCAGTGCTTGGCCTACACTACCAGTGAAAAATACTTCGGGGCATATTATCAAGAACGGCGTTAAAATTATCGCTGGTTTCCCGGCAGAAACTGCTGTTAAAGCGGCGATAATGGGCTTGATAATATGCCTTGGAGAATTCCAATAGAAGCCCATGTTCTCACCAGAACATGGACTTCTACTGGAATTCTAAAGGGCATATTATTAGGCCCATTATCGCCACTTTAGCGGCAGTTTTCTGCCGCCAAACCGGCGATAATTTTTAACGTCGTTCTTGATAATATACCCCTTCCTGCCTACCCACTTACCTAAAGAATCAACCGGATCAGGGCAGTGCTGTTCTAGGCTGCAGTTCAAGATGCTCCGGAGATTCCTTGGCTGCAGCTCCCTTGACACATCTTTCGTCTCCTCCTCCTGCTCAGCTATTCCACTTCCTCAGGGACTTCCTGAGTCAAGACCTCAAGGCCTTCTTCAAACTTAGGACAAGTGGAAGTACTAGGTTAGGTACTTGATATCAGGTTAGTGTGCACTATCCTTTTGTAGTAAGCAGGCCGGAGTATCGGCATCTTAAAGAATAAAGGCTTGTCTTCAAGTTTCCTCTCAGCAACTTCCCTCTAGTTCACCTTTATTGTTCTTGCTCCGGACCCTTCCTGCAACCTTGGAACCATTTTTTAGCAAGGACTAGAGACTTAACTCAGTGTATCTCCTATGAACAGTAGCATCTAGAGAATTCTCCTTTGAGCATTTGATTGATTGATTGTGTGCTCCTTGTGCCAAGATTAATATGCCTTGTATACCCAGGGAGTTTCATACTCCAATCTGTGCATAGTTTTACCACGGGAGTTTATTACTTTAGATTGTGTTCCTAGTATACATTGGGAGTGCCATACTGCAACATGTGTGACAAGTTAAACCTTGGGATTGTCATACTCCAACTTGTGCATAGTTTTACCATGGGAGTGTGATACTTTAATCTGTGTTCCTAGTATACCTTGGGAGTGCCAGTAACTCCAACCCAAGTTTTCTAGTGTAACCTTGGGAGTGGCAGGAACTCCAACCCATGCTTCGAGATTAACCTTGGGAGTGTCAGAGACTCTAACCAGTATTTGAACCTCTTCCTCAAGGGTCTCAGAGTTTCCTATCTGGGTACCTGGGATCCTACTTTTATTCCGTATTGTAGAGGAAGCACGTACGTGAATGTTACTAAGGTTAATGCAATAACAATCTATAAGAACACCTGCCAGTGCACTGATGGCACTTGCCTTTTTTTGTTGTTTCCAGTGTATTGTGTCTTCATGAACCCATACATTCCACCCTTCACAAACACAGAAGGTCTCAGGCGCGACACCTCCTCTGCGCAGTGTGCAGCTCCACAGAGCATACACAGTTTCGCGAGTCTCCCTTTCATTGTTTAGTCAGTGCCCCACTTACCCATGAGAACAGTACACGGTTTAGGAGTTTTATCCCTGGATCTCGCGCTTATCTGAGACGGATCGACTCTAGTGTCGTCTACACAGTAAGGACCAGGTGAGTGCATGACAGTTATTTGAATACATCTAAAAAGACTGGGAACTGAAAGAGCCTTATTGTGCAGGTTTTACTAATTCATTAATGGTCTTGACTGAGCATTAGAATTTAAGGTTCTACCTTTCCTGCCATCATCCCTGCTTACTTAATTGGGAGTATAGCTTTGACGCATGTAGGACTTTTGACACTTTGCCTTAACACAAAACAAAGATCAATAATTGCATCACAGTGAAACTAGAGGAAACAATAAGACTCAAAGTGAACAAATGCAGTAACTGTACACTGATACTTTGGAGATCACAATATGAAGGGGTATAATAGTAAAAAAAGGAGGGAACACCTGTGAAAATAACATAATATAAAGGTAGAAGCTGGGAGGCAGCACAACAGGAGTGTGAAATAACTAAATTATGTATTTATGTATTAGGTCTCGCACCTGGTGACGCAGCTCGAAGCGCTGTCGCCAGCGAGATCTATTGTTGCTGATTTGCCTCGGAAGGGGGACAGGAGATGGGCACGCGCAGGGCCCAATGGAGGTCATGAACGTGCTCGTGAACACGCACGTACAGCAACGCGGTGTGCACATCTCCTGTTCCCCTTCCGTCCACGCAAGCCAGTTGCATGCAGTAACTGCGCCAACAAACACACACACGCACCAGCCGCCCCCAGCCAGGGAACGCATACTCGTCTCCCTCAACAACAAACATGGCGCATGGCATGCTTTCGCTTTCCCTCCCTCTGCCTTCTCTACGGCTTGTCTCCTACCGGCCCTGCAGCGCTGTTACTGGTAGAATGATGCCCAAGATGCGTGTGCTGTGGCTCCTCTGGGCCCTCGGCTAGGCCAGCATGTACTCCCGGGAAGACCCGCTGGTCATCTTGGACTCCGACTTGGCCCGCTATCACCTGCTGAACTGCAGCAGGGCCGGCTTCACTGAGTTGTACGCGCCGCCACTGGGCACGAGGCGCAAGCCACACTTATATGCACACTCACGGCGTGCCTACAACGCGAGCATGGCGCTTTCACTTTCCCTTGTTTTGAGTACTGTGCCCCTGCCTCTTCCTGTTATATAAGAGGCCATCTTCATTCTACGATTAGAAAGGGTTCGAAGCAGCACAGGGCGTCTAACTAGAGGGTGTGCAGCGCAGGGAGCGTGGCATCTAATGACACAGTGCAGGCGGAAGCGCAGAAACAGGGCGTCTAATGAGAGGATGCAGAGCAGCTTATATATCCAATGATGACAGGGTAGAGAGTAGCGCTGGGTACTACTCACAAAATCGCACACAACCTTCCCCGCTAAAACAAGCATTTTTTTTTTAACTCTTGGAATTCTCTTTTATTAATACGTATCCGTCTGTTTTCTACTCTTTGTTACCTTACTAGCAGCCACAGTCACAGATTCCCCTCGTCCACCCGTTGAGTATTGTGTATTTCTGAGAGGGCATGCGAGAGGCGTCTTTCCAGTCCAGCGAACGTTTCGACTGCCAGGAATGACCCTTCAAAGGGCAGCGACCGTAAGGGCCTGTGGGGCACCCCCTCGGCACGTCTCTGTCACTGGAAAGACCCGTAAGCAATCTTTAAAGGGCATCTCCTGCATGCGCGGGATATGGTCTCGCTGGCTTCGCATCAGAATGAGACGCACACCGCTTTTGTTTCTGTAAATTCTGCGGCAGTCCCGTGGCTCGCATGCTCTTTTCCATCAGTCTCTGGTGCCAGACAAGGGGCGACGACCCAGGCTCTTCCGTGTCATCTTCTGCTAAGTGGCTGCAGGCGGCGGACTGTAGCGTCCAAGTGAACGTAGTGCGAAAGTGAGTACCAAATTCTGTTCTCAACGAGTTTGACAAAGTATGAATGTACGCAGTGGACGGGGTTGCAACTGCAGCTGAGAGGGGATAGTCCTAATCTCTATATTTTTTGCAGCACTTTTGAGTTGCAGTGATACAAAAACATATGGCACGCGTTCAGGCGCTTACACCGGTGCCAGCACACGTTTCCTCTCAGCGTTGCCTGTTAGCGGGACAGCTTCGGGAAGAGGGATGGGCTTCAGTGCTTGGGGCAGAGGGCGGATTTGGCCACATTCTTAAGTGCATGAAACAATTTCCTCACACTGTCGGTGTGCTTCAAGGTGTTTATTCTCTCAGTGAGTGAAACGTGCACTAGAGGTGGTCGAAGCAGAGGCTTGATCCAGATGCCTGGCTCGGGCTCAGCTCGAGGTCCTATTGAACCTTAGAACCCAAAACGAGCCGAGCCTCCATGTGGTCTCTGCCTGCCACCCATGCGCTAACCCCAGACAGCCATTAGTCTTTGATGTAAGCACGGGGAAGAGAAAGAGATACCTTATCACCTAGTGGCTGAATTACACAATAAGAACCTGGAAAACCTGGGATGGGTCAATCTTCCTTGCTCGGGCAAATCATGCGATCACGGTTGGATATTTTATTTCACGGCCCCCTTTTATCTCCAGTTTTAGGTTTCGCCTGGCGTCCACTGCGCAGAAGTGTTCGCGCAGGCGAAATCTTATGTTAGACACTATGGGGCTTTGTTCCGCCTCTCTCTTCCATTGGCTAGCTCCATAAATGGAGGCTAGCCATTGGAAGAGAGATCTGTCAGTCATTGCCCGAGCAGATTCGTGGGCGTTCCGGCGATTTTTTCTCTCTCCGCCCCTTTAACAACGTCATGTGGCGGTGGGCGGTTGTTTTTTTTTTGTCTCGGCATGTTTGTTTCATTTCCAACGTGTGCTTTGGAGGGGTGGGCTGCTCGATTTCACTTTCCTTGATTTGCAGGTAAGCTGCATTTTTTACTACTTTTTTTTATCCCGTTCCCGCCCCCCTCCCGCTGTCCGTGTGCCCATTCCCGCCCCCCCTCCCGCTGTCCGTGTCTCCGGCCCCACTTGTTTACCAAGTTCTTGGATAAAAATTGTTTCTACCGTCTGGTACCTGGAGGCCATCTTCAAACAGTAAAGGCAGCCGTGCGTGCGGTAAATACCACTAAGAAATCTGGATAGAACTTTGGGAAGTATTAGAGGACTCTTGTAAATATTATCTGCTTCTTTACAAGATTACGTAAGATCTGGTATCACATTTTTATTTGACACAGTGCAGGAACACAGACAAAACGTGAAACATCTGCCAATGTTCGCGTTGTTTTTTTTTTCTCAGCATGTTTGTTTCATTTCCAACGTGTGCTTTGCAGGGGTGGGCTGCGCGATTTCACTTTCCTTGATTTGCAGGTAAGCGGCATTTTTTACTACTTTTTTTATCCCGTTCCCGCCCCCCTCCCGCTGTCCGTGTGCCCGTTCCCGCACCCCCTCCCGCTCTACGTGTGCCCGTTCCCGCCCCCCCTCCCGCTGTCTGTGTCTCCGGCCCACTTCAAACAGTAAAGGCAGCTGTGCGTGTGGTAAATACTACTAAGAAATCTGGATAGAATTTTGGGAAGTATTAGAGGACTCTTGTAAATATTATCTGCTTCTTTACAAGATTACGTAAGATTTGGTATCACATTTTTATTTGACACAGTGCAGGAACACAGACAAAACGTGAAACATGTGCCAATGCTGAGAGAGAGTGGGCCTGGCGCCTCTAGCAGACGTGCGTGCCTAAAGGTAGCTCTGTAGCCTCCGACCGTGGATCTTACCAGTTGATAACCGCGCCCCCCCGGCACTCACACGTGGGTAGCTGTCAGTGGCACTAGGTTTCGTTTCTTGAGCTGCCGTTCCTGGCACTGTTAGCCTCCCTCCCCCGGGCTCTTCCCACTGCTGTCACTCCGGCCTTTTTCCGCTGACACCGCATTTAACCCGGCTTTCGGCGCTATCATACGGCATTTCTGGAAAGCTTTTTAATTCATGCAGTTTTCTATCAGTTTATATGTTAATTGCTAAGGCAGCGACCTCAACGTGTCACGAGTGCTAGAGCTGTCATTTTGGGCGCATTTCTGAAGCGAAGGGTTGCCTCCCTTTTTTGGGCAACCTGAACTTGTTCTGCCAGTCGAAGTACCGTGTACTAAGATGTCAAACATGTTTCAAAGCTATAATGGCTGAAATTTTGAAAACTGAGTAGTCGTTTTGGAAGAGCATCCTCTATTTTGACATGAGCCCTTCTATCTTTGTTTTGATGGGACACATTTTTGTTGACTATAGTAGACATAAGTGTGGCTCTGTGTGTGGCTCTGTGTGTGTGGGGGGCGGGCTCTGTGTGTGTGGGGGGGCTCTGTGTGTGTGTAGGTGTGGGTCTGTGTGTGTATAGGTGTGGGTCTGTGTGTGGCATTTGTGAGAGATTAAGCTATTGGTATTGTAAATGACAATGCCATTTATTTATCCATTTTCAAAACCAACACATAAATTACAATTTTGTCATTTACAATGCCAATAGCTCTAACTTTTGCAAAGGCGAAACCGTTGCATTGTAAATGCTTGTTGCCTATTAGAGCGCCTTGAAATACACAAGTTGGCAATGTGAGCTGTTTAAGAACTTCTTTCGTGTTTAATTTAGTTGTCTATATTGAGTTGATCCATATATAATAAGAATAAAGGAGATGTAGCGTAGAGAGGATAACAGTCTTGCCTCTTAATTCACTAATGGAATTGTCGTTATGGTGGGGAGGGGGCAGGAATGTTTCATAGATCAAAAATTTCAATTTGTAAGAAATGTCTCTCAGTGCATAATCCGATATAAAATCACACGCTTCTGCATATATTTTTGGAAATTTGAAGAGACCTTATTTATTTATTTGAAAAGTTTTATATAGCGTGTCATGGCTCGTGCACGGGCTCCTAGAACCAAGCCAGACCCTTAGCTTGAATCTCCTCATTCGTTTGTTGCCTTTCTCACTTCTAATGTAGAGACAAGCATGGGTAAGCACTATATACAGACAGATCGAGAGAGAAGCACACAGAGACAGATAGACACATAGACTCCCCTAAACTGAGAACAAGAGACATCTCAGTGACTGTAACACTCGCAAGGCGATGGCTCCGAAGCCATCCTCTATATCCTTCACAGGGGCATGTGCAGCAGTGTTTCATTTGTAAAATAATAAGTCGCCCAGAAGCCCATGGCCGCAGCTATTATATGTCCCCGCGCCGCACACCAAGGCAGAGTAGACCTGAATCGACCGGAGACTTCTTTAACTCACCAGAAACTAAATGCACCTTTATCTCACTCTGGCAGCTCCTGCTTTCTCTCTTGATGGCAGATTTTTCATCTTTCTCTTTTTCAGTCTTTCCCGTTTGTGCTTTTCCTGCTCTTGTGATATGTCTGATGAGGAAAAATAAGTACTATTCTAACAAGCATTTGCAATGCAATAGGTCTTGCATTTACGCAAGTTTGAGCTATTAACATTGAAAATAACAATGCCTTTTATTTTTGTTTTTGTTTTTAAAATATAAATAAAAGGCACTGTCATTTACAATGCCAATAGCTTAAACTCGTGTAAATCTGAGACCTATTGCATTGCAAATGCTTCTTAATTTATTTATAAAGTACAACATTCATCCAACAGGATAGCACAGCGCTAAGGTAGCAGGGTCTCGTGGTGAAGGTGAAGAGGGGCTGCTAAAATGTCTGACATCAGGCCTTGGGGAACAGTTGAGTTTTGAGTTGCTTTCTAAATGCCATGTAGTCAGCAGTGATATGTAAATCCTGTGGAAGCTTGTTCCAATTTTTAGCCGCAAGATATGAGAAAGTTCAACCGCCTGCCCTAGTCTTTTTAATACATTTTGTCTTGGCTAGCGCCTGATGGCATGACCTTAGGTACCTGGTCGGGACATAAAATCTTATTTTATTCAGAAGAACTATGGGGCCGTGTTGGTATAGTGCCTTGTGTGCATGAACCAAAAGCTTAAATCTCGCTCTTTGACGCATGGGCAGCCAGTGAAGTTGTCTCAAGCAATCAGTGGCTGAACTGTACCTGCCTTTATTGCACGCCAGTTTGGCCGCTGCATTTTGTATAACCTGCAGGTGTTTGAAAAGGTAATCTGCCATGCCAATGAACTGTGCATTTCCATAGTCTAACTTATTGATAAGTAGGGCTTGTGTAATTGTTCTCCTGCATTCCAATTGGATCCAGGGGAAGAGCCTTTTTAATAGCTTCAGAGTGGCAAAGCTTCTTCCACACAGGGTCCGCACATGATCCTGCATTGATAAGGTGTTATCAATAAGGACACCCAGGTTTTTTGCGCACTGCTTGGGTGCCGGGGCATCTCCCAACAGTTGGGGCCACTGTGAGAAGTTGGCCTGGTATATAATGCTCACTAATTCTAGTGATCACTCTGTACCATGCCAAGCAACCCTTATGATGATTGGTTGTAATTCAACCTTGTAGACCAGTTATCCTAGTGGTAACGTGGACAAAGCAGTCTTAGGCTAAACTCTGAAAGGCATGTGAAGCCAGCTGTAATACCATACACAACCCCCTTGAATACCAAATGAAAGGGACACCACACAGATATATATTGAAAATATATATTGATTTATTAACTATAAAATCCCCTGGACTCTTTATGAGCACAGAAGCACAAGCGTTAAATCACAAGACAGTTTAAAATACACAAAAGTTGCACAATATGGATGAGCCCTAGGGGCCACCTAAACCATATACTAAGAAAGTGGTATAAGAGATACCAATCAGAACGGAAACAGGCCTAGGGCCTTGGGAATCGCTGGAGCTATTCGAGACTAGCAGTGACTAAGTCGGGAAAGGCCCGCGGGACTCGGGTGCAGTGTTTAAAGTGCACGCACTCACCAATGTAAAGTCTATGGTGCGTAAAAAGTACAAAGTTAGTTAGTTCGGAACCTTCCGAGTGACCTAGAACGCTGAAACTTAAGACACAGGCCCTTGAGATGTGTACCAGTGTAGGAACACCGGCGGAGCTGAGTTACCTCACCCACAGGAAGCGGGTGCACAGGGTCGAAGTAGTGTCGGGTTTCGTCACGCTGGTCGATGGTGCTTGGAGCTGAAGATGCTACAGGCGGCTCGATGTGAAGAGTTCTGGTGGATCCAAGGGTGGATCTGAAGATGTGAAGACCTGAAAGCAGTGGGGACAATGTTCAAAGTCACTAGCCAGTGACTACCGTGGAACCAGATTGGAACCAGGCGATGTCGGGTGCAAACAGGCGTTGAGGTGTAGCTTCTCTCTGCAGCCACGTAGACACCGGGGGTCGAGGATGTCCAGGAGTCGGTCACGAGCTGTCCCACGCAGGCTTCTCGCTGTTGGCGGTGTCGGCAACTTGATCGGAGCAAACAGGCCTTGGCTAATGCAAGCCACGCAGGAATCAAAAAAGGCTTAACACTCGGACCAGCAAGGTCAGAGCGAGTGCTCCTTTTCACAGGAGCTTGGGCAAGTCTGGAGCAACCAGACCCGCAGTGTAGTTTGTCGGTTTCGTCGCCAAGATGGCCGCTGACCACGTGGCTAGTGGCCGGGATGGCGCGTCGAGTGGCACAATGCAAAAGGGCCCCACGCAGATCATGGAGATGCTGGGGGGCTGATCTTCGGTGCAAGGGCTGCTCGGTGGTGGGGGTTCTCAGTCCCCAAAGCACAACGTTGAGGATGCCTCGGTTGCTGCGCAGTCAGCTTTTCAAGTGTCTTCCAAGAGGTCCAGTCCTACGTCACTCGGTGCCTCCACGGGTCCCTTCTTTGCAGGGACTGTGGATCAGGCTGTGAGAGGTCTGGGAGTCTGGGTCTTGTCAGGCTCTGGGCTCGGGCTCCAGCGGGAGGCGGCGGCAAAGCAGACGTCGAGTTGCTGGTTGGTGCCTGTGTTCACAGGGTGGCCACTCCTAGGCCACAAGGGAGATTCTCTTCAGTCTTCTGAGCAGCAGAATGTCGAAGTCCAGTCTTCTTCTTTATTTCAAGTTGATTCAGGATGATCTTCTGTGCAATGGCACTGCTCCCACTCTTATTCCCAATCTGAGGGGTGGATCACCTACTAGGTCCCTCCTCTGGGAGGAACCAGGAAGGGGGGCGGTTACACCCCCTTTCCTTTGTCCAGCTCCTCGCCAGGCCTGGGTCTGGAAAGTCCCAGGACCGGTTTGGACTGGCTTATGCACGGGGACACCTTGTGTGCCCCGGGCATGTCTGATTCTATTCAGCCCTGTCCTACCCAATACACAAAACCCTGTCTGGGGTGGTGCTCGCACCTCCCAAGGCAGGAAACCCTTTGTCCAAGCCTCCCTCGCTGGAAGGACTCCCAGCAGCAGGAGGTCAGACTCGTGTCTGTGGTGGCAGCATCCATTTTGTGATGCTGAGGCTCTGGTTAACTTTAACCGGGGTTAAGGCTACACAGATGTCGTGTCCCTCTAGAAGGGTGGAATGCTATCCCCGTCAACAGAACTGTTGAGGGGATAGTATTCCAATTCGTATGACACCTTACTCGACATGTTTTGATAAAGCCAAACCAAAGATAGCATTTAACCGCGAGGATTATAATGCACTTAAGAGTATATGGTATGGCAATATCCCGGAACAGCTTAGGGAGTGGTTCCCGACAGCTGCAGACAGGCTCAGCTCATGCTAGAGCACCATCTCACATATTTCCAAGCACTCTGCCTCCAGGATTGATGAGGCCTTCCATAGGAGTGGCTGATAGGAACATATGTGTCCAGTTTAGGGTTAGATATAGGGATACTATATCTAAGTAAGAGGTGATTACACCAACTTACCCCGGCTGAGTGATCAGCCAGTTGTGTCAAATATGGAGGCCAGGCCAGGGGTGGCACAATACATGCTGCAGCCCCTGGTAGGCCTTGGAAACACCTATGCCCTGGGTACCTAGGGTACACTGTTACAGGGGCCAATAAGGTGAACCAGTTCCAATTCGTAATGCACCTAAAGTGCATTGGCAGTAATTTAGAGAGAGAACAGCAGGCTGTGGGTCTGATTAGCAGGCCCACAGCCACATTAAGTCAGAAACCAGTGAAGCAAAAAGCAAAAATTTGGGGTGACCATAGGATAGCAGACCCTACTCTCCTACAGCCACCATGAAGCATCCCAGATTAAATTTGCCCCTCCAAAGAGCAGGATTTTTAGTTTTAAGCAGTGTTCTGATATCCAGGTCGCCATCTCAGAGAGGCAGTTGTTTAGTTTTGCCCCAGTATCCTCATGCCTCTCTTCAATGGCTATCATCAGTTGTGTGTTGTCCGCATAGGAGCAAATGCCGAAACCCCATTTTGTGCTAATTTTTGCCAGAGATGATACATAGGCGTTAAAGAGCATAGGGCTCAGAGAGGCTCCCTGCGGGACACCATTATGACTTTTGGACTTGAGGACAACACACCCATTTGTACAGTTTGCGTTCTGTTGCTCAAGAAAGAACTGAACCACTGAAGGGCTTTTGCATGTATACCTTTCTCATAAAGGTTTTCCAACAGAAGATGGTGTGAGACCACGTCGAACGATGCCGACAGGTTTAACAGAATCAAGGCTACCACTTTCCCCTGATCCAATAACAATCTTATGTTGTTTAGGACGGCCAGGAGGGTTGCCTCTGTACTATTGGTGGCTCTAAAGCCAGTTTGGGAGGGGTCCAATAGTTCATTGGTCTCAAGAAAGTTGGACAATTGTCTATTGACCAACTTCTCCAGTCACTTTAGAGAGATTGGGGAGTTGGGAAATTGGCTGATAATTGGCTGGGTTATGTACATCCGTGCCTGCCTTTTTCAACAGGGGGGTCAACATGGCCTGCTTCCAAATCTCTGGGAAAACTGCAGTCTCCAGAGATTGATTGAATAGCTGCATGACATATCGGCTTAGTACATATATATTCCGAGCAAAAATGAAGTGTGGGCAAAGATCAAAAGGGGACCCTGATTTAACTTCCCCCATTGCTTTGGCAACCTCTTCCTCTGTAAAAGGGGTGAAACTACCCAGACGTACTGGGGCATCAGGATGGAGATCCAGTTGTTCCCAATTAGTAGAGTCTACTTGGGCATTGATGCTAAATGACTAATATATTGTACTGATTTTATCAGAAAAGAATTTACTAATCATTTCAGAATGTTCTATTGAGGGAGACGGAGTTTGGGACATACTAGTTGGTTTGCAAAGTTCTCGTACTATTTTATATTGCTCTTTTGCCAAATTGCTATTCTCATTTATTCGTTTTGCGAAATAAGTTATTTTGGCCTTCTTAATTGCATTATTATAACTCCTCATTTCTGTCTTAAATGCTAGTCTGTCCATGTCCTGTCTGGATAGTCTCCAATTGTGTTCCGTTGTTTTACACTTTTTTTTCAGTGCCCTAAGTTCAGGTGTACACCACTTTTTGGATAATGTTCTCTTCATGGATTTTGGTTTAAGTTTGGGTGCACACTGATCCAGTGTGTTTGTAAGCTCAGTTTCAAGACGTACTGCACCCATGTTAGCAGGGAGTGCTCCTAAGGCGTCTGAATCGTAAGGACGGAATGGAGCTGAAATTAGTCAGAGGTGACCAGTCTTCAGGCTCTGTTTGCCACATGAAGAGGTTGGAGAGCTTTCATTAAGGTCCTTTGCAGGCTGAGAGAAAAAGTGATCAGAGAGTGATCAGTCGAGGAGAGGGGTTTGATCTCCTGGACCACAGTAGATTCTATATTAGAGAATAGTAAGTCCAGTGTAGGCCCTGTAATAGGTGTGGGCCCCTTGACCCACTGCTTTAATAGAAGGATCTGCATATCGTTGTCTAGGTGGGTTACCACCGGGTTATTATATTTTTTTAAGTGGACATTAAAGTCCCCAAATTACCATATCGTTTTTGTGTTTTAAACATGTGAGAAATACCTGGGTGAGTAGTTTAGCACTGAATCCTGGTTGGTATCCGGGGGGATTATAGATCACAGCCCCACCGGGTATGATATGATTCCCTTTGGACACTTGAAATGATAGTATGTCATGCTCTCCCAGCTGAGCTACTGTGACAGGGAGGCAGGTAAGGCAGTCTTTAAACAGGATAGCGAGCCCCCCTCCCTTCCGTCCCTGCCTGTCTTGCTTTAGTATTTTATATTGGGGAGGTAGGGCGTTTGCAATGTCAGGGGAGTTGTTTTCATCCAACCAGGTTTCCGTGATGAAAACCAATTCAGGATTTGTCTCCTTTATAGTGTCCCAAATGTCAAGAGAATGTTTAGGTACCGACCTAGCATTAAAATAAATACAGTTAAATTTAGACAAGTCATCCGCTTCTCCGTGAGACAGGTCAGACTGTGCTAGGCTGCACTATTTACATTTCATACAGGAAAAAGGGCCCTCCGTGTACCCTAGGGACGCTTTCATATAGGAGTTTTTCTTGCCTTTAGCAAATTTGTATGAAACCAGGAGTTTGTCTCTCGAATAATGGAAAGGGCTCCTAGGGTCTATTTTAGAAGGGACAGGGGTCCTGTCCCCTGGTCCCTTTTGGGGGGGACTAGCATAGACGGGCTTCCCTTAGGTGCACCGGCTGCGCGTGTCCGCTGCGCACACGCTGGCACATCGGTCTAAAGTAGGAGAGCGAGCAGAACTACTCTGCCCCCTCCTAGACCCGAAGTGCCCTGTGAGTGATCTGAGTGCTGCCAGTCACGCCCTCCACTCAAACGGCACAGAGCCGCGGTGGACCATGGCGGGATGCAAGTAGGAAAATGCTCTGAATACTTCTCACGGCTGTGCAAAGTATTGCTATTAAAACAGGTTTAAAAGTTTCACAAGAAGAATTTAAAAAAGAATTAAACAGTGTTAAAAAGTTTTGCCGTATCCACAGTGCATAGAATATTTGATTTTAGCCGGACAGTGTGAGAACGTGAGTTTCTGTTGCAGTACCCCCCACACTTTTTGCCTGATACCTGATGCACTTTTCCTTGGTGTGCCCTGGGTCCCTTCCAATCAGGTACCCAAGGCCTGTGTTCCTTCCCTAAAAACTGTACTAAAGCCTAAACCCAATTGGCATCTCTGGCCACATGTCAGCCCCTAGTAAAATAGTACCCCAGGTACCCAGGACATTGTGACCAGAGAAAACCCCTAAGGGCTGCAGAACTTATTGTGCCAGCCTTAGGGGCCCTGTACCCTGACACACACACACACTGCCTTTGCAGGCTGAGTGTCCTGGTGCAGAACTGACCAAAAGTCGACATGGCACACATTCCTGTGTGCCTTGCCCACAACCCCACTGCCCTGGCATACATCAGCCACCCCTCTAGCTGGGTGCCCTATGCCAGTGGTGTGGGCACAGGTGCATGAGCCCTGTGCCCCTACAGTTCCCAGGGCCATTCCTGGGCACTGTAAGTGCAGTGATGTCATTAAGAGTATATGGTGCTGGGAGGTTGTCATTACGAACTCCACAGTATCATAATGGCTACACTGAAGGCTGGCAAGTTCAATATCAAACTTCTCAGCACATTAAACCCACACTGATGCCAGTGTGGGATTGAATGTAAAATGCACTACAGAGGGCATCTTAGAGATGCCCCCTGAAACCTAACCTACAATCCACTTCTTGTCTGAGAGGCTTGCTAGGCTGCCACACAGCAGACATGTTGCTGGACCCCTGGGTGGAGAGCCCCCGCTCTCCTGGGCCTGCAACAATGCACATCCTAGGACGAGATGCCAAGCCCCTTCCCCCAGGATGGGCAGGGGAAGCTTCACAGGCATTCCGCCTTTGTGAGCATCTCCAGACCACTTGCTGTACTCAGCCACTGGCCCCCACCAGTTCTGACCCCCACTCTGGCTGGAAGACTGGCAGGAAACCCTACGTTGACGTAAATAATTAATTTACTCTCTTAATTTCTATGCAGGTAAGTACTTAATCAATAATAACTCAAATCGGAAAGAAAGAACCAGAGTCCGTGGTGTTAGAGTTCTTAGGGGTTTTATTCCTCAAAAAGGAATGGTCAGGACCATAATATCATGTTCTTCCCACCGCAAGGGTGGAAGAAGGGATAGAGCGCTACATTTTATTGACAGTACATAGCTTATATACTTAATTCATGTCATAGGAAACAGTATAGTAGGCGTAACAGCTGAGAGAAGACAAGATAACAGTATACACGTGTTACTAGTACGTAATCAGAAGGCGTGGACTAGGCGTGAACTGGAGGTGTGTGCTAGAAACGTCACAGATGGGTGTCACAAAGGGGTGGCACTAACAGAAATGTTGCAATGTCAGCAGAAATCGGAAGCTTGGATGCGCGCGCAGCTGCATGACGTGTGATTGACGTGAAACTGGAGGGTGCAGGGGACTTGACATTTACACTGATGGAAAGAGACAGAAGTCT
This sequence comes from Lissotriton vulgaris, assembly GCF_964263255.1. Lineage (NCBI taxonomy): Eukaryota > Metazoa > Chordata > Amphibia > Caudata > Salamandridae > Lissotriton > Lissotriton vulgaris. The sequence goes on along the minus strand of NC_141691.1, from coordinate 165,147,766 downwards.
GGCATGTCAGATCAACTTGTACTTCTATCATATCTGATATCTGATGTTTAGGAACCATATTATCTGGACGGAAAGGTCTCTAGGGCAGAAGCCATTCTATACTAACTGTGGATGCGTGTATAAGCGCCTAAGAGTCTGCATGAGAAGCGTGGGGGCACGGGGCTTTCCATGGAAGCATGGTAACAGAAGCTATGAATTACTTGCACTGAGACAGGTCGGCCTTTTGGCTCTGCAGCTGAGGAGGATGTTTACTGAAACTAGTAGGCAGGAATGCATTTTCGAGGAGCGGAACAGATAACTCGAAGGTTATAGTCAGTCTTGGCAGAAAGCAGGCTGAGCTGAGCGCGAGGGGCCGCGCTGGAAGTAAGTCAGAGTTCACGGGTACAGAGGCAGCCTGGGCTGAGGCTGTCAGAGTCAGAAGCCAGAAAAGAGGCTCGATGGCAGAAATTCAGGGCCTACTTTGCCAGAGCAGGAAAACATGTAAAGTACACTACAAAAAGACGTTGGCATAGCATACTTAGGAACGGGTTATTTAATCCATTCAGGGTGGATCTGAAAGAGGACAAGTTAACGTTGGACGCAAATGTATTTGCGTCTTCATAACTGACACAGGAGGGAAGTTACATGCACTTTAAGCTGGTACATGGAGTCGGTGGGGTACGCGCTAGGGAACACAACTTGACCAAAAATTTATATTTCCTCAACGTCAGGAAGGGGGGTGTGCCAGCCTGTGCCAACTCCACCCCTCAGGTGGGAGAGTCAAGGTGAAGCACGTCTCCGGGCTCCGGCCATCTTGAAGATAGAGAGCCCTGCCCAATCACAGCTAGGGTCCTGCCCCCCTCCCACAGGAGAGGAACAGGCTAGGGGGTATACCCACCCCAGGACAGGTACCCATTGGTCCCTGCCCTCGCCATACCTGTAACACCCCTAAATTTAGTATTTAAGGGCACCCTGAACCTTCCTTCCTTAGATCCAGATTACGAAACAAGAAAGAAGAACCAGTAGCAAGAAGACCTGCTGTGCAGCTGCTAAACAGAGGAAGACACCAACTGATTTGGCCCCAGCCCTACAGGCCTGTCGACCCTCAAACCTGCTCCTGCAAAACCCCGGGGTCTCCAGTGGTCAGCAACCTCAAAAACCCCAGAGGACCTGACTGCCCTGTGACTCTGACTACCTGGGTCTCCAACAAGCAGTGGTACTGCTCAAAGCAAGTCACAAGCCCTGGCATCAGCCCGGGACCGCGACCCCGGCACACTCTGCACCCAAGCCTGGGCTGTGCTGAAGTGACTCAAGACCACGAGGACGTCCCCCAGGCAATTCTGACCTGGAATCCAGTGCCCAAGGACCCTCCTCGACGACCCCGACGACGGCTGCAGCCTCAGGACAAAGGACCCCTCTGACCGCGACAAGCAGGGGGTAAGATTTCCCAACCTCAAAAGACACCCCTGCACCCGGCACCACACGGCCCCCTGTGCCCAACTCCTGGGTGCCTCCCTATCCTCCAAGATCTCAACTTACCCCTCGAAGTGAAGGTCGCTCCAGTCCCCAAGCCTGCAGCCTTTGTTCCAAGATCTCCGTTGAATAACATTGAGCGCCTGACAACTCAAAAGCACCCTGCACCCAGCCGCCCGATGGCCTCTGGCAGTGCAACCTTTGCCCTATTCTACTTCCCTATTTGCCCTGAGCAAGTGACCAGGAGCCCAGCTCCCACAGCTGCGTGGCCTGCTAACCAGCAGCCACCAACCGAAGGCCCCCTGCCTCCAATTGGATAACATTGGGCCTAACTACCTCTAGACTCAGCTGCCCCTGTGCCGCTGAGGGTGTACCAACTGTACCTACATGACTCTGGTGGACCCCTGAGTCTATTCCCTGAACCTTAAATCTGCCAGTCAAGTACTTACCTTAAAGCCGAAGACTCACTTTTCTTCCATAGGCTAACATTGACTGGTTTCACTTGAAATTTCTTCTTAGTGTGAAGTTTTTAAACTTTAAAATATTCATCTAAAATCAGCTGAATAACGAATTCCGAAGTACTCACCTGTGATCAGGAGAAAAGCCAATACTGTACCTTTTAGCCCAGTACTGAACCGCAAAAGTAATCATAACCGTGTTTTATTAGTAACCTAAATTTCTTCCGTTGGAAACCATTGACTGCTTTTCTTTGAAATGTCTAGTCTATTTTTGCAATCTACAAATATTCCTTAAAAATCGTACCAACTACTAAAACATAATTACTTACCTGTATTAGATAGAGACCCCAGTACTGAACCTAGGAGTCTAGTCCTGGATTACAAAAGTAACGAGAACCTACTTTACCTGTGTTAAGGTACAGGTTGCAGGGACTGGAGGGTCAGAGCTTTAATGCATGTACAGCGACTTCATTAGTTCAGATGGTAATTTTTAGACGGTCCCTACCTCCATTAAAAGACCGTCTCCCCTGTAAGCCGATGCTTGGCTTACTGTTCCTGACTGTGACCACGCCCCCTTCCTTGTTCCTGTGTGGCTGATAGCACTTCCTGATTGTTAGCTTCGCCTCCGTGTGGAGTTCTGTGACTTAGGTGCCTTTGAAGTACCTAGAGCCTTGCTGTTGCTTTGTAATAACCCCCCGTCTTCACGTGAGTGTCGCCTGCTGTTCCATTTCCTCTGGAATCGGCTCGCGCTTCACGGCGTTACTGCATCCCTTTTTTTTGTGTGCGCCGCTGCTCCGCTCCATTTCCCCTCCCCAGGAGACGGCCAGCGCGTCTCACTACTTTTCCCCTTTTTTCTTGCGTGTATGCCGCTGCTCCGCTCCACTTCCCCTCCCCAGGAGCCGGCCAGCGCGTCTCACTACTTTTTCCCTTTTCTCTTGCGTGTACGCCGCTGCTCCGCTCAAGTTCCACTTCCAGGAGCCGGCCAGCGCGTCTCGCTACTTCCCTCCTTTTTCCTTGTGTGTACGCCGCTGCTCCGCTCCTATTCCAATCCCCAATAGCCGGTTAGCGTGTCTCGTTTTCGCCCCCAATGTTCACTCTGACGTTGCTGCTCCGCTCCTTTCTCGTATCAGGGGCCGGCCAGCCTGTCTAATCTTTCCTTTCGGTTTTCGTGTGTGTGGCAGCTCCGCTCTTGATCTGGTTAAACAACCGGCCTGTGCACTACAGTATTTTTGTCTTCTCCCCCTTGCCTTTGGGTATAGGCATAATTACTCAGCTGCTCCGTCCCAATTCTACTTAGTGAGCCAGTCATCACTAAATCCTTACCTTGTTTGTACAAACACACTATTTCCTTTTTACACTGTATTCTTTTAGAGCAGGGTTTCTAGCTCTGATTACTTTCTCCTTTTTTTGGTCTCTTAAATATATTTCTGAGACTCCCACCTTATACGCATCTAATGCCTGAGCCTCTAGTGAGTGTGTGGATGAAAGCTATGTCCCTGAGATATACTTACTTCGTGTGCCTAGAATATTCAAGACTGTATTGGGACATGCAAACTGGTAAGTGAACTATGAATTTAACACTGACATGCATTGATGCTTTGAGATTGTTTATAGTTCATGTGTAGTCAAAACCAGCTTGTATTTTATTTTTTAGCAACTGCATCCTTCCAGATCCATCCAGTTCCACATACCAGGTTCACCTGCTGTATCATCTGGGGAAAGAGTGGTGGTCACTCTATGATTTATTCCCCTCACTTTTTGATGACTATTTCTTGTGAGTGAGTTATAGATCTCCTCCTAGAGTAGCTGTTGAACAGTGTTGGGACTAGCATCTTCGCTCCTGTGGAATCAAGCTTGGATCCATTTGGGTATTGGATTCAAACCCAACAGAAAGCCAAGCCCAAGAGTTAAATTCCACCTGAGCAAAGATTAATCAGAAAGGGGCTAGCACCCTTCTAGATCCCTCCTTACACAACTCCTTTCAGAGTCCTTCAGTAGAGGAACTGACGGTAGCATTAATAGATTTGCAGTCAGAAGTAGGGAGGTTAAGGACCGAAAATCAGAGATTAAATGCAGAACTAATGTAAATAAAGACAAAAGAACCCAGTATCTCTGGTAACATTCCGAAGAGTCGAAAGAGTTATATTCAGCCTGCTTGTTTTACTGTTCCCTCACAGAGCTCTAGTTCATTCACACGAGAAGAAAGCAACATGCCTCCGGTTCATTTCACTGTTCATACTCCTAGTCCAGTCCCTTTAGCTGTGCCTGAAAGATTCAATGGAGATAGCTCTAAATTTAGCGTCTTCATGAATCAATGTCAGTTACAGTTTTTATGTAAGGCAGCAGTCTTTCCTGATAACGCAGCTACAGTAGCTTTTGTTATATCATATTTAGCAGGCACTGCAGCTGACTGGGCTGTCCCACTGGTTGAAAACAATGATCCGCTATTATATGATTTTACATTGTTCCAGGAAAAGATGAAGAGTCTTTTTTTCCAAGCATACCTTTATACAGGCCAGTGATAATGCTCTTCTCAATCTCAGACAAGGATCCAAAGATTTACTTACTTATATTACAAGCTTTCATAGGCTGGTAACAGAGACACAATGGCCTGAAGAAAGGAGAACCTCCTTGTTTTATAGAGGGTTATGTGATGAACGTAAAGATTTATTATCACAAATAGTGAATCCGCCCAAAGATTGCCCCTCCTTTATTGATTTAACTGTCAAATTGGATCACAGACTTCATGAAAGGAAGGAAGAGAAATCACGTCTTAATCCTTCCAAGTATTTAATGTTAAGAACAGAAAAGAAAGAACCAAAAGATGTCAAAGACACGTCATAGCCGATGCAAATAGGTGGGGTGAGAAGTCCTTTATCCGCAGAAGAGAAAGACAAGAGGAGAAAGAACAATCATTGCGGGAAAGAAGGGAATTATGCTAGAGAATGTCCGGTAAGACCTCGCTCCACTACAAAGAATATAGCAACTAGCCAGCTTTACCCTCATGAGGAGGAAAACTAGAGAGCTTGAAGAAAGAAGAGACTGATTCTTCAAGTGGTATTCCCTTTAAGGTCTCAACTACTAAGAAATACGTTCCCTTGGTACCCAGGCATTTTTCTTTGTCCGTTACTTTAATCATATCTCCTCAATGCCGGAAGAACATGTCCATTTTATTGTAGTCAGGGGCGACAGGGAATTTCCTTGATATTAAAGTGGCCCGAGAAGCAGGAATTCCTTTTTTATTGAAACCACATCCAGAACCGGTGAGAGCGGTGGATGGATCTGAACTATCTTCTGGGTTAATCACATATTAGACGCCACAGATTGTGATGGTGTGTGACAACGGACATTCTGAATCCATCTCGTTTGATCTGATAGATACCCCCACTTTTGGTGCCATCTTAGGGGTCCCTTGGTTGCAAATCCATAAACCCCGGATCGATTGGGGGCTCGAACTGCAACTTTAAATTCTCATCACTGTCTGTTACAATGCTACCAAAAAGCCAGAGATTGGACGATGCCATCCTCGTAGACATTCAGATACTTGAAGGCCAGATCAAGGCTACTTGTAGCACTTTATTCAAGAAACGCCTTGATGAAACAAATAAAGCCAATAAGGATTATAAAGACAACATCCTAACTAGTAAAATGGATAAATTTAAGAAAGATTTAGAGCGATTCTCTCTGGAAAAGGTTTATCCATACACTAGCGACAATTATGTAGCTCCAAGCTTTAACAGCAAAGGGAGAAATTATGGGTCTAATTATTCATCCTCTGGCTCTGACTCAAACTCCAGTGATTCGGAGACATCCAGTCGCACTGGAACATATCCCAACAGGGGTGGACAACAACAACGACCATATAAAAGAGGTGGACGCCAGAGAGGTGGCATGTTTAACCAACATCCAGGCAATTACCAAAACCCAGGTCCTTGGTGGCCACCAGGTCCATGGGGTTTTCAACCACCACCACCATTTGCACAACAACCCAATCCATATCAGTATCCTCAGTTTTTTCCTGACCAGCCTTTTTTAGGGCGTGGCCGGGGACAAAACAGAGGCAGAAGAAAAGGACCACAGACTGTCCATTGGGAGGCCGACCAGACGTTCCCCAACACCCGGAGCAGGAAAGCAGCTCAACAGAGCAACAGCACAGAGACAAACGAGATTTGATAGTCAACTTAAGTTCTCGTGCCCTGACAACTGTTGAACATTCAGTCCTGGAAAAGGGCTTAGGCTTTGTTCCTACTAATCAAGGAGATCCATGTTTGATGAGAACCGAACTCGAGAAATTTTTCCGGAAAATGCGCCTTCATTTCTTTTTTGAAGAGAGAACGGAGGACTCTCAATCTGGAGACGTTATATCTACTAATACAGGTTTACGTCCGATGTCCACTTTCACTCCTTTGAGTCATCAGGTGCCATCCCATGTCACCACTTTTGAACAGGCAGTCAGACACGATATGTCACTTTTGCAGGATACTGATCGGCGAATTTTTCACAACTTCTCCAAATCAGAACAACAGGCCCTCAGAAATCTCTCGCAAGATCCGTCTATCATTATTAAACCCGCGGATAAAGGGGGAGCCACTGTTATTATGGATTTGGCTCAATACCGACAGGAATGCCTGAGAGAATTGGACAATGATAAGTTCTATCAACGTCTGACTGAAGATCCCACCCCACATCTACTCATCGAGATCAAGACTCTGATAGATGAGGGTAACACTGAAGGGTGGATTACACCACAGGAAGCCAGATTCTTGGTGACAGAGAAACCCATCACCCCTGGTTTCTACTGTCTACCCAAGATACACAAAGCCACTAGACCTCCACCAGGGATTGGTTCCCTTTTGGAACCGCTTTCCACCTTTGTGGACTTTTTTCTTAGACCTTTGGTCAAGAAAATGCCGACCTATCTAGAGGATACAGCGGATGTTTTGAGGCTTCTACCAACAGTGGAATACAATGTAGAGACTGACCTGTTGGTCAGTTTAGATGTGGAATCAGTCTACACCTGCATACCTCAACAGGATACATTAGACACAATCAGGAGCCTGCTGTCGGCAGAAGATCTCGATAGCATCACCCCGGTCAATTTCATCTTGACCTGTGCAGAATTGGCCATGAAGAGGAATTTCTTCAAATTTGAAGAACAATTGTTCCTTCAAATCTCCGGGACCTCCATGGGGAGTGTCTTTGCTCCGAGCCTCGCCAACCTTTACGTACATCAGTTCGAACAAAATCATATCCTCAACCATAGCAACCCATTCTTTGATCATCTGGTGCTATGGAAGAGGTATATAGATGATATTTTTGTAGTATGGCGAGGCTCAGTGGCAGAAGTTCAGCTATTCCGCCTATGGCTGACGAACGCAATGAACATCTTAACTTCACGTTGGAATACAGTCACGAATGACTCTCCTTTCTGGACCTCTCTATCTTTCCAGAAGCTGGTGGCCTTCAAATTGAGTTATACACTAAACCTATGGCGAGAAACTCACTTTTACTTTTTAATAGCCATCACCCACGTTCCTTAAGGGAGAATCTCCCGGTAGGCCAATTCCTCCGAGTTAGGAGGAATTGTTCATCTAGAAATCTGTTTGAAAAGCATGCCACCGCTCTAGCTACCCAACTTCAGGAACGTCAGTACCCTAAACATCTTGTAAGAAGAGCATGGAAACGTGCATCTAATAATAACCGTGAGTCATTGATTGAAAGACGTCCACCAAAACCACCAATGGAACGACTCACTTTTGTTAGCACATTCAATGCTTTGTCAACCAATGTTCAGAAGACAGTTCGAAAGCACTGGGGGATTCTTAACACTACTGATGCCAACATTCCCCCCCCCTCTGTTTGCATTCAAAAGGGCACCAAGTTTGCGAGACTCCCTTGTCCATACTAGACCTCGGACACATAACATTGAAAGTTCGGCTACCTTATGGGGTCTTCCACCGGTCTCTGGCCACTACCCATGTGGTTCATGCAGTGTGTGCCCTCAGACAACTAAAACCAACACAGTCGACATCGGGACAGGTAGGACTTGGGTTCTTAAGAAACATACAAATTGTAACACCGACAACGTCATCTACATGATCACATGCCCCTGTTCTTTGAGATATATCGGCTACACTACTAGAAAAATCAAACTGAGAATCGGGGAACACAAAAGTACGATCAGGTGTCGCAAACAAGCAACCAAACTCACTAATCATTTCCTGGATTCTAAACATGCAGCTGATGACATGAAATGGGTTATTTTAGAACAGCCCTACATCCCTCCTCACATTAGCGATGTGTCGAAATTTTTATTTAGAAAGGAACAGAAGTGGATTTTCCTTTTTAAAAGCCATATCCAAGGACTCAATGATGAAATACCATGGACATCATTATGAATTACCAGGAGGTCCTTTGATACGTAGTCATGGGACTAGGTGACTCTGAGATTTGCATCCAAAAACAGAATGGTATCCCTCACACTCACTGCGTCCTCTAAGGCATAAATCCCCTTCTCAGGCCCATTACACATCGCTCTGTATCTTACATATTACCTTGATAATATAAACATATAGCCCCCTGATCACAGTGCTAACACGCCTTTGGCATACTATCCCGTCTATTTGAGCGTGAATGTACAGATAGACGCTACACCTGAAATATATGAACATCTGTTAGGCAGTGTAGGCACATATACTTGCCTTTATAGTGTCTTAATTTATTTCACAACGAATATCTTAATGGACGGCCACTAACATTACCACACAAGGGCAGCTCCAATGTTTATGTGCAGCTCTATACTTGCCACACATGTCCAAAGCGCGCTTCAGTAATACCATATTGTAACACAGTCTAGCGCGTCTCGTATGCAAACGCTATACACTTAGCGCGCATAAGCAGACAGCACGGCATTTGCATGAAGGCAGACACGGAGTCCGCCGACAGAGCTCTGACACTGAAAGTGCACGGATAATGAGTCTGCGCGGATCGCGCTGAAGGAATTGCTCGTAGCGCGCATGTGCAGCAGATAGTACACTCCAGGTGACGCGAGCGTTTCTCAATATAGAACGCTTCGCGTGTACTGCGCAGGCGTTTTAAATTAGTATTGTCAGGCGGCGCGAGCGTGTTTTTAACACTAAGACCCCGCAGCCTAGTAGCAAAACAAAGGTTCTTCCGACAGCTGCAGGCAATTGACCAATTTGGTTAGGTATAAAAGGTCATGTGAGCTTCTGGGTCAGTTACCTCCACTTCCACTCGGACGTAGGAGCTGAGGTACCGACGGAGAGGTAGGATGCTCTTTGCTATGACCCCTAGTCTATGTTTAAGGACCTGCAAATAGATACTGTTTGATTTGACATTTCTGTCATCTTATTGCCATGCTCTTAAGCCATACTTTCTATACAGTTATGTAGTTTTGGCTTTTCCTTTTTGACTAACCCTGCATAGTTTATGTCATGTGTTCTAAAAAGGTTGAGTCTCCTTCTTTTACAACTAGATTTTGTTAGTTAAATATTGGAAGTAGGTGACCACATGGACCCTAGTACCTTTGATATCTTTCTGAGGTGCTTATTTTATTTCCATTCTAACAGAGCGGGGCCTCCTTCTTCCCGAGTGGGTGCCGGGTGAGGTGAGGCTTAATCCCACAAAAAGCTGGGTGAGTTAATATATCTTTGAATGTTTTGTGATTTATACACAGAATACCAGGTAGTACCTTATGACTACTGCTCACTGAGGAAAGTTTCTCCTCTGTTTTGTTTGTGTGCCTGTCTTGTCTGTTGTATCCTAGATACCATTATACACCTCTGACAGAGTTGTACACTCTTTCTTTTTGTTATAGGAAAGACCGCATGATTGGAATGCCTCTAGTATACATCTGGGCTCAGAGTGACTGGTAGGATTCATCCATTATAAGTGTACAAGTTCATTATTTTCTGTAATTCACTTTTCATTTGCAGTCGCAGTATTCACTAGGTCCTGAAGAAAGCTAGGACCAATTGTCCATCTAGCTGAAACATGTCGACCCCACCACATCACGCCCCGATATAGTTATTATTTAAAACTATTGGGCTCTGTTGTTTTAATCTTGACCCTAGCACCATACCCAATAAATTCAATTTTGGTTCTTTGAGTCAATTTTATATTCACTTTCACTTTTTTTCACCTGCACTGCACTCCATTGGCATCACCAGTGAAACACTGTGGGCTAAGACTATATCTACAGAATCCATCTTTTGCATCAACATTGGATGCCTTGACTAAGATCTGGATTCATGATACATCTCCCAAGTGACGATACTCCACCAAATGGGTGGGCTGATGGGATTTTTTCTAGCTCAGTGTTTTCACTCAAGTGTCACTAATGGATTCTAGGTTCTAGGCTCTACATGGCACACAAGCATCGATTTGGGACCAGGCTACTTTCTTGCTGTTTTTCTAGTTGATATAAGGGCCTAAGTTGCCCTGGTCGTTAAAAATGCCCTTCTTGACCCTCCCACTGTATTTTTTCATGTTTTAGAGCAACCTCGGTTGCGGGTCTTTTTTCTACTAAAAATTGTTAGAAGGTCATATTCCTTCTCTTTGCTCATTTAGTTGATTTCTTTTGGAGACTCCCTTGTTGAACTATGGCTGACTTTGCAGGTCTGGCGTTTGATGATGAAATGCTCAAAACTGTTCTAGATGAAAACCCATGTCTTCTAGATTCACTGCCTGAGACTTCCAGCATAGCTAAGGATGACTGGCCCACATTACTAAATTTGAAGAAATCGCATACACGCACCTCTATCCATGGCACCATCATGGCACAGTATCTTAGAGGAAAGTGCGCCCCTACGGGCCTTATTGTCACAAACACACCCAGACTTTTTCTGACCGACAAAGTTTTTTTACGTGACTGGTCCCTTATCGCGTGGCGCTGCACGCGGGATTGGCTAATATTAATCATCAGCACGGCCAAAAGAATAGCCGATGCCATCCTCGTAGACATTCAGATACTTGAAGGCCAGATCAAGGCTACTTGTAGCACTTTATTCAAGAAACGCCTTGATGAAACAAATAAAGCCAATAAGGATTATAAAGACAACATCCTAACTAGTAAAATGGATAAATTTAAGAAAGATTTAGAGCGATTCTCTCTGGAAAAGGTTTATCCATACACTAGCGACAATTATGTAGCTCCAAGCTTTAACAGCAAAGGGAGAAATTATGGGTCTAATTATTCATCCTCTGGCTCTGACTCAAACTCCAGTGATTCGGAGACATCCAGTCGCACTGGAACATATCCCAACAGGGGTGGACAACAACAACGACCATATAAAAGAGGTGGACGCCAGAGAGGTGGCATGTTTAACCAACATCCAGGCAATTACCAAAACCCAGGTCCTTGGTGGCCACCAGGTCCATGGGGTTTTCAACCACCACCACCATTTGCACAACAACCCAATCCATATCAGTATCCTCAGTTTTTTCCTGACCAGCCTTTTTTAGGGCGTGGCCGGGGACAAAACAGAGGCAGAAGAAAAGGACCACAGACTGTCCATTGGGAGGCCGACCAGACGTTCCCCAACACCCGGAGCAGGAAAGCAGCTCAACAGAGCAACAGCACAGAGACAAACGAGATTTGATAGTCAACTTAAGTTCTCGTGCCATGACAACTGTTGAACATTCAGTTCTGGAAAAGGGCTTAGGCTTTGTTCCTACTAATCAAGGAGATCCATTTTTGATGAGAACCGAACTCGAGAAATTTTTCCGGAAAGTGCGCCTTCATTTCTTTTTTAAAGAGAGAACGGAGGACTCTCAATCTGGAGACGTTATACCTACTAATACAGGTTTACGTCCGATGTCCACTTTCACTCCTTTGAGTCATCAGGTTCCATCCCATGTCACCACTTTTGAACAGGCAGTCAGACACGATATGTCACTTTTGCAGGATACTGATCGGCGAATTTTTCACAACTTCTCCAAATCAGAACAACAGGCCCTCAGAAATCTCTCGCAAGATCCGTCTATCATTATTAAACCCGCGGATAAAGGGGGAGCCACTGTTATTATGGATTTGGCTCAATACCGACAGGAATGCCTGAGACAATTGGACAATGATAAGTTCTATCAACGTCTGACTGAAGATCCCACCCCACATCTACTCATCGAGATCAAGACTCTGATAGATGAGGGTAACACTGAAGGGTGGATTACACCACAGGAAGCCAGATTCTTGGTGACAGAGAAACCCATCACCCCTGGTTTCTACTGTCTACCCAAGATACACAAAGCCACTAGACCACCACCAGGACGTCCCATAATTTCAGGGATTGGTTCCCTTTTGGAACCGCTTTCCACCTTTGTGGACTTTTTTCTTAGACCTTTGGTCAAGAAAATGCCGACCTATCTAGAGGATATAGCGGATGTTTTGAGGCTTCTACCAACAGTGGAATACAATGTAGAGACTGACCTGTTGGTCAGTTTAGATGTGGAATCACTCTACACCTGCATACCTCAACAGGATACATTAGACACAATCAGGAGCCTGCTGTCGGCGGAAGATCTCGATAGCATCACCCCGGTCAATTTCATCTTGACCTGTGCAGAATTGGCCATGAAGAGGAATTTCTTCAAATTTGAAGAACAATTGTTACTTCAAATCTCCGGGACCTCCATGGGGAGTGTCTTTGCTCCGAGCCTCGCCAACCTTTACGTACATCAGTTCGAACAAAATCATATCCTCAACCATAGCAACCCATTCTTTGATCATCTGGTGCTATGGAAGAGGTATATAGATGATATTTTTGTAGTATGGCGAGGCTCAGTGGCAGAAGTTCAGCTATTCCACCTATGGCTGAACGAACGCAATGAACATCTTAACTTCACGTTGGAATACAGTCACGAAAGACTCTCCTTTCTGGACCTCTCTATCTTTCCAGAAGCTGGTGGCCTTCAAAGTGAGTTATACACTACCTATGGTGAGAAACTCACTTTTACTTTTTAATAGCCATCACCCACGTTCCTTAAGGGAGAATCTCCCGGTAGGCCAATTCCTCCGAGTTAGGAGGAATTGTTCATCTAGAAATCTGTTTGAAAAGCATGCCACCGCTCTAGCTACCCAACTTCAGGAACGTCAGTACCCTAAACATCTTGTAAGAAGAGCATGGAAACGTGCATCTAATAATAACCGTGAGTCATTGATTGAAAGACGTCCACCAAAACCACCAATGGAACGACTCACTTTTGTTAGCACATTCAATGCTTTGTCAACCAATGTTCAGAAGACAGTTCGAAAGCACTGGGGGATTCTTAACACTACTGATGCCAACATTCCCCCCCCTCTGTTTGCATTCAAAAGGGCACCAAGTTTGCGAGACTCCCTTGTCCATACTAGACCTCGGACACATAACATTGAAAGTTCGGCTACCTTATGGGGTCTTCCACCGGTCTCTGGCCACTACCCATGTGGTTCATGCAGTGTGTGCCCTCAGACAACTAAAACCAACACAGTCGACATCGGGACAGGTAGGACTTGGGTTCTTAAGAAACATACAAATTGTAACACCGACAACGTCATCTACATGATCACATGCCCCTGTTCTTTGAGATATATCGGCTACACTACTAGAAAAAGCAAACTGAGAATCGGGGAACACAAAAGTACCATCAGGTGTCGCAAACAAGCAACCAAACTCACTAATCATTTCCTGGATTCTAAACATGCAGCTGATGAAATGAAATGGGTTATTTTAGAACAGCCCTACATCCCTCCTCACATTAGCGATGTGTCGAAATTTTTATTTAGAAAGGAACAGAAGTGGATTTTCCTTTTTAAAAGCCATATCCAAGGACTCAATGATGAAATACCATGGACATCATTATGAATTACCAGGAGGTCCTTTGATACGTAGTCATGTGACTAGGTGACTCTGAGATTTGCATCCAAAAACAGAATGGTATCCCTCACACTCACTGCGTCCTCTAAGGCATAAATCCCCTTCTCAGGCCCATTACACATCGCTCTGTATCTTACATATTACCTTGATAATATAAACATATAGCCCCCTGATCACAGTGCTAACACGCCTTTGGCATACTATCCCGTCTATTTGAGCGTGAATGTACAGATAGACGCTACACCTGAAATATATGAACATCTGTTAGGCAGTGTAGGCACATATACTTGCCTTTATAGTGTCTTAATTTATTTCACAACGAATATCTTAATGGACGGCCACTAACATTACCACACAAGGGCAGCTCCAATGTTTATGTGCAGCTCTATACTTGCCACACATGTCCAAAGCGCGCTTCAGTAATACCATATTGTAACACAGTCTAGCGCGTCTCGTATGCAAACGCTATACACTTAGCGCGCATGAGCAGACAGCACGGCATTTGCATGAAGGCAGACACGGAGTCCGCCGACAGAGCTCTGACACTGAAAGTGCACGGATAATGAGTCTGCGCGGATCGCGCTGAAGGAATTGCTCGTAGCGCGCATGTGCAGCAGATAGTACACTCCAGGTGACGCGAGCGTTTCTCAATATAGAACGCTTCGCGTGTACTGCGCATGCGTTTTAAATTAGTATTGTCAGGCGGCGCGAGCGTGTTTTTAACACTAAGACCCCGCAGCCTAGCAGCAAAACAAAGGTTCTTCCGACAGCTGCAGGCAATTGACCAATTTGGTTAGGTATAAAAGGTCATGTGAGCTTCTGGGTCAGTTACCTCCACTTCCACTCGGACGTAGGAGCTGAGGTACGGACGGAGAGGTAGGATGCTCTTTGCTATGACCCCTAGTCTATGTTTAAGGACCTGCAAATAGATACTGTTTGATTTGACATTTCTGTCATCTTATTGCCATGCTCTTAAGCCATACTTTCTATACAGTTATGTAGTTTTGGCTTTTCCTTTTTGACTAACCCTGCATAGTTTATGTCATGTGTTCTAAAAAGGTTGAGTCTCCTTCTTTTACAACTAGATTTTGTTAGTTAAATATTGGAAGTAGGTGACCACATGGACCCTAGTACCTTTGATATCTTTCTGAGGTGCTTATTTTATTTCCATTCTAACAGAGCGGGGCCTCCTTCTTCCCGAGTGGGTGCCGGGTGAGGTGAGGCTTAATCCCACAAAAAGCTGGGTGAGTTAATATATCTTTGAATGTTTTGTGATTTATACACAGAATACCAGGTAGTACCTTATGACTACTGCTCACTGAGGAAAGTTTCTCCTCTGTTTTGTTTGTGTGCCTGTCTTGTCTGTTGTATCCTAGATACCATTATACACCTCTGACAGAGTTGTACACTCTTTCTTTTTGTTATAGGAAAGACCGCATGATTGGATTGCCTCTAGTATACATCTGGGCTCAGAGTGACTGGTAGGATTCATCCATTATAAGTGTACAAGCTCATTATTTTCTGTAATTCACTTTTCATTTGCAGTCGCAGTATTCACTAGGTCCTGAAGAAAGCTAGGACCAATTGTCCATCTAGCTGAAACATGTCGACCCCACCACATCACGCCCCGATATAGTTATTATTTAAAACTATTGGGCTCTGTTGTTTTAATCTTGACCCTAGCACCATACCCAATAAATTCAATTTTGGTTCTTTGAGTCAATTTTATATTCACTTTCACTTTTTTTCACCTGCACTGCACTCCATTGGCATCACCAGTGAAACACTGTGGGCTAAGACTATATCTACAGAATCCATCTTTTGCATCAACATTGGATGCCTTGACTAAGATCTGGATTCATGATACATCTCCCACGTGACGATACTCCACCAAATGGGTGGGCTGATGGGATTTTTTCTAGCTCAGTGTTTTCACTCAAGTGTCACTAATGGATTCTAGGTTCTAGGCTCTACATGGCACACAAGCATCGATTTGGGACCAGGCTACTTTCTTGCTGTTTTTCTAGCTAAAAGAGGCCTCCAAGTGGCTTGGTATTTCGAGGTGGAGAAGCTAAAACAGGTGAGGCCAGTGCTTTATCAGAGCCGGTGTTGCAGCTGGGGCCTACCTGCACCCATTTTTGGTGACCGGGACATATTTTTCCAGACTTTGACTCAGAGCAAGTGAATGAAAAACACACTAGGTGGAAAGAAGGAGGAAGAGAAAGATGGAAAGCATGAAAGAGAAAAAACAGGGATGAAGATTAACCTGCAAGAGGGACATAAAAGGTTGAGATGGGCCTGAGGATGGATCAAAGAGGCATGAGGTGGATTCAAGAGGTGGATTCAAGACAATGCAGCCTTGGTATTCAGCTTCTGAGGATATCGTTGGGTACCGGCACTTATTCTTTTACAAACTAAGCACTTGGGGCCCGATGTAGGTAATTCTGATTTACCTACTCTTAAATACCGAATCACCCGATTCGGTATTTAAGAGTAGGTAAATTGGAAGTAGGCAGATGTAGGTAATTTTCTTTTACAATTACCGATTCTGTAAGATTTGGTATTTACCGATTCGGTAAATACTGATTCGGTATGTCCTATTGATTCCTATGGGCCTTGAAGCCCATAGGAATCAATGGGAAATACCGAATCGGTATTTACTGAATCAGTAAATACCGAATCCTGGCAGGGGGAACGGGGTGTCACTTTGACACCCTGTAGCACCCCAATTGCAGGCTTGTGTGCCATGTGGCACACAGACATGCCCTACGGGCATGACTGTGTGTCACATGGCATAGGTGTACATGCACAGATGTGCATGTACACTGGAATTCGGTATTTTACCACCCAATAGGATTGGGTGGTAAATACCGACTCCTAAAGGGCCTGTGGCACTCTTTGAAGTGCCAGCTACATCTGTATTTACAGAATCGGTAAATATACCGATTCGGTATTTTACCGAAACGGTAAATTTACCGATTCGGTAAATTTACCGAATCGGTAAAAATTAGACCCCCTACATTAGAAAACCCTAATACCAGTCGGTAACGGCCGAATTCGGCCGTTACCGACCGGTATTAGGGCTCCTACATCTAGCCCTTGGAGAGGCACAATGGTTGAAGGGTCCTGCTCATGCCTAACCTCTGCCGGGAGAAACAAGCTACTTGTGGTGCCTGGCAAAAGTATGACTATACCCAGCATCTCTCCTAAAGAAATGTGAGCACCGCTAAACACCGTTACATAGGTAAAGATTCGACGTGTGCTCATGGACACCAACCTTTCATTCCAACCACAGATTAACCAAGTGACCAAAAGCACCTTCTTCACCAGGAAAGCCCTAGAGCAGTTTTCACCTCTCCTGGCACTCACCCATGGGTCACAGACTTCAAGAGCTCTTGTCCCATCATACCTCAACTATGCTGATAGGCTTTATATTGTGAGCCTTAGAAACCTAATCAGCAAACTCTGAAAGCTGTTGCGAGGCAAGCACTAAACTGGAGCCCCCCCAGACCAACTCTGGGACTGGACTTTTCTTTCTTCAGCTAAATCACAGGCTCTACCACAACGAAGGAACCTCAAAATCAAAATGGCTGTGCCTGTGATCATCCAGACTTACAAGAAAAAAACAGATTAGGTGGGTGGTCCTTCTCTGTACAGACAAGCAAACTATGGAACATGCTCTAGAGGAACTAAGGATGACTAATGCCTAATTTGTAAAAACATAAGTGTAGTATTCCAATAAAGCTCCAGAATTACAAAAATAGGATTTATTGTAGAGAGAGCCCCAGTACACAGTTGATCATGCAGAAAATCCAATCGTCTGTCTCTGGATCTGTTACTTGGAATCTAGAACCTTTCAAACCATAGCAACAGATCCAAGAGCAATATTTAAAGATAAACTATTATTAACATACAGCACAATAATAATAATAAATAATTTAAACATAGAAATGCCTCACATCTTACCACTAAAAATAAAATAAATAATAAGACAAGTAAATATTAATTTCTAAATCTAACTGGAGTATTTATAATCCTTTCACTAGTTTTCACTCTTGAAGGCACAGAATCTTTGTTGGATACAACTTTGGGATGAAATGTTCCGTCTTCATTTGGAGAAATAACAATTCCAGGAACACTATGACATTTAACAACTCGCCTAACATTCCATACTTTGCCATCATTGGTAACAATGCTGTTACGATTGACCCTCACAACTTTCCGTATAGGTCCATACTTTGAAGAACCTTAAACTGAAAACCCAGGTTTACGTATTTTGACAAAATCTCCAACTACAAAGTTTGGAATCTTCACATTTTGTTTTGCATCATGATACAACTTCATTTTGTCTTGGTAATGTTTTACTCTCAAAGAAGTGCAAAGCGTATCAGCTGGAACAGAATAACTAAGTTTCTCCTTGCCAAGTTTCTGCTTGATCCACCAAGGACATAATTTAGAAACTGTTTCTCTTCCTCTCAACAGACGGAATGGACTAAGTTCCATAGTAGTATGAGGAGTAATGCTATACATACACAATCTCTCACGCAGTACATGCTTCCATTCTTTAGGGCTCTTTCTGGCCCATTCAACACAATCCTTCAATACACGATTAAATCTCTCCACCTGGCCATTTACTTGTGGCTCGCACAACAGTGTAGTAATGTGCTTAACACCACAAGAACTAAGAAAATCCTCTAATTCTTTAGACCTCAATTGCGCACCATTGTCAGTTATGAGGACCTCTGGACTACCTTCCCTAGCAAAGACTTATCTGAAGAATTCAACAATTATTTGTGAGGTGGCATGTGAAACAAATATGATTTCAGGCCACTTCGAGTGATAAGCAATCAAGACTAAAGCAAAGCGTGCATCTTGGGGTAAACAAAAGGTCCTGAAATATCAAAAGCTAATTTCCTCCAAGGATTTTCCGTCCATTCAATGGGTATCAAAGGAGCTGGGTGTTCTTTCAACATTTTATCACTGTTAGCACAAACAGGACAAATTCTAACTACTCTATCAATCATCTTGTCCATTCCAGGCCACCAAAAGCTAGATCTTATCAATCTTTTCATAGATAGCATCCCCAAGTGGCTCTCATGAGCTAGTTTAATAATCTCATCTTGCATTCCTTCAGGAGGAACACATTTTCCTCCTTTGAAGATAATGTCAGTGTCTATTTTCAATTGATTCACAACTTGATGAAAAAACCTTAACTCAAAAGGAATCATGTGAACTTTAGGCCATCCTTCCAAGATATACTTCTTCAACAGCTTCCAATTTTTGTCCATACCAGTATAACTTTTCCATGTATTTTCAGAAATGGCAGAAAATTAGTTGGCTATAAAATCTCCCAAGGAAGCAACCATTTCTACGTCATCCCCATCATCCTTCACTTGATCAACCTCAACGTTAGAAGG
This sequence comes from Lissotriton vulgaris, assembly GCF_964263255.1. Taxonomy (NCBI): domain Eukaryota; kingdom Metazoa; phylum Chordata; class Amphibia; order Caudata; family Salamandridae; genus Lissotriton; species Lissotriton vulgaris. The sequence goes on along the minus strand of NC_141691.1, from coordinate 165,128,566 downwards.
TAATCTGGAAAGACAATCTGTAGTTAAATTACTTTTCCCTAGAACATACTCAATTTTAAAACTATATTCTTGCAACCTAGACATCAGCCTGCTAATGCGTGCTGTGGCATTACGGCCACCACCTGGAGATAAGATTGAAACCAATGGCTTGTGATCAGTCCTCAACAAAAATCGACTGCCCCACAAGAAATTACGAAAATGTTCTATTCCCCACACACATCCAAACAACTCTTTTTCTATAACAGAATATTTCCTCTCCGTCTCGCTAAGAGTTCTTGAGGCAAACGCAACACACCATTCATCCTTCCCACATTTCTGCGACAAAACACCTCCAAGTCCATACTCACTGGCATCAACTGTGACCACACACATTTTCTTGACACAAAATGATTTCAAAGTGGGAGCATGAACAATTTCATTCTTGATGACCTGAAAAGCAGACTCTTGCTTCTCTCCCCAAAGAAACATAGACTTTTGTCTAGTAAGCTCTCTCAAGGGTTCCATTTTAGTTGCAACATCCTTGACAAACTTACTGTAATATTCGCACAACCCATTAAAAGATCGAAGCTTTTCTTTGTTACCCTGATGCGGAGCTTTCACAATCGCTTCAACAGGAGATTTCTTTGGGACAACACCATCTCCAGACAAAGTATGTCCCAAATACTCCACTGACTCTTGAAACATTTTACACTTGCTGTCTTTCAATGTGAGACCATGTAATTCCAATCGTTTGCACACTTCAATGATGTGATCTTTGTGGGAATTATCATCAGGAGAAAAAACAAGAATGTCATCTTGAAAGCATTTAACGAAATCCTGGAGGTCTTTAAAAATATGATACATAGAACATTGAAAGACAGATGCCGCAGAGGCTAATCCAAACGGCATTCTCTTGTATTGAAAAAGACCCTCAGGAGTAAGAAAGGCAGTCAAATGTTTTGACTCTTCTGACGACGCAATTTGATGATAGGCTGAACGTAAATCGAAAGTGGAGAAAACTTTCGCCCCTCCCAACAAGCAAACAACCTCATTAATATTCGGTAGGGGATGACAATCCACAATTAAATTAGCGTTAAGCGCTCTCAAATCCACACACAATCTTAGACTTTGATCCGACTTCTTAGCCAAAACAATGGGTGAAACCCACTCTGAAGACTCAATCTCCTCAATGATGTCTTCATCAATAAGATCCTTTAACAAAAGTTTCAAATCTTCTCGAATGTTAATTGGTACATTTCTAATTTTTTGTTTCACCGGAACAGTTCCTTCCCTAAATTTAATTTTGTGACAAAAGTTATGTAATTTTCCTAAATCTTTAGAAAAGACTTTAGGAAACATGTCAATTATATTTTTAATACAATCACAAACATTGACTATACCCTTCACTGTTTGACATTCATTAAGATCAGTGTTCATAACCATAACTGGATCACTGTTCCTTGGATTGAGCATTATTTTTAAACTCCAATGATCTCTCTATCCAAGTACATTCACACCTTTTGTGACTATATATAGTTTGACAAAAGCTACATTTCCTTTGAAATGCATGTCAACTCCTATGTATCCTTCCATATCAATTATGGATCCGTCAAATGCTTTGGAAATTATATCTGATCTTTTGAGATCATTGAAAGAAACTATCCCCTTAAATACTTCACTAAAATACTCCTTAGTAATTATAGTCCAGGGTGACTCGGAGTCTGCCATATGTTTAAGTGAAACACCAAGGGTTTGTACATAGCACTTAGGTTGTTGAAGTGATAATTGAGAACTACACTGTTCTCCACAATAAGTTATAGAAACAACAATACCCCTTTCCAAGTCAGTTTCATCACTTCCCACATTGTTCACACTGCTGTCTTCAATGCTTAAATATGAAACTCTCCCTTTGCTATTGTTACTTGTGAAACTGTTCCCTGAAGAATAATTTTTACATACATTACTAAAGTGTCCTCGCCGTCCACACTTTTTACAGTCTCTACCTATAGCAGGACATCTAGGAAAGGAAGCAGCATGGTTGACACTTCCGCACCTAAAACAATGAAATTCTTTGTCGTTTCTCTTAAACATGCGTTGGGAATTATTAAAATTACGTTGAGAACTGTTGTAGGTTGATGAGTTAGAAGCAGATTCAGACTTTACAGCACAAACATCAGATTTAACCTTCGAATTCTGATCTAGAGTCTTCATCCACTTTGTCAGAAACCCAAGACTCCAGATGTCAAGTCAAGTCAAGTCAGAATTTATATAGCGCACTACATGCTCTGGCAGAAACTGCAACCAAAATCATACCCAGGGAAACCTATGGACTAAGCTAGTACGCCAATGGAACCTAAAAATGTCCGTTGACGCTCTGCGGGGTCAGCGGTCTAGCTTATCACAACAGTAATTATAGAATGCTGGTGAAACGTGTGAGCACGGAGAACTGCGCACTTCACCTGAGCCATAGCCGAAGGAAGAGCGTTCTTGAATCCAGAGTTTGTTAGGCCTGAGCTTTAGTTAATTACCCGCTTAATTTCCTCTTCGTATTTTTCCCCTTAAAGTAGAATACGTAGTTTTCCCTTCTCCCGCTCCTCCGTCTTTCCCCTCGAGAGTAGTGACAGCATTTCCCCGAGTTTTAGTAACAAATCTTGCCGTTCCAGTCAGACGGCATTCTTGTGACCTCTAGTGGCGTTCGGAGAAGACGTCACCGAGGCAGCTTTCTGTCAGAATTTCCAGAGACCGAGTGAACCGGTTCACCACACGAACCGAGCAGAGGAAGAAGACGTCAAAGAGCTAAGTGCAATAATAGTGTTACAAAATCCTGGGGTACGATTTAGAAAACAAATGTAAATACTATAGATAATGAACTCACCTAAATGCAAATAGCTGTGCATAGAAACAGGAGAGACTTCGCCCAAGTACCTCGTCATCTGAAAATAAATAGAAAGGAAGAGTTAAAGACAGCAAGGCAACATAGACCAGAGAAAAGGACAAAAGACCAAGCAGATACCATATTAAGTGAGTTAAGAAGAGACATATGCTTTAGTACAGGAGTTATTAGAAGGAAGGTTAGGACTAACCTTAGGACTGTCTGATTCTAGGTCAAAAGGAAGCACACAACAGGAAAAAGGAAGAACACAACAGGCATCACAGAGGTTAAGGACATACAGAAGAAATAGTAGAGTAAGTAGAGGTAACTAAATAGGGAGTGGTTAGGGATAGAGAAGGTACACAATATTAAGGGTGTTTGTGTTTTGCAGAAAGAATAACTAGTTGGAGCCAGTAAACACATATCCATCTAGTGAAGAAAGAAAAAATCTGAAGAGAAGCAGAGTTCTGGAAAAAAACAATGGTAGGAAAAGAGAATAGACTTGAGTGATAAGTAGCGTAGGAAGATTATAGGAGAGTTATTAAATAATTGAATTCTTACCGGAAATCCTTCAACGGAAGTCTGCGGGACGGACTACGAGAGGAACCCACCAGAACGCTCTCTTCTCTCTTTTGTTATTTTATCCACTTTCCCTGTTCCCCCTAAGGTAGCATACTGGGAGACTTGTTAGTTCAAGCTCCGGGTTGCTGCTTGGAGGGATTTTGGAGCTAGCATCTCTGTTCCTGTGTAGTAAAACTGAAGTACTTGGTAGTCTGACAGAGTGAAGTGCCCAAGTTGCATTTTACACCTGAACAGAGATGGCCGAGGGAATAGATTTACAAAGCCTAGGAACCATATTAGACACAATACAAAAGGAGTTGAGTGCAGTCAGGGAGGAGAATCAAAACCTTAGGCTAGAAGTTGTAAACTCGAGAAAAGAGACTGCGGAGCTAGCTCACCGACTAAGGCAACCATTTGGTTCTGGGCAAGATGGGCAAACCTCAGTTTCTGAAGGCGCTAATAGAATGACCTCCCAAGTAATTCCCTCTTTGTCGCCAGTTATTCCCTTAGCTGCGCCAGAGCATTTTAGTGGAGACCCACAGTAAGCGCAAATATTTATCACACAATGCTCACTACACTTTATGTGCCGCCCTTCGATTTTTCCAGATGCGCAGTCTAGAGTCGCATTTGTACTGTCGTATCTGAGTGGGGATGCAGCGTCTTGGTCTTTGCCGTTAATCACCAAAGATGACCCGATATTTAGAAATTATGAAAACTTCAAGGAGGAGTTCCTTTGAATCTTTGACAGACGCCGAATATCTCAAGCTGTGGACAATGAATTAATTGCCCTGAAACAAGGAAACCGAGATGTGGTCTCATATCTGGCCCAGTTCAACAAGCTAGTGGTAGAAACGAACTGGCCGGAGAGCAAGAGAGCGGCGGTTTTCTACTGCGGATTGAAGGATGAACTAAAGGATGTGTTGGCTGGAATACCTAATAGACCCACCGAGATCTCTGCGTTGGTGGATTTGGTCTTGGAGATAGATTTTCGGCAAGGTGAGAGAAAAGGCGAAAAAAGAAAGGATTTCATACCGGCGGTCCCTCGATTTGATAGGGTCAGATCAGAAGGAGGCAGAAGCTATGAAGGCCAACAGGGTACCGAACCTATGCAAATAGGAACCATACGTGGTCCTCTCACAAAGGAAGAGAAGGAGAAGAGAAGAACCAGCAACCTGTGTATGTATTGTGGATCGGGCGGCCATTTCGTTAGAAACTGTCCAAAGAAGCCCAAGACAACCTTCAAGCCGAAGGAAAACTAGAAGCACCACCCGTTGTCGGAGTTGAACTGGTGGATGCGACACAAAAGAAAACTCCCGAAGAACATAGAGTGGCTAATACCTTGCAGTCTGCAGCCCCCCATTTGATCCAATCTATGGAGGTGAGATTTCGAGACATCGCATTAGCCGGAGTTTCCGTGATGATAGACTCTGGGGCGACCGGAAACTTTTGTGATATAAGGTTCGCAAATAAAATGGGAATCCAATCAATCAAAAAATCCAAAAGTGAACCAGTCAGAGCCGTAGATGGAACTAATTTGTCATCAGGTCCCATAGTGAGTCACACGGAATCGATCCATTTGATCTCTAATGATGGGCATGAGGAGAGAATCCAGTTTAATTTAATCGATGCTCCCCAATTTCAGCTGATACTTGGGCTTCCCTGGCTCACGGAGCATAACCCAACGATTAACTAGAGTGCAAGAACAATTAGAATGGAGTCCAGTTATTGCCGGGAAAATTTTTTGGAGTACAGGAGAAGGACCAAGAAACAAATCCTGCACACTCATTGTGTCAAGCCGGAGGATCGATATGTGTGATTCACGTCCAGGAAATTCCAGAAGAGTATCAGGACTATAAGGAGGTGTTCAATGAAGTAGAGGCGGAGCAACTCCCACCACATCGAGTCTACGACTGTAAGATCGAGTTTGAACCAGGCTCGAATTTGCCCTGCAGTCGAGTTTACGCCCTTACTGAGAAGGAACATCACCATCTTCGGGAATATCTCGACAAGTATTTGGCCAATGGGTTCATCCGACCCTCTCAATCCCCAGTATCTTCGCCTTTGTTCTTCGTGCCGAAGAAGTAGGGGGACTTGAGAATCTGTATTGACTACAGAGCCAATAACAAGATCACCAAAAAGAACCATTATCCGTTGCCACTTATATCGCTGCTACTAGATCAATTAAAAGGGGCCAAGATCTACACGAAATTAGACCTGAGAGGGGCGTACCATCTAGTGAGAATGAAGGAGGGCGACGAATGGAAGACGGCGTTTCAAACTAAGTTCGGACTGTTCGAATATCAAGTCATGCCCTATGGCCTCTGCAACACCCCGGCTGCCTTCCAATATTTCATTAATGATGTTCTGAAAGAGTTTATTGATCAGTGTGCAATCGGGTACATAGACGACATACTTATTTACTCTGAGGATGAAGGAAAACATCAAGACCAAGTCCGAGGAGTTTTACAGAAGTTGAGAGAAAACAGATTGTTCGTAAAACTAGAGAAATGTGCCTTCAATGTCTCCCAGGTAGAGTTCCTTGGTTTCATCATCTCACCAACAGGAATTCACATGGACAAGAAGAAAATTGAAGCGGTAATGGGTTGGAAGTCTCCAGAGAGTGTAAAAGAGGTACTAAGTTTTATTGGATTCTATCGGAGGTTCATCAATGAATTCTCGCATAAGATTCTGCCTCTTACCCGATTGCTGAAAAAAGGATTCAAGTTCGAGTGGACAGAAGATGCGGAATTTGCCTTCCAGTCACTAAAGGAAAGTTTTACAACAGCCCCGATCCAACAACACGCAGATCCAGCTGAGCCCTTCTATGTGGAAACAGACGCCTCGGATCAGGCTGTTGGAGGAGTTTTGTCTCAGTGAAATAAGTTAACTGGCCAGTTGCACCCGGTAGCCTATAGATCAAGAAAATTAACCTCGGCTGAGGTTAACTACACAATCACCGAGAAAGAACTATTGGCTATAAAAGATGCTTTTAAGGAGTGGCGACATCACCTGATGGGGGCGCAACATCAAGTAACAGTCTTCACTGACCATCGTAACCTGAAGTTCTTGAAAACGGCCAGAACACTCATCCCAAGACAATTACGTTGGTCATTGTATTTTGCTGAATACGACTTCGTCATTACTTATCGACCTGGAACACAAAACGGAAAAGCGGATGCCTTATCCAGGTTAGACACAGAGAATCAGAAGACTCCCTTAGAAAATCAATTAATTATTCCAAGTGAGAGAATAATTGGAGCGATCACATCTATCCACCTTGAACAAGGTATTTTGGAAGCAATGGATTCTGAGGCTATGCAAAATTGGGCACTAGACGGAGAAGGCAGAAGGATTCGTCATCAGTTGCCCTATTTTCAAGAAAAACTATACATTCCCACCAAGGAATTGCAACAACAGGTTATAGGAGAATGCCATGGTGCAAAGTTAGCAGGTCATAAAGGAGAGGTAAAGACCAAAGAGCTGATCAAACAACATTATTGGTGGCCAAATATGTCTAGAGACATTGAGGAATATGTGAAAACCTGTGAGATTTGCGCTCAGGGAAAATCAGAACGGCAGGCACCAAAAGGGTTACTCATGCCCTTACCAACTCCACCTTACCCAAGGCACACAGTTACCTTAGATATTATCACTGACCTTCCACTAAGTCAGGGTTACAACACCATACTGGTGATGTTTGACTCCCTTAGTAAAATGGCACACTTTTTGGCGCTGAAAGGGGTGCCGACGGCTAAGCAGTTGGCCACTCATTTTAGCAGTCAAGTAGTGAAGATGCACGGAATCCCTAAAGTGGTAATATCCAATAGGGGTTCACAGTTCATTTCTCATTTCTGGAAATCCTTTATGGAAGGGTTGGGGAGCGAAGCTCGGTTTTCCACTAGCTACCACCCGGAAACTGATGGTCAAACCAAGAGGGTGAACCAGGAGTTAGAACAATATTTGAGATTGTTTCTTCTCAAACAGGAAGGGAATTGGTCAGATTACTTATGGGCAGCAGAGTTTGCACACAATAACACTAAGAATGTCTCCACAGGGTTTTCTCCCTTCTACATGAACTATGGTAGGCATCCAAACTCGACCATTAGACCAACCTATCTTTCCGTCCCAGCTGTTGAGGAGATAGTTTCCCATTTAGATCCGGTACACCAAAGCGCTATAGAAAACTTAGAATTAGCTAAGAAAAAGTACAAGAAGTATGCAGACAAAAAAAGAAGAGCAGGCCCCCTTTTGGAGATAGGAGATCATGTCTGGTTGAGCACAAAGAACTTGAGATTAAAAGGCAATCGGAAGTTTCAACCAAGGTTCATAGGTCCATATCCCGTGGAAGAAAAAATCAACCCAGTAACTTATCGAAATTGCTTTGCCACCCAAACTGAAGGTCCATCCAGTCTTTCATATCTCCTTGCTGAAGAAGGCCCCCAAAAAATTACGAGTGAAACTACCCCCCAAACCACTTCAACTGGAGACAGGAACCGAATTTGAGGTCAAGGAGATATTAGACTCCAAAGAGCAAAAGGGTCAATTATACTATCTAGTGGATTGGAAAGGTTATGGACCAGAGGAAAGATCGTGGGAGCGTGAGGAAGATGTTCACGCCCCAAGATTGGTTAAGGTTTTTCACCAACGTTTCCCCACCAAACCAGGGAGGAGAGAATCTACCTTGTTGGAGGGTACTGTGAGAAACCCAAGACTCCAGATCGGTGTTATAACGCGCTCTGGCAGAAACTGCAACCAAAATCATACCCAGGGAAACCTATGGACTAAGCTAGTACGCCAATGGAACCTAAAAATGGCCGTCGACGCTCTGCGGGGTCAGCGGTCTAGCTTATCACAACAGTAATTATAGAATGCTGGTGAAGCGCGCGAGCACGGAGAACTGGGCACTTCACCTGAGCCATAGCCGAAGGAAGAGCGTTCTTGAATCCAGAGTTAGATAGGCCTGAGCTTTAGTTAATTCCCCGCTTAATTTCCTCTTCGTATTTTTCCCCTTAAAGTAGAATAGGTAGTTTTCCCTTCTCCCGCTCCCCCGTCTTTCCTCTCGAGAGTAGTGACAGCATTTCCCCGAGTTTTAGTAACGAACCTTGCCGTTCCAGTGAGACGGCATTCTTGTGACCTCTAGTGGCGTTCGGAGAAGACGTCACCGAGGCAGTTTTCTGTCAGAATTTCCAGAGACCGAGTGAACCAGTTCACCACAAGAACCGAGCAGAAGAAGAAGACGTCAAAGAGCTACGTGCAATAATAGTGTTACAAAATCCTGGGGTATGATTTAGAAAACGAATGTAAATACTACAGATAATGAACTCACCTAAGTTCAAGTTCAAGTTCAAGTTCAGTAATTTGTATAGCGCACTACTCACCCAGAGGGTCTCAAGGCGCTTGAGGGAGGGGGGTACTTTACTTATCGAATATCCAAGTTTTTAGTTGCTTTCTGAAGGAGAAGTGATTCTGTGTAAGGCGGAGGTGGGTGGGGAGAGAGTTCCAGGTTTTGGCCGCTAAGTAGGAGACAGATCTTCCCCCCATGGTGGATCTATGGAAGCGCTTAATTGCGGCGAGGGCTTGATTGGACGATCGTAGTTGGCGGGTGGGGGTGTAAAAGGACAGGCGCGTGTTGAAGCATTCGGGTCCTAGATCGTAGAGGGCTTTGTGTGCGTGGGTGAGGAGACGGAACGTTATTCTCTTGTTGATGGGGAGCCAGTGGAGGTCTTTCAGGTGGTCAGAAATGTGAGCTTGGCGGGGGATGTCTAGTATGAGTCTGGCTGAGGCGTTTTGGATGTGTTGGAGTTTTTTCTATAGTTTGGCTGTAGTTCCGGCGTACAGGGTGTTTCCGTAATCCAGTCGGCTTGTGAACAGTGCGTGGGTGACCGTCTTTCTTGTTTCGGTGGGGATCCAACGGAAGATTTTTTTGGGCATGCGTAGGATGTTGAAGCATGATGATGAGACGGCGTTGATTTGTCTGGTCATCGAGAGGGAGGAGTCCAGGATGAAGCCCAGGTTACGTGCGTGGTCCGTAGGTATGGGTGCGGTTCCCAGGGCCGGTGGCCACCATGAGTCGTCCCAGGCAGTGGGGGATGATCCTAAGATGAGGACTTCCGTTTTGTCCGAGTTCAGTTTTAAGCGGCTGTTCTTCATCCACTTGGCTACTTCTTTCATCCCTTCGTGTAGGTTGGTTTTGGCGGTGTTTGGGTCTTTGGTGAGGGAGAGGATCAGCTGGGTGTCGTCTGCGTAGGAGATGATGTTGAGGTTGTGTTGGCGAGCGATGGATGCGAGGGGACTCATGTATACGTTGATGAGGGTGGGACTGAGTGATGATCCTTGTGGTACGCCGCAGATGACTTCGGTGGCCTCTGATCTAAAAGGGGGAAGGCGGACTCTCTGGGTTCTTCTGACGAGGAATGAGATGATCCAGTCCAGTGCTTTTTTCTTGTATTCTGACGTTGCTGAGGCGTTGTATGAGGGTGCTATGACAGACTGTGTCGAAGGCTGCGGAGAGGTCAAGTAGGATGAGGGTAACTGTTTCTCCGTTGTCCAGTAGTGTTCGAATGTCATCTGTTGCTGCGATGAGGGCGGTTTCGGTGCTGTGTTTGGCTCGAAAGCCGGACTGTGAGGGGTCGAGAGATTTGTTGGATTCGAGGAAGGCGGCGAGCTGACTGTTGACGGCTTTCTCAATGACTTTGGCAGGGAATGGGAGGAGCGAGATGGGGCGGTAGTTCTTAAGTTCAGTGGGGTCTGCTCTGGGTTTCTTCAGAAGGGCGCTGAGTTCGGCATGTTTCCAGCTTTCCGGGAAGGTCGCGGAGTTGAGGGAGCAGTTGATGACGTCTTGGAGATGGGGTGCGATAATGGAGTCTGCTTTGTTGAAGATGTGGTGAGGACATGGGTCGGTTGGCGATCCTGAGTGGGTGGAGTTCATCAGGTGGATGGTGTCTTCGGTGGTGATTGGGTTCCAGGCGCAAAGGTTGTTAGAGGGGGGTTTTGATTCGGAGGTGGGTGGATTGGACTGGTCTCCGGACTGGTTTTCAAAGCTGTTATTTATGTCGGCGATTTTGTTGTGGAAGAATGAGGCTAGGGAGTGGCAGAGGTCTTGAGAGGGAGTGATGTCGTTGGTGCCGGCGGTGGGGTTGGTAAATTCTTTGACGATGTTGAATAGTTCCTTGCTGTTATGGGCGTTGTTGTCAAGTCGATCCTTGAATGCTGATTTCTTGGTGGATCGGATCAGTTGGTGGTGTTTGCGGGTGGCGTTCTTGAAGGTGGTCAGGTTATCAGTGGTTGGGTTTTTTCTCCAGGCTTTCTCGAGGGTGCGACAGGACTTCTTGGATTTCTTAAGGTCATCGTTGAACCAGGGGGCTTTTTTGCTACCTTGCTTGATTTGATGGTTTTTCAAGGGTGCTAGTTCGTCGGCGCTGTGGGTGATCCATTGTGTGAGGTTGGTGGCTGCTTGGTTTGGGTCCGATGATTTGGCAGGAGGGTTTTGGTGAAGCGATGTGAAGAGCTGGTCGGTGGTAATTTTGTTCCAGTTTTTTCGGGGAATTGGTTGTGGGAGGTTGTGGGTCGTGGTCTTTTTGTAGTTGAAGTGAACGCAGCTGTGGTCCGTCCAATGTAGAGCTGTGGTGTGGTTGAAGGAGATGTGCTTGCTGGAGGTGAAGATTGGGTCGAGCGTGTGCCCGGCATAGTGGGTGGGAGTATCAACCAGTTGTTCGAGTCCGAGGTTGTCCAGGTTGTCCAGAAGGGTGGTGGTGTTGCTGTCGTTTTTCTTTTCCAGGTGGAAGTTGAAGTCTCCCAATAGAATGTAGTCCTCGGAGGGGAGGGTGTGTGGGCTGATGAAGTCAGTGATGTCTTCGCTGAATTGTGCGCGGGGTCCTGGTGGCCTGTAGATGAGGGTGCCTCTGAGTGTGGTCTTGGGGTCAGTGTGGATCTGGAAGTGAAGGTGTTCGGCGGATGTGAGGTTGTCATCGGAACTGGTCGTGATGCGGATAGTGTTCTTGGGGACGATGGCGATGCCTCCTCCAGTTTGGTTGATGCGGTCCTTTCGGATGATCTTGTAGCCTTCCGGGATGGCGATGTTGGGCGTTGATGAGGCGTTCATCCATGTTTCGGTAAGAAAGGCGACGTCCAGCGATGTGGTGTCGAGTAGGTTCCATAGTTCAATGGCGTGTCTGTGGATTGAGTGGGTGTTGAGTAGGATGCACTTCAGGTGGTTAGTGTCGGAGTTCTGTGTGGAGTCTGTGGGTTTGGTGTGGATCCTGATGCAGTCGAACTTGCAGGAGTGGCAGGTGAAGGGTCCATGGGTTTGTCCTGGGGCGGCTAGGTTGCAGTTTTGGAGTCTGCCGGGATTAAGTGCTGAGAGGGTTGCGGCGTCGTACGTTATGCGGGTGGAGTGAGTTTAGCGAGGTCCAGGGGGTCTGGCGCTGGGCGCGATCCAGGCACGGACGGGCGTGGACGGGCTTACCTTTGGCGCACCTTCGGCGCGCATGGGGCGCGACCGCTGCGCTGCTCGCGAAAGCATATGTCATAAGTGGATAGTGGAGGGGGGAGGGGGGAGGGAGGAGCAGCTGGGAAGCGGGAGCGGGGTGGAGAGCCGGGCAGGGAGGCACAACAACAAACAACAAAATGGCAACAAGCCAAAAGCGAAACTGAATTGGGGCACAACCTTAATAAGCGCTATGTAGTGGGCAGTGGCACCGGCACAATCAGGCACAAAAGAATTATTCAGGCAAAGGCAGCAAAGCACAATTGAATGCTAGTGAATGCGCGCTTTCGCAATACAGCGCTATGATACAAAATTAACAGCAAACAGGCACTAATAATTGCAGGAGCAATGCGAGCTTTCAGAGAGCAATCTGGCAGTGAAGCATAGAAACAGGAGAGACTTCGCCCAAGTACCTCGTCATCTGAAAATAAATAGAAAGGAAGAGTTAAAGACAGCAAGGCAACATAGACCAGAGAAAAGGACAAAAGACCAAGCAGATACCATATTAAGTGAGTTAATATGGTTTATTAGAAAACTGTGCGATTACTTAAAATCATTACAGTATAAAATACAATGAACTTCAATAAAATACAGTAAAATACCCCTCCCACCGCTTCTTGGCCAAAACCAGGTAATACCATTGGTGGAGCTATATTGTCCCAAGACTAACTGTGTTCACTACTATTGTACATTATGAAAAGAATAGGGTTTTGAATTCACCATGAGACCACGCTTACTAGAGTCTGAGAGACGTGTAAAGGTTCGACATCATCAGTCGCAATGCGGACTTCATCCGACCCTTAGTTGACCCGGGTTAAATACCACAGTCCGATGGTACCAATTTCTTTTCGGCGTCTCCCTGAATTACCTGTGGGCTGCCAACTTTGGGGCAACGGGGAAAGCGCTAAGCCCACTATCGGGGCCCATCGAAATGGTAGCCTTTAGTTGGGAATCGAGTGCCATTTTAACTTGATGGATGAACTTGCCTACCCTGGCTAATAAACAGGTCGTAGATTCTGAGAAACACCAGTCCGAGGCCTCTCTGCACGTTCTATGGCCCAGGAGTAGTAAGGCCGGGCGCAACAATCGTTGTCGGTCACTGGCCAACTTTGTACAGCAACATAGCAGATGTAGCCAGGATTCTCTGCGATAGATGCAAAGTCGGCAGGCAGTGGCTCCGTCCGTGCTTTCCCAGGTTGGGTTGAAGTCCGCAATCCTGAGGGCCAAAAGGCGCATAAACAGAATTTTCTGTCTTGCTTCGATTGTTAGTGAATCTTGCAGGTATGGTTGGGGTTTACCGGGGATATAGGACTGGTCCAGGGCCAGCGTTAGTGGATTATACCGGAGCGAGGAGAGGTCAACCTCAAAGGAAATAGACTGGGCTTGGCGCTTAACGGTTTGGGCCCAGGAGGAATATGGAATTTCGTGAAGATGCAGGCTCCTACCCTCGATCTTCAGAACTTCAATGGCTTGGAGTGCCATGGGGAGCCTGCGTCGCCAAAGATGGTTTTTAGCGAGTGCTTTAAGGTGTTTTCGGGCGATTTCAGAACTCTGATGTAATATTTGAGCAAGTCCCCCAGTAGTGCCAGCTCAGGACGTTTCAGGCCTATTTCTAGTCTGAGCCTGTTGTTCCGTGCCTGTCTGGGGGCCCGTAGCACCATCTTATATGCTTTCACCTGGGCCGCTTGGACCAATTTCTCAAAAGCCCCTGGGTAGGCTATGTGGCCGTACGTGATGGCGGGGATCAATTTAGCCCTAAGTACTGTCAACATCGGATCTGCAGAGGGACTGGCCAAGCCGTGGCTTAAACGTCTTAAAGACAAAATTATTTTGACGATTTTTGGTTTAAGCTCCTTCAGGTGTTTAACTGCAGTGGCCCTCTCTGATACCCATGTACCCAGATAGTTATAGGATGGGGCCGTGGTGATTCCGTGCTCCCCCAGGGACCATGATGCTTTTGGTTTGTGATGGTATTTGCCAAAGATTACTATCTTGGTCTTGCTCACATTGATACGTAGCTCGTTCTCCTTGTTGTAGGTGGCAAGACTATTTAAGGCTCTTTGAAGACCTACCCTGGTGTGGTCCATGATTACTGTATCATCTGCGTACTGGAGCGTACCCAGGACCAGCTTCCCCAGTCTGGGGGGTGCTAGGCTGGCATCTTTCAGGACATGCCCCATGTCCGCAGTGTACAGATTAAAAAGTAGGGGGGCCAAAACACACCCCTGCTTTAAACCAGAGTTAGTGGCAATTGTGGAGCTTAGTTTCACCTGTACCCAGGTCCCCTCATAAAGTGCTTTTATGGCTTTTAGAAGATCTTTGGGGATCCCCCAGGTCTCTAATTTTGCCCAGAGCCAGCTTCTGTTCACTCGGTCGAAGGCCGTTGAATAGTCTATAAAGCAACAGAACAGGGGCAGCTTATTCCTCGTGTTGGCCTTCTTAGCGAGGTACGAAAGCGCTATGATGTTGTCCAGCGTGGAACAGTTAGCACTGAAGCCAGTCTGTGAGGGCGGAAGAATACCATTCTTGTCTACCCAGGTCTCCAGGTCCTTTAAAAGAAGGCGGTGTATACCTTAGCTTAAATATCAAGAAGGGCTATCAGTCTGTAATTAGCCAGGTTCGAGTGGTCGCCTTTTTTATGAATAGGGAAAAGGATTGAGCCTTTCCAGGAGAATGGCAAGATTGCGGTTGGGAATGAGTCGTTAAACAAAGGAGTGAGTTTGGATGCGAAGAAGGCTGGATCGGTCTTGAAAACCTGGGCGGGGATCCCGTTTGGGCCAGGGGCGCCGTCGGTTCTGATGGCCTTGATGTGCTTTACTATCTCCGCCTCCGAAAACTTTCCGGGTCGGGTCGGTCTTAATTCTTCATTCTTCATTCAGGGCGCTTTCAGTTTTGATGGTGGCAGCTGCCGCCTTGGACCACCCGGTGTTGCAGTGAGACGGACGATTTGACTCACAGGTATACAGCCCCTTTGCATACTTTTCCCAGACTTTTCCTGCCACACTGTTAGCCTTATATGCGCCTCCTGATGACAAGCTGTTTATGTAGCGCCAGAGCTTGCTATTGTCTTTTCCTTTGATTAAGGAAAACACTGTCAGCCAGTTCTGTTCGGTCAGCTTTCTTTTCAATTCCCAGATGTTCTTTTTGTAATTGGCTCGCAAAACGGCAATGGGGGGCCCTCCTGGCAGGTGGATACCTTTCTTTTTTGCCCTCGCTGCCTTATTGAGTGCATGCTTGGTCTGATTAAGGCTATGGGTTTTTAGGCGACCTGGCCTGAAGTTTTTTTGACTACTTCTTGGTTGAGGAGTGTTGCCCAGGCACTTCAATATATCCTTGGTCAATATTTCCCATAGGTGTACGGTGTTCTCACTGTCTTGTGGCCTTAGTACTGCCGCCCTGTTGGCTACAAATGCCGTGAGTCTGTGGCTAAGGTTGGTCGACCATTTTATTCTTTTAAGGACTAAATGGTGTTCTTCGCCTGTGGTCGTACCAATTACTTCGTAGGGGTCCGCCTGTTCTCGTGTCAGATTGAATGTGGCACGGAGGGGCCTGTGATCGCTTTCGGCTCTATCATCCACGGTAAAATTGCAAAGTTTGTGAGCCAGTCCTGTATTGATGAAAATGTAATCTATAGTGGAGACATTCCTGAAGGTCGGATGGGCGGTCCATGCGGGGTGGCTCATTTTTTGAGTCCTGTGGGTCGATTGCAGATTGTAGTTTGCTAGAAGTTCAATCAGTTGAGCTGACTTCTTGCTAGGGGGTGCCACAGGGATCAGGTCCAGGCTTCTCAGATTAAAATCACCAGCTATGATTACGCCGTGGTGCAAAAGGCCTATTAATAAGTCTTCCAGGGCGATGGTAAGTGATTCCAAGACGTGAGGGGAATGGAGTTTTGTTGGGTTGAGATAGCAATTGATTAGTAAAAGCGGGCGGGGTGTTTGATCCGCTCTCAGCCCTTCTATAGTGATGGCTTGCAGGTCAGGTGACTCCAGATCTAATTCTTTTACGTTAAATTTACAGGCATGGCTTACGAAGATGGAAAGACCCCCTGACGGGCAACCAAAGATTGTCCTTTTGGTTGCTGATTTGAAATATTCATAAAAGCCAGCTATTGGGGTCGTTGACCTCGCCCAGGTCTCCTGGATACATAATATGTCCCCCTGTGCAAGATAATCAAGAGTGGGTGTGTCCTTGCAGATTTTATTTAGCCCCGCAATGTTTCATGAGATGATGGTAAGCTTGCGATCTTGGCCCCTTGATGTATTTACGCGTACCGTGTTTTCATAGGTGTGGGCGGGGCTAGGAGCCCTGTCTCCATGTGTCCTCCGTGAGAGCAAGACCTTGCTGAGGCCGCTGCACACTGCACTGCTTTTCTTTTAGCAGGATTTTTATTTTTAGCGGAATTCTTGGCCTCCCTAATTTCAACCCCCGTCTGGACTGGTGGATTTTGTGCCTTTGAGGACAGAGATAGGTTCTTGAAGGCCATAATGGGGTCTGAGGACGTGCGGATATTTTGGAGCCCTGGGGGCGGTGACTTCTATGCCCCATTCTGCCAGTTGTATTGCTTCAGAATTTCCAGAGACCGAGTGAACCGGTTCACCACAAGAACCGAGCAGAGGAAGAAGACGTCAAAGAGCTAAGTGCAATATTAGTGTTACAAAATCCTGGGGTACGATTTAGAAAACGAATGTAAATATTACAGATAATGAACTCACCTAAATGCAAATAGCTGTGCATAGAAACAGGAGAGACTTCGCCCAAGTACCTCGTCATCTGAAAATAAATAGAAAGGAAGAGTTAAAGACAGCAAGGCAACATAGACCAGAGAAAAGGACAAAAGACTAAGCAGATACCATATTAAGTGAGTTAAGAAGAGACATATGCTTTAGTACAGGAGTTAGTAGAAGGAAGGTTAGGACTAACCTTAGGACTGTCTGATTCTAGGTCAAAAGGAAGCATGCAACAGGAAAAAGGAAGAACACAACAGGCATCACAGAGGTTAAGGACATACAGAAAAAATAGTAGAGTAAGTAGAGGTAACTAAATAGGGAGTGGTTAGGGATAGAGAAGGTACACAATATTAAGGGTGTTTGTGTTTTGCAGAAAGAATAACTAGTTGGAGCCAGTAAACACATATCGATTTAGTGAAGAAAGAAAAATCTGAAGAGAAGCAGAGTTCTGGAAAAAACAATGGTAGGAAAAGAGAATAGACTTGAGTGATAAGTAGCGTAGGAAGATTATAGGAGAGTTATTAAATAATTGCATTCTTACCGGAAATCCTTCAACGGAAGTCTGCAGGACGGACTACGAGAGGAACCCACCAGAACTCTCTCTTCTCTCTTTTGTTATTTTATCCACTTTCCCTGTTCCCCCTAAGGTAGCATACTGGGAGACTTGTTGGTTCAAGCTCCGGGTTGCTGCTTGGAGGGATTTGGGAGCTAGCATCTCTGTTCCTGTGTAGTAAAACTGAAGTACTTGGTAGTCTGACACACTTATCTGATTGTTCCATAACCTTTGCTGTAGCTATGACACCTTTTAAATCAGGATCACCCATAATCCATAATTGCTCTTGTACTTTCTTGCTTTTAGTATGGACAATTATTTGATCCCTGATCATTTCGTCGGTTATGGGACCAAAGTTACAATTAGTGGAAAGATAGCGTAATCCAGTCAAGAAATCATCAAAGGTCTCAGATTTCTCTTGAGCTCTTGTATAAAATGTATATCTGTTTAAGGCCACACTGAATGTTGGTTTGAACCTGGCTTCTAAATGAATCATTGCATCCTCAAATACATTCCTGTCACCTCCTCCATTATTCTGTGGAAGAGTTCGAAATATAACTTAATCTTCAGATCCAAAAGAAAGTAATAAAATATTTTTCTTCCTTTCTGCCTAGAATCTATCTCCGTCAATAGCTTTGAGAAAAGTTAAAAATTCTTCTTTCTAACGGTTTCAAGGAATTGGAGGATCTCCTTTACATTATAAAAACTTTGAAGGAGGATCAAATTGCATTTTGAATGAAAATAAACTGGTGATATAAAATAAAAATTCTGGATATATAAATCGAATATCAGTATAGTTGAACAGTTATGATGCTTGGTTTGTAGATCCCATAACAATAATATTGAAACAGTTATATGAACATCCAAGAATAGCAAAAAAAGAGTAAAATAAAAAAAATATAAAATTCATCAAACCTATAGTGCCGAAAAGAGAGTAACAATTGTGAAATGTGGAGTTTTCCAATGCTCGTCAGCCTAAATGCTCGTTATCTTTTGTAGCTTGTCTCGATCAATCCGTGATTTGCGGCTTGTCTGGGTCGACAAAGCTGATCTCCGTAGTTGTTGTGGCAACTGAAACAATATGGCTTCCACGTACGCGCGATGACGTCATGCGCAACTTGGAGCCATAGAGACCCAAAGAGAAGTAGAGAGCAGTGAGCTAGAGCAGGAAGATTTGGGACATCGAAGGTTTGCTTGCTTGGTTTACGTTGCAGCGCTAGGACGAAAGCGCTGTGAGCCTAGTTTTGAATCCAAACAACTTGAAGAAGAAATGTAAGGTAACAAGAATAAATCAAATAAAGTTGTAGGACTGCGTAGTGGCAGAAATCGGGCGAAGTAGAAAATCTCTCCTTGTTTAAAAAAAACGACACTAGGTTGAGAGTAAAACTTTGGAAAAATACAGTAAAAATGCTCAAAATAGCGATAAATAGCAATAAGTAGCTGAGAACTGTTCCAATAAGTTAATAAAGATATAATCCAGAAAAATAGAAGAGATTAAAAAAAAAAGTATTCCAAAATAATCCAAATGTTGAAAATATGCAAATCCAGCGTAGGGTCGGAGTTCTGGTCGTAGCGGACCAGGACGAATTGTCGTCAATTTTGTAGTATTCCAATAAGGCTCCAGAATTACAAAAATAGGATTTATTGTAGAGAGAGACACAGTACACAGTTGATCATGCAGAAAATCCAAGCATCTGTCTCTGGATCTGTTACTTGAAATCCAGAACCTTTCAAACCATAGCAACATATCCAAGAGCAATACTTAAAGATAAACTATTATTAACATAAAGCAGAATAATAATAATAAATAATTTAACATAGAAATGCAACAGTAAGTGCCAGGGCTCTCATCAGTAGGTCACTGCTGCTTGTGCCACCCATTGCTCCAACCAGCACAGCCAGTGAGAGTACCAACACAACTACTAACCATCACACACTTACACTTGTGAAAATTCAGACTACTCCAGGCCCCCAAAGCTAAAAGAATAGCTTGGGTGGCAGGTATGAGTCATTTCTAAAGTATGTTGAATCGATAAACAACTGCTGTTAAGATGCTCTCTAAATTACACCATGTGGAAGACTGTCATTAGTGCCGGTGATGCCAATTAAAGGCTGGTGCCGAGCACCGGAAACTGCCAGCTCAAATTAAGCACTGAGAATAACCAACAATCACCTACAATGTATAAGGGCAATAGAAATCTAGCTTTTTCCGGAGACATAATATCAACAGGGTGCAGCTTAGAAGTAGGAATGGATGTATTCAGAAAATTCAGTGCGATCTCGCACACTATTTTGATACATTCCTTATGCAGTCATAAGCTGTGGCATGCCTGGTACTACATGATTGCAGCACCCCTATAGACCTCACCTCACACGTCATCACGACATGTTGCCACAAGCAACACTTCAACCCACACGCTTACAAACCATGCATAACAAAGAGTGTATGCTTATTCATCCACATGAAAAGCACTTTGGGATTTGCAAGGAATAAAAAATGATCAAGTTAGGAACTATGACGCAGTAATGGTACACCCTACAACAGTTCACATGAATAAGAACAAGTCAAGAAAAAATATGCTACTGGTAGACCAAGCAAAAAGTATGTAAACCATCACATGTGAATTTGGGTCTGCAGCGTGATGGCTTAAGCATGATTAAAGCATACGAAAGGCAGGCCAGCTTCACATTTATCATGTCAGATTCCCTGATGGCAGGCTGTGTATTTACCTACCACTATGTGCATATGACTGCATTGGCTTAACTATGCAGAACATTATGTTGTCTTATAAACAGACCTCTCCATACACATATCCCTATTCTCTTTCTGGAGTTAGACCAGCAGACAACAAACCAGGCTTGCAACGCCTATAGGGCTAACAGGGCTTCAGCCCCCCGTTGTGTGTCTCTGCCCCGGCTGATGCAGCTCGAGCTGCTGCGGCTCGAGCTAGGCAGTGTCTGGAATCTTATCTCCGGCACGCCCAAGTTTTTCACAGAACTTTAAAGACCATTGACATATTTACATACCTTTGTAAACTGGTCACGGAGGCATCAGTTTTTTTTCTGGTTCCTGTAGCCCCTGGGTCACCACTCTGCCTATTCCGTACATTTGTATTTTACATTTACTACGGTAGTGTGAGAATGCATTTCATGAACAGGAATATAAAGTAGGGTTGCCAAAAGAAAAATGCCTGCCATGTGATGTTTAAAGAGACTGCAAAGTCCTCGTCTTGACACTAAATACGGTTATAAACAAGCATTTGCAATGCAATAGGTCTTGCATTTACACAATTTAAAGATAGTGGCATTGTAAATGACAATGCCTTTTATTTATCTGTTTTGCTAATTCACATAAATAAAAGGCATTGGCATTTACAATACCAATAGCTCAAACTCACGTAAATGCAAGACCTATTGTTTTGCTAATGGTAGGCATCAGGGGCAAAGGAGGGGGGAAGCGGGTGGGGGGGAAGGCACGGACAATGGGAGAGAGTGTGGGGGTGTTAAAGAAGGCACAACAGCAGGAGAGAGGGCGGGGGTAAAGAAGGCATGGACAAAGGGGGGTTGTAAAGAAGGCACCAAAGCACGTCATGCCTGCAGTAAGATAAACTGGCTAAAGAAAATAGTGCTTAAAGACTAAATAACAGGTACCGTGTAACAACCGAAGGGTGACAAATGAAGAAGAGGCGGTACTAAGGAGGGACTAACAAGCCTATTACGAATCAGAAGCCAGCATTTAGGACGGACAATGACACTTAGCCAATAGCAAATATGGGCAAAGAGTGGGTGGGGCTTCTTTTCCCTACTCCACCACAACAAGTCCCATAGAGCAACGCATGTGCACTGGCTCTAGGCTCGTCCTAATAAAAAAGTATGTATTAATTTGTAATGTGACTTTTCTGCAGCCACGGCCCGTGGAGGGAGTTTCGGTGGGGCGGAGAGGCGGGGCGGGGGAGGGGCAGGGTGGGGGGTGCTAAAAACTGGAGTATGGATAATTGAAGGTAAGTAAGCAATTTAATTAATAAAACGAATTTCGTAGCGCGCCCTGCATCGCAAAGTGTGATGCAGGGTGCGCTACGAAATTTGTTTTATTAATTAAATTGTTTACTTATCTTCAATTATCCATACTCCAGTTTTTAGCACCCCCCACCCTGCCCCTCCCCCGCCCCGCCCCACCGAAACTCCCTCCACGGGCCGTGGCTGCTTTTCTGTTTTTGTTACCTTTAATTATCAGTAATGGACCATTCAGGTGGACTAGAACACAATTAAAAGAGCTTTCTATTTATATTTTCTGCTCAACGTATGCACAGATAAGTGCTGAAAATATGGCTTTAGGTGATTTCTTATTTTTGTACCATCTGGGATATCAACATAATGAGCTGGCAACCCCAATCATAAGACTGGAAGTTTCTTGCAGGATCAGCACATTATTTATTTCCTCCACCCTCCATCCCTGATTAATGCCATAATAGCAATAGTTTAACTTATATCTGAAACCCTACGCTGCCGTCAATAACATGCTGAGTTACTTCAAGTGTCTGGGAATGCACCCTGCATTCAGACAACTTACTCCTATTCTCCCCCTTCACTTTCACGCTCACCCTGCACTCACAGTGATCACTCTGCACTCACAATGCACTTGCGCTGTTCACCCTGTACCTCACCCTGCAGTCACATGAGCACCCTGATTTGGAGTGAGGAACATGGCGGCGGCAGGCTAGCGGCTGCTGCGAGGCTCCGAACCTGATGCCCTAATACGAGTTCATATGGGTCTCTTTCCCCTCTACGATGGATATACGAGGGGCTTACGATGCTGTACGTGCTGGTGAGTGCGAATGCTACATTTTGTGTCCTTTTGGACGTATGGCAACTTAGTTTTGCTCTTATCTTTCCCCTCGCTCTTGGACCGGGAGTGATTGCAGAAACGCGAGCGTGAATTAAAGAGCGCTGAAGCCGGAGGCTCTAGGACCCACACGGCAGGCCGGATGAGAGAGCAAGACGAATGGGTCCGTGAGCGGTGGTACGCCAAGGAACCAGTTACTGGGCAGCTGTATCGAATCACAGGTAAAGCGTTACAACCGGCATTAGGAGCGGGACCTCGGTGCGCTGAGAATGGATTTGGAGGCAGCGTGGTACGAACACAGTCAGTATAGACGGTAGAACGCACTGGACCTAGGGTAAGCTGCTACAGTATTAGGCTCCGCACGAGAGCGGCCCTATGGTACCGGTCCACTCTGTCCATAAGCTACGAACCGTTACCCTTACTTTTGCCTGTGTTTTTATCTTGTTGTGACTCTGCTGTTTGCATGGATACAGACAGGGGAATACCTGAGACACAGCAATCTACCCCTGGGATAATAAGTGCCTCCAGAAAAAGGAATACAGCGGATCGGCTCATATTGGCAAGCGTTCTTGAACAACCCCCTAAGGTGGGTGTAACTATTGGCGAACAAAAGAGTGCAGTTAAAAATAGATACCAGCTTCGTTCTAGACAGGAACTTAAGACAAAAGGAGTCTTTAAATACTGCTGACTTGGTCAAGGCTGGAAGTAAAGGTCCAGAGCCAATTTCACCTGGTAAACAAAGTAGGAAAGGGGGAGCAAAGAGGAGCAAAGCTAAGGGTTCAAAACAATCAAAACTGCTCAAGAGTACCCCGTCACTCAAGAGTTACTTTAAGATAATGGAGCAAGCGGTGTCTTCCAAAACAAGCAGTCTAGAAATAAATGGAGGGGAAGGAGGTATAAATAAAAACTCTCAAGGGTTGGTGAAGCCCACAGGCGATACTTCTGTCGTAACAGATATATCAAATAAACCGAATGAACCGAGCTTGATAGTAGTTCCACCGCTCTTAGATACTTTTCCCTTGAGTAACAAATATGCGGCTTTGGAATCAGCTAATTCCTCTGAGACAACTACTGAAGTTGTCTCTGTAACTGAAGTAACTGTACAGTCTCCTGCTAGCTATATAAGGGATAACAGTCACAAAAGTAGTCATGTGGGTGAGATGGCACAGAATACTATACAGGACACTGAACCCCAACTTTTTCACACAGTGACAGTGCTAAACCAAGGAAGTAATGACTCACCTCTTTTCCCGACCGAGGAAGAAGGGGCTTGTGGAAGTAGCGATACGACAGATAAAAGTCTTGGATCCTTACTACAGTCTCTGAGAGGAGATTTACTAAGTAGATTCGAGATTTCTGAAAAAAATCAACAGCGTCTGCATGATAGATTCGACCTTCTAGAGGCAAAAATTGAGGGTATCAGTACTAGAACCAGTACATTGGAGGGAAAGGTTTCAGCACTTACAGAGACCTCAAATGTTAATTCTAAAGACATAGCAGCCTTAAAAGCCCAGAATCGAACTCTGGCTATGGATTTGGAGAGACTGGAAACACAGTCCCGTCGAAATAACCTGAGGATCTTAAAAATTCCGGAAGGGGCCGAGGTGGAAGATATAAAAGGATTTGTCTGCAGACTATTACGTGAAGATATCCTCAAGGACCGTCCGGATATAGATCTAGAAGCCGAAATACAGAGGGTACATAGAGACCCATATAGGTTGCATCCTGACCGAAAGGCTCCCAGGAAGATTCTGGTATATTTTCAAACTTATAGCGTGAAAGAGCTGATTCTCAATAGATGTTTATCACGCACTTCTTTGCATTTCCAAGCTAATCCATATCACATCAGATCGGATATTGGTGGTAAAACTGCTCAAAGGCAGTGGGAGCTAGGGTCCAGAATGCCAGAATTACGTTCCATGGGAGCAAATGTACAAATGAAATTCCCAGCACTGCTCAAAATAATGTGGAACAATAAAATGTACACGTGCCAGTTTCCAGAGGAAGTGGATGCAGTCTTAGATAGAATGAAGGCCCAGACGGAATAGTATTATTTAGAGATGGCATAGTTGTTCCATTCTCTTTATCCTATCCTTTCCACAGTTAAAGGAGGTTAGAGAATGTTTGTGAGTGGGGTGAAAAAGGGAAAAAGGGGGAAAAAAAAAAGTTTATAATAAGCAAAGCTTAAAAAAATAAATAAAAAATAATAAATAAAAACCTAATACATATATTTAGTTAGGAGTTTGCATGAACAAATAGGTAAGACAGGGAAATGAGACCCGTACATATTTTTCTTTTCTTTTTGAGTGGGGCAATCAGGACTGTAGGGCCTCCTAGGGCGTATTTTCGCCAATCAGGAGGGAAGGGTTCCTCGGGGGGTGGGTGGGTGGGCGGTACAGGGGAAGGGGTAAAAACCAACTAAAAATGTCCTCATGCACCATAAATAAGTATTTTCCTTTTGTTAATTATTATTGCTATAGGTTATTATGTTCTGTCATTAGCCACAACCAAAAACAAAATTTGTTGATGACTCAAGTTAGGCATACTATAATCCTTTCCTGGAATGTGAATGGCTTAGGGAGCTATAAGAAACAATTTAATGTATCTCATTTTTTAGAAAATGCTGGAACGTCATTAATTCTTTTGCAAGAAACCCACCTGGAAGCAAAAGAATGTAGAAATATTTTTATAAAACACAAGTGGGTTCAGGATATTCTTTGCTCCAAACAATCTGGCACCACGAGAGGGGTGGCAATTATTATCTGTGCCAATAAAGGAATTGTTGTTCACGATTGGGCTACAGATCAGTCAGGGAGGTGGTTGGCTGTAGTGGTATCAGTGGGTACAGTTAAACTTCTATGCGGGGTCTATTATGGCCCAAATGAGGATAATCCTTGTTTTCTTCATAAATTAGCAAGTTATTTACTACAATTTACCATTCCTATAGTGCTAGGAGGAGATTTTAATCTGTTACTAGACCCGGATGTGGACCGCACTTCAAAGGCCAGATATAATTGTCCAAAGAAATCGACCTCCACTTTGAAAAATATTATCAAGGAGTATATGCTATGTGATGTTTGGAGAGTTAAACACGGTTCCCAGAGAGAGTATTCGTTTTACAGCAAAAAATACCACCAGTTTTCCAGGATAGATTATTTTTTGCTTGATAGAGCGATGTTAACAAATACACGTTCTATCACGTATATTCCGAATGGTTTGTCGGACCACTCAGTGGTTAAGTTGAGTATTAATATTCAAAAAGGAAATCCTTTAGAATATAGGTGGACCTTGGATAGGACTATTCTGCTGAAAGAAGATTTCAATATTAAAACTAAGGAAAGTATAGCAGAGTTTTTCCTATTTAATAAGGACTCAGCTCCAGATCGTATCATATGGGACGCTCTTAAATCTTTTTTAAGAGGTATATATGGTTCCCAAATGGCCTTGAACAGAAAGTTAATTAAAGAAAAGGATGTAAATGATCTTAATTTAATTAAAATAAAAGAGCAGCAGCTTCTTTTTGCCATTTCTAATGACCAAACAGAAATATTAAGATTGGAAAAAGAATTAGAAGATTTACAAACTAACCATAGATTAAGCTCTGAAAAAATACTAAGAGATAAGTGGGAGGTAAGCAAGCTGCGCAACTTTGAATATGGGGAAAAATGCGGATCATTGCTAGCCTGGAAAGCCAGGTCTGAGAGGTCTAGAAATAACATTAAAACTTTAATACAACGAGGAACTGGTGTTGTTTTGTCAGAAGATAAAGATATCAAAGAGGAGGCCAGATCTTTCTATGAAGATCTTTATCGTGAAAAAGGGAATTGCTCATCTGATGAACTAGAAAATATAATTTAACAC
This sequence comes from Lissotriton vulgaris, assembly GCF_964263255.1. Classification (NCBI taxonomy): domain Eukaryota; kingdom Metazoa; phylum Chordata; class Amphibia; order Caudata; family Salamandridae; genus Lissotriton; species Lissotriton vulgaris. The sequence continues at coordinate 165,102,682 of NC_141691.1, read as the reverse complement.
AATTGACTAATGAAGATATATCCTCTCTGGCAAAGGAAATTACCGAAGGGAAATCAGATCCCAACTGAAGAAAATGGCAAGAAAGAAAGCTGCAGGTCCTGATGGGCTCCCGACAGAAATTTACAAGGATAACATGGATGAACTTCTTGTTCCAATGCAGAAATTATTCAATGAAATTTTCATTCAGGGTCAGCAAATTCCGTCTTCCTGGCTGGATGCAACTATTTCAGTAATTGTGAAACCGAATAAAGACCCAGAAAGAATAGAATCATATCGGCCTATATCTTTACTGAACTCCGATTTAAAAATTTATTCAGGTATCTTAGCAAATAGACTCGCTAAGGTGATAAAATCTATTATACATCCAGACCAGCGCGGATTTATTCCTGGCAGACAATTAAATGAACTTACATTTCAAGCAATTGGAGCAATTGATTACGCAACTCAAAATAAAAAAAACACTTGCCATAGTCGCAATAGACGCTGCTAAAGCTTTTGACCAAGTGAACTGGCAATACTTATGGCTAACGATGAAGAAATTTGGTTTCCCCGAGATTTTCATTAAGAGTGTGGAGTCTTTATATAGGGGTCCTAGAGCTAAGATTCTGGTTAACGGAGGGCTGTCAGAATGGCTGAACATTGGCAGAGGAACAAGGCAAGGATGCCCCTTGTCTCCACTGTTGTTTGATGTATATATTGAGCCCTTTGTCTGCTCCTTAAGGCAAGACTCTATTATTTCTTCGTTTAATATTGGTGAATTATCAATCAGGACAGCGTTGTATGCAGACGATCTTCTTTTGTACACTTCAAACCCCCTTGTAGCAATTCCTAGATTATTTATGCTTGCGGAGAGCTTTGGTTCTGTTTCAGGTTATAGTATTAACAAGGATAAAACTGAGGTTATGTGTTGGAACAACTTACTCCCTATTCCAGAAGCCAAGCGCAAAATGAGATATTTAGGCATTCATTTAACCCAGAATATAGATGATATTCCAAAGACTAGTTGGGAAATTGTGGTAAAGGAGATCAAAAAACTTCTGTCCAAGTGGAATACTCTGCCTTTAAACATCTATGGCAGAGTTAATCTTGTCAAAATGATCATCTTACCTAAGGTAACGTTTTTGTTTAATTCCATTCCCTTAGTTTTCAGTAGAAAAGATATTCTTAATTTGCAAGGCAGGATTGGGACTTTTATTTGGGCAACAAAATCCCCTAGGATAGCTTGGAAGAAGCTAAGGAGAGGATTAAAATTAGGTGGTCTAGCTCTCCCTGATTTATTATTTTACTGCTATGCCTTCCAGCTTAAAAACTTTAGGATATTAGCCAACAAATTGGACTTTACCTCAAACAGTTTACTTTTCCAGGCTATGCTGCAGGATCTTCCTTATGGTACCGATTACTTCCTGTTTAAATTCGGTGACAAAAAGTTCTTCAAAAAAGTTAGGCTGAAAGTCTTAAAGGCAGCTCTATACTATTGGTCGCAGGTTTGTAAGCTGCTGTGTATTCAGTACTACCATCAATATTCCCCAATTTGGGACTCACCGGGTACCCCTGATTGTTTATTGGACCAACTGGCTCTCCCTTTAAAAAGAGCAGGTCTCTTGATATGGGGGGACGTATGTGATGCATCGAAAGTTTTAAAATGGAAATTCCTAGTGGGCTTAACTGGTGGGACGCTCACTAGGTTTAAGTTTTACCAACTTTCGGCTTGATGGGGAAGCCAAAACTGGGATACAAATGATGAGAACCCTTTCTTAGAGTTATTTAGTAATCCTAGAGGAATGAAAGGGGAGACGGCACAATGGTATAATCTATTATTGAATAACAAAGATAACTTGGAAGCAGAGATTGTTAAACTATGGGATCCTCCCTTAGTTCAGACCGCTGAGGAAATAGAGAAATTGTGGATAGATTCTTTCTCAATATCTCAAAAAATAATTAAACCTTCTAACTTAAGAAGAAATCATTTATATACATTGTACAGAGTGTATTGGACCCCAGCGAAACTTTCTAGGATCTCCGAAGTGCAATATTTTTGTCCAAGGTGCAATTTAAAGAGCGCAAATGATATTCACATGTTCTTCGAATGTCCTAACATATGTAATTTCTGGGAACAACTGTGTAAGTTTTTAGAGGAAGTACTTTCGGTTCCAATTCAATGCACTTCTAGATTAGTTTTCTTTGGCCTGTTACCTGATTATGTATTTAACAGTAATTTGTCACAGTTTATTTTTTATGTAATAGTTATCGCTAGAAGAGAGATCTGTAAAGCATGGAAGTCTGTATCCCCCCCCGAAGTTTGCAGACTGTCTTAAAAATATCATGGCGGTGAGTGAACTTGATATCTTATGTGGGGGTGAAAAGTCTGTCAATTTGTGGTCAGCATTGACTGCCTGGATCGAAATATAAGTCAATAGTCCAATGATTATGCCAGAGGTAAGTGGTCCTGTCCTTCCTTAGTAGCAAGTACCATCACGAAAGGAAGTTGGACGGGTAACGACCATTCCTCTGGGCAATCTTCTATGGCTATCCACAAACACGAGGGCTGGGAAGGACAGTTTGTGTCAGTGGCTTGAAGAGCGCCTATTTAGAGTATTCATTAACTGGTGGCATGTATGAGGACAACAACAAAAAAAAAAAAAACATGAGCACCCTACTCACCATACACTCATGTTACATTTCACTGGCCTGTCCCCCTCACTGCTCAATCTGCAATGTCACTCAAACAAGCCCATCACTAACCATGTATTCATTCATCTCACTCTGTAGTTACATCCGCACTCAAATTCATATGGTCATCTCACTCACCCTGCAGTCACTCCTCTTACCCTACATTCACACTGTTGCATCACTCACTGTGCACTCACATGGGCACTCCTGCCACCCACAAAGCGCAGAGCATTAATGTGCCTGCTACAAAGAACGTGTACCATGCAGATCACAGAACCGAGTTTGAGTAAATTAGTAGTGCTATAAAAAAAATGAAATGTTTGTCAGACAGGTGCTCTAGAGTGATGAGGTGCATTGTTGGCGATAGGTATTGAGGGAATTCATGGAGAAGGAGTAAATGGGGGAGGGGCGCCAAAAAAGACTGTTGCACAGTGTGCGACCAGTGCTAAGGCCAGTACTGGCTGGGAGTGTTAGCCCCCCACGTAGTTCAGGTCTCGTTGTGCCCCTGCAGCAAACTCCACATGTAAAACTGCACTGTGCCCGCCAGCACCAAATGCAGGCAGTAGCATTAACTGCAAGTGCTGGGGGCACACCCAGGCCCCCCTCTGACTCCAGTGAACCACAAAATGAATAACTAAATGACAATAGGTGGTCCTGTGGAGAACTGCATCATGCAGTCGTTCACCTGCTATTGTCCCACCTAGGAGTGGAAGTTGTCTCCTATGACAATGACAGGCATGGAGTCTTTAGGCAGGAAATTTGCCGGGGAAGAAGATTCCTCTGGTTTTACATTTCATATGGAATCTGTCTGAAATGTGTTGATACCTGTGAAAAGTGGCCAGCACCAAAATGAGGTGACCCTAGAATGAGATTTAGGGAGGCTAAGATAAAGCAATTTGTTTGAGTAGGAAAAAGGTCTTGAACTTTACCCTTACTGTAACCAACATCCAAATACAATGTAATTCTAAAGGCAGAGACATGGGTTTTTATTCAAACTGAGGACTAAATTAATTTGCTCATTCTATAATTTTTTTGCAGTACAAGAAAGTGCAGAATGAGACAGACCAGCCAATATGGAGTGTTTAAAAGCAATGTTCAAGAGTTGATTAAAGTGCAAAGAACCAAGGGGCGAGGATCAAGGGATAATCAGTGTGGCATTGATCATAAAAGCTAAAGATGGCACATTGATGCTTTTACCATCACTTTTAGGTTAACATAGAGAGGAAACCTTAAATTGCCAACAGGAGTATGCCATGGGGTGCAACACTCAAAGAGAAAGGAGCTGAAATATTTAAAATGAAAATTATAGCCAATATGGACAATGGATTTACGCAATTCACATCTGCAGCCTTTTCTGCACATGTATGGCTTGTTTTCTGTCTAGCTAATTCAGATTTTATAGGTTATAAATGTTGCAGCGGAAATGGAATGTAAATAGAACTCTAAGAGCCCTATATATTTTCTCTGGGCTCCAATCCTTGCCTTCCCATAGACACCGCAGAAGCAAAAGAGGCTTTCAATTGCCTGAGGATGAGACAAAGGGTGAACCATGTGATGTAACCCGAAGTAAAAGACAGTGTGTGATATCACTTCTGAAACCACTTCCATTGGGTGAGTTGAAGCAAAAAGCACCACATACCATTTTAAGTGTGTAAAAGGCATAAAGCCTCACAGGCCTCATTGATACATCAGCATAAACTAACTCCCGACCAGCTTACATCTTAAACTCCTATGGGTGCTAATTCACTATCCTGCCATTGTCCAATTCGCCTCATCCTATTACTTTCAGAGCCTCACTGCTCACTTCCATCTCACCCAGGCTTATCTATCCAAGAACCTAGCTAACCCTTCTATCACACCGCCCCCCTTAGACTAAGGCCCATCATTCCAAGAACATAGCCAGCACTTCTATAACCCCCCTTAGACCAATGTTATATATATACGTTATATATGTGGTTTTGTAACGCGCTCCGATAGTCAAGATTGTCCTGGCGCGGGGAAGAAACTGAAACAGAGTGGAAAAAGGAGTATGCTATTCATGAACTTGAAAGAGGTGAGTTTTAAGCAGTTTTTTAAAATTGGTCAGATTGGGAGCGTGTCTAAGAGCCTCTGGCAGGGCGTTCCACATTTGAGCTCCCTTTACCGTAAGGGATTGTCCGCCTAGGCGGACTCTTCTAAATCTGGGGACGACCACCTGCTTTTTTGAGGTAGATCGCAACTGACGGGTCGGGAGGTAGAGTGTGAACCTTTTGGCTAGATAGGAAGGGCACGGTCCATTGAGGGCTTTGTAGACGATGACCAAAGTTTTAAAGCGCACTCGTTGTGCCACAGGAAGCCAGTGAAGATCCTTCAACTGTTTGCGAACGCTGAGTCTCTTGGGGATGTTGAAAATGAGTCTCACCGTAGCATTCTGGACTACCTGTAACTTTCTGATCATGTAGTCAGGAGCCCCTAAATAAAGGGCGTTTGAGTAGTCCAGACGGGAGAGTACCAGAGCCCTGGCTACCGTTTCTTTGGCCGTTTGTGGAAGGAGGGGAAAGAATTTGCGAAGAGTGGTCAGGGTTCCAAAACACGTCCCCGCCAAGCGTGAGTTCTGGTCACGGAAACATAAGTCGGCTCCGAACCAAATGCCCAGGTTCTTGGCAATCCCGCTCTCTACCGTTGGGCATGTTGATTCACAGGGCCAAATAGACTCCTTAAAGTCAGTGGGGAATTGGCACATCTATCCAAGAAACTAGCCTACTATTCTATCACCCCCTGCCCCAGACCAAGGCTTATCATTCCAAGAACCTAGCCAGCCCTTCTATAACCCCCCTTAGACCAAGGCTCATCATTCCATGAACCTAGCCAGCACTTCTATAACCCCCTTTAGACCAATGCACATCTATACAAGAACCTAGCCAACTATTCTATCACCCCCCTTAGACCAAGGCTCATCATTCCATGAACCTAGCCAGCACTTCTATAACCCCCCTTAGACCAAGGCTCATCATTCCATGAACCTAGCCAGCACTTCTATAACCCCCTTTAGACCAATGCACATCTATCCAAGAACCTAGCCAGCCCTTCTATAACCCCCCTTAGACCAAGGCTCATCATTCCATGAACCTAGCCAGCACTTCTATAACCCCCTTTAGACCAAGGCTCATCATTCCATGAACCTAGCCAACTATTCTATCACCCCCTGCCCCTGCACATCTATCCAAGAACCTAGCCAACTATTCTATCACCCCCTGCCCCAAACCAAGGCTCATCCTGCATAGAACCTAGCCAACCTTTCTATCACCCTCCCTTAGACCAATTCTCATCTATTCAATAACCTAGCCAGCCCTTCTGTAACCCCCCTTAGACAATTCACATCTATCCAAGAATGTAGCCTACCATTCTATCACCCCGCCCCGCCACAGACCAAGGCTCATCATTCTAAGAAACTAGCCAGCCCTTATATCAACCTCCCTTAGACCAAGGCTCATCTATCCAAGAAAAGAACCTAGCCAGCCCTTCTATAACCTCCCCTTAGACCAAGACTCATCTATCCAAGAACCTAGCCAACCCTTCTATCACCCCCCCCCCCCCTGCCCACCCCACCTCTTAGACCAAGGCTCAGGGCCGGCTTTAGCGCTGTGACAATCATTCTTTGCTTACCCATGACCTCCTCCTTGGATTCCCTCACTACCACTGGGCAAAAGTGCCCCTCACCACTACATTGCGTCTTTATCACATACATTTAGTTTGTTTTAAAGTGCTGGTAAAGGCGGGCTTTACTAATAAGAATGCACATCTACCCAAATAAACCCTTTTTAGCAACAGAAAGACTGGGGGGAAAATATAACATCCTTCCTTTTTTATGCAGTTTGCATGCAGCTGTTTGATGACAGTTTGTAACAGTCACTGTTCTATATGAGGGGTGTATCTAATGTACTGAGGTAACACAAGAATTTCTGTGACAAAAGCAGTAATCCACTCAGCTATCCATACAAAATACAGAGCTGTGATTTGCATTGTACGTGTTCTTTGCAGCAGGCATATTAACCCTCTGCACAACTTTATGGCTAGTCAAAACTGCCACTAGACTAAACTCTGATCTCTCTCCAGCAGGTATATTAATCACAAGAGTGATCTTGAAATTTGTATTGCAGTCTGAAAGCTGGACGCACAAGGAACTCAGCAGCAGGTGTTTTTATATTATAATGTATAACTAAACACAGCACCCCCCCCCCCTGAGGTCAGCATCCCCCCAAGGTTAATGCCCAGTGCGGCTGCACCGGTCAGACCGCCCTCATGCCGGCCCTGTGAAGGCTTATCTATTCAAGAACCTAGCCATCCCTTCTATCACTCACTTTCCTAGACCAAGGGTCATCTCGCCAAGAACCTAGCCAACCCTTCTATCACCCCCGTTAGACCAAGGCTCATCTATCCAAGAAACTAGCCAACCCTTCTATCACCCCCCCCCCCCCCTTAGACCAAGGCTCATCATTCCAAGAATCCAAGAACCAAGTCAACCCTTCTACCACCGCCTTAGACCAAGGCTCATCTATCCAAGAACCTAGACAACCCTTCTATCACCCCCCTTAGACCAAGGCTCATCTATCCAAGAACCTAGACAACCCTTCTATCACCCCCGTTAGACCAAGGCTCATCTATCCAAGCAACTAGCCTACCCTTCTATCACCCCCCCCCCCTTAGACCAAGGCTCATCATTCCAAGAATCCAAGAACCAAGCCAACCCTTCTACCACCGCCTTAGACCAAGGCTCATCTATCCAAGAACCTAGACAACCCTTCTATCACCCCCCTTAGACCAAGGCTCATCTATCCAAGAACCTAGACAACCCTTCTATCACCCCCCTTAGACCAAGGCTCATCTATCCAAGAACCAAGCCAACCCTTCTACCACCGCCTTAGACCAAGGCTCATCTATCCAAGAACCTAGACAACCCTTCTATCACCCCCCTTAGACCAAGGCTCATCTATCCAAGAACCTAGACAACCCTTCTATCACCCCCCTTAGACCAAGGCTCATCTATCCAAGAACCTAGCCAAACCTTCTATCACCCCCCTTAGACCAAGGCTCATCTATCCAAGAACCTAGACAACCCTTCTATCACCCCCCTTAGACCAAGGCTCATCTATCCAAGAACCTAGCCAACCCTTCTATCACCCCCCCCCCCCCCCCTGCCCACCCCACCTCTTAGACCAAGGCTCAGGGCCGGCTTTAGCGCTGTGACAATCATTCTTTGCTTACCCATGACCTCCTCCTTGGATTCCCTCACTACCACTGGGCAAAAGTGCCCCTCACCACTACATTGCGTCTTTATCACATACATTTAGTTTGTTTTAAAGTGCTGGTAAAGGCGGGCTTTACTAATAAGAATGCACATCTACCCAAATAAACCCTTTTTAGCAACAGAAAGACTGGGGGGAAAATATAACATCCTTCCTTTTTTATGCAGTTTGCATGCAGCTGTTTGATGACAGTTTGTAACAGTCACTGTTCTATATGAGGGGTGTATCTAATGTACTGAGGTAACACAAGAATTTCTGTGACAAAAGCAGTAATCCACTCAGCTATCCATACAAAATACAGAGCTGTGATTTGCATTGTACGTGTTCTTTGCAGCAGGCATATTAACCCTCTGCACAACTTTATGGCTAGTCAAAACTGCCACTAGACTAAACTCTGATCTCTCTCCAGCAGGTATATTAATCACAAGAGTGATCTTGAAATTTGTATTGCAGTCTGAAAGCTGGACGCACAAGGAACTCAGCAGCAGGTGTTTTTATATTATAATGTATAACTAAACACAGCACCCCCCCCCCCTGAGGTCAGCATCCCCCCAAGGTTAATGCCCAGTGCGGCTGCACCGGTCAGACCGCCCTCATGCCGGCCCTGTGAAGGCTTATCTATTCAAGAACCTAGCCATCCCTTCTATCACTCACTTTCCAAGACCAAGGGTCATCTCGCCAAGAACCTAACCACCCCCCCTTAGACCAAGGCTCATCATTCCAAGAATCCAAGAACCAAGCCAACCCTTCTACCACCCCCTTAGACCAAGGCTCATCTATCCAAGAACCTAGACAACCCTTTTTTCCCCTCACCCCCCTTTAGACCAAGGCGCATCATTCCAAGAATCCAATAACCGAGACAACCCTTCTACCACCCCCTTAGACCAAGGCTCATCTATCCAAGAACCTAGACAACCCTTCTATGAACCTTCACCTTCCTCTCACTAAACCCAACTGTTTTACTCCTGTAACAAATCTCTATCTGCACAGCTGTCCTACCAGGGGCAACACCGACGCCTAACACTGTCCCAGGAAACTAGTCCCACAAACGTATATACTTACTCTCTTGCCCCCCTCTAACTACCTCTTGGAAAGATCCTCAAATACAGGAATGGAGGGCTCACACTTGTATGAGCCACTGGGTGCAGAGGAGAGGGCAAGAAAGGGCGCACTGCCCTGCACTGCGAACCACGTCTACCACACCCCAGGCATGGGCACCATGACTCTATCAGGGTGCTCCACTCACCAAAAAAACTTCGCAAATAAATAAAAAGGCCCTGGGGGAGATACATTTTCATCATGAATCTTTGAAACTAATTATTAACAGAACTAATTATCAAACAGGAATTCCAGGTAAACACCCTGTGTCCATTCCTGGGATAATTATTAACCAATCACACTGCGGGATCAGCAGAGAGGCGTGGCGGTGATGCAGCCACTCTGCCACAGTGAGCTCACAGGTTCATAACCCTGAACTCCTGAAGCACAGGGGGTCTGGGTGACTGTGGGTGCCTCTTCTACGTGTCCAGCACCAGGGGAACATATGGGGTAAGTCCCTTTGGGTTGCCGGGTGATGCTAACTTTCACCATGGTGCCACTAAGCTCCATGTGCATCATGTGGCACAAAAACAGTGCCGGTGCCCCTCTGCATACTCGAGGCAGGACAAACAAATATAGTCTTTGGCACATGAAGGATTTGGGGGGGCTCCTGTGCCGCAGGGGCCTTGGTTAAGCCCCCGTGTACACGGAGATGTATTCACAATGGTTGTTCAGTGAGTAAACATGCCCGGCAGGATTCTGATCTTTACGAGTATCCGATGGTGCCTGCCACAGGGCCCAAAGGAAAGGCTTCCCATCTGGAGGCTTTTTATGAGTGAAAGTTATACTGTAAAGATCGGATAGAATGCTGCAACATCGCTTAACGTGAAAGAAGGAAACAAGGGGCAGTTTACGATAGAATCTCAAACTACTCATGAGATCGCATTTGGCAGAATGGGTTACTCATTAAGCCAAAGGAAAATACATGCAATCTTAGCAACTCTGTTCGTCTTAAAGAGGCATCACTAGGAGGTTTATCTGTGCCATCCACTGCGTGGCATTATATTAGGTCTGCCAACTAAACACGCCAGTCTCATCCCTTCTCATACTTAAACATGCACTTTATTTAATGTTATGGTCTCAAGTTATCCCATTGTCGGTGTGAACAGTTCAACATAAACCTTTCTTCCTATTGCCTTCTGATGCATGCAGTTATGTCCCTCCCATTGTGCAGCCAGGATTACAAGTAGCAGAACACAGACTGAGAGAGTGACTGAAAATGTACCATTAACCACTGAAATAGCCAACACTATTCCTCATTCACAGCCGTTTTGCTTTTCATATTTGTGCCTATGTTATTGAACTGCACCCTCACTTCTGACATATTTAGCCTCACTTTCATGCTTAGGGACTATTAAGCGAGGATTTACAAGTTCACCGTCTGATAGGTTACATAGTTGCATATGTAAGACATTTTTTAGCATATTCAGTCCCAATTTCTTTGAACCTATGCTGCTGTTCTATTTACTCTATGCACAGGGATTCTGCTGACCAGGCCCCAGTGCATGTGCCCTGACCCCTAACATATGTTGATATTGGCTATACTCCTGATTGCCACATTTAACATACCAATAGCTCCCTAGTATATGGTACAAAGTGTACCCAAGGCTTGTAAGGTAAACGTCTTTAGTGGGCTGCAGCACATATTGCGCCACCAGTAAACTGACAATGCAAACATGCCTGCAGGCCTGCCACCTGCTCGCAGGTTTGAACGGCAAATTCGACCTGTCAAAATATCTCCTTTTGACAGACCTAAACCCTCATTTTAAATTTTAATAAGTCATCCCTTAGTTATCCTTAAGTGCCCTTAAGCAGTGTGCATGGTGTTTTAAATGTGGGGCATGTAACTGTTTTAAGCAAAACATGTCCATACAGTCAGCAGGCCTAAAAACTATTCTCATTGTAGCAGATTTAGCTATTCCATAGGAAAGCACTGGGAGTTCATGTTAAAACGAAATAATATTATTATCACCGTCTAGGAACCATATATAAAATGTGTTTCTTGGACTTTTTAATATAATATTACAAATCCAATTCTTTGGTAGAGTCAGATTTGTAACAGATATTTAGGAAAGGTTCTCCTAAAAAGTTAAAGGCTACAAGCTCATTGGCCTGGGCTTCCGACTGTCAAACAGGAACTGAACGGCTCATTGATTTGGTGTGAAGTGGCCTTTTAACTGTTTTGGTCCTTCTGAAAGCTTTACACGCATTTCTTAAGTTAAGCCTGTGTGCTCTGTGTTATAGCTAGCAGGGCTGAGCTCAGGTTTATATTACTGAAACGTTTACTGGACCTAACAAGAAAAGTGACATTATTACTTGTCACCCAACTAATAACCCACATTCTCACAGTATCTCTTTTCAAGGTCATTTCACACTCTTCTCGTGAGAACAAGTTCCAACTGCAATGTTCGTCTTGTTTTCTGTCACATCTATTCTCATTTGTAGCAATGTAAATAGAAAACCTATTAAAATGTCATTCAAATCTATTTTGGTCTCCTATTGATATATATTTATCGCATTAATATTGTCCTTATTGTTCCCCCTTTTTAGTATTTATTAATCTCTTTTATATATTTTGACAGTGTATAGTAGCTCTATTTATTGACTTTCATGCTTTTGCTATTATAGTTTCCCTCTCCTTCCCTTCCCTTTTTGAATTTTGTTTTGTTATGCTTTATTAATTATTGTTTCCTATATATTGATATTTTACAAGATTTTTGCAATGTTCAATTTTTCTGTATGTCTTGCTTATTGTTTATTATGTATTTGCTGATATAACATTTCAATAAAATATTTTGAACATAAAAAATGTCATTCAAATTGGTGGTGATTGGTGGGGAAAAGGTGGGTGAATCTGTGCAAGTTTCTTTTACTATTCTTTGTTTGTTTCTTTCACCTACATACCTGGTATGTTGCGTTCTTCATTTGATATGTCAACCTGTGTCACTTAGGCCATGTATGTGCACAAGAACATAATAAAATGTGTTGTGAAAACAAAAGTCATGCAAATTTGAGGATTGAGCATTAGATGCTTACTGCCAGCTGAAGCAACCTGCCACCACTTTACATAACAACGTTGACTTTTCTTGTTTTGCCAACTAAAAGAAAAACAAGATAAGAAAATCACTCACATCTGGCATTGACCAATTTAAATTCTCTAAATGTGATGCCAATATAAAGCATACAAGTGCCTTTCAGGATGGGCCTACAGGGCAAACATATACACAGGACACTAAGCTAAACAGTAGAACAATTTACCAGGCAATATTTGCAATGACGAAAACCATCTTACATTTAGGACGTTGCTTGAAGGATTCCTCTTTTGCTAGTCCTGCTATTGTATATAGAGTGGCAGGGTAGTGGTTAATGCTAGGATATAGTTCAGTCAGAGGAGTTCTCTTACAGCCTTAGATCCCGCCGAAGTGGGCTCTACTGGCATTAAAGGTCCGCTTCAGCGTTAAAGGCTCAAGTCGAAGGCGAGGGCCTTTAACAAGGAAGCGGACCTTTAATGGCTGGTCGACCCTGCTACGGAGACCTCTAATGCTATTAGAACATTCCGCCTCTAGAGGGCAGAATGTTCTAATTTTTAAAACAAAGGCCTCACAGAGCCCGAGGGGTTGAACCCTCCTCGAGCTCCATGAGACCTTTGTGCACAGTTGTTGCTGTGAACAAACATTGGACTCTTGATGCTCCGGGCTTCTACCGGCTATTAGAAGCCTGGAGCACTCCATTGCTTTCAATGGAGCTCCCAACATTCCAATGTTCTAATATGCTTTAAGCACCCAAAAGGGATGATGCTGAGGATCCCTTGAAGCTAGTCCTCTGAATACAATATATTTGCATTGGAATATAGAAAAAAAAACGCACACACTCTACAACGGCTGACCCAAGGTTCAGCACCTCAATCCCTGTTTTAAGGAAATAAGTGTCCTGTGCAATCACCTCCAGAGCAGCCGCAGTGAAGCTCTACTGGAATCCAGAAAGGAAATTTCTTGTGGGAAAGGAAGGTGCACCAGGAAAAAAGTCAGAATCGTCCAAAAGAGTCAAACAGTTTTCTTTATTCGTATCAAAGTCTTTTAAAATGGCCTTCAGCCAATGAGTTTCGATCCTAGAAGGAGCTTCATCAGGGCTTGAGTTATAAAATGGAGGAAATTCCCGTATGAAAATTAATTCAGGCACAAACACCTCTCAATGAAGGCCAAATTGAAGCTCATCAATCTCCTAAAGTATCAGGTAGAAGCGTATGTGCCCACATGAGCATGCTGTAACTTGAGCGAACCCCAGTGTTTGGGTATAGGTAGTGTTTTATTCAATATCCAATATCCTAGATAGGATGTCCCAGCGAGGAATCCATTTAGTCCGTCCGGTAGCGCAATTCGAAAGCTTCCCTGAATCTCCGGGTAGACAGGTAAGGCCTAAGTAAATATAGGTGGTGTGAGAAAAGCCTTGTTACAGAGTACTATAATCATCACAACTGCAATAAACAATGAATGACCAGACAACATATTAAATGTATTTTTCAAATAAAAAGCAATCAGGAAATAGGAAGTATATAGCGTATAATGAACACATTGAACATGATAATCACATAATGAAATCAGTAATCTCACAATCAAAATTTTAATCTCATTGTTAAACAGGTAATTGGTTGGGGGCATGGCCAGGACATGCACGAAGATGGCCACACCATAAGGGAGCTCCAGCCACTGCTGCTGCAAACATCCTGAAACCTGTTATTTAAGCCTTCCATATATCGGCGTAGGCACACACCAAAGGCTGGGTGCCGCAACAGACACTGGGGCTCCACCAGGAGTGCTCTGCAGCACAGAACAGAAGACGCCACGATGGCCGTGGGTATGGCCTAGGGTGCCGGGCCCTCCGAGTGATGCCGAGCAGCTCAATAAGCTGTATTCCTGCCCTAGGCTACTACTGGGGGGCATTGGAGTACCGGGTTTTTATGGACCCGGCGGTGCCATGGAATGCACCTGAAAACTCCTGAGTCCTTCCTGTTTCAGACTACAGAAACACAGAGACTTCTAGGTGAAGTCAAAGATCGTATTTATTGGCTGCAGCCAGTAACAGATATCCTAGAAGTACAACAGCATGAAGCGCATGTATGTTCTCAGGAGACTGCTCTCTTTTACGAAGCCAGCCTTCTTCTTTTATACAAAATAATGTGCTTTAGGCAAACATTCCTTATTTTACGGTTGATCATCCAAATATTTTTTACTACAAAGGAAAAGCAAAGTCATGATGACAAGCCCACATTTCTGTTCGTCCAGCTCATAATTAATTACCAGGCGAGGTCCAGTATTTCCATCAGATATCGACGGACCCCCAATAAAATCGGGTACCTCCTCCTCGTAAAGCAAGTCATAAAGCAAGAAACAGTGAAAGGTGTGTGCAAGATTTAGGCATGGTTTGTGTGCGATGAAAGGTTTATGATATGTTGTGCCTTGATACGAATCTAGCTCGGCCGCTGGGAGAGGACCTGACCGAACAGGTTTGGCTTCGGGCAGAGGAGTCAGCTTGCCCGGGCCACAGAGGAGTCAGCTTGCCCAGGTCACAGAGGAGTCGGCTAAGGTGTACGTGTCCTTCGGACCAGTTTTCGGCCTCAGTCATTTGGCTATGTGAGGGCAATCACAAGATGGATGCCGTTCACAAAATGGAACCCGAGGGTTCATGACGGAAACGCTGATTTAACGGTGAATTCGTCACTCAAATATGACGAAAATGCTTATACATAGTATACTTGTCATTTCCGGTCCGTTGATACCAAAATCGTCATGATGTGACGATGTTCGAAACACGGGTCCAGAATTTTCGGTACCACAGACCCTCCTTTTGCCCTTACATAGGCAATTTAACCTATACTCACACTAATCTGAGTCCAGGTCTATATTCATAAAGTCATTGAGATGTTGCTGTAGCATCATCTTATTACTTAGCTCGTTTCTTGACACAGGTTTCCTTATACACGATGTAGCACAGAGGCCACATATTGCAGGAGCGCACTGCACATACAGACAGAGCAGAAAAAGAATGGCCAAGACCACCCCAATGACTATCAATATCTTCCAACCCCAGGCGGATATCAGTTCCCAGAACCACCCCATCAGTGACCAGTCTCCTTTATCCACGTGAATAGATTCGGAGATTTTATGCAGTTTGGAGATGGCCTGGTATACTGTCGGAGCGTTATCTGGGATGAAAATGCAGCAACTTGATTGGATCACCTTACATACCCCACCTCGGTCTGCAAGTATGACGTCTAAGGCGACCCTATTCTGAAGAGTCATAAGGCGGTCTGACTGGAGCTCCGCAGTCAAGTTACTAAGGGCACCGGCAGTTTCGACTATGGTAGATTCAACTACCCTCGTCAATTGGCGAATGTTTCTGCTGTTCACCATAGGCCCCCAGAACGGCAGAAAACCTTTTACGAAGTCTCCAAATTCTTGTCCCGTGGTGTCGTCTTTACTCACGACACCTCTAACTGTCCTTGTCCTATGTTAATCTGCCGCGGCCGTGTAGGTGGGAGGCAACCGGAACGAAATGAAACACGTGCCCGAGAAGTCGGGGGGTAGCCATGTATACGCTCTATCATGGCAGATGAAGTAGGTGCCCTTAGCTGCTAGGAATGAAGGGGAGGTCTGAGACGAAAAGACATACGTTTCAGTACAGACACTCTTCCCTAACTGAGCTCCGGGGTTCCTGCCATTACCTTGCAGACATAGGTGACCCTTATGGGGTACAATCCAAATCGGGGAGGATCTCTTTGCTTGCTCGTTCTCATTCAGAGCAAATCTATATCCGGTTATGTTCCATCTAGTGTATGCTTGCAACTCATCTCCAGGAATGGTTCTATACGAGTCAATGTCTCTACTCATATTCGTGATTCCTACCACTAATGCCTTGTTGCTCGAGTTACTTCTCGTGGGACGTGGGGGATATGGTTCGATGACAAATAGGAACATCGTCTGAAACGCCCACAAAGAACCATAGTAGCTGAATGCCAAGGCGAAATATGGGATGCCTTTATCTGTCGTATGTGGCATAAGACCACACACCCAACAATTAGTTGTGTTCATTACTAATTGGTGTTGGTGTAACAGCTAAACAAAATAATTTTTTTGCAAATTCTGATCTTCTAGCGGTCTCGTGTTCAGGCAGAGGGTGAAAAGAATGTGAGGAAACAGTAGGAGGAGGTATGGGCTGTGTGGTGGGTGCAAATGTCACTTGAAAAGTGAATAGAACATATCCGATAAAAAATGTCATCACACTAAGCAAGATACAAATACATAATATCAGAAATCGTGTTCCTGTCATTAATGTACACATTTTGGCTTTAAAGTTCATTGGTCCGGCAGGTCTCTCCATCTTAGAAAACTCCATCCTTCCTAATTTGCTGCTCGCGGTGGTAGGGTGTTTCTGCTAAAGAGTGCTTCTGTCAGTCCAGGGTGACTCCCTTAAACCAACAGAACTGTCGACCTAACGTCTTCAGCTGCACTCCAGAGACTTGGGCAACCGCGACCCTAGCAGCAGAACCGGATGGCGGTTCGAAAAAATAAAAATGAGCAAGTTTCTCAGATGTGAGAGCTGCACAATCAAAAATAGTCAAAAAGTAAATTTTTATTTGTCCATAGTCATAGTTCTTGGCCTCAAATTGTAGCGTGTTTTTCCAGGGATTGTCTGGTTTTCGAACAACAGTTCAGGTTCTGTAATGTTCAATCGCCTCGACGGTGGCACAGATCCTTGCAGAATGTCGTCGCTCTCGCGTACAGAGTTTGTTCCTTTTACCTGTGCATCACTGAAAAGCAGGAAGCGAGGCAAAGTTTCAGTCTCAGAATCAGCAATCCCCTCCTGGACCCACCGGTCGTGAGGCAGGGGTAGAGGGACCCTTTTGCAATGGGCCCCGTGGATCCAGTGTTTCTTTCCTTCTACTTGTACGGCGGATCTTGTGGAGAGAAGTACTAGGTGGGGACCGGTCCAGCGGGGCTCATCATTCTTTGTCCGCTGAAAATTCTTCACGAGCACATAGGTTCCAGGGTCGATAGGATGTCCTGGAGCTTCAGTAGCTTGAGGTAGAGTATCATGTACCTGTTGGTGTAAAACACGCAATTTAGCCGTCAATTCGTACAAGTAATCAAGCAGTACAGGGTGCTCTAAGTCGCTGAATCTGCCTGGCCTTGGCACTCACCATATGTTGGCCGGACGGCCGAACACTATTTCGTAGGGACTAAGTCCCACCCTTGAGTGCACAGTCATTCTTGTGGATAGGAGTGCCAAGAGCAGAGCGTCAGGCCAAGTAAGACCAGAACTCGCTTGAATTTTGGCCAGTTTTAGTTGTAGCGTGCCGTTATAGCACTCTACTAATCCAGCTGATTGGGGGTGATTTGCAGCGTGGAATTTTTGATGAATGCCTAGCCCTTCACACACTTTCTTCATCACTCGACCCACAAATTCACTCCCATTATCACTCCAAACCATTCTCGGCATTCTGAATCTGGGGAAGAACTCCTTGATAAGGGCTTTAGCTGTTGATAAGGCACTATTGTCTTTCAGGGGGTATGCTTCTATCCATCTTAAAAAGGCACAAACAACAACGAGTACGTATTTCAGATTGTTGCACCTCTCCATGTGGATGAAATCTAGCTGCAAAACCGCGAACGGGTACGTAGGAGGAGCAAAATGACCAGCTGGAGTTGGGGTCCCTTACCAGGATTGTATTTCAGACACACCATACAGTTCTTGACTATATTCTCTGCATACTTAGGGATTCTGGTGTTCTGCCATACTGGAGCCAGTAACTTGCAAATTCCTTTCACACTGATGTGCGCCATTCCATGCGCCATTGTAACCACTGCAGGAACATACGCATCGGGTAGCAACCAACGCTGATGCTCCAACAATTCAACCCAACAACCATTCGCGTCCAATTTACCCGTGCTTTCTCTCCATGCCCTCAGTTCTCTCTCTGTAGCTTCAGCTTGGATGGACTTCACACTCTCAATCGTGTCTTCACACATACCAACGTCACCCACCCATCGTGCAGGGCCTGCAACATACATTCGACTCATTGTATTCCTTGCGGTTTCTTTCGCAACCTCATCCGCAAACGCATTTCCACGACCAGCATCATCTGTAATCTTTTTGTGTGCACTGCATTTCACAATCGCCACTTGCAACGGCAAAGTCAGTGACTCAAGAAGCTCATTCACCAACTGACCATGCTGGATCTTAGCACCATGCGAAGTCAAGAAACCTCGTTCACGCCACAAACGTCCAAAACTATGGGCAACACCAAAGGCATACTGACTGTCAGTGTACACATTCACTCGTTGTCCTTTTGCCAATACACACGCTCTTGTTAATGCAATCAACTCTGCTGCTTGCGCTGAGTTATGTGGGATATGTGCAGTTTCAACAATCGTATGCAACGTCGTAACAGCATATGCTGCAGTCGTATCGCCATTCGGCAACTTGAAACATGAACCATCAACCCACAAAGTGCCATCACATTCTGCTAGGGGAGTGTCCCTAAGGGCTATTCTCCCTTTCGTTTCTTCCTCAGTTCTGAGGAAACAATCATGTGGCTCTTCAACATTTTCTGTGTCGACTGGGATCGGTAACAACGTAGCTGGGTTTAGTGTATTACACCTTTTGATGTGAACATGACTCGCTAGGAGTGTCAATTCATAACCTGACAATCGAGCACTAGTTAAGTGCTGTGTCTTGGTTCTGTTTAACAAAGTGTCCACTGCATGCGGGACCATCACGATTACCATGTTATTCATTACTAACCCAGCAGACTGTCGAATAGAAACGGCTGCTGCGGCTGTGGCTCTCAAGCAACTCGGCAATGCCTTAGCTACCGGATCTAGAGTTGACGAAAAGTACGCGCATGGACGTTGCTTGTCCCCAAAAGACTGTGTCAACACTGATAATGCACAACCTTCTTTCTCATGGACGTATAACGTGAAAGGTTTACTGTAGTCGGGGGTACCCAATACAGGAGCCGAACACAATGCATTGCGTAATTCTGAAAAACTTTCCTGACAATCTTCAGACCATGGGATGGGATTCGGTGTATCTTTACAAGTTAATGCCACCAAAGGTTTGGCCAATAAGGAAAAATTCGGTATCCATTGCCTACAATAGGATTTAATACCTAAGAAAGCGCGCACTTCTCTCTGTGTTCTTGGCACACTCAACTTTGCAATTGCCTGAATTCTTTCTGGGGTCAGTTTCCTTCCCTCCTTCGATAAGAGGTGACCTAGGTAGGTCACTTCTTGTCGACAATATTGCAGCTTCGAGAGAGACACTTTGTGATGCAAATCAGACAAATAATGCAACAACGACAAGGTGGCTTCTTTACAACCCTCCTCAGTATCTTCGGCAACTAACAAATCATCGACGTACTGAATAAGGGTAGCGCCATCAGGTAAAACAATAGTATCAAGCTGTGTTTTCAAAGCCTGGCTGTATATTGATGGGCTTTCGCAGTAGCCTTGAGGAGCGCGCTTGAAGCGGAAACCTCGGCCTCCTAAACTGAAGCCAAAAATATCCCTGCTCTCTTCGGCAATTGGGATGCTGAAGAAGGCGTTCTTCAAGTCAATCACTGAGAACCAAGCCGCTGAAGCGGGAATCATAGTCAATAGGGCAGTTATATCAGGGACAACCGGAAACTGTTGCACAACGATCTTATTCACCTGTCTAAGATCAATCACGAACCTATAAACAGGTGGCTGGGAAGGGTCATTGCGCTTCAGAACAGGCAGAACAGGACTATTACAAACGTTGCCTTTCGTCTCTTCAATTACATCTTTATGAATCAGGTCATATATTATTGCTAACAATGCTTTTTCACCTACGCTAGAAATTTTGTACTGGGGAATGCGTGGCATTCTAACATTGGCTTTCAATGTCACAACGTATGGCGATATTTCCAAAAGACCCACATCATTAGGACCAGTAGCCCAAAGAATATCCGGAAGAGAAGACAATTCTGTTGGAAATTTATCCTTTGATAAATACATCGGAGAAACCACTCTCTTGCCCAGTGTAAGTTGTACTCCCGAAGGAGAACAGTGCAAAGTCGCATACAATCTTTTCAATAGATCCAATCTCAACAAATTTTCACCACAACCTGTCGTCAGAATGAGGGGTGCTTCCAATTCACAAGGTCCAATAGAAAGTGACATAGGACTAGAAATCGGGTTCCCAATTGGGGCGCCAGAAAAACCTACAGAAACATTCAATTCGCCAGACAAAGGTGCGCCAGGGAGTTTTGAGTGCATAATAGAACTCTTTGTAGCACCAGTATCCAACAGAAAAGGCTCTGACACACCTGATGTAATCACCTCAACATAAGGTCCACTCTGATCTACTGGAACTGAAACGACTCCCTCTCTTTGTCCATGGCTGTCCTAGCAATCATTACCCACCATATTTTCATCCTCTGCATAGTAGTCATCAGCATAGTACTGAGTCGTCCTACCAGACGCGTTATTCTGCTGGTCAAAACTATTCATTGAATTCTGAGGCGGGAAGGAACGCGCGTTCTGAGGAATATGTCCACGTCCCCTTCCTCTAGGGGCTTGTTGAACGCCTCGACCTCTCGCACCAGAAGTACCATGTGTACGCTGTAACAAAATCGGACAGCTACTCTTAAAATGACCCTCTTCTTTACAATATGCACACTGATTGGGTCCATACGGTAAACGCTGTTGAGAGGACTCGTTTCTTTGCGCCTATTTTCGTAGTACTGGGCGGTGGCTAAGATCTGTGCTGACGTGTAGACAGCCCAAGCACTCTCGGAATCCTTCAACTTAGCAAACAACTCCGGAAGTAAGTTATGCACAAATTTGTCGACGAACAATCTCTGGCCACCTTCGGTAGCCATATCCTGACCGCTATGATCTACGAAAGTCTCTTCGAATCGCGTGAAAAAGTCAGACACAGTCTCGTCCGTCTTCTGCTTACACGCAGACAACTTGTCCCAGTTTATACGTAATTCAGGCATTAGAGTCTTCATATAAGTTATTATTCTACCAGGGAGTTCCGCAATTAAAGGTTCGGGTTTAGCACCACCAATTTGTCTGCTATCTACAGCGGCAATGTTAACCCATGTGTCACCTAACTCTTGATCGTGATCGGCGTGGCGAACCTTTCCCCATAAAGGCTGTGGAACCACGTTCCCAAACAACATGTCTATATCGGCTAAGTTCATAATGCATGAGCTTACAGTCTGTGATAACTCCTTATAATACCCTGCAGGATTTTTACGGGGGTCAGGTAGTGTCTGTTTGAGAGCCAAAACTTCAGATCTCTTCCAAGGAACATGTACCCATAGACGCTGGAAATGCGGCGGGATGGCTGGATTAGCATTTGCATCCCCTTCCCTCCAAACCGGCGGAACCTCTCTCATGGGATACTGTCGCGCCTTTTTCCTACCGGGTGTGTCACATTCAAATAGTGATCGAGAAGTGCCCCCTTTACTCCGATACGACAACAATGTCGCGACCGCTCTCTCAACATCGGCGCCTACAATCATGCCCTCCGAGAACTCGAACCGCACACGGTATAGTTCAGGCATATCGTGTTCCGGATCATTTCCCTCCAAATCTTCACAGAGAAATACACACATTTGCTCAAAAACATATCTTTGCCTCGATGCTTCCCATTGACGGAAGACTTCCACAACAGACTGTACATCATATCTCACAGTATCCACAACCCATTTACGTGCTAACCGATTCAGTAATTCTCTCTCTTGATAGTCAGGCAGTTGACTCCGCAACTGTCTTCGTTCTATGTTAGGGGTCGTATTAGGAGACCCAAGGAAAGGTGAGAAAAGACCAGCAACAGTGTTGGCCATTCTCTGTCGAACAGAAGGAGAAACTGACGGAAGGACAGAAACACCAGGAAAGACATGCTGAGGTACAGCAGAGGTGAAGGCAGTAGCAGAGGTAGT
The DNA here is from genome assembly GCF_964263255.1 of Lissotriton vulgaris. Taxonomy (NCBI): domain Eukaryota; kingdom Metazoa; phylum Chordata; class Amphibia; order Caudata; family Salamandridae; genus Lissotriton; species Lissotriton vulgaris. The sequence continues at coordinate 165,080,656 of NC_141691.1, read as the reverse complement.
ATTAGGATAAACAGTCGGAACAGTAGGCGAAGTCGTAGGGAACATAGATGGAGTAGGTAGCAAAGGCGGCGGCCCTTGAGGGGGCTGCGCCGGAGGAGTAGGAACTAGCTGAAGAGGAGCTGGTGATTGCGGTAGAACCTGTGGTCCAACAATAGGGGGTTGCACAACCAAAGGTTGCTGAGGCACTGTAGCGTTCTGCGCATTAGGAGGTGGTGAACTCAGTAAATGAGACATTAAAGAATCTTTATCAAGTACTTCCTTTGATTCTTGTCCTTTACGTGGCAAAACTGGGTAGCACTTATCTACCGCTAACTTCCTACTTCTAAGAATTTGCTCACTCTCTCGCTCTTCCTCATTATCTCGGAACGCAACGGCAGCTTGTACCATTGACATACCTCGTTAATTTTTCTTTGCTAATTTCATTTCTTTCTGTTTTGCTTCTTTGCGCCATAAGCGAAAAGAGTCAAACATCGCCGGCCGGGCTTTCTTCTTAAAAAGTTTTACCTCTATATTATCTAAAATCTCTGTGTCAAAACTACCATATTGGGGCCATTTTAGAACACCATTGTTTCTGGTGTATCGGATCCATACTTCATTATATGTGATGGGGCCTACGCCGTGTTTTACATAGAGCTCATATGTTGGAGTTCCGATGGGAGGAACCGGACACGAGTCCTCCAACCGGGAATCCCTATTAAAACCAAGACAAAACAAATTTCCAAGTCTGCTAAGACCAGGCATCTTCGCTCTCTAGTCTAGCTTCAAACTTCGAAGGATTTATCGAGTACGATAGTCTCGTGAATACATGAGTCCTTCGGTTTTGGCACTTGCAAGTTCCAAACAAAACCGTCTCGAAGGATACCCAAAAACTAAGAACCAAACTAAGGACTAGGAGACGCTCCACTTATACTTAACTGAGGTATCGATGACGTCACCAGAAGACTCGTTTATCGTTTCGCTCTACCAATCATCAAGGGTCCAAAACAGGGCGGCAGTCAGGGCAGCAGTCCTTCGTAGCCGTCGGAACGCGGGGAACCTCGCAGCAAAGACCTTCGGATCACGTCGACATGCAGGGGTCGCTGAAGTGGTTGGCCGTCCTCCGGAATTTTCACACGAAGCTCCTCACGAACCTCCGGCTTGGACCGGTACTGCTGATTCCGCCCCACTGGGGCGCCAACTGGAGTACCGGGTTTTTATGGACCCGGCGGTGTCAGGGAATACACCTGAAAACTCCTGAGTCCTTCCTGTTTCAGACTACAGAAACACAGAGTCTTCTAGGTGAAGTCAAAGATCGTGTTTATTGGCTGCAGCCAATAACAGATATCCTAGAAGTACAACAGCATGAAGCGCATGTATGTTCTCAGGAGACTGCTCTCTTTTACGAAGCCAGCCTTCTTCCTTTATACAAAATAATGTGCTTTAGGCAAACATTCCTTATTTTATGGTTGACCATCCAAATATTTTTACTACAAAGGAAAAGCAAAGTCATGATGACAAGCCCACATTTCTGTTCGTCCAGCTCATAATTAATTACCCGGCGAGGTCCAGTATTTCCATCAGATATCGACGGACCCCCAATAAAATCGGGCACCTCCTCCTCGTAAAGCAAGTCATAAAGCAAGAAACAGGGACAGGTGTGTGCAAGATTTAGGCATGGTTTGTGTGCGATGAAAGGTTTATGATATGTTGTGCCTTGATACGAATCTAGCTCGGCCGCTGGGAGAGGACCTGGCCGAACAGGTTTGGCTTCGGGCAGAGGAGTCAGCTTGCCCAGGTCACAGAGGAGTCAGCTTGCACAGGTCACAGAGGAGTCGGCTAAGGTGTACGTGTCCTTCGGACCAGTTTTCGGCCTCAGTCATTTGGCTATGTGAGGGCAATCACAAGATGGATGCCGTTCACAAAATGGAACCAGAGGGTTCATGACGGAAACGCTGATTTAACGGTGAATTTGTCACTCAAATATGACGAAAATGCTTATACATAGTATACTTGTCATTTCCGGTCCGTTGATACCAAAATCGCCATGATGCGACGATGTTCGAAACACGGGTCCAGAATTTTCGGTACCACAGCATCCATCGACTTGGGCTGAGACAACACACTCCTGCCATGCCCAGTATCATCGGCGGTGCAGCAGTGAATCAACAAAGTTGCAATTGTGGGGACAGACCTACAACGTGATAACTGCATGAGGCACAGAGGCATGTCCCTAGAGTGAGCTTATGGGCCCCCACTCGAAGTGCCCTCTATGGTGGGGTTGCAAACAGACACACCACAAAGCCTACATGTGGAGCAGTTGCAAGGCCCTGAGCCCCCTGAACATCAACCACGTGGTGAAACCCTGGGACCAGCACACCTTGGCGGACGCACCCTTCTCATGGGTACACGTTTGGCAGATACAAGGGGCTGAGAGGGGGGGTTTTACTTTGATACCCTGTTGTCTCCTCTGCGACCCCCATGTTGGGGCTCGCAATATCTGGGCCACTTCTCCAACCTGTCCAAGGCATGGACCCACAGCAGCGCTGACCTTTTGCTGCTGGGGAACCGCAAGTGCCATAGCCTGCACAGCCGAAGGGTCCGCACCTCGGGATAGCTTGTCCCCAGCACCCTCTTGAGGTGATGAAGTTGGATACCCCGCAGGGGGGGACATGGTGGGGTGCGAGTCAAGAGGGAAGGCTCCTACCCCCTGGTACTGCATCTTCAAGAGGCACAACACACCTGCTCCCTCTGTGTCTGCCTAGCTATTCAAAACCTTAGGGCTCAGCTACAAGGCCAGCAAGCGACGCTGCTTGCCAGCCCAGTGGGGTGATGGTGGCCTCCATTCACCTCTGTTTTCCGTCCTCCCACCCTTCATCTAAGTGGTAAGCCCTCAGAGGATATCATTGTTCGTACAAGATTGACCAAGAGGGTGCACACTTAGGCCCTCTTGGTCACCTTACATAGAGGAGACCCACATTCTGGGTGATGATCCTCCAGTGCTCCACAGTTCAACTGACAATCTGGACCATATCCTGGAGGCCACCGCAGCCGTGCGAGAGACACTCAAGGTCAAGATCGAAGGGTGGCGATTGACATGAATCTCCTGCACAACAAATATCATAAATTAGCTGATAGGGGTGAATACTAACAAGACTTTCCTCCACAGGGTAATCCTTTGGTAGATGAGCTCTAAAAACAGGTGCTGCCCCTCACTACGAAAGTCGCACTGTTGGATCAGCAAGCTGAAGATGCGCAGGGCCGCAGCAGGTGCTACATCATTTGGCTGGTTGGTCTTCCAAGGGTTCGGAGTGGTCCCATGTGCTAGCATTTCTCAAACAACGGCTCGGCACGACTGTGGAACCTAAGAGGATGGCCCACTTCCTCATACTGGAAAGAGCAGGGCCCACCGAGCACTCAGACAGCAACTCCTTCCAGGAGCACAGCCCTGCCCAGTAGTAGCCCGCTTACTCAACTACAGAGACAGAGACATCCAAAAGCACGCAGTACAGACAAAAGGCCCCCTCTGACTTGGGAACACTGAAATCACTCTCTTCCTGGACTATCCCCTGGCCGTTCAGTGCCAGAGGGCCTCCTACTCTAGGTGACACGTTCCTTCCAGGACTTGGGTCTCCAGTATATGCTGTTCTTCTCGACTCACTTCAAGATTATATCTGCTGGCCAAACATTCTTCTGTGATTCCCCACAAGGCATGGGACTGGATTGAGCCCCGCCGCGTGGGGGAGGGATAAACCCAGGGCATTCTGCCACGCTCCCAATGCCGCAAACAGAGGCACGCCTGACCACGCAACAAATGGACCACGCAAGAGGGAGCATTGGAAGTGGCCAGCCAACATAGAGGTACGCCCACCATGGGACCATCGATCTGTTACCGATGGCAACGGATCCAATTCAGACTTGGCCCTCAAAGGATCCTTCTGAGTCCCGCTCCTGACACCCTGCAAGGCCGATGGGCTTTGATAATTAGCATTGGAGCCCATATTGTTTGCCGGGGCCCTGGTGCGTGAGGGTCACAAACCAGTATATCCCTTGTGATTATTGCTATCCTGGTTTTACTGACTGAGCCTAAAACACTTCTGATGGTGACGGTGCTCAGCGTAGGACGCCCTTGTTCATTAAGGACTGGCGAGACCCTTATGGCAGATGCAAAGCAAGCCTTGGCGCTGGACACCTGGTGACACTCAAGTTGTTGGTTTGTTGGGGTTTGGGTGCCTGAGCATTGCTCGTGTGCCCCGTTGGCAAGTGGGGTTGGGTTGTTAGGGCACACGGAGTTCCTCACATTTGTTCAACTGGGGGCCAGTCACCCGTGTCTGCGTAGTACTTGTCATCGCTTGGATGAATTTGTAGCCTGGGGCCTTATGCCGGGTCGCACTGGAGGACCCAAGGAATTCTCCTACACACCACATGTTGACCACGCAAATCCCCTGCTCAATCACATGCAGAGGAAGACAAGACCGGGAGGTTGCTATCCTGGCTTGAGTCCACAGACCGCCGGACGCCAATCACATACGCACTCCGGGCAGCAGTGTGTCACCACATACCGAATTTCACATTTACTGGGAACTTGTGCGCCATTTCACGGCCTTTTACAGGGACCCAGACCTCCCCACTGAGGGTATGATTAATGGGTTTCTGGCCAGAGTGAACCTGCCATACTTGCCAGATGCAGTTCAACTGGTCCCTAGCCAAGGATTTCGGAACCCGAGATCATGGGGCCATTAAGGACTTGGCTCTGAGGAAGTCCCCTGGGATAGATGGGCTCCCAGGCATTTAGCTTGCTGCTTGTACCCCCAACTGGCGACCCGATTTAACATGGTGTGGAAGGCAAAAGCACTCCCGCCCACCTGCCAAGAGATACTGCTGATTTCACTGCTGATGCTGGGGAAGGACCCAGAGGACATGTCCTCATATCGCCCCTTGTCAATGCTCGCATTAGATTACAAAGTCTTTCGTGATGTCCTGGATACCCCCCTGCAACACCATATACCCCTCCTGGTCCAAAAAGATCAGAATTTCTTTATTCCACTTCACAACACCTCTTTGAACACCGGCTGTCTCTATATGGTGCTGGATGAGACCCCTGGTACTAAGGCCCCGAAGTCAGTGGTACTACCAGTGGACTTGCATAATACCTTACTATGGAGGTACATGCAAACGGTCATGAACGGCATGGGCCCAGAGTGGGCAAAATGGGTAACACTGCAATATATACTGGAGCCCAAACCCGGGTAAAAACTGGATAGAACATCACAGACCCCATTGAGATTTGCATGAGCATGCGCAGGGGTGCCCTCTTCCCCCCTGCTGTTTGCATTTTCCATGGAGCTGTTTGCTGGTGCTGTTGGGTAGCAGGGATGGGGTCTAGGTATGTGACTCCATGGTGGGGAACATAACATCTCGGTGTATGGAGACAATATGCTCTTATTCTTCTGCAATGCCTGCACTGGGGTGCCCTGGGGGGTCTGGATGCTCAGATACCTTGGAAAGGCGACAGGCTTATGTACCAGCTGGGAGAAGTGCTGTGTCTAACTGGTTAGCAAGATCACTTCGGTTCCAGCCGAGGAGATCCACGATAATGGGCTGACATGGGAGCCTCGAATGTATCGACATCACAGAATCTGGATTTTTCCATAGGGAAGCAGTTGGCCTGAAGGGTAATCTTGGGGGTGTGCTCAGATCCTTATTAGCGTAGCATTTTGGCGCACACTGAGACTACTCTTGATGGCGCAAGTGGCGCTTATGAAACTGATTATCCTGCCCAAACTGCTGTATTATTTTGTGAATCTCCCCCTCTGGATTTCCCAGTCTTGGTTTTGTTCCTTGAACACCCGGATCTGGGAATTAATTTGGGACAGGTTTGTTGCAGGGCATCTCTGCATACTATCTAACGCCCTATAAGGGAAAGTAGGCAGGTGTCCCCAATGTTGAGCTATACCACATAGTGGATAAGTACAGTGGCTTAAGCTCGAATATCTGAATTTCTAATGTTTGCCACACTAATGTTCCAGAGCCTTGGAAGAGACAAAGCATAAACACAATGCAGTATAGAACGGGTTACACAAAAGGCTCCTGTTCAACAAGTCCAATCAATAGCAACACAGGACACTTTTAAGAAAAGGAGATTATTTTGGTCAATATGGTTACTAAGAATTAGGAAACCAGGGGCCAGATGTAGGTAAATAGCATTTCCTGATTCGAAAATACAGAATTTTACCGATTCGGTATTTTTGAATCGGTAACTGCTATGTAGTAAATCATTCGGTAAAAATTACCGAATCGTTAAGATTCGGTATTTACCGAATCAGTATTTATCAATTCGGTAATTGCCATTCATTCCTATGGGCCTGGAGGCCATTACCGAATCGGTAAATACCGATTCGGTAAAAGGGGGAAAACATTGAAGGGTAGATGGAGGTCATTTTGACACCCTGTTGCACCCCTCAATTGTGTATGGGTGCACATGTTGCAGACATACAGTCCCTAAGGGCATGTATGTCTGCAACATGGCACTGACGCAATTTGCATAAAATTGCTTTTTGGGGTGTTTTCGTTATTTACCACCAACTTGTAGTTGGTGGTAAATAACGAATCCTAACATGGGATAAGCACTCATTTAAGTGCTCCCTACATTAGGAATTCGGTAATTTACCAAATCGGTATTTAAAATATCGATAATTTACTGATACCTTAAATTACCGATTCGGTAAATTACCGAAACTTTAATTTCGGCCCCTACATCAGAAAAGCCTATTACCGGTCGGTAACTGACGAAATTCGTTAATTTCTGCTGTTACCGACCGGTAATAGCCTTCCTACATCTGGCCCCAGATGTTTATGAATGGCTGAACACCAGAAAGCCAAACGCAGAAAAGACATGGAAAGAATGCTTGCAATGTATCTGCCCACTGGGACTCGCTCTGAGTAGCATTCCCACCAGCCATCTTTTGCCCACCACACCACTACAGATTAGACACAGCTACATGCAAAATCAGCCTTGGGTATGCAACAGGAACAGCAGGCCAGGTCCTCTCTGATCCGCAACACAACCGACCCACAATGGGTTTCAGCCGGATTTGGCCGTCCAAGTCAGGGTCCAGCTGGACTCCAGTGCATCAGTGAGGCGGATCCCATGTCTGGTCACACCCATGGCCACCTTTGGAGTTACATTAAATACATACAAGCTGTGCAAAAGAATGATGGGTTGGAATACCAGCCCGATCACTCCTCTATCACCTTCTGGTAAACTGTTTCACCTGAAGCGGTTAGAACAGAGACCTGTCCTAGTGGGGAGCAGATATCTGTAGGCATCATTTAAAAATGCATCTACAGCAGTTATTTGCTTTCATACCCTTAGTAACTTGATACATTTTACACACGGCATGCCAGTCTTGTATTGGTAATATTTTGATACAGAAGTACAGCCAAGGGAGCCAAAACAGCCCTGCTGAGGAGAGAGAAGTGTTTTCTTTCTCGAAGGATTATCCCCCTGTTTGTTTCCTGATTGAAAGTCGCTCTGTACTAACTTCCTGTGAAATGATAACTGTCGCCCTGGGAATTGACAGAGGAAAAACAAAACAAACCACCAAAGAGCCTTTTCTCCGAAGATTGCACACAAGAAGACAGCCATGCACGTGCACAGCTGGGTTGTATCCACATTCTCCGATTGGTCAGCTACCAATCAGGCCCCTCAGACTGATCTTCTCTGGAATGTTCCTAAAATAATTTTGAGAAAAAGCTGGCACAAGTGTAGTTATTTTTTTAAGCACTAATTACCTAACACATGTCTAAAAGCTAGAGGTAATAGAGACAGCTGAAAGTGGTAATTTTGACAACAGGGTGTGAGACAGCCCAAATTGTACAACTGTAAATCCTCTCAAGCAGACCCAAGATTAGCCCACGGGATGTATTACACAAAGTCAAGGGCACGTGGTATTACAAAAGGGCCAGTATACGCAAGTGCAGCCTCTAATGTAATGCAGATCACTCTGGTGCACATATAGGGCTAGATGTATCAAGGCTTTTGCGACTCGCAAAGGACCGAAATTCGCAGAATTTCGGCCTTTGCGACTCGCAAACGGCCTTTTTGCATTTTCTAGTAAGTATGAAAAAAATCGCAATTTAAGGAATCGCAATAATTTGCGATTCCTTATTTTGCCATAGCATTTAAGGAATCGCACATTTTGCGATTCCTTAAATGATATGTAAGAAACATTTTGAAATTGTGATTTTGTGTTTAGAAATCGCAAATTACCACCAACTTGTACTTGGTGGTAATTTGCGATTTCTTTTAAAAATGCCCTATTTAGCATTTGTGAGGGTGGCATGTGACACACATACATGCCCATAGGACATGTATGTGTGCCACATGCACATACATGTAGATTTCAGGGGTGCAGCAGGGTGTCTTTGAGACACCCCTGCACCCTTGAACTAATTCTCAAATTGCGATTAGCAATTTGCGAATTCGCAATTTGATAATTATTGCACTATCATTCCTATGGGCCCCCTGGCCCATAGGAATGCATTGGAAATTAATCTTAATTCGCGAATTCGCAAATTGCGAATTCGCAAATAAAGAATAATAAGGAATCGCAAAAAAATAGCAATTTTGTACATACATACTGTTTTGCGAATTCTAAATAGCGATTCACAAAAAATCGCTATTTAGGATTCGCAATACGGAATCTTGATACATCTGGCCCCATAGTGCCAGCGCAATCCTAAAGAGGTGTTTCCTAATTAGAATGCGGGCCTGGCCCCATGTAAATGAGGGAAATACTCACACAGTATTATAACTGTGGGCGCAAAGGTAAAGAGGACATCAGACAGTGCTACAAAAAAATGAAGCAGTCAGCACCCCTCCTGAATGCGCCCTCTGAACGGAGAAAGGGGTACCATGCACTCTCCCAAGCGTGCCTCTGAAAGCAGGGAAAGGGGTACCATGCACTCTCCCAAGCGCACCTCTGAAAGCAGGGAAAGGGGTACCATGCTCTCTCCCAAGCGCGCCTCTGAAAGCAGGGAAAGGTGTGCCATGAACTCTCGCAGACGCGCCTCGGAAAGCAGAGAAAGGTGTGCCATGGACTCTCCCAAGCGCGCCTCTGAAAGCGGGGAAAGGGGTACCATGCACTCTCCCAAGCACGCCTCTGAAAGCAGGAAAAGGTGTACCATGGACCCTCCCAAGCGCGCCTCTGAAAGCAGGGAAAGGGGTACCATGCACTTTCCCAAGCGCCCCTCTGAAAGCAGGGAAAGGTGTACCATGGACTCTCGCAAGCACGCCTCTGAAAGCAGGGAACGGTGTGCCATGGACTCTCCCAAGTGCGCCTCTGAAAGCGGGGAAAGGGGTACCATGCACTCTCCCAAGCGCGCCTCTGAAAGCAGGGAAAGGTGTACCATGGACACTCCCAAGCGCGCCTCTGAAAGCGGGGAAAGGTACTGAATTATTAATTAACTGTTGTTGAGGTTATCTCGAAATTAGCCAGGCAGCACCACCTTGTGGCAGACTGTCACAAGCGCTGGTGTCGACTGTTAAAGTACCGGTGCCAAGCACAGGAAACCACTGGCTCAAATTAAGCACTGCAATGTAGGCAGAAGAATATTTGGCTGTTTGCATGAACATATTCACCACACTTTAGAATTGTAGGGAAGATACACATGGAACAATGAAAATTCAGGTTGTCACGTCCAACAGGGGATGAATACAAGTAGTAAGGGAATGATACCATTCATCACCATTCATTTTTTGACAGGTGGGAACGCCCCGCGGAAGTGACGTAGGAGCCGGATATCCCGCCCCGGATGTCCCTCCCCCGGATATCCCTCCCCCGGAAGCCCCTGGCAGGAAGTCTGGGGCCGGAAGGCCATGGCCGGAAGGCCCCGGCCGGATTTCCTGGGGGTGGAAGGTCAGGGCCGAAAGGCCAGGGCCTGAGGACGCCCCCCAGATGGCCTGTGGTGAAAGCGGGGGCCTGTGTAGGCAGTGAGTGTCCTTCACATGTGAATTAATGGCTGTGTGTAAGGGCTGTAATAGAGGGCTGGTGTGAGGTGGCTAGGGTTAGCGCCAAGTCATCCAGTAGGGCCTACAGGGGTGTTTAGGGCTATGGGGTGGCTGAGCAGAGACTTAGCTGGGGCTCCGTGTTTGTTGGGGCAGCAGGGCGATGTCTGTGCATGCCTGGACATGTCTGGGCATGTCCACTGACTAGTAGAGGCTGTAGGTGGATGTTGGTGGAGTGGCGTTGTGGTCCATCTGCGGAATGGGAGCCCTAGAGTGTTGCAGGGTGTTTTTGGGGCAACAGGCCAGCCCCCAGGAGGCGTGCCTGTGGCCTTTGGAGTTGCTGAGTGGTGGTGTGCCATAGGCATCAGGGGCCCGGAAAGCCCAGGGTCCTAAAAGAGGAGGGTGGTAATTTTGCCGCCTAATTTCAAAAAGTCTTGGACGAAAATGACAGCGTTTATGAAAATAAAATGAAAATTAAAATTTTAAAATGAAAATAAAAACATGTGTCATGCATTTGTCATTTCTTTTACATATATGGTACTGTATTTGGGGTGATAAACATGGTCATCTTGTAAAGCAGCAGCAGGGGATTGGCAACATGTCCAGGCAGTGTTCTGTAACATGCTGGACTGTGCTACATAATGCACAGCCAAAAGTTGAAATGCACAATGTGAGTGACAATTACTAAAAGAAAATAAAAGAAACGTTTTTAAAATCGCTGATGTAGAATGATAATGCAAAATAAAATACATAGGGATGACAATTTTGTGTATTGTGTTTTCTTTCTAAGGGTGCGTAATGTGTTGGAGTATATTAATATGGGTCAGTATGTAGGGGATGGCTGAGGGCTGTGAAGCAGGGTAATGCCTGTTCCTTTTAATTTTACCTCCTATTTTAAAAAAGTCTCAGGTCGAAAATGACAACGTTTATGAAAATAAAAACAAGTGTTATGCATTTGTCATTTCTTTTACATATATGGTCAGCTTGTAAGCAACAGCAGGGGCTTGACAACACGGCCAGGCAGTTTTCTGTAACACTCAGTCCTGTGCAACATAAGGCACAGCCAAAAGTTGAAATACACAATGTGAGTGACAATTACTAAAAGAAACGTTTTTAAAATCACGGACGTAGAATGATAAGGCAAAATAAAATACATAGGGATAACAATTTTGTGTATTGTGTTTTCTTTCTAAGGGTGCGTAATGTGTTGGAGTATATTAATATGGGTCAGTATGTAAGGGATGGCCCACCTATGAGTGTGTGGCCGGCCTGATAAATATGGTGTTCTTGTACAACAGGTACAATCTTCAACAATATTGTTAGGTATATTTTTTATAACAGTAACACAGGCTGATCCCCAAACAGAAAGGCGGCAAAACGATGGAAAATGTAAGTTGTTTTTTTCGCGCTTAAAGACACGGAGAGACTTCTGCGTCAGGAGGCATCTGGTCTGGGCTGATAAGCACAGTTCAACAGTGAATGTGTGGCGCGAAATATTCACATGGGCCTCATAGAAGCCCGGTTAGTGAAAACATGACATTTTAAAAACGCTTACTATTACATTTGAATGGGGCAGAGAAAAAATTGAAGGGTATTACCTAAACTATCTCTCAACCATTTTTAGACACTTAAAATAGGACCTATCATCAGAGTGCAACAGATACTAGGGTACAGCTTTTCAAAGGCTGCTCATACATGCAAACTTTCTGCTACATGTTCCCGCCACTACGGAGGACGACCCAGCCTGGGCTTTTATCAGATCTTAGCAGGTATAAAATGAGGACCCAACTCAAGACGCACACTGGCACCCTGACAAGTCTTTTGGACCACCTACCAGCATTTGGCGAGTGAACAAGCAGCGACAGAAGATTCCCGAGGAGAACATGGCACACCCTGGCAGAAGTTCTGCTGAGAACACCAGCTCTATACTTAATGTAAGTAGTAATGTATATTTATAACAGTGTATAAACTATCTTATGCATTACTTAACTCTAGACCAGGAATAAAATGTGAAAAACTATACACAAATGGCAACATATTACTATGTCAGAGAGGCTTAGCAGTTTAAGGAGGGAAAACATTTTTAAAAGCAGTGACTGTTACACTTACCTTAAATGTAGGTTGTCTTCAGGATGTGTACTCTTGTACTTGATGTATGGCCTGGTAAAAGGGATCCTTTAAGGCTGTGTTAGTAGATGTAATTTGAGGCAAGACTATGGATGGCGTGGAGTAGGGATGTGTTATTAAAAAATATAAGCCTTTAGGCTGCTCCTGACCCCTCCGGAACGGCTGCATGTCAGAGGGGCTGGGACCATCCGAGTCTACCATGTGGCCTCAGCCCTGCCCCAGAGACAGCTGCCAGGCTATGGGGGCAGCTGGAAATGAGCGCGAGGCTCAGAGCGTCTGCAAAGCACTCTGAGCCCCAGCGAACCACCGCCGCATGGCCAGCCATGGTGCTGACCAGAAGGGGTCCTTTTCTTTTTAAAAGTAAATTTTGCCGGGTCAGGGGCGACGGAGGCTGCCCCCCTTTAGGCCTCCGCCGCCGCTCGTATCTCCATCGTGCTGCTGCTGACGCTGGCGTCCCTATCCCCTCCAACAGGGAAAGATCGTCGGATGACGGCTGCCCCACAGCGAGCGCAATGGTGAAAATGAGCGCGAGGCTCAGAGCGTCTGCAAAGCGCTCTGAGCCCCAGCGAACCGCCGCCACATGGTCAGCCACGCTGTTGGCCAGAAGGGACCCTTTTCTTTATAAAAGTAAATTTAGCCGGGTCGGGGGGCGGCGGAGGCTGCCCCTTAAGGCCCCCGCCGCCGCTCGTACATCCATCGTGCTGCTGCTGACGCTGGCGTCCCTATCCCCTCCAACAGGGAAAGAGCGTCGGATGGCGGCTGCCCCACAGCGAGCGCAACGGTGAAAATGAGCGCGAGGCTCAGAGCGTCTTCAAATCGCTCTGAGCCCCGCCCGCTGGCCCCAACGTCATGATGGGGGCGGAAGTGCTTCAAATGCTGCTTCCGCCCCTATCATGGCAGCGCTGTATGCGCAGAGGGAGCCCTTTTTTATTTTTGTTTTTAACTATTTATGCATTTATATAGCGAGGACTTTACCCGAAGACGTCAGAGCGTTGCACATTAGGAACAGAAAAGAAACATAATGAGCGACATTACGAAAGAGCAGATTACAAAACCATACGTTACTTACAAGAGGAAAGTGACAATTGTGTGCAAACAAAATACCTGAGGTACTGAAAATTGTGAGCAACCAAAAATACATGCTCCTATAAGCCCCAGCCAAAAATACCCTGAGCCTATAAGCCCCAGCAACATATGTTATTAAACGCAGTGGGTCCGCTCAAAGAGCGAAGCGGTCCCCCAAGCACTTAATAACATTTTTTGCTGGTGTGAATGCTACAGCAAGCCCAATAGTTTTAAAAGGTATATCAGGATAAATTTTAACATGTACCTTTATTAGTATTTAAATATTGTATTATTTATTTATTTATTTATGTATACATATATATATATATATATATATATATTTTTTTTTACCCCCCTTGCGCAGGATTTTCAAGAGCTCACACTGGCTGATGAGGAAAATGCTGCTTTTGCCCAAGGTGGGTGTATAGAGTCAGTCTTTTCTAGAAATAGTAGTAATACACTCTTTTTGCATTTTTGTAAATGTCTTTTCTATATGTTTTTCTTTTTCAGACGTGGACATGGATATGCTACTATCCTTTGACATAATTCAGCAACAACTGGATGCTGAGGAGCGGGAGAAGCAACAAGCTTATAATACGCCTATTGACGGTAAGTACATGGGTACAGGATATATGTGTGTGTGTGTGTGTGTGTGTGTGTGTGTGTGTGTGTGTGTGTGTGTGTGTGTGTGTGTGTGTGTGTGTGTGTGTGTGTGTGTGTGTGTGTGTGTGTGTGTGTGTGTGTGTGTGTGTGTGTGTGTGTGTGTGTGTGTGTGTGTGTGTGTGTGTGTGTGTGTGTGTGTGTGTGTGTGTGTGTGTGTGTGTGTGTGTGTCGTGTTATATATATATATATATATATATATTTACATATATATTTTTTATTTTTAGGGGCTGCGGCCTATACTGTGAATCAGTGTACCCCGGAAATCCCTGTGAAAGGAAGAGCTTTGAAAAGGTCAGCAACAGTTGTTAAAAAGGGGCCACCTCCTGAGAAGAGGGTTCGACAAACAGCACCGGTCATTAAAGGCGGATCAGCTACGGGTGGAAAAAAAGATCGGCAACCAACACCTATGCTTAAAAAGGTGTCGCCTATGAAGATTTGGCATCCACAAAAGCGGCAAGCAGGTGAGCTTTTTAACAGTAGTGACTTCTTTTTAAAACCATGTTTTACTCTGATATAGTGTAAAGTAGAATAGTCCACCAGAGATGTATGTAAGAAACTCCGCTGTAATTATTGTTACATTTATAATATTATAGTTTTTGATATATATTATTGTTTACCCCTGTAGAAGCAGTGAACCCTTTTGCGGAAAGAAGAGATCCAGGCAATGGTGGTCATTTATCAATACAGCTAAAGGACATCACAAATGTGGGACAAAATAAAGCCAAGGAAACAGCTGTTGAGCCCGCTGAGGCCCAGAGGGACAACATATACCAAGGTATACATTTATCCAAACGTAGTTGGCATCAAATTTCTGCTAAACCTGTTGGAGAGACTGTTGAAGATGTTAAAAGATCTAAAGTAAAACCTTCATGTGCGAAAAAGTTAAAGCTGGATCTACCATCTACGCCGGTTATTCAAAAGGACCCCAGAGGTTTAGCTAAAAGAAAATCATCTACACAGTTGTCTAGGACTGCCTCTTTCTCACAGATTCCTAGTGTTCTAGTGGATGGGCAGGGACACATGGACATTCCTGCCGCAGAAAGCTCCATACAACCTGTGACCGGGCATAAACAGAGAGTTAAAGGAGTGAGGTCTAGACAGGGCAAAAATGCCGAAACAAACAGAGTCTCTGATAATCTACAGACTGATCTTGAGAGTAATAGGGCCCCTATAGCAAATAATGACACTGTTATCAGCGTGGAGACTGCTGAAAGTAATGACCCAGAACAGGCTTTGCAAGCCTGTCTTATAAAGATTCTTCAGGATATGTCTAGATTAACAGAGAGTTCTGAATTAGCACCCACAGAGGCGTCCGAACTGCTCTCAAAAGGGAGTTATGAGGAATATAGAGTCCCACCACCCAGCCCCGCCTCCCCGCAGACCGCTAAAACCCAATATCATCATGATGAAATTTCAAATTTCTTTGAGCCATGGTCGCCGACAGCCCCCACTGCGACATTTGAGCCCACTAGCCCTCCCTCTAGCGTAATAATATTGTCCTCGCCCAGTCCAGACCATAGTATAGCTTTGGAGGGGGTTAAAAAGATGTATTATAAATCAGCATTTAGCCCTAAGGACTCCTCTCCAGGCTGCTCGCATTGGGATACTGCTTCTTTAGAGCCCCGCGGCAATAATAGCCCTAAGGAATCCGCTCCAGGCTGCTCGCATTGGGATACTGCTTCTTTAGAGCCCAGCAGCAATAATCTTGATAAGCCACAAAACACCACGAGTCACTTAACAGGTGTTAATACCCCGGGGTGTCTGCATCTGGACCCAATTTTAACAGATACCAGCGCTAGTATCAATAATAAAACTGCTAATAGTGATGAGGGAACGAGCCAAAGAAGGACCTGTAGTGATGTAAACCCCGCATTAGTAGATACACTGGCCTACAGCGACAATTCAGCAATAGTTTATAAAACTATTTTACTAACCAATACCAGTGAAATGCAAAAGGCTGTCAAGCAGGTAAAAGCTAAGGTAAGCTCTATAATCTCAAAACATGGGAAAGCAAAAAACAAGAGCAGGCCTATAAGCGAAGTGTTGGAGGAGGTGAATCACGCTGTGAATATATGCGCAAGCTGTGTTGTGACAGCCTGTGAATCAACAGCTAAGCACCTAGCACTCATACCATTATGACTAGCCTCTGAGATAGCCCAAAGCATTTCTAATGAGGTCTTTAATCCGAAAGCTGAATATGTATCAAAATATAAAAAAGCGATCTGCAAGATACTTAATAACACACAGCTAATCTTACGCACAGTGAAGAAGTCAAAACAGTCGGAAAAGAACAACGGCTGTTTAGAGCCCTCACAGGTACCAATAAGGACGTGTAAAAAAGATCCTATCGATCCCCAATTTACAATTTTCCATAATCAATCAGGCTGTGGGAGGATACCCCAAGACACAAGGGTTAAGAACAAACAGAAATGGATTAATAGGGCCATCGTTCAACGCCGCTTAACAAAGAGCCTAAAGAAAGCGCGAATACATGTCAGAAGAAGACTTAAAAAACTAGCAGCTCAGGCATCCAGACAGACCACCCAAGAGTCCCTTCCTGTAATATTGCCATGGAGCAATAGCCCTCAGCCTGAAGACTTAGAGACTGTGTATCTAGAGAGCGTCAGAAGGTACAGTCGTCAGGCCAGGAAATTTAATGCTACAGAACACTATGAGGAGTTTAGGTTTGTCAATCTTGACCGTATAGCCTCATTAACACAAGCCACTATAGCTATTCATCAAGCTATACAAACACTCCTAGAGCGTATGTTACAGGATACAGGACCTAATGATTTTTTGCAGCTGAGGTTTCAAGGACAAGATGTCAATAGTCCTTTATTCACAACTAGAGCAGCCCGTGATGTCTTTGATGCTGTCGTTTTTTTAGAGAACCTCACTAAGCTTTTGCAAAGCAAACACGAGCTAATAGCTCATGGAACTTTTAGAATCATAGCTCTAGTTGTCCGATTTCGGGCCGGGGGTACTTCTAGACCATTAAAGACTATTCTGTTCAGCAAAATCATAGGTAAGAAACAAAGATGGCTGATTGATTTTAACAACCCTGACGCTAATACATGTCTAGCTGCCAGCATAGCAGGACTTTTGGCTAGCCGTGAGACTAGCGATGCTGTTATCTTGTCTAGAGCTAATGCAGCCCACACAGCTCTCAAAGTACCTACAAATCAGCCTGTTGGTTTTGGATGTCTAGGTCTTTTTGAGAACTATTTTAAAGTAACAGTAAAAATTCTGTACAACAGCGGCGGCACCTGGCGATACTTCACATCTGGCCAGCCTCTGAAAAACAAGACCATTTATGTTCTTCACCATGACAACCATTTTTATGGTATCCTGAATTTAAAAGGATTTTTAGGAGCTAGGTATGTGTGTTCCCACTGTGATCACATTTACTCCAATCAGATAACTCATGCCTGTGAAATGCATTGTAAAATGTGTCAGTCAGACGGATGCAGAGTTATTGCGGAGCAACGGGTGCGATGCAACATCTGTAACCTATTCTGCCGCTCACAAAAATGTCTGACCAAGCATAACACGTTTGTCAGATGCAAACTTAAAAAAGATTGTGCTCGATGTGGGCATTACGTCGCTGAAGACCACAACTGCCCTGGGATGCAATGTCCCCGCTGTAAAGAGTCTTTTCAGGCTGGTGCAGACCATCTGTGCTACATGCGTAAGGCACGACGGCCACCTAAAACTGAAGATTACATCATTTTTGATATAGAGTGCACCCAAGAAACATCCGTCCACGAGCCCAATTATATCTACGCTCATCATCTAACCTCTGATGAGAACTGGGAGTTTGAAGGGCGATCCTGTGTGAGTGATTTCCTAGTCACATTCACCAAGCCCAGATATAAGGGGTATACCATGATGGCTCACAACTCAAAGGGGTATGACTCCTTTTTTATTTTACAGAAGTTGATTAGTGAAAACATGCCTGTAAAGCTCATCACCCAGGGCTCTAAGTTAATGTGTGTAACTGTTGTAACCTTACAAATACGTTTTATAGACACCTTGAATTTTCTACCCATGAAATTAAGTAAGTTGCCAAAAGCTTTTGGCTTTCCTGGATGTAAAGGTTATTTCCCCCATTTTTTTAACACATGGGCTAATCAAAATTACGAGGGTCCTATGCCTCCTACACACAGCTACGGAGTTGAGTACATGATGCCTGATGAGAAAATTAACTTTTTACAATGGTATAGTGAAAGCAGTGGCAAAACCTTTAATTTTCAGAGCGAGTTAAAAGCCTACTGTAAGGCGGATGTTATGATCCTACGTCAGGCTTGTAACCTTTTCAGAGATGCAGTTGTTGACATGACTAAACAGGTGGTGGTGACCAACCCCAACACGCCTAGGGAGAGCGAATCTATTGAGTACATTGACCCCTTTCAAAGTATCACGCTAGCTTCTATGTGCATGTCTATCTATAAGCACATGTTTTTACAGCCTCAAAGCATAGCCTTAATACCACCCGATCTCTATAATGGTAAACAAAAGCGTTACTCCACCCCATCAATACAATGGCTGATGTACATCTCTAACAAAGAAAACATCTACATTCAGCACGCCTTACAGGGCGGTGAACATCGCCTGGGCTCCTACTACTTGGATGGGTACGCAGTAGTCAATGGGAGACCAACAGCCTTTGAATACAATGGCTGCTTTTATCATGGATGCCCCAGATGTTACAAGCCCCATGAGTTTAATAAGCTGATGGGCACAAAGTTTGAGCACCTTTATAGGCGAACTCTGATGAAAGCTCAATATATTGAAAATCAGGGCTTCATTATGAGAACCATTTGGGAACACGAGTGGATTGACATGTTGGCATCAGACGCCGAGTTAGATCTTTTTCTCAAGAGGGAGCAGTTACCTGAACCTCTGGATCCCCGACAGGCCTTATTTGGGGGTCGTACAAATGCGATACAATTGTACAGAGCTGTGGGTCCGGGGGAGAAAATACACTACTATGATTTCACAAGCTTGTATCCATTTGTCAACAAAGTGAAGTTATACCCCGAAGGACACCCCACTATTATATACCGCGACTTTAAATCTTTGGACACATACTTTGGCCTAGTTAAGTGTGAAATATATCCACCCAGAGGCCTTTACTTTCCAGTGTTACCCTACAGAGTGGATAGTAAGCTCATGTTCCCCCTGTGCCGAACATGCGCTGAAAGTAAAGAGACCGACTTATGTCCCCACACTGAAGCACAGAGGATGTTGACAGGTACCTGGTGTAGCATAGAGGTTCAAGAGGCCCTAAAGAAAGGATACAGGCTAGGTAAAATATTTGAAATTTGGCACTTTGAAAGGACTACAACGCAGCTTTTTTCTGAGTATATTAATTTATTTCTCAGAGACAAGCAGGAGGCCTCTGGGTATCCAGAATGGTGCACTGATGAGGCCTCCAGGCAACAGTACATCTCTGAATACTATGCTCATGAAGGCATAAAGCTGAGACCCGATTTTATTCAAGTCAACCCCGCCAAGCGTCAGCTGGCAAAGTTATGCCTCAATTCTTTATGGGGTAAATTTGCACAACGTACCAACCTTCCAAACACAACCATCATCACCGATCCTGACGAGTTGTTTAATTACCTTTTTGCCCCTTGTTATGACATATCCACCTGTGAGTTTATTAACGATGATACAGCCATGCTGGGTTGGAAACATGCTAAAGAGTACCCCACAGCCAGTAACAATATAAACATCTTTATAGCCTGTTTTACAACAGCGCACGCTCGTTTGGAGCTTTACAAGTTGTTAGATAAACTACAGGAGAGGTGCTTGTATCATGACACAGACTCTGTTATTTTTGTAAGCAAAGCTGGGGACGAAGACCCACCTCTGGGAGACTATCTAGGGGATTTAACTAGTGAACTAGATAAGGATGAATTCATAGTTCAGTTCGCCTCAGCTGGGCCAAAGTCTTACAGTTACATCAGTTCTAACAATAAAGTCTGTATGAAAGTTAAAGGTATAACCTTAAATGTTCAGAATACCATAAAAATAAATTTCGACAGTCTAAAGAATCTAGTGCAAGAGTATACCCAAAAGACCAATCACCCCGGTGACAAAACCATTGTTGTAAGTCAGCCTTCTATAGTGCGGAACAAAAAGAGATGGGAAATAACAACCCAACTTTTGCATAAAACATTGCGGGTGGTGTTCGATAAGCGGGTCTTAAAGTCAGACTACAAAACTGTCCCTTACGGTTACTAAAGATACATTACTGCTGAGAACTTCTACCAGCATGGATACCAGGTTGCAACACCCCTTTTCGTGTGTTATAGCAGGCCCATCAAATTGCGGCAAAAGCTATTTCATAAAAAAACTATTAGAAAATGCTCGGGTCGTTTTATCCCAGACGCCTGATAATATTGTCTGGCTTTATTCCTGCTGGCAAGATTTTTATAGGGAGCTCACCCACCAGTTTCCTTACATTAAATTTATAGAAGGGATACCGACTAGTCTTAACGACGATGACTTGTTACCCAAAGAGCGTGTGAATATGGTAATTGTAGACGATCTTATGCGCGAAGGCGGGGACCATCCTGAAATAGAGCGAGCTTTTACTCAATATTCCCACCATCGTAATCTGAGTATATTTTACATTGTTCAGAACTTGTTTTACAAGGGTAAGAGCAGCAGGTCTATAGCCCTCAATGCTTCATACCTAGTTTTATTTAAAAATCCCAGGGATAAACAACAAATAACAGTCATAGCTAAACAAATGTATCCGGGGAACACCCAGTTTTTTATGGAAGCCTTTAACGATGCAACTACTAAACCCCACGGCTACTTATTGGTGGACTTAAAACCCAGGACTCTAGAAGACTACAGACTGAGGGCTGATATCTTCCCGCCTGAGCTACCGGTCGCCTACATCCCTAAGCCTAGACCCAAAGGTTATAAAAAGATGCACTAAAATGCCTAGATCCCATTTATCCACAAAGCGCTCTACCATAAGGTGTTAAAAATGTCTGCCCGCCTACGGCGCAATATGGCCCTCCTAAAAATGCTTGTTACAGCCAGCCCCCCTCAGAGAAAAGCCATACTATGTGCTGCTTCGGACGACTTAGTTGGTGCCATTTCAGAAATTGCTCTAAACACCCTAAAAGGTAATGTACCTATTTCAACTAGCCAGTACAAGGTGCTGAAGAAGAGGCGGCAGCTCATCAAGAAGCTTAGTAATAAAAGGGTTTCCCTTACTTCAAAGAAGAAACTAGTAAAACAGTCAGGGGGCTTTATAGGGGCTCTGTTGGGTATAGCTATACCTCTAATTACAAGCCTACTGACCCGAACCTGATGGATTACACTCAGAAAATGTATCTAGTGCCACAACAGCAGCTGGAGCAGTTGACACCCTCTACAAATGATACATGGGACATAAGGAGATCTGAAACGCTCCGGCTGGATGCTGAAATTAAAGATATTTTGGCCCGCACAGACTTAAAGCCTGAAGCTAAAGCGGGGCTCTACTCCCGAGCTCTCCAGAATTTCTTGCAATATCACAAACAGCTGCAGACTGAAAAAAACAAACTGACTTTATATACTGCTGATGATGAGCAACCCCAGGTATCCGCCCCAACCCAGCCATCGCCATCACCAATAGCTCAGCCACAGGGCTCCCCTGACTCTATGATTGAGAGCTTGCTACAGAACGTGAGTCAAAGGTACAGAGGGGCAACGCAGATGCTGTTAAGTAAAATGTCTGATTCCAAAGACCTAACATCCTGGAATGATCGCGGTGAGTTTGTCTACAAGGGGCAGTCTGTTGTTGGGTCACATATGTATGATCTGATCAAAAGTTTCACGCATCCCAAAGCCCTCACACGACAGACAGCCCCGAGAGGATGGGAACAGTTTCTAAGAGCTGCTGCGGAGCTCAACATTCCATCATCGCTTGTGGGTAACCCCGGACATCGTCGCCAACTTGAACTTTTGAAACAGCCTATGAGTTCCGGTGCGGCATCCCCGCCGCTATCATCGGCCTTTCACACCCCTTCAAATTCACCCACATCTTCAATCTTACCTCAGCTAATCCCTGCAAATAACCCTGGGGATATGTCTCTGGAGGCTAAAAAGTCTCTATTTAAAACAAAGCGATGGGTCCCATATTAGTATTTGCTTATGTCCTGTTACTGCATGATTGTATATTTTGTATAAAGAGGATGTACTGTACCAACTTTTACATGTGTGATTCCTGAATATTTCATAACGCTTGTAATAAACATTTATAACTTTTCAACACTCTACTGTCTTTGTTTTTTTTTCTTATTGCTGAGTAAAAACACTGAGGCTGAGTAGTTTCTTAAATACAAACGTTTATTAATTTAATTATTTTTTATTTTTGAACATGAGCATTACACAAACATGCATTATAAAACTTTACACTTTTGGCAAATAGCGTATTCATTTGTGACAATGCCGGGATTAGGTTTCAAGCCTTCTTTCATATAGCTGGTAACAAGCCTATCATTGCTGGTTTTATCACTTGAATATAAATTTAAAAAATTTCTAAAGGTTAGACCCTCTGACATTTTACAGATAAAATATATACAATGTTCCCCACACGTTATAGATAATGAATCCTGTACAGGCAACTTGTTATATTCTACTCTAGAAGCCACTTTTTTTAAATACTTGAATATAGGTTTTGTATAGATGCTGTGCTCCGGAAACTCTGCAAGACTATCAAACACAGTTACTCTGTCATTGTCCAAAAACATAGCAGCCCAGTGAGTTCCTGGTTTATGATGAGGATCTGTGTTAAAGACCAGAGATCGTGGCCTTTCATAACTTATCTCCTTAGGCAAGCCATCGCTGGGATAAACATTCAAAAAGTATTTCTTAGCGGCCCTATGTCGGCTTAAGAAGGCTCTTATCTGAACAGTGTCCATTTTGTATTATTTTCAGAGATAGTCAAACAGAATCTGCCTGGCGTGATTAACCTGTATGACACTATCAAATACAGCAAAAACGACCATGTTCACATTTGTAGTTAGGGCTGCACTGAAGCGGAATTCAGCTTTTAGATTTCCATTTTTAACCAGGCTGTAATGGTCCCCATCTTCCATGTCCGGGGTCAGATCAAAGGCAAATAGCGTGTAGCCGGCTCCATATCCTTCACGTGATACGACAACCCCCGAATCACGCAGGTGCTTCCCAGTTATCGACACTAATCCAAGATATTCTCTAATAAAATTTCCAGTTCCAAAATTAGGCGTGTATGGCTTTGCAGGTATGACAGCTCCCTCGTGAACTAGGGCCGCATAGTTGACGCCACAGTGCTTGAAATTAAAAGGGTTGGAGTTATATGCCCCACTAAAGGCTGTATTGTCAACAAACCCAATAATGACAAGTTTTGGTAGCTGCCCCAGAAACAAATTTTGCTGCTGTGTTAATCTGGTCCCCGCAGGTATGCTGTAGACTTTCATAGAGACTCTTTCAATGGCATATTTAGCATTAGATAGTTGTAGAGCCTCCGCGTGAGCCAATCTGACTGTTGGTGATACATTCACTCTCTTTACATACAGACTTGCAGATTGTATGAGCAGTTTATAGTGTTCGGCATCCCCAGTAATGAGGCAGAAGGCATCTTTGTTACGATTGAGTTTGATCTTGAGGTCTATGCCATTAACGATTAGTTTATCTTGGAAGAAGAGGTCTGAATGTATTCGTCCCAGGAGGTCAAACTCTTTACTCTCTGCAGCAAACCCTGCTCTTTTTACAAAGCCTGTGTTGGGGCCATCCAGGGCAGTGTTTTCAAATTTATCGTAAGTATCTTTGTAGAAAAGACCGGCTGAAAGTTGCGTGTCCAAGGCATCGCTGCTGTAGTTCAGGATACTCTCCATGTAAGCCCTGTAGGCGTACATATTGTCATTTTGCGTGATGAGTCTGTCGCCCAGGGTAATATCCACCTGATTAAACATGGTCGCTATGGGGTAAGCAATGGTAGCCACTTTAGCGGTTGCAGCAATATCTGATCCATCTGCTTTCACAATTTTACACACCACATGTAGCAGAGTATTGTTGAGATCCAGATACATATCAGTGGATCCTGATACGTAAAACTCTATAGGCGCCAGTGGCGTGAGGGCCGCTAAAGGTGATACCTCCATGAAAAAACTGTTTTCGATACTGGTCTGTGTTGGTTTTAGAGAGAACAGATCTAACTCTGACTTGGCGCATTCCCCCGAAGCACAGTGTACAAAAGCCATCTTTTAGCGTGTCACTCCTTTTAGAAAATGTTAAGGCTAGAGGCTGCTCTCTTCTTCGTAGCTCTCTTCCGCCTTGGGGATCTTCTTTTGTGAGCTCTTTTTGAAGAGCGTTTCCTTTTTTTATAGGGTACAGGGGGTCCACGGCGCATGGATGTCCTCCTCTTCCTTTTAATACTGAGGCGGGGCTTGTACAGCAGGCCTGACCCTTCTTGAGGTTGTCTGTTCATACGTTCAACTACAGCAGACTTCACAGACCCCACCACATCCTGGGCTATATTCTGGGCAGCTGACTTTACATGCGGTTTTGCAATTTCATAACCTTTTCTCAAAAAAGGCATGGCCCTTCGGAACAAACTCCGGAAAAAACCTCCTAGACCAGCCCCATACATAACAGGAGCTCCTTGAAAGTATGGGGGCCCTCCATACCCCGCCTGGTGTTTGTAATACTCTCTATACATAGAAGGGTTGCCGTAGGCTTTCATGGGCCCCATGCTGAGCTCTTAATAGTCACCACCGCTGCGGGGTCTGAAATGAAGCTTAACAATAACTTTCCCGTATTTAAAGGACACCGGCTGGGACTGATCATCAAAGATCATAATTGTTATAGTGTCAAAATGATTTTTAGAAATTGTGACATAGTCAGGTTTAATATATTGAATATTAGCTATTGTGTTGTTTTCACCCCTCACCTGAACCCATCTCAGTAGGGGAGCGTAACTATCTCCAACCCTCTGGGGTTCTATTATATCTGTATAAACATAGAGTGTGTAAAAACCCCCATCAATATCTGGACATGTCAGATCTAGCTCCTGTTTGCTTTTTATATGTTGGACCGTTCCTAAAACTCTGCTTAGCTTTCCACTGGTGGTAAAGACCGTGTCCTGGCTGGGTGCTTTAATAAAAACTTTCCTTCTGACGTTATCTAGCACCAGTTGAACGTCGGAAAGCCCCGAAGTACTGGCCATTGTCTTGTTAATGGCATCCACCACAGCATTAACTGTAGGGTAGTACCCGTGAGGAAAATTTATGATGTAAATCGACTCAGATTTTGACTTCTCTATAGTGAATCTAGCTTCAGACCTCTTAAATGTATTCCAGGTACGCGGGTATTGTATTTCTGTCAGGGCAACTTCCCATTCCCCTTTCAAATCCACTGCCTTAGCCAGTTTGACAGTGTAATTTGATATTTTATTATCAGGGAACATATTCAACGATGCGTTAGAGGGCAATGTAATATAAAAGGAAGTTGTCTCCATTTTGCTTCCACCTTCTTTTTGAGCTATAGGCGTTCACACGTCCTGCAGAGAGCTGGCCGACACCCAACTGTTAAATTTCTCAGGCCATCCTCGCCATTTAACAAAGGCCTGTTTTTTTGCACCCCTCCCTTTCCACTCTAGAATCTTTTCAACCCTGTAAAGCCTATTTACATCAGCTGGGATCTTTTGTAACTCTTCACTGTAAAAAACACCTGTCACTGGTTCACTGTCGTAGTCCTTCAACCTGTAAATGTACATGCCTTCTTTAAGCTCAACACTATCAACTATGAATATCTCATCGCTGAATGTCTGTTGATAACCTTTAGTAAAGAGCCCTTTCAATTTTGAAACCCTGACGTGATCCCCTTTTTTAAAAACAGGCTTCTTTACTTCACCTTTGAAGTAACGGCCGTATACCCTTCTCCACACATTCAGAGAATTGTCGGCTGTTACCTCTACAGGAGCCATTCTGATAGTTCTGTGATAGCTGGCATTATAAACAGCTAAAAAATCCTGTAAAACAGGTAAATATCGATATGTGTTGTATGCCGTGAAGTATCTCCACAATTTAGATTTTAAGGTTCTGTTAAAGCGCTCTATAACAGCCGCTTTTACCTCCGTGTTAGTTACAAAATGCTGTACCCCATGTTCTTTTAATAATTTCTGGAAGGTTTTGTTTAAAAATTCTTTTCCCGCATCTGTTTGTAGTTTTTGAGGGGTTCGGCCCTTCCTAAAGATTACTTTAAAGGCCTTGGTGACACTTGCTCCACTTTTATCATTTAGAGCTTCTGCAAAGGCGTATTTAGACAATACATCTATAACTGTTAAGATGTAACTGGATCCATTATTATGTTTTGCCAGATCTTGTAGACTTATTATGTCGGCCTGCCATTGATAGTCTAATTGAGCATTAACAATAGTGGGTCTCCTCTTAAAACGTCTCCGCGCTGGCTTGTGTAGTGAATAGGCTTCTTCACCGGATAGCCACTCCTGCACTTGGGCTCTGCTGATGGGTTCCTTTTCTGCTTTAGCCCTTTTGAACAAGGCTTCGCCACTGCCAAAGCTCGAGACATCCTTTGTATCATAATAAAACTTCTTTAACACACCCCCCGACATGTTAACACTTCTGAACCACAAAATGAAAGACGCTTGTTTTGTGTATAGACAGTTTATTATAAGTAAATAAGATAACAAGAAATCATCACTCCAGAGTTTACAAGTTTACATTGACTGCGGTCCCAACATTAAAAAGGAGTACAGGCTTGTGGCGCTTGTCTCAGCTGTCGTCGTAGAATCACGCATCTTGATATTTTTAAAGCTATATAGTCCATAGCACTGTATAGGTTAACCCTATCACCCCTCCAATAACTCTGCACTGCAAGGATACTAGCTGCTGTCAATAGTTCATACAATTCTCTCTCGCACAGCAGCAAACCTTTGCTTTTAAAATAATCATCAGTTAGGAGCTCAAAGGCTAAATTTAAGCTGGCCCTCCGGGGCAGTATTAAGCCTCTCATATAGTATATATAGTTGCTCCAAAATACATCCTTCACAGGGGCCCACATACTTGCACCGCATCCGCATAAACATCTGGGGCTCGCGTGGCTGTGGACCTCTAGCAAGCGCACCATTTTTGAACAGCCTAAGCTTGCTGGATGTAATTCAGCAATTCTTTCTTTAAGCAAATCATATAACACCTTGGCGATACATAGGTATTCAGGCGATGACTCATAAGAATCCTGGATAGACATCTCCACTTCCATATCCTGAAAATAAGTATTAAACAGTCAAAGAGTAGCTTATACATCAGCTTTTTTTTTTTTTTTTTTTTCAACATGTCTTAACATTCGGGCTATAATGCTCTGATCCTTTGTACAACACCGGAATATAGGTTCTCTCTTTATTAAATTTTAAAATAAAACTTTTTGGACCTGTATACACCCCATCTGGCTTCTATTTTTATAATATACATCTACAGCATGTTTCTCTATAGATCGCTCCACCCTCTTTCTAATAATTGATCTGCAAAGACTCCTCATGTCAGAAAGTTTTGCGCGAATATGATATGCATTTTGGATTTCTTTGATGGCCTGCGACAAGATCCTAATGACAGCCGGTCTGTCGCTTTTTAGGGCGGCAGTCCTGTACACAGACTTAAACAGTTTATATAACTTACAGGGGTCTATCAAATGACATATATAGCGGGCTGTTTCAGCCGTGTAAGATGGATACAGGCAGTCATGAGCAGTCTGTTGTGGATCCTTAATTTTATGACCATAACATCTAGAATAAAAGTCTCTCTTGAGACAGGCATGCACAACACTGGCTGCAAAGGCCTTCACATGTTCTCTATCCAAACATGTTACACATATGGTCTCTTTTTCAAGATCTATCAAGTCCAATGCTTTTTTATAGGTCTTACACAGTTCATTGTTTTGGCTGGTGGAACTTTCAATCTGTTTTGAACAGCACAAGCAGTTCATAATGAAGGTCTTAGCAGCCCCTGAAGTCTCCTCCACCTCAGTGCAATTTTCTCCTGCATTCTGCTGTTCAAAAAAGAAAGAAAAGGGGATTAGTTAACAAGAAATAAAAATAAATAAGGCATCACAACTGTTTAAACTATCTACCTTAAGATAATACCCACCTCCACATCTGAAGTGGCTTCGGCTGCCGCTCTGAAATCTTGGGATATGTCAATGTCCATCGGCTCCTGATCGTCGCTGATTTCAGCATTGTGCTGACCACCGGCGGCACAGGCCCTTGATTCCTCCTCCAGAGATCTCATATCTTCATACACCTGGTACTGGGGTGAGATTATAGTTTCTCCCGAAACTTCCATTTCTGTGACCCTATTTTCAGAGTTTTCCTCTTGACTTGCGGTTTCGCTGGCACTTGATGACCCCTTAATAGGTGATATTAGCCGCGGCCGATCCTCAAGGCTCAGGGAGGCCATCCGCCGGCACAGGTCCTCATGATAACCTGAAACTTGGCCACTCTCCTCTTTAGGGGTCTCTTGCAGCGTTTGCTCATCTATTACCGGAGGGTTCAAGTGCCGAAAATATTTATCCATCGGGCTCACCCCTTGTTGGCGGGGATCCCTCGGGGCTATGTAGTTGTACCGCTTCATGATGCTCAGGTTCTCGCTTGCCGAATGGTATAGCCCTAGGCGTTAAGGGCCTCCTTATATACAATGTTAGCTCATAATGGGTGTGTCCTTCTACGTCACCCTAAGGGACTTTGCACTTAATTTTCATTTTAATTTTCATTTTATTTTCATAAACGCTGTCATTTTCGTCCAAGACTTTTTGAAATTAGGCGGCAAAATTACCACCCTCCTCTTTTAGGACCCTGGGCTTTCCGGGCCCCTGATGCCTATGGCACACCACCACTCAGCAACTCCAAAGGCCACAGGCACGCCTCCTGGGGGCTGGCCTGTTGCCCCCAAAACACCCTGCAACACTCTAGGGCTCCCATTCCGCAGATGGACCACAACGCCACTCCACCAACATCCACCTACAGCCTCTACTAGTCAGTGGACATGCCCAGACATGTCCAGGCATGCACAGACATCGCCCTGCTGCCCCAACAAACACGGAGCCCCAGCTAAGTCTCTGCTCAGCCACCCCATAGCCCTAAACACCCCTGTAGGCCCTACTGGATGACTTGGCGCTAACCCTAGCCACCTCACACCAGCCCTCTATTACAGCCCTTACACACAGCCATTAATTCACATGTGAAGGACACTCACTGCCTACACAGGCCCCCGCTTTCACCACAGGCCATCTGGGGGGCGTCCTCAGGCCCTGGCCTTTCGGCCCTGACCTTCCACCCCCAGGAAATCCGGCCGGGGCCTTCCGGCCATGGCCTTCCGGCCCCAGACTTCCTGCCAGGGGCTTCCGGGGGAGGGATATCCGGGGGAGGGACATCCGGGGCGGGATATCCGGCTCCTACGTCACTTCCGCGGGGCGTTCCCACCTGTCAAAAAATGAATGGTGATGAATGGTATCATTCCCTTACTACTAATACATCCTAGAAGAGACCATTTGGTGCTGAAATAGGCAGTGCCATGACACACAGTGTCTTCCACAATTATCATTTACTCTAACAATTTAATGGTTTCTTTGCTCTCTCGCCTCTCCCACACACACACACACACACACACACACACACACAAGAAACATATTACACACACCAGTAAGAAGCTACATAGCATAGAAACAGACACATAGACGGTAGATGTAGGGCTGTGCACAGGTTTCATATGGGAGAGACTTAAAGAACATCAACTTTCCAAGGGTGCAAGAAGGAGATCTACTCACTGGAAACTAAAATTAATCTACCAATCAACCTACCCGTAGCCATGCAGGAAATTATAGGAGCTATTTTTAACTACTGAACATCACACCAAAAACCTGGAACAGATCCAGTCAATTTACAGACCGATCAGTCCTCAGTGGGAAAAAGGCAGGTCAGGAACAAACAAATATAAGTACATTGAACACAGCAGGGTGGCACAACTTTCTCAAGCATGTTGGGGGTGATAACAGAAGATGATGGAATGCCTTGCAGATCGACTGGTATGTGTCATATGCCAGTAAGGTAGAGATGGAGAAGGGTAAAGGGTTCTTTGATCATGTAACAAAAAACAGTGATGGCTAATAACATTAACTGCATTTGTCCTGCACATTGTTCAACTGCACGGAGAGCACCAAACAGAAAGATGGGAATGCTGGACCTACGGTGTCTGAAAGGCTGGCCATTCCTTACCCTCAGTTTTCTAAAGTGTCTAAACACACTGACATATCACTCTTTCATGTACAGAGAAAGAGTCCTGCACCAGGAGCTGGTGGCTTTCTGGTCCTCCGCGTAGAAGACCTGTGATATGCTACATTTTGCTCTGAGGTTCTGAGAGCCTACTGCGGAATGTAGAGTATTCCCAATTAACTGGTGTGTTAGTAGATACCATGAAAACCTTCATCAGTTGCAGGGGTCATACAAATAATTCCAAGAGAGCTAGGTTCACTGGAGCCAATCCAATGGAAGCTAACATGGAAAAAAAACACCGAGATGGGCCTTTGTGTTTGTAACCCATACTTTGAAAGGACAAGTGGCTTTTTTGTAGCAAAAGAGCTTCAAATGTGCAGGAACCTCAAAGCGTGGGGCCACAGGAGCATCAATACGAACAAGGAATTATCTCATCGGGCAGCCAAGCCACCCTGTCCCACTCAAGGCTTTGCAAATTCTGTTAAAAGTAGTCACTTACATCTCATGGAAAGACAGACTGGCTTCATTGATCTATCAGATACAGCCTTAGCCACAATGAGGAATAACATGAAAGTCAGATTGTAAATATCTTCACCTGGACCAACCACGTCACCGGAGGCTGCCATGAGTGCCTGCGGACAACCTTTGACCCTTTATTAACAGAATTCTGGGTGATTCATCACTGCAGGTCAACAGTCCCTGGAGCACTGTTCAGATACCTCAAGGTGGTTTTACACTACAGCAATATAAAGACCAGCGATCCAATGAAAGGCGGACTTGTCGAAGAGGTTGACAGTGCTCCATTATTGGACCATACATCTCTCTAGAAAAACAAGGCCCGCTGTTGCATGGCTTAATTCAACAGGGTTATAAAGATTACAATGAGACTATAATCTGTAGGAGTGTTTTTAATCGGTTTAACAATTTAATGTCAAACATTACAACTCGTGTCCAATTACTTCGTGATGGTGTAAGAGAGAATGGTATAAAAGGTGAATGGGTTTTTAGCACGCAAAGAAATAAAAAGCAAACTCATTTGCTCCCAACATTACCAATGTGGAGGAGTTATATTTTGTCTAAATATGAGTGAGTTTAATCCTATCATTTCAGATACATTAAGGCAAGCAAAGAACAAAAGATGCACAGGCAGGTTTTTCACAGCCTTACAGACTTTGGAAAGAAAACAACTAATTTCTCTTGCCTGTTCCTGTCAAGTTTGAGTTTGAAATTAAACAAACAGTATAAATAATTATACTGATCTTCATTTAACTAATTGCACTCTTTTTCGTGCATGATTTCATTTAACCCACGTTTTTCTTTCTTGCCAAGGACAGGACTCATTTTACACTCTTCAAATTGCATGAAATCTCTATACATGAAAATGGGGAGTAAGATATACCCAACTAAAAATCTTCTCTGGAGCAAAACTCACATCCTCAGCTCTTCAGGTGCATACATACTAACATTCTTAAGATCTTAGTACTTATGTCATGAGCCCTTAGGGTAGCCGTCTTTCGACAGTACTCAAACAGCCTTGAGCTGGTGAGGCATTGAGCCTCTACAAATAGAAGCAAAGCTCCAGCTGTTATCCTAGTAGACAGACATGTGTACAGGGGAAGCACGTCATCCCCTTTCCGGCTGGTTATAGACCTCCCACTGCATCAGAGGATTCCTCTGGTTTGGTTATATTTACCCATGTCGAGGTTATCTTGAAAGAGGCCCAATATCTATCTACTATTTATAGCTTTATGGTGTGGTATATGGTTTAATCTAAACACAGTGAGCATCCAAAACATTAAAAAATGTTTTGCGAGTTATTCAATTTATGAAAAACATGAGAAAAACTGCACAGTCCTGAAAGCAAATCACCGGCCATGAAGACATTTCAAAACACAAACAAATTTCCAAAAAGAAAGAAGGACAGTATCTCAAGAAAACATAACGCAAGGCAAAAATAAGAAAAAAAGTAATTGTTTGGGGTTGCATTGGTCAATTGGAGGCTCATAAAATCAGAGGGATTTAGGGGCATTGTCGGACAAGATAGCTGACAAGACATGTCCTTAAAGAGCTTCAGACCTCTCCTATATAATCCTCCAGAATCCCACGCCTACCTGATAGAATGTATTCATTTTACTCTCAAGTGCACCATGCACACAGCAGACTGCATTACATTCTGGGTAAAACCAGCTGGGGTGGGGGTTTGGAATGCCAAATGTTTACCATAAATTCCAATTGCAGCATTCCCAGCTACAAATAGCATTAACCCACAAAGAAAAACAAACCCCAACTGCTGCCACCAATTAAAAATACTGGCAGGCCCAACCTTTGTGAGACACTTAAGGAATATATACATCAACTTTTTAAATCTAACTCGACTCAGTATAGGTCCATGAAAAACAAGCCTTTCAAGTGACTCTGTCAGAACACAATTAGAAATAATTCTATATTGTAAACAACTGGCATTGCTTGAAAACGAAGTGGTACAAGACCCAGACACATTTTGGGATATACTGGGCAAGCAGGCGCTAGTTGGCCTAACCGTGGGGGTTGAGGCCTTTTACTCCTGATGCCCAAAGGCCCAACTTACTATAGGGCCTAAGCAACTGGGCCCCCTCAGTACTTAACACTCAGAAGCAAAGTGGGTTGAGTAATCCCAGGCTTCTCGGGGAGGGAGGGCGACGTAGATGCAGAGGGGTGAGCACATGCTCACAACTCAAAGTATGTGAAGTAGGAGCAGTAAATTATTGTCCAGTGAAATACTTGCTTTTATGAAAAAGAGTATTTATATGCCATCACAAAGTAAAATACATAAACAATGCACACAGTTCCCGGAGGTCAGGGATCTAGTGTTCAGGTCCCTGAGTTTAACTTTCCTCTTACTAATGATAGTGGTTATTCCCCATTCACTGTAGGTGACATTTTAGATAAAGCCTTTTAGAATTTGGGTTGTTGACTGACTAGGCAGCAACCACAATCCTAGCCAGGGTAAGAAGCAGGCAAACCCTAAATTGGCCTGTGCTCATTATCTGGTAGCTTTGCACAGAGCTGTCAGGCTTAACTTAGAGGCAATGTGTAAAGTATTTGTGAAACAGTAAAACAGTGAAAACACCACACAAAATGATTCCACACCAGGTTAGAAAATAGAACTTACAAAACAAGATTAAAACAGCAAAAATCCAATAATTAGAACCCGAGATATTAATTCTTCACAAATAATCTAAAATAGTGCTTAGAAACAATAAGCGCCTATTTGGGATATCTGGCCACGCTGGACCAGGGCAAAGTCAACAGTTCAGGCCAACTGCAATGGAGCAGGGGTCAGATACAGGGGCCCGCTGAACAAAGTACCTTGTTCCTGGTTTGCGTCAACATCGAGGAACATTCAGTTGAGGTGATGCGTCTGTTCAGATCACACAACAGAGGGAGATGTATCCGTTTTCCCCATGCAAAGGAAGCAATGCGTTGGTTCCGAGGGTGATGTGCTGATCCCGAATGTGATGCATCGGTTCTGCTCCTGTAGCAGAGGATGCGTTACCTACGAGGGCGATGAGTCTGGTCCACTTCACACAATGGCGAGGATGCACCGGTTCTGATGAGGATGTGTGGGTTGGCTGAAGAAGCACCTTAGGTCTCACTTCCAAGGGTTGAGGACTGGGGTGCCACCTCTAGACAGGGCAGACTCACAGACCGCAGAGTCCAGATGCAGATAAGCTGGAAGTCTTTTACAATCCCTAGGACTTCAAATCAGGAGGCAAGAAAGCCCTTGGACTCACTTTGGGTTCAAGTGATGCAGGTCAAGTCCTGCTCACCCAGGCAGGGGAACAGCAGGCTGAGGGTAGCACAGCAAGGTAGGAGTCCAGCAAAGCAGCAGTTCACCAAAAAGGCAGTCATTCAGCATCACAGCAGTCTTTTCCATCCTGGCAGAGACTTCACAGGTCTGGAGGTGTACTCAAGTGGTAGTGTCTGATGTCCTGTATTCCTACCAAGTTGTGTCTTTGAAGTGGGGGAGACTTCAAAGAAAGGTCTTTGAAGTACACAGGCGTCTTCCCTTCCTGTCCTGGCTCCAGAATCACTACCAGGGGGTATACAGGCCTCCAGAAATCCACTGAGCACAGTGGAGACAACAGCTAGCCTGGCAGAGAGAACCATCAAAATAATGAGCAGGACGGGATAGGTGAGTGCGCCCCCTCCCGTCTCCGTTCACAGAGCCACCAGCAGCATGTGTGCTAACCTGATTATACCTGAGTGGAGAAGTGTGGCTCAATGGTTAGAGCGGCAGACCCTGATGCAGCGGTCTAGCCCGGGACCAGGGTTCAATTCCCCGCCTCGGAGGGTCTTGGGCTCAAAGTTCCACGGACCTGATAATTCTCGCCTCGGTGCCTATTCCAATCATGGAGTCCCACTCTGCAACTCTGGGCAATAGCTTGCTTAATCTCCACAACGCCCCCCACAACGCTAAGGATGCCTGGCCTCCACCTTGGGGGTGCCCAGGAGTGGACGCCTCACAGGGAAAGCCAGGATGGGTTCCACAGCGGTATTCGTACAAGAGCCTTGAGACCCTTGCGGGTGAGTAGTGCGCTATACAAGTATCAATTTACATTACCCCCATAGTTCGTAGATTTGTTTATTTTTTATGAAAATGCCTACCTGTTTGACAATACCCCCCTCCCATTGCCAGCTCGTGCCTCCTTATGGTTGTCCAGCGCACTTGATACAGTGGAACTGCTCCTGTCAGAGGTGTAAAGGGGTCTTCTTTATTCCACTGTACAGAAGAGGTCATGCAGCTGCAGATCTGGGTTTTTGGGGGCACACATGGGCCTACGAGTGACACTGAACTATACTGTCGGTCTGGGCCCGCAGAAACCGGCTAATTAGCACTTCACAGCAAGGAGAGTTCATGCTGCCTGTGACTCTCCAGCCGCTCTGAGCAGAGTCAGACTGGGATAGAAAATAGGAGAGGGCACCAAAATAAAAGTGCACTAATAAGAGACGAGACTAATGTTTGCAAATTGGGCCACGTTTCGGATATGTTGTGCAAGTGTTCTGCAAAGAATGGTTAATGAATTTGAGACAAGCAATGTTTGTTTCCCACGAGCCGGTACATACTGAGGCGCTCATTCTGCGATGTCAGGAGGGACAAATGAAGATGGGCGGACACAGGTATCCATGCCGCGTAGGGTTATATATGCCCGTTCTGCACACTTCTTTGAGCCTAATGACTGCGGCCCTGAACTTTATCTTTTCTCCACTTGAACAGAGGGTTATCTAAGTCCTCTGGCAAGTACAAAACGCGATCCTGACATACAGTGGACACTCTCCATATCGGTTATCTGACTGCCGTATGAGTTTGATAGAGATTTCTAAGCCCTGACAAGGTTCCGACAGGAACGAAACGCGTTGGCTGAGGCCTTTTAAAGCTTGAATTAATAAAGGATTGATTTGTTACAATATCACGAAGCTTTGGACTTTTACCTTTGGTGCACCATCCTTGTTTTCAAATGTTTGTTTTAATAACAGACAAATGAACAGTGAAAACTGGCCTAGCAGACCATAAAACAGGTCCACAAACAGCCCAAAGATCAGCGCACACACTGACCTGGCAGACCAGGCCTTCGGGCATTGCCTATCTAACCTATAGGCCTACACCAGGTCGCATGCTGCTGCTGCCCGCGCACCTCCTTCCCAGCCTGGCCAAAGAACACACAGCTCAAGTGGTGGAGCCTGGCCTGACAAGTTAAAATATATGAGAAAGGCATTGTTTTCATTAATCTTATGAAATCTTCATTTGATTAATACAATGATTAAATGCTGTCCTAGTTGGCGCAGTAGTAGATAGTGACTTATGTTTTGTACCGCTACTACATCCCATATGCGACTGAAAGGACTAGAATAAGCACACTGCATTATAATTGCATTTCGCACAGTATAAGACAGGCTGCAGCAAAATGTGCAGAGATGTAGGGGCATATGTACAAACCCATATCACCACCTGTGGGTCACTTTTTTTGACGCTCCGGTGGCAGCATGCCATGCACCATATTTACAAAGTGGCGTTGGGCCACTTTTTGTGGTTTAACGCAACTTTGTAAATATGCTACCCTTTCACGCAGGTATTTGCGTGAAAGGGGCGTGCAATGGGTATTGCTGTGGGCATTCCTATGCAACACCCATTGCTTTTTGACACTGCCCCAGATTAACACAGAGGTGTAAACCTGTAGCAACACCAAAAACGAACGGCATGCAAGAACAGGCGTTAGAATGGTGCACGAGGAGACATGCTTTTATTTCTTCTCGTTTTTGCTCTTTCTATGTGTGCTGCATTCCGCAGCACACATAGAAAGAGCAAATAGCCTTTAATGATTATTTATGTGCAGGAGGTGTCCCTTCCTGCACATAAACAATTATTAAATAATGATGATTTGATACTTTTATTTGTGCTGCATTCTGCAGCACACATAGAACTAAGAAATAGCCATTATGGATTATTTATGTGCAGGAAGGTATACCTTCCTGCAAAGGAGGCACCCTTGCACTGTGGTGCAAGAGTGCCTGTGTTGGCGCTAGGCAGCTAATTTGAGCACCAGCACTAGTGAAAACACCAGGGTGCGTCGTATTGTAGTAAATACGGTCCATCCCTTCAAATTTGGCAGGGAGTTTGCAGCAATTTCAAAATATTGTTACATCTCTGCATGAATCAAAATGGTGTCATTTCTGATATTTATCCATCTCCATGCGCCTCATTGCTTGTATTAACTCGCCAAAAAGTGCCACTTTAAGTGTCACACATCTGGATGTTCAATGCCATTCATGAGTGCATTGAAACCACGGAAATGTCCCACATAAGCAACCAGTGAGCTCTGGCCGAGGCTGGTAAAAAGTGGAGCCTTGCAAGGTCTGACACCAAGGAGTGTATGGTGGAGAAGGGTGAGTGCCGAGGCCATTTTTACAGGGTGTCTCTTCTTTTAGTTTATATGTTTCTCTCAAAGGAGAGAACTCTGAATTGTTAGCTAGAACAGCGGGTTGCTTTGGGGATGCAAATGATCTAGACCAGGCCTTTCAGAGAAATTAGAAAATATATATGAAGTAAAGAAAAATACATCTTGCTGAGAAAATGATGAAATTAGCGGTTTATGTGTCAAACTGCTCCAAGAAGGAGAGAGGAACCGAATATCTTTTTACCGAAAGGCCAAATACAAGTGTCATATGTTTGGTATTGCTCATTATATGCAAACAAAAATCAATAATTTGTCCAAAAACAGATGGTGGTCAAATGGTCAAATGATGACAAAACTGATGGTGGTCAAATGACAGACAACAAAAATTGTTACATGGATTTGGAGAAATGGCAAATGACAGTAAAACAGGGTGGCGTGGCTCTGTGGAGGGAAACAATACTAGGTGCAACGAAATGGAAATTAGAGATGGACCAAAGAAAAAAAGGATAATAGTTGGAGGGAGGAAGGAGAAGTAAAAGAACAACTATGGAACATTAGTGCATCCGGTGAGAGAAGGGAAGAAGGAAAATTAAAAGAAGGATTAAGTGCTCGATTAAAAAAACTATTTTGGGCAGTTCAATTTTGTGTTAAAAGCCATTCGCTGAATTGGATCTCATGCTTGCTGAATTACATTTATCTTCAAAATTTTAGAGGAAACTATGAGGGGAAATGGATTCTCAAACTCGTTATTGTACACGTTTGTCATTCTCAGAGGGCATGCAACCAATAAATGGCTGCCAAGACTCTACCTTCACACCAATGTTGTTCCCTGCTTCCTCGATACACTGAGTGAATTACTTTATATGGGGCTACTTCAAGCCCAGCCTGGCACTGCTTGGCCCCTCTCCTCTGAACCACAGACAGATTTCCCCTGCAAGGGGAGTGCGGCTCTGAGACAAACCTTTGCACAGACATACAGAATGTAAAACAATCTTCTTTTGTTACCATCTCATATAGTAGGAACTGGGTGGTGGACATGCACCAAAAACTATTGCAGCAAAAGAATTCCTTATTATTTGGATCAAGCAACAAGCACAGACGTCCTTAATCAGAACACACATGGGGTGCACTTCTGCAATGCAACTGAGCACTGCCTGGTAGGAGTGAATTGTGTCTGTCATCAGAAAGTTATGATTAAAAGAGTGAGGATTGCTCATAATTCAGTCTTCTTTCAGCACATCCTTCCTGCTCTGTCAACGAGTAATGTCCTCGTTCAGAGGGCAGGGTAGACATGTATATTCTGCGTGCCTGAAAAGGGGAGCAGCGCCACCTATTACTTGTGCAGCTCGTGCACAAATGAGCTCTTTACTAAGGTCGCGTGCACCTAAGCACAGGACTTTACCTCAGTCCCCTTCTCCCTCTTGATTCCTCAGTCAATCAATCAGTAGATTTGTAGAGCGCTTCTGGCCACCCGTGAGGGTACCGAGGCACTTGTTTCTCTTATACATGTTTCTTATCCTTTCCCCTCCTTCTCTCTGCTCCTTTCTTCCTTCTTTCGCTCTTCCCCTCTGATATTCTATTTGTTCCCTAACACCACCCCCCACCAACATAGCCTTCCCTGTCTCATGGCCCTTTGTTGCCTCTCTGCAGTATTCGTCCCCCCCCAAACCCCCCCCCCCCCCCCGGGGCTGTGGAGAGGTTTTGTGCCCTTTGACCAGGATAATCTACACAGCTAGCTCTGGTGGTCAGCAGGCCTCGCCACGTGACACCGCTAGTATGCACACTACTCAGAAACGCGTTGTCAGTTGAGCTGGGGCAGGTAGAGTCACTACACTGATTGTGGGGAGTGGGTGCTGTGCCAGGCCATTCCTGGGCATTGGCTGAACTGTGGGTGATGTACAATCACAATCAGTTGCATCGTGATGAGAGGGCCTCATCCTTTACTCTCAATCCCTCCTCCCAAGGCATCATGGTAAAGATTAGGGAGGTTAAGGGCGTCTTCCCTGTTGAGCCTATCATGGGCAGGAGAGACTGCAATGCCTGAATTTCTGATCATTGCACACCTACCCTCCCCTTAGCCCCAACCTTCAGATTCATCTAAAGTTTTTTCCATCAGTAGGATTATACTATTGCCAACTCTATGTACTCCTGGGAGCCCCTTTATTCTGATGCCCCCGTGTGTCTCAAGGATTGGTCTCACACAGCACCCACCCTGGACACCTGTATCCAATGCAAACCTACTGGTTGCTGCCCTACTGCTCCTGGACAGCCTCTCTGGAGCATGCGTCTGCGGCGCATGTCTGTGGATGACGCACCTATCCATGCTGCGTGGGATCTAGAGGACATTTATCCTGGTTGCCTTCAACCATACATACCAAGGTTGCTCCTCTGTTGCTTCTAGGTTCACCCTAGCAAAAGCAAAACAATTCTGAAATCTGCAGGACACTGCTTGATATAGGAGGACCAAGGGATACTGTTATTTATATAGACTTGGAATCAGGCCGTTCATCCGTGACATGCTGCATTTGTATGCTTCATATGGTATAGAATCGATTTTCCTGGGCCTGCACAAACTCTTGGTTGCCCTAAACAAATACACCCCTCCAGACGTATCATTAACTATGGCTGCATTTCTCCTGTGTACGCCGCTAGGTCTTTATCATTCCTCAATGGACTCCCGAGGTCACTCAAATTAACTTCCTCAATCCAGTGCATGCGGTAGTCGGCTCCTTTGACACTCCTGGGTTGCCTTGTAGGGCATTTATCCTGGTGGTCTCAAACCCGTGCCTGCTGAGGGCCGCTCTTCTGTTGCTACAGGATGGACCAGTAGGACATTTATCATGCCTACCTGTATCCAAGGGCAGGCTACTCTCCCCGTACACCTTCAGATCCAGAAGCGGTCTGTCTGTACCCAGTGCACTCCATTCACTCCCAGATGGGCTTGAGATAATTGGCCATGGATGGCTGGATACCTTGCATACCTTCAGGTCACTTACCTGCAGACTTATATAGAGGTACCTGCCAGGACTGCCCAGATCAAGTGCATGTCGTCAACTTGCACATCTGTTGATCAAGGTGGATTCTATATCGACCTGATCAATCATTCACAGTGATCAGTGTAAAATGCATAAGTTCTCGCTCCTGCTCCTCTTCGCGCCATTACGTGCCTAGTCTTAGTGACAGAAGGCAAGGTAAGAACACCACTATGGTCACTCGCGTGCAACACTAAATCTCTTCCAAACAACCACAGCCACACGGAGTAATGTGCTCTCCATCCGCTAATGCCCTTTGGCGCTTCGTCCCAATGTAAATGCAAATCCAATCCAGCACAGCAATGTGTCTCTCATATACAGCATAACAAAAGTATAACTCCTGGGAGGCCAGTGAGCACAACCCAACACACATAATACAGAACTGGGGCACATTGTAACTCAATGCACTCATCACAACAGAATACATTACATAGCACAACTCCACTTTCTCTTTAACTTTATTTGTGCGAAGGGGCCGGACACAATCAGGTGCTGGCCCTTTGCAACTTGGTGACAATAAAGGTACCATCCTCATTACCAATCAATAATTAGCTGCTACACTTAAGCTTTCGCTCTTTCTTACATCTGCCTGATGAAATCAGATCGCCTTGAAGGCACTTGGAAATCGATTCTGTATTTTGTGTATTTATTCACTTTTAACCGGACTTTATGTATACCATCCCAAGATTTGTCTATTTTTATAACATGGGTTGGTTTTATTGCATTGTTTATTGTAAAGGTTTTAACTAATAATGCACAATAAAGATTATTATAATTCACAACTCCACTTTCTCATGCAACCAATACAGCTATCCAGGTGGAAGTGTTGGTCGGTCTCAGAATAGCACTAGCCACGGGCAAAACATGCAACTCTTGGTGTGCACCAATCTGCATCAGATCCATCACTGGGATGATGTCAAGCAGATGGGGAGATGCAAGTGCCATCTTACTCAACTTAGCAACGCACTGGCTGTGGCACACCACCAACATCATTACGGCCACCTGTCCGATTATAGCAAACAATAAGCAACTTTTGGCTTCAAAGACTATGGATCCAAATGCACATTCTCTTTAATCTCTATCCGTTCAAAAAAACACAACTTAAGCACCAGGTGCAGAGGCCACGGTGGCAATAACCCCTTCGCATCCCCTGAGACAGCACAATAGCTAACCTAGTTGACAGCAAGTACCACCAACCACATCCCTACCACAAAAACAATGCACACTAGAGAAAAGCCTGGGCTACGCTGCCGAACACTACGGCCATGGAACTCCTCAAAAGAAGCAAGGCATAACAAACCTCTGAAGCTCGACACAAGTGTGCATTAAATTCAAAGGACTGCAGAAACCCACAATGTGGGCAGCGCAGGGTGCTACAAAGCAACATTAATGGCAGATCTGTGCAATACGAATACCATTAATTCACCAACATGTTTCATGCCGTGAGATATAATTTAACACACTCATGCTTTGTGGAATTAGTAGTCCCGTTTCACTGCCTCTTTACAAGATAGAAGAAAATGCCTCAATATATTGATTTTCAAAGAAAAGCACTAAAATTGGAAACAGTATCCAGTGGCAGAGGGCCATGCTTTCACCCGACCCCTACATTGCATCTTGTAACCTATTTTTTGGGGGGGAGAAAATACAAATAGATGTGAAAAACCTACCTATTGCATTAAGTAGTGGAAATCATTATATTCAGTAGTTTGTTGACTTGAACTTGGGCCCTCCTGAAGCCATAACCGCTGCAATTCCAAAATGCTGTGCTAACTATAAACTCTCCACTATATCGTGTTCCAAAAAGTTACTTGAGCAGCTCTCGTCAGCAGTATTTCGTCTGATATGTATAGCAGACCACAATTAGAGTACATCTAAACATCAAATCATGTTTTACAAGTGTTTTAAAGGTTTTTTTAACGTGTATTTTGTGAGCAGCTGTTGACAGCAGTATCACGCTTTAAAATGTGGGTTGTGTACTACAAAGACTAAGAATGCCCCACTCCACAAGCACACAAACTCACAGATGTACGCCAACATGCTAGTGTAGATGTACTATTTAATGAAATTCACAAACATTGTCAGAAATACGTGTGGGGCGCTGTGCCTGGGGTAGGTTTCCATGCACACCCCTGGAAAGGCTTGCAGTGTCCCCAGTGACATTCTATTCCTGCTGTACAGATGTCTCAATAACAGAACTCCAATCAGTGTAAAAAGGACCCCAGGTGCAAATAAATTAAAAAATGCTTTGCCATGGAGAAAATATTATTCCCAGTGGAAAAACTCTTTCCCCTATACCTCGCCAAATCTAGGAGTAATCTATCTCCCTTCACACCCTGGTAAGGGATTCATGCCAGCCCTTTCCTGGAATAAACATCTGACCCTTTCCAAGACAGAAAGGAGTGTGTGAATGCGGAAAAACATGTGTGTGCATTATTTACAAACTCCCAAGGCTAACCATGGCTTGGAATGCCTATTTCCCAGCCCTTTGCATGGGATTTACAGATGCTGGGAGCTCCATACTTGTGACACAGATCTCACCACATGTAAATGGCTTTATATAGGTCAGCAATCCCTTAAGGAATTCATAGTAGGCGTAAAAAAGATACATACAATCGTAAACTTAAGTTCACAAACAAATTTACCTTTGTGAATATGGCACTTTATGATATCAGCTGGATCCTTTGAACTACTGAAAAAAGTATTAATGTGTGATTTCTGGCAATTAATTTGGGATTAAATAACCAAATGACAGAAAGGCATGATTGTTTCTAGTCTCCTGTGGAAAATCCAGCTACAAATGGTTTCCACTGGATACGGTCGCAGCATCTGATTTTGCATCTGCATTACATATGGCCTGCAAACAAAACAAGGAAAACTGTACTAGTCAATTAAAAAACTGACCTCATTAGGGAAGCAGAGATCCCTGGAATGCAGCTGGCATGTTTCCACAGCAGCTCAGTCATATCCCAAAATATACAGGGCAGCAACTGATCTAGCAGAAGCCATTAGCAAGTGAACTTCCACGAGGAACTCTCACTAACATTGAAAATGTCAAAAATACCATTTGCAAAATGCATATGTTGAGTGTGCAACGCTTCTAATGTAGGTAATGGTAATGCACTTTAGGCAGGTTTGCAAAGTAATAGCAGATAAGAGATTTCTTAGTGAATGCATGCTTACACACACCGCTTAACTGGGCTTCTCAGCTGCCCACAATTAAAATGCTGGACACACAACATCAGTTCTATGGGGATGAGGGGGGGACACGACGTAACTTTCCATAGTTCGTAA
The DNA here is from genome assembly GCF_964263255.1 of Lissotriton vulgaris. Lineage (NCBI taxonomy): Eukaryota > Metazoa > Chordata > Amphibia > Caudata > Salamandridae > Lissotriton > Lissotriton vulgaris. The sequence continues at coordinate 165,037,285 of NC_141691.1, read as the reverse complement.
ATTACAAAGAGCTACACAAGACACTACTCAAAGCGTTTAAGAAACATCACACTTGTTCTGTTTTGTATGACGTTATGAGGACCAATAAACTGCCACGGAGTACCTGGAGTGGGAAAATATATTGTCTTCCCCCGGGCGTTTCTTTTTCCTTCTTTTTCTTCGCCTTTCTCTTCCCCTCTTCTTTTTTTCTTCTTTTTCTTCCTCCACCCATGTATATGTATGCTCCATGTAAATATATATTTTTCTACAATAAAAAATTACAGAAATAAAAAAAGAAAAGTACCCTTAAAGCTTTCTACAGAGTCAAGCATCTGAGGTTGGTAGTCATTTTTTCTACTTCATGAGGCAGATCGCTCCAGAGAGGCCCATTCACAAAGAGTTTACTACAAGTAGGCGCAATTTATTATTGCAGGACTCCTAGAATTCAGGAGCAAGTAAGTAAACGCAAAAAAAATTGCTTATCGCGTCTTTGATCTATGAAAATATATTTTAAATCAGAGGTCAAACTGGAAAAAAGAGTACATTGTCACACTGTTTTATATTTAAAGTAGAAATGGATTAGTCCCGCTTGAGGTATAGAGTACAGTACTGTTTCAAAGAGGTTAAAAAAACAGGACAAAAGTTGATTTCGTGCCTCAGAGAAAACAGTTCTAAAAATAAAGTAAGACATTTTGCCCTGCTTCATGCAGTAACAACCCCACAGAAATAGAAAAGGATATGATTTTAACTGTGCAGCAGACTTACGGTAGGAAGGGAATTACATATTACATTTTAATGAAATGTGTTAAAATACGTTGTTTTCACTACAGTTTCATAAGTGGCATCCCTGGTTCTAAACATAAAGCTTTCCCACACAGCTGTGCGTGCAAAACTTCGAAAACTTTTGAACCGGACGCTATTGTACCTGAAACGGAGCAATGTTAATTGTACAAAAGGCAAAGGCTGTTGTGCAACAGCTCCTCTTCCATTTACAGTGAAATGACACGGGTTCCCGCTCCACAGCTCTCCGTGGTAAAGGGATCTGTCCTGATTCTGAGACCTACAATTCAACTTTTTTAAATGTATTTCAGTTCTTTGAAATATTAAAAATACACGGATCCACGACGTGTAACATAGTGAATTCATGAGCAAATGCTTATCTTTTGTTACACAAAACATCACAAAAGATGAAGAACGCAATATCAAACAAGTCATAAAACTTATTTAAAAAACCTCGGAAGACTGGATGTGCGCACGGTAAATGACAAAAGAGGGGGTGCTGTGAGACCCCCTGGCTCCAGACAAAGGGCGAGGGCAGTTTCCATGCGAGCGTCACCACGAACACCTCTTTGTAAATATTAAAATAAGAAGGCACTGGTTGTAGAGTCCGCGGCTTGACATCTTCTGTTTGAGAATTGTTCAGCTCCATAAATGAGTACATTTGGGGGGGAGGGGTTTGTAAAATATCCCACGCAAGAAGCAATGGCAAAAAAACATCAGCGTGTATGCCAAATCTTCAAAATGGAGCGAGTTCGTTCGGCGTCATATTTCTCTAATGATCTTGTATAGCATGATTTATTTAAAAGGTGCAAAATGGAGTAACAAGATTTTTGCCTTTTGCGGTATATTTAAGAAAAACAGAGAACGAAGTAAGCCAATTTACCTCAAAGTTAGACCTATCTTTAGCGTGTTCAAATGGAGCAAGAAAGTTACAACATGTTTGGAATGGGCAGAACTTCACGCAACAAGCAGTCCGCGCGCGGGCACTGGCCGAGACCCACGCTCAAGGCGGGCACGTGCGCGCGCCGAATGAGCCCTCGCGCCGGTACTGCTCTCCCCCTCGCTCGCAGTGGACCTCGTTGGTGCTGCAAGTGTAGGCGCCTTCCGCCGCTCCTTGCGGTACTGCTCTCCTCGCATCATCCTTTGGGTCCGGCAGCCATGCATTCTGCACTATAATTTAGGTATGCACAGGTAGGTATACCCCTTCCTGCTCTTTTTTCCTCCCCCGTCCTACTAGGTATGCCACGGACCGCGGGGTGTGGTGCAGGAGCGAAGATGTGTGTTGTACTTTCAAGGGAAACCTTGAGGCGCTCGGTCCTGTGTTACTGTTTACCTGTGGGCTCTGCTGCATGTCACAGGAGGTGCATGGTGTACACTGGTGGTTGCACAGTCCCCTCATGTGTGGACGGCGCAGGATGCACAGTGGTGAGACAGCTTGAAGGAGATACAGGACAACAAAGCACATCAGAGCAGGAAGTGCTATATACAGAGGCTGGGGTCATGGCGAGAATTCCAGGACTGGATGTTGTAGATTTTCTCTGTGCAAGTGGATCCCTTTTCAGTTTTTCTGCAAAGCATGAAGGGGTTGTTCCCTGCTCACGGTCGGGATCTTGCACTGGTTAGATATTGGGATGCAAAGGAGCAACCTGTTCCATATTCATGTGGTTATTCGAACTAATGTTAGTACATGTTGTGGTATCAGCAGAGAAGCATCACTGTCTCCTCTTCTGAGGATGCTGGAAAGATGCATGCAGTTGGAGTGAAGCATGGGTGTCTCTTCTGAGGAAAATACTTAAAAGATGCATTCTGTTGGAGTGAAGCATCAACATCTCCTCCGCGGATGATGGAAAGATGCATGCTGTTGGAGAGAAGCATTGATGCCTCCGCTGGTGAGGATGCTAGAAAGGTGCATGCTGCTGAGGAGAAGCATCAATGTCTCTTCTGATGATGATGCAAGCTGTTGGAGTGAAGCATTGTTGTTTGCTCAGGAAGATGAATGTTGTTGGAGTGAAGCATTGATGTCTCCACGGAGGATGCTGGAAAGATGCATGCTGCTGTTGGAGAGAAGGATGGATGTGTCCTCTGAGGATCAAGCTGGAAAGATGCATGTTGTAAAACCCTTGAGGTCTTCTTTCAGAATGCTGGAAAGGCGCATGCTGTTGAAGAGAAGCATCGATGCCTCCTGAGGAGGAGGATGGAAAGTTGTATGTTGTGGGAGAGAAGCATGGATGTTTCCTCTGATTATGATGCTGTAAAACAGCATGTTGATGACTCCCAAGCAGTAACATTTTTCAGTTGATGCATGGTTTCGTCAGTGCTCTGCTGATACTGGTGCAACATGCATGATCTGAGACGTGATGCTGAAAGTGAGGCATGAGGTATCCTGGTTATGCAAGTTACCAGATGTCTATGCTGTTCCATTATGTCCTGTGACAACCATTCACATGGGAAGACACGTGGTAACTATTAAATGCAATAGTGTCTGTTAAAGCACTGCACCTTGAAATGAACGCATTGCACTTGTGTACTTAAGTATTGCATGTAGGAGATGCAGTGCTCACAGAATTGCATAAACTGTGTGGTACCTCTACTTATTGCAGGAAACGCATGGTAGTCCTGTGACTTTACATCCATGATGTTGTCATGCTGTTCTTAATTTACAATCACAAAGGCACTAGTTTTTCATGCAGCAGAAAATACATGGCTTCCCTGGTACTGCCCTGAATTGCGCATGGGATGCTGCATCAGGTTGCATCTGGTGTTCCACGGTGCACTCTTGATGCTGTAGGTTGTAAACACAGTTCGCGCAAGTTGCAGTGAAGTGCACATTGCCCCTCCACAAGTTGCAGACACTGTATATGTTGCAGGATGTGCATATTTTCCCTTCACATGTTGTAGAGAGTGCAGATGGAAGGTGATACACTTCCCCCTTTGTATTGCAGTATACAGTGGTAGTATACACTGCTCAGTCATTCTGCGTGAGACTCACAAACTATCCTCCAGTGCACATTGCCCAGCTGCATGTTACAGGCATGCGCTGCTAGTCCTTCTGTTGCTGGCGTGCATTTTGTCCCTTCGCATGTTGTAGGCAGTATAGTGTCCCGTATTATGCTGATGGTGGTACACTTTGCATTTTTAGGCAGTGCACAATGCTCTCCCTCACGTCGGATGCGGTATACAGTGTCCCGTCGTATTTTGGTGGAGGTACACTTTCCATTTTTAGGCAGTGCACATTGCCCTTCAACATGCCTCAGGCGGTGCACACAGTTGAGATGCGATGCATGGACACTTCTGTTCCGCACGGTGCTGGCTTGGCCGCCCGGCGCCCCCCTTGCACGCCCTCCGCGCATCACAGGAGCTGCTGGCGCTCCGCGGGCGGGAGCTCGTGCTGCGCCGCGCGCTCCCGGACCCCGCGCGCCCACTCCCGCTCTATGTAGAGGTGGTAGGGGTCGCTCTTGGACTCCTGCTTCCGGGAGCGGGTGTAGGCCAGGATGAGCCCCCCGGCCAGCACGGCGTAGAAGATCATGATGAGCAGGATGTAGAGATAGGCGTCCTCGCCGCGCTGCCGCTCGCGCTCGCGCTCCTCGTCCGGCAGGGCGCCCAGGCTCACGTTGGCTTTGTTGAGCTCGTGCAGCAGGCGCGTGAGCAGCGCGCGCAGCCCGGACTCCTGGCTGCAGTTCATGGCCGGGAGCGCGGTTAGTGCCGGGGTCTTCCCTCCAGACCCTTTCTCCTGGTGGCCCTTTCCTAGGATCGTCTCAGCCCGCAGCTCTTCCTCGCGTGCGAGCCCAGTGAGTACAAAGGCTTCCTCCGCCTGGAGCCGCCACTCTGCCTGCCAGCCGGCCGGGATGTGCCCGTCTGCATGCAGCTGCTTGCTTGCACGCACAGGCTGAGGGGAGGGACCGAGACCGCTGGGAACTTAAGCCACCCCCACGATGACTGTAGACCACCGCCGCCGAATAAAGAGATCTGGGAAACCCAACTTCCAGAAGCGCCAGGGTTTCTTTCTAAAGTCTTACGGATAGTGGCTGTTTATTTAAGGAATAGATGTACTTATATAAAGATAAGTGAAGTGGACATACATAACGCGTGGAACATAAAATGCAGGCGCTATGTGAGGGCGATCACACAGCAAAAGTTAGAAAAATCCTAAATACAGCAACAACCACATTTTTTAAAAAACAATTTTTATTGAATATTCTATATAGCATTTCAATGACAGTGTATTTTGCATGAAATATGGACACACATCCTTTGGTATACATATACTAATTTTTGTAGTCTCAAAATACAGACCCCGCGGTTCCATCCCCTGCGTCCATGTGCTTCCCAATAATACGTAAACCAAGAGACCGTTCATCATAGATTGTTCATGTACTAGTATCAGATTCCGATTCTTTCCAGCGTGGGGTGGGGGAGATTCACATATATTGCCCGGGTAGGTGTTCCAGCCTCCCTAGACCATCCCTCATTTTTTCAGACACCCTCGATGGATATACACTGACTTTTCCGCCATCATCGCCATGTCCATGTCTCTGCACCATTGATTGAGAGTGGGGCTAATTCTGGATCCCCAGCGCTGTGCAATGTTTCGTTTTGCTACCGTCATGCCTAAAGTTACACAGTTTTGAGCAATCGTATTTAGATCTGTTGGTTCCCAAATACTGAGTAGGCAGCACCTCGGGTCTGGCAGTATGGTAACATGTTTGACCTGGGAGTGTGTCCGCATCACCCCCATCCGGTAGTATACTATTTTGGGGCATAACTAAATAGTATGGTAGAACGTGCCTGCCTCTCCGCATTGTCTAAGACAGAGCGGTGTGTCTGCACAATTTATCTTATGCAGGAGTGTCCTAGTGTAGTATGTGCGGTGCAAAATATTTAATTGCACTAGTCTAAATCTTGATGGAATTGTAGCCTCTCTGGGGGACGCTAGCGCCTCCTGCCAGTCCGCCTGGTCAATGTCTCCAGCTCGCGCTCCCACGTGATCTTCAATGTCACTGTTAGGTCTAGGCGAATATTGATTATTTTCCTGTAGGTCAGTGAGATTGCTTTTTTTGTGGAGGTGGTCCGTTAAAAGCCTATCCTCCAACGGGGAGGATTCTGCAGGTCTTGTATCTGGTGATAGTATGGACTGAAGTGAATGTCTGACCTCCATGTACCGAAATAGTTCTGTCTGGGCTAGCCCATAAGTGGCCTGTAAATGGGCAAAGGTACCCACTCTTCCCTTCTGCCACAAATCCCCAACTTTTGATATGCCTATTAAGTCCCAACTGCGAAATCCCTTGGTATTGCCCAGCATCCCAAGTTGCTTTGTATCCCATAACGTCATTGCCTGTGTGACCACCCCGTCCCAGCCTAGTGTTCATTGTGCCTCAAACCAGATGCGTAATGCTTGTAGCGTTGGACCTGTAATATTGTACTGTTTCCTTTTGTTGTATTGGACACCCAGGATCCCTGATGGTGCTAGAAGGTGTCTATCTAATCGGAATGCTGGGTCCTCTTGGGGGACATGAAGCCATTGGTTAATAGCGACTAAGTGGTAAGCCCAATAGTATACTTTGATGTCGTGAAGAGCGATCCCGCCATCATACCAACTTCTGGTGAGTTTGTGTAGTGCTATACGGGGCGTTTTCCTATCCTAAAGCAATGTCATCACCTCTGCATTGACCGCTGTAAAGTATGTAGAGGGGACAGGGAACGGTGTGTTCTGCAACACGTATAGAAACCTGGGGTGTGCCACCATTTAAAAGCAAAATACACAAGATGATAGATGGAATGTTGCACAATGGCAAAACATTCAACCCCAGTCACTGATCTGGGTTTAATCCATCGTTATTTTGCTCACCAAGCCACCCCAGTTCAGACATGGCCATACGCAAATCAGTCTTGACCCTGTGCCTCATGGGAACAGTCCAGACCGAACTGCCAAGCCATGTCTTTCCTGGACCGAAATCAAGCATCCTAGGGCTGGTTTCTGGCTATCAGCTGTCTTCAGCCAGGATAGCTTGACTCCAGTGGCTAAGTGAGCACGGGACCCACGTCTGGGCATACCCTTCCCACATAGGGTGAACAGCAAAATACACAAGATGATGGACGGAATGTTGCACAATGGCAAACCATTCACCCCCAGTCACAGATCTGGGTTTAATCCATCGTTATTTTGCTCACCAAGCCACCCCAGTTCAGACATGGCCCTATGCAAATCAGTCTTGACCCTGTGCCTTATGGGAACAGTCCAGACCGAACTGCCAAGCCATGTCTTTTCTGGACCGTTTTAAAGAGTGCGGCTCGTCCCACGAGCGTCAAAGGTAGTGCGCGCCAATGGTTGACGTCTTTTTTTAATCTTGCCAGGGGTTTGGTCAGGTTTCTTTCCGTGTGTTAGAAATGGGGATCTCTGGTTGGCTAAGGATTGCGCCAAAGCCAGGCAGGGCTTGGGAGTCACATGCCAAACATAACCCCTGCTCACCCCCTTAGTAGCTTGGCACAAGCAGTCAGGCTTATCCTGGTGGCGATGTGTAAAGCATTTGCACAACACACACAGTAACAACATACTAGGCACACCACAAAAGGAACTCCACACAAGGTTATATATAAAAAATAGCCTTTGTAATGTAGTAAAACACCTTAGGTAGTAATCACACAATATACACTGTGCCAACTGGCACAGACAAATTTACAGGGGATTATTTACACATGACAGGGCCACGTGGGCCACTGTCAGAAGCATCACTTGATAAAGATCAGTAAAAGTCAAAACCCATCATACTCTTAGAACACAGCCAGTAATCACTGGTAAGACACTATACTCAGCGTCAATCTATAACATAAATCCTGACTGGCACAATATCACATAAGGCGAGAACTCTATTCTGCGCCAACCTCATAATCTAAAGTCTGGTAGACCATCATCTTCTAAACGTAACTCGCATTAGGAAAGAAACTTAATAACATAACCTGAGATAGGGAATAAATCACACCTAGACCACGGTAGACAATCACAATAAAACCTAAGACAGTAGGTACAACCTAACAAGCATTAAAAGCACATCTATAAGCATAAATCAAGGTGCATAAATCCCACTACAGACATTACATTTCCTAGCACCTATAAAAAGTACACTAGGGCCTTGCGCCCTACAAACCTAATAGTCCCATGGGCCAACTGGTCATCTATAAGGGGCCCAACTGCCCTCTGTCCAAAAAGTCAGGGCACGCTGCCAATGCAGCGACAGTCACGGGGGCGCACTTGGCGCAAACCTAAACGTGGCAGCTGCCCACTACTTGCTGGGTAGCTGTGAAGTAAAAGTGCAGTATGGGCTCTCACTGGCCCTGGGGAACAACTGCGCCACATGTTGGAGCCATCTGGCTCTAAAAACAAACATGTGTCCCCTAAGGAGCTGCGGGGGAAGGACAGAGGCCTTTAAAATAGAGATAACCCACGTTGGAGCCACCTAGGCTCTAAAAGTAATTAAGGCGACGTGTTAGAGACATCTAGGCTCTAGGAACAATGGGGAACCTTGGAGCCACCTAGGCTATTGGAACAAATACTGCGCACATCGGAGTCCTCTAGGCTCTGGAAACAAATATGCGGAACGACGGAGCGGCCCGCTGCCATCCGGGGCCGCTCGGGAAAGTGGCACCACTATGGTGCCTGGGTAACTAGCGGGGCACAGGCCCTTTAAACAATATGCCATAACCGTTGGGGCAGCCCTCTGTTAAGCGGGGCTGCCCTGAAGAGAAGTGCCGGCGATGTCTCCCGCCCCCGCCCTCACTCACCGACTCGGGCAGGCTCTGGGGTGGCCTCGTGCAGCACGACGAGTGGCTCTCTCCTCCAAAACGGGAACTGCTATCGGCGGCCTCGGCCGCTGCTTCCCCACTTCACCCGGGCCCCCTCCTGGGACCAGGGGCTCTCTCCTCTCCAGCCGCCACCGCGGGGCTCTCCCCTCTGCTCGGGAGCCCCGCAACGTCACACTGTGGCGTTACTTCCTCTTCTGTCCGGTGGCCCGCCCACAACCAGGCGGGCCGCGGACGGCAATTTCAGCGGTGGAAAAGGAGGGGTAGGCTCCCTTATGAATGAAAATAAAGTTAGTATGCGGTGTGGGCACCCGCGAGGACTCGAATGAGCGGGGTGGGCACCTGTATTAGTTAAAAACCAAAAACGAGGATGCAGGGTGGGCACATGCTTAAGTTAAAATACTAAATCAAGCGAACACAATACAGGGTAGGCCCCTGCTGGTAAATAATAAAATAAGTGGGGGGCAGCTGCGCTGCCATTATAAGTGCAGCAGTGAGGGGTATGCCCCCTCAAGATAAGGGGTCAACAAGAAGAATGAACACAGCGCTCCCAGGGCGCTAAAAGGTCCAGCAAGGTCCTGGAGAGTTTTAAGGGCAAAAGCCAAAAGGGTTCCAGGGCAAGGAAAAGTCCCCCAGTCATCCTTAAACAAGGCGGGGGGGTCCCCAAGAAGTCCTCCAGGCATCCAGGGGCAGGGCCCATGGAGGCAACCTTCCCCTGAGCCCCAGCAGCAGCACGCCCCTGGCAGATTCCAGTCCAAGACAAGAACGTTTTCATGGGGTCACAGCCCCTTCTTTTATACACAAAAATCCTTTGTCTAAAAGGTGCAGGCAAGGGGAGAACCAGATGCAACTGGTTCTGGAGCACATTGTTTTGCTCATCTCCCCTCTCTATTCACAAGGCAGGCCAGGGGCATTAGACACACCACTGGGGGACGATCCAGCATTATGGAGGGAAGGCACAGCCCTATTCAGGTCCCAAGTGCAACTCCTCCCTCCCATCTACATGCAGATCTCTCTATTCACCACCGGGCAGACTCACCCTGGCTCCTGGAGCCAACCAGACCAGCCAACCCATGTCACTCACAAGCCAGACAGGCAATTCACATCTCACAGCACACAGAAATGCCAACTTCTAAAAGTGGCACTTCTCCACTAGACACAATAAATCTGAGCACACCACCGCGCAGCATTTATCCTCACGAGTTCGCACATACCAAACTCGACCCTGCACTCCCTACATATCAGGAACTACCATGGACATACATATCCCCCATGCATTCCTATGGGAGGGCAGGCCACTCTCAGCACACGCACTCAGAGTGCGCACGCACTTTACACTGGGCTACAGTGCTAAAGTGCGCAGAAGCCTAAAATCACTACCACCATGCCAGAGGCTGAAGGCAAAAAGTCTGGGGGTGAACCTGCAAAAAAGGCCCAAGTCCAACACCGTGAAATGTGTATGATCATGTGTGACGAATATCCCAGGTACTTAAATCCGTCGTGAATACTTGAAGTGCGCACCCCCTTGGTAGCCGCGGTGGGGGGCCATGTAGGACATAGAGTAGCGACTTTTCCCAGTTGATAGTGTTCCCTGATACCCGCTCATATGCTGCACATATATCAAAGAGACAATTGATGGATCGTGCTGGGGACATTAAATATAATAAAATATCATCTGCATAAAGCGAAATACGATCCTCCCAGCCACTGGCCCATCTCAACCCTCGTATTGTAAGATCTTGCCTAATCCATGCCGCCAGAGGCTCCAGCACTATTGCAAATAGAAGTGGCGATAACGGACAGCCTTGCCTTGTTCCTCTACCCAATGGGAATTCAGCCGATAAATGGCCGTTTACTACAACCTGCGTCATTGGTCGTTGTAATAATCCAGAAGAAATTGTAGTTTAAGATGGTTTATTGAACAGCACAGCATCTAGTCCTGACACAGCAGAATACAGGTTACAACTGATTAGCAGTACAGAATGCTGTATGAGCAAAGCTCTGTTAAGAATGTAGAATCCAAAAGGAAACACAACATGGCACATGCAATTAAAGGAGAAGTATTACAAATTACATAAGCACTAAACTGTACAGGATGTAACACACCTCCCTCTTTAAATAAAAGAACAGAACATCAAACTATACAAAACATACTATACAAAATCTTGTAAGGAAGTAGGTCTTCTTCTGACACGCTTATCATCTTTGATTCTTGAAGCCACTGAGTCAGAAAAAGAATCAGACCCACCATTAGGACTGTATCCTTTGTTAACATTATCATGAGACTGGAACTGAACAACATCTTGGGTAGGACATTTAGCAACCCTGCTCGAATTCCATACCTTGCCGTCTTGAGTAATGACAGAATTACTAAACACTCTTTTAATTTGAATTGGTCTACCAAACTTGCTCATACCTTTACTAACCATAAAAGGTTTTAGAATTCTGACCCAATCACCAACACACAAGTCATGCTCTTTTGTTTTCCACTTCTTGTTGTACCATACTGCAGACTTATTTTGTTTGCAACTGACTCTCTTTGCAACTTCTTTAATATCTATCACATTCTCTCCCAGACTTTCACACTTTTCCTTGAACCACCAAGGACATGTGTCTGACGCAGGATCCCTTCCTTTAAGTAATTTGAACGGGCTAACTTCTGTGGTAGTATGAGGAGTTATGCAGTAAGTCCAAAGTTTCTGTCTAATACAATTCAACCAGTTGCCTTTCTCCTTGATAGCATCAGAGACAAAGCCCTTCAAAACTCTGTTAAAACGCTCAACCTGTCCGTTTTCGTGTGGTTCATAAAGTGATGTACAGATATGTTTAATGTTACAAGATTGTAAAAACAATTTCATTTCAGAGGAAACTAACTGCACACCATTATCTGAAACTAAAACCGAAGGACAGCCTTCCCTTGAAAAAACTTCCTTGAAAAAGGAAATGACAACCTCAGAAGTGATTTTAGCTACAAATTTCACTTCTGGCCATTTCGAATGGTATCTATAATGACCAAAGCAAAACGCGAACCTTCCGGTAAAACTTGGAAAGTTCCCGATATGTCAAAAGCTATCTTATTCCAAGGGAACTCTGGCCATTTCACTGTCTTAAGAGGTGGAACATGTAATTTTAACATCTTATCACTGGTACAGCACTCACTACATTCTCTAACAGTACGGTCAATGAACCTGTCCATGCCAGGCCACCAAAAATGTAACCTTATAATGCGCTTCATAGCCGAAATTCCCGGATGAGTCTTGTGTGCTAATTTGAGAATAAGCTCTTGCACTCCACGTGGTGGAATACATTTCTCAGATTTGAAAAACAAACCACCTTCACACCATAACTCTTCAGCTACGTTGTAATATGGTAGCAAATCCTCTCCAACATTGGTTTTGCTAGGCCAACCCTCTAGGAGATATTTCTTTAACTTAACCAATTTCTCATCCTTATTCTGGCGTTCCATCCAAAACTGTTCAGATATGTCTTGATACTGAGAGGAGACTAGATCTGACAACCCTAACACAAAATCAACTTCACGAAGTCCATTCACGCTGTCAACTTTACTTTCACAAGGAAGACGTGACAAACAGTCATCAGTAACATTTTTCTTCCCTGGAATGTATTCTACTGTAAAATTGTATTCCTGCAGCTTTGATGAGAGACGTGCAATCCTAGCCGTTGAGTTCCAACCACCACCAGCAGATAAAATATGCACCAAAGGTTTATGGTCGGTCCTTAAAATAAAGTCACTGCCCCAAATATAAATTCTATAGTGTTCGATGGCCCACACACAGGACAGCAACTCATGTTCAATAACCGCATACCTGCGCTCAGTCTCATTCAAAGTTCTGGAGGAGAAAGCTACATTCCATTCTAAAACACCATCCGTCTGAGATAGCACACACCCAAGACCATACAAACTTGCATCAGTAGTGATGATGCACTTCTTGCCCATCCTAAACGGTTTCAAAGTCGGGGAATTCACAATGTCACGTTTAATATCAGTGAAAGCCTTTTCCTGTTCATCCTCCCATACAAAAGTATTACACTGTCTTAACAGTTTTCTTAGTGGTTCCATTTTGGTAGCAAAATTTACAACGAATTTACTATAATACTCACACATTCCAGAAAAGGAAAGGAGTTGTTCCTTGTTCTTTGGGGCTGGAGCACTGAGAATAGCATCAACATTAGATTTTTTAGGAATAAGACCTTCCCCCGATAAAGTATGGCCTAAATATTCAACTGACTTCCTAAAGAGTTTGCATTTGTGTGCCTTGAGGGTAAGTCCAAATTTCTCTAGTCTATTGCACACAACACTTAAGTGTGAACTATGTTCTGCCTCGTTTTTTGAGACAATCAATATGTCGTCCTGAAAGCACTTAACAAATTTATCAAGATCTCTAAACATTTGGAACATGACACGTTGGAAAACAGAGGCAGCGGATGCTAACCCAAACGGCATTCTTCTGTATTGAAACAATCCCATGGGAGTAATGAAAGCTGTATATTTCTTTGAATCTTCAGTGAGCTCAATTTGATGGTACGCCGATCTAAGGTCTAACGTGGAAAAAATCTGCGCACCATCAAACAGGGAAACAAGCTCATTAATATTAGGAAGGGGATGACAATCTATAACGATATTGGAATTAAGGGCTCTCAAATCAATGCAGACTCTTAATTTTTGGTCGGGTTTACGCACCAAAACAATGGGCGAAACCCATTCAGATGATTCAATGGGCTCTATGATGTTGTCTTTAAGTAGATCATCCAACATTTCTTTCAACTCATCCCTAACATTTAGAGGAACCCCTCTTAGCTTTTGTTTAACTGGGACTGCACCCTCCTTCAGAACGATTTTGTGTGCAAAATTTTCCAATTTCCCCAGACGGTCACAGAAAACTTTGTTACATTTTTTGCTCCAGGATAAAATAACATTATCTTTTTCATGAATGTCACAAATAGAATTAATCATCTCTTGTTCACTACATAAGGAGATAGGATCCTTGGCACGTGGATTTAGCGTGATACCAAGCTCCCATTGGTCATGCCAACCAAGTACGTTGACTCCTTTGATAGCAATGTATAGTTTAATCTGAGCTGACCTACCTCTGAAACACAAAAGTACATTAAAGAAACCTTCAATATCGATCTTATTTCCGTTGAATCCTTCTGCTAATATATCTGAAGGTTGTAAATCAGATTTATCACATACACTTAATAATTTTTCATTAAAATACTCTTTGGTAATTATTGTCCATGGAGATCCAGAATCTACCATAAGTTCAATAGCAATAGATGAAACATGAAAGACACATTTGGGAGATTTCCTACTGGTTAACCCCACACACTCACTTTGGAGAATAGAAACAACATATCCACGATCAACTTCATGTTTTACTTCTTCAACAATACCAATAGAAGATATTTTGGTGGGAGTAGGAATGAGTGATCGTCCAGTACAAGATTGAGAATTGTATCGCCTTTCTCTGCATACAGTGCTGAAATGCCCCAACTTGTTGCAAATATTACATGTTTTGTTTATGGCAGGACAGCCCTGAAAGGAAGCAATATGCGATCTACTACCACATCTGTAGTATGAAAACGATGAATTAGCAAAATCTGATCTTCTGTTATTGACACCAACAGCATTTTTAGATCTAGGCTGAAAAGGAAAAACATTTTTCTCATCAACTTTGGGTTTAATAATACATACTTCTTCTTCCGTATTAGTTTTAATAGAATTAGAATTAGAAGTTTGTTTAACTACTATATCCATCCATTTTTCTGACATTTCTGTGGACTTAGCAATGGCTATAGTTTCTTCCAAGTTAGGGTCACCTATACACCAAAGCTTATCTTGAACCTTTTTGTTTTTAACATGAACAATAATTTGATCACGAATCATTTCATCTGCCATGGCACCAAAATTGCAATGTAAGGTTAAAGCTCTTAAAGCAGTGAGAAAATCATCAAAAGATTCCTCCTGTTTTTGTGCTCTGGTATAAAATTTAAAGCAATATTAGCGGTAGGCTTGAATCGTTTCTCTAACCTACCAAGAGCCTCAGTGTAAACATTCACAGAATCACCACTGCTACCAGGTACAGAAAATTGAGGCAAAGTTCTAAAGATCTCTTGACCCTCAGAGCCTAAACAATGTAACAGAATACTTTTTTTTCTCTCTGCCCCCATACGCTCTCCATCAATAGCTTTCATATAGTTGAAAAACTCCTCCTTCCACCTTGACCAAGGCATAGGAGGATCACCCTTGACCTGTAAAAACTTTGCAGGAGGATCAAACTGCATGTTAATAATGAAATAGAATAAAATAAATAAATAAATAAATGCAAATACACACAGTGAAAACAAAGTAAAATGGTGAATTGTCAAAGTACTTATACCAATGTGGAATCAACGTAGTCTGTAGCGTATCAGCAGAATTGAAGAATTGTTGTAGTTTAAAATTAGGCTGTAGATAGCTTGCCAAAATATAAGGGTAGAAGGGCACACAAAAATAAATGAAAATAAAAGTAAGCACTAACGTTGTAGCACATTAAATAGTGCAAGCGCTAATGTTATGAGGCAAGACCATAAGAAAATCCGTTCGTGTATGCCGATGAAATCGCCGTGTAAATGTTTCGGTGATGGACAAATTGAGGGAGGGCATTGACATCTGCCTCCCCCAGGCCCTGGTCCTCTTAGATCTGTCCGCCGCGTTCGACACGGTGGACCATGATATTCTGTTAACCCGTGTCGAGGCGGCGGGCATTGGGGGCACGGCCCTCGCCTGGCTCCGTTCCTTTCTAACGGACAGGGAGCAGGCTGTCCACCTGGCCGACTTTGCTGCCCCTCCTCGCAGAGTGACATGCGGCGTTCCCCAGGGCTCCTCTTTGTCTCCCCTGCTATTTAATTTATACATTTCACCCCTCATTTTTTCTTTACAGCAGATGGAGGTCTCGGTGTTCAATTACGCCGACGACCTCCAACTTATTTTTAACCTTTCCCATCCTCCTTCCTCTGCCCAGAATTTCCAGAGGGTGATGCTCTTCATCCAAGATTGGATGAACTGCAACCACCTCAAACTAAATCCCGACAAAACCGAACTGGTTTTGACTGGGAGTGGTTGCAGTCTCTGGTCCCCATCGTTCTGGCCCGACTCACTTGGTCCCCCTCCCCTCCCGGTCCCAAAGGTCAAAACCCTGGGCATCTTTATCAATTCCCAGCTTTCCCTTCATACGCAGGTTCACTCAGTGGTGTCCTCCTGTTTCTTTTCCCTTCGCACTATTCGTAAGGTTTCCCGTTTTTTTTCTGTTCCCGCCCTTAAGCTTATCCTCATGGCCATGGTGCTATCGCGCCTTGACTATGGGAATGTGGTCTATAATGGCGCCCCAGACTACTTGATCCGCCGCCTTCAACAGATACAAAATCAGGCTGCCCGCCTGATTTACGGACTCCCTAAATTTCACCATGCCACCCCTCTGCTGCAATCTCTGCACTGGTTACCGGTGAAGGAGAGAGCTCTCTTCAAGTTGGGCTGCATGACTTACCAGGCTAGGTCAGGGACTGCCCCTGTCTTCCTTTGTGATGTCATATCACCTTACCTCCCGGCTAGAGAGCTCCGCTCATCTCACCAGGCCCTCTTGACAATCCCCCGCTTTAGGAAGAAGAGGTCCGGAGGGACGAGATTTGCGGTCCTAGCCCCATCCTTTTGGAATTCTCTCCCTTCCGCCCTCAGAGCTTCTACTTCCTATGCGGAATTCCGTAAACATCTTAAGACCTTCTTGTTCTCCAGATCCCTGGCAGTCTAGCCTCCGTCACTATGTCCACTGGTTCACCGCTACCTAGCGCCATGAAACCGTCCTGGTATAAGCGCGCTTTACAAATATGTTAAAATTCAAATTCAAATTCAATGTTGCTAAGCAACGAAGATAAAAAAAATGGAGGCACGTAGCGTGCGTGATGACGTTTTGATGACGTGATGACGCTGAGACGCAGCGTGATGACGCGGAGGCGCAGCGTGATGACTCGGTGACGTTGCGTGATAGTTCAGCAAAGCAGGAAGAAGAATGTCATCGGTTGCCAGGCAGTAGCGTTGCTCCGAAACCGCTTCAAAGCCGATGACGAATCCGTATCCAAGACGATGATGTAGAAGGCTAGGCAACTCGTGGCACACAATGCGCGGCGTTACTAGGAAACGAGGAGGTAGAAGCTCGTGAAAACGTTGCGCTGAAGGTAACCACAAAATCAAAAGATGCCAAAGGAGTTTAAAGGTCAGAAAAGGATAAAATTGTCTTTTTTTTAAATCCAATAAACAGGAAATCCTTGGTAAAAGGAAATACTTGCAGACAAAGTAGAAATCGAAATTCTTCAAGGCAGGCAGTCCAAGAAAATTAAAAGAAAACAGTAAATAATTCCAAAAATGGGTTCAAACTCCGCTCCTGTGCTGTAGATGGCTGGAGTAAGGTTGTCCTCGTCGCCAATTTTGTAATAATCCAGGAGAAATTGTAGTTTAAGATGGTTTATTGAACAGCACAGCATCCAGTCCTGACACAGCAGAATACAGGTTACAACTGATTAGCAGTACAGAATGCTGTATGAGCAAAGCTCTGTTAAGAATGTAGAATCCAAAAGGAAACACAACATGGCATTAAAGGAGAAGTATTACAAATTACATAAGCACTAAACTGTACAGGATGTAACAGTCGTGTATACAGTAGGTGAATCCATGCGCAGAACTTTGGTCCAAATCCCATATTTTTAAGGACTGCAAAGAGAAAAGGCCACTCCACCAGGTCGAATGCCATTCGAGCATCAAGCAAGAGTATGGCTGCGGCCTCTGCTATAGTCGATCTACGCTCCATTACGCCATGCAGCCTTCTAAGATTAAGCGCGGTGTTACGGTGGGGCATAAATCTGGACTGGTCCAGATGGATTACCGCTGATAAGTGCGGTTGCAGCCTAGTTGCCAGTGTCTTTGCGAGTATTTTTGCCTCCGCATTGAGGAGCAAGATCGGTCTGTAGGATGTACATTCTTGTGCCGGCTTTCCGGGCTTGTGTATTGCAACTATGGTGGCAAGACGTTGGTCTCTGGGTAGGATCCCTTTGTCTAGGCTCTCAGTGTACATGGCCAAGAGGTGTGGCACCAGTTGAGGGGCTGCTTGTTTATAAAATTCGACCGGAATCCCATTAGGCCCTAACGCCTTTCCCGTGTGTAGCGCCCTGATTGCTTGTGTAAGTTCCTCTGGTGTGATATCTTCATCTAGGGCTGTTATGGCACCTTCACCAAGTGCAGGCATGCGTATATCATGTAGGAATGCGAGGTTCTCTTCCACCGTTGCAGTGGCAACTGGTGTATATATTGTCTTGTAATGTTGTGCCAGCGCATCAGTGATTTGCTAAGGTGTAGTGACTAAGTCTCAGTCATTTGACTTTATCTGAGTTATCCAGTTATTCGCT
The DNA here is from genome assembly GCF_964263255.1 of Lissotriton vulgaris. Taxonomy (NCBI): domain Eukaryota; kingdom Metazoa; phylum Chordata; class Amphibia; order Caudata; family Salamandridae; genus Lissotriton; species Lissotriton vulgaris. The sequence continues at coordinate 165,019,276 of NC_141691.1, read as the reverse complement.
CTTTCTTTCCTTTCCAACCAGGCCAATAATCGGCCTGCTTTATCTCCCTGTTCATAGATCATGTGTTGTGTCTCGGTCAGTCTACTAGAGGCCTCTTCACTCGTGTATGCTCTATATTCCTGCTGTGTCAAGTGTAGTTTGTGTGTCGTCTCTTCCGTAGTGTCTGCTGCCTGGGCCATCTACGCCAATGCGATCTCTAACTCAACTCTAGTTTGTCAATGTGTTTTTGGTGTTCTCTCTTCTGTCCCACAATTAGTGAAATGGCATGCCCACGGAGTACTGTTTTATATGCCTCCCAGAGGGTTGTTGGAGAGGAAACTGAGTGTTGATTTTCTTCGAAATAGCATTTTGTCACCTTAATGAGGTCTTTCTTTAATTTGCGATTTTTAAGATACCCTGGTCTGATTGGGAACAGTCTACGAGTTTGTGGGGTAAATGGTGCATAAGCAATGAGGACTCGGGAGTGGTCCGATATACCTCTGGGCAGATGTCTAATCTCTGTCATACCTAGCATCCCTGTAGCTAAGGTAAAATTGCAGTCGAGCCTGGAGAGGCTATTATGTACCCCAGAATGGAAAGTGTATTGTCTTTTCTCTGGTTGCCTGGTCCTCCACACATCTAGCAATTAATAGAATTTCCCAAGGTCTGAAAAGTCGATCTGGTGTAGCGTCGGAAATATGTATACTGACACTATATTGTATAGTCTGCTATCCCATTGGCCTGTGATTGCCGCAATCTTCCCTGATCGCCTTGGTGTGTCTTGGTTACCATCAAAAGAAAGCGCTTGTTTATGAGGATCCCAACCCCTCTGGACCCAGAGGTAAATTCGGAGTGGACTACCATTTGAAAGCCCCATCGGTCCAGGGCTTTAACAGTCGTCTCCTGTAGGTGCGACTCTTGGAGGAGCGCCACCGCCGGATTTTTCCGTCTATGGTATTGCAACACCAACGCATGTTTAATTTTGTCTCCTAACCCATTCACGTTCCACAAGATCACAGTCAATGGGGGGCCTTGCCACTGGGTGTCTTGTGTACGTGAGACATTATCTTTATTGTCTTGGTTTGTGTCTGTCATAATTATCTTTAATGGAAAATTTGTCCTGATCTACTCCAAATCTGTCTGCCATGCAACGCTCTATTATGATCTTTGCTGTAACTTTACGAAAAGAGACTTCAATCAGAACTAAGAAACCTATCATTAACTGATCCCACCCCCCCTACCCCCTTCCTGCCTCCCTGCCTAGCGGATTTAAAACTACCCGCCTCCCCAACTCAGCAGAGTGCTTAAGTCCCATAAATCCGCTAGTGAAGTAGTGTGGCTCACTGGTTAGAGGCGGCAGACCCGAGAGCAGAGGACGGCCCGGGACCAGGGTTCGATTCCCGGCACGGCAGGTTTCTGGACCAGGGTCAGCGGACTCGATAATTCTCTCGCCTCGGTGCCCACTCTGATCAGCGATCACACTCGGCAACTCTGGGCATTAGCTTGCCTCATCTTCACTAACGGCCCCACCAGACCGCCGGGGATGCCTGGTCTCACCCTGGAGATACCCACTAAGGGACCATCTCTCAGGGAAGCCAGGAAGGGTTTCGCAGCGGTCGAAGCGCCTTGGGACCCTACGGGTAAGTAGTGCGCTATATAAGTGCCTATACATTTACATTTACACACATTTACATAACTGTTTACTTGTGTGAGGGGGGGAGAGTCGCTCCATGACCTACTGCGCACCCCCTTGAGCGTCTTTTCAGTCTGCGATGTGCGACCTGCACCAAAGTTCTTTCTCGCCTGGGGTGCAGTGTTCAAATGTCACCTCACAAAATCAATCGTAGTCATTGCCTTGCAACCTGCAGGTGCAGCGACCCTTCCGCCTCTTAGTAGTCTGCTTGTAGGCCAGTACTAGGGCCCTGACATGATGCAGGTGTGGGTCCCAGCGTGTCAACATTGCTCTGGTCACGTCTCATGGTCTTATGGTAGTTCTTCCACATTATCATTCTATGTCACTCCCGTTCTACACCCGCGTTCAGTCCTTGTGTTCCTTCCATCCCCACGTGTTGGGCAGTTTGTGAGGGTTTGCTTTCTACACTTCCAGAGCTACGAAAGGCGCACACGCCTAGAAGGACTGCATCTACCGTGATGCTCTTGGGTCACACCCGCTGGTGAGGTCAGTAGTGAGCAACCCATTGACTATATACTTATATTTGGTTCCCTTGAACCATTTGAGCTGACGAGCTCGGACACCGCTCCTACGTGCCTTGAGTGGTACCATACCTGTGAATACTTTGGCAGCCTGCCCAGCAAACCCTGAAGAAACCTACACTCTGCTGATGAGGAACAATAATTCCGAAACACCGGTGTACAGAGTTGATGCTGCAACTTTGCTTTCTACACTTCCAGAGCTACGAAAGGCGCACACGCCTAGAAGGACTGCATCTACCGTGATGCTCTTGGGTCACACCCGTTGGTGAGGTCAGTAGTGAGCGACCCATTGACTATATACTTATATTTGGTTCCCTTGAACCATTTGAGCTGACGAGCTCGGACACCGCTCCTACGTGCCTTGAGTGGTACCATACCTGTGAATACTTTGGCAGCCTGCCCAGCAAACCCTGAAGAAACATACACTCTGCTGATGAGGAACAATAATTCCGAAACACCGGTGTACAGAGTTGGTGCTTCCAGAGCTACGAAAGGCGCACACGCCTAGAAGGACTGCATCTACCGTGATGCTCTTGGGTCACACCCGCTGGTGAGGTCAGTAGTGAGCGACCCATTGACTATATACCCAGTTTGTGAGGGTTGTTGCCGCCGTCTCGCCTCCTGTCTGTTGCTTCCTTTAGCTGGGCGCCAGCCCTCCAACCATTCCTGCGTCTCTTCCGGCGACACAAAAAAACAACTTTTGCCTTCTGCTTCGACTATTAGCTTTGCTGGATAAAGCATTGCGTATTTAAGTTCATTTTTGCGGAGCTCTCGTTTAACATCTGTAAAATTGTGCTGTTGTTTAGTGACTGCAGCTGTGTAGTCCGAGTAGAGGGTTACCTCGCTGTTGTTGATCCGGAGGGGTGGTCCGACTCGAGCCACTTGCAGGATCGCATCTCTGTCTCTGAAGTTAAAAATTTGTTCCAGGATAGGCCACGGGGTGGGGGTGGGGGAGTGGGGGGAGGTGGTCCCGGTTTGGGTCGTCCGCCTGGCACTCAGTGGGCTCTTTCCACCAGAAAGAATTTGGAGAGTCCACGAGGTTGCAATTGTTTTTGGATCCTTGACAATTTCCGGCGCACCTACCAAGCGGACGTTGTTGTGCCGCGAGTGCCCTTCTTGAACGTCCAATTTCTCCGCCATCTGCTTGGTCACAAGTTCAAGATGGCATACCTGCCGCTGCAGGGTTGCCGTGTCTGTTGAGAGGGCTGTCATGGGTGCTTCAACCTCTGCCATTCTCTAGCTCATCTTGGAGATATCTGCTCTGAGCAGCGTTACGTCACAAGAGATGGTACCAATGAAAGTTTGCATTTGCTGAAGAGTAGCCATCACATCATGGAGCGTGATCTCTTTTGGTTGTTCTGCTTGTTGACTGTTTGTGGCGCTTGGCGTCGTGTTGGGCGCGACCTGTTGATCTTTGACGATGGCATCTTTGTCTATGCGATTGCTTTGCACCAACCTTGGTCCCTTGCCACTCATGGCGCTTCAAGTTTGAGGAGAGAGGCTTCCGTTTAGACCGTGCAGGGCAGGTGGTGTCGGTCACTTACAGTTAGCACTAGACCAGTATTGGGGGCCGGTGCCTGTAGTTTCTTGCCTTTGATACCCAGCTATGGTCCTGGAGGAATGGGATTTGACATTGCGGCTGTATAGCATAGTGTTCCACGGTCCAAAGTTTGCTTATTTTTACTAGGGCGCAGTCCGCAGGGTTTACAGAGGGTTGTTGGCTTTAGGCAGGCTGGCACTGAGCAGCTTTTCCAAGTAGTATCGCAGCGTCTCTGTGGCTTTGCCTCTGATTTCTCCCCAGCCAAGCGGTTGCCACTCACCGCCAGTGATCACCCTTTGCAGCCTCTGGGGGCCTCACCACCGCTTCCTCAGGCGTATGCTGTGCAGCCGGGGTTCTTACGCTGCACCTCTGTCATACCTCACTTTCCCTTCTGCCCCATCTCTCTGCCCATACGGCGCCTAAGCTGCGCTGTGCGTTAATTTTCCCCGGTCAGCACGCTCCCCGCCGGTCGTCTTCCCTGCGTGAAGTGCAGGGGCTGCTTCACTCCGCCATTCTTCGCTATGCGCTGTGTTCCAGGAAGGTAGGCCATCTCAGGGCGCTCCCGTTACTATGCTGCATCACAGTTTTGCAGTGGGCCTGTAGTTACTTGGGTCCGTGCCTGCGCCTCACCTTTGCTTTGGTGGTGGTCCGGTCAATCCCTCTTTTAAAGTTGGTGCCTTCTGGAGGATATAACCGTATTTCGCCCTGGGTCTGCGCGCAAGCTGCCGTTTACTTGTCGCCGCGGGTGGATGCAGTGATCACTCTAGTACCCAGGCTTCGCCGCAAGGTCCAGCCCGCAGCTCCGCCCCTCAGTCTCCGGCAGCTCCACTAGCGTGTTTTACACCCAGACTTCTTTATTATTAGAAAGAAAGAGTTCTCCCAATTATTTTGAGGTCCAGAGGGGGGAGAGACGAATCAGGCAAACAATTACTAGAACCTCTGTAGGGACCTATATTGCTTTTAACATTGAATGAATCTCAAACATTAATAAGAAAGATGCCAGAAAGTAAGCTACAAATTATTATCAAAACATATATATTTTATTAATCTTTTTTGTTTTCTAAGAAAAGTGTTTTTAAGGACATTTATAGGACTGTGCTTATCATTTTGGTATCACAAGATAATTCATTGCTTTTACATACATTTTTTCTTTTTTTAAACAAACATAATTTAGTCAACACAGCAGCATCATTATGTCCTCCTTTGCTACATAATTCCAGTGGCCCCAAAACAGGCATCACATGTTAAAAGTGCTTGTGCATGAAGCAAAGGGACTGTGAAGTTTGCAAACTTAGTTTGGTCTGCGTGAAATTCCTGCATTGCCGATCCTGGTGAGTTGCAGCTGAAACAAGGCTTATGGAGGTGATATATGGGTGAGGCGTACTGGCCTCAAGGGTAGAGCTGGCTTTAGCGCTGGTAGCTCCCTGTGCAACAATGTTTGTTGGTGCTCCCCAGAGACCACCTTCGCCACAGATTACCTCAATAAACAGTGCCCCTCAAGTCTCCATAACCACACTCTCTCCCATATGCATTTAATTTATTTGATTTACAGCACCACTCATACCAGTGTAAGGGTTTAAGAGCACTTTACATCACACACATTACACAGAGACAATCAATTTCTATGAGTCAAAACTTCCACTAGACAAAACTCTGATCTCTTTCTAGGAAGAATATTAATCATCGGAGTTATCATGACATTTTTATTGTTGCTGATGCCCCCACCCAAAGACTGCTCCAGGTGCGGTCACACCGATCTCACCGCCCTAGAGCCGTCCCTTCTCAACGGTCCTGCGACCACAGTGACAGAGTCACTATCGCTCTAAGGTGTGCTGCCTCATAGGCCTGTCCGCAAGACTGGAGGTGAACTTCAGTATGGATTGTGGTGGACAAGCCTTCAAGGTTAACCCATACTTGCAACTGCTAGGGTCAACCTGCTGGTGCTAAGACACCACAGCTTCTAAGGTCTTACAGGGCCTTCTAATGTCTAACATCGGAATGTGCTCCCTCAGGAGAGTGGTCAGGGGGACTGGTCATGAAGGCTGAACCTGGTTCCCCAGTACCAAATCCGGCAGCTCTGACCATAGTGCTACATCCTCTCCCCCACTGAATACCATACTGCCCAACTGAGAAAAACTTGCACTGCCTTCAAATACAACCCAATTGTGCCCGCTATAAACACCAGGATGCAAATCAATTCAAGTTACGCACTAGAGAAGAGCAATATGTTGCATACAAATAAAAAGTAACAACATCCTGGAAAAAGCAAATACTCCTAGGGAATGCAAGATTAAGTAAAGCACGTGAAAAGTAAGCAGGGACAACATGGTTACCGTAACGCTTTTACACTCACTATTCAGAAACCAGTGAGTGCTTTTGCCTGAAAAGTTAAAGACATGACTACAGGGCCCATAAGCAGTGTGGTGTAAAAAGACCACATCCGTGAACACAGAGCTACGGTACACATTTTGTTTTTCAATTCACCCGTCAATCTGGCATTGCAGTACCTCCAGGGTTGGTGCACTTCCCCAGGGATGGTGGGAAGGGGGCCTGGGGGTGGGGAGAGGATTGCTGTTCACAGAAAGACAAGAAAACAGTAGCACTTCACTGGCAAACTTTGTAAAGTGAAGCTAATGTGTTTGGGTGTGAATAAAACCCACCTGGCGTCTTTGCGACCATTCTGCCTTGCTTTATTTAGTTATTTATTTATTTTTCATATTTTGAACCATGTATTCTATAGGCTGCACTTTGGAATAGAAAAATGGCAAAAAAGAAAGACATTTGGTTTGGCGTGCTTGGGCAGCCAGCTTGGCGGACGCAGCTTGAGTGAGCTCCGCGTGTCCACCTAATCCGTCTAAAATTCTTCATTTATTGACTCGGTGCAGCTCATTCAACACTTGATGAAATGCATATCTGTTGGGTTGGTCTGGAGCGGTGCAGCGTATCGATCTGCGGCGCCGATCATATGAAGCCACAGTAGCAGCCTGGAGAGTGGTGAGGATAGGGCCTGGTGCTGCTGGCCAGCTGCTGGCCAGCTGCTGGCCCTTCAGAGGGACACTGCCGAGGCCTGAGCCGGGCCCTTAGATGAGGAGCTTGGTGGCGTGGGGGCTTTGCAAAGGCAAGTGTGGGAGCTGTGTCTGCTCCCTGACCACCAGAGTCCGTCATTGTGCAAGGTCCCTACCTGCGGCCGTGGCCCTGGTTGCGGGGATCCTCGTCGGCCCGGCTTGATTGTTGCTGGGGCCCTTGGGGTTGACTCTGCCTGGGCCTCGGTTGGTGGTGAGGGGGGGGGACGGCCGCTCCTGGTCTCTGGTGTTGTGGGGGGGGGGAGCCATGGCGTGCCACACTATGGGGCCGCCCGGCGGCCTACTTGAGCTCTTCCTGGGGGCGTGTCGCTCAGAGGGCTGGTGCTGGGCAGGTGTTGCCCCTGCCGCGAGGAGCCGGCGACATGTACACCCGGTGTCTGGAGCCTCACAACCTCATCCTTGGCCATTATTGTGCCTGGCATGCGGCCCATGCTTTGACCCTGCTTTGGCCATAGAGGCATAAGAGGCACCCTCTTGGGGCCCCCTATGATCCTTCTACGAGCTGATACGGGACCCACTGTGTGTGTTTCCATGGTGACGTGGGGCCGCGCTACTGGAACTTAAGAGTGGTGCTTTGCATTGGAGCAGCCTGGCTGGTGATGGGGTGGGTACCCACAAGGTGCCCTGCTGGCAAAGGTGACCCACAATGTGCCTAGCTCCTGTGCAACAGAAGAAGTTCGCCTAGCGGATCTGGGGCCGTTGGGGGTGAGTGGCGAGCTGCTGGTCCAGCGAGATAGGACCCGTTAGGGAGACCTACTTGGCTTTCTGCTATGGTTTGCTGAGGCGGCCTTGCTAGGCCTTACAGTAGGGGGTTTCCGTGAGGACTTTCTCTTGGCACTCTCCCTAGTGTCCCTAAAGTGGTGAATTGTCACTATCTAGACCTCAGATGCCGAGTCAGTCCTACCTAGCGTTTCCCTGAAGTTGCTGTAGCGATTGATCTGCGGTGCCACGATGGGGAAGGAGAAACCTGGCGCAGCAGGCCCCAAATAGAGCACCTTGGACCCCTACGCACCATCGGCAAGTGGCGGTTCCACGCCTGGCCCTTTACCGGATAATGCAGCTCTGTTGGCGGTCATCACAGAAGCGAGAGACACACTGGAGGCTAAGATTGGCACAGTGGGCACCGAAGTCTCTTTCCTGCGTCAAGACCTGAAGAAAGTGGTGGACTGTATCACTGAAGCCGAGACACAGGTGTCCACTGTAGAGGATGATGTAACGACCCTCCAGCAACGCGTCAATAAATTGATGGCCATTTCTCAAGAGTTAGCCTCCCGGGTTGGAGAGGCGCAATAACCTACACTTTGTTGGGTTCCTGTAGGGATGCGAGGACAACTCTATGAACCAATTTCTTACCTTGTGGCTTAGAGATTTGTTGCCTGCTGAGTTGCTCTCCACGTCCTTTGTGGTTGAGAGGGCCCACCGGGCACTCACGAGGAAACCACCCCCTGGCAAAAACCCACGGCCGGTCATTGCCAAACTGCTTAATTTTGCAGATAGGGATGCCGTGCTGCAGTTTGGCAGTTTGCTCTGACACACAAAGATAAACTAATTTTTGACTCCAAGCCCATAATGATCTTCCCAGATTACCCCATCTCGTGCAGCAGCAGAGGCAGTCCTTCACGGCAGCAAAAAAGAGGCTACAAGACCTTAATATTTCTTATATGCTGCTTTATCCTGCCAGGCTTCGTGTGGTGTTTAATTCTAAGACTCACTTCTTCAACTCACCTGAGTCTGTCTTTGCCTTGTCCGACAAAAGGGCACATCTGAAACCTCATTCCACAATGCCATTAGAGTCCCACTCTTCCAGGGGCTCACAAAATGATAGACCGCGTAGGACAAAATCAAAACCTCAACATCATTCTGGTTCAACAAGACGATCCTCCAGCCCTGAGCCTGCTTCTTGACTAATTACAGTTTCGGTGGCTTCCACCTGATCGTATGTGACTTTTTGCAGTTCGGAACTTCTCTGCCTACCTTGCACCGAGTAGAAGTGGACACAGTGCACCGCGGCTGACCTGCTCCAGACACTTATACTCTATTGTTAAAGTTATATGGGAATGTTGGGATCCATTGGAAAGGGAGCCTTGGTGTCTGTAGTTTGGGGGCCTTGGTTGTTCCTTACCGCAACAGATGCTACGATTGTTTGGTAGTATCGAGGGGAGGGGACGGTGTTTTTTGGGTTTCCAGTTCTGTTGTTCTCAGTTCTTTTCATTCACGCAGACGCATATCCCACTCACCCTTAAGCAAGCCAGTTTATTAGCCTCCAACGCACATATGACCACCCTGCCGGCTGTCTCCCACGCGGGTGATCTAATGGTGGTAACATGAAATGTCCGGGGCTGCTTAACTAAATAAAACGAGGGGCTGTTCTGCAACAAGCCAAACGATATGTAGCTGATATTGGGAAATAAGGCTCCGTGTTTGGCCAGGTTTGGGTATCAGCAGGTGTATAATGCGAGATTCACTTGAGGCTCTCGAGGAACAGCCATTCTCATGATTTCGACGCGTTCCATACATTCATATTAAACACTGGGTGGATCTTGGGGGAAGATATGTCCTTTTTTTGAGTACACTCTATGGGGAAACTCTTAATCTAGGCCAGTGGTTCCCAAACTTTTGACTCCTGAGGACCCCCATTGAGTCACCACTGGAAGCCGGGGACCCCCAAGCAATTTGTATGAGTTAAATTTCAAACATTAAAACAGTAATTCGAAAAACATACACACGTGTGCACACAAAACAAATACTCAAAGTACTAAGGGTTTTGGGGCCAGATGTACGACCGTTTCATTTAGCGCCTCACAATTGGCGACACGTTGCGAGTGGCAAATTGCGAGTCACTAAATGAAATGTACAACAGTGTGTTTAACACTGTTTGGGATTCCCAATGGGGTCGCAAATTGCGAGGTTCATTAATATTAATGAGCCTCTCGCAATTTGCGAGCCCATTGGAAATGCCAGCCCTCCCAGCGATGGTGGTCTGCTGGGCTCTGCAGGCCACCATGTCTCGGACTGCTTTTAAATAAAGCAGTTTTAAAAAAAAATGTAGCCTGTTTACCATGCATTTAAAAAAAAAAAAAAGAGAAAATGAAACGTTTTAGTTTCATTTTCTAAGGGCAGGCAGAGGTCCCTGGGACCACTGCCTGCCCTTAAAAAATTTATTTTGCTTGTATTTGCAAAGAGGAAGGGGTCCCCTGGGGACCCCTTCAAATTTGCGAATGCCTTACCATCTACTTGAAGTAGGTGGTAATTGTGACTGTTTTACGACCGCAAAACATTTGTACATGGTTTTGAGACTTTTGGAAGGGAATGCCCCTTCCAAATAGCAAGTTGCAAAACCTATTCAGAGAGTCGCAAACAAATTGCGACTCGCGAAATAGGCTATGTACATGGCCCAATAGGTTTTTGCATGCGCAAACGGGTTTGCAAACCCGTTCGTACATATAAAAACAGATCGTACATCTGGCCATTAGTATTTTTTATTGAAGTAATAGCCCCTCTATCACATGTATTTAATTTGTTTTATAGCATCTCTCATACCATTGTAGGATGTCAGAGCACTTTACATCACACACATATAGAGACATTGAATCATACATGTAAATCAGTGTGTATATAAAATGTTTAAAGAGTGCTTGGTATGGAAAAGCACAAATTCAGGATTCATAACACAGTGGCTAGCATTGACTAACATTAAAAATGTATTCCCACCCAAATATATAATTTTAGCAGCATCAGGTTACTGAATAACTGGGACAAAATGTAAGTTACTAACTGGTACCATGCAGTTTGCAAGCAGGTGTTTGATGACAGTTTATAGTTCGCTCTGCTAGATTACGATTGTCACTTATGAAGTGCACAGTAACAAAAGAAACTCTGTGACAAAAGCAGTAACCACGAACCTAGGCACATAAAATACTGCTTTTTAAGATGCATGCTACCCGTTCTTTGCAGTAGGCACATTAACTCTCTGTGCTACATTAGTTAAATCAAAGCTGCCACTGAACAAAACTCTCCTGCTCTCCAGCAGGTACATTATTCACTGGCATTCTCTTGACACTTTTATTGTTGCTGGAAAGCTGCTAATTATACAAGAAACGTTTCTGTGCTTTTAAAACTGTTGCCTACGGACCCCCTGGGAATGTGTCACGGACCCCTGGGGGTCCGCGGACCACAGTTTGGGAAACACTGATCTAGGCAGTATTTATGCACCCCACCTTTAGGTACCACATTTGTAGAAAGCATCACTGGTCAGTGGGATGAACTCCCGGAGGACCTATCTCTTCTGGGAGGCAATTGGAATGATACTATGACTCCGCTCGATAGGAGACTTGGATCAGGCATAGGTTCCTCTACAGTGGCCTCCAAGTTGTCATTGTTTGCTGGGGCATTGGGATGGCCGGACATATGGCGGGAATACCACCCCACTGAGACAGGCTACACTTACGCATCCACAGTTCATGGCTCCATTTCTCATCCAGATTACATATTTACACCACATGAAATGAAATGAAATAAATCTTATAATGCGCTACTAAGCCCAAAGGCATCAAGGCGCCTACCATAAAACAATCAAAATGACCAAATAACCAGCACTACGGGTACGCCTTTGAAAATAGCCATGTTTTGAGAGCTTTCCGAAACTTCAGGACAGACAGCTGAGATTTAATTTCTAGGGGGAGGCTGTTCCACAGCTTAGGGGCTACCGTTGAAAACGCCCTTCCACCCCATTTACTTCTACGAACACGAGGTACCACCAATAAGCTCTTATTTGAGGAGCGGAGGTCTCTGCCCGGAACATAAGGAAGCAGCAATTTCGTCACATCACCAGACCCCTTGCCAGAGAGTGCCCCATAGGTCAAGCAAAGAGTCTTAAAGGCGATCCTGGACTCAATAGGAAGCCAATGCAGGCTTTTCCTAGCAGCCGTGGCGGAGGAGAGTCTTGGGGCATCCATTACAAACTTAGCCGCCGCATTCTGGGCAGTTTGAAGGCGCGGCATCAAGCCTTTATTGCAGTAATCAAGTCGCGAAGCGACCAGTGCAACGACAACCTGTTTACGAGCCTGAGGGGACAGATAATGTTTAATTTTCCGAAGAATTTTAATAATGCCCCAGCAGGTAGCAACTGTCCTATTGACCTGCTGTGCCATTGAGAGAGCAAGATCGATCATCACTCCCAAATTCCTGGCAGAGTCTGTTGGTGTAGGACAGACTCCCAGCGAGGGGGGCCACCATTCGGCCGACCAGATGTTCGTGTTTCCCCCGAAAACCAGAATCTCGGTCTTCTCCCCGTTCAACTTTAGTGAATTGTAAATTATCCACTTAGAAACCGCCTCCATGCAGTTTCTAAAGTTAAGGACGGAAGAGTTCACCGAGTGAGAGAGGGACACCAAGATCTGGGTGTCGTCGGCATAGGAGACTACCTCCATCCCAAACGATCTCACAAGCCTGGCAAGTGGGGCCACATAGATGTTGAACAGGGTCGGACTTAATGGCGACCCTTGTGGAACCCCACATTGCACAGGTGTGGGTGGAGATAAATATTCTCCCAGCTTGACCCTCTGCTCCCTCTGAGCCAGGAAAGAGGTCAATAGACTCAGGGCCGCGCCCTCTACCCCTATCTCCCTCAGACGAGATGTAAGAACCGAGGGAGACAGGGTATCGAAGGCGGCTGTCAGGTCTAATAAGACCAGAAGGGAGGTGTGGCCCTGATCGACCTCAGTGCGGATGTTATTAAGCACTATCGTAAGGGCCGACTCCGTGCTATGGCCTCTCCTGAAACCGTGCTGGGACTGATCTAGAAGACCCGAGGAATCCAGAAACGCCGCCAAATGCTGGTTTAGATGGGTCTCCAGCATCTTAGCTGGTGCTGGGAGCAAAGAAATTAGGCGAAAGTTTTTAAGTACCTCAGGGTCAAATGTGGGCTTCTTAAGGAGGGGCTTAACCACATCACTCTTCCACTGGGAAGGGAAAATACCATCCTTCATTGCCCTGTTCATGATATCCAGAAGCGGGGGCAACAGGGTATCTCTACAGTCCTTAGGAACTTTGAGAGGACAGGGGTCTAAAGGAGACCCTGACCTCGTCTTGCTTAAAAGCAAGTCAAGTTCCTGCAGGGAAAGCGGTGGAAACACAGACAGACTCACTGTAGTAGTCGGGGCATCAGCTTCAGAGGGAGAGAGGGCCGGACTGGGAGGGAGGGGGGACATTGAGGCCTTTTGTAAATCAAGGGCCGAGTAAATATCCGCTATTTTCATGTGAAAATATCCTGCGATTTTATCACAGAGGTCTTGTGAACACACTATGGGATCAGGCATCTGTAACGTGCACAATGAGTCAACTATCTTAAAGAGTTCTCTCGGGGAGGTAGGAGTGGTCGTAAGATGGGCAAAATATTCTTGCTTCACCTTAATAACCTCCGCCTTATACTCCCTAAGTAGAGATTTGTGCTTTTCCCTCTCTTGAGGGTTCCAGCTCGCCCGCCATAGCCTTTCCTGCTTCCTACATCCCTGCCTTAAGAGCCTTAAAGGCTCTGAAAACCACGGGGCTGAAGGTCTCTTTCGGGCAGAATATTGCAGACTTGCAGGGGCCAACATATTTACTGCTGCTGTAATGGCATTTGTTAGCATGAGAGCAGCTGTATTAACATCTTTGGCTGAATCAATAGCGGGTTTCTGAATTAGAGGGGCAAGGGAAAGGTTGGGAACCCTACTAAAGTTTCTCCTAGGTTCCATTTTACTGGGACCAGTCAGCTTAAGGTTCCTATGGAGAGCCTGAAGTTCCAGCGGGACGGCCAGATGGTCAGACCAGACCAATGGGATAGGTGGATCTGTTTTTAACCTAGGGTCATTTGAAAACACATATATAACAAAACAGTTGGAGTAGGGTCTAAGGGGAAATCATATTTATAGACCTACCGGACAGTCTACACCCCCATATACCATGTAGAGACAAACAACCTGACTGGCAGCGGTCTGTGGAGTAAGAGGACTGTGTGTCTGAAATGACATAGGTGTCGCTGTGTACAGGAAATGAATCCCATCAGCCCACCCAAATGGCGGAACATCATCATCTGGGACTTTCGTGGAAACTCGTATGGATAGGGAGATACACTTGTTGAAATAGTGTGTTAATCTCCACTTCACCGAGACCAACAGCGATGGATCCAACCATAGAATGACAGGGAGGGATAGAATGGTGTGGGATATTTAATTGCAGTGAGAAAATGTGTAAACAAAAGTGTATAATTTAAAATTGGCTACCGTGACAGCAAGGAATAATTTTAATAGGAAGCAATCAAGGTGTTAACATTAAAACAAAGTGTATGACAGTTTGACAAAATAACTGTCAGAAAAAGATGGTATAGTGGTCAACATGTTTCTGCCATTTATTAGGGATATTCCCTTCTGGCTTTCATTAGGACCTAATAATACACTACTGCAAAAAGAAAAAGAAAACAGTGCAAAACAAAGTATTTACACCAAGATGAATGATACCGGGTATACTGTTGAGCGTGGAAGGTCTCCTACGTCTCTTTATCCGGTTCAAAATTCTATTGGATTCTTTCCTGAAAGATTTACAAGCAAAAGGAAAATTGTACATGTAACAGACACAGAGAGTATCATTTCTAACCTAATGTCAGATATAACTCTTAAGTCTAACTTCAAGAGATAGTTTCGAAGTGATGAAAAGCTTTATGTAACTCACCCAATAATCCATGGGAGTAAGCCCCACCTCTCATGGCCACTGCTCAGGAAATGGAGGCCCGCTCTAAATCAGTGAAAAATAATAAAAGTAACAATTCAATGGTAGTGTAGGTTCTGTCTCTAAGTGATACCAAACCCCATTTATTCACTGTATTTACAAAATAGTTTAATAGAACCTTGGTATTTAATTTCTGAAACATCAGGCGGCTTGATACACTGAGCCCACACATAACGACGACATTATGTGTTGATGTTGTTAATGATGCTCAATACTTGTTAAATGTAGCCTGTATTTTTCGCTGCCGCCTTCCGTCATTGGTTACCTTTATGCCCAATCAGCGGACGCTGTTTGTTTCCACTCTGTACATTTTTTGCTGACACAACGTAGCGGCATGGCTTGAAGATCTATGTGCCAGACCAAACTAGGATATGGTTTTTGTTACTTTTGCTGCCATATTACATCAGTCTTTATGGCCTTTCTCCCCGTATGGCGGATTTTGAGCCGATAAGGAGAATACGCTGCAGGTCTGAGCTGCCTCCCGCCATTGGCCACATCATTGCCCAATCAGCGGTCGCGGGCTTTGTTTACTCTTTTTCCTAGCAGCGAAGCGGTATAGCTTTAGGATAATTTATACGTACCCTGAAACTTTGTTTTTAAGGACGCGTTGTGCTTGTTATTTGCATCACTGATGTCTGTCCTTTGGGCTTTAGTGAGGTTATTCAACAGATACGAAGGATTAAAAGCCAACGATTACAGAACGCCCTACGTTAGCTTGATGCTTTTTTCAAGTAGCGAACCGTGGTGTAACATGCAAGATGTGGTGCCCTTTCTGGTCCGCATGACCACATGCTTTGGCACGAAACCGTGATTGGCTAATACACACTAGATAAAGCGAACTTCCTCGTTCAGTCGGTACCTCCCCCCTTGGCTTAGGACGAGGCCAGAGGTACAGACGGAGAGGTAAGAGACAGCAGGAAATTAGGCGCTCTGCAGAAATACAGCGGTCCTTTTCTTTCCTTTCTTTTGTTGTCAGAATGCATAGATGGAACCCTATTCCGCCAAAGGGTTCTTTACTGAAGTACTACCCTGCCATATTTCTTAAATACATCAGGATTGATATTCATCAAACTTCATTTAGGCGGTTTGGTAGAATTTGCGTTGAATTATTATTAACAACATCAACACATAATGTTGTCGTTATGTGTGGGCTCAGTGGATCTAGCCGTCTGTGATGTTTCAGAAATTAAATACCAAGGTTCTATTAAACTATTTTGTAAATACAGTGAATAAATGGGGTTTGATATCACTTAGAGCAGAATCTACACTACCATTGAATTGTTACTTTTATTATTTTTCACTGATTTAGAGCGGGGCCTCCATTTCCTGAGCAGTGGCCATGAGAGGTGGGGCTTATTGGGTGAGTTACATAAAGCTTTTCATCACTTCAAAACTATCTCTTGAAGTTAGACTTAAGAGTTATATCTGATATTAGGTTAGAAATGGTACTCTCTGTGTCTGTTACATGTACAATTTTCCTTTTGCTTGTAAATCTTTCAGGAAAGAATCCAATAGAATTTTGAACCGGATAAAGAGACGTAGGAGACCTTCCAAGCTCAACAGTATACCCGGTATCATTCATCTTGGTGTAAATACTTTGTTTTGCACTGTTTTCTTTTTCTTTTTGCAGTAGTGTATTACTAGGTCCTGATGAAAGCCAGAAGGGAATATCCCTAATAAATGGCAGAAACATGTTGACCACTATACCATCTTTTTCTGACAGTTATTTTGTCAAACTGTCATACACTTTGTTTTAATGTTGACACCTTGATTGCTTCCTATTAATATTCCTTGCTGTCACAGTAGCCAATTTTAAATTATACACTTTTGTTTACACATTTTCTCACTGCAATTAAATATCCCACACCATTCTATCCCTCCCTGTCATTCTATGGTTGGATCCATCGCTGGTGGTCTCGGTGAAGTGGAGATTAACACACTATTTCAACAAGTGTATCTCCCTATCCATACGAGTTTCCACGAAAGTCCCAGATGATGATGTTCCGCCATTTGGGTGGGCTGATGAGATTCATTTCCTGTACACAGAGACACCTATGACATTTCAGACACATAGTCCTCTTACTCCACAGACCGCTGACAGTCAGGTTGTTTGTCTCATTTGAAAACACCCCATCCAAGATGTGACCCGCCTTGTGGGTGGGAAATTTAACCAACTGCTGAAAGCCACAGGCGGACAAAGAGTCCAGAAGGGTAAGGGAGTCTCTAGAAACAAGATTATCCAAGTGAAAGTTTAAGTTCCCCAGAACCGTCAATTGGGCACAACCAAAGTAAGGTTCCAGGATGTTAAGCAAGGACTGGCTGAAATCTGTTCTGGGACCCGGGGGGCTGTAAATCAATATTCCCATAAAAGGGGCAGCACAGGGGGAATTTATTGAAAAATGAATAGCTTGGAAGGAATCGGATGGGCCAGACAATGCAGAAGTGCGGCAAATATGGGATGTCTTATAGAGGATCCCTAAACAACCTCCTCTGCGTCCTACTCTATCCAGCCTGGCTAGCGCATATCCTTCCGAAATAGCTGCCACCAGATCCGGGCCAAAAGAGTCCGAAGCCCAGGTTTCAGTAATGAACACCCTAGCGGGCCTTCTTACCGATACAAAGTCGCTGAAGGCTATGTTGTTTTTCACCAGAGATCTTGCATTAATAAGGAAACCACTTTCATTCATGGAGCTAGAGATAGAGGGCAAATATATAGAAGGAGAAGGCTTAGAAGAGTCAACTGTCGGCGACTTACAATGGCTAGCAAAGTAAGCATGAGCGAATTTTGCGGATCTCGCGTTCGCGAATTTTGCGGATTTGCGGATTCGCAATCCGCAAAATCCGCGAATTCCCGCGAATTTGCGGATTTTTTTTTTTTTTTGTGTTCGCCCGTGTTTCTGCCAGTTCGCGAGGGTTTTTACAATTTCGCAATTTGCGAACTTACCTGTCGGGTCGCAAGTTTTGCGAACTTGTTGTTTCTACGTGTCCAACCTGTTTGGGACACTCTTCTTCATCACTGCCACTCTCTGTCACCACTGCCACTCTCTGACTACTCATGCCACCCTCTGGCCCACCCATGCCACCCTCTGTTTCATCACCACACCCTCTGGTTGTCCAGTGTACATTATTTTCGGCAAAGCAAAGCACACCTTCCCTGCCTCAAGTGACCTGAATTAATTTGGGGCTGATTAATGTGTCACAGAATATTTTTTTAGCTGGCACCTGCTTCCTTAGTGCGCCCTGATTAGTGATCTTTTGCACTTGCTAAGTGCTTTCATTGTTGCAAAATTAGTTACAACACCTGCCCTGCCCCAACTGACAATAATGAATTAGGGGCTGATTAATGGATTTTAACTTCCAGCCTGGCTCCTGCTTGTCTCCCTTAGCTGTAATTCATGACCTTTGTGGCATATGTGTAACTATTCTGAGGTTCAGAGCAGGGTCACATAATAGTTTCAACTGGCAACTGAACTCTGGAGGGGCCCCTCAGGAAGCACTACAGGAAATGGCTACTAATGATGTGCCTGAACTTTTGAACCTGGTAAGTAGTTACTTTCAGTTTTGCTTAGATCGTATTTCTGCAATTTCGCACTTATTCGCGGGGCGCGAACTCACGCGAACAGTGCGAGCAGTGCGAGCAAAATCCGCTGCTCGCGGATTTGCGGATTTTGCAGGAAATTCGCAAATCTCGCGGATTGCGGATTTCCCGAAAATCCGCAAAATCCGCGAGCGGAACGGATTTTCCGCCCATGCCTATAGCAAAGCAGCCGCAGCAAGGGGAGTCTCGCAAAACCTCCGGAGGGCAGGTAAAATGACAAGATAACCAGGAAGGTTTATAGGCGCATATATCCTGATAGGAGTATTCAAAAATTACATTAACAGCCGGACCAGGTCCGCTTACCTTCCCGTGAGTCCCGCCCATTAGCCCGCCTTAGCGCGGACGGGCGCATAAGGGCTGGACTCTGGCGTGACTCTGGCGTTACTATGGCACAAACGCTGCGCGCAAACGCTGCGCGCTTGAAGGGTCGCTTTAAATGCAGGTCTAGCCTGTCCTGATGACAGCTAGCCCGCCAACAAAAATGGTGCCGCCAGGCGTCCACTTGTACCCCCAAGATGGCCGCTACAATTAGAGCGTGAGGCTGGGGACCCGCCAAAAGCGGTGAAAATGCCAATTAAGGTGCGTGAAAGAGGGCGATTTAATTAAAAGCCGGGGGAAAGTGCAAAACAGAATTTTAACATAAAAGACAAAACAGGTATTTTTAAAAAGCGCTTCGCGTTAAGACAAGACGAGCCTAAAGCGCGCTACCAGCCGCAAGCGTCGCGAGGGTTATCTTATCTGATGAGCCCGCCTATACTGCCCGCCTTAAATGCAGGTCTAGCCTGTCCTGATGACAGCTAGCCCGCCAACAAAAATGGCGCCGCCAGGCATCCACTTGTACCCCCAAGATGGCCGCTACATCATTACATTTATAGGATTTCCCAGGCTTCCCATCTCCCTAGAGGGTTGTCTGATCATTCTCCGTTCACCGAGACACTTCTCTTGCACTTTCAGAAGCCCCCCTTCAGGTGGTGAATGTCAGCATGGTATCTACGGGATCCTGACTATCAGGCGTGCCTAAGCGTGGAGCTTCAAGAATATTTCACCCTGGACACTGACTCAGCACCATCCAAGAAAACCCTCTGGGAAGCATGTAAAACTACAATTAGAGGGGTGGGTATTAGTTACAGGGTAAATGATATACGTAAACCCTCCGCTCTGAGGGCAGAGTTGGAAACCAAATGCACGTCCCTGGAAGCACGCTACACGTTAGATCCCAGTCCCACTCTTCACCGAAATCTATCTCTCTCCCAACAACAACTGCACCAACACCTTTTGGACGAGGCAAAAGATATCTGGTTGGCGTCTCAACACAGAATATACCAGTGGGGTAACACACCGAGTAAAATGCTACACATACTCTGCCAAGCAGGGAGTGCCCCAGCAACGGCCAGACCATCAGAGGTAGTGATGGAGCCTTATATACGACCCCCCCTGAAGTCATTACAGAATTTGCATGACACTTCTCCACACTATACACCAGGCAGGAGCAGCTTTCAGAAGACCTCGTAGCTGAATTCCTTCGCGACATTCCCCCTCAGAGATTGACAGATCAGAGGCAGGACCACTTAGATTCCCCAATTACATTGGACGATTTAACAGCAGCATTATTTGCAATGTGGCCTGGCCGGGCCCCTGGTCCCAATGGGTTTCCCATAGAATTCCTTCGCTCTCATATGTCCGTGTTGGGCCCACATTTATTAGACAGAATACAAGAGGCCCTCGACAAGCAACTATTACCCCGGGCCAGTGTGGGTGGGGTGGGACAGTCTACGCAAAGTTAAAGTTTTGGTTTTCAATTTTGTTATGTATACAAAATGTACCCAATAATATTTCTATTTTTGGTACTATGCTATCATCCTGTCAGGCAACTGCCTGTGTGGTACTTCAAAAACTCAATAAAATATGTTTAAAAAAAAGCAGACATTTCCAGCAAAAGTGTTTATCATTTTTTGATCCATTTCATAGGGAAACACTAAAACGAAAGGAGGAAAGAAAGGGTGAGAACCTTTTGTTGAAGTCAAGGTTTTCGGTAAGTGAGGAGGAGCGAGACAGTTAGAAAGAGAAGGAATGTGGGGAAGGAAGAGAGAGGGGGCAGAGCTGAAGTGGACACTGTACTTATCTTCTCTGGGCAAGAAGGAAAAGACAGAGTCCCCTTACTTTTCTGCCCACCCACCCGTCCCCGAACGGCCATGAACGCCAAGCCTTATCTTAGACCATGGCTATTTCTTATCTTATCTTATCTTATCTTAACAAGAATTTATACAGCGCACATTCACCCGAGGGTTTCATGGCGATGGGTTTCTGCCATAGTGGGACGCATGTTTACATAAAAAAAGTAGGGGAACGGAATCTATTGATTCAAAGAAGTAGGGGCACACCGTGCCCTGCCGATCCCACCTACTTTGACCACTGACTATTACCCTCTTTCCTTCAGACGATCTTGGCTTCTTAGATAGCGACTTGTTTCATTGCGAGGAGTGTAGTTTGCTTTGAACATTGCAAATGTTGGCTCAAAAGTCTGGGTGTACAAAGTGCTCTGGGTTAAAACGCCAGAGGAGGTAAAGGTCTCAAACATGGCATGGGGCCACTTAGTAGGCACGGAAGATTCTTCATGTTTTCATGTTCCTGTAAAAGTCGGGATGAGGGGGCCAGTCTATGGGGCATAATGAGGGCTAATGACAGTTGGGGCCTAGCAGAGTAACGGACACACACAAGTACAATCGCACACTAGTGTCGCTCTGGCCCGCCAGCCACGAGCGCTGATGTCACCTTTATTATATACTCCCTGGCCCCAGCCCGGCCCAGGGAGTTGAGGTGGATACATTGTTGTGTATGTCCAGGGTGGCTCACTACATCCCATCCCACCAACATTTGTTCGAACAATTAACTAAAACAATTAAGGCAACCGCATAAACTAACATAATAAAACCCACTGCTCGGATTGCAGAGTCTCTCTAATCAGTTCTTTAACACACATCGTCTTCAGCCTCTGACTTGGCTTTGGATTGTCTCTTAACCTGTACGGGTGTCCCCTCTTTGGAAGTATCCTCTGATGTTTGGGGGTTCCCTGCTTGATGTTGTCCTTGATCACTATTGTCTTCTCTTTCCGCTTGAGGCTCATCTCTCTTGCACCCCTGTTTCATTCACCATCATCTGCATGTTTGGAGGGCTCCTCAGTTCCTCCACTCCTGCTGTGTTCAGTATCGGTGACACTTTTTAAACCATGAAGCATTTCTCGCTATCTGGCGTTCTCCTCTTCTTGCCGTGACCATAGTCCCTTGCACCTGGACCACCTCCCATGACTCTTCCCAAACGCAGTCCTGAATTTCCAGCCCGCATGTCTGTCCTTCACCAAAACATAATCTCCTCTTCAGATGGCTATGCCTCTGGCTCTCCTTGGTAGCTGGCCGTGTCATTGTCATTCTGTTGTTTGGTTTGAGCTATCACACTGTCCAAACCCCCGGGCACCAACTCACAGGTACAACTTCTCGTACAGCTCTCTGCATTAGAAGATCACTCGGTGCGCATCCCGTTGTGCTGTGGGATGTTTGACGATATGCCCTCAAGAACCTATACAGGCACCCTTCCAGGTCTTCTCATTGATCAACCCCAATTCGTAATGCTTTTATGATGGTTCTCATGAACCACTCCACGTCTTGCTTGAGGCCATTGAGGTGTTATCTTCTGATAATATTGTAGTGTTTATGTGCTCACGAAACTCTTGTCCCTGAAAGGGGGGTCAATCTTCTGTGCGTACTTCTCCTGGCATGCCCAATAGAGCAAATGTATTTTCCATTACAGGAAACTTCGAATAGCTGTCCACCATAACTACGGTGTGTCTCCCATCCGAGAAACTTCCGAAGTCCATACTAATAGTGGTCCATGGCTTGGTGCTGGACAGTTCTGTGATTACTGGTAGAATTGGGGGATCCGCTCCGGTTATGTATGTATAGGCATTTATATAGCGCACTACTTACCCGTAGGGTCCCACGGCGCTTCGACCGCTGCGAAACCCTTCCTGGCTTCCCTGAGAGATGGTCCCTTAATGGGTATCTCCAGGGTGAGACCAGGCATCCCCAGCGGTCTGGTGGGGCCGTTAGTGAAGATGAGGCAAGCTAATGCCCAGAGTTGCCGAGTGTGATCGCTGATCAGAGTGGGCACCGAGGCGAAAGAATTATCGAGTCCGCTGACCCTGGTCCAGAAACCTGCCGCGCCGGGAATCGAACCCTGGTCCCGGGCCGTCCTCTGCTCTCGGGTCTGCCGCCTCTAACCAGTGAGCCACACTACTTCACGTTATCAGACAAGCGTGGCAGCCTCTTACTTTTTCGTCAACCATGCGATTGATCCCTGGGAACCACACCTTCGATCTGATGAAAGCTTTTGTTTTCTCAATTCCTTAGTGGTCTAAGTCCACCGTTCTCTTCCATAACTTGGCGGGTACTACTATTTTG
Organism: Lissotriton vulgaris; assembly: GCF_964263255.1. Lineage (NCBI taxonomy): Eukaryota > Metazoa > Chordata > Amphibia > Caudata > Salamandridae > Lissotriton > Lissotriton vulgaris. The sequence continues at coordinate 164,996,644 of NC_141691.1, read as the reverse complement.
GTCCCTGTAGGATCACTCCTTCAAGACTTTCACTTAGTTCCTCTCTGCATTTTCACATCCCGAGACGCGCTTCTCGTTCCTCATCCGTCATGCTTCCTGACCCTTCCATGAAGGTCTTATACTGGTGGCTGTGAAGTGTCTCTTTCCCTGACAGTAGGCAGGCATCTTCTCCTGTTGCCAAAACGATTTCTTCCATGGATAGGGCTCTTGGACAGGCAGCATTGACAATACGCTGATGAATGACTGTTCCCTCGTCTACCTCTGTGGGGGCTTCCGGACTGATGGCCGTCGGATGCCGCAAAAGATAATCCGCCGGATTATTCACTCCTGGTCTGTACTCAACCTCAAAGTTGTAATGTTGAACTTGCACTGCCCATCTTTCAATACATGGTGGTCCACTCCTTGCCCTTCCTTCAAACAGTGGGACAAGTAGTTTGTGGTCAGTGACCTCCTTTACCTTGTGTCCGCACAGATATATATCGAAGTGTTGGAAGGCCCACCGGATAGCCAACACCTCTCTTTCAATTTGGGCATACCATGTTTCCACTGCTGTGAGAGCTCGGCTGGCGTATGCGATTGGCATCCACTCATTACCCCGATCCTGCTGCAAGAGCACCTCCCCCAGCCCACCGAGCTGGCGTTGACAACCAACTCCGTCGGCCTTCCAGGCTTGAAATACATTACTGTCGCCGTCTGCAAGAGCGCTCCCTTGATCCCCATTGATCTCCATAAAGGCATGAGCTTCTGCACTTAACCATAACCACTTCACATCCTCTTTGGTGAGTGCTCTCAGTGACTCTGATATCGTGGCCAAATGTGCGATAAAAGGGCCGCAGTAGTTCGCCATTCCTAGGAAGCTCCTCACTTCCGTTTGAGTCTGGGGTGTCGCGGCTGCACAGATAGCTTCTACTTTTGCTGGATCTATTTGCAACCCTTGTATCAAAAACTTGTATCAAGGATCAGCACATAGTCACTAACATTTATTACGCCAAACAGACCAGACCGGGCTTCCCTGATGGTATCCTGGAATACCTCTGCCGCCGTCGATACCACAAAGCTGAGCCGCTTTAACCTCCTCAGCCCCACATGGGTGGAAAACGTGATTATGTATCAACTCTTCTCATCCAGTAGCAGGTGGTGGTATCCCGAGTTTAGGTCTACTTTAAAGATCCATTTGGCACCATTGATATCGACAACTATTTCATCAATGGTGGCTGTTATGTGCTGTTCTCTTTTGATCGCTTTGTTCGGCAAACGCTTATCCACACATAGACGAATTGCCCCTGGCTGTTTTGGTTTTGTTGCAATTACCAGCGGGGACACCCACGGGGTAGGACCAGGCACTTTTTCAATCGTTTCAACTCTGTTTCCACTAGGGGTCTCAGGTGAAAATGCACTCTTCGGTGTTGTAGCGCCACTGGTTTGATTGTTTCATCTATGTGGAGTTTAACGGTCACCCCCTTTAGACAGCCCAAACCTCTGAACAGATCCAGAAATTCCGCCATTATCTCTTAGGCATGTGACTGGTGGATTTGTTTCGCAAACACAACAAACCCCAGATCTTCAGTTGAGTGGCAGCCCAACAGAGTCCGTGCACTGTCCTTGGTTACGTGGAATCTTGTGATTGCCAACGTGTCCCCGTGGGTGACCTTTACTTCTATCACACCTTGGAGTAGAATAGGGATATTCCCTCCGTAGGTGAAGATTTATGTGATCGTCTTGAGAAGCGGTCGTTTGGGAATGAGTTGTTCCTACTGGGCAGCATCTAAAATGTTTACTGAGGCTCCAGTGTCTATTAACGCCATGATGCTGTTCTCTCCTTTGCTGATTTGGCACATTGGTGGTGGCCTCTTCCTCGTGTTTGTTCTCCCCATGTAGGATATCACGAACACTTCGTCCTCCTCATCATTTTCCGTGATGTTCATTCTCCGACACATGCTTTCTACCTCCTCCGCCGCCTCCACCACGTGTACCACATGTTTGCTGGGCCGTGGATCCTTCTGCCTGCTACCTCCGGCTGCCAGCCTTGTTGCGCTCATGCATTCTTTCGCAAAATGTCTGAACTTGCTACACCTCAAGCACTGTTTGCTTATGCCAGACATCTCCTCGTGGATGGCTCTTCAGACCACAGTTTCCACACCCTTTTCTTCCTAATCTGTCGCTCACACTTCCTTGTCCATGGCCTGCTCCCTTGCGGAGGACATCGACCCGCTCTTCTTTGATGGTGCCTGGATACGCAGGGTGATGCCCTGTCAATCTTTTCGCCAGCGCGGATTCCATCTCTCCTGCCCAGGGATCTGCCAATTCCTGATATCTCCCAGGTACCAGAATGTCATCTAGTGAGATTTATGGTTGTCACAAAATCAGTTTGCGTAGGTCCGACGACTTGCACCCTTGGATCAGCTGTGCTCTGATCTCGAGCTGTTTGTCGATTCCTGGACAGGAACTCGCTAATTTTCGTAGGCGTGCAAAAAACATATCTACGGATTCTTCCTCTGTTTGCTTCACCTGTCGCAATTTAAAATGTTCAAAATCAGGGTTGACCTGAGGGTCAAAATAGCGATCTAGAGCCCTTACTGCTTTGTCATGGTCATTACTGTCTTCTGTGTCTGGTAGATCCTGGAATTGTTCATATAACTCATCCCCACCCATGTGCAACATAGTGGAGCATTTGACTGCGCTGTCGATTTCACACACAGCAATGAAGTAGTTCTCTAACTGTCCAATTTACTTGCGCCACCGCGGCGCTGCCGTCGCTGGGTCCTGGGCCGTGGAGCACCTCCCTCAGCTTGCACCGACATCCTCCTGTGAAATGTGAGTCATTGAACGTCTGTGCTATGTATTCCGGATTCCACGCCTTCACACAGTGTCTTCTCAACACCTTTTGTCTAATCGGCAGGCGAGTCAGTTGTTGGCTGTACCACCTGACTTTAACACTCTCCTGCTGCACGTGTGTGTCCCGCCGCCAGTGAGGGTTCTCTTCCTGACCTGTGGCAGCCTCACAGCTCGCACTCTTCTGCTGCCTTCTTCTCCCTTCACGCGCCACCATGTGGTTGTCGTGCGCAACACGTGCCCTGGTTTTCCCCATGCCGATAACGGCCTCTCGCGGGGCACAGGACGATGCCGTCCCTCAGTGCGCGCACACGTGCGCTGGCTTGCCTCGCGCCGATCCCGGCCTCCCGGACACACGTGCGCCAGCTTTCCTCATGCCGATCTCGGCCTCCTGCTAGGCCCAGAACAATGCTCTTCTGTGGAGCACACACACGTGCGCTGGTTCCTCACACGCTGTGCCTTGGGCGACGCTTTCCGGCGGCGCACACACATGGCCTCGCACACTGCCACCGCATGCTCCTCACCATACTCTGCACCGCGCCTCCCTGGCATGTCACCAGACTGCGCGTCACCAGTTGCTCTGCACCGCGGCGTCCCCACTCGCTGCCATCCGCTCCGTGGGACCCATGGCTTTAGAAGCGAATGCCTTCAAGGCCGATTCCGCGTTGCGATGGCTCGCTGTAAGGTTCTCCGCCTCGTCGCCAGTGTAATAGTCTGGGTGAGGGGGCCAGTCCATGCTGCATATACTGGGGTTAATGACAGTTGGGGTCTAGCAGAGTAACGGTCACACACAAGTACAACCACACACTAGTGTCGGTCAGTGCCACCAGCCACGAGCGCTAACATCACCTTTATTATATACTCCCCAGCCCCTGACCGCCCTAGGGAGTTGAGGTGGATACATTGTTGTGTATGAGCCAGGTGGCTTACTAGAGTTCCATCTGTCTAATTTGAAATCCAGAAAACAATGAATTATAGATTTCTGTGTACGATTCCTTACATTGTCTCCATCTCCGTCATATACCAGCTGCGAGGCCAATGAAAGAGCACCAAACCCTGAACCCTGCATAGGAACAGAGGCATCATAAGTGAGGCCTTATTTCATTTCAATCGTCTTCTCAATTCACGTCCGTTCTTTGCGTCTGCTGCTACACACCTTGACCGCAGAAGGGGTGAAGAGTGTATGTAAAGGTAAGGCCCACACCCTACCCAGGCATGCGTTGTGATGTGCAGTGAAGTACAATCAACTTCATTGTTTAGACGAGTTGAGGCGATTAAATGCAGTCTCTGCCCTTTCACCACTTTACTGATTAACCTTTGATTACTTCCAACAACAAAAGGAAGAACATCACAAACAGAAACTTCATCTTTTAATTTTTTCCCACAAAGTTGCCAAGTGATCCTTTGCTTTGGTGTGCCGCCTTCAGCCAGTCCTGGTTTTCCAAGCACCACAATGCTGCATTCTGTTGCTTGTCATTTTTTAACATATGTAGCATCCGCAAGTCCTAACATGTAGTGTTCCGGAACAATGACAAAATGGAGAATAGACCCACGCTTGGCATGAGATCACCGGGCCACTATGTTTTAGCATTTATAAAGTGGTCCAGTCCATTTCCAATAACGTTATTACTTTCCCCACTTAGTGAACCAAAGATCCACTTCTTTTTTTATGGGAGTGCACTACGCCATTCACACCATGCATGAAAATAAGCATTGGCAATGCCATTTGTTGTCACTTTGGAATAGTACAGGGAATATGTTTTTACCAAGCTTCACTAACACGTGAGACGGACATCACAAGGGCAGTAGCACTGCAAGCCTTTCTAACATTAGCAGATTGCTAAAATGGGAGTGAGTGAGTTTGCACGACAGTGTGCAAGTGTGTGTGTATCTTAGTGGGGATGTGAGTGTTAGAATGTGTGTGAGTGCTTGAAAGTGCACATGAAAGTGTGTATGTGTGTGAGTGCTTGAAAGTGTGTATGTGTGTGATGCTTGCAAATGAGCTGCAGGTCCTAGCACAGCTGAGGTCATTCTTGGTTTATAGGGAAGGACACACATATCTATGGTAACATGCAGGCCCTGGTATTCCAGAGTTAAACATTAGCATCTAGGAACACCCATGACAACATTCTGGTGCTGACATAATGGATTCTTGGCATAGGAAAAGGCACCTAATATGCGGGGGTACCAATGAAACAAATGCTGGCCTTTGCGTCCTGGAGGTAACTTTTGACATAGGGGTGCCTGTGGTATGTTGTAGCGTCTTTCTATGGCAACCTTCTGGCATTGGGATATGAGGACACCAAGGACAAAATGCTGACCCAGCATGTTGGAGATAAATATTGATATCCAATGCAAAATTCTGACCTTAGTATTCTAGAATTGATTCCTAACATACACGTTGAGCACAAGGCAACAATTTAAAAAATAGGGTCAGGTCTTGGGGAGGGCCAGGCTTCCTTGGCATACCATGACAGGACTGGAATATTTAAAGAGTTCCATTTTGATGCCTTTGGCTTTTATTTTCAATTTAATGGATAATTGTGCTTTGAAAGACACTATTTGACCCCATATTGTTCAGATTTGTCTTTGGCTGGGGGGTGGAAGAACCCTCCAAACCCTCCTAAAAGAAGTCCAGTGGACTTGTTCTCTGAAATTTTGGGAAAGTATCATGTTCCACAACTTTCAAAGCTCATCAACCACCACTAGCGAACAGAAGCAGCAGGCGACAGTGTATGAGCTGAGGGGCAGGAGCAGAGAACTGGCAATGAAATTAACAGCATTGTCCAATTGTTCCTTATTTGTATTCAATATATAAATTGGGGGAGCGATCAAACCCTAATAATTATAGATTAATCGCTTTAATCAATGTTTTTAATCAATGTTGAAGCCAGGATGTACACCTGTAACGCCTCAAATCTGCTTCTTGAATTAGAAGACTGGGTTACACGTACAAACATAGTCCCCAAAATCCAGTCAGGCTTCAGATCAGGAATAAACACCTTAACTAATTTATCAACAGTTACTCTTTTGACTGAGCAAGCAATCATTAAAACTAGCAAACTCTTTGATTGTTTCATCAACCTAAAAGCTGCCTTCGACAAAGTATAAAGGGACAAGTTATGGAAAAAGATGGCATAATGGGGAGTGTCGACAAAACTGTTGGAAGCAATCAATCAATCAATCAATAAGGGGCCTGTATAGTGCGGCTACTCACCTGTGAGGGTCTCAAGGTGCTGAAGGGGGGGAAGGCGAGGGGTAGGGAGGGTGCTGATTCGTCTGGGCATTGGTGTTCAGTCATAAAGCCAGGTCTTGAGATCCTTCCCGAATTGGGTCAGCAGTGGGATTGTCTGAGATGGAGAGGTAGGGTCCTGGGACATGGGTCCTGTGCTCTCCATGCCACTGGAGTCAAGCTATCCTGGCTGACCGGTCCTAGGATGCTTGTTTCCAGGCCAGGGAGGACCTGGCCTGGCAGTTAAGGCTGCACTGTTCCCATTGGGCGCATGGTCAAGACAGACTGATTTGCATATGGCTGGGTCCAAACTGGAATGGTATGGTGAGCAAAAAAACGATGGATTTAGGCCCAGATCTCTGTACTGGGATGAATGTATGGCTGAGTAAGAGTAAGACTGAGTCGAGTGTGTGTCCTGCTGCATGGGTTGGAAAGGTGACTAGCTGCTTGAGCCCTACGTTGGCGAGGTTCTCCAGAAGGGATGCAGTGTCTGGTCATTGGGGTTGTCCAGATGAAAGTTTAAGTCGCTGAGTAGGATGTAATCAGTGGATGCGAGAGCCTGGGGAGCGTTGAAGTCGACAATGATGTCGGTGAAGGGTTGGCGGGGGCCAGGAGGTCTGTAGACGAGGGTGCCGCGGAGGGTGGTGTTGGGGTTGGTCTGGATATGGAAGTGAATGTTTTCCATGGTTGTTGTTGGGTCATCTGAGTGGATGGTCAAGCGGAAAGTGTTTTTGTGGAAAACGGCGATGCCTCCTACTAGTCGTTTTATGTTTTAAGAGCACACATAACAATAGACAGCCCAAATTTACTTGGTTGTCAAATGGAAATGCCCTAGAACTGGTTACAACTTATAAATACTTTGGAGTATTTCTAGACTGTCATCTGAATTTCAAACCGCATTTGTCATTTAGGTGAGTCATAGGTAATAAACTGATGTTTGCATTTAAAACCCAGCAACAAAATATAAGAAACTGCCCCACAAACCACCTTTTGCAGGTTCTGGGAGCAAAATGTATTCCCTCCATCGCGTATGGCTCAGAATTACTTAAAGGCAAATATACAGCAAGTGTGAACACCTTAGAATCAAGCTTGTTAAAAAAGAAATGCGATCCCAAGACACATCTTGCAAGCACAAATCCCCCTTCAGTTTGGTCTGCAACACCAGGGCTCGGTCAGACATGGTGCCCCAATAAAATTCTACTGGAGGAAGAGGGCAGCAGATGAAAATACTTTGGCCCACCAATGATGTCTTGAAATAGAAAAGCAGGCTCATGCTAATAAATCTGTGTTCTCCATACTACAACAGGCAATAGCAGAACTGCAATTAGAAGAGGCTTGGTGCACGTCAATGGAATATTCTGTTTTTGAACGAGTAATTAACAAAGCAGCCATGCCCCAATGATACAGCCACTTTGGCTAGTAAACGGCACACATGGGTGTTTTCGCCCTCATACACAATCTGGGGCACTCAGCCATATCTGTCCCCACATTTCTCTGAGTCTGAGAAGCATGACCCGATTTTAATTAGGCTGGGCGTTTTTCTATCAAAGGACCTAATAGAGTGCATGTCTTGCAGTCTTGGCAACCACAGGGTGTTGACTTTGCGGTGACAGCAAGGAAACATTGCTTCATTTGTTGTGTACCTGTCCGTCCTCATCCTGTAGGAAGAAGCTCCTACGTCCATCTTTAAGACCGATAACTATAAAACCATGTCGACCGGTTGTACTTGTAATTAAGCTATTGGGAGGGATTCTGGTCCAATTAGCATGCAAGACTGTGAGCTTTTTGACCCTCGCAGCCAAGGAGCTGGAAAAACCCAGCAAGCCTCCTTCAACTCCTTTCTAATGATTCACACGGGAATGTAAAGGACAGATAGCACAGATTTCCAGATCATACTGTTTTGTTTAGCAAGTAGGAACATTCTTATACATATGCCTCTGTGTTCTAGTAAAGTTCTAACTATTAAAATGGATATGCAATCCAGTTTGATGAATTGCAGTTTAAAAGGAAACTGACAAAAAAGCGCTGCACTTCAGATCTTATGGTGATATGCATGTAAGATCAGTAAAAAGTGTTCAGAACAACTACAAAGTTCATGCACAAAGTATTTTTGGACATTTCATATCGATTTTTAAACAGACTTATTTTTTTTAAGAGCAAAATTAAAGTTTGTATTTCTATGCATGTTGCAATGCCCCGGCTCTCATACAAGAATACATTTATATCCTTTACAGTTAACACTTTTCCTAGCTCATCTCATTTCCAGCTCTTAGGTTGCTGCTTCATGGTAACTGTTTGCATCAAACAAGAATTGAACACAGGATTGCATGTTATAAGTGTAGGTCAATAGTGATGTATTCAGACATTACCTCACATTAAGCATGACTAGGTGGATGTATGCCGTGACGCATTATTTTTTATACAAGAATTCATGTATAGCTTTTATAGTTTACATTTTGTATTCTTTTTAAATATATATTTTAAAGTTTAAACAATGCCATCTTGCTTCCCTGCAACTATTATCCACTTTACAGATTTGTTGCACAATATTCAGATAGTTGGTGTTTGTGATTCACCTTAAGAAAAATCAGGCAATTTTGAACGAACCAGCTGTCTCGAGATGATTTCCTCTAGTGCGAGCTAAGGGACCCATTATGATGGCAGGCGGATTGCCCCCGCCAGGCTGGCAGTGGCCACCACCAGCCTGGCGGGGGCAATCCGCCCGCCATCCACTCTCGTTTCCCCCTCCCGCCATATTAGTATGGCGGGGGGACCTCGGCGGACGGAAAGACCGTCCACCGCTTTTCCGTCCCGGTCGCCTTGCGGCCGGGGCGGAAAAGGAATACTCTGGTGGCGGTGTCTATCAGACACCACCAGCCATATTATGATGGGCTTTTTTTTCAATGCCTTTCCGTGGCGGCGATGCCGCCACGGAAAGGCATGCGGACTTCACTCTGGGGGCCCCCTGCGTACCCCCAGAGTGAAGGAGAGTAGGGGGTGCACACGGGAGGGTACCCGTGGTACCCCCCTGCATTTGCATAATCAAAGTGGCAGGCACCGCGCAATGCCTGCCGCTTTGATTATGCAAATGTGAAAGTGCTTTTTAAGCATTGTGGCAGAAGGTGCTGAGAGTACCGCCCGCCACAATGCTTAACATGCAGGATGTGCCCGCCACTTTGGCGGGAACATCCTAATACCCCCCCCCCCAGGGACCCCCGCCCTTATGGCGGGCGGTCCCAATCCCCGCTAGGATGACGGGCGGACAAAGTCCGCCTGTCATCCTAATAGGCCCCTAAATGTCCTTGACGATATAATCTCTTGACTTGACTTCTTTTTCTATCTAATTACGTAACAATGTTTTTATGCATAATGTATCGATATTGCAATGTTTCTAGTATACTTTTATGAGTTCCATTGCGAAAATTGTCCAAGGCTCCACCAGTAAGTGTGTGACCATGGTTCCCTTGTGATTCCTTCTTTTATTCTGCTCACCCATGTTATTCTCTCTCCATCCTAGGCCCTTGACTCCTGCCCACCAGTTGGTTCCCGCCTCTTACTATCTGCGACTGCATGTGCCGCAGGTTACCAGGTTGAGCAGCAGCTGGCAGAGTCATAGTCAGGGCACTACATCGCTTTTGGCTGAACGGGTACAAGCTCTTTTTGGGGGTCATCCCCACTGCTGGAAAGAGACTGAAGCTTGAAGCTCCAGCTACAAACAAGGACAAGAGCACTCAGGGTATGATTTATACCCGCTACAGCCGCCCGCAATGGTTTTTATAATTGGGGTATCATGTATTTTTCTGTCTTTATTTGTTTTAATTGAATGTTATATCATGGCATTGTTTTTTGCGTTGCATATGTCTACCATTGGAATACGGTCTTGGGTATAGGGATGGGGCTCAATACATTAGTTTTAAATGAACCCCTCTTTATCTTCCGGTGCCCCTAGCAACAGCAAGGTTTGACGTGAGTGAGGGTTTTTTGACCATGTTGCAGACACACACTTCATCCATAGCTCTAAAGTGACCTTCATTTAGGGGCTTACTCAAATATACTAAAAAAATTCTTACTAAATATCACTAGATCCGCTGCACTTGGGCCCTTCTTTTTAGCCGTTGCGCACCGCTGCCACCGACGGGGCCTTTACCTGACACATTCGGTGATCCCGTATGCAACTGCCCCTCTTAGGCACACCGCATTCACTTCTGGGGCTGAGCTCACCATTTGCCGTTCAGCTGATCTACTTACACTGGGAGACCTGTACAGCGATGGTATCTTGTTGCCCTAGGAGTACCTGGCGGGAGGCACAGACTTTCCCCAGGGGCACTTTTTGCTACACAACTCATTACTGGCCATGCTGAAACGTGGATGGGTCGATATGGCCACTGAGCCACAGTCGCATTTAGTTATACAATACTTACAGGTTATAGGGACGGGTAGTCACATTGTACATTGGTTACCTGCCTCATTACTGACACACACAACTCCTCCACTGACACGTTTGTGCAGCCGTTGGGAGGAAGATCACAATCGTCCCTGGACAGATAGGGATTGGACCATGATCTTGGCAGGACCCACACACATCCCACGGAATGCGAAATTCCAGGCTCATACAATTTTATATTGTACAGAGGGCGTACCTAATCCCCGCCAACACAAATCGATATTTTCATTAGACAGACGCTTCTTACCTTAGTTGTACACTAGTTGGGGCTGATCTTCTCCACATGTTATGGCACTGCCCTGCCTTACATGGCTACTAGTAAGATATCACGATCCGATTATCCTCCTTCCCAGACCCATAAGACAAAGGGTCATTTCCCGATTCCTCGACCTGGGCTTTGTAACTGATAAGCGGCTAATTGCTTACTAGTGGAAATCCCCAGACCCTCCCCTAATAAAGGCCTGGATACAATCATTCCTTGTGGGCCCAGGCGGAGAGTACGGCACTACAGAGGGATGACACCCTAGGACTGCACAAATACCCAGTATCTCAAAGCCGGGATGCAATACTGGTAGATTTCCACTTATCAACACAGGCATCAGAGGATGCAGTTATGCGTGAGGGTCCACATCCATGATCATGAACATGCAGTGGTGCTGCTGGTTGTGGATGGGGGGGAAGACTTAGTTGCGTGTAACTTTACCAGGAGACTCAAGTTGGTCACTTTGGTTGAAGTTTTTCTTCTGAACACAATCAAGTTTCTTGAAATGTACGCTGGGCCAGACCATTGTTTTGCTGCCTGTACACTATATATGCAAAATACCATGATCATACAAGCAGAAAGGGGGAAATTCCCTTTGGTAATCCTGGTTCCATACTGAAATTGTCATTTGCCGAATCCCACATATGAGATCTGCACCTAGTGTAATCGAAAGCAGATGATAAGTTGGTTACTGTACTGTCATATGAGTTGTTACTGTAAGAGATAACCATCATAATGCAATAAAGAGATTCAAAAAAAAAATTTGCAGAGGTGTGTCCTGAGCTATGGCTGAAACTCATCCATAGTACACTTGTGATGGGAAACCTCCAACAAATGTAAGCTTTAACCATGGTATCTCTGCAACTGGGAGACTTTGCAATAGAAAAAGAAGGGATGTTCCGATTTAACACGAGAGAGTAAAAGACAATAACACATTCTAAATATCACATTGTAAATATTCAGAATTGTTGTTTGTACAACATTCAATGCTTAAGTAAATTGATTTCAGGACAGTGGTAGTAAATCAGTGAGTTCTTTTTAGGTCTAGCCACAAACAGAGCATGTGTTGTCTGTTGCAAGACGTGTTGTTCGCTCACAGTGCACTTAAAGCCCCCAAATTGATGACCATTGGTTGGCTTTATTGTCATCTAATTTGCTTGTTTGTTATTTGTTGGCATGTCTGAGCTTTTCTACTTAATCTTGTGTCTAGTCTGTCCCTCCCCTGGAGCATGGACTCAGGGGCCGCTCTAGGCTCTAGGCTCATGGCGGCCCTGGGCAGGGAGCCTAGGTAGGGGGCCCCAGAAGAGGGCCCCAGAAGAGGAGGCCCCGGAAGAGGCACAGAGGCCAGTGAAGAGGGGGGTTCAGGGTGTTTGGAAGTGGAACAGAGCCGGAGGCCGCCAAATCCCTGCCACTGGGGCCGCCATGCAAATATTTATCCATCCTCAGAGGATTATTATATTAAGGATATATATTGGTTTGGCGGCCCTGTGCAGGTGCACAGCTTGCACATGCCTAAGGCCGGCCCTTGGACTCATCAGCCTCTTTTTTTTCTTATTGTTTGAGCAGTCTATGGAAATGTGTGTTTTCCACGTGCTTCTCTCCCCAGTTGCACTCTGTATTCCTGTCTTTCACCTATCTGCTAGTGTTGCTTCCCCCCATGTTCCTACCACTGCCCTCTTTAAAAAATACTTTCAGCTTTTCTTTTCTTTTCAGTTACCGATGCAATTTACCGGTGCACACACAAGCCTGGTGCGTGCACCGGTAAAAAATGAGGTAGCTGGCTGCATTAAAAGCTTTAAACAAAAAGTCTTTAGGTGTGGGCCACAGCATCAGAGATGCTGTGCCACTATGCTAAAACCATTGGCAAAGCTAATAGGACAGCGAGACCTATTGGCTTTGCCAATGCTTATTTTAAATCTGTTAACTCCAAAGGCCCCCTTTTTGTCAAACTTGCCATTTATTTTAACTGTGCATTGATGTATATTTATGGACTAACAGAAAAAAAGTGTGCTCGCTGTAAATATGGCAAACACAGAGAAGTGGCGTTGATGCTTGTTTCCACTGTAAATCTCTTAACAATTTAGTTATTGATTCACTACCACATGTTTCACGTGCTCAAACCTATTAAACTAGTGAAACAAGGACACAGAGCTAGAAGGCATTGTAACTTAACAAACTCGGCAAGCAGCCCTGACATTGTTTACCAAATTCAACACCAGAAAGGTGACATGAAGGATGTTTTGGACCAGAATAAAGAGGATTATTTGCAGCACATCGATCCTCAAATGCAGTGAAAACAATGCATGAAAACCGGAAATTCTAGTTTAGAGAAGCCGAACTCAAGCTAGGATCCTTTGTGATGCTCTTCGCAAACCTTTGGTGAGTTTTACTTTATCCACGCACTGTATACCACAGCCTTATTAAACGCTCACACAGGTAGGTACCTTTGTGAATTTAGATTTGATCACACTGAATTTATATAACCACTTCTGATCAGGCATCACAGTTTGATGACCAATTAGAGGCAACGATGGTGGAATCATCATGCAGTACGAACATTTTCTTTAAAAATATTGTGCTGTGTACATACCGGAAGGTCCCCAAGCCTTCTCATGAAAGGTAAGGATTGTAAATTATTGTTTGTTGCTGGTTTGTTCAGAGTTAAAGTACCTGCAAACTTTGTTTTCTTACACGCCCATCTATATTCTCAAGGTGTGTGCACACCCAGGACAGGGAGAAGCACTGCACAACAGAGCAGACCTGTTCCTTCACTCCTACGTTTCAGTATGAAGCTGAAAACTCATCTTATCAATTTTCCTCATGCGTATTTATTGTGGAAATCCCGAAAAACAAACTGGATTTTGCTGCTTGGTGGGTCAATGAAGACAAAAATATATCCCAGCTAGGTCTGCTCCCTGCAGGTCCCAATATACTTTTACATATTATAATAAGGTTTATGTAGTTATATGCTTTACACCTTCGAGCAACGCTTTCTATAAATGATAAACAGGACATGTCCTTACACAGTGGCTGTTGAATATTTCTCTGGCCAAGCACAGAACTCGCAAGAGAACACAGTGGAAGTAGGCTCCTGTGAGGATGGAAGCGTTGCTCTGATATGAATTTACCACGAAAAAATGAAAAGACAAGAGGCGTTTGGCAAAACAGGAACAAGATGGTTTAATTTAACACAGCGGCCAGGAGAGCATCGGCAGAGAAGCGGCAAAAGAAAGTCTCAATGCACAGAGGTTTTGTCTGGCATTTTATAGTTTCTTGAAGTACAATAAATCAATTACACATCCTTGTAGATCATATGGGTCCAGGACTAGTCATGAATTATAAGTACAACCATCTGATAACAGGTACACAGGTGGCTCATGACCTTGCGTAGAGAAAGTGTAGGCCAGTGTGCATGTGTCCAGATGTCTGGCATGAGGAGCGCGTCATCACTATATGTGGTGTGAATGCTGTGTCCTGATTGGCGGAGTGTTCCTAACTACATGTGGCATCTAACTTTGTGGTATTTTCGGAAAGTGAGATTTTGGCCAAACATGTTTTATTGGGGCCAATTTCCTCTGACCTACTTCTGGTGCAGCTGGCTATTTGTGTGATCGATCAGGATTTTCTCTGGTTGGGCATTTGTCTTCGGGCTGAGACCTATCAATCGGTAGGCCTGGGTTCGGGCCGTAGGGCCTCTCTGAATATGTATCACTGACTTGGGGTTGATGGGGAGTTCAACATGGGTAAATTCGACAGCAATGATATGAGCTTGTTGCTGCATATGCATAAAAAATGCCGGTCATTGATATCATATTTATTGAAATTTCCATTATTGTGTGTACAGTTGTCATAGCGTAGTTCAGCATTTCTTTTATTATTGTTTACATTGTTATGCGTGCGTGTACTTCGGAATTGCATTTACTGGTATTTCTGCTGTTGTGCCTGCACATTTCAAGGTGTACATTGACATTGTATTCACCAAGTTTAACATTCCCCCCGCTAGTTGAATTCTCAACTATATTATTCTCCTCGTATGTTATGACAGTCGCATTATTCAATATGGTGTATCTTGCTTTAGTGTCTGCTATTCTTTCTCTAGCTATTTCCATGCTGCCTAATTTAAGGAGTGCATTTTTACAGCAGGAAACCCCCATTTGTGGGACACCAAACAACAGTAGTGCAAAAATGAAAAATGAAAGTAATGATATGAATAGCTTGGAGATCCATAGGGGAATCCAAGAAAAAAATACTATGAAACCAGTCTTACACAGGGGCATCCTCTCCTTCTTCATGTCAGCTTGTAGACAATGCAGTTCTTGGATGGCAAGAGCGAGAGTTCTGTTTATTTAGATCATTCTCAGGAATAAAAGTACAACTGGAAGCACCAATCTTGGGATACACCTCACCCCCCATCACGGTCATCAAGGCCAACACATACCAATGTTGCATCATCATAGGGCGGATGGCTCTCAGTTCTTCCTGGATAGCGTTTAGGCCAAGCTCAGTGTCGTTGATCATCTTCAGCATTTCCCACCTGGTTATTTGCAACTAAAGGGCGTTCTCCTTCGTTGCAAGGTGAGGAAGGGTATAGACCCTCCTGCATTTACTTGAGTTTCAGAAAACAGTCTAAATTCATCCTTGTACTGAGCCCAGCCAAAATAATCAGCAGTCCTTTTTTTTTCTAGCCAGATGCATCAGAGTTGTTTTCTTCTGCAGCAGATGTCGGGACAACTCAGACAGATCTTCACCGGGGATGACCAGTGTTGTGTTGTGTTTGGTGTCCAGGAAGCAGAGGCCTCGCCATCCAGGGACAAGCTGGGTGTAGGCAAGCTCGCCGCACTGCCAGTACATATCAGTCAATGTGGAAGTGCCCCTTTGCAGGTCTGGTATAGACAGTATTACTTCACAGTGTTCATTAAAGCCAACCAGTATGGTTCCTTTGACCCTAAAACACAAAGAATACAGTGTAACTTTCCATATAATTAGGGGATGCCCTTTTCCCTCCAACCATGTGTACCTATTAATCTCTGTGTCCCAGATTTCCTGGCACTAGGTGTCTACACTGGCGTTTGCACCCCCTCCCTTGGGACTCATTTCTACCAGTGTGGTTGATGTGAGCGGCCCTGCTCTGGATTTCCATATCCAGGGTCATTTGTCATTAAAAAAGGTGGCCCCAAAGATGTTAACGTCAGAATGTAGACGGAAGCGGGAGCAAACGTATTTGTTAACTGATGTGGTGTTCTTGTTACCTCCTAAAACCATTTTTCCACGACTTCCCGGGGCCGAACAGTGTCCTCGCCTATGGTACATAGATACATTTTGCTTTCTCTGAGGCTATCTCTCGGGATAAGTAAAGCCTATCTGCATCTACTGCGTGGGGTATGAGTGAACATATGTAGCACAACCTGTTCGTGTTTGGTCTGCACATTTCATGGTATGAATTGACATCGTATTCATTGATATTAACATTGGTTTAATTCTCCCTACACATTCTTAAGCTGTTTCTTCACCTACTTAAGGAGGATAGTAAGTATTGTGAGTACAGCAAAGGCAAAAGGGTTTGAGAGATCCACAGCACATCAATTAATACTGCTTTTTACTACCCAGTCGGAGTGGTGAAGGGGTGGGGGTCTTTTTTGCTTGCATTGGGGCCTATAAAGTGCTTGTTGAATCACTGTTCATTATTCTGCTAACGGTATGCTCAGAATTATGACTGGCAAAAAAAATCAACAATGGGAACAGTTTAACTTTCTTGCTTACAAGGTATGTCTGCTTACCCCTACAATTCCCAAGGCATGTATGCTTACCACTACAAATCACAAGGTATGTCTGCTTACTGCTAGAAGTAACAAGGCATGTCTGCTTACCACCACAAATCACAAGGTGCGTCTGTTTAACGCTACAAATCACAAGGACTGTCCGCCTCCTGCCACAGATTACGTGGCATGCCTGCTTACAACTACAAATCACAAGGCATGCCTGCTAACCGTAACAAATCAAAAAGTAGGTTGGCTTACCAATACAGATCACAAGGCATGCCTGCATACCACTAACATCACAAGGCATGTCTCCTTAACTCAACAGTTTCAAGGCATGTCTGCTTATCTGCTACGGATCACGAGGTATGTCTGCTTACTGCTACAGATCACAAGGCATGCCTGCTTATCGCTGCAGATCACAAGGCATGTGTCCTTACCGCGACAGATCACAAGGCATGTCTGCTTACCTCTACAGATCACAAGGCATGTCTACTTACCGCTACAGATCACAAGAGATGTCTGCTAACCGCTACAGATCACAATGCATATCTACTTACCTCTACAGATCACAAGGCATGTCTGTTTACCACTACAGATCATTATCTGTCTGATTACTGCTACAAATCATAATGTATGCCTGCTTACCAGTAGGGATGGGTGGAACTCGCAGATTTTCACTCCACCCAATTCTGAAGAGTTACATGAAAATCAGCGATATTCTGCTGAGTTCTGCGAATGGGCGGAAATCAGCCCGGCGTGCTGATTTTTAGCACTTGGAGCTTTTTCCTTGCTGCAAAATCAATGCAAACCGCGCCACACAGCGCCAGATTGCTCTTTTTGTTTTTTTCCGCTCAAGTAGCTTTCTCACCGAGAACGGTTGTGACTGCCTGCGTTGAGAAAATCTCACTGGGTTCCTTCCTAGCACCTGAAAATCGCGCCAGGGGACGCCAATTCTCGCTCATCAACTTACTGTTGGCGAGCCGCGCATGAGAAAAAGTCTGCCACGCCTTCGTTGGTAGAGTTTGGCCAGAACTCCATATTACAAGCATAATGCAGAGTGGCGAAAACACTGCGAACTCTGCAGCAGGAGCAGAATGTATTGCCCACCCCTACTTACCTCTACAAATCACTTGGTTAGTTTTCTTAGTACTATCAATCACAAGGCATGTGTATTTTGACTACAAATCACAAGCTATGGCCACTTAACACTACATAACACAAGGTACTTCTGTTTACTACTATGAATTGCTGAACATGACTGCTTACCACTGCAAATCACAGAGTATGTCACCATACCACTGCAAATCGCTGGGTGTCTGCTTACCACTGCATATCACAAGTTATGTCTGCTTACCACTACAAATCGCAACTCATAAGGCATGTCGACTTACTACCAGCTGCGGCCCGTGCAGGTAAGAAATGGTGGGCCGGGTGGGGGGATTTCGACAGACAACAACTTTTTTATTTTCATGGGAAGGTTTTTTTTTTCTAAAAGATGAAGCAATATGTCAAAATATAGAATAGCACTTTGCCCTTTTGCTCCTTCTGTATGCTCTGTTGCAGGTGCTTCCGTTGAGGACTGTAATCCCCCATACTAGATTTTGTTTGCAGTAACCATGAAATAAGCTAAAGATACCAACTTAATTTTTAGCCTCCAGTTTCAAACTCTTCACAATCATAGAGCGTTTTTAAAATGTAAATTTAAACCTTTGCTTTTTTATGTATATATATATATATATATATATGTATGCTTTCTTAATGTGCTTATATTATTTAATGTTATATACTACCACGGATGCCCGGAGTAGGTGGAACAGACCCCCGGGGTCCTCTGTTTTAGATTTAGATCCACTGACCTGAAGTATAAATGAAATATTTTCTGAACAGTCCATCTTGTATTTCCAGCGGTTCAGTACAATATAGGATCACTCAGGGTGTTCTTGATGCCGCCCCTTCCAAAAGAGAAGTGTAGCTACACACAGGTAAAGAAGGTGGAAAGAGTCACACACATGGTAACTCGCAGGGGTTCCCACTAATTGCCCAATAGAGTCCAGCTTCCTCAATCCCATCTCCCCCAAGCTGCTAGCTGGACTTGAAATGTGCCAGTGAGCATGTTCGACTTATTGCACTCATTTGGCAAACCATATACCAATGCCTGCCCTAAGTGGCAAGTGCCCTCAATCTGTTCTTTGGAACTGGGGTATCCAGGATCCTGGAAAATAACATTTTAAGGTCAAGTGAACAAAGAGGTGAGGTTGAGACTTCTGTGTACCCCAGGATTTGTGGTTCAAATCAGCAGCTGGGGTATACCCTTTGATGCACAACTCCCACTCACTGAATCACCTTTTGTTTTTGCATTTTTGCTTGCTCAAAGTACATTAAAGTCACTATGCGATAGCTATAAGATAACATGTTTGAACTCTGTTAAACAACTAAACAAAGTACTCAAAAACACCCGCTGGAGGAATTGCTCAAATTCTGCATCTTGAAACCATCCTTGCTTCACTCGCAATGGCAGCGAGGGATCACCAGGGCCGGATTGGGGAACCAAAAGCAACCTTGGCAAAAATGCTCAACCCAGCCAAGCTCCTTTGTCTCATAGCACAATCTCTCTTCTTCCATCCATCTAGCCGCTCCCTTTCCTCTCATTTTTGGATCACTTTCTGTCTACCTTCCCTCTTCCTTACTCACTTTCCCTCTCTATCTCTCTTGAAGCCTCCCTGTCCCTGCTGTTATTGACCTCGGGGAGCTGGGAAAAGTGACAGAGGCCACTCACTTTGGCTTTCAAAACTGGCATCCCAGGACTCCAGCCCACAGGGGAAATGCCAAGTGGAATGAATGGCCTGTCCAGCCCTGGGGACCGCTGGGTCACATAGTAGTCTGAAATATCTAAAGACTGAATTCCCTGCCCTGTAATGCCATACAAATGTCAAAGTACATGCTTTTCATATATGTCTAATACAACTTTAGAACATAGCTCCAATTGGATGTATATATTGGAACAATTTTTATAGCCCATCACATTGCTTCGTTGATACTTCAGTGTGCTGGACAGCTAGAATTAAAAGTCCAAGGTTGTGGAGTAGCAGAGTCCAGCCATCCACAGGGCATGACATCTATCAGATATTCCTCACTTACAACTATCAATTCTGTAGCCTACTGAAGGCTATTCACAAGCCAAGTGGTTAGGACTTCCTTAAAATACAGATAGGTCAGGGGCGGCTCTAGGCTCATGGCGGCCCCGGGCAGGGAGCGTAGGTAGGGGGCCCCCGGAGGAACGCAGGCGTGGAGGCCAGTGAAGAGAGGTGGGGGGGTCTGGGTGTTTAGAAGTGGAACAGAGTCGGAGGCCACCAAATCCCTGCCAGGGGCCGCCACGCAAATATGTATCCATCCTCAGAGGATTATTATATTAAGGATATATATTGGCGTGGTGGCCCCTGGGGTTTGGTGGCCCTGTGTAGGTTCACAGCTTGCACATGCCTAAGGCCACCCCTGGATAGGTTGACTTCTACTCTCAATTTCGGGTTAGAGTGTGCTATAGTTCTGGTTCATGAACTCCGCGTGATCTGCTCTCATGGCTTTTCCTCTAAAAAATGTGTTGAGTGATCCGATGCAGTGCAGTTGATCTAAGATCCTTAGCTGGAATATGATAGGGTTGTGAACATGGCGCTCACCTGCTCCCTCCCTGCAACGCTTGTGCGCCTGACAGCAAACTTTAAACTTGGTTTACTCTTCTACCATTAAACAGAACAGAGCACTGCAGTGCTAGCCTTACTCGGCCACGCTTCTCAAGGCTCAGGCACAGTCTTGTTGCATGTTTCTACATTTAGTACATTTTTAAGTCAATATTTTTGTTGTCTAGTAAACCCCACTACAGTATTCGTCAACTTCTTTAAATGCATTTTTCTAGTGGCATTTACCCTACATCATTCTATATATAGTCATTGTAATTTGGTATCCTAAAATATGTAAATGTTAAGCTGCTGATTAGACTCGTTAATTTGAATGTATAGTGCCATGAAACCTTCTATGCTTACTAAAGGTACAAACAAATAAAATAAAACAAACAAATAAAAAAGAAATACATGACACTAGAATAGAGAATTTGTGAGTTTGTAGTAGCACAACTGTAGTTGAGAAGAGTTGGCCCTAGTTTTTTTTTTCTCGTGTGGACATGATAGATGGCGCTGTAGACACTCAGGTGACTGTGAATGTGATCATCGCTTTCAATTTATATTGGGAAAATATAAATAAATAAATAAACTAATTAGAAAAATAAATGAGTCCCGTTTTGGAGCAAGGATATATAGAGATGTATGCCCTTGATGTGAGTTGGAAAAGACATGCTGACATGAAACAAGGGAGCAGCCAGATAATTTAAATGCCCCCAATTCCCCTGAAACATATCAGTAATCACACCGAGCATTCAAAACGAGCACACCGACCCTCCTTCGAGTTCTTTCACCTTTTCATCCTCTTTCGATCAATGTATCCATGCATAGTTCCATCTCTCCACCTTTCCATCCGCCCACCCATTGCCCCATCCTTCTAGCCATACTTTTTTGGAATCATACATCCATATATATCTTTCACTCTCCCATCCATTCACTCTTCCCCATCTGTCCATTCCTCTATCCTTCCATCACTTCTCCTTTTTACCCTTTCTCTCTTTCATTACTTTCAGTAAACCTTTTCCCCTCCATCCATTTTTCTTCCTTCAATCGTACCTTTCACTTTTTTTCTTCTCTTCTTTCATGTTTCTTTCCTTCCCGTCACCCTACTTTCTCCTTCCTGTTCTTTCCTCCCCATTTCTCTAGCCCATTTTTTCTCTCCTCCTTACTTTTTCTTTCCGACCTTTGTCTCTCATGCTCATTGTTTTTTCTGTTTCCCCCTCTCTTTGTTGTCCTCTATTATAATAATTTATCTGCCTGTTTCCTTCTCTATGCTTTCCAGCCTATTTCCCAGAACCATCTTTCATAGCCTTTCCTAACAGTGTTATTTATGAGCATTTTGTCTGCAGACCAAAGAGGAGACCCCATAAACAATACGTTTTATGTGGAACCCATTTTGCAGCCCAATGGGCACAGTGGCAGCCCTCACTTAAGTTAATAGAGGGCAGGAAAGTAGCAACTTGTTTTGCCTTTGTGGGTGCCGGCAGTGAGAATCCCAGATTCTGTAGCTATTCAAAGGGGAACGATTTGGAGTGTGTTCCACCAAACACAAGAATCTCCGTCCTCAATTCATTCAATATCTACTTTACTATTCACTCTAGCATCCTGTTAGAAACAGGAACAACCTATGGTCGAACCTCTCCCTTTGCCAACCAGCTTAAAAAAGTGTCCCATCCCAAACAAAACCTGGGCATGTACAAGGTTATCAGGGCTCTCAGTAAACAACAGACATCAGCTGTAAACTAGGGTAAAGTAAATCGTAATAAAGACACGCAGGTACATATCCAGAATACATGGTGCACTCATGCAGAAGGCCCAATGCCAGGAGCCCCCACTGAGGTGAAACAACCTTTCTTGTACAGGCACAGGATGTTGTGCAAGATCACAAGGCGCCCAAGGGGATGAATACTTTCCAGTGACACGGTAGGGCTGGGTGTCTAGGTTTACATTCCATCCAGGCATCGACCGAGGCCCGCTGCCACCCTTCTGTTCATGAAGACACATCCTGAACACACAAAGCAGTGTATGCCATGTGCTCGAGGCGTGCCCTGTTTGGGTCTGTCTGGTTCAGTGCTTTGATGAGAGCACCCTTTGTACTCAGACTCCCCTGACGTGGACTCTGCCTGCTGACTAATGCTCCTCAGCCACAGTAACGCCTTCAGGTCTGTGGCTGTGATCTGAGAGTGCACAGTCATGCGCTGCAGTGTTTGCTGTTGCCAGACCAGTCATCAGCAGAGAATCCAGGCTGTGGTTTTGTAGCTCGCACGTTGCCATGGACACTGATGAAGGAGGTGGAGAGGGGTGTCCCCCCTACTTCCCAAGAGATCAAGTAGGAAGACACTGTAGCAGGAATATACAGTTAAAGATCTAAATCTTATATAAAAGAAAAAAGCCAAAGGCATGAATAAAACATTTAGAAACTTTACATTTGAAATGTAATGTAGTCTATGTAATTGGCAGAAATTTGAAAGCTACCAGTTTTTTTTCCATTCCGCATATGCTAAAATGTATGTTTTTGAGTTATTCCCCCTTGCCATGAGGTACTCTTACCTTAAGCCCTACCCTCTAACTCTGATGCTAAGCACGTCACTTATCTCTCTGCACCGTCTTCACCATCACAAGCCTTACCATTGAGGGCTCTGCCCGAGAGACAGTTTTGTTAATCTACTAGAACTACAAATCCCATGATTCCCCACAGTAATCGAGCCGCTTTGTCCCATTACCGTTTCACCTGTACTTATTGCTATTGGTAAATCCTCTATTGCCAGTAATATGATCTGCCTTTTCCACCAATTTACGTCACTGTAAATGCATAGTGTTAGATGTATTTTGCTTGATAAATAACGATGCTGTAGTGTACTTTTTTTTTAATTCGGTGCGATGCAATGCACCTATTACGAGTTTAATCACTAAAATGGGTTAACATGCAGATTGTGAGGATTACCTCAGCAAATCCGCCTATTCAGGTACTATCCAGGCCTTTGCATCCCTTTCAATTTGAGCCGATTTGACCTCTCAGAATTTATAGTGGGCGGGGTGGAGTTTTTATTAAACCCCGCACGTAAGAGGTGCGAGGAAAACCACAAAATGCATAATTCCGATATGCGCGGTGGCAGGATTTAAAGCATATATTGGAAATTTCTGGGCCACTCTTACCGAGAGCCGAGTCTACAATATAGAGCAAGGAGATGCAAGCGTGGGTTATTGGACGCCTCGGATTGAGTGTTGAAGATTACCTGGAAGTAATTGAAGGATTACCTTTGGCACCCCTGTATTTTTATAAGGTGGTCCCGATTCACAAAACTAACTTAGGACAAATTCCTAAACTTACTACCATTTTGGTATTCACGGAAGGCACTTACTCATCAATGAGTAAGGGCCGTATGTATCATCAAACTATTTTGCATTTCCTAAATAGCGAATTTTAAGGAATCGCTATTTAGGAAATGCAAAATGGTATGTATGAACAAAATCGCTTTTTATTTGCGATTCCTTAAGCTTCCTTATTTGCGAATTCGCAATTAAGGAATAATTGCCAATGCATTCCTATGGGCCAGGAGGCCCATAGGAATGAATGCAAAATAATTCTCAAATTGCGAATTTGCAATTTGCTAATCGCAATTTGAGAATTATTGCAAGGGTGCAGGGGTATCTCAAAGACACCCTGCTGCACCCCTGAAAAGAACATGTGTGTGCATATGGCACACATACATGCCCTATGGGCATGTGTGTGCATCATATGCCACCTTTAAAAATGCCAATTTGTGCATTTCTGGAAGAATTCGCAATTTACCATCAACTGAAAGTTGGTGGTAATTTGCAAATTCTTAAACAAAATTCGCAAGCTAAAATTCCTACATACATAGCATTTAAGGAATCGCAAATTTGCGATTCCCTAAATGCTATGGAAAAATAAGGAATCACACAAGTTTGTAATTCCTTATTTTGGGAATGTTTCATACATTCCAAAACGTGCAAAACGGCCGTTTGCGAGTCGCAAAGGCCGAAATTCTGCAAATTTCGGCCTTTGCGATTTAAAAACAGCTTGATACATATGGCCCCAAGTGCCTTCTGTGAATACCAAAATGAGTAAGTGCCTTCTGTAAATACCAAAATGTTAGTAAGTTTAGGATTTTGTCTTACGTTAGTTCTGTGAATCGGTGGCCGGCCCGGTGTTTTTAGCACTACATTGTGAGGATGTTCCCTCTTTTGCTCCATTTCTTTTATTGACAACTGGTACGCTTTTGCAGCAAACCACATCATGGGCGTCCGCAGACATTTTTCCAGAGGGGGTGCAAAATGTTAACATCATCACCATCCTCCGACATGATGTGTGCCAGGTGGGGCACAAGAAACACTGTAGCGCAGAACTGGGATAGACTCAATTAAATGCAGGGAATCCAGGACATGTGACTGACCCTGCCATAGGCCAACAAACACCACCTGTAGGGAAAACGCTAAACATTCTGACAAGGTGCTTTAATCTCTGTCTGCTACGTGTGCAGACTGCCGGGTCCTCGATCCAACACCAATGAAGGCTGTCTTCAGCACGATTCGATTTTTATCAGAATACTTTAAAACAGCCTATGATTAAAGCACCAGATTGAATATACTGTATGCACAGTGAATGTTAGGGATTATTTGTAGCACACATATTTACCAGTATTGGCTTCTTGGTGCTAGAATTCATGATAACTTTTATCCAAAGTTAAAGCACAACCTCAAAGTTAGTAATAAATAATGCGGCAATCACACACGCTAGTGATTTGACAGTGGGGGCTCCCTTTACTAGAATTCCCAAGGCATTGCTAACTTTTACACACATTCAATTAATGTATACAAAATAAAATGTATAGGTCCAAATGTTAGCTATATTTTTTAAAAGAAACTTAGAGTCCCTTCACGTGTAGTCAATGTCAAACTGACATCGTGCGCACGTTTAGGGATACAATAATGGCCAGCTCCCTTATTCGGAAGCCCGGCCCCACAAATGTGTGGCACATGCGGTGCCCACAGCAGCGGCACATCACAGGCTCAGGGATGCTGAGTCTTACACAGTGGTCGAAGTGGGGGAAAAAAAGTAGGGGAACATTGGGCGGAGAATCAGAGGGTGGGTTAGGTGTGACCAGAATGCGCAGACATCCCAATTTTTGGTATTTGTTTGGCATTTCACTACCCAGTTTAAACAACCAATGGATACACATGATTATTTAAGGTTATAATGAATTATTAACATTAAAAATATTCACAAAGTGGGATATGCTTCTAATCACAGAATGTACCAAATACGATAAAATGTGGAAACACAAGCCATTTGTCTCCGAACCATGGAGTTTCTGTCATCAGCACTACTATCTTTTTCCACAACAGCAGTTCAAACATGAATGGCAAAATCTCCTAGTTTGCAAATGTTTTCTCTAAAATTATGGCTCTGCCATATTTGCCTCATAATGCAAGATCTGTTGCATGATCTGACTATTTAAACTAATAAATTGTTTGTAGCTCAAACATATCAAAAGTTAATATAAAATGTGACTTGTGTTGCTGCGGAGTGGATGGCCTATTGTAAAGGTTGACTGGTCACCTTTCTCACTGCTGCGTTTGTATGTTACACTGGTACTAATGAGGCAAAATCTTTCCAGAAACTGTTAGCATGTGTACACACGTCAAAATAATAAAATATCTGAAAATATACTGCATTACACTGCAGCCTTTTTTTTAATGCATAATTTAGTCAACACTATGGCCTAATGCTGTCATCCTTTGCTGCATAATTAATTCCAGTGGCCCCACAGCAGGCAGCACATGTTAAAAGTGCTTGTGAATGAAGCCGGGTGACTGTATTGTATTGTATATTGGATTTATATAGCGCTTATCACCCAGGGGTCTCTAAGCGCTTGCCTTGGGAACCCGTCCTGGCTTTTCCCTGTGAGATAGCCCCTACAGGGCATCCCCAAGGTGAAAGCCAGGCATCCCACCGCGGGGGCCGTTGTGGAGATTAAGCAAGCTTAATGCCCAGAGTTGCAGAGTGTGAACCCGTGATTCGAGTAGGCACCGAAGCGAGAATTATCGAGTCCGTGGACATTTGAGCTCAAGACCCTGCCGCGTCGGGAATTAAACCCTGGTCCCGGGTCTGACCTCTGCTTCAGGGTCTGCCTGCTCTAACCAGTGAGCCACACTTCTCCACTCCACTGTAAGTTTGCGAACTTAGTTTGGTCTGCGTGCAAGTCCTGCATTGCCTATCCTTGGTGAGTTGCAGCTACTACTGCTGAAACAAGACCAATAGAGGTACCTATGGGTGAAGCAGACTGGCCTCAAGGGCAGCACCAGCCATAGCACTGGTGGTGTCCTGTGCATTAATGTTTGTTAGTGCCCCCCCATGACCACCTCTTCCATGGATTCCCTCACTACCACCCTGTAACTGTGCCCCCCAAGTTTCCATAACCACTCTCTCTCGGATGCATTTAATTTGATTTACAGCGCCACTCATACCATTGTAGGGTGTCAGAGCACTTTACATCTCACACATTACACAGAGACAAAATCAATATTTGTGTAAATCACTGTATAGAAAATGTTACATAAGACTAAGGACTACAAGGTGTAGGAGTCACATGACAACCATACTAGTAGCCCGTATAGTTTTATAGTGCTTGGTCTGGAGAAACACAATACCCGGACTTTAAAACTTAATACCATGGTTGGGGGTTTTCCTTAATAATCAGAATTGATTTCTGTCCAAAAGAACGCTTTTTGGGACATTAGGATTATCAAAGACTGGGGGTGGGGGGACATAATGCTCTCATTTATGCCTTGCTGTTTGTATACAGCTCTTAGATGACAGTTAATAGCTCACTGTTCTAAGTTAGGATTTTAACTTATAAACTGCAAGTAACAAAAGGATATGTCTGACAAAAGTAGTAGCCCACTGACCTATTTACATTATGGGCACTTTGTAATCTGCATGGCGCATGTTCTTTGCAGCCGGTACATTAACCCTCTGAGCTACCTTTCCATGAGTCAAAACTTCCACTAGACAAAATTCTGATCTCTCTCTAGGAAGAACATTAATCACCAGAGTCATTATGACATTTTTATTGTTGCCGAAAATTGCTGGAGGCCAGGAAGGAGGCAGCAAGCGTTTTTAAAACCATAATATACTTGCAAACATGATGCCTCCACCTAAAGTCAGCACCCGGTGCGGTCACACTGGTTGCACCGCCCTAGAGCTGGCCCTTCTCAAGGGTCCCGTGACCTTAGTGACTGTTTTTCTAGGGCGTGCTGCTTCATAGGCCTGCCCGCAAGACTGGAGGTGAACTTCAGTATGGATAGTGGTGGACAAGCCTTGAAGGTTAACCTACACTTGTCATGCTAGGGTCCACCTGCTGGTGCGAAGACACCAGGACTTCTAAGGTGCTGCGAAGCCTTCTAAGGTCTAGCATGTGATTGTGCTCTCGCAGGAGAGTGGTCTGGTGGACTGGTTATTAAGGCTGAACCTGGTTCCCAGTTCCAAATTCAGCAGCTCTGACCATAGTGCCACATCCTCTCCCCCACTAAACACCGTACTGCCCCACTGAGAAAAACTCCCACTGTCTTCAACTACAACCCAATTGTTGCCGGCTATAAACACCTGGATGCGGCTCGATTTAAATTACGCACTAGACAAGAGCAATATGCGGCCTACAAAAAAAAGGTAACAACATCCTGGAAAAAGTAAACACTTATAAGGAATGCAAAAGTTAGCAAATCATGGGAAATGTAAGCAGGAACAACATGGTTACCTTAATGCTTTTACACTCACTATTCAGAAATTAGTGAGTGCTTTTGCCTGAAAAGTTAAGGACACGACTACAGGGCCCTGAATGGGCCCATTTCAATGTCCATTGCTTATATCCTTACAAAAGGTAAGCAGTATGGTAAAAAGACCACATCCCTGGACGTAGAGCCGCAGCACACATTTTGTTTTCCAATCCCACATTGCAGTACCTCCAGGATTGGTGCACTAGTTCCAAGTCCAGGGAAAACAAAGACAAGAAAACAAAAATAGCGCTTCACTGGCAAACTCTGTAGAAGTGGCGCTAATGTGTTTCGGTGTGAATAAAATCAGTTTGGCCAATTTGCTACCACTCTGTCTTACTTTATTTAGTTATTTATCTATTTTTCATATTTTCAGCCTTTTATTCCCAATGCTGCAGTTTGGAATTAAAATGTCAGAAAAATATGACATTTCCAGCAAAAGCGTCTTACTTTTTTGGATCCATTTCACAATGAAGCAAATAAATGAAAGGAGAAGAAAGAGAGTGAGAACCCCGTCTTGAAGTCACGGTTTTCATGGGCGTCCGCAGGGGGGGGCAAGGAGGGTCGCTCCAAGGGGGGGCAAGCGCCCCTCCTTGCCCCCCCCCTGCGGACGCCCATGAACCACATGCTAGCATTGATTTCCTGGGCTGTTTAGTTCAGATTTTATAATGACATAAACAGTATTACAAATCCCAGAATGCAAAGCTAAAAGCTAAAGTGGGCGAGCTGTACGAGTTTATGTGATGTTTATACTACCTCTAACAATTAAACGGCTTTTAGTACAGCACACTGCATTCTGGGACTTGTGGTGATGCTTTTCACTTTGTAACTTCTGGGCTGTGCAATTCAAGCGTGCAAAGTGCTATTGACTACAAAGTTAGGAGTGGCGGAGGGTGTCCCACATAACACTGAAGCTATGCTCGTCCTACCCAGGGTAAACACGAGCATCTGGGAGTCTATTTGCACCGGCCATAGGCAAGCACTGATGCTCAGACTCACAAACATGCAAACCTTTTCCAAGCATTTCCTGCAACAGTAACAGACCACAGGCTAACTTCTCCAGTATAAACATATAGGTATGTGGCTTTACTTTTCTTCCTTTAATTCCTGCAAGTCTCCCCGGAGCACACTAGACAGTGTATGCTTTCCTAGAATTTCAATTTAAAAATAGAGAATTGATTGCTGTCAACCAGAAGACAAGTTGTATTTTCAGCCTGCACGACCCACGTCAGCAGCAGCGTCCACACAGGGCTGCAGTAATTTGAAACCGCAGCCAGTCCAAGTGTGTTTGTGCAGCTGCCAACATGGCCGGCAAGTTGTGGCAAGACACGCATATGTGAGGAATGGCAGGACAGGAGGAGCAGTAAAATACAAGGTACTGTTCCGAGGCAGAATTTTTTTAGGTTGAGCCTGGGCAGCGCATACGCTGCTCGGCGAGGCATGCTGTATTGGAGTATCTACTTGAAGTACCGCCCACTCTCTACCCATATTTTTCATTGGCTTGTGTCATTGTCCTTCCTTACTGCTGGCTTCTGATTCGTTAATAGGCTTTTTAATCCCTCCTTAGTACCAGTTTGTCTTCATTTGTAACCTCCCAGCCGACTGACCCTTTTACTTCTGTTGGGACATGGTATGTCTGATTTAGTCTGTAAGCACTATTTTCTTTAGTGAGTTTCTCCTACTGCAGGCACGACCTGCTTTCTTTACATTCAGCGCGCCATGCGCGCTTTCACTTTGAAGCAGCCCTGGGCAATGGCGGCCGCTTCTTTTAAGTGAAATAGGTCTTTCATTAACAAAAGTTTGAGCTATTCCCATTGTAAATGACATTAGCTTAACACCTTCGATGCTGCTGACGGAACCGTTCCATCACGCCCCTCGGGTGGGCTGTGCTGGTGACGGAACGGTTCCGTAACGGCCCGGCCGCCGCGCCTGCGCGGCGCTGATTTCGCGCCTGCGCGGCGGGTTTAATTAAGCGGGCGGGGCTGTGACGGAACCGTTCCGTCACAAGCACAGCTCACCCGCGAGCCGTGACGGAACGGTTCTGTCACCAGCGCGGGTGAGCCGCGCGCCCGCCCGCGACCGTTAGCGCTGCGGCGGAATAGCCGCCGCAGCGAAGGAGTTAAACTCTCGTAAATGTGAGACCTATTGCATTGCAAATGCTTGTTTTTTACTGGGATAGCGCATTACAAAACAGCTGCTGCCGCGTCCAGGCCCTAAGCTAATGCACTGGGATCAGGCCAGGATCATGTGATGGCCCTGATTGGTATTGGGTGGTATATACAGACCCCGTTTAAACCCCATTTACAAACATACCACATGCCAAGCTATCAATCCATTAACCAACCTTATTAAACCCCTTTCCTGTCTCACTAACCCAGTGATTTATATCTTCCCAAAAGTCATGCTATTCTAAATCTTGAACTTTGCGAGAAATATTAGTAATATTAGTAATATTATTGACATAAACATGAATAACTTTATTGTTATTGGGACTGAAGGTACAGCACTCTCTTGCTTTCAAACCCCTGCAAAAATCGCCTTCCTTCACAAGAAGGATATCCAGCACTATGCGGTTTTGCACTATCCACAAGCGTAGACAATCTTCTAATTTTCACATCGTCCATAGCCACACCTATTGTAATTGTAATTGAGCACTTATAGAGTGCTACTGTCACTCCGAGGAGCATCATGGTGCTGAGCGGGAAACCGGCTGATGGAAGAATACTAGGCGACTGTGATACGCGAGGAGTAGGCATTAAGATCATAGTTCTGCATTGGGCGTCAGATGTTGTGATAATCCAAGTCTTTAGGGCTTTCCTGAAGAGAGTCTCAGATTGGATTTGTCTGAGCTGGTTTGGAAGTTTGTTCCAAGCCTTAGAACCTATCACTGCAAGAGATTTCCCTCCCCTCGAAGTCTAAAGGCTGGTACTTTCAACAGTTTGGCGTTGGACAACCTAAGACTCCGGGAGGGTGTATAGCTCATGAATTTGGTTCGGAGATAGTGGGGGCCTGCGGTGTGGACTATCCTGAAAATTATTATCAGGACCCAACAGAACTCTTTTGTAAATAGGCAGCCAGTGGAGTGTTTCTAAATCTGCTGATGCAGAAGTTCCCCTAGGCCATTTCAGCACTAGATGTGCTGCTGCATGTTAAACCATCTGAGGCCTGTGTAAAACTGACTTGTTTGTACCTGCATAAAGACTATTGCAGTAGTCCAGTCGTGATTAGAGCCACTGCAAATGTCTGTCTGGCAGAGATGGGAAGTAGATCAAATATTTTTTGAGTGTTTTTATGATGTGGAAACAAGTGCCAGCAAATGCCAGGGTGAGAAAGTGCCATCTTTCTTGCATGGTATGTCCCAATTTTTGCTGAATTGCTGATGTGCTTTGACTGAGTGTGCCCTGGGCTCCTGCCAACCAGGTGCCCAGGGCCTGTGTTCCTTCCCTAAAACTGTGTTGAAACTAAAACCCAATTGGCATCTCTGGCCACCTGTCAGCCCCTGGTAAATGGTACCATAGGTACCCAGGGCATTGTGACCAGAGAAGACCCCTAAGGGCTGCATCACTTATTGTGCCACCCTTAGGGTCCCTGTACCCTGACACACACACACTGCTTTTGCAGGCTGAGTGTCTTGAGGCAGAACTAAACGAAGAGTCGACATGGCACACATCCCTGTGTGCAATGCCCACAAATACACTGCCCTGGCATCCATCAGTCACCCCTCTAGCTGAGTGCACTATGCCAGTGGTGTGGGCACAGGTGCATGAGCCCTGAGTCCCTACAGTACACAGGGCCATCCCTGGGCACTGTAAGTGCAGTGCTGCCATTAAGAGTATATGGTGCTGGGAGGGTGTCATTACGAACTCCACAGCACCATGATGGCTTCACTGAAGACTGAGAAGTTTGATATCAAACTTCTCAGCACATTAAACCCACACGGATGCCAGTGTGGGATTTAATGCCAAATGCACGACAGAGGGCAACTTAGAGTTGCCCCCTGAACCTAACCTACAATAGACATCTTGTCTGAGAGGCTACCTAGGCTGCCACACAGCAGACATGTGCTGGACCCCTGGGTAGAGAGCCATCCGCTCTCCTGGGCCTGCAACAATGCACTTCCTGGGCGAGGTTCTAGGTCTCCTCCCCCAGGATGTGCGGGGGAAGCTTCAAAGACATGCCGCCTTTGTGAGCTTCTCCAAACCACTTGCTGTACCCAGCAACTGGCCCCCACCAGTTCTGACCCCCACTCTGGTGGGAAGACTGGCGGGAAACCCTAAGTGAGGAAAGGGGGTGTGCCAGCCTGTGCCAACTCCACCTCTCAGGTGGGAGAGGCGAGGTGAAGCACAACTCCGGGCTCCGGCCATCTT
Organism: Lissotriton vulgaris; assembly: GCF_964263255.1. Lineage (NCBI taxonomy): Eukaryota > Metazoa > Chordata > Amphibia > Caudata > Salamandridae > Lissotriton > Lissotriton vulgaris. Next base: position 164,964,280 of record NC_141691.1, on the reverse strand, counting down.
GAGGATGGGGAGCCCTGCCCAATCAGAGAGAGGAGCAGGATAGGGGGTGTACTCACCCCAGGACAGGTTCCTATTGGTCCCTGCCCTTACCCTACCTGTAACACCCCTAAATGTAGTATTTAGGGGCACCCTGAACCTTCCTTCCTCAGATCCCGATTTGAAACAAGCAAGAAGATCAAGGAACCGGAAGACCTGCCGTGCAGCTGCTCACAAGAGGACAACACCAACTGACGTGGCCCCAGCCCTACCAGCCTGTTGATCCTTGAACCTGCTCCTGCGAAACTCCGGCGCCTTCAGTGGTCAGCAACCTCCCAAACCCCGGAGGACCTGACTGCCTTGAGACTCTTTAATATCACAAAGGGGGATAAGGAAAAGTCTGTGACCCTTTCAACTTCCTTAGCTTCAATATCAAAAAATCAATAGGGGAAGGGAACGGCTTCCGGGGTCTGAGAGGCAGAAACAGCACAAGTCGTGAAGGAACTGCACAGGAGCAGGCACAGCTTTCTCAGTATGCCTGAGGAGGGTTTTAAGCGAACACTCGAAGGTACTTTAAGACCTTTCGAAATTCGGAATTTTTTTCCTAGCATTAACCTACAAAATAAGGTCATTTTTTCATTTCAGAATACAGAATGCGGCTGCCAGGGTTTTGCTGCAAATCCCTGGGCGCGCAAGTATGAAACATCATCTACGGGACCTGCATTGGCTGCCTGTGGTCCAGTTCAAGGCCCTCATGCTGGCTCATAGAGCCCTGCATGGTCTAGGCCTGGTCTATCTCCAGAGGCGTTTCTCCTTTTATGCTCTTCGCAGAAATCTCCGCTCTGCTACTCAGCGCCTGATTGCCGTTCCCCGCTTTCGTAGGGTTCGGCTAGGGGGTAGTTCCCTTTCTGTTAAGGCTGCGCAGGCCTGGAATTCTCTTCCTCTGGAGCTGCGCAATTTTCAGGACACAATTCTATTTAAGAAACAGTTGAAGACATTCCTTTTCAAACAATTCATCTAATTTCGCTGCTCTGCTGTCATGTTCACCAACCGCGCCGGGACACTCTTGAGTATCCGTGCGTGATACAAATGTTCAATAATATAACATAACATAACATAACATTTCTTTCATTACTTCACTATAGATACTAGGTCCTGAAGAAAGCCAACCTGACCCCTTATGGGCAACTAGTGGCTGAAACATGTCAACCTTTTTATGGACATTAGCAAGTGCGGAAGCCCCATAACTCCAGCTTCCTACGCACGCCCAATTCTTTTTACCAGGCTTTTTTCCAGCATTTATTAAAAATTGCTTTAACTGGTCATAGAATCCTTTTTATCGAACACCCTACTTTTTCTAATCACTAATCACTATTGCACTAACCAGTGGTCTACCTCCGGGTGGAGGAAGCATACAATTAAACCTGATGATGATGCTGTCACGTTGCTAACATAAAGGCGGAGAATCAAGATACACCGCCAGTCGAGCCTTGGTACGTGAATGAGGGTTTTTTATCGGAACCAGAAACGATTAGATTATAAAACCCTGGTTACTCAGGACAAGTGATCCCTTCCCCCATTGATTTTTTGCCTTGTGACTCTAACAAGACTGGGACAGTACGGATGTATGATGTTAGCACGCACACTTTTACCACGCATACCATTACCACGCATTTTTTACAACGCGATACCTTTACAACGCATAGTGCTTTGGGTGCTGGATAGTGAATACTTTTCGATTGCAGATTCCGCGGCGGTCTATTTAACTGGCATTTTAGTCTACAATCCACCAAAAGCGTCACCCTCCTCTCTAACGCAGCTGGTTCATATCATAACAGATCTGTCTCTCAAGCACCCGCACTTTATAGTACTAGGTGATTTCAACCTACATGCCGATGATCCTACTTGCACCCAAGCTACTCGATTCTTAGATTCTCTTCAGAGCCTGAGCCTGACGCAACTAATCCAAGGCCCGACGCACGTGGCTGGCCATACATTGGACCTAATTTTTTCTAATCTCCCGGGTTCCATCACCCACCCTACCCTTCCCCTTACCTGGTCCGACCATTATCTTCTCTCGGTCGACATCCCACTTCCTCCGGCACCTATTCCGGTGGAACTGGGAACAGACCACAGGAGAAAATGGCACAAAGTTACGTGCACTGCCCTAGAGCCTGTCTTTAGATGCCCTCTGGAGCTTCACATAGAGAACATCGATGTTTGCGTTACCAAGTTCAATGCGACCTTACTGTCTGCTATTGACGGTATTGCTCCATCCCTACCTGTCTCGTCTGCGAGATCCCGTCCCTCAGCTCCTTGGTTTTCAGCAGCCCTGCGTGAAGAAAAAAGCCGCTGCAAAAAATTAGAACGCAGCTGGAGATTAACATATGATACAGAGGCAAAAATTATTTACAGAACGGCCTTAAAGAAATTTACCAAACTAAAAAAATCTGCCATGAGAGAGTTTTTTGCCTCGCAAATTAAACACGCAGACAACTCGGCAAAAACCCTGTTTAAAATTGTTAAAGACTTTGTCAAACCCCCTGCCATGACACCTAATAATCTAGCCAACCAGTCTCTTTGCAATGGACTATCAGATTTCTTTCAGGAAAAAATAGAGAAAATCTCATCTTCCTTTCCTCCAGTCTCGGCATCTGAACAATCCCTTTCCCCCGTTTCAAGCAGCCATGACACTGTTCCTGCCCTAGTTGCGTTTAAGGACCTCACCCCAGATCTTGCACTTAAACTACTTACACAGTGCAAATCAGGTTCCCCTCTGGACCCGGCCCCCCTAAGGTCATGAGTGATCTTGCTACTCTATTGACAGAGCCACTTACTTCTATATGGAATGCCTCATTACATCTAGGCCAATTTCCCACTGCCTGGAAAGAAGCTATGCTTGTGCCTATCCTGAAGAAAACAGATGCGGACCCCACGCAATTTTGTAATTATCGTCCCATTTCTCTCCTTCCGAAACCAGCGAAGGTCTTGGAAAAGGCCGTTCAACTACAACTCGCAGAATATTTGGAGACCAATTCCTTACTCCATGACTCCCAGTCTGGTTTCCGCACGGGTTTTAGTACGGAAACCGCACTGCTAGAAGTGTCGGAGACCATTCGAGAATGTGTGGATAGGGGCGAGGAGGCCATGTTGGTCCTCCTCGACCTATCCGCCGCTTTCGATACGGTGTCCCACAAAATACTTTTAGAGCGATTGGAGCAGATTGGACTGGGCGGCACTGCCCTGTCGTGGATTAGTTCCTTTCTCCAAGGACGAACGCAGAGGGTCCTTCTCAGACCGTTCAAATCTGAGTGCAAACCTCTTGTTTGTGGAGTCCCGCAGGGCTCGGCTCTGAGTCCATTATTCTTTAATGTCTACCTGGCCCCTTTGGCCAAGGTAGTTGAATCATGCGGGGTCAGAGTGATCTCTTATGCTGATGATACACAGCTGATATTTTCCTTTAGAGATCACTCTGACTCCAGCCTCTCTAGCTTTCGTTACTGTCTGGGCGAAATCTGCTCTTGGATGGCTTTTAACCATCTTCGACTTAACACCGACAAGACGGAGGTCTTGTTTTTTAATCAAAAAACGTCCATACCCTCCACACTGTGGTGGCCAACGGTACTCAACCCCCCCCCCCCCCCCCCCACCCCGGTCCACACCGCCCGCGACCTGGGGTTCCAGTTCGACGACACGCTCTCCTGTAGTCCTCAAATTAACAAGGTTACTGCAGCCTGTTTTGGAAAATTAAGGATGATGAGAAAGATCTTCCCATTTCTGCCGATGGACGCGTGCAGAACGGTCACTCAGGCCTTAATTACCTCCCATTTGGATTATGCCAACAGCCTCTACGCTGGGGCCCCTTTGTACCAAATTGAACGCCTACAAGTAGTTCAAAATGCGGCAGCGAGACTGATTGGCAACATCCCTCTCCGGCACCCGATCTCAGCGTTTCGCAAAGAGCTTCACTGGCTCCCTATAGCCAGCCGTATCAAGTTTAAAATGCTCACTCTTGCTTTCCGGGCTCTGAACGGAACTGGACCGGAATATTTAAGAAAGAGATTAATATTATTTCACTCAGTCAGAGCCTTACGCTCCAACAATCTACGTCTCATGATTGTTCAGCGTTTCCGCCGCACAAGAATGGGTGGCAGAGCCTTTGCAGTCCTCGCTGCCAAACATTGGAACAGCTTACCTTTAGACCTCAGATGTGCTCCATCTGAAGCACTGTTCCGTGGCCGTTTGAAGACGTGGCTATTTTCATCAATATAGGTAGATCCTCCTTTTCCTGCTTACAGCTTTAGCGCCGGGACACCCCCGATGGGGGTAGCCGCGCGCTCTACAAGATTCATAAATAAATAAATAAATAGTTTACTTTACTATTCCAACACCAGACCCCGTGGACACTAGGGAAGGTTATTGGATAGTAAATTAACCTATTCACTATCCATTCCCTATGTCAGATTGCCCCAAAGCGCTATGCGTTGTAATGGCATGCGTTGTAAAAGATGCGTGGTAATGGTAGTGCATTGTAAAAAATGTGTGCTAAAGGTTGTATACCGGACAGTACTAACTGTACCTACCTGACCATGGGAGACCCCTGAGTCTATGCCCAGAACCTTAACTCTGCCAGTCGAGTACTTACCCAAAAGCCGATCACTCACTTTTCTACCATAGGGTAACATTGACTGGTTTCTCTTGGAAATTGTTTTAAGTGTGGAGTTTTGGAACTTTAAAATATTCATATAAAATCAGCTGAACAACAAATTCACCTGTTATCAGGAGAGACCTCAGTGCTGCATCTTTTAGCCCAGCACTGGCCCTGAAAAGTAATTTTAACCGTATTTACCAGTAACTTGAATTTCCTTCCATAGGAATCCATTATCTGGTTTTCACCAGAAAAGTTTCAGTGTCAATTTTCAAAAACTACTAATATTCCTTAAAAATTGCCTGTATGACTTAAACGAATTCTTTAAATTGTTTACAGGAGATGCACCAGTGCTGGATCCAGGATCCAACACTGAGTAAGAAAAAGTAACGATAACACTACTTACCTGCTAAGTGAATTTCCTCCTGTAGGATAGCATTGGTGATTCTATGTGAAAAAGCTTCTTAGTGACAACTTTTAAAATACAATAATATTCCTTAAAAATCACTACTGTAACCAAAACTCTTTTACTCAACTGTTTACAGGAGATGTCCCGGGACTGAATCTAGGATCCAGTCCTGTGGTTAGAAAAGTAAACCATAAAGTAATCAATTGCATTTAACTAGAAATTCCCATTGAGCTCAATGTTGCATTGTATTTGAAATTGTGTTGCCCATTGAAACAACTGTAACTATTGTACTTAAAAAGTCCATTACCTATTTGAAAAGTATTTACCTAAAGTAACTCATTCTGAGAAAGTATATTTTGTTACCTTGTTGGTTCTAAAAAAAAACAACTGTATATTTTTATACAAAACATTGGCCTAGAGTTCAGTTCTTGAGTGTGAGACTATTTGCTGACTGAGTTTGTACAACAAATGCTTTGCACTGTCCTCTGATACTGCCTTACTGCTCGACCAAGCTACCACTAAAGAAAGTAAGGTTATATCTAACTTTAGCCTCTGCCATACCTCTGGGGACTGTAGACTGTGCACACTGTACCTTACTTTGGTCCAGTATATACAGAGCCACTTTCTTACAGCCAGTGATTGCAGTTTGAAGGAAAGAGTGGCGTCAAATTCAATTCCTAAGTTTCTGACCACATTCACAGTGTTGGGGGGGGGGGGGTGTCAGCTGGCCACCAGGTCTTCGGAGAGAAGGTAGTCTCTTTCCCTAGTGGTAGTATTTCCTTTTTTTCAGAGTTACACTTTAGATGGTTAGGTTTCATCCAGTTAAAGGTGGCAGTGGGACATAGGTGTAGGTTTTCTTCTGCCTGTGTGGTGTTGTTTTCCAAAACCAGAATTAACGGTGTATCACCTGCATATGAGATGGTCTCTAAGTTTTAGGGCGATATCAGGCTGATCAGTGGGGCCATGTAGGCATTGAAAAGTGTGGGGCTAAGACTAGTCCCCTGAGGAACACCGGAGAGCAGTGTTTTTTCTTCTGATTTGTATTGGTGTACTGTGATGACTTGTCTTCGGTTCTGAAGGAAATTCTTTAGCCATGCCAGGGCTGTATCGGAAATGCCGAAGGGAGCAAGACAGTCTAGAAGGATGACACGTGAGACCGTGTTGAACGCTGCTGACAGATCCAATGAGACCAGGACAGCATTTTTTCCTTGGTCCAGTGCTGCTCTGAGGGATTCAGCCGTATACAGTAGGGCTGACTCGGTAGAGTGTTGAGGTCTAAAACTGGATTAGTTGGGGTGAAGCAGATTTGCTTCTTCCAAGAATGTTGTAAGTTGGATGTTGATGAGTTTTTCCGTGATCTTGCTGAGGCAAGATAAAAGAGAAATTGGTCAAAGATTGGAGGGTAGATGGGTCCGCAAGTTGTTTCTTTTGTAGTGGCTTTACAGCTGCGAGCTTCCATTCTGCAGGGTTCTTAGCAGTTGACAAGAAAGCATTTATTATTTTATTTATGATGTAATTTACGGTGTTGATTATGGCATGTAGGATCCGGGGGGGGGACAGGAATCAAAGGGGGAGACTGATTTGGTAGTGAGGATCGCCTGGCGTGATTCTTCAGGGGTGATTGGTTTAAAGGTTTGCAGAGTAGCTCTATCTTTGCCTAGAGTGGCATCGTTGTTAGTGGTAGAAGGAAAGGGAGGTGTCAAATCTTTTTGTAATGTCAAGACTTTGTGTTTGTAGTATTCTGCTATGCTGTTGTAGAGAGACTGCGAGAGGGGATATCTTGTTGTAAGACTTTTGGATTGGTGAAGGTGTTAACTATCTTAAAGATAGCTTTTTGGTTAGAGTTGGTAGTTTTGATTACTTCTGAATAGTAGGCTTTTTTTAGCTATTTTGATTTGGGTGTGATAGTTTTTGAGGGCCACTTTAAAATTGCTTAGTTCAGTCCGTTCGTAGTTCTGACGCCATCTGCGTTTCAGGGTCCTACAGTGGGCTCGTAGACCTTTCAGAGTTTGCAAATACCATGGGGCGGAGGGCTTCTTCTTTGGGCGGTTGATGGAATCATTGCTCCTAATACATGCAGCACAATCAGTCCAAAACTACACTTCACTCTCTTCAAACCAGCATCATCATCCATCTCATTCACATGATAGTCTGTAGGTAATACCATAGCCGAATAAGAAGAACCCACCCAATGATGAGGTAATGTAAGGTGGATTTGTAGAGCATTGCTTGTCATCCATGAGGGTATTCAAGTGCTGAGTAGGTGAGTGTCAGTGTGTGGTGATCCTGGGCCTGAGTACAAGAAGTTTTGATGATCCGGCAAGAAGACTAATTGAATAGGCAGGTCTTCAGCTTCTTGCAAAATTCAAGAAATGAGGAGGTGGCCCTGATGTGTTGAGGGAGGTCATTCCAGGATTTAGCAGCTTGGTAGGAGAATGATCTACCTCCCGTTCTGCTGTTGGGTGTGGGTGTGTGCAAGTGAGAGTGATGCTGAGCAAAGTTGTCTGGTGAGTTGATGGAAGTTACGTCGGTGACAGGGATGTGGGACTTGTGTTGTGTAGTGACATAAATGCATGTGTGAGAAGTTTGAATTGGCAGCACTTCTGGATGGGGAGCCAGTAGAGCTCTCTGAGGAATGATGTGGTGTGGGTTCGGCATGTGAGTTTGAGGACAAGTCTGGCAGCTGCATCTTGAATGGTTTGAAGTCTGTGAAGATGATTGTTTGGGTTGCCGTAGTCCAAGCTGCTTGTGATTCGGGCCTGAGTGATGGTACGTCTGGTGTCCAGTGGAAGCCACTTGAAGATTTTTCATACCATGAGGAGAATGTGGAAGCAATTGCCCTGGAACTTCAGAGTGAGGTATTTTTTTTTATTAATTTTATATAGTGCGAACTAGACCCTAAGATATCGGGTATCGGAGCGCTTACATAGCACCAGTTTCGTTACAGAAGGACACATTCATTTTTGCTAGGCACGGGGAGATTACGTGATTTGCCCAGAATCAAAGGATGTTGAGCGCCGTTGCCGAGACTCATACCCGCTTCCCCAGCTTCGAAGTCGACTGCACTAGCCGTAAGGTTACATCCTTAGGTTCCTAGCTTGGTCAGATGAAGTGGTAGAGGTCCAAGTTTGGCGGGCCATCAAGTCGAGTCCCAAGATGAGCTATTATTCACAATGATCAGTTTTGTCTGTGTTGAGCTTGGGGCAGTTTTCTTTCAACCAATAGGACAGGCTGGTCATGCATTGTTTAAAGTTTGTCTTGGTGGTGGTGGTGTCACCTGAGAGGGAAAAAAATAGCTCGGTGCCGTCAGTGTAGAATATGATGTTGTTTTCATGGGATCTGATGATGTTAGCCAGAAGAGTCATCCACAGGTTGAGCGTTTAGGGTTGAGTGATGATCTCTGTGGGACTCTGCAGATGAGGTCCTTGGGCTCTTATGTGAACGGCGCGAGCCTGACTTGTTGACTTCTTTCAGAGAGGAAGATCGCAATCCATTTGGGAGCTTGTATTTCTGTAGTGTGTAGTCTAGCAATGAGTGTCTGATGGGAGATGGCGTCAAAGGCATCAGAGAGGTTGAGGAGAATGAGGGCGGCTGTCTGTCCACAGTTAAGGATGGAGTCCATGTCATCTATGGCAGTGATGAGGGCTGTTTCAGTGCTGTGGTTTTTCAGAATCTTGACTGTGAGTTGTCCAGGAGTTTGTCACATTCTAGGTGGTCAGAGAATCGTATGTTGATGGTCTTCTCAATTACTTTGGCTGGGAAGGGGAGCAACGAGATGGGTCAGTAATTGATGAGTACTTTGGTGTTGGCTGAGAGTATTTTGAGGAGGGTGGTGTCTTTGGCATGTTTCTAGCTATGTGGGAAGGTGGCTGTCCTGAGAGAGGTGTTGATGATGGAAATGAGTGCAGGGCTGATCATGGCATTTCCCAGGTTATAGAATTGGTAGGGGAGGGGTCTGTGGGCGGCTATGAGGGGACTGTCTTAATTATTGCTGCAGTGTACTCTATGAATAGAGGGTTCCATGCTGCCAGTTAGTAGTCTTTGGTTGATGAGTTTAGCAGGCAGGGAAGATTGATGGGGGGTGGCTGGGATTCGAAGCTACTGTAGATCTTGGTGATTTATTTGTGGATGAAGTCAAAGAGGTTGTCAGGTTGTTGCAGATTTCTTGTGTAGAGGTGATGGTGTTGATTGTGGTTTGGTCAATTCCTTGATGATGGAGAAAAGTTCCTTTCAATTATTGGAGCTATATTTGATTCCCGGGATCAGGGCCTTTTTCTTGGTCTCTTTCACTTGATGGTGATAGTGTCTAATTGCAGCCTTGTAGGTGGTTCTTGCGATTGTTCCTCAGGTGGTTCTCTTCCATTCGAGTTGTTTGCAAACTTTCTTTGATTCTCCAAGGTCAGCGTTGTTTCAGATAGCTTGTTTGCTGCATTTGGTGTTTTTTAGGGACACTTGGGTATTGGCACAGGTAGTGTAGTTTGTTGTCACTGGTGAGTTCGTTGGTGCAGTCTGGGCAGTTTAGTTGGAGTGCATTGAACCATTCATTTTCTGCAACCTTCTTTCAGCAGTGGCTTGTGGTGTTGCTACCACGTAAGGGTGGTTGTTGTTCCTGTTATGTGGAAGAGGACAATGAAGTGATGTGGCTGACGTTAACCTTGTTGCTGGAGGAGATGATGGGGCCCAGGGTGCGTTCAGTGATGTGGGTAAGGCCTTGTAAAACCTGGGTGAGGCTGATGTTCTGTAGACTTTTGGGCAAGTCCATGAAGGTGGAGTATGTGGGGTCATCGAGTTCAAGTTCAAGTTCAAGTTCGGGCATTTGTATAGCGCACTACTCACCCAGAGGGTCTCAAGGCGTTAGGGGAGGGGTTCATTATTTGTCGAATAGCCAGGTTTTAAGTTCTTTTCTGAAGGAGATGTGGTTCTGAGTAAGGAGGAGGTGGGTGGGGAGTGAGTTCCAGGTCTTGGCAGCCAGGAAGGAGAAGGATCTGCCACCCATGGTGGATTTTCGGATGCGCGGTACTGCGGCGAGGGCTTGATTGGACGATCTTAGTTGGCGGGTGGGTTTGTAGAAGGACAGTCGAGTGTTGAGGCATTCGGGTCCTAGATTGTAGAGGGCTTTGTGTGCGTGGGTGAGAAGGCGGAAAGTAATTCTTTTGTTGACCGGAAGCTAGTGGAGGTCTTTTAGATGTCCGGTGATGTGATCTTGGCGAGGGATGTCTAATATGAGTCTCGCTGACGCGTTTGGATGCGCTGGAGTTTTTTCTGTAATTTTGCTGCGATTCCGGCGTATAGTGTGTTACCATAATCCAGTCAACTCGTGACCAGGGCGTGGGTGACAGTCTTTCTTGTTTCGAGGGGGATCCAGCGGAAGATCTTTTTGAGAATGCGAAGTACGTTGAAGCAGGAGGACGAGACTGCGTTGACTTGTCTGGACATCGAGAGAGAGGAGTCTAGGATGAAGCCAAGGTTACGTGCATGGTCTTTGGGTGTGGGTGCTGGGCCCAGAGCGGAAGGCCACCAAGAGTCGTCCCAAGCTGAGGGGGAAGATCCTAGGATGAGCATCTCCGTTTTGTCTGAGTTGAGTTTTAGGCGGCTATGTTTCATCCATTCGGCTACTTCTTTCATGCCTTCATGAAGATTGGTTTTGGCGGTGTTGGGGTCTTTGGTGAGGGAAAGGATTAACTGGGTGTCGTCGGCGTAAGAAATGATGTTGAGGTTATGTTGACGCGCGATGGAGGCAAGAGGACTCATGTAGATGTTGAAGAGGGTGGGACTGAGTGAGGATCCTTGAGGTATGCCGCAGATGACTTTGGTGGCCTCTGAGTAGAATGGGGGAAGTCGGACTCTTTGAGTTCTCCCAGCGAGGAATGAGATGATCCAGTCCAAGGCTTTTTTTTGTATGCCGATGTAGCTGAGGCGATGTATAAGGGTGCTGTGGCAGACTGTGTCGAAAGCGGCGGATAGGTCGAGTAGGATGAGGGCCACTGTTTCTCCGTTGTCCAGGAGTGTTCGGATGTCGTCAGTCGCTGCAATGAGGGCGGTTTCGGTGCTGTGTTTGGCTCGAAACCCGGATTGAGATGGATCAAGGGAGTTGTTGGATTCGAGGAAGGCGGCGAGCTGGCTGTTGACGGCTTTCTCGATGACTTTGGCCGGGAATGGGAGGAGGGATATGGGTCGGTAGTTTTTAAGTTCAGAGGGGTCTGCTGTGGGTTTCTTCAGAAGGGTGCTGATTTCGGCGTGTTTCCAGCTTTCTGGAAAGGTGGCAGAGTTGAACGAGCAGTTGATGACATCACGGAGATGGGGTGCGATGATGGAGTCAGCTTTGTTGAAGATGTGGTGGGGGCAGGGGTCAGTAGGCGAGCCAGAGTGGATTGAGTTCATGAGGCGAATGGTGTCTTCAGTGGTGATTGGGTTCCAGGCGCTGAGGTTGTTAGTTGGCGGAGTAGGATCTGAGGGGGGTGGGGACGGTTGATCGCTGGGAGTATTCTCGAAGCTGTTGTGGATGTCGGCAATTTTGTTGTAGAAGAAGGAGGATAACGCGTCGCAGAGGTCTTGGGCGAGAGTGATGTCGTTAGATGCTGCGGTGGGGTTAGTGAATTCTTTCACGATGTTGAAGAGTTCCTTGCTGTTATGGGTGTTGTTGTCGAGACAATCCTTGAATGCTGATTTCTTGGCGGATCGAATCAGTTGGTGGTGTGTGCGGGTGGCTGTCTTGAGGGAGGCCATGTTGTCGGAGGTTGGGTTTTTTCTCCATATCTTCTCCAGGGTTCGGCATAGCTTCTTGGATTTTTTAAGTTCGTCATTGAACCAGGGAGCCTTTTTGCTGGCTGATTTCATTTGGTGCTTTTTCAGGGGTGCTAATTCGTCAGCACTGTGGGTAATCCATTGCCTGAGGTTGGTGGCCGCTTGGTTTGGGTCCATTGAGAGGGTGGGAGGGTTTTGGTTGAGTGATGTGAGGAGTTGGTCGGAGGTGATTTTGTTCCAGTTTCTCCGAGGATTAGGTTGTGGACGGTTGTGGGTCAGGGTGGTTTTGTAGCTGACGTGAACACAGCTGTGATCCGTCCAGTGGAGAGCTGTAGTGCGATCGAAGGAGATGTGCTTGCTGGAGGTGAAGATAGGGTCGAGCGTGTGCCCGGCTGTGTGGGTGGGGGTGTCAACAAGTTGTTTGAGTCCGAGATTGGCCAGGTTGTCCAGAAGGGTGGTGGTAATGCTGTCGTGTTTGTTTTCAAGGTGGTAGTTGAGGTCTCCTAGAAGAATGTAGTTCTCGGAGGCAAGGGCATGTGGACTGACGAAGTCCGCGATGTCATCGCTGAATTGAGTGCGGGTACCTGGAGGCCTGTAGATGAGGGTGCTTCTAAGTGTGGTCCTGGGGTTGGTGTGGATCTGAAAGTGGAGATGTTCTGCGGTTGCAAGATTATCGTCGGAGCTGGTTGTGATTTTGATGGTGTTCCTGTGGATGATGGCGATGCCTCCTCCTGTTTGATTGGTGCGGTCTTTTCGGATAATCTTGTAAGTGTCCGGTATGGCTATGGCGATGTCGGGTGCTGATGATGTGTTCATCCATGTTTCAGTAAGGAAGGCGATGTCAGGTGATGCAGTGTCGAGTAGGTCCCAAAGTTCTGTTGCGTGTCTGTGGACCGAGCTGGTGTTGAGCAGGATGCACTTTAGGCGGTTAGAGTCGGAGCTGTGTTTGGGGGACGTGGATTTGGTGAGGGTCCTGAAGCAGTTGAACTTGCAGGAGAGGCAAGCGAATGGGCCGTGAGTACGTCCTGGAGTAGCTTCGTAGTATAGTGGTGAACGTCCGGGGTTGAGGGCGTGGAGAGTAGCGGCATCATATGTCGTTCTAGAGAGAGGGTTGGGTGCGGCGGGGACCAGGGGGACAGGCGCTGGGCGTGGTCCAGGCGTGGACGGGCGCAGACAGGCTTACCTTTGGCGCACCTTCGGCGCGCATGGGGCGCGACCGCTGCGCGTGAACGCTGCGCGAAGACGCCTCTGTCATAAATGGGTGGTGAGGGGGGAGGGGGGAGGGGCGAGGGAGGAGCAGCTGGGAGACGGGTGCGTGGTGGAGGGGGCGGGCTCCGGGCACAACAACAACAGTAATGGCGGCTAAGACGGAAGCGCCGACCGGGTTGGGGGAAATTGATTAAATATTTACGCGGTGGTCAGCGAGGCGGCTGAGGAGCGGAGCAAACAAACAATGGGTCACAGCAGCGGATTAACAAGCGATCCGGCAATGCGAGCAAGCACAGGCTCTCGAAGTCAATGTAAACAGTACAGGCAGTTCTAATTAATAAAATAATGCAGGCACGGGCTCACGAGCTCAATACAAACAGTACAGGCAGTTCTAATTAATAAAATAATGCAGGCACGGGCTCACAAGCTCAATATAAACAGTACAGGCAGTTCTAATTAATAAAATAATGCAGGCACGGGCTCACGAGCTCAATACAAACATTACAGGCAGTTCTAATTAATAAAATAATGCAGGCACGGGCACATGAACTCTATACAAACAATACAGGCATTTCTAATTAATAAAATAATGCAGGCACGGATAAGCGCTGTGAATATCAGCAGAGCAGCGCTAACGATACCCAGGTGGAGAAGGCAGGAGAGAGCAAGGGCAGGAGGGAGCGACCGCTACTGACGAAGTTAGGACGGTCACAGCGCTTCGGTGTCCAGGGAGGAGGCCTTGTCTCTTAGTGGGAGGGAGGAGCAGCTGGGAGGCGGGTGCGTGGTGGAGGGGGCGGGCTCCGGGCACAACAACAGTAATGGCGTCTAAGACGGAAGCGCCGACCGGGTTGGGGGAAATTGATTAAATATTTACGCGGTGGTCAGCGAGGCGGCTGAGGAGCGGAGCAAACAAACGATGGGTCACAGCAGCGGATTAACAAGCGATCCGGCAATGCGAGCAAGCACAGGTTCTCGAAGTCAATGTAAACAGTACAGGCAGTTCTAATTAATAAAATAATGGAGGCACGGGCTCACGAGCTCAATACAAACAGTACAGGCAGTTCTAATTAATAAAATAATGCAGGCACGGGCTCACGAGCTCACGAGCTCAATACAAACAGTACAGGCAGTTCTAATTAATAAAATAATGCAGGCACGGGTTCACGAGCTCAATGTAAACAGTACAGGCAGTTCGAATTAATAAAATAATGCAGGCACAGGCACACGAACTCTATACAAACAATACAGGCAGTTCTAATTAATAAAATAATGCAGGCACGGATAAGCGCTGTGAATATCAGCAGAGCGGCGCTAACGATTCCCAGGTGGAGAAGGCAGGAGAGAGCAAGGGCAGGAGGGAGCGACCGCTACTGATGAAAGTTAAGATAGCCAAGAAGTATGAAGTCTTTGGTGCCCATGGTGAGGGGTGTGGTGAGTTCAGTGATGAGGTTGGTGAAGTTGGTGCGAAGTCCTGGGGGCTGCTAGGCAAGGGGGCCTTTAATAGTGCTTTACTGTCTGTCTGAAGCTTGAAGTGCATGTGTTCTATAAAAGTGGCTTCTAGCTCAATATAAAAGGAACACTTGATGGTGCATCTATGGATGATGGCGAGTTCCTCCTCCTGGTTTATGGGGTCGATCCTGTTGCAGGATTTTGTAACCAGTAGGGATTACTGCGGCGATGTCAGGCACCAATGTGGGATTGAGGCTCATTTAGGTGAGGAAGAAGAGGTTCAGTGCGTTGGAGGCAATGAGTTCCCAAATCTAGGTGGAGTGCTTGACAAGTGAGTGTGTGTTGAAGAGCATGCATGCAAGTGTGTGTTGTTGTGCAGGTGCTGTGTGAGTGCAGGTCTTGAGTTCTGACTTGGTTAGGGGTGGGTGTGTGGGCAGTGGGAGCAGGTGTGTTGAGGCATGTGAAGTGGCAGTTCAACCAGGCACTGGGGCCTTTTGTGGACTAAGATCTGGCTCGGCTGCAACGTTTGTGGTGGAATCCAGGGTTAAGCAGGTGGAGCTCATTGGTGGTGTCGCTGCGGAAGGCGTGTGGAGCAGAGTTCCTTGTTCTGGGCACAATCCAGTCATGGACGGGCACAGACAGGTTTTCCTTTGGGATTTTAACGGTACACTTGCTGTGGGTCTCTGCTACGCGGCCGAACTGCAGCCTCCCTTAAATAGGGCCTTGGAGAGTGGGAGGAGCATGGGCGCAGCCTTGCCTATGAGCACTGTATTGAGCAAGAGGCCAGTCTTTTTATCTGAGGTACTTCTAGTATTCATTCGAACAAGAAGAAGAGCATCTAGCCATTACAGATTAGTGGATGCACACAGTTTAGCTCGCTTATTTTGAGTGACCCATTCACCTTTTCTACAACACCAGATAACTGAGGACGATAAGTACGATGGAACCACTATTGAGACTGCAACGCTGCACAAATCAATGTTAGGATCTCATTTTTGAAATTGGTACTAAGATCCTTCTCAATAGAAATTGGCGAGCCAAACCTCAGTATTAATTCCCTTGACAAGAGTTTGGCAAATTACATCTCTGAGTTTGACAGGCTTTGACCAATGCAGAGAAAAAGTGAACAATCATGAGAACATATTAAAGCCTATTGTAAACAGGTATCACCATGAAGTCTGTTTAAGGGCTCTGGTAAATATGCCCTCTGGTTTGTAGTATGATTCATAATAACAGTGGTCCTTTCCCTGATTGTTTTTCTGGCAAACAACACATCTCTGACACCAATATTCTGCAACAGCTCTGAATTTGGAATGAAATCAGCACTTCTGAAGGTTCTGATCATCGAGCCCCTACCTACATGTTTTGGCAATGTAATTAGTGGGCTGTTGAATGTAATATACTGTCAGAAAGAACATATTTATATTTAGAAGTAAGCCACACATTGTAGTTTCTTTTGCAACATGCTTGTTCCCACTTTTGTCTTTCATCCTCTGGTACCTCTTCCTGGATTTCCCTCAATGTGGTCTGTATTAGATTTAATAAGAAACACTTTATATATTTTACATTTTCAGTAGAACTTGCACTGTTTTCATGTTGCTCTGAATTGTGCATCATGGTTTGCTCATTTGGTCTCAGTTGCATTTTCAGGTTCACAATACTTTCCACTTATCAGTATATTTGTTTCCCATTGTAACCATGTCATCACCAGCCTAATGGGCTGTACTTTGACCACTGCCATTTCTTTCAGTTGTTTTATTGCATCCAAAAGATCCAGGTGGCAGGCAAGGGACAGCAGACCTTGATCCACGCATTTACATCCCCAAAGGAGATTTATTTATTTTAAAGTTGCAAGTGCCCATTAAAGGAATAGATGCCACTTTATATAAATTGTTTAAATGTGAGAAGACATCTGGGGAACATGTAGTGGGTCACTAGACCACTCACTGTCTGTTACTCAAAAGTCGCTATTCACTAAGAAGCTGTCCTTCTGGGAGAGCCTTCCCTTATAGCATTCGATACCACTCTATTTTGGGTGTTGGGTCAACGGTTTGCGGTCGCAAATCATTGATACTATACATGTCATTGCTAATCACATCTCTTGCTAATTGTGATTCGGAATGAGGCACAGAACCTCTATTCTGAGTCAGAATAGATTGTCGACTCATAACTGGTTTTTATAATATTTTAAAATACTCTTTTTAGGTTGCAAACCCTACGATTTTGCTATTTGCAAGATTTGCAACCACAAGTGTTTTGTAAATTGGACCCTCATTTCCTTCACTTACTTCTCTCTGCTCTTTTTCATAATGTACGTCTACTATCCTACTGATACTAACCCAAAATACTACTTAACTTTCACCCAGAACAACTGTTCTCCTTCTCCCAAGTTTCATCTCTACTCTTTCTAAGAATTCTTGTTTCTCACTTCTTTTTTCTTCCTCTCAAATCCTAATCCTACTGCCCTGGATGAACTACTCTTTACACCTTCTGCTCATGCCCTATTCCACTTTTCATCCAATTTCTCAGGCCGTACGCCTTTTACCTAAGTATTAGTCATCGTCTAAACCTCTCACTCCACCTTAACTCCTCTCCCACTCCACTAATACCTCTACTCTCTCAACATATTTTTCAACAGGATTCTCTAATCCTTTCTCATTCTACTGCTCCTCTCCTAAACCCTCTTTCCTCTCACAAACCATATCTCTCTCTCTCCTGTTTTTTATTCTCTCACCACTTACCTCTCGTTCTCTCATGGCATTGTAAAGTTGTTATGTAATGCAAGGTAAGAGATATGAGCCCCACTACTCTATTGTTTGATAGTAAAAGGCAGTCATGATTGATCTGCAAAGGGCGCCTCAGACTCCAACAACTGGTGCCACAGCACCTGCTGCATGAGTGACAGGTACATCTTTGCTGTCTCACGATGGCACAATGGGGCGTTCCCTCACAACCTGAGGCTCCGGTGCCACTGCACCTGCTGCATCAGTGATAGGTACATCTTTGCTGTCTCACGATGGCACAATGGGGCGTTCCCTCACAACCTGAGGCTCCGGTGCCACTGCACCTGCTGCATCAGTGATAGGTACATCTTTGCTGTCTCACGATGGCACAATGGGGCGTTCCCTCACAACTTGAGGCTCCGGTGCCACTGCACCTGCTGCATCAGTGATAGGTACATCTTTGCTGTCTCACGATGGCATAATGGGGCGTTCCCTCACAACCTGAGGCTCCGGTGCAACTGCACCTGTTTTTATAATGATTGCTGTAATACTGTTGTTTTTCTTGCTTCTCTCATCCCACTCTCCTCTTCGGGAGAGAAATGTGCAGTAAATTTCCATCCGACATGTTTAAGTGCAAAAGGCTGCTTTAATAGAACAGGTCTACAGACAGGCATCATAAATAACCTTGGCATATGCCTTACAAACTAAATCAAAAATGTCTCACTAGCACAAAGCCATACCTAACAAATCTCATCACCCACAAACCTCTCAAGAAACTTCCACACAAAGGTAACCTAACATCGACTCAGCTCGCTGTTTGCCCAATCACCCTGTCACACCGTATTTGCCGAAAAGCTACTTATAGACAAAGGCCCCCACTGGACTGTACTCATGCACCCTGTAGGAAGGGGGAGTCTCTAGTTGGCGCAGTGTAGCACTAGCGACAAGCAGGGACTCTCTCTTCCTCGTCAGGGCTGAGGGTTACCTTCCAGACAACCTCTGCTTACCCTCTAGGTAGTGTGGCTTAAGCAGTCGTTAGGCTAATCTTTGGGGCACATAGGGTTAAACATTTGCAATATCACACCATCACAACCAACCCACCACACAATGACACCAAACTGTATTTGTAAAAATATATATCTTTATATAACTTTAAGCAGGTTTGTAAATACAGTTGTCAAACTTTCAATAGCGGTTCCAGTTTACTTAAGTTCAGGTTGCCACAGTTCTTTCTTAGTAATAAGCAATCTTTCGGGCCTTCTGCCCAGGTTCAGCAAGGTTCAGTGTCTTGTAGCGCCTCAATGCGCTTTCCGCTGTATCTGCTCGCTTCAGAGAGGAGCTCGGGCCTCGAGGACCAGGAGCTGTGCGAGCCTCGGTTTCAGAGGCGGCTCGCGTTGGGAGCAGATAGCGCGGTGCGAGCTCGAGTTGCAGGACGCTCGCACCGTGAGGATACAACACAGTACCTTTCCAATTCTTGTGGAGCGGACGGCTTCCAGGGGAGCTGTCCCACGTCGCGTTGCTTTTCCGGGGTCGCTGTTCGCTGCGGCTCTCAGCCGGGCAGGTCACGGGTCATCCGGGGCGGCGGTGTTCTGTGGCGGCAGGGTCCTTCCTTCGTCGTTCGCTCCGACCCTGGAGGCGGCGGCTGTGTGGTGGCGGCAAGTGGCAGTATGGTCCCCAAGTGCAGGACGTACCCAGCCAAAGTGCCGGTTGCAGCTGTGCGTTCACAGCTGAGCTGTCGGGCAGGTTACCGACCAGAGGGGAGTTATCACAGGGCGGCTGTCCGTCTTCGCAGGTGGATTGACGGCTCGAAGCGCAGTCAATTCGGGAGCTTGGACCGGACGGGTCCTCCTTCACTTTGCTCTTGGGCTCCCGGTGCAGATGCGGTCACGGTGTTCGGGCCAGCGGCGGCTGGACCTCACGTTGCTCTCGCTGTTGCTTTGGGCCCCGGTCACGGTGCTTGGGGGGATGTCGATGCCTTGGATACGGGGAGCGTGGCAGGATTGCCCAGCGCTCCCAGACTCCTCCGTCAGTACTGCAGCGGTCAGCAGCACACGCGTTCTTCAGGGTGTAGCGCCCACTGGTCCTGGGGCGCTGGTCAGGGGGCAAGTTCAGCAGCAAGCCCTTGGAGATCTTTTAGCAGAGTTTGGCACAAAGTTTCACAAAGCAAAAGTCTTCTTGTAGTCTTTTCTTTTCCTCTCCTTCTGCAGCAAGGCACCAGACACAGGCAAGAGACAGCACTCTTCCTTGTCCTTCCCGGTCCTTCTCGTCGGGCAGAGTTCCTTCTGTAGCACAAACAGGATCTAATTTACAAGGAGCAGGGCTCCTACTTTTATACTGCATTTATTTTGTTCTTGCAGACCAGGGGGGCCTTTGCATAGCCACTTTCAGTCCTTGAGTACCTTGTTGGGTGCAATCCGGCTTCTGCTTTCAGTGTGAGGGGCAGGCACATCAGACGCTCCACAGGGGGTGGAGCCAGCATTGTGCGGACAGGGGCAGCCAGAGTACCTTGTTGATGGGGCTTCGCCCTTCCTGGGCCAGGTGTCGGCTGAGTCATCAGTCGCTCCCCAGGAGGGTGGAGCCAGCATTGTGGTGGCAGAGCACAGCAAGATTCAGAGTCAAGAGCCACTCCTACCTCCCACTAAGGTGTAATCTGCGCATTCATCACCTGTCATCCCCCAGCCCTGTCACTCACACATCCCAGACAGTCAGATACACATACCAGCAGAGGCGGGCTGAAATGGTTAGGCAAGCAAATGCTAACTTTCTAAAAGTAGCATTTGCAAACACAGGATATTAAAATAAACGTTACCAAAAGAAATATTTTATCATCCTGAGTTCAGGCATACTAAACATGACTCTCTACCATGCTCCCTGAGCCTGCTGGGATTATAGAGTGTAATAATTCCAGCAGCCCATTCTGGCCTAACGGGAGCAGGTAGCCTTCAATAATGAAATACGAGTTTAGTTGTAATTCACTACTAGGACATGCCACACACATCAGGGCTTGTCCTACCTTATACCTACAATGCACCCTGCCCGCAGGCCTACCATAGGGGTGACTAATATGCAGTCAAGGGAAGGTTCAGGGGCTGGCGAGTGGGTGCACTTGCCCAGCCGGCATGACAGTACGAGACTGCCCGCGGGTTCTGCGATGGCAGTCCCCAGACACATCTTAAGGCTGCTTCTGTGGGTGGCACAACCAGCGCTGCAGGCCCACTAGCAGTATTGGCATTCACAAGCCCTGGCACTCCTGGTGCACTTTACTAGGGACTAACAGTAAATTCAATGACCCAATCATGGACATCAATCACATGTACAATTTACAGTAGGGAGAGCATATGCACTTTAGCACTGGTCAGCAGTGGTAAAGTGCCCAGAGTCATTAAACCAAACAAAATAGGTCAGAGAGAGTATTGGAGGAAGGCAAAAAGTTTAGGGATGACCCTGCCAAGAGGCCCAGGTCCAACACACCCTTTCAATGAATGTAATCAACCTTCATCCGACCCTGTGCAACCTCATGCTTAACACACTCATTTGCAGACCCTGTCCTACCAGCGCCACAACAGAATTTCACATGAAACAAGATAGCAGACCTGCCCTAATAAAGTGTAACAGAAAAACTGTATTTATTTATTTCACTTCTAAAGCGCACTGTCGTCAAACAGGCATCCTGGCGCTGGCAGACTCATAACAGAAGGGGGATCAAAACTGATGAAATCTAGGACTTCGGGAATAGCCAGGTTTTTAAACTCCTCCTAAACGGTAGGAGGTCAGTGGTTTGTCTGAGCTCCACCGGAAGAACATTCCACATTTTTGCTGCCACCATCCCAAATGATCTGCCACCTGCTTTGGCTTTCTTAAACCTTGGTATCCTCACCAGTCTAGCCGAAGAGGAACAAAGGTTACGGGCCGGTACATGCCACGCAAACTTCCTTTGCAGAAGGACAGGACCCGACCCATGAAGGGCTTTGAACACCAGACAGAGAGACTTAAACTGGACTCTCTGTCTCAACAGGAGCCAGTGCAACTGAGCCAGAGCCCTAGAGGAGGAAGACCTTGTAGGCCACCCCAGGGATAACTTGGCCGCAGCAGACTGGATTCGTTGAAGTCTATCAATAAGATAATTTGGGGACTCAAGCAGCAGAGAGTTACAGTAGTCTAACCTACTGAGCACGGTGCAACGCACCACCTCAGCCCGGGCTGGGGAAGGCAGCAGAGGAAGGAATTTCCTAAGCAATCTAATAATGGCCAGGCACCCCGCCACTATCTTCGAAACCTAAGCCTCCAAGGTGAGATTGCTGTTAAACATGACACCCAGGTTCCACACCGCCTTTACTGGCTGAACCGATGGAAAGAAGTCAGAAGGCCAGAAGTTGCAGGGTAGAACAGATTTTGAACCCTGGCCCTTGGGCAGAATAACACCTCCAGTTTACCTGCATTAAATTGCGGGGAGTTAGCCTTCAGCCAGCCCGCCGTATCTCGCAGACAATTATGGAATGCTTCCAGAGAAGTTGAATGATCTCCCTCCAAAGAGAGAATCAGCTGCGTGTCATCAGCATAATTAACGATTTCAATGTTATATTCTTTGATGACCGCAACCAAGGGCTTCATGTAGATGTTAAATAAAATCGGACTAATTGCCGAGCCTTGAGGAACGCCGTGCGAGATGGTGGAAAAGGCGGATTGGTAAGGAGGGAGGGACACAGCTTGTTGTCTGCCCTGAAGAAAGGACTGAAATCACCCAAGGGCACTACCTGTAACCCCCACATCTCTCAGCCTACCCAGCAGGAAAAAGCTCTGCCTCGAACTCTTTCCACATTTTTAATGGAATTGGGTCAAGCGGAGACCCGGACATGATGCCAAGGGCCATTCTACTGAACTCCTCTGCAGTCAGCAACGCAAACTCTGAGAGGGACTTGTCACCCCCCTGTTCAGAGATGGCCCCAAGATCCTTGAAAACCTGCTCCAGAGGATTGCCACAGCCACCCACCACTAGGGGATCAGCTCCGAGTATATAATCCTAAAAAGAAAACCCAACTCCCCTGCTAAACTCACCGTGAGGCCTTACTATCCGCTAACTTCATAATACGTCAACAAAATAATTCCCTAGATATCCAGCCTTAATCCCACTTGGGGTACCCACCCCTTAAAATGCAATAACCGATAAAATGGATGGGAGGGATGGACGGAAAATAAATCTGTGAGGCCGTATGTGCTTCTTAATCTTGGAGTTTTTATTTCGAGAAGTCAATGTAAAGAGGAATTTGAGTAAAACACAAAGAAAAATATGTCTTGGTTCTGATAATTGTTCTTGGTTTGTAAGGACTTCTTCATTCCTTAGTGAAACTCTTTTCTTCTTCCCCTTTTCTTAGGTCCCAGGTCTAGTTTAAAGTGATGCGTCGTCCCAGGGTACCAGGAAAGATCACAAGGAAGTCGAGGTAAGTAAAATGGTCTATTGAGTTCAATAATGATAGAGACCATCACCACACCCAGGTGTACATAAAAAACCTGCTTTTCTTGAGTTCTTAACCCTTAATCCTTTATAGCATCTAGCCCTCTAATAAAGGGGTGGGGAAAGATGAGAAGATATTGTGCAAAAAGAAGAGAAAGAGAAAATAAACACTTGCATAGAACTAAATCTGTGTCGCTTTATTCTCATGCTTTGCCAACTAATTATATGGACTTTTCTTCCAGACTTCTTGAATCCTTTCTATGACTTCCCTTAAGCTACTGGCTTCATCCTTTCTTCTTATACTCTTTGTATATACTTTGTCTTTTGCTTTTATTCCTTTAAGTCTGCCTGATTCTTTTGAGTTCGATCATTAGCATTGGTATTGAATCAGGGATTCTCTTTTTGATTCCTACACACCTCTCTAAGCAGCTCTCCCTTCGCTTCCCTTCTCCACCCCATACAACCCCAAGGCTACTGTCACCCCCCCTTTTCACATATCGGATAAAGCTGCAACTCTCCCCTGAGTTGCGGCAGGAACTTCAGATTTCCCAGGGCGACCACCACTCTTCGCTCCACCCTTCTGGAGTCTCGTCGTCCTCTTACGCTGTTCTGCTGTTTTCGGCTGCTAAACCTGGACATCCGTCTCCTTCCTCTACCCTGGCGTCTTCGTCCTCCTTCCCTCTAAACCCTTGAGTCCGGACTCCTCCTTCCTTTCTGGAGTCTTCCGGATTCTGCCTTCCTCCATCTTCTGCCCCAGGTCCGAGCGCCCGTCCCTCCAGTCTGTGCTCATTGCTGATTGGTCCTCTATGTTCCTGGCTCCGCCTTCCTTCTTTGTCCACGCCTCTCCGTTGTATTCCTTGAACTTTTCTTTTCTTCATCGACACCGGGTCCACAGGACAGGTCGTCTGTCTGGAGATGGAAAGGTAAGTCTGAATGGGTTATGGGTGCTGGGTTGGGGTCCGGGGATTCTTAAGAGCGGGAGGGGGTGGCTTATCCTTACAGGATCCTTAGGGAACAAGGGAGGGACAAAACATCAATTCCCTTGGACTGCACTACCATGCCTCCAGCTGCTCAGGCAAACGGTTGAAGAGGCCATTACGACCGTAACCAAATCACACCCTACACTTACTCTGACTAACCCATACCCCACCCCAGCCTGATGAAGTGGCCCACCCCACTATCCAGTTAGTGGGCGCTTGGATGCCACCTAGGTGAACAGCTCGTAATACAAATTCCAATAACATAACATAAACTCACCTGAATCTAACACAGGGAATTTACATACTTGTCCTCACGTCCATTGGACCCCACTCGATTAGAAATTCAGAACCCCAAAAATACTTACTAATGAATGCCCTTCCCACCAACTTACCTGAAGTTTTCACTGCAGATAGCCCTTTGTCAATTTCCCTATGATAAAAGGTACCACATCCACTTTCCTCATTTTAATGTCCTCACCAGACAAATGTCTCCTGGTCTACCCATGACCCAGAAGTTTCTGCCACACTTGCTTACATTTATTTCGGTAGATAAAGCCAGAGAGTTCTCCACAAGTTCCAACGCCTTAAATTGCCTAGCTTCCAAAATTCCAGCTAAATCATGGTCTTCACTTTCTCTGCTCCAGATGTGAACTCACAGAACCTCTGCCACTGTGAACATTGGTAGGCATGGGTGCTGCTATTATCAGCTCCCGGAACATGCCTTGCTCGAAAAACAATCTTAAACTTCCAACAGCCCACTAGGAAACCTGCAGAATTTCTAAAACCTTCTTAATTCTTGATTCCTGGCTCCTAACCAATGCAACAACAGTCTGATTATCAACATTAATATTATTCTCCAATTGGCTAACTCCCATGACAGCAAAGCAACCACCAATGTAAAGAACTCCATGTAAGCTGCTTAACTTCCTCCTCAACCACTGCGCAGGTCACCGCTTCACATACCATTGTAAGTCCCAAAAAACCCAAAGCCCATTGTAACTGGAGCATCAGACACAAATTAAACTTGCCACATCCATTCAACAGGTAGTGACAAAATAGACATTCCATTAAATCCAAACTCTCAAAACAGATCTTAGGCCAGCATTCAGACAAACTATGTGATGAGACAAAGTTTAAACAGATGTTCCAATGGAACTCATACATGAAATATACTGTAAAACAGCAAAATAACTGGCAAGGTTCAATCTGTAAAGGAATCTGAAGCAAACCAGCATGAAAGGAATACTTTCAATCCATTTAAACTGATTTTTATTTTAAACAAGAGAATGCAATTCAATGAGCTGAGTTGCAAAAATGTGTGACAAGTGCGCAATACCCCAAGTGAAAAAACCATAGCCAGAAATAACATCATGGGAAAGTGTTTGTGGCAAAGGCCAATTGGTGTTCGCAGACAGCCATATACTGAATTTGCTGTTATTCAAGCAGTGGTCTCTCTGTAGAGATGGCACCGGTGTTTCAACCCTATCGGAGAATATTAGGGTCTCACCAGGACTGAGGTTGACCTGGGGAATAATTGTAAAGGAACACAGTTAGCAGAGCTGCAGAGCTGCAGAGCTGCAGTGAGCCGGCAATGGGCTAATACATGAAGGGGGAACAAGTGAAAATACACAGAAAGCCACAATTAGAGAAAGAAAATATCTTGTAAAAAACCACAGTAAGCCAAAGAGAAAAAATAGTAATAATAAAGGAAACATTAGAAAAATAATTGAAAAAATAAAGGCATTCATCAAGAAGAAACAATATGCCCAACAGGCAATCACATTTTGTGGGCAGCAGCGTGCATTTTGGGCAATAAGGGAAATTTGCTTATTGAAGAGGACAAATAAAAGGTTAAAAGTATACACATTCATAGAAAGGCAATCAAGGTCAGGCATAAGATGTAAGCCATCCTGCTGGGGTGTAAATGGTGCTAACCAGATAGCATGATGGATTCATCGAAATACATGAAAGAGGTCAAGCAGACATAGGTGGCAGAACTGTAGTCAAAGGACCAGGCACAAAGAGCAGGATTGAAGTCATTAGTTCATAAGGGAGATACATTTACGCCTCTCCTTCATGGAGTTTAGTCCATTTTGAATGGAATCACATTTGTTGATCCATTTGCACTTGTAGGACGTAAACTATGTCTCCCCCTCTCAGTGATGGTTGGGTCCTTTCAATGATTTGCCATCGCATATTGTCCGCAGTGTGATGATGTTCCATATTTATTTCAATAGCCAATAGCAAATAGCAATTTATGCTAATCGCTCTGTCATAGGCGAAACCTATTGGCTTTGCCAGTGCTTCTATAATTAAGGTTTCTTGAAAACTTACCAGTGCACAGGACTGCCTTTTTAAAATTTTTCAATTGATGCTGCAGGGATTAAAGGGGCACGCAAAGTGAAATATCTGGAAAGTATGGAGCATGTTTACCTTAAACACACGACTGAAGATGTTCAGCCTTCTAAGCCAAATAGAGTCTTTCCTGTTGGAACACACTACAAACACTGAACAATCACTGCCAAATACAATAGGTATGGCCTCGGCAAACTGCTGCAAGAGTTATTAATCTGTATTATAAGCATACCAAATAAAAAGAAAGAAAACACGACATTGCTTAAACATGGTGGTCATATGCTGAAGTGAAAATGTACTTAAAAAACATCATTTATAATGTTAATAGAGCAGTGTGGCTGCTTTCAGTAGGTAGGTTTGCTGGGAACAGGTGCAGAAACAAACTTTTTTGTTTTACCACATATGGTGAAGCAACCAATGCTCCAGTGGGCAGTCGGGAGTAGAACAGCCACGTCTGTTTGATTCATGCAGGTGCTGCAGAGATGATGTGCTTAGCTAGGCCCTGCAGTGCCATGACAGGCCCATGCCGGCTCAGCCCCTCTCCCTGGTGGCACCACAGACATCAACATCTTTTAATGACAGTGCTCTTCCGGCTGCAGATAGTGTTTGGGCGCTTGGTTATAATAACAGAGTGGACACAGACCTGCCTTGGAGGTGAGGCTCACCTGCATCATGAGGAATCCGGGTGTGTCACGCCTCTACGCTGCAGCTGCGACTGCTCCAGTTTGCCCTTTTCTTTCCTGTGTATTCTCCTCTCATCTGTCCAGCTTTAAATCCTGGGATGTAATACTATATAAAGAGTCACAGATTGAATGTGAATGACCGGGTCAGAAAACCAGCACAATAAATAGGTTAATTTAAGTTGTACCTGGTGAATAAGAGATGGTACCCCCATAGGCGCTGGAAGTAGGGGAGCCAGAGATCTGTAGCACCTCCAATATATCCATGCTGGAGACCCTAAAGATGATTGGGCAACAAAGAGTCCTTTACACTTGGGAGCAGATTTACAATAACTGGTGCATCCCTGCATATCGGCAGGGATGCGCCAGTTATTGTGCGTCACGGCTCCACCACCATGGATGCGCCGCATTTACAATGCGGGGCACCATGGGGTAAAAATGGACAGATGCGTGGTGCATCTGCTGCCGTAAAGGCGGCGCATTGCAGGATTTGCGATGCAGCTCCAGCAAGGCTCGGGGGTGCCCTATCCTAAAAATGTTGCGTCAATCCTTACGCCTGTTTCAAGCAAGCGCAGGGCTTTGATGCAGCATGGCCCTAAAAGTGGCTGAGTGAAATCTTGTAGATTTCACTCAGCCACTTTTATGAGGCGTTCCTGTGCCGGAACCCCCCCCCCCCCCATACTCCCCCCCACGCGCCGGAACGCCTAAACGGAACGTGGTGCAGGGCTTTACAACATGACGCATCTTGTAAATACCCCGCAGCATGGCGCTGACTTTGCGCCGCCACTGCGTCACAAAACTGATGCAATGGCGGCGTAAAAGAGGCACAAGGGGCTTGTAAATCTGCCCCTTAGTGTTTAGTTTTTAAATATCTATAAATGAACTCTACATATATTTCAAATTATATCAGCATTTATGAAAGGACAAATTAAGTGTATTTTTTGTAATTCTGAAGTGTTTAAGGAAACAAAGGTTTAAATAGGATCACAACAAATAAAGATACTTTACTTGGCGATGTACAAATGGCAAATATTCAAGGAATGTGCACAATTAGAGATAGAGGTGCACAACCTGGTCATATCCTGCACAGCCAAACATAAATCCACTAAGAATGGCCAGGCCACTAGATCGCAGAACTAATTTGGGGAGTTCTGTGCTTATATCAAGAAGATTTTGGGGAAATCACTTCAGCTGCACCCTCTCGTGGCATGTTTCATCATCAGTGATTTTTCACACAATGGTAGGTCAGTACCACAATCACATACTCAACCTTTTATAGGAGATTTTAGATAAGTCATTACTGGATGAATGCAGGGATCCAATTAGAAGTAAAAATATCTTGAGGAATACTCAAGTGGGCCCCTCAGATATGGTTAAAAAAAAATACAATTTCGGATATAGGATGAGGTATAATGACTCATGCACCCCTATAATCATGCCAACATGTTTCACTGTGTACCAGGCCCACTACACATTCATCCCATGCAGTGTAATGAGGCCAAATGCACTGATCTTTCTGGATCTCTTCAGTGAGAGGTAAACCTGTGAAAAAAATCTTTGCAACACCGGAAGATTCGTGAGAGACTTTGTTATATGGATAGAACACTCACCCAAGGCGTGTAGATACTGCAGTACATTCTTCATGTATTATCGATTACTAGCAGCTGAAAGCCCCTATCAAATATTTGTTCAATACTTCTTGATGTATACTTGAATCTGGTGCCCGGTTACTGTTTACCAATGCGTCAAAAGTAGCTAGCCGTGATCCTACCCACTTTTGAAGCATTTCCTGTTAGTTTTGCGGTAAACTATCCCACAGTACCAGTCTCTACCTTAAATCCGAAATGGCAGAGCCCTTCCTTCCCTGGTCAGAGCTCCCTCTGCCCACTCAGAGATGTGACTATGAAAATGTGCAAACCCTCCCGTGTGGTCACTCCAACCCAGTTCTGGGGCATCTTGGAGCCAGGCTGACTAGGAAGACAAAGGGATGCAGCTCTAGGTGTGAGCTACAACTGCCATTGGCAGGGTAGTCCTCCTTCGAAGCTCAGAAAGGGGCTGGGCGCAGCCCCCCACGCCATCCTGCTCAGTAGGAAAAAGACCTCCAGGCACACAAGCTTTTTGTCCACTGTCTGGGAGCAAGCCACCTCTCACCACACAGAAGTCATTCAACAGCCAGTTGACATTGGGCACTGGCAAAAAGGCCTTTAGGCTTTCTAAAAGTGGCATTTCTAAAATAGTAATATAAAGTATCAAATACAGCTTTACCATTAGGATGAATTTGAAATTATTGTTAAAATGAGTCATTGAATCATTTTATAGCTGCTCCCAATCGAAGTTATAATGTAATCCAGCATTTTCCTATGGCAGAGCCATTCTTGCTACAGTGAAAACGACTTTGGGGCTTTTTTCTTGCAAGGGCATGTTTCACTTTCATAAACTTTTATTCGATTACCACTTGTTTGTAACCATAAAAAGTACACAATTTAAAACAATGGATTAAACAAAACAATATTTGTTATGGGAAAAATTGTTTAAAAGAAGAATACTATTTATAATAAATAGCCACACTTACAACAATTTAAAACTATAAGAACTTGAAAGGAAAAAAATTAGATTACATTTATAAGAATTATATATATAAAAAAAAAAGGATTACGCAAGCTTTAAGGTAGAAATTTCTTATCAGTCGTAGGTTTGGCGTATATTAATGCTAGCTTTTAAAAAAGTGGCTATGCACTTTGCAACATGTACCGAGTCCAAGAGCTGCAGAGAGAGAAAGGCAGGGTGGCATAACCTGTGTCCAGAGGATTGAAGAAGTGGGAGAATCCAGGATTTTCGTGGTGTTTTATAATATTTACAAAAGAAAATAATATGAATTGTTGATTGAGTGGATACTCCATCACACGGAAAATTCATAGGGGTATGGGACCAGTTTTGAACTTTCGGAAAGGAAACTAGACGGAAAAAGGTGTTGAAACAAAATCTTGTCAGAAGATATTTCTCATGGTTGGACAAAAAGTACTTCAGATAGGGTTGGATGCCTTTAACAATTTGAATTGCACAAATTTTAGAGTTCGAAGGTTTTGTGATCTCCATTTGATTGCGCAGTTCTCTCAAAATAAGGGTCATCAAAATAAGAGCTGCGGCCAAGATCATTAAGAAAGTTCCGCACATAGACTAACCAGGGAATCCTGTGCCAGTTGGTTAAGGCTATACAGTCCGTGATCAAAGATCGTGTTAGATGACACTCTGGTTTAGTCCATATGCATTGCCATAAGAGAATTGGTTGGGAACGTATGGCGTCTGTGATATATTCCATACGAAGCTCATTATGTGAAGCATAGTTCGGAGCACTTTGTGGAAGAGCCAGCAGGTATTCGACAAAACCATTCTCTATTATCTGAATAGAGTCTATTGGACCATAACCCCAAACACCCGCTCCATAGGTAGCCACACTATGGCATTTTGCGTAGTAAATTTTCAAAAGTTTGGGGGGTGCGGGTTTGCCTAACTTTCTCGAAAAAGTGACCAGGGCCGATGTTGCTCGCTGGATGAGAAGTTTTCTACTGGCCGTGGCCTGTCGCCAACTTAAAGAATCGTCCACAAGGATGCCCAGGTATGGATAAACAGAAGTTTTCTCCAGTCTTATTTTGTCCACCAGGATTGGTTTCGAATTCTTGACCTTAGGACCAATGTGCATGGTAAATGTCTTTTTTATATTCATTTTAAGACCAAGAGAACCCATAAAGCAGCAATATTTGTTAAGTTGTTTTTGGAGTTGATTCAGTGTTCGGGCTAAAATGACCGAGTCATCAGCATATAGCAGTATTGGTATAGGACGATGGTTTATCTGGGGTAGATCCTGGCTCCCTTCCAGCATAGCCTGCTCTAGACCATTGGTGTAAAGGTTGAACAGGAAGGGAGCCAGTACGCATCCCTTTCTTACTCCTTTTCCTATGGCAAAAGAAGGAGTTAGCTCTCCGTTAACTCCAAATCTGACACACGCCGTTGCGTCAGAATAGAGCTCACGGAGAAAAACTATAAGGGATGGGTCCACCCCAAGATCACTAAGAATAGACCAAAGTTTAGAATGCTGGACGCAGTCAAATGCTGCGCTGAGATCAACGTACACAAGAAAGATGTTACCTCTTTTTGCACCCACGTACTTTCCAATCAAAAGGGCAAGGTTCAGGGCCTGCTCCACGGTCCCAAGACCCTTCTGGAAACCGTATTGCAGGTCGGTCATGATAATATTTTCTTGGGCCCAGGATTGTAATCGGTCCAAAAGCACCCGACCTGCAACTTTGCCCATGGAGTCCAGAAGGGAAATTAGCCTGTAGCAGGCCGGGTCGTTACGGTCACCCTTTTTGAAGATGGGAAGCAGGATTGACGTTGACCAAGACTCTAGCAGCCCTACTGATGTTACTGCTGCCAGGACCTGGGTAAGTAGTGGTGACCAGAGTTCGATGTTGTGGAGAAAAATGTCCAGTGGAACTCCGTCCGGCCCGGGAGCTTTTCCGGGTTTCGACGCCTTGAGTGCTTTGGCGACTTCCGCATGGTTAAAATGGATGTTAATCAGATAGATGTTCTTCCCTGACTTATGGCCTCCACTGTGGTCTATTCCTGCTGAGTCTATATGGGAATTCCCAAAGATTTTTGAAAAATGAGAGACCCATTCATCTGCCGAAATTGCAACGTCTAGGTGCTGTCCCTTTGAGGTATCGCCAGAAAGGGGGAAATGATGACTTGCCAGAAGAGGGCGCTATCCTTGCTTTGGCAGCTATCATGCAATTGTGCCCAAAGATTTTTCTTAGTTTCTCTTCTGCGTACCCGTCTAGCTGTATTATAGTGTTTCCTTAAATTTGAGATTTCCAAGGTATCCCTCGTAGGTCTATGAAGGGCTTCCTTTAGGTTCGAAAGGGCCTTGCGACAGTCTGCATTAAACCACCTCGGAGGGGTTGACTTGTTGTTCTTATGCTTACCAGAAAGCTCCTTTCCAATTACCTTCAGGATATGCTGAAAGCTTCCCACGATTGTCTGGGGGGTGGAGTCGGGTGATAGACAGTCAAGTACCCAAGGTTTAGTTTTTACGAGGACCATCTCTGTTATTGCAACTGGGTCCACCTTGGCCCATTTGACTGTATAACCATTCAATTTATTCATAGTTAGTGAATTTTGTCTTAGATGGCTAGAAGTGATAGACTGCAATTTAACCATTTTTGGCTTAACTCTTACACTAATCGGGAAGTGATCACTGCTAACGTCTGTCCCAGTGGAGAAATTGATCACTTGCCCCTTTAGGATCTGGGAAGTCAGAATGTAATCAATAGTGGTTGAAAACCCTCTACCATGAAACGTTGGTGAAAAATCTATTTGTGGTTCCACTAGGTCGTTTGCAAAATCAAGTTCTAGGGAAAAAAGGGACTCGTTTAATTTGTTGCCACGAGTGGAGTGGGTGAAATAACACAGAGGACTACCATGTTCGTCCTGCAGGCCACAAATTCCATTTTTATAGTTAGTGCATAATGAGAGGTTAATATCACCACCCCAGATTATATGTACTGGGGAAGATTGGGAATCGTTTTGCAAAGATTCTAAAAAAGTAGTAATTTCTGTTAGCGTATTTTTACAGTCCATTGTATCTAAATTATTATAATAGTTAATCAGAATATAGGTACTGTTTTTGGTAAAATTTACTTGAAGAATTTGGTAAGTCGGGAGTTCTTTTAGCTTGCGTATGGAAATAGTAGGCAAGGTATTAGCAACATAGACCACGAGGCCTCCCTTTGGTCTACCCATAGCTCCCTGGATGGCTGGGGTATGAAAAGTTTTATATCCCATTAGATGGTTTGGAATAGTTGACCACGTTTCCTGGAGACAAACTATCTGGTGTTCCCTCACTGTATCAAGCCACGGTTGCAGTGACAGCTTAGCACGGAGGCCTGCGACGTTCCAGTATAATATTGAAAAGCTCAGGTCTGCTGTGTGGAAATGGTCATTTAGGTGAGATGGTAACTGACGATCGAATGATCGCAGTGGTAATGACTCTGGTGGGATCACGGTGGTTGCTTTAATAATGACCAGGTCACTGGTCGGATGTGGGTTTATATAATTTGCAGCCATGGAGGTTTCCAGGTGGCTGATCATCGTTTCATTTGAAATAACATGGGGAGGTTCTGTCGTGAGACCAAACTGGGTACTATTTGTAGGGGACAAAATTAAGTCTTGTTGGACTTGGGGTTTAGGCTGATGTAATTGTGAGCCGGGACTTGGAGAGGTGACCGTGGTTTTTAGGACCTGGGACGTACTCATTATGGTCAATCTACCATTTCCAAACAGTCATACCTATTTCTGGTTGGAAAACCCTGCCAACCCTCCATTGAAAAGAGGGACCTGACAGGATGCCAGAGCTGAGTCTGCCAATCTCTACTGCTATTTCTATTACCATAACTGTAGCCCACCTGGTTCCATTGCCCTTCCCGTGGGTGTTGCCAGTTTAAAGTGGGAGGGTATTGGTGGGTATTTAGTGGGGGGTAGAAAAAAGAAAGATGTTGGGCGTCAATTCCACCCCTTTTCCCTAGTGTTGGCCAAGAGCAAATATAGTCAACAGTAGTTGGATCATTACAATTTACTATGACACAGTCGCCCTGGATTGATTTGCGTTCATCCCCTATCCAGGTTACTCTGCGAACTGTTGATATCCTACCAGAGTGATAGGGCTCTAGTGGTCTATTTAAACTTAGCCACTGCAGGACCTTGTTTTTAAGTGACCAGGCAGATTCGTTAGTACCCTCAGGTAGTTCAGGTACTCCTGTAAGGATAACCGTGTAGGGGGTTGCCTCCGGTGGGAGATGCACTGGGAGCCTTGGTCGTACTCCCTTTTTAGCTGCCACCGAGGATTTTGTTTCCATCATTTTAGGAGGTGGAGATGTCGGTTTTTTGTTAGTAGCTTGATTTATGTTTACATTTGCATTTTTTACAGATCCTGATGGGATCTGGGGCAAAGCAGTGGATAATGTCGTCGTTTGCACACCTAACGCTGGGTTTAGCTGTTGTTTAACTAATGGGGCTATATGCTTAGGTTTCGGAAGAGATGGGGTGGCCGCTACAGGCTGTTTAGTTCCCGCACCAGGTTGAACAGGTTGGGGAACTTTTGTTGAGTAAGTAGATTTCCCCTTCCCTTGTTTGGGTGCTAGGCACGGTAGAGGGAGTATGTGATAAGGTTGCTATCTGGGTTTCAAGATGCCTCAAACTAGTTTCTATTGGTTTTAAGTATTGAGTGAAGAGCTTTTTGATGGAACTTAATATTTGTGGGGTGATATTACAGGCTCTACACGGACCCCCCAACTGGGATATCTTATGTAAGTTATCTAAATCCTCTACAGCAATAGTAGGTACTATGGAATTGTTAACAATTGATGTGTTTGTACTGCGTTGTGTGGGCTGTAAGAACTGATCCCCCCCGGACTCCAAAGGCATGTCAAGCACCGCTGTGTTACCGCGTGACTTGGTATTTCCCCGTTTATAAATGGCTCCTTCCCTAGCTCCCCGGATCTGCTTGTCTATGGTTGTTTCCAATGTTCCCAATGTTTGACATAACTCTAAGTCTGGGGTGGTTTCAAGATCAATTGACGAAAGAGAGTCAGACTCAGATTCAGATTGGGTTGCAGACAAATCCACTGAGCACGGCACTGTATGGATAACTGCAGCCGTGACAGATGGTGTTGAAATAGAAGGGGTAGGAGCTTGCTGAATGGGAGAGGCCACAGTAGCCAAAAGGCCCATCGAGGAGCGTTTTGCATTAACGAGGTCCATAGATACTCTTCGCTCCAGGAGGGAGATACTCTGCTCAATAACCTCATTGGTCCGTGAGATGAATTGGCCTATTGGCCCTGTAATCTGGGCTACAGCTAATGCAGATTTAGTTTTACTTCTGGTTCTTCCAGGCATATTGCTCTTGGCAAAGAGCAGACAGCGACAACGTACCAGAATAGAGTTGTGACAAAGATCAAGGGGGATAGCCGGGTCCGGTCCCTACCGGGCACTAACGGGCAACAACGGGCCCGCCCTTGGCCCGGGCTTAGCACCGCGCTTGGCCCCGCGCGCGTCCCGTGTGCGCGGTAGGTACTTCCTGTTTATAGCGGGAGGAGGCGGGAAGAGGACCAGCTGCGGTGAGTCAAGAGACGCAACGCCCGCTGGTCTTCGCAGTCCCGCAAGGGCGAAGGGCGTCTCCAGGAACTCCTCTCGTAGGCGGTGATTCCCCAGTAGCGTTGGCCTCGAGCGTCTCCCGCGCAGCGGGGGCCGTGAGGAGTGGGTGAAGAAATGGAGTGGTGATTGGAAGGTAGGATTGTGCAGCCCAAGAAGCTTGTCGTCCCTCTCTCAGCAGCAAGCGCCGAGGTCCCTGCCCGCAGCTCTTTTCAGTCCAGGCGGGAGGGGGCGGGAAGAGGACCAGCTGCGGCGAGTCGAGAGACACAACGCCCGCTGGGCCTCGCAGTCCCGCAAGGGCGGAGGGCGTCTCCAGGAACTCTTCTCTTAGGCGGTGATTCCCCAGTAACGTTAGCCTCGAGCGGCGCCCGCGCAGCGGGGGCCGCGAGGAGTGGGTGAAGAAATGGAGTGGTGATTGGAAGGTAGGATTGTGCAGCCCAAGAAGCTCGTCGTCCCTCTCTCAGCAGCAAGCGCCGAGGTCCCTGCCCGCAGCTCTTTTCAGTCCAGGCGGGAGGGGGCAGGAAGAGGACCAGCTGCGGCGAGTCAAGAGACGCAACGCCCGCTGGTCCTCGCAGTCCCGCAAGGGCGGAGGGCGTCTCCAGGAACTCCTCTCGTAGGCGGTGATTCCCCAGTAACGTTGGCCTCGAGCGGCGCCCGCGCAGCGGGGGCCACGAGGAGTGGGTGAAGAAATGGAGTGGTGATTGGAAGGTAGGATTGTGCAGCCCAAGAAGC
Source organism: Lissotriton vulgaris (assembly GCF_964263255.1). NCBI lineage: Eukaryota > Metazoa > Chordata > Amphibia > Caudata > Salamandridae > Lissotriton > Lissotriton vulgaris. The sequence goes on along the minus strand of NC_141691.1, from coordinate 164,928,718 downwards.
TCGTCGTCCCTCTCTCAGCAGCAAGCGCCGAGGTCCCTGCCCGCAGCTCTTTTCAGTCCAGGCGGGAGGGGGCAGGAAGAGGACCAGCTGCGGCGAGTCAAGAGACGCAACGCCTGCTGGTCCTCGCAGTCCCGCAAGGGCGGAGGGCGTCTCCAGGAACTCCTCTCGTAGGCGGTGATTCCCCAGTAACGTTGGCCTCGAGCGGCGCCCGCGCAGCGGGGGGCCACGAGGAGTGGGTGTAGAAATGGAGTGGTGATTGGAAGGTAGGATTGTGCAGCCCAAGAAGCTTGTCGTCCCTCTCTCAGCAGCAAGCTAAAACATCAAATATACATGTCCTACTTTTTAAATACCATGTACTGTGGTCTTTTGGCTTTTAGCGTCTACCTTAGGAGTGATATTAAGTAAGTATTAAACAGAAAGGTTTAGTCTTGGCAAAAGATTTATTTTGCCAAAGCGAAATGACTGTTTAAAGCTGCATTCTTAGGCTGCTGAGGCAGGCCTTGGATATGCCCTATAGTGCTACTTTAGTGGGTGGCTCAATGAGTGCTGCAGGCCATTAGTAGCATTTAATTTACAGTCACTGGGTATGACCAGTACCATAGTCTATGGGCTAATAAGCAAATTAAATTCCCTTTTTATTTTTCCCGATGTGTGCATCGCATTGCCACCAAACCAAGAGATATGTGGGTGTGTCCTCTGCTGCCAATTGGCAGCATAAAGGACTGGAGCAGTGGCTAGCGGGACGCTCCAAAGTGGACATGTCAGTTTGGCCTGCTGTCTTGCCGTTGCCGGCCTAATATGCACAGTTTGAAGCTCACCAACCCGAGCTGACTTAGCTGGGTGGAGAGCAATCACAGGCCTACAGGTCCTGAAGGAGTGTCCAACCAACCCACTCCATCCAATCCTGATGCTTCTCTCATGCTGGTTTACATCATGAGCACAGAGTCTGGATTGGCCAGGGAATCTCCACAGCAGACTGCAGTTTCACTGAGGAGGGTGTGTGGCAGTAGGTAAGTACTGCCCATTTAAATCTTATTTATTTAACATGTTAGTGTAGTTTTATTTTGGGTGGCGGGAGGGGGTGTTCCATTGGAGGGAGGAAGTGTTTTATTTTAGCTTTAGGAGGGAGGGGGTGTTTTATTATGGGCTTTTGGAGGGAGGCGGTGTTTTATTTTGCTTTTTGGAAGCAGTGGGGTACTTTGTTCGCCCCATCACTTTCAAAGGTTGCCAGGCTCCCTTGCAACACAAACGGCATCAGTAAAAGAAGTCTCAAATCTGGGAGAATACTAAGCAAAAGATGGCAATTTCCAACAGTGTGCTTTACAAATACATATAATATAACATAATACTATAAAATATATAGCGTTTTAGCTATTTTTATAGACATTGTGTTGAAAAGTTCACTATTTGTTCAAAGGTTTTCAGTGTTTTGTTGTGGAAGGTATGCACCAATACCCTAACGGAGGGTAAGACTTTCCTGGCATGTCCCGAAGGTATTGGGATAGTTAATTCATAACATTTGACATTTTCAGCCAAGTTATATAAAAATGCTCAGTAAAATAGAACATTTGGTTGTTTGACAACATTTTCTGGAGGGTGGGGGTAGTTCTTCAAACTGCCCTAGAGGTAGCCAGTATTGTCCTCTTCACTCAATAACCAGATGAAATTGTTTCTATATGTTCACACCTCACAATATTTTCAGTTCACCAGCCGTCTCTGTTGTCTTGGAAATGGGCAGTTGGAAAATGAAATTAACAATATGAATTATATCAGATCATGAACTAGAAACCCTTTGTGACTGATTCTAAAAATCAACAATGCGTTGCGATTTCAACCACCTCATCACATTCTTGTCAGTGTGGTTTGTTTGTGTCAGATCTCACATGCCACAAGCACTGTTCTATGAACAGCACTTCGAGTTTGAGATTCTGTTGCTGACATAAAAATGTCCTCTGTAAAGCACTTCAATTTACAGTTGTGAATGATCACGCTATATGAAATGCAAATAGGTCTGAGTTTGCTGCCAGCCTTTTGGCTTTGTCAGTGCTTGTTTTTCATGATTTTTGTAAACTTTATTGTTAGAGAAGCTGCCAGGCCATCATCGATTTAAAAAAAAAAAATGTCTGAAGGCAAAAATATATTTTGGTCTAAAAAATTATACAATGCCAAAGTAGTCCCTTGCACTTGCTGAAACTATTTTGTGTGTGGTTGTGCTCCCTGTGTAGTGGCAGAATCCATCATTCACAGTGAAGTTTGCTAAGGGTTGAAGTAGGCTGACCCATTGGCTTGTGTTCGTTGTTGCAGTGGGCAGAAGAAAAATGTGAATGGCAGAATAACTTACAAATGGACGAAGAGGGCTGTCCGTAAACCCATATAAGTATCTCAATTATTTATACATATATACATATATCTCCAACACACAGGTCAGCCCACAAGTTGAAATAGAGCCACACAAAGTTTAATCGGCACATTAGGAATTTGCATCCATTTCACCGCTTGCCAGCAGATGCTAAAACACTGGCAGTCTTTCAATAATCGTCTGCCTGACGCGTTTCAGGATCGTCCCATCCTTTCTACAGAGGCATAGGTAGGGAGAGTAGGGAGCAGCTTATTTTCGTGCACTTACGTAGTTATTACCCACACCTGCCACAGTGTGCGCGGCGTTGCGCAAAGCCTTCTGGACAATGCAGTGCGCTGAAAGTCCTCCCCGAGTGGGGTAGCTTCACAAGTCTCACAATTTTGTACCAACTGATAAAGTTCCAAGTGGAAAGAAAGATCACCAATGGTGCAGTCTGCCTTGCTTTCGGCAGTGAAACATTCCCACAAACACACACCATCCTGTTATGGCGCTGCTTGTCTTCGTCCCATAGTTGCAGGCAGCCTCTCACAGCCTGCACAGGACCCGCCTCCAAGCAGTGGGCAATACTTCCCGGCTGGGCAACAGCTGTCAATATCTCCAACACACAGGTTAGCCCACAAGTTGAAATAGAGCCACACAAAGTTTAATCGGCACATTAGGAATTTCCATCCATTTCACCGCTTGCCAGCAGATGCAAAAACACTGGCAGTCTTTCAATAATCGTCTGCCTGACGCGTTTCAGGATCGTCTCATCCTTTCTTCAGAGGCATAGGTAGGGAGAGTAGGGAACAGCTTATTTTCGCGCACTTAAGTAGTTATTACCCACACCTGCCACAGTTGGCGTGGCGTTGCGCAAAGCCTTCTGGACAATGCAGTGCGCAACCAGGGCTTGCATCATTTGGAAACCAAAACTGTCCTGAACCTATATGCTGTCTTCAAAACACATACAAACAGTTTGTCAGTCACCAACCCATGCAGCCACTTATACACAAAGTGAAACACTGATACATATATTTAAATATTTAAAAATTACTCGCTAATATATGTATTCACTAAGATACACTTAATAAGCCAGTTAACCAATCAATATTTTTTCAAAAAAACATCCATTTACACACTTATTTAAACATTTATTCTTCCATCGACCTTTACAAATACATATATAAAACATATTTATTTTTCAGAAAGACACACATTCACTGGATGGTGTCATCAGTGATGTCATGAGTGATGTCACTGACCATGTCATGAGTGATGTAATATGTGACATCATCAGCAGTGCATTGCAGGCGCGCAAGTTATAGTGATTCCAACTAACTATAACGTGGGAATTTCAATGGTTTTATGTCAGTAAAATTTCCAGCTAACTATAACTGATGTTTTTTTCAGTGAATTTAACAGGTTTTTTAAATGCTAATTCCTAACTATAACTGGTGTGAAACCTATGGTTTTTTCTGTGAATTTCATAGGTTTTTTAAATGCTAATTCCTAACTATATAAGGCCTGAAACTTATATTTTTTTCAGTGAATTTCAAAGTTTTTTAATGCTAATTCCTAACAATATAAGACCTGAATGACCACCAGGAATCTCCAGTATGCGCCAGGGGACTGCATTGCAGAGAGGTGTATTGAAGCCACGCCCCTTTTTACACCTCTCTGCAACGCAGCCCCCGTGCATGTTTGAAGAGGGGGAACTAATTCCCATTGCATACTGGGGGCCCCTGGGGGCCAACTCGCCCACCTGGAACATCCAGTATGCGCCAGGGGGCTGCATTACAGAGGTGTAATGAGGCTATGCCCCTTGTTACACCTCTCTGCAACGTAGCCCCCTGCCGCGTTTGCAGAGGGGGAACTAATTTCCCTTGCATACTAGGGGTCCCTGGGGGCCAACTAGCCCACCAGGAGCCTACAGTATGCGCCAGGGGGCTGCATTGTAGAGAGGTGTAATGAGGCCACACCCTTTTTTACACCTCTCTGCAACGCAGCCCCGTGCATGTTCGAAGAGGGGGAACTAATTCCCCTTGCATACTAGGGGTCCCTGGGGGCCAAGTAGCCCACCTGGAACCTCCAGTATGCGCCAGGGGGCTGCATTGCACAGAGGTGTAATGAGGCTATGCCCCTTTTTACACCTCTCTGCAACTCAGGCCACTGGCGTGTTTGCAGAGCGGGGACTAATTCCCCTTGTATACTGGGGGTCCCTGGGTCATATCTGCCCAAACACCGATATTCCGAACGATTGAAAATGACTTTTCTTGAGAAACATTTGGATTTGGATTATCATGTCCTATACTTTGGAATTTTTGAAAGACTGACTTTGAGTATGCTATAAATTACTCAAGTCTGCCCGAATTGTGTGGGTAAAATTGATACCTAGTCACTTTGAATAAGAATGTACTTACGTCTCGTCTAACATTTGGAAGAAATATCTAGTTATATGACAACAGGATACCGACATAACTTGAAGGAACTAAGAACGCCTGAAGAAGTTCTGTTGTACAGAAAGAAACGTTTCGGCTGGCTGTGGTACATAAACTTAAGGAAAATAAAAGCATTTGAATATACACCAAGATTCAGCGCTTCAATAAGGACTCTAAGTGATATGATTTGATTGGACTTCTTGTGCAAGTGGTGCTGTGCCAAACTTTGGAATATTCTCCACTACTCTCTACTACTTACTCTCTCCTACTCCACTACACTCAAATACTCACTCTCTACTACTCATTCTCTACTACTCTACTACTCTATACTACTCTCTCTCTACTACTCACTGCCTACTACTCACGATCTACTACTCTCTACTACTCACTCTCTACTACTCTCTCTTTACTACTCACTCTTTACTACTCACTCTCTACTATTCTCTACTACTCACTCTCTACTTCTCACTCTCTACTACTCTCTCTACTACTCACTCTCTACTACTCACTCTACTACTCACCCTCTACTACTCACTCTCTACTACTCACTCTCTACTACTCTCTCTCTACTAGTCTCTACTACTCACTCTACAACTCACTCTCTACTACTCTCTACTATTCTCTCTCTCTGCTACTCACTCTCTACTACTCTCTACTACTTACTCTCTACTACTCACTCTCAAGTTCAAGTTCAAGTTCAGGAATTTGTATAGCGCACTACTCACCCAGAGGGTCTCAAGGCGCTTGAGGGAGGGTGGGTGCATTACTTATCGAATAGCCAGGTTTTTAGTTGCTTTCTGAAGGAGAGGTGGTTCTGTGTAAGTCGGAGGTGAGTGGGGAGAGAATTCCAGGAATCAACTGACAGTTTCTGTCCTTGTTGGATGAACATGTTTTACTGAGAATGTCAAACTTCATTCTCACATGACTGAGAAAGATAATGTGAATTTACAGAAAATATGCTTTCAATTTAGCCTATAGATCCCCTTCCAAACCACTGTGGGAAAATCATGAGATATTAGTTTTCTTTCAAACATGATTCATGATATCACAGCAGAAGGCTTTTTCACATGGTAAAATCACCTTAGAACACACCACAATTCCTAAAATGAGTATGGTACCATCAACAAATGATTTATAATGTAACTAAAGTCCTAAAACCCTCTATTAACTACAATGCTTTTTAATGAGGTGCTGTCATGTATATTGGTCCCAAGATGGCTGCCAACACTTCTTGGATGAAGTGCTGACAGCCAATCAGATCAGATGTGTGCTTAGGCATCCGCCCAGATATATATATATATTTTTGAACCTAAATTACTCAAAATCCACTGGAGCACATATCTTGAGATATAGCAAAGGCACATCGGGCTACCAGTCCCTATAATTTTGCCAAGTTTTGTGGAAATCCATTCAGCCGTTTGGGCTAAAAGTGAGTCCAACCGCCCTATGGAAATTAACATGGGGAAAACACGTTTTGGGACCCCCCCTTTTATCTCAGCCCTCACTTGACGAATCCCCCCCAAACTTTCAGGGAAGGAGTGGAGCGCAGCGAGGCAAATTTAAGGAAAATTACAGGCAGATTCCTCAACCGGCGCCAAAGTTATTCCCAATAGAATGTTGCGGATTTCCTATAGAAAACAATCCTAACTATAACTACCTACTGGCGACCGCCAGTAGGTAATATATATATATATATATATATATCGTCTGTGGATCAAAACACGACTGGTGGAAGGAATATTTGGGACTTCCGGTGTCCCTGCTCGGACTGCCCAGGACAGCTCGCGGAGAGTTACCGGAGGTTGTGGAGAGAAAAAAAAAATATATATTACCTACTGGCGGTTGCCAGTAGGTAGATATAGTTAGGATTATTTTGTAGAGGGAATTCGCAACATTCTATTGGTAATAACTTTGGCGCCGGTTGAGGAATCTGCCTGAAATTTTCCTCAAATTTGCCTCGCGGCGCTCCGCTCCTTCCCTGAAAGTTTGGGGGGGATTCGTCAAGCGGGGGCCGAGATAAAAGGGGGGTCCCAAAACGTGTTTTCCCCATGTTAATTTCCATAGGGCGGTCGAACTCACTTTCAGCCCGAACGGCTGAATGGATTTCCACCAAACTTGGAAAAATTGTAGGCACTGGTAGAACGATGTGCCTTTGCTATGTCTCAAGATATGTGCTCCAGCGGATTTTGAGCAATTTAGGTTCAAAAAAATATATATATGTATAAGCGCGCCCAGGTACGCGCACCGGGGCGCAAACCAGCGCGCTACGCGAGTTCGCACGCGGAAAGCTGATTGGCTCTTGGGTGTCTGTCAACATTCCAAACAGTCCGGAGCGGCCGCCATCTTGTGTCTTGGTAGGATCGAGACACAAGAGGTGGCAAAAACAAAGTGGGAAATGACCAAAAGTGGGCAGAGTAGACCCCCCCTGACCGCTAGGTTTGATGTGGGGGCCATAAAAGGGCCCCGCGGGACAAAAAAATATTATTTTTTTTTCCGATTTGCGCGGGGGGAGCGTACCGGGGAGCGTACCATGGGGAAAAAAGAATGACAGAGTTTTTTTTAAATGTAGCTTTTTTTTATATATTGGAGGTAGTTCTAAAAAGAACTGTTTTTTTTTCTTCTTTTTGTTGTTTTATAAGTTTTTATTGTTTTTTTGAACATTTTGTTCTTTTTTTGGCTTTTATGAAAAATGTTATATTTTTTTTGTTATTTTTATGGGGAGAAACAAAAAAACAGGGAATTGTAAAAGGCTCAACTGGAGCAAAAAAAAAATCAGGAAAAAATTAAGGTTTTTTGGGGGCAATTGTGGTTGTCACCAGCACGGTTGATGAGCTTTATGCTCTGCTCACCATAGGTAATTGTTTTACCACAAAAAATACAACTGATTTTGTATTCCCCAAACTGGGGTTGTATGTTTGGGATCATCTCCCTTGTCTCTGGTCCCGATGGAGTGGGTTGCTTTCTTTTGGAGGTGCTGGGTGAAGATTGGGGAGGGTTTCTGGCCAGTTCTCGGACCTCTGCCACAGCATAGTTGTTAGGATGCCGGAGTTGCACTTTTTTTTAGTCCTTTGGGATGGAAAAAAACTCCCAGATAATGTGCTGCTTTGGCCTATATGGGGTATTGTCTTCTGGCAGGAACGTCCTCCTGCCCTCCTCCTCCTCCTCCTCTTCTTCATCTCCACCACTGTGGTGTTGTGGTGGTCCTCTTGGTGGTGGTGGTGATGGTGGCTGAGATGCTCCTGCTGCTGCTGCTACTGAAGCCATTTTTCAGTCCAAAAAGGTACAGAGAGGTCTATCATCAGGTCTTCTTCACTCAAAATACAAAGTGAGAATGAGGAAAAAAGGTGGGAGCTTCCATCATTAGGAAAAAAAACTGTCCTGAACCAAAGAAAAGTGTTATTTTTAGGTCACATGACCCGACGCACTTACGCTATGCGCCCCAGGGCGCGCCCAGGGGTTGTTGCGTGTTTATCTAGGTTCCTGATCGATACTGTGACCTTATGCCCCTATTCGGCTATAAATCCATTTATTCCCTATATTGGCATAACCGTTCAAGTGCGATTTTCTGAAAAGTCATCTCTGGCCTCACACGAACAGAGCCACATTCCAGCATAGTTCTCTCTGCCACTTCCTTTGCGACCAATTAGTGCAATGACAGAGCAGTAGTCACTATCTGATATTCCTAGATAACACTCCGAGTTCTTCAACAAGATAAAAACTCAGCAAACCTGGAAATCCCCGCTTGCTGTGTTTTGATTAGTAATGGAACTCTAATGAGCAACTGATAACTATCACTTCCTAGTGACATCTTTAATTGACGTCTTATGTCCAGCAAACTTGCGTCAAACCCGGCACCTGTCAGGTATAAATATTACCAACGTTGCCTTAAGCAATGCGAGCTACTGTTGCTGATGCCAGCTGCCTGCAAGACCCCGTGTTGGTAAATCTAGCACTCTGTCGCTGCAGCCTGCTGTCCCTGTGGTGGTGAAGCTGCTGATACCATTATCGCTGCTAAAGCGCGAACTATGGTGCAGTACGCTTAGGAGCTGAACAGCCGTCCCTCTGCGAAGACATCCAGCAGATTCCAGCTGCCCGCGGACGCTGTCCCCCCTCCTTCCTCGACGCGCTGAAGAAAAGCCGCTGCCTTTCTCGTGCAGAGAAATCCAGCTCCGGCGTTTCCGGTCTACCCTCGCGGGTGACTGGGATATCGAGAGAGACCCCTGAAGGAGATACCAATCCTCCATCATTCTATTCAGAGGTATGGTGTTGACTAAACCCTTAGACGAGAATTCTTGAAACAAACCTTGGCAAAACCAACTTAACTTAAACGCCCGTCTCTCTATTCTCTACATCTCGTGAAAGTAAACTGCACTAGACTGACTGAGTGAAATACATGTCTATTGTTTCACACGACCCTAGAGATTGACTCTTGATCTGAGGAGCAAAGTTGTCATGTTGCACGGTTGTTGGAAAGCTGAATCCCTTCTTGTCTGTGCCAAGGAAGCTGATCACTTCCTATGCAGAGAAGAAAGTTTCCAGTGACCTCTGAGCTAGTTGGTAACACAACCCAATTAAGTTTAGCATAGTCAGTGGAGGCCTGGAATATCCGCAATTCCACGTCGATACTACTGTTTATGTTATTCCAATGCGCAGGGCCTAGTGGGAAACTAGGAACTACACTACAGGGTGCGTCGCGTAAGAGCGTCGGATGCTTACGTTGCGCGATCGTATGCGCTCGAGTGCTTCCGGGTGCGTTTACGCCGTGCATATGATGCGGACGCGGCTACGCGATACGCCACAATGATATTTTCGTTCGCGGCAATAGCGCTAACGGGACGCTCACCGGTACGCACGCTTGGGCGCGCCGCAAGACTGTGCTTACCGGTGCGCTCACCGGGACGCGCACCGGGAGCGCTCCAGGACAAAAAAAAACAAAAAACCATGAACAATATACATCAAAACAATAGTATTACATAAATATACAATATAGGATTCATTATAAAAAATATTACATTTCATACTAAGCATGGGTGAATTTTGCGAATCTCGGGTTCGCGAATTTTGCGGATTTGCGAACTCGCAATCCGCAAAATCCGCGAATTCTCGCGAATTTGCGGTTTTTTTTTGTGTTCGCGCGGGTTTCTGCCAGTTTGCGAGGATTTTGTACAATTTCGCAAACGTGAACTTACCTGTCGGGTCGCAAGTTTTGCGAACTTGTTGTTTCTACGTGTCTAGCCTGTTTGGGACACTCTTCTTCATCACTGCCACTCTCTGTCACCACTGCCACTCTCTGACTACTCATGCCACCCTCTGGCCCACCCATGCCACCCTCTGTTTCATCACCGCACCCTCTGGTTGTCCAGTGTACATTATTTTCGGCAAAGCAAAGCACACCTTCCCTGCCTCAAGTGACCTGAATTAATTTGGGGCTGATTAATGTGTCACAGAATATTTTTTTAGCTGGCACCTGCTTCCTTAGTGCTTCCTGATTAGTGATCTTTTGCACTTGCTAAGTGCTTTCATTGTTGCAAAATTAGTTACAACACCTGCCCTGCCCCAACTGACAATAATGAATTAGGGGCTGATTAATGGATTTGAACTTCCAGCCTGGCTCCTGCTTGTCTCCCTTAGCTGTAATTCAGGACCTTTGTGGCATATGTGTAACTATTCTGAGGTTCAGAGCAGGGTCACATAATAGTTGCAAGTAGGCAACTGAACTCTGGAGGGGCCCCTCAGGAAGCACTACAGGAAATGGCTACTAATGATGAGCCTGAACTTTTGAACCTGGTAAGTAGTTTCAGTTTTGCTAAGATCGTATTTCTGCAATTTAGCGCTTATTTGCGGGGCGCTAAGTTGTACTGGGAAGCCGCGAACTCACGCGAACAGTGCGAGCAAGCCATAAAATCCGCTGCTCGCGGATTTGCGATTTTGCGGGAGATTCGCGAATCTCGCGGATTGCGAATTTACCGAAAATCCGCCCATGCTTATTTCATACCTATAGAAATTTGCTATTAAAAAACCTTTGAAATTCACTGAAAAAACCATAGGTTTCACACCAGTTATAGTTAGGAATTAGCATTTAAAAAACCTAAGAAATTCATTGAAAAAACCATAGGTTTCACACCAGTTATAGTTAGGAATTACCATTTAAAAACCTATTAAATTCACTGAAAAAACCATAGGTTTCACACCAGTTATAGTTAGCTGGAAATTTTACTGACATAAAACCATTGAAATTCCCACGTTATAGTTAGTTGGACTCACTATAACTTGCGCGCCTGCAGTGCACTGCTGATGACGTCACATATTACATCATTCATGACATGGTCAGTGACATTTTAATATATATATATATATAACATTTTTTTTAGTAAACTCAAAAGATCTTGGATAACCCCAATTCTAAAAAATTACTTTAAGTTACATGCATTTGAGCATGTATTTATACCCATGGATGGATGAACGCACGACGCATACACCTGTGCCGCATGTTGCACATAGCCAGGATGCAGCGAGGCCAAAGGGAATAATCTACCTTCAAAGAAACCTGGGAAACACATTGAGATAATTATCTATCACATGCTGAGAATGTACAAATAATTGACCTGCAAATCACTCGAACCATGCCAAAGAGCAAAGCTCATGGCGATTGTGATATCACATGGCCTGCAATCTCTGTGGTGCAGAAGTACGTATGATGTAGTTTCTGCTGCATATAGAGTTCCAAGATTTGTGAAGACAGCCTTGGCTGGAAATCCAGTTCAAGTCACCATACCCATATAAGGCAAAATACCTTGTCACACTGATCGTGGCTGGTATTCTAGGTGGTTATTGGTGGAATGTCTTATGTTGGATTGTACTCCATGCAATGATACACAAACTCTATTTTCTGGTTGCACTGTAGTAAAAGTAATAGTGGCTGGTGAAATTTGAAACTGGTGAGGTGTAAAATGATTACCGTACTCCACTGCGCGGAGCAAGCATAGTCTGACACTGAACGTCTGTGCATCTGCACATATGCGTGTCTGTGTGTCTATGGATGTCTGTGTGTCTATGAGTGCCATTGTGTCCATTTTCTGTTTGGAGAGGTGTTTGGACTTTGTTTATTTGTGGTTTTGGCCCCTGTGCACATACATGTTAGGAGATTTTTGCTCTTCATACATGTATGATCTAAGTCTTCACGTCTGCACATGTCTTGTAATCTTTATTCGCATAGTATACAAAAATCAAACTTACTGCCTTTATCAGTGCTTGTTTTTAATGGCGTCTTCTGTGATACAGCGAACAATGCAGGGTGGCAGTGCATGTTCAGTGACTCTTCAACAATAATATGAACATGTTTGCATATTGTTAGAATACGTAAAGGATATACATAAATGAAAAAAGTGGATTCCATAATATTGCCGCATTTGCACAGAATTATTTTGTCACTATCTATGATCACGTGGTGTTTGAAAGATGAGAAAAATGAGTATATATATGCCGATATGTACTGCATGCCTGCTATGTGAACAAGGGTACTTGTTACCCGAAACGCGTCATGCCGAGTGAAAAGAAGGGATAATAAACCAACCTGAATACTCTATGCTGCCTGGTGGTCCGTTATTTCTGTGTTACAGCGTGGGAGTGACAGAAAGCAGTTTGGATCCGAATTGCGGAAGTTTGGTTGCTTTCGCTTTACGGACCCCGCCCTGGAAGTTGGTGGCCGCCCTGAACCTAACGCTGCTGCATTCCCGGAAGGAGAAATTTGGCTGGTTGAACCCCCTGCAAGCCGGAGACACATACACCGAAAAAAGGGACACCAATTTTTGAGTCGGAGGACTCGTGGAGGATTGTCTATGATATCGGTGAGTGAGCGAGGCGATTGTGCAGGACGGGGCTATAAGCAGCATTAGAAAGTGGGAGGTTTCTCTTCAAAGCCATTGCACAAGTGTTGCAGGCTGTAATAAACATTATCCACATTTGACAACAATGTTATCAGACGCAGTACAAGAACGTGAAGCAGAGGCAAATGCATTATTTAATAACATTCCCAAAGCCAGTACAGCAATGGCAAGTGCTAAGAACAGTGGTGGTAGTGCTGATAGCGATGTGAATACTCTATTGAAGAACCTCGAGAAGAAAATGAAAGTTGAAATAACTAAATGGTGGGAGCTCAAATCACTCACCAAATATGTTGAGGCAGGAAGAGTACCCCGGGTGCTGCGAATTTTATTGGCCCCCAGCTTTGAAAAACCAAACCCAGCAATTCTGCGAGAATGGGGGGAGAGTAACCTACAAGCGTCAACGAATCTAGTACACATTTTAATTAAATATGCTGAAATTGACCGCCAAGCACTACTACCTAAAAATTAAAGAGATTGAAAGGGAACTCAATAAGTCAGACAAAAAAGACTTGGTAATGACTAAAAAGAATGAAACAAAAGAGCGTCTTAAAAAACATGAAGAAAAGATAAAGACAAGGAAGTTGCATAAATTTGCCCGGGACCAGGAAGATTATCAATTGGGGCAAATATATACATTTGCCCAAAAGTACGATAATGTGCGGAAATTGAAAAGCAAAAATGTGAACAAACCCAATATATTGAATTTAGGTCCTGAGGAAACAAATGAAGCAAGAACGGAAACTGACACAGAATCTTTAACATGTGGGTCTAGTGTGGATACAACTAACAGCAGCAGAGATTCTAATATGGTCATCTTGAGTATAGAAGCGGAAATGGATTTTTTGGTGGAGGCCCGGATGAAAACCTTAAGACCGCAGAGCGACAAAAATCAGCCCGAAAAAGGCGGGCACAGTTAGGCGAACAGAGCGCCGGAAACGCAAGCGGGAAGCCGAAAAAAAGAAAAAATTATTGGCGCAAGATATAAGGGCTGATGAACAAACAATAATAAATCTAACAACCATGACCTTAGCCAAAGCAGAACAACTCTTGGCTTTAGGTTTGAATTATTGTCCAAATACAAATTTTAATTATGCCACAACACGCATTGATATTTTCTGCTTTATAAGAAAATTAAAACTAAGGAAATTCTTTGCACTCAAAAATGGATGGGATAATAAACAGGACAAAGAAAACGAAACAGTGATTTCTAATCTGCAAGCATTAGATGTTCCCACCTCATATACTATGCATGAATTAAATATTGATGAATCAAATACTTCTCAAGTACCCACACAAACTAAATTGAAAAGAATGGAATTACCACAAAAAGGCGCAGGTGAAAGTCCGTTCAAACCCAAATCTTCATTCATGCCATTGATACCAAGAAACGCGGTAGATATATTTCATGACAGAGTTATTGAAGAGATTAAAAAACTGAATTGTTAAGTTAATTTCAGAAAACAACGAGCAAATCAAAACCAAGTGCAATATAATAATCTTATGAAAAAAATCTGTAAACATTCAGGAATAATCGTAAAAAAATCTGATAAAGGCGGAAATATAGTTTTGTGACCTAGAGATCAATATGAGAAAGAAGCTATGCGGCATCTCAATAATGGGAGTGTTACGAAAAAACCACAATAAATTCCAACAATAAAGCAAAAGACACCATAAAAAAAGAACTACTAAATTGGAAACGTGAGGGGCTAATCTCAACTGAGGAATATAACTTTATGTTCAATCAATATCCAAAGGTGCCCTTGCTATATTTTTTACCCAAGATACATAAAGGAACGTTTCCAATTCCAGGCCGTCCAATTATATCTGCTATGAATAGCATGACGGAACAAGTAGTCCAGTATATTGACTTTTATTTACAAGAATTGGTAAAAACTATGCCATCCTATTTGAAAGACACTGGGGATTTTTAAAGAAAACTTGAGAATATTGCATGGACTGACGATTTGATTTTATTAACTTTGGACATTGAATCATTGTATACGAGCATTGAACACAAGTGTGGCCTAAAAGGGATTGAATACTTTTTAAACACCAGGCCCGCAGAGTATGTATTGCATATTAAGATGCTATTGTCATTGATTACATGGTGCTTAAATAATAATTTCTTTTTATTTGGCAAAGACATGTTCGGACAAAATCAAGGTGTTGCCATGGGGGCCTCCTTTTCCCCGAGCTACGCGTGTTTACACGTTGGGTTCTGGGAAGAGCAGGTCCTCAGGTTACAATACAAGGACATTTTTGACAACAGGATCAGGCACTGGCTGCGTTTTATAGATGATGTTTTTATAATTTGGAAAGGGGACATTGAAAGTGCAAATGATCTTATTGAGAAGAACAATGTGAAAGATTTTAATTTGCACTTCACATCACATAGTAGTCCAACCACAATTGAATGTGCGCGTACATGCGAATAACAACAGTTCAGTGATCAGCGCATTTAGAAAACCGACGGCGGGAAATGCAACACTGCATGCTTCCAGTGCGCATCCAAAACATCTAATTGCTAGTATCCCCTATGGGGATATTTTATGATTAAACCGTATCTGCAGTACACCAGAAGAGTTTGAAAGGTGTCAGGAGGAAGCCCTAGAGAGAATAAGAAGGAGAGGGTACACAGAAAAGATCCTAACCAATGCAGTTTTAAAAGCCAGTGTGAAACATAGAGTATATCTTCTGCCAATAGAGAGAGAAATGGAAAAAAGAAACTAGTCAGGGAGAAGAAGCACCTAGACTGACTACAACCTATAGTATGCAAGAACGCAAAATCAGAGCCATTTTAAACAGAAATTGGCCTATAGTGTTGACAGACAGCATCCTTAATGAAAGGTTACCAGATAAACCGGTTGTAACCTTTAGAAAATGTAAATCTATGGCAGCCCACCTATCTAGAACTAAAGTGGAAGTAGCCTTGACTAATACTTGGCTGACCATCAATCAAGGCTTCTTCAAATGCACTACATGTCGTGCTTGCAAATTTGCTGTAAATACTACCAAATACAGTACACCATTTAGAGAGACATCAGGGGCAATTTTAATTGCCGTACGGATTTCGCAGTTTATGTTCTCACATGCACCTGTGGGCTAAGATATGTGGGAAGTACAAAGCTCCAGGTGCACGTGAGAATATTACAACATATTAGAGCCATCATAAATTGCGATCCGGCTTATCCAGTCGCGAGACATTTTAAATCTGTACATAATAAAGATATTAATTGTCTATCATATTATGTTATTGATTCTGTCCCTATGCCACGTAGAGGGGGCAATAGGGAAAAATTATTGAGACAATTAGAAACAAGATACATTTTAAATTTGAACAGCAAATACCCAAATGGTCTCAATAATACTGAAGACTTACATACGTTCCTTTAACAATATCTGACTTAATTTTTATCACTTGTGATTGTTTTAAGGAAACTATTTTCGAAATCTATAAAAAGAAATGTAGGCCACTCCTACAGGCCTGTAGAGAGTAGGATTTTGTCAATATTTGATACTGGTTAATGACATTATACATGGGATGATGAGTTACAAGGTATCAAGCCTTCATATACAGTTTATGCTTCTAATTATAATTCATTGGTCTTATAAGAGAATATTTTTTTATCATCATTATTTTTTTCACATATTTAGGCACTAAGCACTTTGGCAAGTTTAAATGGAACAATTTTTAAAGAATTTGATACTTGGGATCAAGTATCAATAATAAATATTATTGCAAACTTTAACAATGTTAGACTAAAAACATTTGAATGAGTCGGAGACAATCTTGGAAGCTATTTAATACATTAATGGAAAGGGGCGACCACTCGGTCCCCCCGAACGTATGGTTGGGTGCCCCGATCCCCCCGGGAAACCATTTTGGGCGGGGGCGTGGCTCGGCTGGTATGCCCGAAGCGGCGTAGCCGGGGCGCGCCTTTTCCCGTCCAAGAGGGGCTGTCCTAGACACCCACACCGAAGACCACGCCCAGTAGGCGTACCGGAGGAGGGTACACGCCCTCCCGCAGAAGAATAAATAAAGCGGGAATCCGAAGAAGCGTCCTCTTGTTCCTGTGCTCTGAAGGCCGCACCCACTCGTTGCTCGTGAGCCCTCGACGGAACAAGCAGCAATTTTGAGAACTTGTAATCTTGTTGTTTCTCTTTCAGTTATTTGGAGTTCGAGGAGTCCAGGACCTCGTCGTCGACTAAGAGCGGAATACTCGAAACCATGGCTGGCAGGGAAGCGGGAAAGGGTTCCGAGACGGATAAGGTGTTACGCCTATTGTCGAACCGGATGGCTTGCATGGACCGAAAACTCGGACAAGTCCAATCGATCGGTAGAGGTTTGGCGGAGGTCAAAAAACAGCTGGCTGCACTGAGCAACCCGGGTCATCCTAAGAAGGTAATAGGCCCGGCCTTGCCGGGAGTCGTCCCCGAGGGTAGAGGGAAACGGGTCAAGAAGAGGGCGGTTTCGGGGGAGGTCCCGGTTCTATAGGTACCCCCAGTCGCCCCCCTCATGCCGGCAGACAACCCGGTACCAAACCCAGATATAGGGCAGCCGATCCCGGTTGTGATTACTCCCGATAATGATGAGGAAATGCCTCCCGAATTGGCCGTCCAGTTGGCAGCATGGCTCAAGAAAAAGGCAGGGGGCGCAGGGGCCCCTGGAGACCCGGCCGAAGAGGCCAGAGTACTAATCAAGCAATTGCGGCAGTCGAGAGATGTCGCAAAGGCGAATGTTCCTCTTGTTCCCCCACAGGTGGCAACGGTTGGACCTGCAGTTGGTCACGAGAAGACGGCGGGAACAACGGCCGAACCGGGTAAGCTCGCATTGCCAATGGCGGGGGAGGGTTCAATACCCTCGAGGCGGGAGAAGGTGGCACAGCACATCCCTATGGCCACAAAAGAGTTAATATGGGGAGATAAATATGTTAACATGTTTTCATTATTAACTGACCATCGCGAGATGGAATATGCTAAAACCCAGAAGGATTTGTGGCACCCGAGCGTCTGGCGCGCCAAGATGGCAGAATTTAGGGTGGATGAGACAGTAACGAACATCTGTTCCCCGTTGGGGGTTGTCCCGAAGAAAGACCCAGGGGAGTTTAGACTTATTCATAACCTATCTGCTCCAAGGGGTTCCTCGGTGAACGAGGCCATTGACCCTGAAGTTTGTTCAGTGCGGTATGCATCGTTCGATGATGCCGTGGCCATGTTAAATCACCTGGGCCCCGGGGTGCTGATGGCGAAATCAGATATCGAATCGGCGTTCCGGTTGCTCCCGGTACACCCACAGGATCAGCGCTTGCTAGGTTTTGCATTCCAAGGGAGTTATTACATGGATAAATGCATGCCTATGGGTTGCTCCATTTCTTGTGCCTATTTTGAAATGTTCAGCTGTTTTTTAGAGTGGGCATTCACCGAGGCCACAGGGCATAAGCATGTTATGCACTATCTTGATGACTTCCTGTTTTTGGGAGTAGCCGGCGATACGAAATGTGCGCAGGCGCTGCACAACTTCTGCATCCTCATGAGGGAGTTTGGAGTCCCATTGGCACCAGGTAAGACGGTTGGACCATCTACTTCACTGGAGTTTCTGGGAATTGAGCTCGATTCTGTGGAGGGATGTTTCCGTTTACCGATGGAAAAGGTGGCCAAGTTTAGGGCTTCCTTGACGCAATGCCTGGGCAAGGAGAAAGTGACCCTGCACCAGTTACAACAAACAGTGGGTCAGCTTAACTTTGCTTTGAGGGTGATACCAATGGCCCGCCCCTTCTCACGCTCTATTGCACAAACTATGGTTGGTCTCAAAGAGGGGCACCACCGTACGAGACTGTCGGCAGAGGTTCGCCAGGATATGCGCATTTGGTTGGCATTTCTGGCGGACTTCAACGGTAGAGTCGTGTGGAACAAGCCGCCAGCATCTTCAGATGAACTAGGGCTGTGGACTGACTCAGCGGGGAGCGTGGGATTTGGCGCCATCTTAGGTAATCGATGGTCGGCGCAAACATGGCCGACGTGGTGGCACTCCAGCGGTCTCACAGGTAACATTGGGTTCTTGGAGTTATTCCCCATTTGGGTTGCTCTGATGGCATGGCCTGACTACTTCAGGGACTGCTCAGTGGTGTTTTGGTCTGATAATATGACTGTTGTCGAATGCATTAACCAACAGGCAGCACGCTGCAAATGGATCTTGAGATTGTTGAAAGAAGTTGTGCTGCTTTGCATGAGACTGAATGTACAGTTCAGGGCGAAACATGTGCGAGGTGTACTGAATCATGCAGCTGATGCACTCTCTCGTTCGCATATGCAGGTGTTCAGGGGTTATCTACCTACAGCGGACCTAGTGGCGCACCATTCCCCGAAGCACTATGGCTAATCGGTGCCCCGGATTACAAGACCTCGTGGCAGCAAGCTTAGCCCCCAGGACAAGGAAGGCATACGAAGGAGCGTTTCGTTCCTATTGCACATTTCTGGGTCCCACAGGGAGTCAGAGCTGGGGTCAGGAGGAATCCATCTGGGGTTCCTGGTAGCGCTGCACAGAGAAGGCCGATCAGCGGCAACGGCCAGCAGGCATAGGGCGGCCATTTCATTCATGGCGCAGGTGCATGGCATAGAAGACCCAACGGGTTCCTTTTTGGTTAAGAAGGCCCTTCGCGGCTGAGAGTGCCTCGAGGGTCGCAAGCAAGATGCGAGGCGCCCGATTGGCTTACACAGGTTGTCTCTACTCGTAGCGAAACTAGACGAGACATGCTCCTCCCATTTCGAAGCAGTTCTGTTCCGGGCAGCTTTCGCATTAGCATTCCATGGGGCTATGCGGGTGAGCGAACTGGTCGCAAGAAATAAGAAAGACGTTGAGGGAGGCTTGTGCAGGGATCACGTCCAAATTAGGGGTGATTCGATGGAGGTCTCGATAGCCAGGTCCAAGACCGACCAGGGGGCTATGGGAAATAGTGTTGTCGTGCAGCGCGCGCGAGGGTCCCCCACGTGCCCGATAAAGTGTATAGAGGAATACTTGGCACTAAGGGCGGCTACATGGGGGGGAGTTTGCTAAGGCACAAGGATGGCACCCCACTGACGAAGTTTCAGTTCCAGAGGGTGCTAGCACTGACAATCGCTGCTGCGGGCATGGACCCGTGCGATTTTGGGACCCACTCCTTTAGGATAGGGGCTGCTACTGAGGCTACAGCCAGGGGTCAGAGTGCGGAGGAAGTGAAACAGTTGGGGCGATGGTCCTCGAATTGCTTCAAAAGGTATGTGCGATTGCACATGTTGTAAAGATCAATTGACATGCACTCACGCTTCTTGTCTTTTGTTTGAATTACAGTTTCGCGAGCCTGTCACGCGGGGCGGAATTTGCAGTCGACCCAGCACCAGGAGACCAGCGGTCAAGGATCACCTTCTGGAGGGAGAGTGGTATGGGTCATGGGCCACTCATATGTGAGGCGCGCCGGGGACGTATTCAAAGCAGGTGACGCGACTCACGCAGCTGGGGAATACGGGTACAGAGTGGCCTTCCATGGGAAGGGCGGGCTCTGTTTTGACCAATTCGAATCGTTTTTTGAGGGTCTCTTAGGGCGGCAAAGGTCACCGCCATCTGTAGTCATAGTACACCTGGGGGGCAATGACTTGGTGACACTGGGTAGACGAGTGTTGTTTGAACAAATTTTGTCTGCTGTTAGCTGGTTGGCTAAAAGAATCCCGGGGTGCACGATTGCCTGGTCCCACATGATTCCCAGGAAGGTATGGCGGGGGGGCCTTTCGGTGTCAGCACTGAACCATTCGGTGAAAAGGGTTAACAATAAAATTGGTAAATTGCTTTGCTCTTCGCAATTGCATAGCATTCCTCACGGGTGTATTCGGGGTGATCTCATGTATCTGAATGATGGGGTCCACCTGTCCAGGGAGGGGAATGATTTGCTGATAGGAGACTTCATAGCATGGCTAAGGGGTTTGAGGAAGCATGACCTTTAGGAGGAGTAGGGGGGGCCGGATAGTCGGTCAACTATCCGGCCTGTGGTGGTAAGGTCATGATCGGTGAGCAGTAATTTCAAGGTCCCTAGAGGGGGGCGCCACCCAGAATGGATGGGAGCGCCCGGGGGGAGGCGGACATTGGCCCCTCCCACGGGGAGGCGGCACACACTAAGGATGGGCCGCCCAGGGGGAGACGGCCATAGGCCCCTCCCAGGGGGGAGGCGGCTAGATGCCCCTCCTACTAATTTCCCGGGGGCCGGATATCCGCGACAGCGGATAGAGAGTGTGGGGATGGGGGGGAGTCCACGCTGTCCTTCCTACAGATACCTCACACGGGAACTCGGACGACCTTTAAGATGGCGTCGAGTGGAAAGGGGGCCCCCACCACGACAAGGGAAGTTATAGTTGGCAACGAGGGTAGAGTCCTCTGCGCATGCGCCACTCACACCGTGAGGGCGAGAGTTTTGGTAGTAGGGATCTGACACCGGTTAAGACCTTGCCGTTGGCCCTTAATGCTAGGATGTACAATTTTAATTTAGAATGGATGCATTTGCAGGATGTTAGACTCGGCTAGGAAACCTTTGTATTAGAGATCTGTTAAGGTTAGCCAAAGAACATGTCTTCATCGAAATGTAATAAATGTAAAATTGTACATAATTATGAAAGTTTTATTTAATGTTTTAAATTTTGTTTCATATTTTAATAAATACGGCCGGGAGGGTGACTCCCTCCCGCCTTCCAAAAGTTCAAACCTGTGTCCGACTTCTCCCATCCTTGGGGATCGTGTTGGGAGGGGGTGGCGGGCATCCCGGCCATATGTATTTTGGCATAAATGCGACTGCATTAAGGCAGTAAAATTAACCCATACATTTGCATAATTTGCACAACGAGGCAGCATTTAAGCTGTTATTTGCACTTAGAGTCATCAAGGTGATTCTAATAGAAGAAAGAATATTGCGTATATTGCACACATTTTAAAGGTGATATTTTTAAACAAATTAAAAAAAAATTGTGGTGTTCATATATTAAGGGCCTCATTAGGATGGAGGATTTTCCGCATCCTCCGGGCCGGCAGAAGCCACTGCCGGCCCGGAGGATGCGGAAAATCCTCTGCGGACCCACCAAAGACCCACCGCCACATTAGGATGGCTGGTGGGTCCTGGTTTCCGTCTGCAGCTTTTCCGCCGCGGTTGGCTTACAACCGCGGCTGAAAAGCACTAATATGGTGACGGTGTCTCTCAGACACCGTCAGCCGAGTTAGGATGCGCTCTGAAACATGCTTTTCCGCCGTAGAAAAGCATGTGTAACTTCACTGCGGGGGCCCGTAGCGGGCCCCCTAGGTGAAGGGGGGATGGGGGGTGCACATGGGGGGTACCTTTGGTACCCCCCTGCATTTGTATGTAGAAAGCGGCAGGCACCGCGCGTTGCCTGCCATTTTCTACATACAAATGCAATGCGTGCATTTTTAACATTGCTGCGGGTGCAGCTTGAAGCCGCACCCGCCGCAATGTTAAAAATAGAGGATGTGACCGCAAGGGTGGCGGTCACATCCTAATTGCACAGGAGGGAACACCGCAGCCCGTGCGGAGGTTCCCTCCTACTCTATGGTGGCGGACAGACTTAGGTCCGTCCACCATCATAATGTGCCCCTTTATCTTTGAAATTGTTTATTTAATTTTATAAACAATATTTACTGCGTATTTTGCACATTGATATTGAGCATGTATGCTGCTATAAACCGACAACAATAATATGAACATGTTTGCATATTGTTAGAATACGTAAAGGATATACATAAATGAAAAAAGTGGATTCCATAATATTCCCGCATTTGCACAGAAGTATTTTGTCACTATCTATGGACACCTAGTGTTTGAAAGATGAAAAAAAATGAGTATATATATGCCGATATGGACTGCATGCCTGCTATGTGAACAAGGGTACTTGTTACCCGAAACGCGTCATGCCGAGTGAAAAGAAGGGATAATAAACCAACCTGAATACTCTATGCTGCCTGGTGGTCCGTTATTTCTGTGTTGCCGCGTTGGAGCGACAGAAAGCACTTTGGATACGAATTGCGGAAGTTTGGTTGCTTTCGCTTTACGGACCCCGCCCTGGAAGTTGGTGGCCGCCCTGAACCTAACGCTGCTGCATTCCGGAAGGAGAAATTTGGCTGGTTGAACCCCCTGCAAGCCGGAGACACATACACCGAAAAAAGGGACACCAATTTTTGAGTCGGAGGACTCGTGGAGGATTGTTTATGATATCGGTGAGTGAGCGAGGCGATTGTGCAGGACGGGTCTATAAGCAGCATTAGAAAGTGGGAGGTTTCTCTTCAAAGCCATTGCACAAGTGTTGCAGGCTGTAATAAACATTATCCACATTTGACAACAATGTTATCAGACGCAGTACAAGAACGTGAAGCAGAGGCAGATGCATTATTTAATAACATTCCCAAAGCCAGTACAGCAATGGCAAGTGCTAAGAACAGTGGCGGTAGTGCTGATAGCGATGTGAATACTCTATTGAAGAACCTCGAGAAGAAAATGAAAGTTGAAATAACTAAATGGTGGGAGCTCAAATCACTCACCAAATATGTCGAGGCAGGAAGAGTACCCCGGGTGCTGCGAATTTTATTGGCCCCCAGCTTTGAAAAACCAAACCCATCAATTCTGCGAGAATGGGGGGAGAGTAACTTACAAGCGTCAATGAATCTAGTACACATCTTAATTAAATATGCTGAAATTGACCGCCAAGCACTACTACCTGGAATTGAAGAGATTGAAAGGGAACTCAATAAGTCAGACAAAAAAGACTTGGTCATGACTAAAAAGAATGAAACAAAAGAGCGTCTTAAAAAACATGAAGAAAAGATAAAGACAAGGAAGTTGCATAAATTTGCCCGGGACCAGGAAGATTATCAATTGGGGCAAATATATACATTTGCCCAAAAGTACGATAATGTGCGGAAATTGAAAAGCAAAAATGTGAACAAACCCAATATATTGAATTTAGGTTCTGAGGAAACAAATGAAGCAAGAACGGAAACTGACACAGAATCTTTAACATGTGGGTCTAGTGTGGATACAACTAACAGCAGCAGAGATTCTAATATGGTCATCTTGAGTCTAGAAGCGGAAATTGATTTTTTGGTGGAGGCCCGGATGAAAACCTTAAGACCGCTGAGCGACAAAAATCAGCCCGAAAAAGGCGGGCACAGTTAGGCGAACAGAGCGCCGTAAACGCAAGCGGGAAGCCGAAAAAAAGAAAAAATTATTGGCGCAAGATATAAGGGCTGATGAACAAACAATAATAAATCTAACAACCATGACCTTAACCAAAGCAGAACAACTCTTGGCTTTAGGTTTGAATTATTGTCCAAATACAAATTTTAATTATGCCACAACACGCATTGATATTTTCTGCTTTATAAGAAAATTAAAACTAAGGAAATTCTTTGCACTCAAAAATGGATGGGATAATAAACAGGACAAAGAAAACGAAACAGTGATTTCTAATCTGCAAGCATCAGATGTTCCCACCTTATATACTATGCATGAATTAAATATTGATGAATCAAATACTTCGCAAGTACCGACACAAACTAAATTGAAAAGAATGGAATTACCACAAAAAGGCGCAGGTGAAAGTCCGTTCAAACCCAAATCTTCATTCATGCCATTGATACCAAGAAACGCGGTAGATATATTTCATGACAGAGTTATTGAAGAGATTAAAAAACTGAATTGTCAAGTTAATTTCAGAAAACAACGAGCAAATCAAAACCAAGTGCAATATAATAATCTTATGAAAAAAATCTGTAAACATTCAGGAATAATCGTAAAAAAATCTGATAAAGGCGGAAATATAGTTTTGTGACCTAGAGATCAATATGAGAAAGAAGCTATGCGGCATCTCAATAATGGGAGTGTTACGAAAAAACCACAATAAATTCCTACAATAAAGCAAAAGACACCATAAAAAAAGAACTACTAAATTGGAAACGTGAGGGGCTAATCTCAACTGAGGAATATACCTTTATGTTCAATCAATATCCAGAGGTGCCCTTGCTATATTTTTTACCCAAGATACATAAAGGAACATTTCCAATTCCAGGCCGTCCAATTATATCTGCTATGAATAGCATGACGGAACAAGTAGGCCAGTATATTGACTTTTATTTACAAGAATTGGTAAAAACGATGCCATCCTATTTGAAAGACACTGGGGATTTTTAAAGAAAACTTGAGAATATTGCATGGACTGACGATTTGATTATATTAACTTTGGACATTGAGTCGTTGTATACGAGCATTGAACACAAGTGTGGCCTAAAAGGGATTGAATACTTTTTAAACACCAGACCCGCAGAGTATGTATTGCATATTAAGATGCTATTGTCATTGATTACATGGTGCTTAAATAATAATTTCTTTTCATTTGGCAAAGACATGTTCAGACAAAAGCAAGGTGTTGCCATGGGGGCCTGCTTTTCGCCGAGCTACGCGTGTTTACACGTTGGGTTCTGGGAAGAGCAGGTCCTCAGGTTACAATACAAGGACATTTTTGACAACAGGATCAGGCACTGGCTGCGTTTTATAGATGATGTTTTTATAATTTGGAAAGGGGACATTGAAAGTGCAAATGATCTTATTGAGAAGAACAATGTGAAAGATTTTAATTTGCACTTCACATCACATAGTAGTCCAACCACAATTGAATGTGCGCGTACATGCGAATAACAACAGTTCAGTGATCAGCGCATTTAGAAAACCGACGGCGGGAAATGCAACACTGCATGCTTCCAGTGCGCATCCAAAACATCTAATTGCTAGTATCCCCTATGGGGATATTTTATGATTAAACCGTATCTGCAGTACACCAGAAGAGTTTGAAAGGTGTCAGGAGGAAGCCCTAGAGAGAATAAGAAGGAGAGGGTACACAGAAAAGATCCTAACCAATGCAGTTTTAAAAGCCAGTGCGAAACATAGAGTATATCTTCTGCCAATAGAGAGAGAAATGGAAAAAAGAAACTAGTCAGGGAGAAGAAGCACCTAGACTGACTACAACCTATAGTATGCAAGAACGCAAAATCAGAGCCATTTTAAACAGAAATTGGCGTATAGTGTTGACAGACAGCATCCTTAATGAAAGGTTACCAGATAAACCGGTTGTAACCTTTAGAAAATGTAAATCTATGGCAGCCCACCTATCTAGAACTAAAGTGGAAGGAGCCTTGACTAATACTTGGCTGACCATCAATCAAGGCTTCTTCAAATGCACTACATGTCGTGCTTGCAAATTTGCTGTAAATACTACCAAATACAGTACACCATTTAGAGAGACATCAGGGGCAATTTTAATTGCCGTACGGATTTCGCAGTTTATGTTCTTACATGCACCTGTGGGCTAAGATATGTGGGAAGTACGAAACTCCAGGTGCACGTGAGAATATTACAACATATTAGAGCCATCATAAATTGCGATCCGGCTTATCCAGTCGCAAGACATTTTAAATCTGTACATAATAAAGATATTAATTGTCTATCATATTATGTTATTGATTCTGTCCCTATGCCACGTAGAGGGGGCAATAGGGAAAAATTATTGAGACAATTAGAAACAAGATACATTTTAAATTTGAACAGCAAATACCCAAATGGTCTCAATAATACTGAAGACTTACATAAGTTCCTTTAACAATATCTGACTTAATTTTTATCACTTGTGATTGTTTTAAGGAAACTATTTTCGAAATCTATAAAATAAAATGTAGTCCACTCCTACAGGCCTGTAGAGAGTAGGATTTTGTCAATATTTGATACTGGTTAATGACATTATACATGGGATGATGAGTTACAAGGTATCAAGCCTCCATATACAGTTTATGCTTCTAATTATAATTCATTGGTCTTATAAGAGAATATTTTTTTATCATCATTATTTTTTTCACTTATTTAAGCACTAAGCACTTTGGCAAGTTTAAATGGAACAATTTTTAAAGAATTTGATCCTTGGGATCAAGTATCAATAATAAATAATATTGCAAACTTTAACAATGTTAGACTAAAAACATTTGAATGAGTCGGAGACAATCTTGGAAGCCATTTAATACATTAATGTATTTTGGCATAAATGCGACTGCATTAAGGCAGTACAATTACACCCATACATTTGCATAATTTGCACAATGAGGCAGCATTTAAGCTGTTATTTGCACTTAGAGTCATCAAGGTGATTCTAATAGAAGAAAGAATAATTGCGTATATTGCACACATTTTAAAGGTGATATTTTTAAACAAATTTTAAAAAAAATTGTGGTGTTCATATATTAAGGGCCTCATTAGGATGGAGGATTTTCCGCATCCTCCGGGCCGGCAGAAGCCACTGCCGGCCCGGAGGATGCGGAAAATCCTCTGCGGACCCACCAAAGACCCACCGCCACATTAGGATGGCTGGTGGGTCCTGGTTTCCGTCTGCAGCTTTTCCGCCGCGGTTGGCTTACAACCGTGGCTGAAAAGCACTAATATGGTGACGGTGTCTCTCAGATACCGTCAACCAGATTAGGATGCGCTCTGAAACATGCTTTTCCGCCGTATAAAAGCATGTGTAACTTCACTGCGGGAGCCCGTAGCGGGCCCCCTAGGTGAAGGGGGGGGGGGGGGTGCACATGGAGGGTACCCTTGGTACCCCCCTGCATTTGTATGTAAAAAGCGGCAGGCACCGTGCGGTGCCTGCCATTTTCTACATACAAATACAATGCGTGCATTTTTAACATTGCTGCGGGTGCAGCTTGAAGCCGCACCCGCTGCAATGTTAAAAATAGAGGATGTGACCGCAAGGGTGGCGGTCACATCCTAATTGCACAGGAGGGAACACCGCAGCCCTTGCGGAGGTTCCCTCCTACTCTATGGTGGCGGACAGACTTAGGTCCATCCACCATCATAATGTGCCCCTTTATCTTTGAAATTGTTTATTTAATTTTATAAACAATATTTACTGCGTATTTTGCACATTGATATTGAGCATGTATGCTGCTATAAACCGACAACAATAATATGAACATGTTTGCATATTGTTAGAATACGTAAAGGATATACATAAATAAAAAAAGTAGATTCCATAATATTCCCGCATTTGCACAGAAGTATTTTGTCACTATCTATGGACACCTAGTGTTTGAAAGATGAAAAAAAATGAGTATATATATGCCGATATGTACTGCATACCTGCTATGTGAACAAGGGTACTTGTTACCCGAAACGCGTCATGCCGAGTGAAAAGGAGGGATAATAAACCAACCCGAATACTCTATGCTGCCTGGTGGTCCGTTATTTTTGTGTGGCCATGTGGGAGAGACAGAAAGCAGTTTGGATATATATATATATATATATATATATATATATATATGTATATATAAATATATATCGCAGCTCCCACAACACCAACCTGCCGCACTCTCGAGCGAGTGCTCGCGTAACGGGGGTGTACCCGTCAATAATATTCAGCTCACAACATCCACAGGTTCTCACCCTGTTAAAGGATCGCAGCACTCATGGGGGTGGTTTACAATAAGTTTTTATTCGTAAACCTCACAGCATAGCAAAGACGCGTTTTGGCATCGGCCTTCGTCAATTTGTCATACAAATGCGCGAGGCGTCCATTATTGTTTTATAATCAATGCATGTGAGCGTTTCATGGTAATCGACAAAGGACACAAGCGCACCCATTACAGGTACCGCCATCTTGTAACGTGTAAATGTCATAATATATATATAGTGGAAATCGATAAACAATTCATGTTTTTAAAGTTCATCCATGTATAAGTGAACCAAGATGATTAACTTAACTTAAATCTTGCCCTGGATGGGCATTTCCCACACATGTGTACCAATTGTCTATACTTTGATCTTGCCCTGGATGGGCTATGCAATAATAATATTCCATTATTTGTATTCACATGTACTTCATAACTTAGAAACAATCAATTCATAATTCATAACAATCGACATGACCATCCGGCCTTGTACTCCTGGCAAACATCTAGTTATCAATACTCATAAATCACATAAGTTTCCGTAATGGTCAGCCGACCACACTAAATAGTCAGGTAGAATAAACATATCAGAAAGCATTGAATACACACATCAACCCAAATGTACAGCCAATTCCTCGTGCATATTGAGCCCCAGCGGTGTTTTGCTCTGAAGATCTATGATATATCGTGATTCCAATCGCCTCAACTTCTGCAATCGATCTCCTCCCCTTATGTTAACAGGTACACTGTCTAGACAGAAATACGTCAACAGATCCCTATTGCGTTTATGTTCTCTGTCAAAATGTCTGGCTACTGGGTAAGACTCATCATTATTGTTTATTGCACGCATGTGCTCCAAAATATATATATATTCCTTCCACCAGTCGTGTTTTGATCCACAGATGAGTCTCTTCCGGTGTCCCTGCTCGGACCGCCCAGGACAGCTCGCAGAGAGTTACCGGAGGTTGTGGAGAGAAAAATATATCTATATATATATATATATTTTCTCCAATCCTGTCGTTTACATCAGTAAACAGGCGCTGACTCCGTGGGGTCTTGTTCAGAAACAAGTTTATTTTCTTAAGTGCTCAGATTGACGCGTTTCGACGGATACAACCGTCTTGCTCACAACAAAGAATATCATTACGTGAGTGCATTTAAACATGTCAAGTGCTCATTGGTTCGTGTGGCGGCTTCCTTGTAGTCATAGCAACCAGTTTTCCGTAATCACTGGGAAGTTACAACCATTCATTTTTACAAAAACACGCTGTCTATTGCTTTGCTTATATGCAAATTAATTCAAAAGCACATTTACCTTAAGCTACATTTATAAGACAATTATAATATGATTGTCACAATATTATACCATTGAATCTGCCAATTCAGTATTAACAATCATTTGTAGCTACCACCTTTAAATTCAAGATGGCTCAGCGCGAAATTTATATCATCATTGCTAAAATTATTTTGCTGAATATTTACACATTTATACTTGTGTCTAGTTCTTGTACATGGATACTTCTTAGAACATAGGGTTTACACAATTGTTACTGCAATACATTTAGTGTTTTGTTCTTAAGTTGGATATTGGCTTGAGGGTTGAGTGCCCCTTTAACCACATTTAATAATATTAAAAGATCCTCCTTATCGTGGGGTTTTCTTCAATAAAGCCCATGTGGGCAAATAAATAAATATCCAAATGCAGTATTAGACCCAACAGAGTTAGTTTGCCCAATGTACAGTTGCTCTACTAGATATCTCTACATTGTTGCAATGATTAGTCGGCTTTGACTTTACGAAACCACCAATAAAACATTGTGAACGTTTTTTCGATTTCTATATGTTGCATGACATGTATCAAATTAAGTGATACTAATTTTTACTATTCTCTTGCGAAAGAGTGGGTTGGGATTGCTCAGAAGTCTCTTTACATTGTTTGCCCTGTGCTTATTATAAGTGTACACTTAGTGCTTCATCGGCATTCAAACCTTGTGGGGCCTTAGTGTCCAGGAGAATGATATATCGTGACTCAAGTCTCCGGAGGGCTAATTGTCTATTTTCCCCTCTAATGTTCTTCTTCACATGGTCGATAACGAAGTACTTGATGTTCTCCGCTTTTCCCTCATGTTTGGAATTAATGTGCCTCGCCACTGGATATGAGGGGTCATTATTTTTTATAGCCCTGAGATGTTGTAGCACCCTCACGTGGGCAGGGTGTATTGTGCTGCCTACGTATCTCTTCTTGCAACTACATTGCAGGACGTAGACTGCAAAGTCTGTCTTGCATGTGTAGTTTGCACGTATTTCCAGTGGTTTTTTCCTATATGGAGCGTCAACTGTGGTGACATTTACTCCATACTGGCATGCCTTGCACTTTGTGCATTTATAAAAGCCATTCTTTGTTTTCAGCCATGGTGACTCTTTTTTCTTTAACACTGGGGCATTCTCTACTAATTCTTCCTTCATACTTTTAGATTTCCTAAAAGTAAGTTGGGGGATTTTATTGCAACTTATCCCTATCACTGGGTCATTTTGGACTATGGCCCAATGCCTATAAATGATGCTTCTTAGTTGTTTGTGATAGGCATTGTACCCTATGATTAGGCGTGGGGTTCCTGTATTCTGTTTAGACCTTGGAGTTTCTGTTTTGGGGGAGAATAGTAAGTCCTTTCTATCCCTAAGATCACATTTTTGTTCCGCTTGTTTTAATGTGTGTTCGGGATAGCCCCTAAGCCGCAGTCTGCTAAAAAGATTTGTCTTAGAATTCCTGTAGCTTGTGTTTGTGCTGCAGTTTCTTCTCATTCTCAGGCATTCGGCATAGGGGATGCTTTCAATTAAATTTGGGGGATGGAAACTGGAGGCATGTAGGATGGTATTTCCTGCGGTGGGTTTGCGATAGGAGTTGGTCTGAATTCTGCCTTCTACCACTGATAATTCTAGATCTAAGAAATGTATCCTGCTTTTGCTGGTTTCACAGGTGAATTTAAGATTCAGGCTATTCTGGTTGAGTAGTTCTGCAAACTCCCTTGCACTTTCCTCACTTCCCTTCCAAATTGTGAAAATGTCATCAATGTAACGACTATAGTGCGCCACATTTTGTGACATTTCCGCAGTGTTTGTCTTCATGAGTACTTGCTCCTCCCACCAGCCCGTATGCAAATTAGCATAGCTGGGGGCGAAGCAAGTACCCATGGCCGTCCCCTGTGTTTGTCTGTAGAGCAGTTTGTTGAAGGTAAAGGTGTTATTTTCCAAACACCACTCGGTCATTTGGAGCAGCATCTGCGTGTGTTGGTACAGATCAATGCTTCTACCTCCTAAATAATGCTTGATGGCATTCAAACCGTCTCTGTGTCTTATACTTGTATAGAGGCTTTGTACATCCAAAGTCATAAAAACAAAATCTGATTCCCATTTTATATCAAAGATTTTTCTCAAAAAATCCCCACTGTCTCTTGTATAGGATGGTAGAGTTTTTACATAGGGTTGTAGGAAAGAGTCCACAAATCGACTTGTATTTTCAAATAGTCCACCTATGGTGGAAATTATCGGTCTTCCTGGAGGGCAGGTTGGATTTTTATGCACCTTAGGAATGAGGTACAAGTTCGGAGTTACTGGATAGTTATTTTTTTTTAAATCAAATTCATTCTTTGAAATTGTTCCAGCACTTTTCCAGTCGTATAGACTCCTGTGATACCTTTCTTGTATATTAAAGATGTTTGTCTCACTGATCCTCTGATAACATTCTCTGTCGGATAACTATATATATATATACACTTTTTTAAGTAAACTCAAAAGATCTTGGATAACCCCAATTCTAAAACATAACTTAAAGTTACATGCATTTGAGCATGTATTTATACCCACGGATGCATACACCTGTGCCGCATGTTGCACATAGCCAGGAAGCAGCGAGGCCAAAGGGAATAATCTGCCTTCAAAGAAACCAGGGAAACACATTGAGATAATTTTCTATCACATGCTGAGAATGTACTAATAATTGACCTGCAAATCACTCGAACCATGCCAAATAGCAAAGCTCATGGCGATTGTGATATCACATGGCCTGCAATCTCTGTGGTGCAAAAGTACGTATGATGTAGTTTTCGCTGCATAATAGAGTTCCGAGATTTGTGAAGACAGCCTTGGCTGGAAATCCAGTACAAGTTACCATAACCATATAAGGCAAAATACCTTGTCACGCTAATCGTGGCTGGTATTCTAGGTGGTTATTGGTGGAATGTCTTATGTTGGATTGTACTCCATGCAATGATAAACAAACTCTATTTTCTGTTTGCACTGTAGTAAAAGTAATAGTGGCCCCATTCAGTGGTGGCTGGTGACATTTGAAAGTGGTGAGGTCTAAAATTATTACCGTACTCCACTGCGGGGAGCAAGCGTAGTCTGACACTGAACGTCTGTGCATCTGCACATATGCGTGTCTGTGTGTCTATGGATGTCTGTTTGGAGAGGTGTTTGGACTTTGTTTATTTGTGGTTTTGGCCCCTGTGCACATACATGTTAGGAGATTTTTGCTCTGCATACATGTATGATCTAAGTCTTCACGTCTGCACATGTCTTGTAATCTTTATCCGCATAGTATACGAAAATCAAACTTACTGTCTTTATCAGTGCTTGTTTTAATGACGTCTTCTGTGATACAGCGAATGCAGGCTGACAGTGCATGTTCAGTGACTCTTCAAACCCCTCCACAGTGCCAAAATTCTGATCATTCCACCCTGCACGCGCGTGTTAATGTCACATTTTCTTTAATCATAGAGTCTCAAAGCAAGGCCTCAAACGAGTTCACTTCTATAGGCATCAAAACGGGAGAGATGATGTATATCACCTATCAGTACTAACCACACCATATATTCATAAAGTGGGGGCTGCAATTAAATATAACATACATGCTTTTGTGCTTCCGTCAACAATGATTTCTTATTTGCAGCCAAAGCACCCCTCCACCCTCCCCGTCAATGTAATTTTCAAGGGGCTAATTTGCATTTTACCCGAGGTCCGACTCCTGAATGAGGTGTGTTGCCCAGTGCCCAATAGTTCCTTCCTTTACAAACCCTGACGGACAGGAAGCGCCGCCCTCTTCGGTCCTTCTGAGATGACCATCTTTAAAGCGCACGTTCACCCAGAAGGGTGTCCTGGCACTGGAAAGAGATGCTTATTGTTCTCCAAACTCAAGGGAACTCCTTTTATTGACCTCAAAGGGATGAAGGCCGAGTGGGCCCACCAGAATCGGAGCTTGTGACCTTGGGCTAAAACACAGGTCCGTGCAGTGGGTGCATAAACCCACTGTGCCCCTATGACCCCCAATGCCAGGTGCTGGATAAAAATGTAAACTTGAACACACTAAAGACAGTGAAAATAGAAGTGCATTTTTCTTGGGTTCATGCCAATGGGACAAACTGCATCAAACTGCCATGTCTTGCATTTGTTTATTTACTTACAGCATTAATGGTTGTTTAGAAGGTCCCCCACATAACTCCCCTTGGTTTCTCTCCCTCACACAACTCCCCTTTGCTCGCTCATTCAGAATGCTGTAGCGAAGTCACTGTTGCACTTTTTTTTTAAATGGCGTTTCTTGCCTGAAAACAGAAAATTAATTTAATGAAATAGTGTCATCATATTGATACACACCACTGCACAGTCAATGAATGCATTTATTGTGTAGTTAAAACCATTACAAGCGTATCAGTGTGTTCAAAAGTTAATATGGACAAATGATAACATCAGCATTTGCAAAGATTGTCCTCTATAGCTCATAAAAATGGGCAATTTCTTAAATGATAAATAATTAAATCGTAATGTTTTATTAACATTCCTGCTTCCTCAAATTTGCTTGAAAATGCACCATTTATGCACTCCTTTTTCAAAAAAAGGTTGTTCTGGCTCGCTCCCCGTAGTGCAGTACGGCAATCATTTTACGGCTCACCACTTTCAAATGTCACCAGCTGCCACTGCTCCTCCCCTCAGACTGTGCCCATGGGCCCTAAGAATCTCGTATCACACAGAATTAGGGTGACCAACCGTCCGTAAATTTCAGGGACAGTCCGTAATTTTGTCTGTCTGTCCGTTGTCCGTGAAGGATTCTTTAACGGACGCCATTTGTCCGTAATTTTAACCGGGCACAGCATGCCCCCACCTCCCTTCTTGACTCCGATGCTGTATGAAAGCTCAGACCCCCAGCAGCACTGTAGAGGCACAGCGGGATGGCCTCACACCTCCAGCCCTTGATGAGCTGTTAAGAGGTGCTTGGAGGTGACAGAGGGAGGGGCGGCAGCTTCAGGAGCAGGGGGCATCCATTCACATGCAAACAGCCCTGAATGCATCTTGTATCTGCTATTTAGAGGGGGGCTCGCACATTCCATTTCTACCCAGGGCCCCAAACATCCGAGACTCGGCCAGATTACACCCCTGATTACACCGAGGCAGCACCTGCTTCTCTTCACCGAGCTTAATTACTGTCACTAATTTGTAAGCAAACCTCGGTTCTTCAAACATGCATAATGTGATACAATAAAGAAATGGCACAATCGCACCCACACTGATTAACAAAGTATGGAGGACAATCAGTTCAATCAGTTCTCTTAGAGTATCTCCTGTAAGTACTGAATATCACAGTGGGGGATGGCATTTTGGTCAGAGAGCCTATCTTCTCGTTGTCTTGTGCAGGAGGGGGCGAGAAGCCCAAGATGATACTAGAATACTGCATGCCCCACCCCTGTGCCCACCCTGGTGGATCACGTTCCCTCTCCTGTGATGACTCCTGCTCCTGTCCCCCCATGTGGTGGCTCCAGTCCACCCCCGCCTGTGATGGCTCTTGTCCCCCCATGTTGTGGCTCCAGTCCACCCCCACCTGTGGTGGATCCTGTCTCCGCCCTGGGTGGCTTCTGTCCCAGTCCTGGAACGGCCCCTGCAGCGAGGGTGAAGTTCTTGATGGGCCTCTTCTCAAAAGGGACCAGCTCAAAATTAATATGGAAAGGTGGGCGAGTAAGTAAGTGAAGGGATGTGTGAATGACTGGATGAATTAGTGAAAGGGTGAATGGATGAATGAAAGATTGAATAAATGGATAATGAGAGAGGATAGATGGATTGATGAGTGGCGGGAAGGATGGAGAGAAAATGTAAATAGTTGGATGTATGGGTGGAAGGATGGATGAGGGGAAGGATGATGGATGGATGAGGGGCAGGATAAATGGATGGGATGGATGGATAGGTGAGGGAAAGGATGATGGATGAGGAGAAGGATGGATGGATGGATGGAGGGGAAGGATGTATGTATGAGGGGCAGGATAAATGGATGGGATGGATGAGTGAGGGGAAGGATGGATGAAAGGAAGGATGGATGAAAGGAAGGATGGATGAGGGGAAGGATGGATGAGGGGAAGAATGGATGGATGACGGGAAAGGATGGATGATGAGGGGAAGGATGGATGGATGGATGATGAGGGGAAGGATGGATGGATGATGAGGGGGTGGGTGAAAGGATGGATGATGAGGGGAAGGGTGGATGGATGGATGATGAGGGGGTGGGTGAAAGGATGGATGGATGGATGATGAGGGAATGGATGGATGATGAGGGGGTGGGTGAAAGGATGGATGGATGATGAGGGGAAGGTTGGATGGATGATGAGGGGAAGGAAGGATGGATGGATGATGAGGGAAAAGGATGTATGGATGATGAGGGAAAAGGATGGATGGATGATGAGGGCAAGGATGGATGGATGATGAGGTGAAGGACAGATGGATGGATGGATGGATGGATGGATGATGAGGGAAAAGGATGGATGGATGATGAGGGGAAAAGGATGGATGGATGATGAGGGGAAGGATGGATGGATGATGAGGGGAAGGATGGATAGATGATGAGGGGATGGATGGATGGATGATGAGGGGAAGGACAGATGGATGGATGGATGGATTGATGATGGGTGGGTGAAAGGATGGATGGATGGAGAGTGGGTGAAAGGATGGATGGATAAGTGGGTGGGTGAAAGGATGGATGGATGATGAGTGGGTGGGTGAAAGGATGGATGGATGATGGGTGGGTGGGTGGATGGTGGGTGGGTGAAAGGATGGATCAGTGGATTGGATGGTGGGTGGGTGAAAGGATGGATGAGTGGGTGGGTGGATGGTGGGTGGATGGATGATGGGGGTAGGTGGGTGAGTGAAATGATGGGTGGATTGATGGATTGATAAGTGCAAGGGTGAATGAATGAACATATGAGTGAAAGGGTGGGTGTAAGGATGGATGAGTGAGTGAAAGGGAGGGTAGATGGACAAAAGGATGAATAGATGTGTGAAGGAGTGAAATGATAGATGGATGAGTGATAGGGGCAATGGATGGATTCATGAGTGGATGAGTAGATGGATGGGTGGGTGGGTGGATGGATGGATGGAAGGAAGGCTAAGTGAAAGGGTCGATGGAGAGAGAAAGGGAGGATGGATGGATAACTAAAAGAGTGGATGGGTGGAAGGATTAGTAAGTGAAAGGATGGCTGGATTGGTGAAAGGGTAAATGGCTGAATGGATGAGTGAATGGATGGATGGGATGAAGAGTGGATGGATAAGTGTACAGATGGATAGGGTGAAAGGGTGGGTGGATGGATGGATAATGGAGGATGAGTGAAAGGATGGATGAGGGGACGGATGAAGGGATGGATGAGTGAAATGATAGATGGAAGGATACATAATGGATAGGTTTGCAAATGGTTGAATATGTTTGGAAATGGCTGGGCTTACTTATATACTATTGCGCGACCTCTGATGTGTCTGTAAAACGTACCTATTGTCCTGAGGTTTTGTCCTGAATTTTGACCTCCTGTCCTGAATTTGTGTCCTGAATGTTGACCCTTTTCCTGAATTTTTACACTCACCGTCCTGAATTTGCACCAATGCCAGTTGGTCACCCTAACAAAGATAGGAGAGTTAGATTGGGGGTAGGGGCTTCGGATTTCCCAATAATCATACGGGTTAAAATATTGTGACAGGTACTTATATAACTTTATTTTGAAAAAGAAATCATTTTTAAGACCTTTAAAACAGAAGCAAGAGGGTGTGTGTGAGCGTTTTTTAAGTGAAATCATAGCAAACACCTCATCATACCGGACTGAAAACATCAACTATTTACTACAGAATACATTTATTAGGGGGGTGTAACACCGCAAACACCCCCTTTCAAGGTACGTCCCTGCACGCATATATCTATACTATATGCCTTACGCGGAATGGGGAGGGTCCTTGAAAGGTGGGAGCCCCTCCACCCCCTCCACACCACGAAGGCCTTTCTGTCATTCCTGCACTCCTACCAATCCCCGCCATCTCTCATTCTTAAACCTCAGATGGTTCAGCCCGTGAAACACACCCACACTGTGCTCACTTTCTCAATGCACTGCTGCTCTTTCTTTTCATATATTTTCATATGGCACTCTTACTGTAAACAGTCATATGGACTAACTTTGAATGGACCGATATAAACAAAGTACATACGATTATAGAGATATGCGTTTGTTTGGTCATTTTAAGGTAATAATGGTGCTTAATAAACACTTCACATAGTTGTTTGAATAACACTCTGACTAGAAACAGATATGATTGCTGCTGCAAAAGAGAAAAGAAAACAAAACTTAGTTCGTTGTATGTTTTTAGTAGTTAACACAGGGATATAACAAATATGTGGGAACGCGCGCCACCGTGTGGTGCAATAGAAAACTGCTGACTAATCCTCTGAGCAGCAGTTGGGTCGCTGCTACTGCTTCACCTTGGGTCTTTGAGTGTGCAGAAAGTCCATAGACTAAGACTTAGCTCTCATCTTGTTGAGAGGAGGAGATTGAGTGGCTGTGGAGGACGAACCCTTTGAATGCAATTGAAATGAAACCCTTGTGAAGAGTGAAAAAGGTTAACAGGGCGGGTGCTTCCACTGAAGACCATGGGAGGCAGGCCCCGTTCCAGGGGACTCATTTATGAGGCCTTGCGTCAGTTTTGCGCTGCTGATGCGTCACTTTTTGTGACGCATCGGCGGCGTAAAACATGCGTCTTGTTGCGCCATTTTTAAAAGTGACGCATCTAGGTAGATGCATCACTTTTGAAACCCCTGCGCCACATTATACCTGCGTCAGGTATAATGTATGCAGAGGGGGCGTTCCCCCGCAAAAAGCCTCGTAATAGTGACGCAGTGAAATCTATGAGATTTCATTGCGTCACTTTTAGGACGCTGTTGCGTCAAAATCTTGCGCCTGCCTCACAGCAGGCGTAAGACTGACACAAGCCCTTTCACATGGGGCTTTCCCCATGTGAAAGGACGCATTGCTGGAGTTGCGTCACTTTTGTGACACACTCCAGCAATGCGTCACTTTTGCGCTTACAGATACGTCAGAAATACTGACGTATCTGTAACTCCTTGCGACATGATGCGTCATACATTAAATATGACGCATCATTGGTGTCGCAAGGAGTGCGCAGTGAAAAGTGACGCATCACTGTTTTCACGCAGCGATGCGTCACTTTTCATAAATAAGGCCCCAGGAATTTATCTGGATAGGCCAAGGGTGCGTTCGTGTGGGCCAATGTTTGCCCAGTTTTTGACAGTTCTAGAGGCAAGCGCAGGATTTACATAATTTTTTTCATCTAAACAGTCATACAGAGCTTGGGGGGAGTTATTTGAGAGTAAAGCTGATGCCTATACTCGTCAGGCTTAGTCACAGGGGTGGATAGTAAGTTTTGGAGAGAGGGGCGCAGATTGGACACACACACACATACACACACAGGCACACGCACACGCACACATACACACGCACACACATAACACTCACAGCCAAGCATTGACACGCGCACACACACACAAAGACATCCTTTCACAACATCCTTTACCAAACATTCATACATACAACACACACACCAAACATTAATTTAAAAGAAAACACCTCTTACCTGCAGCTAGCTCTGCCTCAGAGGTTCCAGAAGGCTTGGGACTGCTTCCTTCCCTCATTGGCAGACAGCCACCGAGGGAAGGAAGCACTCCCAACGGCATCACAGGGTAAGATGGGGTCAGTGAGACTGCTGAACCCACCCCACTCTCTGATGAAGTGTCACAGATTGACAGTCAACCCTGGGCTCTTCAGGGCTCAATACTGAAGCGCCCAGGTGCGAGGCATTCATTGACGCTACCCCTCGTCACTGAGGGGAGGGCGTCTGGGACCTTTGCTGAGCTGAGGACGTCTCTCCCATGGGAGCTGTGACTTTCTTAGCCCAGCACAGTTCAACTCGGGCAGCCAAGATCCTGCGCATTTAACACATGCCTGACTCCTGGCTACCTGACTTGAAATGAACAGTGTCTGTCAGGCTGACCTTTGTTCAGCCTGACAGACACTGTTCGTGAGGGGGAAAAGGTGGAGAGGCGTGGTCCCTCAGTCCCAATGGACCGACA
This sequence comes from Lissotriton vulgaris, assembly GCF_964263255.1. Taxonomy (NCBI): domain Eukaryota; kingdom Metazoa; phylum Chordata; class Amphibia; order Caudata; family Salamandridae; genus Lissotriton; species Lissotriton vulgaris. The sequence continues at coordinate 164,889,108 of NC_141691.1, read as the reverse complement.
GCGGCTGCTTAATCATCATATTTTCAAGCAGGCCAGGCTTCAAAAAAAGCACATGTATACCAAGCATATTGTAATAGTAGTTCTTGTTTAAGGAGGTCCCTGTAACCACACCCAAGCCTTTGCATCTTTGCACTAGGAAGACTGGTTATTTACTACTTGCAGTTTGTCCAAAACCTATTTCTTTGCACACTGTGATCTTTGTAACAGTTTATTTTCATGTCATACTTTTGCTTACACTGATAAAAAAAGTTTTAAAAACGGCAACACATTTGGAGCAAAAGAAAGCAATATTCTGGTATTCTTGATACTTGGAACAGTTTTCATGCCTGGCAATTGTAAAACTGGTAATCACAGTCAAAGAGGAAACCTTCTAGGGCATATCACACAGAGAGCTCTAGGGGCACAACGGCCTGGTTTGTGCACCCCGGGGCACTATGGTATTACAGAAAAGGGCCACTCGTGTAGCCCTTTCTGTAATACTGATAGTGCTGGCGCACATGTAGAGCCAGTGCTATGTTCAGAGCACATTCCCTCATTATCATGGGAGCATGGACCCATGCAAATGAGGGAATGACTTTCTTTCTACGCCTGCCCCTTATCATGGATGTGGGTGCAGGGGCAAAAAAGACCCTCAGGATGCGCCCTGACAATATGCAACAAAAAGTTGGTGCACAGTCTGTGTGCCTCCTTATGCCAGCCTTCCTAAGGGTACCTAGGAGCTACCATGGACCCCCAGACATCACCTGGCAGACAGTTGTAGTCAGTAACTGCACTTGCCTGCAAAAGGATCTCTCACCCCTCTTTAAATTGCAGGCAGCATGCGACTTGCATTGTGAAATGCATGATTTCTTTACTTATAAACAGCTGTTCTGTATTTCACTGAAAGCGCTGCCCCTGGGAAAGTGTGGGCCCTCGCCTGTCCTAAGGGCAGCACATTAATTGTAACAGGGTGGACCGTCCCTGTTTGCACCCAGTGCACCTGTTTAAAGGTGTGCAACGATGCAAACAGGGACAGTGCTCTGTACCTGTAATACAGGCCCCGTTGTTCTTTGAAAACTCGCTCACAAACTCAGCCATACATAAGTTTGTTGTGAGATCCATCGCATTTGCTAAAAGTGTCAAATTCTTTTTCCACTCGTGTGCCGGAAAAGTGTGAGGACAGGAGATGTTGTTGAAAAGATGCACTCACAGGCTGTAGCTGCAATCCATATAACAACTACATCTACATACATTTCATGAAGTACTGGAAAGGGCATCAGCATAATCATGCACCAGTTCGCAAGCAGTGGCAACATCTGTACTAGTGTAGCTCCTTGAGGTGAGATGAGATATGTGTCTTTACTGTGTGGAAGTATGAGATGGTGACAACACTGACTTGGGCTGTCATTTTGAGTTTGCCGTCAATCCTGAGGTTCGTGGCTGGGAGTGATGGGGGTGGGAGTAGGTCCTTGCTCTGCTGGTCACCAGTAAAGTTGCATGGAGGAGATCACAACTTCAGTCTTCACAGGGTTTAATTTCAGGCAGCTGGACTTCATTCATTGGTCATTGTGAGACATATATTCTAATCAGATTCAGCTAAGGGGAGATAAGCACTGAGAGCTTGTGGAGTTTGCAGGTTTTGAGGCCTTGTTTGTGAATAGTGTAAGTTTGTGCTTGTGTATCACTAGTTTATGGGATCTACATAAATATATGTGCAGTTTCAGTGAATATTGTATGTGTGTGCACGTGCTTGTGGTGTTTTTGTGCATAAGTGTGACATGCCATTCTGGTAGAGGTGTTTCTGTGTTCAGCGTTTGTTTGAGCCTGGTGTGATTGTGCTTACATGTTGTGTGTTTGGGTATAGACATGGTGTTGGTGGGTGCATGTATGTGATGTGTTCTGTGTTCAATAAACACTGGGTGGGTGTGCAAAATGACATTGATAATTATTTGAGGTAAGCAGACAGCATGTATTTTCTGAATGCGTATGTGATCAGCTTTGGGCCCTGAAGGTCGAAGAACCACATGCTCTGTTCCTTCTGTCCATGAATCCTCAGCTGTATAACCTCTCACTGTAACAACGAACCTTATCAAACGTAGTGCTTGGAAGTGAAATTGAAGAAGTAACTAAACACTGTGTAGGAAATGGGACCAAACAGAATAGATGACTGGGGGCCGGTCCTTTAGGCGCCTGGCTCCTCAGCTCTGGAACACCCTGCCTATTTCGCTGCGTAGTAATTCCAATCTGCTGGCTTTTAGAAAAAGTCTGAAAGCTTGGCTTTTTGTGCAGTAGGTCTTTTTCTTTTCTTTTCGCCTGCACTGTTGTTTCTGCTGTAGGTCTTAAAGCGCCGTGACACTCCACGGAGTAGCCGCGCGCTATATAAAACATACCTAACATTAACAACATTAACATGAACATGTTCACCTTTCAATGGGGCACCTCATTAATTGTTCAGATACGTTCAATCAAATATAAAATAGTTTAAAATAACATATTGCCAAAAATCCCAATGTGCGGTCAGAGTAGGTGGTGCTGCACTTCAGTCTGGTATGAATTTTCTATTTTAAGCACATGCAGAAATCCTTTAAAGGATTTGTGTGCTTTACAATTCTTATGTTATGGAGAGAAAGCATCTCCAGGCACTACAGTGTTAAAAAAAATAGCTTGTCTGCTGGTACTGAATGCTTGCAGTGAGCAGAAATTGCATGTTTCAAACTTTTTATTGCCGATTCTGTTGTCTTGGCAAATTACAATTACATTTATAACAGAGCAACATCAAAAATACCAATCTCCTACTTACAAGTCTGATGTAACAGGGTGGGGTATTTACGACCTGTGGCAGCCCACTATGAGGCTATAGTGTATTGTCTTCTGAAGAACCTGAGTGAAGCACAGACAAGGCAGAAGACCTGAAGAACAGCGAGACCAGGGGCAGTAGGAGTCTTCCTTGGTGCAGTCTCGGTTCCAGTAAAGTTCAACAAAGCCCAGGTGTTCAGATGGTCAAGTGTGTCTTGGTTTCAGAGATCTGTCTTGTTCCACGACAAATCTGAGGACCCACCCACAGGGAAGCCCTAAAGTGCCCTAGGTAATGCGATGGAATGACTCAGGTCCGATAGGTTTGAGTTGTAGAAATGTTTGTATCCTCATATACACTGTATGTACACTTTCTATATATCATGCACTATTATTGTAGAAAGTAAGCAATATTAAAAGCGAAACGTTCCATAAACACTGGAAAAACACTGTTTCTGTTGTTTTTAATGGCGCGAAAATGAGTAACCACTGATAACCACTGTTTTTTAAGGTCTTGCAATTACTGGAACATACTTTAAAAACCCCACCACAATTGACCAAAAATAGAAACTGAACACAGGAAAGCCTGACTATATATCTTAATATGGCTGACCGCACTTACAAAACCTGGAGAGTTTGTAGGGGTGTCATGCTCACGCAGGGCTGCATTCCCTCTTATAACCAAGCCCCCAGCCCTCAGGACTGAAGGGCCTTCCATAGCAGTGACTTATAGGTTTTAAGTGTAGCCACCTCAGATATAAGGAAACCTATATCTGTCATAAGAGGTGAAAGCACCAACTCACACAGGCTGCAATGACAGGCCTGTAGTCAGAGTTGTGGTGGATTCACATGGGCGGCACAATACATGCTGCAGCCCATGGGCGACCCCTGGTGTACCTATGCCCTGGGTATCTCAGTACCAAATACCAGGGACTTAGAAAGGTACACCACTAGCCAATTGTGGAGGCACAAAAGTACTTACCTAAGCCATTTTGGGAGAGAGAGCACAGAAGCTGGAGTCCGGATTAGCAGGATCTCAGCAAACTGCAGTCAAAACACACAGACACCAGGCAAAAAGTGGGGGTAACCATGAAAGCAGCGCCTACTTTCCTACACAACCCCCGCCCCCAGCCCCACCCCCAACGCAAGGACATGAGCCTAACCATGCCCTGTTGAGTCTTCATTTTCTAAATGGAAACATCAGGAAAGTCCAAGTCAGTCTGTGTTGGCATGGTTCCTCACAGGTCTATGTTGCTCTGAAAAGTCCATCCCCTGAAGGGAAATTGACCACCTCAAAAGTTTGGAGTTTTCACCCTTCATCTTTTTAAGCAATGAGAGGGGCTTATGGTCTGTCTGAACAATTAAGTGAGTGCCAAACAGGTAGGCCCCCCACTTCTTCAGGGCCCAGACAACAGCAAATGCCTCCCTCTCAATAGCTGGCCAATGCTTCTCCCTGGGGGTCAGTCCTCTGCTGATAAAACCTACTGGTTGATTCACTCCCTCTGCATTAAGTTGTGACAATACTGCACTTATGCCTATCTTAGAAGCATCTGTCTGGATAATGCATGGTTTGGAGTAGTCAGGACTTTGCAGAATTGGTGCAGAGCACATGGTTTGCTTCAGCTCATCAAATGCCTTTTCTCAGCTAACTGTCCACTGGACATTCTTTGGCATTTTCTTGGATGTGAGAGCATTAAGGAGTGTCACTATGGATCCATAATCATTACCAACTATTCTGTGGTACCCAATAAGGCACAAGAAAGCTCTGACCTGAGCCTGTGTAGTGGGTGCAATTCAGTCCATGGGAGTCTGAATTTTGCTCTTCAATGGTTGAACTTGGCCTCCAACTACAAGGTGGCCCAAATACACAACATTTCTCTGCCTTACTGGCACTTACTGGCTTTGATAGTGATACCTGCCTTTTGCAGGGCCTCAAGTACATTTCTGAGGCACCAGGTAATCCTCACAGGTGGAGCTAAAGACCGCTATATCATCTAGTTATGCTGCACTATAGGCTTCCAGACCTGCTATGACTTTCTTCACCAGTCTCTGAAATGAAGCAGGTGCATTTTCAAACCAAAAGGCAGCACAATAAATTGATAATGCTCACTGGGTGTTGAAAATGCTGTTTTGGTTTGGCATCCTCAGAGAGTCTGATTTGTCAATAAACAGCAGTTAGGTCAAATGTACTGAGACACTTGGCAGACGCCAAAGTACCAATCTATTCATCTGCCCTTGGAATTGGATGAACATCAGTCCTAGCGACTGCATAGAGGCCTCTGTAGTCAGCACAAACCTCATCTCTCTCTTACCATTCTAGGTGTGAGGTTTTGGCACAAGGACTACAGGACTTTCCCAGGGGCTATCTGAAGGCTCAATGACCCCTTAATTCCAGCATCTTTTGGACCTCTGTCCTGATGCAATCTCTGACACTTGCAGACTGTCTGTAAAGTTTATCCCTCACAAGCAGGTTTGTCTATTGTGCCCACTTCATGGGTACACCAGGTGGTCTGACTGAGTGTCAAAGAAAAGATCCCAGAAAAAGGCTGAGAAGCTGTCTGCAGCCAGCTTGCTGATGATCAGTGAGGCTGTCTGTCAAGACTACTCTTTCACGGTCCATCAACAGGGTTGTATGAGAGGAGATCGGGGAGAGGGGCACTCTCTTCCTCCTGTCCCTCAATAGTGGCCAGGAGGTAGCTCATGTTAGCCCTGTCAACAAAAGGTTTTAGGGGGGGTCATATGAAATACCCTGTGGGGACTTCTTGGAGTACCCATGTAAACCAAGTAAATGACCTCACCTTTTTCTTCAAGTATAGTTTGGGGGCCGCTCTTCTTGTCTTGGAGAGCTGCTGGGGCCACAGGTTCCAACACCCACACTTTCTGTCCTGACTGGTTAACAGTCAGTCCAGCTTTTTGGTCATGCCAAGCTTTCGGACGTTCCTGGCGGCCTCAAGGTTTTTGCTGACCATCTTAACGTACTCCCCAGTCGAGAAAGCAGGCCCAATACATAGTCCCAATGTCCTGATAAGGTGGCTTGAAAGGTTGCTCCCGTCCTTCTTTAACTAGACATACTGGACCCCTAACTAGATGTCCAAATGAGGTTCTAATGGGCTGTAGCCCACCCCCTTCTGAGGAACCTATTTGTAGGGCAAAGAGTAGACACGGTAGTAAAACATCCAATTTTCTTCTCAGTTTTTCTGGGAGTCCCAAGATCATACCTTTGAGGGTCTTGTTGGACCTCTCAACAAGCCCACTGCCTTGTGGATGATAGGGTGTGGTACACTTCTAGTTAATCCCACACTCTTTTCAAATAGCAGTAACGTAGCTAGACATGAAGTTAGTACCTCCATCTGACAAGACCTCCTTAGGGAACCCAACTCTGGAAAATATTCCCAGGAGGGCCCTGGCCCCTACAGGAGCTGTAATGTTCCTAAGGGTAATAGCCTCTGGATATCTAGTGGCATGGTCCACCACCACTAGGATAACACTATGTCTAGATGCTGTTGGAGGGTGTAAGCGCCCTACAATGTCTATCCCTACCCTCTTAAAGGGAACCCCAACCACAGGTAGTGGAATTAGGGGGGCCTTTGCAGTGCCACCTGACTTACACCTGGGTTGGCAGGTGACACAGAAGCGACAAAACTCCATGGTGTCTTCAGATATGTGGGGGCCAGTGAAAATGAGGGACAAGTCTTAATTTTCCCAAGATACCCTGCAAGGGAAATGTTATGTGGAAGGGTCAATAAGAATCACCTGTACTGCTGTGGTATGACCGTTTGATTTTAGTGGTCTTTGATAACCATAGAAAGCTCTTAAAGTGGTAGCTGTGGAGAGCAGCCTTCAGGATTATCTTGAATGAGTGTCAAGCAGCTTCTTTTACCACATTTAATCAACAGTGTAGATTAGATGAAAAATAAATACACCGTGTTTTATAAAAATAAGTGTCTTTACTACACATCACAGTCACTAACACATTTGTATATCTCCTACCCGGAAATATCAACAATACATCTGAAAATACTGAAAAGGAATCAGGTAAGTAGCACGAATATGCACTGGTCTCCAGGGGGAGACCAAACCATATACTAAGAAAGTGAAATGTGAACTGCAAGGAAGAATGGTACTTGGACCAGAAGACTCAGAGGAGCTGGGGAGTCAAGGAACCACCCAAGGTAAGTACCTAGGAACCCCACGGAGGCTGTGTCAGAGTGGAAACACAGCTGCATGCCCAATGGAAGTCAATGGAGAAGTCACAGTTCCAGTTTTATAGAAGAAGGACCTTTCCCAGAAGACCCCTAATAAACCTTTTGGAGGATGGAAGGTTGGAGTGCCACCCCATCTTTAGATGCTCCAGGAACCGGGTTACCTGCACCAGGGAAGCTTGGTGCATAGAGTTGAAGTGACGTCGGAACCTGCCTTAGACACCGATGAAAGACTTGGGAGAATAGGTCTCTGGAGAAGTCTCTGAAGACGTTCGTGGAATCCAAGGGCGGATTCTTGAAGAGGTGAACCTGCAAGCAGAGGAGACAGAGTCTATGTCACTTGGAGGTGACCAGGAGGCAAGGAAGCGCAATGCTTCCTTGTCTCTTGGCCCTTGGCAGGGAGTTCAGGAGAGTTGACAAGGACATTGTTGCTGCAGCTGTTGGGACCAGGTGATGCGGAGGAAGACCAGGAGCCTTGCATGAGCTGTCCCATGTCAGATGTCGATGTCTAGGTGGTCGGCGTCCCGCAGGAGCTCCAAAAAGCCTTGGCAGCCGCAGCTGATGTAGAGACAAAAAGTTGCAATTGTTGGGACCAACAAGTTCCAAGGGACTCACCAAGTGCAGGAGAGTCAGACCAGGCCCCAAGCAAGCAGAGGAGCCCACCAAAGCAGAAGAAGAACCTCGAGAGGACCCACAGGCTGAAGGTACAGGAGTCACTAGAGGACCTCAGTCAGCTCATCAAAGATGGAGGCCCACAGTGCAAGGGATATAGTGAGTATGCTGATCTTCAAGGCTTGAGGCTGGAGCTTCTTGTAGGACGACCATATCTGGAGGGCAGAGCCAAAATGCCTTGGCAATCGCAAGTCAACGTGGTGCACAGGGGTTTGGTCTCAGTGGCCCGACGAGGGAATATGTCCTCCAAATTGCAGGGAAGACATCTAAGGCCTCTGGAGAGCCACATAACCACCCCCTGTGTTGCTAAACCTCTGGTACTCTGTAAAACGGCAGGAGCAGCAGACTGGTCAGCTTTGTTGCGGTGCCTGCAGATGCAGGGGAGCGACTCCTTCCCTCCAAGGGAGATTTCTTTGGATGTCCTTGATGCCCACAGGTCTTCTGTAGAACCTAAGCAAAGCATAGACAAGGCAGAAGTCTTGAAGAACAGCGAGACCAGGAGCAGAAGGAGTCTTCCTTGATGCAGTCTCAGTTCTAGTCGAAGTCCAACTAAGTCCAAGTGTCCAGATGGTCAAAGAGTGTCTTGGTTTCAGGGGTGAGTCTTGTTCCATGATGAATCTGAAGACCCACCCACAGGGGAGCCCTTAAGTACCCTGGGAAAAGTGTTGGAATTACTCTGGGGTCCCTCCCAGAGGAGGGGCTGGACAGAGGGGAGGATACTCTTTCGTCCTTTGTCCAGTTTTGCACCAGAGCAGGAACAAAGGGTTCCTGAACTGGCTCAAAACGGAGTATGCAAGGAGGGCAACAAATGTGTGCTTCAATGCAGTCTGGTGGAGTCACATAGAGCTCCTCACCCCAGCCCAATACACTAATCCTGTCTGGGAGGTGCTCACACCTACCAATGACAGGAAACCTATTGTTCTACAGTCCCCTGCTTAATCTCAGCTCAGTAGCAGGAGGAGGGAAGAATCGTGTCTCTAGTCGGCAGCAGCACTAGCTTGCTGGCAGACCCTATAAGCCTGGTACCGGGAGTACATGGGGCTGCTCTAAGGTCTCCCCCCAGTACATGGAATCATACCTCCAACACCGGAATCGGTGCTGCAGTATAATTCCAACATGTTTGCTACCAAACATGACTAGATTCGGCGTAGCCATTATATAATTAGACATCTAGTAATAACTGATGTCCACCATATACCTGAAATTGGCTGACTGCACTTACAAAGCTTGGTGAATCGACTCCGGGGTTTGGAGGGAGATGTCCTACTCATGCCCCTGCACCCTCTCACTTATAACTAAGCACCCTGCCTTCAGGACTGAAGGACCTTCCATAGAGACGACTTATATTAAAACCTGGCTTTTTCGGATATAATGCCTATGTCCTGCCTTTAGTGCGATTGTTTTGAACTCCAATTTCTCTGTCCCTGGTTGGTCCTGTAGTGCCGGGACACTCTGTGGAGTAGCCGTGCGCTTTACAAATACCATTTTTCATTTCATTCATATCTGGGTTCACTACACTGAAAACCTATAAGGAAACATATATCTCTTGTGAGACATGCAAGCACCAACTCACACAGGCTGCAATGGAAGGCCTGTAGTCAGAGTTGTGGTGGATTCACATGGGTGATACAATACATGCTGCAGCTCATGGGAGACCCCTGGTGTACCTATAGCCTGGGTACCTCAGGGACTTAGAAAGGTACACCAGTAGCGAATTGTGGAGGTACAAAGGTACTTAGCAAAGCCATTTTGGGAGAGAGAGCACAGATGATGGGGTCCCGATTAGCACCGTTAGCGGAGGGGCGACCCTTATTACTATTACCTCCTTCACATCCTCTGGCAACGTCCCGCTCTAACCAGTTACTGGGCAATTATTTGGACACATATCTGATGATACATTCCTTCCCATTCGCATCTTCTCATATGTTAGCTATTCTTCATGATGTGTCTGTCCTACCAAATTTGACATCCCATGGGTACCGTTGGCTAGCAACTTTGCTTGCAGTTTCCAAACTATGTGTACTTCACCATTGGCACCCACCATGGGTGCCACCCACTACACCAACGGGAACATGAGGTTGATCGAACTTCATATATTCGCCAGCTGCAAACACAACACTTATTAACTCAATGATAAACTGCATGTCTGATATGGTTGGTGGATCCTTTCCGACAAGTGACCACCAATCTCCCTCCTGAGTCTATCTCACTCACCCTTTCCCCACCAAGTCATCAAGAACGGCCCCACGACTAAACCCATCGTCTTCGATGCCCTCCTGGATGCCTCTTCGGGAGGTTGATCTGCTGCCTTGGATTGTCATATCAGATGCAATACTTTGCTTGTATTGTATGGAATCATGAATCCAGTGTGGTCTTTTCCCGGAGTCCCAGCTTACATCCCCAAGCAGTACCTCGGCTTCCCTCACTACACTACTCATGTCCTTGCCACACTCCCCCTTCCCCCCCACCCCCCTGAATTCCAGTTTTATTTCGATTATCATCATCCGGGGCTAGAATATTATCGTGTGTTGGATATGGGATGCTGTATTCTATAATGCTATCTGTGATGTACTGCCTACCTAGGCAGATGTCTGGGAAGTCTTTTAAGCAATGGTTGACATATGCTTGCTCTATTATTGTTGCTCAAATTCCCCGTTTAGCCTCCGCAGCTGTATTTCAATAATTGCAAAAAAAATAATTGGGCAAATCTGGCTTTAGTGTGCACATGTATGCATATATTGGGATTTTTTTAGAAGCCAAACCCAATTGTCAATCAAAGAGATGTGTGAGGGGTTTCGGGATTGAGGGTAGGTTTTAATCAGTCCAAGGCCTTGGGACTGGAGACTTCCTTCAGGTTCTGTTCTCTAATATGCAAAGGGCGAGAGGCCTGATGTCAATTTTGTTCCTCCCCTCAACCTCTTGGAGTCAGTATAAAAAAAAAAGCATAGGAAGCAGTCCCTTTTGTTGGAGGGGGTGGTAGGAGGTCGTTATCAGGTGTCCTTCCTAGGCACTGGCAAACCCCAGAATGCAGAGTCTTTGTGCTCACTTCCGGGCTGCCTTATGGACTAGCATGTGATCTTATTTGTATATCTGAGGCAGAGATGACCTCATCCCTCCCAGAGTCTCCCCAGGATCAGATGATGGGCAGGGTAGCTATCACTGCCCCAGCTTCTGCCTGGTCATGGCCCACTGGCCCACTGGTTTTCTAGAGGAAGAGATGGAGAGGGTTGGGAGGAGAGGCCCAGCTCCTCCCATCGCCCCCACCCCCCACCAACAACAGAAATGATCCAAGAAGTGGGGATTGGAAGGGGAGAGGTCAAGATACCCAAGAAGAACCTCCGTTCCGCCGACCTCGCCCTGGCCGAGGTCCCTCGCATCAGCAGAAACAGAACAGGTGGGAAACCTTTCTCCTACATTTCAGCCAAGAGCTGGAACGAGCTCCCCGTGAACATCAGACGCTCCCCGACCCTGCACACGTTCAGGTAGGAACTCAAGACCTTGTTTTTTCGACTGATCCGGCGCTGCCCCCAAAGCACCTTGAGACCCTCACGGGTGAGTAGCTCGCTCTATAAACCAGTGATTGTTTGATTGATTGAATCCCTCCCCTTACAATCCCCACTTCCAAACTAATTTCTCTTGTTGAGGGCAGCACCTCTCTCCCTGAGAAGCCTTGCCAGAGGCAGCAGCTGTGCATCGGTGCCCCAACAAGGAGCTGGGCGTTGTTTGGGTTTCATGCTTAGGCTAAGAAAAAACAACAGAACAACATCTGGTTTGATTCTGGACCGCAAACAGTGTTATGTGTCCCAGTATTAAGGCAAAAACAGTTCCGATTTCTTTTTCAAGCTAAGAACAAATTCAAACAATGTCTGGCTTGATTCTGGAGCCCAAACACACGGTTCTGTGCCCCAGTAGACAGCCAGATCAGTTCGGAAGTTTCTGTAGCCTAAGAAAACAAGCATTTACAATGCAATAGGTTTCGCAGCATTAAAATTTGAGTTACTGGCATTGTGTATGACAATGCGTTGCATAAAATTTTTTAGCAAACTTTGAATTGGTGAGCAGTGAGAGTGTGTGCAAGAGAAATAAATGCATGCCATGCGTCTAAATAAATAGGGTGAACATGAACATTAAATTATGAATGCGCACATTTAAAATTGATTACCCTTTCGGGAATGATTCTGTCGCATGTTTTTGCAGCATGTCATCGTGCTCACCAGTGTCAGTTTTGTGACCTGCTTGCTGGCACGAGCTTTTCTTACGGCCCACTTGCTTCAAATACTGTCTGCTGTGGTCTTCCAATGTTCACAGTGCTAGCTCCTTGCACTGCCCAAAAGTGTGATCGACGTGCATGAGCGCTCACCAGTGTGTCCTCTGCTGCTACCCCATTCCAGTTTATCATGCTGTGCACCAGTGCAAGCATATCGTGCAGCTCACATTTCTACGCTTGTGTGTGATACTGCATCCAATGCAAACACATTAGATTGCCCAACAGTAACAAAATATATCCACATTTGTCCAAGAATATTCATCATTCTGTCCTCGGCGCCCACGATCATGACAGGCAAATAATTATTGTTTATGCCAAACATGGACTAAATAAAGTCAAGGGGGTTTAAGACAATGCCACACTTCCGAAGACATTTGGAAATACAGACCAATTGTGCTTTTCTCATGGTCTTTACCTCCCACGTTTGCAAGGGTCAGCTTTACTTATTAAAACGGCTTTAAAACAATACAGATCGATAAATACATCTCAGTTTAAGAGACACGCTATTTTTTTTATCTTCGCTATCACTCTCCTTAGCTTCACGATGCCATTAGGCAAACGTGCGTTCGTAAAATAAATGTACACAACTAATGAATGTGAAAATAATACATTGCCTCAGCCGACATTAAATACGAATAGCTACCCAATGTGTTTACATGGCATGCATTGGACTGGGATGAATGAGCTCACACTCTGCGCCTTAATGCAGGCTGGTGCATGAATAATAGAGCACAAGAGTAGGCACCAGATGGTCATGGGTACAGTTACACGTAGGAAGGTGGCTAGCAGATTAGTCACCTTTGTTTGGTCTGTAGCCCAAAAGTGTCTGCATATTTAGAGTTCCGTGCAGGTCTGGCACCTCTTGCGAAGGGGTAGGGAGAAGGAAGGAGATAAGAGAAAAAATCAACTGCCTTCTAAGTGGTTGAAAAGGAGCACTACAGAATGATTCACGAGACACAACAGGCGCTTAAGGCTGGAGCGAGATTGTAGAAAACCTTAAGTGCCCGCGCTGATGGGGGGAGGTAGTGGGGGGGGGGGTGAGCCTTCATGCATGGATTCTGCAGAGAGACTGACTGGCATGGCAAACGCCGTAGGGTCAAGAGATACAAAGTCCTATGCAAGCAAACCGAGCTAATACGTGATGGAAAATACTGAGCATAGTAAGTCGTGAGTTACGGTACCTGTCATGATAGAAGGTGACGGTAAAATGTGACATGCTAGCAATGGGTGGGGAGGACAAGCATTGCAGGGGGTGACGAGTGCAGTAAAGGTGGTGGGCGGTGCTGGGGGAGACGTGGCAGGCACTGTGGAAGAAAGTCGACAAAGGTGATAGGCGCTACAGTGGATCGCTGAAGAGGACGAAGGATCACAATTTGAAAGTGGGCACCGAGCACCTTGGAGTGAACAGTGGCATGATCAGCAGAGGGTGCGTGAGAGGTGACCAGCCCATGAGGATGCAATGGGGAGCAGGCGACGCAGAGGTTTAGGAAGAAAGCGAAGTTAACAGGAACCCTCTAAACTGAGGGTGGAGATGGGGCAAAAGGCACAGGCAGGGAGTATGGCAATGCATGGCAAGAGAAAGCACCACCAAGGAAAACTGGAGGTGAAAAACATCACCAGCATTGAAAAGCGGGGAGGTAGAAACTTCCCTGAGATGACACCCGAATGTTCGCTCACCTGCCATTGAAGTCCAGAGGTAGAGTAGGGTCCTCGCCCGGCATCGAATCCATGGTCTGCTGGTGATGGTCTATGACCAGCTACACTGGGACAGCAACAGTATTCCAGAGTACCACCGACATCGAGGACGGACTAGCCGCCCGTGGACGTGTCTGCCAACGCGCTACCTTCAGTGCCATCTCCAGCGTAGCCCAGTCAATCGGATCATTGTTGCAGAAAAGACTGACTGGTAGGAGATAATACAGTCGAGTAATAAAAACGTTTTCCACTAGCTAAAGTCAAGCCAAGAATACAGTAGTAAGCGACACGGAAAAAACATAACTAGATGTTGTAAATATTTTCAATCACTTGACCTCCTGCGCACATCCATGAGGAGATTAATACCAAGCGGAGAGTAAGCTAAGTCTGCTGGTGCGTTCCTGCAATTTCTCCGTAGCGGGCTCGCTCTTTACAGAACACCCTGTGCCAGTCCATAATGGGCTCTGCTTCTTCGCAGACGCTACACCGTACCGCCGCGTTGTGTCCTTTCTTTTTGTCTATGCTCTGCTCCAGACTCAGCAAAGGCGGGCGAAACCATAACAGTCTGCGCGCCTCAAGCCAGCCTATGGTAAACAGAGCGCAAAGCGCTCCTATTGGCTGAGTGCTCTACACAGTCATAGACACAGAAAAAGGCCCAGGCGACAGAGGCGTAATATTGAGGCAACAACTAGGAACACAGAAGGACGAGGAAGATGGCGGTCTGAAGCGTCTCTCCTCCTGCCACGAGCGTGTTAACCTGTATTTGGGACACCTTCCAATGCCTGCAGCGGGGACGTGACCGAAGATTTGTACATCGGATCACTCCCTGAGCATGCTGACCTGACTCCCGTGTCCGGGACTGCAGCGGATCAAAGGCTGCATCGACGGGGGCTTAGAGCGCTAATGGCGGCAGCGTGGCAGTGAAGCGAACGGCGGAGCGCGAGGTGAGCCTCCAGAGAAACAAAGAAGACACGAAGAAGAAAACTCGGCAGCGCAAGGAAAGCGGCAGGAGGTGAGCGCGTTTGCAGTCTTAGCGCTCGGGGGCAGCTGACTTACGCCGATCGACTGAGAACAGTGGGGCCGGCCATGCAGTGACTTCACTGACCTTTACCAAGATGGCGGCCGCCACTTGGTAATTCACGAGCATCGAGGCAAGGTCTATTTCAAAGCCCAGCATTGATTAAATGCCCACTTCTAACGCCAAAACGCCAAAACGAGCACTGCTGGCAACAAATTTTACATGTGGAAAGGATTTAGACGCGCTTTTGAAAAGAAAGGATAATTGCTGCTCTGAATGCCTGTAAAACACTCTTCAGTGGCTCAGATGCACGTGTTGTTCACACTGGCTGATGCTTCTGCCTCTGCGTCTGGAAACCCATGAAAATACATGAAAATACATGAAATAAATACATGAAGATACGTGAAATACATGAAAATACGTGAAATTACATGAAAATACATAACTACATGAAATTCTCGACATCATCTCACAGGGGGCTCCCTAATGTCCCAGTCTCAGATAACACCATGTGCAATGGTAAATGAATGAGTGGGTCGCTCTACTCCTCAGTTGCCTGCTACGTAATGCTATTGATGTCAGTGATCTAGGTGCTGGCTGACTAAGCCCCTACCCAGGCTGGTGCTGTCTGCTTGCGCTACGTGAGTACCGGAAAGAGAGCTCTTAAGTTGCTGCCTAGGCATCTGCGCATCAAAGAAAAGATTAAAATGGATACCAAAGACCAAGGAACCTTCAAGAGGCTTAAATCGGACCACTCGAACCCGGGGTCACCAAACAAGCCAAAGAAAGTCACTCCAGATGCACTGGATATGATACTAAATAGGTTAGACGAGGTGAAAGACTTGGCCAAGGTTACTAAGGAGGAAGTGGTGGCAATCCGTCAAGATATCCGAGACACCAACGCGCGTCTAACAGAGACAGAATCCCGGATCAGTCGCTTGGAGGATATAGAGGCTAAAACCTCAACGGCCTTGAAGCACCTCCACATCTCCTCTGACCAGACAACCAGACGACTAGCCGAGTTGGAGGACAGGAACAGGAGAGGGAACCTACGCATCTTTGGAATTCCGGAGGGATCAGAAGATTCGGATGGTTCGTGCATCAAGTTCTTGGAGTCCTGGTTCACTAAAGCCACAAACATGACTTTCGCAAATCCTCTGGAATTTGATAGGGCGCATAGAGTCCCAGGAAGGATCACTAAAACACAAAGAGGACCAAGACCCATCGTATGTAAGCCCTTGCGTTACCAACATGTGGAGCAAATCCTAGCCTTCGTGAGAAAACACAATCATATTCTATGGAAGGACACCAAAGTCTACATTTCCCAAGACTACAGTAAGGAGACCGTCGAGACAAGGAAGGCTTTCCTCGCCCTTCGTCCGCTTCTGTCGGTGAGGGGATACCAATTTGGCTTTGCGGGCCCGGCGAAATATCGGGTGACAATACGTGGATCGGCTCACTACTTTACGGATCCAATGAAGCTCAAACGCATGCTTGAGGATGCGGAAGAACGAGACATGGAGCGCGACATGGAAACTAATAACCCAGATGGTCTATCGGCCTCGGCTTCTGCTTCAGGATACAAGTGACCACGCTAGGTCTTATCATAAAACTTTCTGTACTCTGATGTTATTGAAAGCCTCTATGTTGCTGGGTTCCTACCGAATGGACCCCAAGTCTGCGGATGTTCTGGGAGTTCTTTAATTTACCTCTCTGACTCAGTCTGGAGTGGCCCAGCTGTTTTTGATCGGATCCTCTTGTTTAAAGTCGGCTCGCCTGGTTGGCTCCAATGAGATGATGGCCGGTAATGTATGCACTGTAAAGTGTTGTCTAACTCCAGACTTTGATACACTGTCAGGCTACCCGGAGTAGACCGGATTCGCTCTGTCAAAACTATGTCTATTTGATTACTGTTTAATGATGTCCTACTGTTCTCTGTTCAGGCTCTTCGCCACTGAGGCGATGTCATAAATTCTACTAGACACTAACAACTTGGTGCCTTGAAGTGAGATATGATGCCATAATATCTTCTAATAGGTCATGTTGATATCTTCTCAAATTTCTACTCGATAATCATAGTTCAGTGCACACACAGAAATTATTCTGCCTTGCCAGGAAGATACAATGAGTGGGTGTGCTGTTGAACACGTGTCGATTTTGCTGCATTAATTCAACGTTCCACTGCTTGCATAGCCTTTTATATGCATTTTCCGTTATGTTTGACTGTTCCAATGTCTTTAAATGACTAAGTTTAGGCGGGGGGGCTGCTGCAGTTTTCCTCACGTCGCCATGCTTCTGTATTACAATTGGGGTGGGTGGGGTGGGGGGTTGCGTGGGGTTGGGGGGGGTGGGTGCTGTGTTCTGTGTTTTGTATTATTTTTCCTTATTTCTCCTCCTTTCTCCTTCTCTCTTTTTCCTCCTCTTCCCATATCATCTCTTTCCTCTCTTACCTGTCTCTTTGCTCTTGATTGGACAAGTTGTATCATGCATATGATGTGTTTATATATCTATACTCAGATTAAGCATGCTATATCATCAGGTATCCAGTTATGTGGTGATTTCAGACTATATCTTATCTTGAGTGGCAGGACAATGTGTCCTTACATGATGCACCGAATACCATGTTTTCCATGGTCTCTTGTTACAACCATGACACTTATAGCACTGTAAATGTCACATAGAACGCTGTCCACTCCACTTGGTACAACCTCTCTTGATCGATTGAAAGTCTTATCCATGAATGTTAAGGGTCTGAATCAGCCCGTTAAAAAACAAAAGATATTAGATTATTTGCGGAGACAAAAGGGGGACATTGTTTTGCTACAAGAGACCAAATTGGATGCTAAACAATTCTATACTCTGCGCAACAAGTTTTATACAGAGGTTGTAGGGTCAGGTGCACTCGGTAAAAAGAATGGGGTTCTGGTATTATTGTCAAAGAAGTCCAAGGTAGAGCTCCTATCCTCCTCATCAGATGTAAAAGGTCGCTGGGTTACGGTGAAACTCACTAAGGATAACACAGAATTCTTCGTCACCAATATCTACGCACCTAACACTAATGATTTAGAACTCTGGCAGGATTTAGTCAAACAGATTGCGACGGTTCCTGACACGGCGATACACATAATTGGGGGGGACTTTAATCTTCCGTTTGACCCGGCCTTAGATAGGGACTCGAAGTGTACTTTCAAGCCAAACAAATCACATAATGCCTTCATCAAACTATGCCAACAATTCCACTTAATTGATGCGTGGAGGATACAAAACCCCACTGATAGAGACTACACGTTCTATTCTTCCCCTCACGATTCATTCTCCCGTATTGACTACATTTTCATTACACAAAATGGCGTAACAAGGATAGAGGATACTTCAATTGAGCCAAGGGTACTGTCGGACCACTCATGTATATCTTTATCCATCAGTAACATTAAACCATCCCCTAAACAAACGGCCTGGAGACTTAACGAAGAAATCCTACACAAAGAACAAAATAGGACTAAAATCTTGGAGGCTATTAGATCATATCTGGAGACTAATGTGAGGGGGGACACCTCAGAACTAGTGCGATGGGAAGCCCTAAAAAGCACAATAAGGGGGGTGTGCATCAAAATCCGTTCAGCAATGAACAGGGATTGTAATGCGAAGTTAGAAGGGTTGGAAGCTGAGATAGCTACTTTAGAGAACAAACACCAAGTGACAAGGGACCAGGAAACGTTCAATATCATGACCCATAAAAAATACGAATATAACAAGCTAGTGAGCGAAAGGGCGGGAGTGTGGCTGGACAGGAAGCGAAGGTTTAAGCTATGTGAATCTAACAAAGCCGGTAAGAGCCTGGCAGCATACTTAAAATTTAAAGTCCAAAGGAATGCTATTAATGTTATCAGGGACTCGGCGGGAGTTGCTCATTCGGACCCTCAAAAGATATCCGAGGTCTTTAAAGACTTTTATGAGGACCTATACGCTAAAAACGAGTTGGTAATGGGGGACAAAATTCAAGAATATCTACAAGAATGTGCTCTACCAAAGTTAAAACCTGAAGAACAACTCAGTTTGAATGGGCCGATCCTGGCCAATGAGGTAGAAAAAGCGATCAAGGGGTTAAAATGTGGGAAAGCACCAGGTCCGGACGGCTTCACAGCCAAATTTTATAAAAGTTTTGCATCAGACTTAGTCGATCCCCTTCTACACCTCTTTCATGAATTTACGGAGTCAGGGGAGGTCAAAGGCACGTTGGCAGAGGCAACTATTGCAGTCCTGCCAAAGGACGGCAAAGACCCATCACTTCCAAAGAACTACAGGCCGATTTCCCTGATTAACCTTGATTGTAAATTGCTAGCCATGATCCTGTCAGCCCGTCTGCAAAAAGTCCTCCCTACCCTAGTACACCCGTCTCAAGCGGGTTTCTTAAAACATAGACTATCTAGTGATAACACCAGAGTACTGGCCCATGCTCTAGAAAAAGCGAAGCTTTTGACGACCCCCACGGTGGCAGTCACACTGGATGCAGAAAAAGCCTTCGATAAGGTAGATTGGTCCTATCTTGAGGCGGTTTTACGCAACTTCAACCTAGGAGAGACGTTTACTAAACTCGTAATGGCTTTGTATGCCGGCCCCACTGCTAGGGTCAGAGCGGGCGGCTCCTTCTCTTCCTCTTTCTGCCTAAAACAAGGGACGAGACAAGGCTGCCCACTATCACCTTCTCTGTTTTTATTGGCAATAGAACCCTTTCTGTGGCATATCAGACACAATGAAGCCATTGCTGGGGTTCCATTTGGTAATTGCACTGTAAAATTGACTGCATATGCCGACGATGTCCTGATCCTGTCGGAAAAAGCTGACGAGGCTATCCCGGCCTTGATGGACACAATTGAGGGGTTCTCTAGAGTCTCAGGATATAAATTAAACAAGGATAAAACAGAGGTTAAGTTACTAAACAACATCGGGGATAAAGGGTTACTGGGAACATCTGGCCTTACCTGGCAACCGAAAGCTTTTAAATACTTGGGCCTAGACTTTGAGAAGGACTTGATTACGACTCTGAAATTAAATGAAGACTCAACATTAAAAAAGATATCCACTTTACTAGACAGTTGGTCACCTAAATTCTTGTCCTGGTGGGGTAGGGCTGAGACTCTAAAAATGATGTGCACGCCTCTAGTTAACTACCTGGCTAGCATGCTCCCCATGACTTTCTCAGACGAATTTATTAAGAAGGTGGACAAGCTGTTTGGAGAGTTCCTATGGCGAGGGAAAAAAGCCAGGACATCACTTAAAAAGCTGCAGCTAGCAAAAGATAAGGGCGGCCTGGGCCTGCCCTCGTTTAGGAACTACCAAACGGCTTTCCTCTGTAAGCAAGGGGCCCTTTGGTTGGTTGAGGATACATCCTACACTCCAGTATGGCTAACTATTGAACGGTCGTTAATAGCAGATGCACCCCTCTCGTCTCTCCTCACCATGGACCTGGCCCATATACCTCACTCCAAATACATCCTTCTAAATACCAGAAGAGCACTTCTCCGACTTGACCAGTATCATAAGTCTGCTCTGGTGATTAAGAGATCCACCCTACTCTCATTATGGCATAACCCTAGGATCAGGATAGAAGGGAAAACCCTTTACTGGGAAGTGTGGGCTGGAAAAGGTATACACATAGTGAATGACCTCTATGATAATGGCAGACCCCTCCCCTTCTCGACATTGCAAGAAAAGTTTAGATTACCACCCATAGAATTTTACCAGTTCCTAAAACTGAAGGCCGCTATCTCCAAATGCCCCCTCAACACAGACTTACCCTGGCTTGTGTCCCGGCTACGAATACTATACCATGCTGACCATTTTGTATCAAGAATATATAAATTGCTCCTCCCCCTACCCAAGACGCCGCATAGGCTGACCGAAATTAAGTGGGAAGCGGAACCTAATTCCACAGGCATTGCTTTAGACTGGGAGGTGATACACAACACCGCACTGACAAACAAGATATCCCCGATCCTATGTCAGACGAAATATATGCTGTTAAATAGAGTGTTTTGGACCCCCCAGAGATTGTTCAAATGTAAATTGAGGGATACTCCTACCTGTTGGAACTGCCATGAAGCTCCTGGTGACTTGGCACACATGTTTTTTCATTGTTCCCTATTACGAATATTTTGGAATAAAATATTTACATACATTCAACAAGTGCTTGGAATCACACCGGTCCAAGAGTTCATTTATGTCATTTTAGGTCCCCTGGAGTCACAATTGCCGGACATTCATGACAGGCAACTGCTTGATATTATGCTGACATTGGCGTGCAAGGTCATTCTTTACAAATGGAAAAATTTTGACGAAATCAACTTCAAAATGTGGTTGGAATGGCTCTCATTTTTAAGGGGGGCAGATAATCCTGCACTGCAGTCAGCCACTTGGAAGCCCTCGAACAAAAAACTCTGGACATCCCTGGATGCTTCATCCTCCCACTTTGAACCACCATGATATGCATATCAACAATTGACTTTTCTAGACAGTATCCAGGTGGAATTTGAGGTGTTTGCTTGTGGTTTTGTATACTTGCTGCATACTCTCTACTACACACACAGTGTACCGAGTCTGGGTAAACTAACTACTATTGCCCTATGGATACACCTGTCCTCTCTCTTCTCACCTCTCTCTTCTCTTCTTCTCTATCTTTTCCCTTCTCTAGCTCTCTTTCTCTCTCTTCCTTTTCTTATCTCCTCCCCTTGATTTCCTTTTTGATTATTGTAAGTGTCATGATACCAAGAACTAGTTCATTTGTACCTTTAAAGATTTATTGTATTGTCTTTATTTTTATCCTTTTTCTTCAATAAAAAAGATTTGAAATAAAAAAAAAAAAAAAAAAAAAAGATCGAGTTCGACAGGTTTTAACATAGACAAAACACGCATTGACTATGTCAGTTTGTAGTGACAGGTATACACAAAAACTAGAAGCGCAGATTGTGTTTGTCACAGAAACTGCAGTTTATTTAGTCCTACGGGCCCACAAGGCGGATGAGAAAGCAATACACTCAGCTCCATCAGATGCCTGTCGAAGAGACGGACAATCTGTTCTCAGCAGCAACAACAAGTCAGGCCCCGGGCCGCGCTGTGATTGGCTGACGTCACGGGGGTGTCCCGGCCGGCAGCCAATCACAGCGCGGCCCGGGAATGACGTCACGGGGGGTGTCCCGGGCCGGCAGCCAATCGCAGCGCGGCCCGGGACAAAGGGGCGGGGCTTAAAAAAAGCACCAGGAACGCCCCCGAATCGCGTTTTCGAGAGAAAGCGCGATTGACAGCCTCTGTCTCCCAATGGCTAGTCTCCATTTATGGAGCTAGCCAATTGAAAACAGAGGCTGTCCTAACCTCACTATTAAAAACAACAGATTTCGATCTGGGAGGGGCTTCGCCCCTCGCCAGGTTACGAAACCTAAAAATCCCAACTGCATCTGGCTCAATGCTGGGGCGAAGACGCACAGCTCCGCCCCGTCACAATGCTTCAAAGATTAGAAGAATTACTATGTTTTGGAAAACCTTGAAAGAAAAAAAATCCGACAAATGCGCTCAGCACGTTCAGCATGCCAGCCAATAAAGCTGAGGGAGGTCTTGCACTCAGATTTAGATGGCGGCCCAGAATTTCTGTAAAAGTCAGGCAAAGTCAGGCAATGTCAGGCAATTAAGCATGGGCGAATTTTGCGGATCTCGCGTTCGCGAATTTTGCGGATTTGCGAACTCGCAATCCGCAAAATCCGCGAATTCCCGCGAATTTGCGGATTTTTTTTTTTGTGTTCGCCCGTGTTTCTGCCAGTTCGCGAGGGTTTTTACAATTTCGCAATTTGCGAACTTACCTGTCGGGTCGCAAGTTTTGCGAACTTGTTGTTTCTACGTGTCCAGCCTGTTTGGGACACTCTTCTTCATCACTGCCACTCTCTGTCACCACTGCCACTCTCTGACTACTCATGCCACCCTCTGGCCCACCCATGCCACCCTCTGTTTCATCACCACACCCTCTGGTTGTCCAGTGTACATTATTTTCGGCAAAGCAAAGCACACCTTCCCTGCCTCAAGTGACCTGAATTAATTTGGGGCTGATTAATGTGTCACAGAATATTTTTTTAGCTGGCACCTGCTTCCTTAGTGCGCCCTGATTAGTGATCTTTTGCACTTGCTAAGTGCTTTCATTGTTGCAAAATTAGTTACAACACCTGCCCTGCCCCAACTGACAATAATGAATTAGGGGCTGATTAATGGATTTTAACTTCCAGCCTGGCTCCTGCTTGTCTCCCTTAGCTGTAATTCAGGACCTTTGTGGCATATGTGTAACTATTCTGAGGTTCAGAGCAGGGTCACATAATAGTTGCAACTGGCAACTGAACTCTGGAGGGGCCCCTCAGGAAGCACTACAAGAAATGGCTACTAATGATGAGCCTGAACTTTTGAACCTGGTAAGTAGTTTCAGTTTTGCTAAGATCGTATTTCTGCAATTTAGCACTTATTCGCGGGGCGCGAAGTTGTACTGGGAAGCCGCGAACTCACGCGAACAGTGCGAGCAGTGCGAGCAAAATCCGCTGCTCGCGGATTTGCGGATTTTGCGGGAGATTCGCGAATCTCGCGGATTGCGAATTTCCCGAAAATCCGCAAAATCCGCGAGCGGAACGGATTTTCCGCCCATACCTAAAGGCAATGCAGGGCAACAAGTAAAGTTGGGGTACTGTGGGGCATGAAAGAGAGCGCAATATCTGCTAAGACGTGGCATTGTTCTTCTCTCTCTGGGCGCTGGCACATTTTTGGGTGCATGCGCCAACACAGAAATCCTTGCACCATAGTTGAAGGGTGCCTGCGTTGTGTGAAGCATATGTTTTGTGCGGGTTGGTCCATTACAGTACACAAACTATGCTTGAAGGCGTTTCTCCATTTGAATGTGTTGGCTACAATGAAACACACATGCAAAGTGGGAAAAACCAAGGGAGCTATGAAAACATTTTTCCATGTTACGTCTGTCTCAAGGAGATGCAGGATTTTGTGTCGAAAATCCCAGTCTACAAATCTTTGTAGGTCTGGATTTTCTTCAGACTCCATGGTTGGTTTTATGGTAACACCCATGCACCAACCACGGGACACGACTTGGCACAAAGAAATGCAAGGCAGCACATTGCAAAGGTCTGAGTTACTTTGGGGTACAATCAAACCCAAGCATTAGACTTTAAATCCCACCACAACATTGCATTAGGTTTGCTTAAAAAAAAAAGTAAGGCAGTCTGGATACACAGTGTTTGCAAATCGAGGCCAGATTGTGGAAATGTTGAAAAGAGCTAGTTGTTGTAGGTTACCTGCAGAGGCAGGAGCATGTTCCTACTCGAGGGAACAGGCGGGGTGGGGAGATTGGGGTGGAGGGGTTTGAAGGGGGAGAGGGGCAGAGGGGAGGAAGAAGGGACTGATTACCAAGTTTTGGGGCTAATCATGAAGGGGGAGGTCTGTCTAGCTTCCACCAGTAGATTCCTTAGGATGTACAGAATTTGAACATACGTTTTATGCTTTCAATGTAGTCCCTATTTCCATATGTGTCATCCAATTATCAGTGAATAATAAAAAGCAGTCCAACACAATTTAGGAATTTGTGCTTACACCAACTGATTGTGCAGTTTACTTTCCTCAGGCAAACCCACAGACAACAGACATTCAGGGCAATAATTCCTTGGTTAGTGTTTCAGTATTTACGTATATCCATTTGAGAAATGCAAAAAAATATTGAGCAACTTATTAAAAAAAATTAAACATCAAATTTTTCATGAAATCTTCACTCTTCAATGAAATATTGATGCAAGGCTCGCACCAATAAGTAGCCCTGAACGTGCTGAAAAATAGCAATTTTTGTATAATGCACCAAGAGACTAAAGAAGTACATGTGTTTGAAACAACCTAGCGCTGATTTTTAGGTCGCTCCTACCAGACAGCGCAAGCTGGTTGCAAAGAGTACTATTGAAGACTAACAGCGTCTTCTAGCAAGAGCAGCGTTGAAAACTCCAGAAAGTATGTAGGAAATTTCCCCTTTTTACATCATTACCCCCTACTTTTTGTCTGACATCTGATGCAACCTGACTTGATGTGCCCTGGGTCCCTGCCAATCAGGTTCCCAGGGCATGTGTTCTATCCAAAGATTGTACCTTTGTACCCACAACTGGCCCATCTCTGGCCACAGGTAAGCCCCCAAGAAAATATACCATGGGTACCAAGGGCACTGTGACAAGGAAAGGCCTCTAAGGGCTGCCTGCAGCACCTATTGTGCCACCCTTAGAGGCCCTGTACCTTAACACATATACACTGCCATTGTAGGCTGCGTGTTTTGGTACAGAGAAAAGAGAAAAGTGAAAAGTCGACATGGCACAAATCTCTGTGTGCCATGCCCACAACCCATTGCCTAAAGCCAGGGTACACTAGCACTAAGGTGAGGGTACAGTGGCATGCGCCATGTACCCCTACAGTGTCTAAACCCATTCTTAGACATTGTAATTGTAGTTAAGCCATAAAGAGTATATGGTATGGGAGTTGGTCATTAAGTACTCCACAGCTCCATAATGGCTTCATTAAAAGAGACTAAAGAAGTACATGTGTTTGAAACAACCTAGCGCTGATTTTTAGATCGCTCCTACCAGACAGCGCAAGCTGGTTGCAAAAGACATTATGTCAGTTTAACAAGATCTTACAGTGGACTCAAAGCCCTCCCATTACTTACCAGTATTTGGCTCTATTGTCATTTGCTCGCTTCTTGTTCAGTGTGTTGCCAGGTCAATCTTGCGTTTTTCCCTCCCCTGGAGCATAGCCGGTATACTTGAGTATTCCCACTGCTCATATTTAGCAAACTACTTTTTTCGTTTTGCTTCACTATCCCATAGAAGTGCATGTGTTTTCAAGCCTCTCTCTCTCCTTGGCATAAGTATGCCATCCCACCTCGCTTCTCTTCCAATAATGCAAACAAAACATCTTACGTAAGAAGAACATACCAAACATACCAATAGAATACTTGGGCCGTGTACATTTTCGGGAACATAAAAGAAAACTATAATTACAAACTAGTGTGCTAGTAACCATTGTCTGTAGAGAGGAGACCCCACACTATCGAATCTGGTGACTGGATGGTGTAAGCATCAGGGAAACCAAATCGCCTTTTTCCTGTGTTTATCAGAAGCTCTTCTATGCAGTACATCTTTTTTTTTTATTTTTGGTAAACCTTTATTGTCACATAAGGCAAATACAATATCAGGCCTAGAGTAATCACAGCTGGCCATTATTTCAGAGACGGTCAATGCAAATCAATAAATCCAAACATATACATTCCGCCTCCTCAATTCCCCATCGACGCCCAGGATACTGTCGCACCTTAATGGTACCAGGATAAGAGAGGTTTCTTTTAAGAGTTTAAAGGAAGAACAGGATCCGATGTCGTACAATCTAATAATACCAAAACTAGGGGATATCACAAAACAGGATATTCACATTCGGGCCACTGCAGGCAGGGCGTTGGCACTAACGCACATTAAACAGGATAGACAGTAAATAGTACATTACGCCCCCCAATGCAGCACATGCCTGCTGTAGCTGAGAGCTCTATTATAACATCCACCCTTATGGTTTGAGACATAAGAACATCCAGCAAGCCACCTACCACTCGGAATCCCGAAGATAAGAAAAAGAGAATAAGGAAAGAAAAAGCCAAGCAGAACAAGAGAGAAAAAGGGGCCCTAGAGACTGAAAAAGGGAAAGAAAACAGGGAATACCCCTCCCCCCAACCCCCCTCCCTGCACCCCTGCCTCCGGCTACGGCCTCCCCCTCAGCAGCGTGCCTGTCGCCCATTGTATGAAACCCGAAATTTAGAAGAGAGAGAAAAGGAACTACCACCCACCTAGACTAAAAGAAGAACCCAAGTGAGGGAAGAAAGAAAAAGGAACCCCAAAGTCTATGAGAGAGAGAAGAAAAGATAAGGAAAAACGGGGGGTTCAGGTCTACAACTACAAAGAAGGAAATGAGAAATGGAGGGGAGCCCCCTAACAGTCCCCCGGCCTCTCCCTCATGCAAGTATCGTATTTGCACAGGATGTAAAACACTTCTGCTAAAATCAGTACAATAGAACAGTGCACTAGGCACAGGAACAGCCCACTATGTCAATAAGTAAAACAATGTGCCGCACATCCCTCATGAACCCGTAAACAGAAATTATCAACATGGAGGAAACAGCATTTATCCTTGTCCAGTCCTGCGCATACCGCGATGGCCCACCAAATTGTCACACTCCAAATCCATAATCGTAGGGAATCGGAATACTAGAGCAAACCCAGACAGCAGCATGTCTGCAATGCTGCGATGCGACCGGACCTCAACCGAGCCCGTTTCCTGCCAGCATGATGGACCCAACCTGGCGCAATAACATGACCGCCACATTTCGATCGGCAAAACAGAGCAGGGGAAGATCGTCACAATGTCAAAGCACGGCTGGAGCAGAACCAGAGATACTAACAGCATAACGTGGAAAGGAAGTCCATCGCTCGGTTCCAAGCTAGGGCCCACAGATAGTCCTAGGTCACCGACGTCACTAACTGGAGATGGCTCGAGAGTCTGTGTCCTGGATTTTTCGGTGTCAGTGGCCGACGCCATATTGTTGCATCTGGGTACTAAGTGAGGCATCTCACTGTGCGTCCACGAACCCCCCGGTCTCATTAGTTCCGCCACAAAGACCACACCATCCAGTTTATCCCCCAGTGATCGGGCATCCTGCTCCAAGGTGTTGCGAAGGTCAGCTAGGGCAGCCAGAAGATCGCCAAGGTGTAGTTCTGCTCCGTGCCCCCCTTTTGTCAAGCTCCCTTTCTCCATATGATGTAAATCAGGTCGGGACTCGGTCTCCCAGAAGCTGCACTCTGCTCCCCTCGCTATGTTCCGGGGAAGCACCATCATGGATTGGGGCCGAGGCCCACGCAGCGGGGCATCAGGCGTCATGGTACCAACAGCAGGTCCCCTAAACAGTTAAAGTGTAACCAAATCGCAGCCACCGATGGAATCAGCACTATCAGGACGCGGCTGGGCACAAATTCGGGATTCTCCCGCAGTTAGCGGGACGGGTCTCACAACATTCCCCGGCGGCAAGTGAGCAAAGTTCCAGGAAAGACACAATCCACTCAGGGGAACTATGAAAGGCTTATCTCCGATTCATGCCCCCAATCGGCCAAGCGAGTGTTCCAAAAATCAGCCGTTCCGTTTTGACCCGGAGCCGACGGCCCCTCACTGCAACTGGTGGCCGCTGTTGTTCACTCGGTGACCGGCCCTGCAATCCAGACGAGTCCCCGGTCTTTGAGCTGCCGCGGGCCGCAAACGCCGCTGGCTGCTTCTCCCCGTGTGGAGCAGGTACGAACCTGGGGGTTGCGCCATCGATCGCCGGAACTGTTCCTGCACCCGTGTGCACCCTTATGGGTCAGGATATTAGGCAGAAGGTACCCTCAGGAGGAGATGGTACTCGGAGCCGAGGGACTCGGCGGCCATCGTGGACGCCGGCTTGGCTCCTCCTCCCAGTACATCTTTAAACGTATGTTGCAGCAGGATTCTTATCCAGATTTTTTACCTTACCAATCTTCAGAATCCTTGGTTGACTGGACCGTTTTTGTCTGAAGGTTTATTACAAAGCCAAGAATAAATTAACATACAGGCACCTAAGCAAGAGGTTAAGAAAATAGACGGACACTAATACAAACTTAATCCTACGCAAGAGTCTCAGACGACTAAATATAATGAAGAATGTAATTTCCAAAAGCATCAGGCAAACAATGACAGTCCCTACTTGAAGAGTAGACTGCATTTACTCAAAAAGGAAAGAAAGAAATGTTAGCCTGTCCATACTCTAACGCTAAAGTGGCATCCCTACTTAGCATACCTCTCAGGTAAGAGAAAAAGGTGTCAGCAGTGAAGACTTCCTCAGAAGTACACTCACTTTATATGGGTAAGTAGCCTAGCTACAGAGCTCGTTCTAAGATGCTACTTCTTGCTTCTTTCCCTCTAACCCTACTCTCACCTCATCTGGTCCTCTATTCCTCATCTCCTCCACCCTCGGGGTACTATCCCTAATACAAAATCCTAAAACCGGTAAACACGCCGTAAACACACCCCTTCAGGCAGGCCTTCTCTCCGGTGATTTTCCATTGAAACTCCAACTTCATCCAAAAACCGTTAAGGTGTCCTTCGGTCCCAGGCACCTTCTCCGCTGAAAGTATCGTCTTGACATTCCTCCTCACTCCCACGATGCTTGCTTTTACCATCCTAACTCTTAAAACAAAGGTTTATTCTGCCTAACGAGACATGTATCCTTGCACCTGCAACAGAAAGCCTGTAAGCAAATCGACCTTGCACGCTCACAAGTCTACAATCCAAAATTCAACGGAGAAAAGGAGCCTTCCCAAGTAAAATACATTTTCGGCCTACAATATTAAGTCAACCTAAGAAATTACAGTTAGGCCTCAGCTGGTACTTTCCTATAACTAGGCCTTTACACGTTTTAACACATTTCTAAATCTACATCATAAGCATTACATTCAAAGTCATTTTAAGAACATTACATTTCACTCATGAATAAGCAACCTACATGTGCAACTTTAATATGGCACGTTTAATTCGAATGTAACATTTTATACGTGAAGCAATCATTTCTACATTACTTAAGGCATATTCTCGGTTAAACACTAAATTAGTCTTCAGTCTGGACTGAAGGCGGTGGCTAGCTGGTTGACAGGCAACTGCCTTCAGCTAAATGCCACAAAAACGGAGGTGATGGTTGTCGGTAAGGGAGTGGAGCTGTGGGGTGACCAATGGTGGCCCTCTGAGCTGGGACCCACTCCGACCCCGGTATCTGAGGTGAAAAACCTGGGGGTCTGGCTGGATGCGGGCCTCTCCTTTGTAGGGCATACTAAAAAAACTGCGGCCTGTTGTTTCGGTCTCCTAAGGGGCTTGAGACCTGTTCTCAAGTTCTTTGACGCCCCGACCAGGCAGCTGGTGATCCAGGCAACTATCATCTCCCGCCTGGATTATGCCAGCTCTCTTCTGGCTGGGGCTAACCAGGCCGAGCTAACCCGTCTGCAGCGGGTTCAGAATGCTGCGGCGAGGGCGATTGTCGGCCTGCCCAGATTCAGCTCGGTGGCAACTGTCCTTCGTACCCTACATTGGCTCCCTGTCAGGAAGCGCATCCTTTTTAAGGTCTTGTGTCTCGCTTTTAAGATTCTGAGAGGTATTGGCCCGGAAATCCTATCCAGCTGTCTTTCCTTTTATGTTCCCACCCGCACCCTCCGTTCCCAGGGTTTGGCCCTTGCGGTGGTCCCCAGATTTAGGCTTAGTCGCATGGGTGGCCGCTCGTTTAGTATAAAGGCCGCGTCAGCATGGAACTCCCTTCCTGTTGAAATTCGTCTGATGGAGGACCTCTTGACTTTCCGGAGGGCTTTAAAAACTTTCCTGTTTTAGCTGCTTTCATGTTTTTAGTTTCCTGTTGTGTTATGTTCTACCTTGTCTCTGCGCCGGGACGCCCCTTGGCTGGGGTATCTGTGCGCATAATAAATCAATATAACATAACATAACATAACATATGGATACTCATAAACATTCTAACATAAGATTACTACCTCTCTAATGATCACCCGTTCATACAGTCCTCTAAATGTGTGGGTGCTAACTACCCATGATTGTGACGCACCCCTACAAAATGTCAGAATCACAAGGCGCTCTATCACGTATGCATGTTTGCTAAATGAACTCTGTGTGCCTCTGTCTTGCCCCCCACTTCACTTGCTGCCCCGCACCTCCCAGCTCGATTTAATTTTTACACCCAACACCACATTGTCACAAAATGAACTTTGAAAATAGAGAACTTGTGTCTCCATTTCAATACAAAGAAACTAATGCATGCCTTCTGCAGACCTGCCAGCTCACGGTGCCACCATGGGTCATGCGAGTCCAGCTCCCTTCATGCGGTCAATCTGTGAGGAACTGAAATCACACAATGGCAGGGCAAACGAGCAGGAAACCACTGTAAATAGTGGATTTGCAGCTATTTTCCAGAAGCTGTAACCAGCTTATGTCCATAAAAGGTGTGAAAACACCCCAGGCAGCCTCAATGACCCTTTGTGTGAGTTTAAAAAAAGAAATATATCTATATATTTCAGCGGGTGGAAAGCTTGGTGAGGGATAGAGTGCCTCTTAGTTATCTCTCCGCACCAGACCAGGCACCCTCAAATGCCCCCCCCCCCCTCACATGGTGAAAAGAGTTTGTACGTTTACAGGTATGCTTCTGTTTCAAAGTTACCTGACTAGGGTATTCTGTAAACAATGCTTGGTGACCAAGAGTGAAACGTGCATACCCTGCACCATTTGCTAAGGTGTAAAGTCAGATTAGCATCCTAAAACAGTTTACTGAAAGCTTTGGACACAGACAAATGCTGAAAAAATGGTGAGGGTGTGAGTGGAGACTAAGACTTAGGAACATTTTCTATTTATGATTAGTAGTTCGATTATGATGTTTTTGGGAGAAAGAAACACAAACGAACGAGCTCTTTGGGGACCTCGACCAGAAAAATATATTTTCTTAAGAGTGGCAGCGAGCTGTGATAAAGGAGACTGCGTACTAGTTTTACATTTTACAACTGAAGTTGGAAGTTCCTGGCATCTTGAAGTTAGAAATGTGAAGTCGATTACAGTAATTTGAAACTAGCAGTATGCAATCAGAGGCCAGCATTTGCTATACCTCATGTGATTCCCCAGGGAGCACTGACCTCCCAACCCGTGCTTTCCTATAGGTGGCCAAAAGATACCTCCAATTTGCTGCGTGGATTGATGCCATTACTGCAGTTGCTAGGCACCAGTTCAATTCTTGAGAACTCTGGCCAGGCGTGGTATTGGCGAAAAAGCATACAGGAGGCTGGAACTCTATTGAAGACTAACAGCGTGTTCGAGCAAGAGCAGCCTTGAAAACTCTAGAAAGCATGTAGGAAAGTGCACCTTCTTGCATCGTTATCCCCAACTTTTTGCCTGACATCTGATGCAACCTGACTTGATGTGCCCTGGATCCCTGCCAATCAGGTTTCTAGGGCATGTGTTCTTTCTAAAGATTGTACCTTTGTAACCACATTTGGCCCATCTCTGGCCACAGTTAAGCCCCCAAGAAAATATACCATGGGTACCAAGGGCACAGTGACAAGGAAAGGCCTCTAAGGGCTGCAGCACCTATTGTGTCACCCTTAGAGGCCCTTTACCGTAACACCCGCACATAGCCATTGAAGGCTGCGTGTTTTGACTAAGGCCAGGGTAAGTCACCCCAGGGTGCACTAGCACAAAGGTGAGGGTACAGTGGCATGCGTCCTGTACTCCTACAGTGTCTAAACCCTTCTTAGACATTGTAAGTGTAGTAAAGCAATAAAGAGTATATGATCTGGGTGTTTGTCATTATGAACTCCACAGCTCCATAATGGCTTCACTAAAAGACTGGGAAGTTTGGTAGCAAACAGTGATGCCAGTGTTGGATTTAATGTAAAATGCACTTTGAGGGCTTCTTAGAGATCCTCGCAGAAAATCGACCAGCCCCGGTGTGGTTAATGAAAGGCTAACCGCCATTTGCCACCACCAGACAGGTTTCTGGACCCCTGGGTAGAGAGCCTCCACTCTCTTGGCCTGTAAACAAAGGCCATCCTGGGCAGAGGTGTCATGCCCCCTCCCACTGGATGGGCCTGGTCCACAAAAGGGAAAGCTACAAAGGCCTGCCGCTTTTGGAAGCTGACCCTGCCTTTTGCTGCCCCCAGAAACTGGCTCCCATTGGTTCTGGACCCCACTTTGGGTGGGAGAATCAGCGGGAAAAAGAAGCTAGCAAGAGAGGTGTGCCCATATTGGCCAAACCCACCCCTCTGGTGGGGGACGTGAGGCGAAGTACGCATCTGTGAGAAAGTGCCTCTTTCTTGCACTGGTATGCCCCCTCTTTTTTCTGAACTGCTTTATGTACTTTGGCTGACTGTACCCTGGGTTCCTGCTAACCAGGCCCTAAACACTGTGTTGAAACTAAAACCCAATTGGCATCTCTGGCCACCTATTATCCCCTAGTAAATGGTACCCTAGGTACCCATGGCATGGGGACCAGAGAAGACCCCTGAGGACGCAAGCACTTATTGTGCCACCCTCAGGGGCCCTGTACCCTGACACCCACACACTGCCTTTGCAGGCTGAGTGTCTAAGTACAAAACTAAGAACAATAGTTACTTACCTGTAAACAGGTGGTTCTCCAGTATTGGTGTCTTTCATAGATTCATAGATTTCATAGATAGATTGTGGAGAAGTGTGGCTCAGGGGTTAGAGGCGGCAGACCCGGAAGCTAAGATCGGCCCTGGACCAGGGTTCAATTCCCCGCCTCGACGGGGGTTGGGCTCAATAATTCCACTGACTTGATAATTCTCGCTCTGGTGCCTACTTGACTCATGGGTTCACACTCTGCGACTCTGGGCAATAGCTTGCTTAATCTCCACAACGGCCCCTCGCGGCAGGATGCCTGGCTTTCACCTTGTGGATACCCTGCCGGGGTTATCTCACAGGGGAATGCCAGGACGGGTTCCCTAAGCAAGCGCATAGATGCCTGCGATGTGGGCGATTTGCGCTATATAAATACATGTACATTTACATTTACATGCCTGAATCATTCCCCGTCGTCGGAGTGGGAGTCCCACGGTATATAAAAAAGTAATAAAATGCCATAATACATATAGCAAATATCAGAAATACCTAACCAGGAAGTAAAGTAGCACCAGCTAAAGTAGAAAAAACCTTCACAATCGTGACTATCCTAGTCATTATGTCTTAGTCCAAACTGCAGCCAATCAGGCGACAGCACCCACCAGAATGTTCTCCCCAGAGGCTCAGGCTCTCAGATTTTCTCGCACAGGAGTGAAACCCCATAATGCCTGAGTGAGTCTCTGGGGGGAGGCGGGCGGGTTGCATGGGAATCTATGAAAGACACCAATACTGGAGAACCACCTGTTTACAGGTAAGTAACTATTGTTCTTCTCCAGTATTAGGGGTGTCTTTCATAGATTCACATGCCTGAATCAGAATAGTAAGCAGTACTCCTAGCATAACGCTCGTAGACATCAGAGAATCAAATATATATATATATATATATATATATATATATATATATATACACAGTGTACATGTATAATAGCAATCATCAACATCTGGAATAACGTCTAAAGAGCATAGAGGAGGAGGTGGACACAGAGGCTCACCTTATTTGAAAAGATTGCGCAGCACTGCTCTTCCAACCGAAGCATCTGCGTCGTCTGCTGAATCTAGACAGTAGTGTCTAGTAAAGGTGTGTCTGCTAGACCAAGTAGCAGCTCTGCAGATCTGTCGAAGAGGCACACCAGCAAAAAGGGCAGTGGAAGAGCTAACCGCCCTTGTAGAATGTGCTCTTGGCAAGGCCTGTAAGGGTCTACCGGCCAGCTGATGACAAAGTCCAATAGTAGAGGAGACCCATCTAGCAATGGTCTGCTTCGAAACTGCACAGCCCTGGCGCTGGCGACCATAAGCCACAAACAGTTGATCTGTCTTGCGGATGGCCGAAGTTCTTGATAAGTAAAACTTAAGACATCTTCTAATGTCTAACGAATATAGTGCTCTTTCAGCTGGAGACTGTGGGGTTGGAAAGAATGTTTTTAGGACAACCGGCTCATTCAGATGAAAATCCAAAGGCACTTTAGGCATGTACGTTGGATTAGTCCGCAGCACTACTGAGTCCGAGGTGAATTGGATGAAAAGCGCTTTTGATGTAAATGCCTGAATATCGCTAACCCTTCTAGCAGATGTTAAGGCCAGTAACAAGGATACTTTCCATGTCAGAAATTTCAGGTCCACCTTATGGATCGGCTCGAAAGGGTGACGCATGAGCTGAGTTAGTACGACATTCAGATGCCATGTAGAAGGAGGTTTCCGGACAGGCGGAAACATACGAAATAATCCCTTGAAAAATTGTTGTATGATCCGTACAGAAAACAAAGAGTTTGATCCATCTTGACGAAATCTAGAAATGGCAGCCAGGAAGACTTTAAGAGTAGAATGTGCCAAACCCAATCTGGCCAAATGCAAAAAGAAAGGAAGGATTTGCTCCGGTTTTGCATGAATGGGATGTAGACCACTAGATTGGCACCATGCACAGAAACGTTTCCACTTAAGTTTGTAGGTTTTGATCGTGGATGGAGCTCTGGCCTTCGCCAGCACCTCCTGGCAATCTTGTGGAATGTTTAGGTGTGCAAATTCCATGTGCTGAGGAGCCAAGCTGACAATTTCAGCGAGTTCGGGTCCGGATGGTACACTCTGCCCTGCTGGGTGGAGAGAAGATTTGGAATGCGTGGAAGTTGGATAGGGTTGCATTCCGAGAGAAGGAGTAGCTCGGTGAACCAGTATTGCCTGGGCCATCGTGGAGCAATCAGTATCAACCGGCATGGCTGCTTCTTCATCTTCCGGATGACTTTCGGGATCAGAGGTATCGGTGGAAAAGCGTATGCGAATATTTGATTCCAATTCAGCGAAAGGGCATCCCCGCACGAGTCCTTGTGGGGAACCCAGCTTGCAAAGTATGGGCATTTCCTGTTCTGGTATGTTGCAAACAAGTCCAAATCCGGATGCCCCCATATCTGAAAGATGCAGTTTAGAGATGGTAGATGTAGTTCCCACTCGTGAGTGCAGCCCCCGGACCTGCTGAGAGAGTCCGCTAACACATTTGCTGTTCCCGGAACATGGACCGCTGACAGGTGGATATTGTGAGTCAGGGCCCAACTCCAGATCTCTTGTGCTTGCTGCGACAACCGGGCTGATCTTGTGCCGCCCTGCTTGTTCAGATAATGCATGCAGGTGGTGTTGTCTGTCCGAATTAAAACTGTGGCACCTTCTAGAGTCGCTTGAAAGGACTTCAGGGCTAGAAATATGGCGTGCAACTCTAGCCTGTTTATGTGCCATCTCATTTGGATCTGGTTCCATTTCCCGCTGACCGTCATGCCTTGGAGGTGTGCACCCCAGCCTGTCATTGAAGCGTCGGTCGTTACTATGAACCTGGGCACTTCCGTGAGGAAAGAGCATCCCACTTGTATGTTGGATCGGTGGGTCCACTATTTTATCGCTTCTCGCATTCGAGGCGTAATTTGGATGACGTCCTCGAAGGATCCCGATACCTGAACCCACTGGCGACTGAGCTCTTCTTGCAAGGGCCTCATCCGAAGACGACAGTTGGGGGTGAGAAGAATGCAGGAAGAAATCATCCCGATGAAGGACTTGAACATGCGCACTGAAACGCACTTTTTTAATAACAGTGCCGCAGCCAATCGTTGAATCTTTTCCTGTCTTTCCCTTGAGATGAATACTTGGGCGAGCTTGGTGTCCAGTGTCGCTCCCAAGAAAGTCTTTCTTGTTGCTGGTGTGAGGTGTGACTTTTCGAAGTTTACTGAGAAACCCAGGTTTTGCATCAGTGACAGAGTTGTTTGAATGTGATCTTGCGCCATGTCGAAAGAACTGGCCTTGATAAGGCAATCATCTAGATATGGATATATCTGTATCGATTGCAACCGAAGATGGGCAGCCACCGGGGCCAGTATCTTCGTAAACACTCTGGGGGCTGAACGCAGTCCAAATGGAAGAACTTTGAACTGGAAGTCCCTGCCAGCCACTCTGAACCTCAGAAACTTCCGATGCCTGGAAAAAATCGGTACGTGGAAGTATGCATCCTGAAGGTCGAGTGTTGCCATAAACTCTCCCGTCGAAAGAAATTGGAGGATTTCTTGAAGTGTTAGCATCCTGAATGTCAGCTTCTTTAGGAATTTGTTTAGGGCACGCAGGTCGAGGATGGGACGCCATTCTCCCGACTTCTTGCGAATAAGGAAAAATCTTGAGTAGAAGCCTTTTCCTTTCTGATGATGAGGTACCCTTTCTATTGCTCCCTTCCGAATCATGGTGTTGATCTGGGTGAACAGCTCCTTGAGGTGCGCTGGAGGCGGTCCTTTTGGGGGGCAATTTGGGGGAGTTTTTACGAATTCCAAAATGTGACCTCTGGCTACCACATCCAGAACCCATTTGTCTGTGGTAATTTTGGACCAATTTAAGTAATTTTGGGATATTTTTCCTCCAATTTGGTTCGGGTTGGCAGAAAGTGGTGGCAGGATGCGTACCTCATTTCTTATTGTCTCTTCCTCAATAATTAGATTTTCCTCGAGGTTGAGAGAAATTTCCTTTCCACTGCCCATATGTTTGCTGCCGATATGGCTGGAATCTTTGGTTTCCCTGGGCGGAAGAATAGGAGCGCTGCTGGTTATAACCTCCTCTATTAGAGAAATTCCCCCTTCCTTTTGCTCCACGAAAGGAAGACTTCCGGTATTGTAGAGTACCCAGCGAACGTGCTGTCTCAGTATCTTTTTTGATGGCCTCCAGGGCATTATCAACATGCTTTCCAAATAAGAATTCTCCATCGAATGCCATGTCTATAATCCTTGTTTGGACCTCCTGCCGAAAGGATGTTGCCTTCAACCATCCTTGCCTCCTGAGAACAGCTGCACCCGCTAGCTGCCGAAATCCAGTGGCAGCAACGTCCACTGCAGCGTCAATTATTTCAGAGGAGACACACTCTCCTTCCTGAAGGATCTTCTTCGCCTCAGTTCGATCTGGCTCGGGAAGCTTGTCCATATACAGCGAGATGTCCGACCACATCTGCCTATCGTATCTGCCTAAAATGGCTAGGGAGTTTGCGGCCCTGATGGTCGTAGCTGCAATAGTAGAAACCTTCTTCCCGATAGAATCTAGGCGTCTTCCATCCTTGTCTGGTGGAACAGAGACTTGAGATGTTGGATTAGAAGATCTCTTTTGCGCTGCCAGCGCTACCACAGAGTCTGCTTTAGCTTGTCCGATAAGGCACGCTGGAGGAGAATTTGGCACCCTATATTTCTTATCTACTCTTGGGAGCACTGCCGGTAAAGAATTTGGCTTGGACATGATCTTTAGTCCTTCCTTCCAGATGAATTCTATAATCGGAATGGTCCAACTCTGTCTCTGTGGTGTAGACTTGAAATCATACAAGAAGCAGTCTTCTTGCTTTGACTCCATGGTTATCATGAACCTCCTTGATGCTCTATCCATGATCTTGTGGAATGAGGCAATGTCCAATGAGGCAATGTCCACGGGTGGTGACTCAGATGTGGTAGGTTCTGCCGGAGAGGGCGTGTTTGCATTATAATCCTCATACTCCGACGATTCTGACACATTGTCCAGTTCTCCTTCTTCCTGTTCATCATGGTCTGAGAACTCTTCCTCCCCTGCCTGAGGAGCCGAAACTTCTGACGCAGCTAATGTTGGACGTCCTTCCTCTAACATCACAGTAACCACTGGCTGCATCTGCTTAGAAAGCGGAGTCGCTGTCTTAGGTCTTGGTGTGGATACTTGAGATTCACCAGACTCTGAAGGTGGGAAACGTCTGTAATAGTCACTGAGCATATACTGCAGATTGCAAAACAAATCGTCCGGCATCTGCATACCAGGAGCAGGCCTGTCTGCATGTGAAGTGGGCTCAGTTTCCTCCATCTCTTCCTCTATATCCTCTTGAACCTTAATTCGGAGGTCAGATGGACTTCTAGCTGCTCCAAAATGTTCATCCTCATAGGATCCTTCCTCATCGGAATCCAAGAGTTTCTCTGGTACTACTAGCGTAGAAGAAATCGTCTCAGTAGTAGCCCTTTTCTTCAACAGCGTAGCCGTAGTTGCAGGTGATGGTAACGGAATCCCTGCTGTCTGCGCTGACCAAACTTGCAAAGTAGTGCAGCTTGATAGAGGCGGCGTCGATGGTATCTCCGTTTGCCGTTGAAACTGTTGTCTCGTCGACGGTATCGTCGTCGACGGGGTCGTCGTCGAGGTCTTCGACGGTAGCATCGTCGACGGGGACGCCGTCGACGTCGTCGACGGTGGCTTCGTCGACGTGGATTTCGTCGCCGACGAGGATTTCATCGTCGACGGAAAGTCCGTCGACGTCGAGGGCTTCGTCGACGGCACCAACTTCATCGTCGACGGGGATCCAACCGTCGACATCATAGTCGTAGACGAGGAACTCGTTGACGGTACCTTGGCCGTCGTCGACGGGACAATTGTCGACGACGAGATAGGCCTGATCTGAACATGAACTAGTGTAGGCGATGAAGCTGAAGACATGACAAGAGTAGGCTTTGGAGAGGAGAAAGTCATAGTGCAGGTGGTAGACGTGGCCACATGAAAGGAAACACAGTCCTTTTTTGACGTTGAAATTGTCAATGGTGGCAACTGAGGAGGCGCAGATTTAGAAGATTTCTTGGGAACTGTAGATTTCCCAGACTTCTTTGAGGGCGTACTATCCCCTTTAGTAGGTGGGAGAGTCTTACTCGAAGTACTAGGCCCAGGAGCATCCTGAGAGGATTGAGCCTTCTTAGCCACCTTCGCCCTTGGAGATGAAACTTCTGTTTCAGCCTTCCTCTTAGTAGAAAGAAATGAAGAACCAGAGGCAAAGCTTCCTACCTCAGACAAAGGGTCCTCCTTGTCCTTGAGTCTGTTGAGCCACAATAGCAGTCGTCCTTCTCTATCCCTGATGGCCTTAGGGGGGAAGGTCCGGCAGATCTTGCACTTTTTTGCCTTATGGTCTGGATAAAGGCAATATAAACATTTTTTGTGGGGATCTTCCTTGAAAAGTCTTTGCTTCCCACAAGAATCACAGGCCCTGAACAGGGATTTTGAAGAAGACATCTGTGAAACTTGAAGAAACTAACTGTGTAGAAGAAAAAACTGAGCAGAGCTCAGGGAGACTCCCTTCACACGGCGTGCGGTAGAAAATCTGAGAGCCTGAGCCTCTGGGGAGAACATTCTGGTGGGTGCTGTCGCCAGATTGGCTGCAGTTTGGACTAAGACATAATGACTAGGATAGTCACGATTGTGAAGGTTTTTTCTACTGTAGCTGGTGCTACTTTACTTCCTAGTTAGGTATTTCTGATATTTGCTATATATATTATGGCATTTTATTACTTTTTTATATACCGTGGGACTCCCACTCCGACGACGGGGAATGATTCAGGCATGTGAATCTATGAAAGACACCCCTAATACTGGAGAACTAAAGAGTCGACATGGCACACATCCCTGTGTGCCATGCCCACAGAACCCACTGCCCTGGCATACTTCAGTCATCCCTCTAGCTGGGTGCCCTATGCCAGAGGTGTGGGCACAGGTGCATGAGCCTTGTGCCCCTACAGTACCCAGGTCTTTTCCTAGGCACTGTAAGTGCAGTGATGCCATTAAGAGTATATGGTGCTGGGAGGTTGTCATTACGAACTCCACAACACCATAATGGCTACACTGAAGACTGATGCCAGTGTGGGATTTAATGTAAAATGCGCCAGAGGGCATCTTAGAGATGACCCCTGAAAACCTAACCTACAATCCACGTCTGGGCTACAGAGGTTACCACACAGCAGACATGTTGCTGGACCTCTGGGTGGAGAGCCCCCCGCTCTCCTGGGCCTGCAACAATGCACATCCTGGGCGAGGTGCTAGGTCTCCTCCCCAGGATGAGAAGGGGAAGCTTAAAAGCCTCTGTGAGCTTCTCCACACAATTTGCTGTACCCAGCAACTGGCCCCCACCAGTTCAGACCCCACTCTGGCGGGAAGACTGGTGGGAAAAACTGCATCAGGAAGGGGGGTGTGCCAGCCTGTGCGAACACCACCCCTCAGATGGGGGAGACGAGGTAAAGCACGACCCCGGGCTCCAGCCATCTTGAAGATGGGGAGCCCTGCCCAATCGCAGCTAGGCTCCTGCCCCCCTCCCACAGGAGGGGAGCAGGCTAGGGTGTGTACCCAGCCCAGGACAGGGACCTATTGGTCCCTGTCCTTGCCCTACCTGTAACACCCCTAAATTCAGTATTTAGGGGCTCCCTGAACCTTCCTTCCTCAGATCCAGAAAAGAAAAGAATAAAGAAGACTAAGAAGAAGAGGGCCCGCCGCGCAGCTGCTAACAACAGGACAACATCAACTGACTTGGCCCCAGCCTTACCGGTCTGTCGATCCTGGAACCTGCTCCTGCCTAAAGCCAGGCGACTCCTGTAGACAGCAGTCTTGGGACACCCAGAGGACCTGCCTGCCTTGACCCTCTTAATGCCTGGGACTCTCATCAGCAGAGGCTTTGCTGCAACAACCACCCTGGTGCCAGCCAGGAAGCTCCGGACCAGCCCACTCTGCACCCTCCGAGCCCGGCCCGTGCCTGAGAAATCCAAGACCAGGAGGACGTCCCTCCGGCGACTGGGACCCAAAGTCCAGTGCCCAAAGACCCTCCTCGACGAACCAGACAACGCCTGCATACTCAGAACCAGGGGCCTCCCCAACCGCGACCAGTTGAGGGTAAGCTTTTCTGACACCCAAAGACACCCCTGCACCCGGCGCCCTACAGCCCCCTGTGCCTCCCTTTAGGGTACCTACCTGTGCTCCAAGATCCCAACTTACCTCTCGACATTCTGGTTGCCTCTGGAGAGTCTCCGCCCGAGCCTGCAGCCTTTGTTCCCTTTTTACCTTTTCAATTGGATAACATTGAGCGCCCGACGGCTCAAAAGCACCCTGCACCCAGCCGCCCGAGTACCGCTGGCTGAGCCACCTTTGTCTTATCCTGCTTCCCCCTTTGTCCTAAGCAAGTGACCAGGAGCCTAGCTCCCACAGACGCGTGGCCTGCTAGCCAGCAGCCATCAACCGGAGGCCCTCTGTCCCCCATTGGATAACATGAAAACAAGTTACTTACCTGTAACTACAGTTATCCAGTATTGGTATCTTTCATAGATTCACATGCCTGAATCATTCCCCGTCGCCGAGGCAGGAGTCCCACGGTAACAATATATACAATAGCAGTGCCTAGAATTTTTTTTTGTTGCAGGCTGAAAAGACTATAGGCCCAACTAGGCCCAAACCTTAGCAGCCTATCTACCTCATTATGTAAAAAGAACTGAAACAGGAGTTCCAACCAATCAGCTGTCAGCACCCTCTAGAACCTTCCCAGCTGAGGCAGTTCTCCTCAAATTTTCCTAGCACAAGTGAGAAGTATGTATCCCAAAGAAAGAACTGCCTTGCCAGGGAGGAGGGTGGGTGCATGTGAATCTATGAACTATACCAATACTGGATAACTGTAGTTACAGGTAAGTAACTTGTTTTCTTATCCAATATTGGGGTATCTTTCATAGATTCACATGCCTGAATCAGAATAGCAAGCAGTAAAACCATATCTGTCGTTAGCGGAAGGTGGGAGACAAACCGTAATTGTACATGTCCCCCACGTAGAGCACTAAAATGTAAATATACATATATGCAGAAAAAACCTTCATATATTATCGTTCATAATAAAGACAGCATTTGATAAGCAGAACATTACAGTAAATCATACATATTTTTATAACATCAATATAATGTGAGAGACCTAAAAGGTCTAACCTTAGTGAAGAAGATGCTGCAGCACCGCTTCTCCCACTGCTGTATCATCATGTGATGCCGACTGCAAGCAGTAGTGCTTTGTAAAAGTATGGACACTTTTCCATGTAGCAGCTCGGAAATTTTCTCCAGCGTGACCCCAGCAAATAAGGCTGTCGACGCCTACATCATTCTGGTGGAATGTGCTTTAACCTTTCTGATTAAAGGTCTGTTAGCCTTCTCGTGACAGAATTGGATTACAGAGGATAACCATCTAGCTATAGTTTCTTTCCTTTTACACTGCTTGTCCTAGCGTGACCTGTCCATAAGCAAGAAATAGCTGGTTAGATTTTCTTATGTCCTTAGTTTTTTGTAGATAGAACTTTAGACACCGTTTCACATCAAGTGAGTGCAGGGCCCTTTCTGCCGGTGTGACAGGATCCGGGAAAAAAGTCTTTAGCTTTACCGGCTGATTAATATGAAATTGAGATGGTACCTTAGGAATGAACTTTGGATTGGTTCTCAGGGTTACATAGTCTTTAGAGAAATGTAGGAAAGGCTCTGCAATCGTGAAAGCTTGTATCTCGCTGACTCCCTGGGCTGAAGTGAGAGCTAGTAAAATAGCTACTTTCCAGGTTAGAAACTTCAGCTTTGTGAATAGGCTCAAAGGGCCTCCTCATTAATTGGGACGAAAATGATATTGAGGTCCCATTCAGGAGGTGGACGTCGGATTGGAGGGAAAGCTCGGAATAACCCCTTAAGAAATAGCTTTATCAATGAAGAAGTAATAGTGATGGCTTGTTAGAACTTTTCCTGAATCTGGATATAGCGGCTAGATGTACTTTAATAGAAGAGAATACCAGACCTGCTTTAGCCAGCGACAGCAAGTAAGGAAGGATGTCCTCACGTGGAGCCTGGAGTGGATGAATATTATTTGCTTCACACCAACTACAGAATCGTCTCCATTTAAAATGATATGTTCTGATGGTACTCTGAGCGCGGGTTTGAGATAAAATCTCTCTGCAGTCCGCAGAAATGTTGAGATCCTTAAACTCTAAGAAGTTAGGACTCTAAGAAGTTAGGAGCCAGGCGTGCAAGTGAAGCAATTGAGGATCCGGGTGTAGAATCAGACCTTCTAGAATCAGACCTTCTTCCCTTGTCAACATTGAAATTGTTGGTTTGAGACGAAGTGGAGGCGGTTGAGATAGCAGGAGTAGTTCTTGGAACCAGTACTGCCTCGGCCAGCGAGGACCAATGAGGAGGAGAGTGCAATGTTCCCTCTTCATCTTTTGCAGTATCCTTGGTATTAAAGGAATCGGGGGGAAAGGCGTTTGCAAAGATTCCGGACCATCTCATCGACAGGGCATTTCCCCTTGTCCCCCGTTGAGGAAATCTGCTGGCATAGTACAGGCATTTGCTGTTCTGTTGCGTCGCAAACAGATCCAGAGTTGGTGTGGCCCATGTTTGAAAGATCCTGGCCACTTGATTCTGCTATAGCTCCCATTCGTGGCAACCTGTGAGAGATCTGCTGAGGTTGTCGGCTAGAAAGTTTTGAACACCCTTCACATGCTCCGCTCTGAGGGTTATGCCGTGCTGTATAACCCACTCCCACATCTCTTGAGCTTCCTGCGAGAGGTAGAGAGATCTTGTTCCCCCTTGTTTGTTGATGTAATACATGCTGGTGGTATTGTCTGTACGCACCAGCACTGAGGAATTAGCAATTCTCGGTAGGAACGCCTGCAGAGACAGGAAAATGGCTCTTAACTCTAGGCTGTTGATGTGTTTCTGCTGATATTGGTGAGACCATCGCCCTTGAATCTGAAGGTCCTGAAGGTGACCTCCCCAACCTTCCATAGAAGCGTCCGTAGTCAGGATAAACTCCGGAATGGTTTAGAGAAACGTGAGACCCGGTGACAGATTGTTTCCTTTTGACCACCAAAGAAGAGCTCGCCTCATTCTGGATGTCACCTTTATGCGATCGTCGAAAGAGCCTCCTACGTGTCGCCATTGTCGGTGCAATTCTTCTTGCAGAGGCCTCATCCTGAGTCTCGGCAATGGGACTAGACTGATTGCTGACTAGCACATCCCCAGAAGAGAAGCATATGTTCGGACCGAAAGTGACTTTTTTGCTGAGATTAGTTTTGCCAGCTTTTGAAGTTTGATCTGTCGCTCCTGATACAAGAACGCCTTGCAGTGTCGGGTGT
The DNA here is from genome assembly GCF_964263255.1 of Lissotriton vulgaris. Taxonomy (NCBI): domain Eukaryota; kingdom Metazoa; phylum Chordata; class Amphibia; order Caudata; family Salamandridae; genus Lissotriton; species Lissotriton vulgaris. Next base: position 164,844,777 of record NC_141691.1, on the reverse strand, counting down.
CCAGTGATGCGCCCAGAAAAGTCAACACCTGACGGGGTTGCAGTAGAGATTTCTTTGCATTGAGAGAGAGTCCTAGGTTTGAGAATAGACGGAGGGAGCTTTTGACCGCTTGACTGCAGAATACTGCCGCCAGACTAGTGTTGGACATGCCACCTAGGACGGCTTATTCGCCGTGTCTGGAAAAATTGCACTGGCTTCCCGTCCAGCAAAGAAGCCAATTTAAGATCTTGAGCTTGGCCCACAATGCACTATACAGTAAAGGGCCGCGCTACCTTAAAAAAAAAACTTACTTGGTATGTTCCGAAAAGACCTTTAAGGTCTGGCAATAAGTTTCTGCTAACACAACCCCGTGTGCGTTCTTCCAGGTACGGCCAACGTTCGTTCTCCTACCTTGCCCCCACACTCTGGAACAAACTGCCTACTCACCTACTTTCCATCGTGGAGCACCAGAAATTCCGTAAAGCACTGAAAACCTGGCTTTTCCCAAAGAGGACCCCCTGTGGTGTTTAATCTCTTTTTTCTTCTGTTTGTCATCTTCTTTCCGGTTCCTTGTGCTGCAAGCGCTTTGAGACCTTACGGTGATAAGTTGCGCTATATAAGAAACTCTGACATTAACATTGACATTGTAGCCTGTCTCGATGGTCCCTTGAGCAGCCAGTCGTCGAGGTATGGGAAGACTTGTATTCCCTGCGACCTCAGTAGTACTGCAGAAACTGGGGCTAAACAATTTGTAAATATTCTTGGTGCAGATTTTAGACCGAATGGGAGCACCTTGAACTGAAAGTGGATGCCAGCCACTGTGAATCTCAGGTATTTGCGGTGTTTGGGGTGTATAGGGATGTGGAAGTAAGCGTCTTCCAGGTCCAGAGAAGCCATAAAATCTCCTTCGTTGAGCCAATTGAGCACCTCTGCCAACGTCACCATGCGAAAACTCTGTTTCTTTAGAAATGTGTTGAGTTTGCGCAGATCCAAAATTGGGCGCCACTCTCTGGACTTCTTTTTTATGAGGAAAAAGCGAGAGTAAAATCCTTTTCCTTTTTGCGAGATGGGAACCTTCTCTATCGCATTCTTGTGAAACATATTTAAGGCTTCATTGAAAAGTAAGTGAAGACGAGGGGGAGGGGGACCCCTCGGCGGGGTTGTAGGTGGTTTCTTTAAGAATCCCAGAGTGTGTCCGTTCTTGACTAGGTCGAGGAACCACTGATCCAAAGTAATGTTCCGCCATTGCTGGTAAAATGCGGAGATCTTCGCGCCCACAGGGAGGGGAGGATGTTGGACTGGCATCCGGCAGAGCTCTTTGACGTTTGTTGGAATCTCGTTCTTGATTGTTTGTTCGTCGTATTCCTCCCTGACAAGAGAAATTACTGGAGGTAGGTTGTCTGTATGAAGATTGGTAGTATGGCTGTTTGTACTGGGATTGATACTGCCTGTTCTGTTGGTTGAGGTAATTTCCTCTGGAGGAAAAACCGCGACCTCTTGCCCCTCTAAAAGAGCCTTTTTATATTGCAGGGTACCAAGTGATTGGACGGTGTCGGTATCCGTCTTGATTACCAGTAAGGCGTCGTCTATGTGCTTACCAAAGAGTGAGTCACCATTGTAAGCCATATCAACAGGGGCGTAACACAAGCCCCCGCAGGCCCCGCATTGCGGGGGGGCCTCGAGCTCCAGGGGGCCCCTGGCCCCTCACCGAGTGCAATACATCATTGACAGCACGCCCGCGCCCAGCCTCTTTAATAAATTGAATGGTAGTGCCACCGCTGCGCAAGAAGGCTCTGACAAAATGGTGCGCGGGCCCCGGCCGGGCCCCCTGAGAGTCTTCAAAATGGTGTGGGCCCTGGCCGGGGCCCCTGAGAGTCTTCAAAATGGTGCGGCGGGCCCGGCCGGGGCCCGTGTGAGTGAGGCACTTATAAATGTTGTCTGAGAGACTGGGCCCCGGACGGGGCCATGAGGCTCTTCAGGACTGGTGCGGGGCACCCTGAAATAATTGTTACATGGTGCAGCAGGCCCCGGCCGGGGCCGGGGGCCCGTGAGGCTGCCAGCGACTCTTGAGGAATGGTGCGGGGCCCCGGTCGGGGCCCGTGAGGGCGGCAGTTATAAATGGTGTCTCTGGCCTGATGCAGGAATGGTGCGTGCACTGCGGGGCCCCGGCCGGGGCCCGTGAGGGCGGCAGTAACAAATGGTGTCTTGGCCTCTGAGCCTCTTGATGCAGGAATGGTGTGGTGGGCCCCGGCCGGGCCCCTGAAATTGATACCAATGGTAGGCGGGCTGGGGCCCGGGTGTGACTAGTTAATGGTGCCTTGACTGCGGGCAGGACTGACGTCGGGCCCCGGACTAATCTCGAGGTGACGTCGCTGTTTGCTGGTGAGGCAGAGCCAATCATAGCTGAAGGCTGGGACTTTGCTGCTGTGCTGCACTGCACTAAAATACCCAAGCTGGTAACTTTCACTTTCTGAAGTCCAGGTGCGCCGACCTCCCGCCCTTTCTGTGCAAACAGGGAGTGCGCAATGCGGACGGTAGGATTCGTAGGAAGGGTGTTTAGGGCTGTTCTGTGAGCCATAGGCACGACTTCAAGGGACTCCAGCAGCAACACGCACCCAACGTGTTCCTTTCGTGGAAGTCGAAGGCCAGGGTGCCTCTTCCGCAATAAATTATCTATCCACCTGGTGTGGCACTTTAATAGCTGCATGAAAGAAAAGTATTAATCCATAGTGGAATCCTGATTTACTTGCCAAAGCTTCAGCAGAAGTGGGAGGAAGGGAGGTGGATCAGGCGGGAAGAGGAGTGGGTGCGTGGCTGCACGAAGGAGGTGAGTTTGGGGGGTGAGGGTTGTGCATGTGCCACCTGTCATTAACTACTGTTAATTGCCGCCCCCCGCAATTCTCCAAGCTAAAACCAGACTTCCCAATCACAATATTTCATGAACTTGAGCTTTCGCTCGAGTTTCCGCTTTGTGCACTGCCGCTATCTATGCAAGGTCTAGAACAGTTTTCCTCTTTTGATTTTGTGAAAAAAAAGTAAACTGTTCTTTATGTTAATTTTCAGCAGACGATTTATAATGCAGACTGAACGGGCCCGCAGTCTGGCTTTACGCTGTGCATCTGTGCAAACTGTTGCTTTAACTCCACAGCTCTTCCTCCGTTCTCCATCTGAGCTTGGGTAGAGAAACCTGGGAGGCCAGAGGGTATAAAAAAAAACAGGAGAGAGACGCCCCTGCCCTGGAATGCATCCAAGCCTTTGGCGCTCTCAGAATGAGCAGACAGTATGTGTGTGTTGTGGCAACTATTAATAGTGCGTATCCACAGATCCACTAAAAATTGCCTGAACTCTCTGGTGTGGTGCATGAGCCAGGCCTCTCTGCCGCAAATCTAACATCTGCACCAGTGGGGGGTCCTGAGGTCGCGACTGGATCCTGAGAAATGCTGCTAACTCTTGAGTGCACCCCCAGACGCATCCTTAAAGGTTGTGTTTGTGTGTTGGGAGTTGTATTCTTTAACTGTTTTGGCCTGTCACATAATGCTACTACTAAACACTTAACTAAATAACGTCCCACTCACTTCGAATACAAGTCACAAATAACAGCTCCTGAAAAACAAACACAAAGGCAAGACTAGTACAGACATGTACAGAAAGCAGAAAGGAGGAGTTAGTTGGAGAGTGCAAGACTAAATTGTGGGCGATGCTCGCCCTTTAAATGGAAAAAGAGCAGAACCTGCCAGAAGGCTAAAATTAACTTCACACCTTTCTCCCCAAGCACCTGTCATTAGAACTATACGTGCCCTCATTTAGAGAAGGTTGAAAACTGATGCCACGAATGGGTAACTGCATTAACACACTCGTTAACCATGATATTCCAGTTGCTGCACATTTCACACAACTTTTTACGTCTGCTGTGTCTCAAGGACATATTGTTATCAGTTCTTACAGTAGACGGACCGACATCACACCCCACGTCAAGAAGCAACACTGGCTCCCGATCCAGAAGAGATGCCAGTTGAAGATTATGACCCACGCATACAAAGACCAGGACAACGAAGGACCACCATACATCAACAGATGACAGACCTTCCACCAACTGACCGGACACTTACGTTCGGGCTCCCTTTTCCTTGCAGATACCCCCCAAATCCGACATAGCAACAGTAGCAGATGCTCCTTCTCCCCCCTGGCCGCCAAAGCTTGGAACGACCTTCCCCTGCACCTCAGGACAGCCTCATGGCACCAGCAATTGAGGGAAGAACTCAAGACCTGGCTGTTCGAATGAAGAGATCACCACAAAACAGTTAGCAATTCCAGCTCCTTGAGACCCTCACAGCAGGGGCGTAACACAGGCCCCTGCGGTGCAGGGGGCCCCTTCAGCACAGTACTTTCACCCGAGAGTTCCTGCCAAAGTTCGGAGCGGTGCACTGTGCTCCAAGACACATTTTATTGTTATAGAAATGTATGTGTCAAGTGTAATGCAAATAGCTGAATCCCACTAGATCAACAGAATAGCATCCTCGCCCTCCATATGTACAGCGCTTGTTGCTTCCAACCGAAATTGTGCTATGTAAGCGCCAACATCTACATGTAGATTCCTAAGCAAACTTCAGACAATAAAAAATGCCCCACCTGCACAATAAGCTATTTTATATAGCGAGTCATAAATTCCGCAGTTTCTTAGCTCTGTAAAACAGGAGTTACTGTTAACCAATTAAAATGTAACTTTTTGCTTAGAAAGGAATCTTCAGCTATGGGCGAGCTTTCTTGAAAACCCCAACATGTCTCAGTGTTTTGATAGTAAGAGGGCCTCCCATTCTCGAAAAAAAAAAAAAATAGATCTGCGCACTATGAGGGGGACATCCTTATTGGACGACTATGTGGGGCACTCGGGCACCGTTTGCAGAGCAGCTGAAAGGAGCTTTGAGAAAGGGACGGTGTGGTTCATACAAGTAGGAAACAAAAACACTGTTCTATATCACAGCTCCTCCACCCACGCAACCATGTGATCTCAAGCAGATTGCATCAGCTAAGTGTCACTGTGTAAAGTGCCCTATGCCCTTGAGTCAAGTTCAAACATAGAGAGGTGGTACTAGGGCGTCTTTGTTCGACCCCAGATGAGGGGTTAAAATCCGGACAGGTCCTCTCAAAGTTTCATCATTCCGAGGTCTATAAATAAGTACCATTGGCTAACAAAACCATCTCTTATCTTTTGGTTACTTTTTCGGTACTCCTTGTGGCGCGTGCCTGTTTAGCAAATAGACATTTCATTGTTTTCATAAAACTACCCGTCAAACTGCGATCATCCTCTGTACATCTATATGCACTTTACAGGGGGAGGCCTCTAGTTTCGTTCTGCTACTGGCTCAATGCTGTGTAACCATTGTGAGTTTTTACCATATTTCTTGTTTTAGGTATTATGAAAACAAACATTGTTTTTAATTTCAGGAGACTGCATGTCCTATGTTTACAAATTAACGTTCAGCCCCAGACAGCTCAGTGGAGGAACACACACAAAGCATGGTTTACCAGTGTGTGAAGGTTGTGTTCAGGTTGCTACCTTGTGATCTGTTGTGTTACTTTGAAGTGGGCGTCTTCGCAGCAATGTAATATTTAAGTGTTTACATAGCCTGCACTAGTTTAATTCTCTCTTGTGTAATAGGTGTAAACACCTAGTTAGTCATTGCTTCATCGGCCTCTTGTGATGGAAGGAAGAGCCCTTTAGGACACCATATTTCCTGCAAATTTCACAGAGATCTCTGCAGTGGGCGTTCAACCAGCTGAGTTATTCTACTAACATGGGTTTGAATATTTTTTCACAGGCTCTATTGGGGACCTTCTTCTTACATCTTGGTGTGGTGGTGGGCATAAAATAAGGTCTTCAGTGAATAGACCACGAAATCCGAACCTGTGGTCCAGCTGGACTGGGACATAAAAGGCAAGCACTGGCATTATCGGCTAGGCAGATGCCACAAGAGGAAACGGAATGAAAACAAAACTGATGGGAGCCCCTTCATACTAATTATGAAGCACTATACGGGAGGATTGCGGTGCCAATATGTACAGGTGCACATTTATTAAAAAAGTTCTTTCACGGGGTATAGTCACATGTCTGGGACCTAGACCCAAAGCGAAGTAGCACTTGAGACCGAACACAGGATTCTTGTCATCACATGTTTATTACTGATGTCGGTTAGACATTCACAATGCTAGATATTATAAACCACCAGTTTGAACACCAGAGCCTAACGCCTCAGCACTACATCGCTGTATAACTGTCTGTGCCAGCAGCAGAGTAGCCCTACAGAACTAACAATCGTGAAGAACCGTTGCAGGAGATGTGAGATGGGGCTGGTGAGCAATTGACCTGTTTTGTCTGGATATTTGGCTTGCAACAGAGAGAATATGTTGTGTTGTGGTTCAAGACCCTTTTCCCCTCCTGACAAGTCACGTGCCTAATGCACCACAAGTAAAGGCGTAGAGCACATCAAAACAGTGGTGTATCAATAGCACCCACAGCCCCCTCGGTGCAGGGGGCCCTCGGATCTTGGATGCCCCCTCTGACACTGTGCACAGGTCGTCTTGAGAGTTATTGACTGGGTCCGGACCAGGGGGGCCCCTTCCATGCACTTTGCAGGGGGGCCCCCTCAAGTTTCGTTACGCCACTGCATATCAAAGATCTTAGTTTGAACTTCCGGTCTGAAGGAGGTAGCTCTGAGCCAGCCCTGTCGCCTGAGGACTGCCGCACCTGCTGTCTAAAGTTAGTGTTTGCAATGTCTAGGGTGCAGTCTATTATTTCTGATGCCGCCCTCTTTTCTTCCAGCATTACTTTGCGTGCTTCCTGCTGTCGATCTTCTGGTATCAAATTTATGAACTCCGACAGATCCGACTACATCTGTCGGTCATAGCGGGCAAGGATTGCCAAGTAATTCGCTGCTTTAATAGAAGCTGCGGCATTGGTGGAGAACTTCTTTCCTATAAGATCTAGTCTCCTGCCCTCCTTGTCCGGCGGTGTTGAAATTGGAGTGGATGGATTTTTGGACCTCTGTTGAGCAGCTTGAGATATCACAGAGTCTGGACGTGGATGGCCCAAAAGACAAGATGGATTGTCTGGTGGTGCTCGATACTTTTTCTCAATACGAGGAAGAACCGCCGGAATAGAAGCGGGGGTCTTCATAATGTTAAGACCTTCCTTCAAAATAAAATCGATAATAGGTATAGCCCTGGTGATCTTCCTATACCCTTCTTTGAAATCATGTAAAAAACTGTCCGACTGCTCAACAGTTACTGGCAGTTGAAACCTTGTAGCAGACTGTTGCATAATGTTGTGAAAGCCGCCAATATCCTCTGGTGGGGAATCCGAGGGCTGCGGCACAGGAGGTGAAGGCATGGGGATTATGTAATCATCCCAAGGATCTGTAGGTGTATTGTCATTAGGCAACTCGCCTTCCTCCCTTCCATCTTCATCCGACTAGGAGGTATTCTGATCGTCTTGCGGTGTAGGGTCCACGGTGTGTCTTGGTGACACTGGAACCTGTGGTGATGGAGACTTAGGTACATCTACTGGTGCAGGAGGCACAGCTGGCGTGGATGGTGTAGGGGGGAATCTTTGGCGGTAGTCTGCCAACATGGCCTGCAAGTCTTGAATTAAAGAAGGAGGGAGGTGACTTATCTCTTCCAAATGTGGAGGTATGTATGATTGTCTATAGCAAGATGTAGACAATTCTTCCTGATAGTAATGCGCTTGCATATCTTCTTCATCCTCTTCCTGACATTTGATTCGCAATTCTGAAGGATGACGTACAATTCCAAAGGGACCTTCTTCATCTTCATCCTCATCCGATTCCTCCTCTACATATGTTTCCAAAATGTGCGATGGCAGAAGTGGGGAAATATTAGAATAGTCCTGCCTCTGATAGGCCTTCATTTGAAAATGAGTATATTGCACTCTTGCAGGAGGCGTCTTGGTAAGCAGATGCGCTGAAAGCGGCTGGCTCATTGATGAAATTACCGCAGACAAGCTCGTCGTCGACGAACTAGTCGTCAAGGGTGACGTCGTCGACGGTTTCACAGTCGACAGGACTGTCGTCGACTGTGACATCGTCAACGGGGCTGGCGTCGATGGAATCTTTGTCGACGAGACCTCCGTCGACGGGACTGTCATCAATAGGATCTTCGTCGACGGGGCTGACGTCGACGGGACTCTCAACTGGGCTGTCGTGGACGGGCTCTTCGTCGACGATGTCTTCTTCGAAGACGGGCTCTTTGTCGTCGACGGCTTCGATGTCGATGGGGCTTTCGTCGACGATGCCTTCGTCAATGGGGCTTTCGCTGATGACGACTTCGTCGATGATGGCGTCGTCGTCGTAGGAACGGTCGTCGACGATGTTTTTGAGGAAATATCCTTAGCCCCAGAAGATTTTTTAGAGAAAACCTTCGCTAACACCATAGGAGAGGTGATAGCAGAAGTAGACACCGTAACAGAAGAGCTTGAGGTGATAGAAGTCACAGATACAGTGTGAGAAGACACCAGAGCAACAGTTTTAGCCTGGGCTGTACTCACAATTTTAGATGTTGTAGTCGATGGAGATCCAAGGGGAGGAGTGGATGACCTCCTTGAGGGTTCTGTAGCTCTATGAGAGGATTTATGATGTTTCTTTCTCTCAGGAGAAGAGCTATCTTTGGATCTGGCTCTTTTGCTTGAAGTAAGGCCCTGTCCTCATCCTCTGTAGAAGATGATTTGAGCCATAAAAGAACCCTTGCCTCCCTGTCCCGGATAGTTTTGGCAGGGAAGGTGCGGCAAATCCTGCAATCCTTTACAATGTGAGAGGGATGCAGACAGTAGATGCAGTCAGTGTGCTGGTCATCCACATGGACCCTCTTTTTATTACAGGTCCCACAGGCCTTGAAAAGGGCTTTCTTTTCAGACATCCTGAAGAAAAAAGTAGAAAACTGAGTAGGCACTCAGGGAGACTCCCTTCCCCACGACGTGCGGTGAAAATCTGAGGAGAACTGCCTCAGCTGGAAAGGTTCTAGAGGGTACTGACAGCTGATTGGTTGGAACTCCTGTTTCAGTTATTTTTACATAATGAGGTAGATAGTTTTGGGCCTATAGTCTTTTCAGCCTGCTACAAAAAAAATTCTAGGCACTGCTATTGTATATATTGTTACCGTGGGACTCCCGCCTCGGCGACGGGGAATGATTCAGGCATGTGAATCTATGAAAGATACCCCAATACTGGATAATGGGCCTAACTACCTCTGCACCCGACCGCCCCTGCGCCGTTGAGGGTGAACCAACTGTACCTACCTGACACTGGGGGACACCTAGTCTATGCCCAGAACCACAACTTCACCAGTCGAGTACTCACCAGGAAACCGGTAACTCACTTACCTGCCATTGAATAACATTGACTGGCTTGACTGGAAAAATCTTCTGTCTAATTTTGAAAACGTAAAATATTCATATAAAATCATCCGATTTCCGAATTCCGAAATACTCACCAGTGATCAGGAGAGGAGCCAGTACTGTACCCTGTACTAGTAACTTGTATTTTCTCCATAGGAATTAATTGTCTGCTTTTCTATGAAATTTCTTCTGTCTACTTTTGAAAAATAGAATTATTCTTTAAAAATCCTACGAAATACTGAAACGTAATTACTTACCTGTTTTAAGTTCAGACCCAGTGCTTGCCCCAGGAGCCCAGTATTGGATAACAAAAGTAACAAGATCGTACTTTACCGGCAACCTGAATTTTCTCCCATTGGATAACATTGCCAGATTTCTGTTGAAAATTTTCAAAGTGTGAACTTTTAAAAATAGCTTTTCATTCCTGAAAAATCACTACAATACCTAAAACGTTTTTGCTAAACTGTTCTCAGCTTAGAACCCAGGGCTGAACCTAGGAGCCAGTCCTGGAATTACCAAAGTAATCAACTGTGTTTATATAAGGAAATCCATTGAGCTCAATGCTAAATTGTGTGTAGAATTGTGTTGCCTACTGCAACCCTCTACCTATTGTATTTACAAAGTTTATTGCCTTTCTCCAATGTACTCATCTGAGACCTCTCATATTGAGAACAGTATATTTTGATACCTGTTGGTTCTAGAAATAAAGCAACTATATCTTTTGATATAAAAACAATTGGCCTGCAGTTCAGTCTTTGAGTGTGTGAAACCTTTTGCTGACTGAGTGTGTACAACAAATGCTTTACACTGTCCTCTGGTCCTGCCTTACTGCTGGACCAAGCTACCACTTTAGAGAGTAAGGTCACACCTGGCTTTAACCTCTGTTATACCTCTGGGGTTTGTACCTTATTCTGGTCCAGTATATATAGAGCCACTTTCTCACAGCATCTCAGTCTCCTCCATCTTTAAGATGGGGGGTACTCAGCCAATTAGGGAGAATCTCACGCTCCCTCCCACTTGAGGGTGGCATAATAGGGGGTGTACAACCCTTTAACAACCCTAAATCTTTATTTAGGAGTGACCCTGAACCTTGCCTCCTCAGATTCGAGGAAGAAAGAGGGACCAAAGAGCCGTTTGGACCCAGGAAGAAGAGGACACCAACTGCCTTGGCCCCAGCCATACCAGCCTGTCCAGTCTATGACCTGCCTACACCAAGAACCCTGGCGAGTCCAGCAGCCAGCAACCCCCAGAGACCGTTGGACCTGCCTGCAACCATCTTACAGACTCGGTCTCCTGTGAACACCGGATTTGCTCAAGCAAAGACTCACCACAGAATCCAGATTACGGCGACTCTGCAGCACTCTGCACCGGACGCCCACTGCCTGAGTTCGAGAGCCCCAACACCACAAGGTCTCCCAGCGATACTGACCTGATATATGGTGATCATCAACCTCTCTTAAGCCTCAAGACAATGCCTACAGCCTCAACCTGAAGGGTCCCCACCAACCGTGACCGGAGCTGGTACGAAAAGCCAACAGCAGAAGACACCCAGGCACCCAAAGCCCCATGGCCTTGGGTGGCCCAACCAACGGTGTCCAGACATCCCCCCAAGATCCCAACTTACCTCTCTAGCCAGTGGTCGTCTTCAGGAAGTCTTTCTGCCCGAGCCTGCAGCAACTTTGCAAAACCAAAGGTCTACATAGGAACATGGGCACAGGGTCCCCGATGCCCATTTTGCAACCTGCACTCGGCCGCCCCAGTGCCACTGGTGTTGCAGCTCCTTTGCTGGCCGTTGGCCCCTGCAGTGATGACCTTAACCCCAGGAGCTTTGCTCCCACAGCATAGTGGCCTGCTCGACAGCAGTCCCTGACCGAATGCCCACTTAGCCCCATTGGATTACATTGGGCCCCAGCACTCTGCATCTGGCCGCCCCAGTGCCGCTGGCGGTGCAACTCGAGTACCTATCTAGGCCTTGGTCCTAACCCCCAAAAATCCCACTCGTAAGTTGTGTACTTACCTGGAAAATCGCTATCACTTTTCTCTTATGGGAACCCATGTTAAATATTCTAAGTGGTGAACTGTTGCTAGAGGGAGAAAAGAGAACTCAATTGCAAAGTATAAAATGTTGTACTTACCTTGTATTATGATGTCCTAAGGTGTAATATCTAGGCATACCAAACCCAGTACTCAAAGTAATCCAAAAGCAACTAAAAATAATCTGAAAGTAATTACTGTGTAATTCAAACTGCACTTTAAAGTGATAAAACCTGTAACAGTTGCAAATTCAACCCCAACTGCATTTCCTTGAAAAGTATTGCATTTGAGAGTGTGCTTTACTTACCTGTGCCAAGTCCTACTAGGTTCTAAATTAAAAAAACATAAGTATACCTTTTTTATACTTACCTAATTGGTCTAGATTCTGTCTCTGAGTTCTGTCTCAATATTGATTGATTGAATACAATAAATGATTAACACACTCTCTGGATAAGTCTAACTGCTTGTCCACATTACCACAAAGAGAGCTGTTAGTACTTACCTAATGTAGCCTCTGCTATACCTCTGGGGACTCTCTAGATTGTGCACATGATACTTTACTTTGGTAGAGTATATACAGAGCCAGCTTTCTACAAAGCAAAACTGCTGACACTGCGCATTCTTAGTGAAGCAGCACATTCTAACCAAGGCACTCCCACCCTTAGTGCAGGTGCTGGACACCAGTTCAAGTCCCATTATAATAGCTTAATAAATGTACTGTTCTTGGTCCTTATCCGGTCAATTGTAGTTTTTAATCCCAACGACATAATTCAGTTGATTAATGCAACTTTTGTGGTTCCTCCTAAGGACTTACTCTCATTGGGTTGACTTTGCTACAACCTTTCAGAGATTGATAAAATAAGAACCATGGATTCTGGTAACAGTAATGCACTGTTATTTACAGTGGTAAGAGTCCTGCAGCTAAAAAACAAACAAAATCGATGTATTTATTGTTAACCTGCCCATTGGCAAAAGTAGCACAATGCCATTTTTATTAAGCCCAGCTAGCCAGGCATCCATTTAAATTTTGAGAAACAAAAGTTGAGTAATCTGCAATAAATCCGATTTATTGTATGTGCAGTGTCTCATATTCATGAAAAACACCTACCCGGAGGACACTGATATTTACGCACATTTGAGCCAGCCCTTGTTTGGAGCATTCCACCCATCCTCCCCAGCCAAGTTTTTAGTATTTTATATACTTTGTGGATCTTGGTGTTAAAAGTGTACTTATGGTGATAATTGGTGACATTGGAGCTCATCTACCAACCATGATTTCAGGCTAGTTAGGCATAGAGGAATGTTGAGATTTACAGGGAGAGAGGAGGGGCAATATCACAAAACATTTTTGCCTGGCCTTGATGCATGTCCTTGGTGATAACACCTTTTAACGAACAAGTTACTTACCTTCGGTAACATCTTTTCTGGTAGAGACTATTCAGCTGCTGATTCCTTAACTTAGAAAATTCCCCGGGCGACACACAGTATCTAGAAACCTTTGGTAAGCAGCACCCATGCACACTATTAAGTGGTGTTGTTTGGCACTGCATGACATCATCTGCACCGGAAGTGACATGTACAGTGCCTATATAGGCGCTATCCCATTACCCTGATGTTAATTTCTTTTCGCAGCTTTCCATGCTGTAAGCGCAGATCCATGAGGAACACGGGCCAGTGGTGCACTAAGAAAGGGCCATAGCCTCTTCACTGCGGTGGTTAATCCACCTCAGTGCTAGACATTCCAATTGCGGCCATGGTCACGATGGCTACTGGCCGTCATGAGCAGACGCCCACCGTGACTCATGACGGCCGAAGCAGTCATTAGCATGGAAGAGGTTAAAAAGGAGAACAACCCTTTACTCTAAAATCCATTCACAGAGGGGGAGGATGGATGGGTCGGTAAGGACCCTGCAACTAGAGTCTCTACCAGATAAGGCATTACAGAAGGTAAGGAACTTCTTCATCTGATAGAGACTTGTAGTTGTATATTCGACGTCAGGACCTGGAGGCTCAGATTTTGCTGTACTCTTTCATTTATTTTGCTCAACGGCCTTATAAAATCAACATAATTCACTCAAAGACTACAAGTCCCAGGAGTCAGCAGTCAGATAAGTGCTTTTCCTTATTATTTTGATATCTTTGACTAAATTATGTTGTTGTGATATGCACTGTTCGTTTCCACCCGGGGACGTTCTTTTCCCAAGGATTCATTAACACTATTGCGTGTTTTCTGCTGTTTAAGGAGTTTGTCTTCCCTTGTTAAAATGTTTCCGCTGCTCCTAAGAGCCCTGAACAGCACCCATCGCTGGATGCACAGTGCTGCGTGTACCCGTTCGTGTGTCTGCAGGCAGCCTCGCTAGGCGAGGCTTCGCATGACGTCCTGAGGTTGCAGCCGGCATTGGGTAACTTAGCACTGCGTCTCGTTACACTGAGATGCTCGGTGACCTATTATCCAAGCAGGAGGCATGGAGACAGCATTGGATTGGTAACGCGGGCATTCGGGAAGTGCCGAGGAGCCGGTGTCCAGAACAGCTGCGGGCTGCTTTTTTTTATCACTCTAGGGGGCGATTTGGCAGTTTCTGCGTTGTTCGGATGCCACCGGCGGGACAGTGGGTGCCTAAATGGCCATTCTGGAGGCCGATGGACAGCAATTACTTCCCTTTTAACAAAGGGTAGAGGTGTCACTCCCTTTCTCTCGCTGGGGCCGGCCAATTAACATATGCTTATTGAGCGGGGGCAGGGGTCTGGAGCAAAAGCGGCTTCACTTGTATTCAGGTGTGTTTCACCAGTGCAAGCTAATCCGGGCAGTTTTTACCACCCCCTTGCTTCCCGGTTATGACGCGATTCCCTTCCATTATCGCGCGTAGAGCTCGGACTTGCAGGGGCCAAGTTTCAACCTTGCTTCACCATTCTATTTAGTCTGTTGCTAAGTGGTTTTCCTGCAGAGCGCTTTTCCCTCAGGGCCTGTGATATTTAGAGGGCCATCTTCACTCTTCCCCTGTCACATTGCATCAAGCATTGATATATACAAGCCTACCGAGCCGTTTGGAGAGTTTTGAGGATTGCATGTTCTGGGTATTCCTGCCTAGTACCTTTGATTTCACCTGATGACCATGGCAGGTGGGTTTGATGACTTCTGGGAGTCCATTGAGGAGGAGTAGGAGCTTCTCCCTAGCTACGAGGAGCTAGTGGATGCCACTGACGCTTCTCTGCAGCGGGCGATGTCCTCAGCCTTGGAACATCTGAGTCAGAGAATTATCGAGTTGACAGTAAGACACACTCGTTTAACCCAGACAGGGGAAGTCTTGAGGTGTGAGCCTCCAATGGATGATAGAGATGCCCCTAAGGGTAATATTACAGTTCAACCAGCTGCTTCCTCATTGGATGCCTATGAAAGACTCTGCCAGGCCTTCCTAAAGAGGAGCCAGGATAATTAGGACCTTCAGGACGATTCGCAGCCTGGTTGTACCCCCGAAGACGATTTCTGCTCGCATCAGATAACAGAATACCGGGGAAGACTCAGATAACCCAGATGGGGACTCTGACGAGTCAGACCTGAGCAGACTCTTGCGACTGGAAGGTGGTGCTAAGAAACCCAGGCTGGAGGTGAATGGCAGTAAGGACACAGCGGGGATGTCTGGTTTCCAGAGTCCTGAGGATATTTACCATCCCTGCTCATCAGACTGAGTTCTGGCGTCCAACATGGCACAATATGTGTCCAGCCGCATCAGAAAACCTATAGATCAGGAGTCATCTAAGAGTTAAGTGCCCAAGGCCTTCTTTAGCTAAAAAAGTAGCTCATACCCCAAGGCATTGATGCCAGGATAACAGCTTTTATTACAACATTAGTTGAAGACCCTAAAAAGGGTATGGGCTGCTCCTGGCGATCCTGCCAGGACGAGGTCTTGGATTTTCTGGGGCCTCCGACCAAGATCCTAGATATGGCTAAGGATGTCAAAGCTATCGTATCATATCAGTGACCCCACAATTTTGCCAGATTGGACTCAAAGGGCCCTATGTTTCTTAGGCAACGCCAATTGGCCTTATCAACTGAGTGGAGAGGGTCTTTGTTAATTAAAATCGAGCCCAGAATGGGTGAATTGGCCACCACAGAAGCCAATAGTGGTCTTTTCGGAAAACCCTTCGTCAAGGAGCTCTCATGCTTCGTTAACACATTGTCATTGTTGGACAAAGCCTACTAGTCAATTAAAAAGGTGTTTAATCTACACATTTTTGAAGGGGCCAGAAGAGGTACTCCGGGCCTACTCTTCCAACCCCCAGTAATTCCAGATGCAACACTCCATCCAGTGGCAAGACTACAAGAAGTTTGGGGGGTTTTACCCCCTGCCCCCGCCTCCCCAAGAGGTTATGGCAAAGGACATGGCAATAAAGGATCCTTCCGAGGAGCCAGTAACACGCCAGGTAGAACCACCAACACGTGATATCCTTTCTTCCCTGCTAGGAGTTGGGGTTGGCTACAGTGGTTCAGTTGAAACACAGGGTGGTGTGACCCTATTGGTTGCCTCATTTTTTAAATAATGATTAGGATATGTAACTAAACTGAAAGCCTAAGGCCTCTATGTTCTTGTTCTATCTCTATTATGACAGTACTTTTGTAAGGTACAGGGGATTCCTATCTTGATGACGGGCAATGATTTCAGCATGTGAATTTAGCAAAGTGCTCTAGGCTGTTAGCGAACTGCAGGTAACGTCTGTGGACAGGCAGGACAGGGATATGAAAATATGCGTCCTGTAAGTCCAGTGAAGCCATCCAGTCTCCTGGTTCCAGGACAAACAGGACTTGCACAAGAATGAGCATCTTTAATTTCTCCTTCTCTTTCAGGAAGGGATTGAGCATGCACAGGTCTAGAAATCCTTCTTGGGCACCAGAACGTAGCAAGCACGACCTACCTATGATGCCGGCACCTTCTCCGCAGCTGTGCTGGCCAAGAGAACTGACACTTGCTGACAGCGTACCACCTCTCCTTGCTCTGTCTGCAAGTTTGTCGTAAGAAGGTAGAATGAGTGGGGTGGTGGTCACAAAGAGGAGGGAGAAGCCCCTTTGGACGAGCTGCAAAACCTAACAGTTGAATGTTAAGGGCCTCCAGTGCTGCAGGTGATGGAGTATCCTGCCTCCCGTCGGATGCTCAGGATGGTTGAAGGGCAAACCAAAGGGGTTTGGTGGCTGAGACTGCCGGGGGGAAGTGGCCTGGCACGACTTCTGGCTACCTGTCCCATGTGATCTGTGAGAACTGCGTCTTCAGACACAAAAAGATTGTGCGATTTGCAGGCCGTGATGGATGGGTGTGTAGAGATGTGGTTGAAATCCCCTTCCGTAGGCACGAAAGGGGCAGAGGCCACACTGAGGTTGGTGAGGGGGTCATGGAAAGGCTCAAAAAGCTGGCTGTAGTCCTTCTGTTCTTTAACCCCTTCCGTGCGGCCGCGATTTTCCCCGAGTGCGGCCGCCAGCAGAACACGGGCGGGCCATGACGAACCCCAGCCGTCATCAGCACACGAGCACCGTAGTGCATGACGGCTGGGGTTCGTCACCAGCATGGAAGGGGTTAAGTGCTCCAGCAGGGAGTCTGTCTTCTCTATGAACAAATAAGACCCATCAAAGGGCACATGCATCACCAAAGCTGGATATCCCCCTAAAAGCCAGTGGTTAAAAACCAGGCTTTGAGCCTCAGGCCATCTACGATGAAATCGCTCTGCTAGCAAGTCTGTTGTGTCGATCCCACATCTCATGGTAAACTTGGCTCCATCCCTCCCGTCAGCAATTGCTTGAGAGCTTATGGCTCAGGCCTCTTTGGAGTTCATAGGCAGCACCTGTGCAACCAAGTACCAAATCATATGGGAGTATCTGCCCAAAAGGCATGCAGTGTCCAGGCTGGCAGAAGAGAACATCCTCTTCCTGAAGGTATCTAGCCTTTTGGATTCCCTATCCAGTGGAGTGGTAGGGAAAGTGCTGGGGTTGATTTTGAAGGTTGAGGCCTAAATCACCAAGCTCTCGGGAGGGGAAGGGAGTGGCGGGCCATGCACAGGAGCCCCTGGGGAGAGCATGGACCAGGCCCAGAGAAGGACGTTGGTAAGAGCTTCATTGAATCGGAGTGACGGTTTGGTGGGGGCAGCTCCTGACTAAAGCATCTCCGTCAAGACATTTGTCTTGAATGCCTCTGATCTCTATAACAGATATATCTTGTATATCTATAAAAGTCCATAGACCCCTCCCAATCATCACGCAATCCAGGTCTGTGGTATGAATAAGGCACTGGCTCCAATATGGGATGTCTGTCCCACCGGCTCTGTGTCGGAGTCGAGAATGATGGGGCAGTGCCACCACTGGGCTATCGGCACTGAAGCACGTGCTGGGGTAGATAGATGTCGCATGACTGGCGCCACTCGTTATCTGTAAATGGATCCTTGGGGCCCAACTGGCATGGAGGGCGAACCTGCAGGCAGAAGACCAGTAGATGCTCCTCCTGGACCAGACGTACCCAAGGGCGCTCCAGAGGGGTTGGGCCACCCGAACGGGAGGGGAATGGCTTTGTAAAATTCTTTAAGATGGGAAAAGGGGTCGCTCTGGCCCACTGAAGTTCAGGTAAGGGCAGAGAACCCCCAGGTGCAGGCTCCACCACAGTTTTAGACCTCCAGTGACGACGGCTACTCGTCCAAAGACTTGCATGGTGATGTCAAAGATCTCAGTACCTTCAAGTGACTGAAACCTGGAGCATTGCGAAGCTAATCCGTGTCAGGCGGTGAGGAGCTTGAAGTAGCGCTCTAAGCACCTTAGATGCATGTCATGACATCCCTCGCATGTCTTGGCATTGTGGTCTCACTCAAGATACCAGAGACAAACCAATAACAGGCCCATCACAGATATCTGTCAGTGTCAGGCGCCGTATGGTTTAAAACCTGCCTTTCTGTTGGGCATCCTGCAACGCAAGAAACAAAGTCTCAACAAATCTGCAAAAAAGGTCTGTTAAAAAGTGACTTGGATAGCCCTTCTCCGGATCTGCACTGACTGCAGCGGAAAGAAAAGAACTGACATCTGAGCGCTGTGGTGTCGCCGATAAAGGCACCACACACAACACTTCCAGCCCAGATGTCACCAACGACGCCAAGCAGATTCGAATGACCCCATTTATCAGGTGGCTAGGGTACTGCTCACACAAAAGTTTCCTGATCCAGTTGGAAACCTGGGGAATATTCTGTGGTAAGAAATCTGCGACTACAAGTCTCTCTTAGGTACCACATTAACAAAGGAGATTTGTAGAGGTAGTAATGTGACACCACAATGTTTGTACATATTTGTTATTATGCATATATACATTACAACACGCACTCACAAGTGCTGTACAGCTCTACAAACCAACATGATGTGGACAAAAGGCATGTTAGAAACACAGCAGTGGAACACTAACATGGGTAAGCCGGCAGGCACCACTCCAGTGACACAGGTAAAAAATAGCCTGTTCATCTTACTGATCACTTGTCATGCTGCCACCACTGATCTCGGGCTACTGAACCCTGGGCAAGGGCAGTAGTCATTTACCACTACTAGAGTAATGCTTTGTTTGGCCCTTCTGGTCTAACAAGACCATAATCCGTGGGAAAGGCCTAAGTTATGATCCATTTGAATGATCCATGTTCACCTATAATGGAGAAAGAAACAAAAGAAATCAGTATCAAGGATCCAGATATTGCTGCAGCCTGGGCACTCAGGGCTGTATGTCCATTTTCCATGCCAACAATTATATTTTTATAGTCCACAGAAATAAGAGTAAACTCCCCAGACCTGCAAGCAATGACAATCGCTGGGTTAAGTGAGGGCTACCTGCCATTTAATCTGCTGCTCATACACTGCTACATCAACCCGGCAATGACTGCTGCCAGTATGGAATCTTTCACCAACACTCTGGAAGATACATGACTAAAATATGAGCACTACAATGTAATCATCACTGGAGATTTTAACTTTAGGTTTGGAAAGTGCCCCGGAAAAACAAAACAAAGGGAACAAGGCAGGCCCATTGCTCTGTCTTCCTAAAAATGTCATACTCTACTCAACCCACTTCCTGATGAAACTACGATCACCTTTGTGGTGCCCCAAATCATCGTTTCGGAACCTATCCACTATAGACTATATCTTAATCAAAGAGAAAATGGCTGATAGGTTAGAAGATTTCTAGGTCAATTATAGAGGGGAACGTGACCATAGGCATCTATGCGCAAGATTCAACTTCGGAATGGAATCAGCAGGGGGCGAACGTTTCAGAGCCATTAAAACAATAAAATGGACGGGAATCGAAGGGAAAATGCAGGAGTGGACACTAACGTGGCAGGCTCGAGGACCACGGGAGACCCACCTAGAAGTGATTGGTCTCTGGGAAGAACTGACGAAGACCTGTGGCGGAAGCTGGGCAAAAATCATTGTCAAAAAACCTC
Source organism: Lissotriton vulgaris (assembly GCF_964263255.1). Taxonomy (NCBI): domain Eukaryota; kingdom Metazoa; phylum Chordata; class Amphibia; order Caudata; family Salamandridae; genus Lissotriton; species Lissotriton vulgaris. The sequence continues at coordinate 164,824,910 of NC_141691.1, read as the reverse complement.
TTTGTCACAAGGCCCCTTCTTCAAAGAACCCACAGACACCGAAGAGCTTGAGACAATGCAAAGGTGCGCTAATGAAGGCACTCAGAAGAAGGAAGAAAAGAAGAACAGCGGCAAGGGGGCCTCTATAGTTGCACTGAGAGCCGCCTTTAGGAGGAAAGTAGGTGAGCAGAAGAGGAAAGAGATGGAACAAAAATGGCTCACAGTATTTGCCCTGTTAAAGGAAAAGAACAACGCTAAATTATGGAGGTATATCAACCGCCTGAGCTCTCAACCTAGAAGCAAGGAGAACAACATTGCAAGCAATGAGTGGGAAGTGTACGTAGGGGATTATATACTAGAGGTTCATCAGCTATGGAGTATGCCTCTCCAAAGAACATCCGGCAAACAGGCACTCACATAGCCACTCTCCCCAAGTACACAGATGAAGCAGGACAAACGATGCATGAGGGCGAGAGATTTACAGAAGCTGAAAAAATGATGGAGATTAGTAAAATGAGGAACAAGGGGGCGCCAGGCCCCAATGGCAAGCCAGCCCTGGCTTTTAAATCAGTCCAAACATTCTTTGCCACAGTCCTCATCCCCTTATACAACTTTTCTAATTCAACTGCAATAATTCCATATTCATGAAAAGGATCAATCCTCAAGAAAGGCGACCACTCCAACCCCGCCAATTATAAGGTTGTGGCCCTGCTTGATGTAGATGCCAAAGTTTTTGCCAAACTTCTATTGAGAGATCTAGAGGCCTGGGCTAATAACGAAATACTACCATTCTACCAGACCCACTTCAGGAAAAACAGCGCAACAACGGACAACATCATGGCCCTGGCCTACCTCTCAAAACGTGCAGTGAAGTCAGGCACCTGCCGTCGTTCTGCTGTTTTATTGATTATAGCACAGCTTTTGATAAAGTCGATAGGGGCAAACTTTGGGGAAACGGTCAGCCTGGGAGGTACCATCTAAGCTATTGAAAGCCATCATATCCCTTCATGAGATACCTGGGTACAACTTAAAATAAGCCCCACAGCTCTATCAGCAAAGGTTGAAAGCAACAACGGACTGAAGCAGGGCTGCGTCCTGGCCCCCATACTATTTAACCTTTACACAGCAGACATGGGGGGAAACTCTGAAAGAGGCAAGTTTAGTTCCACCGAAACTGGGCGCAGCGAGAATGGCAATCCTTCAGTACGCAGACGAAACCGTAGTGATGGGACCACACAAGGTTGAACCTCCAAAGAGCACTAAAAGAGCTGGGGATGTGCAACAAGGAAAACCACCTGACAGTTAACCAAGGCAAAACAAAGATAATGGTATTTGGCAGATACATGCACAAAAAACAAGCAGTCTGGAATTTGGGGGATCACCAAATTGGGACCACCACAGCCTATAACTATCTTGGGGTTTGGCTACATGTGAGGGCAACATCGGCAGTTCATACAAAACATCTAAATGCTAAAATCAACAGTATAATCCTATCAATGAGACACCGAAGTCAACGCTTGATCGGACCAGAGCAGACCCCATGCTGAAGGTCCTTAGGGCAAAACTAATTCCGACCATTAACTACAGTCACTTGGCATTTTCAGGAGCTTTAGACACATTTATAGCAACAGCACAGGTCAAAGCTCAAAAGATCGTGCTACAAGTACCCAGAAATGCAAGGAACATGAGATTACGGCTGGAATTAGGGCTCGGCAGACCCGAACTGGCCCTTCAGGGGGATCTAATAAAGTACTATATCAGAGTCCTTAAAGCATCGCATAACTCTTAAACATCATCTTATAACAATTTTCAGAGAAGAGGACTCTCCCTGGCACACCAAGCTGGGCAAAGCAATAGAGACTCTAAACATAGAACCCAACAGTCTATCCCTAACAGACATCCCGCATAAGGCCTGGTCGAACTTCATGAGATGGCAGGTCCGCTTCATATGAAAAGGATTTAACCGCACTCCGACATAACACCTACACGAAGGCATTGGACGAATCTTACACCTTGGGAAAATCCCAACCATACCTAAGGGAAGCACTAGGGGCCCAGGCACGCAAGAAAATCCTTTTCATGAGGCTAACGGCCCTTAGAACTATGGACTTCAATCCAGCATAGGCACGAGCAGACGGAGCCGTCTCATGCCGCCTTTGCAACTAACAAAGGGAATCTTGGCTTCATTTATTATGTTGCTGCCCCAAATTTACCAGCGAATGACAGAGGCTGCTTTGTCAAAAACAACAGTGAATAGAGGGTCTGAGGGGAAAAAAGGATTAAAGACCTGTATGCACCCTACCCCTAATCTAACTAGTGAAAAACACAAAGGGGTGCTATCGGTCTAAAGTGGTTAGAAAGTGTCTGTTTTCTATTACATGAGTGTATGTATAAACTAAAGATTGTGAGAAAGGAGGATGAACTAGGAGACATAAACCCATCAGCCCACTCATTGGCGGAACATCATCTGGGATTTTTAGAATACAAACTGGTATCCACTAGGTACCTCACCATGGGAGTGTGAGGAGACTCTAGTATTGGATCCTCCAGTGATGGAAAGCCAGACAGCAGTGTATCATGAGCTGTGGGAGGTGAAAAAGTTGCAGTGCTCAAACAAAATGAGTGCTAAATAGAAAGTGGTGATTAAAATTGACTAGCATGGTGCCTAGTAACTAACTTTATTCTGGCGGTCACCATGTTGACAAGGTTAAAAGCAGAGTGTGGATGGATGCAACCAAATATTACCATCCATAGATGAATTAGTTGGTCGACATGTTTCAGCCTGAAAAGGCTTTCTTCAGGACCTATTATAACACTACTGCAACTGTGAAAAAAAGATTCAAAATACATACCATGCAAAAGCAATAAACCTACCATACGTGTGTATACTTAATGGTTAGGAAATGAAGTCATGGTGTGTAAAATATTTATCCGCTCCTAAAACACAAAAAAATTGTAAAGAGACACATATATCAATTATGTAAATATGAAAACAACATATATGTAATGAGACATATAGCAGCCACAGAGTCATTGCTCAGTTAGTATTCATTATGTGATCACTCACCCACAATTTACTTGGGGGTGGCCTCACCTCGCCTGGCGCTCGCTCAGGTAATGAGGCCCCGCTCTAGAGAAATTGGAAAAAAGAAAAGAGTATCATAACATCAATTAATGTATGATATGGATCCATTTCATAGATCCCCTGGTGTTCCAAAAAGGCAGAAATGCAGAACAGCAGTCCTCGCTGGCACAGCCAGCCGATGATCAAAAAGGTGTTAAAACATTTATCAATTCAATTTGTGAAAAGAGTGACGGATTATGTCTGTAGTTGTTAAATACATATGGCCAAGCAATTTGCTCAATAGTCTAATGGCACCTATTAGGTTAAACAAAATGGAAGATCTGTAAACACAAAGTAACAGATCTAAGAACAGAGAACTGCAAGTCAAGGTAACAAATTTTCAGTCACATAGCCTGTAAAAACGAAATTCTCAATACAAAAAAGTGGCAATCAAGAATTAGATTGTAAACCACCTAGCTATTACACTATGGGGTTAAGAGCAAAAAGGTATATGCCTACTTTTGTTTGTAGCCTGTAGTGCACTCACCTGTCCGTCGGTATCTCAAGCCCCTACTGAGTCGAGGGGAAGGTAACTCGACAGACAGGGAGATCCGTGTAAATACAGGTACGTCGGACTCTGATGGCCACTTTTTTGTATTGAGAATTTCGTTTTTACAGGCTTGGCCGCCAGGAATGAGAAGGTACGACCTCCTGCTTTTACTTTCTGTGTACCTTTAGTAGTGGCCTGTGCTTGATAACGTGACCTTAGGCTCCTTGTAGGAGCATCAAATTCGACATTATTCCGTAGGACTAGAGGCCCCCGATTGTGCAGGGCATTGTGAGCATGGCTAAGCATCTTAAATCTTGCTCTTTGGCGAATTGGTAGCCAGTGGAGGGGTTTCAAGCACTCGGATGCTGAGCTGAATCTACTTTTAATGCAGACCAGCCTGGCTGCAGCAATTTGTACCACCTGTAAACGAGTAAAAAGATAATCTGCCATGCCTACAAACAGTGCATTGCGATAATCTAATCTACGAATAAGCTTCTGCAGTCTAATGGAATCCAAGGAAAAAGCCTTTTTACACGCTTCAGAAGTGCAAAGCTTCTTCCGCACATGAACCTGCATTTATAAGGTGTGGTCAATCAGGATGCCCATATTTTTTGCACATTGCTTGGGTGCTGGGGCATCTCCCAGGGTTTGGGGCCACTAGGTGGCGGTCCCAGATTAGGTTGGCTTTTCCAAAAAGCAGAATTTCGGATTTTTCTGCGTTTAATTTAGGACAGTGGTTCGACATCCAATTGGCCATTTCTGAAAGGCAGTTATTCAATTTCAATCTTGTGTCTTCATGACATTCTCAATGGCTATTAGCAATGGAGTGTCATACGCATAGGAGCAAATGCCGAACCCCATTTCTTGCTGATATTTGCCAAAGATGACACATAGGCGTTAAAAAGCGTGGGGCTCAGAGATGCTCCCTGTGGGACACCGTAGTTGATGGTTCTTGGTTTGAACGAGAACACTCCCATTTGTACACTTTGTGACCTATTACTTAAAAAAGAGCTAAACCATTGAAGAGCTTTTGCGTAGATTCACTTTTCATAAAGGGTTTCCAGCAGGAGTTTGTGTGAGACTGTGTCGAACACCGCCGACAGATCCAACAAGATCAAGGCAGCGGCCTTCCCCTGATCAATAGGAGATCTTATGTTATCCAGTACGGCTAGGAGGGTAGCCTCCGTAAGGTTTGTGGCTCTAAAGCCTGTTTGTGAGGGGTCCAGCAATTTGTTAGATTCAAGATAGGTGGATAGATGCCTATTGATCAGCTTCTCCATGACCTTCGAGAGATATGTGAGCTGAGAAATCGGACGGTAGTTTGCTGGATTGTGGACATATGTTCCTGCTTTTATTTTTTAGCAGAGGGGTCACTATATCCTTTTTCCATATTTTAGGGAATACCGCAGTATCAAGAGACCTATTGAAAAGATGGGTGATGTATGGACAAATTGTAGATAGAATCTGTGCAAAGATGAAGTGAGGGCATGGATCAAGGGGGGACCCTGACCTAACTTCCTCCATAGCTTTTCCTACCTCTTCCTCTGTAAATGGAGGGAAGCTGATGCATCTGGGTGAGGGGGTTGATGTTCCCAGCTGGTTGTAGCCAGGGTGGTATTGGTACTGAAGCAGGAGTATATTTTACTGATTTTATCAGAGAAGAACTCGCTGATTTTTTTGCAGCATTCATCTGAGGGAGACAGAGTTGAAGACATACTAGTGGGTTTGCAAAGCATCCTTACTATTTTGTACAACTCTTTAGCCGAATTGCCACTTCCACCAATTATCGCAAAATAAGTCCTCTTAGCTTTTATAATGGCATTGATGTTGTTTCTACGTTCGTTCTTGTATCTTAGCCTATCAGTCTCCATGTTGGAAAATCTCCAGTGATGCTCTGTTGCTTTCTTCTCACTTTCTTTTCAGAGCCTTAAGGTTGGGTGAGTACCGCTTCTCAGATTGAGGTATTTTCGTTGTTTTGGGTTTGAGCTGAGGTGCACAGAGACCCAGTGTGTTTAAGATCTCATTTTCGAGGCTGACTGCTCCGACATTAGCTGGGAGAGCAGAGTTAATGCGTCATTGCGGAGGAAATGAGACTGAAAGACGTCAGTGACCAATCTCCATACTCGGTTTGCCCCTTGTAAGCGTTTCGGAGGCTTAGTTGAGGTAGCTGGAAGGCTAAGTGAGAACGATAGGAGTGAATCGTCTGTCCAGGAGAGAGGTTTGATCTCCTGGATAGTAGTCGTTTCTATGTTAGAAAATAACAAATCCAGTGTATGATTGCAGAAGTATCCTACTGTGAGCCTTCCGCACGTTTGTCTCTGGTCTTTTTTTGGGCACAGTGCCTACTTCAAAGTGAATTTTAGTATTTGATGTGGTAGAACACTACTGATTTACCTATTACACTCCTGCACACACACTCAACTCTCAAAGCCCAAGTTTAGTGTGGCTGAAAACATTTGCCATATTGAAAAATCTCAGGCGCTTGGCACTTTGGGCCTTTTTTCCAGAAAAGCAAATAGGTACTACTGCAAACATAGGAAGGCCAGGTACTCGGGCCTACCTTCACTGGTAGACAGGAATAAGGAGTCTTAGGGTGTTCCCCACTCACAGTCTGGTTAACTCTACAAAGCACCAATAAAAACAATTAAAAAAAAAACTCTACAAAGCTGGACCTCATACAGCCTTCCTCAGAAAACTTCTGGACCTGTGGATCCACAGACGAGGACTGGACTTGCTCCCTATTGAACCAGACATTCTTGGCATGGTTTGTTTTTCCTCAACTTTTGTCTTCCATCCTCCTGTTTTTGCTGACTTCGTTTTTGCTAATGTTAGGACTCTGCACACTTTACTACTGCTAACCAGTGCTAAAGTGCTTGTGCTCTCTCCTTTAAACATGGTGAAATTGGCTTGCACCCACTTGGCACTTTTAATTTACTTGCAAGTCCCTAGTAAAGTGGCATTACATGTACCCAGGGCCTGTAAATTAAATGCTACTAGCGGGCCTCCAGCTCTGACTCTGCTACCCACCAAAGTAGTCCTTTAAACAGGTGTCAGGCCTGCCGTTGCAGTCTGTGTGTGCAGTTGTAAACTGCCAACTGGACCTGGCAAAATAAACCTTTTGCCAGCCCCAAACCGTCCTTTTTAGGTCTCGCCTGGCGACGCAGCGCGAAAGTGCTGTCACCAGCGAGATCTATTGCTACTGACTTGCCTCGGAAGGGAGACAGGAGATGGGCAGGGCAAATGGCGGTCGTGAACGCGCCTTTGAACACGCGCGATGTGCACATCTCCTGTCCCCCTTCCATCCACACAAGCCAGCTGCAGGCAGTAACTGCAGTAATAACTAAAACACACGCGCGCACCAGCCGCCCCCAGCCAGTGCACGCGTACTTGTCTCCCTAAATGTGTGCATGGCGTGCTTTCGCTTTCTGTCTCTCCGGCGTTTCATTCCACGCTCCGCCTTCTCTCGGTTTTCTCTCCGATCACCCCTACAGCGCTGGTCCCGGCACACAGTTTCGAAAGCTGAAAGAAATCCTTAATGTAGCGCTGTACACCGCAGGATTAATTGAGATGCCCACACAGATCCCGGCCATCAAGAAACCCGGTCTGGCTGAAGGGCAAGTGAGTGTTATGTTTACTGAAGTTCTTATCAGTGAGGAGAGAAAACTCACGGGCAGTCCTGCCAGAGTGTACTCCAAAGCGGGCCAGCCACCCCCATCGCTGGCTACCCCTGGGGGCATCCCTGGGCAGCTAAACACATCGGCATGCCCCCGGTCCTAGTGCCTGGTAGGCAGACCACTAACGCAAGCACAATTCAAAGCAACAACAAATATTTTGCAGTCGCTGGGCCAGCATGTACTCTCGGGAAGACCTGCTGGTCATCTTGGACTCAGACTCAGCCCGCTCTCAACTGAACTCCAGCAGCGCCTGCTTCACCAAGTTCTACGCGTCCTGCGCCAACAAACACACACACGCACGCACCAGCCGCCCCCAGCCATTGCACGTGTACTCGTCCCAGTCAATGTGCGCATGGCGTGCTTTCGCTTTCTGTCTCTCCGGCGCTTCAGCCCACGCTCAGGGTCTTCTGCCCGCTGTGGCCCCCTCTCTTCCTCCCTTGCAGCTCTCTCCCCTCCTCTCACTGCCTCCGCTTCAACCCCCTCATGTCTTCCTCCCTGCCCTTTGAGCAGTGGCGTCACTATGGGGGTGCGGACCGCACCGGGTGACACAGAACTCCCAAAAATTGAAAAGCGGGGCCCTGGTGTGCTAATAGCTGTGGCGTTGGTGGTGCAAATAATCCTGGCAAGAGAGCCCCGGCACTTCTACCAGAGCACGGCAGTCTGCAGCACCAACATACAACAGCTCCTACCACAGGCATGGTTTCACCCTGTCCCCGAATGACTGCAACTGATGTAAACCTGCGACCAACTGCTGAGCGCACCACTTCCTACCCAGAGCCCCAGGCAGCTCCCCGTTGCAAACGGTCTAGGGTGTACAGTAAAGGTATTCAAGCCCGTGCTACGAAGAGACCCACTCCTGGCTGCACCCAGGAGCCGTGCTGAGGCTGTACGGGCGACTCCTGCCTCAAACTGAAGGATCTTTATGAGCCACCCACCTGCCGCCACCAGCATCTCCGGGTAACAAGGTCATGCTCCGCTGCTGCGTCCATGGCCCCGGGCAGCCCCTCCCCCCGCCCATCACACACCACACGTGCCCTGCATCGTCCTGCTCTATGGCCCCGAAGCAAGCTGTCTCGCGCTCACACTCTCAGTGCCGCTGCCCCTGGCAGGCTGTCCGTGCCGGGTTGGGTCAGATCCGGCCAGGCTTTAGATTTCACTAGCGGACACTTCGTATCTGCTCTCGCCCTTGTGCACTATGTCACCACTGGGTTAACCAGTTGTCCAAAACCCCAGACAGGAGCTTCCTGGCTGCTGCACAGTAAAAACACGACCACTGTCACCCTAGTGAGCTCTGCTCCTCTATGCTAGCGCCCTGAGGCCCGAGTATGGAGCGGGTCCGTGGACCGACAACACGCTATGTGGTTGGATCACGCAAGCGGCCCTTCACTGGCCTCCGCATCTCCAGATAACGCACCTGCGCCCTGGTGAAAGGTCATAAACAATACTGTATGACTTTGTGCCGAGAGTGTCACTGTCATTCTGTTGCAGGAAAGGAAAGAGCTTCTTGGAATTGAAACACTTGACCTATGGCTACGTTCAGATCTCTGCATGAGGTGTAATATTAGCTCACTCAGTATTTCATTCATGGCTGGCTAATGTTAACAACTGGATACACAAAACGGTCAACAACCCATTGAGCTTTGCCACCGAGTTTGGAAACCGTGACCTACTGGGTTACTTACAACACACACATGCACTACACTGCACACCTCTGCAGTTTGTGCAGTCATGCACTGAGTGTTCTATCTAGGATTAGGACCAGTGGCTTCTAGAATACGCAAAAATCTGCAGTAGGTATATTACCCAACCGAGCTATCTCGCGGAGCCATTCTTCTAAGCCTATTCATTGTCCTTCTCTTGCTATGTCTTCTTTGGCATGTTTTTTCTCTCCTTCCACGATATATGTTCTTTGTGAACAATTTCATGGGAGCAGTTTATTGGCGTTCTTGTTAAGAGTAATACATAGTGCTGTATTGTGCGCAGACCTAGAGGAGAAGAAAAACACTTGGGCCAGGCAGCACTTAATTTGAGCAGGTGGTTCCCTGCAGTGGCGTCACCAGGGGGGTGCGGACAGCACTAGTGACACCATGAGTTACCACACTGGGTGACACCAACCCTAGTGATGCTGCTGTCTTTGAGTCACCTTCCTCCCCCCCTTTGACTACCTTGTGCTTCTTCCCTGCGTAGCCCCGCACTGCTCTGTGACCCTCGGCAGAGAGCAGCCCTATCACGGCCACGAGGATGGAAAACACATGGCCCTGCTGCTTAAGATGTTCCTGCTGGAGATCCTTACCGGCCAGCTGCGGCTGTGCAGGAAGGTGGGTGCCCCCGGCAGCCACCCTCCCCACCCCCTGCTGGCATGTGAGAGTGATCGGCCTGACACCCTGTGCTGGTATGTGTGTGAACGAGCCAGGCACCCCCCCTGCTAGCATGTGTGAGTGAGTGTGAACAAGCCTGACACCCCCCTGCTGGCATGTGTGAGTGTGAACGAGCCTGACACCCCCCTGTAGCATGTGCATGAGTGTGAACGAGCCGGACACCCCCTGCTGGCATGTGCGCGTGAGTGTGAACGAGCCTGGCCTTACCCTAATTGCAGATAAACAGACCACTTTGTTATGTTATGTTATCTGCTTTTATATAGCGCTCGACTCACCCGGGGGCATCTCGGCGCTAACTAGCAAAGTTCATGCGACAGAAAGGGAGAAGAAACTAGAATAGAACGGCTTAAAGCGGTTTCCTGAAAGTGCTGTATATGTCGATTTTGCGAAGGAAATTTTGGTAATTCATTCCAGTACCTTGGCGCTAGGTACGAGAAGGATTTTCCTCCGGAGCGGCACAGCCTTATGCGTGGAATTTGTAGGAGAACCTGTGCCCCCGTCCTGAGGTTTCTATGAGGTACATATTTGTTAATTCTCTTTTGGAGGTATTTGGGGCCTCTTCCTTTGAGTGCTGTATAAGTAAGACAGCAGATCTTAAAGTATGATCTTCTCCTCACTGATAGCCAGTGGAGTTCACGCAGTAATGGAGTGGATGTGGTCCCCGCTGGGCGAATCAATACCATTCTAGCTGCAGTGTTTGAATCCCCTGCAGCTGGTTTAGCAGGGTTTCTCCAACCCCTGCCAACAGAGCATTGCCATAGTCCAGTCGACTGATGACCATAGCCTGGACCAGGGTTTTTCGATGGGTTGTCGGCATAAAGGGGAGGATTTTGCGCAACAGGCGCAGGCTATAGTAGCATGAGCTAGTAGTAGCGGCAATGTGGTCTTTCATAGATAAAGGCTGATCTAGTTTCAGCCCTAGGTATTTGACACATTGGGTCGGAACTGGAGCAGCTCCCAACTGGGCCGGTCACCAACCAGCTAGCTGTGGCTTTGCCCATTAGCATTATCTCAGTCGTGCCAGGATTCAGCTGGAGACCGTTCTGCGTCATCCAGTTGGAGATTACAAGCATACCTTTGGCAAACCGTGCTTTCTCAGCTACTGTATCCTTGCCAATCTGGAACATGAGCGGAGTATCATCTGCATAAGAGATGATCTCAAAGCCCTGTTCTGCAATCCCTGCCAGAGGAGACATATAAATGTTAAACAAGGTGGGGCTTAGGCATGAGCCCTGAGGGACTCCTCTGTCCAAGCTGATTGGGTTTGAAAGATGGGAGCCAAGCATGATGGTTTGTGTTCTGCTGGACATGAAGTTTCGTAACCATTTTAGGGCTGTTCCCTGGATTCCACAGGAAGCCAGTCTCTCCGCTAGCAGTTTATGTGAGATGGTGTCAAATGCTGCGGAGAGATCTAGTAGCAGCAGTATTGCCGATCCACCTTTATCAATTTCTAATCTAAGCGAGTCAGTGACTGCTAGTATAGCGGTTTCTGTGCTAAAACCCTGTCGGAATCCTGATTGTGAGGGGGTCTAAAATTTCATTTTGCTCCAGATATTGACTCAGTTGCTTTTTGATCATGCTCTCCAACACCTTAGCCAGTAAAGGTAGGAGGGACATCGGGGCGGTAATTGCCAAGATCTCGTGGATCACCCGTGGGTGTCTTTAGGATAGGACGCACAAAAGCTTCCTTCCAAGTACAAGGAATAACCCCGGATAGACCAGAGGAATTGTACAGTTGGAGAATAGCTGGCACACAACTGGTGGCTAGAAGAGCCATAATCTTAGGTGGATATATACTTTACATATCCTCAGACCTGTATACAATTTCAAACATCCCTGCATCCAAGTTATATATCTACAAATAATAAGAGTGTATAGAAATATAGCAAAATGAAGTTTTTTGCCAAGAGTTGCTTTACATCTTTGGTTTCATCGTGTACATTGTGGGAAGAAAGGGTTATTTTAGCTTAACGTTTGCTGCGTTATTTCTTCTTGAAAGTTATACATGGTGCCCTAGACTCAGACGATTGATCCAGTGTGAGCACAATGGACAGTTTAATAAGGAATCATTCAACTGCTTCTTGAAGCTTATGTAACAGTTTGATGTAAGGGCTGTGGGAATGCTCTTCCAGATTCGAGGCAGCACCAGCGGAGGACTATCTGTGCTTAGGTTTTATGCCACTCATGTTTCCCCCAAAAAAAATCATAATAATAATACATGTGTACGTAGGTGGGGTTTCGATGCACCCCTTCCTACATTCATCTGTTCATGCCATTTAGGCTCCTGCCCACCAAAGCATGCATGATCCATGGCCATATATGATTGGCCATGGATCTGCCCACTTCATCCACTGGCAGTTTGGACTGGAAGTGTTGGCATTTTGCATGCACCTTCTAAGGAGTGCAGTGTAGTGCCGTGCCAGGAATGGTCTTCCTAGACTGCTTTGCCACTACTTTATTTCATATTTGTATACTTTATATCTATATATTTAATATATTTCTTGCCAAAAATGTTTCGCTTATGTTTGCATAAACAAAGTAAATATAATAATGCCTTTTATTTTCGTTTTAAAAACATAAATAAAAGGCATTGTTATTTACAATGCCAATGGCTCAAACTCTTGTAACTGCGAGACCTATTGCATTGCAAATCCTTGTTAATACAGGTCACCACTAGGGTAGGCCCTAAAAAGCCCATAGGGCAGGGTGGAATATATTCAAAAAGTTGAACATGTACTTTTAAGTTTTACATGTACTGAAAATAAAATTTAGTTTTTCACTACGGCAAGACCCATCTCTTCTAGAAGATAACATTGAGTTTTCTTATCACATTTAATAAGTAACAACTTTTGTATGGGAGCAGGTAGAAATATTAAGAATGGTGTCTAAAGAATTGTAATTTAAAACCCTCTTTAATTTTAATATTGGATTTTGAATCACATTTCTGAAAACGCCACTTTTAGAAAGTTAATCCAAAAAGAGCACTTTCCTCGCGCTCCAAACTGTTGCACTGCCATATGGGAAAAAATCCATCCAATGTAACAATTTATCCAGGTAATTCATAGTGCACACAAGATACCAAGTGTTTAAACATTTCCTTCTTCCAAACTTATACTCTACTCTTTTCATCACTGCGGAGACAACATGATAGCACTCAGTCTTTATTCAAGTCTTTTCATGTGCTGTATGGCCGTCCAGGCTTCGTACAACGACACGTTAAGGTCAATCATATTGTGGAATAGACCAGTGTGTTCATAGCCAATGCATTTTGAGCCTATGTGGCTCTTCGTCAGCGGTCTTTACAATAAATAAAAGAAACCACTCAACCAACTGATCGTTTGACACCCACTGTATATTATACAATCCTGTAATTCCCCAAAACATTGGCATTCTTGCCCTAACCATTTGGTGCCTGCAGCCCAGATCACATGACTAGGTGTGGCTGGCAGATGGTCTTCTTGAAGGGGAAGGAGCTGTCACCTACCACACAAGTGCACGTCACAAAGGCGCTGAGCACAGTCACAAAAGGTTTGACACTAGTCTTTTATGACCCCAAACAAGCTGGGGCCAAAGCAGGGAGGCAGGACATCAAAGCACCTCTGAAGTAGGAAAAGGTTCTGAAGTTGACCACTCCCAAAGTGGGTATCAGGTATAAATAATGGACCCTCGGAACCAACACTTCAGTACAGAAAAGGCTCCAACCCCCCTCGGGCCCAGCTTTTGGACTCAGTCTGCTGTGAGTGTCAACCCCACAAGGGATGCCACTCCAGTTCTAGACACTCGGAAGTGGGTCTGGTAGGTGCACTGCAGGCCCAAATATGGTTCTGTTGGCAGAACTGACACTGCTCCGCTTAGGAAAAGCGCCGCATCCCTGACGCTAAACCCCACATCACAGCCCACAGTCTCCTCGGACCGCGGTTGTGCGACCCATCCTCGACGCAGGACTTCGGAACGCCAGTCCTTCGTTGATGACACCATAGACCATGACGCAGGACTCCGCAGTGCAGGTTCTATGGAATAGCCTCTGCATCAATGCCAAACATACTCAATGACAATTCAGGCCTCTGCATTGCAGCCCTGCAGCTCCTCTGAACCACCGCAGTGCAATGCACCTCACAAAGTGCCACAAACCACAATTTAAGGTACTGTATTCAACTAACCTAACTTGGGCTCTGTATCTGCCCACACTCAATTGCAGTCTGCCCGAACTTGTGACTTTGTCCTGGTCTGGTGCAACCAGATAACTAAAGTTGGCTCTTTGGCTTCTAGGGACTATTTTTACTTAAAACTTTGAAATTGCATATCTCCGGTTCTACTGATTGGATGTTTGTTTTGATCTCAAATAATGTATTAAATCTTACTTTATTTTTCTAAATTGGTGTGGGATTTTTTTCTTGTATTGTTTTTACTTAATTACTATTTGAAGTGCTGCACAAATACTTTACATATTGGCTCTAAGATAAGCCTGACTGGTTTTGTGCCAAGCTACCAGAGGGATAACCACAGATTTATTTGGGGTTTCCTTGTGTTTCATCTTAACAGAACTTGTGGTTGCTGCTTGAGTAGGGTTACACCCCCTTCAACCAGTAACCCAATTTCCAACACTCCCTTTGTATCCAAGGCACAGTGAACTACAAAGGTCACTTGGCTGACCTCCTGTTTGGCCTTTTTCCTGAAGTGCCCAACTGGACTTGGAATGGACTCTGATGGCGGCCTCTGCCTGAAACCCCGAGTCTCCAAGTACCATCTCCTGAGGCCCTGGGGCTTTAGAATTGTTCTCCTGCGGTTGATATCAACTTAAAATATCAAGTCATAAGATAAAATCTTTGACCAGTGCAAACCTGGTTGGTGTAGCCTACCTACACTCTAATGTGTTTGCCTGAAATTGTGCCTAGGTCCTGTGTTTGCCTGAAATTGTGCCTAGGTCCATCTACCACAACTGATGCTTTGTGCTTCTTGGCACTATATTCTTATAAATCTTTAAAACAATAGATCCTTGGTTACCCTTGTTTTGGTGACATTTAATTCATTAAATTGTACCCTCCTTACATACGAGTGGGATTTTTAATGTGCTGTGTTTTCAACTTTGTAACGGTTTGGCTACATCTAAATGCTTTGCATATTTGCCTGAAGTTAAACCGGTCTGCTCTGTTCCATAGCTATTAGGGGTGGAGCTAAGGTTTAAATTACTGAAACTTTTGACTGGATCAAACAAGATAGTTATTTTATTACTTGAGGTGAACACCAATCCACCCAAACAAATAAATGACTTTCAAACAGTTGTGCAGCAGGGTCAAGTTGTTTAAACAATTACACATAGCTCATGGGATTTCCTAGATTTGCTGTAATTCTACATTATTTTCCTATGATGTGCCATCCTCACCCTGCAAGTTATACTGTACTGTTCTGCCACTTGACATAATACACAATTACACAGCACAGTAAAAAAAAGGCTGAATGTTAATCAAAGTCTATCAAAATCAGCCAAAGAGAAAGAACCCAACATATCTAAAGAATGAAAATAAATGCACCAAAAAAGCAAATAAGACACACATTTGCAGCCTGAAACAATGCAAGGCTTTATTTGTTTTTTAAATCTTATTCAAGAACTTTCAAGGACAACAGAAGTAGTCACTTCAACCAATAAAAAAGTCATACAAATGGAGAGGCATTAATACGTATATACACTGCAAATTTCATTAATGTGAAAGAAAACCACAAATAGTGCACTAAAAGGAGTTAGGAACACGCACAGAATATAGGTGAGGTCCTTTATGATGAAGTGCAAATTCTGTGCGGTGCCTGGAAACTGCGTGGAAGTAAATGATACAACAAAGGCAAATAATTTCATATCAGACAGGCTAGTCCAAGTAAAAACTTCACACTTAGGACTTTAGATATGGGTAGGTTTGAAACCAGTCATTGTGCGCTTGTGGTCCCTTCTAGGGTACTCTTCTTATACTCCACGTTCGTCGTTTACCTTGAATTAGTCAGATTAGCTATGAATACTACTGTTAGTCTTTTGACTTTTACACAGCAAACACGATGAGTTATAAGAGATGGAAGGCTTTCCCCATGGCAGTGATGTGCATTAGGTACAATTACAGTTTTTGGTTGTGATTCATAAATACAAGTGAGGTTTCATTGATAGAATGTTCCTCAAAAGCGTGAATAAGCTATAGACACACACTTGGTGTGAATATGAAACAAAAACAAAATAAAACCTGAGGATTACAGCAGGTAAATTGTGCCATTAATTCTTCTCCGTTAAATACCCCAAATCCAGCTTGTAGAAAACCTCTTCTTGTGTTACAAGGACAAAACTAGATCTGTATATATACATTTCAACAGTCGTAACCAGAAAAAAGGTCTTCCCTCAATAAATATTTTGGATTTTTCTGTTAAAGAGAACTCAGCTTCTCCCGATACCCGTTCGAAAGTCCACATATGTACAAAGCAATATATTCAATCCATCTAAGATGATTTTAAATAATTTAAAAGTGCAAAGTATAGCAGTATCAATAGTTTTCACTCGTTATTGACTACATTTGAATATGTACAGCCAGCCAGGACAAAAAAAATGCCCAGCAGTTGTAACCGATCCTTTTTGACATTCCCACACTAACCCGTTAACTAGAGCATCAAAAATTTCCAGTTTCTAAGATGCATTTTTTTTATTTTAAACACTAACCGCATAATGAAATCTAGTGATTTACTCATTTCTGCACAGTTCTTAAAACAACCAGTATGAATCCCATCAATTGCTTCCCTTTCTTTGCCCTACTTGGAATGTAGTTGCAGTCTTCTCACATGCACAAATGGAATGTAAGCTCACTCATCGGGCACCATATACTTGTATTCTGGAGATAAGAGTGAGGTGCACTAGATTCCTTAGGCTGATGAGATAAAGTGGGAATACCACATTCAGTTAAGACATTTTTCGCAGGTACAACAAAAAGCGTTGAGCGCATTTTAAGTGATCCCTTTTCAGAATGGATCTAACACACACTTGATTCGGCATCTAGCCACTTTTAAATAAATGGGAAAGGTGGAACTTCACTTCTCCATTAGCTTTGATCATTTGAATGAAGTATTAAGGACTGGCGCGTGCCAAAATACATCTCTTCTCGAAAGTAGAGAGAACGTGCATGGTTCAATCTTCCGCACTATTGCTCTTGTGGACAAGGCATGAATCTGCAAATTTTTTACATTCATTTTTCTGCTTTAAGTAGAAAACTGCGTAATTCAAAGACATAAATAATGGACATATCCTTTCACGACACAAACCAAAAATAAATAAGTATAAAAATACAAATAGTTGGTAATTTGTTCACAAAACAATTCTAGAGTAGTGCCCTTCACTGAAATGAATTCTGAAATGAAAAGTGGAAAAAACAGACGTGTGACAACAACCCACATTCTAACTAAACAAAAAAAAAACACAAAAAAATTAATCAGATAGCATATGTTTATAAAGCTCTCTCAAACGCTGCCCTTATTGAAAACCTCCTTGCACACTGTCTGCCTACTCCACAAGGATAAAGGTGCTATTTGCCTCCGTACATTCTCTCGATGTCGTTGAGGTAATGGTTTTTCAGTTCTTTACGTTTGAGCTTGAAAGCATCAGTCACAAGGCCTGTTTCTGGAGTCCATGGCTCTGGGCTTAGTCGTACCTTAATGGGTATCTCAAATCGTTCTAGTTTCACTGTTGAAGAATGAGAAAGTACAAAGGGAAAGATTTAGTAAAAAATGTCTTTCAAAGCTCACCTTCATCCAGTTTACAATGCATTTAAAATGCCCATTGTGCATAGAACGATGGAACAGCATCCATTCGCTCTATACTAGAAGGACATGATGCAAAGCTGCACCAAAACAGATTCACATATATACATTTGAAAGATTGCGACAGGGTGAGAATAAACTGTAGGCATAGCCATCCAGCAGAGGCATGTTGGGGTTAAGCAGAATTTGCAACTGCAGTGCACTCTTGTGCACCTCCAATTTCAGTTCGGGTGTTCAAAAAAAGCTTGTAAATTAGACCAAAGGCACAAAATAGGAAGGAGAAATCACGTGATGGTTTTGTGGCAGTTCTAGTCTATGCGGAGTCTGAAAATGAGCTGCAGTTAACACAGGAAAGCAGCCGCTTTAATAGATAGCAGGAGGGTTGCCTTAATTGCTGTACAAGCCCATTTCTTTCATCGTCAACCCATCAACCAGTTTTACATGTTTTTTTCTGACAAACACTGTTGGCACATAACATGCTTGGGTGGGTGTTATAAAGAAAGCAGAGAAAGCACTTTGAATATCACAATAACCACAAAGGCAGTTCGCACTTACAGCACGGCCTGTTCTTCTGACTGGTTGGAAACCTGATTTCACCACATGCAGGTCCCAGAGATGGGAAGGAGTTAAGACTGCCTTGCAAGGCCAGGCTTTTGGATATAGGTTGCATATAACATACTGTCAGAAGGCTGCAGCTTTACTAGTCAATGACGTGGACACACATTTTAAAAAGTAGACCATTCTGATGACATATCGGAATTTCTAGGACTGGTTTGTGAAAAACGTTCTGCAAGTAATTGTATTTTTTTACTCCAGGTTGAGGTAGGACTTCTTTATTTCCCAGTGTAAGAAATATTTTCACATGGATACAAACGTTCTGTTATTCCAAAGGTTTTTGTCAGTGCAGACATCACATTTTATGAAAGGTGCTATTTGTGTACATCCATTAGACTCCTATCCGCCTTCACAGATGTCCATTGAGACTAATGTCGGAAGAGAGAGATACAGAACATTCACGTGGCGATGTTTTCCATCTCTAGATTCCAAGTGCCAGTAATCAAAACAAGTAATGGCAAAGCTAACAAATCTGGCGTTGGTTGCCACCCTTCAGCTTTGTTAATGCACGTTTTGTTATGGATTTAAAAAAAACAATTACTGGGTGAGCTGTAAGGCCCTCGCTGATTTTTTGAAAAATTACAAAAAGCAAAGCAATGCTTGTGTGTAAAAAGCACCCATTGCCATAGTAGCCTGTGGTGCTGAAAATATGTGTCCAGGTGTGCTCCGTGTGAACTCTGCCACTCACAATGAAGTTTGCCATTGACTGAAGTGGGCTGACTCACAACCCAATGTTGTATGGTGCAGTGGGTAGAATAGAAAGATGAGAGATACCACAGACCAGTTGAGGAAGAGGTCTGGCTAAAAGCTCCTCGAAATAGATTAAATATACAATTTTAGTAACATTAAAAGGAAGTACAAATTAGAGCTTACAACTGAACATTTTAGAGTAAACTACCCAGATGATGGTGACTACCCATGTGCTTTCTAAATAGATTACCTAGGTTTGCTATCAAGGCACCGTTGCTGTAACTTTTAACCTACGCAGGATGTCGATGAAAAGGTCTATTTTGCTACTAAGACGACTACACCCTCTGAGACACTCATTTCAAAACAGTGCTTTTAATCAGATAGTCTTGAGAAGAAAAGTAGTAAAAAGTGGTTTGCAGTTTTTAATTTATTTCAGGCATCTTGTGGGGGGAGGAGGGTGAGACCATATCTGCATATTATTGGCATTGACTTTACATAGGTTACAATGAAATTGTCTGGTATTTTGAGGGAAAAAATAGACTTTTAATGCGTAAAATGTATTTAATGTGTAAAATCTGTCCTTGTGATCATTAAAAAAAAGTGCGTACTTAGGATTTTTTTTTTAAATATTGTTTTTATTAGCACTCAACTTTGAATCGGCATTCCCGTATATATTTTTAGGGCTCCCTAAGACTCTCTTCCACTCCGCACCAGTCAATGGCCTCCTAACCATGTCCTCCCATTTCTCTTGTACATGGGACAGGGGCATCTCTGTCATGGCCATTATCGCAACATATAACCATTTTATCAAGTGTCTGGCTGATACCAGTGTCACCATTGCCAGGAGAGCCGTATGCGTGGTGGGCTAGTTTGTGTCTCTACCCCCAGAGTGTGGCTAGTGTTCCCCTGACATTGTGGTAATTTAAGAACTGCCCTGGTGATAGTTCATGATATTCCAGGAATTACAATAAAAGGGAATAATTCTCCATCCTGGTAACAGTCCCGGACTGTAGTCACTCGCACCGCTACCCACCCCCTCAATTGGTCCTGGGTGAAGGGGGGACCAACACCCATCCATGGTAGTCCTATTATTGGTAGGTCAGATGCATAAAGTGATGCTCGATTTATACATCTATCCCAGCAGGCCATGCTACTTCAAGTAGCACACCCATATTTTTGATCTTTTGTTTGGGGTTTCACATCTTAGGGAGTAATGATCCCTGAGGGGACTGTTCTTGCACTGCCAGCATCTCTAACCCCTTCCCATCCAGCCACTGAAGCGGAGCCGCTAGGTAGTACGCTTCAAAATCCGGAGCGCCAAGTCATGCCATTGTTAAGAGCCGTCTCAAAATTCTGAGGGAGAACCTATTTCGACCTCCATCCCAAACCAGTTCCCTCAACAAGTTATCCATATCCCTGAACCACTTCTTTGGGATCATCACTGGGAGGTGACAAAATAATATAGTAACCTGGGCAGCACCACCATTTTGGAGAGTGCTATTCCGGCCATGACCGAGAGTTGAAGGAATCGCCAGAAGGACACATTTACCTTTAGTGCCCAGGTTTCTCTCTAGGAGGTCTGTTTGCTTATGGAACACCTGAATACATAGGGATTTAAAGGAGCTCGGTCGGGGTCCATGTGGGTCCTACTGGGAGGTCACCTGGTCTGGCCAGTGCGGGCCTCACCGGGAATATATGGGTCTTCCGGGTGTTAACTCTGAGCCCTGATAACTCTACAAACTCCTCCAAGATGTGCATCGCTTTCAATATGCCTTGTGTTCCATCTAGCATGCATAGTAAAGTATCATCTGCATATAAGGTTATCATATGCACCCTTGAATCTAGTTTTATTCCATGGTCACTGCCTTCCTGTCTAAAGCGTTCTGCTAGTTGTTCCATCACCAGAGCGAAGAGCAGCAGCGACAGTGGGCTGCCCTGTCGAGTTCCTCTATATATGCTATAGGGTGCAGACACCACTCCGCCCATGCGCACCCTAGCAGTTGGGTCAGAGTATAATAAGCGAACCCAGAGTAACCATCCCTCTGTCTGGACCAGTCGCTGAATTTGCGACAGATGCCTTATTGCTAGCACTTTGCTAAGTATTTTAAAATTGAGATTCAGCATTGACAGAGGACGAAAGTCCACTGTAGCCGCCGTATCAGATTTAGATAGTGGGACCACCAGGGCTTCTCTAGTGGAGACTGGGAGATAATCCGCCAGTAGTGCAGCTGTGTGTATTTTCTCAAGTCATGTGGCCAAAAGATCGACCATCCGGCCCTGGCGTTTTCCTCTGGCCATTTCCTTAATTGCTGCGTGGACTTCCTGTGTGGTGATCACCATTTCCCTGCTTTTCCGCGAGACCTGATCTAGCCTTTGTAATCCCACTCCCTCTAGGTATTCCACCATCTTTTCTACCTGCACCTCTCCTGGTCTCCCATAGAATTTAACATAGTAGTCTCTAAATAAGTTATTTATAACTTTAGGGTAAAAAGTTGTCTGTCCTTCAGGAGCTGAAAAACTGGTGATCAGGGACCCCCTGCCTTCTGATCGAATTAGCCAGGCTAGTAATTTCGATGCTTTTCCTCCTACGTGCTGACTCTCCTGGTATGTTCAGACATCTAGGAGTCTCAACAGTTCCCAGGTTTCATAGTATTTGATCTTTACGTCCGACAGACGTTTCTTGGCCTCCACACCACTCCCAATTTCCATGTCTAGTGTCAATATTTGGGCTTCCAAAGACCCGAGTTCTTGATTAATCTCCCTTCTGGCATCCACTGTTTGACACATGCATTGTCCACTCACCACCACCTTAAAGGCATCCCATTCAACCGGAGTGGGTGGGGGTGGGAGGGGTAATGGGGGGGGGGGGGGGGGAGTGGAGGGACAGGCGGAGCTTGCAGTTCCTTGGTTCATAACCAAATAGGATGATATTGCACCTGACAACTGCTGTCTACAGTCATCTTCGAGTAAGTTGGAGCAAATCTTAGAAGGAGAAGGCTGTGATCAGACATGGAACGCCCTAGGTACTCTGACCCAGTCTGTGTGGGTGCCAATTGACTGGAGCAGAAAAACATATTAAGTCTGGTGTGCAGGCCGTATAGTGCAAGTAATATGGGTATTCCCTCTTCCATTTGTTTTGTAGTCTTCAAATATCGAAAAGTTCCCACCCGGAAGTCCATTCTCACAGGCCTCATCCGTTGAGGCAGCCATAGTACCCCATAGGGGAGAGGGAGGGGGGGGGGGGGGGGATCTATCCATTTCCATGTCAAATACTCAGTTATAGTCCTCACAGCCTGTTGTCCATCTTTTAATGACATTAAATGATTATCAGCTGTTCGTGGGGAGACTTTCGGTAAGCCTGATTCATGGTCTGTGTTGTCCTCCGAGTCCAATGATTGTGCTAGGTGCTCTGATTAAGAATCCATTGTTTTGTCAGATTTTTGAGGTGACATCAGCTGTGCCACCGCCTGTAGTGCGGCTTCCCTATCTTGTTGCGTCTGGGAGGTTGTGGGCATCTGCAGTGCCTTCAATTTCTTGGAGCGGCGTTGTCGGTTTCTGGCTATGCATTTCTTCCCTCGAGGGCCCGCTTGTGGCTTGGGCAGCAGTGTGCCTTTTTCGTAAGCTTCTGGCCAGGTCCATGCCACCTCAGATGAGTTACAGGAATGTGTAGTGCCATCCAGGATGATCCGGAGTTTCACTGGAAATACCAGTGAGTACTGCAAGCCTGCTTCCCTGAGGTCCTTCTCGGCCTCGATGAATGATATTCTGCACCTGCACTCTGGCTTTAAAATCCGGAAACATTACTACTTTGCTGTTACCCATTATGTATGGGCCGTGAGCTCCTGCTTGCTGCAAGATAACGTGCCAATCCCTGTAGTGTAGAAGTTGGGCAGCCACAGGTAGAGGGGCCTCCTTTGAGCAGGAGAACGCCCAGGGACTTGGTGCGCCCTCTCTCGAGCGAAGAATTTAGATAGGGAGTCTGGTGGCATTTCTTCTCTCATTAATTTCTTTAGGAACGAAATGTCCATGCCCTCCGTGCTTCCTGGGATGTCCACAAACCTGATATTGTTTCTTCGATTTTGCCCTTCAGCGTCTTCAGCCCGTCGTTCCAGATCTGTCACTCTATAGGCAAGGTCATCCAGACGCGCGGGCCCCGGTTTGTCTTCTGTTATGAGTTTACTGACTGTTTGCAACTTCTTTGACCCTGTCGGCTAACTTACGGTGCTCCGCCTGCAGCAATTAAAGTCCCACGTACACCGCCCCTATGTCTTGCTGAAGCGCCGCTTTTGTGTCCGCTATCATCGCTAGTACCTTGTCTAAGTGGAGGTACAAATGTTTCTTTCTCCACAGGCTCTCCGCTATCGTTCTTGGTGGGTAGTGGGGAGGGTTCACATGTGTTGGGCTGAGTGTTCCCGGCTTTGCTCTTCGGGCGCGGCATCTTTGCCTCCGTTATCATGGATATTGCTGGATAAGGGAGTGTTTAATGGCTCCACTATGTCTTTATATGGACGCCCGAAACCGTGTGGTTCTGGCGATTTGCTTCCCTGGCACCTCCCAGGCCTCAGTGGGACCTAGGGTCACTGTGGCTTATCTGTCAGGGTTAGTGTTTGGCCGCGCACGTCTCCGTTCTTGCCTTCACAGCCATGTAACTGGTGCCTTACCCGCTGTTTCAGGCCTTAATCATCCTTTCCTCCCTGGCTTTAGTGTTACTTACTTGCAGGCGTCACAACACCCTGGGTGATCTCATCTCCTCCCATTCAATTCCTGTTTTACTCCCTCAGCCGTGGGCTTGGCTCACCTGCTCTCTTTCTTTAGGATCGGGGAGCTGCTCGTGCTCCCAGCCGGGTCCTGTCTTTCTCCCAGCTGGGACTCGGAATCTTCAATCTGACCTTGTCACACCACACTGGGGCCTCCGTCTCCCATTCAGGTTTAGCAGAGTGATCCCCTTTTTCCTATGCTTCACGAGGTTCTCCTGCGGTTCCTCTAAGTAATTCTGGAGTGTTCCGTTTCTCACCCAGGACCTTCCGGCTATACTTCCTTGCTGCGGGTTCTCTGGGAGCCACCGGGGTGTGTATCAGGCAGCTTCTCCCCCTCTACTCTTTGCCGACTCTGCCTTACATGATATCACGTCCCTTGTCAGAGGGGAATGGTCTGTCTCGCTCTCCATGTGGCCTCTTCCTCCTGGACCGAGTGCTTTGCTTGTTTCCATCGGACCGTTCTGGTTGAGAGCTCCGGCCTAGGATCTGGGCTTCATCCGACGCCTGCTTCTGAGCCTAAGACCCCACAGTAGTTCTCAAGCACAGCTTCCAGATGAAGCTAGGCAGTTGCTCCCCTCTCGTGTCCAGCTCAGATTACTTGTATTGGGCAGAGGATGAATTTACTTCCCCTTCTTTCTACCTTCATCGCCACCATCTCCTCATGGAAAATGAAGAAAAAAATGAAATGAATACATTTGTAAAGCGCATGGCTTCCCGAAGGCATCCCAGCGCTGCTCGGGGGCAACGCTCTACAGGCCCTCACCTATTTCCGCCTTTTCGCTTTCGGATTGCCTCAGCTCGGCGCTGTTCTGATTTGGTCCAAGCGAGGTCTCTCAGGTGCCGCCTTCATCCTACTGCAACTCCTATGTCTAGGGGCCTGTGGCCAGTGTCCTGCGCACGTTGCTTTTCTCCAGAGCCCTTGGTGCCAGGAGCTCTCTTTGCGTTTCCCACTGCTGATGTGTTAATAATTAATTTCCACACCTTTAGTGGGCTGCAGCATCACGCTGTGTTGGATAAATGCAGGATATCTGCAGGACCGAGAAGGTGCTTTGCTATTATACGACCGCCATGTTGGTGCTCCTGGCCATGTTCCCTTGGGTACTGAAGGATGTCAAAGAGAAAACAGTAAATGTCTGAGCTAGTTCTTAGGATCCAAAGTACACCACTCAAGATTTTTTTTTTTTAGAATTCAGCTAATTTAATACCTGTGGTGCCTTCATCTCAGACTGTATTTACAAAGGGGCCTCACGTGGTGATATTCCTAAAGGTGCTTGCTCCCTGTGGTTACTGTCCACAGCAGCTTAAAGTGCTCTCCACAAACTGGTGCTTTGAGATAGTGGCAGAGGCCAAAGAAGTACATTCGGTATTGTGGGACACCGTTCGCTCTCCAGCTGCAGATTTGCACCACTGTAGTACCGAGGATTCACACTGCAACAAAATAGAGCCTCTTTATTATTTATTGTCTATTATTGTACAAGTCCAGAAAAAGCAGTTTTTATTGCATTACAATATCACTCATTTTAAATGCATTTCCATTCTGATAAGCTCTTCAAATTTTTTTTTTTTTAAATCAAAAAAAAAATATATATATATATTTTTGTGGGATCGTAGGACAATTGTCAAGGTGAACTACATGACAGCTATGTAAAAATGTACTAATCTCTACTTACTTGAATTTGCTACCTCTTTAATCTCTTTTAATACTTCAGTTTCCATCAAGGAATTGTTACAGATCTCTTCCCAAGTTCCTTCAATTCCATTCTGGTGTGCTAACAAAGTCAGCTTCTTCTGATTGGGCACCACAAAGCTGATAACATACGAGTGGAAACTGAAAAAAAGATTAAACAAAACTGTTGAATTATGCACCTGTATGACGAGCACTCCCACAACCACCAGTTTAAACAAATCTAGAAACATGAAGAGTACAGATATTTAGTTATCCTTCTACGCTCTAAACAGGTTATGTTAATAACTTTTAGAGCGCACGGTCACCCATAGGTTTCATGGCGCTGAGCATGAGGAGTGTTGCAGCAGAGTTACTATGCATAGGCTTGCTCAAACAGCCATGTCTTCAGGGCTTTCCTGAAACCCAGGAGATTGTCACAGCTTCCGAGTACTAGGGGGAAGAGAATTCCAGAATCTGCAAGCTCGGTAAGAGAAACGGCACCCTCCTTGCCGATTCCGTTTGAATGAGGGAATAGTTAACTGGTGGAGGTGGGCTGAACAGAGACTACGCGGGGGTGCGTACATTATGATCATACTTTTGATAAATCTGGGGCTGTTGCCGTGCAGGGCCTTGAAGGCTAAGCATCCAGTCTTAAATGCGGTCCGTTGGGCCAGTGGAGTTTCGACAGTCCAGGTCTAGCTGACCGCCATTTAGGCTGTTTATGAAAGAGTCTTGCTGCCTGGTTCTGAACAATTCGTAATCGTTTTAATAGACCAGCTGGCAAACCGAGGTAAATTAAGTTCGAAAAGTTGAGCCGCGAGAGTACCAGAGCTATAACCACCTGTATGCGGGCTGAGAGTGTCAGCAGATTTTCTTAATTTTCCAAAACTGGTAAAAACTGAAGGAAAACTCAGCTCCCACCTGTCCTCTGAGCGAGAGATCGGCATGGAGAATAACCACTAGGCTCTGTTTTTTAACGAATGAATTAGGGGTCTGAGATATAGATTAAACAGTAGCGGGGATAGAGAAGAGCCCTGAGGATCCCCACAGATGGAAGTGAGCTTAGGGGCAGTGAAGGTTCCGAGCCTAACTGATTGGGTACGATCAGCAAGGAAAGATTCTATCCAACTGAGTGTGTATCCTCACAGGCCAGCCTGTTCGACACGGTTCAACAAGATGTTCTGGTCGACCGTGTCGAACGCAGCCGACAAATCTAGGAGCACCAGGGCCTGGTGGTCACACCTATCTGCGTTCGCTCTGAGTGTGTCCAGGACCGCAAGGATCACAGCGTCAGTTGAGTGCACCGGGCACACATTAATTGCCAGGCATTTGCACCCGTTAGTAGCGGTGCAAATGCTCAACCCCAAACACATTAAACCCTCACTTTGAGAGTTTCCAAACAGTATGAGTAATTCAGGAAGCAGCAGCATATTACCAGAGAACTGTCAACCTACTGCCATTGCTGGCCATTGAGTAATCATGCCCCTAGCCTCCCACCCAATGGAAATAAATACCATTGTGCTATTGGTGGATCTGCACACATGGGTTAGTCCGGAGTTTTTTCATGTGCTTAATTTATAAACAAAGATATTCAACTAGAAATCAAGTGCAGTGAAACAAAATCTCACTAAATATGGCCAGTCATTTTCCTCTCTAAACGGATAGTAAGGTGTAATCTGTGGAACACTAAGCACAATGTAGATCATAACTAGATACTTCGGTAATAATGTTCAATTTGGAGACTCTGACTACGCAGCATGGAGTCTTTTTCAAGACTGCAAAATCATATCTAGCAAAGATTCTATAGAAGAGCAGTGGCTCCTTTGTAGTTGTGGTTAGAACACGCAAGCTGGTTATGCTAATTAACAATTTGGGGACATTCAAAAATTTGGCGTAACCATATGATTCAGTTTTTTAATCCGGAATAGTTTTACACAGCTTGTTAAAGGGTCAAAAGTTAGAGAGGCAGAGACATCAAAAAGGAGGGGTGTGGATGAAAACGTTTTTCTTTTGTAAAACACTAGAGAAAACAATTATTGGCAGAGCCAACAGATCTCCATTTGGACCTATCCGCGTTTCAGAGGTTGTTTACCGCAGCTCTATAGCAACGGAAAAATGCAAAAGGTTTTCTGCTGATGCAGTACAGCATCACAAAAAAAAAAAGAATGGGAAAAATCTACGATGACACAACCACTGTCACTCAACTGGTGTGCACATGCTACCAATGTATGCACTGGCATGAGTCATGACAAGGATTAATTTTGATTATATTATTTACTGACCCCAAGATGGCGGACACCACGTAAAAAGGAAAATTAAAAATGACAAATTAAATGTTTTTGCTTGAAAATGCTTTCTATGCCCCCAGAGCAGCCACGCAGCAGCTGGCCCTTCCAAATTATAGTTTAGCAAGAGGTGAGGGGAAAAATGGAGCAGGTGATGAAAGCAATGTGGGGAGATAAAATAAAAAAGCTGGATTGGGGGGTGGGGAGAGTTTTTTTTTTTAAAGCGTAAAAGAACTGCCACGCTTTGAAGGTGGGGAGTATAGATTTGCAAAAAGACCCATTACAAAAAAAAACTTTACAAAAATGAAACAAAAGCAACGTTTGGCCTACTATCCTTGGCACTGGAGTGAGATATGTTTTAGGTGGATGAGCATATATCCACAGCAAAATCACACACAATGAAAAGAGCCAATTTAAAAAATGGGCCAACCCATTATTCCCTGCGGTATATTGTGGTGGTGGGAGCAAAATATGAAAAACACTGCCACCTTAACAGATGTGAACGAAAGCCCTGTATGAAAATACGAAACATGTATTTTATTATGCATTTTTGAAAACATTCGGATGGCACAAAAATAAAGCGGTCACAAAGCAAGATCTAAAAATATGAGGTCTTGTTTGTTTCACAGCAGCTGTTTTAAGGTTGATTGAAGTTCACAATGTGGATGGAATTGTTAATATGATAAACAAAAACAGAGCCACACACACACACAGAGCGCCACACACACACACAGAGCCACACACACACACACAGCCGCACACACACACACACAGCCGCACACACACACACACACACACACACACAGAGCCGCACACACACACACACAGAGCCGCACACACACACACACACACAGAGCCACACACACACACACACACACAGAGCCACACACACACACACACACAGAGCCACACACACACACACAGAGCCACACACACACACACACACACACACAGAGCCACACACACACACACAC
This sequence comes from Lissotriton vulgaris, assembly GCF_964263255.1. Classification (NCBI taxonomy): domain Eukaryota; kingdom Metazoa; phylum Chordata; class Amphibia; order Caudata; family Salamandridae; genus Lissotriton; species Lissotriton vulgaris. The sequence goes on along the minus strand of NC_141691.1, from coordinate 164,796,496 downwards.
ACACACACAGAGCCACCCACACACAGAGCCACCCACACACAGAGCCACCCACACACACACAGAGCCACCTACAAAAAAGCTACACACAGAGCCACACACACACAGACCCACACACAGAGCCACACACACACAGACACACACACACACAGAGCCACACACACACACAGACAGAGCCACACACACACACAGACAGAGCCACACACACACACACACAGACAGAGCCACACACACGCAGACAGAGCCACACACACACAGACAGAGACACACACACACAGACAGAGCCACACACACACAGAAAGAGACACACACACACACACAGTGCTGTCCTCTCCCTACCAAATGTTGCTCTTGTCCCCACAGAACAACCTTCCAATTAGCTCCTAAACACAAACAGTTTCTCCCAAACTCCCTCCACTTTGACACTCCAGATGTTTCTTTGTTCCTTCCTGGCAGAAATAAGACTCCACCTCCATCGCTTCTCCGCGTGGCTCGCGTTTCCCTCATCATTTAGGGGTTCAAATAATACCTTTCCTCAAAAAGACTGTTGTTCATCTGCTCCTTCCTCCCAGTTTCATGCGTAGGTTCCCCCGCAATCATTGGCTTACCTGTAATTGCCGTAAACTGAAGCAAGAGAGCTGAAAAGTGGGAAGGTGCAGCACCCAGCGCGGATGAAGCTGCGGGTCCACCGCGGGCTGCCATCTTTAGTTCCGAAGCACAACAAACAGCGTCCACCAACTCTGACGTCACTGCACCGACATCAAGCCATAGCATTGCGCGCGCTGCATTTCTCTGTCACCTCGCCTGCAGGTCAAATAGTCTTGCGCGTGCGCCTTACCTACCAGGTACTTTGCGCATGTCATCCAGTGGCTTCGCCGAAAAACGCACTCCTTAATCGCACTGCACTTCAACGTTTGTTTAACACAGAATTGAAACACTACCTGTAAGGTACTAAAGTGGGGCATTTTATACCGAGCGTGGCCGCAAATACCAAACTGCGCGCTTTACTTTTTTAAAAAAACATATCTTGGAACCTCCCGTGCTCAAGTCGTGGCGCCTTCTGTTTTCAAAATCAGCTTATAAATCTGCTTTATTCAGTTTTTTCAACCATAAGAGGGAGGGAGGGATTTTAACATCCTCCATCGGGCCTACCTTACCCCTCACCGGCTTCACAAGTTCTATCCAGACACAGATTTTACCTGCACCCGTTGTCAACTACCGAGCGCAGATTTCAAACATATGTTTTGGGATTGCCCTACACTTCAGGAATACTGAAGGCCAGGTCCACCAGACACTCAGAAACACGACCAACATCACAACCTTCTTCACCTGGGAGGCGTGCGCCCTTGGAACACTCCGTAGACAGAAAACTCACAAAACACAGCATCGCTTCCTATCCCTTGCCATCCTCTTAGCGAAAAGGGGCATCGCCATGTACTGGCGAGCCCCGGCAGGCCCCCCGGTGGCGGCCTTGATAGGAGCATTGAAAAAATGGGGGAGGGTGGAGGTGGAGGTTTTGCGAGATTAAGAAGCAAAGGGCACCCGCACACATCCCATCTCTCTCGAGTGGGCACAATTACTTCATACCTTCACCCACGAAATCCCCCCTGAGACCGCACCAGCAAGCCCCCAACCCCAGACCTCGCATACGTCCTCTATAGGGCCCGCCGTGGACACTTCACGGGCGCAAGAATGTGCCTAGGTTCACACCAGCGCATGCAATATATCAGCGAGCGAGCTGGCAGTTACGAGCGAAACTGCCAGCTCAGACCTGCTTCGCGCACGGACCCTCTCCCTGCGTACTAGGTTGTGGGTCACGGGATTACCACAACACACGAAAACAATGCCATCACCCATATCACAGAATATGCTAACCGACCTATGAAGGCCCCCTGCCAACCCCCCGTCCAATCAGAGCCCACACAGTTATTGGTGTACGGTTATGCACCAGACGTTATGATGTTACTGTTCACTTATTGGGGACACGAACACACTCAAGCACAGACACATTGCGCATGGCACATGCAGGTATACATTGCTAGTGGGGTCACACAAGTCCAACGGCAACAAGCGCACCCGCAACTGCAATAGTAACAAGTATGAACGGAGCAACAAGGGGGCTACCCACCCCGCATGACGCACCCCACCGTAAAGGGACTATACTAATTGAATGTTGATGGCATGTTGAACTACTGGCCTACGCCGGATATATATGTCCTACAACAACTGTAATAAGATGTAAAACGAAAGTGCAATGAGTAATGAATTGTTATTCTGTTTTCTTATTTTTATGAAAAGACCTCAATAAACAAATTTAAAACGAAAGAGGGAGGCAGGGAGATGGGCTGCCACGGAGCGGGAGGGAGGGAGCAGGTCAAAGGGAAAGTGCTGCTCCTGCAGGGGTGCCTGGGAGCCGGCGACATTGTTTGGGAGGCGTTGGGAGCGTGCAACGGAAACAAAAGAGGGTCCGGGTGCAGCCGGAAAAGGAAGAACAGGGCCAAATGGCTTAACGTCGTAGCGGGTGAGTGACAGAATCGCGTGCCTCCCCCCGGCTGAACCCGAGCGATGTCTGCTGTCCCGGCGTTGATGCAGTTCAGGAGCATCAAGATGGTCGTCGGGACCCGAAAGTCAGGAGAGAGACTCCAGCTCGCCGGATCATAGGAGCTCTCTAAACACACTGCCAGACAGAGTGCTAGTGCCAACGTGTGCTAAGAGCCATCGGAGCAGCGGGGAGGGCTGTGAGATACTGTCCCCGTCACAGCCGAGTGTGTGTGCCACAGTGAACTCTCCTTGCAGAGGTAGGGTGTCCCTGAACACCACCATGTTTCTCCGAGGCAATGCAGAAATGCTTCGGAGAAATGCAGCGTAATTTTGGGATTCGGGGGCGTGTTTTTCTTTCTCTCCTCTTCCCATTGGCTGGAATGTAAAATTCCAGCCAATGGGTGGAATGTAAAATTCCAGCCAATGGGAAGAGGAGGGAAAGAAAAGAGAAAGAAGCGAAAAAACACACCCCGAATCCAAAAAACGACGGGGCTTAAACAGAGTGAAGCCCCTCTCCTCCAATGGCTGGCCTCCGTTTAGGAAGCCAGCCAATGGAGAAGAGAGGCGGGTTCAAGCCCCACAGTAGAAAACAAAGTCTTGGAGCGAGACTGCGCAAGCGCAGCCTACGGTCCGAGACCTAAAAAGTTGGTTCTAGGTGCAAAGAATCAACTTGTGGTTGCAAGGAGCCCAAAATGTCTGTAGTCACCTTGAGTTCTGTCTTGGAACAGGGGACTAAACTCTGATGCTAGCTAAGGATCCAGGACCTTGGGACATCTCTTGGAGACCAGGGCTCACTCCAGCAGAGGCCAGCAGCAGGACTCAGGCCGTGGACCTGCTTGAGCTCTGCTGCTTAGCTGGTCAGCTGGGTAGTTGCAGAGGTGGTCTCTGGAAGCTTATTGTGTCATTGTAGCTCAAACAGGAGGTCAGCCGACTGACCCTTGGAGTCACTTCTGGGGGATCACGTGGGCAATTAGTTCCAGTCTTCCTTCTTCAGACAGCAGGGTAGTTCTTCTGAATCTTCCTCAGGTCTATGAGTGTTCTGATGAGAAGTTCTGAAGGTGCTACATGTATTCCTAGTGGCAGCCTTTGTGTGGGGAACACTCCCCGGGCTACTCCAAAACTTGTTCTAGTCAGTTCTTCCGCTTTCCCTGGGTGAGGGTTGAAACTGTCTAGGGTGACAAGAGCATTGGCAGGCCAAGTGTCAGTCTCCAATGTGTGCTGCTGGCAAGGTCTTTTGAAGCACAATCCGGGCAGGGGACAACGCCTCCCTAGTCATCCTGTCAGGAAGATCCCCTCCTCCTACTCCCAGGCCCTTCTGTCCCCATATGTGGAGGGAATACACAACTCACCACAGGAGAAACATTCACAGTCATGTGACCCAGAACACAGGCAGGAAGACACATTTGGGTTAGGCAGCTAAAAGTGAACTTTTTTTAAAAGGGGCATCTTCAGAATATTTACTTGAAATATGACTTTACCATTAAAGAGGATTTTAAATTACAACTCAAACGAGTTGAAGAAGCATTTCTCTATTCCCAAACTAAAGTTAATCCTTATTAGGTGTAATAAGGTAACCCAGTGTTTTGTATGGGAGAAATAGCCTTTCCACAGTGCCACTTTTCTAATACACACAAGAGGTTGGACGGAATGTTGCACAATGGCAAAACATTCACCCCCAGTCACAGATCCGGGTTTAATCCATCGTTACTTTGCTCACCAAGCCACCCCAGTTCAGACATGGCCATATGCAAATCAGTCTTGACCCTGTGCCTCATGGGAAAAGTCCAGACTGAACTGCCAAGCCATGTCTTCCCTGGACCAGTATCAAGCATCCCAGGACCGGTTTCTGGCTATCAGCTGTCTTCAGCCAGAATAGCTTGACTCCAGTGGCTTAGTGAGCACGGGACACACGTCTGGGCATGCCCTTCCCACATGGGGTGAATAGCAAAACACACAAGATGATGGACGGAATGTTGCACAATGGCAAAACATTCACCCCCAGTCACAGATCCGGGTTTAATCCATCGTTACTTTGCTCACCAAGCCACCCCAGTTCAGACATGGCCATATGCAAATCAGTCTTGACCCTGTGCCTCATGGGAAAAGTCAAGACTGAACTGCCAAGCCATGTCTTCCCTGGACCAGTATCAAGCATCCCAGGACCGGTTTCTGGCTATCAGCTGTCTTCAGCCAGAATAGCTTGACTCCAGTGGCTTAGTGAGCACGGGACCCACGTCTGGGCATGCCCTTCCCACATGGGGTGAACAGCAAAACACACAAGATGATGGACGGAATGTTGCACAATGGCAAAACATTCACCCCCAGTCACAGATCTGGGTTTAATCCATCATTATTTTGCTCCCCAAGCCACCCCAGCTCAGACATGGCCATATGCAAATCAGTCTTGACCCTGTGCCTCATGGGAAAAGTCCAGACCGAACTGCCAAGCCATGTCTTCCCTGGACCGGAATCAAGCATCCTAGGACCAGTTTCTGGCTATCAGCCGTCTTCAGCCAGGATTTTTCAAATACTAGGCACCGTTCCCTATGAGCGTTTAGGGCCTACCCAAAGGGCAACCTATATGTATAAAAAAGGAATGTTTAGGCTTGGCAAAAGCATTATTTGCCAGTGGAATTGACGGTTTAAAACCTGAGAGACGTTTTCCAGTGCTATTTTAGTGGGTGGCACAATGGGTGCTGCTGCCCACTTGCAGCATTTAATTTACAGGCCCTAGGCACATATAGTACCATATACACCAGGAACACATAACTATAACCTAATCTGCTCTTGTGATGATGACTGTGGAAGGCAAAACAGTCTCCTATATAAACTGCACAGAGCAAGATCTAGCTGAGCGATAGCCTTCCATGAAAAGCCTTGATGCCATAACTTAAGGCTGGAAATAAAACTTCCACCTTCACTAACCACCTCACTTATCAGATCGCCCATCATTTCCCGCTCTGCCTTCAGTACTGACCTTCCCCGTCCGTGTCTATCTATCCACATCAGTCTGTTTCCTGTAGCTGTTCATCTCGACAATCGCTGTCAAACAGTCCAATGTCTACTCATCAACACCTTTTCCATCCCTGTATCCAGCTTTCCTGTACACACATTTAAACTAGGAAGAGGCAACAAACAAACATGTAAGCACAATAACTCATCCTAAAGTAAGACTGGTAGATCTTTTTCATGTACACTTGTCTTTTATATGGATTCTTCAGCCAAAGTGTTTCACCGTAAAAAAGGCTTCCTCATGGCAGCTTAGTCCAGCAACTAGTGTCAGCCAAAAAGGATAAGCCACGTCACAACGCACAATCAAAAATCAAGGGTACAGGGGGTGGCTTGGACGGCAAAGATAATGGCTGCCTGAATCCGTCACTCTGCACAACGAGGGAGCAATTGTTTTCTGTACTGGAGTTTGCTATAAGCGGACCTAAAATGGACCACGGACTTCACTCCCTAAAGTGAAGCGGCACCTGCTGATACTTCCATCATCTGTGGGAAGCCTTGGAATAGCTGTTAATTGTTGTTGATTCTGCAGATATTCGACGGAGACGGCGATCTAAAATGGCGCTGCAGGGAATCCCTGCATGTCATTCCGCTAAGTTAGCGGTAAGCAGTACCGACCACCACCAAGTAAGGTCTGCGGATTTCTGACCCGAATCGGTATGTTTTGTACTGCTAAAATCACACCGTCACAACTTGCCTGAACCCAAAATGGCGATTATATTGATCACTGCGTAACACCTTGCGTCTTGGTCTTCCGAAGCGGCGAGACAAGGCGCAATTTACGGACACCCAGGATTGTTTTGGTTACCTGTGTAGCATTGATCCATCATCAGTAGCTCACTTTGGGAATCCTAAAGCTCAGGGACATGTTTGAAGTGGCTCCTCTCGTAATACTGGCCTGACCCTAAAATGGTGGTGCTCTGATCTTTCTCATTGCGATTAGAGTGCGCTTACTTTTCGGTGCTGAATCACAGATAACGTGAAGAATGCAATGCGAGTCCTCCTGTATGTTGCCTATGCTACATTGACTATTCAACCAAATGGGTTTAGTGCCAGTCTTGAATTTAAGTACTGTGGCAACTCTGACTCTTCAACAGGGATACAAGTGGAAATAATGGCATAAGTTGAATAAGGTCATAAAACACTAAATAAACGAGAAATAAATAAGTACGTGGATGGCATAGGAGACACAGAAGATGTACTGCTTAACACCCACTTTGGCAAGGGGTAAGATTTGGCGCAGGACCCCTAAGCCAACCACTCTTTCCAGTGTCTCCCTAGTGTTTTTTATATCACCACGAGCTGCATTAGCCTACAAGCTCCAAGGCCAACCAGCCACCAAGAAGTAACTACCGATTAGCGTCGGTTTTCTGGGATTTGCATCGAATGTGTGGCCTCCTCACTTCTATGTTTACGTCGCCTTCAGAGCTATAGAGACTGTAATGCCCGTCTAATTTGTACATATCATCATTACTCAATATAGAGACAATACTGATCAGTGATACCTTTGTCTAGCTATAAACCAGCTTCAGCCCAGTTACATTCCAAGATCACCCAAGAACGGGTCGACACTACAACATCATGCCAAGATCCTACTTTCATATGCTAGCAGTTTAGTGGCCCGGTGTGGACTGGATCCAATATGGCGGATAAAGAACCCAAGGTGCAATACAAAAAATCTAAAGCGGAGTCTTCGCTATCACACTCTCCATTCAAGCCTAAACCAGATGTGATTAGCACAATGGAAATGATTCTCAAAAAGTTAGCCGATGTCAATGATCTGGCAAAATCAACAAAACACAGACACCATGCAACATGAGCACAATCAACTCTAAAATTTCAGATGCTGAACAAATATGACATTGAAGACAACGCGTTTCAAGCCAATAAAGAAATCAAAACCCTTCTGGGCATTACCAGTAATCTTAAAAGACATGCAGCCGATCCTGAAGACTGCAACAGGCGGGGCAATATTAGAATGATTGGCATTCCAGAGGGCTCAGAAGATTCAGAGTCATGTGTAGCTTTTTTTGAATCCTGGATATCCATGATCACAGGCATAAAGTTCCATCAAAATTTAGAACTGGACCGGACTCAGAGTACCAACATTTAACTCTTCGACAAGGAAAATGACCGCCCTATCATTTGCAAGCCTCGGCGATAACACACAGAAGCCTTCCTAAACTTTGCCCGCAAAAATCGGCAGGTCTCCTGGGAAGGCCAAAAAATCAAATTTGCGCAGGATTACACAAAACCACTGTGGACACGAGATAAGGTTTTCTTCTACAAAAGGGATACACTAAGGGACAAAGATAGCCAATTCTCCTTTGCTAGACTTGTGAAATTTTGATTTTTTTAAAAAGGAAGACCTCACTTCTTCACAATCCTGAATGATCTAGCAAAGCATTTAAACGCTACGACAGCTCAAAGACATGGACTTAACCACCTCCGCTTCGAATAAAAAACGTCATATCATCCTTTTTGTGAACCAATTCACCCTACATCTGTACGATAAATGTTAAGGTTTAGCAGGGTTTGATAGTTAGTAATATTTTTTTCTTTTTATATTCGCTTGGCATCATACCTTATTAAAGGTTGTCAATTATGCTAACCTTATATGCTTTCCCTAGAGCCAGAGAGCCTACTTATTAGTGAATAGATATATTGTTGTATCTTCAGTATTGTGCTTTCTACACTCTTGCGTATCAATTTATCATAAGTGTAGTGTTTGTGCAGCAATGTATGACACTGTATGTTTGTATATCAATGTTGCCTTACTTTTTAAACCTAGACAAAGCGATGTAATATCTGGTCTCCCCACCGAGTAGAAATCGGCTTTATCACCATACCTTTAGACTAGAATCTTCTTATTTTACTTGTTCACAATTAGGGGTTGAACGTTCTTATGATACAGCTATACCCATATGATATAGATTAATACCGATCACAATTCTTAATATAGTTATAGGGAGTGTAGATCTGTGATTTTTTGCTGCATTACAGATTGTTAATTATCTTATTGTACTCCACTTAAGTTGTCAGAATGACGCTCCTGTCGTCGCACCTCCATTATTTTAAAACTTCAGATATGGGAGGGAGGGGTGAAGGAGGGTGTTGGGAAGGATCAGCTTTAGTTATTTTTGATCTATTTTTCCTTCCGGTCTTTTCTTGCTCATTCGTTTAGAGGTCATACGTACTGCGTACTTTATATATGATGGTAGTGCCACTGCTTTGATTACGAACAACATAAGACACCCACACATGTTTAGCACCCATACGGAGTTAAGTTAAGCTCCCTACTGCACCTGTCAATCAACATACCCTACTTACCTTACATGAGACCAGACCAAACTACCTCCGCTGGCTTATATAAAGACGCAAAATAAGACTTATAACATTGTAGAAGACCTTAATATTGTTTCCCTAAATGTGAAAGCACTAAATCACCGAATTAAGCGCTGGAAAATCTTGGATTATCTAGCTAAAACCAAAGGGGATATCATACTTCTACAAGAAACGAAATTATCTGAAGAAGATGCTGCCTTTATTAAACATACCTGGATATCACACGTCTCCTGCAGACCATAAAAAGAAGGGAGTCCCTTATAGCGAGGAAAGCCAACATTTCCCTTGAATCAAACTCTCATGATGAGGAGGGGAGAGTATTGGTTACACATATGAATAAAGGGGATGACCAGATACACGTTGTAAACATATATAGTCCTAATACGGACGAACCCAATTTCTGGGAAAGTATGTGGCAAATCCTAGATAATCTCCCCAAGATGATTTACTCATAGTTGGCAGCTACTTTAATATCCCATTAGACCCTATATTTGATCACCAATCCACCTGCAAATACCACCTGACTAGATCTCATGGCATAGTTCAGAAATTATGTTCTAAATTTAACCTCAAGGATTCCTGGGACCTTCAACACCCGGACTCTAGAGATTACACTTTTTACTCTGTCCCCACATAACTCATATACTAGAATGGACTGTATCCTTTTTCCCAGTTCTCACACAACTAATTGATTAAACGGAAATTTCACCAAAGTTAAAGTCAGATCACTCATGTATCAGTACTAAACTAGCTAGTAGCCACACCACGCCTTCACTCAAAAGATGGAAGTTTAATAATGATTTCCTTTCAGATCCTAAAGATAAAAAGAAAATTGTAGAAGCAATCATAATTACCTCAACCATAACAATCTCCCTGAAACAAACGTAAACACCCTCTAGGATGCATTAAAGGCGACCATTAGGGGAGTTCTTATTCAGATTAAAACACAAGCATTTGCAATGCAACAGGTCTCACATTGACGTAAGTTTGAGCTATTGTCATTATTAAAGACAATGCCTTTGATTTAGGTTTTGGTTTTTGAAACATAAGTAAAACGCATGGTCATTTACAATGCCAACAGCTTATGGATATACATCTGGGCTACCAGTCATGCCAGCCCACCTAAAATCACGCAATATTGTCAGCCTATGAGGAACATCAAGACCATCTAGTCTGCTACCATAATCATGAGCACTTCAACCATCCATCACCACTCGTAGGCCTTTCAGTTATGCTACAGATTCTCAACCACTACTCCTGCCGGAAGGAGATTCAATCTACCCCTTTTTGCACACAGTTAGTACTACCAAGTTTTCTACATTACACGCCTGCCCACCCAACATGGCTCACAATACTCATTTGATTTTTGCATTATCCAAATTGATCAGGGTCACTATAGCCTAAAATGCATACCTAAAGGGCAGGGAGAATCCCATGTGTACAATCCCAACCTCAACAGCAGATCCACAAATCAAAATCTCACCTACAAGGTAGCTTTTTTTGAGGTTCAAATGGCAGAACTGAGTTTTGCAACAGACCTGAAGTTATGGGACAGCTTCATCTTGCCGAGCCCCCTAAAAACCTGGCTACCCACTGCCACCACTTCATAAATTAACCAATGCAGCACTGACCACCTCAGGGTTCCCAAGTGAGATCCTGCACGCTTCCACCATCTTTGGATTTAACACAACGCAATAACACAAAGGACTGATTTTCCAGAAACCAGTCATGCAATATGCTCACAGCGGGCCGGTTTATGTTTGTTACTTTAGAATGTTGGTCAAAACAGGTTAAGAGCACAACCTTTCGGCACAAAATATGCCATCCAACACACAAGTCAACCAACTACGGAGTTAGGCTGTGGCCAGTTCCCAGATAACACAGTATGGTCACACTGACAGCTGCCCGCCCACGATATAAATAGTAAAGAACAGATGTTTAATTTCTTCCCTCTTTTCAGAATGCCCAGCCCGTTAAGGGATACCCTCATAACGAGTTTGAGAGTAAAATGCAATTTTTATTAAACCTCAGCATTACAACCCAGTGTCAATGCCTTCTTGTGTCACAGTTTGTACCCTTCCGATTCCAGCACTGCAAGCTTGGGTTTACATAACAGCCTTGAGTAACCCATACCAAACGCTAACCTCTAATCAGGCACTGCCCCATGGAGTTTCTGCCTGCCATTTGTCAATGCGTTTCAAAATGTCATCCATATATTTTTTTTAACCTCTCCAAACATCAACTGCAAATATGATCAAAGGTTCTAAGCAACACAATGATGCTGAAAAAAGCATTCAGGAGTGCCACTACTTTTGTCCCATGTGGTTAATTTGTGCTAGTGGGTCCAAGTGGTTCCTGCACTCACTTTGGGGAACAGACATTTTCATCGCAAAGCTCAAACCCAGAGCACGAGACATTACGCAAGTGGAAGATAAAGATAACAAAAAACAGTGTCAAATGGAGAAAGCATGAAAGAAAAACTCCTGGAGCGGCATTGCTATTCTACTGCAAACCCTTGGATTGAGTTATCCTGCATACCTACTACCTAGTTAGAAAAAGTGACCGTATCTATATGCCGCCAGGTTTTAATTACTCGAAAACCAACACTTCTAAACACCGCGAAATTGGGTTAGTTCGCTGTGGGAAAACACAACGAAAATCAGCGATTAACTTTAAAGCTGATCTTGTAAAACCATATAATTGTGTAGTCGTAAAACCAGTAAACAAAATAGTTTAAGGCCCACCACTTTCCATACAGGACAACGGCGATATTGGGTGGCAGCCACTTTGGTCTCGTTTCCATAAGGAGAAGGCATCTCAATTCAAGCTGCATGATTTACCCCGACTTAGTAATTATGCTAGCCTCTTTCCTGCATTGTGGCTAGGAAGACCAAACAGTAAAAACACGAACAATAACCATCAGCTGATGTAAAGAGTATAAAGAGCACAAGACTTTGCATTGCATATCATCAGCAAAAAAATTCAGAGGGGCCCATCCGAGGTCACACAGTAGGTCAAGACAGGAGCCTCATGTTAGCCCATCACAGAGTGCAGAAGCTGCAAAACATCCACTGCCGATAGTGGGCGATCCAGACCTGACAATTATCATGGGAATCTGGTCCAGTGGGATTTAATGCAGTTTCCTCATTTGACAAAACAGGGTGACTAGCCCAAGATCATACACGCCCTTTGCCACGGTTTCCTTGGGAACGCTTAAAAATAGAATAGGCCATGCATCAAAGACTATTTATTTATTTATTTATTTATATTCTTATATAGCGCAGGATTCGACCCCCGAAGGGGTATCTCCGCACTTGCCCTATTGCTAAAAATGCCCAATCAGGTTTTGTAATCTGTAAAGTAATTATGAGGTAGAAAATAAATATGTTTTGAGAGACTTCCTAAAAGACTGGAAATTAGTATTTTGTTTCAAAGTAAAAGGGAGTGAGTTCCAAAGAGTGGGGCCTTTACGGGAGAAAGCTCGACCTCCCTGCCTAATCCTCTTAATCCTGGGGACCTGAAGTAGTAATTGATTGCCGGAACGCAGGGAACGTCCAGGACAATAGAGGTTGAGCTTTTCAGTCAAATATTTAGGGCCAGAGCCAAAGAGACTTTTATGTATTGTGCAACAGATTTTAAACTTAACACGTTGCCGGACAGGCAGCTAGTGGAGTTTGTTCAGGAGGGAACGTGAGGGAGTCCTAGGCAAAGCGTTGAGAACCAGTCTAGCCGCGGTGTTCCGGGCCACTTGTAGTCTATTGAGTTGTTACTCATTGGACGAGATGAGAAGGCCATTACAATTGTCCAACCTGCTGACTACAAGAGTCTGGACAAGTGTCTTTCTGTGGCTGTCGGGCAGGAATGGAAACACACGCCTTAAAAGTCCAATGACACGGAAACAGGATCCGGTAACCTGACTAACATGTTCTTTAAGCAATAGTGCCTGATCTAATCACACACCAAGATTCTTTACAGTCTGTTTAGGGCTTGGTACTGGCCCTAAGTCCAGAGGCCACCATTCTGGAGACCATAGGAGGGGGGCCTCCCCGAACAGCATATCCTCTGTTTTGCCTACGTTGCATTGGAGGCAATTTGAGGCCATCCAATCTGATACTGCCCTCATACCATCTGCAAAAGATTTTTTTATTGCAGGTGTGAGGGACTGAAAAGGGAACAAAAGCTGGGTGTCGTCAGCGTACGACACGGGGGTGAACCCAGATGTTCTCACAATGTCAGCCAAGGGGGCCACATACACGTTAAAGAGTGTAGGGCTTAGACATGAGCCTTGTGGCACTCCCTTGGTGAGCTCCCTTGAAATGGAATGGAGGGGGCCCAGTCTGACTCCTTGCGTGCGGCCTGAGAGAAAGCTCTCCAACCAGGACAGAGCCGCACCTCCTATGCCCACCTCCCTCAGACGACCGATAAGAATCTCATGTGACACCGTGTCAAAGGCAGCGGATAAATCTAACAGCACCAGAATCATAGAGCCCCCTCCATCCAGTGCCATCCTGATGTTATCGGTCACGGAGAGGAGGGCGGATTCTGTGCTGTGATTGGGTCTAAACCCAGATTGAGAGTAGTCTAGACCCTCCGCTGCCTCGATATATTTAGAAAAATGTGCGTTCACATGTTTCCCGGTCAACTTGCTAAGGTATGACAGGAGGGAGATGGGTCGGAGGTTAGAAAGGTCTGTCCATGGAAGTGCCGCGTTCTTTCGAATGGGATTCACCACCGCTTTCTTCCACTCCATAGGCACCTGCCCCTCCCTGAGGGAAAGATTAATAACTGATTGGATCTCCGGTCCAAGCAGGGTACTCAGGGAGGCAACCATTAAGCAGGGTACTCAGGGAGGCAACCATTTTGGCAGGCAGGAAATCATCAGGGGACCCCGATTTTATATGACTGATGAGGGAGGAAAAATCAGAATCATTGACTGCTGGAAAAGTCATAAGTGAATTATCACCATATGTGGACACTTGAGAAGGAATCGGGATATTATTCCTATGACTAGAGGCCTTCGTTATTTTATCATAGATCATGTCAATTTTGTTCTCAAAAAACAAGGAGATGTCATCTCAAAGGGACTGAGAAAAGTCATCTGGACTTTCACAGGCTACAGGTTTTACAAAAGCCTGTAGAACAAGTTACTTACCTTCGGTAACGCTTTTTCTGGTAGATACTATATCTGCCTGTGGATTCCTCACCTTGTGAATATCCCCCTTGCGTCAGCAACGTTCGGAAATTTTCTTCGTAGCACGCCGACGTGGGCGACGTCACAGGAGCACGGCATCGCGCGCGACTCCTTCCGACGTCACCGACCCCATATCAGGCCCACGCCGGCGTGATGACGTCAGTTCCGCCCTTTTTTCCGTGCCTTCGAGGCACACGGACGGACCAACGATAGCAAACATGCATATATACAATGTACACAGTACATATAGAACTAAATCAATACAATAGTATAAACCATATATACAGAAAGACCAGGTATAGCAGAGTGGACAACGGGGAGGCGGGTGGGTCAGTGAGGAATCCACAGGCAGATCTAGTATCTACCAGAAAAAGCGTTACCGAAGGTAAGTAACTTGTTCTTCTGATAGATACATCTGCCGTGTGGATTCCTCACCTTGTGAATAGATTCCCACAGCAGTCCCCACTCCCGGAGGAGGGTGCCCACTCTGCTACACCAGGAAGTCTTGGAGGACAGAGCGCGCAAAGTGGCCATCCCTCCTCACCTCGGTATCCAAGCAGTAATGCTTCGCGAAAGTGTGGAGGGAGGCCCAAGTCGTGGCCCTGCAAATATCCTCAACAGGTACACCCCTAGACAAAGCAGATGTTGCAGACTTTGCTCTAGTTGAATGAGCTCTAATACCCTCAGGAGGGTCCTTACCCGCAAGAGAGTAGCAGATCTTGATGCACAGGATTATCCACCTGGAAAGAGTGCGCTTGTGCACCGCTCTGCCCTTCTTGCAGCCAGCAAAGCCAACAAACAGCTGGTCGTCCATCCGGAAATCCTTAGTCCTGTCCAGATAGAAAGACACCGCCCTCTTAGGGTCCAGGCGATGCAGCCTCTCTTCCTCCTAAGACGGGTGAGGGGGAGGATAGAAGGTAGGAAGGGTAATGGACTGCCCAAGATGGAAAGGAGTCACCACCTTAGGCAGAAAAGCAGCCCTGGTCCTAAGAACCATCCTTTCAGCATGAATGGTCAGGAATGGGGGTTTGGAACTTAGAGCTTGAAGCTCACTTACCCTCCTTGCCGAGGTGATTGCAACGAGGAAGATAGTTTTAAAAGAGAGAAGCCTCAATGGACACTTTTGCAAGGGTTCGAAGGGAGAACCCATTAAAAAGGTCAGCACAAGATTCAAATCCCAATGAGGAACAATAAAAGGAGTAGGAGGAAACATATTCATGAGACCCCTCAAGAATCTCAAAACCACCGGAGATTTAAAGAGAGAAGGCTGATCCGGCAAACAAAGAAACGCCGATAAGGCCGAAAGATAACCCTTGACCGTGGACACTGCCCTTTATCTGGCACAGCAAGGTTTGGCTAATTGTAAAATATTAGACAAATGAGCCTTCAAAGGGTCAATATCCCTCTCCCTGCACCAAGAAACACATTTTGACCACCTATAGGAGTAAATGGACTTAGTGGTGTCACGCCTGGCAGAGAGAATGACATCCACCACCTCGCGAGGGAGAGAAAAAGAACTCAAGTTGCCCCGTTCAATCTCCAGGCATGAAGGTGTAATGTCTGGAGTTGGGGGTGTAGAACCTGCCCCTCCATCTGAGAGAGGAGGTCTGCCCTGTGAGGGAGACGGAGCGGCGGGTGAGAGGAGAGGTGGAGTAGGTCCGAATACCACACCCTTCTTGGCCAATCCGGAGCAACCAATATGACTTGGGCCCGGTCTTGACGAATCTTCCTCAGAACCCGAGGAATCAAAGGTATGGGAGGAAACGCGTAAAGGAGTTGATCTCCCCAACCCAACTGAAACGCGTCCCCCAATGCTCCTTGCATCGGATACTGGAGACTGCAGAATGAAAGGCAGTGAGCATTCTCGCGAGTGGCAAATAGATCCACCCGAGGAGTCCCCCACATCTGAAAGATGTCGTGAACAACCTCCGGGTGAAGCCTCCACTCGTGGTCGGCAGAGAACTGCCGACAGACTGTCTGCACGCACGTTCAGAACTCCGGCCAGATGATTTGCCACCAGACAAATCTGATGGTCCTGAACCCAGGACCAGAGACGCAGAGCCTCTCTGCAGAGACACTGCGACCCTACTCCTCCCTGCTTGTTGATGTACCACATCGCAGTCGTGTTGTCCGTTAGGACCTGAACCGAACGACCGCGAAGGGAAGGGAGGAAGGCCTTGAGCGCCAAACGTATCGCCCTCAATTCCAGAAGGTTGATGTGAAACAACCTTTCTTCCGGAGACCAAAGACCTTTGACCTCCAGGTCTCCCAGATGAGCACCCCACCCGAGAGTGGATGCATCCGTTATCACAGTGGCCACTGATGGAGGCAGTTGAAAAGGCTTTCCTTGCGAGAGATTGCCTTCCAAGCCCCACCAAGACAGATCCGCTGCAGCTTCCCTGGAGATCTTCACTGACTCCCTGAGATCTCCGTTGTGCTGATACCACTGCCTGCGGAGGCACCACTGGAGCGCCCTCATGTGCCAGCGTGCATGACTGACCAACAGAATGCAAGAAGCCATCAGACCGAGCAGGCGAAGGACCTTCAGGACTGGAACAACCGCTCCATTGTTGAATAAAGGAATCATTTCCTGAATGTCGTGAATCCTTTGAGGTGGAGGGAATGCACGACATACAGAAGTGTCGAGTACCGCACCTATGAACAGGTTGCGCTGGGAGGGCACCAGGTGAGATTTGGGTACGTTTATCGAAAAACCCAACCTGTGTAACAACTGAGTTGTCTCCTGCAGATGATGGAGCACCATCTCCGGCGACTCTGCTTTGATCAGCCAGTCATCTAGATAAGGGAATACCGGAATCCCTGACCTTCTGAGATGCGCAGCCACCACTGCCATCACCTTGGTGAAAACTCGAGGCGCAGTAGTAAGTCCAAACGGGAGGACCGCAAACTGGTAGTGCTGCGATCCCACCGTAAAACGGAGATACTTCCTGTGCGACTTCAGGATTGGGATGTGAAAATACGCATCCTGCAAGTCGATCGACACCATCCAGTCTTCTTCCATCAGCCCCAGAAGAACCTGAGCAAGGGTGAGCATTTTGAACTTCTCCTGTTTGAGATAGAGGTTCAAAATCCTGAGATCCAGGATCGGCCGAAGCCTGCCATCCTTCTTGGGAATCAAGAAATACTGGGAGTAGCACCCTTGACCCCTCTCCTGCTCTGGAACCACCTCTATTGCACCCTTTCGAAACAGTGCCAGGACTTCCTCCTGCAGGAGAAGCAGGTGGTCCTCCGAACAATAACCTTGGCAAGGAGGGTAATTGGGAGGGAACTCCTGAAAAGGAAGTGCATACCCATTCTCTACGAGATTGAGAACCCAAAGATCTGATGTAACCGATTCCCAATCTCGTAGAAAGTGAGTAAGCCGACCCCCTACTGGCCCTACATGATCCAGAATGGAGGATCTAGGGCTGCTTTGCTGATGCGGGTGGGGGTTGGGCATTATTGGAGGAAGTGGAGGAAGAGGAGACTTGACGTCCACGTCCCCTCCGTCTACCTCTATAGGACCTATATAGAGGGTTCTGCTGCTGCTGCTGTTGTTGTTGGCCCTGCTTGAAGGTACGAAAAGAAGATTTACCAAATCCCTTGAATTTTCTAGCCGTCGACCCTCTCATCTGCAGACCCAAAGATCTTGCAGTGGCATGGCTTTCCTTAAACCTCTCCAAGGCCACATCAGCCTTCTTACCAAAAAGGCCAGTTCCTTCAAAGGGTAAGTCCAGCAATGTAGACTGCACATCCGCTGAGAAATCAGAAGACTTTAACCATGCGGCTCTCCTGGTCGCAATGGGTGAGCCCATAATTCTAGCAACAGAATCCACAGTGTCCATGCCGCTTTGAATGACCATGCGGGCCGCAGCCTGAGTGTCAGAGACCACTTCATTAAAGTTCTTCTTATCCTCCTCAGGAAGTTTTGAGGACAATTGCTTCACTGAGTCCATTAGCGCATGCACATATCTACCTAAAAGGCAAGTAGCATTTGATGACTTAAGAGCCATGCTCCCAGAAGAGAAAGTCTTCTTCGCAGACTGATCTAATTTTTTAGACTCTTTGTCAGCTGGCACCTGAGGGAAAGAGCCTGCAGCCCTATTAGAGCAAGCCGCCTGAACCACAAGACTTTCCGGAGATGGATGCGAAGAAAGAAACGCAGGGTCATCAGGAGCCACCCTATAGCGCCTTGCAATAACCCTTGAAACTGCAGGAGCAGACAACGGCCTCTTCCAAATCTCCTTAATTGGATCCGTCAAGGCATCAGTAAATGGCAGTGTAGGCTCAACAATTGAAGAAGGAGAATGCAAGACTTCAGTGAGGATGTTGGGCTTGTACTCCACTGTGGGCAGCTTTAAGCTAAGAAGGTCAGCAGCCTTCCTAATAACCACGTGATAGGGTGCCACGTCCCTTGATGGAGCATCAGAAGTCGAAGGCAGACCCCACTCGGGAGAGAGTTCCAGACCACTAGCATCCCGAAGCTCATCGAAATCATCATCATGATCAGGAAGCTCGCCTTCTTCCACATCAGAACTTTCATCATCTTTTTGTTCGAGAAGACGCTGAGCTCTTCGCCTCGACCACTCCAAACGAATCGAAGTCGACGGATCCGGTAACGACTCCGACGGAGCCGGTTCTGACGTCGATCGAGGAGCCGGAGCAGCAGAATGAGAGTCATGAACAGGTGTGGTACCTCGATCTCGACTGCGAGGTCGATCCGGAGTCGGCGAAGCCGCATGCGGAGTCGAAGACCTTGGTGGAGCCGTACCGAGCCATGGTGAAAGAGGCGCCGGCATGAAAGGCATAAATGGAGCTGGGGCGTACGACTGAGGAATACCCAGATTGTACGATAATGAACCCATGGGACCAACAGGCGCTCCAGTGGGGTACATTGCCCTAGAATATACTCCAAACATCGCATTGAGAAAATGCGAGGGATCCTGCCCAGGACCAGGAAAGGAAGGGTACGGACCTACCGGATGTTCCAATGGAGGCCGCCCCGACACATCCTCACCCTGACCTTCTGGGTTCACAGGAGTCTCCGCTGAAGCCGGATCTTGAGGAGTCACCTCTTCTTCCTCTTCATGCTCCGAGGATACCGGCTCCGGGTCCGGCTCCGGAGCCGGAGAACCTTCTTTTGATAAAGCAGGCGAAGGAGAGACAAAGTCTTTACGATGTTTGTGAGACCTTCTCTTCGAGTCAGAGGATTCCTTCTCCGAATGATGTTTCGAATTGTGCTTCCTCCTCTTATGCTTTCTCTTCGAGGAGCTCGAAGCGTGACCGGAAGCCGACTTAGATCTAGACCTAGATCTTTCTCTGGATTTTGACTTCGCTTTAGATCTCGACTCCTCTCCAGACCTCGAACCCGCTCTGGATCTCGACGCCGATCCCGACTTCGACCGAGACCTTTGCTTCGACTTCGATCTTCGTGACGTCGATCTCGAATATCATCCAGAATCCTGTTTCACTTTCCCCAAAAGTAATTTAGCTTCACGCTCTCGAAGCGCCTTTGGATTCATTTTAAAACAGGAATCGCAGTTCTTGACGTCGTGACTCGAACCAAGACACCACAAACAATCCTTATGTGGGTCAGTGATGGACATCATGCGGGCACAAGACCTACATGGCTTAAAGCCTGTTTTCCTCGACGACATCTCCGGAGAAGAACCAAGTCGTAAGAGAGAAACAGTGACAATTATTTATCAGAAAGATACTAGGTATCGCAGAAGATCCCGAAAACCGTTAGCGTCGGAGACGCGGAAAAAAGGGAACTGACGTCATCACGCCGGCGTGGGCCTGATATGGGGTCGGTGACGTCAGAAGGAGTCGCGCGCGATGCCGTGCTCCTGTGACGTCGCCCACGTCGGCGTGCTACGAAGAAAATTTCCTAACGTTGCTGACGCAAGGGGGATATTCACAAGGTGAGGAATCCACACGGCAGATGTATCTATCAGAAGAATTTTATACAGTTCCTTGGAGGAATTACCCGCCTCAGCAAGCTGCTGGGTAAGACAATTCTTCCTTGCCAGTCTAATGTTTTTATAATAGTTGGACTGAGCGTCTAAATGTGCTTTCTTACTTTCCTCAGTTCGAGTTTTTCTCCAGAATTTCTCGAGCTTTCTACATCCCTGTTTCTCTGTTCCAAGAGATTCTGTAAACCACACTTCTTGCTTGGAGGCGGGGTATTGTTTATGTAACTTCAAAGGGGCCAGCACATTAATTGCCTGTGATAGGGGGTTGTTAAACTTGGATTGGTTGTTAACAGTTCGCACCTCAGTTGTGTTTGAAAGCGTGACTGTTATTGTAATGCAGGAAGCTTCAAATTAGTTTGAAAAAATATAAAACCAGAAGGAACTTCGCAACAGAGATGCCAACTCAGGAAACGGACATTCATGTAATTGCCAAAAAGACAGGTGGGGTCAGGGAGCTCAGTCTGGTCACGCGGCGGAGGCGGGAAGGGTCTCTGAGGGGAGAGTAAGTTTGCAGACTCTGAGCAGTCGACACAAACCAAACCTGGTCGGAGTCGGTCTACAGCACAAGTTCACTTCAGTCTCTCCGAGCACTTCACTTCCCCTTTCCTCTTCCAGAAACGTAGCCACTTCCTTGTGTGGGCAGACATAGGCTGCAGACGGCCCTCTGGCAGCTGGCCACTGATGGGGGAAGCCGCGCCGCTGCGGAGCAGTGTGCGCCTGAAACAAAATAGTGCTCACCGCCTATATATCGAGGACCGTGTAACGCCACAAGTAAAGATCCAGTCCAGATGGGCCAACCTGAAAGGAGACAGGGCGGTAATAAGGAGGGACTAAGAAGCCTCATTTACAATCCGAGGCCAGCGTTTACCATAGGCGATGACGCCAGCCAATGAAAAATGAAAAATAGGGGAGGGGCTTCCACCCCACTTCTAAAACCTACCCGATTCCAATATGCCTCGCAGAGCTAGCAGGGCATGCACGCAGCAACGCTAGGTCTGCGAGACCTAAAAAAAAAAATAATAATTAAAAGCTTGACACTGAGCTAATTAAATTAGAACGTGAAATTAAACTCCCATTGATTTTCCAAGCTAATTCGCTAAACAATAATATCCTAACACAAAAGAAATACGAATACAACAAAATTCTGGAATATGGATAAATAAATTTAAGGCTCACAAACTCAGTGAAGCAAACAGAGCAGGTAAATTGTTAGCTTACTATCTTAAAAACAAACTGAGACAAAACACTTTCTCATCAATCAAGGATACTAACAATAAAATGCAAACTAAACAAAAGGAAATCTTAATCACATTTAGATCCTTCTATGAAGACTTGTACAAGGACAATCAAGAATTTAAATCAGAAGAGTGCACCCAGTACAAACTGAACCTCCGCCAACTGAATAAAGCAGATTAACTGGATTTATGAAAACCTATAAGTGTATTGGAAGTGTTGAACTCTATTAAATCCCTGAGAGACAATAAGGCCCTGGGACCTGATGGTTTCTCACCCACTTTTTATAAGACATTTGCAGGGTCAATACAACCAACAATGTTAAAAGTATTTAATAATATAGCCAAGATGGGACAAATGACAGAGGCCAATATTATTGTTATTCCTAAGGAAGGGAAGGATCACCCACTACCAAAAAATTACAGACCAATATCTCTCATTAATGTGGATTGTAAAATCTATGCAAAATATTAGCCACAAGACTCCATGCAGTCCTCCCACACTTTATTAGTAGGTCACAAGTAGGTTTCCTTAAGAATCGCTTGTCAAATGACAACACCTGCCTACTATGCCATGCTCTAGAAAACCCATCTTTTAAACCAGTTCCTTCTAAAGCAATTACCCTGGACGCAGAAAAGGCGTTAGACAGGGTTTCATGGCCATTCTTAAAACACACTAAGAATTAATTTGACTTGGGAGAACCCTATATAACTATGGCCATGGCCCTTTACTTGGCACCTACTGTGCGTACAGTAATTAATTTTTTTTTTTTTGTAAGACGTTTATTAGTAGTCAATAGAGCAGTACATATAGCGAAGCCTACAACCCTGTGGGCCGGCTGCAACATTACGATATATCGTGAGAGTAGAGGAAGGTGTATAGTTCCTTCGATTGTAACCTCAGTGAGTGAGTCTTTAATTACATCTTTCATATCACGTGTGCTCATTATTTAGTTATGCTTGCAAATGACGTCTTGTTTTATCAGTAAACATTTTAACTCTGCAAACAAAACAGATCTCATCGGTGTGTCCCAATCTTTGGCTGTGCCATCGCGTATCTTTCCGGTATCCACAACACTGAAACCCATGGGTTGTAACATCAGACCTTGGAGGCGCGTCAATGGGATAGGGGTCGGTAGTGCATGTGTTCAGTCTGTCTTTGTCGTGTTGTACGACAGCCGTTCAGAGCGGTGGGGCCCCACGGGCTGTCGATGAAGTGTGTGATGTGCCTTACAGATAAATGGTATAGCCGTGGCCGGACATGTATCCCGGTGTGCCTGCCGGGTGTGGTGTGGGAGGAAGACAGGGCTATATTTGGGAGACAAGAGTCAAAAACAATGAACATAGGGGTGCGCTTGGGGGGGGGGGAAGCGGTAGGGGAGAGTGTACTTGCGGGAGCAATGCCACGAAAAGGGGCCAGGAGGATATTTCAATCTGTCATGGATTAGTGGTCCCTCGTGTGGGTGGCTGTCCGGGTCCACAGCTAGCGTGTCGGATGTATGGTGCAGCCGCTGCTCAGGGCGTCTGGGGGGGGGGAGGCAGGCTTCCTGCAGTCCGCAAGCGCCACATCTCCAGCGCTCCAAGCGGGCAAGTGTCGTGAGGGGGGGGATGCAACCTGCGCCCTTGTCTTCGCCACGGTTACCCCATCAGTGCTATCCCATTTGTGGCGGTCTCTATGTGAGCCCTCCCCCTGGAGGGATCTCAGGATGTCGTCACAGAGTTGTGCTATCTGGAACTGCCTTAAGCCCGCTATCTCCTCCCGGTGTAGTGCCGTGCTTTCAGCTCTAGCCCAGTTGGTAAAGGATGCATACCAGTATTTGGGGATTGGCGGTTCTCTCCGTTTCCAGTGTTTGGTGAGCAACCGTTTGGCTGTGATAAGGCCTAGATCCCAGAACCTAGCTTGCGTCTTATTGAGTTTGGTTCTTTTGTATAGCCCAAGAATGCAAGCCTCCCATGTGTGTGGCAGCCCCGTGCCCGTACTACGCGTCAGAAGAGATGTCACCTCCCCCCAGTATGTGGCTAGAGAGGGGCAGTGCCAGAGCATGTGTAGGATGTCCGCGCCTAGCAGGTCGCATCTGGGACAGGTTGCAGTGTTGATCATGAATAGGGCTCCCGGTTTTCCGTTTAAACGGATTAATACACATAAATACAGACGGAAAACATTTTTTCCTTTGTCTGTATTTATAAATAGACACGGAAAAATACTGACAAACCGGCAAATGTGTCTATCCCTGTCTGAGGTTCACATGGGCTGCAGAAAGAAATTTGAAACCGTTTCCTGATTCTCTTGCACACTATTCTTCCATCTAAATCACCCTAAGCATTCCCCTGCTGAGCGATTTGTTTCCAGGGAGCCTCTACCGCCCTGACAGCAGCAGTCCAGGAGCGCTTATCAGCTTTTTTTAATTGAACACTCTCGGCTGTTAAGGCTGTAATGATGTAATCAGCTGTCTCTTTCTCTGGACTCGGTGCCTGTGTAGATCGCTTGAAAGGAAAAGGAGGGAGCACCATGGGTGAGTAGGGAGGGGACCCCAGGACACACTCAAATCACAGCGTGGGCAAACCCAGCCTGAAAGCGAACCCACACAGAGACAGAAAACTTCAGAGCGCCAATCTTCAGAAAGGCCTTGGAAACGAAGGGGTGTCCTGTAAACAAAACTTTGCACTGGTTCAGAAATTGACTGGATGGATATGTACCACGCTAGCAGCTTGTGCAAGGGGGACACCTCCTTGTACTAACGGCGGCAGCATGATAAAAATATAATTAACATTGATTAGTTCTAAAATAGCTGTGTTTACATGATACGAAGTGGGAAAATATGCTTTCCCCTTCCAAACCTGAAATACCACCATGTGTTCGCCCAGCCCTTCATTTAGCACTCAGTGCCCCCGGAGTGAAAATCATTCTGTTCTATTTGTTTTAATGGGTTATTCGAAGACCAGGCTGGTCATTTGAATATATATGTCACTCTTTTAAAATAAAATGCAATGTAATGCTTACACGCATTTTCCAGGTAGTTAAAACCATTTTGTTCTTTTTATATAAATATTTATATAATATGGAGCAGAGAAAAATATATTTGCCCCCATTCCTTGCCCGGAAAAATCGTAGGCAAGTAGGGCTCTCTCATTTGGTTGAGCCTCTTAGACTGGGCCTTCATGGGCAGCGCTTTTATTTATCTTGAAGTGTATAACCAGGCCCAAATCTCGGCGTCTGCTCACCATCCTGTGATCCTGGGCAAATAACTTGATTTACCAGTGCATGTAGAAATTAGAGGGATTTTGTGTAATCAGACTGGCGCTCATGTCAAGCACTTCAATGCCTTTGGTGCACGCTATACAAAACAGGAAAAAATGCACAACGATGTCAAACAAAAACATTTTCTTTGAGAAAAAAACCCTCCCCAAGCAAAAGGTATCCATTCAAGATGAACATGATAAACATGAATAAATGGGAGGAATTAGAGTACACTTGCACGCTGTTCCCTGGACTACTTTTGCTATGAAGTGAAGGTGTTAACAGTTGATAAAGTTGGAGATCAGAAGTCCTAACCGGGGTTAAACTGTACAGACCATATGGATAACTAGGATTTAGGGACTCCCTCAGTCTGTACTCTGAATAATTTGTACTAATGTCCGGAGGTCAAACGGCACAAAGGCAAAAAACAACCAGAAAGAGCCCCAATGTCCTCAAAGTCTCTTGAAATATACATGTTCTTATCCTACAATGGCAAAGTTTTCAAGTTTAAGTATTCTGTTTATTTAGTTTGACACATATATATATATATATATATATATATAGATATATATATATATATATATATCTAAATCTATAACAACCGAGTTGAAGTGTGCATTGTCTAATTAAATAAATGTGGAAAAATACTAGCTGCAGCGGCTTTTTTGCTTGCAACACAAATAAATATGGATAAATACAGAAAAAATGACCCAAAAATAAATATGGATAAATACAGACGGAAATGTAAAAAAAATAAATACCATAAAACCGGGAGCCCTAATCATGAAGTACCTGTTGATTCTGTCTGGTGATAAATATGCCTGGTGCAGTATGTATAACTGAATCGTCCGGAAGCGGGAGTTGCGTGGGATATTCACGGGGCCAGCCAGTACCAGGTTCCATTCCTTATCCGTCCAATCCCTCCCTCGGTGGGCCGCCCATTTGTCCCGAATCGATTGTGTGGATCTTTGCGTGTGCATGAGGAGGGCCTGCGCCAGCCAGCGAATGATGTGGGAGCCGTTGCCCATGACGTGTAGGTATTGCATTAGGTGGTGTATCGGCGGCTCTTCCTGAATATCTCCCCAGAACTCCGTGTATGCCCGCAGTATAGACGCGTGGAGCAGGAATTGCCCCGCTGGCAGACCCGTGCCCTCCAACAGTTCCGCAAATGGGAGCATGGCTCCATCCGCGTAGAGGTCACCCATGGTCTCCACCCCAGCCGCAGTCCAGCTCTCCAGAATGCGTGGTGTCACCGTTCCACCCCTCCGGGGGGTGCCCATCAGGGGGAGCGCAGGGGCATATGGTCTGACTTCCTGGGTCAATTTTAGGCTACGGATGAAGCATTTACGGGCCACAGCCACGTGCAGGGGTACAGGGTGGGGTCCCTTGGTCAGGGGATGAAACAAGGCGCATACCTGCGTGTGGGTCCATTGGTAGGCAGCGGTGGCCGTGTCGTCTAGATGCAACCCGCTAAGCCAGTGTGTCACCCATTGCAGCTGCGTGGCCAGGTAGTACAGCTCCATGTTAGGGACTGCCAGCCCTCCCTCAGCAGTCGGGGAGTACAGTTCGCCAGGGCCACGCGGGGGCACCCGGTGTTCCAGATCAGGCTACGGATCATTGATTCCAAGTCGCGGAATATCTTAGTAGGGACATACAGTGGGATGTTTGCGAAATATAGTAGCCTGGGCAGAGCTATCATTTTGGATAGTGCGATCCAGCTGGGCACATTCAGTGGCAGAGTCTTCCAGAAGGCCATCTGGGCTCGCAACGAGGAGATAGCGCGCACCAGGTTGCCCTCCAGTATGTTTTGCGTGTCTCTGTATATATACATTACGAGGTACTTAAAGGTGGTAGGATACCATGTGAGTCGAGCACCTCCGAGGTGCACATCACATTCCTGCAGGTCCGGATTGAACGAATACACTCCGGACTTTGTCCAGTTGAACTTAAGACCGGATACTTCTTCGAATGTCTGGAAAATGTCTGACAGTGCGCCCGGTACTGCGGTAAGGTCCCGTACATACAGCAGCAGGTCGTCCACGTAAAGCGAAACTATATGTACCTCGTCAGCTAGCGGGATCCCCCATCCTGCTCCCCTGTCCCGCAACAGCGCCGCCCGGGGCTCAATGGCCAGAGAGAAGAGAAGGGGTGACAGGGGGCAGCCCTTCGGGTGCCTCTATGCACCCGCACCGCCTCCAAGAGCAGCCTGCCCGTCCGCACTCGCACACTGGGCCGCTGGTAAAGTAGTCCGAAACAAGGCGCATACCTGCGTGTGGGTCCATTGGTAGGCAGCGGTGGCCGTGTCGTCCGCGTAGGCATCGCCCACGCCAAATCTGGCCAGCACCGCCCCCAGATAGGGCCACTCTACGGAGTCAAAGGCCTTCTCAAGGTCTAAGACTAGGCACCCCGATCTCTGCCAATGCGACGTGGCGGCTTCCTGAACTCGGAAGAGTCGGCGTATATTACGGGAAGTGCTCCTTGCTGGCATAAAACCATTCTGGTCATCATGGACTAGGTTGGAGACCACGAAGGCTAAGCGTCGGGCCAATAAGGAGGTGAAAATCTTATAGTCAGTGTTCAACATGGCTAATGGCCTGTAGGACCCTATGCATGTTTCTTCCCTGCCGGGTTTCAAAAGAGAAACCAGGTTGGCTTCATTAAACGTGTCCGGGAGCGCCGAGTCCTTGATTGCGGCGTTATAAACCTTGAGCAACTCCGGGATCAGTGTGTCCGAACACGCTTTAAAAAATTTGGCAGGTAAGACATCCGGGCCAGGGGATTTGCCATTGGATAGGGCGAAAATGGCCTCGCGCATTTCCTCCTGAGTGAATGGTGCCCCTAGGTCCCCCTGCTGCGCGTCCGTAAGGGAAGGCAGTTGTATATTTGCAAGGTAATCTGTTATGGACGCCGATGAGACCCTCAGCTGTGACCTGTATAGGGCCTGGTAGTGATGCACAAAGGCTTGGTGTATTCTACTCTGTGTGTACACTACCTCTCCCTCGGCCGTTCGGATGGCGGACACCGGCTCCCTGCGGTTCTCTTGCCTGACTAGCCAGGCCAGCAGCCTCCCAGGCTTGTCGCTGTGCTGGTGTACGCGCGCCGAGTGAGCCGCATAGTTGATGTGTCTGTCGTTCCAGTAATGTCGTGTGTTCCGCTCGGGCCTCGTTTAATTGATCACCCGTCCCTGCCACCGCTTCCTGCTCCCGGTGGAGCAGGTCCGCCTCCACCCTGCGCAGGTCGGCTTCTAGTGTTTTCTGCATGTTCCCCTGCGTGCCCAGACAGTGTCCCCGTACCACCACCTTGAAGGCGTCCCATTCGACCTGTGGGGAGGACGCTGTGCCCGAGTTATCTGTGAAGTATTGTGCTACGCAAGCCTGCAGGGAGTCTCGAAAGGGGGCATCCAGCAGTAGGGCAGGTTGTAAACGCCATGTGGGGATGGGAGGATGTGGGCGCTCCCAAGCCATTCGCAGCGTGTGTGGATTATGATCCTAGTGTGTTCGGCCAAGGTATTGAGAATCTGTGATGTGTGGCAGCAGTTCTGATGACACCATGTACCTGTCGAGGCGGACATGTAACTCGTGCGCCCCTGAGTAATATGAGTATATTTTGGTGTTAGGGTTGTGGGCGCGCCATGCATCTTTTAAATCCCACTGTGCCGCCCACTGTGTGAGTGCTCTCGTGGCTCCTAGAGATGTTGCATCTGGCCTGGGTGGGGCCGAGCGGTCCAGCATGGGATCCGGCACTGTGTTGTAATCCCCCCGCAGTATCCAGCGGACACCATGCCAGGGCGCCAG
Organism: Lissotriton vulgaris; assembly: GCF_964263255.1. NCBI lineage: Eukaryota > Metazoa > Chordata > Amphibia > Caudata > Salamandridae > Lissotriton > Lissotriton vulgaris. The sequence continues at coordinate 164,768,174 of NC_141691.1, read as the reverse complement.
CTTCTCCGAAATGCGCACTAGAAAGCCCCCCTGGTCCGTATTCGGAGAGTAAACGGACGCCAGAACTACTGGTTGCCCATCCAAGCGGCCTTTCACCAACACGTACCTCCCCTCCGGGTCTGTGAGGACATCTGTCATTGTGAAGGGGGTGCCCGGTTTCACCCACAGTAGCGCCCCACGGGCAAACGAGGAGTACTCCGTGGCGTACAGTTGCCCCCTCCATCTACGACGCAGTGCGGCCACCTCCGCCCCGTTCAAGTGTGTTTCCTGCAGGAGTGCAATGTGCACCTGTTGCCTCTTCAAGTAGGAATATATTTGATAACGGCGCGCTGGTGTGTGCATGCCTCTAATATTCCAGGTGCATATCGTTATCGCAGCCATTCTAGCAGTGTGAACTCCCCCCCCACCATAGCCACGAACATCAGCCCAACGAAGGTCCATTGCATCCCCTTTTCCAGCTCTCCCCCCCCCCCCCCCCCTCCCCCCCCCAGCACACTCAGCAATGTTCAGGAAGACATTAAGGAGGGGAAAAACAGAATAACCAACTGTGGGTGAACCCCACTAAAATACCAAAAGGGCAGTGGCGAAACGGGCCACCGTCCATACTCTTGATCGAGAGGGACAACCTTTCAAGTCTAGGTGGTATCGTGCGCTAAGCACAGTCTTGGCAGTTCAGGTGATCAGTCAAGGAAGGAGATCAAGATCCTTCCCTGAGCCATATGGGACAGGCAACTGGCAGCCAATAGCAGTGCTCCGGAATGTGGCGCCATTCGTCCCGCGGGGGGCCCCGCTCCAGCCGGTTATGGCAGGGGAAGGGTATAAGGAGGTGTGGTGCGTTTCCCGGGCCCCTGGCAAGAATGGCTCCCCATTGACTGTGGCCCGCGGTCAGAGGTGGTATAGGAGGAGCACTGGCCAAAAGACAACCCCACCGCCACTTCACCCTGCTTTCATCAGCACCATCGGGGCAGTACTCACTGTTCCAGTTGTCCACTGTCCAGTCGGCAGGCAGGGGGGGGGGGAGAAGATTTCCCCGGCAGCATCGGGCATCAGCCGCGCCTCAGCGTCCAGGCGGCTCCTGCCGCCATCCCCCCGCCATGGCGGGTACCTCACAGATGACTCGTACAGAGTCAATGAAACAGGTCTGCAGTTTGCGGTGTGATGTCCGGTAGGTCCACCGAGATCTGAGAGTTCGGAATCCCATATACAGCTTCATAATCATCGCTAGGGACTGTCTGTTGGCTGTCATCCATGGCTGCTTCCTGGGATGGCGAATTACTCAACTGGGAGACTCTCCGGAGTGCATCTTGTTGTTCCTGAAGCATTTGGTCCATCGGGGGAGAGTGTCGTGACGCCGCCTCCGGGCGTTGGGTCTGCTGTGCTCTGTTTCTGCGGCGCCGCCGCGGCCCGCGTGAGCGCGGCCTTGCCTCACTGCCCTGTGCCTGTCTGGGTGCCGTGTCCGTGCCCTCGTCCAGCCACTCACCAACCTCCTCGGGGGTGTTGAAGAAGTAGGTCTTGTCTCCTGCCACCACCCTCAGTTTTGCAGGGAAGAGCAAGGAATATTTAAGGCCTGCGGTGCGGAGTCGTCGCTTCACCTCTATGAAGTTGTGTCTTTGACGTTGCACTTGGACAGTGTAGTCCGGGAAGAACATTATTGTTGCATTGTCGATTCGAATTTCGCCGAGGCGTCTAGTTTCCCGCAGCACCGTGTCCCGGTCCCTATAATTCAGTATCTTGAAGAGCAGCGGCCTCGGATTAGTGCCGGTGGTGTGGGGCCTCGTCGGCACTCGGTGTGCCCGCTCCACTACGAAGTAGGGAGATAGCGTGCCTTCGGGTAACAGGTTCCTGAGCCAGTCTTCAACATGCTGGGCAGGATGGTTCCCTTCCCATTTTTCCGGGACCCCCACGAGCCTGATGTTGTTGCCTCTCGCCCTCCCTTCCGCATCCTCGGCCCAGTCCTCCAGGAACTCCACCCTGTTCAGGAGATCCTGCACTTGCTTGTCCGTCTGGGTGACCTTGGGTTCGATCTCCTTCACCGCACCCTCCAGAGTCTTGGTCCGATCGGACAGTTTCCTGTGGTCATCCCTTAGGTGGGTCAGGTCCACGGCGACACTGTCTATTTTGGACTCCAAGGAAGTTCTGGTCAGTTGAGCGACTGTTCCATGCGCTCCATAGCTGCTAGCACGCGGTCCAGCCTCGCAGTCACCTGGTCGGCGGCCATTTTGTTGAGCAACTTGTCTGTTTTACCCTTCGGCGGGGCACCTCCAGTCCCGGTGCGGGTCTGCACCCCTCCGGACATGGGCAAGATCGCCCGGCCAGCAGCTCCCCCACCTGGGTCACTCCAGCAGCACCTCCGGGATCACTCCACCGCCAGGCGGGGGGTTCGTCAGCCAGCAGCCGCTGCTCCGGCCAGGGCCGTCATGGCGGGGGGAGGTCCATCAGGCGGGTCCTCGCCTCCTCCCAACGTAGTCCCACCGCACTGTCCCAGGTGCAGCGGGGGACCAGGGGGCCAGAGCGGCACGCTGGTCCACAGGGCCAGAGTTCTGTGGGTAGGAGGGTAAGACAGGTCCGGATGCCAGGTCCAGGCCCAGGTCGCGTGCCCCACACGCCCTTCAGGCAGCCGCTATCCCCGCGGGGGGCCCGCAGGCAAGTCTGGTGCGGAGCGTGCTGTTGTGGGCCTCCGTCACAGGAAGGCGGCCAGGCTGCCGCAGATTGCGGTGTGGGAGTCAGGAGGAGGGGCCGGGCAGCTTCTCCACAAGCAGCGGATGCGCAACGCAAGCCCCAGGCGGCTTCTCCACGCGGGTCCCGCTATGCAGGCAGGCGCGGGGGGGACTCACCGGTCTCATCGCAGCATCCTGAGGAGGAGTCCCGTCAGCCGGGTCCGCCATCCCACCAGCGTCCTGCCAGTTGTGTCCTCTGTGTCGTGCCCGCTCCGGGCGCACCGTCAGGCAGCCAAGCGAGCCCGCGTCACGCACGGAGCACCAGGTGCGCGGCGGCCGTGATGTGAGGGCCGTGTGTCCGCTCCTCCCTCGGTACGGGCCCCCCCGCAGGCGTCCAGCAACAAGGTGAGGCGAATTGGGGGCCGCCGGAGGGTGTTCTCAGCTTGGCGGCAGTCGGCCAGGGGGCTGCAGTTGTTGGGGCGGGGATCGCCGGCCGGGGCCTGTGTGCTGGGCCCGAGCCGCGCCCTCTCTTAATTTCCCCGCCGGACGGGAAGCAGCAGGTCCCGCAGGAGGGCCGTAGGATAGGCCGGTGCCGACCGTGTCGGAGCTCCGAGTTCAAAGTCGGCCAGAGTGCCGAAAAGTGTCCCGGGGAGGTCCGCCTGCAGTTTCGGGCGGCTGCGATGTATTTTGGCAGAGAATCAGCTCAGGGAAGGGGAGCTTAACACGGAGCTCTACCCTAGCGCGACCTCCGCCATTGCGTGCTTAGCCACGCCCCCGTGCGTACAGTAATTAATGGATCACTTTCGGAATCCTTCACTCTCTAACAAGGTACAAGACAAGGCTGCCTCTGTCGCCATCACTTTTTTAGGTCTCGGCCAATGCGCATTGCAGATGTCGAGACATATAGAGGTGGAAACAGGAAAGCTGAACCAGGCGGATTACGCAGAGTGCATGTGCCCGTGCACACGCTTGCCGTTTGCTCTCCGAGCCGCCTCCATTATCGCATCAGACCCGTTACAGCAATGCTGAGAGATTCACACTTCAAAGGGATGCTCTCCCCCGCCCCATGCCACTTCTCTCACCCTTTCGCTATCTCCCCCGCCCTCCCACTTTCAGCCTCTTCCTCTGCAACGCACTCTCTCCCCCCTCCCTCCTCCTCACCCCAACATTTGTCTCACACCACAGGCTGCTGCTCCCCCGCCCACCCAGCAATGCCGAGAGCTATTCCCTCCCACTTACTGGCTCCCCTGCTCCCCCACCGACTTGAAAGGAAGCCTCGCACACCACGACCAGGAAAACACACAAACACATTCACAGCAAGATTTTTCTGTGTTTTAAACGCTCGCTGCTGACATCTTCAGTTATGTAATAAAGGTCTTCAGTTCACATCCTGGCAGGACCAACTCACACACGTGCTTTTTAGTACTAATTTTTTCACACACATGCACGCACGAACACACACACATTCACAGCAAGATTTTTCTGTGTTTTAAACACTCGCTACTGACATCTTCAGTTATGTAATAAAGGTCATCAGTTCACATCCTCGCAGGACCAACTCACACACGTGCTATTTAGTGCTAATTCTTTCACACGCACGCACACATTCACAACAAGATTTTTCTGTGTTTTAAACGCTCGCTGCTGACATCTTCAGTTATGTAATAAAGGTCATCAGTTCACATCCTGGCAGGAACAACTCACACTCGTGCTATTTAGAGCTAATTCTTTCACACACACGCACGCACACACACGCACACATTCACAACAAGATTTTTCTGTTTTAAACGCTCGCTGCTGACATCTTCAGTTATGTAATAAAGGTAATCAGTTCACACACATGCACGCACGCACAGCAAGATTTTCTGTGTTTTTTTAGTGCTAATTCTTTCACACACACACACGCAAGCACACATTCACACCAAGATTTTTCTGTGTTTTAAACGCTCGCTGCTGACATCTTCAGTTATGTAATAAAGGTCATCAGTTCACATCCTGGCAGGACCAACTCACACACTTGCTATTTAGTGCTAATTTTTACACACACACACACACACACACACACACACAAGATTTTTCTGTGTTTTAAACGCTCGCTGCTGACATCTTCAGTTATGTAATAAAGGTAATCAGTTCACATCCTGGCAGGACCAACTCACACACGTGCTATTTCTTTCACACACATGCAGGCACGCACACACACATACGCACACACATTCACAGCAATATTTTTCTGTATTTTAAATGCTCGCTGCATACATCTGCAGTTATGTAATGAAGGTCATCAATTCACATCCTGGCAGGACCAACTCACACTTCCAGCTTCTAAGGTGGATGAATTGAGTACTGTTACATTGGGTAATAGTAGTTCATTTTCATTGTGTTGGGAGTGCGCCTGCTGGCCAAAATAGACTGCCACATTATTGCATGCAGGCAACACATAGAGCCAGTGGTTCAACGGCTACGGCTAAGGGGGATACATTTATCACTTTGTGTGCAGACTAATTATTGAGATTCATGCGCATCAGCAAAAATGGAGGCCTGCGGGTTTAGCAATTCTCATCACATTCTCTGCCTCTCTCGTCATACCGTCAGTGTAAATTGCCTGGAATGCGGCTCACACAAAGCCTCCCTTTACCTCGGGAATGCTTGAGGAGCACGCTGCCCACAGCAGAAAATTATTGACTCACTATCTGTCTATCCATCGCACTCACTCTATTGCCAACACTCTAACTATTTATCTATCGCACTCACTCTATCACTCAGCATCACCACAGCATCACTCAGGGGCACCACATCACTACTATGCGCTACCACAGCATCACTGAAAGCCACCACATCACTCGTCGCAACCACAACATCAATCTGTGCAACCATTCAACAACAACTGGTTCAAATATGTTCTCTCAATGTTTCAAGCTTTATTACAAATGTCACAAAAAGATGTTAATATTTCATTTCTGTTCTTGAATTTTAGTCACAATAAAATACACTGAACATAATCTTCACAAAAGTTATTTACCAAAGTTTAAGCTATTGCCATTATAAATTACAATAACTTTTATTTAAGTATTAATTATTAAAAGTAAATTAAAGCCATTGTTATTTGTAATATCAATACATCTAAGTCACGTTAATACAATACATATGGCATTACAAATGCTATAGGTGTCACATTTGCGAAAGTTAAAAACTATTGGCATTGTAAATGACAAAGCTATTAATTTCGCTATTTTCAAAACTAACACTTAAATAACAAATTTGTCATTTACAATACCAATAGCTCAAACGTTCCTAATGCGAGACCTATTGCATTGCAAATGCTTGTTTTACTTGTTCTAGAGCCCCTAACACAGGACATCAAACAGAATACAGATATTACAGGAGTGAGACTTAATATTATTCAAGTTGAGTTAGCCACCTATGTGGTGATCTACTTATTGTAACAGAGGACCTGAGTCCCTCAATTAATGCTCTGATGCCAATAATAGAGAAATCTTCTATACACTCGGGATACAAATTAAATAGGGATAAATCACAGGTAAAGCCACTTTACGTCCATTGCACCAGAGAGAATTTAGGTAACTAAGGTCTTTCATGGCAGCTGGATATATAAAATACTTGGGTATAGAATTTGGTAGCAATATAATCGACATCTTACCCCACAATGAAAGTGCTATATAGGAAAAAGTTAAGAAACTTCTAGACGCCAGGTCTTAAATACGTATCACTTGGTGGGGAAGAATTGAAACAATAAAGATAATGATTACACCCCTAATTAACTATTTAATTAACATGCTCCCTGTCATCTTAACTGACGACTTTCACAGTAAACTGGATACTCTCCTACTAAATTTATATGGCAATGCAAAAAATCTAGAACTGGACTTACAAAATGAAGGCTAGACAAATCCTTAGGTGGAGTCAACTTAGCAGATTTTAAAATTTACCAAACAGCTTTCCTGGCAAAACAAAGCTCTTACTGGATTTCGCCTCCCACAACTACACTCCAGTATGGCTTGAAGTCGAGAAATCCATCCTTAACCCCATGGCTGCTAAGGCAATTCCCCTCCTGTGCTGGGAATTGCTTTTTTTCATTGTTTTATGACGAGCTGGGCTCGTCATCAGTGTATGAGGAGGCTACACCATGACGAGCCCAGCTCGTCATGAGTGTGGAAGGGGTTAATAGTCTTACGCCTGTTGCCCTGCTTGCCTCTAGCCACACATATCTAAGTAGATCAAAGTCTACCCTTAAAAATACAAAGAAAGCGCTGTTAAAATTAGATCAGAAACTTGACTTAAGCATAAAGTGCTCTAAGATGGAATCCAAACGGGACAATCGTAACTTTAGATACAAAGGGCAAACTATGCATTATGATATCTGGATTAATAAAGGGATCTTTCACCTCCCATCAACTAGAAAGCTACTCCTATCCTATTACCTCCAATTGAATTATAACCTGGACAACATGGAATTTTATAACTTTTTAAAGATCTTAGCTGCACTGTCAAAAGTCAACTTACATAATGCAACTCCATCGTTACCAAACTTTGTAACGAAGATCAAGAAACTAGGCCACCAAGTCTCACTTATTTATAAACTACTCCGCCCTAAAATCTCGATTCGCAATAAAAATCTTATTACGTTCTGGGAATCGCACTCTTCTGATCCGAAACCCGAAGCTAAATGGCCTCAAATATAGAGCACTACCACCAGCAACAAAATATCCTTGGTCTTATCTCAAACAAAATGTTTGCTCCTACACAAAGCCTTCTGGACACCTATCCGACTGCACTCACAACATCTCCACAATGACCCGCTTTGCTGGAACTGTTGAGGAAGAAACAGGCGATGTAGCCCACCTTTATAATGCACTGTAAAGCCGTATCGACATTTTAGGACAATGTACTTGACTTCCTATCAAAATTATTAACTTGCCAGTTAAAAAGAAAACTTCATGATCGGCTTTGGTGCGGATACACTAAAAGATAGACCAGGCCCTATTGGACCTACTATTTACATCTGCAATAAAAAAAAATCTAAATAATTGGAAACACAAGCACAAAGCATCATAAACATTTTGGTTGAACTGGATTACCCACCTCAGGGGTGCAGACAATATCGCTCTTCAAAACCATCCACTAGACACATGTGGGATAGACCAGATGCATATTTCGGTACACACAAACCACCATGAACAGAGTACGAAAGTTATTATAAGATATCTCCCACTTATAGCTCCTTTTAACCTCTAGTATAAGCTCAGTTTTAAATAGAAGGATAACTATTAGGACTCTTAGATGTTCTAACCTCGAAAATTCCTCTGCCATGTCTTTCTTCTCAAAGCGCGTATTTGACATGACACCGATCATAAGCATGGGTAGACCTCTTTATTGATATTCTCTTCTCCTATTTCTTTACTTAGTTCTTATTAGTCCTTTTTATTCTTTCGCTCTTCTTTCTCTTTATTTCTCTTCATTTCTTATCTTATAGACTGTATGAAGATTAGCTATTAGTGTACAGTTTGATGTATCACCTAGCATTATATTTTTCACACTACTTATTTAGTATTGGGGTTAATGTTCCTTGTTTATCACAAAATTAAAATGATCATGTATCACAATATTTTTATATCCCTGTACACCATTTATCGCATGTCGCCTTTAATGTTTCTTTTCTGAAAACTAATCAAAATTATTTGAAATGGGAAAATCCAAGGTACACTTGCAACAGAGTGCATATTTATACTGCAGTCCGTACATTCAACCCAAGACCATAAATATCCCAAAGTCGGGAGGTATGAAGGTCCAAATCCTCAAAGTCTGTCATTCTTGCCGTGTTTGGAGCAGAAATCAGGGGTCTGACACTATTTGATTGGCTAAGCTGACCTGAGGAAGCCTTGGTTAAGGTGAAATGTGTTGGCTGCGCTTGTGCTTTTGGATGAAGAACCCGAATAAAAGACAAATATACATGAAAAGGATCCACTAGTCTTGCTTTGTATTGAGGCTTTGTGCAGATATGTTTGTTTCCTCTCTTTCTTGTTTAAATGTCTCTAATGAAAGTCCAATGAGCAACTGTCTGGTAGAGGTGGGCAACTTGGTTCTGGCAACAGTGAATTCATGTGGTGCGGGATCACATCCCCTGGCTACCATGTGTCCCCCTCTCCTGTAACTGTCTATTCCACACATCACTGTCTTCCTCTAACTAGAGCCCACCGCTTCTGGATGTCCGAGAAGAAAAGGATAACCAGAAACTTACATGGTGCAGGTCTTGGAAGCGAATCGGGTATACTAAATGGTGGGCAGGAGTGTGACCCTCCTCCCCCACCACATGTGTGTTTTGTTCTACAAAAGGTTCAGTGTTAGCTGATGTCCCGGTTGACAACCATACCACCCACGAACACCCATCGACTCTTCTTGTGAAGCAGAACAGAGCTGAACAGCTGTACATGGCCTGCAACTAGACATGATGAAGAATTGTTTCTGGAACTGAAAAATTTGTGGCAAAATTAACTGATATTCACAGTGATCTGTGATGGTGAGGTTTTTGTATTCAAGATCAAGGACCGGGCTGACTGCAGATAAAGCAGACTCAGTCTCTCTGTCACGGAGACGCAAGACAGAGATACCACTAGAGCAACTCTGAAGTTTGGAAGCTATGAACTGTGCCTGCATAAGACGATTGGCTCTTAATCAAACCCTTCGGCCTAACTGAAGGCTGGAGAGGAAGCCTGGAGATGGGAGTCATGTAGTGTGACTTCCATCTGCATGCTTCCTTTAGCCACTGGTGAGTACTGTGCAGTAACGTTCATTCATTATCCTTTAAGAACGGAGTAGTCATGTCTTTAAGAAAATAACATTTTCATGTACTGATCTAACGGTTTTCAGTTTTGACCTTAATTTAATTATAATACACTTTCCAATTTAACTAAAATGGTCTAGGTGCTTTTCTGAGTGTTGACTTGATGCAAATGTTGGTCTTGGTAGCCTTAACATACATTCTCTGAAGCTGCCTTCCATTTTGGTCCTCCATTATAAAAGTGTAGATGAAGCGGTCTTCGAGAAACAGTGTTTGCCTGATTAGGAGCTAGATTTGCATGGTGGTGGGAGTAGTTGCCCTGCTGGAAAATCCAACTTCCTTCATGTATTATGTAATAGATTCAAGAGTATGTTATTATGGCTAACAGATGCCTATTCATCACATAATACACATTTCCAATGTTCTATCAGATGAATCGAAAGCTTGTTGAGTTCTGAATCGTAATAGACTGACAGAGTCAGTCTCTACAAACGCATATATAACAATATAAAAATCTTATACTTAGTTCTAGATCTCATGGCAGTGGTTTCAATTATTCCCTGGTTAGCCCACTATGTCAACATCCTTTAGAAATGTAACTGCTGCATTACAATATTCACAAGAAAAGAGATTTTTGATGTTCATTTTACCTGTTGGCATAAGCACAGATATTGTCAATAAGCGGACAGTTCTTCAGTGCAGCCTCCACTTTGCCCAAAGACACATACTCTCCTGCTTGCAACTTCACCAAGTCTTTTTTACGATCTGTATGATAAAACCGAACAGATAAGGTCAGAGCATTTTATTCGGACTTTCCTTAAATGCATATTGGAAGTCAAACTTACAAATTTGAAACTTGGCAGCGGAGAGTTGTTTGTTAATGGTTATGGAAGAACTATGAAATGCTAGGATACCAAGTCACTGGTTAGGAACTATATAATAGCAGCTTGTGAGCTGGGTCCACAGGAGATAATGCAGGGATAAGAACTTGATTCATCTAATTGTCCGAGGAGACACCTACCGATGATTTGTAAGCAGCCATCAGAATGGAACTCCCCAATATCACCAGTTGAGAACCATCTCTGTCCGTTCTCGTCCACAGAAAAATCCTCCTTGGTCTTCTCTTCATTTTTAAAGTATCCCATAGATACATTGGGCCCACCAATTATGATCTCTCCTCTGGGGTGTGGCTTGTCTTGACTGGTATAACCCCCTAGAAAACACAAAGCAAACCCAAGATTACAGATAAAACCAGGTTATAAAAATACACTCCAGGTATTTCTTGATACAATAAACTCTGCACACCTCAGAATTCTAATGCTGTTCGAACAGGGTTTTTCACATGTACTGGAATTTTCCTGCAAACGTGTAATCAGGCCCCTACAATGTTGTCCTTGTGACGTAGAGTACCATTAGTAGGATAACAGAAGCACCTGTCACAGGAAATCTAATTATTCAACATACGGAGTGCATTATATAAATGGTGGATATTTAGGCTCTATTTGTTTGAAAATGAACAAGTTGTCAAATGTCAACTGAGTAGAAAAAAAATACTGCAGGAATTAAAACATAATACTTTAATAATGCATATAATGTAAAACTTCTTTTGACTGTATTATGTCAAAGAAAAGTCAGAGAATGGTAGGCTAAACAGACACCTCTAGACCAAGGATTAGAAAATGCCCCAAGCAGGACAGTGAAATAAAATGTAAAAAAAATATAAAATTAAAAACTACATAACTAATATTTCCTGCTGAGTAACATTTAATAAGAGTCCATCTATTAAAAAGATATAGCCATATTTCATTTTATTAGAATATATTTAGTGGAAAACAGATATTCTAGCAGCGTAACTGTACTGCTTTTAAAGTCTTGCGCACATATATCTTGCCAATCCTTCTACTGCAATGAAAAGTAACATTTTAACAGAGCGCTAATGTAACCCAAAATACAAAGATGACAATTACTACATATTGAAATGGGCAGTGACACTAATTATTACAGTGATGTATCTGTGATTTTATCAGTTATACACTGATGAGGTAAGGGTGTGCAGATTAAAACCTGGTGACAGAATTTAGCAAGAATCTTTAACACTCCTTCAATTAATCACTATCTCATTTTTCTTCCGGAGTATCTCTAACCTGATAATAGTAATTTAGGATATTTTCAATCCATTTTTTCATTAGGACATTCGAGCAGGATCAACAAGCCTTAAATGCAACATTAGCTGGAGATTTTTCTTTCAAGTGAATTTTTATTATGCAACGGTTTTAAAAAAGTCAGCAATGAGCATGTGGCCCCGCCACTACAGGCAGACATATTGTTTTTAAGCAAATCTACAGTACACCCAGTACTATTCACAAACCATGCAGTTGTATTCCATAGGACAGTTTTCACCAAATTACTTTTGTTCCTTGCTGTTGAAACATTGAAAACAGACTAGGGAGTGGCATACTCTTACCATCAGAGTATAGAATTTAAAGGACCATACCATAATCCAGCAAATAATGGAATGGTTCTCACTTTATCAAATGGGGGAGGGGTAGTCATAGTGGCTTGCAACCGAGGCCCATTAGCAAACTGATTTATAAGTAATTTTTACACAGTTTAAGCATTACGTCCATTTGTAAACTGATGCCAGTGAACATAAATTAAACAAAATACTTCTTAAGTTTGCTAAAAATTAATATATAAAACATTTAGGAAGTATGATCTAATTTTCAGATGAGTTCTATGGGTTAACATACGGACATGGGTCTCACCAAAACCCTACATGCAGGAAATCATGAATATTATGTAACAGTTGTTAAATCAGAAGGTTGTCTGTTTCAAGGGGTTTGGACCCATAAACTTTTACAAAGATCACATCAAACTTTGAAACAATTTAGGCAAGATTCAAGATAATACCCAGCAGCTATAATGCATCATGTCGGGGTCTGACACAGCTCAGTACACGCAACTAAATTAAACTGGTATCAGCAGTAAATCTACTATGAGAACTTCCCTCATGCAGAGTCCTGTGGAAGAGTAGAGGCGTGTGTAGCAGAAACACTGAATATCTGCAAAAGTTGCAAAACCTGCACTTTTGATTAGAACATGGAGAACAGAGCTGTCTGGAAATGTATGCAATGCCAGTATTTGTGCTGAGTGGAGCAACTTTGTGGACAGATGGTAACAAAGTATGTGGATCAGAGAGAAAGAGTATATATATATATATATATATATATATATATATATATATATAGAGAGAGAGAGAGAGATATATAGAGAGAGATATAGAGATAGAGATAGAGATTAAGAGAGGGGGGGGGGCAAACCATAGGCAAATGGGCCCAAATCACTAAAACAAAGATCAAGGATCTAACCCAGCAGACTGTGTGCATTTCAAATGCATCGTGGTTATGTAAGTTCCCCCTGTTCTGGATTATTGGGTAGTATTTACAGGTTAGAGAAAGTAGGGTGGTACAGGTCGGGAATACTGTGGGTCTCTGGAGTTGTAGACATAGTCAGTCGGAGGACAGTTGAGAGGTCAGGAAGAAGTCATCCTAGGCTTTGGAGGGGTGGGATAAATACTCCCACACTGCAAAAGCATAATGATGAACATAACCAGTAATGGGGTTGATAGCTCTTAACAAAAGGGTAAAGGATCGTGGTTCTTCTAACTGGTCTGGAATGCAATATACTGTGCATATAAAACATTCACTTGCTGAGTGGAGTTCAGAAATGGAAATGAGTTCCAGTATTTCAAATTCATCCACACATGTTCCACCTTTTATAATTACTGCATATAATTCCACGGTGAAGAACATTATTAGCTAAATGATTTTCAGTGTTTTAAGGGCATCTCACCAGCGAAAGTAGCTTGATAGTGAAATCTGGTGAAAATTAAGCCCTACGTTCAGGTAAATTGTTGAATCGTAGGCAAATATTAAACCCCATGCCCTGGCTTTCTAAATTTTGTAAAAACATGGTACTAGTATGCATGCGTGTTCTATGCACCATTCAGTCTAATGATAGTCTCACCTTCTTTCCAGTCTTTTAGCTTAATCTCACAGCAAATAAGTGGCGCTCCAACTCTGCCTGTACTGTAGTCTGAAACTAAGAATAAAAAAAAGTTGAGAACAAATATGCCAATTTTTACTAATCTTTATTTTCACTTTTCTGCATTAGTTACTTTTACTAAAATGCATCGATGTAGGGTGCTCTGAAAAAACATTAGCGGGAATACATAGGATGTGATTAAATATCTGGATAACATTCCTGTATACGTCCCACTTTACGGACTATAACTTTCAAAATGCTTCAACAAAGACAGTTTATGAAAGATAAAAACTAGCACTATGGCAGTGTGTATGTTCAGTCAATGTACCTCAATGCACTTAAGTGTATCTAGCTCTCATGCATCATGGGCCACAGAAACTATAGTGCGACAGAGGTTATTTGCCTCATTTATTTTGTTTTACTGGTCAGATTAATTTCTTTTACAGCAACCACTGCTGTGATGGGGAGTCCATCTTAAACCACGAGTGAAGTAAGTACTTTGTAAGGTTTAGAGCCCTTCAGCACCAAACTGACAGTCAATATTCTGGATAAATCCAGACACACCCACAGCTAAAGTACTCACACCACAGTTTTGTTATTGTTGTTTTTTTTTAAATTATTTACAGTTTTGCAGACTGGGATGAGGGTAGGAGTACCATTTAGCAACAAGGAAGCAAATGAGCAAGTAACCTGCAACATTAGTTCTCCCAGCTCTGGTATTCTTCATAGATTTACATGTTTGAAACTTCCTTGTCATCGAAATGAAAGTCTCTGGTACACACTGAGCAGTACCGGAAACAATTTCCGATAAAAACGACTATAAAACAGTGCATGTATAGAAGCAATTCAATCTAAATTTGAAAAAGACCTGAACTTAAGCTAACAAGATTGAAGGTCCTTGAATTCCACTCCTTACAGAGGTCATTACCTCCGATTTCTCAGTATATGTGATGCCTGGTTATTAAACACAGTACCAGCAGGTGAGCCAATCTAGGGGAGCATGAGGGATGTATGTGCATCTATGAAAGATATTAATGTTGGAGAACTGAAGTTCTAGGTAAGTAACTCACATTTGTCTCCAACATCTTTCATAGATACACATGCTTGAAGCAGAATAGCAAGCAATATACAATACATTTCATAAAGGAAGGTGGGAACAAGGCTGACCTTCTAGAAAGCGGTTGCAGTAAACAAACAAACAGTTTGCGGTTGCATGAACATCTTGTCCTACAGCTGAATCCTTTACTGCTTCTGGGGCCAGGCAGTAGTGCTTTGTAAATATTTTGCTGTTTTTCCACGTTGCTGTGCAAAAGATGTCAATGACAGGCAATCCTGCACACAAAGCTGAAATCACTGCTACTCTTCTTGCAGAGCGTGCCATTATTTGGCCGAGAGAGGCCTATTAGTTTTCTCATGACAAAAGGTTATTCCTGCTACGATCCATCTTTCAAAGCATTGTTTTTATTGAAGCTGCAATTTGGGTGGCTAAAGGAGCTAAATAACGGATTACAGTTCCTGAAGTGTTGTTTTTGAAAGGTGGATTTTCAAATACTTAATAACATCCATGACTCTCTCAACTTCTTTAGATGGGGCAGGGAAGAAAGTTCAGAATGGCAGGCTCATTCAGGTGTAAATCCTTTACATAAAGAATAGATTTGATTGAATGTTTTAAATCCAAAATCTGTTTCCCTTTACAGGGCTTTTTCCGGTCAAGGAAGGACGTTCAACAGAATCCTTTAGGTTAAGGCTTGTGAATGGGCTCAAGGGCCTCTTTATGCAGGAAGGAAAGAAATTCTGCCTTCATAAGAGAAAGGCGGAAGTGCACATTTTGCATGGGCAGGGTTATAAATGGATTTTGAATTCATTCCAAAGTATGCCTATAAAGCACTACATTCACATGTCTACATGCTCTACACGTCCACATTGATTGTAAGCCACTCTTGATGGAAGGCAGCAATTCTTCCCCCAACACAGGAAGGAAGGAAGGGGGTAATCGCTACCTTGCGCTGCTCTGGAGTCACGGTCTCCTTGGTTGCTGACCTTTTGAATGTAAGTGTCTTCTTTGTGGTGGATGAGCCAGCTAGTTGTGCCTATGAGGTTGCATGAACTGTTGCATTTGCTAGTATGGTCTCCTACAGTATTGTTGTTGCTGCTGTAGTTGAAAAGGCCGTTATACCTGGTTGGCACGCCTGACTAGCTTCTAACTTTGGGTTCTTGAGCTACATAATAAAATTTAATCTTCAAGCCTGAAGAGAACCCAACAATTTCGCTCGGTCTGTGAATGCTTTCACATTTCCAAGGGTGTCATTGATATGGAGGCCAAACAATGTTTCAGCATCCATAAATCCCTCAATGATGGTTACTGCGCTGAGCCCCTTATTGTATGATGGAGTCCGCTTTGGGATGGTCTATCAGGTATGCTGGTACAGAGTCCAGAGCTCGATATTTTTCCAACCTTGGAACAGTCGCAAAGATAATAGCTGGACTCTGTCACCTTTTGCTCCTAACTCCATATGTGGTCAGGAATGGCTTTTAACGTTTTTTGGGAATGTCTTTAAAATCTTAAGGAAAAAAGACCAGTTTGCACTTGAATTGGCAGAATAAATCTCTTTAAGCACTCTCAATGAGAGAGTGGACTCTGGAAATATCATCCAGTGGGAAATCTTCACCTGAAGCGTTCACCACATATTTAGCCTATTCTTGGTAGGCCTCCTATCCAACTTTGTATTCTTCAGCTAGGACTGCTATCCTTGGTGATGGTGGCGAAGGTGGAAGCTGGAGCGTTGGAGGTTACAGAGTTAATTGTTGTGGCAGCAGCTGTTGCAGTTACGGCGGCTAATGTGGTTGTACAGGATAAAAAGATTCAGATTGTTGAAGAGATCTTGCATATTACATCGAACTTCAAGACTTGGTGTTCTTCAATGAGATCCAAAGATACATGCATAATTACAGGTTGCTCATAATAGGAATCATAGTGTATGTCCTAATGGTAATTCCCCTTGTGCTAAGGGCATTCATCCACTTGAAGAGGAACAGGTGAAAAGTGAGGGTCATCATGTTCTTGGCACTTGACTTCAAGTCTCTTTGGTTATAAGCAGGTCTGAATTGATCGTAGTCTTTCGACTCCACTTGGCCCCCTACAGTGCCAAATTGCTTTACAGGCAGAGTGGGAAATTCCTTGCTTGAAAAGTCTGGAAAGGCTGAATACCAGAAATTTCAGTAGTGAACGTCATACATTGCATATGATGTTCCAGGACTTTTGAAATCAGTGCAACTGGTAGTGCAGTTGACAGTGATGGTGAGGTGAACAGGGGACCCGTCGAAAGCCCCACCTGTACTGCAGATGGCAGAGTGGTCAATTATGAGCCATCTGCAGTGATGAGTTATGGCTTTATAGGACGATCCTTCTCTCACATTGCAGCCAAAACTTGGAACGAACTGTCGGAAGACATCGGATGCACCCCCTCCCTGGACAACTTCAGGAAGGCCCTCAAGACCTGGCTTTTGGGTTAATGGATCTGCAGACCCCACCTTCCCCCCAGCGCCTTGATACCCTTGTGGGTGATTACTACCTAGCTCACAATTGCCTGATTAATAGGTGAAGGCATCAGCATCAAGGACTTTCTTTTTGATGCTGTAGGTGATCTTGATGCCAAAGAGAATGGCCAAAGCACCTTGCATGGAGGCTGCAGAAGAACTTAAGTGGTCAAATCAGTAGTAGACTAGGACTTTATCCTTTAATATTTTAGCCACCTACTTGCCAGGTATTGTTTAGGCATCTTAACAAGGGGATCCATGCTTGAAGCCTCCCACAATATATGTTTGGCCTTCTTTTATTCGTGGTGCTTGAGAAGTTGCTCAGTTTAGAAGAAGTAAACTAGTTTGTATTGATCCTCTGCTTAGAGAGGTTTTTACCCCCGCAATTTCCAGGGGGCCTGAATAGGGCTTTCCTGAACAATCACACATACTGGAGAAGAGGGCAAGACCTTGTCTAAAAACAAAAAAAACGAAATTCAAGCAGGAGAACAGCCAAAGGGGTTGGCAAATCAGAGAATACCCCTAAATTGAGAAACACACTGCTCTGTGGCAACCTGAGCAGAGCTAAGTGGAGACTCCCTGCACTCACATGCTGTGGAAATCTGTGAGATGACATCCACAACAACTTCAACACCCAGACCCCCCCCCCCGCCCAACAAGATGCTGACTCCCCCCCCTTCCTCCCTGCTCTCCTGGAACAACGTCAACGACGAGGACACCATCAAAACCATGAACACCATCCACTACGGCTCACCATCAGATCCCTGCCCTCATCATATCTTTAACAAAGCGAGCATCATCACACCCAAACTCCGGAAGATCTTTAACAGCTCCTTTGAGACCGCCACCTTACTGGAGAGCTGGAAACAAGCAGAGATCAACGCCCTACTCAAGAAACCCAAGGCAGACCCAAAGGACCTCAAGAACTTCTGGCCCATCTCCCTGCTCCCATTCCTTTTGAAAATCAGCGAGAAGATAGTCAACTGACCCGCTTCCTCGAAGAGAACAACACCCTGGACTCGTCCCAATCCGGATTCTGCAGCAACCACAGCACCGAAATCGCCCTCATCGCCGCCACAGACGACATCAGGACCCTGGTGGACAACAGCAAAACCGCGACCCTCATCCTCCTCGACCTCTCGGCCGCCTTCAACACCGTCTGTCATCACCACCACACCCTACGCACACCACTCCTCAACGCAGAGATTCCTGACAAAGCCCTGGACTGGATCACCTCCTTCCTCACCGACAGAACCCAGAGAGTTTGCATCCCTCCATTCTGATCCAAAGCCACCAAGATCACCTGCGACATACCCCGAGGATCATCCCTCAGCCTAACCCTTTTCAACGTCTACAACATTGCCAACATCATCGGATCGCACGACCTCACAGTCGTCTCATACGCCAACGACACCCAGCTGATCCCTCTACCTCACCCCCACCACCAAAACCAACTTCCATGAAGGAATGAAGGCCGTCGCCGTATGGATGAAGAACAGTCGCCTGAAACTGAACTTGGACAAGACTGAGGTCCTCATCCTCGGCTCCACCCCCTCCGCCTGGGATGACTCCTGTTGTCTGGCCTCGCTGGGAGCTGCACCGACTCCCACAGACCACGCACTCAACCTGGGGTTCATCCTGGACTCATCATTGTCGATGACCCAGCAAGTCAATGCCGTCTCCTCCTGCTTCAACACCCTCTGCATGCTTCGCAAGATCTACAGATGGATCCCCACCGGAACCAGAAGGACAGTCAAACAGGCCCTCGTCACCAGCAGGCTGGACTACAGCAACGCTTTCTACGTGGGAACCACAGCCAAACTCCAGAAAAGACTCCAATGCATACAGAACGCCTACGCACGACTCGTCCTCGACATCCCCAGTCACATCACTTCCCACTAGAGAGACCTGCACTCGCTTCCCTTCAAAAAGAGGATCCCCTTCAAGCTCCTCACCCGTATGCACAAAGCACTTCACGACCCCGGACCAACATACCTCAACAGTGCCTTGAGACCCTCGCAGGTGAGTAGTGCGCTCTACAAATGCTTGATTGATTGATTAACCTCTGTGGAGTTCATGATCCTTCAACTTCCTTGACTTCTTGTCTTTTTAAGGGAGGTTGAATGGCCATTAAACATGCTGTTTTGTTGAGTGTGTGTTTCTATGGGAAGATTTAAGCATGTAAATTTATGCAAGTTGGGGAACCAGAACATTTCACAGGGAAGGATGATAGGATCTCATCATATAAACGAGACTGATCTGTGTTTTGAATGATATGTATTGTACAAATTACCATCAAAAGGAGAGTGAAGAATAAAGGCTTGCTCTACTTCCCAATCAAAATAGACAATCACTAAGCGAGCCTGCTACTGTAGTCTTGTTAGACCCGTCACTCAGATGAGTAAGGATTCCTACTTGGTTTTTAAAAGAACCCTCACCCACTAACACTAGTTATCTTTCATCATAGGGTTCCTACACAAGATGCCAAGTACATCTGGGTGTGGTTTGATGCCTGATCAGCATCAGAACATGTTGATATTTTATCAGGGATCAGAATAGTTAAAATTACCTCAATGATTCCCTACCATTTGAGGCGATATTTAGTATTGGGAATCGTAGGTAAGGTTGAAAGCCGCATTAGATAGGACACAAGATTATTATTGTCTCCCACATCTCGGGTCTACATGTGCATTACAGTGCGAGCCTTGATGATAGCACCACAAATACCTACACGCCTAGTATGGCCGCGTGGCTGTATGTGCAGATTTACACACTGCGTCCATGCTGGGAAGATGCATATATTCTCCGGTAGGCAAGGACGCAGTAACATGAAGAACATGGAGGACAGCAAATAGGTAGATTACAGGCGAGACACCTTGACAAAATAAGTCTTGGGGAATTGGGGCCTTCTTGTAACTATGCATTTTGGCTCCTGTGATGATTCTAACAGCTATACCTTCTTCCCTGGTGTTTGACTACAGGGCCCACCTGCATCCAAGTATCTATGAACAACACTATTTAATGTAGGTCAATTTAGCCCATATTGTGAACCTCGGAGCATGAAATGCATGTATTGCACTGCCACTGATTAATATGAAAATACACGAGAGAACCTGCACTGATTCCCTTTTTGAACATTTTGTTGTCTACTGCATGTATTTAAGGCAGTTTGATACCAAGGTTACATCCACGAAGGAACCCAAACAAGTTCCTTCTTTTCAGCACTTTTGATATAGACTGGATGACTGGAATGCAGTCTGTTACCAATGTTCTTATGCACAGTATGAATAGGTCTACCAATGGAATCCTGTATAATGATGTTCTCTTGCCTTGATCATTACAGATACATTCTCAGGACATTATCTGGTACTGAATCATAATGGAAACTGTAAGTTACGATAATATTGCACACATTGACATTTAATAGTGTGCATGTGTACACTAATATACGAGAGGCACATGATCATAGGGATCACTCAGACCTGATGAAAGCCATTCGACCCCGAGGAGCAGCTGAGACCATGGCTGAAACTAAGACCATAATAGTCTTGTGTCACATCTGATGCTGCTTTTAACCTTAACTATGATTCCAATATTAAATATTGCCTCCAATGGTAGGGAATCCTTGAGGTGATTTAAACTATCCTGATCCCTGACAAAATATCAACAAACTGATCCACTGTAAATCAGGTGTCGAAGCTCACCCAGATACACAAAGTATCTTGGGTGGGAACTCTAGGATGAAGCATGCCACCAATAGAGTTACCGGGTGAGGGTTCTTTCAAAAAACCAAGTAGGAGTACCTCCTCAGCAGAGCGAGGGGTGTAACAGGATTAAGGTAGCAGGCTCTTAGTGATTATCTGATATGCATTTTATAAGGGAAATCATGTTAAGAGGGATCCATTGTTTAAGATGGACGCTACGTCTTCCTATTCAAGAACAAGATGTTAGGATTGTAATGTCATGATGTATCGGTTGGCAAGAGGTGAAAAAGATTAGCAAATTGTCGAGTTTGGGGGGAAAAATATCTTTATCAAAAAGGAAAGAAAGGAAAGACTCAAACACCCCAAACACGTCGAAAAGGGGGATTACCCAACACATAAGGAAAAACTGTGTTGGTAGTGTTTGTTACCGATACAGATCTTCAGTAAATGTCCGTTTTATGTATGCATGAATCTGAAAGTATTCATTTTAGTCTTCAAGATGGAACCGAACTGTAGGTTCCGGAGCAATTAGGAGGAAGAATCCATCTGTTGTATGGAGTCTTCTAGGAAATGTTGAAGTCTTATGTTTGTTGAAATCTCTCCTGGAAACATTTCAGTGCACATTGGGGCTGAAATTTGCGGAAGAATGGTACCTTCCATGATGTTCTTTCCTTAGACGCAGTTTCGAATAACTCTGATGAGGTCGCCCAGGAAACAGGGGTAGGGGAATGTCGTAAAATGCACATGGTGGTCTAGACCGAGGTCATTCAGGAGTGCCTAGAGTTGTGTCTTGCAGGAGAGCCACTTTAGAATTATCAAACAGTGTCTTAGTGGAGGCCTCAGGGGACGAGGATACAGCTCTGATGCTCTTTCAGGACTTCTAGTTAAACAACATTAGTGTCAAAAGAGAAGGCCCCAGGTAACAGTGAGGACCTCAACACTGAAGGGAGCCTCAACATTGAATCAGAGTATCTTGACCCCCCTCTATGTTGAGGCATTTAACTGGGGTAACAAATGCCTCAACATCAACTGCAGCAGCAGCGATTCCAGGATTTTGAAGTTGCACCTAATGAGGAGGGTACACAATTAGCCTTTGATAAGGGTGGGAGGAGGCGCCTCATTTCCATTAATTTATTCTGCTTTGGATTTAACTCATAACCCTGCTCCTTGGCCTCCTCTATGATAGATCAACATATCGTAATAGTATGGTTGTTTGAGAGTTGGGAAAAGGCAAGCCACATATCCACTGTGGTCATCCTTTAACACCTTCCAACCACTGGAGGGGCACCTGTGAATACAAGTATCGGCACAGCGAACAGGTCTCACTTGTGACATTGGAAGCAAAACAGATGACTTTATGTAAACATTATAGTGGTTTTACCATAATACCATTGTAAGATGGCTACGTGTGGGTGCCATCTTGATTTTTTTTCATAAAGCATAAGGGAAAGCATTCCAAAATGGCCACTATGCATGAATATGCACAGTTAGTCGGCTTACAATCTTTTCAAAATGCAAACAAAAACCACACCAAGATGGCCATACATATGGATAGGTGTATCCATGGCTGCTGCTTTGGAAGATGAGTAAGCAGGTGCTGAGGGAGAATGAAAAGACTAGAGACAGGAACTGGGGCAAATGGGGGGTGGGGGGGGGGGGGCACACACGTACACACACCTACACCTCTAACAGATTGCTAAACCTACAAAGTTGACATGGTTACTGAGGGAAAGGAAGTAAACAAATTGCCAGAAAACATATAAAACTACTCAATTCTGCAGAAAAAGAATGTTGAAAAACCTAGCAAACGTCCTTATAATGAATAAATATAGAAGCGGATTAGGCCTTCTTCAGTGAGCAAACACACTGAAATTATTGGATGGCTCCCTACAGAGTAGGATAGGTTAATGCACTTTGCATAGCTCTCAATGGGACAGGATCAGTTTTCTCTGATGCAGTCTAAATAACACCTCATTTCCTCCTTTCTTTTTCATTTAAAACATATGGTTAGATTGGTGTTTGAGTTAAGTGTACTGGTTTTGTTTAATTTGGTTAATGGGAAATGCTTAAAAGAGGCAAAAATGTTGCATCCTATTGTTATAATCTCAAATTAAAATTACATTCAGGTTCACAATATGTGATCTTGGTTCAGGAGTACAGGGATCAAAAACCGGTTATGAATATAATAAAAACATCCAAGTAAAGATTGTGACTGGGAAAGGGATCCACCAAAAGAGGTGAAAGGAGGGAAGCAGAGATGGGCTGTGTGACTTATCCACTTTGCCATATAAAAGCTACATAAAAACATCCTCAGACTATTTTCTCCTCAATGCCGTGTTTGAAAATTTCAAAGAGTAGTCCGGATTCCTTAAACATACAGAGGGAAAATACTGCTGGATATTAGAATGAGGAGCTTTTACAAAAACTGAAGCCATTTCAAATGTGGAAAATTGAGTCTACCACTAAAACCTCTGAATTGGCAAGCCCACATATTGCTAGACCAGTCAAGTATCTTTGGAATTTAAACTGAGTGGCATATGTATAGTCCAGCAAATGGCTTAAACATAAAAACAAAGCTTGGCATATATAGTTTCTGCACTTCTCAATATATACCTTTAGTCTTCAAGGTTCTAGCGGTTATAATAGACTACCACAGTTTTGGGGAAGCACTGCTGTAACCTAGTAAAGTGATATAGACGCACTTGCGGCTTTGCTGATGGGCCAGCACTAGTCTTGGAAGAAAGAGGTCTCTGTACAGGATAGACCTTAGGCAGAAAGGGTTGCAGAGAGAGGTACAATCTCTCTAGCATTACAAATTACTTAATCAACTTTTTCTTAATGTGAAACCAGAATCTGAAAAGCACAAATGGCTGAAAAAAGGGGAACTTTAACTGACCTTCAGTGATCGTTCCAGCACCACATGTTTCGGTCAAGCCATAGCCTTGACCAATGGGGCAGCAGAAGCAAATGTTCATGAACCGTTGTGTCTGAGAAGAGAGTGGAGCACCTCCTGACAGCATCATTCGTACATTACCTCCCAATAGTGCTTTCACTTTGTTAAACAAAAGCCTGTGGAAACAGGAATTAAAATATGTTAAGGTGATCTACGAGGTAGAATACAGAACTTACAAATCATGCTAGCTTAATAGGAAAAATATAGCTACAAAACGAAAAGTGCAACACCCTTTTTTTAAAAAGGAACACACATTTGATGTAATATTACTCATACCAACTTCTGCCAGACAACAGTGGTTCCATGTTACTGTATTACTTGTCAACAAGCTCAGCTGATCTCTGGAAAATACTCATAATCTCTTTCTGGCAGTATATAAGTATGTTGAGGACTTTGTAACATGTTTGTCCTTCACTGCAACAACGCGTAATTAGAACTTGCTGGTAAACAGCATTTTTTTTGCCATCCAAGCACTGGCCAGTGGAGATGAACTCTTAAGGCAACAAGTGTCTTTACTATAGTGTCTTTTTATAACTGCAAAAATGGGTCAGACGACACCTCACAAGAGACTGGAAGGTGGGCAACTTTAACATTTCTGCTGCAAGAAGAATCGGGAGGTCTTAGAGCATCTCAAGAAAAACAAAGATGCCACAGACCTTCTCCTGAACTAATGTCAGAATGTCAAAATTGTATAACAGACTACTAAATTGTGAACAGCTTCTACTTGCAGAACAACAATTATAGTAACATTGTGAGCAACATTAGGTCTGACACTGCCCCCTCCTCCCAACAAAAAAAAAAAAACAAATGTCCCCTTGAGTGAACGATTGCCACAGCATGGTCATTAGTAGAAGGAATGGTTAGGGCCACCTGAGGCATACAACAGGACATTATGCCAAAGCTTTGGAGGGTGTTGCCAAGGGTGAGCGCAGTTCACGTCTGCAGATTTTTGAACTTTTGAAATGATGCTGTGAGCCAGCAAGTGTAATTAAGAAAAACAAAACCTAAAGAGATTTACCATCCATTTTTGAGCAGTTTATTATTTGAACTTAAACAAAGACTTTGTACATTAGGTTTGCAAATTTGGCTGAGGAATAGAAAGTCTCCAATCCTGGTGCACAGCAATGTATGCTTAAAACACTTTAAGTTTAAACATTTTTTAATTTACTACTGGGAAAGGGAATTGCCTTGCCATCATTACCCTCAGCATCTCTTTTTAAATCACAATTTGAATGCAGACTTAACATTTGTTTTTTTTACCATAGCACTGAGCATCTCTTATATCCTCACGTACTCAGCCTAATTACAGGAATAGGTAGTCCAACAACTGCAGCATTTCTTTTGTAAAAGGAAATTGTATCCTGCGCCAAGTCTAGCCTAGTTTAAGAACAGGAAGCCTCTCCAAACACTTATACAAAACTGTCTTTGACGATAGCTACTGGTAAAATTGGACTGTGGTTCTGATTCTGCTTGAGGTATCGTCTACTTTAGATAGTTGCATATTATTCTCCTCAACAAACTCCAGGTTCTATAACTACCAGGCTGGGCACTGGACTTGCGAGGCACTTTCGGTCAGGCAGGTGAAAGGTAGTATGAATGTATCCTTTTCAAT
This sequence comes from Lissotriton vulgaris, assembly GCF_964263255.1. NCBI lineage: Eukaryota > Metazoa > Chordata > Amphibia > Caudata > Salamandridae > Lissotriton > Lissotriton vulgaris. The sequence goes on along the minus strand of NC_141691.1, from coordinate 164,742,868 downwards.
TCCAACTCCAGATGAGGATATGAGGGGTGACCCATGACTTTGTCCTTTTATTTAAAACAGGTTATTGATCAGAGCACTCAGAAAGCAGGAGGTATTATACTTCAAAGATATCCTTTTTTATGAGGCTCGGTTCCCAAGAAATGTTGTATGAATTGTCCCTTTTTGCATGGTTACCCCCTAAATTTTTGCTAGATACGTGATGCCAACTTGACAGTGTATGGTGAGACACTGCTAGCCAGGCCCCAGCACCTGTGTTCTTTCAAAATACTACCATTACTCCCACAATTGGCACATCTCTGGGCCACATTTAAGTCCCTTGTAAAAGGTACCAGTGGTACCAAGGGCCTTGTGACCAGAGTGGGTCCCTTGGAGCTGCCGCATATATTGTGCCACCTGAAGGGGCCCTATACCAAACACATACACAATGCCATTGCAGGCTATGTTTTGTTGTGCCACTAAATTAAAAGAGTCGACATGGCACACCTAACTAGGTGGCATGCCTATCCACCACAGCCTGTGGCATAGTTAAGTCGCCCCTTTGACAGGCCTTACAGCCAGAGGCAGGGTGTACTATACCACAGGTGAGGGCATGGCTGCATGAGCAGTATGCCCCTACAGCATCTTAGTCAATTATTGGACACTAAGTGCATTGAAGCCATTTTGAGTACATGGGCTGGGAATTTGTCAACACGAACTCCACAGCCCCATGATGGCTGTAATGAAGTCTGAGAAGCTCGGTATCAAACTTCTCACAATGATAAACCCACACTGATGCCAGTGATGGATTGTGAAATGCACTCAGAGGGCAGCTTAGAGATGTCCCCTGAAAAACGACCAACTTCTAGTGTATTGGCCAACCAGCCACCCCCAGACAGGTTTCTGACCTCATGGGGTGCTCCAGGAGGTCAGAAACAAAGCAGACTATGGGTGGAGGTGCTTCCCACCCTTGCTAGCAGGAACACCAACACTTGGTGGTGAGCCTCAAAGGCTCTAACCTTGTGTTATGCCGATTTGGGCAGCTCCAACTAGTAGAGATGCCTACCTCCCTGTCCTAGCCCCACTTTTTGGCGGCAGGACAGGCAGGAAAATTAGTAAGCACAGTAGGAGTGTCCACCTTGGCCTGGCACATCCCTAGGGCCAGATTGTGCCTCCAATAAATTTTGGTTGCATCCCCCAAATGGGCACACCACTATTGTTCCAAAAGGATTCTTAGGTTAAATGATAACGTTGAGCTTGATAGTTTCTTGTTAGTATTTTTATTAATTGTTTTTCTAGAAATTCATTTCATTTCAACTTGTCAATAGACTGTTAGATAGAATCACAAATCTTTCTTTATACATATAATACTCCAATGCATTTCAAGCATACGCTCTTCATCAGGGAGCGACGAACTACAATAGAACCATAACACACTGAATATTTACTCCTGTTTGTTCGTTCATATTATATTTCCTGTATTGTGCAAACATATTATGTTCATGCATTATGTTGTAATGATTGTCAGACAACATTTATATTCATGCGTCAGTGTTTGTGCTGCAATCGTGATTCATATACTGTTACTGACATGTGTGTGCCCGAAAAACTGTGTAAAAATGTGATTAAATAGAATAAATACGCTCATGGCGTCTTACATGTATGTTGTCCTTCGGTTTCTAACCGCTGGGAAAAAAAAATTGCGGCAAAAAAAAAAAATCACGTATGACTACTGTCTTCCCCATGTACATGCGGCGCGCTAATATTTTATCGGTTGCGCTATCGAGCGCTTCAATGCACTCACTTGTGTCAGGATTTGTGAAAGATTCTCCGGTAGTTGTGTTCCAGACAACGTTGTTCTCGGCTGTGTTTATGTGAGTTACAGCACAGCTGAGAACAACATGTACATGCGGAAGACATTAGTCATATGTTATTTTCTCGTGATTTTTTTGCAGCCTCCTTTACACCTACCCCGTCTCTGTGTCAGCCAGAAGTGAGCAAAAAGCGACACGGACGCTGGTACTAACAAAGTAATGCTGTCAAGAGCCTGGGCGTAACCCCTTTCCAGGATGTCCTACAGAAGTAAAAAATTAAAAGTGGTGCGCATGCACCATCCGGCTGTCCTAAAAAGATCTCGGATAAATAGACCCTTCGGGGGACCCATAGGGAATTGCAGCGCCGGCCCTACGAGGAGCAAACGCCCGATGATGGGGTGTGTGAGGGCAACAGAGGACAAAATGTGTTCATGTGTTCTTTCACCTGGTGGGTCCCTTTCACCTAGGATACTTTTTTTTACTCTTCTTTTTTCTAATTTTTCTTCTAATATACGGGTGACTATTTGCACCCTTATGCATGGGTGACTGTTTGCACCCTGCAGTCAGGGACAGTGTCCCTTGTTGGTTTTACTGTTGACACAAGGACCATGGACACTGGACCTTAATCAGCTCCTGGCTCTCCGATCCTCCCCCTCCCACTATCCTTCTTTGATAAATAGGGTCTTCAACAAACCCACTTCTCTCGTGGACACTGGATTTGTCCAGCAAGAAACAAACCACACTACTGCGGATCCAGGTGGATCCGAGACCTCTGCACCGTCGCCGGAGTCCAGGTTGCCCACCAACATCTCCCCCACGATGCCTGCAGCAGCAACTTGAAGGTTCCCTGCAACTGGATTCAGCCTGCCAGCCTACTGGTTAAAGCCTGTAGCAGTTTTCTTCAACAGAGGATCTCCATTGGTTTCCACAGAGCACTAGAAGCATCCTTTGCACATTGCATTTCCATGTGCTGCTGGTGGGTGCAGCCTCTGTGCTACTTTATGGCCCCTGCATTGCTGACCTCAACTCCCAGGGGCTGTGTGCCTGACCCGCAGTTACTTACCTCAACTGGTACCTATTCGCGGTGCCCCAGCTCCCACAGGCTAACATTGGGCCAATGGCCTCTGCACCCGGCCGCCCCAGTGCCGCTGGTGGTGCAGTACCAACCATGGTCCAAACAATGCCCTGTGTTGGTCAAAACCTCCGAAGACGGAACTTGTAAGCTGAGTACTTACCTGAAATTACTCAGCTGTTTTTCGTCCCATGGGTTTGCATTGGTTTTCTCTGTATTGCACGAAATGTTGATTCTGAGACTAATACAGTGTCTCTTTTTCACTTTGACAAAACTTACATGCATCTTTATAGTATTGTGAATGCTTCTACAAACCTTTACCAACCGTAATTGAAAGTACTGCTTCTGAAAGGTTTACTTACCTGTAACTGAGTTCAAATTGGTTCCTAAAGTAAAAGTAACTAAAGTAATATTTTCGAAACCATTGGCCTGGAGTTAGTCATTGAGTGCGTGTTCCTGCCTTGGATGAGTATGTAAAACAAATGCATTCACACCCACCTCTGATAAGCTTAACTGCTTAGCCCAGCTACCACTAAATTGAGAGTAAGGTATCTTCTTTAGCCTCTGCTATACCATTGGGGACTCGCTGGACTCTGTGCACATTATACCTCTTTTTGAAATAGTTTATACACAGCCAGCTTCCTACAAATGTGCACTATTTATTTATTTGAAAAGTTTTATATAGCACTGACTAGACCTGGAGGTATCAGAGCGCTTTGCCTGAGGAACATTAAGTTATAAGTTGCAAATTACATCAGTTACAAGAGCATAGCAAAATACAGGCAAAACACAATGTTGGCTGCTGAGGGAAGGAAACATAACGGGGAGATGAGGAAAAACTAAGTCCAATGTTAAGCTGGGTAGGTGATGGTCGAGGGGGTGACCCAGAGCCAAACTCATCTATAGTAGCCTAAACAGCTCCACCGGGCAAAGGCCATGATGTTCAGTCTTGCTATGATGAACACCTGTGTAAGCCAGAAGATTAACTACACTTCACTTCAGCAAGATTTCAGAGATTGTCTATTGTTGATCTTTGGAAGCAAACAAGATACATCTAGCACTCCTTAAAACAAATACCCAAATATTCTGCATACTTTTGGTTTTAATTGAACAAGTAATGCATATAAGAAAAATGCTACTTATCAGTATGCATCCGTTCTTGGCATGTAGAGATGCAGAATTCATACTTGTGCATAGATCGTCATCGGGCAGTTTGTTGCTGTCTTGGAAGAAGTATTTGTAGTCACGAGATAGGGAACTCCTCCCTTGGACAATAGTGTGCATGGGCATCGACTCAATCCCCAATTTGTTTTTCACCATGATGGAAAATGATGGAGTTTGTAAGAAAAAGAAAAGATGTCCATGTGTAATGTATCTAAGTAAGATCACACTGGAACAGATAAGAGGCACCGGGAAGGCGGCTGGGCGTATGAATTCTGCAGCTTTACATGCCAAGAACAGATGCATACTAGTAAGTAGCATTTTCCATTCGAGGCATATGAGCTGCAGAATACATACTTGTGCATGGACTGTACAGCAGTACTCTCCCTTAGCGGTGATCACCTGTATCTGTTGCAGTGGTTCGAAAACGTTTTTTTTAAGAACAGCCTGGCCCACAAAAGCCTGTTGTTTTGCCTGCACGTCTACACAATAGTGTTTGGTGAAGATATGTGTTGTAGACCACGTTGCTGTCTTACAGTTGTCATCTAAGGGAATGTTCCCTAAGAATGCCATGGAAGCCCCAAGTTTTCATGTGGAGTGCGCTCTAGGGGGAACTGTTAATGTGCCTTTAGGTAGCATATTTGAATACATTTTACGATCCACCTGGCAATTCCAGCTTTGGAGATGGGGTTTCGTTTATGAGGTGGAGAGAAACCTACAAACAGTTGGTTTGTTTTCCTAAAGGGTTTAGTCCTGTGAACGCCATGATACTGAGCAGCCCTATTAATGAGCTGACTAAATCCTACATTTTTATCTGGGGGGATGGGTATGGGTCTGGATCAGGAAGGTCTGGAGGATCTGTGGGATCATTGTACTCATCCCATGTATCCTGTGGTGGGGTAGTGTCATCATGGTCATCTAAGGAATCCTTACCGTATCCACCCCATCCATGAAATCATCCTCATCCTGTAGTGGTAAGGTTTTGCATGGAGAAAGTCTAGGAGAGTGTATAGGAGTGTTTATAGGAGACAAAGGTTTAGTAGGAAGGATAGGAGAAGAGGATGAACCTGCAAAGCCTCTTCTTCACAGGTAATTCAGGTGTGTTTGAGGTATCAGATATTCTCTTCTTTGTTGGAAGACTGACAATATGGCCTGTTTTAGGGTCCACATGTAATATTTTTTGTTTTGGATCTGGTCTCCTTTCAGTGATGATTTTTTTGGTTCCCAGCGTGGCTTTGATTTGGTCTCTATAGCCGTAGGAGGAGCTTTGTGCTCCTTGGCTTCGAAGTCGGTGCAGAGTCGGAACTTTTCTTCGGATCCGAAGATTTGTGGTGCTTTTTCGGTTCCATGGCCTTATGGTCTTTCAGTGCCGAAGGGTTCAGCGCTGAGGCCTTTTTGGACGTAATGGAGATGTGTATCCTCGTTTTCGGTATCGAATGTGTTTCCTGGGTACTGATATGTGGCTTGCTCAGTCCCGAGCTGCCGGAAGGCTTTCCCCTTAGTTTTCTGAGCCAGGCCCGAAGGCGGGGCTTCTGATTTTCTTTCTGTCTTGACTAAGGCCTTCAGGCGAAGTTTTGACCAGAGCCTTCTGTGACATTTGTACTCACCTCACTAACTTCCTCGAGGAGAATCTTCTACTGGACTCCACCCAAACAGGATTCCGTCCCAAACACGGCACAGAAACGGCTCTTCTAACCGTGACGGAAGAATCCAGGAGGATCTTGGATCAAGGGGGGGGGGGGGTCAGTGGCAGTGGTCCTCCTTGATCTAAGCGCTGCATTCGATACGGTGTGCCATAAAACCCTGCTGTCTCGACTAGTCGATCTGGGGGTCTCAGGAGACGCTCTTGACTGGTTGGGTTCCTTTCTGAGCGGAAGGACCTTTCAGGTCTTCGATGGCGACTCCTGCTCCACTAGCAGACCTCTAAACTGCGGGGTACCCCAAGGCTCCTCCCTGAGCCCTACGCTGTTCAATGTGTACATGAGGCCGCTGGCTGAGGTCGTCCGACAATACGGTATCAAGATCATCTCGTATGCGGACAACACTCAACTGGTGGTCTCTTTGGCACAGAAGAACAGCGGGCTTCCCCAAACCAACCTAGCAGCCTGCATGGAGGATGTTAGAAGATGGATGACAGCATCCTCACTAAAACTCAACGGAGAAAGACCGAGATAATGCTCCTCGGCCCCTCTACTCTCACCCCCATCGACCAGCTATGGCCCCCCAGTTTAGGCCCACCTCCATCCCCGAAGGAGGACATTAAAAGTCTGGGAGTCTGGCTGGACAAAGCCCTTACCTTTAATACTCAGGTAACTAAAACAGCAGCAACCTGCTTCGGGATTATCCGAATGCTGAGAAAGATCCTGCCAATTCTGCCCTTGGAAGCTAAGCAGGTTGTTATTCAGGGCCTCATCCAGTCCCGGCTCGACTTCAATAACGCCCTCTACTTGGGAGCCCCTGAATACGTGCTGCAGAAACTTCAGCGCACGCAGAACTGTGCAGCTAAGCCAGGGATCAGGTCACTCCACTGGCTCCCTGTCAGGGATAGAATAAAATTAAAGACCCTGTGTATATGCATCAAGCCTTCCATAGAGCTAGCCCTGAGATTAACCACTCACTTCTCACCCCCTATCGTCCCGGTAAATCACTTCGATCCACGAACGCATTCCTTGCTGCAGTTCCCAGAGTCAAAAGGTCCAGAGAAGGAGGCAGGTCCTTCACGCTCAACGCTGCTAAATTATGGAACTCCCTTCCCCACTCACTAAGATCCAACCCCATTCTCTCGTCCTTCCGTAAAGAGCTAAAAACATTGCTCTACAGAAATTAGCTCTCCACCATGGATCTCTCCCCCCTTCCCTCAGAGTTCTGTTACCTCTACTTAGCGCTTGGACGCCCTCGCGCAGCAGCCGCGCTTTACAAAACCCCTTCATTTCATTGTTGCCCTGGAGTGATGTGGTCATCGGAGTCTGTGTTGCCGACTTCAGAGATGCTCTCGAGCTCTTCCGAATCCTCTGCCTCTGGAATGTCGGGCCTTCATCGAAAAGGTGCAGCCTGTTGCGCCATAACGTGTCATCGAACCCAGCGATCACGGATGGTTTTCTTGGATCGAAAAGAGGCGCAGGCTTGGCAATCCTTTTTTCATGTTGTGGTGGTCACTGTGTGGAAATTTAGCTCCACACTAAGGGGTATTTTTTAAATGGAGTCCTCTCCATTAGCCATAGGCCCGGATGGCGCCGATAGGCCTAGCGGCAAGCATCGACGACCGAATCGAGGATTTGGGAGTTAGCGCGTCGAACGGCACGCGAACGAAACAATACCATCGAGCGTGGTAGGTTGCGCGTCATAAGAGGTTTGGAAACACGGTACCAAACTGGAGCACAGCAAGTCCTATCCGAACCCGATGGTGGAAAAAAACAATCTGGGGATGGAGTCGATGTCCATGTGCACAATCGTCCAAAGGAGGTGTCACCTTCTCGTGACTACAGAGCCTTCTTCCAAGACAACAAACTGCAAACATCCGAGCCCAACACCAGATGGCGATCTATGCACAAGTATGTATTCTGCAGCTCATATGCCTTGAACATACTATTTTATTTGCAGAATAACAAATTGGCACTTCCCTCTGAAATCCCTCAGAATGGGCTCCCATTACAGCAAATGAAAAAATAGCATCCAAAGATTGTATCAAGCACACAGGTATGCACTGAAGAGTCAGCATTTAACTCATAAGGTGGGAATTAAACTAAACAAAAATAAATCTATGTACAGGTCACTAAGATGGCATATGCACTTAATGAAAGGGAGGAAGGACACTTTCAATGGTGGCTGTTACAATTTCCGTAACTCACTAAACTACCTTATTTTACAAATATGTTCCATTAGTTCAGGTGGCAGACAGGGTTTTGTAAAGAGTACTAGCCTAACAACTACTAATCACAACACTGTGTAATAATATCTGTGGTGCCCATCGGCTTGGACAGCTGGTCAACAGTGAACCGAAATGTCATAGAACACCAAACACAATAATCAAAGAATCACAAGCCCATGTGGATATCAATGTATGGTATCAATTGTCATGGTCAGTAAGTGACAATTACCTTAACCTAAAAAATTGGTTATATGGGGGTAAGGGTGGGGACTGGTAATAAATTGGGTTATTAGTTGTGCAGAATGCTAGGCCTGCACAGGTAAAAGTTCCACTATTTCTCCTTACTGGGAAGCAAGCACCCTATTGTAGCACTTGACTCTCAGGGTAGCCAAGCACAGCAATCCAAGACCTACTCAGGAGACATGGTGTGGGCTAGTAATCACCACTCACTGGCAAGCAATAATTAAACTCAAATGATTATCTAGTCAAGCATTTTTCTTTGAAAAAAGTACATCACACACACACAACTATATATTACGCAATAACTTACAAATATATACAAGGCTACACTACGTGACCATAAGATAGCCGATTCGACCATGCTCAAACATAAAAGACTGCAAGGACCTTCATCTGTTAGAATAAAGTCTTCAGACTCTCACAGAACAGTATGCAACACATCCGTTACCAGTGCTCCAGAAACAACTGGAGCTTGACAAAATTCACCTGACCTCCTACTTTACTAAAGCAGCTGAGAAAGCCCTGCTCAAGTTGCGATGGCGGCGGTATGCCTATGGGGAAAAGGTGAGTATATCTTTGGCCGTCCAACTGAACCAGAGGGAGTCCCACCTAGCCATACCAGCAAAATACGACTCAACAGGCAATATATTGGTGCACCCAAATGATACTGTGACTCTATTCTCTTACTACGCCTCTCTATGCACCGGACTCGGCGGTCTTTGCGAATGGCAGCCTTCCTGGCCCCTTTGCATCTCCCTGTGTTATCAGACCGTGACAGGATATATGGTCAGGGTCATTTAGAGAGGAAGAGGTGGCTGAGACAAAATCAACTCTCACCATGCAAGTCCCTGAATGACAATGGATTTCCTGGGGAATACTATAAAGTGGGTAGATATTTCCTTGTGCCTCACGTGACCAAGGTGTTTAAAGGGGTGGAGGCTAGGGGCACATTTAGAGCGATTACTAACAAGGCCACTATTACACTTAACCCTAAAGATGACGAAGACCCTTTAGAGCACAGCTTTCCAAACTTTTCATGTTGGTGACACACTTTTTGGAGATGCATCATTTTGGGACACAGTAAGGCAGTGTGGTTTGTGGCCGAGGGCCGAACGGGTGGGGGCAGGGTCAGTGGGGAAGGGGCAGGGCTAGAACATAAAAAACTGTAACCATGAGGCTAAACACAGGCCCCTGCAGCAGATGCCTTTCTCCACTGAGCCACCGGACCAGGCATACACACATCTTTCCCTCTCTCTCTGTCTTCCTCCCCCTCTCTCTTTATCTCTCCCTTCCTCTCTCTGTCTCCCTCTCTCTCTCTCTCTCTCTCCTCTCTCTCTCTCTCCCCCCTCTCTCTCCCTCTCTCTGTCACTCTCCCTCTCTTCCTCTCTCTCTCTACCTCCCTCTCTCTACCTCCCTCTCTCTGTCTGTCTGCCTCCCTCGCTCTCTCTCCCGTCCTCTCTGTCTACCTCCCTCCCCCTCCCTCCCTCCATCTCTCTACCTCCCCTCCCTATCTGTCTCTATCTCTCTCCCTCTCCCTCCCTATCTCCCTCCCTCCCTCTCCCTATCTCCCTCCCTCCCACTCCCTCCCTCCCTCTCTCTCCTCCCACTCCCTCCCTCTCTCTCCCTCTCTCTCTCTCTCCCTCCCTCTCTCTCCCTCTTCCTATCTCTCTCCATCTCCCTCTCTCTCTCCCTATTTCTCGTCCTCCCTCTCCCTCTCTCTCTCCCTATTTCTCGTCCTCCCTCTCCCTCTCTCTATCCCTCCCTCTCTCTATCCCTCCCTCTATCCCTCCCTCTATCCCTCTTTCCCTCCCTATCCCTCTCCCTCCCTCCCTATCCCTCTCCCTCCCTCTCTCCCTATCTCTCTCCCTCCCTCTCCCTCTCTTTCTCCCTCCCCCTCTCTTTCTCCCTCCCTCTCCCTCTCCCTCCCTCCCTCCCTCTCTCTCTCCCTCCCTATCTCTCTCTCCCTATCTCTCTCCATCCCTATCCCTTTCCCTACCTATCTCTCTCCCTACCTATCTCTCTCCCCCCTCTCTCTCCCTCCCTCACCCACCCTCTCTCTCTCTCTCTCCCTCCCCCTCCCTCTCTCCCTCCCTATCCCTCTCCCTCCCTATCCCTCTCTCTTTCCCTCTCCTCTCCCTCCCTCCCAATCTCTCTCCCTCCCTATCTCTCTCCCTCCCTATCCCTCTCCCTCCCTATCCCTCTCCCTCCATTTCCCTCTCCCTCCCTATCCCTCTCCCTCTCCCTCCCTATCCCTCTCCCTCCCTATCCCTCTCCCTCCCTATCCCTCTCCCTCCCTATCCCTCTCCCTCCCTATCCCTCTCCCTCCCTATCCCTCTCCCTCCCTATCCCTCTCCCTCCCTATCCCTCTCTCTCTCCCTCCCCTCTCCCTCCCTCTCCCCTCTCCCTCCCTATCCCCTCTCCCTCCCTATCCCTCTCCCTATCTCCCTCCCTATCTCTCTCCCTCCCTATCTCTCTCCCTCCCCTCCCTCTCCCTCCCCTCCTCCCTCTCCCTCCCTCCATCTCTCCCTCCCCCTCCCTATCTCCCTCCCTCATCTCTCTCCCTCCCTATATCTCTCCCTCCCCCTATCTCCCTCCCTCTATCTCTCTCACACCCTCTCCCTGTCTCTCTCCTCCCTCTCCCTATCTTTCTCCCTATCTTTCTCCCTCCCTCTCTCTCCCTCTCCCTCCCTATCTCTCGTCCTCCCTCCCTCTTCCTCTCTCCCTCCCTCTCCCTCCCTCCCTCTCCCTTCCTCCCTCCCTATCCCTCCCTCCCTATCCCTCTCTCCCTCCCTATCCCTCCCTATCCCTCCCCATCCCGCTCTCTCCCTCTCTCCCCCTCTCCCTCTCTCTCCCTCCCTATCCCTCTCTATCCCTCTCCCTCCCTCTCCCTATCCCTCCCTCTCCCTCCCCTCCCTCCCTATATCTCTCCCTCCCTATATCTCCCCCTCCCTATATCTCTCCCTCCCCCTCCCTATCTCCCTCCCTCCCTCTCCCTATCTCTCTCCCTCCCTCTCCCTATCTCTCTCCCTCCCTCTCTCCTTCATCTCCCTATCTTTCTCCCTCCCTCTCTCTCCCTCTCTATCTCTCTCCCTCCCTCCCTATCCCTCTTTCCCTCCCCTATCTCTCTCCCTCCCTCCCCATATCTCTCCCTCCCCCTCCCTATCTCCCTCCCTCCCTCTCCCTCCCTCTCCCTATCTCTCTCCCCTCCCTATCTCCCTCCCTCCCTATCTCTCTCCCTCCCTCCCCTCCCTATCTCCCTCCCTCCCTCTCCCTGCCTCTCTCCTCCCTCTCCCTATCTTTCTCCCTCCCTCTCTCTCCCTCTCCCTCCCTATTCCTCTCTCTCTCCCTCTCCCTCCCTCCCCCTCCCTCCCTCCCTATCCCTCTCTCCCTCCCTATCCCTCTCTCTCCCCCTCTCTCTCCCTCCCTCTCCCTCTCTCTCCCTCCCTATCCCTCTCCCTCCCTCCCTCTCCCTCCCTCTCCCTATCCCTCTCCCTCCCTATCCCTCTCCCTATCCCTCCCTCTCCTTCCTCTCCCTATCTTTCTCCCTCCCTCTCTCTCCCTCTCCCTCTCTATCTCTATCTCTCTCCCTCCCTCCCTATCCCTCTTTCCCTCCCTATCCCTCCCCTATCTCTCTCCCTCCCTCCCTCTCCCTATCTCTCTCCCTTCCTTTCCCTGTCTCTCTCCTTCCTCTCCCTATCTTTCTCCCTCCCTCTCTCTCCCTCTCCCTCTCTATCTCTATCTCTATCTCTCTCCCTCCCTCCCTATCCCTCTTTCCCTCCCTATCCCTCCCCTATCTCTCTCCCTCCCTCCCTCTCCCTCCCTCTCTATCTCTCTCCCTCCCTCCCTATCCCTCTTTCCCTCCCTATCCCTCCCCTATCTCTCTCCCTCCCTCTCCTCCCTCCCTATATCTCTCCCTCCCCCTCCCTATCTCCCTCCCTCCCTCCCTCTCCCTATCTCTCTCCCTCCCCTCCCTATCTCCCTCCCTCCCTCTCCCTATCTCTCTCCCTTCCTCTTCCTGCCTCTCTCCTCCCTCTCTCTCCCTCTCCCTCTCTATCTCTATCTCTATCTCTCTCCCTCCCTCCCTATCCCTCTTTCCCTCCCTATCCCTCCCCTATCTCTCTCCCTCCCTCCCTCTCCCTATCTCTCTCCCTTCCTTTCCCTGTCTCTCTCCTTCCTCTCCCTATCTTTCTCCCTCCCTCTCTCTCCCTCTCCCTCTCTATCTCTATCTCTATCTCTCTCCCTCCCTCCCTATCCCTCTTTCCCTCCCTATCCCTCCCCTATCTCTCTCCCTCCCTCCCTCTCCCTCCCTCTCTATCTCTCTCCCTCCCTCCCTATCCCTCTTTCCCTCCCTATCCCTCCCCTATCTCTCTCCCTCCCTCTCCTCCCTCCCTATATCTCTCCCTCCCCCTCCCTATCTCCCTCCCTCCCTCCCTCTCCCTATCTCTCTCCCTCCCCTCCCTATCTCCCTCCCTCCCTCTCCCTATCTCTCTCCCTTCCTCTTCCTGCCTCTCTCCTCCCTCTCTCTCCCTCTCCCTCTCTATCTCTATCTCTATCTCTCTCCCTCCCTCCCTATCCCTCTTTCCCTCCCTATCCCTCCCCTATCTCTCTCCCTCCCTCCCTCTCTATCTCTCTCCCTCCCTCCCTATCCCTCTTTCCCTCCCTATCCCTCCCCTATCTCTCTCCCTCCCTCTCCTCCCTCCCTATATCTCTCCCTCCCCCTCCCTATCTCCCTCCCTCCCTCCCTCTCCCTATCTCTCTCCCTTCCTCTTCCTGCCTCTCTCCTCCCTCTCCCTATCTTTCTCCCTCCCTCCCTATCTCTCTCCCTCCCTCTCCTTCTCTCTCTCCGTCTCTCTCGCTCCCTCCCTATCTCTCTCTCTCTCTCCCTATCTCTCTCTCCCTCTCCCTCTCTCTGTCCGCTCATCAATGCAGTGAAAAGTGAAAGTCAACTGCAACCGAGCTGAGTGAAAAGAATTCAAAAACGCAGTTAAAAAACAAGAGTGAGAACCTGGAGACTGCGACATAAAATTGGTGACAGTGTACAGAAAATACAGTGCTTATTTGCTATGTCGGAAGGCGTTCGTTAGCCTGCAGCGGCATGTGTGATTGTAAGGTGGCGAGGCCCCGTTATCTCGGTGCAGGGGGCAAAGGTTATTCTAACAAATATAAAGTGTATAACGTAGCGGTATAAACGCGTTCTTTAAAAGAAGCTCTCATTGCTATGTAAAACCGTTGTTAAACCTGCCACAATAAAGAAATATAAAGCTCCATGTGGGCCATGGCTCGAGCTAGTGCAACTAATTATTTAAAGCTGACTCAAGTTGCTCTATACTCGTGTTGGTAAAACTTCCACAACAGAGAAGAACCATAAAGCTGCCAGCCAGCGCACCTGATTAATCTTACTATTTCAAAGTGGCTTAAATTGCTCTTAATTAGCAGCAGTTTAGTTATCTGCTAACAGCTGGTGTCATCCCTCGACACACCCACCACTTGCAGGCGACACAGTACTGTGTCGGGACACACAGTTTGGAAAGCTCTGCTTTAGAGTGTGCCAGTCATCGTCCAATATGCCTGCTTGACGCAGGTTTGAAGATCATGGCTAAAGTGCTGGCGCTGTGTATGGGCAAGGTAATTCCTCTCCTTATTCAGGAGTCTCCCAGATAGTAGCTCACAGGATAACTTATAGACGCTAGTGTATCGTTTTTGGCAATCAAAAGATGACCGATCCAAACTTCTAGCGCTTTCATTAGACTCTAAGAAAGCACCTGATCAGGTGAACTGGGACAGCTCTTTCAAGTTATGCCCCATATGGGTCTGGGAGAAGACTAAACTGGGGTGTCTATCTGTCCCCATCTTCTTTTCTTGCTCACCTTGGAACCCATTGCAGTGGCTCGATATCAGGCATAAGGTGGAGGCATCCCCACTGTCGTGTGAGAGATTAAGACCCTACTCTATTCAGAAAATATTTTACTCTTTGTCACACCCTCGCACGTCTATAGCCGGAGCGATGTCCATTGAGGATTTCTTGCTCCTGTTCGGCTACAAAATTAATGGGTCAAAATGAGAGGCGCTCACCATGTCCTACTACACCAAGGTCGAATGCATACTGGCCACAATATGCAGTGGGTCCCTACGGGGCTCCGAAATTTGGGTATCAATCAAGGCGGGCCTTTATCGCATGGTAGAGGACAACCTCCTTCTACCGATAAAAAGTACAAAGCAGGATTTCCAGAGAAGGTCTCAACTTAATCTCTACCTTTGAGGAAAGTGCAGATATTAAGTGGACAGTCACTCCATAATGTCATCATCATCTGTCTGGCATGCTTCCCTCACCTGCCCCAGCAAACTCTGGTTAGGCACAAAAGTGGGCACAGACAGAGGCTCCGAGCGCCTCACTTATAGGCAGATACCACTGCTGGTAGTTTGCAGCTACCTCATGTGAAAATATACAACCCTGCCTTTTTAAGTTTCGCAATTGGCTGCACACCTGGGCACACTACAGGAGGCCCTTCTAAGGGTACGACTAGAACAACATCTTATCTTCTTGATTGTCCACAATCTTCCCCACCAACATACCCGACCACCTCCAATTTTGTGGTGGGCTTGAACTCTGAGACATCTTTTAGGACATCACCACTAGGACAAACTTATGGGCAACCCCACAACTACATAACAAACCCTATTGTGCCACAATGCGGGCCTCAATATCGGAGGGCAACTATTCTTTTGGGGGTCCTGGTACACCAAGTGACTCAAGTGGTAGACCAAATGTACGCAGACGGAACGCTTATACGGTTACCTGCCTTTGGACAGACTTTAGCCTGAGGACCATTAGCAATCCTGTCAATTAGCCTACTGTCTGCTAGCCGTCTTTGGGACTGAGTCACAGGATTTTCCAGTTTCGCCTATACTTCAATACCTTCATGCCTTGGGACGAAACCAGGGTGTAGTCTCTGGACTGCACAGAGTACTCCTAACATTCTTACACTCTGGTCCCTCCAGTATCATCACTAGATTAGAAAGGCAACTGGTGTATTGGTCGCCATGGAAACTTTATAAGGGCCAAACTCTTACCCAATGATCTTTGCTGGAACTGTAATGCAGACCATTGTAATTTATATCATGTACTTTGGGTATGTTCGAAACTAGCTGGATACTGGACATCCTTCTGGTCTCTTAGTCGCCTCAATGGCCCCTTTTCCCACTCACTCAACTCTCCAGCTGGTCCTTCAGCATGACCACATGATCCACAAACACAGACGGTCAGCAACATCTCTTGTTGGAATAGAAGGGTAACCCTCTGACTCCATTCTCAATGTTTTACTGTGACTCCACGTTACTATTAAGCAGCTGCACTCCGTGCAGGTAACAGCAATTATGTTATGTTAACAGGTATTTATTAAGCGCAAGGCTACTACCGGGAGTGTCCCGGCGCTCAAGGCAAAAGACCCACAACACTGAGCCAAAGTACTCCAAATTAAGGCTGCTGTTGGAATAACTAAGTTCTTACTTTGCTTCTGAAAGTGAGGAGATACGGGGATTTCCCCAAAGCGAGTGGCAGGACATGCCAGAGGCGAGAAGCCACCACTTGGAAAGATCAGCCACCCCTCCGAGACAGCAGGATATGTGGGGTAATAATCAGTGACTGGGCGGATGACCTCAGAGTTCGACACAAAATATAGTGTTGCAGTCTATCCCCATGATATGGGGCAACTATTTTAT
This sequence comes from Lissotriton vulgaris, assembly GCF_964263255.1. NCBI lineage: Eukaryota > Metazoa > Chordata > Amphibia > Caudata > Salamandridae > Lissotriton > Lissotriton vulgaris. Next base: position 164,727,018 of record NC_141691.1, on the reverse strand, counting down.
GAAAGGCCTTAAAGACCAGCACTAGTGATTTAAGGGAGATAAGTTTTCTAATAGGTAGCCAGTGCAGGGAGGCCAGGAGGGGTGTAGAATGAGTTCTCGGCTCTGCCAAGAGAATGGCTCTGGCCGCCACATTTAGATCACCTGGAGGCGGTCAAGTAAACATTCAGGAAGGCCAAGATACAGGGCATTGGCAGAGTCCAATCTCCGGCCCTGGTAGGGGTGGGTAAGTGGGGGGAATTTTGAGGGACGATGCAGGGGGAAAATAAATAAATAATTTTCCAGCAGAATCGTCCTTCGAAATCCCCCTCTTGCCCCACCACCACACCGCTGTTACCTGCACGGACTGCGGCTGCTATTAAGGATTGTCCATGTGGAACCCTCGATGCCTGCAACAACCCACCCCTCCCCCCCTTGCTCCCCTCATATTCCCTTTTGACCTCCCACCTAGCTTTATTTCTGTGCACTCATTATACCTCTTTATGGTACCTTGTTCCTCTCCTGCTCTCTATCGGTGGCAACTGGTCACTGGTATCGTTTACTGTTTCAGCTCATAAGGGTTATTGTAAAGTAGCTATTGTTCATTCAATATGGGGCCCGTGGTACATAGCTGCAATGTTGTCGGTATCCCCCTGGCTTGTCACTCATGTTGTAACCTGGAAATATTGCCCTGTTTGTGATAATTTTCAGAAACTAATAAATGCTGTAAAAAACATAGGAACATAGCAGGTGTCAAACACATTTAGGCCACAGCAGCCAAAGAGCCAACCACTGAGGGTCACTGCACTTACAGACTATAGAACAAAAGTTCCAGCTATAGAAATGCTTTAACACGGTCTCCCAAGGCCATGTTTCATTTGACAAAGGGGACCTGGGGTTTAAGTTGAAATTTTTCTGAGGGGTTAGGGGGGCAGGATAGCGGCAGGGGGCCTGCTGCACTCCTGGTACTCCTCACAATATCAGAGGGTGGTGCCGCTGCCAGTTTCAGGGCCACCACAAGCAAGGAAAATCTGTTGAGTAAACCCTGCAGGGCATTATGGGGCCGCTTCACAGTGCTCAGATTTTTGTGTTTCCTTTTTTTATGGGGTACCCTGGTGCCACCCAGATCACCCAAGCCATTTGCCACCATTGGGGAAGTGCAGAAAGCCCACCCATGCGCTACCTGGCATGCTCCTCGCCCGGCTGACATTGCTTTTATGAGGGAGTCAGCATGCTCCTTTCCCTGCCCACAAACTTGGGGCAGGCTGCTGTCGGCCTGTCACCCAAGAAGTTGGAGTCCCCTGGGAGAACATCACATGTGCCTGCACCAAGGGATGTGGTCCCCCGGGCCCAAACGACGGCCGGGAGGTGGTTTCAGGTACATCCCACTCCCTGGAAATTATTATTTAATTGTGCACTGACCCACAGGGAATGGACCCTCCCCGGAGGAACTGAGGGTTTGCCGCAGAGCCCCACCTGCTAAGTTTTTTCCTGTGAGGGCAAAGACCAAATCTTTAAAAGGCTATATCTCCTGCCTTGTTGGGACAATGTAAATGGTCTTAGGAACCAGTAGCAGTTCCAGCAGTGTTGCCACTGTCGCAGTCCGGGTACAAAGTCTTGATCTCCTGCATGTTCAGGATGCCACTTTTAAGCCCAGTCCAGCTTGTGTGGGGGATTCCACCTTTATCTAACCTTCCCTTCCTTTCATGGGTTTGACTCCGGCCCCAGCCCGGCTAATGACTCAAAATGCTGGTGTCAGCTTCTTTGTATTTGCTGGGAAAATACCCTTTTAAGTGTAATCAGGGCATAGCCCAACTCCTACCCAGTCATCCTATCAGAATGGCCCATCCAGTCCACGTCAGCCTATTTGTGCATTGTTTGGACCAAATACGTATTTGCCAGTGGAAGAGCCGTCACCATCCCAGGTAGATGGAAACTCAGTCTGTACCCATGTGCACACGTGTAACTAGACCAGTGCCGCTTATCCTAGCTGAGCTGCAGCGGCCTTCTCTTAAAAGGCGGATACTGGTGGTAGAAATGAGCAGTCCAATTTGCCATGACATTTCTGGGCGAGAGACTCATGTAGAAAAACTCCCCTGCAATAAAAGGTCCAAAACCAGTAGTTCAAAAAGCAACAAAAAAAATCTGTTTGTACTACATGGACGGAACCCATTTGCACCAGGACTGTTATTTGTGCTAGGCAATTGACACGGGCATGATTCTGGTTTAGTAGGTCAATGGCCATTTCATTCTTTTACTTTAGAAGCAACAGCAGAAACATGAAACTATGCTATGCACTCAATAGGTTTTATGGTGCACTGGCAAACCACAACACCCAGACCCACTAGAGATACATTTTATAACTTTGTTTTATAGGATGTGCAGTCTAGACAGTAAGCAATTTTGCAAACACTGAGTGAACAGGCAGTTTCTAACTGGCCACACAAAGTATTTTCTCAGCAGAAGTATTTACAATTTATATTAAGTAAATTACATTGTTAAGCAGACTATTCAGTGTAGCAAAACAACCTTGCAACCAATAAGAATGATCTTTAACTGTAGCTGTTCAGCATTCCCATCTTTGTTCTAAAGACATTACCCAATATCAGGCTGAGATACCAAACGGCTGTTCAAATAATAAACCAACAACATGCACACCTGAGAAACCTGAAGTTACTTACCTATAAATACTGTGATGTGATGTGATACAGAAAGTAAACCACCTAGTTTGGCTTAATATATTAAAACCTATCCGACCATAATCTAGTCCCTCCAGATCCCAAAAGTAAATAAATCTAATCTCTTGTGACAAATAACACACAAATGTGACCAACATTTAATGAACACTTGGTTCCTTCTGTGATTCAGTAACATGTAGAATCCAATTTAGCAGTAATAACTTAAAGTAAAGGTTTCATACAAGATTGTAATCAGTCTTTCACATCACCAGGAAGGAATTCTGACCCACTCAGCCTTACAAAACTGGCTAAGCTTGGTGGCGTTTGAAGGCATTCAGGCAGGCACAACTCTTTAGGTCCTGCTACAGACTCTTAGTGGAGTTGAGGTCTGGACATTGATTTGGCCATTTCAAAATACAAATTCTTGGTTTTCCAGCCATTCAGTCATATCTACCCATGAATTTCGGATTGTCTATTTTCTGCTAAGCTTTGGTTACTGGACAGATGGTTTCACATTTACCTCTAGAATGTGCTGGTACAGAGAGGAATTGATGGTGGGCTCCATGCTATGAGATGACTAGGCCGTGTGGCTGAACAGCAGGGCCAAATCTTTACTTGCTCCACCACAACACTTGTCAGCCGATATTCGTTGTGTTGTGGTATGTAATGATTTTTTTACGTCAAACAACTCTACTTTTTTCTCACCCCATTTGATCTTTTTTTCCCCCTTTCTTATATTTTAGTAACAATTGGTATTGGTACATGTATTGCAAACAGCATTTGTATCTTACTATTGATTTATGCTGTACTTGCAGATCATTGAATTTGGTGATATTTCTTCTTTGGTATATAATTTGTACCAAGAAAATAATAAATAAACAGACAACTCTACTTTGCTCATCTGTCCAGAGGTCATTGCTTTAACAGTCTTGCTGTTCATTCAGGTGCTATTTTGCAAACCTCAGCAGCACCCCATTATTATTTTTGGTTTGAAGGGCTTTTGTCACCCTTACACAAAAGTTGTACTCAGTGAATTCATGAACTCTAAGGTGTCCCATACTGAGAGAGCCCTTAAGATCCATGGATGTAGCTTTGAGGTTGCTTGCAATCTCTAAAAGTATTATACAGTCTGATCTTTGAGTGAATTTGTGGAGTGGTTCACTCCTCGGCTCATTATCAACTCCCTTGATCTTACTCCATTTGCAACTTATCTCCCTCACTGTGGAAAGATGAACTTCATATGGTTTGTAAATAGTTTAATACGCTTTTTTCTGTGATCAGCAAAAGAACGGTTACAGGTAGGACTACGCCCACATGACGACGTAATAATGCGCACTTCTTTAGCAGCAACTGATTCTTAAGAAGTGATATGGAACATTTAAAGGTGCATTTTTTTTTAACACAAAACTACTGAAAGTTGTTGATATTTGTGTTTTATTAACTGATGACTGTAAGAAAGGACATAATTTGTTGGTGTCTCCCCCCATACTTTGTCCAATTTTGCTGGCTTACCACCCTGTATGCTATGCCACAACTATTGGTGTATCCCCCCAAACTTTGTCCAATTTTGCTGGCTTACCACCCTGTATGGGATGCCATAACTATACAGTGGCACAGCACATAGGTTTTAGGTTTTAAACCTATTGGGTACTGGTTTCATCTGCTTGGCTTATTTAAGGAGATAGAAGGTGGAAGTTATAGATTCCTTACCTATAGAATTGCCCTCAGGCCCAGTTTCTTAGCAGTACCCCTGCGCATCAGTAGGTGGTGTCGGGCGACTCCATGTCCATTGTTGGCGTCGTGGTCGCCAGAATGACGTTGCGGTTTTTACTTAAGACACCACCCCTGCGCACTGATCCATGCCATAAGTGCAGAGCCAAGCAAGACACTGGCCACTGGTGCACATAACTGGGGCAGAGGAAGGGAGTCCCTATCCCTAGAAGTCAGTGCGCAGAACGGGAAGGATGGGTAGGGCAGTAAGGAATCATTAAGTACATATGTATCTTCAAATACATCACTACCGAAGGTAAGTAGCTTGTTCATCTGAAAGTGAATGTAGTTATAGATTCCTTACCTTTAGAATAGATACCCCAGCAATGCCAAACCCAAAGGTGGGTCCGCAAATTAAGTTCACATCAGAAAGTCCTGGAGAACAGAACGGCCTAAGTAGCCGTATCTCCAGACTTGGCTGTCCAGGCACTAGTGCTTGGTGAACATGATGCCCATGTGGCCGCCTGACAGATGTCAAGGAGTGTGCTGTCGCAACAGAAGATCGTCCCAAGGAGGCAATATGATCGGAGACTCGACGGCCACGCCCAAGAGGTCGGGGTACCAGACTCTTCGTGCCCAGTCCAGTGCCACAAGAATGACTTGGGCTTCGTCGCGCTTGATCTTCAGCACTCGGGGCAGAAGTGGTACTGGTGGCAATGCGTCCTGGAGGCCGCAACTCTAAATCGCAACAAAAAGCGTCGCCAAGCGAGTGCGGACTTGAAAATTCCAACACGCAGAACTGCTGACAGTGCGCTTTCTCGTCGGTGGCGAACAGATCTAACCAAGGCTCTTCCCACTGTTGAAAAAGAGACCTTGCACCACCTCTGAGTGATGACGCCATTTGTGATCCATCATGCACCGACAGCTGAGCTCATTCGCCCTAGCGTGGAGGGAACCTGCCAGGTGTTGAACCATCAGGGACATGCCCTAATGTTCCAGCCATGTCCAATGGCGAAGAGCCTCTTGACATAGGGTCCACGACCCCACCCGGTTTGCTGCAGTACCACATGGCAGCTGTGTTGTCTGAACACCTGCACTACACTTACTTTGATAGATGAAAGGAATGCCTTCAGTGCTAGACGAATCGCACAGAGCTCCAGAAGGTTAAAATGGAGGCAGGACTCCACCGGAGACCAGAATCCTCTGATCTCTGCCTCTATGTGGCCGCCTCATCCCAGAAGGGCTGCATCGGTCACCATGGTTGGCTCTGGTTGGGGAAGGGAGAGGGATCTGCCGCTGACCCAAGCTTGGTTCGTTAACCACCACAATTGACGTGCAGTCCTCTCCGAGATCTGGACAATGTCGGAAAGATCACCCGGATGCTGCGCCCACTGAAACTATAGGTCCCACTGCAGGGATCACATATGCCACATGGCATGATCTACCAATAGGATGCAGGAGGCGATGTTGCCTAGCAGCCTCAGGGTCATTCTCACCGAGATCCGGGATAGAGGCTGAAATATCTGTATCATAGCCCGAATATTCCAGACTCACTGTTCTGGAGGATAAACTTGAAACTGCGCTGTATCCAGAACCGCTCCGATGAAAAGGAGCTTCCGAAAGGGAGTCAGGTGAGACTTTGGTACGCTGATAGTGAACCCCAGCAAATGCAGGAGGTCCGCCAGAGTCTGGAGGTGGGAGACGACAGCCTGGGGGAAAGCTCGCATTTCAACAGCTTGTCGTTGAGGAGGAAGACTAAAACCCCTGATGTGCGCAGATGAGCTGCGACCGCTGCCATCAATTCATGAACACCCAAGGGGCACTGGTAAGGCCAAAGGGGAGCACGGTAAACTGAAAATGCTTGTGGCCTACAGTGAACTGTAGGCAACGCCTGTGGGCTGCCAGGTGTCCTGCAAGTCCAACGTTACCATCCAGTCTCTGGGGTCGAGGGCAGACAGGACCTGAGCCAACATGAGCATCTTGAACGTCTCCTTCCGGAGGAAGCGGTGGAGGGCCTTGAAGTCTAAGACAGGACGCAGGCTTTTGTCCTCTTTGGGTACCAGAAAGTACTGGGAGTAGCAACCACGACCTACTTCTGGCAAAGGGACCCTTTCGATATATCCCTTGGCCGAGAGTGCTCCAATTTCCTGGGGCAGAAGGGCCAAATGATCCTCTGACATGCAATGGATGGTGGAGGGAATAGCCCCTTCAGACTTTCTACAAAACCCACCTGTATGACGGGATAGTGCGCCAGAGGGGGAGGTGATGGTAAATCCTGCCACCCACTGGCCTCTGATGGCCTTGAAAGGTCAGACTAGGAGGGTTTGGAGGCTGCTGCAGGGAGGCATATAGGTGGACTGGCCCACCTGCTGGCGCCAGTACCCGCGTCGCTGGGTACCACATCCTTGGCACACACAAGCAGGGTAGCTTGCAGGAACTGGTGGCTAGACTGGGTCGTACGTGGCGTGGGCCCCTTCTGCAGCCATGAAAGGGGCAAAAAGCAGACAGTGTGGGGAGAGAAGTCGCTGTGAGGACCAAGGATCTGGCAGTAGCTCTGGAATCCTTGAAGTGCTCAAGCACCGAGTCCGGCTTGTCACCAAAAAGGCGGTGGCCATCAAAGGGCATGCCAAGTAAGGTGGATTGGTCATCCCCAGAGAAACCAGACGTCCTCAACCAGGCGTAGCCGGCATCAGCCCACATCTGATGGTGAATTTAGAGGAGTCTCTACCCTCTGCCACTTGCACAACCATATCCCACACTATATGGGTATAGCGGCCCAAGAGGCATGTGGTATTTATCGACTGCAGCGCTAAGCTGGCAGAAGAAAACATCTTCCCAAGGTGGTCCAGCTTCTTGTGGTAGGGAATGCGCCTTTGAGGACGGACTTGGACTACCAAGCTCTGGGGGTTAGGTGTTGGAAGAGGAAATGAGGGTTGCCCAGGGCCAGGAGGTGGCGTTGGAGAATCACAGGAGCCCCTGAGCTGGGCTTGGACCAAGTGCCCAGAAGGTCGTCCGTGAGGGCTTCATTAAAAGGCAGAAGGGGCTCCGCATAGGCCACTCCGGTTGAAGCACCTCTGACAGGAGGTTAGTCTGACTGCCATTGCAGGAAGCTCCAGGTCCAAGGCCTCAGCCGCCCTACGCAACACCACTGCATAGGACGCTCCGTCCGCCGTAGCCACGGTAGGGGGAGAAAGCATGCCAAGGTCTGGAGAGGTATCCTGACCACTGGCGTCACCCAGGTCCTCGTGCCAGTCCAGCTCATCCAATTGGTCAACCAAAGGGTCAACAGACCCCACCCAGTTCTCCTCACCATCCTCTGGTTGCCAGTTAGGCCTGAAAGGAACACCAGGGATGAACAGAGGCACATAAGTAGACTCCTGTGCCAGTCCCTACGTAGGTCCGGTGCCGTATCCAAGTCGGGGGTGAGGCGGAGGTTGGCGCCGGTCAGGGCCATGACCATGACCTGCGCCTCGTCCATTGTCTGGATCGGCGCCGGGGAAGGTATAGTGAGGTCGACTGGCGCTGATCCGGATCCAGGCCTGGATTCTTAGGGGCCAGAGCCTCCGGCATCGAAGTCCCAGGGCTGCCAGCAGAGCCCGCAAGACCCAAAGGTGCGCCGGCTGAGCCGGGCTGCCCAAAGATGCCATGAAGTGTGTGTGTGAGAGAGTGAGAAAAGAGAGAAGAGAGAGAAAGAGAGAAAAGAGAGAAAAAAGAGTCTGATGAAGATGCAAGGAAGGGAGATTGAGGCTTCAATGGGTCATGATGCAAATTGTACAAGTGATGCTGGTTATATTCCACCTACACTGTACTTCTCACACGTCATGCAGCTTTACCCACAAACATAATGCAGCTGCTAGAATATGATTATCCCCCTAGGTGGGCTACTAAGCACATGGAAAATGGAAGCGATCCGTTTAAGATGCTGTTCTGGAACATGTGGATCTATAGTATAAATTCAACATTAACACTTGACAACATGTGCGATTCTGGGCAAATCAAATTTTTCCTGGTGCCTCGTGTGTGAAGTAATTATGCATAATTATTTAACATAAATAGTGTGATGTATACACCAAGTATACATTTTGCTGCTTAGGAGTGCCAAGATTATATGCTCCCATCACCTTCTGCTTTCTATAATACAGCCAGCAGCAGAACCACACACCACACCACACTATACAGCATTTCAAGCTGGATATGCTCCCCTGACCAGAAAAGTTCTCTATAAAACTTTCTATCACCCCTGAGATCGAGGTTCCGAGAAATGTCAAATACCTTCAATGTACTTTGAGGATTTTTAAGTCAACTGTATCACTTTAAAATAGTTTATCTTTAATAGTGACCATTTAAATAAAATGTGTGCCTTGAATTTTTTTTCATTTGATACGAGGACATTTCAAGAAGCTGCTAGTTTTATCAGGCATTATTCTATTAGTAGAAGGTCCACAAACTAGATTTTGATATATTAATGTATAAAAATAAAAGAGCGCAACAGCATTCCTCATCACCATGAGTTCTAGTCCACACATTGACACCAGGGAAAAACAAAGCTGTGGCACCCTTAAGGTGAGAACTGCAACATGAATCAGATGCAGAAGAACATATGGAGTTAAATCCACTAACATTCACACTAGTGAATGATGGTAGGAATCCAATTGACCTTCCAGTATGAGGGTAATCGGTTTGCAAATCACAATAGTGCCTTTGCTCATAAGAACTGATATACAAAAATATAGGACTTCAAAATTCACTGTTATTGTGAAAACAAATGGCCAAATAATAGAAAATAAGGAAAAAGCTGTTTCTCATTGGATACTCCAATCACGCTTGTGTTTGTTGAAAAAAGGCAATCATCCTTTGGCTTGTGAATAGCATTAAATTGAGGCAGAAAGGTAAAATTATTATCACTTACACATTGCACAGTGGGGCATCGTATCCTCTTTTGATTTGATCCAATTTGTAGTCGTAGCCAAGCTTAAATAGTGTTCTCTGAATGTAGTTCATTTCTTGCACTTTGCTCATCACATTCTTATAAATACGGTCCATGATTTCCTATATTAAAAAAGAAACCACGATTGTTCAGAAAAGTTGTCAGGTATAAGGCCTTATTTTTCTCTTTCCAGCAATTGAGGTACATATTGAATTCCTTACTTTATCACGCATGTATCATCCAACATGGCAGCACAAGTTCCAGCTACCCCTGATCTTGCGGGGCACCCTACAACCCAAGTGACACCTCTGTCTATGCTTACATGGAATGTTCACGGTCTGGGGGACAAAATGAAGAGGGGTTTGGTTCTACAGTGCCTGAAACGACATCACAGACGGTGGCCCTGCTGCAGGAAACGCACCTTACTGGTGCGGCGTGTAAGGCTATGGACAGATGGGGGTTTAAAATTATAGTACACTCTGAGTTCTCCTCTGGCTCCAGGGGGTGGGTATTCTAGTTAAAAAACATTCCCCGTTGATAGTGCTTAACACAAAAACGGCCTATCACGGCCGCTTCGCAGCCGTTATAGGCCAATGGAAAGAACGGTCTCTAAACATTGTCTCTGTATACTTTCCCCCCGCCTTGCATGCAGTGACACTCCCAGCATTCTGTAGGTTCCTGCTTGACCTTACAGAAGGGGAGCTGCTGATCAGGGAGCGGGGTGGGGGGATGAAGGGGGGGTGGGGGGATGAAGGGGGGGCCTCAACGCAATTATGGAGAGCACCCTAGACCGCCACCCAGCAAAATCACATGCCCCTGGGGTGTCCAGTCTTGGTAGTTTCATGGAGGCACTGGGGCTTACGGATGTGTGGAGATGGCACCACCCCACGACGCAGCAATTATCCTTTCACTCGGGGGTACACAACAGCCTATCCCGCATCGATTATTTTTTTAGGTACAGTAGACTGCTTACAAAACGTTGACAGCATAGAGATAAAACCCAGGGGTATCTCCGACCACTCCCCAGTACTATTGACACACTGTTGCAAGGTTAGGCAACGCATTTATCCCATTTATCCGGGCTACCTACAGGTCCCTATAATTAAAAAAGCGGTTCTTGCGGCGACAAAGCATTATTTTCAGGAGAATGAGGCATCGGTTGCTTCCCCAACTATTATGTGGAAAGCATTCAAAACGGTCCTTAGGGGGCAAGCCATTGTCTTGGTCACGGGGCATAGGCGGGAGAGGCCGCGCTGGTGGAAGCGGAGGCCCAGCACACCAGAGACCCCACGCCAGCAACAACTCAGACATTGCGGCTTGCACAACAGCAGCATAAGAAATATTTAGAAGACCTAACAAGGTCGCATCTGACGGCTACTCAGCATAAGGTTTACGAGACTGGGGACAAAGCCGGGAAGCTTCTGGCATGGCTAGACAAAAGGGAACAGAGTAGCAAATGGAGAGCGAGGATTAGGAAGGCAGAAGGGAAATTCACAACAGACCCTCAGGCTATAGGGCACACCTTAGCACATCATTTTCAGCAGGTGTATACCTCGACCTCTGAGAGGTCAATAGAGGAAGCACTAACTTACATTCCGGATATTGATATGCCCGGGCTCCCTCCAGTGGCGGGTCTCTCCCTGGAGGCGGATCTTACGGTGGAGAAAATACAGGTGGCGATACGGTCATTACAGCCCGGCAAAGTGGCTGGCCCCAATGGCATCCCCGTTGAGCTGTATAAGAAAATGGCAGGAACTGTTGCCCCCCAACCTGGTACATATGTACAATGACTGTTTTAAGGAGGGGGAGTTACCGTTGGATCAAACGGCCACAATAGTGGCAATACCCAAACCGGGCAAACCTACCGACGACTGTACCTCATACCGCCTGATTTCATTGATTAATGTGGAGGCTAAAATTCTTGCAAAACTGTTGGCGATTAGACTAACGCCATACCTAGCAACTCTAATACATCCGGACCAATCTGGCTTTATGCCGGGCAGAAGTACAGCACTTAATCTGAGGCTTCTGTGCAGGGTGTGATGGCGCGCATTCCCTATCTTCAGGAGCCAGCAGTCATACTTTCCCTGGACATGAGAATGGCATTTGATATGGTGGAGTGGCCATTCCGGTTTGCGGTGCTTCGTCCCTTAGGCTTGGGTCCTAAATTCTGTACATGGGTCCATCCGCGTTATACTAAACCGGTAGCTCACGTAACAGTAAATGGGCATATATCTGACGACTTACCTTTGGCACGGGGCACCCGCCAAGAATGTCCCCTGTCCCCACTAATCTTCGTGCAGGTACTAGAGCCCTTGGCGGCGTGGATCCGTTGGGAGCCAATGGTAAGGGGAATCAGATGGACGGAGGAGTGGGAGGACCGTATTTCATTGTACGCAGACAACGTCCAACTATATCGGACCTCTCCCAGGCGCTCCATACTGGTCCTCCTGAATGTCTGAACTCTTCGGACGGGCATCGGGATATACCATAAATTGGTCTAAATCTATACTATACGTGCTGCACGGCCCACCGCCGCAACTTCCAGAAGACTGCCCGCTCATGATCGCAGATGGCAAGTTCAAATATTTGGGGATCTATATTACAGCGGACTCCGCAGACTTTTATAAACATAATCTCAGCCCCCACTGGAGCGCCTTAGGCGGGACACATCAAATTGGGGGGAGTTGCCGCGTACGCTGTTGGGGAAGGCGGCGCTCTTTAAAATGATGGCACTTCCTCGCTTCCTGTATGTGCTGGAAAACAGGCCATTCCCGGTGCACCCAAGCTACTTTAAGGCAATATAGGCCCAGGTCTCCAACCTACTTTGGGGACACAAGCCGGCGCGGATAGCGCAGACTAAGTTGGTCTGCAGATGGTACGATGCAGGGATAGCGCTCCTGAATATAAAGTTGTAATACTGGACGGCACAATTAAAAGTAATTAATCAATGGATACATGCCCCCCAGGAGGCTCCGGCGTTTAGGGCAGACAGAGAGGCTTTAAGTGCGGGTACTATACTTTCCCCCTTTATGATAAGAAGCGCGCCAAATCCCTAGTTGGACCCACGCAAAAGACAGTAACCATATGGCACATGGCTCAGAAAAAACTGGGTTACCTAACTCACCCCTCTTTGGGACACGCCACAACTGGGTCGGCTCAGGAATAGTAAGGGCTTTGCCCAATGGGATGCAATTGGAATCTCCACGGTGGGGGACGTTTGGCACAAGAAGGAGGTTGTGACATTTGAGCACCTCCAGCAGCAATACGAGTTGGCACCAACTGAAGTTTTTAGGTACATACAGATAAAACATGCTCTGTTAATGGCCCTACCTCCAGGTACTGAGGTCCAAGAAGCCTTGTCTCTCAAGGACAGACTATTGACGGACTATATGCAGAAGCGGGCTACCTCATTCACATACCGGAAGCTAATTAACAACCTCCCAGACCCCACGACAGTGCTCAGAGGGAAATGGTCACGGGATGTAGGTGACTTTGATGACTGATTGGCAGGAGGCACTTGCCTCCCCGAAGGAGGTGGGCATACCCTCACGACTCAGGCTAGTACAACTCAAGATAGTGCATCAAATTTACTTCACTAGACTCACCCTACATACAATAGGTAGAACATCACATCCATACTGTTTTTTTTTGTTTTTTTTGATTTATTTTTTTTGAAAATCTGTTTATTAGCATAGTAGGTAAAGCAGTCACAGAAATGTCCAGTCCCGGAGGGAAACAGAGTAATACTTACATAAGGTTGCTTAGAACATATAATTGCATAGTTGTCTCAATTTTTCATTTTGTTGGTGACAGTAACCGTCACAGTTTATACAAACCCCTGTCAAAACTATCCCTCCCCCCGCCCTAAACAAACCCATCCGACACTCTCACAAAAACATATAATTGAGCAATCATTAGACTGGGGCACATAGAGAATCACAACATATGGCTCCATTCGACTGTACACATAGGTGGGACGAGACCAATACAGCGAGTGTAAATTGGGGGACTACTCGCACCTCTCCCTAGCGCACCACGGTTAGTGACAGTGCATGTTGGTCCGGCCAAGGACACATTTATCGTGCATTCGAAGAGGCACTTGCACCCTCGTCTTCCCCGTCTCTCCCAGTTTCAAACATACCTAATATGGTATACCAGTCCAGTGAAATTGGCGTTTTCCTCAGACCCCTGTATTCCTCCCTCTGTAGTGCAACTCCCTCTGCCTTACCCCATCGCACCACTTCCGCCCTCCACAACTCAGGGTCGGGAGGTCTGGCTGACTTCCACCTCATCGTGATGGCACGCTTCGCCAGCAACAGGGCCAGGTCCGCGAAACGTGTCGCCACGGTTCTAGTGCGCTGTGAGGGCCCCAACCCCAGTAACGTGTCTTCCAGTGTTGGAGATCGGGTCAAAGCACCTACTTCCTGGAGCGATTCATGGACCGTGGTCCAGTAGTATCCTAGTTTGGGGCATTGCCAAAGCATGTGTATTAGTGTTGCGTTCTCGGTGTCACATCGGGGGCAATTACTCTTCGCATCAGGACATCCATACTGTTTACGGAGATGTGTGGAGGAGGGCAATTTCTACCATACCATGTGGCAATGTCCGAAGATCATGGAGTACTGGGTGCAAATTATGAGAACAATATCACAAGTGTGGGGGGGGGGGGGGGTCACTTCTGCCACAGCCTAGAAGATGTTTATTGAATGTATGGGACCCGAATGACCTTACTCACCCTATGCAGGATAGGGCCACCCTTGGGTTAATAGTTGCAAAGCATAATATTGCACAGAAGTGGAGAGCGGCGGAGGTACCGAAGCTAACCGCATGGTGCACGGACATGGATACGGCAATGATTACAGTGTTTGTTAATCGTGGTTGCTCCGGGAAATGGAACAAGATCTGGTGGGCATGGAATGTGCTCTGGGGCAATATCTGTGAAGCACTGCGGGATCGGGTAGATGAGGGTTTGGAAGAAGACCTTTAGGAGGGAAGAGACGTGGGATGGATGGGGTGTTGAACACGATCTTGGTGTAATGTATAATGCTATAAGGTTGTACTGGAAATGTATAGTGCTGGAATTGTTAATGATGTACAAGTATCATCTGGAAGAAGTACGCCTTTTTAATGTTAATTACAATAAATAGAGTTTTTTTTAAAAAGACACATTGTATTACGCTGTGCTAAAAGTGCACAGACACACTGAATGCTATTGCACAGCTCAAAATAGGAGTAGTATACACTGTAGATTAAAAAAAGTTGCAAAACCTCACACATACACAAACAAAGCACACTATAAATGTATCAATAAAGAATAAGGTGATATTACAACAGACAAATTCTGAGAGGCAATGGCACAGATTTATAATCTACTCTCTAGCACTCAATAAGGGTACTGAACACATGCCGGGGGATGATTTAAAGTACATAAGCATATCTGCATCCTGTCTTTATGGCCGGCAATGGTAACATTGGTCCACTTCGCTCTTACTGAAAAGAGTCTTCTGTTCAGTGAATGATCTCGGGTCATAATCAGATTGCTGAGCAGATAAGGTCAGTTTCCAAAAGGTCGATTCAATAAATCTGAAAAAATATATAGGACACCTCTTCAAAGGGCTGTAGTTGTGGCAAATCAATAGCAACTGAGATGTGTCCATTACCATTCCAACCACAGGTACATCGATAACCTTTCTATTGGTGAGAAATGTGTACAACTAAGTCAAACCTGTGTAGCCAAAGTTACTTTCCTCTACAGATGATTTCCAGTCCAAGAATTCTCTATGTAGCCTGCTTTAAAGAATGTTACAGAGAAAAAAATTATACCATTCTTTTCACTCCCCTAGACAAACTCCGGAATCGGATACTGTATGGAATGAGAATATTCTCCACCTTTTCCATCCAGATTACCATGGGAAAAATGTAAGCTGTGCATGGTTACATTTTCCACTGATCTAACGCTGCAAACTCAGCTTTTCCCTCTATACCAAAAGGACTGTAAGAAACTGGAATTTTGTTGCAGTTGTGCCCCCCTACAACCCCCCCCCCCCTTTTGCACCCATTAGAACTATTAGGTGCTGGTTTTTACACTCTGGCACTGGAGCCTGGTTAGCAGGCTTCAGTGCATTGTTCGTGTTCTTTCCTTGAAACACTAGTTACTTACCTTTGGTAAGGTTACTTATTTTAGAATCCTCCCCAAGGTGCAAGACTGGATCTAGAAACGTTTTCCACATCATGTTCACGCGTCGGAAGAGGGTGCTGTGCAACTCTGTATCGACGCCATCACAAGATGTGACGGAGTCTATATAACTCTCTTCCCGACGTCAATTTCTTCTGTTACTATTTTCTGCAGTCAAAACGTGGAGGCACATATAGAAACTGCCTATTGAAACAGTGTGCCAAAATGAAAGTCACCTTTGTGGTACAAAAACACAATGTAATTCAGTATGTGGATATCATAATGAAAACACTGAGATGAAAGAGGACTCACTCTCAAAGAAACAGAGTTCTCAGTTCAGTATGTGAAGTCTCAAATAAGTTCGAGACCAAAGAGGAATAGGTTTGCAGAGTGGGAAGGGTCTGAGGGGAGTGAGGAATCTGCAGCTAGATCCGGTCTCTACCAGATAATGCGTTACCAAAGGTAAGTAACTTGTTCATCTGACAGACATCTAGCCTCAGACTCCTTACTTTAGAATCAGATACCAAAGAATGCCATCCATCTCTGTAGGAGGGTCTGCGAACTGAGACCACCAAAAGTCTCTAACTAAACAAAATCGGTCAAGAACCAGACAACAAGACAAGACCTGCATAATAATGTAGGTGAGCTATAACATAGGAGTTAAGTCACAAGACATTAAAGAAGCATTACAAAAGGGGATGGTGATGGACGGAGCATCTGAATCAAACACTCACACCCAGTCCAAAGATCTGGGTTTAATCCATCACCGTTCTTTAGCCCACTCTGCCACCCCAGCTCAGACATGGCTATATGCAAATCAGTCTAACCCTGTGCCTCATGGGAACAGTCCAGCCCGAACTGCCAAGCCATGTCTTCCCTGGACCGGAAACAAGCTTCCAAGGACTGGTTTCTGGCATTCCAGCCGTCTTCAGCCCGGCTTGCTTGAATCCAGTGGCAAAGTGAGCAAGGGACTCACGTCTGAGCATACCCTGCCACACTTATGGTGGCCAAAAGCGGTACAAAAGGGGATGGTGATGGACGTCCATCACCACCCCCTTTTGTACCATTAAAGAAGCATGGCAATAACAATTATCCATGTTAGCATGACAACTGTGGTAGAATCAAACCAAAAAGATCAATAGAAAACTACTTGCATCTTTAAGGGGAGCTAAATCCATGCATGCTTAAGGGACAGTCATAAGGAAGGTCTAAAAGAGATAGAAGGAATGGGTAGAATGTTACCCATGATAGTAGGCCAATTTGCTAAATAACTCTATAATATAAAGCTATTGTTGCACATAGCCAGACTGGAACAGCGTGTTCGATACTTGTGAGACACGGAACAGTAGGTGATGCCACGGAGGTAAACCTCTGTGCCATATAGAGTTCTACCAGAGTCAGACCCGCACTGTAACAGCAAGCGAGGTCTATCACTCGTGGAAAAGGAGACCGAAAGCTCTATTAAAAAAATTAAAAAACAGTAGAAGACAGACATGTGTATTTGTAAAGCGCACGTTCACTGCAAGGGTAATTTGGTGCTGAATAACAGATGTTTAATGGTGCACATGTTATCAACCTCAGAATGCCTGTGTGACATAGAAGCAGTCATACCCCTAGAGATAATATCAAGACTGCTAGCCTATCTCCAAGAAATACACTGACATAGGAGCAAATACCCACCTAAGTATAGACAAGAGAACATATAACACTTAAAAATATAAGTAAAGTCGAATAACCAGCAAAACAATGCGGATATTATAGTAAGGGAAACACAGAGGCCACAATACCACGTAGGAGAGCAACAGCCATCCAAAATGTCAGCGTAAGGCTAATTGCTTGAGACAGCATTAGCAGGCAATAGAGAGTAAAGTTGAATATGATATAAAGTATGAAAAGAAACCTTGAAGCTTAGAGAATCCCAAGGTTAGTATGTGATCTTACAATATGAAGAAATCCATCTACAAATTATGTACAAAAATCCACTCTTACAGAAACTGGACAATTTTAAAGGGTTCCAGAATAAAAGAATCAGAGTGAACTAAGCACTTAAAATGCAAACATTGCAGCACAGTCTTTTGCCTGTGATGAAGGAGTGACTTCAACTCCGAAACGCGTTGGACGTGGTGTTGATGGAATAAACACACTTTGCAATAGAGGCAACGGCTCCAGTGTTTTTACGCCTTCTAAGGAGGAGTTGCGCATTGGTTGTTTGTTTTGGATTTGTGGGGGTGGCTACGCCTGCCGTGAGCTCGCCGAGGAAGCGGCTTGGGTGAAAGCCAAACTAGAACGCGGAGATATATATATTATATATATGTACACACATACACACACACACACACACACACACACACACACACACACAAATATATCCATATACACACGCACACACACACACACACACACACTCTTAGAAATGCTCACATAGCATACAAAAATACTCCACATAGAGTACAGAATGTACCATGTAGGTATCAACTCATGAGCTCGAGCGCTTCAGCAAAGTAAAGCAAACTGCAAGACATATTTAGGAGGTATCAATCAAAAATCAAACACATATAAACAGCTGAAAACCTGTCAACGACAGCTGAAGGAGAAAGGCAAAAGGTTTGTGCCAAGCACTAAATAGTAATCGAGAAAGCCACATGTCGTGGAATATAGTGCGAAGAACACAAGTTTACTGCAGAATAAATGCAGCCCTATAATTGTAACTGACTGGAGGAAGGGTCAGGCTAAAAAGTTGACAGAATCGCAGGGTTAACAACCATAAACGTCTCGATCAGCGTTGGAAGCATGGAAAAGAAGGGACTGAAGTCAGTGCGCAGGCAAGGAGGTTATATAAATTCCATTGACATCGCAGGATGGCGTTGATACGGAGTTGCGCGGAGCAGAAAGTTTATGGATCTAGTTTCGCACCTAGGAGAGGATTCTAAAGTTAGGAATCTGCGGCTAGGTGTCTATCAGATATGGATATTGAATACATTTATAATGCGCAGCATATACCTGCAGGCATCTTGGGCTGTCTGTTATCAGTAAAGAGATTTTCTTTATTTGATGAAGAGCCAGGTTTTAAAAACTTCTCAAAGCTAGAAGATTGGTTGTAGACTTCAATGATTAGGGGAGACTGTTCCATTTAAGGGCAGTGTTTCTGATAAAGCTCCTGCCACCCCAAGACATCCGTTGGTAAGACGGAACTACCAGATTGTTTTGGAAGGTAGAGCATAAGGACCCAACTGGAACATACCATTTTATATTTTTTTTAGGTAATCTGGGCCAGTTCCTTGCAACGCTTTCTATGCAAGACATAGAACCTTAAGGGTTATAGGTTTTTCAGTTGTAAGCCAATGTAGTTGTTTCTAAGGATGCAGAATCAGACCTAGGGATGTTAAAGAGGATCTTTGCTGCTGTGCTTTGCAATGTCTGAAGTTCTCAATGATAATTGAAATCACTGTGTTGACTTGTTCTTTAAAGATCAGTTCATCGCCTACAATCACGCCCAGATATTTTACCTTATTTTTTGGCTTGGGTAAGTTCTCCAGCTCTTGGGGCCACCAGGTGGGGGACCAAAAAGACATCATTTTCAAATAGCAGGTCTTCAGTCTTAGTTGAATTTAGTTTTTAACAGTTCATGCTCATCCATTCACTGACTGCCCTCATACAGTTGCAGAAATTCTCAGCCATGCTTTGAATATCATTGGCAACTGACAATAATCTGTGTGTCATCTGCTTAGGTTACCAATGAGAACCCAAATTATTTTATCAAATTAGCCAGGGGGAGACAAAAGTTAAACAAGGTTAGGGTCAGAAACTAGCCCTTTGGGACCCCACAAGGCAAAGTAAAAGACTTTGCAGTAAAACCTTTATTTGTTACAGATTGAGATCTATCACTGAGAAATGAAAGGAGAACGGCAAGAGCCGTGTCTATGACCCCCAATAGACCGCAAACAATCAAACAACTATAAATGACTGTATCAAAGGCAGCAGATTGGTCAGATAATATCAAGGCTGCCCTAACACCCGAATCTAAGGAGAATACATAGTAGCTGTTCAATTGTACTCCAATTAGGAAAGGCTTCAGCACCACTGTATGTCCCTAATAATTGATCCCCCTGGTACCTAGGGCATGAGTACTGAAGAGGGTCCCTAAGGGCTGCAGCAGGTATTATGCCACCCTAAGGGACTCCCATTCAAATTGCATGCATGCAGCCATTGCAGTCTGCGTGGCATGGTGTAAACCATGAGTGAAACACGATATGGCACACTCACTGTGTGCAATGCCAAAGTCTCTTCATGTAACATATGCAAGTCACCCATACAACAACAGGCCTTGTAGCCCTAAGGCAAGGTGCATATATTACATGTGAGGTAATATATGCATGATCAGCTTTGCCACTGTGCTGTCTAGTTCAATTACTAGATGGTACAACTAAACAGGGAAGCCATCTTAAGTATATGTACTAGGCACTGGTCATTACGAGTTCCCCAGCTACATGTTGGCTTAACTGAAACTTCTGGTGTTTGGTATCAAACACCTGGTGTTAATAAATCTGTACTGTTGCCAGTACTAGATTTAGACATGCACCCAGAGGGCACCTTAGAGGTTCCCCCTGAAAAACACACCAGTATCTATATTGCTGGCTGACTGGTATCGTCCAGCGTGCAACCACAGACAAGTTTATGACTCCCTGCAATGACCGTCTATGCTCTCGGAGGTCAGAAACTATGCTCGCTCCGGTGGAAAGTGGTCACAGCTCCTCCAGCATGTTGGCTAGTGAATTAGCATATCAAGGCCAGGGGCTTAAAAGCCCCTGCTGCTTCGGATATGCAACCCTGGCTTCCCCCAGACCTGGGAGATGCCATCCTCTGCCCTAAGGCCCATTTGCCACCAGGACAGGCAGAAAATTAGCTATGTAAGTAGGCGTGTTGCACCTCCAAGCTACCTGATGTGCTCCATAAAAGAAGGGTTCCATCATCTTGTTTTTGGTGGAATTAGGAACTCTGTAAATGTAAATGTAAAAATTACTTATAAAGCGCGGCATATACGGTTTCTTGGCGCTGTTCACTTTATTCGGTGAGAGGCAGAGGGCGAGGAGAGGAGAGCTTATGTATAGATGCTACGGAAGAGGTGAGTGAGCTGAATGTCATCTGCATAATTGAATGCAGTGACATTCCTGCCACGGAGGGAGCGGATCAGGGGGGTGAGGTACAGGTTAAAAAGAAGGGGTGACAGGGAAGAACCCTGCGGAACGCCGCAGGTGACCCTCGTCCTGTCTGCCGTAAACTGAGAAAGACGGACCGATTGATGGCGGTCCACTAGGCAGGAACGAACCCAATTAAGGGCCGTCCCACTGATGCCTGCCTCTTTGACACGGTCGACTAAGATGGAGTGGTCGCTCCCCACAGCAAGTGGTCATACAGGGGCCCAATGGCTACTACCCTTCATTCTCTTTAACACCCTAAAGTTATTATTTAGATGGCCCCCAGGACAAAATGCTGCCTGGCTGCTGCTCTTCTGATAATACCAGACACTGGCTCGTCCAGAAGTGGAACAGCCTCCACAAACTCTTAGAGATCTCCTCAGCACTACTTCGACCACCCAGCAGCACCTCCTTTGGAGTGGAGGAGTCACTCCTTGGATCTGTCGACTCCTGGGTCCACTGCGTGAGCAGCACCCCAACAAGAGCTCTTCATGAACCAGGAGGTCAGATATGTCTCCCTGCCAAGTTTGGAGATGTCATGAACCCCAGGAGCCGCCCTGCCTCCCAGGAGCCACCCTGTCCCAATACCGGAGGTACCGGAACCAGTTGCAAGCACCAAGGCTTGTTATGGTCAGTTGGACCCATGCATCACATTAAGTGATACTTTCTGGGGCCTGAATATTTCATTATGACCTGCCCAATAGGCACTTGCTCATTAGTCAGGCTAGATTACTGTACTGTTTGGGCCATTCACAGCTGCAAGTCACACTATGCCTATGAAGGTTTGCTTCTTTTACGGTCTCACTGACCTGTTGAAGTGCACAGAGAATATCTCAAAACCGAGAAGCCAATGCATGGGCTTCAGCACCTTAGAAATGGATGCTCTGATAGCCCAATCAAGGGCAGGACAGGCAGCTGTATTCTGTAAATGTTAGGACGCTAAAGTATTTAGGCTTGGGATCTCAGGAAGAGAGAATTACAGTAATATAGGTGGCATCATAAAGTTGCCTGTACATTCTAATGGAAAAGTGAACTGGGGAAGATGTTTAGGCAACAAACAGCAAATATAAAAACAGGCTGCAGCAAGTTTGTCCCTTGAACTACTGACACAAGTGGTGGTCAAACATGAACCGAAGGTTCCACACAGAAAAACTGGGGTTGGTGCTTGTCAAAGCTGGGAGGGCAAGAAATAATCTGGCACGGTAAGATGAGAATTATGACCCAAAATAAGCAGGATGCAAGTCTTGTCCATATTGAGGGAGTTGTTACTTATCCACACCACCACATTGAGCACACAATTGTGAAAAGTCATGTCAAATGATGAGCATTCTCATCAAGAGATATGGGAATTTGAGTGTTGTCAGAGTAACACAAATGCCTTGGGGCGAAGACACAGATAAAGTGAGCCAATGAATATACATAGAGTAAATGTAAATGTAAATGTAAAAATTACTTATAAAGCGCGGCATACACGGTTTCTTGTCGCTGTTCACTTTATTCGGTGAGAGGCAGAGGGCGAGGAGAGGAGAGCTTATGTATAAATGCTACGGAAGAGGTGAGTTTTAAGGAGAGACCTAAAGTGAGGATAGGAGGGAGAGAGTCTCAGTTCCAACGGAAGAGAGTTCCAGAATGAGGGTGCCAAAGAGGAGAATCTGAGACCTCCGTGTTTTTTGCGCCTAAAACGGGGTGTCTGCAGGAGCGCAAGATGAGAAGAACGGAGGTGCCTGGAGGGAGCGTAAGGGTGCAGAAGAGAGGAAATAAAGGAAGGACCGGTGCCGGCCACAGATTTATGAGTCAGGCAGCCCAGTTTGAACTTGCAGCGCTCTGAAACGGGAAGCCAGCGAAGGGCCCTGAGGAGTGGGCGAACGTGGTGATATTTAGGTTGGTGATAGATCAGGCGAGCTGCCTGATTCTGTATCAGCTGCAGTCTGTTAATTTGGGATGCCAGCGTACAGAGCGTTGGCATAGTCGATCCGAGAGATGACTAATGCCAGCAGCGCCAGGGTGAGGGCTTCAGTGGTCAGAAAGTGAGCTATTTTTCGAATCTTCCTAAGCTGGAAAAAGCAGGAGGACACAGTAGCACTGACCTGTTGCTTCATTGAGAGGTCCTGTGAGATGAAAACCCCCAGGATTTTCACTTTGTCAGCAGGGCGGGGGCTGGGGGCCGAGAGAAAGGGGCCAGAAGGTGGAATTCCAGGGATTGGATGGGCCTCCGACAAGAACGAGCTCCGTCTTGTCGGGATTAAGGTTAAGATGGTGAGCGCCCATCCAATTACTGATATGGCATAGGGTGGACTGGAAATCTTGAGCCGCTTCATCCGAGGAGTCGAGTGAGCTGAATGTCATCTGCATAATTGAATGCAGTGACATTCCTGCCACGGAGGGAGCGGATCAGGGGGGTGAGCTACAGGTTAAAAAGAAGGGGTGACAGGGAAGAACCGTGCGGAACGCCGCAGGTGACCCTCGTCCTGTCTGCCGTAAACTGAGAAAGACGGACCGATTGATGGCGGTCCACTAGGCAGGAACGAACCCAATTAAGGGCCGTCCCACTGATGCCTGCCTCTTTGACACGGTCGACTAAGATGGAGTGGTCGACCGTATCAAAGGTCGCCGACAGATCTAAAAGCACCAAGGCTTGACTGATGTTGGAGTCAGCGCCTCTACGAAGTTCCTCCATAACAGAGAGGCTAACCGCCTCTGTCGAATGGGCAGGTCTAAACCCGGCTTGCTGGGAGTCTAGAAAGTTGGAGTCTTCAATAAAGGAGCTGAGGACGCTGGTCACATGGGTCTCAAGTACCTTGCTCAGGTAAGGAAGAAGGGAGATGGGACGGAAGTTGCCCAAAACCGTGGGGTCGGCGTTGTTTTTTTTTAATATGGGAACCACTTCGGCGATCTTGAACTGACTGGGGACCTCGCCGAGCAAGAGAGAGTTGTTCAGGAGGGCCAGTGGGGGGGCAGGACAGGCCGAAAAGGCGGCCCGGAGAATCGCCGGAGGGCAGCAGTCTGTGGGGGAACCAGATGAGACTTTGTTTAGCAGGGAGAGGAAGTCTTCTTCGGATATGGGGGGGAAGCTGAGTCAGGGAAAGGGAATTAAAAAAGGGGGCGGCCTCTGGGAGGGACGGCGCCGGGGCAACAGAGGAGATACTATTTTTGATTTTGCTGATTTTGTCTATAAAAAAACAATTAAGGAAGTCGCAAAGTGCCTGAGATGGGAGGGGTTTGATGGTCACCCTATCCGGGTGTGAGAGCTCCTCCACAATAGCAAAGATGTCCTTAGATTTTTGCGCAGAGTTGAGAATTTTTGTGGAGAAGTAGGCAGTTTTGGCCGCTGAAATTGCCTGTTTGTATTCTCCGGATAATTTTAAGAAGTGAGATTTTCCTGAGGGGTCGTAGTTTCTGCGCCAGCGACGCTCGGCTTGGCGAAGTCCCAGTTTTAGGGTTTTAAAGCTATCTGAAAACCAGCGATGTGCGTCGTGAGGATGTTTAGTTCTAATAGACTTAAGAGGGGCGACCTTGTCGCTGGCAGACTCCAGCCATTTGACAAGAGCGGCTTCCTGGGAGTCTAGAGAGCCTAGGCAGGGCGGAGCTGAAGATGTTCGAGAAGAAAGAAAAAGGTCGAGATCTGCTTTATTCCAGTTGCGGGCCAAGAGGCTAGGGCCTCGGCTGCGGGGGGGGCGGTGGGGGGACCAGGAGAAGGAAAGAGATTAAGAAATGGTCCGACCAGTGGCAGGGAAGGATCGTTAGTGACTTGATTTCGAGGTTGTAGGTCCACACCTGATCCAGGGTGTGGCCTTTGGAATGGGTGGCTGTGTGAACGTGTTGAAGGCCATTGAGCCCCCTTAATAGATCAGTGAAAGCCAAAGAATGGGAGCTTTCGTGTGGGTCAGACGGCCAGTAATTGAAGTCTCCTAAAACCAGGAGTTTGGAGTTATTGATTGTGAGCTGAGATAGTAGATCGCCAAAAAGAGAGGGGAAATTGGGCATGGGTTGAGGGGGGCGGTATACCAGGACACAGGTAAGAGGGGACACCGAGGATTCGAGTCCGATAGCCAGGCAGTCAGTCTGGGGGATGGTGAGTAGAGAGAGGGAGGTGAATCTGATGGGAAGTTTGATAATAGCGGCTACGCCACCTCCGGTTTTACCGGCTGGTCGGTTGGCTTGGAGAATATAATACCCCGGAGGAATGGCTGCCAAGATGTCGGGGGAGGAGTCCTCATTCAGCCAGGTCTCAGTTAGGAGTAGGATGTCGGGACGATCTGAGTCCAGGAGGTGGCATATGTCATGTTGGTGACTGACTAGTGACCGAGTGTTAAGGTATGTGATTGCTAGTTCCATGTTAGCAGGTGCCTTACAGACCGGGTTATAGGAGGTGGGAAGGAGGCAGTGTGCTCGGGGGTGATAGAGGATGGGATGGCCTTGAACTCTGGAAAAACAGTACGGGCGTTGAAAACACCAAGTTGGAGTAATTTGGAGTGGCTGGTAGCTTCCAGCGGCCAGAGAGAGTGTAATGCAATCAGGTTTCTAGGGGCATAGGATGTGAATTGGGCAGAGTGACGGGCCCCGGGCCCCAACCGGCCGCGGACGGGTGCAGACGGGCTTGCCTTAGGCGCGCCTTCGGCGCGCATTCGTCGCGCCCAGTGCACTCGTCCGCTGCGCTTCCGGTAGGGACACATCCTATATACAAGTGAGAGAGGGGGTTGGAAGGGGCGTGGCCTAAATAGGTGGGCGTGGCCTGCACAACACGTGAATGGCGGCAATTGTCAACAGAACCCCCTAGCCCGCTGCAGCGTTAAATCCGCTGTGCAGGGGTGTCGAGGAGCTAAGGAAATAATCTATGTCAGGAGCAGGCAAGTATACAAACTTTAAAAACACAGAAGCAAAGACAGTTTTTTTAGAGAACAAATGATCGTGGCTCCCGGCTGTGCCTCAGGAGAAGTAGTGAATGAGGGTTAGAGGTTGAAAAGTGTAGGGCTCCTGGAGGAATCTTTGAATCTAGAGTGTAATGGGGGCATGATACACTGCTTGAGCAGGATTAGAGCAGAAGGATATAATCTCCATTTGAATTCTGTTTCACAACTAAAAGGGCCACGGATTATAAATTGGACAAATCAAAAAGCACAGTTTAAGAAGAGATGCAGGACCTGCATATGTGGTAACCATGAATGTACAAATCTCACCTACAATAACTGTTACAGTGCCTCATAACGTGCCTGAATATATACAGTGCCCGCCACTCAGTTCCAATAGGCTGCATATCTTATCAGTAGCAGACACCTGGCTTGTATAAGGAATGCCTTTAATTTGAATGTATATAGAATGAATGGAGATAACTACTCACCGGCACAGCTGCCATCAAAGTGGGTTTTAACACACTGCAGTCTCCTTTGCTTCCCTTTTTAATTTTACTTGCCTGAAAGAAAATACAAAAAATTCCTTTTACAATTTATAGCAATTGGCGCCAGAGCAAAGCAATTCAAAACTGCATACTGGGATTCTAGGTTAAGTAGAATGTTTGGAGGTGCCAATCCATCACAGGCATTTGCTGTTAGCTATCCTGGAAGGAGGTGAGACCTGTAATACTACATCTGAAACAAATGCAAACTACTACACTTTGTGTGCACGACTCTTCATAATTGTACAGTGCTATCTAAAATATATCCAAGTCTGCTTTTGAATTTGTAAAACAACGTTATGGTCTGCTGTCGTGGTCGCTATCAGTACTCCTTGCAACAGTACAAAACTGTTGTTACTTAGCAACCCTCCACTTTTAGGTCTGAAGCAAAGTTAACAGCTAACACATCAAAGCATGTGGGAAATAAGGCTATTTAATACCATTCCAATCTCACCGAACACAGGTTCTTGAGCTTGCACCTCCATACACTCACTAAACGTACAGTGTAGGCAGATAACCTGGCTGAGCCCTGTTACATGGACTGTTGTCAACTAAAAAATTGGCGCAACAATCATTCAGTGACTATTACTAAAACATGACAATGTTTTAAGAGGAAACCAGTCCCTGATTTAACTGTATACAGCAGGTAAGCCTCTTGGATGAAAATAAATCACTTGGCACTAGATTCTTGCAGTTTTCCATGAAGCCCATCAATTATGCACACTTACTATGACAATAAGGTCACTGCATGCCAACATCAGTTTACAACAAAAGGCTAAGAGTAAACACTGAGGTAGAGTTTAACTAGTATAATCAATACAATCCTACATCATTTTCAAATTACATTTTAACAGCTGAACAGAAGTTCTGCATTGACAAAAAATGAGCTTTTCATATGGTGCACTAGACTGTAGCTAAACTGGCTTAGTTAGCAGATATTAAGAAAGCCTCCTACCAAGACGAAAACATCATTCACAAGTATTCACAATGATGAAAATAATTTGATCCAAGGATTATGTTGTTTACCTGTAGGATCCTCAATCATTCTTCAGGGCCTAAGTCAGATGCATAACATGAACTGGTCTAGCTGGTTATCTCCAGGTTACATACCACACTCTTTCCCTGGGCACAGCAGTGGCTCGCATGGGCCCCTGTGGGTTGCTGGTGGCCAGTTAACCAGACTGTTAAGGAAGCAGCAGGATTGCCCCTTGGTCCACCGTCACAATCTTGTCTGACGCTCTTCAGGTTCAGCAACATTCGGCTTCACAGAAAGCCTTTACAGTAGTTCTCTGGGCTCACTAAATCCATCCGTGGACTGGTCCCATTGTAACCATTCACCCCTCGACTTCAAAGAGAAACTTTAAGATGGTCAGTCCACTCCATTGCATCTCTAAATTGAAGATGCTGGGGTGGCTTTAGAAAGGCCTACGTTAAAAAGCCCTTTTACAGACGGAGTCCGGTTTTTTGGAAAGTGAGAGAGGCTTTCAAGCCAGCCTGTCTTTGGGTGACACATGCCCCCTATCCCCTTCTTACCTTAGCTTCCACAAGCAGCATCATCTTTCCACAAAAGCGCTTTTACACTATTAATTCAAGCATTGACAGAATACCTCCGAGTTCAGAATAAGGCTAATTACCCTGCCTACAGGAGGTCCCAGGGCAGGATAAGTGGGTCAAGTAATTCAGTGTTCATAAAGCAGAAGATAAACAAGATTTCTAGAAATTGCTTTTGTGTCATTGGTACCCAATGATTAGGGCTGCACTGCGTAGCACAACACTGTAAAGATAAATTCCCTATCTGGGCACTGGATCCGAGATATGTAAAGATGTCCAAACCTTTTCTAAACTATGTAAAAAAAAAAAATCTGATTCAGACTTATGTGGCAATGATTAAGATGGCATTTTCTGCATCGGAGTAGTTTAGCATAACACTATTCAGAAGGCTGAATTGGTACATGTATTTTACTTTTCTTTTAAAATTCACTGCAAATCTCAGAGTAAAAAAGGGCTTCCTTGGTTTTAGGGTAGGCGCAAGAATTGGAGAGGTTTAGGCATTAGTGTACTTCATTCAGGAATGTTCGGATGGTCATTTTGTTCACATATTATTTACGGATTTATAACTTCAAACCCCAATGACTGCAGATTTGTGTTTGAGCTTCTGACAACCAGGTTCATTGGAAGGCTGGGAAATACCTTTGCTTTTTGTTGGGTAGGAGATATGCTAGAGTAAATGGCACAAGCTATAGGAGAAGAAAATAAGTTACTTACCTGTAACTGTAGTTCTCCAGTATTGGTATCTTTCAAAGATTCACATCCTTAAATCATTCCCAGTCGTCAAAGTGGGAGTCCCACGGTATTATAGCAAAGCAATTATGTTAGTAGCAAAGGCTATTTTGGCACTAAGCCATGAATTTAATAGCCTATCTATGCCCTTTTTTCAAAAAAGGCCCAAACTTAGTCAGGCAACCACACCCTCTAGAACCTAGTTCCCTTAGATTTTCAAGCACAAGTCGGAATAAATATATAATAAATAGATTAATAATAAATAAATATAAACCCAAATAGTAAAGGGGAGCCTCTAGGGGAGGAGGGAGGGTCGCATGTGAATCTATGAAAGATACCAATACTGGAGAACTACAGTTATGGGTAAGTAACGTATTTTTGATTGCTAGTATTGGATTTTTCATAGAGCTACATGCT
The DNA here is from genome assembly GCF_964263255.1 of Lissotriton vulgaris. Taxonomy (NCBI): domain Eukaryota; kingdom Metazoa; phylum Chordata; class Amphibia; order Caudata; family Salamandridae; genus Lissotriton; species Lissotriton vulgaris. The sequence continues at coordinate 164,698,265 of NC_141691.1, read as the reverse complement.
TGAATCAGAATAGTCAGAAGTAAACATGAATACATATTAGCACACAATAATAATGCAAATATAGTCAATAGTCACAAAAGTATGAGAAATAAAATATGTACGGAATGCTCTTGTTCTGTATAGAAAAAAGCTTAATACACCTTTTATCATCTAAAGTTTGCAGCGATCTCTCTGCAATAGTTTATGAGTTTTGAAAAGAATGTCTTTAGTACAATAGGTTCGTTAAGATGGAAATCCAAAAGGTACTTTTGGTATGAATTTAGGGTTAGTACTTAAAATTACGAGGTCCTTTTTTAATTGACTGAACGGTTGTTGTATACTGAATGCTTGCAATTCACTAACTCTTCTTGCTGATGTTCGTGCCAATAGTAAATCCACTTTTCAGGAAATATATTCAAATTGTGTCTTCTGGATTTGTTCTAACTGACAATACCAAATTGAGATGCCAAGGAGGAGGCTCTTTCACCGGTGGAAAAACTCTAAAGAGACCCTTGAGGAACTGTTTAACAATTCTCACGGACCAGAGAGAGGATGAGTTTCCCAATTTTCTTAAGCGAAAGATTGCTGTTAAGTGCACTTTTATTGATCAATGTGCAAGGCTAGACTTGGCTAACTGAAGCAGAGAAGGTAAGATGTGCACTGGTGCTGCGAGGATGGGATGCAACTCTTGGACACCATATACAGAACATTTCCCCTTTAATTGATATGACTTATTAGTGGAGTCTGCTAGCGTATTAGAAAGGTTTTCTCTGCAGTCTCTGGGGATATCTAATGCTTCAAGATCAAGGTTGACAGAATCTAGGCTGAAAAACGAAGATTAGTCTGGTTGGGATGATGTACTTGGCCCTTGTTCATGGATAGTTGTCAGAGAGCTGACCCCCCACCACCCAGCGCCTTGAGACCCTCACGGGTGAGTAGCGCACTTTATAAACCCCCTATTGGTTTGATGTTCCGAGAGAAGGAGAAGTTCAGTTTACCAGAATTGCCAGGGCCATTTCCAAGCAATGGAGATTAACCTGCATGGTTCTCTTCATTTTCTTGAGCACTCATGGCATCAAAGAAATTAGGGGAAAAGGGTAAGCAAAGATTTTCGACCATCTAATCAAAAAGTTATTTCCTCACGATCCTTTACAGGGATGCCAGCTTGCTAGTATCAGCATTTCTGGTTTGTCTTGGTCACAAAAAGATAGAGTTGCGTTGTGCCCTATCGAAGGAAGATGTCCTGTAGAACCAGAGGATCGAGTTCCCAATTGTGACAACTGGTTGTTAGTCTGCTCAAAGTTTAAGCCAGCACATTGTACACTCCTGGGACCTGTTTCTGACCTCAGTGTACATTGTGTTGCAAGGCCCAATTTCAAATTGTTTGCTCCTGCTCTGATAGATCAGCTGATGGCATATCTCCTTGTTGGTTTATGTAATGCATGCTGGTGGTATTGCCGTACATATAAGTACGGATGGGCCTGAAATTTTGGGGAGGTATGAGAACAGAGCCAAAGCTATGGCCTTCAGGTCTAGAAAGTTCACGTGCATCCTTTTTTTGGAGGTTGTCCATTTGCCACTGACTGAAAGCTCTTGAAGAGGAGCACCCCATCCCTCCAGGTACGCATCCAGGGATGAGATCTGTTGCTTGAGAGAGAAAAGTCCTCCTTCGAGAAATATTGGATGACACTGTCCACCAGTGCATGATCATTGCTGGGGTTATGAACATTACATTATCGAATGACCCCAAACTTGTAGCCATGGTTGGTCTAGCTGTCCCTGTAGGGGATGGATATGAAGTCTGCAGTTTGGGATCAGGGGAATGCAGGAGGAGCACATGCCCAGAAACTATTTGTACAGTAGGACAGAAACAGACTTTCTTAGGCAAAACCTTTAGGTCAGGAGCTGGATCGTGTCGTTCTGGAGAGACAAAAGCTTTGACTGACTGGGTGTCTAAGACTGCTCCTAGAAACATTAATGTTATTAGGTTGAGAGTTGATTTTTGTAGATTTGGTATGAGACCCAATTTTTCTAATAACGAAAGGCCTAGTGCAGTATGTCCGCTATGGCTTGTTGATATGTTGGAGCTTTTATTAGCCACTCGTCTAAATATGGGAAGACTTTATTTCAGTTTAGCCTTAGATGGCTGCCAACGAGGCAATTCACTTGGTGAATATTCTTAGGGCTGATCGTAGTCCAAAGAGGAGCAGTTTGATCTGATCGTGTGTGCCGGCTACCTGGAAACTGAGGTATCTCCGATGTCTGCTCTGTGATGGATTGGGATGTGAAAGTATGCATTTTGAAGATTTAGAGCAGTCATATGGTTTCCATGATTGAGTAGGTGTAAAATGTCTTGGAGGGTGACCACCCGAAATAATTTTTTTCAATGTTGGTGATCTGTCGAAGATCCAAGACAGAGTCCCAATCTGCTGATAAGGAAGAAACAGGAATAGAAGCCCATGCCCCGCTGGAATTTCGGGACCTTCACTATCGCACCTTTCTGCACATGATAGCAACTTCCTTCAGTAGCCGTTTCATATGTGGAGAAAACTTCCATTTTGGAGGCACATTCGGTGGTTTGCGTCAAATTCGAGGGTATGCCCTTGAGCTAGGATGTCTAGGACCCATTTGTCTGATATTATCATGGACCATAGGTGAAAATAATAAGGCGTTCTCCTAGTTGTTTCTTGGATTTGGGGAAGGTAGCCAGCTGAAAGGGAAGATCATTGTTTTCTATGGTTTGTAAGCTGCTTCAGAATGGCAGTCTGTACTGTTGCGCATATTGTAGGCTGATATTGTTGCCTATAATTCTGGAATCCTCCTCTGTAAGAGTAGGAACTTTTACCTGTGGCACCTCGAAAAGGTAGTTGCCGGGGTCAGTATCTGCCATAATAGTTTGCAGTGTTTCTTTAATGTGTTTTCCGAGCAATGCTTACCCGTCATAAGGCACGTCCAGGATCTTTGTATGAACTTCTGGTCTGAACGTTGTCGTTTTTAGCTAGCCATGCCTGAGAAGGACTGCTGCCCTAGCCAGTTGTTGGAAACCTGTTTAAGATCGAATTGACGGCACAGTCTATTGTCTCCAAAGAAGCTTGTTCGCCTTCTAGAAGAATCTTCCTTGAGTCAGGTTTAACATTCTCTCGCAGTAGGTCGATAGAATGTGTAATATCTTACCACATTTGCTTGTCAAATCTTTCTGGAATTGCTAGAGAATTAGAGGCTCTAACTGCCTCCATGCTGGAACAATGCTTCCCAATTATGTCAAGGCAATGCTGTACTCGATCTGGTGGTGGTGAGACAGGAGTAGCAGGATTTCTGGAACGTCTCCGGACTGCTTGACTGCTGGCATAATCTAGTCTTAGTTGTCCAATTAGGCATGCAGGAGCATCATCCGGCGCCTTGCATTTATTATTTAACCTGAGCATAACCGCTGTCACCGTGGCCAGGTTCTTCATTATACGTACCCCTTGCCATATCAAATCTATAATGTGAATAGCCCTTATCGCTGTTTTAATTGGTTCTTTATAATTGTAAATAAAACAGTCTGCCTATTTGGTAGTGAAAGGCGTTTTGCCGCTCTTTACATGATGTTATGGAAACCTCCTATATCGTCCAGAGGTGAAGCCAATGGAGGTACAACCGGAGGATAGTGTCGTTATCATATAGTCATCCCACTCCATAACAGTGGGTACACGATCCCTGATCCCTCCCTCCCTCCTCTTCTTCACGATCACCATCCGAAAGGTCAGTGTCATGAGCAGGCGGATCCGCATTGGTAATGACAGAGGAGTACCTGAAATCTTTTAATGTGCATGGCAGAGGAGGTGGTGTTGTTTGCATTTATGGTGGAATTTAAGTGGTAGGTGTAGAAGAAGAAGCAGGTTCTGGAATGGTTTAGAATAGTCCTGTCCATGCCTTAGAGATTGGTTACTAAGTCCAAAGGCATTTGGATAGAAAGTTCCTGCAGATCTGGGGGCATATATGGAGGCATATATGCAGGATATTGTTGATAATGGTCTTCATAGTATTGATCAAACTTGTCATTTTACTATAATTCTGAAGGGCTAGATCATCTTTGGATTCTTCATCCAGTAACAGAGCTGGCGGGAAAAGGCAAAACTTTGCTTTGGGATGTGTGAACTGGAAGAATCACATCAGCACTGGGTTTATCAGCATATGAAAGGCGTGATAATGGCACCAGAGGTGTTAAGGTGCTGAAATAGTCAATTTCTTGACCTCTGTCGACGACAAATCAGCCGTCACCGAGGATTTTTGTGTTTTTCAGGCAAAACAGGTTTTCCTGACTGAACAGCTATCGACTTGACAAGTTGAAGTCATGGACGATGTGGTCATTGACGAGCGCACCGTCCACAGTGTTTTTTTTAATAGGTCCGTCGAGATGGATGTCTTAGTCGACGGAGTAGGCTCCTAGTCGTGGTCGTCGGCAAGTGCCTAGATGAACGCTTGGTCGACGGAGGTGGAGACAGAGGAATCAATTTCGATGTTATTGTCAATCTACATGTAAATATGGTTGTCAACGCCGGAGATAATTTTTATGGCGATGCCGCCTTAGTGATTGTAGACGTCATAGTCGACGAGATCGGCATCGACAGGGTCATCCTCAACAGAATAAAAGATGGAGAAATCTTTATTTTTTCAACAGAAGTAGTTCCCGTCGTAGACAGAAGGGATTTAAACAACCTTTTGCCAGACATTTGTTTTTCAGATGCATAGTAGGTTCTGAAGTAACCTTTGAGGAAAGTCTATGATGTGATTTCTCCTGATATTTCTTAGAATGATCAGGTGCCTCATGGTGGTATTTCTTAAGGGCCTTCTTGGGGAGTTCAGAAGACTCTTATCAGAGGATCTAGCCCTCGTTAGCGATTTGCCAGAAGTAAAAGAATCATCGTTCTCCCCCTCAGAAACAGGGTTTTCTTTAGATTTAATCCTCTGTAGCCAAACCAGAAGTCTTCACTCTCTGTCCTTGAGGGTCTTCTGTGAGAAGGTGCAACATGTTCCAGTCTTTGACTCGGTGATCAGGATAGAGACAATAAATGCACTTTTTATGAGGATCATCAATATAAAGTCTCTTTATTGCCAAAAGTTACATGGCCGGAATAATCCCTTTCTAATATTCCCTTGGACATTCTGACATGATCAGAATGTCCAAGGGAATATTAGAAATAAATACTTGTCCGACCTGAGACAAAGTTTCTTGAATCAGTAGATTTGAAAGATAAACTGAGTAGAGCTCAGGGAGACTCCCTTCACATGACGTGCAGTAGAAAATCTGAGTGAACGAACCTCTGGGGGGAGGGGGGGGAAAAGGTTCTAGAGGGTGCTGTCGCCTGACTGGTTGTAGACTAAGTTTGGTCTTTTTTTAAAAAAATTAAAGGTCATAGATAGATTAAATTCATGGCTTAGTGCCATTATAGCCAATACTACCAATATGACTGCTTTGACATAATACCATAGGACTCCCACTTTGATGACGGGGAATGATTCAAGCATGTGAATCTATGAAAGAGCCAATACTGGAGACTACAGGTTTTGGCAATAACTGGTCTATTAAGGATGTACTCTATTTTTAATTTTTCACCCAATTTGTCTGCAGGCTTCCTGTGACTAAAAGTAAATCTCACAGAACTTCTGACATGAAACTACAGGCAAGGGACTGGTGCACAATTGGATGGCATGCTAAAATATGTCTTTAAATATTTTCTCAGTTCAAGCTTTGAAAACCTGTAGAGAAAGGAAGTCTACTCTCCTTGTGAAAAATCAATATGTACTAGCAGAGAAACAGTCCTGCTCAATGGATTTAAAGTGAGGTTTGAATCTGTCACCAAGTCTTCTTTGCCCGCTTTGAGAAAATAGCTACAGGAAGATACTTGCTAGGAGACATTCCTGTGTGTACGGAAGGAGCTGATTTTCTGTGGAGAATTCCCATTCCCAGCTGACTGCATTACTCTGAATATAAAGTGTACCAGTCATGTTACGAGAGCTGGTCTACCAATGACAGCTGGGTTCTGCTGTGCTACCTACTGCCTGGGGGGTAGAGTGCTTGTAATTAGAAAAGATCCCAGACGGATGAATCCTGCGGCACGTGAGAACAATACCAATCAACTGGTGTCATGGAGTGACTTGGTTGCAGTGCAAGTGCCATGCGAGAAAAATTATATTTGAGTGGACTGACATCACACGGACCTGCCCTTAATATTGTAGGAATAATTCTAATAATATTTGATTTCCATTGAAAAACTAATTTTGTAGGCCAGTTTCTGTTATAAGACGGAAAATTGCCTTATTTGAGGATTTGGAGGACTAGGCTAAACAAGGAGAACTACAACACAACAAAAGTGTAACATTAGAAGGCAGCTGCTCAAACTTTTCCAGTTCTCAGATTGTTGTAGTCTACACTTTTGAGCCTGGTCTCCTACAATGTCAATCCAAACCTGTGGAGCAGTTATTGGGAATTATTCCCCTAAGAGCTGTGGATACTAGATGTCAAATTCTGACAGACAGAGCCGCAACAAGCACCCAACCACCCTGAAGTGCTCAAACTCAGTTCTAGCTCAAAAAGATGAAGCCAAGTATATGATCTTACAGCTAGTAATGTGTTCAAAAGTAACAAGGAAACTTTAAAGCATGCAATTATGAAACTCCATGATGTAAATCACAGCTATCAAGCTTCAAGTCCAAGAATATTGTTTTACCTGATCTGATAGCGTCTGTGGAGAGGAGTAGCCAATCCGGCAGCCATATGTCATGCATGAAACCTCTGCAGTCATCTCCAGCACATGCGCCAAAGGCAAGTAGCCTATGTAAGTGTCCTTTGGGCTAATAAAGAAGTACATAATTAAATCAGACTATACAAATGTTACCAAAATGTAATTTAGGTCATAGCAGTAAAAATAAATGTGGCCCAAAAGAACGTTATTGAGGGCAACTGTACAAATAAACGCATTCATTAGCACAGTAGAATGACCTTATCTGGGACAATCCCTATTCACTGCCTCAAAGATTGGCTTTTATTATTGCTTTACAAGTGGAGTCATTTCTCCTTTAGGTCACTAGACCTCATAAGATTTCACCTCACTGAACAAATGTAATCCCTTTGCACCCTGCTTCAGGTTAATGATAGTTTTTACAATAAACATTAAGGACCATTCTTACGTCACTCTTGATTTGCGCTTACTACCCCTGATGAGGCATCGAAGCGCTATTCAGCGAGTAGCACGATATATATATATATATATATATATATCCTATATATAGTTTATACACAGATGCACAGAGTGTAATTTGCAATGTATTGCCATTGTTGATTGTGATGAAGGGCTGGCTATAACTCACGAGAGGCAGAGTGTAGGTTTAAAGGAACAAAGTGTGTATGTGTACAGAGTTAGACAGTAGACCAAACAATAGGTTCCAACTATGGACAGAGAAATATTCAATGGTATCTTAAAATAGTCCAAATGAATTAGGTTAATTTGAGCGTCCATTTGCCAATTATGTTGAGTGTACTGAATGGTTTAGAAAGTCATCATCGGTACAATCCACTACTGAACAAAAGTGGAAATAATTAAATACGGTGAGTGGGTCCCTATAATGGGATACCTGAAAAATGAAATTGCAGGATTGAACCCTGCAACTGCATGTTAATTTAAAATGTCATCATGTAGTTGTCAGTCCCGGCATGCAGGAAGAATGAAACTAGCACCACCACAATTGTCTAGTGAAAGTAGCAGCGCTTCATATGTTCTTTTCAATTTTAGCCACGCAAAATTGAAAGTAGTAGTGAAAAGGAGATGGTAAAACAGACATGCCATCATATCTTGGACATACATACAGGGCCCACCTCTGAACCAGAGTACCTATCTGAAACTCAGTGGACTCTTAGCTTAGGAATTTGGTAAACTTACCCCAACCCAGGTATTCTTTCACACTGGCCTGCCATTCCTGCTATCAAGTTGCTGTGGATCATCATCACTCCTTTTGGTCGCCCAGTAGAGCCGCTTGTGTACATGACAACTGCTAGGTCTGTAGGAAGAGGTCTTTCTGATGGCAAGTTCACTAAGAGGAAGAAAGTTGCGCATAAATCCTTCCAAATATGAGGCACAGTATTCAAAACAACGCATTAAGGTGCCTATGATATCTTAGTCGCTAGGACTGATGCAAATCAATCAGCTATACCATTCAATACCAACTGAGAACCCTAGTCCAAATTAACATTTGCTTTTCTTACCATCTGCAAGAATACTGCTTGTGCACAGACGTTACTATGAAGCAAAAGGTGCCAAGAACAGAAAATCGTTTAACCCCTTAAGTGCTGCCGTCGGCCAACGGTCGTCGCGAGCACTACCTTGCCAGTGCTGCGCACGACCGTTGGCCGACTGGCCAGCATTCGTTCTTCGAACGTTCAGCACTGGGCGCAGAACATTCGACGCTCCTATGAGGTTGAGTGAAACCAGAAAAAAACAAAACACTGCCTGTTCTTAGCAAAGTGAAAAGCACTGGGAAATCAGCAATTCACATTCACCTTACTTACTGCACCAAGTAACTTGCGATATTAGACACGCACGCACACACACACACACACACACACACACACACAAAGACACACGAACACACACACAAAGACATACGCAAACACACAAAGACACACGCACACAACCCAGTGACATTCCTGAAAGGTTTTACTAAAAAGGTACCCTGTAAAAGTTACAGGTTTTAACCAATAACCACTGTGTTTATACACTGCACTATTAACCAGTAGTTTAGATGACGTTAACTCGGATTTGTGATGCAGTTTATCAAAAAGAAATGACAATGCAACAAGTAAATGATACAAACAGGTTTAATAAAACGTTAAAGGAAAAGTGCAAGTGTCTTCGCTTACGGTTCTCTGGTTTCTCTCCTAGTCTTTCCACATCTTGCATGTTGTGAAGCGCCATTCCTCGTGGGCAATCTGAGCTGTTACTGATTTTCTTGCCCACGTAGATGACATGTTTGAGACTTGGGATGTCCGATAACACAGGCTGCAGCATCATATGTAAGACAATCACACACAGAAAATGTAAACTGAATCCTTCAAACATATGCATGAATACAGCTAATGTGCACGGATTCTCATACATTGAGGAAAGGGGAAATGAGTTATGATAGATTATCAGAAAGAAAAGGAAGGCTGGGTAAAATCCTGAGGACCCACTGTACATCCATGGCCAAATGAAATCCCTCCTCACAGTATTTGTTTTTAAGTTTCCCATTTTCATTTGCTTGATTAAATGTCGATAGGAATGGTCCATAAAAGCCAACTCATTCTTTACTGGACAGAAACAGATTTGCAAATGCCACCTGCACATTTGAGTTCATCCTTACCTTAAGTTTGGTTTCTAAAAGTTCTGTGCTGGTGAAGAGATACGAGGCCCCAGACTCGTTTAGACCATAGGATACCGCTTCCTCCCCAAGAGTGGCATATAGAGTTACAACTGTTTAGGAGAAGAAGGGGTTGCATGAGAAACCGTGACCTCCAGGAAAGGATTCAACTTAGAACATGTACGGTTCTAGAGACAATCTAGTGTGAGAAGTGACAAGAGCCTAGTTTTAAGTATAATGACTGGGCGCAAAGTAAAAAAATGAAAATGGTACTATCTGAGGTGCAATTTACAGACCACTCAAAGGAAAACTATTAATACAGATTAGCACTGAAACAAATTAAAATACATCCAAACAAGCAATAACATAAGTGTGAATGCGAATGGGGGAGGAAATCAGCCTGCCAAGTAATAGAAAGAAGTATATGTGTATATATGACTTACACTAGATATGTAATATTTAGAAACTGGCAGTATTTTGTTGAAGGCACAAAAAACTATATTCAAAATCTATATGAAGTTTTTTTTTCAAACATCTGCACCAATACTGCTTATACACCGTGACCTTTAAAAAGAATTTCACGACTGCCTCAACTTTCACAAAACTATTTACCAATTTTGTTAAAATGTTATTTAAAGTGATTTCATGCAAAGGAGAATCCGTTGAAACAGTGTTAAGAAGCAAATGACAACTGAAGAAAGTCACCCAGATGAAGAGTCTCAAAAAAAGCAAACAGTAACAGCAGAGCCTGCCCAATATACATGCCAATCCCAGATTTTCCCATACCTTGTACCTTCTGTGGTGACCTTACTCCTAGACAACGGTAGCTATATTTATACCACTCTACTCTTGAAATGCTGTACTGGCTCTCATCCAAAGAGAGGAGAGTTTAAGACTTGTCACAGTCCACAAGCGCCTCTGCAACTTCTAAGGTCCTCTACAACTACCAGCTTCCTAATTTCAAAAGATTGAATGCCAGATCCCTCGCGCACAGGGATGCACTGTCTGGAACGTCCTGGTCTGTCCTTCATGGATTCTAAATTGAGAGGGTTTCTGCTCTGCCTACCACCTGAAAACTCGGACAAGGAAAAATATTCATCCGGCCTCCAATACAGTCTGACAACACCAAAAGCTCTCACTCATCAGTCGACAGGTGCCGATGACTGATCCTGGCCCCAAACGACTCCTTCATAAGATTTTTCCATTAATCCATAATTCCAAGTAGGCACCCAAGTATCTTTAAGAATCTGTTAACCAGTTCAAGGTGTGGCAGAGTAGAACTGCACTATACCCCTCCCCCCACACACTCCCTCAAAAGATCTGAGGCACCCAAAATATGGCAGGCATAGTTTCACAAAAACCCTTCAATGAATAAAACTTATTTAGAAAGTCACAATATTGGAGACTTTTCTTCACTTCGTCAACCCACAGCGGTGCAAACACATGAGATGCATTTTATACTCTGGCAGAACAAATACAAAAGAACGGTACTTGGAAGCGTGCCAAGTAGCCTTGGGCTACTCCATTTGTACAATTCTCAGAAAAAGAGGAATTAGACTTTAACATTGTCGCCATTCTCTCATTTGAACACCTGTCTATTCTAAAACATTGATCCAAGGGATGTCAAGTAAATGAAATCTGTTTAAAGCATGTGCACTGATTCACAGTCCTGGCAGCCTACATGGCAATTATATTGCGCAAGTTACGATGAGATTACAGCTCAGTGCTTTAATCACTAATAGCAGACGAGGCAATGACACAGCTAATGACGCCTTACAGGTGGGGTTTGGCACACAGAGCTAAGAAGAAGGTTTCATTTAAAGACAGTTTGTTCTCCTCTGTCTCACGTTGTGGTCTGCTGATGCACTTGAATGTCTTTTTCCAAAGTGCGATGTCATTTTTTAAGGTTGCATTATGATTTCACAATTGTCTAGTAGTAGTAGTAACAGACATTTCTTGAGCGCATATTTCACCCTTAGGTCTCAAAGCACTTTTGCCAACAACAGTAACTAGAGGGGAGAGACAGAGTTAGAATAGCCATGACTTGAGATCTTTACGAACTTTTTTTATGGTTCGTCTCCTGTCGGGGTTGCATCAGCAATAAGTTCCATAGCTCAGGGGAAATTTTGGAGAAGGACCTATCCCCATTTTTTAACGTGCGTACAAGGGGGATGTTCAAGAGGTGCTTGTTGGATGACCGAAGGGGGCGTCTTGTCAGATATTTAACCAGTTTCTTTACCAGATAGATAGGTCCCTGGTTGTTCAAAGTTTTGTGGGCGAGGCAACATAATTTAAAAGAAACTCTTTTTTAATCAGCAGCCAATGGAGGATTAAGGACCAATCTGGCTGAAGTGTTTTGAAGCACTTGCAGTTTGAAGAGAAGTCTTTCATTAATGGATGCAAACAGTGCATTGCCATAATCTAATCGGTTGATTATTAGGCCTTTGTCCTAGTGGCAGCCTAGCGCTGAGAGGGATCCATTTAAAGATTTTTTTCAAAGAGTGCATTTATCCGTAACTAGTATGGACCAGGGAGTTGATATGGTCCTTCATGGACAATTTGTTGTCCATAACTAATCCCAGGTTACGAACCGTTGTTTTGGGCAAAGGGCATGGTCTGAGTGAGGGAGGCCACCAGTCTGTTGACCATATAAGTGCGTCTCCAAAGAGCATGATCTCTGCTTTGCTTGCGTTGAGAAGCAGATGATTTGTTGACATCCATTTGTTTACTGATGTCATGCATTGTATAAATCTGCCCTGCGTGTCAGTTGGGTCAGCGTCAAGAGTGATCAGCAGTTGTGTGTCGTGAGCATAGGAGATTGTGCTGAAGCCATGGTCTTTGATAATTTTGGCCAGTGGCACTACGTAAAGGTTGAAGAGTGTGGGACTTAAAATGGATCCCTGAGAAACACCAATGATTAGGCTCTTGGAGCAGAAATCCCCTATTTGTACCGTTGTAGTCCTTTCAGCTAGGTAGCTTTTTAGCCATTTCAGAGCCGGGCCCTCGACACCAAACTCTCTTAGGCGTTCTAAAAGAATGTTGTGTGAGATGGTGTCGAAAGCCGCCGACAAGTCGAGCAGGATGAGGATGGCCGATTGTCATTAATCTAGGGAGAGCCTAATGTTGTCAACTATCTCTACTAGGGTTGTCTCAGTACAGTGATAAGACCGGAAGCCTGATTGGGATGAGTCCAGTAGATTATTTTTTTCGAGATAGGTTGACAGTTGCTGGTTCACTGCTGCTTCCTTTACTTTGGTCTAATAGCTTTTTTCCAGTGCATTGGCACAGTGGATTCTGAGAAGGAAAGGGCATCTCATGAAGTTTACCGTCACTTTAAGAGAATTTGAGTTCTCAATGTACTAGCACGCGTATGGAGTTTCATCCCTTATCTGTGCACCATGAACTTCTACACCTAGATCCAAAATGTTTTTTTATTAACAGCAGATTCAACACAACATCAAGGGATGGATTGTGGGTGTTGTGATAGACTGAGAGCAAGGACTAAGGTGCCCTGATCTCTTGTTAGGGTTGATAAACACCTGCCAAGTAAGAAAAAGGAAGACTATCATAATGGCAATGGTTAGAATGAAGAGCAGCATTATCAGGTAGACCACCATGGACTGCGGGTTCTGGGGATAACTTATGCCGCTTTGCACAGAGATGTAGGAAGCTGGCTCTATATATACTATACCAAAGTGAGGTATAGCATACAGAGTCCAATGGAATCCCAAAGGTAGTGTGGTCGAGCAGTAAGGCAGTATCAGAGGCTATTGTTAAGCATTTGTTGTTCACACTCAATAAGCAAATGAATTCACATGCTCAAAGACTGAATTTCAGACCAATTGTTTTTGTATACAAATATTCTTAGTTATTTTACTATCCTAGAACCAAGCAAGCCTTGGACAGATAAGTTGAGAAATACTTTGCAGTAAATATACAGTTTGAAATGTAATTGTAAATGTACTTTGAAATGGTTACAGTTTGAATTATTGGTAATGCAATACTGTGAAATGCACTTGTTACACCCTCAGTGGCACTAGGGCGGCCGGGTGCAGAGAGCTGAGGCCCAATGTTATCCAATAGGGGGCCTACTATTGGTGGCTTCTGGCAAGCAGGCCACTGGGTTGTGGGAGCAACGCTCCTAGACTTTAGCTCAGGGCAAATGGGGAAACAAAGTAGCACCCTAAGCGGCACTCCGGCGGCCGGGTGCAGGGTGCTGTTTCAACGTTGAGTGCCCTGTTGGTTTAAATGGGAAACCTCCGGTTTGCAAAGGCACTGCAGGCACGGGGACGCAGGTCTTCTGGGTGCGACCATTACTTCGAGACGTAGGTTGGGAAGTTAGGGGTTGGATAGGCACCGTCGGTTTGGGCACACAAGGCCGTGGGGCGTAGGGTGAAGGGGTGCAATTTGGGATCAGATTTTCTTACCAGCTCCTGGTCGCGGTTAGGGGGGCTCTCTGGTTTTATGCTGCAGGCGTCGGTAGATCTTGGGTCAGGATCCCCAGGGTGACCTCCTCGTGGTGTTTGCCCACTCGAGCTCAGGCCGTGGACAGCGGATGCAGAGTGGGGCGGATCTGCGGTGTACGGCCGGAGTCAGAGGTTGCAGATGAACAAATCTGGTGTTCACGGGAGATAAGAGTTTTTGTAGTTGAAGGTAGGCAGGTCCTCCAGGGTTTGAGGTTGCTGGCTGCAGGACACCAGGATTTCGCAGGAGCAGTTCAAGGGGGAGACAGGCCGGTAGGGCTGGGGACAAGTCAGTGGGCATCTTCCTCTGTTTACCTGCTGCACAGCTATTCGGCCCTTCTTCGTCTTCTTGTTTCAGGTTTTTGTCTGAGGAAGCAAGGTTCAGGGGTGCCCCTAAATACTATATTTAGAGTGTTACATGTAGGTAAAAGGCAGGGAGAACTGGGTCCCTTCCCTGGGGTGGTACACCCCCTATTATGCCACCCTCCAGTGGGAGGGGGGCATGAGCCTAATGGTTGGTTGGCTGAATCCCCCATCTGCAAGATGGCGGGACTGAGAGTTGTGTTTCACCTCGCCTCTCCCACCTGAGTGGTGGAGTTGTCAGAGGTGGGCACACCTCTCTTCCTCACTTGTTTTTCCTGCCGGTTCTCCCACCCAAAGTGGGGGTCAGAACCATTGGGGACCAATTGCTGAAAGCAGCAAGTGGCCTGGGGAAGCTCACACAGGAGGCAAGCCTTTGAAGCTTCCCCTTCGTGAACCCTGCCCATCCTTGGCACCTTGTCCCAGGAATGTGCATTGGTTGGGGCCCCAGAGAGCAGCAGGCTCTCGACCCAGGGGCCAGAAACATGTCGGGTGGTGGCAAGTGAAAGCAGCCACTCAGCCTGGACACTAGTGATAGGTTAGTTTTCAGGGAGCATCTCTAATATGCCCTCTGTGTGCATTTTTCATTAAATACCACTCTGGCATCAGTGTGGGTTTAATATGCTGAGAGGTTTGATACCAAACTTCAGTTTTCAGTGTAGCCACTATGGTGCTGTGGAGTTCGTAATGACAAACTCCCAGTACCATATACTGTTAATGGCAGCACTGCACTGCCAGTGTTCTAAGAATGGACTTAGACACTGTAGGGGTTTAGGTCATCTGCACCTGGACCCTCACCTCTGGTATAGTGCGCCCAGCTCGAGGGGTGACTGATCTATGCCTGGTCAGTGGGTTGTAGGCATGGCACACAGAGTTGTGTGCCATGTCGACTCTTCACTTTGTTCTGCACCAAAACACGCAGCCTGCAAAGGCAGTGCGTGTGTGTAGAGGTACAGGGCCTCTAAGGGTGACACAATAAGTGGTGTTCTGTTTGTTTACGCCTGGTGACTGAAACAGGTGCATGGATCAGTTCACTTTTGACCACTTAAGCAAGTTTTGCGCATTATTTTTAGTTTTAACTCATTTTGCGCACTGTCTCTATACCATCTTCCGCCAGTGGCTGCCTTTTATACTTATGTCAGCACCCATTGCCGACTAGTGTGCATCTATGGGACTAATGACGGAAAATGTAACCCGTGCCACTTCTTTCTCTCTCTGAATTGCTCCCAACCAGTTTGTGATATGTACACATTCATTGCCAGTGTCCTCTATGGAGGTGGACAATTTTTTTTTTTTAATGGCCCTGCATTATGGTAAGCCAGTGCTGTGAAAGCTTGGAAAATGCGATGCTCTGCACCTTTGTTCTACAGTGGTTTCACTTTTCATGCACATTTGTATTTAAACCTTCTAAGGTTATAGCAATGCTCACTAAACTCTACCAGCCCCTCTCCTCCCCGCCCTTTGGAATCTAATTTTCTGTCAGTTTCTTCCACCATGGAGTTGGGTAAAAATACACATCTGTTATTTAAAAAAAAAAAAAATAACAGGAGTACCATGGAGTTGGGTAACAATATACATCTTCTATTTCAGCGTCAAGATGCCCCGTTGCTGGGGTGAACGTGCGCTTTACAAATACACGTTATGTTATGTTATGAAGGTCTGACGTGGGGAGGGCCAGGGGCACATTATGCCCCACAAGTATGGGCTCAAAAATCCTAGAATGCAAAGCGCTGGGGACAAAAGTCACAGCTGCCTGATGGTGACACATTCTGCCAGGCCGCTTCACATCTGGTAGCACCTCGTCACCGAATCGAGAGTTATGTAATGTTTCACTGATGTGAGAAAGCAGGTGCGCACTCTGGTTCCTGTTCAGTTCCAGACATTTTAGAAAAAAATCTGCAAACAAGGCCTCAAGCTTTAACCTACTTTAATTTTTTTTAATCTGTTTATTAGGTTTTAAGCCACAAACAGACCAATATGAAAACTGTAACTGAGAAGCCACGGTCTAATGCCACGTCCTATCCCTCCGCCCCCCCTCACTCCCATGTCGTTATTATAGTATATTTTGATCCAACAGGCGTCTATGTAACACGTTTTAGAGTCCAGTGGGGGGGGGGGGGGACCCCATCGTAAGCGTTACTCCGGAAGTGGTTACCGAGAAACATACAGTAGTTGAGACCTGCCTCACTCCAGGCATTCTCTTGTGTTCAGTATTAAACCCCTAAAGGAGAAATGCCAATGTTCGTATACAATCACTACTCCATCTAGCTGAGAAGGACTAATGCACATATGTAACCAGATTACAACTCAGTCAAGAAATGCCACTGTGTGTATATAACCAGTAGTCAACCCAGCTGAGAAGTGCTAGTGCCCATATAGAACCAGTATTGCAACCCTGTCAAAAAAGTCACTGCTCGTGTATAACCAGTGTAACAACCCAGCCAAGAAGTGCTACTGTGCATATATTACCAGTATCACAACCCAGTAAAGAAGTGCCGCTGCTCCATGATCGCAATCCAGCCATGGAGTGCTAGTATTACAACACAGCCTTCAGAGATTTTAACCTGGTTCAACAGCTCCTGCCGCTAAGCCACAACTTCTCTTGAACTGGGAGCAAAGCGATTGAGAATTTTAGAACACTGATACAAAAACCATTCAGGTGGTTGCTGGCAAAAAAGCGTTGGCTGCAGACAGGTCACAGGCTTGAATCTCAACAAGTCTACGTCAGTCTTACATCCTTCCGAGGCAGATATACAAGCCTTTTATTATGACTGGTCTGTTCAGTACATCTTTTATTATTGGTTCGTACTGGTTTTTAAGATGAATTCTGTCAGGGTTTTAAGTAGTTAACTTATTATGCAGTTGTGTTGTACTGTATGATTTTTCAGTTCACCAGGGTGAACAGTTTTAATTTGTCTGCTCCGCGGTGTCTGAAGCTGGACTTTATCACTGGACACAGTTTTATAGCTTTCATGCGGTTATGCGCATATGGTACAGTTTAGCTAAGGTGGCCTTTCGGTACTGTGAGGTAGGTTGTGTGGAGTGTGCTGTTGCAGTTACATAGTCATGGTGCCATACTGCGCAATTAAACCTGTTACAATGTGTGACTAAGATACTATGCAGACTCTGCAAGACATGGTCACATGAGTGACCGGTGCGCTGTTGGCTTTGTGAGTAATACGAGTTTGGTCCCATCTTGTATGTACAATACTCTCCTCTTGGACTCGAAAGATGCCGAACAGAGTCAGCAAAAAGCATTTGCAAAGCCAAAAGGTGAGACCTATTGGCTTTGCCAATGCTTGTTATTTCGGGGGTGAGGGGTTTATATCGTGCAAACTCAACCCGAAGGTATTGCAGCACTTTACATGAGTACCAGTTGCGTTACAGATGGACAAATTCATTTTGTTAGTCACAGAAATATTAAGTGATTTGCACAGGATGTTGAGCGTCCCTGCTGAGACTCGAACCAGGGTCTCAAGCTTTGACGCGGACCACTTTAGCAGTTAGGCCACATCCTCTGTTTCTTGGCGGTCTGTTTTATCTACTCTGTTGTACCACAATGTCTTTAAGCAACTCGTGTGACCCTAAACTTCACCAGTGCTAATGTTGTAAATAGTGTTTACTCCACCCAGTGTTAGTTTTCTTTACAGAGTTGATTAAAAGTGTTCATTCTGCTCAAGGGGTGATTCGGATACAAAGGTGTTATGTTTTACGTGCTTTGCTGCCCTAAAAGGGGTTTTAAGCAGGCTGCCTGAATAGCAAGGACAAAAGATTTAATTGCATCAGGTCTCAAGTCTTGACATTGGTGTCCTTTGAGTTCAGGTCCAATTTAAAGGTGTTTAATTTACAAACCAGATTGAATAAAGTGTTATCTTTGCGTTTATGGGTGATTTGCTAGTGCACTAACTTGGCTAGGTTACAAAATACCAGTTAAACAGAAAGTTGAGCTTGCCATTGCAAACTTGTTAAGATAAATTTCTTCCTCAAATAAGTTGGTAACCAATGCAGGGAGAGGCTATCCAGTATATTAAAACATTAAAGATATAAGAAAGCGAAGGTCTAGTTATTACATGGCTAACATCAGGATAATTACTATCTACTGGTATCCACTTACGAGTAATGAAAGGCTTGTAGCAGCTAAGCATTGTGTTGATAATGAGCTAGTCTTACATTGGAAATACACGACAAAAGTTTGCACTGATTCGACAAGCAATGGCAATAGTCCTTGCCCTTTGGCTGCCAAACCGGACAAGTTGAAGTTGCCAATATTTTTTATTTGGTAATGCTGTTCGGACTTTCAAATAATTTTTTTTAAAGCATGGTCTTTCAAAGAAGCCAAACACCATGACTGGAGGGGAGCAGATTGAGGAGGAAAATTAAACAAAAGCCAGGTACGAAAGGGTGGAGGAAAGCAGAGAATCTGAGGAGGAGGAAAAAGAAGCAACACGGATTGCATGGGGCGAGTATCTGAAGAATGAAAGCAGCACACCAAGAACAGAGCAGGAAAATAAAAATAAATGCAGTTACCCAAATGCAGGCAGTACAAAGTCAACTCATAACACAGTAAAGAACAAATACTCCAGAGGCAGGACAAAAAGAATGAGAATGAGAAAGACAATAAAGCCACCCAAACAAGAGAATGGGCGACCCAAAGACCACTATATGTACTTATCTAAATGTAGTTGTGACAAGAGTTCTACAACAGTCAGGTAAGTTGGTCTGTAAGTGAGATCTAAGAAGTGTACATTTGAGAGATCTTTACTCAACATTGTATAAGGAAATGGGTATGAGCTTGGTGTGTTTATAATGTACGCTTTCAGAGCTATAGCAGAGGTTCTACTGGTGATGGTATACAGTCCTACATGAAGGATTGAGGGTAAATTCTCAGCAATATATATTTAAATAAGACTAACTGATTTACTTCAGTTAGATCTGATCAGTAACAGTGAGATCAGCCTTACTGGATCTGATGGGTGTTAATCATGGGTATGTCTTATTAGAGTGTGGCATGTCCATGACAATGGAACCTACATCCTAGTGTCAAACGGTATTCACCAAAAATAATAGTCTCATTTAATATTGTTGCACTGGTTGCCAATTGGGGAGTGAGCCTGCATATACACACAAATCCCACTTGTTTTTATATACGTCTTCATACTGCACATCGCAGATTTCGGTCTATTGTAAGTGACAGGTCTTACCATTGCCAATTTTAATAGTAGTGAACTTCCCAACCTCAGACGGAAGAGTCTCAAACTCAAATTCAGATCACTGTAGATGCCAGAAGCACATTACCTCAGAGAGCCATCTTGCAGGAGTTAATATTTTTATATTTAAATATTTCTGAAGATCAAATGGTGGGAAAGTTCTAATATGAAAAAATAAACGTTTGTACGTACGAGGAAAGTTGTACTTGAAGCAGGCCTGTGCTGCAATCATCCACTCCGCCCGCGTTTCACAAAAAATTGCAACCGTACTCTTTGGCCTCAGTCCTAGTGCAACCAGACCGCTTCCAAAATGATTCACCCGGGCATTTACGTCTTCATAGCTCTGCCATTTGTAGTCTCCAAGGATCCACTGTTGAAGAGGTAAAGTAGAGTAATAAAAAGACATGAAACTGATACTCAAGTAACATAAGGAAGCTGCAAATCTGACTTATTTACAAATACTGGCTTACTGTAAATAGAGACCATATTACCAAAAAGTCCAAAGTTAACTGAACTACATGGGAGTGTATTTGTAGTAAATATTTACCAATGAAATTAGTTGCATAGTGGGAGGTTTAGGTTATAAAAATATCAAACCTCCGGCAATTCACCATATTAATACACCTACTTAATAGTATCCTCCACATGAACTTCCATCCACAATTAGAGGAGTGTTCAGCTGGAGGCCACTTATGGTGCATGGGGCTCAACCAATAAAAGATCTCACTGAGAGGGAAGAAACAGTTTACCTACCTATAATTGCAACCCATCAGAGTTAGTAGCTTTGATATATTTCCATGAGTTTACTTATTCTGACTTCAGGCAGGGAATGCTGGTTAAAAATGACACACAACAATAAATAAATGTATTCGAAATAGTAGTGTTTACAACCTATCTAGGAACGCACAGGCAAATAACTTTTCCAGCACTCAGTCAGATTCAAATGAATCAATGATAAATAATTGCAAAAATAAATGAAGGAAGCTATGAATGATGCTCCCCTTACTGAAACAGGTGCATGTGCAGTACACCCACCCTAGTCTCAATGTCCAAGATGTAGTCCTTTTAAAAGTAGGATACACCCGTCACGTACTTTCAGTGTAGATGCCTGCAAATATCTTTCCAGTGAAAAGCACTTAAAAGGTTGCCATGACTCATGGAATGCATTGATAATGCCTGAGAAACCGGACATCATACAAGCAATCTCCAGTTTGGAGGCAGTCTGCTAGAGTAGTGGAAGGAAACATATAGACGTATCATTCACCAAGAAGAACCAGCCTCAAGTCTTAAGTTTTAGTGCATGAGTGATTAGATCACTGGTGTTAGTAAAACTGTAAAAACAGAGTATCACCTAAATTAACCAGGGTCTCTAGATTATTATTTCTAAAATAATTCTACAAAATGACTATCTTCTAAGAATAGTAAGAAAACCTCGGACAAGAAACCCTGGCTCTCGACAACACTTCTGGCTAACGAGACTACTAGATGCAGTCATACTTCATGTAATGTATTCGACAGACAAGTCATGTTCCTAAATGGAGTACGTTTTAAATACCGGTAGAAAGGTTTTGAAAAGTTAATACTCAAAGAATATAAGTAGTTGTACTGGCATTCTTCTGCATCCAGATAAGGCAGCAAAGTCTACCCGGATGAAGGAACTCTTGCGACATGAATGCAACCAATGTGGGGCATTGACCAGAGTGTTTGTAGAGCCTTTAGCCTAGCACAACAGCTTAAGTTGTATAATCACACCTGTCTTAGCATCCCTCCGGTGAAATTTCCTTAAAGTCTGACCCACCCATTAAACTGCATGTATCACACAAGACAATCCATGTTACAACCAACGAGTATCTAGCACAGAAACTGCATGTCTTTAACAAAACCAAGTCCTAAGAAGCCATGACCTGTTCAACAACAACAAAGACTGGCAGGAGGCACTGGCCTCACCCCGTGAGGTGGCAATTCTCTCCAGTTGCAAACTTATCCAACTTAAAATATTACACAGGGCTTACTACACCAGTTCGGTGCTTGTCAAATTGGGGTGTTGGGCACATCCGCCTGTCCTCGTGGGTGTGGCCACAATGGCACCTACTTCCACCAGTGGTGGGAATGCCTGCTCCTTCAGGGGTACTAGGGGAGGTTGGCATCTGTGATGTCCACCCCCTGTCATAAACCCATGGAAGTGTCAACCCGCCTCTGCTTTCTCAACATTTGGGAGGCTACCGACTTGTCCAGACCTGAGAGATTGTGGCTTTCCCTGGGCTGTATGATAGCAAAACACAACATAGCTAGAACTTGGAAAGGAATGACGAAGTTGAGGTTTGGAGAATGGGAATCAGACATGGACTGGTGTATGCAGGCAGTAAGGGAGATTTATGAAGGCAGGGGATGCCCACAAAAATGGACTAGAATTTGGGGACCATGGAATGTACGCAGAGGGATGGATGATATGTACCCCCTTTAATGATGCTTCCCCTTTCTCAGTTGACCAAGATGTTGAGTAATGCTTGCTCCTAATGTACATGACAACGGATCGTATTACGGTTCTGTTGATTTGCAGCTTTTGAATAAATAGAAAAGCCAGATTTGTAATACTGTCCTGCATTCAAGGTGAATGTGGATTCTAATTCGTGCAGTGATCAAGTTCCAAAATGCATTGTTTAAAGTGATGAAATTCTGTCAGGATGCAACCTTTTGAAGTGTCTAAGAAACAAAATACAAGGAGTCAGACTAGAATATAATGGTCGTTTGTGGTTATGTGGTTTCTGTTGAAGGAAGAGTGGTCCATTTGTGTGGACTGGTGGATAAGCAATGAACATTGCTTTGAAGTTGATGCGTCTAGCCAAGGGCACCTAGTTTAAGTGTCTGGTGACTGATGTGAAGCAAATAATGAACAATACTTTGAGAAGCTGTCTGGTAGCTGCTTTCTGCATGCTCTTCATTTCTTTTTTGAGTATTATCAGGGTGCTCCAATGTGTAGGCACCTCTAGGTATCTCACTTTGGCAGAGTAGGGTGGCAGGAGACCTAGTTTCTGAATGGTCTGGTAGAAGAGACGGTGAGAGAATTGGAGATCTGTCAGTGAGGCAATAGGCAATCCATTTCAGGACATCTTAACTCCTAGGTCTCTGTGGGAGCATAGGGAGATGCATAATTTCAAAGGCCGATAAAAGCTCAAGCAGGATTACTGCTACTTCATTTGAGTATACAGTAGATCTAATATGATCCAATGTGGCTAATAATGCAGTTTCAGTTCCATGGCAAGGAGAGAATCAAGTCTGATAGTCTTAGGGTGATATATTTTCTTCAAACCAACAGGGATATGTGATTAAGAAAACAGATGTTTCGATGAGCATGCCTAAAATAAAGGGCAACAATCCGATTCTGGTTATAGTTGGAAGAGTTCAGAACAAGACCAGGTTTTTGTAGAATTGGCTTTATGTAACCAATTTTGAGTTGACCTGGATAGGTTCAGAAAGAAAGTGATTTTTATAGCAAGCCACGGAGGCTAAAACTACAAATATTTGCTAATACTGGACACTTACAGCAGCAACAAACAGAATGGTACAATGCAATATTAGGATAAGGGATTTGTTGAGGGAAATAAGGAAATTGGGGGAGTGGTTTGTAGTGTCCAAAACCCACCAAACCCCATTCATGGGGCCACGGGCAGGCAGGGACTTGAGCCGAATCACTGCAGTTGATGTAATCTGCCATTGGTGTCCAGAAGCCAATCCTACCATTGCTCTGCAAACTGGCCAAGTACAATCTTTTCCACAATTTGCTTGTCCTCCCTACCCTGACAGCAGTCACAGGGGGAAACATCCATAACAACGTGGGCATTATCCCGCACTGCTATTACAACGCTGCTATTACAACGCAAGTCGTTACAACGACTTGCGCTGGAGGGCGCTGGAGGATAGGGAATAGTTTAATTTTCTATCCAACACCTTCCCTACTATCAACGTGGGCTGGAGTTGGAATAGAAAATTTAACCATTCTACTATCCAGCGCCCCCCAACGCAAGTCGTTGTAACGACTTGCGTACTTGTAACGACTTGCGTTGTAAAACTGCGTTGTAATGGCATGCGGGGTAAAAGCCCACGTTGTAATGCCGTACAACCGTCACAGGCTTCTCTAGGAGGCAGGAAGCTAGTGAGGTGGGGGTAGAAAGCAAGATAGCAAACCAGCAAACACAATGGTGCAATATCCACGCCTAGTGCTCCTGGAAAAAGAAAATAGTTTAATTTCACAGCAGAACCAACTACTACAAAATTATCTGGTACGTTATGCTGTACCTCCCGGTTTCTTTTATAATATATAACTTATAATGCATGCTGATGGTGTTGTCTGTGCAAATTAGCGCTGATGACTTTACTCTTTTGGAAAGGAAAGAGATTAGGGCCAATGCTATGGCTCGGAGTTCCAGAAAGTTTATGTGCATTTTCTTCTGTCGGACCTGCAAAGAAGAACCACCACATGAACTTCCACCAACCACCCAGAAACCTTTGCTCTGCCTCCCTCGCCCTGTCAATGCGCATCCACCGGAGCCACAGGGGAGGCCATTCCTCTTCCAACCTTGCTGCCAAGTGATAGAACGCCCACCACCTTCGAACACCACCTTCGCTATCTGACTTCAGGAAGAGACTCCAGATCTGGCTGTTCGACTAAGCCCAGCCACCCAGTGCCTGGATACCCTCACAGGAGATGAGCTGCGCTTTACTTTACAACGACTGACTGATTGATTGTGAGAGAGAGTAATACTTCTGTGTGTGGAGACAAAGCCTATTCCAATTCTAAGTTTACGTACTGGTATCTGCAGGCCATGCAGACAGCTGAGTTGTTAGGTCAGAATTAAAAATAAATGCAGGTGTAGCTGGGCAGCCCCGCAATGCTATGAGTGATTTCTAACATGCGAGGTGGATTGATTTTGACAGTGTAGGCAGCATCCTGCCATGGATGCCTTTAAAAATTACGAATTCCTGCCAAATATTCCAGGTCTGGAGACCAGCCAGCACATTCACCTACACTAAAAGCTAGGCTGCACAGAATTGCAATTACCAAACAAACCATTTTACATATGGCTTGCAATTACTTTTTTGCTACCATTTTATCAACATTATCGGTCAGCAGTGAAATAAGCCGGGAATGGCTCAGGTTTAGTAGGCACACAATAAAAAGTACCGGAAATAATCAAAAGTGCCCTTTCAGAGCAGTGCTTTTTGACATATATTTTACAAAATATGTTGTAATGTGTATTATTTTATCAATTTTTCTAAAAACTGTATTAGAGGAGTATACCTTTGAGTCTCATCATACGCTTGTTGAAATTCTGATAAAGTGTTACACCTCACAGATCACAAGCCCTCTGCAATGACTTATCAAAATCGAGATGGA
Organism: Lissotriton vulgaris; assembly: GCF_964263255.1. Lineage (NCBI taxonomy): Eukaryota > Metazoa > Chordata > Amphibia > Caudata > Salamandridae > Lissotriton > Lissotriton vulgaris. Next base: position 164,673,483 of record NC_141691.1, on the reverse strand, counting down.
TGATGCATTAAGAGTACAGTTGGTGTAAACATTATATTCAAGCGACATTTTGAACAACTCCCTTAACACCTAACAATTTAATGCAGCAGCATTGTCTGGAGCGACTAATTGTTATGCACATATATAAGATTCAGACAGGTTCGGGGTGGGTCTGTTTTATTTCAATAATTCCTGCATACACTTGTGGTTGCTATATTCACATAATGAGTGTACGGTTTTTAATCGGCACTGGCTTCATACATTTGAAAATATTACTACATGAAGGATTTTGAAGGCAGTTCAAGTGGCATGCATCAGGTTGGTGCTATGGAGGCTCCCTGCAGACGTCACACAGCAGACCACCTACATCAATGAGACTGCTGACCTGAACTGCTGAACTGAAGGACATTCCAAAAACCAAAGAATATGCAGTTTCAATATTGCAAGGACTTTTACAAAGCAAGTACTCTAGCAGTTTCAGAAATTTGGTCTCTATACAGATTACTATGGAAGTCAGACTGGTCTATTTTTAGTACCATGAAATGTTCATCTATATCTATATACTATAATAAAGGAGAAAGTTTCAGGCTTTGAGGCGGGTAAACTCCGGAACCACTGCGCCAATCTACACACCCGATACACCGTAGAAATCGTCAGGGTGTGTAGATGGTTATAGGCTATATAAAGTTTCAAAATGAACCTTATTTAAAAAAAATTATATTTTTAAAAAAGTAGTCCCCCTCAAAGTCGCGCTGGCCGTGACATTCGTGCTCACGTCGAGGAGCGGCGTCAGAGCGGTGTCAGAGGAGCTCCGGCCATGGCGCGGGGGAGGAGTGGTCACGTGAAGAGCAGCACGGAGAGGCGGACATGGCGCGGAGGAGGAGCGGTGGTGGTCAAGCGGTGAGGAGTAGAGTGGCGCGGAACTGTGAACTCAGGAGCGGCGGAAAAGGTAAGCAGGCGGGTGTCGGGCCAGGCGGGGAACGGCCAAAAGGCAATGTCTGGGCAGGCGGGGGTCGGGGAAGGCGGGGGACGGGGATTGACTCAGGCCACGCGAGGGTCGGGCCAGGCAGCAGGCGGGGGACGGGGCGGGCAGGGGCACGGGCTGCAGGCGGGGAATGGACAAAAGGCAATGTCGGGCAGGCGGGGGTCGGGACGGGGATTGACTCAGGCCACGCGAGGGTCGGACCAGGCGGCAGGCGGGGGAGGGGGCGGGCGGGGGCATGGGCTGCTGGGCAATGTCGGGGCAGGCGGGGGTAGGGGGAAGCCTAAAAGCTCCCGGACAAGGTCGGGACGGGCCGCTAGTGTAAAGAATAAAAAGAAAAAGGAGGGAAAGTTGCAAATGTTACCTACATGATCCAGAGTGCATTAAATTAATTTACAGAAATTATTTTAGCAAAATAAATATAGGATGTTACCTTTTTAAATATTTTGCCATTCCGCTGAATTTCATTTTCTTCGCACAGCAACTCCCTGGTGCCCAGGCAATCCTTTTTTGCATACTTCTCAACAGCGAGGTCGAACAACTTGTCGAGGGTGTCCGCTTCGGGGAAGTCGATGGTGGCCAGGCACTCGAAATGGGACATGGCCCGGTAGGGACTTCCTAGCTGGTCTGAGACTGGTTTTGCTTTGAGGCGTTTGGCCATTTCTATTTTCTTCTTAGCATTGGTGAGAAAATACCATGGTATAAATGTAATTGCAGTGTATACATACATCAACAGGTAAAGTGGAAGCAACACACAGAAATGCAATTCGGTGTTTAGTGTCATGGCGGCAGAGATTGCGATTTGGAAAAGTGACTGTCTCTGGGTATTCTTTGGTTGTGAAGGCTTTTTTCCACAGTCGAGAAGGCAACAACAGAAGCAGCAGTAGTGCTACAGCCAACAAGAGCAAGCTCGGCTTTCAAGCGCTACAACTAAACATGGAGAGATCTTTGGTAGTGAACAGTATACATCTGTAAGGGTGAGACCGCATCCAGGCCGGAAGCAAGAAGAGAATAAAGTCAAGAGGTTAGTGGCATGGTTAGTACAGTGGAAGCTTTCGGTCTTATTCTGACGTCTACAGGAAGAACTCTGAAATAACTGGACACGAGAGGTGCTCAAGCGCACAGGCCCTTTTGCTCACTTTTTTTTCTCCTATAAATATTTACTGCTTTTGTGTACTTCAATATCCAGCTACACATCCCACCAGCATAAAAAATGTCGAGAAAATTCCTCCTTCAGCGTAGTGCAATCAAAATGGCCAACAGCCAAAATGTTAATAGCTTTGCCTTTAAATATTTAGACAAGTGGGAATGGTCTGTGCTTCTACTTTTCCATACTTTTGACCTAAAAATGTTGATTTCTGGTAGCAGAGTTATCATTTGGGGGCTATAGTGCGAGCAAGATGTTTAGCTCAGGCGGCAGGGGTTCGTTCGAGCCTTTGCCCTGGCCATCTTTAAAAAACACCCCCAGAAACCAGTGACGTATTTTCGTCCCGACATTACCTAAACAGATGCATTCCTCTATGGCCAGACCCGAGCTCTGCACAAACGTTTCCTAGCATCTGCTGCGGTGCTAGACACGCCCGAGTGAGGGCGGCAAGGGAAGATTATAATCTGCCTTCAAAGCACTTATTAAGAAGAGTAATAAAAAAAAACTTCCAAGGAGCCTTCCTTCGTCGAGAAGACGACAATGTGCAAAGTTTGCATTCTGAACCAGGATTTGGCCTAAATCGCTGCGAGTGATAGTGAGGTAGAAGAAAAAAAAACAAGTTCTCAAACTAAGCACTTTCATTAGTGGTATCTTACATTTGAACGTATGCGGAATTACATTAAAAAGAAAGACCAATGCACGCTGCTGGTTTTCTTTCTTGGAAAGTGATTAGATGAACAAAAAGTCAGGTTAGACAATTTGCACAGAACCTCGCCAGTGGTTCAGATCTCACCACCATACAGAGCTACGCTACCTCCATCCACCCAGTGCCAGTTCCAGTGTCAGTTCTGTTCCACTGTGATGGCTGCCTGATTGCCTCTCGTTTTCGTCCAGTTATTTCAGATGACCTTGTGCTAATGTTAATTTAAATAATATGAAAAAACACTAAATGGTTAAATTGGAACTAAAACACTGAAAACAAATGCAGCACAGCAGTGTCTCAACAGCCATAAACCTGCAAAGTGACAAACCACAGCACTGAAAGCCACGTCCACACCCCTCTCATTCTGTGTGTTGATAGGCCATCTTCACATCCGCATGCAATGTCAACTGATGAGTTTGTGTTTGAACAAGCCATCTTAGGAGCATTTATGAAGTGCACAGTTTGCATAAACGACACGCCAAACTGAAAGCTTGAGCCTAGGGCGATCCATGTCCAAGTGCCAGTTCTTTACAACTTTATTCCTGTGATCAGGGCTAACCCATAACTTCAAACCCGCTCTATTAAAGGGCACTCCAGTGCCAGGCTTCATCATTGGGCCCACTCCTCACCGCAGGGCGGGTATATTGGACTGTGGTGGGCTCCCCTCTAGCAGGGAGCTCCTGCTTGGGTGGTGTTCACACAATAACTCGAAGGCTTGTGTCTTTTTATAAAATCCGTCTAGATGGTACTAACTCCTAAGGACAGCTTGCTCAAAGTTTCTCGGGTATGAAAGTATACAAAGAAAGTGCTTTTATCGACACTGGCCATTAGCGAGGTGGAATTACCAGAATGGAGTTTTCTGTTGGACACGTAGCAAGATCAGTAAATTGACTTTTATACGGTGCTTTTCCCCCCCACAATCGTGCCCAAACGTCACTAAATGGGACCGAGATTAGCAATGTGGGTGAAATCAATTTGCCAGACAGAAAATGTAGCGGTCAGGGATCGTGCCGGTAAAATGTCAAAAATAATAATGATAACCGGAAGGACAACATCGATAAGATAAAGCTGGAAGGGAATGCTCACAACTTCGGCATCAAAGAAACGCTGAAATAACGACATATCAACTGTGTGACTATAGGTGCATGGATACCAACACGTACTACACTAAGGTCACTTGTTATTTTTGTTTCAAAATGGCAGAAGGAAATCTATGGTAATCCATCAGCAAAAGATGTATTCTGCCCACTGTAGTATCACTGAGGTGCATGAGCAAACACCACCATTGTACACATTCAAACTGCCAAACATACACTAAATGATGAAGTGCAATAATAGATTTTCAAATAAATTAAAATATTACAGAGATTAATTTTGGCATTATCAGATACTGGTTTCATGGTAGCTTGGAGAGGTAGATCATTCTCTGCGATATGTCCGGCCCAACTCACTTGGCCAACAGATTATTTCAAGTATTTTAAAATAAAAATGTAACTTTGAATCTTAGACAGTCTATGACCTCAGAAGCATGCTTTGGTGAATGACGCAACAGGGGGTGACGCCCAGGCTGTTTTTCCAGGGCTGGCAGGTGAGCAGGCCAGGTACACCCCCCTGACGAAGGAGCAGGCCGCAAGGAAAGGTTGTGGGTCCAAGGGCCGTGTTCATTTTCATTAGCCTTTACTGTGACGGGAATACGGAGTGGCAGCACCGACAGCGCTCACTTTGGCACGCTAGGAGGCCCGCGCTTCCTTCTGTGAGCCCTTCAGCCAGACATTGCACGCAGGCGACCACTAACATGTGTTGTGCAATGGTGTCAGGCTGCCACCGCGCCCCGGATGCAGGTGTCCGGGTATACAAGGAGCACACATTGTACAGAGCGCCGTGTTTCACGAATACACGAGCCTCTGCGCTTTCAATGTGAATTTACCCCCAAGCAAAACCGACTGGCCCAAGAACTGATGCGCGGTCTCCCAGCGACCTAAGGAGGATTATTCGTCAGAAAGGGAGGGCAGGGGGTATTTACAAGACTAATTGGCTGCAATTACTTCAACACAGTACCAGCTAACCCGGCAAAATAAAACGCGTTCTTGCGTGGTTACCTTCTGTTTCAATGTTAGACAGAGAGCCTTAATGACTCAACGGCCGCGAGATCAGATCTCGCTCACATCAATAGGTGTCAAGCGTGCAAATGCAAGTGAAACACCGCTCATACAATAACACGCAAGACTGCAAAGTACAGCTTCCGAGGCAATACATACAGGACTTCTGATGGGAATAATTAATTCTTCGTTTTCTTCACAGGCAACTGTAGCAACTGATCTGCAATAAAAAGAGAAAAAATATTTCTAAATTGCTGTTCTGAAGCACGGAAAAGTAAAAGGAAAATATTTGTTTAAAAAAAAAAAACACAGAACTGGATTTTTTAGGACCCCAAAAGAGCTATACATTAAAGACATATGAATGTGTTATTTCCAACCGTAGATATTGTCTTAACCGTTAAGTTCATGAAATACTCAACAGGAAAAGTGCCCTTGTGGGGAGGAAGCAAGCCTCACATTTCCTGTCCCTGCACAATAACCTGGTGCGTTTAACACTCCCTCTCTTGACGCGGATTATAAACCTCAAATGATTCTCGAGAAGATTCTAGTTACTTGCAATAAAAGGAGCTAAACATTTCAAAGCATTTCACGATCAAACTCTGTATTATTGCACAAGCTTCAGTTCCGCACCAGCACTGGATAGGGCTTTCACTGAAAACAAGTGGTCTGGGACTGCGAGGATCTAAATGTAGCAGACCTACAAAGGGGAAGCGAAGCCACAGAACTGACAGGCTCTTCGAACACTATTTAAGTACTGAGACCTTAGCACATGCCACATATTCTAGCACGAACGAGCATTGGCAAAGCTCATAGGTCTCGCCTATGATAGAGTGATTGGCTTTGCCAATGTCTTTCCGCCATGTTGTACAGCAGGGCTGCTGGTGTGCAGTGTGGCTACAAGTTCGAAAAAAGCGCAGCCGCATCATAGCACTTTTAATTTCTTACGGCGGGTGGGGGGAAAACAAAGACATCAGGAAATCAAATGAAACCGAGGTATTGCAACAGGTATGACAATTTAAACAATATACATTTCGAAGGATAATCAACCCGAATGTACAATGTGTTGATGGCAGAACCAGGCCCCTGTACAACAAGACATGGGGATGCGAGAGGAAGTTGCGAAGGCAGCTTAGTGGGGAGAGGGAAAACAACATGGACAATGGGGGTGGAAGAGGAAAGAAACACCGACAACAGGGGGTTGAATGGGGTGACAGGGGAGGAGAGAAGTAAAACAGACAAGCAGAAATAACAAGGATGAAAGGGTAAGACATAATAAAAAAAAATCTAGCACCTCAATCACAATGCAAGAACTGAAAGGACACTACTTAACAGAAAGCAACAAGTACTTGGTCCACGCTTCATACAAAAACAAAAATGAAGCCGGCACGCACTGGCCAATTAGGAGGTAGCAAATAAGAGTGACAATGAAGCCAACAAATGGTAAGCGACAGGCGGGTTCAAAGCATCTGGCTATACATAACCTCTCTAGCACACAAAAGCATTCTTCCTTCAAAAAAAAGCAAATCAATGGGGTGGGGGGGGGGGGGGGTAATCAAACATCCGATTTTCCACAATGATCAATGCAATTAAACATTTTAAATCAGTTACACATTATTTTGTTACCAGGATTTAATACGGAGAAGCGTGTTCCTGTAGTGCATGGGTACTCACAAACTTTCTCTCGGGGGCCAAATTTACAGTATGGGTTGTGTCCGAGGGCCGCACCAGTGGGGGCGGGATCATTGGGGGAGGGGGCGGGGCTAGAGCAACAAAAAAAACTGTGACCATGAGGTTGAACACAGGTCCCTGCAGCGGACGGCTTCATCCACTGAGCCACCAGACCCCGCATACACACATACCTCTCTCTTTCTCCCTCTCCCTCTCCCTCCCCCTCGCTCTCTCCCTCTCTCCCTATCTCTCCCTCTCTCTCCCTCTCCCTCTCTCCCCCTCTCTCCCCTCCCTCTCTCTCTCCCTCTCTCACCCTCTCTCACACTCCCTCCCCCTCTCTCCCCCTCTCTCTCCCTCTCTCTCCCTCTCTCTCCCTCAGACTGTCTCAATCTGTCTCTCTCTTCCTGATTCCCTCTGTCTCACTCACTCTGACTGTCTCACTCCCTCTCTCTCTCTCTCTGTCTCCCTCTCTCTCTCTCTCTCTCTGTCTGTCTCTCCAAACCTCTCCCTCTCTTTGTCTCCCTTTCTCTGTTTTCCTCTCCCTTTCTCTGTTGTCCTCTCCCTTTCTCTCTCACCCTCTGTCTCCCTTCCTCTGTCTTCCTCTTCCTTTCTCAGTCTCCCTCTGTCTCCCTTTCTCTGTCTTCCTCTCCCTTTCTCTGTCACCCTCTGTCTCCCTTTCTCTGTCTTCCTCTCCCTTTCTCTGTCACCCTCTGTCTCCTTTTCTCTGTCTTCCTCTCCCTTTCTCTGTCTCCCTCCGTCTCCCTTTCTGTCTTTCTCTCCCTTTCTCTGTCACCCTCCGTCTCCCTTTCTCTGTCGTCCTCTCCCTTTCTCTGTCACCCTCCCTCTCCCTTTCTCTGTCTCCCTCCCTGCAACCCTCTCCCCTCTTTGTCTCCCTCCCTCTCCCTTTCTCTGTCTCCTTCCCTCTCGTTCTCTTTGTCTCCCTCTGTCTGTCTCCCTCTCTTTGTCTCCCTTCCTCTGTCCCTCTCCTCCCTCTGCTTCCCTCCTCATTCTGTCTATCTGTCAGTCGACCTCTGTCTGTTTCCATCTATCTGTCTCCCTCCCTCTGTTTGTCTCCCTCTGTCGGTCTCCCTCCCACTGTCTCCCTACCTGTCTCACTCTCCCTCAGACTGTCTCACTCCCTCTAACTCCCTCTCTCTTTGTCTCCCTGATTACCTGTCTCACTCACTCCGACTGCCTCAGTCCCTCTATCTCTCTGTCCCCCTCTCTCTCTCTTTGTTTCCCTCTCTCTCTGTCTCCCTCTCTCACTCAGTCTGTCTCTCTCTCCTTACCTCTCCCTCTCTGTCTCCCTCTCTCTCTTTCCCTCTCTGTCTCCCTCCTCACTCTGTCTCCCTCCTCACTCGTGTCTCCCTCCTCACTGTCACCCTCCTCCCTCTGTCGCCCTCCCACTCCCTCCTCCCTCCATCTGTCTGTCTCCCTCCCTCTGTCTGTCTCCGTCTTTCTCCCTCCCTCTGTACGTCTCCCTCTCCCTTTCTCTGTTTCCCTTGCTCTGCCTTCCTCTTTCTGTCTCCCTTTTCCTCCCTCCCTCTCCCTCTGTCTGCCTCCCTTTAACTCCCTCCCTCCTTTCCCTCCCTCCCTGGCTGCACGCGGATGCCATGTACAAGATTACCTGGCAGGCCATGTGGGGTGCTGTTGCTGAGGAACGGGGTCACCGTACAGATGCACTTGTGAAAAGTGCACATCACTCGATGTCGTCAGCCGGGCCTCGGAGTAGCGCAGCGCTCAGGCAAGAGCTGGAGAGGCTCTCTGCTACAAACGGCCTCTGTTTTAACCCCCTGTTCCCCGGGAATGTCACACGAGATCTGGATCAGCAGGGACACCCACAGTCAGGATTAAACGGAGGCCTTGTTTATGCAATTTTACAACAAGGCATTGAATGCAGAGCGCGCGCACTGATGATAGAGTGCATTAGGGATGCTCCCTTAAGGGTATATGATTAACTCAAAAGACTCTTGTCACAACGCCGCACAATGGCAGTATGATTTTCGATTTCACTTTTAACTCGATTTCACTTATAAAGCTGAAAGTATTTCGACGGAGCACTTCAGAGATCGGCAGAATTAAGCAAAGTCCCAGCCCTGGCCTCGGGGGTCTCACACACCTAGACCCCCACCCCATTTGAACGCACTCCGGCATCAGCCTTAGGCAGCCCAAGGGCTTTAGGTTTAAGCCCTGCAGTGCCCAGCTGTAACTGTCAATCAGGTTTCATCAGAGCCGCACCCGAGCACTTCACAGGTCGTTAAAAGACCATTCCTATGTTAATGAGGCTTTTTTCTTATTCCACCTCTTGGCGCCCCTGCAGCTCCGATCGGACTAAGACTGGAATGCCGGGCCCCCACAGAGCCACAGAGCAGCAAAGTCTCGGCACGCACTGTTTGCAGACACACTTATTTTTTTTTATTTTAACCATGGGTAAATTGTCTGCAAGGTCCGCGGGCCGCCAGGGAAGGCTTGCCGGGCCGCTGACGGCCCGCGGGCCGTACTATGAGTACCCCTGCTGTAGTGGCTCATGAGGGCAGCAAAACAGTAATAAAGGCATTAAATGCTGGTAATTAAAAAAAACTGACTATTCAATTACACCCTAGAACCTTTTACCAACAGTAAATGAAATCAGAACCGTTAATTAACCACAAAAAACAAAGACATGTCTAAACTATCCAGCAATAGATGTTCAAGATTTACCGAAAATAGTATCCTATGAAGACATCAAACCAGGAATCATCCAAAAGACTGCAGTTACTGTAAAATATTCAATTCCACATTGCTATGCATTTCATGTTTGATTTATCTTCTGACAAATATAAACCCCTGTGTTAGTTACAAATAAAAGCTAGCTTTCCTGAGCCCCCCCTCTCTGGATGTCTCAACCTTACCTGCAGCTATTGATAAGCATACTTACACCTGACGATGCAATGGCCCTAGTAATCGAGGCAAGGAATAGTCACACGATAAGCAAGCTTAAATACTCATAAAGAAGAGAATGGCCAGGTTTAATATCTTCATAAATGCCAGTCGGAATACATGTAAAGAAAGAGGGAAAGGCAGGGAGTTCCAATGATTTGCAGTGGCTATTGAGAAGGTTCTGCCAGCAAGAGCAATATGCCAGAATCAGGGACTGGCAATAATAGAACAGATTCGGATCTCAATGCTCGCTTTGGCTCGGAACAAGAGATTTTTACAAGATGGTCCTACAGTACTACGTACCACACAGAGCCTCGGGGAGGATTCTCTGCCTCACTCTTCACCTGTGCAGATCTGATAAGGTGAGAGATGCATGCTAAAACCATCTAAGGACCTAATCATACTAGCTGCTGTATTCTGGGCCAGTTAGGACTTTAATGGTCTTTTTAAGAAGATCAAAATAGACAGATTTGTAATAGTGCAGTCGGGACGCAAAAAAAAAATCTAGAAGCTGGACTTTTTGAGAATGAGAGACCAGACCTTTCTTCCATGAGAATGGGAGAAAAACATGTACTCCTCTTTAGAGTAGGTGGGTAGAGAAAGCACAAGTTAACACTGGAGTTAATTTGGCTGGACAAAAGTAATTGAGAGACAAGCCTGACTCAAAGCTTCTTTTTTTTAAACACATTATGTGGGTGGGGGGGGGGGGGTGTTCTCCACTCCAGTTTAGGTGACCAGACAGAGGTTCTTGGATAGGGAACAATTGAAAGTGGGCTAAGATTTCTATTTTGTTCTCATTAATTTTGGAGTTGCTGCTTCCTCACCCATGACATGGCACCTTGTAAATAGTTAAATTTCAGCTCTTTCGGTAGGATCACTATCAATTTTGCAGATAACCTGGGTCTTGTTAGCGTACAGACGTGTCAAATTAAAAGACTGGTTGAGGAAGGCCCAAGAGACCACTTATATATGGGTCCAAATGCACTCAGAAAGGCCTATTGATTAGGGAGTTCTGAAATCAAGCTTGGGGTAGGTATTTAACTGCAACTTCATACCAGCGTTCTAGTAGCTGTTGACAATTTAATAAGAATAGTGCAGCAATTACATCTTGATCGCCACATTAATGGCGTTCATCAAGGGCAGCGGTCACCACCACCACAGTTTGCAACTATACCCATGCTGAAAGCCAGCCTGTAGTGGGTGTAAAAGGTTATGGGAATAACTTAGATAACTGGCAGAGCACAATATGTTGCAGGAGCAATGGCCATATACAAGTATGCCCATTTTTGTAAAAGATATAAGCAAGAAGTATTTTCGCAAAGCCAATCGGCGTAGATTAACTGAGACAATGGAGGTAAACAGGATGCGCAAAATTGATATTTCCAAGCTATGAGAAAGTAAAGCTAGACCTATTGGCTCTCCAAATGTCTGGTAGTAATGTGGATGGCAATGCTGCTGGAGTTTCAGTATAGGTAGAGGTGGTCTTATAGTCGGAGTGTTGGTTGAGGTGGTGCTGGAGATGGTGGCTGTAGCGTTTTTGTAAGAAGTATGGATATTGGTATTTTTTAGTATCATTGTGTTATTGCTGGTAGTACTTGTGAGATGGCGAGATCTATGACTGTACTGCAAAAGCTGGCTTTGGGGATGGTGGTACTGTGCAAACTGTTGGTAATATTGGTGGTGGTTCGTTTTGGTTGAGTAGTATAGATGGAAGTAGAATTGTAGTGGTACTACTGGTCACGTTGACAGTATTGGTATTAATATGGTTGTACTGGCTATGTTGATGTTGGTGGAAGTACTAGTAATGGTGACGGTACGAGTGGCATGGATGGTGGTGTGCTCCATGGCCTGAGCCCAAGATGGCATTTTGATGTGGGAAACAAAAAGCAGTTCTGGAGCAATATTCAGGTCAGGCTAACGTTAGGCTCGCACTAAAGTCAAAACAAAATCATTAATGAGAAAAAAAAGAATGAAAAAAGATTGTATTTTATATACAGTGAATTGAATGGGACAAAAACGGAGATGGTTGAGAGTACTATTTAGATGTAAAATAGCCCCTCCGATCCTCACACAAATGTAGACCTCGGAATGATGCTATAAACCGCATATGCCAGGATGGCGAGAGAAACCCTCCTCTGGATGGGATGTGGCCGAGATGGAATTGAAAATATCTCAAGCCAGGGGCTAAAATAGTCGGATTCAAATAGGTAAATGGCAATGGGGGGCGGGGAGGGGTGTTGCCCTGTTCCAATGTTCACTCTATTTATGCTGCAAGCATTCGTTCTTTCAGGCAACTGTGCAGTCAGCTTAGAGACAAAAATAACGCGAAGCAAAAATCTAATACCATGCATTAGCAATCATTAATTACATCCTTGTATGAACATTAGGAGCATTAATGAGCGAGCTAACAAATTCCTTTTATGCAAACCATAATGTATCTATCCTCTAACTGGGCAGAAGGATGGTCATAGGAAACAGCCTCATCAGGCCCTTTCCATGCTAGGGCACCTCATGTTTGTGATTGTCCGACTGAAGACCAGACCTGGATTCGGACTCTAGGTCTTGCACAACCAGAAGGCCACAAGTCAACACATGCCCATATCAACTCGCCGTGTCACATCACTACCCTTCTAGATGCAGAGATGTGACGTGGCCTCTCTTCGGGCTCTCCATGAATCTAACTGGGAGGGTCGTTGCTCTTGGTTGTTGCCAGTATGCCCCCAGGCAATCCCCAGATTAAGCTGGCCCAGCACTTAATAATCCTGCTTTCCCCTGCATTGACAGATCTAGTTTTCTTACATGTTGCTCTTAGTTCAGCATAGGGCACCCGTGGTGCATGCGCACACCACCACGAGGCTAGGGCAGAAGTATCCAGTTCATTCTGCATCATGACCATGAGCTAAAGGAGGCGACAGTTTTAAGGTCAATCCTTAGCTAATATTTTTGTAATGCGCAAAACAGATGTCAAGTGACAGGCATCAAGTCTCAAGGGTGTTTTCAAGGTAAACGAAAACGAGAGCATAAATAAAAGGTTACTTTAAAAAAAGCATAAGGGGCAAGGATATTTAGTTCCAGAAATACACCATAAGCCAGCTCTAAAGTTTTTTTTTACATTTTTTATGAGGAACATTAACAGCATCAATTGTAGAATCGAATAGATTGCAGTGACAACATGATAAAATAGGTCTGCTACTTTCTACCATCTGCATAGCCGAAGTTACTTAAATGATTCTGCTTATTCTGACTTGCTTCCTACGAAGAAATGAAGACTACAGAAATAATGAGCAGAAAATGCCTGGCTTACCTACGATATAGAAGAAATAAAAATACAGTAGGCTCGAGTCAAACAAAAGTCGAATCTACATTTGTACACGTTCTTCTATGGTGATGGTAGAGACAGAGACAGGAGGAAAAACTTACAAAGATGCCCCGCTTTTGTATCGGAGTGGCCCCTTTCCGACAGGAGACTACCATGGACCAAAAAACCCACACAGAAGGTGACTGCGAGGATGACCCAGATGGTGAAGCTTGCCACTTTTAGTGGGTGAGGATTTTCAGTCAAAATGTAGCTGGGGGCATTCCAAAACAGGATAGACTAGACAAGTCTCCAACCTGAAGGTTGACCTTGCAGAATTATTCTACATCTCTCGGATCCTTTTTTGTGACAAACCTTACCAGCAGCATGACTTTGCAAGCCTACCAATGTGACTTTTGTGTACAGGCTGACCCTCCAACAGAACAAATGCAGCCTCAATAAAACAATGTAAAAGCCTACTCTTGGGGTAAAAAGTAAGTTCACAATCTGGTGCATCATACAGAAGGCAATTTAGCAGAAGGACCCAAGTTACTTGCTGAGGATGGCTAGTCACATGTTAAGGAATCTTGCAGGGCAGCACAACCACCATCGGACTAGACAAAAGACTAAAACCTAACACACCAAAAACCCCCTCCTAATTCACCACATTTATTTATACAGACCAAGTCTGAAAGAAACCTAATCTCCATCAAAGACATTACGCTATCCACAACCTAATGCAGAAGAAAAACAACTCCCTACAGTGGGTACTGAATTATGGACCAAACCTTCTCCCTCAGACCCTCGGACTCAAAAGACTTTCAAGTGTACTCTGAAAAAGCTTCTGACTAACTGACTCCTTTCCTTGTTTTCTCCTCCTTTGTGCCTAACAACGAAGGACCAGATGTACAAACATTAGGAATACCGATTTAATAATTGGGATTCTCTCCAAATCTAAATTAGGAAATCAGTATTCCTAATGTTTGAAAGTCACTCAGTTTCATTTAGGGATTCCTTGCGGGTCACAAATTGACCAACCTCATAAATATTAAAAAGGTAGGTCACATTTAGCAACCCATTAGGAATCACAGCCATCGAAGTGATGGTGGTCTGCTGAGGTAAGCAGACTACCATGCCGGTCATTGCTTTTTACATATATATATTTTTTTAAAATGATGCCAGTTTATCCAAAATGAAAAATGGGGTGCATTTTAAAAGAAACAAAAATGAAGCCTTGAAGTTTAATTTTTTAAGACTGGGCAGTGGTCCGAGGATCCACTGCCTGCTTTTAAAAAATATTTACATTCTCAAAGGGGAAAGGGTCACTTGAGGACTCTTTCTTGGCAAATTTTTAAATTGGTGGTAAAGTATTACTGTTTTGCAACCAGCATTCGTCACAAAACCGTGATACATACCATACCGATACGGTATTTGGAAGGGACGCTCTTTACAAAAACTGACAAGTTACCAAATTGTACATTTGAAAAAGTATTTTTCTGGTCGCACACAGCCTGATATGCGACCGGAAAAATGCTTCGCACATCTGGCCCTCCGCTGCTTTCTGGTAGATGTTGCTCATAATAAATACGAATAAAACACAGGGCATAATATTAAAGGAACAGAGTGCCAGTTTTCCGAAATGCACTACCTAGAAATGGCAGCACACTTTTCAGACAAGCACATAATTGACCAATGAGACAGTATATATATCGAGCTGGACTGCACCAGTCTACAGCCCACAAGATGCTTTATTCTGCAGCAATAGATAACTGAACAATTGCCAATACTGTTCTTTCTAATCCTTTTTCCACTGCACATTTGAATTAAACACAATGTGAATGTGAGACTTTCACTTCACTCTGAATTAATCACTTGTTTTATTTTTACTTTAAATACATTTGTTGGTTAAATTTCACCAATTTTACCTTTTCAACATCTACAAAACAAATACAACAATTTGATAAAACATTGAATTATACATATTCACAATCATTCAGTACTCACAGTCACTCAACAAGTCAACCATTCATCCACTAGACATCCACATACTACACTACCACACCAATTATTTACAATTGAATGTTAATTACAATTTTATACAACAACCATAGACATTAAATTTGTCTAATTTCCTTAAGTTTGGAGCGATGTTTTTTTAATTTGAAAGTCGTATGGCTCTACAAACACTGGTCTACGCGTTTCGAACTTCTACTTGGTAGAGAGTTCTCATCAAGACCCAAAGCTTAAATGAGGAAAGCCTGGCTAGATTTTTGCAGACGCTCAACATACAATTAAATTGCAACCATATCCTTCTGACTTTTTCAACTTCCTGTCGGAGACTTATTTCCTAGATCGTTAAATCTAGGTGGCTCGTAGATGTAGGCACTCGGGCACACCTTAAAGTGCCACTCGTACTCCCAGATCAGTGGGGTCGGCGTGTGCATGGAATTACGCACTCCATATTCTGCAGAAAACACAATTTAACTAACCCAACTTCAACTAACCGCACATGATACTGTATAGGCCATGCCTATCAGCCTGTTCAATAAAGCACCATGAAACGGTAGTGAGGTACTATATGGCATTATGTATGTATACAAAATGGTTGGATATATTGTATGTTATTTAATTACAGAAAAGTTTACCTTACAGTCGCAAAAAACAAAACTGGATTGATGGATTTTAAGGACAATTCCATTGAGCAATGCAAACAGATTTTCCCCACACAGTGCAAGGTTAGCGTAGGAACAGATACTTCCAGAAGAGTTAGATTTTTGTTGGTATTCCCAAATATTTACAAGGCAATTTCCACCTTGTAAACAACTTACTCCTACAAAAGGTAGGGCAAAGTGTGCTTTTAGGGAGGGAAAAAGGGACAACACATTTGCAGGTAGGTTTGTTTTTTAGAGGGAGGATCTCCTACCGTGCAAATGAGTCAAAACAGCGTGTCGAGGGGTGAAAGCGAGCAGCAAGGGAAGTAAAACGCCCGGCAATAACTAACTAAGGTACGTTTCTTTTCAAAGGCTAGGGATAGAGACATGCCGTAACCGTAATAGATCACTAAGGGCCGATTCTGATTATTTTCCCAGATCGCGCCGAATGCAAGATATCATCACTAGAAGTCTACACACACGCCCATTAACAAAAGAGGTAGGAACACGGGGACCTTGGGCCCTTAGGCACTCGCTGACTGACTCAAGATCGAGAACGATAAGTAATTCTCTCATTTGCACGTTAGGAGATCCCTCCCTATGAAAAACAAAGTGGATTACGTTTCGTTAGTACAAAAGGAAGTGGACCTGCGGGAGCGCCCGTCCAAGACAACAGGTATTCTTGAGATAAGATGTGACATCTAATGATAGGGGTTTATGCAGAAATAGAGAATTTAAAGTAAATAAATCCCCTTCTTCTATATCCCATAGACGGACATCCCAAAACGACAGAGCCCTGATGAGAATCTGGAAATTGTTAACTCCAGATTCGAAACGCGTCGGCATAAATGATGGAGAAAATAATTACATTGATTGTGATTTTGATCAAATATCTTGTCTTATTTGACCTTTCTTTTAGCAAGACTTTGCTCATTATTGTGGTTTTTTGTTGAACTATTACTACTTGACAATTATCTTACAAAGAGTAATTATTTGTGGATAAAAAGTAGTGAGATACAGATGAAGATTGTATCTATTGTGTATATATGCAAGATGTGAAATTGTTTTGTATATATGTGTAAATGTTTATTTAATGTACAGTGGTCTTCCTCATTCATGAAAACTGAAAGTAGTATAATGAAAGTATAAATCCAGAAGGGTAAAAATAAATACACCCAACAAACATAAGACTAGGATTGGTTTGTTTCTCTTAGCTTTAGAGATAAAAAGTTAAGTGTGTGGCTAGCACCTTTTTTGTGTGTATTGAATTATTTGGTCCAGCTGCCCTCACATCCCAGGACCTCACTCCGTAGTGTTACAAAGACACATTTAACCTTAGCACATAGATTATATCACTGGATTTAGAGGCATTTTTTAGAAGTGATAGTTTTCAAAATGAACTTCCAAACATTTATGCCTTTACCCGCGATGCCAGCAATGCCATTAGTGAGCCAAAAGGAAAGACATTTGCCATGTGCACCCTCTGGGGGACCTAGGTTGTGGATGTAATTGTAACACCATTAAACTGCACTAAATCAAACACAACTGGTTTCGTACAGTGCCGATCTGGAACTCGTGCATTTCAATGTGTTCTCATATGTGATAGTTAAGAAAAAGGAGGCAAAGTGAAATAAAACAATTTCCCAGCATCACAGAATTTGGTCAGGTGAGGAAGCCAGGATTGATCCCCGGTTCTCTGGTTTCACACTGTGCAATTCAGGCACTAGATGGGTCTCTTTCTTTGACTCTCATATTTCACATCAAGTTCATGCTTGGTCTTTAATTCTTGGCACATGACTGTGGGTGGTGATATAAGAAACATGAAGGATCAGTCTATTTTAGGCTCGAGGATCCAAGAGAACCTTGAGCTGAGCATACACCGTGGGACCTGGTACTAGGGATACCATACGCATTACAGTTACGTCTTTCCCTAGTATTAACCCCTGATTTTTAAACATACTGACTAGGAGCAGGAATAAAATATTACCTTACTAGCTAGGTGTTTTAACTTATTTTTCCCACTCCACATCACTGCACCACACATATTGTCCAAAAACGAAGTGCTCTTACGTAGTTCGCAAGTCGCCGCACGCCTCAATCTGCAGATGACTGAGAGGACCCCGATGAAGCATGCCACCAAGGGTTACCCTGGTGGGTGAGGTGACTCTAGAACAGAATTTTTCTTTCTGGAAGGAGGGTTTATCACACATGTTCAGTGGAATCCCTGTTCTTCCTATGGTTAGGTTTTCTAATTCTGTATGTTGTCGAACTGCATACAAAGTGAGTGACATGGTCATAAAAAAAACATGATAAAACAAAGAAGCTTAAATTGTAACTTTCCGAACAGACATCCCATTTCATGAAGCTCTGAGGATCAGTCACCAAACATTCACTGCCGCATTTCAGTAGTTACAAGATGTTTGACAGCAATGCCCAGCGCCTCCGTCACATGCCCAGGGCGGCGGCGGAGTAGCCCACTACGGATGGAAGAAGCAAGCTGCCTGCTTCAGGTGGGGGCCAGGAGGAGGCTTCATGCAAGAGCCCCATCCAGCAGTTTCTGCCTCTCTCAGCTGAGCCCGCTTTGACGTAACTATGCTTCAACCCAAGAACTTCACTTTCTAAAAATATAAAATAAAGTACAAACAGGTCCTTTCAGATTTCTACCTACCTTCGAGTAGGAATAACCGACACAACAACACGCAGTAAACCCACACACTGCTTTACTGATAGCGGCACATGGGACAGAAACGCCACACAACATAGGACACGTGTTCATTAGACACATGCTGCATCGTAGTAATGTCAAATCACGTGCCCCTCCCTCTCTCCCTCAGAACTGACGTGTTCGAGCAACTGCGACTAACCACATGAAGGAAACGAGAACAGAACCCCTCAAAAGAACCCAGTTTCTGACCATCGGCACACGTCCATTAACAAGACAGCACAGAGCACATTTGTACAATACCAACCAAACAACACCCGCGGAGGATTAAAAAAAAACACCTTTCCGACAGTCGCAGTTCAGGAGCCAACAGGCATCAATCTATCCAAACATGTATATAAAGCGTGCGCGGCAAATCCCCCGTGCGGGTCTCGAGGCGCTGGAGCTATCCGATACTGCGTGGAGGTTTGCAACACTCCGACACCCAGGCCTTTAAATCGCTTCTAAACAGATGGTGCGATGGGACAGTCCTGGGGTGCAGGGGGGTCATTCCAAGCCACAGCTCCCGGCACGCCTGTGCAAAGTAGACTGCTTACAACCAAGCAATAACATTTCACTTTTCACCCGCCGAGTGCCCAAATAAAAGCATTTTAGATCTCGTGCAAAGCGCGCAGCCAGCTCACCAGAGATCCTCTTCCTCAAAAGCCAGCCGAAGAACCTGCGCAGCGAGAGGAGGAACGCCTCTTAAGATGGGCCGCGGGCGGGCGGGCGGACACGCCCCCACAACAGCCGATTGAGAAAGAAGGGCGTCTAACCATGACTGGGTGAAGGGTTACCACAGGCCACCGGCTGCGTCACCGGCGGGGCGGGAAGGATGCGCGTCGTGCCCCCGGGACCACGCTACATGGAAGCGCCTTATTTGGGATATTAGCATTGTGTAGCGCAGCCTGCCATTCGTCGGGCTTCGTAGCGCTCGTGACCGGTGACTTCATGCCATTCCAAAGTGTTGTCTTGTCCGTTTAAGTTACTATGCGGTAATCCTTACTTACATGCAGTATCTGTGAACCGATCAAAAATAAAAATAAGAGCCCTAAGGAAAATACTTAGTTGCGCAAAATAAAGTTTATGGATCTCTAGAAATCTGCTTCTATTTAAAAATATTAAAATCTAGATGTACAAGACGTCATTCATATTTGTTTAGACAAACGTATGATTTTTTATTATCTGGATATAAAAACATCAAGGTAAAGAAAAAGCAGTAAAAACTTGGAATAAAAAAAAATGGACAGAATGGGTTACTTAAAATCTGCTTCACTTCAGCATAGATAAAAATGAGCCTTATAAAAAATATCTTGACGGAAAACCGGTAAGTTGGTGCCTGTGTGTATCCCCTACACAGGTTGTTTTTTGTACATCACCCTATGGAATTGGTTGAAATGTATGTGTCAGACAAAAAATTCTAAATAAAGTCTATTTTTACACACCCAAAAAAAATTGTGAACCGATCAACCATTCTCTCGGGAAAAAAACAGCGGCGACTAAACCACTGCTTAGGTGGGGTGAGAAAGAATGAGGCCTGAGGGATTGTCTTACTCCGAGCCAGGGACGTAAAGCAGACCCTCTGAACCCACGGCCTGCGAGTATTCGTGATTTACAGCGTCTTGGAGGCCACGCGCCGCTTTCTGTGGGGGCCCATCATACGTAGCGCCAAAGCCCACGGAAGTCTTGGGTCAGACGCAGGGCCGCGGACCCGTGGCCTGGTGGTTAGAGACGGCTGAACGGATTTATCGAACTCGTTTTGTACTGATCTTAATACTCCTTTTTACTCGATTGAAGTACTGGCACTCTTAGGAGCCAACCGCACGACATAGGTATGCAAGATGAGTGACTCAGAGAGGTAACGCTCCCTACTGACATCTACAGTCACCAGACATGCTTACTTTAGCCGTGCGACGTAACGACATTAATGCCTATTAAATCCAGCGACAGAAACAGCAGCCATCAAGTGCGATTAACAACGAAAGTGCAGTTAGAGGCGCTATAAAGATATACAGGAGCTGTGTTTGAGCATCACAAAGGTCACATGTGAAAGACCAAGTACACATGACTTCCTCGTAAAATGCCTCACAAGGAGGTATTTTTTACAGATTCAAAAAAGTGGAGAGGCAACTTAAACAGTTAATTATAAATCTTTTGGAAATACCGCGAGCAGTTGAGTAAACATGCACCCACTGGGAGAATCCCCAACGCCTCCGAGCGCTCAATTACCTAAAATTCTAACTGAGTGCCATTTATTCCTAGGGTGGCATTTGACTTTAGTCCTAATACCAATGCCACCCAAGAGCGTTGTGGATGTATAGGACAAGGCTACGTAGATCCAGGCAGTAAAAAAACAACTAACATTAAAGGCATCAAGTGCAACAGACAGTTACGTCAGTCATTTTTTAAAAAAACAAGCATTTACAATGCAATGGTCTGAGGCTTTATTAAAGGTAGAGCTATTGGCATTGCTCATGACATTTTTTTTTAGTTGTTTTTTTTTAAATCATAAACAAACAGCATTGTCATTTACACTGCCAATAGCTTAATCGTTAAATAAATGGCATTTACAATGTCAATAGCTTAATCACTCGTATATGCATGACCTATTGCATTTAAACCCACACAGATCCACACACACACAGCCACACAGTCATTCACATAGAGCCAACTCACATAGAGCCAACACACACAGAGCCACCTACACTGAGCCACCCACACATAGATCCACCTACAAAAAAAGCTATCCACACAGAGCCACACACACACAGCGCCACACACACACACACAGAGCCACACACACACACACACACACACACAGAGCCACACACAGAGCCACACAGAGACCCACACATGTTTAAGCAAAAGATCTTAATTTCAGCGAGTACACTGCCTCCGACCACCAACAGCGGTCTAGTGCGTGGGCACGCGCCTGTTAAACAGGAGCTGGTAGCTTAGCAGCCTCCTGCATGCAACCCACGGCTAAGGACGTGTCTCCGTAAGTTATACCCTAAAACACTGACCGGCCCAACATAGCAAGCATCTAAGCCAGGTACAAGCCCACTCTCTCGTTCTCTGCTCTGCCTGGCATTACAAAACTAAGATAGGGTGTGGCTTAACATCCAGATTTGCCGGCTCTGGACCTTGGGCGGAGGCTGAACATCCTGTGATACAGGGCAAATCACTTTCTCCCCCTTGCTTGCTACAAATGAATGCCATGAAAAAAGTGTTGCTGAAAAATGTCGCAGCAGCAGGAAGTTTATGCAAAATATCAGATCTAATTTGCACACCAGCACCTGGTTCAAAAAATATGGCGTAAGTGTGCAAATATGGGTGTGAGGGCAAGGGATTTCTCCACTCGTAGAAATATTTCAGATACAGAAATAAAAGGTAATTTTGCCAATGAAAATGTGCAGATTCACACGCTAGCTCCTCTGGATTTTGGCAGAATTCCAAAAAGCTGGTAATCTGTGCAAATCGTCGAAGTCAATCTAGAATCCGATGTCCTAGCACCACGCTTCTTTGGTGAAAGTCTAAGAAGAGATGACTGAGTGAGCAGCCAAGTCACAAAGTGTTTCTACTCTATCACGGCAAATGGCTATCCAAGGAGACCATTTCCATAAAACGGAGAATTATAAATTGTTATGGCGCGAGGTCACAATACCCGAAGCCATCGCAATTTATGTGGCCTAAAAATTAAAGGCAAGACGGACTCTTGAAGAAACCAGACACCTTTATCAAACGTGAGCGTTTCTGTTACCTGCTGCCTCAACGGATATCTAGTACAATCTTCCCATTTGGAACAGGAAAGACAGATATTTAGTCCCGTAGCCAGTGAATCATCTGCAACTTCACATTCTTTTATTAATCCTCAGAAACTGCAAATATTCAAATCAAAGTAGTTAACTGCAGTTCATCTAGAAACCAGGGAAGCATAGTTAGTACATTTCCATTACTCGCCTCAAACAAGCTGCCAAGGCATAGTACGTCAGAAGCATTGCACCGGTGCCTTTTAATCTTCTAAATCAAATGCTTTTTCGACAGGGTTTCTCTACACTAACCAGATGTTTGATCACAATGCATACTTGCAACACAACAATATAGGCCTCTACCTTCCCTAAATCCTCAGCTTGTAAGAGACATACTTTAAGTCACTTGTGAAGGCATCTGCGGTATGTCAAACTCACAAAGGGAAAACACAATTGATTCTCCGATTTGTTCTCCCTTGCAAAATGCATGTATTCAAAGCATACACCTTTACAAATGAAGCCTGTATATGCATAAATGCAACACATATGCACTTAACCAGACTAGAACAAAGGTCATGGAGAACTACTTACTGATACTGTGTCACAGCAACCATTACACAACTCTAAACTCAAGCATGAGCTAATCAGATACACAACACAGGTCAAAAGATGAATGTCTTCATGAATCAATGGCCTGGCCTTCACCCCATGATGACTCAATGGGCTGGAACTGGAGGAAAGTTACACTAACTAACTACAAATAATGAAACCTATTGCACTGTAGTCATGCATGTGTGTAGGTAGGGGGCAGGAGTTAGTGCCTCTCTAGGGTGAGAAATTAACAAGAACAGCACATGGTTTGCGAGTGTGGTTTCTGCAAAGTCTTAGCGACTATGTGAATCGGAACAATGTCTTTTCCAGACTATCTATGGGCACTTTGTCCTCTCTACCACTCGTGAGAGACCAGACAAGGGCAGCTCAACAAATGACTTCTACTGTACAGCTCCGTGAACCAGTTTTACATGTTTTAAAGAGTTAAACTATCGGCAAAACGTTTGTGAACACCAACAAACAAGCTTATTTATATTCAGACTTTTGCTTGTAAAAGTACCCAGGAGCACCCATATTCCCACCCAGGTAATGTGGGGAGACAAATGGATCTGCAAGTGGAAACGTCCAGTGATTCTGCCTGGGGAATCAGGATCAGTCCAATTCATTCATCCAAATATTAATATTAGTCCAGCTCCAAGAAAACAAGTAACTCTTGTCGGAGCTGCAAGAGGTCTACTTGCAGGTACCCTAGGACAATGTGATGCCGAGTGCTATCAATCGAACCACATTGTTGTTCTGTACAATATGCATTGTTTCAAAGTTATGTTAATATCATGTGATATCGTGCTCAAATCACCCCTACAGGGGTATCTCGGCACAAAAACAGCAGGGAAACAACATACTGGTTTCAAAATAAAGCGGTCTTTAATAATTGTTTCAATTTAGAATTAGCCTTTCCAGATCCGCTCTTGTGCAGATTATTTCAATAGATGGGAGCCGGATATGAAAAGGATCTGCTCCACATCTTGACCGTCGGATACGGGGGATAGTAAGAAAAGCTTTGTTAATGGACTGCAAGGTCCAATTAGGATGAGAGCATTAAAGCTTCTGAGGCAGATAAATGGGACCTATACCCATTAAAGCTTTGTGAGTGAAACAGCAGATTTTGAAATGGATTCTCTTTCTAATCAGTAGCCAATGTAACGATCCCAAGAGTGGCATAAAAGCACATCTAGAGGAAAGATTACAGATAAGCCCAGCAGCTGCGTTTTGCATGACCTGTAATTTAGCTTACAAAAACTTATTTGCGGAAGCCAATAGAGTGTTGCCGTAATCAAGTCTGCTAATAATTAAGCAAACATAACAAGATGATGGACAGAGTGCTGAAACTTTTCAACCACTCACCCCAGTCAAGAGATCTGGGTTTAAGCCATCTTTCTTTTGTTCACTATGCCACCCAGTTTGGAGCCAGCCATATACAAAATCAGTCTGGACCCTGCTCCTCATGGGACCACTCAAGCCCGAACTGCCAGGCCATGCCCTCCCTGGACCGGAAACAGGCATCCTGGGACAGGTTTCAGGGTATCACTCCCCATCAGCCAGAACAGCGGCAATAAAAAGGGAGCGTCTGAGAAGGGGTCAGATGTGACTTCGGGACCTTGATAGTGAACCCCAGCAAATGCAGGAGGTCTGCTGTAGTCTGGAGGTGAGAGACGAGCCTGCCTGGGTCGAGCCCATCTTCTAAAGCCAGTTGTCGAGATAGGGGAAGACTGGCACCCCTGATCTCCGCAGCAACCACTACCATCACCGTGCTGAACACACGAGGGGTGCTGATGAGGCCAAAAAGAAGCATGGCAAACTAAAAGTGCTTGTGGTCCACGATGCACCACAGGTAACACCTGTGGGCAGGAAGGACAGGGATGTGGAAGAATGTATCCAGCATGTCCTATGGTACTATCCAGTCTTCCGGGTCCAGAGCAGACCGTACAGGAGTGAGCATGAGCATTTTGAGTTTCTCCCTTTTTTTAGGAAGAAATTGAGAGGGAGCAGGTCTAGGATAGGACAAATACCTCAGTCCTTCTTGGGCACCAGAAAGTAGTGGGAATAGCAACTATGACCTACTTCTGCTGCCAGCACCCTCTCTATGGATCTCTTGGCCAAGAGAGCGGACATGTCCTGGCAAAGTAAGGCTGTCGCACGTGGGTGGAATGGGAAGAAGGGTAGTCATGAAAGGAAGTGAGTAGCCCCTTCAGACAATCCGGAGAAGCCAGCAGTCACTTATTATCCACCTCCAGTGGTGCAGGTGGTGGGATATCCTGCTCCCACTGGGTGCCTATGATGGTCGGGGGGCAAACTAAAGAGGCTTGAAGGTTTCTGCTGTCAGGGGGAATAGTGGATTGGCCTAATTTCTGGCTGCTTGACTCATAGTGTCTGTGGGTACCACATCCTCAGCTTGCGTGCAATGGTGGATGGGCGGGCAGAGACGCAGCTGGAAGTCCCTTCCGAGGCCACAATAGGAGCGAAAGGTGGACTGGAGTTTTCAAGGGGCGATGAAAAGACCCAAGGACCAGGCCATAGCGCTGCTATCCTTGAAATGCTCTAGCGATGGAGTGTGTCTGGTCTCTGAAAAAACGTGAGCATCAAAAGGCATGTCCATGAGTGAGACCTGTACATCCTCCAAAAAGCCTGTGGTTCTCAACCGGGCATGAAGTCTGAGAGCCACCAATGCACTCTTGTCTAGTGAGTCGGTTGTATCCAGTCTACAGCATATGGCAAACTAAGCTGCATCCCTCTGGTCAGTAATAGCTTGGGAGAGTATGACTCGGGCCTCCATCGAAAATATAGGCAGCACCTGCGCAACCGAGTCCCAAAGTGAGTGGTAGTATCGGCTCAAAAGGCACGCAGTTGTTCACCGACTGCAGTGCCGGACTGGCCGAAGAAAACATCTTTCCCAAGGTATCCAGCCTATTGGATTTCCTATCCAGGGGAGTGGTAGGAAATGAGCCAGGATTTAGTTTGAAAGTCATGGCATTGACCATCAAGCTCTCCAGTGTGGGGTGTCAGGTGAGGGAATTGGGATCCCCCAATGGTAGGGCGATGGCGCTGTGAAGTTGTCCCATTCACAGTAGCCCATGTGCAAGGCTTGGACCAGGGGTAGGAGATCCATGAGGGCTTCGTTAAAGAGGAGAAGCAGTTCGGATTGGGTGACTCCCAGCTAAAGCATCTCCATCAAGACATTCCTCTTGACAGCCAGGAAGGGCAGCTGAAGGTCTGGGACTTCAGAGCTGACCGATGCCACCTACCAGCACGTAGGGGTACTGCTCGTGAACATTTTTCCAGATCCAGTCTGGCACCTGGGGATAATTCTAGAGTAAGGAAACTGCGGCTAGAAGTCTCTATCAGATATGACTTGCTGCACTAAAGACGTAAGTTCACATCGTGTTTTAAATAAACTATCCATCCAAGGTACTTCGGGACATGCTCTCAGTAACTCACTGGAAGAGGTAAAGTATGGCGTAATTGAAAAGGTAGAAACAAATAGCTGCTGGAACGTGTTACTACAAATGAATTTGGGTTAACCAACCAATTGAGAAAGAAAAAAAAAAAAGGAAAACAAGAAGCTTCCCTTGGAGGGACCACCTCTGGCTGTTATTGCTCACCCAGACTTGAGGAGAATAATTAAGCCAAATAGATTTGGTATCACTTTCTCTCAACAACAATATATAACAAGAGTGAGTAATTTAAAAACACCAACAAAATGGTTTTGTTATTACAGAAACATTTGGATGCCACTAGGCACTTCTAGAGAATGTATGTTACCAGTCAGTATAATAGTGTTTAACTTGCAAGTAGTGGCATCAAACTACTTCTTATGCTGCCTAGCTCCTCCTATCTTTAGGACTATAACAGCTTAAGTCCTAACACAACCCCATAAGCTAGCACGGTTTTTACAGACAGCCCTCCTCCTAACTCACCAATGTTTGGAGAGGCTGCAAGAAAACACGTAAGGGCTGGAGCGGTCAATGGTTACTTTACACCTGCTCTGGTCATTGTAGCACGTGGTCCAGCTAACAAACCTAATGAACAAAGTTATTTATCTTCAGTAACGCATTTTCTGATAGAGACAATATCTAGCTTCAGATTTCTTACCTTTGAATTTCCTAGGCGTCGGACTGGATCCGAAAACTTTTGCGTGAGCATTACCCCTGCGTGCCATCAGGTGGCTCCGTTAGGCTCCGCGTGACGCAGGATTTTACATCATATTCACTTATACAGGCACCACCCAAGCACATGGGCGTCAGTTTTTTTCTCTCAGCAACATATTTGAAATGATCCGGGATGAGCTACCAGTCTGTCTCTTTTTGACAGACTTATTTTGACGTTTTGTTGTTGCTGACCCTTCTTCCACACACACAGGATCTATGCTCGTGGCAGAGCGCCGATATTGTAAGGGCCGGTTAATGAAACCCAAGGAAAATGGCCTTTATGGCGGGCGATGGGTCCAATGGATGATACCATTTGGGACCTGCTCGGTGGCGCTGGAGAGACTCGCGGCAATCCGTCTGCTCTCTGTGTGATAACCGCGTTATCCATACCACGAGCATAGATCCTGTGCTACCGAGTCACTCACAACAGTGAACCCGGCTGGGTTCACTGAGTAAAACGTTTTTACTCTTTCACTCACTTGGTTTCACATTTCACGCCCGTATGACTCAGCACTGCCAGATCTAGATGTCCCTGCATCCTTAGTCCTGACGAGACGCTCTATCCCCTATAGGGTCGAAACGCCTTCGACGATAATAGGAAGCGAACCGCACATGTGGCACTCATGATTGTATTGAGTGTCTGTTGTATCTATCTCTGTCTAAATATTCAGAATGGTCGCTTTCTCAATACTATTGACCTATGAAACCGTGTAAATACTGTCACATTAGGTCACAATTATAATGTTTAATGTTGGTTCTTTAAGTTACACTGGGGACACCATCACACTGAGACTACGTGTATGATTTTACATACTGTGAATTATTTCTGTAAATACAGACTTCTCATTTAAACTTGCTCCGTGTAAAGTGCCTTCTCTCCCTGCCATTGCTCGCAACCCCTCGATTCTATCTGCTATTAAGCATTATTGTTACTACAAGGAGTAATTCTAATTTTTCACTCGAACCTTTGTTTTTTATATAAAGTATATACCCTGGTTCCTTTATGAGTAGGGTCCCCTGGTCCTGCCCTTTCGATATATACTCAATGCAGCAAGAAACACTTATTAGTGCTGCCCTTCTTGGACTGGTATAACACAACTCATTTACCACCAACCTATACACACATAAATCAGGAAAATACCAGTTTCAGAAATTAAGCAGATTGTCATGGAAAATTCTGAAGCTTATTATAGTGAACTACAAGGCTAATTCGGATGTAAAAAACATTCTATAGTAGCGAGCAGGACATGCTATTTATTTTCTACTGGACTATGTGCCACTGTATTAGTGAATAGATCTAGTATACACACCAATATTTC
Organism: Lissotriton vulgaris; assembly: GCF_964263255.1. Taxonomy (NCBI): domain Eukaryota; kingdom Metazoa; phylum Chordata; class Amphibia; order Caudata; family Salamandridae; genus Lissotriton; species Lissotriton vulgaris. Next base: position 164,645,514 of record NC_141691.1, on the reverse strand, counting down.
CCAATTTCTTTGTATAGTTATCCTTCTAATTAATTTCTCACAATACAGATGCTCGAATTCAAAATGCTGGTGCAATGGACCAGCAGTGGTTGCAACCAGCCATGTTAGAATAGTATTATTAAATTGCATCAGATTAAAGGAAACAGTTGCTTCTATAGCTTTTATGAAAAATGTATATACCTTCTGTAACTATATTTCTGGAGAATACTATTTTCACAAAGATTCCTCGCCTCATGAATATCCCCGGGCACCAGAAATAGCTCTCCAGTGTCACCAGGAAGCACAATACACCTTTCTAAATTCCTCTGACACCACAGTCCCCTAAACCCGGCAGCCATCCTGACTCCTACGTGCCCAAGATGTGCCTTTGACATACATAAGCCACCATTCAGCAAGTTGGAGTCAGTTTCTAGTAGCTTTATTGCGCCTCATTATGGTGTGTGAAGAGGAACCGAGGGAGCTGCAAAGACGATGACAATACAGCATAAGATACATTTGTACACCTTGGGATCTTATTAATCACAACACTAACTTATCCGGGGAGCAGTGTGGGCATTGAGGAATCTGGAGGAAGATTTCATGTCAATTGGGAATATCATTAACAAAGGTAAATAACTTTTGCTTCTGTTGAAGGCTTTTTCCTGCAGATTCCTCGCCTTTTTTATGAGGTGGGATAGAGGAGTGAGTACAAAAGAAGTGATGCAACACCGTCCTTGCGAAGTATCCATCACTGCACACTTGATCTGTTATGCAGCAATGAGTATAAAAGGTATAAAAGGGTGGCCATGTGACCGCCCAGCAGATGTCAATTACAGGAACATCTTTGGTGAGGCCAGCTGAAGCAGTTATAGTTCTGGTTGACTGATGGCGAATGCCTGCTGGATTTTCTATCTTGGCCAAGGCATAGCAGAATTTAATGCAAACAGTAAGCCAATGCAAAATGGTTAGCCTGGTCACTGTCTTGGCCTTCTTGGCTCCAGGGAAGCCAACAAAGGCCTAATGATTGGCCCTGCTCTTGCATGTGTTGTCGATGGCCCTGCATGCCTGGGATACAGCGCTCTTCATCATTGGTGAGATGAGGAGGAGGGAAGAAAGACAGAAGAGTAATGTAATGGCCCACATGAAAGGCAGGTCGTACTTTCAGAAAGAAAGACAGAGAGGTACCAAGAACCTATTTATTCAGATAGGAACCTAAATGATGTCCCGTCGGGAAGGGACTCAAGATCACCAACCCTACAACCGCAGTCATTGTGACTAACAGTTTTAAGAATCAGAAGTCTAACTTGGCCACTCTGCAATGTTCGAATAGCTATGCCATAAGGAAATTTAACACAAGATCAAAATCCCCAAAGGAACAATAAATGGAGTAGGAATTAAACCGGTGAGTAAAACGTTCCCAAAACACACCACCAGTGATGCCTTAAATAACAAAGGCTAGTCGGGGAAGAACATGAAGGCAGATAGTGCAGCCAAACAACATTTTATGGTAGCCAGTGCTAGGTCCTGTTGGATAGCAGATAGTGCAAAGAGTAGAACATCCAAAAGGTGTGACTGAAATGGGCTTAGACCTCACTCACACCACTGAGCAAACTAGTTCCATAGTCCTACATAAATACATTTAGTAGCGGGCTTCCCGGAACCCATGATGACATAAATAGATATCACTAGCAGCCCGTACAGACGTTGTCCGGGTATGAATTGCTGCCGGCCAGTAGTATATTGTTTTGTAGGATTTCTTTTTTATAGCATTTCTGATCTGTGACAGGCCTGTGAAACGCTCCGGTTCACAGTGCACTGCTGATGCACTTAAGAGTGCGTTTTCAGTTGTGTGTGAACTCTAGTTTCCCTACTTTATTTTTCCTTGCAAGATTATATAGCGCAAACTCGACAACATGGCATGAGCACAATTTACATTACAGAAGAACACATTCCTTTGTGGTAGGCACGGGGAGACAAAGCGATTTGCCTGGATGTTGAGCTGATGCAGAGATTCAAACGTAGCTCCCCAGCTCTAAAGTTCGCAATTCTAGAACTTGTGGCGGGAGGTGTGTCTAAAAGTGTTTGTCGGTGCTGGCCATCAATGAGAGAGACCTGTGCATTTTTCAAATGGGTGGTGAAAAAATACGAGTATGTTGCTGGAGATGTGGGCCGCCGTGCCACCAATGTACTTACCAGGGGAGGGTAAACACCCATTATTCCGCAACTTTATTTCCGCATACCATCACTCCGAATACTTTCATTACGAAAGTACCATGACTCCGCAATGCCATTATAACGCATGGCATTACATTTTATATGCTTTTACCACGCACACATTTACAACGAAATTTGTTGTTAATGGATGAATGGTAAAAGCATGTTTTTTTTATGTTTGGATAAAGGTAAGTATGGGTATAGGGTATAGGGTATATGTTTTGGGGTACCGAGGTATATGTATTGGGGCGTTTGGGTATTTTAAGGGTTCAGATACAGTTTTGGGTTGTGGGGTACAAGGTAGTTTTAGGGTTTAGGGATAGGTATGGGTTTTTGGGGTATAGGGGTATTTTTAGGGTTCAGGGCTAGGTTTGGGTTTAGGGGTACAGGGGTATTGTAGGGTTCAGGGGTAGGTTTGGGTTTTGGGGTACAGGTGTATTTTTAGGGTTCAGGGGTAGGTTTGGGTTTTGGGGTACAGGGGTATTTTAAGGGTTCAGGGCTAGGTTTGGGTTTTTGGGTACAGGGATATTTTAGCGTTCAGGGCTAGGTTTGCGTTTTGGGGTACATGGGTATTTTTAGGGTTCAGGGGTAGGTTTGGGTTTTGAGGTACAGGGGTATTTATAGGGTTCAGGGCTAGGTTTGGGTTTTGGGGTACAGGGGTATTTTTAGGGTTTAGGGATACAGCGCATATTTATAGGGTTAAGATGGGTTAGTGTTTAAGGTGTTGGGGTATTTTAAGGAGTAAGGGTGGGTTATGATTATGGGGTACAGGGGTATTTAAAGGGAGCAGGGTGGGATTAGTTTTTAGGGTGTAAACGGTAATAAAATAAAATAATAAATAAAAATAATATAAATAATGCAATTTAAAAGAATAAATGTTTATAATTAAATTTAAAAAAATTGTTTATATATAAAAATAAATACACATATATACAAACATATATTTGATGTTTTAATAATGTACTTTTACAATGTATATGACTTTACCACACATGCATTTGCTTTATAATGGCATGCGTGATAAAGACATATGCGTTGTAAAAGTTTTAGAAATGATGTCTTTGCGGAGTAATAGTCTCGCGTTATAAAAATTGGGAAATGATGGTTTGCGGGATGTTGGTTTGCGGAATATCATCACATATTCCCGGGGGAGGGATAGTCCCTGTCTTGCTATTTCCGTGGAGGCGGGCCTTGTGTCCGGATGTGCGTGGCACGAGGCCTGTGCGCAACAGAGGTGGAAAATCTCCAGTGTGCGCTTCAGGCGTCACAGGAAGTTAAGGCGAGATTACATTTCCTGCACAATGGCCCCGGTTTGCGCTCCTTCTGGCCCTTGGGAATAGCGCCATGCCTGACCTCCATACAGTAAAGCAGGTGCAAGTCACTGGGAGCGCGGGGCAAGCACACCCGGAACTGGAATGTACAGAACCTGGGAAGAAATTGGACACAACGCTCACTTTTTTTTCCTGTAATCCCGCGCCCCGCCCACGCCTTCAGCACACGCCCACAGCACACGATATGAGACATGGCATGAAGGGCGGAACGTACCACACGCCCCCAGCGTTTGTCAAGCCCACAGCACAACTCAGACACGCCCACAAGGGACTACTTTGCTGGCAAGGTTCTTTATCTTTGAAATGTATATGGTGGGCGTCTGCATAGCCTATGTCCTTCTGCTGCAACTGCCCTTTCCAACGCTGTTTTGGGTGTTGTGATTGGTGCTGTGATTCCGGAGATTACCTTCACCTTGTGGAGAAGTGTGGCTCACTGGTTAGAGGAGGCAGACCTGGAAGCAGAGGTCAGCCCGGAACCAGGGTTCAATTTCGGCTCGGCGGGGTCTTGAGTCCTAAAATGTCCATGGACTCGACAATTCTCGCTCCGGTGCCTACTCGACCCACGGGTTCACACTCTGCGACTCTGGGCAACAGCTTGCTTAATCTCCACAACGGCCCCTCCCGGCGGGATGCCTGGCTTTCACCTTGCGGATACCCTGCTGGGATTATCTCACAGGGGAATACCAGGACGGGTTCTCTAAGCAAGCGCTTAGAAACCAGTGGTGATTTGCGCTATATAAATTCCTGTACATTTACATTTACATTACCTCAAAGGTTTGGGCTCTCTCTTAATTATATTTGTATAGATATAGATTAACATTAACATATGCAACTTTAGGTGTCATGCAGAAGGACTGTATATGAGAGAGGACAATCTCCACATATGCCGCAACATCATTTGAAGGATTGGGATAAAGGAACTGGTCAACCTGTTGTGAAAACAGGTCGACCCTCTGCAGGACAGGAAGAGAGGGCTGAGCACTAGGTTCCAACAGATCGGCTTGTCCAGTGCAATCAGGATCAGTTGCTCTCAATCCTCCAGCACCTTTTGCAGGACTCAACAAAATTAGAGCACCAGGAATGTGTGAAGCATGCTTCCAGACCTGGCTTGAAGACTTGCCGACCGTGAAGGCATCAGCTAGGGAACCAATAAGGACACCTTGTGTTTTAGGTCATGGTAAAGAGATCCACACACAGATACCCCAATCTGGAAAAGATCATTTTTGTCACTTCAGGATAAAGTTCCCACTAGTAGTCCTGCAGCGCGAACCAACTCAGCATTAATTCTCATGAGGTGCACCACAATAGGAAATTTACTCTATTGCATGGCACACCATCAGAAATTAATCATCTCCCAATAAAAATGACCATGACCTCACACCAACCGGTTTGCAGATGTTGGCATTATCAGACTAAACACGATTGACACTCTGAGATAGAAGGAAGGAAAGCGTTAATGATGGAAAGGACAGTCTGCAGCTTCAACACCTTTATGTGTAGGCGCTGCTCTGATGCAGAAAAAGGCTGGTGCTGTGATGTCGCACAGATGTGTGCCCCAGCCCAAGGAGAAGGGTAGCATGAATGAAGGGGCAACCCACCAGCAGATTCGAGACACACATCCATTGGTACAGATGATAGATGACAGAATCAAAAATCGTCATCCAAGCTGGAAGGTTCCACTCATGCTGGAGCGATTGATTTTGTTAGGGACCCTTGAAGGGCTCCCTCTGGTGTGCAACACTAACAAAAAGCATAAAGTCATCAGGCTTAGGACTTACAGAGCAGGGATCTGGTTCTGAGCAAGAAAAATTGGAATCATATGCTGAATAGTTAATCCTCTGAGAAGGACAAAAGCATGAACTAGGTTTGCCTCTAAAACCGCTCCTAAGAATGTCACTCTGTGTGTGGGTGCAAGATGGGGTTTCTCAGTGTTGATCATGGAATCCAGGTCATGAAGAAGAGTCACAGTGCACTGAAGACATTCTACGACCAACTCTGAAGACACTTCCTTCAATAGCTAGCCATCACAGTATGGAAATGCTTGGATTCCTGATCTCCACAGTGAAGCCACTGCCACAGACATTACTTTGGTGAATACTCATAGAAGAGTTGTCAGTCCAAACAGTAGAACCACAAACCGTTAATGCTGAAAAAACACAATGAATCCAAGGTAACAACTGTAAGTGGGCAGGACCAGTAGATGAAAGTAGGCATCCTGGAGGCCGCCATTCAATTCCCAATAGTGAGGGTCCTGCTCAGGGTCAGCGTCTTGAACTTGCCCTGACAAAAAAAGGTTAATGGTAAAGGTGCAGGACGAGCCTTCAATCTACAACATTCTGGGGGAATCGAGACATGAAAGGAGTAAAATGTTGTGCCCCTTTACTCTACGAGCACCACTTTAAACCAGCAGGGCAAGAACAACTTCCTCCTAAAAAAAACCTAAAAAAAAACCAAGGCATGTGCCACAGATCCTACAGGAAGAAGTGTAGTCTGGAGGGGATAAGGCACTAACATTGCAGATAAGCTTGTTGAACCAACAATACGTCATAACGGTCTCTAACTGGTGCAACAAAAAGGGAGATCCCTTCACCAGAAGTTGGTGGCTTAGACGGGAAGGCGATCTTGGAGAGGTTTTGAGGCAGCAGAGGATGGCAGTGCCTGAAGCTGCTGTTGTTGCACCCCCTAAATTCACTCCTGCCCCAAAAGCAGCAGTACATTTGTTAAAGTGTTTGGATTGGCTGTTAAGGCTGGACGTGTGTGCTGAGCAGACCTTGAAGCATCCTGCACTGCTGGTGAAATGGTTTCACTACGGAAGCTTGGCCAATCAAGCACACAATGGCTCTGATACTTCTGAAGCACTCCTGGAGTGGTCAATCAGGTCACTGAAGAGCTGTTATGTTATATATGTTAATATGTTAATAACAACTTATAGAGTGCACGGTCACCCATAGTTTTCATGGCGCTGGGCATGAGGAGAGTTGCAGAAGAGTTACTGTTCATAAGCTTGCTCAAACAGACAAGTTTTCAGGGCCTTCCTGAAAACCAGGAGATTGCTTCACTGCACCCATGAATCAGCTGTGACAGAGTCCTCCCGGGTCGCCGTGTTCCTGTATGGAACACGGCGACCCGGGAGGACTCTGCTGAATCAGATACTAAAGAAAACATCGGGATATTTACAGAGATAGGACACGACTCCCGGGCTCAATATATCCTTACACCGGCTTACAGAACAGCACGATTTTCACGGTTCTTTGGCCAGTTCTTTCCGCACACTATCTTGGGATGTGATATTTGATCATTTACTCCGGTTTCTCGGTGTGAACACCACTTCCCCGAGACTTACAACCCAGGTCAAGGGCCCTGCTGGGTGGGAAATATCAACAGCAGAGCGACCTCCCGGTTTGACACAACCAAGTATAGCCCTGAGGATTCGCAAAGGCGATGAAACACGTGTCGGCTGGCTGTTTAACGTATTAAAGGATTCCATTGGACTACTTTCTCATCGGAATCTCCTATTTTCTACTGTCACTTTGCTCTAACTGTTCACATTACATTACTGTTTCCCAAAACGTTTTTTTGAATATTATGTGTGTGCATAGGGTACTCTTGTTATACACTGAGTCAGGGTTGAAAAGACGTCTTTTAAGACATGTAGTGGACCGCTATCATTAGATGATCCGGATTTAACACGGGTCATTAGCTCTGAAAGTATTTTATGGTAGATAGGTTGAAGGGCATCTAGAGTGGATTGGTTACTGGATGTATCTTCCAGTGGTTCCCAGCTGGACGAATTAGGGAGGCTGGCTTTGATGGAAGAGATTTTGTCCAGAAAGAAGTTGTTCAGGGAGTTGCAGAGCTCTCGAGTGGGGGCCTGAGTGGGTGAGGTTCTCTTGTCATTACATAAATCATTCACTATCTTAAAGATTTCTTTGGATTTATTATGAGAGTTTAGTATTTTGGTAGAGAAATAGGCCGCTTTAGTGTTCAGAATTGCTTTTTTATATTCTCTGCGGGCTATAGAAAATTGCTACTTGTCTTCAGTGGAGTAATTTAATCTCCATTTTCTCTCTTTTTGGCGGAGCTCAAGTTTGTTATTTGAGATCGGAGGTGAACCATTTAAGGGCGTCAGAGGGCGGCCATGGGAGAATTTGACGGGTGGGACATGAGCGTTGCTAGCAGATGATAGCCACTCAGAGATCTTTCCTTCCATGAGATTGACGTCAGGGCAGAAGGTGGGTAGAGGGCTCATCAAGGTGTTGGCGAAATCCGGCTTATTTAGGGATTTTCACTTCCTGGTCACACCTCCCTCCAAGGGCATTGACTTATTGTAACCACTTATAGTGGTTGTGAACTGAATCAAGTGGCGGTCTGACCAAATGCATGGAGTAATTAGCGTAGAGAGTGTAAGATTATTGGACCAGATTTGGTCCAAAGTGTGTACCTTTTCATAAGTGGGGGAGTATATTTGCTGGGCCAGGTTCAAGTTCGAGAGGAGCTCTGAGAGTTTGGCCGCATAGGGTGCACCCGAGGCATCGTTGAACCAGTAGTTCAGGTCTCCAATTAGGAGAACCTTAGCATGATTTACCACAAGGGAGGCAAATGTGTTTGTATTTATATAGCGCACTTCTACCCTGAGGTCTCGTAGCACTGTATTCATACCGCTGTGGAACCCTTCATGGCTTTCCTGTGAGATGTCCACTCCTGGGCACCCCCAAGGTGAAGCCAGGCATCTAAGCGCTGCTGGGGCCGTTGTGGAGATTACCAGAGGTTCATCAGAAAAATAGACCCAACCTTTCTCTTTTACCTCTTGGATAATGTCCACAGACTGTGATGGTTTTGATGGCAGGGAAAGTGTAAGAGGTTCAAAACATCAGAGGGAGCTGCGTTCATAGTAACATGTGGAGGTGCAGAGTTGTGTGGCATTGGGACTGGAGCCACTATAAACAGTAAACCTGAAAGAGCAGATTCACTCTTGGGGGGTGGCCCAGAAGGTACTTGAGTAATGAAAATATCAAGCACAGCATCCCAGAAGGCCCGATGGACTCTGGAATTACAGCTTTATATAGTTGATGGCACCTTTTAGACAAAAGGAAAGCCAGACTGACGAATGTCAGATAATGGAAACGCATTATAAAAAGTCTAACGTTTAAGAACACCAATGGTAAAGGAATTAGGAAGTCATGTAGGATTGAAATCACTAAATATTTTGTGCACATACATTTCACTTATGTCCACATAAAGTTGGATTGGCAGTAGGAAATTACAAAAACCCATATAAACCAGCATTTAGCAATTGCAGATGTTTCCAATGCCAAATTCCACTGAGCTCTGGGGAGAAAACTATTAAAGTAGATAATACACTATATTAAATTGAGTGGTAGGAGTGGAAGCAAGGGTACTTCCAAGGGGGGTGAGGAAGGGCATGCAAAATGGCAGGAAACCACACAATCAAAATATCAAACATTTTACATGGTTCCCAAATGGAAAAATGTAAATGTTACATATGCTAAAGCATATGCATTTTTCAGCAGTATTTTCTTCAGTGTACAATCAGGAAGCATAAATTAAGGGCAGTAGGGGGAACATAAGGAAATGGATGTTCTAGAATTCTTTTTGTGAATCACTTTTTTTTATCTGAATGAAAGGGGAGCACAATTTAATGGTGTAGCTCCACAGTGGAGTAACTGTTTCCTTTCAGATACAAATCAGAAGGCCAGAATTGGTTCTGCCACATTAGAAACCAGAGCTCATCTTTATTTTTCCTGTTTTACAAAATCTAACACCTCTTAAAGGACCAACCCCAGTGCCAGATGTATGCAGCTTCATATGTGAGGGGGCGAGGAGGCTTGGAAACTACGCAGAATAGGAGCACAAAAAAAACTGCGACCATTTCAAGCTGGCGCAGAACCAAACAACACTGGATGAAGACTAGTTTCTTGGGTCTCAGTGGCACAAACACTGATGCATTGACAGACCGAGGAGCAGGGCGCACGCATTGCTCTTTTCTTGTCCTGAGTAACTGGAAACAACCTCTAGTGGTTACATTTATCATGCAGTTCAAATATTCAATACGGTGCCAAGAACGATAACATGAAAAAAGTTATTTAAAAAGTGCACTACCTCCCAACAGAGAATCCTGGCAGGGCCGGCCTTAGGCATGTGCAAGCTGTGCACCTGCACAGGGCCACCAAATCCCAGGGGCCCCAACATCAATATATATCCTTAATATAATAATCCTCTGTGGATGGATACATATTTGTGTGGGGGCCCCTGGCAGGGATTTGGTGGCCTCTGGCTCTATACAACTTCCAAATACCATGACCCCCCCCTCTTCACTGGCCTCCGCGCTCCGCCCCACCCGGACCCCCTCTTCCGGGGCCCCCTACCTACGCTCCCTGCCCAGGGCCACCATGAAACTAGAGCCGCCCCTGATCCTGGTGCATTTCCAAGCAGATGACCACCTATTTACAACTACTGCTAAGATAAGAAAAGATCTAAGGAGTAGAGGAACAAAAACGAATAAACAGAACTCTAAAAAAAAAAAAAATGGCCAAACGACTCATTTGGCAACGAGTATAGCAAGGTTTTAAGGCGCTTTCTAAAAACGGCCTCAGCTTCAGCCAGTCTCATAGAGAGGGGAAGCAGAGTCCAGGCTCTAGATCCTCGAACAGAAAGATCTTCCTCCTTGGTTTTCAACCTGAAACCCATCCTCCATCTACTTCAAAGGAGCCAGTGCATGACAAGGACCAGGACATTACTAGGTGCTTGGAGTTCTCCCATCTCCCCAGCTTCACAAAGTGGCTGGAAAGGCAACGGGGAAGCGCTGTAAAAAAACCAACATATTAAATCTACAAACTATAGGTGGATACCTACTGTATGTTTGACTTTTCCCTATGTATTACATTACTACGTACATACCAATGTATGCCAATTCTGGTAGAGCTAATGCACGAACGGACTCTTCTCTCAGCTTTCCTGGCAATGAACTGGCCTCTGCATCGGGACCAGTCACCCTTGACATACATGCACACTTCAAGAACGAACACACGCAACACCCAATCAAGTTTAGGTGATTTTTTTGGCACAAAAATGTATCCCGTGTACATAAAGCATCCAAAGATGACATCAAAGCGGAAATGAAACCAATAACTCGTTTTTCCGGTCTAACCTAGAGCGCGTAGAAAAAAGTGATTTAAAATAGAGTTAGTTGGGGTAAAGCGTCTACTCTAGCACTACCACTTTCCCCTTTCTGTGAGGAGAAATCACGTTCAATGCTCAGTCAGGCGGTTTATTTCAAGCATGAACGTGCGAGGGAGGTGCGTGAGAACTTCCCGCAGCATTCGCCAGGCTGGCCGGGGCATGAATGAGCCAGGCTCCCTCGATGAATGAATATTCAGCAGTACATTATGTTCTCCCACCAACAGTTAAGCAGATGTGAAACCCACGCATCTGTACAGTCAGAAGGGCCGTTTCCTGCGTGGACGCACCACGGGTTGCACAACCGCGCTCGGCAGTAACCCCTGCGCAGCCCGAGGCGGGGACGGCGGACGCTGGACTGCATGACGCATGCCTGGCACGCACCGGCGAGAACCAGCACCAGCCTCCTTAGAGCCGTCCGGGCGGCGCTTCAGCACGGAAACCCCCGTCGAAGGAGCCGGACTGGGCAGGGGAGTACATTTCACCCGAGCAGCAGAGCTGCGATACATCAATTCTTCAAATTCCACACACGCATCTGCCAAGAGTGCTTTCACTGCTTGCCAGAAACAGAAGCGCGAGCTCACAAAATAATATCCAATAAAAACAGGAAGACGCTTGAGGCAGAAGAAGCGGCAGCGACCAAGATGCTGATTCGTCATAGATGTAAGGCCTGTCTGATTCTAAATAGTAGGACGCCAGAATCGGTCAAAAAGTCTGTTCTACATGACAGGGAGCTGCTGTTTAGAGTAATAAATAGCATTAAAGAGAGCGGCCCTAAACCAAGTTGGTTGCGTCGCTAATGCTATGAAGCAACATCTTCTTAGCCAGCTATAATACTGCACCAAGAACAACATGCAATCACAAATACATTTAACACGCATTTGCAACGCCATCGGTCTCGCTTTTGGGACATTATGTGCAGCACATTAGCTTGGGTGCTGAAACGTCTACTTACTGTTCTTTTATCTGACACGATCCGGGAAATTGGGCCACATTTTAAAAGAAGTGCCTAATTGTGATCCCAATACGACCCGGTTAGCCCACTCAAAAAATTGTGGTGAGGGACTGCACCTTATTCATATATTTCGGCGTATCCTGCAGGACACAAATTCCAATCACAATAAGACAGAATGCATATGAGACATGCCGACTACAGATTCAAGGCACAAGAATAGACCTGTAGGTTAATGCACTTACTACAGTGATCTGTGTGTTAATTGTTTCTCACACTTATCTTTTCTAGTTTGATAACTCTAACCCTGCAATGCACTGATAAAAGTGGAACATTCTTAGACCAGCGATTAAAAAGTGTTTGAATGTAAACAATGGTTATCTAAGAAATCAACTATGTTTCTGCACTAAGTGTGTAGTCAGATCAATTATTTTATTTGCAGTTACTTATAGGAGGAAAGACAACAAAATATTTACACAGTACTTGTAGTATGCGCTCTAGTCTATGAGCGTAGACGCGATGACGCGTCACGTCACAGACTGGAGCGTGAGGCGCGCGCATGCGCGGATAGACGCGAGAGAAAGGCGCGAAGGCGGAAAACGGCAGTTGGCGACCGGAGCTGGAACTAAGTAGACGCTCGGCGCCCTGTGTTCATATATCTTGGAAATATTGTGTAATAAATACTCTACACATATACAGAGGCTCTGTGCTTGGTGTGGGGGAAAGGAGAACATTACAGTGGCGACGAGGCAGGGATCTAAACCACCAGTGAGCAAAAGGAACAGGAGCAGGCACCTTTCAACAGCCCCACACCAGCCAGAAGGACAGAACAGCAACAGGACGAACAGAGGGCGTGGCAGCAGCGCAACAGCACGAGTATAACGAGGACAAGCCCTAACACTCAGGTCAGTGCTGCCCCAAGGAACAGAGCCACAGCCAGCAACCTGGCAGCCAAAGGCACCACCCCCAAGCCAGAGGAAGGGGTGCAGACGGACAACCCCACGCAGGCTATAAGGGACAATACCCCAGGTAGTCCAAGAGGGCAAAGTGACACGGCAGGGAGTGCAGGAGCATCCGGAGTACTCGTCCAACATAGTGCCCAGGCAGTAGACCCTAGAGGCGAGGCTAAGATGGCGAACTAAGCATCGGCCCTGATGGCCCCCGTCCCATTCTTGCCCAGACCAGGGGAACCCCAGTTAAAATGGGAGGATTGGAAGGAATACTTTCAAAACTACATAGAGGCACTTGAGGATGAAAATGAGGGAGAATACACCCCAGAAAGGAAAAAGAGACTGTTACTTCACAACTTAGGCCCGGAAGGGGTGAGAGTATTCAAAAACCTGGTGCCCAAGGAAAGGGACGCGACGGAGACAGATGTCTTCAAAAATGCACTGGATGACTTGGACAGCCATTACCGTCCAGCGGTTTGCGTCTCCATAGACCGCTATAACTTTCAACAGAGGAAACAAGAGGCTGGTGAATCCATTGATGACTATGTGGCAGCGCTCCGACGCCTGGCCATCACGTGCCAGTATGGTACTCTACAGGATGAGTACATAAAAGATCAGATCGTCATGCACACCACCAGCAGGGCTGTTCAAGATAAATTATGGGCGCAGAACGAGACATCACTCAAGGAAGTCGTGGCGATGGTCAAAAAGGCCGAAATGTCGAAACGTGGTGCAGATGCAGCCAAACGTGAGGGTGCACCGAGGCAGATGATCAACAAGATCGATGAGGCTCCACAGTCCAGCAGACACAAGGGGACGTATGGAGACCAGAGGAAGGATTCGAGATGGACCGGGAAACAGACGGTCCGCCCCAGCACGGACAACAAATTCTCGTGTTACAGATGTGGCAGCACGGCGCATTCTGCCCAGGATAAACGCTGTCCCGCGTTCCGCGCCAGATGCGCGTTTTGTGGCCTGATCGGCCATTTTGAAAAGGTATGCCGCAAGAAGGGGAAGAAGTCCACGGTCAAGTGCGTCGATTCAGCCACTGCGGACATCAGTGAGGAAGACGACCTGGAAGATGGCGATCTGGTACTATGCATTGAAGACCAAGTGCTGGAGGTGGCTGGGAAGCGAAGAGATAAACCTCGCACGGACATGCTGATAGGGGGAGTGAAGGTGCACGTGGCTGTCGATTCAGGATCTCCCTGGACCATCGTACAAAGATCCATATGGGAAGAAGACTTCGCTCCGGTAGTGGGCCCAGACTTATGGCCGCCGGACATCAAACCCATCTCGTACACAGAGAACGCCATTCCGCTGGTGGGGTGCCGAGACTTCACATTTGAATTCAGGGGAAGGTCGGCCACATGCACCCTTTACGTGGCGGAGAAGGACCCATCAGTGCTGGGATGGAGAGACGCAGGGGATCTAGGAATCATACTCAACCCAGGCGGGAAAGAGCAGATACTGCTAACGGACGAGTGGCCCCTCACGAAAGAAGAAGATTGGAAATCTGCATACCCCAAGGTTTTTGATGGCACAGTTGGCAAACTGGACAAGTTCGTCCACAGAATGGTCCTCAAGGAGGGAGCAGTACCAGTGGTACATAAAGTCAGGAACATACCCATATCCACAAGCGGGGCAGTACAACAAGAACTTCTGAGGCTGGAGGAGCAAGGCATCATAGAGCCGGTGGACAGTGCGGAGTGGCTATCGCCCTTGGTGGTGGGCAAGAAACCCAATGGAAAGGTTCGTCTCTGTGTTGACCTCCGCGAGCTCAACAAAAACCTCATAGTGGAGAGATTTCCTCTTCCTAGGATCGAGGAGATGCTGGCCAGGACAAAAGGTGTAACTCACTTCTCCACCATAGATCTCACGTCAGCGTACCATCAGATTGAGCTGCATCTCTCGAGTAGGAAGTACACCGCCTTCATTACACCCTTCGGGTGCTACCAGTTCAGGAGGATGCCCTTTGGCCTGGCATCTGCAGCGGCCGTATTTCAGAAGCTGATGCATCGGCTGTTCAAAGACATCTCGGGGGTACAGTACTTTCAGGATGACATCCTGGTGATGGGCTCCTCCAAGGAAGATCACGACAAGAAGCTACATAGAGTCCTGGGAGTGCTACAATGCAAAGGGTTAACTGCGGAATGGAGCAAATGTAAAATAGGAACCCACTCAGTGACATACTTGGGTCACGAAATCGGCACGCTTGGTATATCACCCAAGGAACAAAATGTGAAGGCCATCAGGAATGCCAAAGCTCCCAGCACCAAGGAGGAAGTACGGTCATTCCTCGGGATGGCCGAGTATTATAGCAAGTTTGTGAGACATTTCGCTACCAGGACATACAGGATGAGGCAACTCATCAGAGACAAGACAAAATTTGATTGGGACTCAGAAGCGCAATTGGAATTCGACACTATTAAGGACTGCATCAGCCAAGCTGTTCCACTGCAAGGGTATGTCCCCATGGGCAAGACCATAGTGACGACAGATGCAAGCGATAAGGGCTTAGGGGCGGTCTTGGCTCAGGAAAGGGATGATGGATCCACTGAAACCATCAGCTTTGCCTCACGCGCGCTGTCCCCGACGGAACAAAGGTACAGCGTTATAGAAAAAGAGATGTTGGCGGTCACTTGGGCCATGGGCAAGTTTCGGCAGTTTGTGTGGGGCACCAGATTCAAGCTTCGTACCGATCACAAACCCCTAATCAAAGTCTTGACATCTTCGGGCCATGAGACAGCGACCCCGAGAATAGCAAAGATGACTCTGAAGCTTCTCGATTACACCTATGACGTGGAGGACTTACCCGGTACGCAAAACAGGGTTGCAGATTACCTCAGCAGGGCGGCGGCGATGGAAGATGCGCCGGAGGAAGCCCGGGACAGAGATGAGATGGTGGCCAGCATGGAGGACCATGAGACGACGATAAGCGGCCAGGAATGGGCGGCAGCTTACGAGAAGGATGCCGAGAAGGTAGAGATAAAGAGACATCTAACATCTGGCTGGCCTGAAAAAAGGAAGCTCACGGAAGGAATACGGAGATTCTATGAAATAAGAGAGGAGCTGTCCCTGAGTGATTCGGGGATTTTCATTTACAGAGGTGAAAGGGTCGTACCACCAGAATCACTAATACCCCGATTGTTAACACAACTGCATGAAGGACACCTGGGTATTGTAAAGACTAAAGCACGAGTCAAGCAAATGTATTGGTGGCCAGGCATGGATGTCCACATAGAAAGGCAAGTGAGGGAGTGTGGGCAGTGCCAAGGAGCGGACAAGGTGCTACGACCACTCAGACCAGCCTTGGGGAAGTTTGACACACCACAAAGCCCCTGGGAGAATGTGGCCATCGATATACTGGGGCCGGTCTTGGACAACAGAGGCGTGAACAAGTATTTGTGTGTGGTGATAGATAAATATTCCAAATGGCCTGAAGTGGACATACAAGAGTCCATGGACACGGACACGATTTTGAAATTCTTGACATCCTTGTTTTTGAGAGAAGGTATACCCAAATGTATCCTCAGTGATAATGGACCACAGTTTGTCTCGGACAAGTGGATTAAGTTTATGAGGAGGAACGGGATCGAGTCAAAGCACACGGCAGTCTATCACCCGGCCTGCAACGGCCAAGTGGAGCGGTTCAACCGCGTGCTAATGGGCTCCATACAGGCAGCCATCACACAAGGAAAGGACTGGGAGACCGAAGTGATGAGTATGCTGTGGGCCTATAGGATCACCCCCACGGTGGTGGGGTACAGCCCATTCCAAGTGCTGAGAGGACGACATCCGTTCACCAGGGACAACGTAGTGTGGAGGGAGAAGACCATCACCAGCAAATGGTCCCCCGCGGTGGTCCAGCACAACCTGGAGAAGGCCCAGAGGATTTATGCGGCACACTACGACAAACGTCGCAATGTGAAGGGCACAGAGCTGGAGGAAGGAGAATGGGTTAGGGTCAAACTCCCTACCATACAAAAGAAAGGAGAAAGCAAATACAGCCAGCCCTTACAGGTCCAAGAAGTGCGAGGCAGGGCGGCTCTCCTGAGCGACGGCAAGGTGTGGTCCCAAGACCGCATGGCCAGAGTCAACAAGATAGTAGTGTGGCCCAAGTCTGAGGAGGAAGAGATACAGGTGGACTCCCAAGAAGCTAGATCTCAAACGGGGCACAACACGGGAGGCCTGCCAGATGGAAGTGGAGAGAACAATGAAGCGGACAATCCCAATACTGAGCCTATAGACAGAGACGATACACCGGACGGTGTAGTACAGAGTGGAGATCACAGAGATGGAGAGAGAGCACGAGGAGAGCGAGAGGTGGAAGAGAACAGGCCGGTAAGACACACCCGTAGTGGCAGGGCAGTCACCGTGCCCTCTCGATATAGAGACTTTGAAATGAGTGGACATTAGCCATATGTTCGCACGCCCCCGGGCGTCCCCCAGAGACACACATTGAGGATTTGGACACATTGAGAGTTGGGGGGTATGTTAATTGTTGTTTATATAAAAAGGGGAGATATGTAGTATGCGCTCTAGTCTATGAGCGTAGACGCGATGACGCGTCACGTCATAGACTGGAGCGTGAGGCGCGCGCATGCGCGGATAGACGCGAGAGAAAGGCGCGAAGGCGGAAAACGGCAGTTGGCGACCGGAGCTGGAACTAAGTAGACGCTCGGCGCCCTGTGTTCATATATCTTGGAAATATTGTGTAATAAATACTCTACACATATACAGAGGCTCTGTGCTTGGTGTGGGGGAAAGGAGAACATTACAGTACTGTTTAGTCAGGCTTCTGGCAGGTGTTTGTTGTATGATTTAACATAGCAAATTTTGTCAGGGCCCGGCTTGTGCACTATCTCTAAGATCCGAACCTCGTCTGTCTGTTAATTTGTTGCCATTTCCCCCTCTACTCTAAATGAAGCTAAAATAAATATGTCATTTCTGAATCAGTCATGCAGAAAACCTCGAGATTTTCGAACCACGCAGTGTTTTAGGAAGAATCATCATACGTGATTTCTAGATCAATTTTTGTCCATTATCAATGGCATTATAAGATGCCTTTCGGACCAACTATGAAAACCGAAACATGGGGGAAAAATAAACCATTTGTTAGAGATGCAACTCTTCTCCTACACTGCCCTCTGAATGCCGCCCCTTGGAACGGACATTAACTTATTGGCTGATTCAAGTCCATATCTGAAAATAAAGTAATAGGATTGGCTCAAGAGCCTCTGCCTTACCTGCGACCTCGACTTTATTTTCCCTAGAGTTAGCTCTTATGGGCCTGTCCGGACGAACTTCCCGAAGCCTCCGACTAAAAGTATCAGAGATGCCGACGCATGCAACTTCACACCCAAAACGGCCCCTAATCGCTTGCCCAGTTTCACATGGTTCGCTCTTAACTCAATGCGCTGCCAACATATGGGATGTTATATGCTCGTAAAAACTCTACAGAACAGTGTCCTTTCCTTTAAAACCCTTGTACCCAGGTCCCAACCCCCAGCACGCACTGATTTTGAAGCTCCCCCACTCGGTTTGGGGTCGTAGTACAGTGCCTGCACGGCCCGGTAGACCAACTGCAGGTTTGGTTTGACCTCCATGGCAGTGGTTCGGTCGTACACCAGGCAAGACGGCTCATCACGCGTGGCTCCTTCTTAGGCGCACGCCTACTCTCATACCCTCCTTTGCCGGCCGTTGAAGGCTTGCGCTGTTTCTATCCCAGGCGCGAGGATCTCTCCGCTAGTGAAATTAGCAGCCTAGTAAAAGCCCTATTCTGTATTACACTGAACCCACTGGCGGGGTTTCTAGGTATCCAGCCACTGCTGGTGGGGGGCGAGGGGGGTCTCCCCATCATCTAGTGCCATTTAGAGTATTCTGCGTCCGTCTTTCACTTTAAATTACAGGGGGAAGAACAATCCCATAACTAGATGACTGAGTAACTCCAGCTGGGCAGCATACTCAAACACACTTATAATCAAGCTGCCTAGGCCCGCCCCACACCAACAACCTCAGGGGAGTAACCGTTGCCATAAGTGAATACTTCAAAGAGTGAGCCTGTGCTGCTAGCTGCCCCCGCAACTCCTTGTACTTTGTCCTAGTCACCGTTACTTACTCCTTGATCATTTCTACAGGCTGTCGTGGTCTGCTGGAAACAGGCAGAAATAAAGACTCCAAAATTCTGCAGTAACTGCCCAGGACTTATTTAGAATTAAACGCGTAATAAGTTTTATGAATGCCTTTAAATACAATCAAAAACAAATCTCCAGCTTTTAGAAAGCCCTTCTCCTACCCCCAAAAATATTGAGAAACTGGAATACAATTCACGTCTTCTCTGGTACTTGCGGAGTATCTACACCTCAGATGAGAGTTAGTTTTGTGCAACATTCCCACCACCCTCACAATGGTCAACGACCCAACACCCTACTCTCCAGTCACATCTTTGCAGTTTCTTGCTCTCCACCTCTTTGGTACCTCTTGGTCAAATCTGCCTCGCTGCTCCCCGGAGTACCACGCAACTTTACGGTTTTAAAGCATCCCCTCGTTATTCAGTCATTCATGTCCACGCAAACTCCAAAACAGTTCCCACCACTATATAACCGGGACTAACACTTCGCCACACAAACTCAGTTGCCGTCCAAAAACTGTAGATATGTATGATATATAACATCCTCCGACATGGGTGTGAGTCACAGCCGACCCGTTTCGTGCAGCAAGCCAGTTCTTTAAAATGGTCCAGTACTGTCTGGTACAGAGTACCGGCACTTTTTATTTTTATTTTGAGCAAGAGAGTACCTGCACCTCAAGAGAAACGCATTACTTTTAAATGGAGAGAACCTGTACTTCTCAGAAACGAGCAGGTACTCTGGTACAGAGTATGTGCACTTCTATTTTCCATTTGAAGTACTGCGGCAAGCTCAACCCAGCCCCTCCTTACAGCCCTTAACACAGTCCCCACTTAGAGGACTCTCACTCAGCACACCAAAAACCATGGACGGAAACTTCCACTGCTAACCACCCAGCTCCTTTTACAGACGGAGCCCCAGCTCGCGGCGCTGGATCCAGGCACGGTTCCCTTGCGGGCGGTGGCAGAGTTGGTGGCAGCGGTGGGGTCCATGTTCTGGGAAGCCATGATTAGATAGGAACTCACTAGAGCAGAGCAAATTCGGGTGAGCTGATCTGGGTTGTGTTTCTGTCTCCGAGACGCCTACCCCTCCTTAGCTATATCCTCTCAGATTCCGACCTCTCTCTCCTAGTCCTATGCAGCAGGCACGTCACTTCCCCTCCTTGCCCTACAGACAGGAAGTAGAGTGCAGGTGAGACGCCTGTAGGCAGCCGACAAGTGACAGGAAGTTAAACTGGTGGCCATCTTTGTAAACCTTATAAGACCATAATAAGGTGAAGAAAAAAGGTTAATCATTTGTTTAAACTATGTTGTTCCATCAATATCCAGCGATGTTCTATCAGACTCCTGGAGCGTTCCTTGCGCACTTTTCCAACCAGAAATAAAGTTGAAGTATTCCTGCTTCAGAGAGGTCGGCTGCAACTAGTTCATCATTTGTTTAAATTATGTTTTTCTATCAATTCCCTGCAATGTTCTATCAGACTACTGGAGCGTTCTTTGCCCACTTTTCCAAACGGAAATAAATGAAGTGATTTCCTGCTTCAAATAGCAACAAGCATTGGCAATGCAATAGGACTCACATTTACATGAGACCTATTGTATTGCAAATGGCAATGTGTGCGGGTGACTAGCACAAAGGGTGGTGGCGAGAAGGCATTGGACTGCGGGAGAGGGGTGGCGGGAAGGGGGAGAAAGTAGTCTGTGCAGAGAAGGACACCAATGACAACATGCTCGTCATAAGGCGGGACTAACAAGACTAAAACCACTGGGAAGGCAGCATTTAGGACCCAAGTCAATCAAAAAGATGGGCGGTTAGTGGGTGGAACTTCCATGAAGCTTCCATAATATAGTGTATATTGCATGCTTAGCAAAGCAAGCAGCACATACGCGCTGCAACGATAGGCGAGACCTAAAAAAGTTGCTCACTGCAGCACAAACTCTTGGCCTCTTTAAAAGTGACACAGCTTGGTGGAGGGAACTCTACTATTTACTGTGCATGCCATTATCCTGCACTAAGAGCACCGCAGCCGCCACCACCACCACCACCACCACCACCACCACGGCAGGAGTCGCTCCAGAGAGCTTCCCCGCCAAAGTGGATCACAGTACATGAAAACATGCCTACCATTCAGTCAGTCATAGGGTCAAAGTTTCAGCCCTCCCTCTATCCCTGCCTGCTATCCACCTTACACATTGTAATAGTTGAACTCAACAACCAGTAAAACAAGTATTGGCAAAGCCAATAGGTCTTGCCTATGCAGGGTCTACTTGCTTTGCCAATATGTTTTATCCATGCTGTACACCAGCGTGGCTGCTGTTCAGCATGACTAAAAGTTTGTGGCATAGAGGAGAGTAGAATAGAATAGGGAGTTGTGGATTAAGAGTACAGTTATCTTCGTAGATGCCAGTCAAGCACTTCCACTATATGGAGTGCCAATTATCACTCAAAACTCTCTGTGGGAACGGACATTATCAGACATAATAACGGCAGAACCCAAAAACACCAGTACCCAACAGAAAAAATGTATGCATTCACAATGCTAGTGTTTTCTGTGCAAAATAGTAGGGTAAGAAATGGGGGTTAAGGAGAGTCCATTGCTGTAGACCTCCCAGAGCTGGGGTGGTGAATTGTGTTGAGCACAATGTCCAAGTGCCCCTATTTCAAGTAGAATTCTGTAGCGCAACAGCGCAAACTAATTAGTCTATACGAGTACTTCCAAACTCTTTAGGACCATGACCTAAATTTTAAAAAGACAAACTTTTGTGGCCCACCTAGCTTTAATGGTTGCACACTAATTCACAGACTACATATTTTCCATTGGAACGGCCAATACATTTTCACAGACACAGCTTTACTGATAAAAGTATACTGCACACAAATGATAATGGGTGGAAATCGGGTTTCAGTGAATATTTATCATTTTTGCATCAACAAAGGTGTCTTGATTTGTTTTCAGGCAAATAAAATCTTTGTTTCCCATCACACTTCAGAATTACAAATAAATGTGCTATTTTTTGCATGCCTTGCTGAATGTCAACAGCTCATTTACAGGTATTTCTATTTTGTTGTTTGTTACAAAAACGGACATCCTACAGTCTTTCCTTAGCCACTCCTTATACAGTAAAAAGATTGTCACATAATTGACTTAACTTTTCTACCTCTTACTGCAAAGTAAGGAGTTTGTGAACACCAGTCACCATGTTAATAAATAAGCAGTCATTTGTCAGATTACACCGACTGACATTTCCTCTCTGTGTTTAAAGCTCAGCAAATGTGACTAGTTAAATACATGATTTAAAGGCATCTTTATTTATTGTTTGTACTTTCCAGACCCACCAAAAATCGTCCACGGTTTGGGAGACAATGTTCTAAACCCATTTCTGGCTGAAGTGGTGGAGGTGCAATAATCAGGTCTAATGTCTTCGTTTTAAAGAAAACTAACCCCGGGTGGAGCAGGCGGAGTTGCTCTATGGAGTTGGCCAAAAACTCTGTGGAACTCCACTCCACTATGCACTTCCCACCCACGCAATAAATATTTTTAAAATAAAATGTACAACTAAAGTAAATTAAAGGGGCACTCCCCTTATTGCGGCATCCAGGGCTGCCCTCCTCAACCTCGCTGTAATCCCGTACATCATGGTAGGACTGCGCATGCACAGTCCTACCATGACGTACGTCGTATGTATGGGATTACGGCAAGGATGCGGGGGGGCACCCTGGGACTATGCAATAAGGGCAAGGGCAATAAGGTAAGTACGCTTTTATTTTACTTTAATTGTACATTTTATAAAAAAAATATATTTATTGCGGGGGAGATGGGGTGGGAGTCGGGTGGGTCCGGGGCTGAACTCCGCTCCGCTGCAGAGTCAGAAGTTTTGCAGGAACTTTGCGTTCTCCGCGGAACGCAGAGTATGCAAAATTCTTCAAACTCCACCAGCGGAGCGAAGTTATTGTCCAGGGTTAAAGAAATCAGACTTTAAAGACTAATCAAATCCTCCTCTTGCTGAAGCACTGGTCTCTGGCTATTTTCCATGTACTTAAGGCAGCTGGGCACAATCACATTTATCACTATTAAACATATCTGCTGAATTGATAGGAACACCGCCCACATCTATCTGCCTCTTTATCATACAAAGTGAGGCAGAGTGTACACCATACGTTAGCATGTGAAGCACACAAAGTGTGTCCCAAACAAGCCAAAGGACATAGTTCAGGACCCCTTTTTGGACCAACGTTTATAGATACCTTCCAATAAACTATCAACCAAGATTATGAAGCTTGCTTACGCAAGGCCAACTTGAATAAAGAAATGCCTGAATCCAAAAGACTGTGGTAAAAAAAAAGAAAGTTGAGAAATCTGAAATCCATGTTACAGGGAAAATGTCAGTGTCCCGGGTAAACACTTCTGTAAAGAATTTAATTAAGAAACATTCAGCATTAAAAAGTCTCAAATGGAATGCTGGAGATAGCACGCAAGTTGAACAGAGAACAGACTTGTGCATGCTACAGGGGAGACTGAGCCCAGTAACTAATCTGGGCTGGTTATCTTCAACAACTTTGACCTTTCAGACCAGCGATATTGCTGTATCTAAAGTGAGGGTCCCTGGGAAAAAAAGGTTTGGTGTCACAATCTAATGCTATTCCTCCGGGACCCTATCATCTTACTGTGGGGTGTGGGAAAGCACAGGCAGGCCGCCGGAGTTCAAAGAAGTGAATATAGAAGGGACTTCAAGTCAGCCCATGGTGAATCTAATGATGCTGTTTATGCAAAGGAAGCTTCAGAGCATTTTGGAAACCATTATGGTTGTAAATAAACAGGCTCAACAAATTCAGATTTCTCAAGTTGCTCAGGAAAAGATGTCTCTAAATAATCGATTTCGGTTGAGACGGAGCTCCAGATATACAGTAAGGACATGGAAATAATCACTCGCTTATTGGACTTAATAAGTACCATCTCCCTATGAACATTCTGAACTAAGAATCCTTGTGGTTATGACGGAATACATTTGGGGATCCAAGAACTGTGATACTGATCACAATATATATCCACTAGAAGGAATTTCATTTTGTACCTGGGGGCGTCCTCACATGTTGAAGCACTTGATGCATACAAGGGTCTAAGAAGTTCTGATAACTGGCTTAAATAGATAAAGTTAAACATAAAATGAAAATGGTCTTGTGGGATAAAATGCAGTTTTATTGCTCTTTAATGTGGTAAGAAACACAAAAAATTATTAAAATTGGAGTTTTTTGCAGATTTTGGATTGTTATAGGGTTACTGTTCTACTTCTTTAATGATCTGGGCTATCTAATCACAGATAACGTTTGCATAAGTTATCTTTCAGATACCTACTCATGCTGGAGAGTTGTGAATGCTGTTTTGACCTATGTGATAAATGATAACCTGCAACAATGCAGCTTTGTCATTAGGGTAAAGATGCAATTTATTAATACATCGGATTCGAGCAGCAGGACGTGACAATATTCAGCCACTCTTTTGGGAAATAATTCTGACTGTTGGCAGACTAGCTTATGCCCATTTTTATCACAAAAACGATTGAGGAACGGAAAGCCACAGAAACTGGGCAAGGAGCAATAATCAAACCCTTTTTTTTTTTTAAGTGCTTGATCCAGCCCAGAATCCTACAGGCTTATTCCCTTAATTCATATTAATACTAAAGTGTTTACAAAATGTATATTAGCCCAGTTAAAGACATAGGCTTCAGCCCATAATTTGATACCTCTAGTGAAAATAGAATTCAAGACAATTTATTCCATAATGGAAAACTTCCTGGCTCCGTGAGAGGTCACCAAGATGTCCATGGGGGACACGGGTGCTTTGTACTCCTGCCCCACAGATGGTATGGAGACCTTCAATCTGGTGGATAGACAGAATCTGAAGAAAAAAGGTCTGTGAATGGAACAGTTCTCCCGGCGTACTTTTTTTTTTTAGGTCGAGCCTAGCGGCAGCGCGCATGCGCTACTCGCTCTGCGAGGCATGCAGTAGTCGAGTATGCTGTGGAAGCTTCGCCTTCGCTCCGGCCATATTTTTGATTCGGCTGGTGTCATTGTCCTTGGTAAATGCTGGCTTTCGATTAATAATGAGGCTAGTTAGTCCCTCCTTGTTACCTCCCTGTTGCCATTTGTTACCTCCCATGAAGACTAGAGCTTTTACTTGTGGCGTTACACGGTCTCCTTCATAAGCCGGTAAGGACTATTTTCTAAAAAAAATTTATTTGCAGAGCGGTCCGCTTTCACTTTAGCGGGCGCGATGGTTTACTTAATTTGTTTTCCGCAATGGCCAAAAGGGAGCGTTTCTACTCACTAATCTAACAAGTATTTGCAATGCAATAGGGCTCGCATTTACGCTTGATTGAGCTATTGACATTGCAAATTAAAATGTCTTATTTTTAAAACATAAATAAAAGGCATGGTCATTTACAATGTCATAGCTTAAACTTGCATAATTGCGAGACCTATTGCATTGCAAATGCTTGTTTTTTTAACAGTGCTGTTGCATTCAAAAATTTGGGCTACACTGAAGGAATGTAGAAACAGCGTACTGAATGAAAAAATATTTATCAGAAATTGCTTGAAGCAGAGCTGTTTTTGGGCCCCGGTCCCATTGTTTTTTCTTAGCCAATTTACCTAGGGCATTGGAACAAATAAAATAATCTTCCTCCGTCTCCCAAGATTGGCAAACAGGCATGTTTTATGCTTATGATTTCGCAATACATGATCACATGCCTTTAGAATGGCAGAAGTAAACTGAAGCCCTCCATGAGTATTGGCATGTTAATACATCTATAATTACCAGTAAGAAAAAAGCTTTTGTGTTTGGGTAGAAAAAGGTAACATTTAGTGACTACGTTGTGAAAACTTTATTTCAGCAATACAGGTACTCAGGAATGGTATGCACTAAAGCTTTTTCCTCGAACGGCCATTTGAACATAGTTAGAACTGAGCTTTGAGTGTGCTAGAGGGGATAGGGAAATGTAATGTACAGTAGATGGGGACATTTCATGTCAGTATGGTCCCCTACATTAATCAGAACAATTAATGGGAAGGTAGGGACTATATCATTGTATGAATGTGAATTAATTAGATGGTACATCTTCTTGCCGGGAAGTGGGGGTGCAAGGGAATGGAGATTTACTCTCTAAATCGTGGCTAAGTCAAGAACTTGGACTTGAGCGGGGTTTATTATGTTCAGAGTTAATGGCTAAAGGAGACATCCTCATTTTTTACATGATCTAAAGGCTAATAACAAGGGCACATGCTCCTCAGAGTGCTTGAATTATGAAAGGGGGATAAATCACAAATGTATTCAGGAAATTTGGCAGAAAAATTTTAGGAACAGATAAATGTTCTGGCGTGTTTATGGTTGATTACTGCAAACTAGTTCAGAAAGAGAGAAATGTCATGCCTCAATTAACATAGCAATCAGGCCCTATGCATGCCAATTCATCAGTTCCACTAACCCATGACTACTTAAGAGGTTATAAAGTTTTGAGCTTCCTGATGGGAGAATACATACTGGAATTCTAAAACTGGAGTGTCTTGCTCGATACATAAACATGTTTATAGACAAAATGAAATCTAGGGAAGGGAAATGTTTTTGTCTGCCCAGTATGAACCTCTCATATTCCCAAATCAAGTATGTCCATTATTTGTATAACCAAAAAGGAAAGTGCACCAGAAATAGAATCAATATTGCCAGTGTCAGTTCATCATCATCTTTTATTGAAAAGTATTGATCATAATCTTTAAAATCAGCCATCAGCCAATGAGTTTCGTTCCTTTTTCTAGTAGGAACTTCGTCAGGGTTACAACTATTAAATATAGTTTTCCCAGCTCGAAATAGAGTCCCCGGAATTCCCAGCGTGGGCACGGTCACCCCAGAAGTTTCCGGGGTGACCGTGCCCACGCACGGGAATTCCGAGGATTTTGAGCCGGGACATGAACTTACTCTACACCCTGATACTGGGGTGACAAACCTTGTGCTGTTACTGCAACTCTTATCCACAAGCGTGAATATACTATTTAATTGTTGGAGCCCTGACGAAGTTCCTACTGGAAAAAGGAACGAAACGAGTTGGCTGATGGCTGATTTCAAAGCTTATGATCAATAATTTTCAATAAAAGATGATGAAGGGACACTGGCAATATGGATTCGATTTCTGGTGCACCTTCCTTTTTGCTTATATCTGTTTCTCTGGTTTCCAGTGGCACTAAACAGCGGCAAGTGCCGGAAGAGGATGCACAGGACTGCTTACTAAAATAAATGCGAAGGGGAGTGTGGCGCAGAACTTATGGTTAGCTGCTGATAGCTTTGTATTATGTCTATTATTTGTGATACTCCATTGTAGGAGTTTGTTCCATGTGCTTTTAAATCATGGTATTAGCATGGTATGGTATGGTATTAACAATCGTTCAGAGACCATGACAAGGTCAGCCTATATGAAATCCTTCAGTATTGCTGTAGCTCCATGCACAACTTTGGTCTCCTTGAGCAACTAAAATTGTGATGAGTTCTCTTTTTACACACATATACATTATATATATATATATATATATATATATATATATATATATATATATATATATATATATATATATATATATATATATATACTTGTATTGACTTGTAAGGCTTGAGATACTAAACAAACATTGTATAAAGAGATACATTTGGGAAAAAGTATTTAGAGTTCTAGGTGCCACTTTTTGTGGTACCTAGATTTGATTTGAAGCCTACCACTGAGAACTGCCCAGTGGTAGGAATCTGAAGCCTTCACATTGCTGTTTCTTAATGTAATATGCTGCAGTGCCAGTACAAATCAACCTTTGCATTCCATATGTGTCCTAACTAGTCAATATAAAAAACAAAACACATTGCACTAGAATACCCAGGTTGAAGATTAAAAGAAGCTTAGAGAAATTTAAGCAAGTTTTAAGTCGGAAGGTGCTGAAGCAAATTATATACCACAGAACTTCCCCCTTCTCAGAAAAGCAATCTAATATCCCATCACCATCACACATAAAGTGCGATTTGCCACACATCAAGGCTTCCCTGGGCACAATTCTTGTAAATGTTTTGAGAACTTCTCGGGTCTTTACTAGAATTAGTTTACATGTGCTTTTTTGCTCTCTTTTCCTTTTACGACACGTGCTGTGCTAAAAAAATGTACTAAACAACATCACAGAAGATGCTTGACTACAAAGCATGCAGGTAAGAAGCCCTCAATGACGCACTGTGATAACTTGTAAACTGAGAAGATGTGGCAGAGGTGTTACAGACCCAGTTTGATTTGCCAAGTGACTCTGTTCACACATTAACACACTGGAGACTGTGGGGGCGCAAACTTTTCAGCGGCACAGTTTTGCAAACCTACAGATTTTTGGTCTTTTGGAAAAGATTGCAACATTTCCATACAAGTTTATTCTGCATTTTGCGAGATAATTCATATTGTGCAACAATTCTTACTGTAATAGTGTCCAGCCACCATGGAAAAGGCGTGCAGACTACATCGGCTAATCTATCCTTTACAGAGAACAATGTATCTTTTCCCACACACAGAAAATGGTATTGTAGAAAACGATCTCTTTCAAACGAGTAGACCGTGTTCAGTACAATTGTGTTAGAGAAAAATATGTATTTGACAAACTAATGTAAAAGCAAAGATTTTCACAGTAATGTGAAAACACGAAAAATGATGCAACCTCGCATTCTTGAATGACATGGGAGAAAGGATATGGGGAGGTTTAGAGGCATCCAAAGTATTCTGAATTTCTTTAGAAGGTGGACACTACCTTCTTTCTCGTGGGCACACACTTCTATTTACCCGATTACCAAACAAAAAGAGGAAGCAGACAACAGATTCAGGTGGTTACTGGAGTAGAGATGCTTCTAGATTTCGATATGGCAGATCACAGAGACATGTCCTGAGTTTTAAAATAGAGGCAGCTCTAGGGAATCCGGACTTGTCGGAGGTAAAGCCTCTGGCTGTCAATTTGCATTAGTTACTGAAACTATGAATTTGTGTTCTAACGTGCATTAGTCTCTGTGTACTTCTTGCAGGTCTGCTGCCCTGCCTGATTTGTAAACGTGTATGCCCATATTGTCATTCAGCACTGTATACCACTGTGGCGGACCGGACTGAGCACCTGGAGCAAGACGTGAATTACTGCAACTATTGCTGACATTTGAATATACAAATGGGGATGGAAATGATACAGAAAAAAGAGGATGTATAGACACATGCACCCATTGGCACCTGCAGTGGCCATGAATCAATCTGCTTTGAAATCTACACTGGAACCCATGAAGGCCTCCATACTATATGCTCAGCGATATCATTTCACACAAAAAAAATCGAACACATCCACAGCAAAAAAGTGTTGTTGTGTTTTTTAATTCATCCACGGCGTCCTCTCGAAATTCCCCTTTGTTCCCTTTTATACTCCTAGATCTGGCGAAAGACAGTGTGCTTCTCTGATCCTAGTGCATGGAAAAGCAGCAACAACAACTTTCTCTTCTTCGTCGTGAGTCTTTCGTTCACACCCATGATCATATAATAAAAATGTTCATATCCGTGTCCCACATCCAGAGACGTTTTAAGGCATGGGCAAAGTGGGCTGTGGCCCAGGGTCCCAGCCTTTCAGTGGGCCCTTTTAGAACCAGTTCTGTTCTACAGAGAGTTTTGCCCTGATAACCTTTAATTCTTAAACACATCGTTTTTAAATACCACTTACATTTAATTTATGTTTAATGGGGGCGTTGTGTAAGATTGTATTATAGACATTTTGTAGAGAAAGGTTGTGTTTATGTTTCAAGCAACATCCATAAAAAAGTTTAATTTAGATTGAAACAGGACTTCACATATGAGAAATGGGAAGGTGTAACAGATCATTTGCAGTACTATTAGTGAGCTGTGCTGCATTAAAAAATTGAAATCATGTCGAGGTTAAAAAACTGAAATCATGCCGTTATCCCTCATTATTAAATGTGAACACATTTAGAATTTGGACAGTGTGTCTGTGCACTCAGTGACCAGGCCAAAGAGGGCCTTAAAGAGCTGAAATTGGATCATAAATTCAAAGCTGTTCCGAACAGGGGCACCCAAAATATGTTTGGCCCAAGGCCTCCAAAATCCTTAAGCTGCCCACCTCTATCAACTATTCAGAACGGACTTTTTAAGTTCTGTTATTCATTGCAACTACGTCACTGCAGTGGAAAACAACTTGTTTCCCACCGCTGGAGGCGGCAATGGGACCCCACCAAGCACCATTCAACATACACTTCAGCCTCCCTTCTTCAGTTCCGGTTTATTTCTAGATTTAAGATGACACAATTCAAAAAGGTCTGCAGTGGGTGGTTATGAGACCCATCAATATGCATCATAAAACTGTAGATGAAGAAAAGGGAGGAGTTTCATCCAAGGTATCTGAGTAACACCAGTGACACCTCGAGCTTCACTCTTGCCAACCGGATGTCCCTTACCATCCCATCACTCAGTTATCAGATGTGCAATCCCTCCAGCGGAGGACTGGCTTACAAGTGTTACATGGATGGCTTGAGAGGACAACATGAGCGCATCTGTGCTTATGTGCTGTTTGTCAACACCTATATATCCGGCTGGAAGAAAGAATGTTGCAATGGGACAGCAAAATACTAGGTACAAAGACAAAGAATGGTAAATTAATCAGCACACCCCTTCGGAAATACCCCGGACAAGATTAATAGTTATCAGTATCCACTCTCTCTCTTCCCCCACCCACCCCAGCTGAATTTACAGTCTCACTGAATTTACAAGAATTAAAAGTGTGTAGTTAGTGTCTCTCTCTTTCTTTCTTAGAATTCAAATAAATGCAATTTTGGAAAAAACAGTTTCACAATTTACAATAAACACTGGTAGTAAAGAGAAATACACCGGTGTAGGTGGACCTGTCTACAAGTCAATTCTAGGTCTTTATTCTTCAGTATTAATTTTCTAGTATGCTCAGCAATGCATCATCTGGTATTGGGGAGGGGTGATACACGGTAGTTCAGGGCCTGTACTACCGTGTATCACCCCTCCCCAATATTAGATGATTGGGGCACCTGCACTGGTGTATTTCTCTTTACAACCAGTATTTATTGTAAACTGTGAAACTGTTTGGCCAAATTGCATTTATTTGAATTCCTTCATTCTGTTTCACTCCATACACAAGCACTTTTTCGTTGCACCCTTTCCTTAGAGCAACCTACTATTTTGATATGCGGTCATATATGGTAATATGCGTGCCACCTTTATAATAATAGACTATATAAAACTAAGTTCTCTCCTAAGAATACAGTGGTTGTTTCTTCTTTTTCTCTGGTGCATACTTAAGATTATATATATTTCTCTCCTGTGTACATTAACATGTGATGACACTTTAAGGGACTAAGCATATTTGATTATAGAAGTTATATCTTCCTCACTGGAAGGGACATCACAAGAAGTGCCAGCCGATATTAAAACCTCACACATATGATTATCAGGTATATCATGTGTACATTTAAGCACATTATGAGATTTAACAAATGAGATGTGGCGTCTGGGTTGTGCCAAAAGAGTGGTGCAACCCGGATGCAAAATCTGGGTCTCAACTAATACATTTATTTTTGTAAGCCCTGCCACAAAGATATTGGCAACAACATTGCAGTAGATCGGTTATGCTGAATTGGTTGCATTTTAAAATATTTGATTGGGTTAAGGCATCTGCTGTAAAGGTGCCCAGTAAAACTCAGGTAATAGTAATAATAGTTAGATAACGCTGGAGTTTAATGCATTTGTTGGAGAGATCTGTGTTTTGTGAAGTCCCAGATTTGAATCAGAGTAGAATGAGGTTAATGTGCCTCATGCTAAGCACATCAGGTAAAATTCAGATGACAGATTTTTATTTTATGTCGACAGTAAATTGAGTTACTGCTTTCAACACAGAGATCCTTTTGTTTCCTGCAGTTCATAAATCGTAATCCTTGTAATATTGTACAGTGAACTCTGAAGGACATGTGACTCCTACACCTTGTGCCCGTCTCATGTAACTCATCTTGTACATTGATTAACACATGTACACGATTTATTGTCAGTGTATAATGTGTATGTTACGTACAGAGCTCTGACACTGTGTCACGCTATATAACAAATAAATAAGTGCTATTGAAATTGTTATTTTTTGTAAATACTCGGACAGACCAACACATCTGACATTCTTACCGTTCATGCATCTCTTATATACAGAGACTGAACAAAGGCAAATGCATGCCTCTCTTAAGTTCCTGTGAAGAGATAACAAGCTGTGTCCCTTTGTTTCCCCTCCCTGGCATTTACACTTAAGTGTGAGGTTCCAGGCCACCTCCAGTCAGGATATTTAAACAAAAGGATGCCTGATGGCCTCTTAACTTCGTCCCAGCTGGAGGTGAAAAAAAGCTCCCTCGCTGCCTGCACGTTGCTACTGGGAATCAAAAGCAGACAATGTACAGGCGCTGCTGAACGTATCCCGATGTCTTACACCAGGAAAAGTTCAGCATATTTATTTGGGGCCCAACTTCTTGGCAGGGGGGACGGTGTCCACCCTGTGAAAATAGTGGGTGGACGCCATGTACCAGAGTGTACCCCCAACAAGTGCCCTGTTACAAAGACTTCAAGTGGTTTCCAAGTTAGTCATTCCCAAAAAAAACATCATCATGTTACTCAATGTATCTGACATGTTTTTCCGTTGCTGTGGGTTTAGTGATTCTCCAGCAGCTATGAAACCGCCCTATTTCTCTCCAGACGGCTTGTTGTGCGTGGGATGCTGGTGTAGGTCTTACTGAGAGCCGGCTTTAGGGCAGTGCAACCAGTGGGGCCGCTCTAGGCGCTGACCTGGGAAGGGGAGGGTGGAGACATCAGGGGGATGCTGTGTTTAGTAATAACTTATGATTGGAAAGATGAGGGGGTCCAAGGAGGTGGTCATTGTGTGTGGGGGCATCAAAAATGATTGTCGCACTGGGTGCCACCAGCACAAAAGGCAGCCCTGGTCTTACTAAGGTAGGCACTGGCCCCGGTTCACTGGTGCACTGGACTGTACAGATAACACAGCAGGCAGACAGGGGTTCTCTGGGAGGAGTCCTTGTTTTTCTGTTTGAATCGCTTTTCATTTACATAAACTATTTGAAAACGGTCTGAGGCTGATGAACGCACTAACTCTGTTCATTCCCATTAAACCTGCTCTTATTGCGCTTCAAGGACAGTCTTGTGGTCTTTTATTATAACCCGACTCTCCTATCTAACCCAGTGTTGCCAAGAGAAATCAGTAAGTTCCTAACCATCCAGAACCTGCTTTTAGGTTGGTTTTAATTAGTATCAAGGTTAATAGAAACACAAATACATAATATTATTTGGGAAACAGTGTTGAAAACATAAGTCTTATTTTTATAACTGAAAATGAATAAATCTAAAACATTTTAAATAGATCCACTTTTAGATCTGCCCTAGGGACACACTTTAGCTCGCTCACTTGCCTCAAGTAAGTATATTATATTCTGGCGCTTCAATAAAAGAGACCGGATCCCTCACTTGTTGTTTTCTGGGTATTAGTACTTCCTCCCTGGAATGTAGGTTAGCTTTGCATAAAGACTTACAATATCCTTGACTCAGAAAGCGGTCAAATGCATCTTTCTGGCACATTTTCAAGTCTGTATCAGAACTACAGATACAGCGAATTCGTAAGAACTCGCCGGATAGAATGCTCTGGATCAAGTGGCGGGGGTGCGAGCTACCCGCATGTAATGTGGAATTGCCCGCAGTCTTTTTACGATGTAATCTCATGTGTATGCGACCCTCACTGACATAGCAAAACATCAAGAAATTCTACACTACGGTCACTGACAGAGGCTGTGAATTTCAAGTTCTGTGCATTGTTGTTGACAGCTGATATGAACACATTGGCTGCTTCTCTGGACCCTTCCCATATCAAAAAGATATCGCCAATAATGCTTGACATGATTATCCCAGATTTCACTGTGATGTGCCACAAGGACCTGCTTCTCCCACCAGCCAACATGTAAACATGCATAGCTAGGGAAGAAGCAAGCCCCCATCGCCAACCCTCTCAACTGTTGATAAACATCATTGTTGAATAGGAAATAGTTATTCAACAGACAAAGGTCAATCATTTTGACAATCGTATCATTGTGCCCATCTAAATAAATCGATCTGCTGCCCAGAAAATATTTCACTGAAGCTAAACAATCTAGATGATTGATACTGGTATATAATGATTATGTCCATTACAATTGGCAAGAAATCGGGTCGCCATTCAACACAATTAATTTTCAAGAGGAAATCCCCAGTGTCTTTTATGAAGGAGAGCAAGTTAATGATAAAAGGCTGTAAAAATAAATACACGTATTTGGGAATCACCTCCATGAGGCTTTTCCTGGCCGATATAATGGGCCTGCCTGGAACCCGAACCACATCTTTATGAATCTTGGGAATAAAATAGAGCACAGGAGTTACCGGGTACACTATTTTTAAGAAGCTAAATTCATCTTTACAGACACAGACACACACACACAGACACACTTTGTTTGCATTGAAAAAACTAAAGGTTACAACGATGTTACAGTTAGGAAATAGAATTAAAAAACCTTGGAAATTCACTGAAAAAAACAACGGTTACAGCAGCATTATAGTTAGGCTAAGATTTCACTCATACAAAACCTGTTAAATTCAGCAGTTATAGTTACCCAAGCTAACTATAACTTATGCCCCTGCAATGCACTGCTTATGACCTCACATACTACTACATCATTAATGACATCACTGATGACATCTTAAGTGACATCATCTACAGATCCACTCACCCCCATACCTTGTGTACGCCCACTCACACACCTGTACATCCACTCACACCCCCATTCACAGACCCATACCATTACCTACACACCCACTCACTCACTCACTCATCAAAGCAGCCACTCACACATCCAGTCATATATATGCTTACACATCCACTCATACAGTAAAGTGGACTTCATCCCTCAACCAGTAGTGCGCAAAGAGCTGTGTTAGCAATCCCACTGTATGGGACTTACTGGAGTTAACAGGAGGGGTAGTTGGCTCCTTAGGACGTCCTTGGGGGCCAACTACTCCTCCTGTTCCCTCCAGTAAGTCCCACACAGCCGGATTGCTGAGAGGTTGTCGGAGGCCACGCCTCCTGGTGCACTACTTGTAGTGGGATGAAGTCCCCTTGGCTATTGAGGGTCCTTGGGGGCCAATGACCCCTCCTGTTGCCTCCAGTAAGCACCACACAGCTGGACTGCTGAGAGGACTTTGGAGGCCACGCCCCCTTTCTACAGCACTCTGCAAATGTACCTCCTGGTGCACTGCTGCTTGTGGGAAGACGTCCACTTTAGTCCTGAGGCCCCCAGGAGGCAAGGAGGATGTCATCCCCCCCACAAGCAGTGCACCTAGAGGCACATTTGCAGATTTGTGGAGAAAGGGGCATGGCCTCTGACCAGCTCTCAGCAATCCCACTGGGAGGGGCTTACTGGAGGTAAAAGGAGGTCTTGTTGGTCCCATTTGGACCATCAGCAGCCAAGGTGACTTCATCCCCTCAACCAGCAGCGTGCCAGGAGGCACGTATGCAGAGTGGTGGAGGAAGGGGGCAGGGCCTCTGGCGAGTGCTGGCTTTTTTTTCTTTTTCTAGTTTTTCCCTGACCCATTTTGGGCCCCCAGGGATCACATCCCTTGGGCCTGCTTCTTATTTATTTTACAAATAAAAGGGGGAAAAAGGTGGGGTGGCTGCACGGTCCACGGCCTGAGCAGATTTCGGCCCCGGGGACCCTATCCCCCGGTCTTTAATTTTTGTTTTATATATAATAAAATGGGCCCCAGGGAGGTGGCAGTCCCCAGGGCTTTGTTAAGCCCTAGAAGGTGGGCCCGTGCACTCCCCTCCTACATTCATGACATGCCCCCAGGACCTGGCCCACCTGGGGGTTATTTAAAAGCAAGCAGGAGCATGCGCTTGCTTTTTCTTTTTGTTGCAGACGTGATTATCGCGATTTTGCTGCAAATTGTTAAAAAAAATGTTTAGGACATGACAGGGTCCCAGGGGGACCCCAGGACCTTGGCTTGGGGGTAAAGTTATTTCTACCCTGCCCCCTTTTCTATATTTTCACTGGGGGGGGGGGGGGGAACTCCGTGAAGCGGAGTCCCAAGATGGCTATCAACACTTCCTGGTTGACATGTTGGCAACCAAACACAGCGGTGCATTTTCCTTCTTTTTTCACGAAGGCTTTGAGACCAAATGTATATATATATATATATCTTTTCCTTCTTGAATTTCAAAACTACTGTCGGATTTGCACCAAATAAATACATTTGGTGAAATTCTGCCCAGCAGTTCGAGCTGAAGGTTTGGCAACTCGTCCTTACGGGAATTAACATTACAAATGCCCCCTTATTTTGTGCCACTATTTCTCTGTCCCCCACTGCACAGATCCTCCCCGAACTTTCCATGAAACACAGAACCTACGTTGACACATTTTGGGAAAATTTCACAATGATCAATCAAACAGCACTTTTAAAATCAAATGTAAATCAGAAAGGTTCCAAACATTATAAAATGTTCCAATAGAGTACCTATTATATCACTCAAGTGAATACTTGACCCAGTCTACTGCGACACAAACTTCTAATGCCTCCTCGAGCATTAGTGCCACAGTGCTAAACTGCCCCCCCCCCTCTTTCCAACCACTTAATTTCCGTCTCAGGGTGTTTCTCACACCTCACCAACACCTCTAAGGGTAGACATCTCCAAAAGCGCAGTCCTTACCACGCACCCAAACTCATTTATATACATAAACTTTGTTATAACGCACCCTAGGCTTTCTTACCACCTCTCAACTGACGAGAAACATTTCCTCCATTAAAAACCCCCTCAGCACTTGCCTTCAATGTAGAACATAAACACACTCAAGCCTACTAGACACTTCATAGACCACTTCTCCCCTCCTTATTAACTCCCTGAAAAGCAGCATACTGTATATTAGGCATCTACATCAGGGCCAATCATTCGTCCACAAATCCTTCCCTGATACACTCTCCCTCCACTAGAAATTATTCTCAACTACTAAATTCTCACACCCTCATTTATGGCAAACTTGTAGGTCCATATTACTAAGCAGCCATTCAACCCATTGGTTTACTCACACGGCACACGCCTTACTCTTCACATCGTTGCAATGTCAACTGACTATTGAACACCAAGCCCCCTTTAAATTAATCTTCAAGGCAGTACTTAGCACCTCCCCATCTCTTCCAGATCGTATCCTCCTACGTCATATTTGCTAACCGGTTTTCTCTAAGTTCAGGCCTTTCCTGATACTAGCATGCCCTCAACTGGAACACAATTAACACTGAACGTCCACCTCTCTGGACTTACACTGATGGTCCTCACAGGTTTGTCCCTTCCACCCTTCCCTGCAACAAAACTCATGCCTAGTCTCCACCAGGCGTTTAGAACATGATATCAGCTATCAGTACTTCTTTTTATATTTATATAAATAAATCAGCATCACCGCACCAATGGCCTGAACTAAATCCTAGATACTACATATCATTTCAGAAAAAAAATTAAACCCTGTGGGTCAGCTGTGTAGGGGGAAAAAATAAACAACTACGCTGATGTGATACATTTTCAGATATGAACAAAATAAAAATAAGTATTGGGTGCTTTTCCCCATATTGAAAGTGGTCTCTGCTTCCAATAGTTTCAGCAAACATCTTCCAAAATCAAACTACATAATGCTAAAAGTAGCACATTTTCTTTTACAATTCACAGTAATTTCATTTTGTTTTTAAAGTCCAAATCCAACATCTAGTTTAATAGACCTTGCTATCTATGGGAGCACAACCATATAGGTAAATAAAAGGCACAATATAGTTGTATGAGGCCTTATGTACATACATAAAGTATGCGTCACACAACAAGTATATAATAAAGGACAGGAAGCTTCCCTTCCATGTAACACTTACTTTAGCCTGTGCGAATGCTCTGGACTTCCCCCTTACAAAATGTTGCCCGTTAAAGACCTCATTTATCAATCTGTGTTTATGAAAACTTTGAAATGTTTTATGTCCATGAAGGTGGACATTAGACGCCTGATACATGGTGGTTTTCTTTGTGTGGGTGTATAAAAAAGACATAACTTTTAATTCGGCACATAACGTTCTAAATGCTAAGTCGGCTCTAAGTGATGTGAAGAAACTAGTGTGGCTAGAGGTTTAATTACTAGTTTTTCATGCAATTAGATCAACTATCCCAAAACATAGTAATATTCAGATACAGCCAGATATATTTGAAATACTATGCTGGAGATATGATCTACATGTAAAGCAAGTTAAGCAAGGACAACATAGCCCAGGAAGGAAATTGAAAATACTGCAAGAGCGCGTGTATTTAAGGGATGATAATGCAATGGACAGGAAGGTGCTTATCAAAAAAGTATTTCTGAAAAACAGGAAAGAAGCATTGCTTAATTCATAATTTGATAACATTAGAGCTCAGTTTCTGGCAGGATGGAGCAAATCTTAAAGAATTCACTGAGAAGGGCCACCCTGATAAAAATAGTATGTTCAAGAGATACTTTTACAGTCCAGATACTACAAAGGTTATTATAAAAATCCTGAACAAGAATTTGTAATGCAATCGGTTTCGCCTTTCGAACCTTATATGTATTTAGCTATGCAGCACATTAGACTGGGTGCTGAAACATCTAATGTTCTTTAACATGGAGGGAAAGTAAGCACCAAACTGTGTGACACACCAGGTATGGGAACACATGGAGAGAAATATTGCCTTTCAGCAGGAAATGGTATAGTCCAAAGTTCTGTCTTTAATACAAAAAGAGAGCCTTCGGTGGTCATATCACTGAAAATACAAGATTTGATAAAAAATTGTTGTCTACAGGTGCTCGTGGAAGACAATTTCTATCGACTGGAATCTAGAGAATGCTAAAGAGATTCTTGTATGTTACTAACCTCTGCAGGTCGTTTTCTATCAAGAAAGTTAAACAGAGGCAGTTGCCACAAAAATTTTAAAAAAGTAAGTCCCTCAGGAGAAAGCAAGTAGGGTATTTTACTGACCTCTACAGGTCGTTTTCTATCAATACAGTTAAATAGAGGCAGTTGAACAGGAAAAAAAGTCCCTAAGCGGAAGCATACAAGTGCTGGGGCTGATCTCCAGAGCCCACGAAGTACATTCACATAGAAGTATATACTAAAGTATATACAAGAGGTCTTGAATGCTCGATCTAAAAAGGAACATGGATCAGCTCTGAGGGTGAAGGTTACAACTTCACTCAACTGGTATGGGACAAACAAAATTACTGGAAGATGGCATTAGGACATCGACATAAAATGAAGTGGAAGGTAGGAGATCAGATATCGATTTGAACATGTACATAAATATAAAAATGAGCAAGCAATATAAGCGCTGGCTGTGGCTGAAATAAAGAACAGCAGTCAAAGTTCAGAGCACAAATCCTCGGTACAATGGCGTACATGTGAAATGATGCAAATTTGAACTCCAGAACAACAAACGCACAACAACTTTTAGTAAGGGTCAACTGGCTAGGCAGCGTTATGACATCAGAGTGGGACTAATTCCTACAAACTTATTTGCAAATCTAAGTAAGGCTCAAAACGCTATTTAACATTTAATCACAGAATGAACGGATTCTGACAAGGCAAGCAGCCATGTTCTTTATCCACCATGCATTCTGCCTTTCCATGGTATGTGCTGGTCTACCATTTTGTGAAACCAATTAGCATGAAATCGGTCTAAGACTATGCTGTCGTTTTCACAGATCGCAGGAAAAACACAACGTCATTTTATTCATGTATTGCTCCTGACTTGGCTGCGAAATTGTTACCTTTGGAAAATATGTAATTGTAGGTCTTCCTGTAAATGAAGATAGAGGTGCCAAAACACGATCTCCATGATAATTTTATTCAGCTAGAGAGTTTAGAAAATAAGCCTAAATAACCTGAAGCCAAGTTGCCGATATAGGGACTAGCTTTTTCCAATGAAGTGATATTGAGGGTAAGGCAGGATTCTTTTTTTCGTGTTATTTTCATATGTAAACCTATAATTTCATGCTTGTTGTAGAATGGAGCCTATAGATTAGATTTTATTTTTCAAGTCGTTAGTTTTTATTGAGTTCGATGGGTAGCTAAAAGTGCAAATACGTTGTTACCTTTAAAGGGTCTAAGAAAGGAGGTTTCAGCGCCAAGAAAGTTCTCGCTTGTGAGGAGAATAATTTTACAAAAGTTGCTGTGGAAAAAAAGGAAATAACTTCTGGAAATGTTTCGTCTGAAAACCTTTGACGTGCATTACTAAAGATTGTCCTTTGCACGAGCACTTTAAGGCTTCCAGCCATGACCTTGGCGGGGCATGATGTGATATTCTAGAGCCTATTCAGTTGAACTCTGGCCATTTCTGTCTTACTGAACCGCTCTGTTTGGATTCACTGACAATCTTTTGACAGGTTAAATAAACAGACAATCACCAATGCGGTCAGGTGAGTGTGACATGTTTGCACTGCAGAGGTGATCAAGTACAAGAGGCTTGCCATGGGTTTTGTCACTCTTCCATCAGAATTACACCTTATGACTGCAAATTGGAACTGCAGATTGCAAAGCAGTCTGAGAAAGTCCTCTTCACTTTCGAATTGTCTTTAGACATCAAAGCCTGCGTATTTGTAACTCTATGGCAACAAAAGTTGATAATGTATGTTAGTGACTAACGAGCATTACAGAGATCCTTATCTCTTGCTTGCACTGCGATGAGAATTTCGAGCCAGCATTAGCTGGTTGAAGGGCTGCACTCGCATCCAACTCTTGCAAGCCAGTAAGTCTATATGTACTGTATACTTTTCACCCAACTGGAGAGAATAAGCAGTGCTTCTTCCTGTGAAATAAGCTCTCCAAGGCCAGGCGTACCGGTGATGAACAGAGATCTAGAAGGGGCAATGCGATGCAATCAGGAGTCGAGTGAGGAAATCTTGGTCTTTTGCGGCTGGCCTGGTAACCCATCAAAAATGTCTTCTCTCAGGCTTGTCGTAAGGGTCTTCAAAGGCTCAGAATAAGAGATGCTCCTCCAATTAAAAGACGTATGACCCATGGGTTTGGGAAGGTTTGCTAGTACCAGAACACGTCCACCTCTGTTCTGTGTTAGGCCCTCCATGGAAGAACAGAAAAGAGCCCATAGATCAGCTAATGGGAGCGAATCCACCGCAAGGCCCTTCTTGCACATAGTGTCCCGGACATTCGGTCTTACCGCTGCAGTAAATGAGGTGATTGCTTTACACCGAGGAGGAAGTGACAATATTAGTCTGGGAAGAAGCCAGAACTTAGGCGCCTGCACACTGGATACATGTACAAATTCACAAATTATTTCCGATTGTTTTCCATTTAGTTAGGGAAAAACCCTCACCTCTTTTATGCAATGCTTTATGTTTTAATACATGGCTCTGCCTCATCTACTTGTGATGCTGTGTAAATTTTAAGAGAGAACGTTAGTTTGCTAGAACGGTCACGTTCTCTTTATATCGCCTTTGCTCAACTCTTCTGATCAAATCTAAGGGGCTTTTCAAAAGCACGCAGCTACCCGTAGGCATCCCTGCGCTATTAATGTGACAGGACCTGAACCTAGAGTCTCTAAAACACTAGGGAGCAAAGAAGAACGTTTTTAATAGTTTGCGGACGGCCAGTTCGTTCTCAGCTCTCCGCAATGAGTGGAGCGGGAGTTCCACAATTCAGCTGCATTATAGCCTAAGGATCTTCTTCCACATCGCGCCTTTTTGATTTAGGGGACTACTACCCGTTGAATGTGAGGAGACCGAAGGCTTTTCCTAGGAGTGTAATAGGAGAACAGAGGGAGAAGGACAGGAGGGCCCCGTGAACTATACATACGTTCTTGAATTTGACCCTTTGCTCAACTGGAAGCAAATGAAGGGAAAAGCATGCTTTGTCAGGCAGAGTTGTGCCTGGGACTATTTTAGCAGAATGTGGGGTGCTGATTTCTGTACCACCTGCAGTATTTTGGTAACCGGTTCTGGAGCTCCTAGATGGAGAGAATTTCCATAGTCCATGTGGGAGAGTATGAGTGCTTGGAGAGAAAAAAAAAAGGGGGGGGGGGGGTAGGTGCACAATCTTTTGAAGCATTCGAAGAATGCCAAAACAGCTGCCAAAACAGCTGGCCAAGAGCTTGGTGGCCTGAGATTCCACTGTCCAGCCAAACGTCTAGACTTTGAGGGCGGTCTTGGAGGTGGGGGGGCCACGAAGGAATTCAGGCCATCCCAGACTGAGGTGCGGATTAAGACTGTTGCACAATATCAGCTTAGTTTTACCCCCATTTATGCTTAAACCAAGAGTTGTTCATCCAACTGGCAACTCTTTCAAAGCAGGGGCCAAGAGAGGAAGATTGGGGGTTCTGTTTGGAAAACAAAGAGATAACCAGTTGGGTGTCATCAGCTTAAGAGACTTTCACTCAGGTCTTCAGATAGAGGTAGGCTGCAACATCCTTTACCTACCATTTTCTCTACTGGGCCACGTCCTTTACAGGCCAGAACGGACATTCGACCCATCCGGAATATAAATACTTGCCCCAGGAGAAAAATTGTGCTGAGACCTGCGTCCAAACCCTTGCTCGGGCAACCATTTACCTTGATTTTTCTCAAACATTCAAGAAATGACTTGGTTGTTTTTCATTCGGCTGAGATATCTGCAAAACATTTCTCATGCCGTGGGGCACCTGAATTTATGCTGTGTTTGTGCCCATAGCACATGATGCATAATGTATTTTCCAGCTGTACGATTCTTGTTTGGGTTGTTGAGTTTTTTGTTTTTTTTTTATAACTGGTTCTGTTTGTGAAACGTTTTTGGCGTTTCGAAAACGTAAATGCAATGGCTCTTTTCGGTAGTTGTGCTTTGCAAGAGTTATTTCTAATAGCCTCAGGGTCATCGTTCATTGGCTAAAGGTCGATGCTCATTATTCTGTGTTCCCTCATTTAATACACACCTAAAGCTGTGTGCATTGGGGTTGGCCAAGCTTCAAACTCATACATGAGAAAGTGTCAATGCTGCTCCTTGTGATGCAACTAATCTCTTCCATCCAGCAACAGAATACGCTCCAAGCAAATTTCGTTGGCAATGACATCTGTTCTGCTGGATGCCTGAGACACTCCTGCAGCCATGTACCCAGAGGTCTCCTCATGTTCCCTTCCAACATGCTTTGCTGCAGCGGGACCTTTTTCCATCTTATGGTGACAAAGCCATGTTAAATCTCCATGATCAGCAGTTTTCTCTGGGAAAAAGCAGATCTCGAACAATTGGCAAAATAACACTTTTTGGAGTGTGAATGTGAACAATTTGGGTAAAAGGGGATATTTACACTTTTAGAAGGTTAACATGCAGAAGCCATCTTGCATTTGGCACAGGGTTTAAGTGCCTCCAGTTGTTGCACCTGACCCAGTGGCGCAGGAAGGGGAGTGCGGTGTGTGTGGGCCGCCCCGGGTGTCATCACTGAGGGGGGTGACAAAATGGCAAAAATATGTGTTTTAAACACATATTTGCCATTTTGTCAAGCCGGGGGTGACAAGAAATGTTCTGCACCGTGTATCACCTGACCTTACTACGCCACTGACCTGACCATAGGCTAGATCTCAGTAAGTGTATTTCTGGTCCCTAGAACAGACAAGTGAATGTGAGGATTTTGGTCTCAAAGTCTAGCCATGGTACTCAATTGCACTTAGACAGATGCTCATTGTTTACAGACATTAACTGTAGAGAAATAGAAGCAGAGTAGCTATTTATTTTTCACTGCTCAAAAAGAATGCAGGACTTGGTCTCATAACTTCTTGGGTGTTTTTTTGATTGACATATTGAAATCCACTCTGAGGTCTCGCTTAGGCAGTACTTGCGCCGTCTTATCCAGAAGTGTTGTATTCCGAATATTGGCTTTAAGCACCGGCCATGTTTTAAATTGGCTCCCTTTGACTGTCTTTTGGAATGCTTTTTTTTTCCTTTGGCTAATTTCTTTGGTAGTCCCTTCTTTTCTACTCTTGTAACCTCTCATAAGGACTGGCCCCGTTACATGTGACAATACTCTGTAGCTTCATTTACAATTTCTCTGCAATCTTTTGTTAATGATTAAGTCGTCGTAGTTGGTGTTCAAGGCACAACAGCTACGCACTTACCCTGACACGTTGGTCCTGTAATTAACGTAGAGTTTTTCATCTGTTTCTGTTCTTTAGCATGTGCTGCTTATTAACAGTGCTGCATTAAACACCTTATTTTCTTTCTGGCGCATCATGTGTGTTTTCACTTTCGCAATGGCGGCTGCGGGCCTTTTTTTTTTTTGTTTTGAGCGGCTCGCCGTATTCAAGTTGTAAAAGATTAAGTGTTTATTTTTTGGAGCGCTCCTTGCCACGCTTTCACTTTAACAATGATCGCCAGGTGCCTTTCTTTCTGCGCGGATCATCCTAGTCAAGTTTGAAAATATAAAGATTTTATTTTTCAAAGCACGGCATGGCGTGCTTTCACTTTAACAATGGCAGTCCTGCACCTTTCTGTGCGGCTCACCGTATTGAAGTTGGAAAACATGGTTTATTTTTGGAAGAGAGTCATGCCGGGCATTTACTTTAACAATGCTGTCCCTTTAACTGCTGTGATGTCTTCTCAGCACACTTCCCCCATTAGCCAGTGCCTCCGCCTATACATTTTGACTTTTGCACCAGCTGCTTATTGCGGTCATGCTACAACCCTAGCCAAACTTCCCCTGCTTCACATCGTGTTGTCCGATCACAACCAGCTCACTGAATCAAGTCAGTCCTTCCCACTTATTAATCCTTTCTCACATGGCCCACTGTGAACCTAGCTCTTTGTCTGCAATTATGCTGCACCACTAATGATCGCAGTCAATTTCAGCTCAGCTCAATGGTGAGTGAAAGTTGTACATACTGCAAGAAAAGGGTGAAGTACCACAGGCTGTT
This sequence comes from Lissotriton vulgaris, assembly GCF_964263255.1. Classification (NCBI taxonomy): domain Eukaryota; kingdom Metazoa; phylum Chordata; class Amphibia; order Caudata; family Salamandridae; genus Lissotriton; species Lissotriton vulgaris. The sequence goes on along the minus strand of NC_141691.1, from coordinate 164,600,692 downwards.
ACTAGGTGTCCTTGTGGAGTAGTAAAGGGACATCTATTAGCCACATAAGGTACTGCACCCTTTATGCAATTATAAAGAGAAAGAATGCAGTTGAGCATATGTTTCCATTTGTTTTTATTGGAAGTGAGATTTCTGTTAACTTGTGTTTTAAAAATGCACCATTGTTGTTTATTTAGCTAATGGGTTGTCTTTTTGTAGCTGGGCAGAAGTGTGGTGAATGCGCCTTCAAACAGGAGGCTAGCTGCGCCAAATAATTTAAACACATTTTTTATTTATTTTTAAGCCATGCTGCTAAACACTAAAAACAATAGGTCCCAAAGCAAGACCTACTGGCATTGAAAATGCTTGTAAATAGGATTTCTTAGGACAGTGTTGCATTCTTCCATATCGGGGCGTGGTGGATGAATAAACACATTAACCATCAATTAGACAAGAGAAGTACAAAATGGATGGGCAATTGTTTGAAGTGATCTTAGTCACGAGTAACTACTCTGGGCTGAATTCCATTCCATCACTTTTAGTCTTGACTTTGGCTCAAGAGGGACAGTCCAGTCCAAACTACCAAGCCATAGAGTGGGTCAGGCAGTCTCTTTGTCAGAGTTGGTAGTGATGAGAAAGCAGACTAGATGAGAATGGTGGTGCCGCCATCGAATTGTAAGGTTCCAATTTTAAAAGTGCATGATGATCGCCAAAATATTATGGAGAATGTACATGGATGATCACAAACAAAAAGGTAGAGGAGTTTTCAGTATTGTATTTACTCTGGTATTAGCGCAGATTTCTGCTGGTCTATCCATCACCTGTGGTGCAATGCTTGCACAGCTGAGCGAAACATCTGTGACATATGTTTGGTATAGTTGTACACCTGCATTAGGGGCAGATTCACAAACATTTGTGAAATTCTCACAATTCCAGGAGAACTCCTGGGAAGCCGAGACACTCAGAAGATTCCAGGATTATGGATATTAGTACATATTACACATACGAGCATTTATGCATGCCATCTTATTTTGCTTACCCTAAGAAGAATATAGTTACTAGGATGTGACAGTTCACACTCCTTGCCTCCTATTTCTTAAAAATAAAAATAAAAAGCAGAATATGGTTTCTCCACCATAATGGTAAAGGAGCAGAGGTAAGGGCTGCGTAGGCATGACAAATGATAGCGGCAAGCACGCCGACAGCAAGGTTGTATATTTTATTATATCGAATACCCAACATAACCACCATCGACACAGCTTCAAGAAGCCCGTCCAAAAAAACTGTCAAACAGAGATGCTTCTTACCATCTTCCTGCTCACGGACCCACAGAAAACGGATTCTACATGAACTGTCCACAGGTCTACCTTACATGATACAAGGGTTCAACTGTTGCCAACAGACTTACAATGTTTACAGCCATTTATTTAGTGATACAGCAATGCAGGAACTCGACGTCAAACAACAGAAAGTATGTTTCACTGTAAAACACCAGGTGGACAAGCAGCCCCTCCCTCCCTGCAGCTGTTCATGCAGTCACATCAACAGGAGCAGCATCTCAAGTTACCAGTGAACTTGAATACTGTCAGACCCAGTGCAGAGCCAAGAACGCTGAAGAGCCTTGCTCCTTTACAGTAATGGCGGCATCAGCAGCGTGCCAGTAGTAAACCAGAGTTAAACGTCCTCTCTCAAAGCTAAATATGGTTCCCATAAAAAAAGGAGGTAGTGGGCGCGACGGCTGTTGGCAGTCAGAAGCAGCAAAGGGGTTAAAAAAAATCCTAGAAATTCATAGAAAAACAAAGGTTAAAGTAACGTTCTAGTTAGGTTAAACGTTCAGAAACAACATAACATTTCAAACTGAAAACCACACAAATTAACCAGTTAGTTATCTCAGGTAACTATAACTTCTGCCCTATGGTAACTATAACTCGTGCCCTAAGGTAACTATAACTTGTGCCATAAAAACATAGAAAATGTACTTCCTTGTAGTGGCTTTCAGCCATCCCTGCTCTCCTTCACGGTTCTGTTGTCCAGTCATTTACATTTTTCTTCGCTCACTGCAGCCTGCAATATGGGCCAAGAGGTCAGCCCACTTCAGCCACTAGTTAATTTTATAGTAACTGACGGCATTCTGCCTTCTCAACGAGCCCATCCAAACTCAAAGTAAATCTGATCAGTGCTTGGCTTTATTTTATTTGTAATGTATTTTAACACTGGCGAGTGTTGACCAACTCCACCAAAATTAAAGTTTTACAAAAATCAAGACAAACCAAAATAAACATTGCCAAAGCAGAAAAGTTGGCAGCTAAAGCCAGACCATTTACCCTTGTCAATGCTTATTGTGAATGCTGCCACGTTAATGTTGAGTCAGAGAAAAACGCCATTTTAAATGGTAGGTAAAACAGACAGCTTAAAATAGTTCAACTCATTCTTTTTACTTTACTTCCTAGAACATGGGTCGTACTGGTGGCTCAGTGCAACAAAGTGCACTTAGGCTCAGACATGGGCATTGTCTAATTGTTTAAAACGTGCTTGAAGTGAGGCGGTATAGACAACTCAAGTTTATATTTCATAATAGTAACTGGGGTTCATACCAACCGTGCCTGCCAACAAATCCGACCTCGACAACTCCAACAAAAGAAAGACTGTGTTCTCTAAAAACTGATACTTCGATAAACTGCATAGCTGCCTTGGCTGAAAGACACAAATGAGCTACTCTCCTTAGAATTAGAAATAGCATTAGCTACCCAACTTGAACATCCATCACACTGCTTGTAAAGGACAAAAGGTACAACAGAATGGATAGACTCCTAATCACTGAAGCTTAGCACACCACTGTTTGAGCCAACCTCCAAGGGGAAACTGTATTTACAAAGCAGACAGAGCAATGCATTCCGTTACCATGCTTGCTTTTACCAAGCATATCTCTTTACAACGATTTTGGTTGTAAGGCATATGCTTGGTAAAGGCAGCCAGCGCTCTAGATTCAAAGGAAATGGACGGTGTTGGAGACTTGGAGGGACTTCCTCCAATGAATTCCTGAGAATGGAAGGATCAGGATGTGGCTTGTTGAGCATGGTTGGGAGCTGGGTTTTATGGTGGGGGTGAGGGTGGGTGGGGTGGGGGTGGCGTAGTTTTTAGGGTTGGAGGCGATTTTAGGGCTCAGGTCGGAATAGTTTTGAGGGCAAGGGGCCGGGTGTTAGGGCTCAGAAACTGAGTTGTTTTAGGGCTCAGGCCGGTTTAGAGTTCAGGGTGGGGGGCTGGGTGTTTTTAGGTCAGGGTTGGTTTCAGTGCTGCGGGCCGGGATTTAGGGCTCAGGGCGGAGGGCTGATGTGTAATCTTTACCACACCTATGCCTTTACAACGAAATTTGCAGTAAAGGCATGCAAGATAAAGGCATGCGGAGGGTCGGCTTTAGCGTTGGATGTGCTCAGAGCGAGTTAGTTTGTTGGTGCCCCGCCCAAATACCCCTTTCTCCATGAATTCCCTCACTAACCACCTTTTAACAGTGACCCTCAAGTCTCATAACCACTCTCTTACAGGCTTTTGTTTTATAAAGCTACCAGTGGTGCAGTGCAGGAAAGAGGGGGGGGGGGGGGGGGGGGGGAGGGGGGGGGCTTATAAAAAAAAAGAAAAATAAGAAAACTTACCTGCTGGTTGCGTCACCAGCCGTCGCCTCTCGCCACCTCTCCTCCATCGCAGTAAGCACAATGCAGTGTTGTGATTGGTCTACGCGCTGTGGTTCGGGGCTCAGACGGGGACAGGGAGCATGGACGTGTTCCCAACTAGGCTGTATAATGCAGCCTGGTGAGGAACATGCAGTGTGAATGACTGTTAACCAGCCCAAGGCACTTTGAGTGTGCTAACCACCCCTCCACCTAGCCCCTGCTCTGGCCAGCCCCTCCCTGAACCTAGGAACGGTGTCTTAGCATTTTATATCACACAGAGACAATCAATCACACACATGTTAATCAGGGTATAGGAAATGTTACATAAGAAAGAATACTAGAGGGTATAGGAGTAACATGTCCTTCATACTGGGTATAATTTAATACTGTTCAATCTGGAGAAGCACAAACTCAGAATGTAAATGTACCACCATAGTGGGGAATTGTGTTTACAAATAAGAATTTATTTCCACCTGAATCAACCCAGTTTGCAACATTAGAATAAAGATGGACTGAGGGAGAAATCAACAGTTAATAGCTTACTGATCTATATTAGGATTAAATTGCAAGTAATAAAAGGATCTGACCGACAAAAGAAGTAACCCATTGAAAAATGTACATTATATGCACTTCTTTGGTCTACACGGTGCAAGTGCTTTGTAGCAGGCATATTAAACCTCTGCATTAATTTAGGAGTCAAAACTTCCACTAGACAAAACTCGATTGAGCCCCAGCAGGTCCATTAATCACCAGAGCTTCTAGACATTTTTATTGTTGCCAAAAACATGCTGGAGGCAAGGATGGCTGCAGCAGGAGCTTTTAAATCTACTATATATGTGAAAACGCAACGCACCCTGAAGTTAGCGAATGGTGCGCTGGCCCTAATCGCCCAGACCTGGGCATGCATGGTAAGGATGCAGTCGTGGGAAAGACCACGTTGTTAAGACATGGATTGTAATTCCACGCGTGTTTTCGTCGTACAAACAATTCCAAGACACAGACATTGGGCGCGACCAAGATCTCTTCCACTTCTCTGTTGATTTTAATAGGAAGATCCTGGTAACACCAATTAGGAAGTCTGGGTTTTACATGTATTCAGAAAACGGAGTGCTCTTCCATTCTGAATCCCACCTGGTTAACACTTCAAGCACACTTAAGGCATGCATGGCTGAAAGTGCAGTTGGATTGTGCAGGAACACTTCAAACTGAAAGCAAACTGAATACAAAGGTTTTACTAATAAATCGAACCCTGGACTTGCGATTCTTGTCTCTCAAGCCTAAAACAGCGGGCCCTTCTCCTCAAACCTGTGACACAGGAAAGATATATGGGACTACTGTTAGAAATTGGAGTCTCTAGTTGGTAGTGCTACACACTCCGTCTAGTCAGGATGGATAAAGTACACACCTACGTTTGCCTGTGCTCACCCTTTGGTAGCTTGGCACAGAGCAGTCAGGCTAAACTAGGGAGGCAATGCTTAAAGCATTTGTATATAACCCACAGTAGCAGTGAAAACACCACAAATGAACACCACACCGATGATTAGAAAAATAAAGTATCTTTATCTAAACCAAACAAGACCAAAACAACAAAAATTCAACATACACAATTCCAAATATCACATAGAAAAGTTTCTTGCAAAAACATAGCTCTCAGAAGACAATAGCTCCAACTGGAGCTATCTTGACGTAGTGGCAGGTACAAATCCAAAGTACGGTGCAGACCACAAGGTGCGCGGGATGGCTAACTAGTCACACAGACCTCAAGAGAAACAGTCCTTTTGTGATGATCCAAACAACGGTGTTGCACGGCGTCTGGGAGGTGATGCGGTGCCTGTGTCATATGACATCTGTTCCTTACTGCCACAAGGGAGGTAAGGCGTCGGTTCCTTACTGCTACATTGGGGAAGTGAGGCATCAGTTCCCAACTGTGCAGGGGAGGTGAAGCGCCACCTGCTCCTTATGACAGCGCAGCGTTCAACAGTCACACACGTTGGTTATCGAATCTGCGATGGTGTGCGGGAGGCACTGATGTCTGGCAGTGCTTTGTGCGCTCCAAGGGCAGTGGCCCAGGTGCAGGCAGCCGCCTCATTGAAGGCGCCTGAGTCGAGGTAGAGACGGCTTTGAGGCTGTAGTGTCATCAAGGTAGATGATGCACTCACCCAGTGAGCCGTGACTACAGCATCAGTGCAGGCAGCGGCATTGGTGATGGTGTCGGGAATCCCTATCTTGAGGTTTGCGGCCACAGCAAACACCTCCAGTGGGCCAGACCTCGGATGGACATAACTAGGGTCAGAACTTCCAGCATGTGGAGTTCAGGGATGCTGCAAGTGAAGTCTTTGTGTCCTCGAGACTTAAGAACAGGAGGCAAGCACACACAAGCCCTTGGAGAGTCTTCTCAAGCAGGTTCACAGCAAAGTCCAGTCTTTGTCCTCTCTTTGGCATAAGCAGCAACTGCTGGCCAAGCCAGCAAAGCAACACACAGCAAAGGGGCAGTCTCCTCGTTACAGCTCTTCTCCTTAGTAGAGGTGCCTGTTGATTCCAGAAGTAATCTAAAGTTCTGGGGTTTTAGGTCTGATATTTATAGCCCATTTTCTCTTTGTAGTCTTTGAGCTTAGTAAACCCAATTCTGTCCTCTCTGGGCAGCTTCACTACGGGAGATGGAGTGCAGAGCAGACACAGCCTATTCAGGTGCTAGTGAAAACCCCTCCCAATCCTCTAAATGCATAAAGGTCTATTCAGCCTGGCTACGAGTCACCCAGGAAAGGCAGAACCTCAATTCCCCCTTGTGACTGTCTAGACTGAACGCACATACCCAGATTCGGTCACTCCAAACCCAGATGGTGAATACACAAACAGGCAGAGTTGCACAGAATGGATGAACAAGAAGATGCCCACTTTCTAAAAATGGTATTTTGAAAAACAAAGTTTATAAACCACCTTCTCCAAAAGGTGTGTTATTAAATTCTGAGTTCAGAGTGCCTAAACTCCAACTCCAAATCTCTAGCTGTTCCCAATGGAAGGTTACACTCCTACAAAATGTTACAAGACAGCCTCCATGTTAGCCAATAGTAGAGCTAGTCCTTGAAATAGTGAAAAACAAAATACACAGTATTTCACTATCAGCACAAGTAAAAAACACACAAGTGAATAGGATGGGATTCTCGGGTCTGGTGCTACAATGGTTCTCCTCCTTCCTCCACCACAGAACACAAAGAGTTAAGGCAAACCACTCCCTCTCCCAGCCCTCTCCAGTACTCATGGAGGTCCCCCAAGGGTTCGCCCTCTCTCCATTCCTTTTCAACCTCTTTTTGTAACCTCTTGCTAATTCTCTAAATTACATGAACATTCCCTTCCATATGTACGCTCCTGACACAAAACTTTACCTGACAATCTCATCCCTGGATAACATCATTTCTCTCAACTCTACATTAACATCTACCCAAAATTGGTTAACTGAGAAACACCTAATGCTCAACACAGCCAAAACTGAATTTCTTCTCATCTCTCCTCCGAACCACCCCTTCAAGCTAGACCTTTGGGTGACTCACCTCACTGCCTTCAATTGCACCCCTCTCATCATAGACTCTGCCAAAACCCTCAGAATCACTTTGGGCAAGCACTTGAATATGAAAAATCATATCAATAACGTATGTAAGGGAGCTAATCACTTGATGAGGCCACTAAAAAATCTAAAGCCGTTCCTTCCACAGAATGACTTCAAACATGCAGTCCATGCATTGGTATTACCGAGGCTAGAATATGGCCGCGCTACACGTTGTGGCCTTCGCATGTACACCTTGGCTCCACTGAAGTCCGCTCTGAATGGTGCGGCCAGACTAGTTACTGGTACCAAACGAAATGAGCACATTTCTCCAGTCCTAAAGTTTCTTAAATGGTTTCCCTACGAAGTCTGAATCCAGTTAAAGATTATCGTTCTTGCACACAAAGCCCTGCACGACAAGACCCCCCAGGTACCTAGCACAAAAGCTTGAATTATCATGTGGCGAAAGATCTTCAAGAAGCGCTAACAACTTCCTCCTGAAGCCACGTATCACGAATAAAAAAAATAAAAATAAAAACACGAACGTCTCGTCGAGCCTTCTCAGGTGCTGCACGAAAGATCTGGAACTCTCTTCCACCGGATTTGCGCAGGATATCATCATTAACTGCTTTCAAACTGGAAGTCAAAAGATTCCTATTGAACAAATTCTTACCTTAACTTGGCCGATTTGATTAACTCTACATCCTTCTCATCATCCTGTGTTTTTGCTCTCGGCGCCTCTCAGATATAAGGTTTGCCCCCCGTAGCAGCTTGGTATTGACCTGTTTATTGCATTACTCGCTGTCTATCACCTGTCTGTGATTATTTTGACAATAACTGGTTCGTATCCTTATCTGATATCGTTACTGGATCTGTATTCTCCTTATCTTCTTGTGATGTATCACTTGTATTTGATCTTTGGTTATTACAACTGTTTGGCATTCTTTTTGTTATCGATACTAGAGTATTATCTACCTTCTTCATTTAAAAAAAATAAATCTTTATTGTTTTCCAACACAAACATTAGACATAAGGATGGGTGATCGCATCTACATAAAGCACAGCATTTAAGCCTAATAGAAGAGTTATATGACACTTGTTCTTACAGTCAAGGTAAATTAACTAATAGGAACCGACCCTGTTGGCACGGAATTCCCCATTATCATAGCAATCAATACAGTTGCAGGATACATACGTAATATCATACTTCTATGCCATAATGCCTTGTGCATCAAGTCCACTCCCAGTCCCATCCTCAACTCCCCAGTACCTCCCCGCCGGCACGCCAATTTTAAGGCTAAGTGTAGGAGAATGACAAATATCATTTTATGGGGTCCATAAGTGACATAATTTTAACAGCATTATCAATTATTATGACTATTATGTGGGCCGGGGATCGCCTCACGCGCTCTCTCTGTATAATCTAGGTAACTATTCTACTGGTCCTCATCCAGAGTTAAATCGCTCGTCTCTTAGTCAGTTTCTAGATCTGTCACCTTCAGCTCTATTACAAGGGCCTCCATGCTCGCGCCACCTCTAATGCCTTGTCATTATGGGACCTGTGGGCCTGTTGCAGGCGAACTGAGCTCTCACTGCCTGCCCACGTAAGTAATGCAGTCTTACATCTAAGGTAGCTGGCCCCCCCGCGGCTTTCCAGTGGGACGTAATTTCTCTCTTAGCAAGTAACAATCCTAAGTCCAGGGCTCGACAAATCCACTCGCCCGCTCGTATTTGCGAGGGAGAATGGATGAGGATGAGCTATTTTTAGGTCCTACTCGCCCTTTCTGGCGAGTAGGAAGACAAACTAACTATTGTCCTCGGTCTTTGAAAACGGAGCAAAAGTGACAAGATAACAAGATTTAAAGGCATTTTTATTGCTCAAAGGGACTGAGCAATAAAGATGCCTTTAAATCTTGTCAACTTGTCACTTTTGCTCCGTTTTCAGAGACAGAGGTTGAGTAGGTTGCAGTTGGGTCGAGGGGCTTTTCCAAGTTACTAGACCTGCAGGACTAGTACAATTTTTCAGATTTGTCGAGCCCTAAAGTCCAAAAACTTGCTTGTCAGTGTAGTTTTTCTAGTATGTGGAAACCAATGTAGCAAGCAAGTCCCCTTATCTGGAGTAAGCTGTCGCTCCATTACACTACAGAGTAAAGTGATTATCTCCTCCCAGTATGTGCCCAATTGCGGACAGTCCCACAGCATGTGCATTAGATCCGCATCCCTTAACTTGCATCGGGGGCATAGTGCTGTATTAACATGGAAATATTGGTTGAATTTTGCCGGTGTGAGATATGCCCTGTGCAAAATAAAAAATGGGATCAATTGGAATCTGGCATTTCTGGTGCCCTTCCATGCCCTTTTAAGGATTTGCGACCAGGCCGTGTCGGGTATCTCTCTAGCTATATCCGCCATCCACCGCTCGCGTAGCCTCTGCAACTGTGCCAGCCCCTCCCCAAGCATGTCTTTATACAAGCAAGTGACCGTCTTATACGTGCCCGCTGCCATTACTACATATTGACACGCCTCACTGGTTGGTGGTTCCGAAAGGCCACTGCCCCAGTGTTTCTGGATGGCAGCAACTAGGAACGTATGTATTAAGAAATGGCCCCGCGGGAGCCCGAAACTCTCCTGCAATGTGCCATAGGGCAATAGTATACCATCTCCAAACAAGTCCCCCACCATCTGTAACCCTAGTGTCTCCCACTCGGCGAGGGCAGACCAATCCCCACTATGTGGTAGGGCCGTGCACATGCCCAAAAGGTATCTCTGGGGCGTAAGGTCGTTGCACCCCAATTCTATTATGGTATCGTTTCCAGCAATGTCTCAGGGCGCATTCTTCAGCCGATAATTCAGCAGCCCGCAATCTTTTCTGTAAAACCACAAATTCTCGCTCCGGCCCTCGAAAAGTCTGTGCCACTGCCTGGGTAAGGTACTGGAATTGTGCAGCCAGATAATATAATTCAAAGTCGGGAACAGCAAGGCCCCCTTCAGCTCTTAGACGCATCAAAGTATCCAACGCTACCCGACGCCTCCCCGCCCCCAAAGAAATCCACCCACCGCAGAGCGGAGTTGGCGAAATAATGTGACGGGTATTAGTATAGGCAAGGTCCAGAAAAAATATAAAAGCAGAGGAAGCGCCCCCATTTTCAGCAGTGCTACCCGACCCGCCACCGACAATGGCAGAATCCCCCAGAAGTGCCTGCTGCCCTTAAGTCCCCTTATCGCTCTACCCATGTTACCTTCAAGTAGATCTTCCTGGGTATGATAAACATGCGTCCCCAAGTAGGGAAGGCACCTAGGTTCCCACGCCAAATCAGGTGGTAGGGTAGGTGGGTCGCACACTCTGGATACTGCAAATACTCAAGTTTTCGCCCAGTTGATCCGCAGACCAGAGATATCCCCGAATCGGCAGAGCAAGGCGCGCGCTCCCTCCAACACCCCTCCTGCATCCCCCAAAAACAGCAAAAGGTCGTCCGCATATAGTGAGATATAATGTGTCCGGCCACAAAGTCTCAAGCCTTGGAATGCCCTCCCCATCCTAGCCCGTGTCGCCAATGGCTCGATGGCTAAGGCAAATAGCAGCAGGGAGAGTGGGCATCCCTGTCTAGTGCCACGCCCCACTGGGTACAAGGAGGAAATGACCTTACCAACCCTCACCCTAGCACTTGCCGAGGAATATAAAATATTTCAGTCCAGCAGACGTATCCCTCCCCAAGCCCAAAAGCTTTCATGACTGAGAACAAATAGTGCCATTCCAGACTGTTGAATGCCTTGGCAATGTCCACCAAGAGGACCACTGCCTGATCATCCCCTCCATAGATAATAATAATTATTATTATTATTAATAACAGAATTTTATAGAGCGCGAACAGCTACCTCACTAGGAGGAGTCCCGGCGCTAGATGGGCAGAATGAGACCAGATCGGGGAGGTAGGGCCACTGGCTTAACTCTTCTGAGAGAAAAGCCAAGTTTTCAGTAGTTTCCTAAAGCTGGTTTCCAACGGTGCCAACTGAGGTGCAGGTGGCAGGGTGTTCCAAAGAAGTGCAGTGTTTGCCAAAAAAGTCCTGCCCCCCAGAGGGGCCCTTCTGACTCGTGGAACGAGTAGTTGGGCCAGACAGTTGGAGCAGAGCAAACGGGCCTGAGTATATCTTGGCAACAGATTTCTTAAGTAGTTGGGGCAGGTTCCAGCAGTTGGGGCAGGTTATCAGCCTGCGTATGCTGCCAGCAGTGTTGAGAGTCTTGATGAAGCCGGCTTGATCAGGGTGAACCGGCCGCGTCATTAAGGGAAGGAGTAGAGTAGCCAGCATACGACTCAGAATCTTATAATCAGTGGTGAGCATAGATAATGGCCGATATGCGGCCGGATCGGTCGGGGTTTTCCCCGGTTTAAGGAGGGGGGTGATTATGATGGCCTCCCTAGTGGAGGTCGGCAGTACGCCCCTCTGTTTGGCCTCGATATACACCGTCAGTAATCTGGGAGCCAGGAGGTCAATACAAGCCAAATAGAACTCAATGGGCAGCCCATCACTACTCGGAGTTATGGCGCAACGGATTTCGGCAATCGTGATGTCCTGGCCGAGGAAATCTGTCTGCTCTGCCTCAACGGTAGGCAGCTCCAAGTCCTCCAAGAACGCCTGCACGTCCATCCCTCCGATTTGCAAGTGGCTCGTATATAAGTCAGCATAATAGGACTGAAATCGATGGTTTATTTGATGCTGTGTGTATTCTAATCGCCCCGATGAGGTCAGTGCCAGAATAGGAACACATCTAGAGAGGGGGTTGGCCAACCATACCAGTAAGGTGCCCACTTTATCCCTTTCAGCATGCGCACGGGCCAAATAAGTTCTGTGGTCGAAGCACCTTAAGCGCTCCATAACCACTGCCACCGCTTCCTGCAAGGTCCGGACTGTGTCCTGCGCCTCGGAGCCAGTAGAGTGGGCTCGCTCGGCCTCTCTAAGGGCCTGTTCCGCAGTTTCAAATTCTTGTAGCAACAGCTTCCGCACTCCTACCCATTTAGTAATAAGAAACCTGCAGATTACTACTTTGAAAGCATCCCATTCCAGGGCCGTTGTCGCACCAGTGCCTGCATTCTCCACAAAATACTGCTCGATCCCCACTCCTAACTCGGCACGGAAGGCCGGATCCTCCAGCAACTCCGGGCGCAGTTTACAGATCAGGACAGTAGGGCGTTCCGCAGCCCAACAGAAACTCACCAGCAGTGGATTGTGATCCGAGATGGTGGGCGATAAATATTCGCTACCAACTGCCATAGCTGCCAGACAGGTACTACACAAGACCACATGCAAATCGCGTAAAGCCGAGAAGTATGGATAATCTCGTTCATCCGGGTGTTGCGCTCGCCAAAAATCTGCAAAACCCCAGTGATCCTGCCACTGGGCTCTGATCTTCGCTAGTTTGTGAGTCGGGCCATAGGTAACGGAGGGTGGGATCTGTCCATGGCCACATCCGCAATGGGGTTAAAGTTCCCCCCCCCCCCCCCCCCCCCCATCAATACCGGGTTCGTAAAGTAATCTGCCAGGGCGTCAGACAAGCGCTCTAAGAAGGGTGCTTGTTCTACATTAGGGGCAAAGAAACTGCAGAGTGTCACCTCCCGCCCATAAAGGCATCCTCTAACAACAACATAGCGGCCCTCAGAATCTATCAGGTGGTCAGTCACTTGAAAGGGGACCCCAGCCCTAATCCAAATCAACACCCATTGCAGAAAAGCTGAATAAGTGTTGTAATAAAGCTGCCCCCACCATCTGCGCTGCAGTGCCAACCCCTCTGTTCTAGTCAAATGTGTCTCCTGCAAGAAAGCTATCTGCGCGCCTCTACGCACTAAGTAAGAGTGGACTTTATATCTATGCTGCATGGAGTGCAATCCCAGCACATTCCAAGTCACACATTTCACATCAGGTAATGGACCCATAGTATCGATGCAAAAAACACAGGAAATTCCCGTCCCCCCCCTAGCCGGGCCGGCGGGTACCATCTCCCATTCAAACCATTCCCTTCCCCCAAACAATCCCATCCCGCCCTCAACATTGCCCTCCCCCCCCCAAGAACAGGCACTAACATAGTGAATCGCATCCAAACCAGCCCAACAATTGCCTCAAACTGTATGAAGGCCGACTAACTGGGGACCATTCGGTGGGGGCTGGATAGAGCCTAGCAAGGAACCTGTAGTTAGTCAGTGCAGCTCCCAGCTACCGCCCCAGAAACCCCCCCAGAAACACATCCACCCCAGTTCCCCCCCCCCCCAGCATAGTTACACGTTCCACAATGGCCTAAGTGTTGGTCCGTTCTATCAATAACGAGCCTAGTCCGAGGTCCCGTCGCACTGTAGTGCTAAATAGCATCTTAGGGAGCCCACAACATTCACTTTTTCCACATCCAATCAGATCAGACCCCCCCATTCCCGCATAAAACACAGAGTCTACTCATCCATCAAGCCATCCGCCGTTCCCGGTGTGACCTGCGGCAAATGCACACTATCTGATGCTGAAGTGTCCGCCTCCGAATTGTCCTTATCATTCACCAGGTCCGAGCCTCTGGGCGAAGTTATCAGCAAGTCCCCAGGTATCGCCGATACCACTGCCAATGCTCCCCTGCGCTCCAGCTCGGTTTGTGAGGTCGATGGTTTTTGCAATCCACGCCGCCGCCGCCGCCTTATACGTTGGGATCCTCGGGGCAGCGAGTCCTCAGCCAGTGCTCGTGCCTCCCGCTCTGGTCCATCCCTGCCAGCTCGATAAGATGCTAGCCACGTCCACGCATCCTCCTGCGTATCTTGAAAACAGGTTTTCCCATCCAGTCTTATGCGAAGTTTGGCCGGGAATAATAGGGAGTACTGAATCCCCTCTGCTCGCAGTTCCTTCTTGACTGCCTGGAAGGACGCACAGAGCTGCTGAGTTTCGAATGAATAATCCGGGAACAGAGTGACCTTACTATTGCCGACCTGGAAGGGGCCATCCGTACGAGCCTTCTGAAGAAGCAAGTCCCTGCGCCCTAAAATGTAACAGGCGCGCCACCACCGGTCGAGGAGGACGTCCCTGTTGTGGGGGCCTAGCAGGGACGCGGTGCGCATGTTCAAGAGTGTAGAAGGCAGACAAGCCCTCGGGGGCCACGTCCGTTCTCAGCCAGTCCTCCAGGTATCGCACCATGTCTGACCCCTCCCGTTTTTCCGGCAAACCCACCACTCAAATGTTTTTCTACCTGTTTCTCTCTTCTGCATCCTCTGAGAGCTTCTCCAGCACTGCGATCCGGTCCAAAGCGCTTGCCATCGTTGCAGCCATCGCGGTCTGTGCAGGCGCAACCTCTTGGACTACTACCTCTACATGCTTCACCCGGTCCGATAGCTTTGAGTGGTCCGCCGCAGGATGCCAAGCCCCGTCGCCACCTGCGCAATGTCCTGCTGTAGGGCAGTACGTGAGTCCACCATGGCAGATAGGATCTTATCCAGTTGTTGTTGCAGCCCAGGTTCTTGTGCCAAGTCTTGCGTATCCTGTTTAATTTGGGACGGGGACTCTGTGTCAGAGGGCTGGTGATCCTCCTCTTTCCTCCATCGGGGCTTACCCATGGCGTCGGTAGTCAGAGCTCGCGAGAAGGGCCCACAGTGCCGGATCACACGATACGCAACTGGTTGCTATGGAGTCCAGGTCCTAGGCAAGAGGACCCACCAGGCATCAGCACCGGTCCCGCAGCCCAGCCCAGCGATCCTCCGCTAGTTCAGCCCCGGGGGCGCCAAATGATGCGCAACATGTCCCTCGCCGTAGTCGCTCTCCTTTCTTTGCTGTCTTTGCCGTTGCAGATAGCAATGATGATGCACCCCGTAGGACAACCCAAGACGGTCGTCCGTGGCGCCCGCAGTGCTGCGTAGGCGCCTTCCGTTATAGTGGGGCCGCCATCTTGTGATCGCCGACAATGATCCGCGCGGCCCAAGAAACCCCACCGCAACCTCTGGTTTAGCCGTCCAGGAAAGCGGAACCACTCTGGGCCAGCTCCCCTCCCCTTTCTCGTCCCTAGCTGCCACCTGAGGGGGGTCAAGGGATCATTTCTTCAGGATCATAGCGGGGTTCGCGAGCGGAGCTCAGCGCTCACACCACCGCCTGCATCGGCGTCCAAGCCACAACCCCCACTCTACCTTCTTCATATTGTAAAGCGCTTTGATATCCCTTGGGATCTGGTATGCCCTATATAAAACTATATAAAATAAAATAAATACCTTTAACATACACCCCACCATGCCCATGGGGAGACCATGGGCCTACCTTAGGGGTGCCTTACATGTAGTAAAAGGAAAGGTTAGGGCCTGGCAAGTGGGTGCACTTGTCAGGTCGACATGGCAGTTTAAAAACTGCACGTGCAGACACCGCAGTGGCAGGTCTGAGACACATTTGAAAGACTACCTGTGTGGATGGTGTGAGAAGTTGGCCCGATATGCAACGTTCGCTATTCTAGCGACCGCTATGTATCGTTCCAACGACCCTTATGGTGTTTGGTTGTAAGTCAACCTACAGACCAGCTATCCTAGTAGCGTGGATACGAGCAGTCTAAGGCTAAAGACTCGAGAGGGCGCGTTAAGCCAGCTGTTTACCACACATGTACCCCTTGAACACCCAGTGAAAGGACACCACACAAGTGTTATGAAAATAAACAATATATTTATTAAGAATCACAACAGCCCTGTACTCTTTATGAGGACAGGGTACTAAGCACAAACCAAATCTCTTTAGTAAATACTTCAAGTGCACAGTTTAAAGACAAGTGTCCGAGGACACGGAAAGGTTAAGGCAAGTCGGAAGCGAGGGACTCGGGACCCTAGAGTAAGGAGGCTATGCAGGCACCGAAATGCCGAGTTTACCTAGCCACGAGGGCTGCGGCTGCACAAGTCTTACAGGCGTCGGGGTCTTCGCTGACGAGCCAGGAGCCGGAAGAAAAGGAGTTGCTGGCCGGCGACCAGTGGTGTATAGTTCGTAGAGATTGATGAAAACCTGAAAGCAGAGGGGACCAAGTTCGTACTACTAGCCAGTAGTCAGAGGGTACCAGGAAGGCACCAGTTGGCCGTCACCTCGACCAGGTGAGTGGGCGACGCTAGGCTCTGCAGTCTCACGGACCAGGAGGCGTTGTCGGCGACCACGGTGGAGGTGCGAGCTGTCCCACGACGGATGTCGCTGTCGGCGTCTTGAGTGGACCAGGAGGGTCCGGGGTGCTTCTCAAAGAGATGGAAGCAAGGGCCAGTCTGGAGCAACCAGACCGGCAGTGTTGGTTCTCGGATGTCGTCACAGAAGGGCACAAGCCAGCGGCTAGTGGCCAGACAACGTGCTGAGCAGCGAGCAGAAGGGCCCCACGCAGATCGTGGAGATGCTGGGAGACTGCACTTCGGTGCTGGAGCGGCTCAGGGTCGGGGCTTCTCGGACCCCAGAGCACTCACCAGAGAGTTATCTCGATGGTCGTGCTGGTTTTTAAGAGCGTGCAGGTTCTGATGATGGCCGGTCCCTCGAGGTCTCGTCGCACCCACAGATCACAGCTGAGCTGATGACGTGGGTAGAGGTCAGAGGTGCCAGGGAAGCCGGTTCTCGTCGAGCTGGGCCGTCGGATTCCTTGAGGAAGGACTTACAGCAAACCGCAGAGTTCTTAGATGGTGCCCGCTGATGCAGGGTGACTACTCCTTAGCCACAAGGGAGAAATCTTGAGAAGAGTCTTGAAGTCCTTTCGTAGAAAGTATTCTTGATTCAAAGATGATCTAATTTGGAAGGGTCCCCGCTCCGGCCTTTATCCTAAGGAAAGGGGCGGGTGCATGACTAGGTCCTGCCCTAAGGGTGGGACCAGGAAGGGGGGTAGTTACACCCCTCTCCCCTGCCGGACTTTCCCCAGGCCAGGGCTGTCGCCCCTGGAACTGGTTCTAACCGGCAGATGCGTAGTGAGCACCGGGGTGCCACTCCGCAGTCACCTTCTCGCAAAAGCCCTACCTACCCAGAATACACAAACCCTGTCTGGGACGGTGCGAACACCGCCCTCGACAGGAAACCCTTTGTCCAAGTGCTCCTCGCTGGAAGGACTCCCAGCAGCAGGAGGTCAGACTCGTGTCTGTGGTGGCAGCATCCATTTTGTGGAGCTGAGGCTTTCGTTAACTTTAACCGGGGTTCACAGTTACGTACATGTCGTGTCCCTCTAGAAGGGCGGAATGCTAACCTCGTCGCCAGAGTTGGTGAGAGGGCAGCATCCCGATTCGTATGACACCTTACTCGACATGTCTTGATAACGCGACACCGAAGTTACCGATATGGTACGCGTTATCATGGAACAGCCATTGGGTCTTGATTCCGCAAGCTGCAACCGGGCTCGGCTCGGGCCAGAGCTTAGTTCACACGAGCCCACGCACTCTGCCTTCAGGATTGTCAAGGCCTGCCATAGGAGTGACTGATAGGAACTCGGGTGTCCATTGGAGGGTTAGATATAGGGCTACTATATCTAAAGCAAAGGGTGATTACACGACTTTGCCCCAGCTGCCATGCAGCCAGTTGTGTCAGATTTAGGAGGCCAGCCAGGGGTGGCATAATACATGCTGCAGCCCCTGGCGGCCCTGGGTACACCTATGCCCTGCGTTACGGGGTCTGATAAGGTGGCCCAGTACCAATTGGTAAATGCACCTAGGGTACATCTCGTAATTTAGAAAGAGAACAGCCAGGCTGTGGGTCTGATTGGCAGGCCCACAGCCAGAGAAAGTCGTAAACCAGTGAAACAAAAGCAAAAAATCTGGGTGATCATGGGATTGCAGACCCTACTCTCCTACATGACCCCCCCCCCAAACGTCAGAACAACTAGCTAACCTTGACCAGGTGAGTCTTCTTGTTCTAAGTGGAAATATCTGGAGAGCCCATCGGCATTGCCATGATCAGTACCAGGTCTATGTTCCACTGTGAAGTCCATCCCCTGTAGGGAAATGGACCACCTAAGCAGTTTGGGGTTTTCACCCTTCATCTGATTTAGCCACAAGAGGGGCTTATGGTCGGTCTGAATCTTGAAGTGAGTGCCAAACAAGTATGGCCTCAGCTTCTTCAGGGCCCAAACCACAGCAAAGGCCTCCCTCTCAATAGCTGACCAATTCTTCTCTCTAGGGGTCAGCCGTCTGCTTATAAAAGCAATGGGCTGGTCTTGACCATCAAAATTCAGTTGAGAAAGAACAGCTCCCACACCCAACTCAGAAGCATCTGTTTGGACAATGAATGGTTTGGAGTAGTCCGGACTCTTGAGGATAGGCGCCGTGCACATGGCCTGCTTTAGGTCATCGAATGCTTTTTGACAGCTCGCTGTCCACTGAACCTTTTTTGGCATTTTCTTACTTGTCAGTTCATTTAATGGTGTCACGATGGAACCATAGTTCCTGACAAACTTCCTGTAGTAACCAGTCAGGCCCAAGAAAGCTCGAACCTGAGTCTGGGTGGTTGGAGGAGCCCAGTCCCTGATTGACTGTATCTTGCTCTCCAGTGGCTGAACCTGGCCTCCACCTACAAGGTGGCCCAGGTATACAACCTGTGTCTGCCCTATCTGGCACTTGGTGGCCTTGATAGTGAGGCCTGCTGCTTGCAGCGCCTCCAATGTCTTCCGCAGGTGGACCAGGTGATCCTCCCAGGTGGAGCTAAAGACAGCAATATCGTCAAGATACGCCGCGCAGAAGTCATCCAGCCCAGTAAGGATGTGATTCACCAACCGTTGGAAGGTGGCAGGTGCATTTTTCAGACCAAAGGGCATCACCACAAACTGATAATGCCCACCAGGGGTTGAAAATGCGGTTTTAGGCTTGGCGTCCTCAGCTAACCTGATTTGCCAATACCCAGCTGTCAGGTCAAACGTACTTAAGTAGTTGGCCGAAGCCAGCCTATCAATAAGCTCGTCTGCCCTTGGTATTGGGTGGGCGTCAGTCTTAGTGACTGCATTGAGACCCCTGTAGTCTACGCAAAACCTCATCTCTCTCTTACCACCCTGGGTGTGAGGTTTCGGCACTAGAACTACGGGACTAGCCCAAGGGCTATCCGAGGGTTCAATGACTCCCAGCTCCAACATTTTCTGCACTTCACTTTTGATGCAGTCTCTAACGTGATCAGGCTGCCTGTAGATTTTACTCTTTACGGGCAAGCTGTCACCAGTGTCGACCTCATGGGTGCACCAATCGGTCTGACTGGGTGTCAGAGAAAACAGATGTCGGAACGACTGAAGAACCTGTTTACAGTCGCTCTGTTGATGTTCGGAGAGGCTGCCACAAAAGACAACACCATCTACCGAGCCATCGTCAGGATTCTGAGAGAGCAGGTCGGGGAGAGGGTCACTCTCCTCTTCCTGTCCCTCATCTAGGGCCATGAGCAAACTCATGTCCTTCCTGTCGACATATGCTTTTAGCCTGTTGACATGAAGCACCCTGTGGGGGCTCCGGGGAGTTCCCAGGTCGACCAGGTAGGTGACCTCTCCCTTTTTCTCCAGGATGGTGTGGGGCCCGGACCATTTGTCCTTGAGTGCTGCTGGGGCCACTGGCTCCAACACCCACACCTTCTGTCCGGGCTGGTAAACAGTCAAGACAGCCTTTTGGTCATGCCAAGCTTTTTGGAGTTCTTGGCTGGCCTTAAGGTTTTCGGATGCCTTCTCCATGTATTCAGCCATCCGCGAGCGGAGGCCGAGCACATAGTCCACTATGTTGGCTGCAGGCTTTTTGAGAGGTCTCTCCCATCCTTCCTTCACCAAACACAGGGGTCCTCTTACAGGATGCCCGTAC
Source organism: Lissotriton vulgaris (assembly GCF_964263255.1). NCBI lineage: Eukaryota > Metazoa > Chordata > Amphibia > Caudata > Salamandridae > Lissotriton > Lissotriton vulgaris. The sequence goes on along the minus strand of NC_141691.1, from coordinate 164,580,737 downwards.
AAAAGTTCAAAAGGGCTGTAGCCAACCCCCTTCTGTGGGACTTCTCTGTAGGCGAACAAGAGGCAGGGGATCAGGACGTCCCATCTACGCCGAAGCTTTTCCGGTAGTCCATGAATCATCCCTTTTAGGGTCCTGTTGAATCTCTCAACAAGCCCATTGCATTGTGGATGATAGGGCGTAGTGAACTTGTAGTTGACACCACATTCCTTCCACATAGCAGTTAAGTAGCTCGACATAAAGTTTGCACCTCTGTCGGAGACGACCTCCTTAGGGAAGCCCACTCTGGAGAATACTCCAACTAGGGCTCTTGCCACAACAGGTGCTGTAGTGGTCCTAAGGGGAATAGCTTCAGGATACCTGGTGGCATGATCCACTACCACCAGTATAAACTTGTGCCCTGATGCTGTCGGTGGTTCCATGGGACCGACGATGTCGATCCCCACCCGTTCAAAGGGCACCCCCACCACAGGCATTGGTATAAGGGGGGCCTTTGTCGTGCCACCTGACTTACCACTGGCTTGGCAAGTGACACAGGAGCGGCAGAACTCCTTGGTATCTTCGTTCATGTGAGGCCAGTGAAAGTGCGAGACAAGCCTGTCCCACGTTTTCGTCTGGCCTAAGTGACCTGCTAAGGGAATCTCGTGGGCCAAGGTAAGTAGTAAACCACGCTGAGACAAGGGGACGACCAGCCTCCTGGTCATGCCAGGCTTGGGGTCTCTTGACTCAGTGTACAGGAGTCCATCTTCCCAGTATACCTTGTGGGTACCTGTGGCGTTCCCAGCAGCCTCAGCAGCAGCCTGCTGTCTGAGGGGTTCAAGAGAAGGGCAGTCTAACTGGTCCTTCCCCAGGTCTTCCCTTGAGGGTCCCCCTGAGCCCAGGAATTCAACTTGATCAAGTTCGAACTCCCTCGGCTCAGTTTCCCTCAATTCCTGTAGGTCAGCCTCCTCTGAGACTTGATCCTCGACCTGGGGCAAGGGGGAAGGCGCAGCCTTAACCCTACTGCTCTTTTTCTTGGGAGGTGTCTGGTCCATTGTTCCAGGATCCAGCACCTGTTCAGTGGGGCATTTCCTGACCTGCGACCTAGTCACAGCGAACACATGTGCTGGCAAACCTAACATTTCCATGTGAGTCCGGTGCTCCACTTCTGACCATTGTGACGACTCCAAATCATTGCCCAACAAACAATCCACTGGGAGGTCTGGACTCACTACAACCTTCTTTTGGCCAGTTACCCCTCCCCAGGAGAAAGCTACAATTGCCATACTGTGATTGGTAGTGACATTGCTTGCATTGGTCACCAGGAATTCTGTACCTGGCATGATCTGTCCAGGGTCCACAAAGTTAGGCGTCACCATGGTGACGCTGGCACAAGTGTCCCTATAGGCCTGAGCCATCTTTCCATTTATAAAAGGCGTCTGTCTGTATTTGCCCAAAGTATTGGGGCTTACGTCAGGGGACACGTCCGCGTCCCCCGTACTGACAAGGACAGCCTGAGTGAGTGTGCCAACTAAGTTGTCACGCCCCTCAGAACCCAGGGTTAACCCTACTAAACCCTTGGGAGGCGCACTACCACTGCTGACTGTACTAGGGGGCACAGGTGCCTTAGGGGCTGCAGTGGCAGGAGTCTGCCCTCCTCCTTTCTTGGTGCACTCACTAAACCAGTGAGATTTACTTTTACAGTACTGGCACCATCGTTTGGATTGGCCTTCTTTCTTCTTTTGGGGAGCCTGACCCCCACCCTCTTTGGGTTGTTGGGGACCTGTCGAAGACTTCTGGTCATTTTGTTCCCCCTTAGAATCTTTACCCTTCTGGTCTGCTTTCTTCTGACCACCTTGATTCTGGCCCTGGTTCTGTTTAACTCTCGTACGAACCCATTTGTCTGCCTTCTGCCCCAATTCTTGAGGAGAGGTCAGATCCGAGTCGACAAGATGCTGATGCAACAACTGGTTCTGACAATTGTTTAAAATTTGTTCTCTCATCATCAAATTATACAATCCTTTGTAATCAGTAACCTTACTGCCCAGCAACCAGCCCTCAAAAGCCTTAGTAGCACAATCGACAAAATCAGACCAATCTTGAGACTGCGTTTTCTGGGTATCCCTGAACAGCACCCTGTACTGCTCAGTGGTTAGGCCGAACCCTTCAACGAGTGTATTCTTCAAGACTTGGTAATTGTTAGCGTCCTCTACCCTTGTGGTGAGGAGCTTGTCTCTTCCTTTACCTTCAAAGGAGAGCCACAAGATAGCCGCCCACTGACTCTGGGGAACGCCTTGCACAGTGCAGGCCCTCTCCAAAGCAGTAATCCATTTGTGGATGTCGTCCCCTTGTTTAAAGGGGGGCACTATCTTCCCAAGGTGTTTCGTATCGAAACTCTTTTCCCTATTACTAGGTACATTGCTGCCACCAGTGGGGACTGCCCCACTTAACTGTTGCTCTCTAGCGAAAGCAAGCTTTTCCTTGGCCAGGGCAAGTTCTTCCCTTTCGATCCTTAGATTAGCTGCCCTTTCTTTCGCTTCATACACTCTCCTCTGAGGGGACGTCATCCCTCTTTGAGAAGAGTTGTGAGAGCCATTGGTTCGAAGGGATCTGTTAGAGCCTCTTGATAGAGACCTAACTCGTCCATTCCCAATGTTAAGCGTACCCGACAGTAGCGCCGGGGGTCCCCCAGTACCACTATCATGTCTGCTTAAGTTGGACCGTGTCAGTCTGCCGACTTCTACCTGTCCCTTATCTGCCTCGTCCCCAGAGAGATCCTCATCCTCATCCTCCTCCACATCCCCGTTCTCGGTTGCGAGGTGAATGAGGTCAGGATCGTCCCGGGTTCCCGCGAGGGGAGGCATGTCTCTTTCTGGATTAGAAGGGCTAAGAAGCTTCTCAGCCTTTCTGGCATCATAAGTCTCTAGGAGACCAATCAGAAAGGAGGTGGTGGGGTTAGCCCCTTGCTTAATTTTCCTAGAGGTACATACTTGTCGTAACTCATGGAAGTTAAGCGCAGTATATCTTGACGGGATGACCTGTGGAGGGTCAACTGACACCAGGGGAGACTCAATGTTTCCTCCTGTGACCGACATACTGCTTCTAGTGTGGTGTAAGTGATGCACCTACCTACACTATGTGTTTACCTACTTTTCCCTTGCTAAGAGTTGTAGCCAAGGTGTGCTAAGCCTTGAGGAGCTACAACAGCTGGTTCAGTAGAACTCAGAGTATTCTAAGCTTTAGTTATATGTACTAACAGTACTTGTGCGATCTTTCAACAAGATATTCTTAGGATACGTGTGGTAAAACAACAGCAAGCTCAAATCCCAACCGCTGCTCACCAATGTGAGAAGTTGGCCCGATATGCAACGTTCGCTATTCTAGCGACCGCTATGTATCGTTCCAACGACCCTTATGGTGTTTGGTTGTAAGTCAACCTACAGACCAGCTATCCTAGTAGCGTGGATACGAGCAGTCTAAGGCTAAAGACTCGAGAGGGCGCGTTAAGCCAGCTGTTTACCACACATGTACCCCTTGAACACCCAGTGAAAGGACACCACACAAGTGTTATGAAAATAAACAATATATTTATTAAGAATCACAACAGCCCTGTACTCTTTATGAGGACAGGGTACCAAGCACAAACCAAATCTCTTTAGTAAATACTTCAAGTGCACAGTTTAAAGACAAGTGTCCGAGGACACGGAAAGGTTAAGGCAAGTCGGAAGCGAGGGACTCGGGACCCTAGAGTAAGGAGGCTATGCAGGCACCGAAATGCCGAGTTTACCTAGCCACGAGGGCTGCGGCTGCACAAGTCTTACAGGCGTCGGGGTCTTCGCTGACGAGCCAGGAGCCGGAAGAAAAGGAGTTGCTGGCCGGCGACCAGTGGTGTATAGTTCGTAGAGATTGATGAAAACCTGAAAGCAGAGGGGACCAAGTTCGTACTACTAGCCAGTAGTCAGAGGGTACCAGGAAGGCACCAGTTGGCCGTCACCTCGACCAGGTGAGTGGGCGACGCTAGGCTCTGCAGTCTCACGGACCAGGAGGCGTTGTCGGCGACCACGGTGGAGGTGCGAGCTGTCCCACGACGGATGTCGCTGTCGGCGTCTTGAGTGGACCAGGAGGGTCCGGGGTGCTTCTCAAAGAGATGGAAGCAAGGGCCAGTCTGGAGCAACCAGACCGGCAGTGTTGGTTCTCGGATGTCGTCACAGAAGGGCACAAGCCAGCGGCTAGTGGCCAGACAACGTGCTGAGCAGCGAGCAGAAGGGCCCCACGCAGATCGTGGAGATGCTGGGAGACTGCACTTCGGTGCTGGAGCAGCTCAGGGTCGGGGCTTCTCGGACCCCAGAGCACTCACCAGAGAGTTATCTCGATGGTCGTGCTGGTTTTTAAGAGCGTGCAGGTTCTGATGATGGCCGGTCCCTCGAGGTCTCGTCGCACCCACAGATCACAGCTGAGCTGATGACGTGGGTAGAGGTCAGAGGTGCCAGGGAAGCCGGTTCTCGTCGAGCTGGGCCGCCGGATTCCTTGAGGAAGGACTTACAGCAAACCGCAGAGTTCTTAGATGGTGCCCGCTGATGCAGGGTGACTACTCCTTAGCCACAAGGGAGAAATCTTGAGAAGAGTCTTGAAGTCCTTTCGTAGAAAGTATTCTTGATTCAAAGATGATCTAATTTGGAAGGGTCCCCGCTCCGGCCTTTATCCTAAGGAAAGGGGCGGGTGCATGACTAGGTCCTGCCCTAAGGGTGGGACCAGGAAGGGGGGTAGTTACACCCCTCTCCCCTGCCGGACTTTCCCCAGGCCAGGGCTGTCGCCCCTGGAACTGGTTCTAACCGGCAGATGCGTAGTGAGCACCGGGGTGCCACTCCGCAGTCACCTTCTCGCAAAAGCCCTACCTACCCAGAATACACAAACCCTGTCTGGGACGGTGCGAACACCGCCCTCGACAGGAAACCCTTTGTCCAAGTGCTCCTCGCTGGAAGGACTCCCAGCAGCAGGAGGTCAGACTCGTGTCTGTGGTGGCAGCATCCATTTTGTGGAGCTGAGGCTTTCGTTAACTTTAACCGGGGTTCACAGTTACGTACATGTCGTGTCCCTCTAGAAGGGCGGAATGCTAACCTCGTCGCCAGAGTTGGTGAGAGGGCAGCATCCCGATTCGTATGACACCTTACTCGACATGTCTTGATAACGCGACACCGAAGTTACCGATATGGTACGCGTTATCATGGAACAGCCATTGGGTCTTGATTCCGCAAGCTGCAACCGGGCTCGGCTCGGGCCAGAGCTTAGTTCACACGAGCCCACGCACTCTGCCTTCAGGATTGTCAAGGCCTGCCATAGGAGTGACTGATAGGAACTCGGGTGTCCATTGGAGGGTTAGATATAGGGCTACTATATCTAAAGCAAAGGGTGATTACACGACTTTGCCCCAGCTGCCATGCAGCCAGTTGTGTCAGATTTAGGAGGCCAGCCAGGGGTGGCATAATACATGCTGCAGCCCCTGGCGGCCCTGGGTACACCTATGCCCTGCGTTACGGGGTCTGATAAGGTGGCCCAGTACCAATTGGTAAATGCACCTAGGGTACATCTCGTAATTTAGAAAGAGAACAGCCAGGCTGTGGGTCTGATTGGCAGGCCCACAGCCAGAGAAAGTCGTAAACCAGTGAAACAAAAGCAAAAAATCTGGGTGATCATGGGATTGCAGACCCTACTCTCCTACAGATGGCACAACTAGTGTTACAGCCCCACTAGTAGCATTTGATTTAGAGACCCTGGGCACAGTATTGAGCCCGACCCTTTTCAATATCTTCATGACCCCTCTGGCGGCTCTGGCGGAGTCTTTCGGGGCTCAGATCGTTTCTTACGCTGACGATACCCAGCTCCTCTTCACCTGTGAGAGGGGTGCGGACTTCAATGGAGAGAGGATCCGGGGTTGCCTTGAGGCTGTGTTTCAGTGGTTCCAACATAACAGCCTCAAGTGCAACTCGGATAAATCCGAGGTCCTCTTCTTTGGGTGCAGTGTAGATCCGGACTGGAAGGTATGGTGGCCGGAGAACATGTTCCCACCAGCAAGTTCTTCCCAGGTGGCGAAAAACCTTGGGATTAAGATCGACAATGGCCTCACACTGCGCTCCCAGATAATCGGCCTTACCGGCACGTGTTTCGGCCTGCTCCGGATGTTGCGTAAGTTTCTCCCTTTACTATCAGAGGAGCACAGGAAGGTCACAGTGCAGGCGATAATTGGTTCGCGTATTGACTATGCGAGCATTCTCTATCTTGGCCTGCCGGAATATCTGCTTCAACGACTACAGGTGGTCCAGAACTCGGCAGCACGGGCTATCTTTGGACTATCCCGCCGTGCTAGAGCCTCGGGCCTCCTGCAGGTACTGCACTGGCTTCCTATCCGGAAGCGGATAATCTTTAAGGCCTTGACGTTGGCGCATAAGGCTCTGCATACCACCGGAGCGAAATACCTTCAAAAAAGGCTGGCTTTTTATCATCCAGCCAGGTCCTTGAGGTCAGGGTCCTTGTACCTTGCCAATGTTCCTCGTGTCAAAAGGGCACGTATTGGAGGCCGTTCCTTCAGATTGTTAGCCCCCCAGCTCTGGAACATGTTGCCAGTGGCGCTACGCAGCACGTCTAACCTACTGGCTTTTAGAAAAGGGCTCAAAACTTGGCTTTTTACCTCTTAGCTGCGTCCTGGGTTCTGTTTTTCTTTCTTTTCTGGATCTTCCGTTTTTTATCTCTCTTCTCTCTTGTTGTGTTATGAGATAGGTGTGCAACCAAAGCGCCGGGACACTCTCTGAGTAGCCGTGCGCTATACAAAAAACCAGCATAACATAACATAACAGAACATAACATAGTTTACTTTACTAGGGACTTATCAGTATATCAAATATGCCAATCATGGAGAACCAATCATGATCACAATTTACACAGAGAGGATATGCACTTTAGCACTGATTTGCAGTGGTAAATTTCCAAGAGTCCTGAAGCCAACAAGAACAGGTCGGAGGCAAAAGGTTTGGGGATAGACCTGCCAAAAGGGCCAGGTCCAACAAGTACTTAATGACACAAATTTGCCAATGCACTCACAAGCTATTTTTTAACAAATAGTGTTACTGCATACCTTACCACTATATTTGCTATTTCTGCATCATATATCTCTCGGAATGTCTTTATGGCCGCAACATTAGACTACAAAAGTAGTCTATTGGGGTCCAATTTTAAAAAAAATCGAAGTTACAAGAAGTGCAGGAAGAAACCTATGGAGACATTTCACATGTGGCACCAACTATCCAGTTGTTGCAATATCTTCCAGTGGAAAAGAAAACCAACTTTGAGGGCATATGCTTTGCCAATAGAGTAGTTTGACACTGGAAACTCATTGACCAAGAACGGATACACTTTTAACCACTGGAGGCATTCAGCTCTTCCAATCAACACACCAACTAGTGGTGTCACACATCAGATATTGTCATAGCGGGGGGAGGAATGTTTTTCCTAAATAGGTGCAAAGAGGCGGAACATGTTACATCCTCAAGAGTGACAACTGGAAGAACATCCGACTTGGTTGTGCACTAGACCATTACTCTTTCCTTAATAAAGCTATATGACAAATGTCAGTGAACTAAGCAAATGCCTTCCCGAAGCACAAAATGGAATCAGGAGAACTTTAACAAACGGATGGCAGATAAAGGCAGAAACCACTTAAGTCATCTCATTTTCCTGGCTGCCACTACACATTACAATAACTGTTTAGCTATACATGTGCTTTGTATTGTGTCGTTTAGATTTGGTTACGAATGAGACAGCTGTGCTAGGAAAAATGACATCGTAAGTTATCACCTGCCTCCCACAAGCAAGTGTAACTTATACCATCTTTTTGAAGATTCACACTGTACGGAAACGCCTCTTTTTCCATAATCACCTTCAAGGTTTTGGACTGATGCTGCTGGTTGGAACTCCGAGTAGGCTGCAAACTGCCAAACGGGCCTCAGTGCCAGTGCTCAGACCATTAAAATGTGTATGTCTGACTAGCACAGCAACAATTGGCATACGTTAACTTACTTATAAGACCATAGTATATGGTACCAGCAGTATCCCGACTCTGCAAATTAAAGTGTCCCTTGTGACTGCAGCACTTGTTGTGCCATCAGGAGTGTGGCAAATCAAAGCAAGCCCGCCGTTGCTGGCTGGCACGGTAGTTTCCGAACTGTTAACCCAACTTTTCTAGTTAAATTAATAAAGTGTAGACCTTCCTTTCGAATTCATACAAGCCACTCCTAAGGCAGACCTACCGGGCAAAAGGGCAGAGTGATGTATAATAAAAAGTGGAACATGTGTTTTTACATGTCCTAACAGTGGAAAACCCAAATTGTCACTTTTGCAGTAGAAAGGCTAGTAGCGCCGTGGGCAAGTGCAGGGTTACAAGAGGACAAATCAGGTTCGCTACCTTCTGAAAGGGGTGACTGAAGTTGAGACTGCAGTAGGGCGCTGGCTCAGCCCCATAGAAGGCCCACACCAGTGATTAGAAGCTTGGGAGGGTTCCTACGCCCCCCTTCCTGCCCCCTTTATTGTGCTTTTGGCCCGCCAGGAAAGAGAAAGTTGGACTGGGTGCTGCCTTGGACCCCTGTTGATTCAGTCTGCCTCAGATCCCGGGGTTGGAGCAGCCCTGGACTCCGGTGCCCCTCCCCAGTCTTCCTCCATCCAGACCGCATGCAGTGGCAGCTGCAAGCTGGCCAGGAAGGCTGCACCTGCCCAGATCTTTGCACCCACCAGCATTATTATTGCTGTGCCTGGACCTCATCTGCGAAATATTTCCCGGGGGTCTGCTCAGATTGCAGGGTTTGCGGCAGTAGCGCTGCTGGGACATTCTGACTCTAGGTTTATGAGGACTTTCGCCACTTCCCCCTGGGCCTCACGTGGCTGCTGCTATGCTGCTTTGAGTGGCTGCTGCTGTCTTTGCTACTCGTGCTGTGCCTAGGGGTAAATGGGCCACAGCTGGTGGAATGCAGTCCACCTACTCCTCGGTCAGTGTGTCCTGGTGGAGATGGGTGGGGACAAACAACCCACACCGAGCCTAATGAAGATCGACCAGATTACTAAATCATCATCCGGAGCTTCAGCCGGAGTCCATGAACCGAACCCCCCCCTCCGCACACTCAGACCATGCCACTTCAAGCAATCCAGGTCTCAAGAGGCAGGCAAGACTAAGGTGGGTGAGGTGTGAGTCGATGTTTCACTATACACATTGGTGGGGTGCGGGGGGGGGGGGGGGAAGGATTGAAGCGTCTGCCTGGTGGACACTGGAGAAACTCACCGCCCTGCGGAACCATCGTGGATCACGCTTCGGAGTCGTGGATCGAAAGTAGCGGAGCGAAGGTTCCGAGCAAGCACCCAGCAGGTGCCTGATCTCAAAATGGCTGCCCTGGCCACAAAACAGTCACCCGCATGAAATATGACTTGGGGAAAAAACAAATCTTCCGTTAAAATTCTTTTGCCCACAACCATACAAACTGGAACAAGAACTTCATAATCAGGAAGTAATGTCTCCATCCCGGAGCCCATGGGTGCCTGACCGCAAAATGGTCGTCCAGGCCACAAAGCTGCAGCCAAATCCCTTCTTCTACTGAGCCCACTGCACTGGTAAGATGAATAGAACCCTCTTAAGACACCCTCAGACTAGCCCCAGGTCTAACGCAACACCCTTGCAGAGGAGATTCTGAGCTGGCAATTGATCCCCACAACACGCCTGTGCCTGACTTTAAGATGGCCACCTTAGCCACAAAACAGCACCCTATAATGTTCATATACTAACCCTACTACTCCAATGAGCCTTCAAAAACACTTATGAAGACAGTCAGACCCGATCCCAATGCAGCGTGCCCCCCGCTCAGAGACTAACCTCTCCCCGGATGCTATGCCTCTCCGGTGCCAAACACAGTGCCACTGAAACACACCTGGCCTTAAGATGGACACCCGGTTTCACAACTCGCCTGAATCCATTCCGGTGAGTCACTAATTATCATAACAGTTTCCTCCTCTCTTGAATCTTGCCTCCCCTTGACCCCCCCCCCCCCCCCCGGCCTCATCATCCCTGTGACGTAAGCCTGCGCACCCATGGGGCTAGCAGCCCTGCTCCCCACTGTGCCCAACACTAAGTTGATTGCCCGAGGCACATAACTTTTCCCATCTAACTCCCCACACAAGTGAATACCTTACCTTTTTCACACAGTGGAGATCCTAAGCAATCTCCACTGCCCGCTCCTCAATCCGCCAGCACCCCCAACTCTGCTCTCTACTACTACCCTAATTAAATACAAAACGAACCCCTGATTAAGGACGGCTCTGGAAATACTTTCCTACCTCTCCTAAAGGGAGCTTGCCCCCCCCCCCCTGTCCTATCTAGACACAATGCCTTCCGCCATTTCAGCCCATACCATCCCCTTCTCTGCGGAGCACCTAAAACCCCAAGGCACAAACTCCTTCTCAATCAGTTTCCCGCCTAACTTCTCACCCCAAGCGAAAAAAACTTTAAGCAAAAACTGATCAGACAACATCCTGAATCACTATTCGCGGACATCTACCACTGCTCCTCCAAAGGACAGGTAAAAATGGACCTTATTTTCTACACCGAAAGGCCCACAATATGGAACTCCATCCTCAGATCGCAGTTAAATATCTCCTAAACAACCAACACTTCACATAGCTGCAAACTGACATTATCATCTCCTAACCGCACTAGGCGTACTGGTACCACTACTGTGACCATCTAGTCCAATGACACAGTCCCAATACAAGCCAACAATGACAATCTAGAGTCCTTCGATGCTCTCTTCCCATCCCTCCTGACTGCCCCCTCATGCCCTCCTCCCCTTTCCGCCCCTACTCCTCCCTCTGCAGAACCGGACCCGCCACCAGAACTCACCCACCACCCCATGCTCCCTAATAAGTACACCTGCCCTCTGCCACGCGACCTCACCCTCACCACTACTTGAGAGAACAAGACCACATGACTTCCAACCCCTGGCATTCACCTCCCACCACCACCTGTCCTCCACCCCCCCAACCATCCTCAAACGTCTTCAACACGCAATCTCTGACTCCCAACCACTTCCCCAAACCTGATGCAACAAAACACTGACACCCCAACATGACCCCCAACACCCTGCGCTCACGGCACCGCCCAGAACCCACACGATCAACACACCTACTAAAAAGCAACCGCGACCCACATCAAACGACTTCAACTTCAAAGCAAGCGCTAAGAGACCTGTCGGTGATTTGGCGCTATATAAATCGAAATTAACATAACATAACATAACATGCAATCTCTGACTCTCAACCACTTCCCCAAACCCGCATGCAACAAAACATCGACACCCCAACACTACCCCCACCACCCTGCATGCACGGCCCACCCAGAACCCACACGGTCAACGCACCTACTAAAAAGCAACACAACAATGTAAGACTCTGCTCATAAACTGCAGATCAGCCACGAAGCACACCACAGAGCTAGCGGAATCCATCCTCACTCACGACAGACATAGCATTCATCACTGAAACCTGGCTAAATGATTTCACCCTACCTCTTCTGGACACTCTTGTCCCCCAGGATTTACAATCACCAACAAAGATAAAAAAAAAAAAAGAGCAAAGAGGAGAAGGCATAGCAATCATCCATTAAAACACTATTTCCGTGAAGGAAACAGACTCCTTTAACTACAAAACCTTTGAATGCCTAACAGTCAACATTAAAACTAGCAACAACAAAACACTAATCTGTCACCTTATCTACCACCCCCCAGGCAACAACACCACATTCACTGAACACCTGTCCGACCAAATTTCCCACTGCTCTCTCCGAGATGCAAACAATTTAATTCAGGGCGACCTCAACCTACACTGGAATAAAGAAAACAACCTGCTAATCCAGAACCTGAACGAGCTGCTACACAAACAACAACCTTAAGCAACACTGCATAGAGGAAACTCGCAACAAAGGAGCAATCCTAGATGCCATTATCGTCAAACGCGACGCAATCACAATAAACTACACCCTGCCCATGGATTTGTCAGATCACCACTTAATACTCTTCCCCCTTACTAAACCGATCACACTCCAACCCCCCACCCAAGACCCTCCCAAATGGACCAGAAACCTCACTCATATCAACATGACTGACCTTGAAGAAAGGGTTAACTCTCTCCTCACCTCCACCGTGGATGATCTATCCACCACTGAACTCACTGCTCATTACAACACAACCTTGACATCCATTCTAGACCAAGTAGCCCTACTGAAACAAAAAACAGGAACATACCATCTAGATCCTGGTTCAACACGGACATTAATAACAAAAAGGAGACAACTTAGAGCTGCAGAAAGACTATGGAGGAGCAACCCCTCCGCAAGCCTACTCGAACAACTCAAAGCAGCCCGAAGGAAGTACAAAAAAAACACATCAGGAGTGAGAAATCCACCTTTTTCTGCTCTGCCCTGGACAACACAAAAAATAGGCCCAGCAAACTGTTTAACATCATCACGCAGCAAACCTCCAAGCCCCTCGAATCCTCAATGGAGGCCTCTAAAGAAGTGTGCAAAAACTTTGCCATCTTCTTCGAAGAAAAAATCACCAAGATTGAGCTTTCACTAGACATCAAAGCCAACCCCGCCTGCAAAAGCTTGCCCCCGGTGACAAAAGACAGCACGTGCATGCACCCCATGAAAACATGGAATTTCTTCGACCCCATCCTGGAAGCAGAGATCCTCAAGCTGATCTCCACCTCCAAACCCGCCTCACACATCCTTGGCCCTATACCCACCCAACTGACCAAAAATGTGAAACTCTCCATAGCCCCTTTCTGGTGCAGAATCATAAACATCTTCCTGGAAACCGGCATCATACCTGAATGCCTCAAAGTTGGACAAGTCACGCCACTACTAAAAAAAACAGGCCTCGACTTCAAGGACCGAAATAACTTCAGACATGTCTCCAATCTCCCCCTCCTATCCAAAATCCACGAAAATGTGTCCTCTTGCAACTGACTGAGCACATGGAGAGCACATCGAGAGCATTAACCTTATGGACCCCCACCAATCGGGGTTCAGAAAAGCACAGAGACTGCGATCCTCAACATCACAGACGACATCCACAAATCCCTCGATACCGACCAATGCTGCCTACTCATTCTCCTGGACCTATTGGCAGCCTATAACACAGTCGATCACCAACTACACATCATGGTTCTACAAGAAAGGGTTGGTGCAGATGAGGTGGTCCTACGCTGGTTCTCCTCCTTCCACAGCCACTCACAAAGGATAAAAACCAAAAACTTTACCTCCGACCTACACCCAGTCAGCAGAGGCATCCCCCAAGGCTCAGTGCTCTCACCACAACTGTTCAACACATACATGGAACCCCTCACCACCATTCTTAAAACTGCCAACATCGCTTTCTACCTATATGCGGATGACACACAGATCTATCTAGAAACCTCCGCCTTGGATGACATCCACAGACTAAATTACACTATAAAAGAAATCCAACATTGGCTGTCTAAATCACCTAGAACTCAATCAAGACAAAACTGAGATCCTACTCATATCCAACAAAGAAGAGAACCCTTAAATTGCATAACGGCTAAAAGTAATGGATGCATGCTCTCAACGGGAATCTCACTCTGGCAAACTCCGTAAAATCACTAGGAATCACCCTAGACCCAATACTTGACATGGCCAAACACATCAAAAACTCGGCCAAGAGTGCCTTCCTCAATATGAAGCTAATCAACAAAATTAAACCATTTATCCATATCAAAGATCTCAAACAAGCCACTCAATCACTGGTACTATCCAGACTGGACTATGGGAATGCAACCCTCACTGGTATAACAAAATCCCACCTAGATCCCCTCAAAACACCACAACGCAGCAGAATGGTCACTGGAATTAAGAAATACGATCACATTTCGTGGAGTGGTGTGGCTCACTGGTTAGAGGCGGCAGACCCGGAAGCGGAGAACGGCCCGGGACCAGGGTTTAATTCCCGACGCAGCTGGGTCGTGGACCAGGGTCAGCGGACTCGATAATTCTCGCCTCGGTGCCTACTCTAACCAGGGATCACACTCGGCAACTATGAGCATTAGCTTGCCTCATCTCTACAACGGCCCCCCACATTCGCCAGGGATGCCTGGTTTCACCTTGGAGATACCCAGTAGGGACCATCTCACAGGGATAGCCAGGACGGGTTCCCCAGCGGTCTACAGCGCCACGACGCCTCAGGGCAGCAGTGCGCTTTACAAGACACATACATTACATTACATTTTACATTACATTACATTTCACCCGCACTCAGAGAACTAAAATGGCTCCCAATCCAACTGCGGGCCTGCTTCAGAACTGCCTATCTCAAGCACAAAGCCCTACACACAGGAACACCTGACTATCTGGCCGCCAAACTCAAGAGGGCAGGTCAGACTAGAAACCTCAGAAGCTCAAATACCATACTTCTCGTCCCTATGAAAACACACAAACAAAAAAACGCTGCACGATCCTTCGCCGGAAACGCACCCAAAATCTGGAACTCCATCCCAGCAGGTATCAGAACTATCCCGTCCTTCACAAAATAAATAAAAAATAATAATAAAAGTCCTTTTTCTCAACCGCTCCCTCCTAAAGGAGGTCTCCTGAGGCGGAAGCCGGGAGGGTGTTTTTAAGACTATTCTAAATACCTTTTAAAACTATTTGAGAGTCACATTTACCTTGTGTTCACCACTTATCTCCTCACTCCCCCTCGTGGCACTTTAGTACAGGGCCCTCAACTTCTCGTCGAGAGGTGCACAGCGGAGTTTAGCGCTGCCGCCATTCCTGGCGTCGATTGAGGCCACGCCCCTTTTGTGAGGCCACGCCCCCTTACCGAAGCAAAACAACAACCTCGGAGCATATAAAAGGTCGCTGATTACAAGCGCCGGTCAATTGCTTTTCTAGGTCTCCTGAGGCGGAAGCCGGGAGGGTGTTTTTAAGACTATTCTAAATACCTTTTAAAACTATTTGAGAGTCACATTTACTTTGTGTTCACCACTTATCTCCTCACTCCCCCTCGTGGCACTTTAGTACAGGGCCCTCAACTCCTCGTCGAGAGGTGCACAGCGGAGTTTAGCGCTGCCGCCATTCCTGGCGTCGATTGAGGCCACGCCCCTTTTGTGAGGGCACACCCCCTTCACTACATCTCCCGCCACTATAAATTATGTGCATATTCCGGAAGCGCAGCGGACGAGCGCAGCGGGAGCGCCGTTTGCGCGCCTAAGGCAAGCCCGTCTGCGCCCGTCCGCGACGGGACCGCGACCAGCGCCAGCCACGCTGCAGGTAAGAGTAGGGACGCTACACGGATCGTTTGGTCTAGGTCTGCATTACTAGCTCTGAATTCAGACAATCACTGTCATGCGCTCAGGTATGACCTGGCCAACGATACACCACCGCGATCATGTCCGGTGTGCTACAAGACACTTCGCGACGCTCCGCCCCCTAAAACAGCATTTTTAAATTCCAAAACAGGCTCCCCGATCAACCACCCTGATATCACTATTAAAGCCGCCCTACTTAATTGCAGATCCCTCCCTAGGCATGCGGATGATATCTGGCTGCTACTGGAGGACTCCGATTGGGACGCCCTATTTCTTACAGAAACATGGCTGTCTGTGGATAGTGTAGCTTCTATCTCACTGGCTGTCCCACCAGGCTACAAAATGAGCTTCTCAAACAGAGAAAATGATAAAAAGGGCGGTGGGGTAGCGATTATTTTTAAGGACAAATATACACTGTCATCCTCAACGCCTACCACCATCCCAGGCATTGAGGGGCTTCATTTCTGCTTTCAAATAAACCCCCATTTGTCCCTAGCCGGCCTGATTATCTATCGGCCTCCGGACTGCCATACCAACTATACCTCCGAACTGATGGACCTTATAGTCTAAAGCTCAATAGTTCACCCCCATTTTATTGCAGTTGGCGATTTTAATGTTCACGTTGACAGTCCAGACTGCCCCCTAGCCACCCAACTTATTTCTACACTGGAAGCTGCGAACCTATTCCAAATTATCTCGGAACCAACGCACAAGGCAGGCCACACGTTGGACCTGATATTTTCCAATATCCCAGACTGGTCAGCTAAAACCGCACAACCATTGCTTTGGACGGATCACTTTTTAATCCCTTTTTCTTTCTCCCTCCCCTCCCACCACCAGACAAAAGGGAGACGATCCTATGTTCGCAGAAACTGGGTTAATATATCAGCAGAGACTCTCTGCCCTGCTCGCTCAGCTACTACTCCAACTCTGTCATTAGATGTGAACACGGACGCTGTGGCTCTAAATCTCTGGATAGGTAATACGTTGGATACCATCGCGCCTGCAAAAATCGCTACATCACGCAGAGAATCCCCTTCTGCCCCATGGTTCTCGACTGAGCTATTGGCTGAAAAAAGTCATTGCAAAAAACTAGAGCGTCTCTGGCGGATAAACTATTCCATATCAGCAAAAATTTGCTATAAAGAAGCCCTGCGTGTTTTCCACAAATCCATAAAAAAAGCAAAACAATTGTTCTTTGTGTCCTCCATTCAGCAAGCTGAGCAATCTAGCAAAGAAGTTTTTAAAATTGTTCAACCCTTCTTTAAACCTCGGGCAATTGAAACTGAAGTGACTCCGTCGGAGAAACTCTGCGAGGACATCTCGGTCTTTTTTGATAAAAAGATCGAGAAAGTCTACGACACCTTCACCAGTCCCGAGCCCACAATCATGTCCGACACAAAGTATAATGTGGCACCCCTCCCCGCCTTAGCTCAATTCCATCTTATTTCCCTCGCCGAGGCCAAAAGGGAACTACAAAAATGTAAATCAGGGGCTCCTGATGACCCATGCCCGCCCAAGCTCTGGAAAATGATGTCGGACTCAATTACCACCTCACTGTTACATATCTGGAACACATCCATTGCAACAGGTCTATTCCCTGAATGTTGGAAACATGCCACACTCCTGCCTTTAAAAAAGAAACCAAACGGTGCCCCGGATGATCTTAGCAATCTCCGCCCAATCTCCCTGTTGGCAGCCCCCGGCAAAATGCTCGAAAAACTGATACAACGCCAACTAAACAGGTTCATAGAAGAAAGAGACATACTGCATGAAACCCAGTCAGGTTTCAGGGCGGGCTTTAGCACCGAGACCGCTCTGATAGAAGTGGCTGAGTCGATCAGGTGGTCCTTAGATTCAGGAGCATCGGCTATGTTGGTGCTCCTGGATCTATCTGCCGCTTTCGATACTGTGGATCATGGGAGGCTACTGTTACGGCTAAAAAACACAGGCCTGGAAGATAAGGCTCTGGGCTGGCTACAGTCTTATCTCACTGATCGTACCCAGAAAGTAGCCTTGGGCCCCCTTTCCTCAAAACCCAAACCCCTCTGGTGTGGTGTCCCTCAGGGCTCGGCCCTCAGTCCATTACTTTTTAATATTTATCTGGCTCCACTCTTTTCTCTTATTGCTAAATGGGGCGTCAAGGCGATTTCATACGCCGATGACACGCAACTAATTTTTCCCTTCTCGGATGTTTCAGAGGCAGCCTTCAGCAATATGAAGGGATGCTTGCGGGATGTTGCCAATTGGATGAATGCAAACAAACTCAAACTGAATGCGAGTAAGATGGAGGTCGTCTTCTTTGGCAAACATACTCGGCCCCCCCCAAGCCTGTGGTGGCCCTCCGAAATGGGTTTCCCTCCTCTACCCAGCACCAATGCGAAAAATCTGGGAGTAAGATGGGATGAGAGTCTTTCCTTCTCTTCACATATACAGCAGGTCTCTGCGTGCTGTCTCCATAAACTAAGAAACCTAGGCAAATTTCTGTCCCTTCTGCCTGAAGACTGTCGCAAGACGGTGGTCCATGCTACAGTCACTTCCAGACTGGACTACGCAAACGGCTTCTACCTTGGCCTACCCAAATATCTGGTGCAACGATTGCAGATCGTGCAGAATGCGGCTGCGAGACTGCTAAAAAACATCCCTTTTAAACAGCATGTCTCTCCGCACCTGCGCGATCTGCATTGGCTCCCTGTAGCCTGCAGAATCAAGTTTAAAGCTCTAACTCTGGCGTTTAGAGCTCAAAAGGGGACCTGTCCCTACTATTTAAAGCTCAGACTCCCCAGATACCATCAGGAGAGATGCTTGCGCTCTAATTCACGACACCAGCTTTCTATCCCCCGCACCAGGAGAGCCAGACTTGGAGGCAGGTCCTTCTCTGCCTGCACGGCGACACTCTGGAACGCCTTACCGGCCAACATCCAATTGGCTCCAACGGAAGCCAGTTTTAAGAGGCAGCTAAAGACTTGGCTCTTTTCCCAGAATAACTAAGCACTCCCTCCCCTTTTTCCGCCCATTCTGCCTGGAAAAATGATCACTCAGCGCCGGGACACCTCCTTGCGAGGTAGCTGTTCGCGCTATACAAATATCGGTATTATTATTATTAAAGGGATAGCCGCCGCCTCAACACAAATCCCCACTCACCGTTGCCCCCCCCCCCCAACACAGTATCACAATGTCCTACCTCCTAGCTGCTCTCTGACCACCTCCTGTTCCTCCCCCCTAAGGGTTCATCCCAAGAAAAAGTGCACTAATTCAAGGTCATCCCAGGTCACACGTACTACCTCAATACTGCACAGCACACTTGGACCTCCGAACCTATATGTATAACAAGATAACAGGCTCTATAATATGACTCCTGTGAAAAAAACTGCTGTAAATTGCTCCAATACCCCCGGGTCCGGCGAGGGCTATATAAAACTCCTTAAATAAATAAAAATAAAAATTGCACCACGATCTCCGCAATGTGGTGAGATGCGTAACAGGGCAGAGTTTGTAGTGCAATATGAGGTGACCAACCCTTAAACTCTAGGTCTCCAAACCGCTAACGACAGCAGCAGTGCTTGAAGACTTTGCAGAGGAAGCCAAAAATCACGTCAGATGAACATTATCGGATTTTTGGGATTTCCAGAGGTTTATGGAGGAGTGGTTCGCTTTTGGGTCCCAGCCGCCAAACTCTCACCTTGGTTTGTGGTGGAGAGGGCTCATGGGTCGTTGGTCTGCCGATCCCCTCCCGGGGCCCCAGCCCACCTGCCCGCTCATAGTAAATATTCTTAACCACCAATACAGAGTCTCTGTCCTTCGTGAAGCACAGGCGCACACAGACCATTGCTTTCAGAATCAGAAAATTATGATCTTCCCTGACTACACTTGAGCAGTCCAGAAGAAATGGCACTCTTTTGAGAAGGTCAAGCAGAAACTCCGGGCCCTTAACCTGCAGTATATACTCCTCTTTCGGGCACGGCTAAAGGTGATCTTCAATTCAAACACTGATTTCTTCAATACTCTGGAACAGGCTAGGGAGTGGAAGGAAATCCAATGACCTGATAGACTAGGCGGATCCATCTCTATGATGGAGGGAGGTGCTCCACGCCTCCCCCAAGGGCAGCCCAGAGGAAGCATTCTCGCTCCTGGTAGACTTGCTTGGCCCCACCGGCCCTGGGGCTTGTCCGGTTTGGATGGAGGGAGTGCACAACTGATGATAGTGGCTCTTGATGACACCTTGACAGACACATCTGAGCTTGTTAAATCCAAAGATGATGTTGACTCTGGTGTTCCTCCGTAAGCTTTGTAGGGGCCCAGACTCGCTTTGCATTCCTACTGCTGCTTGAGGGGAAGGGGTGGGCATGAGGGTCTTTATTCTGAGCTCCACTCTTTTGGTGATGTTATCTTGGATGTCACTGACCATGTCTTGAGTGATGTAACATGTGAGGTCATAAGCAGTGGATTATAGTTAGCTCAGCTAACTAGAACGGTTGAATTTCTCTGGTTTTGTATGAGTGAAACGAAAAGTCTAACTAGAACGTCCCTGTAACCTTTGTTTTTACCGTGAATTTCGGAAGTTTTCTTTACTACTGAGGCCTTCAAGAGGCAAGGGGACCTTATCACCCCACCAGAAGTGCGCCGAGAGGCACATTTGCGGAGTGGTGGAAAAAGGGGTGTGGCCTCTGACCACCTCTCAGTAATCCAGCTGTGTGGGGCTTACTATGAGGTAACAGGTGGGCTAGTTGGCCCTTAAGGACCCTCAGCAACGAAGGGGACTTCATCCCCCCCAACCAAGAGAGTGCTAGGAGGCCCGTTTGCAGAGTAGTGGAGAAATAGGGCGGGCCTCAGCGAGTTGCCGGCTTCCGTTTTTTTTTTTTTAATTCTAGGAGCAGGGTGCGTGGCCCCCCCTTCCCGGGGTCAGTTTTGGCCCAGGTGACCCCATTCCCCCGGGGCCTGCCCTTTTCTTTTTTGGAGAGGGTGGCGCGCGACCGCACTCCTGAGGCAGATATTAACCGGGATCCCATTCCACAGGCATGGCCAAATCCTTTCATTAAAAATTTTTTAAATGTTATGGAAAAAGGGGGCCTGCGCGGGCTCTCTACCCAGGCCATTTTCAGCCCCAGGGACCCCATCCTCTGGGGCATGGCCACGTCCTTGGGGGACCGCAAGGGGAGCCTCAATGTCCCAGTGGTCCCTGCCGGCTCCCCGGCTCCTGCTAACATGCAGCTTCCTTTGCCCAAAAGCAATTCAGCTTCGCTTCATTGAAGCAAGAGCATTTTTCTTGCTCCCATAGAGCAAAGCAGAGTTTACTATCCCCGCCAAACCATAGCAAACTGCAATGTCCCGGGGGTGGCCACCCCTGGACATTACTGGAGCCAGCCCTGGTGGATGGCAATCCCAAGGGCCATTTATGGCTCCATGAGGGGGGGGGGGGGGGGGGGGGACACATCTCCACCCCTAAAAGTGTTTTAGCCCTGGGAAGGTGGTGGTTGCCTGGCCTGTGTGGGTGAGCTCATGCCCCCACCACACTTTACTTTTAAATGTAGCCCTGGGGAGGTGGCAGTCCCCGGGGCTGCGTGGGGGCAGGAGCCCCCCACGCATTTGTTTGTAAAGATTAAAAAGGCCCGGGGAGATGACAGTCCCCGGGGCCGCAGGTGAGGGGGGGGGGGGGAATGCCCCCCTGCATTCAATTTAAGCCCCAGGAGGTGGCGGTGCCCAGGGCATCTCATTATTATATTGCCCCCAGGACCTGGCCCACGCAGGCTTTTATTTTCAGCCAGAGTCGAAGATCCACTGCGACTCCCGCCAAATTCTTTTATTTTAATGCTTTTTGGCCCCAAGGGTCCCTGTGGAACCCCCTGAGCAGGCCTAGGGGCTCAGGGTGTTTCTATCCTGGCCCCTTTTCTTGTTTTTTTAATCATTTTTTAGCCTTTTTTTCTAGTGGCCCGGTTCAAGAGAGTCACAAGATGGCTGCCAACACTTCCTAGTTTGAGCTTTTGGCAGCCAATCAGACCGCAGGCTCGAGTTCAGGAGGGTGCGCGGGTCCTCCGCGTCCCTATTTGTATATATGAGAAATCTTTACATTTCCCAGGAACTACTGAACAGGTCTACATCATTTAACAAAAAGAGTGCACTCTCGACCAAGAGCTACCTTTCTGCCAAATTTGGTGTAATTCCGTTCAGCAGCTCGTGCTGTAGCTGCGTCAACAGTTTCCTATGGAAATTAAAATGGATAAAAGCGTTTTGGGACCCTCACACCCCCTTTTCTCTGCCCCTACTTGACAAATCACCCCGAAATTTTCAACACAGCAGCTTAAGTGAGTGGGCCAACAGTGTATATACATATATATATATCCAAAACTGTTTTGCCTGCAGGTAGAGAAAACCACAGCACAGGTGAATAGTCTGCCAACGATCTTTAATGGAGGCTGTTGCGAGGACATGAACGGATTTCACTGCTGGTCTTGAGTCTCCGCCTGACGCGTTTCGTGTCAACCACTTCATCAGAGGCAAAGGCTTAAAGGTCTCAGCACGCTCTTCTTTGCACTACATGGTGTTGTTAGTCCCGTCCATATGGGCGCGGCCACCACTGTGGCCCGCTGGTTCATGTAGTGCATTCAAATTTCTCAAGTGAGCTGGCGTGATGTGGCCCCTTACTTTAAATAAAAATGAAGCCCAAGTGGGTTGTGTTGTCCGTTTCAAGCCCCCGCACCTCTGTACTCCTCCAGAAACAGGCTCCTGTGGTCCCAGCACCGGCGTTGTTTAGGACGTCGATCAGGAAATGCGCACAGCATTCGGGCTTTCTCTGCGGCTCAGGCGTGGCCGCTACAAATCCAAAACTGTTTTGCCTGCAGGTAGAGAAAACCACAGCACAGGTGAATAGTTTGCCAACGATCTTTAATGGAGGCTGTTGCGAGGACATGAACGAATTTCAGCCCAGCCTCCGAGAGGCTGGGACCTTTAAGCCTTTGCCTCTGATGAAGTGGTTGACACGAAACGCGTCAGGCGGAGACTCATGACCAGCAGTGAAATCCGTTCATGTCCTCGCAACAGCCTCCATTAAAGATCGTTGGCAAACTATTCACCTGTGCTGTGGTTTTCTCTACCTGCAGGCAAAACAGTTTTGGATATATATATATATATATTAATCACACATGCAAACATTTATTCTTACTGTGAATAGACTTTCCATGCGTGGTAAACTCAAGCATGTGAAAAGCATGTGCGTGGTAAAGCTTTGTGTGGTAAATAATGCGCGGTAAAGGAACTGCATGGTAATTTCAGTGTTGTAAAGGCGGTTTCCCGTACATCATCTTGGTTGGAGTAGTTTCTTGCAGTGCTGTATTGCCTGACTTTTTTTTTTTATTTCAGTACTTTTTTAAGGGGCAGAAGTTTACCCCTCATCTATTTTGTGTTCACTCTCCAATAAAAATTGTGGCACATTTACAGCTTAGTGTCAGAAAATATTACAATTGCTACTAGAAAATAAGGATAGATAATAACCATGTCCTCAAACTTTAAAAAGCCAGCCCAATAGGATAACAAGGCACAGGTTCAGTGTCCTTCGTCTGTACATCAGAGTCCTCAACACTAAGAGTGGTGTCGATGACTCACGGTGCCAGTAAATGAAAAAAGTTAAATCTGCATTTTCGTAAATTCGTGATTTGCAGCGTTAACGAAATCACAGTACTTTTGGCCTTCACTACTTAAAACTCACTTTGATACAGAAATGGACCTGCCACCTTTGTTTTTTTCTGTTACAACCATGAGATCACATTCTCATTATTTCCAAACAGAAAAGTAGGAACCCTAAAATATCCTCAAAATATTCCAGAGACAAACAAATAAGTTTCAATTCTGTTCCAAATGATTAACTACTTCAAAGATAACATAGTAGTTTAATAGCAGAATACATCGTACGACAGTAACACAAAAAAAGCAGGCAAGACGTTGTACAAAAAAAATGTGTTGGCTAGCCGCCAAAAAAGGAGCAACATAAAGCGTGGAGAAAAACAAACATAATTGTGCAAGTGCAACTCCACAGGAGGTTAATAAAGAAAACCAACATTAAAGCCCACATGGCTTGAAAAGGTCAAATGGCGACTACGGTGTTTTCCTGACATGTCATTCATTCTGGTCAATGTAAGGAATCATTAACTCACTTCCCTGAAGAAACCAGGACTATGAAAGTGCATGGGGTAAAATAAACGAGGTCCAGCGGTCTACCAAATTATAATAACCCTCAATGTGTGAGAGAAACTAATGACGTCCCTTCCCAAGAAAGCCCTCTGCGGACTTTAGAATCGCCAGGGGGTAAGCAGAGCTATTTTCTTTTCGAAAGGCCACCGAAGAACACAGCAAATTCCAAAGACATTTGTATTCCTAAGAATATTCTTGACAACAGAATCTGAAATGCATATAAGTTTAGCAGGATAGCCTAGATCAAACTCATGTCTCCAAATACTGTCCAAGGAAACTTGAAAATTACCAATGAGTAATTAGGAATTAAAATACAATATAGCAGATCCTCTTTCAATAGCAGAAGAAACGATCTGACGAGAAAACCTCTTTCTAACCCCACCAGGGGCTTGTCAGCCATAGTCTCTTGTGCAATCCAGTCTAGACAGCTGGTTACCAAAGATCAAAAACAACTGGGTGAAAATGAACAAAAATACCTGCGTTGTGTGATACACACCTGTTGAAGACAGCGGTTGAAAACTACCCCTACCACCCCGCCCCCCGAAACATGACATTATATTTTTCCAGTCAGCTACATGTTTTCCACACAAGGCTGCTATTTCCGCATGGTTCCAATACTAACGCGTCCAGACAATCATAGGCATGTGCGTGTCATACAAGTGGAAAAAACAACTTTCTCAACATCAGAACAGTGACAGGAGTTTAGGGGAGGCGCGTCTCTGTAGTGGTGTCGACCTGCCCATACCCGCTGGAGGCATCTGGAGACCGCGGACCCAGCCCAGAGGCAGAGCTTGGTTAGGGCTCCGACAGCATAAATTATTCAGATCGTCATGGAAACAGAAAAGAAATGTTAAACTGACTCATGCACTACTCGACACAAACCCCGGTCCTTCCTCTTACTGGAAAACGATGAACTATATGATGAACTCGACCACTCGGTTTGTAATGTGGAAAGTACAGCATAGTTAAAATTAGAAGGAATGCTGGCTGCGCATGTTGTTGACAGCAGAGGAGATAATACGCCACCAGCCAGGAAAAATACAGAAATAACAGCAACTTGTAGACTCAACACTACGCGATGGCAGAAAATGTGAGAATGCAATTTATGTGACGAAACAAACTAAAAATCTACGGTGGTAGGAGGAACTGGAGAGGAATCCTCATCTGGGTATTGGCCAAGCTTGGACGCAGAAAGACAACCACTTAATTATCTAGCAAGAACGGGGAATGCGTCAATTACTTACGGGTAATTGCATTACTCTGAGTCCTACTCCCTCGCTTCCCTTACTTACGAAATTGAGGCATCCCTGCCTCACCAGACACCCGTACCCACGTGATTTGTCACGTGGGGACTATATATAGCCCCCAGCCCCCTCATACCTCCTGTAATACCACACAGATCGAAACCATACCAAAAGGTTGGCCTGGACCATCAGGGAGGGAGGGAGGGATGTAAGTAAGGGAAGCGAGGGAGTAGGACTCAGAGTAATGCAATTACCGGTAAGTAATTGAAGCATTACCTCATCGTCCCTCCCTCGCTTCCCTTCCTTACGAAATTGAGATGTACAAAGCCAAACAGGACAACCAAAGAAGGTATGCAAAAAACAGGTTTATTAAAAAACACAGAAGACCAGGGCAAAAATCACTATTCAGGAATCATAGTGGAAAGAACCCTGTGTCCAAACACATCAGTACAGTCAATCTCCTGGCCAATCCTGTAATGAGAGGCAAAGGTCAGCGGGGAAGCCCAGGTGGCAGCCTGGCAGATCTCTGAAATGGAAGCCCCTTGGACCTCCGCACAGGAAGCAGCCATGGAGCGAGTGGAACAACCCTGAACCCCCAAAGGAGAAAGGTGCCCCCCCTCTTTGTACGCCAAAGAAATCAGAGAACGAACCCAACGACTCAAGGAAGGAGTAGAAGGACGCAAACCCCTATTCACAGGACCAAAATTAACAAAAAGGGAATCTGAGAGACGGAAAGGAGCGACCCGCTCCAAAAAGACCAGGAGAGCCCTCCTAACATCCAAAGAGTGAAGCCGCACCTCAGACTCCGAGGACGGGGAACCAAAAAAGGAAGGAAGAACCAACTCCTGATCCCTGTGGAATTGAGAGTCCACCTTAGGACGAAAGGAAAGAATAGGTCGCAACACGATCCTGTCATCAAAAACCCGACAAAAAGGGTGTTTGGAAGAAAGAGCCCCCAGTTCACTCAGGCGGCGAGCAGATGAAATGGCCACCAAAAAGAAAGTCTTGAAGGACAACAGGCGCAGATCCACAGAAACCAACGGCTCAAAGGGAGAAGACATCAAGGCGTCCAAGACCAGAGAAAGATCCCAGGTCGGAAAATGCCGCCGAGGGGCAGGAAGAACGTTACTCAAACCCTTAAAAAGGCGACTGACCAACCCCTCAGAATCCGAGAGATTACCCCAAGAGCTCCTAAACGCCCGAATCGCAGCCCACTGCAAACGAAGGGAAGACACCTTCAAGCCCAAGGAAGCACCCTCCTGAAGAAACAGCATCACCTCAAACAAAGAAGAGGAAGAGGGGTCCAAACCTTTGACAAGACACCACCGACTGAAAGAACGCCAGTGCCGCAGGTAAGACTTGTTGGTCGAAGC
Organism: Lissotriton vulgaris; assembly: GCF_964263255.1. Taxonomy (NCBI): domain Eukaryota; kingdom Metazoa; phylum Chordata; class Amphibia; order Caudata; family Salamandridae; genus Lissotriton; species Lissotriton vulgaris. The sequence goes on along the minus strand of NC_141691.1, from coordinate 164,554,549 downwards.
GCGTCTAGCCGCCTGCAGAGTAGAGGTCAAACCAGCCGGAACCCCACGTCGCAGAAGACCTAGGCGTTCAACCTCCAAGCCGCCAATCGCATCCGGCCCAGAACATCCTGTTGAAACGCCGGGAAGACCAAAGGGGGAGGAGACAGAGGCAGCAACCACTCCACCTCCGACCTCAACTCCACCAGGAGAGGAAACCAGGAGGCACGAGGCCACGCCGGAGCCACCAGAATCACAGAAGCCCCCGAGGACCGGACCCTCAGCAGGAAGCGGAGAAGAAGGGGGAAAGGAGGAAACGCATACAGAAGCCCGCGGGGCCAAGGGCAAGAGAGAGCATCCACCGCCCAGGCCGACCCCTCCCGACCGCGGGAGACAAACCGGGACACCAAGGCATTTCCCACATCCGCAAAGAGGTCCACCACCGGAACCCCCCAACGCAACGTCAGAGCCACAAACAACTCCCGACGAAGGCAGAAATCCACAGACGACGGAATGGCCCTGCTGAGGGCATCCGCCCGGGAATTGGACACCCCCCGAATATGGATCGCCGAGAGAGCCAACAGATGAGACTCCGCCCAAACAAACAACCGCCTCGCCACAAGGGACAGAGAAGAGGACCTCGTCCCCCCCTGCCTGTTGACGTAAGCCATGGCCGTGACGTTGTCCGTCCTGACCAGGACCACGGAACCCAGCAGAAACTGGGAGAAGGCCAACAGAGCCAGACGGACAGCCTCCAACTCCCTCCAGTCCGATGACATCCTGCTCTGAGCGGGAGACCAGAAGCCCCTGGACTGATGAACTCCCAGCCAGGCCCCCCAACCCGAGAGGCTGGCATCGGTCGTCACCACAACCGGAGCCGGAGGAGAGAGAGAGACACCCTTCAGCAAATGATCCCGAACCAGCCACCAACCCAGAGAAGACCTGATCTGAGGGGAAACCGGGATCGGAGAAGAGAGGGGAAGGCAATGGGGAGACCAATGCGCCAGAACATGAGCCAACAGAGTGTGTAAATGAAATCTGGCCCAAGGAACCAGAAACACCGTGGCAGCCATATCCCCCTGGACCTGCAGCCAACGTGCCGCCACCTGCACCGGACCAGACAGCAGAGACAGGATGTGAGACTGAATCTTGACCACCCGAGCCTCGGGCAGAGTGACCACTCCCAAATCTGTCCGAAACCTGGCCCCAATGAAGAGACGATCCTGGGAAGGAACAAGAAACGACTTGCCCAGATTGACAAGAAAGCCGTGCCCCCTCAAAACGGCCAGCACCAAGTCTGTGTGAGCGACAGTCAACTGGAAAGAGGGAGCATGAACCAGCCAGTCGTCCAGATAAGGATGTAAAAATATCCCCTGACAGTGGACCAGGGCCACCAAGGGGGCCAAGAGCTTGGTGAAGACCCGAGGGGCGGACTTCAGCCCGAATGGCAAAACCGCAAACTGGAAGTGGAAGCCGCCAACTGCAAAGCGAAGAAACTGCTGATGAGTCCGAGCCACAGGAACGTGAAGGTAGGCGTCCTGTAAATCGATAGACGTCATGAAGTCCCGGACCCCCACCAACGGAATGATGGACTGCAAAGTCACCATCTTGAAGTGAACGGTCCGAACCCAACCATTCACCCTCTTCAGGTCCAGAACCGGCCGGAATCCCCCTGACACCTTCTGGACCAGAAACAAAATGGAATAACATCCCAGACCTCGCTGCGCCAGCGGGACCGGAACAATCGCCTTCTTTGACAGAAGATCCCGAACCCCTTCCAGTAGAGCCTCCCTCTTGGATGGAGACCTGGGGATAGGAGTAAGGATGGTGCCCCAGCCGGGCGGAACGGCGACAAAGTCGATAATATAGCCTCTCCTGACAATAGTCAATGCCCAGCGATCCCTTACATCCAGCTGCCAAGCGTCCAGGAAAGACATCAGCCTTCCGCCCACAGGACCCGAGGGCGAAACACAGTCGACGTCAGGACTTCCTCTTGAAGGTATCCGCCGGAAGCTTGGGACCAGGCAAAGCCGAAGATTTCCTGGGCCTGAAATGGCGTTGACGAGCAGAAAAGTTCCTGGAGGACTGGCGGGAAGACTGAAAAGACGCAGAGGAGGAAGGAGCAGGATTCCAAAAACGGCGAGAACCAGAGGAAGACGCCTTGCCCTTGTAAGGCAGAGCATGCTTACGGTCCTTGAACGCCTTAGTGACCATACTATCCAGCTGGTCACCAAAGAGCAACTTGCCATCAAAGGGAATCTTAAGGAGTGAGGACTTCTCCGAAGAATCAGCCTTCCAGTCACGCATCCACAAGTTCCGACGAGCCAAAACCAAGGAGCCAGAGGTCATGGCCGCAGAGCGAAGAACATCTGAAGAGACGTCAGCCAAGAGCTTAGCCTGCTGCTCCATGTGGACAAGCAAGCCAGAGCAGTCCGACTCCTCCTGAACAGCCGTGGCCAGCTTGCCAAAGTCAGACACCAAAGATTGCGCCGCATACGCTGAGTAGATACCAGCACGTAAAGACAAATTCCCAGCGGAAAAGGCCTTCTTCAGCGCACCATCCACCTTTTTATCCGTGGCATCCGAAGGCGAACAATCCTTAGGATTAATAGAAGTGCGCCCAATAAGAGTGGCCAACATGGCATCCACCTTCACAGAGTGAGGAAGAGAGACCTCCCCTTCCTCCAGGGAATAAAGCTTCTGCAAAAAGCGAGGAACAGAGGAGCGCTCAAGGTCTCGCCATTCCCCCGAAATCAAGTCTTTGATGCGACCATGAAAGGGCATAGAGAGTACAGGAGGCTTAACATATTGGGGAAAAATGTCCTCGGACCCCATGGGAGCAGCAAAAGGAGAAAACCCCAAGTTCTCCCTGATGTGCTGGAGAATAGCAGGCACCTCCTCCCTACGCACAAACTTCCCCGAAGACGTAGAAGGCATGGCAGAGTCCGAAGAAGAAGAAGACGAGTCCTCAGAGGGAGAGTCCACCGGACCCCCCGCAACACGAGAAGACCTGCGTCGTGGCTTAGCACCCCTCGCCTCCAAAGCACGAGACACAGCAGCCTCAATCATGGACTGCACCTCAGAAGCAGACAGGAGGGCAGAAGAATCCACCGGACCCTGGGACCTGGTCCTACGAGCCGGGACAGGCACCTCATCATCCTCATCAGAGGAGGACAAAACCCTCAAGCGCTTCGAAGTCCGTTTAGCCATAGTGAAACTGACAGGGTAGAAAGCCGAGGCAAGCCCTTAAATAATGCGAAACACAGCCCCAGCCGGGAGAAACCCAATAGAATAAAAGGACACACGAGGCAACCAATAAAGAAGCCTCGCAGACAATGAAATCCAATCACCAAAAACATAAAAATGCATAAAAACGACCTCAAACGAGGCCCCTACCGCATAGGAGCATCGGAAACAGCCAGCCGAGAAGCCACAGCATATCCGCCAGCCGCCGCCACCATTCCGGCCATCTGAACCGGAACCACTGCCCCAGCCACTCAGGGCCGGTGACTCCGTCACCCGGAACCCGACCGTCCAGCCGCCGAGAAGTGCACCGCAAAACACCTAATGCGGTGGGGAAGGCTCGCATACACCAGGACGGCGCCGCCAGACCCAGGATGGCGATAGCAAGTGAGGGAGAAGCCCTCAAGAAAGAGAAAATGACCGCAGCTCCGCAGAACGGCCAGCGCGTGGGACGCGCGTCTCACAGTGGTGAGACAGAAAAAAACAGGAGGTATGAGGGGGCTGGGGGCTATATATAGTCCCCACGTGACAAATCACGTGGGTACGGGTGTCTGGTGAGGCAGGGATGCCTCAATTTCGTAAGTAAGGGAAGCGAGGGAGGGACGATGAGGTAATGGTGTTCATTACCATATTCTGCCTTAATTAGCAGAAAAGTACCTTAAAGCTATATACGCAGCCAATTTACCTGCACTTAGCTCTTGCGCCTTCCAGCATATTGATGTCTTTAATTCAGACGCACCGACTTTTCCAGGTCCTATATAATCTACATGGTTTTTTAAGCTTAAAAACTTTCAGGATTTTGTGAATTCTTGATAAAACTGTTAACTTTGCATCTCTGCTCTGTTGTGATCTCACTGAAAAGTACTTCTTCCACTTTGATGTAAAGGTATCCTACACCCCCTCAGTACTTTGTTTTGTGCTAATTCAAGAAATGCAACAAACAATAAAAAAAAGAAGATGGCAACTCGCGGACAAGAGCGATAATAGTTGCTTCTTGGAAAGCTTATTGAATGCACCTGACACAGAAGGAAAGTAAAACACTAAGTAGAACAAGAGCTGGCGTATACGAAAGGCGATGAGAATGGATCTCAGTTGGCATTGTGCTGGCACAAAGATCCATTGCCATGAAATGGAAAAACCAACCTGAAAACCAGTGTTGGACCAAGAGCAGACGGATAGGTGGCAGTAATGAAGAGTGATGAAACAGAAAAGATTTCAAACTTTATAAAAGACACATAAGTCGATTATGACCCGTTTTGAAGTGACCATACTAAAAGTGTGCATGTTACACAAAAACACGAGACACTTGAGAAATATTAGATACTGCATTGTAAAAGCATGCAGAAAGACAGTAGACTAGTTGAAATAATATATACTCATGTTCATTGGTGTATTCTCTTAGAGAAATAACATAACATGTGAAAGTGATAATTCTCGTATTATAGTGTTTTGTTTAACAATCTTTATACATGTACTAATGCAAATCACGTAGAACGAGAAGGAGAATATATGTTTTGAAATATTTTCAAACGTTGGTACTTTAAAAAATGTAGTAGTAAGTTATAGCTGCATGTAGGAGATTTGGTCTATCAGTCCTGATATCATATGTGGACAGTATAAGTCATCTATATGAATTGGATTATAAGTTTGTATACAGCTATCCAATTCCTGGTCCTCATTGGATGGCTGGGTAAACCCTCTTATCCGACCCCTCTCAGCACGAAACAAGGTCCATTGGAGGACCTAAAGAGTGGTTTGGAAATACATGTGTGAAAAAGGGCCCAAACGGTCCATCGAGAGAAATCTCAGCACACAAAGAATAGGTAGAAAATTTGGGGAAGGAAGGGACATGAATATCCCAGTTAACTTAGATTTCTTGTCTCAACATCATACACCTTGGTTGGAGCTGTAGACGTATTACCCTTACTTCTGTAGCATAAGACATACCTCGTAATTTTGCCGACTGATTTTGTTAACTGTGATTTAATGGCTGTCACTGGAGATACTTATACGAGTCGTGTACTACTTGGTTGGCATTATTTATCACTAGCTATATTGGTTCCTGAAAAAATAGTAGAGATTTTAAAAAAAACTGAATGGCTAACCAGGCACATAGATATATGGAAAGACAGGAAGCATTTAAGCTACAGAAGTTGGCACAGCAGAAGCAGTAGGAGATTCCATAGTAAACCTATAAAACTGCCTCGAAAGTATACAAAGAATTATCTTGAACTAACAAACTTTTGAAATCCTTATACATTTATTCTGTTGTACAAATATGAAACAATGGGAAATTAGCATGGCCTACAGAATTCAGTAGTTAGGGCTCTCTTCGTGTGGCTTGCAAATACCCAGTGTTTTAAATGGGCCACTAAGTACCAGCACTTCTTATTTTTTATCACTCTGAGTACCGGCACTTCTCTGCTGCTGAGTAGAGTACCAGTAGTCATGAAAGAATAGGCACATTGGCTGCTAGTGCTGGTGACCTGTCTATGATAGTCAAAACACTTCTGTAGCCGTGAGCCGAACACCGCTGAACTATTCAGCGTGGGTTCATTTGCATGATATCCAGGTGTTCACCATCATGCTGTGTTACAAGGAATCGAGGCAGCCCGGTAACAGTGCAATTAAGAAAGCCATGGGAGGTAACAATTTTCAGAAACAGCGGTCCCTAGACAAGGAGGGATACTCACGCGAAATAAATATAGATCAAATAAATTCTATATTCTCTGTCCAGCCAGACAGGATTTAATAAGTAATAAGATTGTGTAGTCAGTTTATCTATACAATATCAAGTGGGACACAGCCTGTATCCTACTACCACATATAGACAGATGTGACATACAAAGAGGGAAAGCGGGGGGAAAAAATTGTCAGGCAAGGAGAGGAAGTCTGCGTACAATCAAATCGTAAATACACTACTGTGACATTTCATATGATGCAGTCAAAAACATATAGTGTATATGGTGTCGACGACGTTTCGATCCCTATATTAAAATGAAGGGATCATCTTCAGGACTTTGTTATTCATGCCTGTATTACATATCCTTCTTAAGCTACATGCCCAATTAAACTAAAGTTGTAAAATTGCGGCATTGATCAAGTGAAGGAAACGGGTTAAAAACCGCAGGGTAGGGTATAATGAGTTTCCATGGGCTGGGAAATTCCGGCAGTTTAGAGGTGGGATGCTTGGGAGAATACGCAGTATGGGAAGAAAAGCGGTGGTCCTCAATGGGGTTCCGCGCAGACAGTTGAACCAATGCTCGGAGTGACTGTCTAGGGAGATAACCAGGCTAAAATGGCATTAATCCGAGCATATTCTTTTGTGTGAGTGTCTTCTTATGTTTGTCTGTTTACCTGTGCGTGTTTTCGTGTGAGAGAAAAGAGGGGTGAAAAAATCGAGACACTCTTACGGCAATATTAAAGGAAATGTGTGGAATGCTCTGTGGGTGCACATCTGCTGGTTTCTTTCTGTGTCTGCATGCTCGAGAATATATAGTAGTGTGCCAAGTAACAGTAAATAACAGTATTCAAGCTGCAAATATTACAAAACAAAGAAATGTTAAAGTATCACTGCGTTTGTCTTTTGTTTTGTGTAACGATTTAACCTATTTTGTTCACAAAAACCATTTCTCATGTGTTTTGATATGTGTTACAACTAGTATAGAAGTCAATAAGTATGTCCTGTCTTGCCTTTGGCGACGCCCCTAGCCCCGCCCACTCGCCACATTTAAATGAGTACCTGCACTATTTCTTCCCCCCCATTTAAAGCACTGCAAATACCAACTGTAAAATATCAAAGTATACTGGCAGAAAGAACATTTCGGGAGAATTCAGTTATTTTCACAACATCTCTGAACTGCTTGCAGGGAATCGTTTCTGCCAAAACTTAACAGTTTCAATAAGAGGAATCCAATACTCTATTTATCCACTAGCCCCCCCTTCAACCCTAAATTAAGCACGTTATTACTGCCTACAATCTCTCCATAACATGCTACTAAACCCTTCCAGTAAGTCACTGTAACCTGATTTGTAAGGAAGAAACAGCAAATGTTTAGTTGACTGGTTACACATCATTTCCCTGAATCACTCAAGAGGCAATGGATACACTGTGGGAAGTGGTCGTCTAACTCTAAGGATACCAAGGCTGTGAAACTACGTATATTGGGTGCCCTGAGGCAAGAAAGAAGACTAGAGGGTCCACAGCATGAGCCATTTTAAGAGAGTATCAAGAAACCAAAAGTATCAACTTGCAAAGTGAGAATCTTTCCAATATTGGAAGACTTTGCATGCCTCAATTATAATTTTACAAATTGGAAATATTGTCAAATGTAACACAGCACACCGTTTTCGAACACGTCTTTCAAAATTCCCCCTTCAATCGCACTTGAAAAGTATATCTTCTGTGCAATGTTTTACACTGCGTATTTCATTGTACAAAATCGAAAATCGCTTCTGGATAGTGGATACCCATTTTTGTCTAGCAGCCTGTTACCATCCGTTAACACATTTGTCTTAATATATTACGCAATTTCTGGTACCTTTAGATCATTTTACAAGCGTGGATGGGCATATAAATGTTCCAAGACACCCACTTTAAAGGTCGGAGGAGGTATAAAGCAAGAGGACGTGGGAGGCGGTGCAATGCAGATCACGTTGCAGAGTTAGGGATGCAACACGTGCTAAGACAACGAACACTATCAGCATGGCTGACAAAGAGGCGAGCAGCGAAGCTGGACAGCGTCTCAAGGACACTTCAAGAGACTATCCATCCATCACTTTTCAACAGCTGTTGTTGCCACAGCCCCCTCCTATCCCAACCAACCCAATATCCCCTGCCCCCAATCCAACAATGCACAAGAGCCAGAATGAAAGCTGAGAGGGCAGAAGGGGCACTCACTCAAATGGTGCATGTCAGGTGCCTGCAGAACATGGGGGTGAGCGCAGGGGGCGCTGTCATTTCCACACATTGAGTATGGAGCAAGACACCCCTCTCCCCAGCCCCTCTCCCCTCCACACCGGAAACAGTCGGTGAATGTGTTCCCACCGTCTCTCACGTCCTCTTGAAACACACCTCCTCCATCCCCGTGGACCACAGAAGTGATGCTGCAGTGAGGCGAGGCTGACACCATCAAACTGAGAAATGCAAAATTATACAGAACGAGGAACCTCTAACAGCCAGCACCAAAAATTAGATGATGGTGTGAGGAGTGCAATAGCCTAACCTCACACTACCAAACCTAGACCTGTTGGAGTGACAGAGCATGCGTCTATAACACACCCCCTTCGCCTCCCCCTCTAAAGATTCAAGAGAGAGCATCACTTTTTATTTTTTTTTGCATATTTATGTATCGCGAACTCGACCTGAAGGTATTGGAGCCCTTTACATGAGCACCATATTTACATTATACATTCAGGTACGGGCAGATTAAGTGATTTACGCAAAATCACAGGATGTGGATGCGACTCCAAAGCTCGAACACTGGTCTCCAGCACCAAAGTCGGCCGTCTAGCCGACGGACGACTACTTCACCTGCCCAGGTGCGTGATCTCATTCTCGTCACCTGCCGTCTCACAGACCGCGGCTCCACCCACGCCACCTCCCCAAGGGCCGGTGTCCACGCCCCTCCTTCCTCACACCCCACTGCCCCGTTGACCATACCAGGCCCCACCAACCCCACCCAAGCCCATCCATACCTGAGCAGAGGCGGCGGTAACGGCGCGGGCGCGAGCGCAGCTCTCCTCGTGGCAGCGAGGGTGAATGACCGCGAGTAACCTGGCCCACTGGAAAACGGAAACCCGGGCGGGCACGTCATCTGATTCGATGTTGTCTGGCCAATGGCGGGAGGGAGAGGCGCGGCCGGCAGCCGAGCCTCCTTCCTCTTTTGTGACAGCGCATCTCCGCAGACGTCACGTCTCCTGGAGCCGGTGCAGCTGCTGAGCGTGTGCACGCGGGAGGGAGTCATTGGGGGATGAGGAGAAAGAAGCACGTGTGTGTCCATGGTTAGTTTTGCGTGCCAGGGCAGTGCAGTAATTAGTAAACATTTCAGCAGTGGGTCAGGGCTGGACAGAAATCCAAAATCAGGCCTGCCAAAAATATTTAAATCAGTCTCACACTGTAGGAGGCCTGAGTACAGGGGCGTAGGAGACACTAAAATCGGGGGGGGGGGGGGGGGGGGGGGGGGGGGCGGGGCAGGGACAACCTTGTGGACTTTCCAGTGACCCTATACAAATCGCCGCCCGTTAAACAAATACAATTGCATACTTTCGAAGTGAAATATTAAGATAAGCAGGCATGTTGTAACAATTTTCATTTATGCTTTATTTTTATTTACATTCATATAGTAATCAGACCAAATGTTAAAAAAACATTATATGAATCATCTTGATGCATCAAACATAGGTGGCTGACTTAGGGTGGGGGCGTTATGTTTGCAAGTGCATTATGATTTGAAAGGTACCTGCTGCTGCATTCCTGGTCTCCAGCAATTTTCAGGCAACAATAAAAATGTGAAGATAACTTTGGTGATTAATGTTCTTTATTGAGAGAGATCGATGGTTTGTCTAGTGGAAGTTTTGACTCTTGGTAAGGTAGGCACAGTGGGTTAATATGCATGCTGCAAAGAATGTGTACCACGCAGATCACAAAATGCATATCATGTAAATTGGTCAGTGAGTTACTGCCTTTGTCTGAGAGATTCTGTTGGTATTTGCAGTTTAGAAGTTAAAATCCTAACATTGAACAGTGAGCTATTAACCGTCCTCAAAGAGCTGCATGAAAACTTCAAGGTATAGATTAGAACATTATGATTTTTCCCCAGTATTTCCTTATCCTAATGTTGGAAAATGGGTTCATTAGGATAGAAATCAATTCTGATTATTAAAGAGAACCCCCCAACCATGGTGTTATGTTTTAAATTCTGAGTGTGTGCTTCTTTAGTGTTGCAAAGCCATCCTGTGCCCTGGGCACTCCCCAACGTTTTGCTGACTGGTACTGGTGGTACCTGACTCTGACTGACCCTGGCCTCTGCCTGAACAGGCACAGGGCCAGTGCTATTCTGAAAGAGACACTTAAAGATACTGTGAAAACACCTACATACACTAGGGTGCACTATGGGTTAGGGTACCCCTATAATTGGCATGACCTCTCCTATAAGGCCCTAGTTCATAATAGGGCAGGGAGATTAGAACTACCTTTAAGTCCCTAGAATATATTAGGGCATGGCAGCTTAGAGGTCAGCAGCCCTTTCTGCGTTTGCATGTGTGCACTTCTGAAGCCTGAGGTCAGTTTAAAAGTAGCCCTGTGTTGTAGGACTGCTTTTAAAATGCAAATTGTGCCCAAACTCGACTTTTGGGTTTGGGAACTTATAAATTGATCAACTACAATACTGGGGCTAAATTAAGTTAAGTGGAAAAAAAAATTCCACTTTACTATGGCTGTATCATATTTGCCACATAATACATCATCTGCTGCATAATCTAACGATTTGACCCAAAACAATTTTGTAGCTCAAACGGTTCAAAAATTACTAAAATAAATGTGACTTATGTTGCTGTGAAGTGTAGGGCCCTTTGCAAAGGTTGACTAGTCACCTTTCCCTGTGCTGCATTTGTATGTTACACAGGTACTAATGAGGCAAAAGCTTTGCAGAGGCTGTTAGTATGTATAAATATGTTAAAATAATAAAGTATCATAAAATGCACCGCATTACGCTGCAGCCTTTTTATTGTTGCATCATTTAGTCAACACTGCAACATAATTTTGGCCTCCATTGCTGCATAACTCCAATGGCTCGAAAGAAGGCTGCACATGTTAAAAGTGTTTGTGCATGAAGCAGAGGCCATGAAGTTTGCAAACTTGGGGGCTGATTACGAAGGCAGGCGGACTTCAGTCCGTCTGCCATCGAATCGGGGAATGGGACCGGTGGCCTTCAAGGTGGCGGCCCGACGATAGGCATTACAATGCAACCGCCACTATGGCGTTCGCAGTGCCTATCTTTTACATTGTAGCAGGTGCTGCTGGCTGCATCATCTGCCGCAATGTAAAAACTGACATGTCAATCAATCAATCGTAGCATTTGTAAAGCGCACTACATACCTGTGAGGGTCTCAAGGCGCTTGGGAGGGGGGGGGAGGGGGCTGCTACTGTTCGAAGAGCCAGGTCTTGAGGAGTCTCTTGAAGGTTAGAAGATCTTCGGTTTGTCGTAGGCCAATGGGAGGGTGTTCCATGTCTTGGTGGCGAGGTGGGAGAATGATCTGCCACCTGTGGTCCCTCTTCGGGTGCGGGGGACAATGGCGAGGGCGTGGTCTGTGGAGCGGAGCTGGCGGGCGGGTGTGTAGAAGCCGAGTCGTCTGTTGAGGTACGCCGGTCCGGTGTCGTGGAGTGCCTTGTTGTAGAAAATTAGAAATATTGATGTACATAAGCAACGTTCATTTCCCTTTTCCCACTCCTCTCCCTGCGCGTACCATGAATACCGTAAAGCATTAACTACATCCCACTGCCAGCAAAGGCCTGTACCCATGTGTACATGACAGCCATTTTAGACACTCTGGCCTTTTGCCCGCCTAAGATTAGAATCACCGGCTTCCCTTCTGCGTGTATTCGAAAATCTCTCTCTCTCTCTCTCTCTTTCTCTCTCTTTCTCTCACATGCATAAACCATGAAACCCTCTCCCTTTGCGCGACCCTGCCCTGAAAGGCAGCCCTTTTGCTTGACCCACGCAAACCCCCCATTCCCTCTTGAAGAGGCATCCTTCGCCTTAGCGGACATAGCCCTCCCCAGCTGCACCTGACTGCCCCCGCTCTCTCATGTACGGGTCATAAGATCTCTCTCTCTCTATGCGACTCTGCCCTTGTGTCCACCCTGGCTCCCCCTCCCTTCTCCTCACACGGGCAAGTCATAAACCTTCTTCTGCAAGACCCTGTCCTTGAGAGTCACGGCCGCGCCTGACCAACACCTCCTTTCCTTCCATGAATGCCCCTCTGTTGACAAGCCTTCCCTCCGCGCTCGATTGTCCACGCGGCATGAATACCACTCCTTTTGTGACCCCCTTTCCCCCGAGTCCGGCTGACCACACATGTCCGAGGCCATCGCCTAAGCCAGGAGATACCATTTACTGCCCTTATTGTATGAAGTCACTACTCTTCAAAGGACCCACTGTTGATCCTGGCCATCCCCTCCCCTGGGCTATGATCAGGCGCACACATCCAAGCAGTTGACAGAACACTCAGCTGCTTGATTGCCCTCCCCCCTTATCAGCAGGTCAAGGGTCCCTATTGTGAACGCATATGGGGTAGGATTGACACGAGGATTATGGGGATGTCTTTTCTTTGTCTCACAACATCGTGATTGTAATACCAAGTGTTTTGTAAAGTATAAAAGACGGAGTCTCAGCTCACTTGTTAGAGCACCTCCTGAAAGACACCGTGTTTCATGTCCGAAATGACAGGCTCTCCTCATGAGAAATAAACTCTGTTCTTGATTCCTGCTTCCAGCGCCCGTCTCTTTATTTGGTAATTATTCAGAATGGAAACTAAGAGGCGTCTTGCGCCAGCAGCCTGGCCATCGATAGCAAAATGGGCTCATGTTTTACATTGTGTGCATGGGTGAGGAGCTTGAAGGTTATCCTCTTGTTGATGGGGAGCCAGTGCAGGTCTTTCAGGTGGGGTGTGATTTGGCTGCGGCGGTGTACGTTGAGGATCAGTTGTGCGGAGGCATTCTGGATGTGTTTCAGCCGTGACAGGAGTTTGGCCGGGGCTCCTGCGTAGAGTGCGTTGCCATAGCCCAGTCTACTGCTGACGAGGGCTTGGGTGACCGTCCTTCTAGTTTCGGTGGGGATCCACTTGAAGATCCTGCGAAGCATGCGGAGGGTGTTGAAGCAGGTGGAGGAGACGGCATTGACCTGCTTTGTCATGGAGAGTGTGGGGTCAAGGATGATCTCTAGGTTTTGTGCGTGGTTGGTGGGTGCTCCTAGTGCCGTTGGCCACCAGGAGTCGTCCCAGGCAGATGGGGTTGAGCCGAAGATGAGAGTCACTGTCTTGTCCGAGTTCAGCTTCAGTCGGCTGTCCCTCATCCAGTCGGCGACAGCCTTCATTCCTTCGTGGAGGTTGGTTTTGGCAGTGTGGAGGTCCTTGGTGAGCGAGAGGATCAGCTGGGTGTCGTCGGTGTAGGAGATGATGTTTAGGTCGTGCTGTCAGGCGACGTGGGCGAGTGGTGCCATGTAGACTTTGAACAGCGTTGGGCTGAGGGATGAGCCTTGGGGTACGCCACAGATTATCTCTGTGGTTTTGGAACAGAAGGGGGGAGGCGGACGCTCTGTCAGGTTCCATGTCTGGGGGCTGAGGGGAAAGGGGCCCGCTATGGGCCTCCAATGTCCTTTTCCACCAACTTTTCCATGGCGGGTGAACTGCCATGGATAGGCTGGCGGGTAAGGGGTATTGTAAGCCCTACTGTGGTGCCTGGTAGGCACCACCAGCATTGTAGGAACCAAGAGGCCCTAGGGTGCGTGGCGGTTCGTCTTTCCAACCGCCAGGAAAGCACCCGCCATTGTGATATGGTTGGAGTTGATGCAGTCACTGATGGCAGTGGGACCACCATTGACGGGGTAATGTGGCGGTTCCACCTTCATTATAATCACCCCCTAAGTTTGGTGTGCATGCAAATCCTACATTGCCAACCCCTGGTAAGTTGCACCACTACTGCTGAAAAAGGCCAATGGAGGTACCAATGGGTGCGGTGGACTGGCCTCAAGGATCTTGTGACTTCAGTGACAGTCACTGTCGATTTAGGGTGTGCTTCTTTGTATGCCTGCTCGCAAGACTGGAGGTGAACTGCAGTATGGATTGTGGTGGACAGGCCTTCCAGGGTAACTCACACTTGCCACCGTTGGGGTCCACCTGCTGGTGCTAAGTCACCAGGGCTTCTAAAGTCTATCAGGCCTTCTAAGGTATAGCATCGGAATGAGCTCTGTCAGGAGTGCGGTCTGGTGGACTGGTCATGAAGGCTGAAAAAAGTGCTCCAGTTCCGAATTCAGCAGCTCTGGTTATAGTGCCTGTGAGAAGTTGGCCTGATATGTAGTGTTTCCAATTCTGGAACCACTTGGTATCAGTCCAAACAAACCCCAAAGATGTCTGGTTGTAAGTCAACCTTGTTAGACAAGCTATCCTAGTGGTAGCATGGACTAAGCAGCCTTAAAGGCTAAACTTAAGAGGTCGTGTTAAGCAAGCTGTTTTACCACATACAATCCTGTAATCAAATGAAAGGACACCACACAAGTATATATTATAAAAATATATGTATTTATTTCTAAATTACTCCCCAGTACTCTTTATGAGGAAAGGGGCACAAGCGTTAAATCAAAAGCACAGTAAAACATATAAAGTTGCACAATTATGGATGAGGGCGGGTGGCCACTCAAACCATATACTAAAAAAATGGTATAAGGAACACCAATCGAACAGTGGTTAGGCCTAGGGCCTAGAGATTCGCTGGGAGCAGTCAGGACTAGCAATGCTGAAGTCGGGAGTAGCCCACAGGAGACGGGTGCAGCACGGAAAGTGCGGCTCGCACCAATGCAATGTCAATGGTGCGTAAAAGTTAAATAAAGTGACTTAAAAGATACTTCCGCTGAACCTAGAGGAACAAAACTTTAGACACAGACCCTAGAGGTGTGTACCAGTGTATGTACACCGGCTTTGCAATGTTACCTCACCCACAGGCCGTGGGTGCACAGGGTCGAAGTGGCGTCGGGTTTTGACACGCAGGCTCTTGGTGCTTGAAGCTGTTGCAGCTGCAGGCGATGTGAGCAGAAGTGTCCGGTGCGATCCAAGGGTGGATCGAAGTAGAAAAGTACCTGAAAGCAGAGGGGACAGAGTCTGGGTCACTCAGCAGTGACCAGGGTGGAACCAGGACGGAACCAGGCAATGTCGGGCGCAATCAGGTGGTTGTTGATAGGCTTCTCTCCGCTGTCACGTGGGCTCTGGGGCATCTGCGACGTCCAGGAGCAGGTCACGATCTGTCCCACGTAGGCTCTCGCCGTCAGCACCGTCGGCTTCAAGATTGCAGCAAACAGCACTTGGCAAAAGCAATCCACGCGGAACCGGGAGATTGCTTATCACTCAAACCAGGAGGGTCAGAGTGGGGGCTCCTTTTCACAGGAGCTGGTGCAGATCTGGAGCAACCAGAAAAGCAAGTCGTATTTCAGTTTTCGTCGGCACAGGGGCCACAAGCCAGCTGGCAAGTGACCGGGCCAACGCGTCGAGCCGCCACAAGCAGAAGGGCCCCACGCAGCACTCGTCGAGTGTGGAGGTGGTAACTTTGGTGCAAGTGTAGCTCGGGGTGGGGGCTTCTCAAACCCCGGTGCACAGCTTCGAGGATCACTCGTGGGCTGCACGGTCAGCGTCTCGTGGCCTTTTCAAGATGGCGTGCCCCACGCTTCCGGTCGCCTCCACTGGTCTCAGCTCTGCAGGGACTGTGGATCGGGCTGGGAGAAGGCAGGCAAGCTTGATCTCGTCGATCTCTGTCGCTCGAGTTCCGGCGGGAACTGCAACAAAGCAAGGGTCGAGGGCTGGATGGTGCCTGTTTGCACAGGGTGGTCACTCCTTGACCACAAGGGAGATTCTTCAGTCTTCTGCGTTGAGTAGAAAGTCGAAGGGTCCAGAATTCGCTTCTTATGTTTCTTCAGGATGATCTGAGTTGCATTGGCACTGCTCCCACTCTTATTCGAATCTGGTGGGCTGGACATCCTGCTAGGTCCCCTCCTATGGGTGGGACCCAGGAAGGGGGTGGTTACACCCCTTTCCTTTGATCCAGGCCGCGCTGGGACAGGGGCTGGGAGGCCCCAGAACCGGTTTGGCCGGATTATGCAAGGGGCAGCCTTGTGCTCCCCAGGCAGTGTCTGGTTTCTTTGAAACCTCCCTACTACAATCCACTATCTCCTGTCTGGGGTGGTTTGACACCGCCCTGCGACAGGAAACTCTTTGTCCAGGCCACCATATGCTGAGTTTCGGTCAGCAGCAGGAGGCCAGACCCGTGTCTGTGGCAGAGGCATCCATTTTGTGGATCTGAGGCTCATTTTAAATCAACCGCGTTTCAGTAAAGTAACATGTCTTCTCCCTCTAGAAGGGTGGAATGCTACCCCCGTCGCCAGAACTGGCGAAGGGGTAGTATTCCAATTCGTATGACACCTTACACGACATGTTTTGATAAAGCCAAACCAAAGTTGCTATATAACCGCGAGGATTATAAGGCGCTTAAGAGTATATGGTATGGCATTATCCCGGATCAGCTTAGGGAGTTGTTCCCGACAGCTGCAGACAGGCTCAGCTCATGCCAGAGCTCCATCTCACATAAAACCACGCACTCTGCCTCCAGGATTGATGAGGCCTTCCATAGGAGTGGCTTACAGGCTATATATGTGTCCAGATATAGGTTTAGATATAGGTATACTATATCTAAGCAAGGGGTGATTACACCCACTGTAAAGTCCATCCCCTGTAGGGAAATGGACCACCTGAGCAGTTTGGGATTTTCACCCTTCATCTGATTTAGCCACAAGAGGGGCTTATGGTCTGTCTGAATTAGGAAGTGAGTACCAAACAAGTATGGCCTCAACTTCTTCAGGGCCCAAACCACAGCAAAGGCCTCCCTCTCAATAGCTGACCAACGTTTCTCCCTGGGGGTCAGCCTTCTGCTAATAAAAGCAATGGGCTGGTCTTGACCATCTTGATTAAGTTGTGAAAGCACAGCTCCCACCCCCAACTCAGAAGCATCTGTCTGTACAATGAACTGTTTGGAGTAGTCAGGACTCTTCAGGATAGGTGCAGAGCACATGGCCTTCTTCAGGTCATCAAATGCCTTTTGACAGCTAACTGTCCACTGAACCTTTTTGGGCATCTTCTTGGATGTCAAGTCATTCAATGGTGTCACAATGGACCCATAGTTCTTTACAAATTTTCTGTAATACCCAGTCAGGCCCAAGAAGGCTCTGACTTGTGTCTGGGTAGTTGGAGGAGCCCAGTCCTGTATGGTCTGGATCTTGCTCTCCAGTGGTTGAACTTGACCCCCACCTACTAGGTGGCCCAAGTACACAAACCTGCTCTGCCCTATCTGGCACTTAGTAGCCTTGATAGTCAGGCCTGCCTTTTGCAGGGCCTCCAGAACCTTCTTCAGGTGGATCAGGTGATCCTCCCAGGTGGAGCTAAAGACAGCAATATCATCTAGATATGCTGCACAAAAGTCATCCAACCCAGCAAGGACTTGATTCACCAACCTTTGGAAGGTGGCAGGTGCATTCTTCAAACCAAAGGGCATTACCACAAATTGATAATGTCCACTAGGGGTAGAGAATGCTGTTTTGGCTTTTGACTCTTCAGCTAGTCTGATTTGCCAGTAGCCAGCTGTCAAATCAAATGTGCTCAGAAACTTGGCAGAAGCCAATTTATCAATGAGCTCATCTGCTCTTGGAATGGGATGAGCATCTGTCCTAGTGACAGCATTGAGACCTCTGTAGTCCACACAAAACCTCATTTCTCTCTTCCCATCTTTGGTATGAGGTTTGGGCACAAGGACCACTGGGCTAGCCCATGGGCTCTCTGATGGCTCAATCACTCCAAGCTCCAACATTTTTTGCACCTCAGCCTTTATACAATCCCTGACATGGTCAGGTTGCCTGTAGATCTTATTCTTCACAGGCAGACTGTCACCAGTGTCCACCTCATGGGTGCACCAATTAGTCTGGCTGGGTGTGAGTGAAAACATATGTCTGTGGGCCTGCAACACCTGTCTGCAGTCCACCTGTTGCTGCTCAGTGAGGCTGCCTGCCAAGGCTACTCCATCAACTGAACCATCATCAGGGTTCTGGGAAAGCAGGTCTGGGAGAGGGTCACTCTCTTCCTCCTGTTCCCCATCTGTGGCCATGAGGAGACTCATGTCCTCCCTGTCAACAAATGCTTTCAATCTGTTTACATGGAGCACCCTGTGGGGGCTCCTAGGGGTGCCAAAGTCAACCAAGTAGGTGACTTCTCCCTTCTTTTCAATGATAGGGTAGGGTCCAGTCCATTGGTCCTGGAGAGCTGCTGGCCCCACTGGGTCCAACACCCACACCTTCTGCCCTGGCTGGTACTCAACCAGAACAGCCTTTTGGTCATGCCAAGCTTTCTGTAATTCTTGACTTGCCTCAAGGTTTTTGGATGCTCTCTCCATGTATTCAGCCATCCTGGATCGGAGACCAAGTACATAGTCCACAATGTCTAGTTTAGGCTTTTTGAGAGGTAACTCCCATCCTTCCTTCACGAAACTAAATGGACCCCTCACAGGGTGGCCAAACAAAAGTTCAAAAGGGCTGTAGCCAACCCCCTTCTGTGGGACCTCTCTGTAAGCAAAGAGCAAGCAGGGTAAAAGGATGTCCCATTTCCGCCTAAGCTTCTCTGGTAAACCTTTTATCATTCCCTTTAGGGTCTTGTTGAACCTTTCAACAAGCCCATTGCACTGTGGATGGTAGGGTGTGGTAAACTTATAGTTTACTCCACACTCTTTCCACATTGCTTTCAAGTATCCAGACATAAAGTTGGTACCTCTGTCTGAAAGAACCTCCTTTGGAAAGCCCACTCTTGAGAAAACTGCAATGAGGGCTTTTGCCACCACAGGAGCTGTGGTGGTCCTCAGGGGAATTGCCTCTGGGTACCTGGTGGCATGATCCACTACCACCAGTATACATCTGTGCCCAGATGCTGTTGGAGGATCCATGGGACCCACAATGTCTATTCCAACTCTTTCAAAGGGTACCCCCACCACAGGTAGTGGTATCAGGGGGGCCTTTGTTGTGCCACCTGACTTACCACTGGCTTGGCAAGTGACACAGGAGCGACAAAACTCCTTGACATTTTCTGACATGTGAGGCCAGTGAAAGTGTGGAACAAGCCTGTCCCAAGTCTTATTCTGGCCTAGGTGTCCTGCAAGGGGAATATCATGGGCCAAGGTAAGAAGGAAACCCCTAAACTTCAAAGGTATAACCAACCTCCTGGTTGTGCCAGGCTTGGGGTCTCTAGCCTCTGAATAAAGGAGTCCTTCATCCCAATACATTTTATGGGTACCTTGAGCATTCCCTGCAGCCTCAGCAGCAGCTTGCTGTCTGAGGGGTTCAAGTGAAGGGCAATCTAATTGGGCCTGCCCCAGGTCTGCCCTTGAGGGTCCCCCTGTCCCCAGAAACTCAACCTGGTCAGGTTCAAGCTCCTCTGAGACAGTCTCCTCTTGGACTGCAGAATCAGTTTCCTGGGAAACTTGATCCTCAACCTGGGGCAAGTGGGAAGGCACAGCCTTAACCCTCTTGCTCCTTCTCTTGGGTTGTGGTTGGTCTATTGTTTCAAGATCCACCACTGGTTCAGGAAGGCACTTCTTAGCCTGAGACCTTGTCACTGCAAGGACATGAGCTGAAATCCCTAGCATTTCTGCATGAGTCCTGTACTCCACTTCTGACCAAACTGAGCTTTCAAGATCATTGCCTAACAGACAGTCTACTGGGAGGTCTGCACTCACAACAACTTTCTTTAGGCCATCTACCCCTCCCCAGGAGAAGTTCACAACAGCCACACTATGTGAAGTGGTGGAGTTGCTTGCATTGGTCACTAGGTAACTTTCACCTAGTACAATCTGACCAGGGTCCACAAAGTCAGGTGTCACCATTGTGACACTGGCACAAGTGTCCCTGTAGGCCTGAGCCAGTTTCTCATTGATTAAGGGCGTCTGCCTATATTTGCCCAGGTTACTGGGGCTTACTGCAGTGGTCAAAGATAAGTCCACATCATATAGGAGAACTGCCTGTGTGGGGATTCTGACTAGGCCAGATTCCACCTCAGTACCCAGGGTCAACCCTACTAAACCCTTTGGCTGTGTACCACCACTGCTAACTGTACTAGGGGGTGCAGGTGCTTTAGGAGCTGCAGTGGTGGGGACTGGATTTTTCTTAGTGCATTCACTGCCCCAGTGTGAAACTGATTTGCAGGTATTACACCAAGGTTTCTTTGGGCCATCATTCTTCTTTTTCTTGTTTCCATTTTGGGAACCCCCCTCCTTATTGCTAGTTTGGGGGCCTGAAGACTTCTGGTCCTTTTCTTTATCTTTCTGATTCCCACCCTTCTGGTCTGTTTTCTTCTGGTCACCTTGGTTCTGGTTTTTCTGCTTAATCCTTGTTCTGACCCATTTGTCTGCCTTCTTTCCCAATTCTTGGGGAGAGGTCAAATCAGAGTCAACAAGGTATTGATGCAACAGCTGGTTCTGACAGTTATTAAGGATCTGCTCTCTCATCATAAGATTGTACAATCCTGTATAGTCTGAAACGTTACTTCCCTGCAGCCAACCCTCCAGAGCCTTAGTGGCACAATCTACAAAATCAGTCCAGTCCTGAGTCTGTGCTTTTTGGGTGTCTCTGAACAACAACCTGTATTGCTCAGTGGTTAGGCCAAACCCTTCAATAAGAGCACTCTTCAGAACAGAGTAGTTTTTGGCATCCTCAGGTCTAACAGTGAGGAGCCTGTCTCTCCCTTTCTCAGAAAAGGAGTACCATAAAATTGCTGCCCACTGATCCTCAGGGACCTGCTGTACCATGCAGGCCCTTTCAAGAGCAGTCATCCATTTGTGGATATCATCCCCTTCCTTGTAGGGGGGCACAATTTTTGTCAGGTTTCTATTGTCATAGGCCCTGTCTTTTTCTTTAGGAATTTTGCTGCCACCAGTGGCATCTAAGCCACTTAATTTCTGTTCCCTTGCCAAGGTAAGTTTAGCTTGAGCCAAGGTAAGTTTAGCTTGAGCCAGAGCTACCTCCTCCCTCTCTATCTGGAGTTGGACAGCCCTCATTCTGGCCCTATGCTCTTTCCTCTGGGAGGGAGTCATCCCTCTCTGAGATTCTCTTGAGGCACTAGAAAGATGAGAATCCCCTGATTGAGATCTCACCCTCCTGTTGCCTGGGAGAATTTGGTTATGAGATCTGGAGTGGTGTTGGCCCTCTCCATTCTCATGTAGGTCTAGGTTGGCCTGGTTAAGCCTGGCAACCTGTACCTGGTTTCCCCTCTGATCCTGATCTTCAGGCTCTTCTAAATCTGAGCCTTCCTCTTCCTCTTCCTCCTCCTCTTCTTCATCTTCTGGAAGATTCTCATTCTCAGGGGAGTGTATCCCTTCACCTGATTCTAAGGGAGCCTGACTCACCTTATCTAAGTCATCCTTTTCTAGGAGAGCTACTAGGGAAGGAATGGTAGGGCCTCTGCCCTTTTTTAGCCCCCTGGCTGTGCACAAGGCACTCAGGTCTTTGTGGCTAAGGTTGTCATATCTGGATGTTGTCCCTATAGGATCAACTATTACAGGAGCAGAGCCTGAGGCTCTACCTGTATCAGACATGACTGCTAGTGAGGTGTAAGTGATGCACTTACCTACACTGAGTGTTTTCCTACTGTACCTTGCTAGTGAGTTGTAGTCAGGGTGTGCTAATCCCTTTAATCTACAACTACTAAGTTCAGTAGAACTTAATATGCTAAGCTTTTGATTTATATGTACCTAAGGTACTTGATGTGATCTTTCAATTTGATGTAAAGATTGCAATGGTAAAACAAACAGCAAGCTCAAATCCGCACCGCTGCACACCAATGTGAGAAGTTGGCCTGATATGTAGTGTTTCCAATTCTGGAACCACTTGGTATCAGTCCAAACAAACCCCAAAGATGTCTGGTTGTAAGTCAACCTTGTTAGACAAGCTATCCTAGTGGTAGCATGGACTAAGCAGCCTTAAAGGCCAAACTTAAGAGGTCGTGTTAAGCGAGCTGTTTTACCACATACAATCCTGTAATCAAATGAAAGGACACCAAACAAGTATATATTATAAAAATATATGTATTTATTTCTAAATTACTCCCCAGTACTCTTTATGAGGAAAGGGGCACAAGCGTTAAATCAAAAGCACAGTAAAACATATAAAGTTGCACAATTATGGATGAGGGCGGGTGGCCACTCAAACCATATACTAAAAAAATGGTATAAGGAACACCAATCGAACAGTGGTTAGGCCTAGGGCCTAGAGATTCGCTGGGAGCAGTCAGGACTAGCAATGCTGAAGTCGGGAGTAGCCCACAGGAGATGGGTGCAGCACGGAAAGTGCGGCTCGCACCAATGCATTGTCAATGGTGCGTAAAAGTTAAATAAAGTGACTTAAAAGATACTTCCGCTGAACCTAGAGGAACAAAACTTTAGACACAGACCCTAGAGGTGTGTACCAGTGTATGTACACCGGCGTTGCAATGTTACCTCACCCACAGGCCGTGGGTGCACAGGGTGCACAGGGTCGAAGTGGCGTCGGGTTTTGACACGCAGGCTCTTGGTGCTTGAAGCTGTTGCAGCTGCAGGCGATGTGAAGCAGAAGTGTCCGGTGCGATCCAAGGGTGGATCGAAGTAGAAAAGTACCTGAAAGCAGAGGGGACAGAGTCTGGGTCACTCAGCAGTGACCAGGGTGGAACCAGGACGGAACCAGGCAATGTCGGGCGCAATCAGGTGGTTGTTGATAGGCTTCTCTCCGCTGTCACGTGGGCTCTGGGGCATCTGCGACGTCCAGGAGCAGGTCACGATCTGTCCCACGTAGGCTCTCGCCGTCAGCACCGCCGGCTTCAAGATTGCAGCAAACAGCACTTGGCAAAAGCAATCCACGCGGAACCGGGAGATTGCTTATCACTCAAACCAGGAGGGTCAGAGTGGGGGCTCCTTTTCACAGGAGCTGGTGCAGATCTGGAGCAACCAGAAAAGCAAGTCGTATTTCATTTTTTGTCGGCACAGGGGCCACAAGCCAGCTGGCAAGTGACCGGGCCAACGCGTCGAGCCGCCACAAGCAGAAGGGCCCCACGCAGCACTCGTCGAGTGTGGAGTGGGTAACTTTGGTGCAAGTGTAGCTCGGGGTGAGGGCTTCTCAAACCCCGGTGCACAGCTTCGAGGATCACTCGTGGGCTGCACGGTCAGTGTCTCGTGGCCTTTTCAAGATGGCGTGCCCCACGCTTCCGGTCGCCTCCACTGGTCTCAGCTCTGCAGGGACTGTGGATCGGGCTGGGAGAAGGCAGGCAAGCTTGATCTCGTCGATCTCTGTCGCTCGAGTTCTGGCGGGTAGTATTCCAATTCGTATGACACCTTACACGACATGTTTTGATAAAGCCAAACCAAAGTTGCTATATAACCGCGAGGATTATAAGGCGCTTAAGAGTATATGGTATGGCATTATCCCGGATCAGCTTAGGGAGTTGTTCCCGACAGCTGCAGACAGGCTCAGCTCATGCCAGAGCTCCATCTCACATAAAACCACGCACTCTGCCTCCAGGATTGATGAGGCCTTCCATAGGAGTGGCTTACAGGCTATATATGTGTCCAGATATAGGTTTAGATATAGGTATACTATATCTAAGCAAGGGGTGATTACACCCACTTGCCCCAGCTGAGTGATCAGCCAGTTGTGTCAATTTAAGAACCAGCCAGGGGTGGCAAAAGCTATGCTTCAGCCCCTGGTAGGCCTTGGTGGCACCTATGCCCTGAGCACCTATAGTGCATGGTACAGGGGATGACAAGGAGTCCATTTCCAATTGTGGTATGTACCTATAGCACATGTATTATAAATTTAGAAAGAGAACAGCAGGCTGGGGGTCTGATTAGCAGGCCCACAGCCTCAGTAAGTCGAAAAGCAGTGAAGCAAAAAGCAAAAATTGGGGTGACCATAGGATAGCAGACCCTACTCTCCTACAGTGCCACATCCTCTCCCACACTTAACACCATAGTGCCCCACTGAGAGAAACTTGCACTGCCTTCAGCTACAACTCAATTGTGCTGCAACTAAATTCAAATTATGCACTAGACAACAGTAAAATGCTGCCTGAAAAAAAAATGAATAACACCCTGAAAAATAACCCACTCATAAGGAATGCAAGAATAAGCAAATCATGTGAAATGTATTCAGGAACAACATGGTTACCGTAACAGTTTTAAACTCATTATTCAGAAATCAGTAAGTGATTTTGCCTGAAAAATTTAGGACATGGCTACAGGACCAGAAAGGGACCCGTTTCAATGTCCATCGCTTCTTATCTTTCAAAATGTAAGCAGTTTGGTAAAAAAAAAAAGTTACATCCAGAACACAGAGCTGCAGTACACATTTTATAAGCTAAAATAATTAAAACAGTTGAAAACGATCATATTAAACATTTTCACTCCACTCATCAACCAGGTATTGCAGTCCCTTTAGAAATTATGCACTTCCTGTTGGAAAACAATGTTGTTCAAAGAAAGAAGAAAAAAAGAAAGTAGCACTTTCACTGGCAAACTCTGTAAAGGGGTTCTAATGTGTGTGGGTGTAAATAACAATCTGGCCTGTCTGCTGACCACTCTGTATTGCTTTATGTAGGTATTTCATTTTTTTTTCTCTCCGTCCCGAGGTTTTTCTTTGGAATTATGGTCAGTAAATGAGGAAATATCCAGCCAGTGTCCGCCTGTTTTGGATCCATTTCACAGAGAAACAAATGTAGAAAAGGAGATGCAAGAGAGAGTAATAAGAGCTCTTGAAATCAGAACTTAAGGAGGAGTGAGACAAAGACAGAAATGGGCATGAAGGAAAAGAGACAGTTTTTTTCGCCTTCTCTGCTCTTCCCAGGAGCCTTCCTGCAGCATAACAAAGGACAGAGGGCAGGTGGCCTCTTTGACTCCAGGCAGGTCAAGTGCAGGGCCATTAGGTAGCGCTTTCATGTGCTAATGGCCCTGCTGAATAACAGAAGGGAGAGGGGAAATTCTTTTGCCCCCTCGTCCCCCAAGCCCTTGTCCCCCCCCACTCCAAAATCTGGGGGGACATATCCCCCGCGTCTCCCGCTCTTCCTACGCCCATGCCTGAGTATGCTGTTCATAGAAGCCTCAGAAAATGAGAATGACCTCACTGTATATGTCACGCTTTACACTTGTTTTTTACTTAACACATATGAACTAACAACAATAGACAATAGCAAACCCCACTGCCTCACCACCCCAAAAATATTTGAACCGCTGAGACTGTTTATTAAGGAGTGCGGAAAAAGAAACACAGACTTTCAAACAACTGGCCAGAAAAAGGGACTAAAGCTAGAAATAATGGATTCTGAAATCCTGCATATACTAAGCAACCTGAAAGACAAACTAAGGGAGTTGGGAACGAGTAAACAATAAAGAACGGACAAACATTCAAAAGAACGTATAATGGATGGCAGTAACTGGATGCTCACCAGTAAAACGTTTCCAACACCGAAGAAAGCTGGTAAAAGATGAAAAGTGCTTAAGGCAGACATGCACAGGAGAAGAAGGAGTCCTACACTTCTTATGGAACTGCTGTTATGCCCAAGAAGTGTAGAAGCGGATGGGTAAACTGATTACAAAAAAACAAAACAATCTTCCATGTCCTATGAGCTAATTTTGTACGGCATAGGTGCATCTTGCTAAAACAACATGCTATGGAGACATATAAACTCAGTCAAAGAGAGTCTTTGGGCTATTAGGAATTTAAGACTATTTAAGCATAAAATGTGCACCCTGAAGAATGCTTCAGAATAGCCCTAGACAAAGTCCAAACATATTTTTTTGTTGATGTGAAACGGAAAGGCCACAGATGGGTGGAGGAAAATTGAAAGCAGAACGTATGGCTGCACCTTCTAAATAGCCACACCTAAAATATGGCATTGGCACTTGTCATATAAAAACAAGCATTGGCATAGCCAATAGGTCTCGCCTTTGGGACCTTATAAGTGTTAAGCCATACAACAGTTGATGTTGTTGCACCAAGGATATTGTGCAGGATAACTAAACACTTAATAATGTCCCAAAGGCGAGACCTATTGGCTATGCCAATGCTTGTCTTTCATTCTTGGCACAGGACGTTCCACCATGGGTGGCAGGCAAAATTCACATGAAGGCTCGGCTCCTTTTCGGTTTGAAGGCCAAGAGGACCTCTAGCTGAGTCGCCTACCTCTACACCATAGTTTGTCTATTGTGGTCCATAAACTGCGAGCAATGAGAACATGAACATTAAGTTAAAAAAAAATCACACCGTAATGATACGGTTAATATAAATTTTGGATGATCGAAACACACGGTACATTAGTTGTGTTGAGATTATTTTAGTTTTGCAGTAATACGTCAATGTCAATATCATTAAATTCAATTTGGAAAAATGTAAATAAATTAAAATGAAAAACAAATAAGAATGTCTTCTGGGATTCTATTGTTGATAAAAGATCATCAAAAGGCAAAATATGTAACGCTTCACAAATTTGTGTGTCATCCTTGCGCACCATGCTAATCTTTTCTGTATCGTTCCAATTTTAGTATATGTGCTGCCGAAGCGAGCACAAACTACACTTGGAGCAAGCTGGTATATACAGGTTGAACACCAGATGTTTTGAAAGTTAGCGTGCGTCAAGAATAGAAGTGGATGCAATTTATACTCTTCCTCTTTGTTGCTTTTCACAAAATTGTCCCTTTGAATCAGAAACAAAACATTCTGCTGCAGAAAAAAGATTGCAGTTTCCACTATATGAAAACCGCAGAGCATCACGGATATATGCAAATCAAGTCAACTGCGTCATTGTCTGCACTGGAAGTTCTTTCGCGCACACAAAGCACGTGCACTGCATAGACACAGAAAAAGGACAACTACCAGAGGAGGAAGTGTTAGTGAAATAGGGGTATGACGAGCATCTGGCAAAAGGGGCATGTTCTGGCTACACAGCGGGGCAAATATAATGCAGTCTTGGAATGCATGAGCTACTGGTACACCTACCTGGGAAAATAAATGTAGGACTTTGCATACATGTTAGCTAGCATTTTTATAGCGAGCAAATACTGCTAAAGTGGCACCTTAGATCTCAAACTTGTAAAGTTTTAATGACCACAGACACCATCAGAATGCAGGAAGCCCCTTTCAAAACGTTGTTTTTATTTGCTGATAGACCAACTCAAACAATTACACATAAAGGAGTCATTCTCAAAGTTCAGAGCCCTCAACCTCAGTATAAAATGAACTCGATCAAAATCATTGGACAGCCCAACCATGTAGACCCCTGCTTTAAGGGATCAACCCATGTCAGAACATAATAATTGTGCTTATTATTTTCCTGTTGTTGCTACCCATGGTGGTACTGTATTGCAGCATTTGGATAGTGATCAGTATCCCTATGTGGGGCATTGAAGCACTTGCCTACCCTGCACATCCCTACTTGGGCTATTGGTAAAAATGCTGTGGAGAAGTCACCGCCGACTTAATAAATAAGCCAGATGGGGTTGGCCTCGTGGTCAGTAAAGCAGTTTTCATCCTGTGTCAGAGTATGTTTTAATATACTGCCGGAGGGACCTAGCACGCATGAGAGACCAGCAACTCAACAATTGTGAATATTATTCACCAGGTGGCTGCTTTCAGACCTCCCCTCCTTCAACAGCTGTTAACCACAAATACAACCCGTTTGTAAGTCCTCGTGTAAAGAGCAAGACGGAATTTACTTTTGCACCCTACAGGAGCTTAGTTAAAATAAAAACAGACATCGAAGAAAGAGTTCAGAATACTAAGCACGTGAACAGCTTAAGAAACGAAGGTAAAGTCTCATAGGAACTGCTGACGACACATATAGGCATAGAACAAGACGATGGTGCCAACCAGGAGGGGGCGCTGCCATGCCAGCAGCACAGAAACAGCTTGAGAAACGAAGTCTTGTAGGAACTGCTGACGACACATATAGACATAGAACGAGATGATGGTGTCAGACAGGAGGGGTGCTGCCATGCCAGTAGCAGGGTGATGCTGACTAGCGCATGCGCATGTTCTGTCCGCCCGCGTGCACATCTGGAATCCGTATCGATTCCAAAAGGCCCTCGCACGGAGAGGACAACGCATGCGCGCTGCTAACACCAGGCGAGACCTAAAAATGAGCTGATCTAGATGGAAACGTAGTATATGAGCAATTTGTGATTCTGCCATATTGCAAAGTACTTTGTACACCACTGCAATGGACTGTCTTTTCTGTAAATATTTCTTTAAAGCCTGTAGGGGACTGGCTTAGTATATGTTGCACAGTTATTTAAGTGAAGAACCCTGCATTAATCCGTGCAACCCTTATGGTGATTTTATGGTCTTAGACAACCTTAGAAAGCTCTCTAAGTGGTAGCTGTGGAAAGCAGCCTTCAGGCTTATTCCAGAAGGAGTGTTAAGCAGTTGTTTTACCAGTACTAATCATGTAGTGTAGGTGTGGCGGGGTTGAATTGAGGGCACGGAGACTAGGTTTTATTTTGGTAAATGTTCTTTTGCTTCTTGTTGTTAATCTCTTACAGGAAAAGGCAGCGGGATCCGTGGTGGAAAGGGTTCCCTTTATAGGGCGTCTTCCTATGCCCGGTTCTGGTCTCAGCAAAGCACCTCCTCAGCCTTGTCCCGATGGAGCATGTGAAAAACAAAAATAATATACAAGGGTCAGGACGCCGTCCTCTTGCTTTGAATTCCCAGGGGTAGGGGCCCAGGGGTGAAGGGAGCACCGGTGTTCAAGTGAAGTTTACAGCTTTTATCTACACGGGTGGTGCAGGAAGTCACTGGTGAGGGAACCGTGATAGGGGGGGGGAAAGGAAGACTTAGCGGTAGGTCGGTAAGGGTATTTACACAGTACTCAGTGGTTCAGGTAAATGGGTTCAAGCTAGCGAGACGAGTTTCCCCGCCTCCCCACCAAACCTGTAACCCTATGACGTACCTGCTGAAGCCACACTCCTCCAGGAGCGTTGCTCGGCAACTCGTGGTGACGTTGGCCTCCTGGCGCTCCAAACCTCTCGCCCTCGCAGCTCGTCTCTCCGTCTGGCAACTCTTCTTCTTCTTCCTTCTGGATTCCACTCGCTTCCTGACTCCGTTGCTCTCCTGACTCTTCTCCAACTCCGCTCCAAACGCCAAACTTCTCCGGGGTGATGCCACACCTCCAACTTTCTTCTTCCTCCCTTTTGACCAGTCCAACGAGGTGCGCATCATCTGGAGGCGGGCTTTCCTATCCTGCCTTGTACGCCCTCTTAAAGGAGCTGTGTTCTCCGTCTTCTACCTGTGTGGGCCAAATCAGTTTCTTGTCGTCTTCTCTCCACTCGGTCTGGTTAAGGGGGAGAAAGGGGGTAACATCAGAATGCACGTCCCATCAGTCTAGGGGGTGCTGTTTATGTCTCTGATCATTCTCCCAATTACACTCCTCCCCCCCTGGATTCTCCAGATCGGGGAGAGATATGGAACGCGACAGGTAATCTGCGTTGTTATTCTCCCTACCTTTTTTATGTTGTATCTCAAAGGAAAAGGGTTGCAAATATAGGAACCACCTCAGCACTCGTGGATTTTGGGATTTGTTCCTATACATCCACAGTAGTGGAGCATGGTCGGTAAAGAGAACAAAGTGTTGCCCATCTAAGTAATATTTTAATTTCTCTATAGCCCACCTAATAGCGAGGCATTCTCTTTCCACTGTGGAATATTTGGTTTCTCTTGGATGTAGCTTCCTGCTAATAAATAGAAGGGGTGTTCTAGATTGTCATCTCCTATTTGTGAAAGTACAGCTCCTAGGCCGGTATTGGAGGCATCAGTGGCCAGAAAAAAAGGTTTCTCGAAGTTGGGGGCAATCAGTACGGGACTGGTTGTTATAGCGGTCTTAAGGTTCAGGAATGCCTGTACTGCCTGTTCAGAGGGTTTCTGTAAGAAAGAAGGTTTCAGCAAAATTGTGTAAGAATCTCCTATAATAGCCTATGAGCCCGAGAAATGCCCTCAAATCCTTTTTAGATGAGGGAAAGGGAGTGTTTAGGATGGCTTTAATCTTTTCACTTTGGGGGCCTATTACTCCTTCACCTAGTATGAAACCCAAATACTTTACTTTGGCGAACGCAGCTCTGGTGATAAAACAAGCTTCGCCTATTCTTTCAATGAGTTCATCCACTCTAGTTATGGGAAAGGCGTAGAAGGATGAGATGGCATTAAGGGCGTGAAAATCCATACAAAATCTGGTTGATCCGTCTGGTTTTGGTACCATCACGATTGGCGATGACCATTGGCTTCTAGAGGGACGTATCACTCCTAGGCGTAACATTTCCTGTACCTCCCGTTTCACGTCATGTCTTTTGGCTGCCGGGATTCTGTAGGGTTTCTGTTTGACACACTTCCCCTTCTCTGTTTCTATCGTGTGTTCAATTAGAGATGTTCTCCCTGGAAGGTCTGAAAACATTTCTGAGAATGGTTGTAGTGTTTCCAGCAGTTCCTTCTTCATTTCCGGGGAAAGTTCCTCATTTATTGGTAACTGTGGGAGCGTCGAGGAGGGGACTCCTACTGGAAATACACACTGTGCGGATTTGGGAAGGGGCCCAAGCCACTTCTTCAGGAGGTTTATGTGAAAGCATTGCTTTCGGAAGGGTGACATTTGTAACCTATATGTGTCTTCCCCAGTGTTTCAGTGACGAGGTACGGACATAGCCACTCACTCTGGATTTTTTTGTTGAGGAAGGGAGTAGAACCAAGGCCCAGTCTCCCACTGACAACGTTCTCCATTCTTTCCCCGGTTATAGTACCTTTCTTGGCATTGTTGGCTTCTCTCCATGTTGGAGTGTGCCAGGTTTCTCAATTTTCCCAATTTACTTTTCAGTTGCTGGGTGCAGTCTAGGAGAGACCGTTGTTCATTCTCATCCTCTCTTTCCCAGGCTTCTTTCGTTATTTCCAGAAGACTACATGGTTGTCATCCATATAGTAGCTCAAACGCTGAATATCCAAGGCTGCTCTGCACCTGTGCTCTCAGTACATACAATACTAACGGTAGTAAACAATCCCAATCTTTGTTTTCCACGGATAACATCTTTTTCAAAGTGGTCTTTAGGGTGCGATTGTATCGCTCCACTAATCCGTCTGTCTGTGGATGATAAGCTGATGTGCGTATGTGGTGTAGATCTAAAGTTTTACACACTTCTTTCATAAGTCACGAGACGAAGGGTGTCCCCTGGTCGGTCAAGATTTCCTTGGGGAACCCGACTCTTGAGAATAACTCCAACAACTTCTCTGCAATGTTTTTCGTGGAGGGGGTTCGTAGTGCAAAGGCCTCCGGGAAGTTGGTACCATAATCTACGATGACAAGGGCATATGTATTTCCTTTGGCTGTGCGAGGAAGTGGTCCGATTAGATCCATACCCACTCCCTCGAAATGATTGCCGATTATAGGGAGGGGTTGTAGAGGTACTGCAGGGGGTTTGTACAGATTCCTTTTCTGGCAAATTTCATACATGCTACAATACTCACTGGCCTCCTTATATATCCCTGGCCAGTAGAAATGTTTAAGGATGTTTTGAGTGGTTTTCTCGGGCCCTGAATATCCTGCAGTCAGATGAGTATGGGCATAAAACAGAATTTGTTCCTTGAAGTCTTTGGGCACTAACAGTTGTTTAGGCTCATTGTTCTTCCCTTCTCTATACAATAAGTCTTTCTCAATTACAAATCTCGGGAAGGTGTTGGTGGGGGTGGTCATAGCTAAATGTGCCAATTCCCATGCATTAAAGAGAGTGGCGTCATTAGATTGGGCGAATCTGAAATTGCGATTAAGGGACCATGGTTCAGCAGTTAATAAAGCTGCCTGGGGTGTTTTCGGGGCGGACCCTGATTGCTTCACCCCCTCTTTAAACAATGATAGGAAGTTTGGATTGTCTACCCCAATAATTAAATCTTCCGGTAGGGATTCGACTGCCCCCACCAGTACAGTACCTGGAGGTCTACCTATTGGGTGTAATGTTACCATAGCTAGTGGCTAAGGCTTCACATCCCCATGGACACATCTTATATATACTGTTTTTTTGGGTAGTAGTTGGTGGGGGTATATCAGGTTTTTTCGTATGACAGACTGCCTACACCCTGAATCTAGCAAGGCCCTTATACTCTTACGATTGACAGAAACACGTACTTAGAACGAGGGCCCGATTTCTGAGGTATTCATTACAGCTTTTGGGATGTATCCCACCTCCAGGGGTTCTTCAGCCGGTTTGCTACGGGGACACAGGCGGGCAAGGTGGCCCCATTCGCCACAGTCGAAACACTGTGGTCCTCTCATGGGAGGAGGTTCAGGGCGAAGGGGTCTATACTTTATAGATTTATTCCCTACTTTATCCTTCTTTTCTTGTTTAGGCGTTGGGGTAACTTTGGAAGTTTTGTCGACTTCCCACATCATAGCACGGGGTTGGGCCCAGGTGTAATTGGCTGTCATTTCTATGGCCTGAGTGGGGGTCAGGCCTGAATGCTGCTTGAGCCATCTTTGAGTCCCATAAGGGGGAACTGCCATAAACTGCTCTAGGTAAATGCTGTTCATAATGTCCTCTTTACTACTATTCTCTGGTTTTAACCATTTGTCCGCAGCATCTTTCAAACGGAAGAACAGGGTTTTAGGGTTCTCCCCGCGTATCACTTTCTCCTTTATGAACCTAACCCGATAGGCCTCAGAGTCAAGACCTAGGTGATCAAGTATAATAGTTTTTATGTCTTTATAAGGTGTATCTTCAGCTGCGTTTGTGACCTGATAGGCCGCTTGTGCCTTGCCTGACAATAATGGGGCGAGAAAGAAAGGCCACTTTTCCTCTGGCCATCCACAGGCTCCAGCTGCCCTCTCAAAATTAGTCAGGAAAGCGTCCGGGTCTTCCCCCCGCTGTGTATTTTTGCAGGGATACTCCCGATGAGTGTGGTACAGGTGTCCTTCTATCTCCTATAGGGTGAGTCCCAGGGACCTGTATCGCTTTTTGTAGGCCCTCCAACTGTGCGGCCATAGTATTTTTGAAGACTTCCCTGTCTGCTTCGGCTGACGTCATCTGACGTTCTATGGCCCATTCCAACTTCTCCTGCTCCTTTATTAAATGTTGGATGATCTGGTCCATCTTGGGTGATGAGATGGAAGTGGCTGATCCCAATTCTGACACCAGTTGTGGCGGGGTTGAAGTGAGGGCACGGAGACTAGGTCTTGCTAAATAAGGTTTTATTTTGGTAAATGTTCTTTTGCTCCTTGTTGTTAATCTCTCTCGGGAAAAGGCAGCGGGATCCGTGGTGGAAAGGGTTCCCTTTACAGGGCGTCTGCCTATGCCGGGTTCTGGTCTCAGCAAAGCACCTCTTCAGCCTCGTCCCGATGGAGCATGTGAAAAACAAAAAAAAATATGCAAGGGTCAGGACGCCGTCCTCTTGCTTTGAATTCCCAGGGGGAGGGGCCCAGGGGTGAAGGGGGCACCGGTGTTCAAGTGTAGTTTACAGCTTTAATCTACACGGGTGGTGCAGGAAGTCACTGGTGAAAAAGGAAGACTTAGCGGTAGGTCGGTAAGGGTATTTACACAGTACTCAGTGGTTCAGGTAAATGGGTTCAAGCTAGTGAGACGAGTTTCCCCGCCTCCCCACCCAACCTGTAACCCTCTGACGTACCTGCTGAAACCGCACTCCTCCAGGAGCGTGGCTCGGCGACTCGTGGTGACGTTGGCCTCCCGTTGCTCCAACTCTCTCGCCCTCGCAGCTCGTCTCTCCGTCCGGGAACCCTTCTCCTTCTTCCTTTCTGGATTCTACTCGCTTCCCGACTCCGTTGCTCTCCTGACTCTTCTCCGACTCCTCTCCAAACACCAAACTCCTCCGGGGTGATGCCACACCTCCAACTTTCTTCTTCCTCCCTTTTGACCAGTCCAACGAGGTGCGCGTCATCTGGAGGCAGGCTTTCCTTTCCTGCCTTGTACGCCCACTTAAAGGAGCCGTGTTCTTCGTCTTCTTTCTGTGTGGGCCAAATAGGTTTCTTGTCGTCTTCTCTCCACTCGGTCTGGTTAAGGGGAGAGAGGGGATAACATCAGAATCCACGTCCCACCAGTCTAGGGGGTGCTGTTTACGTCTCTGATCATTCTCCCTGTTACACTAGGTTACATGGCAGGCCTTTAGTGACACTTTGAATGGCCTCTCATGGGTGTCATAATACATGCTGCAGTCCATGGGAGATCCCTGGTGTACCTATGCCCTGGGTACCTTAGTACCATACACTAGGAACTTAGAAGGGTACACCAGTAGCCAACTAGGAAGGTACCAAAGTACTTACCATAGTCTAATTTAGGGAGAGAGCACAGTGAATGGGGTCCTGATTAGCAGGATCCCAGTCAGACTAGTCAGAAAACAGAATGACACCAGCAAAAAGTGGGGGTAACCATGAAAGAAGAACCTAATTTCCTACAAAGCCTTTTGGAAAAAAAAGTACCAGTGTAACACATAGGAACAGCAACAGACAGCCCTGCTATCTAAGTCTTACCACAACCTATCGGTTAACGGTCACCCCTATTTCAGTGATGGAATATTGCAGTTCCCATGTTTATTTGCATGGACCTTAAACAGAGTCAATATACTGCATTTTCGAAAGCTTCATTGGGCCTCCAGAAATGAAAGTGATGAAAGGAGATATAGACGCCCAATAATAGGGCTGGGTAGACCTAAGTACGCAAAGGGAAAGGCATGGCTTAGCAGGGCAAAGTTATGATTTGGGCCCACAGCCCACATAATAGATTAAAAAAAGATACGGCCACTGGAGTCTGAGCATAACTGGAGTTCTGGCCCCTGCTCCAGGATCCCTTTTATTAGCTCAGTCACCGACCCTGGTGATGCTGGTGTGGGGTGGCATAAGGCACAGCCCTCTAGGAGCGGGTTACACTGTGACTTGTCCTCCGGGAACTACATTCTTCCCAAAACCCAAAGGAAAGGTCAAAGAATCCAAAAGTGGAAAATAATGAAACAGAAACGGGCACCACCATAAATATACCAGTTTCAAAAGTCAATCAGCCGGGCATCAGGCGACCCTGGGACAATGACCGCCAGCTGAAAGAGAACATTGTTACTAGAGTTCATAGTTTCACCTCATGTAACTCAGGGCACAAACATTGATGCCGTCAAGAGAGCCTGGACATCTCCGCATCACAGCAGGATCAAGTCCATAGAGTACAGAGTTGGTCCATCTTGTTGATGCTCTGGATATTGTGTGGTTAGTGTCCATAGTTCAAAATGATGCAGCAGGAGTGCTGCAGGAGTCTATTAAGACGCTTGCTTTTGTTGATTTGCCTGACTCTCAGAACAGTATTGGAGGGATTCAGAAACTTGTTGACAATCTTCAATAGCCATCCTCTGGTCCACCTCCAGCTCGGTATCCTTTAATCAAGCAGGGCCAAATCCATGTCTCGCTTGTGGAGGCTCCTTCTCCATATTCCCCATAGGACTATTTGTGGGCTACATTGGGGTTGCGCGTGAGCCACGTACATGCCGCTGCAGGGCCGTAAATGAGCCACTGCCACATAGATACTCGTAGAATGGTCATCGTCGAGGCGTGCAGAAGACGGAACCATAATACAGATGGATTAGGAGATTGTCACTGGTCAGCTGTTGCTTAGGAGTGTCACATGTGATTCTTGGTCTTTGGTGTGATGCTGATACTCTGACTTCAGTCAAGTTGCAAATTTCTCAACCTGTGATAATGATGATGCTCTTTCAATAAAATTAGCAGGATGGTGAAAATAGATTGGCAAAACCTTATTACAGTTGTCGATGGCTGACCCCTAAACTGACCCCTAAGCTCGGAGGATACTTCATGGTGTGTCAATGTTTGGTAATTTTTACATAGATGCCATGCTCTACAAGGCAGCAGGTGACAGTGTCTGGACATTCACATTGGGAAGCTAGGGGTAGAGACTCTTCGCGCATGAGTGTGGCTTACTCTTATTTCTCCCTCCAGTTCACCGCTAAGCCATTGTAACGGCACATCCAGCCTGTCATTACTAGGTAGATGCTGTCACAGTCAGTGGTACAAATTAACAGTTCAGCGAGGTGTTATTCGTATTCAGAATAGAATGGCGCACAACATGTAGTGGTTGAGTAGTCACACAAAGGTGGTTTTGGTTGGTGCTGCTTGTACAGAGAGAACCCTAAAAACTCTGAAACCAAAGGGTGTAGAAACTAACCCATATGTAAAATACAACAGCCAGTCAAGCGCACACAACAATTGTAAGGGTATAGGTGATCAAGGTAAGGCGTTCAAGGATAAGGTCACACACGATGTTCTTTCTGTCTTAGTTTTTAATTGGTGTATGATTGGTCCTCCTGTCCAGGAGACACCAACGAGAAAGAAAAACCAGCCGACACGTGTTTCGTCAGTAAGGGCAGTTAACCCAATCACTCTTCAGGGTTGTAGGGGTGTGAGATATCGTTGTATCGGGGGACCGGTGATACTTCCAACCCGGTCCTGGTCGGGTTTAAGGGAAAGTAGCGTGTCCGCACCAAAAGTAAAGGATTGACGGGTACGATGCTCGTATTATTGACAAAGGCGGGTAATGCCTTTTGTTCAGCTCACGAGCGGCGGTTTTGCCGGGTAGTAAGGAAGACGGGTATTGCCGGAATCAGAAAACTGATTCCGGCAATACCTGTCTTCCTTACTTCCCGGCAAACCGCCGCTTGTGAGTTGAACAGTCAGTGGTACAAGTCTTCCTAGATGAGGAGTCACTTTGACTATGCTTGTAATTTGAGGTGAAAGCAGGGGTCTGGGGAATGATGCAGCCAGTGAGTTGCAACAGTGTAGAGTGACAGTCGGAGTGCTCCAGCCTTGGAGTGATGGATGTCTGGTGGAGAGCAGTGCTTAATGTGATCCAGGGATTTTCGGTGCTCGGCACCGGCACTTACTTGTCAACACCAATGCTTGTGACAGTCAGACACAAGGTGGCGCTGTCTGGCTAACTTGGAGATGACCACAACAACAGTTAATTATTAATTCAATATACATTAAACATGACTATTACCTGCTGCCTAAGCCACTCTTATAGCTTTGAAGGCCTGAAGTAGTCTGAATTGTCACACTTGTAGGAGTTTGATGGTTAGTAGTTGTGTTGTTATTATCATTGGGCGCATGGCAAGGGCAATGTACGGTGCAAGCTGCAGTGGCCTCCTGACGAGAGCCCTGGCACGTATTATTTTTAATTAAGTACTGGTGGAGAGGGGAAGATGCTTTCACTCAAATGCGCCATCCTTTCAAGATCACTGCAATGCTTTTTGTGTGCTACAGCAGTATTGTGCCTGGATGTGGCTGTTAGGGGCCGGTGCTCGCTGAAGTATGGGCCAACCTCCTGACATTTCCGCATTGTGGGCGTTTCTTTCCACGTCTTGGGAGGCCTTTCTTTTCACTTCTTGGTATCTGGCAGCACAAGTGATTGTAGTTAGATTTAGGATAGGAAAGCTTCTCCTCAGGCCCAGACTGGCAGCTGGTTAACCAGCCATCCGGTACTGATTATCACTAGTGTGTGTGGGCTAGCTTTGTAGTGCTGATGCATATGCTGCTCAGGTGTGGATCGGGGAGTAGCTTTGTTAGTAAGATTGGTGGGGGTATGAGCTTCAGATTTCCCAACAATGGAGCTGGTACATAATGTAACAAGCATTGGCATAGCCAATAGGTCTCGCCTTTGGGACCTTATAAGTATTTAACCATGCAACAGTTAACGTTGTTGCACCAAAGGATATTGTGCTGGAACACGAAATACTTATAAGGTCCCAAAAATGAGACCTATTGGCTATGCCAATGCTTGTTTGTTTGTATGTGCTAAATTATGAGGAGTTTTGACCACCCCTACTATCCTTTAAGATGATGTTTTGTACATCTTCTAAGATGACATTTGCCCCACGTAATCAGAAATTTCCATGTATACAGTACTTCTATTTTCAGTGAGCACAGAGTTCACGGGGAAAAAACCAGTCTTCGGCCCAATACCGAACTCACAGGCCGTGCTGTGAGAAAGTTATCCCTGTATGGGTATATCTGCTCACTTCCATGCACTGACGCCACTAGTTGAATTGTAATATATTAACAAAAGTAATAACACTGCTCTGCTATCTAATAACAGAACAATTCATTCTACAATAATCAGACCAACCATTTGTACCTTTATTTTTCCAGCCTGGGGTCTTGAGCTTCTTATTCCTGTCCCCGGACGTGCTTTGCAGAGCAGGTCACCTCTGTCCCATCTGCACAGCCGGCGGTGTTCTGTAGACCTCTGGGCATTGTGTTGTATGTTCAATCAGGTTTTTTTATTGTGGTTGTATTGTCGATTTTTAACACAATCCGCCACTTTTTGATGTGTCTGCCTTGTGTTTTTAATTGATAATATTATTCCTTCTCTTCTTTTCATGTTGCAAGTTTAATGGTGCATTATCACTAATGCCATATCTCTCACCTAAAATGAATATATAAATGCAGTGATAAGGTGGTGGGGTACGTGGGGGAGACCCCTGATGCATAGGGTGCACAAAAATGTGCTGCCGGTCAGGGATGTTGGACCGGAGAATCATGATTATTCTCTGAGATGTTACAGTGTCCAGTGCCTCAGGGAGAGAGGTGGCTTTAAAGCGCTACAACACCGAAGAGCAGACTGCACGCAGGACTTGGAAAGGTTTGTGTGTGAGTGGCGGAGTCCGCCTTTGGCTGTAGCCGGCCCTGTAGTGGGAGGCAGCTGGTGGGCTGGCCAATCTCAACCCTTCTGCTTGTATAATCCAACTGGGCCTATCGTGCTGTGCCATGCTGAGAAAAAGCATGCCAGCGGCAAGGCCAATGAAAGCATGGGCTGTGGGAGCTCGAGAATTGAGCGCTCTGCCCATGAATGCAGATCAGCGGAACTCAGAAGAATATCCAGGCATTTCTTCAGCTCAGCCACAACGATGTTTCATTTCATATAAAAAATGTCTTCTGTGTACAGCGCTTGTGAGGAAAAGCTTCTGTTAACTTAAAAAACTAAAATAATAATTTGCATTGCTGCCATTGTCCTAATGAGATTTTGTAATGATGAAATGTCCACAAGAGATGATGTAGTTTAGAGATGCTTTATTCCAAGTTATGTAGAGAGACCCCACCAGGAGCATCCAACATGGTGCTCAGCCCATCCAGCTGTAATCTGTCAGGCAGATCACCAACATTCTGATAGATGCATCACATGAACATTCCAATAGAGGTAGAGAAGGATAGCATAGGGAATACCAAGATACCACATTATCCTCTCCTCTCAAACAAAAGAGCCAAAAACAACAACGGAGAACAGGAGGAAATGAAAGCAAGTGAATTGAGCAAAAGCGGAAAAAGGAACAGCAAAGAGAAAACATCCATAAAAAGAGAACAAAGAAAGAAGAATGGAAAAAACGTAAAAACCCTACTCCCTTCTTACACCATATAAACCATCCTCTCTTCTTACAGAACTTTAAAAAGAAGAAAACAAAGGAAGGTAATAGAAAAGATAAAGAACAAAAGAAACCTTCGTTTCAAGAAGATGAGGAAAAGTAGAGGTGAAACCTCATCAAAACACTATTACCACTAAGCAAAATACAATAACGTAATGCAAGAGATAACAGTGCAAAAAGTTGCAATGAAAATACATCAAATCTGAACATATTTAAATCTGAACATATTTAGCATAGAAAGCATAAAAGCACATAAAAAGAGAAAACATAAGCTAAATATGTGGATGTAAAACTTTTAAAGACAGGTAAACGAGCAAATGTGAATACAAACACAATAATGCTATAGGACTATAACCCTAGCATAGCTCCTCAGAAGGAGAATAAAATACGCACACCAAACAGGGCACAAAACAAAAATAGACGAGGTCCGTGTGGACAACTGACATAGTGCCAGGTGGGACTAAAACCCACTACAGTAAAATGGGACTAGAAACCCATAGCAAAAACATTTAAATAAAGTAGATGGGACTAAAACCCACTACAAACAAATGGGACTGGAACCCATAGCAAATTAAACCGGTAGGACTGAAACCCACAGTAAGCAAATGGGACTGGGACCCATTGCAAATTAAACAGGTGGGACTGAGACCCACAGTAAACAAATGGGACTGGGACCCATCGCAAAAGACATTGAATTAAACAGATGGGACTAAAACCCACTGCAAGAAAATGGGACTAGGACCCATCGCAAACATTTAAATTACACAGATGGGACTAAAACTCACTGCAAGTAAATGGGACTAGGATCCATCGCAAGAACATAGAGCAGGTGGGACTAAAACCCACTGCAAATGAATGAAACAAAACATTATAGTACACAGCAAAGTACACCTAAAATATGTGGCCTGTGAGGAGGAAAACCACATTACTAAACTAGTAAGAAAAAAAAACGAAGCACACTTCCTGCCGCCCTGCGCCTACAAAGTGCTATTCTTAGACAAGTAAACACTGCAATAACAGAAATGTACGCGCTGCACTGCCCCTTAATGTAAAAGCAGATAAATGCGTGAAAGGAGTGCAATCAATAATGTTATAATCGCCGGAGCTTGATTCATGCCCCCGAGAATAATATCCATATTGGAGTACACCAAGATTCATGACAGCACTCCCAAAGACTCCGTCAATTTCATTAAGAAAAGGCACAGTACCTTAGATTAGTCTCAGCGCTTCGTTGAAAATGAGAGTAAATGTCACGTGTCACAAATCTCCCTGTTGTCTGCATCGCAAGGAAATAAAGACTGAAAAGGAAACTTAGATTGCATGAGACAAACTCAAAATGACGTTGAGGCAGACGTAAAAGGTGCTGGTAACAACAGACGTGATGCAAGGACTCCCAAAACAACATGGCGGCACGTACAGTGACGCACAGCAGGGTGGCTCACGGCGCTTCCCCAGAGCAAACGACATCGGAGAATCTGGCAGAGGAGTTCCGTGGACAACAGCAGGTGAGTGCGTGCACAGTGGACGACACGCGCTGGATTTTTAAATAAGAAAAAGACAGTTGAACTGTTGATGGCTACAGTGGCTCGATTTTCGCTGAATTTTGCTCAAAAGAAAGGCAAACCTCACTCAGCAACATGGAACAGAAGAGCCAAAGTTCACCAAATATTCCTCCGTTAGGTTGCAGCAAGTATTCATTTCCGCAAGCTGGCAAAACTAATGAAATTACACCACCATTTAAATTGTAATAAAAAAATTGATGGAATTAACGCTTCAGTTCACGAGGCACTCAATCAGCCCCCTGTCATATAAAACTTGAAATAGATAAAGTTCACCTTCAAGGGTTTTGTAATTAAAAGTCACTGTTGCATGTATATCCATACTAGGTCAGACACAATTCTTCCCCATACAGCATAGTAAGATTGGAAGAAAGTCAATGCCTACTCTTATGTGAAGGCATAACACAGGATGAGCCAGGAGCAATAACAATTCTGGTTTAACCCATTAAAGGGCACAGCTTCAATAGAGGGCACAGCTCCAACACAGCATAAAGTAGACTCTCCTTGTAAATAGGACAAAATGCAGAGTTGCCCAATAAAATGCTTACCCTCATGTGAGGATAAAGCGTGAGTCCCAAAGTCAAAACAAACAGGCTTACCCAACGTCAGGGCACAGCTCCAAATTAAAATTTGAAGACTCACTGGTACACAGGACAACTGCCAGACTGCTGTGGGCGACCGGTTGTAGGTCACTGGTGGGGTCATGCTGGCAGTTGGGGTAGCTTTTCTTGTTGCAGGAGGTCCTTTCATAATTTCAAGTTTTCTTTCTTAATATCTTCTAGTTTGAAGTACTTATTGACTTGACAAACGTAGGTTCTTTCTTAAGATCGTCGCCAATATGTAATGATGAAATGTCCACAAGAGATGATGTAGTTTAGAGATGCTTTATTCCAAGTTATGTAGAGAGACCCCACCAGGAGCATCCAGCATGGTGCTCAGCCCAGCCAACTATAATCTGTCAGGCAGATCACCAACATTCTGATAGGTGCATCACATGAACATTCCAATAGAGGTAGAGAAGGATAGCATAGGGAATACCAAGATACCACAGATTTCTTGAAAAACGTAATGCATGACATGAAGCCAGCGGAAAGGAAAATAATGGATGCATTGTTTGAATGATTTGCTCTAGCATTGGCATAAAAACAGACCCGTTTTTTTCCAAAACAAAGTGCCTCCATACATGTTCTCACTCTTCATTTTGGTGGGGGAGGGGCAGAGCGAGGCGCTTGGTAGAGCAAGGCTTAATGAGACATGAAAGCCACATGGCAGCTGCACATGTGCAAGCGCTCGTGAGCGCAAGCTTGAGGCCAGGAAAAGATTGTGGTAGCACTTTAAAAAGCACTAACTAAATGTCTCGAAGAAACAGCATGCACTGTCTCAGGCGAGACCTAAAAATATACAACAAGAGGGGTTTAAACCCTTGGGCGCGGCCGCAATTCTGCACCTGTGCGGCACTTCTGAAGAGTGGGCGGGTTCATGACGGCCCCCAGTCATCATCAGCACATGAGCACCGTGATGCATGATGGCTGGGGGCCGTCATCAGCATGGAAGGGGTTAAAGGTGCAGCAGAAATAGAGAGGAATGCCGATTGTTATAAGTCATAAGTAAGAGAAAGCACATTATTTTGTTAAATAACCCACATTTGTCTTTTCAAACAGAGAGGGAGAGTGGGTGAGCATTTTTGTCTATGTGTGTACACATTTGTGGTAAATCCGACAGACATCTCACCATACCCGACTAAAAGCACCTGCACCCAACTATTTATCACAGAAGACATTTATTTGGGAGAGGGTGGTGGAACACCTTTCTTGAAGCTACAGCCCTGGTGGATCGCAGTTTTCGGAATGCCTTATTTCGAGGGTCTCTTCTTATTGTTTTCAGCCTATGTTTGTTTTCTGGTAAGTTGGTACGAAGAGTTGAATGCTTTGGTACAGGGCTTCGATTGAGTTGCCTTCCGTCCTTGACACCATCATCTTTCCCATCACATGCTTTAATCCATGGCTCCCACTGTGTGCTTCTCTGTCCTGGAGTAACCTGCTGTCTTGTGAGTCTCGCACATCTCGGGGTGCATGGTGTCTAATGAGTTTGGAGACCCCTTTGCTATTCAGCAACGTGTCTGTAAAGGTGCAAGCAGGCCCAGCTGTGTCTTGTTCAGGCACTGCACAGCTCTTATCTCTTCTCCACCATGTCTTCTTCATGGGGAGCCGCAGAAACCGGCCCGGCCAGACTTGTTTACAAACCAAGGGACGTCTTCCTGGCTGCACAATAACCAATGGCTACTCCTTCCTTCCCCTCTCACATGTTTTGATGAGTAACTGGTGCAGTACCACTGGTTACCCATGGGGGCAGCAGACACGACTGGCCGTAAATTCAACTCTATGGCTGTGGAAATTTGTATGACACCTGCCTGTCCTCATGCATGCTGGAGGGTTCTGTGGACACGCGTGGGATTCAAGTTCCGATTTCTTTAATGAATCCGGACAAATCAGTGTTGCCTGATGCAGACACGTGGGGCATCAGCCTGGAAAGACCCTGTGGGATTGTGAGCGGTCTAGTAGTTGGGTGGGCGGAGTTAGTGGGCTGGGGGGAAGAGGAGGATCGAGGGGATGGGCTAGTCAGTTAGAGTAGGGACGGGGACCTGAGAGCACCTGTTGAATAAAGCTCTTAGATACATAAAGAAGTAGTCTGTCGTTATTACGAGGAAGACACGACAACTGGCGACGAGGGTGGGATGCACAGCTTGCTGTCCCTGAACCCACAAATGACATTCGGTCCCGTTCCTAGAAATTGGGAAGGATGTCGCTGTTGCGACGCAGGTGCCCCAAGAAGAATTGCCGCCCAGAGAAGAGAGGCCAGCAGTTTGTATCTGTTCCGTGATCGGGAGATCGCGTAGAGCCCCAGCGAAGAAGCGCAGTCGAGCATTGGTGAAGTTTTGAATTTGGCGCCGGTATGCGCCTGAAGCGGTGAGAAGCTAAGAGGCCCGGCGTGGCATGAGGCCTACTGACAAGC
Organism: Lissotriton vulgaris; assembly: GCF_964263255.1. NCBI lineage: Eukaryota > Metazoa > Chordata > Amphibia > Caudata > Salamandridae > Lissotriton > Lissotriton vulgaris. The sequence goes on along the minus strand of NC_141691.1, from coordinate 164,510,499 downwards.
TCTGAAGTCACCTAGTACCACCGTGCTACAAAATCGTAAGAAGTGTGAGATCAGGATGAATGCGTGGGAAAGTGCTGAACAGATGAGATAGCCCGCCACGAGAGACCCTCACCCCAAAAGTGTGCAAAGTGGCATGCGCGCAAAAAGCTGAAGTTTGAATTGTTGCCCAAGCGTACCTGGTGAAGCGGAGTGGCCGGCGAGAGACAAGCAGACGATTGGAGAGATCGTTGTGCCAGCAGTGTGGTGGCGACCAGTGAGTCCCTGTTGCAACGCATCGTGCGAGTGAAGAGTGCATGTAAAGAGCGAAAGTTATAACTATTGGCATTGTAAATGACAAAGCTATTAATTTCGCTATTTTCAAAAACAAAACAAAAATAAAAAATGTGTCATTTACAATAGCTCAAACTTTCCGAATGCGAGACCTATTGCATTGCAAATGCTTGTGTTATCCATGCCATAGATTTTTTTTTGTTTTACAGGCAACATAGATCACAACCCCAGCGTTCCATAGCAATGGAAGGTTTCTTAGCATTAGACTTGCTAGCCTAAATCAAGAACAGGATGCAAATCTCCATCCTACTTTTAGTAACAGCAGTTATTAAGATGCACTTGGAGAAACATAAATATATACAAGTAATGGTAAAGGCAGTAGGACTGGCCTTTATGTTTAGGCCTGCTTAAAACACAAAATAGAACCTGTTGAAGTGGTAGTAAAAAAACCGATTGCTTTAAATATACTATGCATCTATGAGAGTTGCTCATGCGTTGTAATGCAATCACTCCATAGGAGATGGAATGGAATGGAAAGGTATTTGTAAAGCACATGGCTACCAAGAGGCCTCCCAGCGCTGGTGAACAGATCGATAAGTGACTGCTTTAGCAGGATGGAAATAGCAGTAGTTTCAGCCGCTTGCGGAAGACCAAATGGTTATCTTCCAGACGAATCTGGTCCGGGAGGTTGTTCATTTTTTGGAGGCCACAAAAGAGAATCGTTGTCCTCCAGTCCTGGTTTTACGTATTCTCTGAATGGTTGCCAGACATCTGTTTCCCGACCGAAATGTTCTGTTGGGAAGATGAGGGGTAATGATTGAATCAAGTATTTGCTGGGAATTGGAGGTCATGATCTTGTGGGTGACGCAGAGGGCCTTGCACTGGATCCTCTCTGCAACAGGCAGCCAGTAGAGAGAGGCTATAGGACCTCGGGTAGATTCTCTGCAGGGAATGTCGAGAAGCAGCCTCGCTGCACAGTTTTGGACCGTCTGAAGTCTCCTGATAGTGGATTTTGGGGATCCAATATAAAGACCATTGGCGTAGTCCAGGCGAGAGAGAATCATTGCTTGGACTACTAGCTTTTTTGTCTCTCTAGATAGAATAGGGAAAACTTTTCTCATCATTTTAAGAAGTCCAAAGAAGCAGCTTGCCACTATCTGTGCGTGGACTTTCATATTTAGTTTGTTATCCAGCCATACTCCCAAACTTTTTATTGTATCTTTGGGGAGAGGAGCGTTTCCTAGGCAATTAGGCCACAAGGCAGTGGCTCCTTCTGGAAATGGTTTACCCAAAAGCCTCAGTTCAGTTTTAGCTCCGTTTAGCTGGAGGAAAGAACCTTCCATCCAGGTAGAGATAGCTTTGAGGCAATTGGGTAGATTGAGGGAGTTTTGTCCTGGTTGGTTGAGAGATACTATCTGTTGGGTATCATCAGCATATGTGACGATTTGGATTCCAAATGGTTCAACTATTTTTGCCAGAGGGCTCATATAAATATTAAAAAGGGTAGGGCTCAAGGATGAGCCCTGAGGCACCCCACAACTCAAAGGCATGCTCTTGGAGGTGCAGTTCTCCTCGAATACTTGAAATGACCGCCCTTCAAGGAAGGATTGCAGCCATCTCAGTGCAACCCCCGATACTCCTGCCTCTCTGATCCTGGACATAAGCAAATGATGGTTTACAGTATCAAAGGCTGCACTCAGATCTAGAAGGAGAATGGCAGCTGATCCTCCGGAGTCCATGATTTTACTGGCTTCCTCAGTGACCGCAATCAGGGCTGTTTCTGGGCCCTGATGGGTTCTAAAGCCAGTTTGTGTCGAGTGCAGGCAGCCATTATCCTCAAGATGTTTAGAGAGTATAGCATTCACATGTTTTTCTGTGATCTTGGCTATTCCGGGCAGCAAAGAGATGGGGCGATAGTTGGAAAGGACCTCTGGGTCAGCTCCTGCTTTTTTTTAGAAGTGCTCTAACCATTGCTTGCTTCCAAGCAGATGGAACCACGTCGGTATTTAAGGATGAGTTTATAAGATCTAGGATGGTAGGAGTGATTGTATGTGCCAGTTGATTGAGGACATTGGGGGGGGCCATGTCTCCTGGAGAGCCTGATTTTAGTTTGTTTAGATGAAGTTTTAAGGATTCCAGGCTCATTGGGGGAAAGCTCTTTACAACTGTTCCTGACTGGTCCTTGACAGAGTTTATCAGGGGGGGATTTTGTGAAAGAGTGGGTAGAGGAAAACATTCATAGATCTACTTAATTTTAGTATGGAAGTTTTCCGCAATGTCATTACAGCGTATGAGGGTGTTGTCTGTGGTGAGCGCGGGTGGTACGAAGGTTGTAATGTTTTTAAAGATTTTAAACATTTCACGCGGGGCATTGGCGGCTGAGGAAATTTTTGTATCGTAATATTTAGCTTGGGCTTTGCATATTTCCAGTTTGTATGTTTTTATAGATTCCCTGTAGATTTGCTTCTTTTCTTTTGAGAAGTCTTTCCTTCATTGCCTCTCTGTTTGTTTGCATTTACGTTTAAGTTCTCTGAGGTGGGGGGTATACCAAGCCATTTTCTTTAAACCTGTCCTAACTTTCCTGAGTTTTTTTGGGGCCACCACATCAAGAGAGGTTTCCAGCCAGTCATTTACCTCCTGATTGGCTGATTCAGTGTCTTCCTTTAGTAGAGGTCGGGTGTTATTCAGGATCGCAGCCCAGGATTCCAAAGTGATCCTAGTCCAGTTACGTTCAAGCTTTTTTTGGGGCATTTCGGGTTGTTTATTAGTAGGTATTGACCAGGAGAAGGATACTAGGTAGTGGTCAGTCCAAGCTAAGGGGATAGGACTGTCCGCTATGAGATTGGTGTTAGTAAAAATAGGATCAAGTAAGTGCCCTTTAAGGTGGGTGGCACGGTTCACTATAAGGATAAGCGCAAGGGCTCCTAGGTTATCCACTATTTCCTCAGTGGCGGGAGAGGAGACTTCGTCAAAGTGAATGTTCAGATCTCCTAATATGGAAAAATTGGAGCGGGAGCTTACTAAGGTGGCTAGGTTTTCGGGAAGATCAGAGATAACATTTCCAAAGGTTCCTGGAGGGCGATAAATTAAGGCCTCTGAAAACGTGCATGTCTGTGAGAACCCGATGGTGAAAACAAGACTCTCACAGTCACGAATCAGTCCCTCATTAACGTGACAGCTAAGTGTGTCCTTGTATATAATGGCGATACCTCCTCCTCTAGTTAATGGGCGGTCTTGTCTTTGTATGCTGTAGCCTAGCGGCAGAGTCTGGATGACCACTGGATCTGACCCGTTGTTGAGCCACGTTTCCGTGAGGAACAAAACATCAGGATCCATACCTTCCAGTATCAACCTTATTTCTGTGGAGTGCTTCTACATGGATCGGCAGTTTAGCAGTAGCATTTTTAGATCTTCATTGGGTGGGGCATTAGTATTGGATATACCCTCGGCATCCCAACCTATGGGGCAGTGTGGGCATTTATTGGAGGTGAAGGGAGGCCCAAGTTTGTGTTGACAGATCTGCAAACTTCTGATACTAGGGAGCTGTAAACCTGTGTATTAAAGGGGTGTCTTTGGGGCGCCAGCGGCTCGCCCGCTGCGCGCTCGTTTCATGCCAGGATTAAGTAGTGTGCCCCAGCCGTCTAGCAACGTGCCAGGGGGTGTGGCAGGCCGTGTGGGTCCGTCCTCCACGCAAGCAGCGTCAGCTGTGGTGGACCGGGGCTGGAGCACACGTACCTGCGGCGATCGTTTTGCAAAGAGCCTAGTGCAAGTGGGGTAGGGGAACACAGGCTAAATTGCAACAATCAGGTAAAAATCTAGATATTTTTAAAAGCTTCGTAGTATTTAAAATCACACAGGCAGCGCAGGCAGCACTTACTCCTTGTTCGCTGCGTGCTCGATTCTGCCGGGATTAAGTAGTGTGCCCCTGCCGTCTAGCAACAAGGCGTCAGACGTGCCAGGGGGTGTGGCAGGCTGTGTGGGTCCGCCCTCCATGCAAGCAGCGACAGCTGTGGTGGGCCGGAGCACACGCACCTGCAGCGATCGTTTTGCAAAGTGCCTAGAGCAAGTAGGGTCGGGGAACACAGGGTAAATTGCAACAATCAGGTAAAAATCTAGATATTTTTAAAAGCTTCGTAGTATTTAAAATCACACAGGCAGCACTTAGTCCTTGATGGAATGATACGCCAAACTTCCAATATCACCCAGTGAGAACAAAATACTCATGGCAGACAGAGCAATAGGCCACTCTATGAATAATTTAAAAAGAATTTGTAGCAATAGTACATGCAGACCTCTGAGCTGTCAAGTCAGGCTTACATTAAGATGCTAAGTCCAACACATTCACAGTTAGCCCTATGTCAAAATGCTAAATTCCAACGCAGTCACAATTCCATCACAAAAAACAGAAATTTCTCAGTCAGGTGGTGGAAGGGCACAGCAGGTTCTATACTGATCCAGCGCCCCTACACAAAATCTGTCTGCACACTACCCAACACCATGATACTCACCATTAATCATAAACTCTCACAAGGCCCATAAATACCCGAGACAAATATTGAGCAACTGAAATAATTAATCGGAACTATTCACAAACTACTTACACATTATATACAACTGCAGTTTATCATCATCATAATTATAAATATAACGGTAACATCTAATTAAGTCACTTTGGTAAATGGATCAACTGATGGTAACTAGACTAAAAATTAACAAGACCAGCTTGTCATTTCAAATCTAATTTATTCATTTTATTATCAAACAAAGAGCATTTTGAATTAGAAATCTTTTTATTTGCAAATTGTAAGCATCATTTAATCAAGGTATAGGCACATTAGACTGACATTTCAAAACAGATCAGCTTGTAAAGAATTAAAGCAGTAAATGTCTCAGGGCCAGATGTAGGTGAAATAGATTTACCGATTTTTAATTACCGAATTTTACCGAATCGGTAATTAAAAATCAGTAAATCTATGGGGTGGACATGTAGGTATTCCAGATGTGCTGGAATACCGATTCGGATGATTTTGGTATTTATCGATTCGGTAAATACCGATTCGGTAATGCCCATTCATTCCTATGGGCCGATTTTCACAAGGGTGCAGGGGGTGTCACTTTGACACCCTCTGGCACCCCCAAAACAGGCTGGGGTGCCATGTGGCAGGCATACGTGCTCTAAGGGCAGGTCTGCCTGTCACATGGCATAGGTGTGCATGCACACATGTGCATGCACACCGGAATCGGTATTTTACCATCAAATTGGATTTGATGGTAAAATACCGATTCGGTAAGGCCTCTGGGACTCTGAAGAGTCCCACCTACATCTGGGTGGCTCAGATTCAGTAAATTTAAAGATTTTTTATTTTACCAAATCGGTAAAATTACCGAATCGGTAATTTTACCGATTCGGTAAAATAATGCCCCCTACATACCTATCACCTATTTACCGATCGGTAACGGCCGAAAATACCGATTTTCCGCCGTTAACGACCGACCTACATCTGGTCCTCATTCCCTAAAATCTGTTACCCTGTCTAAAGTCATTTAAACCTAAAAGAAAAAGTCATTAAATCAGCTATCCTTACGTGTGTCAAAAGTCCGACAGCTCTTCAGGAATCAGGAACGAGCCAGCAGACCTCCTCTCATGAGGTCAGGTTTTATACCTTTTCTCTATCTAAAACTTACTATTTCTGCAATCCATGCTTCTAATTGGCTGTTTCACGTCAGTCCATGGTTAGGTCATTAATTTCTGACCAAGTCCGGGGCACATCATAAGCCCTTATTGTTCTTAGATTTACCATCCTTCTAGCTTCCTCAAAAGAGCAACAATTGTCCGAATGCAAAGTTCACTTCCTACTCTTGGCAGGCTTTCCAGGCTTTTTGTCCTTGGTCCTTTCAACAAGAACACATTCGTCTTGACCATAACGCTTCTGATTTATTCTTTATTTAAACAGCAAAAGAGAGTTCCTCTTCCTGCACGTGAGTGAAGGCTTCACTCTGGTCAAGTTTCATATTTTCTTTCAACACTGCTAGCCATTTTCTTTTAGGCCCGTTCGAGAACTAATATTTAAACAAACACAAAACTTTAATTAATTCAGGTAATGAAAACTATTCTGTTACCCACCCCCTTTGCTAATGTTAACCCATTAGTTTATGTTATCTAGCTTTAAGCACATATAAGCAGCGTTTTTATTTACCATCTTCTTTGTAGGCCAACAGGATTCTCCACGAGCCTTTGCCATATGTAAGACACGACATAGACAAAAGCACATTAAAATAGGCACATACCATTAATTAAACAACCGCAATCAATGTTGACAAAATCAATAGACAAGGTTAGTTTATTATTTTTCAACGTACTTGCAAATGCAACATAGAGCATATGAATTAGTCCCGTGTGTCGTGAATGTATTTTAATCTAGGTTGATTAGTTCATTTCATGCATAAAGTTATTAATACAATTATTTATTATGGAAGTTTAACTTCACGAGTCAAAACATAATTTATTTCTGAAACTCGCTTCATCAACTCCCTCATCTAGTGATTTCAAAATCACCAAACAACACCCAAAAATTGTACCAAATTTTAACTTTTGAAGACAACATGTTTTGAACACTCTTTGTGTTAGTTTTTCTACACCTTAGATACAGCAGTTTGTCTACAACTCTCTTATTGCGCTCTACGAAACTCTTCCAATTCTATCTCCTTCTCCTGTTCTTTTCTGAGTTTATAAATCCTTCTCTTTTCCCTCACATACTTCTTTCTCTTGTGTATCATGCAACTAATTTTTAACAAAAGTGTCACTATGACTGATTATTACAGGATAAAGTATTTTGCCAATGATTGAACTGCCAATCTCTCGAAACCAGTTTTCAATTGCTGCAAATCTTTTGCTCAGACGTTCTGAAAAATTGTCATCTTCTAGAGGTTCTATTTCTGTATGCAATTAAGTGATATTTTTGATAAACATTTCTATATTCTGGCTCTTATCTGGGATATAGGTGCAGCAATGCTGGACATGTAAAATCCCACAAACTCCTCCTTTTGCTAGCAGAATGTCTAAAGAAAGATGGTTCTGCATTACCATGCTTCTCATGGCAACAAGTTCTGTGTTGACTAATTGGAAACCACTTGCGGTGTCTGTGGACAATCTATCTACAATTGTGGATACTTTTCTGATTTAGTTTGCATTCAGGGTTATTCCTACCATAGGAATGATTGCACCAAATATGTCACCCATGATTTCTGAAAAACTTTCCCTCCTGCACCTGTTCAGGTGTTTGCCAGTTTCGAATGAACCTTTTGCATTTCTGTCCACATGAAATTTTTTGGGAAAAACCAAACCAAGATAACACGTCCCATACCAGTGGTCTGGGAGGCTAAAGTAAGCTTTGTTCCCACAGACAAAATAAATTCCAGGAAAAATTTGGGTCTTTGCCACCTTTAAATCCCCATCCCCCTACAATACGATAAATATCTTCACACTGACTCGCACCCACAAAGAAACTATCATATAAAGTATTGCCTCTTCTAATACAAAATTTTCCACTAACAGGTTCATCTATGTGAATAGCAGCGTTCTCATTTCCACCATTGAGCTTTTCATCCTCAATTTGCCAAAACTTTGATTTAGTTTAAGCATCTCATTCCTCTTGTAAATCGCCCTTCTCTCCTCAACCAAATTTAGAAATAATTTTTCTTCAGCTCTCATTTTGCATGTTAAATTGTTTTTAAAAGCGTACTCATAGATAAGTTCATTAGTCACTATAAAGAATTCCCTCATCTCTTTAGCAGGTCTTACTTTGTTCAAGCTATTTACAACTTTCAAATTTGCAAAAATTTCGTCATAATCCGAGTAATAGTACTCCAGACGACCTGTTTGATAGAACAAGCTAGCTATAACACTGCATGAAATGCCATAAGTAAGGGGAAGCATGTTATATGTAACCCCCTCTGAAACAGAAGTAGGAAGTTTCACACAGACATAACAGTCCTTCACATCCATCACTCTAACATATTCTGACAAAAGCCTTGAAAAAGAATTACTAGAAAAATCACCAACAGATCTATCTTGGTGGATCTCTGGTTTGTGCTCAATAACTTTGCTAGTTTTGCCATCATGTTTAAATTGTTTAGTTTCTACTTCACTTGTCATGTTAGCTTTGTATTTTTCTTTATCTATCCCAAGAGGAAAGATGACTGCCAAAATCAACCAAACCAAAATTATTATAATCACACAAATAGAAGACATTTTACAGCATTTTCTAAAAATAGCACACCTTGAATTTTCATTATTAGGCATTTTTTTTACTTAAATCACAAACAAAAATTCTAAAAATATTCGAAAAATACTTTATATATATACACCTCCCCTTTTTAATTTTTTTGTTAACCCCTTCTAACAGCTTTTCTTCGACCTAGCGTCTTACATCAATGTGTTTTTCCAGCTAACACAATTTCTTCGACCTTGTGTCACCTAACACAATTTCTTCAGCCTTATGCCAAAAATTAACCTCAACCTGATAAGAAAACAACTTCAATCATTGTCACTTGTTTCTTCTAAATCCTCCTGACTACTGCTACTAATTTCCACCACTGGTGGTATTATGATATATGTCCATTCAGGGGACTTGTACTTTTGATTAGGCTTCAACACTCCTTTTGCTCTACTGCTAATCACTTCTATTTTCTTTCCTACTTGATTTTTCTTATCAGAGTCACCTTTTTGACTTGGTATTTCATTTATTTGTTCCTTTGACTTGTTCACTAATTTGAATTTTAAGCTTTCTTTTGGCCAATTATCTCCTTTTCTTATGAATTTCTTCTTTGGCTCAGTTTCGTTGCATTCAGCTCTCGAAGCTCTTTTTCTGAATTTTCTTATTTCAGAATCTTCCTCACTTGCATCCGAATCAGTTTCTGAGACTTCGAATTTGTATCTAGGAATTTCTTTACTCAGCAGTTTCACTCCGTTAGGAACATCATCCTTATAGCTGGTACTCGGTAATTCGTCTTCTTCTTCTTCTGGAATTACTTCCAACTTCCCAGTTTCAGAATTCTTGTTCCTGCTTTCAGAGCTTTTAATCTGCTTTTCAATACTCTCCTGATCTTGATTCTCTTCTGACTCAGATTCTTTTCCTGCTTCTTTTTCTAGCAGATCTACATCGTTTTCTGAATCTAGAATCACAATCTCTAGATCTTTTTCATTCAAGGTTTTATCCACATTTGAATCTTCCAGATGTCGACCTTCTTGTCGATCTTCAGAATCTGGATTTTCTTCAGGTTCTTCTTCAGAGTCTGAATCAGTTGTCGTGTCACTATCCTCATCAGGATTTTCAGGAGGTGGTACACGAATGGTGTGACTCGCGTGAACCCACCTTTTCAAACCTTTGCATTTAACTGCATTTGTTGTGACTAATATCACCTGTCTTGCATTTTGCCACCTGGGTACTAAACAGTTTCTTCTCTGGTGTACTTTTGTTCTCACCCAGTCTCCTGGTAACAGATCATGAGCTTGCTCCTTTTCTTTTGAAATTACATCAGTTCCCACCTGATGGAATACAGAAGTCACCACATCAGACAAGTTCTTGCAATATTCCATAATTGCACTTTCATTTATACTTAATAGCTTATTAACTGGAACAAATGCTTGTCTCATGACTCTGCCCATGAGGATCATTAGACCTGTCTTTTTATCTGGCGTGCTTCTCAAAGTCATCAGAACTAATGGAAGTGCATCTGTCCACTTCATTCCTGTAGCTAGGCACATCTTGGCAAGTCTATTTTTTATTGTCCCATTAATTAGTTCAACAACACCTGATGCTTCTGGTCTGTATGCACAGTGTAGCTTTTGTTTTATATTCAGGGCTTCACAAATCATCTGTAGCAATCTGTTTTCAAAATGTGTGCCACGATCACTTTGAACTGTAACTGGAAATCCATACCTCGGTATGATTTCTCTCAAAAGCAATTTTGCCACAGTAACTGAGTCATTGTGACGTGTTGGAAACGCTTCCACCCATCTTTGAAACAGACAGACAATCACTAGGACATATCTCAATCTGTTGTGGGGTGGCATGTCAATAAAATACATTTGAAACCTGGTAAAAGGACCACCCTCCCGTCCTATGGTTCCCATGCTCACAACTGTTTTTCTGTTTGGATTAATTTGTTGGCAGATCAAACATCTCTGGCAAAGTGATTCTGCAATAATCCTAAATTTTGGATTGAACCATGTTTGTCTAAACAACCTGATCATAGTGTCTCTTTCTAAATGTCCTGGACCATGGTACATCCGTGCCATGTCAGCAATCATGGAATTTGGCATTACTGGTCTGTCATCTTTGTAAATCCAAACCTCATCTTCTTCCCGCTGTCTGCAACCTGCTTTTAACCATGTGTCTTTTTCTTCATCATCTGCCTCATTTTGTAGATCTTTTACTCCTTGCCATGTCTCAACTACAGATGTTAGCATAAGTGAGTTCAAAACATGTTCATTGTCTTTTTCCCGATTAATTGAAAAATTGTTTTTCGCACAGTACCTTGCAATTTCATCAGCATAGGAATTACCTTTAGTAATATAGTCCTCGCCCTTTTTGTGTGCTGAACATTTTACAACAGCCATTTTTTCTGGTAACTGAATGCCATCAATCAATCTTTTGATCAATTTTGCATTCCTGATTGGTGTTCCCGCAGAAGTCAAATAACCTCTTTGAGACCAGAGCTGGCCATAGTCATGGACTACACTATATCCATACTGACTATCAGTCACTATGGTAATCTTTTTTCCTTTTGCTCTTTCACATGCACGAATCAGAGCAATTAATTCTGCCACTTGAGCTGAACGAATTCCCTCAAGAGAGGAACCCTCAACTACTTGTGCAACTGTACAGACAGAATATGCTGCTCTCAGAATGCCCTCATCTGTTCTTAGGCAGGAACCATCAACAAAGTAAACAAAATCTGATTCTGCCAGAGGTACATCCTTTATGTCTTGCCTGGGTTTAGTGCAATAATATAAAACATCCAAGCACTCATAGTCAACATCAGTCTCATTTTTGATTTCAGTAATAGTACCATCAGGCAACAATGTGGAAGGATTTAAATTCACAAATCTTGCTATTGAGACATTATCTGATCCCAAAATAACCTTTTCATATTTGGTTAACCTATTACTTGTCAAATGCTGAGTTTTGCTTCTGGTAAGAAGAATTTCAACTGAATGGGGTACATATACTTTTACAGGAAACCCCATTATGATTCCTTCACTCTGCTCAAGGCTTACACTTGTTGCAGCTACTGCTTTTAAGCAACCTGGTAATGCTTTTGCAACAGGACCAAGAACAGCTGAGAAAAAAGCCATTGGCTTTCTCATTTTTCCATGTCTCTGAATCAGAACTGATAATGCACATCCTTCCCTTTCACTGCAGTACAACTCAAATTATTTGTCATAGTCTGGCATCCCCAATGCTGGAGCTTCACACAAACTTCTTTTTAACTGCTCAAAAGCCTCTAACTCAGTTTTTGTTAGTGTAATCGGGTCTTTTATGTCTGCTTTTGTCAGTCTCTGCAGTGGTTTTGCAATTACTGAAAATCCACTAATCCATTGACGACAATAACCTACCATTCCTAGAAACATTCTGACTTGTCTCTGTGTTGTTGGAGGTTGTATTGCTCAAATCATTTTTATTCTCTCAACTGTCACTTGTCTGATTCCTTTTGCAATCCTGTGACCAAGATATTTTACTTCTTGTTTGCAAAACTGTAATTTTGCAGGTGACACTTTATGTCCCTCATCTGCTAAATGATTCAAAAGAGTAATGGTGTCTTTTACACAATTTTCTCGTGTTTTTGCAGCCACCAGAAGATCATCAATGTACTGCACCAATGTTGATTCACCAGGTAAATCTAGATCTTCCAAAGATTTCTTTTGCAACTGATTAAAAATAGATTGACTCTAAGTATACCCTTGAGGGATACAACACCATGCTAAGATGCGATCTTGGAACCTGAACGCAAACATTTGTTGGCTCTCTGGATGCAGTGGAACTGTAAAGAAAGCGTTACATAGGTCTATGACCGTGTACCATTCTCCATCATGCGGAATTTGATATAGAATTACCGCTGGATTTGGTACAATTGGGCAACATGGAACAACTATCTGGTTAATATTTCTCAGATCCTGAACAATCCTGTAAGTTCCATTTGGCTTTTTGATCCCCATAATCGGTGAATTACATGTGCTGCTCTCAATTTCTTTTAAAACACCTTGTTTTATAAATTCCTCAAACACAGGAATGACACCCTCAATAGATTCAGCCTTCATTTTATACTGAAGAATGTTTGGCAAATCTACTCCTTGTTTTACAGTTATTTTTACTGGGTCCACATGTTTCATTAAACCCATTTCATCTCCGATTAAATCCCAAATTTTTGCATTGACTGTCTCTTTCACTTCTTCAGGTGAATTATTTTTGTCAAAAGCCGGAAATAGTTTATTTTCTTCTTCAACCATTAGCAGTGTTAGCTTGTACAGACCATCTTCTTCCAAAGTTTGGATCTCAATAGCATCTGGTGAGCAATATATTTTGCAATTCATTTGACATAAAATGTCCCTCCCTAATAGATTTACAGGACTGCTGTAACAGACTACAAATCTGTGTTTGTCTTTAAATTTTCTAATTTCGATTTTAATTGGCTCTGTTAAATCTGTTTTATCTGTTGATTTGCTACGCCAACTGCTTGGATGGTCTCACCAGAGAGAGGAGTTCAAGTTCGAGAATTTGTATAGCGCACTACTCACCCAGAGGGTCTCAAGGCACTTGGGGAGGGGGTTCATTATTTATCCAATAGCCAGGTTTTAAGTTCTTTTCTGAAGGAGATGTGGTTTTGTGTGTGGCGGAGGTGAGTGGGAGTGAGTTCCAGGTCTTGGGCGCCAAGTAGGAGAAGGATCTACCTCCCATGGTGGATCTTTGGATACGTGGGACTGCGGCGAGGCCTTGATTGGAGGATCTTAGTTGGCGGTTGGAAGATTTTCTATTTCTACTGATCTAACAGTAGAACGGGTAGCACCTGTATCCACTAGAAAAGTGATTTCTACATCATTCACTTTACCATTTACAAATGGACCAGCCTGATCTACCTCAAGAGTGGCTCCAAGCACACACTCTTCCTCCTCTCTCAGGCACCGTCATGAGTAATCCTCAGAATCACTCCCTTCATTTTCTTTTAACCAAAATTGTTGAGAAACATTTGACACATTCACTCTTGGCGATCTGTTTACCTGTTCACCTCCGCAGAATCCTGTTTCAGGACTGTATCTCTGCCCATTCACACAGTTTGGAAGTGGCGGTTGTGGAATTTGGCTCTGCTGATTCACTAACTGTCGCTGTAGCTGTTGCTGCTGATTTATTTCATTTAACTGTCGCTGTTGCTGCTGATTTATCTCACTCTGTATCTGTGGGTTTAATGATGCATTTTTTAAATTTCTTGGCGGATTCTTACACTCACGCTTCCAGTGTCCAATTTTGCCGCAATTTAAACATGGGAGCTTCTGCTTGAGCTCTTCAATATTTACATTAAATTTTGGCTTATTGAAATTTCCTTTAAATTTGCCTTGATTCTGGTGAACATTTTTATTTCTAAGGTCGCTATTTGCTGTTCAGCTACCTTTACCTGTGCCTACATTGCTTTTTCCTTAAGCTTTTTCTGCTTGGCATCTATCTCGTCACTGCAGTATTTTGCTTTCCTCAGGATATCATCAACTGTGAGTGATTGCCAACCTACAATCCCATTTCTAATCATCTCACCAATTTCAGGTCTTAGGCCATAAACAAACCTGAATATGAAGTAGCTCATGTCTTTCTCACTTATTTTTTCGTAGCCACTGTATTGTTTAAATACTAGCAGTAATCTTTCATAAAATGAATGTGCTGACTCTTTTGGTTCTTGATTTGTTCTGTCAATTTTAACCCAATCTACTTCTTTTGGGGCAATTTTGTTTTTCAACCACACAATTACTTTGTCATATAAATCCATGACATCTGCTGAAGGAGCACCTGTTATTTTATCTCGGGCAGGTTCTTCTTTGGGCCAACTTACAGAAATTTTACATTCTGTCCAAAGATCTGATGGGACAACAATGTCAAAGAATCCATCAATATCAATCCACAGAACTTTTGAAACTTTGATGAATCTGTCCACCTGGCGATACCATTCTACTGGCTTTTCTCTCAGCCAAGGAAAATCATTTGTAAATAATAGAATGTCCTGTCTTGTCCAAGGGACATGCACATACCCTCCGCCAGCTATTTCTCTCATTGGAAACTCAGTAACTATTTCTCCTTTTTCTCTTTTCTCTTTTGTCTTCCTCTCTTTTCTTTGTCCATTTCACTCTCCATTTACTTAATTCACCTAATCTTTTCAGAAACACAATTAATTCTTTTACATGAGTTATTCTTTGTGTGGTGTTCATATTTTCAATGTCCTTTTCAGAGAAATCCACTCTATAATGTTTTTGCAATTGTTTCTGTCTACTCAAATCTATTTCTAATTCAGCAGCCATTTCCTCTAATTGATCATACTTGTTTTTCGTCTTCCATTGTATACTTTTACAAATAAACAATAATTTATCATCCTGCCATAATTTTAAATTGTCAGATCCAATTGTGCCAATTATTAATTCTTCCAAATCTGCTTTCAATTTTGCAACATCAAGTAGTTTAAATTCAGGGGTCTGTAGAGTCTGTGGAGTCTGTGTTAAATCTATTTTACTCATGCTCTTTTCTGAAGATCCAGAATCAGATCCTGCAGCAGACGGAGTCTGATCATTTGACAAACTTCGATTAAAAGTTAAATCTGGCATTGTTTTCTCTCGATGTATTTCTGATAATTCTGAATAAAATGTTTCAGCCACTTTCTGAATTCCCGCATTTAATGGAACAGTCAAAGCTGAGTGTCTATTTTCTCTTTGGTCAAAAACCGGTACAACAGGACCAATTGTTACTGGTACTGTTACTGCTTCCATCCCTTTAGTTAATTGCTGTATTAATTCCTCTTTTGCTCTTAAATATTCCGAAACTTCTGGTATATCCCCAAGTCTCTCTGTCCTTATTACATTCCTTGGGAATTCATTTCTCTGTTCTGGAATCTCAGAATAATTTCTGTTCTCTCCTGATGTTCTAGAACTACTTCTTGTCCCTACTCTTTCAGGTAACTTTTCGTTATTCTGATTTAATCTGGGTGAATTTTCATCTATTTCTCTAGGAGGTGCACTTGGAGAAATTCCTGAAGAAATTCTCGGGGTAGACCATGAACAATCTGGCTGATAAGGTGGCGGTTTGCGTTTTGTTATATAAATCTCTTCTAAAACCGCATCATCTAATTCTTCATCAATATTACTTTTCTTTGTAGTACACTTTTGACCAGTTGCCTCACAAGGTAACCTTGTTATATACATGCCATCACATATGTCTGCACGTCTCCATCGACGCATTCTATCCTCATGAGTTTCCCTATTAATGTAGTGACCTCTTGTTATCCTCTGCTTTCCCTATTAAGTACAATCATCTCATCCTCCCATCAGCTCGTTTTGGCCACATGAACCAATCAGTGCACTTGCTGTGACGTATGCTAACCAATCACAGTGCGAACCTTGTGACATACACTGCCGCTGCAGCTCCACTGTCTCCGTTCCACTCCTTGAACTGACCCCTCCCTCACAAAATATTTTCACAGCACCATTTTAACAATTCTTTTCAATGTAATTCAATTAGTAACTACAGAAAAACAAACCATTTGTCTGTTTCACTAAATAAAGCAATAGTTTTTCCCAATCATCCGAGTATTCTCTCTCGTGGAATAGACAACGCTATTCTCACAAAATCATTTATACGCATTCAAACAGAAAACCCTAACCACACATACATGAAATCTCTGATAGGACTTTAACCTGCCAATAGAAAATCCTCATTCGCCAGTAAGAATAGACGACGCTTCCTTAACCTTCACTCAAGCTTGGATAAATCCTACTACTCTTTTCACAGTGAGTTTTAAAACAGGCTCCTAGTCTCTATACTCAAAGCTACGATTTCATAGGCAATCCTCACTATACATTTTACCTTACATACCTAAAATCCCTAAACTTGTGCTGTACGTCCACAACACTAGCGATATGTCAATACCGCCGTTTTAAAACAGAACAAATGCACTGTGCAACTTCACCTGTTACACTACTCTTTTGCCGGCAACTAGGAATTTTCACACTGCTGGAAACCTTTTGACTACATGTAAAAAGTAAACAAACTTAACATGTTTTAGACATATATCCTATGATATTATCATGCAGTATGTCCGTTACCATAGGAACCGTAACTCTGCTACCAAGGAATTGATACAGCGCCCCTACAGAAAATCTGTCTCAACACTACCCAACACCATGATACTCACCATTAATCATAAACTCTCACAAGGCCAATAAATAACCAAGACAAATATTGAGCAACTGAATCATGTGACCTAATTAATCGGAACTATTCACAAACTATTTACACATTATATACAACTACAGTTTATCATCATCATAATTACAAATATAACGGTAACATCTAATTAAGTCACTTTGGTAAATGGATCAACTGATGATAACTAGACTAAAAATAAACAAGACCAGCTTGTCATTTCAAATCTAATTTATTAATTTTATTATCAAACAAAGAGCATTTTTAATTAGAAATCTTTTTATTTGCAAATTGTAAGCATCATTTAATCAAGGTATAGGCACATTAGACTGACATTTCAAAACAGATCAGCTTGTAAAGAATTAAAGCAGTAAAGGTCTCATTCCCTAAAATCTGTTACCCTGTCTAAACTCATTTAAACCTAAAAGAAAAAGTCATTAAATCAGCTATACTTACGTGTGTCAAAAGTACGACAGCACATCACGCTCTTCAGGAATCAGGAATGAGCCAGCAGACCTCCTCTGATGAGGTCAGGTTTTATACCGTTTCTCTATCTAAAACTTACTATTTCTGCATTCCTTCAACAAAATCCATGCTTCTAATTGGCTGTTTCCCGTCAGTCCATGGTTAGGTCATTCATTTCTGACCAAGTCCGGGGCACATCATAAGCCCTTATTGTTCTTAGATTTACCATCCTTCTAGCTTCCTCAAAAGAGCAACAATTGTCCGAATGCAAAGTCCACTTCCTACTCTTGGCAGGCTTTCCAGGCTTTTTGTCCTTGGTCCTTTCAACAAGAACACATTTGTCTTGACCATAACGCTTCTGATTTATTCTTTATTTAATCAGCAAAAGAGAGTTCCTCTTCCTGCACGTGAGTGAAGGCTTCACTCTGGTCAAGTTTCATATTTTCTTTCAACACTGCTAGCCATTTTCTTTTAGGCCCGTTCGAGAACTGATATTTAAACAAACACAAAACTTTAATTAATTCAGGTAATGAAAACTATTCTGTTACCCACCCCCTTTGCTAATGTTAACCCATTAGTTTAAGTTACCTAGCTTTAAGCACATATAAGCAGCGTTTTTATTTACCATCTTCTTTTTAGGCCAACAGGATTCTCCACAAGCCTTTGCCACATATAAGACACGACATAGACAAAAGCACATTAAAATAGGCACATGCCATTAATCAAACGGCCGCAATCAATTTTGACAAAATCAATAGACAAGGTTAGTTTATTATTTTTCATTGTACTTGCAAATGCAACATAGAGCAGAGCATATGAATTAGTCCTGTGTGTCGTGAATGTATTTTAATCTAGGTTGATTAGTTCATTTCATGCATAAACTTATTAATACAATTATTTATTATGGAAGTTTAACTTCACGAGTCAAAACATAATTTATTTCTAAAACTCGCTTCACCAATACCAAGCACATTTTCCCACACCATAAGGATAACCACAACTATACTCTTGTTGGTTCCAAGAAGCCAGCACAAAGATTAGGCTTGTGAGGTGTGGCTATGTGTACTCAGCTCACAAAGTCATAGCAATTTGTGACACGTAAGGGAGAAAGAGCGATCCTCTGGAAACGCCAGAATACAGACATCTACAGAAGTGCTCCTGGCCCTCACAGTCACTGCAGCCTAAAATGAGTCTTCTGGTCTTACAGGAGAAAAGTGGTATGATCCTCCCTAATTGGTAACACAGAAAGTATTTGTTACCAACAGCAACAAGCGGCACTCTGGCCCCAGTGTCAGGAAGCTTAGGTTCTTGACTTTTTCTGATAGGGCAGTTGCCCCCAAAAGAGGAGAAATCCCCATGTTTTAGCTATAGGCTTCCTTTCAGATGGGAAAGAGTGGTCTCTGGTTTAATAAGCCACGGTTCAGTCTCCAGTCTCAACACTTGTACCATTTCCAATAACAGTACTAAGAAGCAAAGTATTCGTCCCTGGTGGAAGTTCTTGGATACATTTGATTGCAAAACTCCTGGAAATGGACTCACCCAACGTGTGTGGCTCTATGACTAATAACAATGGCAGGTGAGCTGGAGAGCTCTGAGGCATGCCACATGGCCAGGTGGCAGAATGAGACTCCAAGTATCCCAGGTTGATGCTTTGAGATTACCGCTCTATAAAAGCTAGTGCCGTTTCATGAAGTTCTGATGCGCAAGTGCATCTGTTCCCAGTTTTTCAAAGGAAATGGGCCTTTGACCAAGTTGAGAAGGGCTAGCAATACCGTGCCCATGCCAATTCCTGGGCAAATCAGTACAATTCTTTCACTGTGCCAGGTTTGGGGAAAGTACCATGTTTACAAGCCTTCAACATCACTATAGTAGCATTCACTCTATGAATATACAACTAAAGTAAAACAAATCGACTGCTTCATGAATTTCCGTTCACAAATATTTTTTGAGTGAAACACTTGGTGACTCCATATCTCACTAAAATCACTTAAAAATTAACCAAATGACTCCTGTCTCTGGAAAACGAACAAAACACCGCCCATATGTCTATGCACCACAAAGCATGTCTGCACACTCGAGCAAGGTTCAAACAGCAGACCCAAGCCGCAAGCAAAAATGTGAGCGGGCACTGCATCACCAGAAGCACAGAGGCCTATGGGAAAATAAGTACAGTGGCCAAGGTGTGCGACTGCAAGGCATGTCATGCTGAGAAACAACATGTTACACAGCAAACACATGACTGACTCTTCTCCAGCTAGACTGACATTTCCAAGGCACCAGCCAGACACCTGTCTGATTTACCGGCATGCTAGTCATCTTCTAGATTTCAGTAAAATTCGATTACTTTTACCTTCACAAACTCCTAACCAAGGTTCAAAATAATGCAAACTTCAAGTCGGTGCCACCTTTCTTCCACAATTCATAAAACTGAAGAATTTGGGTGGTCCCAACTCATTCTTCATAAAAGATTGTTGTCACTAAAACACCAAAATACCAGTTCATTAGAGAAACTGATTTCCAAACGCCAATATATCATTAAAAGTGCACTTAATAATTAAATATGTATTGTGCCCATCAGGTGGTTTATTTGCCAGTTCTGTCTTTCCTAAATAACCCGAGCCCATACCAAATGTTTCAACCAGCATGACAATATGAAATACTGAAAGTCGTCTACCAAAAAAAAGGTTTGAAGGCGTTTTTTTCCCTCCAGGAAGACTCTATACTCACGTGACACTCCAGGTCCGGCCTTCCGCCCCTACTGTACAAGGTAGGGTTACCTTTTTTTTACACTGGGCTGTTACTCATGTACTGACAGTGATACTTGGGCCTGAGCCATCACACACAAACAAGAACCGGCGCTGCAGGTTCAACTTGCACGTTCGAACACTGCCAGTGAGCCTCAAGGTGCCCGACTGATTCCAGGCGCTTGACTGTCCACTCACCAGGGTTTGCCCTGTGATGCTTTCATAGGTAGATAGATGCTCGATGGAAGGTTATGCTGCCTGGTATTAATACTTTGTATGTACGTGCAACAGCTTGGTGTGCCATAGGGAAACTGGCCGGCACAGTCTGTCAACAGCTGTTTGCAACCTGCTGCGGTGTTGTTCCATCACCAGAAAAATGTTTTGCATGCCAAGCTGGCATGCTATCCCCATGCTGTGCTGAAGTCATCGACGGCATATCATTCCGCTGCGGCACTCCTATAGACATGTGCCCAGTAACAAGGATTTACTAAGAAAAAGGGTGCCCAATTTGCTTTCACACCTCATGTATTAAAACATATTTTTTTTTCTCCCAAAGGAGGGTGCCCTTTTTATGCAACAAGAAAATTTTTCAGTATTAAAGTGTTGGAATAAGAGTGTTACAGTACTAATTTCACCAACTTCAGTATGATGAAACACCGAATCAGCCCAGCCAGGGTTCAAACATGTCAACAATGTTACTAGGGGTACCGTGAGGTAAATAAAATTGGTTATAGTCTTCCAGGGCACTGGGACTCAATTGAAATGACAACAGAAGGATAATAAGCGGAAACAGACCTGCTGGGAGTTGAATCTGTGACCTGAAAACAAAGACCTAACAGCGACCGCTTAAATAACAAAGCAGGGCTCCAGATCGCCGTACGGGAATTGTTGACTCCATCAACTCTACGGTGCATGCGTTGCATGACCTGGTGAAAAGACAGGTGTGCAATATATTATACTCCCCAATTGTTCCGCTGGAATGGTGACCTATTTAAACAAAAATAATTCAAATATAGATGTTATTAAAGTGGTCCCTACAATGGTGGGGAGCACACAGTGTTCTTTAAATACCCCTCACACACCAAAAGGACCCTTGGTGTCATGCTTCATCATTGGGGTCTTCGCACCCCTCTACGGGATGCGTCAACATGTTTAGCACACATGAGGTGTTGTACATTAACGTACATAATACCTCACAATCACCCTTTTAACAGTACCAGCACGGAGAGCCATTAAAAGTCTTTCTAGACCTCACGTGCCAGGTACCTTTTTAACTTCACTTTATCACCCTTCGGAACCCATCACTCTCTTATACACATAAAAGACCCCACACGCACCACACATAGTCGAATAATAAAAGTGCTCCCACGTAGTCGTTGGTTAGCAGCACGCCGCATCCCGTAGAGGGGTGCTCTCCTCGTGGATGAATCCAGTGACCCTTCCACCAGATTCATCAATCTGCCTCTCCTATCGTCCAGAGCTCTAGTGGCATGTGAGTCCTCTCCCTGTCTGCCTCCGTTGTGGTCCACAGAATCTCTTCTGCTGCAATTCAGACGAGACATCCACCGTATTATTGGTAACCATCGGAATGGGCCTCTCCCGAAATTTAACATCGTGTGTCAAGCATAAATTGGTTGCAAAGACTGCATTTTAAAGTGTCTTATGGGGTTACGGTAGCTGTTTCAGAGATCTTTGTATTTTTAAATTTTGGAAAAGGTGATGGACAGAGTTTCTGAATCATGCACTGGGACAGGAACAGACTAATTTGCATATAGCCAGGTTCTGAAGCTGGGATGGTGCAGTGAGCTAAAAAACGGTGATGGATCAAGCCCTGATCTCTTGACTGGGTAGGAGTATTCTGCATCATTCAGAAACTCTGTCCATCACCTTTTCCAAAATCGATTTTATCCACACTATGTGTGGGAGGGTATACTCAGACGTGAGTCCCTAGCTCATTGCACCATCAGGATTCAAGCAAGCCGGGCCGATGAGGCTGAAATGCCAGAAACCGGTCCCCGGTAGCTTGTCTCCTTCCCAGTATAAGAATTGGCTTGGTAGTTTGGTTTGCCCTGTTCCCATCATGCACTGGGACAGGAACAGACTAATTTGCATATAGCCAGGTTCTGAAGCTGGGATGGTGCAGTGAGCTAAAAAACGGTGATGGATCAAGCCCTGATCTCTTGACTGGGTAGGAGTATTCTGCATCATTCAGAAACTCTGTCCATCACCTTTTCCAAAATCGATTTTATCCACACTATGTGTGGGAGGGTATACTCAGACGTGAGTCCCTAGCTCATTGCACCATCAGGATTCAAGCAAGCCGGGCCGATGAGGCTGAAATGCCAGAAACCGGTCCCCGGTAGCTTGTCTCCTTCCCAGTATAAGAATTGGCTTGGTAGTTTGGTTTGCCCTGTTCCCATCATGCACTGGGACAGGAACAGACTAATTTGCATATAGCCAGGTTCTGAAGCTGGGATGGTGCAGTGAGCTAAAAAACGGTGATGGATCAAGCCCTGATCTCTTGACTGGGTAGGAGTATTCTGCATCATTCAGAAACTCTGTCCATCACCTTTTCCAAAATCGATTTTATCCACACTATGTGTGGGAGGGTATACTCAGACGTGAGTCCCTAGCTCATTGCACCATCAGGATTCAAGCAAGCCGGGCCGATGAGGCTGAAATGCCAGAAACCGGTCCCCGGTAGCTTGTCTCCTTCCCAGTATAAGAATTGGCTTGGTAGTTTGGTTTGCCCTGTTCCCATCATGCACTGGGACAGGAACAGACTAATTTGCATATAGCCAGGTTCTGAAGCTGGGATGGTGCAGTGAGCTAAAAAACGGTGATGGATCAAGCCCTGATCTCTTGACTGGGTAGGAGTATTCTGCATCATTCAGAAACTCTGTCCATCACCTTTTCCAAAATCAGAGATCTTTGTATGCCAACTAAATCCCTGGGAATAATAATAATGGTAACATAACTCTGGAGGTTAACGTATTTGCTGGAGAGATCTGTGTTTTGTCTAGTTCTAGTTTTAAATCAAAGTAGCAAAGAGGGCTAATATGTTTCCTGCAAAGCACATTATGTAACATGCAGATGCCAGATTTTTATTTTATGAAAATGGCTAAGTGGGTCACTGCTTTTAACACAGATATTCTTCTTGCAGTACACGACTTGTAATCCTTCTAATGTAGCACAGTGAGCTATGGAGGACATTACACCTTGTAGCCCACTCTCACTTATGTACCACATCATACACATTGATTTACACACATGATTTTTTGTCAATGTATAATGTGTACGTTTGATGGAACGCACTCTGACATCCTGCATTGGGTTGAGTAGCGCCTTTATTATGGGCCCAGCTGGAAACTGATAAGCCCTCCCCTTTCCTGCATATTGCTGCTTGAAACTAAAGAAGACAACGTGCAGGCGCCACTGAACGTGTCCTGGTGTTTAAAAGTTACCCCAGGACAAGTTTAGCCTATTTGGGTGGGGTCCAACCTCTTGTCAGGGTAGACTGCGTCCACCCTGTGAAAAGAGTGGGTATTGTATTGTATTGTAAGTGCATTTGTATAGCGCTTAAAACCCCTGACAAGTCGTCAAAGCGCTTTTTTGGCGAGTGGCACGCTACTCCGGGACCCATAGAGGATTAGTGTTGAATTAGTATAGTGAAACATGCATGGAAATTTTAAGTGGTGGATATGTTAGTCAGTTATTTGGATTCGGAAGGATAGCAGAAGGATAGAAGAGGAAAGAAGGTTTGTATTTATATAGCGCTTGTAACCCCTGATGGGGTGTTGAAGCACTTTTTTTGGCAAGTAGCACACTACTCCGGAAACCCATAAAGGATTAGTGGTGAATTAGTGTGGTGAAATAGGAAAGTACTTTGAGTGGTGGATATTAGTCAGTTATTTGGAGTGAGAAGGATAGCTGAGGGATAGAAGGGAAAGAAAGGTTTGCATTCATATAGCGCCTGTTACCCCTGATGGGATGTTGAATCGCTTTTCTGCCGAGTAGCAGGCTAGTCTGGAACCCATAAAGGATTAGTGTTGACAATTAGTGTAGTGAAATATGAAGTCATTGGAGTGGTGGATGTGTTAGTCGGTTATTTGGATTGAGAAGGGTTGGGGAGGGGTAAAAAAAGAAAAAAAGGTTTGCATTTATATATCGCTTGTTACCCTGACGAGGTGTTGAAATGCTTTGTTGGCGAGTAGCACGATTATGTGAATGCAGTTTGATGGAAAGATCTCGAAGCTGCAGATTGACGGGCATCACACAAGAGGATATGGCTGTTTCAGCAGGGTTTGTAGATTTATACAGCGCAATTTATTACCCGTGAGAGTATCCAGGCCCTATCCATGGGCACGGGGAGATGAAGTGATTTCCCAGAATCACAGGATGTTGCGCAGACACAGAGACCCGAACCCGGATCCCCAGTTCCTGAGTCGGCAGCTCTGGCTGTTGCGCCACATCCTCTGAGGGTTAAGGTGCAGTAGCTGGGAGGACATGCAGCAATGGACAGCAGACAGAATAGTGAGAGAAGGGTTTAATGAGAGAAGGAGCAAACATTTAAGAATCATCTCCATAGAACTGGACAGTCGGAAGGCAAAGCGCAGTGACCCTGGAGGACAGGTGTGAATGATCAAAGGAGCATCTCTTCCAAAAATCCTATGCCAGTTTCATGAAGGGCAGCTCTTACCCCTCGCCCTGCCGTCAATGCCCAAACCAGGGCAATATTAATTCCACAGTTAATAAAGTGCTTAATTTATCCCTCTCCACCGGAATAGTACTGCATTCCTGGAAACAGGCAATAATCCTACCACTTGAAAAAAACACATCCGCTGATCAGACTGATCCGGCTAATTATAGGCCTATTTCCCTCCTCCCGGACTGCTCTAAAGTTTTAGAGAAACATGTTAACAAAATTATCTCAGAATATATAGAAAGCCAACATTTGCTGCATATGTCCCAATCTGTTTTCAGGGTAAATCATAGCACAGAGTCTGCCCTGTTGGAAGTGACAGAGCACATTAAGGAAAAACTGTATCAGGGTGGCAGGGCCATTCTGGTATTACTTGACCTGTTGGCGGCTTTTGACATGGTCCCTCACGAAATACTTCTTGATAGATTGAGGCACCCGGGCATATGTGGGACGGCTCTGGCCTGGATTACCTCTTTCTTGAAAGACAGATATCAGGAAATCTGGATATCTCATTGTAAGAATTTGGGGGACCCAGGGGATGTAAGTAGCCAAACCACAGACGGTACCACAGGTATTATGTTATTGGTTGTTTTTATTCGTGGTATTTTCAGTCATTAACTACACCATAACAAGGATCCACAAGATCTCAGGATTCAGAAAAGGGGGTGGTGATGAACAGAGTGTCTGAATTAAGCAGACCACTCTTACCCAGTCCAAAGATCAGGGCTTGATCCATCACTGTTATTTATCTCACTGCACCATCCCAGCTCAGAACCTGGCTACATGCAAATCAGTCTGTCCCTGGCCCAGTGCATCATGGGAACAGGGCAGACTAAACTACCAAGCCAATTCTTCACCAGAAAGGAGACAAGCTACCGGGGACCGGTTTCTGGCATTTCAGCCGTCTTCGGCCCGGCTTGCTTGAATCCTGATGGTGCAGTGAGAAAGGGACTCATGTCTGAGTATACCCTGCCACACCTATAGTGGCCAAAAACGATTCAGAAAAGGGGGTGGTGATGAACAGAGTGTCTGAATTAAGCAGACCACTCTTACCCAGTCCAAAGATCATGTAATATTCCTGGTCGCACCTGAGTTTTTCAAGGATGGCTCTCTTTACCTCATCGTAAGGTGTTCGGCCAGCAGAATTAGCGGCCTGATAGGCTGCCTGTAGTTCACCGGACAGCAAGGGTGCAATATATTGACTCCACCTTTCTCTAGGCCAAGCTGCTGAGGTGGCAACACGTTCGAAGTTTGTAAAAAAATAGTCAGGGTCTTCTCCCTCTTGGAATTTTTGTAGGACAGAGCTAGGCACATTAGGGTGAATTCTGGTATTGGCTATGACATCCGTAAGATGCAGGATGGCGGTGCCCTGTACATGCTGGTTTGTGGTTAGGAGAGTGGCCTGCTCCTTTAACGCATCCCGAATGCTTCCCTCTCTGTTTTCGCGGTTTGCATTTGTTGCTCAAATACAATTTGGATGTGTCTTTGGTCTTCCGCCAATTGGGTGATGACATTCTCCACCGGCATATGCACAGGCTGTGACATGTCGTCACACTAGAATCCCACTTCTGACACCAAGTGTAAGGATTTGGGGGACCCAGGGGATGTAAGTAGCCAAACCACAGGCGGTACCACAGGTATTATGTTATTGGTTGTTTTTATTCGTGGTATTTTCAATCATTAACTACACCATAACAAGGTTAGGATCCACAAGATCTCAGGGCACTGGTTGTCTGCTTCCTGCTTGCCCAGAACGGGTCAGGATGGTTGGGCTCCTCCTTGGGCTCGAGCTTCTCTTGTATCCTGGGTCTCTGGGCCTCAGAAGGGAAGAGAAAGGGTGCAACAAACGGGGGTCAATTAACTAGTCTGCCTTCCTGTAGATACGTGTGCTACCGTCATCAGTCAGTGGGGAAGAGGTTTGTGAGGGATGTTTTAACTAAATCCAATCCCCCTTAAGTGCTCTGCCTCCCGCCTCCCCGAATCAAGTACACTGCCTCCCACCTCCCCAAACACCCCACCAGAATGCCCCTTGCAACGGCACTTGCCAGTGGATGCGGCCCGTCCCTTGGACCACAGCGCCTGGACCCGGGGCGTCTTCTCCTCCTCCTGTCGGCCCACCTGGTTTACTCGCGTTGTACAAGACGTTCTCCACTGCTCGGCTCTCTGCTCTCTCCTCCGCTGCTCCGACGCGGCTCCCTGCTCTTTCCTCCGCTGCTCCGACACGGCTCCCTGCTCTCTCCTCCGCTGCTCCGATGCGGCTCCCTGCTCTCTCCTCCGCTGTTTCGACGTCCGTCACTCCTTCTCCTGCTGGAATACGTCCTCTTCGTTGGTTCTCCTCTCCGTCCTCCAGGTGCTCGGCTCTCGTGCCTCCAACACTGCACACCGTCCGTTCCGTTCTCAGTCCCCTTATCCTCCTCACTTCCGCAGTCAGCCTCGGCTCTGCCCCTTCCAGTCTGTCTGAGACTAGAGCGCTGGCCTGTTCCAGGACCTCGCATGACGGCAAGGCGGAAGTGTCTTCCTGGTCAACACCACGGGACCTGTCCTGCTCCTCCTCACATATCTCCCCCCGTAAGAACGGACGGGGTGGCCACTCAGGACAAGGGTGCCGAGACAGATAGTCCGCACAGATCTGTCTGGACACGGGAACGTGCAGTGTCTGAAAAGAGAAAGGTTGCATGGACATAAACCACCGGAGGATGCGCTGGTTAGTGTCTTTGTTCCGTGCCAGCCAGGTCAAAGGGGCGTGATCAGTCAACAAAAAAAAGGAGCGACCCAGGAGGTAGTACTGCAAGGCTTCTATTGCCCACTTGATCGCCAGGCACTCTTTTTCGATGGCGGAATAATGCAACTCTGTAGGGAACAGCTTTCGGCTTATGTATAGGAGGGGCACCAGTTCACCATCTGCATTTGGTTGTTGTAACACTGCCCCCAGACCAACCCCGGAGGCATCTGACTGTAGGACGAAAGTCCGTCGGAAGTCAGTGCACTGCACGATGGGTGCCTTACATATGACTGTTTTGAGGGCCTGAAAGCTGTCTGCTTATTGTGGTCCCCATGTAGTACTCTGGGTTGGGCGGTTGTTGGCCAAGAGGTCTGTTAGAGGGCTGGCTAGGGTGGAAAAGTGCGGGATAAAGCGCCTATAGTAGCCAATGAACCCTAAAAAGGATCTGACATCTTTTTTGTTCTTAGGGGCCGGGATAGCTTTCACTGCCTCTAACTTGCTTATTTGAGGTTTGATATGTCCTCCCTGTACGGTGTATCCTAGATAGTGTACTGAGTCTGTGGCCAATAGTGACTTCTTTGGATTAATCTTGAGCCCTGCTTCTTGGATCGCTGTGAACACTTGAACCAGATGGCGCAAATGGGCTTCCCATGTAGGGCTGAATACTACAATATCGTCTAAGTATGCAGCCGCGTATTCTTTGTGGGGTTATAAGAGACGGTACATTAGCCTTTGAAACGTCGCCGGGGCTCTGTGCAATCCAAAAGGAAGGACGCAGAAGTGGTAAAGCCCCGACGGAGTGGAAAATGCAGTCTTTCTTTTGCTTGTGGTAAAAGGGGGATCTGCCAATACCCTTTCGTTAGGTCAAGGGTAGTCATATAGGTGGCGTTTCCTATTCTTTCTAGCATTTCATCGACCCGAGGCATCGGGTATGAGTCGAACTTGGTCACGTTTTTCACCTGACGGAAGTCTATGCAAAAGCGCAGGCTCCCGTCGGGTTTTGGCACCAGCACTATTGGTGAGCACCAATTGCTCGTAGAAGGTTCGATTATGTTGGCTTGAAGCATAGCGGTTACTTCTTTTTCCACGGCCTCTCTTCTAGCCTCGGGAATTCGGTATGGTTTCTGTTTGACTATGGTATTGTTCAAGACCACGATGTCGTGTTGTACCAATGTAGTCAAACCGGGGGTAGAGGAAAAGAGACCAGGAAACTGAGCGAGGGTGGCTTTTAACTGAGTACGCTGGGTGGGAGTGATGATGTTACCTATCGGGGCTTCCTCTGTCTGTGAAGGGGTGGTGGGTGCTGTGGGGATGTTTAATGGTTTCTGCGTGTTTACCAAAAGGGCCGATTGGCCCTCTCCCCTGGTCTCAGGGGTTCAACCCATTTTTGTAAGTGGTTGATGTGATAGATCTTTTTCCCCCCTGGGTGGAGTGGTTGAAGAACACTATAAGTGACAGAGGTGACTTGTTTTTCTACAACAAATGGACCCTGCCATTTGGACAATAATTTGTTGTCAGTGGTGGGGAGGAGTAGGAGCACTTTATCGCCTGGTTGAAAAGTCCTCATCTGGCAACCAGCGCCTTCAGACCCTCCGGGTAAGTAGTGCGCTCTACAAATGTCTTGATTGATTGATTGAACCACGATCATATAATCGTTTCTGTGAGGTTTGAGCGGTCTCTAAGTGTTCCTGGACCAGACCCCATATATGTGAAATGGCGGCTTTTAAGTCTGCTGCGTACTGCTGAAGGGGTTTCCCCTCCTCTTCTTCCTCTTCCCACTGCTCTGCAGCCATGTCTAATAGGGTTCTTGGTCTTCTCCCAAAGAGGATTTCGAACGGGGAGTAGCCCGTGGACCTCTGTTCATGCTTGCGAATGGCAAACATAACAAGAGGTAATTGGTGGTCCCAGTCTCTGCCTGTGTCTGAGATGACCTTGCGGAGCATATTCTTGATGGTTTTATTATAATGCTCCACAAGGCCATCTGTCTGAGGGTGGTATACCGAGGTCCTTATTCGTCGGATACCCAGGATCTCGCACACTTGAGCCATCAAACGTGACATGAAAGGGGTCCCCTGGTCCGTGAGAACCTCCTCGGGGAATCCCACCCAGGTGAACAAGGTTACCAGGGCTCTGGCTATGGCAGGGGTAGTCATGGATTTCAGTGGGAACGCTTCGGGGTATCGACTGGCATAGTCTGCCACCACCAATATGTATTTATGGCCTCGGGCTGAGGAAGTGAGTGGTCCCACTACGTCCATTCCAATGCTTTTGAACGGTACATCTATTATGGGTAGAGGAAACAGTGGGGCTTTTCTTGTTCACGCTGGGTTAGATACTTGACATCTCGCGCACGCAGCACAGTACCTTGCCAAGTCTCCATAGACACCAGGCCAATAGAACCTTCCTAGCAAATAAGTAAGTGTCTGTTCCTTCCCATATTGACCTCCCCCGGTGTGGTTATGGGCCAACTGTAGCACATGATCACGAAAGGGTAGGGGAACAAGAAGCTGGTTTGAGACGGTATCTCCCTTTTATATGGCTCTATACAATAAACCATGTTTTTCAAAAAAATAAGGTCCTACCTTATCAGGTTCTGGTTCTTGCACTTGTTCCCAGGCGTGCTGAAGGGTGTTGTCGTCCCTCTGGGCTACCCGAAAGTTGGTAGGGGAGGGTTCCACCACGTCTGTAAGGGTCCCAGGAAAAACGTGTGAGTGTCGGTGTATTTGGGTGTACAGAGTTCTAGCTTTTCGTCTCTCACTTTTACTTTTCCGGATTTTTCCTACATCTCCCTCCACTTCACTTTTATTGAATGGGGCATCACCCCACCAAAACACTGTACTGTTCTTTGTCTCGTCTATGTACTGGTTAAACCGGGAGTGGTCTGTCCCGATGATAATCGCCTCCGGTAAGGAGGGTATTACACCTACTTTGCGCAATTGGGGATAATTAGAGACATCCAACAGCACTTCTGCGACCGGGTATTCTACGGTGTCACCGTGGACACAGGTCACATGGACCTTTTCGTGGCTTCGCAGTTGTTGTGGATGTACTAAGGCTTCATCTATGACTGATACTCGGCAACCTGTGTCCAACAGGGCCTGTTGCTTCTTTCCGTTTAGTAAGACCTTCCTATTATATTGATGATGATAACCCCTACTAGTCAGATAAATCCGTCCTTTGGAATAGCCAATATCCATTGGCTTGGCCGGTGGGTTTTTGTGAGGGCACTGTCGGGCTATATGGCCCCACTCTGAACAGTGATAACATTGGGGTCCTTGTGAACTGGGACCCGGGACGGGGGAAATAGGCCTGAAGGGGATTCGTGGGAGAAAAGGGATTCGAGGTTCAGGTCGGCCTGATGGTCTGGGACTATTCTGTCTTGGAAAGGAGGTAAGAGGCCGGGTGTGCCCTGTTCGGAACTCGGGGGCCCTGTGATATGCACAGGCTAGGTCTACGGCTGTAACGGGTGTAAGATGGGAATGCTTTTTAACCCATGAACGAGTGGAGGTCGGCAAGGCATCCAAAAACTGTTCTAGGTACACTTTGGCGGTCAGTTCATCCAGGGTGGATTCTTGGGGAGTAAGCCAACGTGTCCCTAGGTCCTGTATCCGGTAGTATAGGGTCCTGGGGTTGTCCCCAGGGTTCCACTTCTCCTTTCGGAACTTAGCCCTGTAATATTCCTGGTCGCACCTGAGTTTTTCAAGGATGGCTCTTTACCTCATCGTAAGGTGTTCGGCCAGCAGAATTAGCGGCCTGATAGGCTGCCTGTAGTTCACCGGACAGCAAGGGTGCAATATATTGGCTCCACCTTTCTCTAGGCCAAGCTGCTGAGGTGGCAACACGTTCGAAGTTTGTAAAAAAATAGTCAGGGTCTTCTCCCTCTTGGAATTTCTGTAGGACAGAGCTAGGCACATTAGGGTGAATTCTGGTATTGGCTATGACATCCGTAAGATGCAGGATGGCGGTGTCCTGTACATGCTGGTTTGTGGTTAGGAGAGTGGCCTGCTCCTTTAACGCATCCCGAATGCTTCCCTCTCTGTTTTCGCGGTTTGCATTTGTTGCTCAAATACAATTTGGATGTGTCTTTGGCCTTCCACCAATTGTATGATGACATTCTCCACCGGCATATGCACAGGCTGTGACATGTCGTCACACTAGAATCCCACTTCTGACACCAAGTGTAAGGATTTGGGGGACCCAGGGGATGTAAGTAGCCAAACCACAGGCGGTACCACAGGTATTATGTTATTGGCTGTTTTTATTCGTGGTATTTTCAATCATTAACTACACCATAACAAGGTTAGGATCCACAAGATCTCAGGTCGTCTGCTTCCTGCTTGCCCAGAACGGGTCAGGATGGTTGGGCTCCTCCTTGGGCTCGAGCTTCTCTTGTATCCCGGGTCTCTGGGCCTCAGAAGGGAAGAGAAAGGGTGCAACAAACGGGGGTCAATTAACTAGTCTGCCTTCCTGTAGATACGTGTGCTACCGTCATCAGTCAGTGGGGAAGAGGTTTGTGAGGGATGTTTTAACTAAATCCAATCCCCCTTAAGTGCTCTGCCTCCCGCCTCCCCGAATCAAGTACACTGCCTCCCACCTCCCCAAACACCCCACCAGAATGCCCCTTGCAACGGCACTTGCCAGTGGATGCGGCCCGTCCCTTGGACCACAGCGCCTGGACCCGGGGCGTCTTCTCCTCCTCCTGTCGGCCCACCTGGTTTACTCGCGTTGTACAAGACGTTCTCCACTGCTCGGCTCTCTGCTCTCTCCTCCGCTGCTCCGACGCGGCTCCCTGCTCTTTCCTCCGCTGCTCCGACACGGCTCCCTGCTCTCTCCTCCGCTGCTCCGATGCGGCTCCCTGCTCTCTCCTCCGCTGTTCCGACATCCGTCACTCCTTCTCCTGCTGGAATACGTCCTCTTCGTTGGTTCTCCTCTCCGTCCTCCAGGTGCTCGGCTCTCGTGCCTCCAACACTGCACACCGTCCGTTCCGTTCTCAGTCCTCTTATCCTCCTCACTTCCGCAGTCAGCCTCGGCTCCGCCCCTTCCAGTCTGTATGAGACTAGAGCGCTGGCCTGTTCCAGGACCTCGCATGACGGCAAGGCGGAAGTGTCTTCCTGGTCAACACCACGGGACCTGTCCTGCTCCTCCTCACACTCATTTTTCATCTCCCATGCTTAGCATGAAGTTAGGAGTTCCCCAGTGCTCCATACTTAGCCCCACGCGCTTCAATCCATATATGTCCCCTCTTACACCTTTAGTAGAGGATTACGATGCCAAGATTATATCCTATGCTGACGATGCTCAACTGATTTTCACCTGTGAAAAAGGCGCAGACTTTGACGGTGACAATATTAAATTCCGGTCTCACAAAGGTGTTTAATTGGCTCAAAGTGAATCAGTAGAAATGCAATCCAGATAAATCAGCGATTGTCTTCTGTGGCCAGCCAGTGGTGAGAAAATGGAGTTTATGGTGGCCAGAGGAGCTATCTCCCCCTTTTAGCACAAACGCTGGTAAAAAATCTGGGTATCTTCATTGATGGCATCCTCTCCATGAGGTCCCAGGTGCAAGCGGTGGTAGGCTCCTGGTCCGCCATACTTGGTATGCTAAAACATTCCCTTGACTTCTATCATTAAACACTAGGAAGATTGTGGTCCAAGCAAAAGTGACGTTGAGACTGGACTACATCAATATCTTGTACTTGGGCCTTCCGGGTTTTCTCATTCAGCGATTGCAAGTGGTGCAAAATGCAGCGGCAAGAGCGATTCTTAGACCCAAACCCAGGTCCCATATGACCCCCATTCTTAAAGCCCTACACTGGTTGCGAATGAAGGAAAGGATCAAGTTCAAAGCTCTGTTGATATTCTTTAAAGCACTTCATGGCTTAGGAGCCCGCTACCTCAACAAGGGCGTAAATCGCTATATCCCAGTGCGGTCTTTATGATCCTCTTCTTCTGACCGCATAGGCACCCCTAAAGTCCGCTTGGCCTGCATGGATGGCAGGTCTTTTGGGTTCTTGGGCACACAAGCATGGAACAGATTACAAGTGTCACTGAGAGCCATAACTGACCTGGATACTTTAAAAAAACATCTCAATGCCTAGTTTTTAAGGAATTAGTTGAGCTGCACTAGCTGCCTTGCTCCCACAGCCCCGGGACACTCCTCTTGAGTAGCTGTGCGCTATATTAAATAATTTTCATACATTCATTCATTCACCAAAAGCCTCTTGTCTGTCTTACCTCTTTTACCAACCCCTTCTAAGGGAAAGGATCTGCTTTCTCCAAGATACAGAAAAGATCACTGTTTACCCACTTTGTACCCTCGACTTGTGCCCTGTAAGATTCTAAATAGGACTTTAAAAAATAGCATGTATTATTCATTTGAAGCATGACTTTTCTGTCTTTGTTTATTTTAAATATTAGTGGGAAATCATTAATGCAGCTCTAGAACACATATTAACCCTTTAAATGCGGGCAAAATTTTCCAGCAGTGTGGGAAAAGTTCACACGTGTGGGAATCGGACGGCTCCAGGACGACCGACACACACGCCACCCATGATGTCGGACGGCTGGGGCTCTCCGACGCATCCAAAGGGTTAAAGTGCTTTCTATTTATATTTGCTGTTTGAAGTATGTACAGATAACGGCTAAAAATTCCAGCTTAAGGTGTTTTTGCTTATTTTTGATCCAGCCGAAGCATTAAAATACTGGTGGTGCTGGTAGAAAACTGGCCAGGTAGCAACCCTACTTGTGCACTTTTTAATCTTTGGCAAGATGCTAGGGCCTATGTGTAACAGATGCAGGTTTTTCGGTGCTGTGGCTCATACCACGTGTAACTTCTGCCTTTCTTTCTTTTCTGCAGGTGCAGGACTCGGTGCGGGCTCTCTGTGAGTGGACTGATTGTCCTGGGATTGTGGGCCACAGAGAAGTGATATGACTAGTAGTTTGCCCTCAGTTTTCAGGGATTCACTTGCTGAGGCCATGCTCTGTCATATGCATAGGAGGGGTTATGTTGCTGTCTCCACCCTCCTAAGATGGAGCAGAGAGGCGGGTGATAGGCAGATGATCTGGGCATTGGGGACAGTGGTGCGGGTAGGTGTCCCAGGGTCTCGGTTTTATCCCAGCATCTCCCTCTCTCCTTTTTTTAGCATAACGTGAGCCTGGCAATGCCATATCAGGCATCTCCTTCTCTCCTTTTTTAACATAACCTGAGGCTGGCAATGCCATGTCAGGCGTACCAATTGACCACTGACAAATAAGTGTGTGCAAACAGCTGCCTTAATTAGATGTGCGCATCACATATAAACGACTTTGGCAACTTCCAAACAAACTATATCTTAAAACTTAATAATACATCAAATTCTTGTACAAACCCCGCCTCTGTCCTAAAGTCTTCCCTCTTGTTTCTCTCAACTGTTCCTCACTGTGACATCATTACTCTGTGTCTTTCCCCAACTCTTTTGGCCATCGTAACCTCTTTTCCTGGCAAAGAACTGTAAATTCAATGATCCCCCTCCCCCCGAGCTGATCAACCCATACTTCGGGTAAACTTGCTCTTTCTAACATTACCTACAGTGCAAAACCTGCCAGCACCTGCCTATCAGAGACTAAATTCACTCCTCCTTACACAGTGGAGTAACGAAAATTGAGGGGGGCCCTCCTGCAAAGCACATGGAGGGGGCCCCACCACCCTCCTGGCGGCCAAGCCCACCACCTACCTCTTTGCCCTACCAACCAGAAACCTAGTATATTTTGATTTAAAAACTCCAATATTTAAATGAAATGCCTCTATGTTGTCTTTCTCTAAGTTCTAATGAGAAAGTGGCAAACACTCTTAACATACCAGCTATGCCATTTTTAACAATACTGTCAAAAGCAGATTATTTAACTGAAGCAGCAATCATAACAAGGTCAAGGAGTGATCCTGTGGTCTAAGGAACACTATGGCTGAAGAACAAAGAACAACTATGAAGGGTCTGAAATATAATTGACATTTATGGACATTAACTTTAAACTTTGAAAGACAAACCAAGACCTGCAATTCCATAAAAACTCAACTGACAATATACATGAGAAGTACTCAGTATCCTGCGAAAGTCAAGAGGAATAGACTGGTGAATTATCTGCATGCCACACACTAGCAACTGTCAAGGGTTGTGCATGATCATAACAACGTGAACTGAGAAAGCAATTTCAATTTCTACCATCATGTCTTTATTAGTAAGCATTGCAAAACAGGCAGGCAAACATAGCTGAGGAAGAAAACTGTATTGATGCTTCAGAACATTGATCAAATGTTTGTATGTTTTAATTTATCATTTATGTAGTATAAACAATGCAAAATACAAGATTAAGGCACACGTATTACAGACAAGTGAAAGCAACACCATCAATAACACTGCAGGTAGAATAAAAACAAACCATATTAGCAAGTGCTTAATGACAATCTATACAAACTGTAGTTGGTAAGGCAAAAGAAAAAGTGCAAATACTTTCAAAGTGCAGAATAAAGCAATCACCAGTCCAGCAATATACAAAAATCAAATATGTTTTGTAAAACAATCCAATTTTCTTCTTACATCAAGGCGAAAATACTTTCAAAGTGCATGGTAAAAACAAGTCCAGCAGTATGCAAACATGTAGCCAGGTTTGTAAAACAATTCCCCAATTGGTGTGTGCATAGAAGCACATACATTCCAAAGCAACTGGTAAACACCAACAATTACAGCACCATACAATAATCAAACCAATTTTAACTAACAGTTCACTTTTTGAAGGCTCAAATATTTTAAAGTGACTAGCAAAACAGTAACAAGTACAGCAGGCCAAAGCATACAAATATAAAACCACTTTAGTCAACCAATGCCCTTTTGGTTTGTGCATGAAGGTATAAATATTTGAAACTGACTGTAAATACAACAACAATTTAGCAGCATAAACATCATACCCGTCCAGTCAAACAATGCCCCTTTTATTTGTGCATAAGGGTTTAAATATTTCAACGTAAGTGGTAAAAATGATAACAAGTTCAGCAGCATGAACATTAAACCAGTCTCAACAAAGTCAGTGCCTTTAGTTTGCGCATAAAGGCGCAAATATTTAAGTAACCGGCAAAACAATAACAAGCTTAGCAGCAACATATACAAAGCTATTTACTCAAATGATGCCCCTTTCGTCTGTGCAAAAGAAAGTGTCAAGGGAGTACATATATGTCAGTTTAATCTGAATACATTTCTTCTTGCCTCTATACACGTATGTTCAGAATATTGAGGTAGCCTATTTATAAGTGAACAACATTTAAAGTATGATATACTGGCAGAATACCATATTAAGACAGATACATTTAGAAAATCAGACTATGAGAAGGAACAGCCCTTGCAGGAGCCTGATGAAATTAATTGCATAATTTGAAGGCTGGTACAACAGCAAACAATACTTAAAGAGTGGACACAAGGCTGAAGACTGCTTACACCAGGAAGAGTGACTGGCAAATTAGACTGGTGGCTGAAGGGTACTACTGCTTCGTTCACTGAATTGGAGAGATGTACTCGACTGAAAGAATATTTGCCTCTTTGCCTTTCTTCGTGCAAACTCCTCTGTTAGAGCTTTCACATTTAATTTTTTTGCGAGATCACTCTCAATGCTTAAAGTTGCAAGCCCAGACAGCCTTTACTGCGTCATTGTGCTTTGGAGATAGTTCTTGATTAATTTTAACTTTAAAAATGACCTTTCTGCACTGGCTACAGTAACTGGAATTGTAAGGAAAAGTTTCAGTGCTGTTGCAACATACCAAACACTGGGCAGAATTGCATGGTTTCTCAAAAATAAAAGGTCAGCCAGATCCTTTATTGTGTCACCTGAGATAAGTTGTATTTGTTCTTTCAACACTGCTTTGAAAGCGATGAGTTGCTGTGGTAACTTTAGGGACAAAGTATTTTTCGTAATGAGCTGCCAGGGTCATGGCTGCTTCAAGCAACTCCTCCTCACTAGCTCTGAGGATTTCAGAAGCCATCATGAAATGAAAGCATTGGACTTTGGTGTTCATACCAGCAAATCAAGTTTTTATCTGATTTAAAACAATATCTATGTTCGCATAAAACACTGAGACCTTAAAATTGTTTTCAGGATTGCACAGCCTTTGGTCTTCACAGAGTTCAATGAAGTGCTTTTGTTTGCGTCATGGTCGTTTTTTGTGTAAAATGCAATTGAATTTCCATGCAGCTGCAAGTGAAGATGCTGAGCTTTTAACATCTTCAAACTTTTCTCTGAAACTACTTAACATATTTGATGCTTGTAAAAGGTTCAGATGTTTAGACTGAAGCAGTATGGACCTTGGCGGAAACTATAACCTTTCTGTATGTACTGCAGTCCCCGAACAACCTTTGGCCAATGACCGGTCACGCAGCTACAGAGGAGTTTGGCTCAGGTTCACCCCTCGGCCGTCACCTACCCAGCCGGACGTCGGACACTGTTGTTCCTCATCTCCCCGCTGTGCCTCCTACACCCCCCTCCTCATCCCTCCATTATTCTCCTCTACCTCCCCTATTCCTTCCCTCTCTCCCCTAGTCTTTTCTCCCCTTGACTATTTTTTCCTCATGTTTATGCTATGCTTTTGTAATCATGTAATTTCTGTAACTAAGCTCCAGTAACTGATGTAACTTTGTAACCATGTTCTGAAATAATGTTTCTTCCTCATGTAAAGCGCTCTGATACCTCCGGGTCTAGCCAGCGTGGTATAAAGCTCAATAAATACAAAAAATAAAATAATATTTATTGTTTCCAGCACTTTGGACTGGATTACAACCATTAACACAAACTCAAAAGTCTCCCTGTACTCCCTAAGACCCAGTGCTTCTGTGTGCTCCTCAACCTTTTAAGACTGCAGTAAAATGGTAGTGGGTGTTTCATGATGTCCATAAAACGATAACGTAGAGCATGGAGAGCATCATGTCTGGATGCCCAACGAGTTGGACAGAGTCTCTTCAGTGTTGGTTTTGAATGAGTTGTGCTCTTTTTTTGTAATTGTGAGAAGTTCCCACCGTTTGATACTTTGGCTGAAAAATAAATATACTTTCTGAAGAATGTTATAAAATTCTGTAATTTCATGAATGTGCATGCAGGCATCATTCAACACTAAATTTAGATTATGAGCAGCACAGTGTACATAGACTGCATTGGGTTCTTTCTGTTGTATTCTGGTTTGCACTCCACCATATATACCACTCATTGTGCTGACACCATCATTCCCTGACCTTTACATTTATTAAGCACTAGGCCTTTGTCCTCTATAAGGTTTACAAGTTCTGTAGCTATTCCCTCGGCACTTTGGTCTTTAATTTTATGGAAACCAATAAAGCTTTCATTAATTTTTATTTCAGTTGGAATATCTTCAGTATTAAGGCACAGTGTTACATATCGGATAACCAGGCTTAATTGGTCTTCTTTTTTAATGTCCTGCATCGTGTCCATTATCACAGAGTAAAATAGCCAGCGCTATATAAAAAACTCAATCAATAAATAAATAAATAAAGAATAATTTTTAAAAATTGTGCTTTTTTTATTTCACTTACTATCTCATTTTGTACTTTATTTGAAAGCATTTCAATAAGCTCATTTTGATTTGCAGGACTCAAGTATTTAATTCTACTCTCTGTTGTAAACAGATGGTTTAAACTAGGATTATATTTGGCAAAATGTTCCATGACTGCCGGAAAGTTCCCACCATCTTTTTCTTTCAGTTTTTCTCTATGTTCTCTGAAAGGTAAATTGAAAAGTTGACAACAGAAGTGTAGCATCAATGATCCTACTCAGAATTTGTGTCCAAAAGTTCAACTGCTCTTTGTAGTCTGATTTCAGTTGTATATCGATCGTTTCCTCCTGCCTCCATTTTCCATGTACAGCACAAGCCGCTAAATGTGAGCGCGTCATTTCATGTTCTTTAATTTTTTGAGACATGCCTTGCCAATCTTTTATACCATTAGCTCATGCTTGCTGTCAGGATGAACGTTTTCTATCTCCAAAAAGCCAACAAGGTTCACAGTATGTACTGTCCATTTTTAAAGAGTAGTACAACCACAGTCTTAGAGTCTTATCTCCAGCCTTATTTCCCTTGTAGTAGTACTTTGTGGAAAAGCACCTGTTTGTATTATCTTGTGGGAAGGGTCCTCCAAGCTTGCATGGGCCACTTCTAATGACAAACCTTCGTAACTCAATATCATGTCAAGGTTTGTCTAAAAAGTTCCCTCTATCACTCGGGTACAAATCCTGGCTAAACTGACTATTGCTTGTTTCTAGTTCTTCTACATGTAATTCCACATCCTTACTCATAATGTCTTCATTTCTTTCTTCAATGTTTGGCAATACTGCTGAAACAAGTTGCACATTAGTAGGCTCTTCTCTTTCTTTAGCCACTGGTAGCAGCAGTGATACATCTGGCGCACTTACAATTTCAGCACTTCCTTTATTTGTTTGTAATAGTAGACTCAGAGATCCATCTGCTGGAGATGGATTCTTAGTTTCTGAACTTTCTTCAGTCATTGATAACAGTGTAGGCCTAGGTGGTGTACTTGCAATTGCTGCGACTCCATCTGTCATAGATGGAGGCACTGCTGACACAGATTTTTTACTCTTGCTTTCTATGTTTACTATAGTTGTTGTTGCCTGCAGTGCTTCCACAATTGGTGCTTCAATGCTAAAAGGTACATCTGTGGTTTGATCAAGCATTGTAATGTTTTGTCATGTGGTGGGACCAATTGGGATTGTGGGAATGCTGATTTGTCTCCTGTTGATGATGCAGCTGCATCGCCTTTGGGTAATGATGCATGAGATGATGATGATGCCCCATGATCACCTGGGCACCTAAACAGAGTCTGTTTTCATGAATTTGCCTTTAAACTGCTCTTGTTTTGATTTAATTTGCCTCTTTTGAGCGCCGCTTAAATACTTTCTTGGCGGTTTGCTAATTTCTTTGAGTAAAATGTAATTGTAGAAAGTCAATGTAGTAGAGTGCTCGACTATGGAGGTAGCAGTAAGAATATTTTGTATACACCACAAAGATTGTATTGTGGGTTTTGTTCCACCAATACTGCCTAAAAGGAAGGAAAATACAGAGCTTTATTACTCAACACTACAGTAGATTAAACATACCATACCAACTACTGATGTAGAGATTTGGAGAAAGGGATACTGGAAGGCAGGCACTGGAGGAATGGATGCAAGAAGGTGAGTACTCAAGGGAGAGATACAAGAAGGAAATAGCAGAACGGATGGGATTGAGGAGTAAATCACTCAAAAGTTGGATGAGGATGTTGAGAGCCAGGAATGCAGGAGTTGAAGGCAGATGCAAGAAGGCATGAACTGAATGGACGGCTGCAAGGAGGCAGGAGCTAAAGGACAGGGCCAATAAGACAGGGGATGGAGCGGTTTGAATCGTTATAATTACTGAGGTCTACTGCCCCTACGTGGAGCACTGAAGCATTTGCCTAC
This sequence comes from Lissotriton vulgaris, assembly GCF_964263255.1. Lineage (NCBI taxonomy): Eukaryota > Metazoa > Chordata > Amphibia > Caudata > Salamandridae > Lissotriton > Lissotriton vulgaris. The sequence goes on along the minus strand of NC_141691.1, from coordinate 164,469,663 downwards.
ATGAGTAGCAAGCTGCAATATGTGTAGGGTTTGTGGTTGGAATGGTGTTGTATTTGTTTTGATGCTATGTTGGAAGTGTTACCATTCCATGTTGTGCATCAGGACCACTGACTGGGGTGCATGCAGCTTATTGTGCAATAGGATGCAGTGCTCAGCAATGGCTTAAGAGGTGAGAGATATGCACACTATTTTGTTTTTTTTACCTCTCTGCAGGTCACTTTATGGTATTTCTTTTATTCATAATCCCACCTTGGTGATTACTGCACGGAGTCATCAGTCGTCCATTCTGGAAATACTCTGCCTACTGTTTAAAGTTAATGGTCCTGAGTAGGCATAGATTAAAGAGTGTACGGTGAGAGATGCAATAGTGTGAGAGTAGGGTAAGAGGAGCAACTGCAGGGTGAGTGAGGTGACCATATGTCAGTGCAGATTTGGACAAAAGAATGCATGGTTAGTGATGGGCTCATTTGAGTGAGATTGCAGATTGAGCAGTGAGGGGGACAGGTGAGTGAACTGTGACATGAGTAGTGTGCTCCTGTAACTGCACGGTGAGGTACAGGGTGAACAGCGCAAGTGCATTGATAGTGCAGAGTGATGACTGAGTGCAGGGTGAGCGGGTGAATGATGTGAGTGCATGGTGGTCAGTGTAGGTGCAGGGTGAGCAAAAAAGTGAAGGGCGAGAATGAGGAGTGAATTGTCTGAATGCAGGGTGCATTCCCGGACACTTGAAGTAACTCACCATGTTATTTATGGTGGTGTAGGGTTTCAGGTATAAGTTAAACTGTTGTTATTCTGGCATTAATAGGGATCGAGGGTGTAAGAAATTATGTGCTGATCCTGAAACAAACTTTCAGTCTTATGATTACGGTTTCCAACTCTTTTTGATACCCCATACGCGACAAAAAGAACCAGTCACCTAAAGCCGTGTTTTCAGTACTTATCTGTGCATAATTGGAACAGTAAATATGAATAGAAAACACTTTTAATTGTGCTTTAGGGCTTCCTGAATGATCCATGACTGATAATTAAAGGGAACAAAGACAGAAAAGTCACATTACAAATGAATACATACATTTCATTTATAACCCTACTTATTGTCAAGATGAGGTCTTTCCGGATTTTTATACAACACATGGCTGGCATTTTTCTTTTGGCGATCATACGTTATATTCCTTTTCATGAAATGCCTTTTCACACTACATATTTATAACAAGGGGTGGTGAGGGACAGAGTCTCTGAATTAAACAGAATACTCTCACCCAGTCAAGAGATCAGGGCTATATCCAACACCGTTTTTTAGCTCACTGCACCATCCCAGTTTCAGAACCTGGCTGTATGCAAATTAGTCTGTTCCTGTCCCAGTGCATGATGGGAACAGGGCAAACCAAACTACAAAAGCCAATTCTTACACTGGGAAGGAAACAAGCTACCGGGGACCGGTTTCTGGCATTTCAGCCGTCTTCGGCCCGGCTTGCTTGAATCCTGATGGTGCAATGAGCAAGAGACTCACATCTGAGTATACCCTTCCACGCTTAGGGTGGACAAAAATATTTATAACAAGGGGTGGTGAGGGACAGAGTCTCTGAATTAAACAGAATACTCTCACCCAGTCAAGAGATCAGGGCTATATCCAACACCGTTTTTTAGCTCACTGCACCATCCCAGTTTCAGAACCTGGCTGTATGCAAATTAGTCTGTTCCTGTCCCAGTGCATGATGGGAACAGGGCAAACCAAACTACAAAAGCCAATTCTTACACTGGGAAGGAAACAAGCTACCGGGGACCGGTTTCTGGCATTTCAGCCGTCTTCGGCCCGGCTTGCTTGAATCCTGATGGTGCAATGAGCAAGGGACTCACATCTGAGTATACCCTTCCACGCTTAGGGTGGACAAAAATATTTATAACAAGGGGTGGTGAGGGACAGAGTCTCTGAATTAAACAGAATACTCTCACCCAGTCAAGAGATCAGGGCTATATCCAACACCGTTTTTTAGCTCACTGCACCATCCCAGTTTCAGAACCTGGCTGTATGCAAATTAGTCTGTTCCTGTCCCAGTGCATGATGGGAACAGGGCAAACCAAACTACAAAAGCCAATTCTTACACTGGGAAGGAAACAAGCTACCGGGGACCGGTTTCTGGCATTTCAGCCGTCTTCGGCCCGGCTTGCTTGAATCCTGATGGTGCAATGAGCAAGGGACTCACATCTGAGTATACCCTTCCACGCTTAGGGTGGACAAAAATATTTATAACAAGGGGTGGTGAGGGACAGAGTCTCTGAATTAAACAGAATACTCTCACCCAGTCAAGAGATCAGGGCTATATCCAACACCGTTTTTTAGCTCACTGCACCATCCCAGTTTCAGAACCTGGCTGTATGCAAATTAGTCTGTTCCTGTCCCAGTGCATGATGGGAACAGGGCAAACCAAACTACAAAAGCCAATTCTTACACTGGGAAGGAAACAAGCTACCGGGGACCGGTTTCTGGCATTTCAGCCGTCTTCGGCCCGGCTTGCTTGAATCCTGATGGTGCAATGAGCAAGGGACTCACATCTGAGTATACCCTTCCACGCTTAGGGTGGACAAAAATATTTATAACAAGGGGTGGTGAGGGACAGAGTCTCTGAATTAAACAGAATACTCTCACCCAGTCAAGAGATCAGGGCTATATCCAACACCGTTTTTTAGCTCACTGCACCATCCCAGTTTCAGAACCTGGCTGTATGCAAATTAGTCTGTTCCTGTCCCAGTGCATGATGGGAACAGGGCAAACCAAACTACAAAAGCCAATTCTTACACTGGGAAGGAAACAAGCTACCGGGGACCGGTTTCTGGCATTTCAGCCGTCTTCGGCCCGGCTTGCTTGAATCCTGATGGTGCAATGAGCAAGGGACTCACATCTGAGTATACCCTTCCACGCTTAGGGTGGACAAAAATATTTATAACAAGGGGTGGTGAGGGACAGAGTCTCTGAATTAAACAGAATACTCTCACCCAGTCAAGAGATCAGGGCTATATCCAACACCGTTTTTTAGCTCACTGCACCATCCCAGTTTCAGAACCTGGCTGTATGCAAATTAGTCTGTTCCTGTCCCAGTGCATGATGGGAACAGGGCAAACCAAACTACAAAAGCCAATTCTTACACTGGGAAGGAAACAAGCTACCGGGGACCGGTTTCTGGCATTTCAGCCGTCTTCGGCCCGGCTTGCTTGAATCCTGATGGTGCAATGAGCAAGGGACTCACATCTGAGTATACCCTTCCACGCTTAGGGTGGACAAAAATATTTATAACAAGGGGTGGTGAGGGACAGAGTCTCTGAATTAAACAGAATACTCTCACCCAGTCAAGAGATCAGGGCTATATCCAACACCGTTTTTTAGCTCACTGCACCATCCCAGTTTCAGAACCTGGCTGTATGCAAATTAGTCTGTTCCTGTCCCAGTGCATGATGGGAACAGGGCAAACCAAACTACAAAAGCCAATTCTTACACTGGGAAGGAAACAAGCTACCGGGGACCGGTTTCTGGCATTTCAGCCGTCTTCGGCCCGGCTTGCTTGAATCCTGATGGTGCAATGAGCAAGGGACTCACATCTGAGTATACCCTTCCACGCTTAGGGTGGACAAAAATATTTATAACAAGGGGTGGTGAGGGACAGAGTCTCTGAATTAAACAGAATACTCTCACCCAGTCAAGAGATCAGGGCTATATCCAACACCGTTTTTTAGCTCACTGCACCATCCCAGTTTCAGAACCTGGCTGTATGCAAATACACTACAGCGGTAAAAGTAAATTTCAAATGTAAGGAATAGGCCCAGGGGGTACTGCCAGAAACCAGAAAAACCTAAGCCTCTGTAACCAGTTTACAAAGGTATGCAGTGGTGCATTACACAATGAGAAGTCAGTGCTGTGTATAAGATGAATATTGCATCCTGTGCATTCTGCACTTAGAGCTCTTCGTGCGGTCTTGTGTGCATTGAGATGGGTGCCCTGTGCTGCACATTGGACGACTTTGACCCCTTGACAGTAACACTCACTGTGACGTCGCCGATGGGTAGAGTGACGATGCAAACGACATATAGGATGGCCGCAGAGTACTATTGCCACAGACCACCTATCTGCGCTCACCAGTAGCAAATAGGGGGCTGTTGCGGTTCAGCCACAGTGTCTAGGAATGCAGGTCCACACTGATACCACAAGGTCAATGGGCGTCTGATGTCACTTTCACTTTCCCTGGTATTTTTGGGCAGTGGCGTCCATGCTTTCCACTTTAAAACATGAACAGCCTCACACAGCTGTACTCTGATGACGCAGTTTCACTGATTTCGAGTGTGGGGCCTTCCTGCCCTACAGTTGCACCTCTGGCGAGTGCTGGGCCCAGGTAGTGCCACAATGTGGGGAGGGGTGCCACTCAAGCAGAAGGTGCAGCACGTGCAGTGTAAATGTGGTTGCTGCTTGTTCTGTCTGCTTGGTTTGCCAGATTCTCTGGTGCAATGCGAAAGGAAGTCAAACCCTATGTCAGATAAATAGTATCAATCCAAAAAATAATATGGAAAGTGCTGGGCTTGGGAGCGGGGGCAGGAGAGCGCTCCTGCTTGTGAGGATCGGAGAAGGTCTGTGAGGAGGGAAAGGTCAGAGGCATTGGGCACTCCTCTGCTGTTCTCATAATTGCAAATTGGAAGGTGTCACAATAAGGGGGGGGGGTGTTGGTGCAATCCTGGGCTGGGAGTAAACCATCCTGTGTTGTGTGGTTAGGTTTGCCGTAATTTCTAGCTTACAAATAGCAAATATAAGTTCAGACTCTGGCCCAGAATGATGGGGTCTCCCAAGCCTTCCTCAGGATCAGTTACCACCTGCCATAAGGAGGTACACTGCACACACACACATATGCACTGGCTCGGGTTTGGCCAACTTTGTTTACATAATCTTATACCACCAGGTGCAATTGTGTGCTGGGCATGCTCCATTTGGGTTTGCACAGGCCACACAAATCGATCTGTTACAATTATCCTAATACTGCCAGAATAATCTATGTTATTTTCTCTCTCACCTAATGAAAAATCTTCACGGTTGATTAAAGATCCTTGCAGCATAACGACCACCACCTACAATTCTACACATGCTGAATACACAGTGCTTAATCCCTCAGACATCTCCAGATATTTACTACTTCCTGGTGATAGATGTCTTTAATGCCTTATTTACAAAAAAACAACCTAAAAGGAAAAAGGGAGCCCTTTTTTGAAGTGCTTGGGTTCCTCTCCTTTACCACGGAGTGTGGACCTTGAACCTCCAGTTGAAAAAGGAGAAGTATTAACTGTTTTCAATATTAAGCATCAAATATAAATCCATCTTTTTAAGACTCAGATCCATCACTGCCTTGTCCCATGTGCACCTTTCTCTTAGTCCCATTCAATAATGCATTTGGTTAGTCAAAGGAGGAGTCAGCGTTGAGCAGGAGTAGGAGGGGGTATTGCAACAACAAGTGTCTATGGGGAAAAATACCCACTTCTTGTTTTTTCTCTCACCCCTTTTTGTGCCATAACAATCGCAAAGTGGATCACATCAGAGGTGCTGCCCACATAGGTTCAGACAGACCTAATGCCAACAGGCTGCAAAATACTAACTGAGTCCGTACAACACCTTGTTTATGATTAGGACTCCTGGTTTTAGAACATTTTTTTTTTTAACATTTCCATCTGTATTTAATCATATTATTTTTAGACATCTTATTGGTAATTATCCAGATTTATTTTGTGTTTTGAGATAAATGGAATCATAAAATGGCATATCTCCACATTTATTTAATTCTTAGACGTGCACTCATGTGGATGTCGGTCGCATTTTAGCAAATTAAATAGCCACTTATACCAAAACACTGCAATCACTGCTGCATATTAGCGTTATGCTACAAATACATGTTAACATATGCCTATGTTTAAGGATTTCTCATCCTGTGTTTTTTTATTCCCCATGTTGTCTATCTGCTCAGGTTTTGCTTTGCTTGGAGTTCATGACAGACCACATGGAGATTCTCACAAGAACCACAATTTTCTGTATTTTCCCACTTTTAGAAATAAATACAGACAGGAAACACCCCAGTTATGGTGTGTATTTATCTGTAAAAATTAGTAAAAACAGAAAAATAGGAGCCTTATTTATGATATGGTGCTTCAGCTTCACACCACATTTCTACCATTTTCAAACACTAACAATTTCATGGTATTGATGAATAAAAAAAACTAGTTGAGCCATAATTCTGAGAACATGAGGCTCCTCATACTAAAGGTCCTAATCTTCCTGCTTCACCATTACAGCAATACATATATATTTTAAGGGATGTGAGGTGGACTGTGAAATCTGTAAATGCATCTTAAATCTTAAATCTCAACAGATTAAACAAGAAGGGAGGTGGGGTGGCTATACTATTTAAAGAAACTTTCCCCTGTATTCAAGAAATACCGACACAAGAAAGCAAACACGAAGTTATGATTTTTTCAGTCTCCCTAGATACCCACTTACTGTTGGGAGGTGCAATCATTTATAACCCTCCGTGGAGCACAGTAGATTTTAGCACTCAGCTCCTGGCCCAAATTCTTCCAGCCTGTCTAAAATACAAAAACGTTTTAGTATTAGGTGATTTTAACATCCACTATGAATCATGTACCAATCCACTTGCTAAACATCTAGCAGACAATATGGAAATTCTGCAATTAACACAAAAAGTTATTCAATCCACACACAGTGCGGAACACAGGTTGGATCTGATCTTCACGACCATAGAAAAAACCACCATCAATAATATAATGCCCTTGACATGGACTGACCATTACAGGATTGACTTCACTATTACTCTACCCTTTAAAAATACGAGACCAACTGTACAGACCTTAGCCACAGCTAGAAATTGGAAAAAATTCTCGGTAGAGACATTCCAGCAGCATTTTCACCACAATATTGATCCGGGATCCTCCACTGAGCAGGAAATACTCCACCTGCAAAAAAGCATCGGGAATGCACTTGAACATTGCTCAACAAATGGTACCAGCCACAACTCCAGACGAGCACTGTCAGAGAAATGGTATGGCCCAGACTTAAAGACTCTAAAAAGAAAATGTACCACACTGGAACACAAATGGAGGCTAAGCAAAACCATGGACGCTAAACTAGTCTACAAAAGAGAGATGAAAAATTATAATGCAGCCATAGGAAAGGTAAAAAAGACTATTTTTCCCAGCAGATATCTGCAAACAGACATTCTTCCAAAGAGCTCTTTAAAATTGTTAGAGAACTCTGTAACCCCCCAGTCTTACATCTAGCATAACTCACACACAAGAGGGGTGTAATAAATTAAGTAATTTCCTCTGCGAAAAAATAGATAAAATCTGCACATCTAATAATCAAGAACAGGCTGAGCATCACTTAGACTTGAAATCCACCGCATCAGTCAGCTGTTCAATTTTTGACCCTTTTGCAGTGGAGGAAGTAAGAAAAATGATGTTGGAAACTAAATCAGGATCCTCATTGGACCCATGTCCACATCATATTTTTTCGCAACTAACACCTTTAATTAGTCCAATAGTGACGCAAGTATTAAATCTGTCACTTGACCAAGCTGAATTTCCAGCTACATGGAAAAATGCAGTAGTCACTCCCCTACTAAAAAAAGCTGGTGCCGATATAAATAATCCTACCAACTATCGACTCATCTCACAGCTACCATATCTTTTAAAAGTGCTGGAGAAACTGGTAAATAAACAGCTATCTGACTTTTTGGAAACTAATAACCTGCTGGATGCTTCACAAACGGGTTTTAGGGCCAACAACAGCACCGAAACAACATTCCTGGCAATGCTGGATGACATAAGAACACAGGTTGATGAGGGTAAAACGGTCTCCCTGATACTTTTAGAACTATCAGCGGCATTTGATACCGTATCCCACAACCTTCCACTAAGAATGCTGGCCGCAAAAGGCATACAGGGAAAAGCCCTGTCTTGGCTGGAATCCTTCCTGTCTGAAAAATCACAATCGGTCAGACTAGGCAACTTTACTTCCACCCCTCGAAAGTTCAAATATGGAGTACCACAAGGGGCGTCATTAAGTCCGACATTATTTAATGTCTATGTATCATCCTTAGCAAACATCGGGAAAAAGTGGGGCATTAGCATCTGCTCATACGCAGATGATACGCAACTAATGGTTGCCCTCAACGGTGAGGACTCCAAAAACAGACTGCTCAGTTGCCTTACTGAGCTATCTAATTGGATGTACAGCCACTTCCTGAAATTAAATGCCGATAAATTGGAGATCCTCCTGTTTGATGGATCCCAACAGCTTTGGGATAACACCTGGTGGCCCAATAATCTCGGTACACCCCCTAAACCGACCCAGATTGCTAGAAACCTAGGAGTCCAAATTGACAACGTACTGTCGATGAAAAATCATGTAACAACAATTTGCGGTAAAAGCTTTGTGTTATTAAAAATGTTAAGACGGGTCTTCCCATGGATTCCCGTGGAATGTAGAAAGATATTAGTCCAGTCACTGCTAATGAGTAGACTCGACTACGGTAATTCCCTATTTGTTGGCATGGAGGACTATTTATTCTCAAAGCTACAGCTTATTCAGAATGCGGCAGCAAAAGCTGTCTGCAACAAAAAAAAGTATGACTCTGCTAAAAGCTGTCTGAGAGCCTTGCATTGGCTCCTAATGAGGCAAAGAGCTTCCTTCAAAATGCTATGCATCACCCACAGAGTGCATAATACTGGCCCGAACATCCTAAAAAACAGGATTAATTTCTACGTACCGAACCGAAACCTTCGCTCCCAATCTATTGCAAGAGCCACCACTACGGGAACAAATAGAGTCAGTATGGGTGGTTGTGCCTTTTCACATCACGCTGCAAATATGTGGAATGATCTGCCAACAGATATAAGACTAACAGACTGCTATCTTACTTTTAGGAAAAAACTCAAAACTTTACTATTCCCCAAAGCAGACTAAATTTCCTAGTCATTCGTGCTACCTCACTGTACACCTTTCAATCTCAGCGCCGTGATATCCTTTTGGATGAATGTTGCGCTTTATAAGCACTATTAACATTAACATTAACATTAACATCTCACAAACCCAACATGTTGGCATAATGGCTATAGAGTGCACTGCAGAATTCCACTGGCGTTAACTACCATAATATAACATTTACATTTACTAAGTTTTACACTTTCTCTATTCCTCATTAAAAATGTATGTGTATATTTATCTGCCAAATTGACAACACACATTTGCATGCCATGAACCGACATTTGCACAAAATAAAAAGTACACCATTTTTTTTTAATCACTGGTCAGTTATGGAATTACTGCTGATGCAGATATGTCTTGAAAAATACTTGACACACACCACGGACCAATCCTGCCTAGGCTCGGACACAGACTCAAGTGACCTGAGGGCTGGGCCTGATCTGCAGCTTCAGGTAGGCGCGTGCGGGCCGGGCAGCAGCAGAGAAGAGAAGGTAGTGGCAGAGAAAATGGGCAAGGCTAGTCAGGCAGGGCCCAGGGCTGGTTAAAATGTAAATTGTGGCCGGTGACGGACCACGGACGGTCCTTCTCAGCGTAGTGTGGCGGCTGGGTCTGACATGGGATCGGAATGGATCACGGCTCACGCGCACTTTTAAATGCGCGCTCTGCATGACCAGTATTCAACCAGTACATTGGTCACAACACCAGAACCTACCCCACCCTGAAAACCGCGCAGGTGCGTCGCGGAGACAACTGCGCGCCGCACGCACCCACTAACCACTTAGCCGTTTCTGTTACCAGAGGACTTGAAATTGTTTTAGGAAGCGTTACTGACGCGAAGTTTTAAAAATTAGCATTTGTAGCATGTGGAAATAAGTTTTGTTTTTCTGTGTTTTTAAAAATCATTAATTTGCATTCAGCATACCTGTCGCCCACACGCAGTCACCCCAGCATACACACGCTCGTTCCTGCCGTTTTAGGACAAGGTACCGAGCAGTAGGAAATTTCGTGGCGGCCATTTTGGGGCGGGATAGAGCGGTGAGAGCGCTCTAGGCTCGGCTTCATAAGGAAACGGTCTCTTCCGCGTTAGCGGACGCGTTTTGAGCGGACGCGCCTCGTCTTCGCCGGAGTCTAGCCAGAGTCAGCCCGTCTGTGCCCGTCCGGGCCAGGCCGGGACATAGGGCACGACCCTCTGCCCACCTCATAGTAAAGATATGCTAACAGGTAACCAACTTAGGGCGTTACGCCCCTCTAGCCATGACACCTGTATAACTCTGAATCCTCTACTAGCTGGTGCACAAACATGCCCAGAGTGTACCCTTACCCTGACTAACTATCAGCCCTATCCTGTTACCCCACAGGGGACTGTTTTTAAATCCTTTCAACAGAAAGTCAGTTCAAAAGAATATTTATTCTTTTTGATAAACTGCCGGTCACTGCCCCAGCATAAATTAGATATTTTTCACCTATTGTCTGACAGAAAGCCCATCGCTATATTTTTAACTGAGACGTGGCTCCACGATGGATCGGGCCCCGATGTTGCAACCGCCCTCCCCCCGAGCTATGCTATAGCTAGGAGAGACAGGGTAGGACAAATAGGAGGGGGTATTGCTATTATCTACAGCAGAGACTATGTGTGCACTTTTGAACCTGCAGCTATTCCTAACTGCGAGGCTGCTTCTTTCAAAATTTCCCTCAGTCCAAATTTCACCTTTTCCGGACTATTAATCTACCGACCACCAGTAAATAATCCATCCTGGTCAGATGACTTGGCAAATTTTATCTTACCCCAACATCTAAAAGCCCAAAATTACACCGTACTAGGAGATTTGAATCTTCATCTAGACGACGCCCAAAGCAAGACCTGTAGAAATTTAATAGATGACCTCATGGTGTTGGACATGACACTACGAAACAGTGGTCCAACTCACAAAGCCGGACACTTGCTGGACCCTATAATATCAAGCATGAAAGAACTTTCATGGCTTAACACCACGCCTGTTCTCTGGTCAGATCATTTTCTTCTAACTTTTGCCATTTTGCTAGAGCCCAAAAAGGGTCCTATTTCAACTCCTACAGAATCTTTTAGAAGAAACTGGAAATTCCTAAATTTGGAGGACTTGAACAATGCTTTGAAGGAAAATCATCCAAATTTGGATGGAGATATGGATAGTATTGCAGAGCTAACACAAAAGTGGCTAACTGGCGCCGTTGATACTTGCCTGCCCCTAGCCCGTTGCAAAGGGAAAGTCCATCGCCCTCCTGCTCCCTGGTTCACAGAAGCCTTGAAGAAAGAAAAATCTAGCTGTAAGAACCTAGAGAGACAGTGGCGAAAAAATTACGACCTTTACCAAAAAGAAGTTTACCGAAAGGCCAGAAATTGTTACCATTCAGCTTGCATGAAAGCCAAAGCTTGCTATGTCACCGATACAATTAACATGGCCGTAAACAAATCCCAGACTCTCTTTAACACGGTAAAAGAGTTAGCTGGGGAGAACGCTAGAGCAGAACCTACCCCTCTTAATACCCAGCAATGCCAGGACTTGGCCTCTTTCTTTACGAATAAGATTGAGAACATCGTCTCTAATATTAAAAATGCTAACAAGTCAACAGACAAGCAAGGAAACACCACTCTAGTCCCTAGAGTAAACTGTCATCTTGAAGCCTGGCCTCCTATTAAATTAGATATACTGAAGGAACTACTTAAATCTATCAAATCGGGTTCCCCACGTGACCCTATTCCTGTCAGTATCGTAAACAAATTAGAGGATGCTGCCTTAACTCCCATAGCAGAAATACTGAACGCATCCATAGAGCAAGCCATAGTTCCTGCTCTATGGAAACATGCTATGGTCAGCCCCCTACTTAAAAAACCAGGCGCAGACCCGATGATATTGGCCAATTATCGCCCAATTTCGTTGCTACCCGCCTTTTCCAAGATTCTAGAGAGACATATCCATAAGGCACTCTCAACCTATGTAGAAAACAATAATCTCCTACATTCGTCTCAATCGGGGTTTAGGAGTAGTTTTTCTACTGAGACGGCCCTGCTTGGGGTCACAGAAAGGATCAGGGAGCTTATGGACGACGGCCAAACAGTAGCACTGGTCTTGTTAGATCTCAGTGCGGCTTTCGACACCATTTCTCACTCCATACTGCTGGACAGGCTGGGGGAGAATGGTGTCGAAGGCAAAGCTCTGGAATGGATTAGATCCTACCTTTCCCTCCGTACTTTTCAGATCTCCTCTTCGGAGGCTTGCTCTGAGGTATTCCATTCTCCTCATGGAGTGCCACAAGGATCAATTTTGAGCCCTCTGCTTTTTAATTTATACCTACGTCCACTGGCCAATCTTGTAGAAAATGTTGGCTTAAGTTTAATGACTTATGCAGATGATTCACAAGTCCTATTCTCACTCTCCAAATCTGACATGTCTACCCCATCTGCATTAAAAGTAGGCCTCCAAGAATTTTTTTGCTGGATGTCAGACAACCAACTTAAACTAAATGGAGATAAAACGGAGGTGCTCCTGTTGGGAAATAGCAAAGATCTCTGGAATGATTCCCATTGGCCACCATCATTGGGTAAACTTCCATCTCCCGCCTCGCAGGTTAGAAACCTTGGGGTCACCATTGATGACTGTTTATCTATGTCCCAGCAAGCAAACAAAGTGGCAGGTATATGCTTCACCATTATCAAATGGTTACGCAAAATCATCTGGATGCTGCCACCTACTACCCAGAAGACCGTGGTCAATGCCTTAGTGACATCTCGGCTCGATTACGGTAACATCTTATACCTGGGCTCAAATAAGGCAGTGATAAAGCGTCTGCAACTAGTGCAGAACGCTGCGGCTAGACTGCTTTGTAAAATCCCCAGATCTGCTAGGATCACCCAACATCTCAAGGATCTGCATTGGCTTAAGGTTGAGAACCGTATTCGTTTCAAAGCCTTGAGCTACTTATTTAAAATCAAAGCTGGCACTGCCCCCAAATATCTTCAGGCCCTTGCTAAGCCCTACCTCCCAAACCGTAACCTGCGTTCAGGTACAGCGGCAAAATTTGCAGTACCTAGGTTTAAAAGAGCCAGAATAGGCGGGAGATCTTTCTCCTACCTGGGGCCAATGCTGTGGAACACACTGCCCTCTCACATTCGCAAGGAAGAAAGCTATGTGAATTTTAGAAAGAGCATAAAAACGTGGCTTTTCAATAAATAATTGCTTTGTCTGTTCTCTCCCCAGTGATATCTGAGTGTTTTGCGTTCCTGGCGCCGGGAAACCCTTTGTGGGTAGCTGCGCGCCTTACAAATGCTATAAAATAAATATAAATAAATTAGCCTCAGAGGCCTGGCCGGGCCCTCGCACCATTAATTATTGAAGAGGCTCGTCCGGGGCCCGCGCGTACGCACTGCACAGCAGTTCAGTTGCGCACAATTAAATTAATAACAGAGCGAGCCTCCATTAAATTAGAAGAGCAGAGCTTCTGAGGCCCAGCCGGGGCACAGGCGTGTGTTCCGTGTGCTCCTGTGCACCATTTAATTTAATGAGGCCGGCTGTGCCGTGCGCACTGCTTACCATTAAAATCATGATAAAAAAAGTGAGTGAGGGGGCCCCAGGAACGCAGGCCAGCCCCCGCAACCCTGTGTTACGCCCCTGCCTTGGCTTGTGCACCCTTTAATTTATTGAGGCCGGATGTGCTGTCCCGTGCTCACCATTAACCCCTTCACTGCGGCGGCTATTCCGCCGCAGTGCTAAGGGGGCAGGGCGTAAATGCAGCGGGCGCTGGCTAGTGACGGAACCGCTCCATCACCAGCATCGGTTGCGCTGTGCTTATGATCGAGCGGTTCCGTCATGGCCGCGCCCGCTCAATAGAACGCTCAGCGCAGGAGCGGAATTCGCGCTGCGCATGAGCGGCGGGCTGGCCATGACGGAACCGCTCCGTCATCAGCACAGCGCCATCGCGGCTGATGACAGAGCGGTTCCGTCATCAGCAGGGGAGAGGTTAAAACCATGTCATGATAAATGAAGGGAAGGGGCCCCTGGAGAGTGGGGGCCACCCCCGTAATGCGGTGGCTGCGGGGGCCTGTGTTACGAACCTGCCCTTATAATAACAAATTAAACACACCTGTTATCTTAAGGCCTCACCTCGACACCTCACCATTTCTGATCCAAAAAACCCAAACCATAGCCGCTGATAAATGATGGGTAGGTGGGCTGAGCTAAAATCGGCCTTACCCTACCTCATACTAGTGGCCACTGCGGATTCATCGCCACTAAAGGGTCCTTTCCCTGCCTAACTAACCCTTTACAAACTGCCCACGCCAACCCTTGTCCAGCAATCCCCTCGGCCTGCACTACTCCCCCATAGACCCCTAGAGGTGACAATGTTACCATACACCTGCCCCCTCACACCCAAAGCCTCATCTGGCGAGACGGTACACACCAACTGACCATTGACAAATAAGTGTGCGCAAAGGTTGCTTTAAACAGGTATGCATCACATATAATTGACTTTGGAAAAATCCCAACAAAGCATAACATAAATCTTGCTAATGCATCAAATTCTTATACAAGCCCTAATTGTCTCTCTCTTGATTCTCTCAACTGTCCCCCACCAGGACACCATTACTGTTTGTCTTTCTCCAACTCTTCTGGCCGACTTGATGTCTTTTCTCTGTAAATGACTGTAAACTCAGTGATCCTCCCTCCTGAGCTAACCTGCCCGCAATGCAGCGAAACCAACCCTGTTTCTAACCTTACCTACAGTGCAAAACCTGCCGCCCAGAAAAATCCTGTCGAGGATTTTTCCTCGACCCGCCCCCCAAACAAACAACCCCCTTTTAGAACTGCAACTCCCCCCATAACAACACCTGGGTAATAACATTTTACCCCAGCATCTGCAAAAGAGATAACTTTTTTTTTTTTAAGCGTTTATTTATAGCATTTTCTCATACATAGACAATGGGCAATCGACAAGGCATTGCAATTTTACAGTATACAATCGATCAATCGCAAAAGAGAGAACTTTATTGCAACCTCTGTCAGATGTATGCCATCATCCAGAAAAAAACGACTTAATCTCATACTTGGTATTCTCTTGGACAATCTGCTCTATTCTTGTCTCGCGGAAAAAATGGCGGAACTTGCTATTTATCTTTCTATGAGCCTTGTCAATGGTACTCTGCTTTTATGCCTCACGCCAAACCCTTATAGGCATCAACTCTGTAAACATAATTTATTTCCTTCAACAAATCTAATCCCTTGACCTTTACAAGATTGTTTTGCCCCAAGTAAATTTTGTGTACATCCTGACACCCCCAACACTTGTGCAGTGTGCTGAATGTTGACAACAGCTTACTCCACCACATGCCCCCTTTAACAAACCATTTTAGCTGGACTTTCAGGTCATCAAATCCCAATGGCCGGCCAAAGCACCTCTCTGATGCTTGTTGTGCCTCCCACTTTACAAATGAATGTCCACATATCCAAACCGGAGATAAGACCTCTCTGAGGTCCAGCTACACAACCTGAAAACAAGCAGCAAAAATAAGTGTTAACAACAATCACTATTTAGTACAATACCCATTCTGGGTGAACATACCTTTTGAAACAGTCTGACCTCCATCCCCCGGTGTCCTTTATCCCGCCCCCACCCTAACCACTGTGTCTGTGTGATCGCTCACCTGACGAGACGTCTGGAAACGACATTGACAAGGACACTGGGGGCATAAGACCAACACATGCAAGGTTTCTAGTGGTTTCACAGGCCACAACCACAGAGATCTCCGGGATGGATGTATGATAGAGGCATGCATGGCTAAACCACTCATGCCTCTACCATGCAGCCCAAACCAGGAATGCGTCTTAACCACGCATTCCTTTACCACACATACCTTTACCATGCAATTTCTTGGTAAAAGGATGAATTTGTTATTTTTTTTTTATTTTAAAAAGTTTTATATAGCGCGAACATGACCCTAGTGGGTATCAGAGCGCTTTACATACGAGATGCGGAACGCATAGGTAGATAATTGTAGGAGAAAAGCAATGATATAAAGAAATAACAGCAAGTACAAAATTACATAAAAGAGGCAGGCAATGGGGGCATACAATTGCCAAGTAGGCCATTAGTCAGCGGTACGAGACAGGAGACAAAAAAACAACAGTTTCTAGCTCAGTGCGATGTTCATCAGTAAAGTTTTCACTTCCCTTTTGAAAGCAAGTGTTGAAGGAATCAGTCTAGTTTCTGCAGGAAAGGAGTTCCAGATTGAGAATGTACGATTGTAGGTCTTCATTTTTTTAAAATTTCTTCGGCTTGAGAAGCAAGGTACTGGAGCTCCTTGAGGAACGGGCACCACCCGACAGTTCGAGCTTATTTGCCAGGTACAAAGGAGAGTTGAAATACAGTGCTTTATGAGTCATACATGCAAGTTTTAATTGAATACTTGCCTCAAACGAAAGGCAGTTAATGGTTGGATTTCTTGGAGCCAGAGATGAGCCTAGCCGCTGCATTCAGAGATGCTCTGAGGGGGGGCTAATCTGTATCTCTGTAGCCTGCAGAGTGCAGCACCACTGTATTCCAACCGTGAGATGTCTCACGCTTGCACCGCAGATTTGAAGTCATCCTGTGGAAGGAAGCGTTTAAGTTTCCTTAGGATGCTCAGTTGGAAATTCACTCCTTTGTTAGATGCGCTGATGTGATCCTGCATGTTTAAGTTCTTACCCAGCACTATTCCCAGCGATTTCATAGAGTCTATGATGTGAGGTGTGCACTTGAGAGCAGAGAGGTTTTTCAAATATTTCTCCATAATGGGGGTTTGCTTGGTTGTGAGATGAGTAGGAATTCCGTTTTCAGGGCATTTAGTTTGCGGTGGTTGGAAGTGAACCAATTTTGTGTTTTGTGCAGGGTTCTGTTGAGTATCTTAATATCTTCAGGGGAAGAGATTTTCATGTACAATTGAGTGTCTTCAGCATATATGTGATATTGGATTTTAGATGCTTTGATGATTACAGTAAGAGGTTAAATGAATAGGTTGAAAAGCGTGGGGCAGAGAGAGGACCCTTATGGCACTCCCAGAGTGCAGGGACTGGAATTGAATAGAGTTTGATTGGATTTGGCTCTTAACGTTCTGTTATTGAGAAAGGAGGCAAACCATTTCAGTACAATGCCTGAGAGCCCCATCTTACGTTCCAGAAGGCTAAGTAGATTGTCATGTTTGACAGTGTTAAAAGCTGATGAGAGGTTGAGTAGGATTAATAGGCAAAATTTGTGAATGGTAAAGGGGTAGGCATGGCTATGTTCGCCACTACTCTGACCCTCTCCCCCGGCCCTAAGCTACATACCGCTTACCTGCCCCCGTCCTAATGCCCAAAACCTTCACCGACCCCCTCTCAACCTGTGCTGTCCCTAAAACTACCCCAATCTCTTCTACTGCACTTAGGCCTAAAACCCTAACCCCTAGTTTAAAAAACTTCCCCAAACCCCCCAAGACCAAAAAAGTACCCGCCCACCCCTAAGCCCTAAAAACTACCCTGCCTTCCCATTCCCTTCCCTCTGCCCTGAGATGCGGTGATTTGGGGCTGGAGCTGGGTGCAGGGGTAGTTTTTATGGGTTGTGGGTAGTTTTCAGGGTAGGGGGTCAGGGTATTTTTCAGGGCAGGGGGGTTGGGGTAGTTCATAGGGCTGAGGGGTGGTTGGGTAGTTTTCAGGGCTGGGGAGTCAAGGTACTTTTCAGGGCCGGGGGTCAGGGTAGTTTTAGGGCATTTTATGGTACAGGGTCGGTATTTTTTTAAATTAGGGGTTAGGATGTTAAGCCTAAGGGCAGTAGGGAGGGTCAGGGTAGTTTTAGGGACAGGGCAGGGGTGGGGGGGGGTCGGTAGTGTATGTAGAGGGGCAGGGTTTTAGGCCTCAGGGCAATTCCTCCACAAGGCCTCCTTCAAGCTCACAATCTCCAACTACCCCCTGCAGCGGACATGGAACACCTCAACTTTTACATCTTATCCAAAGCCCACTCAACCATCAGAGGTACCCTCCCCTACAGACCACCAGGACCCTGACCCCTTTCTACTTCTCCATCACAGAAATTTTCGCCCCCGCCTTTGAGTCCAGACATTACCTCTTTCTCGCTGATCTCAACTTCCACCTCGAAGACCCCTCAGCCACCAACTCAGCCACCCCACTAGACTCCATGGACAACCTCGGTCTCAAACAGATTGTCAACAACCCCACGCACACCAACGGCCACACCCCAACCCCATCTTCACGTCCAGCGACAAAATCCAGTTCAGCCACACAACCGAACTTACCAGAACGGAACACAGCATCATTCATTTCACCATCGCTGTCAACCAGCAGGCCACCACCAGCCCTCCCCCCCACCGCCTGTCTCAGAAGGAACACCATTAACGAATCCCAATGGATGACCACCCTCAACACCACCACCCTCCACACATCGGACAATGTCAGTCATGCCACTGCCCACGTATCAGAATGGATCACCACCAACTCAGACTCCATTGCTCCCATCAAATCCCTGAGCAACAAAAGAACTAACAAGCATGCCAACTGGTTCCCAGACTCAAAACAGAAAAAAGCAAAAGCAAACTGTTGCACTTTGAATGGATGCTGGCGAACTAGCAAATACCCAGGTGACTGCGCAACATTCAAGACAATCCTCCCACCACACCTTCAGAGAAGCAAGGAAAGTCGCACTCGCCAGCCGTCTCCAGTCCACCAACCACACCAAAGAACTATTTCACATTGTCAGAGAATTATCCTCTCAGGTGCTGTCGAAAACACCATCCAGTCTTCCGAGCCCCTCTGCAACTCATTTGCCAACTTCTTCCACACCAAGATTGCCAACATCTACAAGAACTTTGAATCCCAAATGCTGCAGCCTGACCTCCCCGCTCCTCCCACCATCCTCCCGCCCTACCTCCTGACCGACTGGACACCTCCGTGCACCGAAAGTACAACCTCCATCATGTCCTCCATCCATTCTGGAGCCCCAACTGACCCCTGCCCACACCTTCAACCTCAGACACAAAGAAATCGGACCCCTGCTCACCAGCATCATCAACTTAGCGTTCAGATCCGCCTACTGTCCCGAAATCCTGTAAGCATGCTAAAGTCAAACCACATCTGACAAAACCCACAGCGGACCCATTGAACCTCAAGAACTACCTCCCCATCCTGCTCCTCCCCTTACTGGCCAAGGTTCTGGAGGAAGCCATCGACCACCAACTTATAGATTACCTGGAAACCAACCACCCGTTCGACCCATCCCAATCTGGTTTCCGCTCAAACCACAGGATTGAAACAACCCTTATAGCTGCCACTAGCAAGGTCAGAGCCATCCTTGATCACGGTGAGTCAGTAGGTCTAATGCTCCTTGACCTGCAGCTGCCTTCGACACAGTCTCCCACCACCACCTCATCCAAAGACTTCACCGCAGGTCATACCCTGGATGACATCTTCACTAACAGTGCCCGCATTGAAGTCACCAGCTCGTTGCCTTTACTTTGGTCTGATCATTATGTTGTCAATTTCATATAATCAATATCTCTAATAACAACTTGTGCCATAGAAACAGACCCCCTTTGAGCAAGGTACGTGCCTTGAAAAAAATATCTCAACAAGAGCTAACCACGGCCTTAAAATCTTATCTGACTTGTAGTGCAGATCCTAATCAGGCTGCAACTGATTTTAATAATTGGATAATACAGGCAATCAATCCATTAGCGTCGGAAGTGAACAAGACGGCTAAGAAAAGACTGGTATCCTCCCCTTGGTATTCTGCCAAGCTAAAAACAATAAAAAATTAAATGCAGACTCAAGGAGCGCACTTGGCGATCCTCTTATAGTTCAGAGCATAAGATCGAATATGGCTTAGCATTAAAAGAATACAAGGGAGTAATAATATCAGCCAAGACAGCCTATTTGAGAAAAATTTTAGAAGCTGCAAACTCCCCAAAAGTACTGTTCAAAACAGTAACAGCTCTGTCCCGATGCCCGAGAGACTCTGTCTTCGCCCCTGACGAAGCCTTTGCGGATAACCTGGCGTTTTTTTTCAGACAAAGGTCAAAATGGTCTATGAGGGACTTAGAATTGCAGCTGAGGCTAACAGCACGAACCCTCTAAAGACATGGGAAAGATACCCTTGCCAAGGCAATCTAACTCAATTCTCTAGTCTGGATGGAAAGCAAATGGTAGATCTACTTTCTCTAACCAAGCCAGGGTCTTCACTCGATCCCTGCCCCCCATATATTTTACATCTCACTAGGGACGAGGTAGGCGCATCACTGACCCCGCTACTAAATTTAGTCATATGAATGGGGATTTTTTCAGAAGAATGGAAAATGGCTTGTATTAGGCCTATTTTTAAAAAAACATCACTTGAACCTCTGGAGGGCAAAAACTATCGACCCATCTCCTGTTTACCTTTGCCTTACAAGGTCCTGGAGAAAGCCATTAATTTGGAACTGACTGCTTATCTTGAGGACAATAATATCCTCGATTCCACCCAGCATGGATTCAGAGCTCGGCATTCTACTGAGTCAGCTCTGATCATGGCTACAGAGGAGATACGAAGGGTACTGGACGAGGGTGGTAGGACGGCCCTAATATTGCTTGACCTCACGGCAGCGTTTGACACTGTAAACCATACAGTGCTAATAAACAGACTGCAGTCGGTGGGAGTTAACGACAAGGCCCTGACCCTTCTCACTTCATTCCTCGACTCCAGGGAACAAATAATCTACTAGGAAGGTTTGAAATCAGAACAGTTCACCCTCCCGAGGGGAGTTGCCCAAGGCTCAGCACTCTCGCCCACTTTGTTTAACATCTACGTAACACCATTGGCAAGACTAATTAAAAGTCATGGTCTGGCTCTTGTATCTTATGCCGACGACACGCAAGTGGTAGTGTCGGTAACTCAAAATAAGATAATGTCAGCAGAACGGTTCCGTGATTGCCTTTCCTCTGTGATGGCTTGGATGAACATCAACTTCCTAAAACTTTACACAGAGAAGACAGAGATTCTGGAATTTGGCAAAAAACCTTCTATCTGGGACCAATCCTGGTGGCCCCCTGAAGCCGGAACATGCCCGCAGTCGGTGCCGAAGGCCAGGAACCCCGGTTTTATCATCGACTAAGATCTCACTTGCGCCCCCAACTTAACCAAGTGGTCTCCGCTTACACTTAAGATACTGCGCAAAATCCTTCCATTCATCCCATTTTCCCTTAGGAAAATGGTGGTTGGCGCGCTAATATTATCGAGGATTGATTACTGCAATGTCCTTTATCTGGGTGTTGGAGTGAAACAACTCAGCAAACTTCAGTCACTCTCAAACGCTGCAGCTCGAGTGCTGTTGGCTATCCAAGCATCACTGTACCTCGGCCAGCATTAAACAACTTCATTGGCTCCAGTTGAATCATCGGGTGGAGTTCAAAGCTTTATGCCTAGTACATAAAGCTCTCTATAGAGGCGGGGCGGAAGACGTACAATAATTATTCCCTCGTTACATCCCTGCACGCTGCTTAAGGTCAATGGACACTGGGCTGGTCCTTCCTCCTAAGATGAAAAGGGTCAGTTGGGGAGGCAGAGTTTTTCATTCTTGGCAGCCAAATTATGCAACTCCCTCCCCGTCTTGCTCTGCCTTCAGCCCTCTCGTACCATCTTCAGGAAAGCTATTAAAACCAGGATTTTTATACAATGCTAATGTGAGCGCAGCTCCCAGATCACTCTACTCAGCGCCAAGACGCCTCTACAAATTCCCTCAGTCAGTCATTCCCGGCAACACCCTCATGCTACTATCCTCTTTTCTCACCAGGCTCACTCAGAGAATCTGCCTCCCGCCGGACAGCACCGTCCCCAAGAGCATAATCTGTGGCGTACAGCAGGGGTCCTCACTCTTCCCCACTCTGTTAAACATCTGCATGGTGCCGCTGGCACCCATCGCCCACAGCCACGGTCTCAACATCATCTACTACACAGACGGCACCCAGCTCATACTCTCCCTCACCCGTCATGGACGCCACTAGAGCGAACTTTGACATCACCAACTGGATGCGAACCAACTGCCTCAAACTTAATTTTGACAAAACCGAAGTTCTCCTCTTCGGAATACCCCCTCCACTTTGGGACAACTCCTAGTGGGCCTCGGACAAGCTCCCACCCCCACCCATGCTTGCAACCTCGGTATCATTCTCGAAAGTGAGCTTTCTATGAGACAACAGTTCAATTTGTTCACCTTCACTTGCTTCACCACCCTTAGAACGCTCCATAACATCTTCAGATGGATCCCAACAGACACCAGTAGAGTCGTTACACAATCACTCATCACCAGTCGACAGTCGCGGAAGCTGGGGTAAAAGGCGGATACACCGGTTAAAATGGATAGTTTGGTGCTTGGCTGCAGCGATATGGGGAGAGGTAGGAGGTGGAAAGTTTGTGGCTGGGATTTTCTGAAGGGTTTAAACAGGGGTACCATGGTCTAGGGGAAGCTAGATGGAGGGGGAAATCTGCATTCAGCAAAGGCTTTGCCCGCTGTAGTGTGGGCGAAGCTGAAGAAGGAGGTAGATGAAGGGTGGATGGAGGGCACCTTTTTGGATTGGCCTTTGTAGAATCTCATAATAACCCCTGCTGATGGAGGCGGCCTACCTGCACTTGACCCCCGGTGTATTCAACTTGCAGTTGGTCGTCGCTGGTTGCCTTGTGCTGCCCCTGCCGGTATTGCACAATGGGTGACCGGTGCTTTGCACTGAACTGGAAACAATTGTGTCAAAACCGGCTCTATTCCAGAGTACAATAGCTCCAGCACATCCCCTGGGGTCCTGTAGCAGCCTGTGCTCTTGATGTGTAACCTACCTTGAATGGGTGGGGAGTCCTTGAAGAGGTCGATATATCATTGGCAACCCACTCGTGGTCGAGGGTATGAGTTGACTGTGTGCCATGGTATGCAGCTACAACTTATTGTCCAGCTCCCCCATTTGCCTTCTGCATTCACTGACAGCCTGGCACTGAACTCCCACCTTCCCTATTACATCTATGTTTTTAACAAATGCAATACAACGCTCCAGGTAGTTTTCTCAGTACACCCTAGCATACATTAAAAAGGCCGCTGTCCAGTTCTCAATTGTCATTGGTACTTTAGACCTCTGCATCAGCTTGCAAGCCTCCTCCTTCGACCCCTCCTTAGCCCTCACCTCTCTATGCAGTAACTTAAACACTTCCATATATTCTCCCTTCCATAGCTTTTCCTTCATCGTCATCTGCAGATGAGTCCCCAGTGGTTTGGTAATGCCCATATATGGCCAGGACTGGACTGGCAACCGAAAGCAACTCTGGCTAATTTTGTCACATCAGCCCCATATGGTGCGTAGCAAGTGAGCCTGACCACTCTAATGGGAACTTCGGGGTTCTCCCCCACGAAAAGGTTCATTATATATCCAAATGTATTAACTTTTAAAGCATAGCAAATTATGACCTTACAGTGCATCAGGATACCCAATCATACCCACAGACAACCTAGCAAAAAAATGCAAAAGGTTGAGGCATGCTTGCGCATCCAAGAAGAAGAGAAGACACAGTAATCCATGTGGCTGAACATACAAAGCAGTGTTGCTGTCAATATGGAAAATTATGCCAAATGGACAAATATGGAAGTTGGTGACATGACCAGTAGCCATGCACCTTTTTAAAGACAGGAATACAATTTACTGTTGTATAAATACACCTCCTGACTTGGGGATGAAATGGAAAAGCAATCAAACTTGGTAACCTAAGCAGGAACTACACAATCTTAGAAACGCATAGTTTCCACCTAGTCCTGCTAGTCAGAAGGCAGAATGAACCATATTTGTAATTACTGAACATCTCTAAAAGGTGTCTTTCCTTAACCGACAAAGTGGTTTTGACAGGGGCGGCAGACACAACTGGCGGGTGGAGGGGGTGGGGCGGTTAGGCGGGCGTGCGGGGAGGCAAGGGGAGGGTCGCCTACTGCTTTTAAATAAATAAATAAAACTTACATTCCAGACTCTGAGTTCTCCATCTTCTCTCCTCTTTGCCTGTGTCCTACTCTAGGTCAGAACAGGAAGCAGGCAGCCAGGCTCCCAACCCTAAGCCAATCACGAGGCTCTAATGGAGCGTTGTGATTGGTCTGAGTATCGTGACACGGTGCTCAGCCAGGAGCTGGAGGGGTAGCATGTTCTCCATGGAACAGCCTGCATGGAGAACAGGGAAGTGGCATAGCTGTTTTGGCTGGCCCGAGAGGGCCGACCAAACAGTTGTTGCGCACAGTAGTGTTCTACCACTCCTCCCCTGCAACTGCACCCCGCCCCCTCATGCACTGCCACAGCAGGAGGACAAAATTAGATTAAAGTAACATTCTGTTATTATCATTTTATGTTTTACTTTCTTTGCTGCTCCTGGAAGTGGAGGAGCTGATACCGGGTTTCGATGTGGCACGGACCGAGATGATGTGCCAATATGACCAGAGCTGTCGCCTTTGGAACTGGGAACCTTTGTTCAACGCCCGACCTCAGCTAAACATCCCGTGATTCTGGGCAAATCACTTGATCTCATTGTGCCTTAAAAATAAATGTGATCTTGTGTAGTATAATTGGCATTCCTATAGAGCGTGCCAATGCCCTTGGGACAAGTTTGCGCTTTGGGAAACTGTAAAAAGAAAAAGGATAATGACACAGTGCTGAAATGCTGCCTGGAAATACCGAATAAAATTAAAAATACCAAAGACAGATTTTGAATCCTGGAATTAAGCTGCACCATCAGAGAGGTTGCTGCAATCAAGCCAGCCGTGGTCCCCTGCGAGGGTGAAGGGGAGCAGGGATTGGCCAGACATTTTATATCATGTCATTGTGTATCGTGGTTGCTCTGTAATCTTTAATACAGTTCCGCAGTGGGGCTGGCGAGGGTACGATAGGTCGCTGGGGTGCCAAAATTCAAATCCTTGAAATATGCTTGGCAGAGACTCTGACCTGAGGAAATATGAGTTTAGTGATTCCTTCAGTGCATCTTAATAATTGTACAGAGCACACAAGTGTACACACACACACAGATGTATTGCTCCTGTTCAGAGAAGAGAGGGGTGTTGTAATGCACTGGCAGGCAGTGTTTACAGGGCCTGACCTTTGGGATCAAGTCAGGATCTGTGGGCCCTGTAGAGAGCCACCCGGGCTCTCCCCGACAATGTATCATGCATGCACACCTCGGTGCGGGCTCGACCCGCGGTGATATAATAAACGGAGAGAGACCGGCCAGGGTCTTTCCGGCAGCGTAGAACAGACAGTGTGGTGTGTCCACATTCCATCACTGCGCAGGCCCTGTCACCCCCAGGCCCCACCGTGCTACATTGGCGACGAGGCCGGTCGAACTCCGGTGCAACGCTGTGCCAGGTGCTGAGTGTGCGGAGCCCACCTGCGTCACTCCTTCATCCGAGAGATGGTGGAACACCGCACCCCCTCATGTGCCTGCTGTCGGCGGCCAGGGCTGCGCTGCCGCCCCACTGTGCCTCACCTCGCCTCCGTCTGGTGTTGCCCTGCCCCAGCCGCAGTGAACTCTGGCCCCGCAGCGCCGCATTTCAGCCGCTGCTCCGCGCCCGGCCCTGAGTGACATCTTCAGGCACGTCCAGCACCCTGCCGGTACGCTTCCCAAAGGCGACGAGGAGCGTGCTCAAGTCGGCGGTGCGCACCCGAGAGACGACGCATCACGCACTCTCTGGTGAGTCGATCCAGCCCCGGGGAACCGCCGTAGTGGCTCGCTGCAGCTCCACTCATTCAGAGGAAGTTGCCCCACATGGCTGGTGCCTTCCGATCTGTACAGCAGGAGACAGTCAAGCGCCTCAGAGAGCCAGTCAGGCCAGGCAGGCCTCAATTGTCTAGAAGCACTCAGCACACCTTCAGCCCACAGCAGGGGGAGCACTCCAGACCCAACAGGCCCCACATTACCCACACAGGCTGCACACTGCCAAAGCCCAGGGAAGGACCATGCAAGGAGACACCCCCTTTCTGCCACACAGCCTACCGAGCTACAGTGCCACCTTGCCCAGGAAAGAAGGCCCAGTGCATCGTGCATCCTCAGACCCACCAGTCACGTGGCTACATGCCACCTCACACCAAGTGTCCAGGGCCCCTAGTAGAGACGCTGCACCACCGAAACTGCGCCGGAGCACGCAGACACCATGAGCAGGCCGTCCACAGCAGGCGCAGATGGCCAGCAGGCCGGAGCGAGCGGACCACGCAGAGGTGAAGACGGCCCACCACGGGTCACAGCCATGAGGTTGTTTCTCCGCTGCCGCCTTTCAGCTAGACTGCTGACCCGACCACGGTGGCCCCACGATGGAAAGCGTGGATCGGACAATTGAATCACTATTTTAGGGGCACCAGGGAGACAGATGGCGCTGTGAAAAGGCCCCTGCTCATATACTACGGCGGCGCTGAGATCTACGATCTTTTTCAAACATTGCCTAACACAGGGAATGATGGTGACTATGAAGCTGCAGTCCCCGCGCTCAACAGGCATTTCGATCCCCAGCTCAACCCTGACTTCGGGCGTTTTAAGTTCAGACAAGCGTCACAGTCAGACACAGAATCTGTGGACATGTTTTATGCGTGGCTGCACAGGCTGGCAGGCACATGCGTCTTCACGGACCAAAGGGAAGAAATACGCGGCCAAGTCATCCAGGGATGCCGCTCAGCGCTGCTAAGGAAACTGATCCTTCGACAACCGGGCATCTCTGTTGACGAGATCCTCATCCTGGCCAGGTCCCACGAACTCTCAGATGCACGGGCGGGTGGAATGGAAGCTGCCCTGCAGAGTACCGCCGCAGTGCCAGACACCGAAGTATGTGCCCATTAAGGAAGAAAGAGTCGAGGCCGTACAATGGCGCCCAAGTACAGCCCGCCCTGCACTGCGGCAGTCCATGAGTGGGGCCTGCGGCAACTGTGGTGTGGAACACCATTCAACTGCAGTGTGCAGAGCAAAAGGGAAGGCGTGGTCCCGCTGCGAAAAGGTGAATCACTTCGCCAAGGTGTGCAGAAGCAGCTGATCTCAACAGACCTATACCCGGCCTCGAGGAATGACGCAACGTCTTCACCACGTGTCGCTCGACGATGCACATTCGCAGGATGATGACTCGACGCGGGGCACTGCCTCGCACACAAAGAAGATGATGACCAGGTGTTTAACGTATCCTTTGTCAGCAGGTCGGATAAACACAGAAGGCTGCCGCCGATGTGCTCGGTCCTGGTAGGAGGGTCTGCAGTCCAGGCGCTCATCGATACGGGTGCATCGGTCAATGTCATGAACTCAGAGAAGTACGAACGGCTGTCACCATGACCCCCTCTTGCACCTACCAAGGCCCGGATGTACACCTATGGAGGTACGTACCCTCTGCCCCTCAGAGAGGTAATAGAGGCTGAAGTCACCAGCGATAAACACGTCATGAGGGCCCGATTCCACTTCACAGAAGGGAGAAAAGGCACCCTTCTCAGTTGCCACACCGCAGAAGTCCTCAGTCTGGTCTTCTTTGATCGTCAGATCCACGACTCCCACCCTGACACCAATTCCCGGCACTGTTCACAGGGCTTGGTAAGCTGAAAGGGAAGCAGTTCAAGCTCCACATTGACCCCACCGTGAGGCCTACGGCCCTGAGACACCGGATGGTGCTGTTCAACCTCTGCCCGCAAATAGAGGCGGAACTGAAAAACTCGAGGACCTCAACGTTATTGAGAAGGTGTCAGGCCCCACCCCATGGGTGTCCCCGTTGGTCATGACCCCCAAGCCAAAACAGCTGGGAGCCATATGGCTTTGTGTGGACATGAGGCTCCCAAATGTGGCAGTCAAAAGGGAATGTCCTTATGTATTATGCCACCCCTGAGAGACCACTCAAAATGACACAACAGGTCTGCTACAGCAACCTGTGCAAGGTCGTGCATGCACCCCGTACTTAGATATAGGTTCCCTATATCTACCTTATGTCACTATACATATAAACCTATCAGTCACCCCTATGGCGGTAGACAGTCAAAATATCGAGTTGGAAATATCGACTTACCATAATATCGAGTCTGTAATATCGAAGGAGCATAATATCGAAGGCAAGAATATCGTAGGACAGAATATCGACCCAAGGTAAGTAATATCGAAATACTTAATATCGATGTAAGTAATATCGAAGTTAGTAATATCGATAGCATATATATCGATGTTAATAATTTCGATGACACTAATATCGATATTTGTATTATTTTATAGTTTTTTATTATGTATGTGTTATATGTTTAATTTAAGTATTTAAAATAATTACTATTATATGTGTATACATTTTCTATAATAATATAGAAATTTATAAGGAAATTTGATGTTTTAGTACCGGAGCAGGTTGTGGGTTTATAGGGGAATAGGGTGGGAAGTAATTTAATTATGGTAAGTTGATTAATAATTAGTAGGATTAATTAATTAATTATAATTATTTGCTAATTAATATTGATTAATTGGGAAATAATTAATTGATTAATTGATATATATTTTCTGTAGCGGGATGTGGGTTTATAGGGGAATAGGGTGGGGAGTAATTTAATAATAATTAATTAATTAATATATGTTTTTAAATATTTATAACTAATTAATTGGCAAATAATTAATATTAATTAGTTAATTAATTAATATAATTTGGTACATATTTTAAATTAGTAATTAATTGGTAATTAAATAATATTAGTTAGTTAATTACATTATTAGAGTAATTTATTTATATATATAATTTTTAGTTACTGTTAATTAATTAGTTGGGGAAAATGATATTAATTATTAAATTATATTAATTACAGCTTATGTGCTAATATATTTACTTTATTGTTATTGTTAATTAATTATTAATTGCTAATTAAATAATATTATTTACCTTTGGGTTAAGGAGTATTTTTAGGGTTCAGGGTCATTTTGGGGTTTTTGGGTAAAGGGGTATTTTTAGGGTTCAGGGTCAGTTTTCTGTTTTTGGGTAAAGGGGTATTTTTAGTGTTCAGGGTCAGTTTTCAGTTCATGGGTAAAGGGGTATTTTTAGGGTTCAGGGTCAGTTTTCTGTTTTTGGGTAAAGGGGTATTTTTAGGGTTCAGGGTCAGTTTTCAGTTCATGGGTAAATGGGTATTTTTAGTGTTCAGGGTCAGTTTTCAGTTCATGGGTAAAGGGGTATTTTTAGAGTTCAGGGTCAGTTTTCAGTTCATGGGTAAAGGGGTATTTTTAGGGTTCAGGGTCAGTTTTCAGTTTTTGGGTAAAGGGGTATTTTTAGGGTTCAGGGTCAGTTTTCAGTTCTTGGGTAAAGGGGTATTTTTAGGGTTCAGGGTCAGTTTTCAGTTCTTGGGTAAGGGGGTATTTTTAGGGTTCAGGGTCAGTTTTCAGTTTTTGGGTAAAGGGGTATTTTTAGTGTTCAGGGTCAGTTTTCAGTTCATGGGTAAAGGGGTATTTTTAGGGTTCAGGGTCAGTTTTCAGTTCATGGGTAAAGGGGTATTTTTAGGGTTCAGGGTCAGTTTTCAGTTTTTGGGTAAAGGGGTATTTTTAGGGTTCAGGGTTAGTTTTCAGTTCATGGGTAAAGGGGTATTTTTAGGGTTCAGGGTCAGTTTTCAGTTCATGGGTAAAGGGGTATTTTTAGCGTTCAGGGTCAGTTTTCAGTTCATGGGGAAAGGGGTATTTTTAGGGTTCAGGGTCAGTTTTCAGTTCATGGGTAAAGGGGTATTTTTAGGGTTCAGGGTCAGTTTTCAGTTCATGGGTAAAGGGGTATTTTTAGGGTTCAGGGTCAGTTTTCAGTTCTTGGGTAATGGGGTATTTTTAGGGTTCAGGGTCAGTTTTCAGTTTTTGGGTAAAGGGGTATTTTTAGTAAATTAATTATTAATACTTATTGTTCAGTACATATATATTATATCTTTACTGTATATATTTTTATTTATTAATTTTAAACATTATTAGATACTTTTAAATATGTATATTTTATTTATTAGTGTTATATACTTACTTTTACATTTATATATATTAAAAAAAAATCGATATTTTTAACATCGATATTTTTTACAACGATATTATTTTTTCGATATTTTTGTACTTACCATGTTGTAGATAGGATGTCGATATTTTTGCCCTCGATATTGTTGACTCGATATTCTTGTAGGTCGATATTTTTGTAGTCGATATTCTGTCATAGATCCCCCTATGGCAGGCTTTATCAATCCTGAAGGCAGGGTGCTGGGTTTTGGGTGAGAGTGTGCCCATGTCTGATCAGGGCCCCTCTGCAGCCTTCAGGATCTATTCTCCGGAGTTGTTCTGTGATGTAGCCAGACCGTATACTCTTAAGTGCATTATAACCTCCCGGTAAAAGCTAACTTTGGAATGGCTGCAAGGAAACATGTTGTGTTTGGTGACAAAAACCTTGGAATCATACCTCTGCGCCAGTTCTGGCATCTGAGGTATGATTCCACCCTCCTAGATGGAGAAACGTGACTACACCTGTAAACCCGGTACCAGCTTAACAGAACCCTGGCATCAGAAAATTGATGCTGCAGCCACAGACTCAAGTCTGGCCTCCTGCTGCTGAATGAAACTCCGGCAGGGGAGGCTGTACAATAGGTTTCCTGTCACATGGAGGTGTGACCACCTCCCAGACAGGCTTTAGTGTATTGGGGCCTAGTGGGTGCACTCCAAGAGTGCTTTGAAGTTTGCACTGGGGGCACATTTGGTGTCCCTGTGCAAAGTCCAGTTCAAACCAGTTGCAGGGGCTACCAGCCCCTGCTATGGTGCAAAACTGGACAAAGGATATGGGTGTAACCACTCCTCTATCCTGACCCTCCCATAGGTGGATCCCCAGAGTTTGTCCCACCCCTTCCTTGGGTATAAAGTAGGAACCCCTGTCTACAGGACTTTAGATTTACCTGGATGAAACTCTGACACATAATCCTGGAACTTCGACGGTCTACAAGGCGCTAGATAACTGAAAAATCTCCCTTGGAGTAAAGGAGTTACTCCCCTGCTTGGAAAGGCACCTAAGATGCATCTGATCTGTTTGCATCTCCGAAGCTCCCGCCAAACTATGAAGAATTTGCAACACAGGAAGTGGGTTCCCAGACTTTCCAGAGGCCAACCCTAGCTCCCAGTAAAACTGAGACCCGTAGCCCTTGTGGGGACCATGAAACCAGAACCCCTCGACACCGTGCACATTTGCAAGTGCATATGCTTCTTGGCAATCCTTGAGGCTGTGCTTTGGGCTACTTGTAGTCCAAGCCCCGAGCACCATTTCCACTGAAGATTACTGGCCTACACTCACCGAGTGTCCTGTGGGCTGATATTGTGTGATTCTTCTTGAGGCCCCTTCGTGATCCCTGGTCCGTCAACTGGTGGGTCCCTGTGAAGGCAACTCTCACTTTCAAAGGGCTTACTTGGTTGCTCCAGATGTGCCCTGACACTCCACCACTTGGGGAGTTGCCAGGACCTTGCTTGTCCGCACTGAAGCATCTTTTTTCTTCCTGCATGGATTGCTGTTGACAAGGCTTGTTATGTTCAATCCGAGCACCGATACTGCAGCACTCGACATCCTTTGTGGGCTAGCTCGAATCCAGCTTCTGGTTGTCAGCGACGCCTCCTGGTTCTCGTGGCTGCAGAGTCAAGCCTCACCTCTTTGCACCTGAAGCACCCGACATCGGTGGGAATTTATCTATCATGCCCCTAGTCACTGGAAAGAGACCCAGACTTTGTCTTCTCTACTTTAAGGTTGTTCACATCCTCAATCCAGGCTTGTATCCCTCCAGACACTTTCCTTCTTCCCGGCAGCAGCACTTTGCAGCACATCGCCATTGAAAACGACAACGCGACCCAACACCATTTGACACCTATGCACCCGGCTTCCCTGGGTGAGGTAACTTGAGTACTCCGGTGCTCCCGTGGATGTTAGCCCTAGAACCCCCTAAGTCTAAAGGGGTTTGCTCAAAGTCCTCTCCTAAGTGTGCTTAAACTTTAAAATCTCAACCGCGACTTTCCCCATAGAAGCTAACAGAGCTCGTGCTGTGTTCTCACCCTGCACACGTCCCCCATGGGTCCCCTGTGTCACTACGTTGGGTGGTTCCTTGGGGTCCCAGTGATTTTACATGCTCTAGGCACTGTGTCTAGTCAAGTCGTGGTTCCTATACCACTTTCTTAATATATGGTTTGATCTCCCCTGGGGCCCATTGTATATTGTGCTATTTACTGAAGTTCTAACGTGTGTTCCAGGTAGTGACGGACCACAAGCCGCTGCTCCCACTCTTTGCAGGGTCATCTAGACTAGCGCCTTTCAGAATCGAAAGGTGGGCCGTTCATTTGCAGGCGTACAACTTCAAGGTCGTATTCCGTCCAGGGGCTCATAACCCAGCAGACTACCTCTTACGGCACCCCGAGCCATCGGTCGCTCGAGCCCCACCTATAGGCGTGTCATACTCTGAGGCTTTTGTGAAGATGGTCTCGTACTAGGCATGCCCAAAGGCCAAGACGTTGGAGGAGACTGGCCAAGCAACGGCCGAAGCCGAGACGCTCGCCAGGGTGAAAAACGCAACGGGTGGAACCACTTTCTGGATGGGGCCCAGTCACTCCGGGCGGAAGATAGCCATGCTCGGCAACAGCTCTGGCAGATCCGACACGAGCTGAGTGAAGGAGAACAGGGAGTTGTCCTGAGAGGGCATTTCATTGTGATACACAAGGCAATGCAGGACCACATCATCCAGCTGGCGAATGTGGGGCATCAAGGGATGGCAAAGACCAAAACTCGACTACGTAACAAAGTCTGAATACCCGAGTGGAGGACATGGTGCGGCAATGTCACTCATGCACCATCACGGGCGGCGACCTGGCACCAGCGCCAGTCATCACCAATGTTGAACCAAGCGAGCTCCCATGGTCCAAGGTCAGCACCGACTTTGGGATTTTCCCCGATGGGTACCACACGCTGGTGATAGTCGACTCATTCTCAAAGTTCCCAGTGGTAGAGGTGGTAGCATCAACGGCGTTCATGCACGTCAGGAAATCCGCTCAGTCAACGGAACCCTGATCCAAGGGCACGAGTTCCATGAGTACCTGAAGAACAAAGCGATTCACCACAGGAAGATCACCCCTCTGTGGCCTCAAGCCAACAGGGAGGTGGAACGCTTCATGCGAACCCTCAACCGCGTTCTGCGAATTACAGTGGTTCAGGGGGAAGATGTCGAGACGGCACTCAACCAATTTCTAAATGCATACCGGCAAACGCCCCACAGCACCACCAGGTGTGCTCCTGCAAACCTGCTTTTCAAAAGAGCCCAGAGGGACAGCATTCCAACCGATTCAGCATGGAAACCTTCCGGAAAGAGACAACATAGCCACACAGGCTAGGAGGACTGTGACCAACCAGAAGGCCAGTGCCTCCAGAGGAGCAAAAGAACCACAGCTGAAAGCAGGAGACAGCGTCATGGTTAAAGACAGGCTGGAAATCAGAATGCTGTACGAACCGGAAAAATGGGCTGTCGTCAAGGTGCAAGGGACCCTAGTCACAGCGCAAAGAGGACAGCAAGTGGTCACCCGGAATGTATCTTGTTTCAAGAGGGCCTGTGGGCCGGACACCGGCTCAGGGGAGATGGAAGATGTGGGTGAAGCTCTGTGTCACACGCCCGTCAGCTCGCCGCGGCCTGTGACCTCCCCACTGAAACACCCACAAGCAGGAAGCGGAGAAGCTGTGACTGGCGCTCAAAGGCCCAGCCTAGATATTGTGACTCAAACCACCCCTAAACACCCAGGCAGATGAAGTGGCCAGTTCCAACTCCCGGAGCCAGAGGTATGGTCTCCGGCAGAACCCTGCACCCAGCCAGAAGCTGAAGGACTTCATGTACACATCCCCCTAAGCATGTAGACTATGGTGGACAATCACTAAAATAAAGGAGGGATGAAGAGACCCATCCGGGCTCTCCCTGACAATGTATCATGCCTGCACTCCTCGGGACGGGCTAGACCGAGGAGAAATAATAAACGGCAAGAGACCGCTCGGGTTCTTCCCGCCAGCGTAGACCAGACTGTGTGGTGTGCCCTCATTCCAGCACTGTGCAGACCCTGTCATCCCCCAGGCCCGCCGCGCTACAGGCCTGAGAAAAAAAGCCCTGTCGTATTACGGGTGCACTGCCAAAGCGGAGATTTGTTTTGCCTTACTCACACATGAACCCAGTCCTGCCAAGGTGCCCAGAGGAACAAATGATGAGAATAAGTAAGAGCGATGTAGGTTTAGGTTTAGGAAGAGATGGCATATGAAAGAGAAGATTGCATGGAATGTAGTAAAGGTCAGAATTTTCATCAGGACTCTAAACATTACTCGCAGGCATTCTGGCCAAAATCTGACATTTAAAAGAGAGATTTATTGTGAAAACAGGGTACTTTGTCACTCTCCAATTTACTTTTGTTGGAGTTTCGGCAACTTAATACAAAAAAAAAATTCTACCAAATATCCCTCTGAATCCGAAAGAACTGTTATAGCATTTACATAGCGCCTTCTTGGGGGATGAAGGAGCATATTACCAACGAGTAGTGATATTTATCGCTAACTAGGCTTTGCAATGATTTTTTTATCGCTTAGCATCGCCGGAAATTATCGCTGAGATAACTTGCTATTAGCAACGTTTATCTCAGAAGTGATAAAAATCCTCACGCTAACTGCCAAATGAGAGATTATCGCTGGAAAACCAACAATAATCTCTCGTAGTTTGATGTTAGCTTGATGATAGGGGCTCACAAACTTAGCCATGATATCCACCTTCCATAGGATATCATGGCTATGTCAGGAAAATACCAGGTGTAAAAAAAGCAGCGCTGACCGTGGTTAGCGCTGCTTTTTTTGTCTCTAACAGGTTTAGCGTGAAGCTTGATAATAGGAGAAATGTCCCTTAGCGACATTTCTCCTATTATTTTGCTCTGGAACGCCCACTTTGCATCTCAGTAGAGATGCAAAGGGAAGCGTAGTGAAAAAGGGTGCTAACATGCGAGTTTGCGTGTTATCACCCTGTTGCTGATAGGGAGATAATTTTATCTCCGCTTTCTTGGCTTTTAAAGCCAAAAAAGCAGAGTGAATCCCTTGATAATATGCCCCTCAGCGCTTTGCGGAAATGTCCGTGTGCTTGCGTGATCTGCAGGCGGTCGTCGGTGGTGCAAGCCTGCCTAGTGTTGAAGGCCAGTTATTGCTGCTTAGACAGTGCAGTGCTTTCCCCTCCCACCCAGCAGCAAATCCAGCTATCAGCTATTATTACTTTAAAATCTCAGAAAAAAGAATGCACACATACTCACGCCAGGTGCGTGTGGATGTCTGGAGTCTGTAAAAGGCATGCCCACTCTATTCTCAGCGTATTGCAGGCTGGCTTTGACCTTGTGCGCGCAGAGCACCGTCTGTCTTTTATTTCCACGGCGACTAACATCCTGGAAATGAAGACAGACAATCGTGGTTTAGTAGTACCATCTGAACTGGATTTTCAGAGTGTGAATGGCATTGCCCTAAAGCTAGCACTGTTGGCAAATACCCCGGGAGGCTGAAAAAGGAGTGGTGCTCTGCTGAATTTGGTACTTGGCAGTGCTTTAAATGGGCCGGTACTAACAGGTACTGAGTACCAGCACTTCTCTACTCCAGAGGAGAGTACCGGTTCTCATGAAAGGGTCGGCTCATTGGCGTCTAGTGCCTGTCTCTTTGACAGCCAAAGCACTTTTATAGCCTTGAGCCGAGCCCCTGCCGAACTATACAGCGTGGGCTCATTTGCATGATATCCCGGTGTTCGCCGTCATGCGTTGTGTGAGTGTCTGCTTATGTTTGTCTGTTTGCCTGCTTGGGTGTGTGTTTTTAAAATAAGGAAATGTTAAAATATCACTGTGTTTGACGAATTAACCTGTGTTGTTTATAGAAACATATTTCTTGTGTTTTGGTACGTGCTGGAACTAGGATGTAAGTCTAAAAAACTTGGCATGTCTTGCCTTTGGCCCCGCCCCTAGCCCCGCCCCCTCACCACATTCAAATGAGTACCTGCACTCTTTTAAGGTCTCGCCTATCCCATTCCGCAATGAATGAATAGTCGAGAATTATAGGAGGCAAAAAAGTTCTCAAACCATCGCCTCAATTCTCCTCCCCCTAATTGCTTTCACTTTCACAGCCACTTCAAAGGGATCCTTTCCCGGCCGCTTTTTTTTTCTTTCGGTTTCATAACGTGCATATGGCGGCCGCATAACTTTATTATCATGCTCACGGCCAAAATGCTTTTCTTTTTAAATGTATTTTGTTTTTATAAAGAGTGGAATGCCAAGTTTAGTATTCATGTTGGCCGCACACCTATCTCTTCCCTTCTGCACCAGCCACGGCTGATACAGAGGCAGGCACAGCGAGGCATACAAACTTCTCCAGCTGCCTGTTCTACCATTCGCAATGGCCCGATAGCGACACATGATTCACTCCCAGCAACCATGTGACCATTGTTTACAAGGTTGCTGGGAGCGATGCCGCCGGCATTGATTAAAAGCGTGGAGGGCTGCAAGGGGCATGAGCAGCTGCTAAGCATGCTGCTAGTCGAGGGAGACGCAGGGTAGGGATGGCACACGGACGCAGCGGCAGCCAGGCCAGCCCCGGGGTGCCAGTAATCCACGTTTCAACATGATTTACAATTGTTATACTTATTTTTTGTGCAGTTTCTATTCCTCAATTACCTTTCTTTATTACAATTGAAATGTAGCCTTTGTTGTTGGCCAGGACTTTTGTGACCTATTACTACTTGCTGTAGCTGTTTTTAAACGCCTGCCTCCGAGCTGAAGTTTCTCCTCGTACAGTGAAGGTTTTGCACTGCCAATGCATCCTCTTCCCTTAGGCCAAAGAAGGGCAGCGGCTGCTCTGTGATGACTCACTCTTTTATGCACTACTACACCTCTCCAGCATGTGAAATTTCCTGCTGGTGCTACCCCCTAATTACATTTTCATTCTTGTTTGCTTTTCCTTAAACCTGGGTCTCTTACACACCACTGTCCCTAAGTGGATGTGCCCCTGGTCTCACTCCTTTGCCTTGTAATTCCTTTAACTCTCTTTCAAACTAGATTGAGCCTTTGCAGCAACCATTTATTCTTCTTATTGTTTTCTTATTGTTTTCCATTAATTGTTTCTTCAGGCCTTGCCAGTCAGTGATTTACTCCGATTCATTGCCTGAATCGGTAAGCCGTGGATAGTCTGATACAATTGGAATTTATCTGTCTGTGTGTCTTCATTACCCTATCATTTTTGCTTACCCAGAAACCCCATTAGCTTCACAAATTGGCTATGGTATTTCTTTATTTCATACTTGAGGTACGTCTCCTTCATAACTGGACCCAACTCCAATAGTTCCCACACCCCGAATACTTTCACTCATGCCTTCTTTCTCATTTTATATGGTTGCTAATTTTAAAATGTTGTTGGCACCATCCTGATAATGACCCCCTATAAATCATAATGTTGGGATCAACACATCAACATCTTAATTTGGACTGTTTTAACTTCCACCTGTTTATTTCATCTGGAGGCATATAACTGAATTGGGAATACATTATATGCCCTTGGAGTCACTTTGACTGCCACTGCTGTTTTAAATGAGCTGCACTTGTATTACAATAGCACTATTTCTTGCACATTTGACTCACGCCATGACTGTGACTAACACTTTATAGATCATATGGGCCAAACTTGTTTCACCCTGAATAATTAAACAGCTTTCTACTTGTGATACCCAACAGAACCAATGTACTCCTCCGTGAATATATACTCATTCCCAGATTCCCAAGATTGTTGGATTAGCCCTTTCATTTTTTTCCAGGTTGGGAGAGGGGGCGGCACTGACAATCACATCTTACACTATGTCGACAACATGATTTGCTTACCCTGGTAACCAAGGTGGACCTAGCAAAGCTTGCTAGAAATTCGGGAAATTCTGGATCTTTCCGCAGAGGAGTCTTGTTTTCCCATTTAAAGCACTGGTACTTGGGATCAAAAACGGCTATCTGTCACAAAACTGGCTCCCACCACTCCAGCCTCCCCGGGGAATGCCATACGTTTTCTTCATTTGATCCACATAAGATGGAGAAACTAATTTAAAAAGCTGAACTGGTTGCAGAAAAAGAACAAGCATTTACAATGCAACGGTCTCGCCTTTGCAAAAGATAGAGCTATTGGCATTGTAAATGACACATTTTTTATTTATGTGTTGGTTTTGGAAACAGAAAAATAAATGGCATTGTCATTTACAATGCCAATAGCTTAATCTCTCGCAAATGCGAGACCTATTGCATTTGCACACACACACACACACAGCCACACTCACAGAGCCACACACACAGAGCCACACACACAGAGCCACAGCCACACACACACACACACACACAGAGCCACACACACAAAGCCACACACACACACACGTGGTGGTGGTGGATGTGGTGGTGGATGTGGATGTGGTGGTGGTGGATGTTGTGGTGGTGGATGTGGTGGTGGTGGATGTGGTGGTGGATGTGGTAG
Organism: Lissotriton vulgaris; assembly: GCF_964263255.1. Taxonomy (NCBI): domain Eukaryota; kingdom Metazoa; phylum Chordata; class Amphibia; order Caudata; family Salamandridae; genus Lissotriton; species Lissotriton vulgaris. Next base: position 164,431,084 of record NC_141691.1, on the reverse strand, counting down.
TGGTGGATGTGGTGGTGGTGGATGTGGCTGTGGTGGTGGTGGATGTGGTGGTGGTGGTGGATGTGGTGGAGGTGGTGAATGAGGAGGTGGTGGATGTGGTGGATGTGTTGGTGGTGGCGGATGTGGTGGTGGAGGATGTCTAAGCGTTTCTGGGCAGCAGTTCTTAACATATTTTTGCAAGGTGGTTGCGATAAAAGCATATTTTAATCAGCCCGTACGAAAAGAAGCACATGCTGTGGAACTGCAACACAGTATGCCTAATGAGAAAACAAGAACTGTACCAAGCTCACGAAAAGGATCGACTGTGCCCCCTGTTTTTTTTTTTAAATACAGAAAGTGTACAAGCACTAACCCCCATTGCACAGAGATGCCCACAACTGCCTGCCTAAGAGAGCCGGATCCTGACGGGAGCCTGCGAACACAAGGCATAACCAGGATCGCGGAAGGGGCAGAGAGCACTTGCTGGATGTTGCCTCAAAGAGGAACAAGCAGCACATCTGCTTTGGGGTGGACCTGCATCCACCTAGTACAGTATTGTGGCAGTGGGAAACGCCACTGAGCAGCACATCTGGGACAGGCGGGACTTCACCACAAGCATATAGGGGAGCCCACTAGTATTGCGCGCAGAGGAGTGTGTGTAGCACAGCAGGGAGAGCACTAGTAATACGCATGGCAGGGCGTCCATCACGTCTACCCAAACCCCCCGCCCCCTGCCCCCATTTTGGCCTCTTTATACTTAGACGATAGGAATCACCTTTATGGTCAAACATTTAAAAAGATGATACCATGTCAAGGGTATTGAGTTTGCTTGCACTGTTAGTGACCTGGCCAAAGAGGGCATGAAAGAACTGAAGTCATAAATTCAAAGCTGTTCCGAATAAGGCCTCCAAAATATGTTTGTCCCAGGGCCCCCTGAATCTTTAAAATGTTCTTGCCCAGGCAGCCCGCAGTCACCCTTGCCCCCTTCCTGGCGATACTGGTGGAGGACAGCAGGGGAGCAGCGGCCTCCTTCGCATCAGTCATCTGTTTGCATTTTCCTGCTTTTTGATCCGACTCGGACATGCCAATATCCCCTTACAGTACCTGGGGTGCACCTTCAGGACATCTGCGGCTCATAGGTGCTGTCTGTGTGCAGCACAGCCTTCCGAGCCACCCGCTGCTGTAATGTGCATGTTATAAAACGCTTCGTTTCTCTTTTTATTTACAGGAAAGGCATTAAATATACGGCAGAATAATATGGAATGCTGCAATAATAATTGTAATAATGGTTTTAAGTTTCCCTTTCTTGCATGCACACAAAAGTACCGCATGTCAGTTGAATCTATAGCCTCAAACACAATTGCGTTTCTATTGGCAGCAAATGGTGAATACTTTGCTTTGACCTCCGATCCCGGTGTTTCATTACGTCACCTGCGAAGCCCCTGTACCCCTCCTTGGTCTCGGTCTGCTCACATTTCCGCAAATTGACTTTGGAAGAGTTTGTTTACCCCAAGGATGCCTCTTCTAGGGCCAGATGTAGGTAATTCATATTTACCGACTCTTAAATACCGAATTTTACGGATTCGGTATTTAAGAGTCGGTAAATATGAAGGGGGGAGATGTAGGTATTACAGATTCTGTAAATACCGAATCGTTAAGATTCGGTATTTACCGAATCTGTAAATACCAAATCGGTAATGCCCATTGATTCCTATGGGCATTGAAGCCCTTAGGAATCAATGGGCATTACCGAATCGGTATTTACCGATTCGGTATTTACCGATTCGGTAAATACCGAATCCTGCAGGGGTGTCACTTTGACACCCTCGAGCACCCCAATTCCGGACTTGTGTGCCATGTGGCACACAGACATGCCCCAAGGGAATGTCTGTGTGTCACATTGCACAGGTGTGCATGCACAAATGTGCATGCACACCTGAATTCGGTATTTTACCACCCAATTGGATTGGGTGGTAAAATACCGAATCTGTAAGGCCTGCGGGACTCAGAAGAGTCCCACCTACATATAGAAGTTACCGAATCGGTAAAAATACCGATTCGGTATTTTACCGATTCGGTAAATTTACCGATTCGGTAAATTTACCGAATCGGTAAAATTGGCCCCCTACATACCAAACACCCATTTACCGGTCGGTAACGGCTGAAATCGGCCGTTACCGGCCGGTAAATGGCCACCTACATCTGGCCCCTAGTCTTGTGTTGCTGGAACGCCCCCTGTTCTCCTTAGAGAGCTGTACATTAATAAAAGAGGTAAACTGGTCCCCGCCCTTCTCTCACACTCTGCCACTGCTTTTTGTGAAGCACTCTGACAACTTTGGGTAAAGTCCCGCGCTATATAAAAACGCATAACATAAAATAAATAAACTGCCCGACGGCGGTGCCCCCCCCCTCAACAATGTACCGTGTGCGGTATGCTGTTCCTCCCTGCTCGTCTCCTCGCTGCCCCTCCCCCATCTCTCTATCCGCCTCATTGCTTTATTCGTAAACTACCTCCTCCTATACCCCCATCCCACACGCTCCCCTCCTAGAGCCCGGTTTCCATGCAGCCAATGAAGGAAGGGGCCATTAATGCACATGTTCTGTAATCTGAACCTCATCTAACCACACACCATACTAGTCAACGGGCGATTTTAGAGTCTCTCCTGCTACAATAAAAACGTTCTCTGTTGTGCACTTGTGTTGTCAGCGCTACAACACACAACAATAAATAGGGATACATACACAAAACGCCTGTATCGAGAGCGAAAATTCCACAATATTTTTTCATAAGGGAAATTGTTTAAATAATGGGCAGATTTCACCTTTCGCAAAATGTTTCGCGCCGTGCTGACAGTAGCCCTAACCAAGACTGGTCTGTAGAAGACTCCTTGTAATCAAGAAGTAAAAGTACCATAATAGCACTGTGACGTAATATCAGTATGGAAGCATTATAACATAACACATATTCAACTCCAGTCATCTTCCATCCTACCCCTCCACCATGGCCCTCACAGATCCCCTCCTGCATTAGTCTCCGAGGGAGGCTGACACAGATCCTCGTGATTCATTGGGGGCCGAGGCGGCAGTGAGACAGCCCATCTTGTCAAGGCCACTCCCAGCGAAGACTGACCCCTCCGACTCACAGCCATCAGCAGACACAGCGCTGATTTAGACTTCGCTAATGAGAAAAGAGGTAAGCCCAGTCCTCCTATCCATAGGCCAACTTTCCTATGCCCCTTGAGATTGGAGACCCTTCCATGTAAACCTCTCCCTGTCGACCATCCTGAAACCCATTGCTGGAACCTGATTTCAGGTCCATTAATGCCTTAAATATCCGCTCCCCCATGATGCCATTAAAAGAAAGGAAAATAAATAGAAAATTGAAAACTGTTTATTGTTGCTGTAAAGTTTGTACTGTCATGATGCTACCCCCTATTCTTAAAGCTAGGAACTGTTTAGTATAAATGGATTGTACGGTTGTAAGCACACTGGTTACCTGCCTGGTTAGTGTATATTACCCAGGGTTATTCTTTCTCTGGCCCACTAGTTCTTCCCATTGAGGAAGAACTCAAATATGTTGAGTGACTTAGTTTTCAGAGTCTAGACACACACCTTGATCTAGCCTAAATATTTGTATGAATTTGAAAATTCTTTTTAACATACATGTATTTGTATTTCTTTTAATTATACTAATCATGACCAATGTATTCCAGAATTCTTGAATGTATATATCAGATGTGTATCGATTCATATGACTCAAATATAATCACTTCCTTTTTCATCCACAGTGTGTATGTCCCCACCCCTTGGTCCTCTTCGCCCTGTTGAAGGTGCAGCCCAAATAGGCTTCGCATCGAAACGCACGTTGGCGTGATCTACATGGATGGCTTCTAACGTAGTTGTTATCAATTCCCCCTGCCCATCTTGTTTTGCCTCCATGTTGTTAATTTAGTCCTAGCAGCTCTAAAATCTATCACCTGCAGGCTATAATGTACCTCCATTATTTTATGTCTGTGACTGTATTATTATAGTGAGTTAGTTTGAGAGTGAGTGTATGTTTTAGTGAATGACTGCGGAAGCGTGTGGGACGTGAATAAATGTTTTGTTCTCTGTGAAGCCCAATTGTAACCTACTGTTGCTTATTTGTCTCATAATCCATACATGAATTTAAATATGAATCAGAACTTTATTAATAAATCAACTCTATTTTCATAAAAAGGTGTATTCCACTTGTGTGATGTACTGTTGACTCTGATACGTAGAATTGTGTCACCACCCCCCCTATCATTAGGATCCCTCCTTTGGGACCTACAAATCAACTTTGGCAGGGCACTTTCGTTCTATTTAGCTACATACACAAAACGCCTGTATCGAGAGCGAAAATTCCATGATATTTTTTCGCAAGGGAAATTGTTTAATTAATGGGCAGATTTCACCTTTCGCAAAATGTTTCGCGCCGTGCTGACAGTAGCCCTAACCAAGACTGGTCTGTAGAAGACTCCTTGTAATCAAGAAGTAAAAGTACCATAATAGCACTGTGAAGCCATAAGCATGTCTAATATCAGTATGGTAGCATTATAACATAACACATATTCAACTCTAGTCATCTTCCATCCTACCCCTCCACCATGGCCCTCACAGATCCCCTCCTGCATTAGCAGAGTCTCCGAGGGAGGCTGACACGGATCTTCGCGAGTCATTGGGGGCCGAGGCGGCGGTGAGACAGCCCATCTTGTCAAGGCCACTCCCAGCGAAGACTGACCCCTCCCCCTCACAGCCATCAGCAGACACAGCGCTGATGGAATGGGACTCGTAGGCAGAGAGTGATTTTTATTGAAGTCACTTTCGATCTAACCTCAGACCACTGCTGTCCACACAGCATTATCTCAGTTACGGAACAAGGCCCTTTAAGTTTTGATGGCAACAAGAAATTATGAGGAGTGTAGCGCCTCTACCCTCGTTAGCAGTTTGAAAATTGAACATAAAAACAGAACGTTTATGTGCCCCACAGACATAAAAGAAAATTCACCTTTACAAGCTGGAAACATATAATTGAAAAAGCACATTCACATTGCTTCACTTGCATGGATAGCTACATACGGACTTTGCCCAAACTGATGTCAGAGAGCTTCACAATAGGGACAGTAATGTTACATGAGGAGAAAATTGCAGGTGGGCATGGGTTACAGCGAGGTAGCAGGCACAGACTGAAGTTTCTCTAAGCCCCGACCTTTTCAGACTGGGGGGGGCATGTTTTTCTTTCTTCCCTCTTCTCCATTGGCTAAAATGTAAACAACAGGAGTGTTTTTGACTTATTGTTTACCATTCCAGCCAATGGAGAAGAGGGTGGAACAAACTGTAAAAACACGCCCCCAATCTGAAATGGACGGGGCTTACAGCGATAGAATGATGTCACTGAGACCTCTTCTCCAATGGCTGGCCGCCGTTTAGGAGGCCAGCCAATGGAGAAGAGGGGCGAGTTAACCCTCGTCACTCAGAGTCATTAAGTCTCGCCAGCGAGACTGCGCATGTGCGCAGCCTACGCTAGCCGAGACCTAAAAAGAAGTATTTACATCTAGGGGATGTCCCAAGAAATGTGGAGTGGGTGGAATACATATCGAGGGGACCTATGTATAGCTCCAAGTGTGAAAATGGAAATATCTAGGAATAATCATTATACATCTGATCTGATTGTATGAGTCTATACCTGTGTACAACAATATGCACCGAATGTTTTATGGCCAAATGGTTTGTAAATTAATACATGCAATGATTGGAAGTTTCTATTTAATAAAAAAAAAAGCTGAATTATCCAAATAGTGGGTTGGCAGAACTCTAAAAGTTATATAGAAAACAAGCATATACCACGAGGACTACACAGTCTCAGCTTCCCAACTTTTGATGACCTAGAAGAGGATTTCCTTAATGGGCTGAGCTGGGCTAAGCTGAAGTGCAAAATATTAACAAAACATTCATAAAGACGTTCATTTTGCAAGTCGTTTGGCTCCCTTCTCTTATGTGGATCAAAAGAAGTAAATATATGGGATTGAAAGAATGAACTAAACTGAAATTTGATAGATTATTGAACAATACTTGTAGTGTTACCTCTTCAACAGAGCTTCTTGGTTATGTTTAGTGGCTCCAGGACAGTGGAACCACAAGGGGTTGAGCACTTTTACTGAAAATTCACATTATTAGCACAAGTTTGGTCGCTCTAGGGCCAATACTGCTCTATTTGGTTGTGTTTATTTCAGTACCAAAGCTGGGGCTCTACAAACAGGGTCCACACCCTTATCTCTGCACACTTTTATGAAAGTCTGCAAGTAACTCACATAGGTCTTCAATGCTAACACATGTCTAAAATGCTGTATAAGCTGAGCAACCTCATAGAAACAACCCAGGTATATAATGTTTTGCCTTTCAAGTGCCAAACCACCAGCTGAAGATAAGCTAACGAGGTCTGTCGGAGACAAGTGTCCTTGGGTAGATGGGGGCATGATGGATTCATTTAAGGAACCTGCACTGCCAACTGAAGGAGGAGTGGAAACAATTGGTTGCAACTTCCAGCACACTACAACCGGAATTATCTCACCCTGATCTTCCTGCTCTTTCCTTAGCAGCTGCAACAATAGAGGAGTAGAAGAAAACGCATACAAAAGAACCTTGGGCCAAGAGAAAGACATTGCATGCACTTTTCAGGCTTCCTGACATGGAGCCTTTGTACAAAGTCATGGTAGAAGTACATTGTCCTTGGTCGAAAATAGGTCTATCTCTAGCAACCAAAACGTCTGGACTATCTCCTGAAACATGGTCTGAAGTAGGGCTAGCTCTACTGAGAAAGGCAAGAACCAGCTCAGTTTGTTCAGTTTGCATGCCCACTCTCCCTCATCAGAGGAAGAACTGTATGGAGAGGCAGGGGATTGGACTCTGCTCCAGAACACATCTCCTAAGCTAGAGACCACAAAGACTTCACCTGTGATCCCCCTTGATCGTTGACACATGCCACAACCATCCTTTTGTCTGTCTGTCCTAATCTGCATATTTGAGCTTTACAATGATGGGGTAAAATGTAACAGTGCCAAGTGGACGGCTTCCACTTCTCTCCCATTGGACGAGGACAAGTCAAGGACCAAATGCCCTGGACTGATTCTTGCCACCCTTCCTCGCTTATTCCCCCGCATTCACGGTCAGCATCTTTGGGGGAGGAGCTTCTAGGGACAACCCCTTGGCTGCATTCTCCTGATGTAACGCCCACTGTAATGCCAACTTCACCTCGCAGCCCACCGGGATTCTTGCTTTGTATTGCAGTGATGTGGGTTCCAAAATGATTTAACAGATGGGTCATGAGTGGGAAAAATATAACCTGGCCCATAGTCGAACAACTCCTGATGATGCCATCAGGCCCTAAACCCTCAAAGATTCCTTCGCTTATCTGGGACTCTTATCCCAAAAAGTCTGAAGTTGAAGATTAAGTTTCTGTCTCTGAGATCAGGGAAGGTCTGTTCCTAAGTGTGTTTATATCTATTAAACGTTGTGAGTCAAAGTTTGTAGATTTGTTATGGTTATCAAAAATAGTGGTTTTTTTCAGTAACCCACAGACTTTTTCCAGTTGTTGAACAGCCTTTGAGTAACAAGAGGCAGAAATAAGCCAGTCATCTAAGTACGGCAAGACCACCATTTTCGCTTGGTCAACCCTACTAATGGAACTCAAAACCTTAGTAAAAAACCCTTTGATAAGACGCTAACCCTAAAGGTAAGAACCAGGACCTGGTAATGGTTGTCTCCTACTGCAAATCATAGGGACGTTTGTGATGACTGATGAATGTTGATGTGCAAGTAAGAGGTCAACTGGTCTAAGGATGCTAAAAAGTCTCCACTCTTTATACAGAACAGAACTTTCTGCAGAGACATCATCTTGAACTTGACATGTGTGATAAATGTGTTCACTCATTTCAAGTCCATTACTGCTCTGAACAACCCGGATGCCTTTCTTTCCAAAAAAAGGCTCAAGAAAACTCTTTCCCTCTCTATGATACTATGACTGGGAATATTGCCATTTCGACTAGCAAACTTAAGATGGATGGGTAGGATGAAAGAAATCATTTGGGACAATATCCAGAACCCACTAGTCTGAAATTGAAGCCTTCCACTTGTGCAGAAACATAGCCAGCCTTCCCCCTACCAGCTTAGTCTGCCCCCCACCACAGCCTGCTCCCTACCAGCAACTGACAATGGTCCCCAGCACAGTCATGACTGCAGGCTGGCCTAGGTGAAGTGACAGCTCCTGCAGCCAGAGTCCAGGATATTGCAGGGGCAGAGACACCTTGCCTATGTCCCCTTTTTCAATAGGCTGAATCACCCTCGCCTGAAAAACAGATCCAAAAGCTTTATTAGCGGTAAAGAATTGCCCTCTTACTGGTGTTTTTGAGAGGAATGTATGTCAACACATCGCATACTAATACCATGCGTGCCATTACAACACGGGTATTACTACGCAATGTCAATGACATCGCATACCATTACATCGCATACTTTTACGAGTATGCCTTTACCACGCATGCAATTACAACGCAAAGGCATGCGTGGTAAAGCCTAACTCACAGTAACAGTTTGCAAGGTAAGTAAAATCCATACCCCTACACCTACACAACACACTACTCCCACCCCTACACTACCCCTAACCCAAAAACACTACCACACTACCCCTACACCAGACACTACTCCCACCCCTACACTACCCCTAACCCAAAAAACACTACCGCACTACAACACTACCCCTACCCCTACACCTAACCTAAACCTAAATCAATACACAAACACTACTACACTACCCTAAAACCTAAATCACTACACTACATAAACACTTCTACACTATACTACCCTAAACCCTAAAACACAGCACTACCCTAAGCCCTAAAACACTACACTACCCTAAACCCTAAAACACTACACAAACACTACTACACTGAAACCTAAATCACTACACAAACATTACTACGCTACGCTAAAACCTAAATCACTACACTACATAAACACTACTACACTACCCTAAACCCTAATACACTACACTAAACAAACACTACACTACACTAAAACCTAAATCACTACACTACATAAACACTACTACACTACCCTAAACCCTAATACATTACACTAAACAAACACGACAACACTACAATACGCACTAAACGTTTTAAAATAAAACACACACAACACAAACATAACTACACTACTTATACAGTACCCTAAACACTACAAAAGTAACCCCCACCCCATGCGCAAACACCCTTACCTCTCTCCTCTCCAGCGTCGCCGAGGGATCCTGCTTCCTCCTTCCTGTTTGGTTCTCGTCGTTGTGAGGAACCAACCTAAGTTTCCTCACAACAACATGGATAGCCTCCACCGCCGCCATTACATCGCATGCGTTGAAATAGCGCATGCGATGTAATGGTATGCGTGGTTTTACCACGCGTTGTAACATCGCATGCGTTGTAATGCATGCGATGTAAACGCACGCGTGGTAAAACCCGCGTTGTAATGGCTGTTCCTCTTTTGAGAGTACCATGAGTTTGCTATCCCCCAAGGATTTTCTTTAACTAGCGTCTCAAATTCTGTTCCTGTGAAGGGAGTATGCACAAAGAGATTTTTCTGTGTGGCATTTACCTATCTCAACTTCATCCATATCTGTGTTTTGGCGCTATCAATGACCTGCAACTGCTTCTGCTGCCCCCAGTGAATCAAAAAATACAAGGAAGTGAACTTGCGGTTTCATTTTCGAAATATTTGAAGAAAAATCTACACCTTGTGCCATCTGTTCTGCCAGCCTCTGGAAGTCTTTAAAAAAAGATTCCATAGTGTAGGTGGCATATGCAAATGCGGAGACTGTAGAGAGCCTGAATCTGCTCTCTTAACACCTATCCGACCGTGATCTTCTCCTGATATTATCGTGCCCTGGGAGGACACCCCTCCATCAGAGAATCCACTCTCACCTGTGAGGACACTCTTCAGCAACCCTTTGCACAGATATCTTCTAACTAGGCAGCGGGGTAAGGCGTGCTTATCAACCTCTGTCCGCTCATTAGTCAGTACCTTTCAAGCAGAGGTAAGCTTCCAGAAAGGCCAGATTTTGCCTTTAGTGCTGAATTCCCTCCTTTAACTTCAACACTTGGACACACCTGCCCTTTACTTTTGCATCCTCTGGGTCCTGGGCATGTTCTGGAGAAGCCAAAGTGGTCTTTTAGGGGATGACTGGCCTTCCCTCGCTCTGAAGGCCGGGGATACTGCCTCGTCAGTTATACTTTGTATGTCTCCAAGTAAGCCTCTGTGACCCAGATTACCCTTCTTCTATTACTTCCGGGTCATTTGGTTGCTCTGAATTGTGCATCTTTCATTCTTCTTCTGCTCAGTAGACTGTGGAAGTTCTGCTTACCAAACACACAGCGTAACAGTAGCAGCTCGCTATTCCTAAACAAAGAAACAATGTTGCCATGTGTTGCAGGATTGTTAATGATGGGAAGCTGAACCCGCCCTTCAATAATCTCATTAGAGAAGTGGCAGCCATGTGGGAAAGTGCTGTAAAGAATGAAATAGGGAGATTATATGGGATGGAATACAGATTCAGAACCTATTTAAAGATATTAGCCGACACATGTCACTACCCCGGTGGTAGAGAGAGGGCTACAAATAGCTCAGAGAACTTAACCCTGTCAAAAGCTTTATCTCATATGAAGAAGCAGAATAAATGTATTGGATGGGAGCCGGGAATTTTTATAATATGCTTAGTCATCAAGAGTGGCAATAGAAGTCTGGACTGGTCTGTTGGCAATAATTAGAACTGGGACAGGAAAAGAACGTAGGCCCTGATTTAGAGTTTGATGAACTTGTACTCCCCCACCAATGTGACAATTAGCCCGACTGTCCTATTACAAATGCATTTGCATATAATGAACTTGTGTGTCATGTCATGGTAGTCGTCATTTTTTATAATGGAGTACCTGTCTGCCAAACTCTAAATTAGACCCTAAGCATCCAACCCCTACAAAGCACTGAGAAGTGATGAGATTAGAGTGGACTGAAACATGAGGCATCAATGGGACACCGACATCCATGCGCCCATCACTGATACGGGGCAGGAAACGCTTGTCTCCATGTAAAAAAAAAGGCTTGAGCAATGCTAGATTCAAACTGGTACAATACACACATAGTACCTACCTCATTCTCCTACAGTTGGATAAAATCTACCACACCCAAATAAGTAACTGCCCTAGGTGCCGAGAAGTGTGCACTGATCTTATGCACATGATGTGGTCCTGTGGAAATTTAGCGGATATTGGCAGCAGATTGTCACTAAATAGCACCATCTTTTGGGGAAAGACTCTACAATTATTGATTAGGCCATGCCAACTAGGAATAGTTCTAGCACAGAAAGGCAGTAAAATGACACAGATATGTAGCCTTGGGCACGTTTTTGGCTAAGCGCCACATAGCCATATATCGGCTACAATCCACACCCCAAAATTATTAATCAATACCAAGCATCCACACTCCCCCACCAACTTATTGGTATGCCCTATTAACACATTCCCTTTGGGACAATGCAAACTGTACTTCTTGGCTATTACTCCTGTACCTTTTAGACATTGCTTTATCTTCTCCAAATGTTTTAATTCATTATCCTTTATTAACTGTCTGAGAAGTTTTTTTTCTTCTAAACAATGCATCAGTTAAAAATTCAGTTACTGACTTTATGAACAGTATCTGAATTTTTGAACAGTTAATACTATAGCACACAGATGGTCCATAACACAAGGAAAAGACCAGGAAAATCAATCCCTAGCTTTTCCCAAGGTCCAACAGGAAATTCCCGGCAAACCGTAGGTGCTTTCCTGCTATACAATTTCTTGTCAGGTGTTCTAGACACACATTTCACCCTTGTACTTGTAACCCAGTCTCGCTGTCATAATCTGTTAAGGGGATATGGGACAAGCAGGGGTTACGGGGTCGATAATGTGGGGTTAGGGCCTTTTACCACTGACCTACTATTGCATGTTAAACACGGTCCACCAAGTACACCACTTCCACACTTGACTCCCAGGGACATAAGGACAAGCAGTCAAACGATTCTCAGGAAGGTAGTGGGTGGTGAGAGACTCAGAACTCAAGGGGTAGAACCTGTCTAGAAGATTCCCTCTGCACAACAAAAGAGAGCTCCCTTTTCGCCTATTCACAACCACCATCAACCTAAGGGCGGTGCTCAGAGCTGCATTTATAAAACAGCCCTGTCTCCATCAACCAAACCTTCAGTGTCTGAGGCTACAATCATTCTACTCTGAACTGTGAGCAATACATTGCCGCTCTCTGGGGCGGCTGCGCCACAACCTTTATCTTGTGCTGTGTTTTAGCAGGTAAATCAAAAACCGTCACTGCCGACACAATAAAGAGGTGGTGAGACGGGTGGAGAGGGTGCGGGGGAGCGCAGGAGGGGGAGTGTGCGTGGGGGTCCCTCCTCCCACCTCCTGGTAGCACTCAGCACGGCCCTTCCTGGTCCCAGAAAGCACTGGGACCACATCACGGACTCCCCGCAATCCCCAGGCTGAGCTTACATGAGAGCAGCCCGGGGATTGGTCTGAGCAGACAGGAAAGACGCCCTGCTTAGACCAGGGAGTCAGTGGGGTTTCTCTCCTAACCACGCATGTGTGTTTTGGCCGGCCTGAGACAGCTGGCCAAAGCACATATGTACACTTAGGGAGTGGAGTGAACGTTTAGCTCTCCTCCCAATGCCCAGCCCCTCCCTACACAAGCTGACTCCGAGCGAGAAAATGACAAATAAATCCATTGCATCGTTTTATTTTTCATTTACTGGCTCTAAGCCAGGCAGTGGGGCGATGCTCCTCTGCCATTGATCAAAAATGGATCCCACTGGACTGTTCTACAAGTCACCACACATACAAACAGGGATGTAACTAAGCACAGTGTCTGGGCATTACATTCAAGCAGAACATTACCTGAGTAGGGCCTGTGGGTACACACATATACCTAAACAGCATTAATGGCCTGTTAAGTATTATCAATCAGAAAAACAGTTACACTGCCACTGAATGTATATGTCCCAGACATGAATGGTAGTCTTACATCGACTAGAGATTACGCTTGGTTGCTCTTCCAGACCTTAGAGCCAGGCCCTGGGTCTCGTGGTAAGTTTCAAGGCCTGGGCCTCAGAGTTCAAGCAGGGTTAACACATGTTGGGTCCAAAATGTCAGGATACTAGATAATCTATATCCGGGGTCACTCAGGGCAAAAGTGTACATCTGTACTACCATGCAGGGGACACTCCCATCCCACCATTTCCTGCTCATAGGTAGCCAGCAATATGTCTCAGTGACTCACTTTTTTAGGTGGTGCCTCGACAGCGCTTACGCAGTATGCAAGACCTGTTGTATTGCTTCTCTCGGCTTTTGGCACACCCACTGCTTGCTATTGGTTGTTACCTATGCCATTCAGAAATGCTGGCTTGTTATTGGTGCATTTGTGTAAATGTCTCCCTGGCAATTTCACTAAGAGAACATTTTCGTTGGCCATCACACTGTACATCGTGTGATGTCCCTGCCTCCTTCCTCTCCTATTGGCATTGCAGCCTTATTAGGTCGAGCCCAGACGATCTGTTATATCTCCTCTGTGGGATTCAAGCACCCCTTTAATATGCACAGAGCTGGGAATGCCACAGAAGGCCCTGTTTCCTCAATGCTGCAGTTGTTTCCTTGCTCTCTAACTTGTTCCTTTTGACTTGTTATTATAATCAGCACGACTGCTGGCGCTCTTTATCGCATCGGTAAGCTGCATTTTGTCTAGAGCAGTAGTCATTCACTCTTACTACACCACCCTTACTTTAGTCACTGCCCTACTCCTCCATTACCTTCCTTGCCTTCCTTCATTATGCAAACACCGCCGCCTTCTCTGTGCCTTCCTACTTCCTACTCCAAGCAATGTAGACATCAACTGCTTTTATTAGTTGTGGCCTACTTGTGCAACTGGGAAGGCGCTCATGTGCAACTTTCGGCAACTTCATTATTATTTTTCTTAACTGCGCATTCAAACACATTCCTAGCAGTGGCTCAGTGAGCTGCTGCTTCTGCCTGCTGAAGCCAAGGTTCAACTTGCCTGAAGTGATGGTCTTGGAAAAACTGAGTCCAATATAAGCCGATGCCATCACCCTCCCAGCTTATCACCTCATATGATTATACTAGCAGCCCGTCCCGATCTTGTCCGGGAGCAACAGGCAGCTTCCCCGACCCCCGCCCGCCCCTACATTGTCCATTATGCCTGTCCCCCCCCCGGCCCGTCCCCCGCCTTCCCCAACCCGAACCACTTCTCAATGGACTTGGGGTCCCCTTACCTCCGCCGGCGCTCCTCCATCTAAAACCCCTGTGGCTTCACGTCACTTTTTCCTCCTTTTCCTCCTGTAATGCACCGTTTGTCTGCCCCGACCCCTGCCTTCCCCTACCTCCGCCGGCGCTGCTCCCGCCTGTCCGCTCGCACCACCGCTCCTCCCCTGCGCCATGTCCCTCGCTCCTCCTCCGCCGCCGGTCCTCTGCTCCTGACGTCACCGCTCCTCCCCCGCGCCATGTCCGCCGCTCCTCGGACGCCGCTCCTCCACGTGCTCCTAACGTGACCACGCAGGTCGCGGCCGGCGCTACTTTTGAGGGACTACTTTTTTTTTATCTTAAATTTTAAATAACGTTTATTTTTTCAATTTATGTAGCCTAGCACACCCTGCCGATTTCAATGGTGTATCGGGTGTGTAGATTGGCGCAGTGGTTCCTGAGTTTACCCGCCTCAAAGCCTGAAAGTTTCTGCTTTATTATAGTAGTATAGATGAGGGTAGCGGCGTTTCTCTCTACCACATGATCTTCATCGAATTTTTCCACCACACGCTATGCTTGTCAGTGGGCGATGAACACACCTGATGTATCCCCCCCACAACTCCCTCATCTGCTCCCCAGGTAGAGTTTTCTAGCTCCCCAGACTTTTACTTACACTTTCTTCCTTGGATATAACGCATGTCCCCACAATTCGGTTGTTCCCACCCAGGTGAGTAAATGCTAGCGCCAGGTGCTGTCTCCAGGTTGTTGAGTATGAGGTGGAATTGGTGTGCAGATGGGTTTCCTGCCCAGAGTGCTTGAGGCTGTGATGGTAAGAAGCACAGTCTCGATTTCAGCCCTGCTATCCTTGTGTCTGCCTCCTGTGTGTGGCGAGCACAACTTGGGCATTCGGAAGATGATGCATGTGGGGCAGACATCCTCACAGCCACTCCCTGCCTGGCAGTGGGGTCCGAAGTGCACTTCTGACCCCACTTCTCATGCCACTTCTGATGCGGGGGTGTCGTGCCCCTGCTGAGTGTTTTTACCTCTGCTGAGCTGTAAACACCTCGCCGGGGGGAGCGGCTTCTCTACAGTTAGGGGGCTGCGCAGTCCCGTTGCATCCTTGTGTTCTTCATTTCGCCTACACATCACCTGATACAAGCATTCATTAATCCCCACCCGCCAAATAAAATATATCTAGCACTACTACGCCCCATAAGAAGCTGAGAGAGGTACTTTCACTTTCGTGCGGCTGCAGAACTCTCTTTTTTAATTTTTTTTATTTATTTATTTGTGCGATTTTATATAGCGCGAACTTTACCCGAAGGTGTCAGAGCGCTTTACATAGGACCCAGTTTCAAACATAAGGACTGAAGGTTACAAGCGGACAAAAAAATTTGCACATTTTTGACTTACATAAGAACCAGTTGAAAACATACGGACTTAGGATTACATACGTTATAAAAAAGGAACAAACAGAAAAAATTGCAAATGTACAAGAGATAAAGTCACACAAGAAGGAGATACAAATGGATAAATTCTAGGCATATACTAGTGATATCTCTATCTACTTAGGGAGGGGATACACATGGATATACTCTAAAGGTCACATAGGAATGGTAGAGAGCACAGCGGACTCCTGCATAAACTAGTGATTAGAGTTATCTCTATATACATAGGGAAGGGGTAAGACTGTTTATACTCTAAAATGTCACATAGGAATGGTAGAGAGCAATGCGGGCTACGGCATGTTCCAGTGATTAGAGTTATCTCTATATACAAAGGGAAGGGATACACATGGATATACTCTAACAGTCACATAGGCGACTAGTCGTTAGAGTTATCTCTATATACATAGGGAAGGGATACACATGGATATACTCTAAAGTCACATAGGAGACTAGTCATTAGAGTTATCTCTATATACATAGGAAGGGATATGACTGGATATACTCTAAGGGTCACATAGGAATGGTAGAGAGTACAAAGGTCTACTGCATACACTAGTGATTAGAGTTATCTCTATATACATAGGGAGGGGATAAGACTGGATATACTCTAAGAGTCGCATAGGAATGGTATATGGGGCAAGGTCTAAAGCAAATACCATTGATTAGAGTTATTACAATAAGTCAAAGAGCAGAGTTCCATAAGTGTGGATGCAGTCACAGCACAAAGGGAGGCTGGGAGGAATGCAAGGGTATGGAGAGAAGGGGAAGCAGAAAAGGGAGGAAACATTTGAGGATCATCCACGGGGAAAAGGGTTAAAGGACGAGGGAATGGGAGGAGGGCTAGAGTCCAGAGAAAACTGTCCGAAAACAGCAGCAAAGTGTCGGTCAGGACAGAACAAAAGACAAGTATCCAGGAGAGAAGGTGGGAGCCTAGGTGGGAGATGAAGTTGGAGGCCAGCCGCAGGCGCGTCGCCATCTTGGAGAGCTTGCGGTCATCCGGCTCGGTGGGCGTGAGAGTGCGCAAGGTGGTGAAGGTGTTGGTGCGGTCACGCGTTGGCCGTGGGGCGCTGCCACGGCAGCCGGTGGGACAGAAACAAGTTCCAGTAAAAACCAAAACAATCCAGAGGCACTGTTTTCGCAGTGTATAGGTGATCGGACTCAACCACGAACAGCAGCCGCCCGACAGGGGTAGTGGATCTGATCAGGAGACCTATGCCAAACAGTAGTAGTCACTTGCGTTGCGGGGCGTGAGGGCCAGGGTCCCCCAAAGCACGACTCACCCCTCGGAAGTTGCTCTACCGAAGGCTGTTCGGGGCTGAAGGCAGGTCAGGCAGGTATTGCTGGGCCCTGTCGGCAATGTTGAAAGAACACAGTTCCAACCTGGGGGACAACCTGGAATCAGGCGGGGAAATCAAAGGGGGAGACCACATGAAGCCCAGGCAGGTTAAGAGCAGGCCCCGCGTGGTGCCTATCTTCGCTCTGCGGTCACTGGCGGCCGCCATCTTAGGTCCAGGCAAGTTGCAAGGCGGGTGGTGCGAGGGGGAGCCGCCGCAGCACTAGGGGCCAGTTGTGCACCCCCCACCCAGATATGATAGCGGGAGGCTCCTCTAGGAATCAGCGAGCAGCCGGCAACCCTACCTCCCGGGAGCAGCCTCCGATCGTGTGGGCATCGCGCTGGCCGCCATTTTGGTGGAGCCGTGCAGGACGAATTATGCCAGGCACTGCAGACTGCTTCAGTGAGTAGCGTTGTGATGTGATGCGGGCGGGATGGGTTTCGGTAGGCGGGATTCAAGTGGGCAATCCCTGCTGAAGTGAGCCCGATCCCAGGAGCCGGGTTTCAGATCTCCCTCCCCGCGCCCATCATGTTCAATCTTCTTGGGTAGGAGATGGCCTCGGGAGAGTCACGGGCCAGACTCGCCAATAGCCGAACCCAGTGACTCCACTGGGCATCGGCCAAAGTCCTCTACGTGTCCGCTGTCCGGATACGTTAGAAAGTCCCGGGGAACAAGGGGTTTAAGGACCAAAACGGGAAACACTGACCGGGAGCTCCCGGCCGGAGCTCCTCACCGGGCAGCCATCTTTGCAGGTAGTCACATTTCTCCTGCCTGGTTCCCGCCGCTTTAATGCTGTTTTTCTTTTTCTTCTTATACGGATGGCTTTGTTTTCTCTAAGCTCCCGAGGGAGTCTCTTCTCCAATAAAAGTTTTTGATTTGCACGCACTCTTGTTTTTAGAAGTTGCACGGACTGGTAGCTTCACAAACTGGGCATGATGCTCCAGTTGTATCCGTATACGAACGTATATGTATGCATGTATGTATGCATTGATGTCAGTTAGGTATAAATGTGTGTATTCATATACGCATGCATGCATGTATATTAGTATATGCCCATGTATGTATGCATATCTGTAAATATGTAAAAAACATGTATGTACTCAAGTATGCATTTATATCTACATGTATGCCTATGTACATGCATATGTTTACATGGATGCATTTACAATCAGAATTTATATAACACAAACTTGAGGTAAGCACAAGTACACTGCACTAGCAAATATTCAATATTTTTCCAAACAACTCCCCCCCAAAAAATGGGTAAAAGACATTGTCATTTACAGCGCCAATAGCTCAAAATCTCGCAAATGCAAGACCTATTGCATTGCAAATGTTTGTTTTCTAAGTGTCAAAACCCAATGACCTGCATGCACTGGGCTAATTAGTCTACAACTAACACTTGTACGTCTCACAAGTTTTTCAGCCCTCATTAAGGTAACGTTTTCAATAGATATTTGAGGAGGAGTGTTGGTTCTTCCCCTGAACATTGCTCCTTATGCCAACCATGACTTAACATTATTCACAACATTTTCCAACATATCATATGCAACCAAACTTGCTTGCAGCTCAACCTCTGTCACCCAATTTATCATCTGTGGATCTGTCGCACCTATGTATTCTAAATCTCCTCTCTGATCCACTGCACATCTTTCAGGGAAATGCTTGATTAAAAAAAAGTCAGCCATTTTGTTGTTCGAATCTCCCATGTGCTCAGCTATAACATTGTAGTCTAGCAACTGAGTGCTTTGTATAGACCATGTTGCAGTGGGTCTGTTGCAATGCACATTAGTTCCTCCAAGGATGAAAAATTACAGTTTGTGATCTGTTTTCAATGTGAACTGTGTTCCCAGATATATATTTTGAAAGTTTGAACTGCAAGCATTTCTTTTACAGTAACCGACTATTGTCTCAACTGTTTCCACAATGTGTGCAAGGTAAGTGCCTACATTAACCTCTCCTTTCTTCCCCATGAGGAACACCATCTACCAATAATTGCTGCCATCAGCAGCTGTTACAAGTAACTCAGGGTATGAAAGGTTGATAAATAGGAGCAAACAACAAACCTAACGAGATGGGATTTAAAGCAGTATCGTGTTCCCTTTTACACACACTGTGTGTTCTCTCATTTTTAGGTAATTTGGTAATTGGTTCAGTAAGTGTTAGATTATTTATAAATATCACATAAAATTTGCAAAGACCAACAACTCTGTTTGCAGGTACCTGAGTTTCTTCCACAGCTTATAATTCCATTAGCCCTGGTTTTATTCCCTCTGTATTAGTTGGGTGCCCCAGGTGATCTGCTTCAGCCTTACAAAACACACTCTTGTCTATCCATAATATTTTCAGCCAATATTTTGACACCTCCATCTATTGGCTCATGATGTTGTTTCCTGTTTTTGATATGCACTAGTATGTCGTCCTGGAAGTCTAGCATACACTCAAGCCCCTTGCACAGTTTTTGCACGGTCAGAAGAAACACAGCTGTTGCAAATGCTAACCCAAATGGCAATCTCATGAGGTCGAAACACCCATCTGGATTGACAAATGCAGATAGATGATGTGAAAGTTTTGCTAGATGCACCTGATAGTGGACTGATCTTAGCTCTACCTAGTAAAATATTAATCATGTCCATTTATACCTATTAGGGCCTTCTTTACAAGTATTGTGGAATTTGGTACACGGCTACCAAGGGCCCGAAATCGATAATTCCAATATCCTCGCAACAAATTGTGGCAATTATGAGTTTTTCCACTCGGAATGAGGTATAAATGTAAATGTAGTGCTTTTATATAGCGCACGAATCACCCCTGAAGGGTTCTCAAGGCGCTGTGCACATACCGCTGTGGAACTGAGAGAGCGCAATTTGAATAAAAAATATGTATGTACCATATTCACAAGCATATCGCATAAATGTGGAGTCTATAACGTGAAGTTAACACTTGTAGTATAAAGTTAGCCGATGTAACATGAGCAATAGGAAATGTATCTATTCTATAAAGTGTATTAGAATTAGGGAAGCCCGTATACATAGTGGGCTAATGTAGAAATGAATAGAAATGCTTAAGAACAGTAGAACGTGCAAAACTGAATAGACGTGTGTAATCATGAAACGGAGAAACGGCGAAAACGTAAAGCGAAGAAATGTGCAGAGAATGTATAGCACGATATAAGCAAGAGAATATAAATGTTGCGTTATATGTAGAATGTATTCACTTATAAGCAAACGATTTGCTAAATTCGATTATATATAAATGTGTGTTAAAGGTTATACTGTGTAGAAGCTTTTCGTAGGAATGTTAGAAAAGGTTTGGTCATATGTGATTTTAACCTAACTGACCAAGAGTTCGCAGGAGTGTAGTCCGCTGTATGTAATTTAGTGGGCTCACAGGAGTCGTGAATAGCCTTGATCTGAATGTGCGAGACAAGAGTCAAAGGTCTTGCTAGATTTAAGGTGACAATGCTGGACGAAGTTTATGGCCTAAATGTGATAAGAGACGCTTGGAATTTGAGTCTTGTTTAGAAATGACCGTTCACAGGACCAACTAAGGTTACGAATACAGTCGTAAAGAGTAGAGTTCTGCTGAGGTGATAGACTTTTGCTCCGAAAGTGTCAAATGAAATGTCAAATGAAGTCACCGGCAAGAAGACGAAGATGGCGTCTAAGGAGAAGGGTCAACTTAACGGACGACGCGAAGAGATGAAGCCATGGAAAGAGCTAGAAATGACATCATGGGGAAAGTACGTGGTGGGCGTCGAAGGGGCGTTCCACCCATACTGTGATTGTGTATTTTAGGGACAGCACCCTGGGGAGGAGAAGTTAGGAGCGAGCGCTGAGAGAGATCAGAGCGCAAGAGAGCAGTAGGCCGAGGACCCTTAGAGAGCGGATGGGTAGGCAGAGAGGGTACTGCTTCTCGACATAAGTTACCATTAGGGGTTAAGAGAGTTTGAACTTCTTTGGAAGTCAAACTGCTGACACCTTTTTAGGTAAGGAACTTGCGAAGTAGGGATGTCACATAGTACAGAGTAGGGACAGAATTAACTTGTTTATTCTTTTTGTAGATGACGCAACGGGACCACATTGTGTCGATGCTTTTTAATCTGCTGATTTTTGAATTGACTTTAATTGTATTCTTTTGTAGACTGAGGTTCTTTAGGGAATTTATGTTCCTTCTAGTTCCTGTATACTTATTGAATCTTATCCTGAGAGGATTGTATATGCAACTTTTCTTGATTTTTTTTAAACTTTTAAAACTTCATCAGTCGTAAGTGGTCCTTCAGAGTTGCGTCAGTTCATGGGGTTAATTTAACCTATGCGGGGTTTGTCTTTTACTCAATGACAGAAAATAACCGATCCAAATTGATGAATGAGATTAGTATCTAAGTGATCAAAAAGGGTATCAAAATCTCATTCCCCGCAGTTGGTAGCAGAGAAAGATGGTTTTCTTCTTGAGGAAGACAACCTAGGTCAGGTCTAGATTACCCCAAGGTCCCTAGTCATCAACGACCAGAAGAAGAATCCCTGCCGAAGAAGGTGCTGACGGTGCGTCGAGAGAAAAGCAGCAGAGTCGGTCGAGAGTGAGTATAAGGGTCATGCGTTGTAAGATTGCGGTATTTTATGTTGTACTTGTGTTGTAATGTCAAGCGGAGTTGAATGCCTGTAGTGTGATTGAGGGAAGGTTGTGAGCGCGCGCAACCGGATAAAATCTTAAGTTCAAGGAGAGCTTAAGTGGTTCGGGTGTATCGAACACCCAGAGTAATTGTCTACCATTGAAAGGGGTCATGAGGTACCATTGATCGCCCGAAGGACCGATGATAGGGGGAGCGTAAGAGTGAGTGTATGAGTAACGGACGCTGGTCGTACGTTTACTGTGTGTAAGTAACCTATCAGTTAAGGTGATCGTCTGACCGTGAGAGGAAAGACGTTTCGTCAGTTGAGGTGACAATTACAGTTAGACTGTGGCCGTACAGTCAGAGAAAAGTGATCGCTTGGACGGAAGTAGTCATTTTTCAGCGTATGAATGAAAACGCATGCAAGACCGTGAGACGAGTTGAGAAAGGAGGGGAACTGCTGCAGAGGGAACGAGTGACGTCAGCATAGAGCCGCGCTGAGATTGGTCGGTCAGCGTAGAGTCGCGCTGGGATAGGCCGATTAGCGAGAGCCGCGTAGGAATTGGTTGGTTTGTCATCGGGACGTAAACAAGGAAGAGAGTAAAGGAAAATTGTAGATTATCGAAAATGAAGTGTTTTAAACGTTTAAGGGCGATCTTTAAGAGAGATAGAAGAAACTTGTATGCCGGAGAAGAAGCTCCACCAGAAGGCACACCAGCTTATCATATGGCAGTGAATGTAGGCTTACACTCGATACTATGGATCTCCGAGTGGAATAAGCTAACGGAAGGGAATAAGGAACTGACGTTTCCGAGATACGGGACGTTTAAGTTGGAAGTATTGAACCAACTGAAAGCGGTAATGCTTGCAACAAGACCTCTACCGAGGCCAACACAGTTCGAAGCCCTTAGTGCATGGTCTAGAGCAGCACATGAAAAGAGCTTAAAGAGGCGCCAAGAAAGAGTGAGGCGATCGGTAAAAGCAGTGCAGGATGCTAAATGGGACGATGAAGCTAAAAAGTGGAGGGTGCAAAAGATAGAAGCAGACAAACTGTTCACAATGTTAGAAGCTACGGGAGAAAAGAAACCTCTAGAGGAAGATGAGGATAGCGAGCCAGATGAGGATCTGATAGAGAGACTATTAACAGATAGACCACCTCCGTACAACAGAGAAGCCGAAAGTCCTGCATTACAGCAAGGGGACGGAGCTAGATGGGGGGAATATAAATCGCTCCCAGTAACAGAGTGGGATGTCAAGAAAGGTGAGGAAGTACCTCAATCTAGTCCCGAACAGAGAGTAGTGGGAAGATTCGTGGTCCAGAAGGTGCCAGAAACACAGCATGCAAGGTCGTATCAAATGCCCGACGCTCTACAAGTACCTGTTACCATAGGCCCTATAGTGTCAATTTACAACCCAGAGGGGGTCCAGCAGGAGGAACAGGCACGATGGGACAGAGAAAGGGCAGAGATAGAGGGAAGGAATAATACGATCAATTCCCAGAGGCAGTTGCTAGGACCAATGAGTCGGAGTACCCCACTAGATTCCGCAACGGGTCCCTGGATAGAACAAGGGGGTCAGAGAGGACAGATGGATTTGAGGGGACCGAAACCGAAATCCTATAAGGAATTAAGGGAATATTTGAGAGAATGGGATGCTGCCGAAGAGACTCAGAATAAAAGATTAGAAACAGGAGCAGAATGGAGTGACCAGGATAACAGGATCCTCTCTCACTGCGGAGCTGGCGAAAGCAGCCCTGAGTGGGAGGGAGGGAGTCAAGGAAGCAGAGGAGATACTTGCCATACTGCCAGTGGCAATAGGCAAATGTGCGACGACAGGAATGCAGGGTGTGGGGGAGTGCCTCGCGTCATCCTTAGTGAGGGGGAACGAAAGACGCAGGAGTACCGAAATAGTTTCAAGTGCACTCACCATGCCCCGGACAAAAATGTGCGACATTGGAATCACGGGAACATGGAGAGTCGCGAAACGTCTCGCCATGCATCCGGTGATCACGGACGAAGTCAGGGGAATATGGAGAGTCGCGAAACGTCTCGCCATGCATCCGGTGATCACGAACGAGATCGCGGGAACATGGAGGACCGTGGAGGACCCTTCATTCTATTGAGCGACACCAGACAGCAAGGGATTTGCAGTGATACAGAACAGCACGGAGGATCCTATATTGTATCTAGAGAAACCGAGCCGAAAAGACGGAATGTAGTGATGGGGAATGGATTAACGTTCCACCATACCCCACGGGAAGATGGAAAAGCTTGGGATCTAGAGAGGTGGGAACAAAGAGATGGAAGAAGAACTCCTCATAACTCACCTGTGCTTAGACGTAGGGCGCATAGTGGAGGTGAGAGGGGTGTGAGTGAACAACCTAGGACTGACGTACTGAGAGCTGAAATAAAAGCAAGACGGATTGATGTAACGAGTTTAAAATCAGACTTGGATGACGGCACAGTGGCAATAGAAAGGTTAGAGCTGTACGAACCGGATGAAATACTGTTTTTATCTAAGGATGTTACTCGGAAAGCAAGGGCAGCTCATGAAAAATTATCTGAATTGGCAGACAGGTATATGATAGACATGTCACGGACTAAAGCTTTACAGGCCAACCATATGCTAAATTGCACGGATCAGGATCTAGATGAGCGTAGGACGATTGGGCTAAGAGTACACATAAGGGAACTAATCATGTGCATCAGAATATGGCGGGATCTGGATAGATGGGAGGAAAGATGGTCCAAGAGGGGGTCCGTCGGAAGGAGTACACTTGCGAAGTCCCAAGATGGAGAGCTGATGCGAATGGAAGCTTTCCCTTTGCGAGAAATCGCGAACGGAAACTACGTCCATGTGCCCTGGAGTAGGGGGGATTTAGCGGCATTTACTAATTCTTTCCCCAAGTTAAGAGAGAACCCCGTGGAGTGGTACAAGCAGGTAGAGAGGTTCGTGAAGATCTCTAAGGTGCTGTGGATCGATTTGAACACCTTGTTCGATATCGTAGTACCCGGAGATTTGTGGACGGCATGCAAGCTTAGTATTGAATGGCCCGCTTGTGAGCCTCCGAGAGATGCCAGGACGAATGGTCCATCAGATAGAGTCATGGAAAAGTACGAGAGAGTAATAGCATGGTTAAAAGAGAAAGTGCCAGTGCAAGACATAGACTGGGTTAAGATAGATCGAACAACTCAGGAGCCTAAAGAGACAGTTCACGAGTTCTACGAGAGATTGCTGAAAGCCTTCAAACAGTATAGCGGGTTGGATGTCATGGATCCTAAGGACATAGGACAGTTTGTGTCGAAGTTTGTTCTAGGATTGAGGCCAGACATAAGCCTAATGATACAACAGCATTTGATTTGTTGGCAGAATAAACCTTTAGATGAGATCTTGAGGTATGCGAGGTACTGTAGCGACGAAATAGATTCGAAGGCAAAGAAACTTAAAGAAAAGCTGATGTTGGTGCAGATGCAATCAGCTGGAAAGGGTGGACAGCGGCAACAGGGGACAGGCACACCAGTAAAGAAACAGAATAATCAGAGCAGAGATGAGGAAGAAAGACCGAGACCGAGAATAGATATCGCGACACTTAAAAAGACAACGAGGTGCCATCAGTGTAACGAGGTGGGACATTGGAGACGCGAGTGTCCCTATAATGTCGAGACGGGGGAGTTAGAACAGGAGGAGGATGAGGTTCAACCCAGCATGGTAAAGGGAACAGCAGTCCCGAAGGGAAAGTTTATCAAAGGGGGGAATCAGACTCCTCGAGCGCCGTTCCCTCAACCGCCTCGCATTACAAATGGAGGGAAAACCTATAGACAAATGCCATTGTTCGTAGGAGGAGAAGAATGCTACTACGTTGATCCTCTTACAGGGCAACGAGTGAATAGAGAAGAAGACTGTACTCTAGGTGCAGCCCTGGAAGTAGATCAGAGAGGACCATACGTAGAAGCTGAAGTAGCTGGATGTCCTACGACCTTTTTGGTGGATACGGGGGCCACTCGATCCATGTTGAGATCAGCGGTAGTCCTGGGTCTGCCAATGTCGGGAGAGACGATTCAGGTGGTAGGAGTCGCAAACAGGAGGATGACGAATCCTCTGACAGAACCAGTGTCAGTAAAGATAGGGAATTACAGTGATGAACATCAGTTTGCAATCTGTGATTCTAGCCCTGTGTGTCTGTTAGGAAGAGATCTGTTGTGTAAACTGAATTGCACAATACATTGCACACCTGAAGGAGTAGAAGTGCAGACCAACGATGAGGATGCCGATTTTAAAGTTGTAAACTCACAGGAATGTGTGGAACTATATCCTACCCTAACAGTGGAGGAGCTTCCACAGGATTTGAGGGAGAAAGTGTCAGCTGAGGTGTGGGATTTTACTGGAGAAGAAATAGGATTGATCAAAGGGGTAGAGCCAGTAAAGATCATGGTAAGACCCAACGCTGAGTATCCGAGAATACCACAATATAAGTTGACACCGGAGACGATTGCAGGAATAAAGCCTGTGATCGAATCCATGATTAAACAGGGAATACTGAAGGAGATCGTGGGAAGTCCATGTAACTCCCCGATTATGGGTTTGCAGAAGCCTAGTGGAAAATACAGAATAGTGCAGGACCTTCGAAAGATTAATAATATCG
This sequence comes from Lissotriton vulgaris, assembly GCF_964263255.1. Taxonomy (NCBI): domain Eukaryota; kingdom Metazoa; phylum Chordata; class Amphibia; order Caudata; family Salamandridae; genus Lissotriton; species Lissotriton vulgaris. Next base: position 164,404,709 of record NC_141691.1, on the reverse strand, counting down.
TTGTTTCATGTTGTCCAGTGGTACCGAATCCATCAGTGATATTGTTTCAGATACCGTTCCAAGCTGAATGGTTCACCGTGATAGACTTATGCCAGGCTTTCTTTTCGATTCCTTTAGATGAGGAGAGCCAGTATTTGTTCGCTTTTAAGCAGGAAAATCGCGTTTTAACATGGTGTCGTATCCCTCAGGGGTATACAGAAAGCCCATCGATTTTTAACCAGCTGCTGAAGAAAAATCTTGAAAGTCTAGTACTGCCCAAGAACTCGGTTCCAGTCCAGTACATAGACGACCTCCTAGTTGCGTCAGAAACTGAGGAAGCTTGCAAAGTAGACACCATCACCTTGTTAAATCACTTGGCCGAGAACGGACACAAGGTGTCTCCAAGTAAATTGCAGTATTGTCTGACCGAAGTGCAATACTTGGGCCACAGGATTGAAAAGGGAAAACGGAAGGTGTCTCCAGACAGAATAGAGGCGATCATGAAAATGAACGCGCCTAAAACACAACGAGAAGTCAGGATGTTTCTAGGCATGGTCGGTTACTGTCGACAGTGGATAGCCAACTTTTCACTGAAGGCAAAACCTTTATTACAACTGACGCACAAAGGAGTGAGTGATCCGGTACCATGGGACAAAGATTGTTTGATGGCGTTTTTGCAGTTGAGGGAGGACTTATGTCGTGCCCCGGCTTTAGGAATGCCTGATTACACAAAAACATTTTTGCTTTACTGCTGCGAAAGAGAGGGATGCGCTTTAGCAGTTTTGGCCCAGATACACGGAGATGCGCGTAGGCCAGTTGCTTATTTTTCGGCTACATTAGATCCAGTAGCCGCAGCGTTGCCCGGATGTCTCAAATCCGTAGCTGCAACGGGTGTCAGCATTGAACGATGTGAAAGTGTGGTAATGGGACATCAGTTAGTGGTGTACGTACCGCATTCTGTAGAATTGTTAATGACCAGGACTAAGACTCAGCATCTGACGAATAGCAGGCTCACACGCTACGAGCAAGTCATTTTGGCTGCCGAGAATGTGACCCTAAAAAGATGCTCCGTCTTGAATCCTGCAACTTTGATGCCACTTCCAAATGATATTGATGATGAAATTTGTACAGATCATGACTGCCTTGATGTGACTGAACTATGCACCAAACCGAGACCAGATATCGTAGATGAGCCATTGACTGACCCCGATGAAATATTCTTTGTTGATGGTTCATGCGTAAGAGACGATATTGGTCAGCTGAGAGCAGCATATGCAGTTTGTACAATTACCAGAGTTGTGGAAGCCGCTTGCCTGGAAGGAGTACATTCCGCTCAGGTAGCTGAAATTATTGCTTTGACCCGTGCCTGCTTAGCAGGTAACAAAATTCGAGTCACCATATACACCGATAGCCAGTATGGTTTCGGGGTAGTTCACGACTATGGGCAGTTATGGTCTCAAAGAGGTTACATGACCTCCTCGGGTTCTCCAATTAGAAATGGAGAATTCGTGAGATTATTGTTAGAGGCATTACAAGGTCCGTCAGCCATAGCGGTCGTCAAATGTGCCGCGCACACGAAGAACGTAGACTTTGTGTCGCAAGGCAACCGTTATGCTGACGAGGTAGCACGTTACTGTGCAGAACAAGGTTATTCTCACACCAATGTAGAAGTGGGGGGAATACAGGAAAGAACTGAATTGACAATGTTGTTAGACACTGTAGATACATGGGATGAGTTGAAATGTGTTCAGGAAAATGCACCAGATGATGAGAAAAAGGGCTGGGAGACAGCTGGATGTACAAAAAGTGAAATGAACTTTTGGATCTCTGCAGATGGGAGAGCAGTTTTACCAAACGAACTTGTTAGTCCAATGGCAAGGAAATTGCATGGATCAGCACATATAGGTAGAGATGCTATGGTGAGAGTATTCAGACAAACGTGGTTTAATCCGAAGTTTAGAGTAGCGGCAGAAGCAGTATGTCAGCGTTGTGCGATCTGTCAGCAACTAAACGTAGGAAAGAGAACACCAGTCACACTGAGTCACATTGGGAGGTCTGGGGGGCCTTTCAATAGAATGCAGCTTGATTTCATCGAAATGCCTCAATGCAATAGACTCAGATACGTGTTAGTGATTGTCTGTATCTTTTCTAGATGGGTTGAAGCTTACCCGACACGTAGGTGCGATACACTCACAGTAGCGAAATTGTTGCTTAGAGAGTTGATACCGAGGTTCGGGGTGCCATCCTCTTTGGAATCGGACAGAGGAACTCATTTCAATAGCGAAGTAGTGAAGATGCTATGTTCAGCCTTGAGTATTGACCAGAAGCTCCATTGCAGTTATCGACCAGAAGCTTCAGGGATTGTAGAACAAATCAACAGCACAATCAAGTCCAGACTTGCCAAAGTTTGTTCATCGACATCCCTGAATTGGCCTGATGCACTTCCATTGGTTCTTATGAGCATACGTAGCACACCAGATAGGAAAACAGGTCTGTCTCCACACGAGGTGCTAATGGGAAGAGCTATGAGATTGCCATCGGTTCCAACTGCAGCGTTATTGAACATCACAGACGATTTGATCTTGGACTACTGCAAGGGACTATCTGATGCCATTAATTCTGTGTCCCTCCAGGTCCAGGCTGCAGAGGTTCCATCAGCACAAGACTTGTGCCATGACCTGTGTCCGGGGGACTGGGTCCTGGTGAAGAAGCACGTCAGGAAGAACTGTCTAGACGTGCGCTGGCGAGGACCGTTCCAAGTCATACTAGTTACGAACACTGCAGTAAAGTGTGGAGGTTTGCCCAACTGGATACACGCCTCACACACCCGAAGAGTGCCAACACCTCTGGAAGAAACAGCTCCTCTCTCGGATGAGAATCCAGCGGAAAGCGGAGAAGCCACAGAGGGGGAAAGCCAAGCTGTAGAGGTGATCGAAGAGGCTGAGCCTGTGTCGGAGCAGGCCGACGACGGTCAGGACACCAGTGGGACCGAAGTCGTCTCAGAAGAAGAGAGTACATGGGAGTTCGAATCAGATAACGAACAAGCTGTGAGCGATCAAGAGGCAAGTCCGAGAACGAGGAGCAGGAGGACAAGGAGTGAAGAAGCCAGTTGGCCGGAGAGAAGGAGAAGGCCAAACTTAAAAGCAAATCAAGAAAGAACCCTTGTCCCGATCTCTGAAGAGTCGGATCAAGAAGAAGAAACTACAGATTCAGGATCTGAGAGTCCAAGAAGATCGAGAAGAGTACGTGTGCCCTGCAGAAGGTACGCCACCCCAGAGTGGACTTACCTAGCAGATGTCTTGGGGACAGAAATCTGGGAGAGTGAAAGAAGTGAAAGTGATCGATCTCGATCCATTTGTGGCAGTGGAGATATGGATGTTGACGCCTGGACTCGAGACTGAGGGGTTACTGACTTTCACACTTCCCATACCCCCATACCTAAGTCGGATCAAAGATCTAGTGCTAAATCGATTACAGTTTCCAACTTTTGGTCATCAAATACCAGAACAAGAAGAAAAAGTCATTCGTTTTGAATTATTGGAACATGTTATTAAAGCTGCAGGTACGAGAATAATTGTAGATGCATAAAGACTTTTGTGTTTAAGCTATAAAGAAGATAACCTAGCGCCGAGTGGAAAGAAGAATAAATTTAGGGATTACATTTAGAGGACGGAGAAGGGTTAGGGTTGTCTATTGCTGAAATGAAAAAGACATTGTTGTGAAAAGAGACTTTGTTGATAAAGAGCACTTTACAGATTGAGAAAGCAAATAAAGCAAACTAAAGACTCGAAAAGAAACTTTTCTTCGCAAAAGAAAGAGCTACGCTGTTTGATAACATGGAGAACGGCAACCCTAACCGAAAAGCCAAATGCATAATAGGTACACTAATAGCAGTAGTAATTTTTCTTATTATTACAGTAGTTACCACATCATACATGGTAGGACATGCAAGTGAAAAAGAGACAACAGATGTAAAGCCTGTAACGACTTTGAAACCTGCTCTGGTTGGGAAGAAGGAGGAGAGCAATGACATCCGTGAAAAGGCGTTACTGGCAAATGAAGCTCGTAGGTTACACGTAGACGAGTCACAGGGAAACTTTAGGTCAAATGCATATGCCAAGCTATTGTATGAGTATATCGATGCCATGGAGGCCAAGGAATGTTATGTATGTATGCAATTGCCGGCTTCCGTAGACGAAGGCATCAGATATCATCATCTCCCACTGACTTATGGGATAACATGTAGTTTACTGCTCAGTATATTTTATGGTAGGGAAGGATTTGAGTACTACTTTTCAAATTATGATTCGGTACTGCCTGAAGTCCCGAATTATAAACAAATGAATAAGTGGGACTATTATAAAAAGGAAGATCGATTAGCCAAGTTCTTTCTTCCTTGGGATACACTGGATACTTCATATGCACGCAGAAATAATCTGACTTGCAAGGTGTCAGAAGTACAGAAAAAGTTCATAGGACAAGTAGATGACCGATACAGAAGGCAGAAGATTCTAAAAATGTCAGGACAGTGGAAAACAGATTGGACCGAAGAAGAAAAAGCACACAAGAAGAAAGGTAGCAATGGTCCAATAGCTTTGGATAGAACGCAGAAAGGAAAGTTATGTTTAACTCGAAGCAAGACGTATTATGAGAGTGTATTTGTAGGTGAAGTAAATTGCGAACATGCTTTTAGATTAGAGTACTATACGAAAGATTTTATGAAAGGGATGCAAGCGATTCCAAATGTATATTTTGTATGTGGAAGAAATGCCTATGTAAAACTGCCTGACAATTGGTATGGTTCGTGTTACTTGGCAATTGTCTTCCCCAAAATATATCATGCAAAGGATTTAGCGATCATAGAAGGAAAGGCTTCGACAAGAGCGAAAAGGGAAGTAGGAGATGCAGAAGTAGTTGGAGACATTTTTGGAGCAATGTTTCCTATGTTAGGTTTGATACTTAACGATGTTAAGATCAGGAGACTAGCTACAGTTGTAGATAGATTATCTGCAAGTACTGCAAGGTCATTGATGCTAGTAGAAGGGGAGATGCAGTCGATTAGAGCAATGGTTCTTCAGAACCGACTTGCTTTAGATGTACTGCTAGCAAAAGAGGGCGGAGTCTGCAAGGCTTTGAAGGTCCAAGAATGTTGTACTTACATTCCAGACAATTCAAAACCACTTGAGAAAGTCATACAAAACATTACACAGATACATAAAGAAATAGAAGATTTATCAAAAATAAATGTTTGGGAGAAAGTAGGTCATGGAGTAGGAAAGGTTGGAAGTTGGTTTGCCAACCTTGGTAAAAGCGTTGTGTGGTATATATTAAAACCTATATTGATAGTATTGATTTGCATAATCACATTATTAGGGTTGGTGAAATTGTACAAATGGTATAGGTCGAACCGGTTACAAAGATCCATGAGAGAGCAAGAAAGGAGATTAGCTGCTTTACAAGATCAACAGTACAAAAGCTTAAGAGCTCTCGAAACGATAAAAAGGGGGAATCTTGTAACTAGTTCTGTGTAGGGTGTTATTCAAATTGCATTTAGTGATGACTCCTAGAAGTCATCAAAGGGGGGAACTGAGAGAGCGCAATTTGAATAAAAAATATGTATGTACCATATTCACAAGCATATCGCATAAATGTGGAGTCTATAACGTGAAGTTAACACTTGTAGTATAAAGTTAGCCGATGTAACATGAGCAATAGGAAATGTGTCTATTCTATAAAGTGTATTAGAATTAGAGAAGCCCGTATACATAGTGGGCTAATGTAGAAATGAATAGAAATGCTTAAGAACAGTAGAACGTGCAAAACTGAATAGACGTGTGTAATCATGAAACGGAGAAACGGCGAAAACGTAAAGCGAAGAAATGTGCAGAGAATGTATAGCACGATGTAAGCAAGAGAATATAAATGTTGCGTTATATGTAGAATGTATTCACTTATAAGCAAACGATTTGCTAAATTCGATTATACATAAATGTGTGTTAAAGGTTATACTGTGTAGAAGCTTTTTGTAGGAATGTTAGAAAAGGTTTGGTCATATGTGATTTTAACCTAACTGACCAAGAGTTCGCAGGAGTGTAGTCCGCTGTATGTAATTTAGTGGGCTCACAGGAGTCGTGAATAGCCTTGATCTGAATGTGCGAAACAAGAGTCAAAGGTCTTGCTAGATTTAAGGTGACAATGCTGGACGAAGTTTATGGCCTAAACGTGATAAGAGACGCTTGGAATTTGAGTCTTGTTTAGAAATGACCGTTCACAGGACCAACTAAGGTTACGAATACAGTCGTAAAGAGTAGAGTTCTGCTGAGGTGATAGACTTTTGCTCCGAAAGTGTCAAATGAAATGTCAAATGAAGTCACCGGCAAGAAGACGAAGATGGCGTCTAAGGAGAAGGGTCAACTTAACGGACGACGCGAAGAGATGAAGCCATGGAAAGAGCTAGAAATGACATCATGGGGAAAGTGCGTGGTGGGCGTCGAAGGGGCGTTCCACCCATACTGTGATTGTGTATTTTAGGGACAGCACCCTGGGGAGGAGAAGTTAGGAGCGAGCGCTGAGAGAGATCAGAGCGCAAGAGAGCAGTAGGCCGAGGACCCTTAGAGAGCGGATGGGTAGGCAGAGAGGGTACTGCTTCTCGACATAAGTTACCATTAGGGGTTAAGAGAGTTTGAACTTCTTTGGAAGTCAAACTGCTGACACCTTTTTAGGTAAGGAACTTGCGAAGTAGGGATGTCACATAGTACAGAGTAGGGACAGAATTAACTTGTTTATTCTTTTTGTAGATGACGCAACGGGACCACATTGTGTCGATGCTTTTTAATCTGCTGATTTTTGAATTGACTTTAATTGTATTCTTTTGTAGACTGAGGTTCTTTAGGGAATTTATGTTCCTTCTAGTTCCTGTATACTTATTGAATCTTATCCTGAGAGGATTGTATATGCAACTTTTCTTGATTTTATATTAAACTTTTAAAACTTCATCAGTCGTAAGTGGTCCTTCAGAGTTGCGTCAGTTCATGGGGTTAATTTAACCTATGCGGGGTTTATCTTTTACTCAATGACAGAAAATAACCGATCCAAATTGATGAATGAGATTAGTATCTAAGTGATCAAAAAGGGTATCAAAATCTCATTCCCCGCAGAACCCTTCCTGGCCTTTCCCTGTGAAGTGCCCACTCCTGGGCACCCCCAAGGTGAAGCCAGGTATCCTAGCTCTGTTGGGACCGTTGTGGAGATTAAGCAAGCTATTGCCAAGAGTTGCAGAGTGGGACCCATGATTAGAATAGGCACCGAGGCGAGAATTATCAGGTACGTGGAAATTGAGCCCATGACCCGCAGAGGCGGGAATTGAACCCTGGTCCGGGCCAGACCTCTGCATCAGGGTTTGCCGCTCTAACCATTGAGCCACACTTCTCCACAAATAGGTATAACTGTTCATCCTAAGTGTTAGAAATTGGGTTCCTGGTTGACTAGCAGTAATCACAATCCTAGTCAGGGCAAAGTGCAAACACACCCTAAATAACCCTGTGCTCACCCGCTGGTAGCTTGTCACAGAGCTGTCAGGCTTAACTTTGGAGGCAATGTGTAAGTGTTTGTGCAACATTTCAAACAGTTAAGCAGTGAAAACACCATACAAAAAGATTCCACAATAGTTTGGAGAATAGAACTTATTTAAAAAAAATAAAACAAGACCTAACTGACAAAAATCTTATAAGGAGAACTGGAGTTATGAATTTGAAAAGAATAAACTGTAAAATAGCGCTTAAAAGCCTAAAGCACCAACCAGGGATATCTGGTTGTGCTGGACCAAGTCAAATCCAAAAGTTCAGGCCGACTATTATGGAACGCTGGGCGGATGCAGTTCCAGATTAGTCCGGTTAATGCTTTACCTTCTCAAGTTTTGTGCCAAGAGTCCCATTCACGGGGAAGGAGTTCGCCGGGGGCAAGGAGAGTATTGCTGCCTGGGGTCAGCAGGGCGTGAAGAGCCGGCCATGCATCCTGATGGGCAGACTTGAGCCTCGCAATCGTGACTGGCGATACTTGCTGGGCAGAGAGATGAACTTGCGAAATCCTCACACTGGATCTTTGTGCGAGTGACAAGGTTCCGGAGCAAACTGGCCTGTTCGCATTCGTGAAGAGCTCAAAAGCTTGACTTAAAGAGCAAAAACACAACTTCCATGGGTCCAGGACCTGAGAGATGCCTCTTGGGGTCAGGAGCTCGTTGAAGACGGATCCAGGAGCTGTGGGGAGCCTCTTATATCCATGAGGTCAATAGACTAGCCCTTTGATTCACTCTGGGATCCTGGGTTCAAGATGGGTTCCAGGTCCAATTTTTCTTTCCAAGGCAAGAGGGCAGCAGACAGACAGCACAGCAAGGCTTCAGAGTAGCAGTCCAGCTAGGTGTCAGTCCTTCAGCAGCATGGTACTCCTTCTTCCTGGTAGAGTATTACAAGGCCAGAAGTATTCTGAAGTGGTGGTGTCAGAGGTACAGTATTTATATCCAGTTTTGTCTTTGAAATGGGAGAGACTTCAAAGAAATCCCTTTGAAGTGCACAGAGTCTCTGTCTTTCCTGCCCTGGCTCCAGACTCACTACAGGAGCTTATACATCCCTTTGTGTGCGGACAGGACACAGTCTATTTAAGTGTAAGTGAGGTTGTGCCCAGCTCCTCCCTCCCATCTTGCCTGGATTGCCCATCAGGTCACACCTAAGCTCCCATTGTGTGTGACTGTCTAGGGGAAATACACAGAGCCCTGCTGTCACCCACCCCAGACGTATGAGCAGAGAGAGACAGCAGGCACCAAGTAAGAAACGTCAACTTTCTAAAAGTGGCATTTTCAGAATAGCAATTTAAAATCCAAGGTCACCATAAGTTAGGATCTAAAATTAGGATTCCAGAAACAACAAACTTGTGAGCGCGTGAAAACTCTTCCCAATTGGAAACTGCACTTATAAAATGTAATAAGGAAATCCCAATGTTATCTTATGGGAGGGATAGGTTTTACAGTAGTTTTTACTACCAGGACTTTTAAAACCTAAGAGTACATAACCTACTTTTTAAAATACACAGCACCGTGCCCTTGGGCTGTCCAGGGCCTGACTTATATGTATTATTAAGGAAGGTTTGGGCCTGGCAAGAGCTTTATCTTGACAGGTCGACAAGGCATGTTTAAAGAGCTACTTAAGTAGGTGGTACAAGTAGAGCTGCAGCACTACTAGTAGTATTTAATTTGCAGGCCCTAGGCACATGTGGTGCACTTTACGAGGTACTTATCAGTAAATTAAATATGCCAATTGTGGATAAGCTAATGTTACCACGTTTTAGGGAAAGAGCACAAGCACTTTAGCACTGGTTAGCAATGGTAAAGTGTGCACAGTCCTAAGCCCAGCAAAAATGAATTCAGCAAAAACAGGAGGTCTGAAGGCAACAAGTCAGGGGAAACCACTCCAAGGATGCCTGGTCTAACACTTAGTTAAATCTGGTCTTTTTCTGGCCATATTTTCATAGATTCTGGGGAAAAAACACTGAACTGAGCAGAGGGGAAGTTTCACAGGGAGGGCTAGTATATAATGAAGGAATAGAATACAAGGGCTGAGGTGCATGGTAAGCTTGTGCCCGTGCTAGGAGACCATTGTCTGCTTCTCAATACTACTGAAGGGGTTGGACCTTTGCCAGCCTGACACCTGCCCCTGCAGCAGTGAAGACAGATTTGATGTCTCTGGTACTGAAATGATTGGGTTTGAAGTTTGCAGACTAGGTAATTGTAGGCCCTGAGAGACTTGGAATCGTAATGTGCGAAATTTCACCCAGAGTTATAGCTACAGGCAAAATACTACAATTTATAATAAGAGCTTTTGTCATCAGCCTCGCGCTGGGCATGCCCTATCACCCTTGTTGCCTTGTTCAGGATTTATGAGCCCATACCAGCAGCAGTTTATTATTCCAAAAACTCACTCATATATTTCTCCAATACTTCAGCATGCCTGGACAATGCATCATCAGCACCTTTCTGTACATATTTCTCTTTTTGATCTTAAACCATTTAAACGCCTTTATTTATTTATTTTTATTCCAGTTTTGTATAGCGCAAAACACTGTCACCCAAAGGGTATCCTGGCTCTTTGACTGACAAACTAGCACACGGTCTTAAAGATCACACTACTCTAGGAAAGAGATGAGTTTTTAGATTTCTCTTCAAGAGAGGGAGTTCGCTCATACTCCTCAGATGGAGCGGGAGAGAGTTCCAAAGACTGGCGGCAGCGAAGCTGAAGGAACGTCCGCCCATCCTTGACCTTTGAAACCTGGGAACCGTAGCCAGGTAAGCAGAAGAGGCGTGCAAGGTACTTGAAACAGTGTACCAGGAGAAAAGATTCTGCAGCATGCCGGGACCCTGCCCATGCAGCGCCCTAAAGACCAAGCATGAGGCCTTAAAAAGGATCCGCTGTTGGACCGGTAACCAATGTAAGTCACGCAGCGCCGTAGTGGATGAAGCGGAACGCGGACGGGATAAAGCTAGCTTAGCCGCCATGTTTTGAATCCGTTGTAGCTTGCCGACCAAGTTCTTCGGTGCACCCAAAAGCAATGCGTTGCAATAGTCCAACCTGCTCAGTATGATCCCACGTACCGCCTCAGATCTGGCCGGGACTGGAAGCATAGGAAGGACTTTGCATGCGAAGCAGTTCCATACAGGTGGCCACGGTCTTGTTGGCAAAGCTATCCAATTGAAGATTGGGCTCAAACATGACTCCCAGATTTCGCACAGAGTCCGCTGCTGTCCCTGATCCGGGAAAGAAGGAAGGCCAGAAATCCTCTGGTAGTGAGTGTGGAACACGGTCAGTGGAACAGTAAAGCACCTCTGTTTTAGACCTATTGAACTGGAGTGAATTGGAACACAACCAGTCAGCTGTAGCTGACATACAGCGATGAAAGGTCTCCAACGCAACCGCCTTTTCACCCTCCAGCAAAAAGATCAATTGGGTGTCATCGGCATAGTTAAATACCGAGATACCAAAGGTGCCAATAAGATGGATAAGCGGTCGGAGGTACAAATTAAACAGTATTGGGCTGATGGCAGAGCCCTGGGGCACCCCCTGCCCAACCTTCCGCACACCAGATCTAAAAGGCGGCAAGGCCACCACTTGCTGTCTAATATGGAGGTATGAGACTAGCCAGTCTCTAGCCAGCCCTGTTACTCCAGCCTCCTCCAGTCTCCTGATGAGAATCGGATGGCTAACCGTGTCGAACGCGGCCGACATGTCGAGCAGCACCAAAAACGCTGCTCGCCCAGTGTCGACTCGCGAACGAAGTTTGTTCAGCACGACCACCAGAGCCGACTCCATCCCATGCATTGGGCGGAACCCAAACTGGGCCACGTCCAGATAGTTGTTAACTTCCAGGTATCTGAACAGGGACTGGGTAACCACCTTCTCCATGATTTTAACCGGAAAAGGGAGGAGTGAAATGGGCCTATAATTCTCCGGGCAAGTGGGGTCTAAGGTAGGCTTCTTCAAGAGGGGGGACACCACTGCTGTTTTCCAACAGTCCGGGACGAGGGCAGATTCAAAGGACTGAAGGCAGATGGAATACAAGGGGAGGAAGAGTTCCCCATGAAAGAGCTTCCAAAATTTATGAGGAAGCGGGTCCATAGGAGAACCCGAGGACACCGTCAGTGCCAGTCGACAAAAATCGTCGAAATTCGGGACAGAGAAACTGCTCAGCCGAGGCAGAGCCAGCAGAGCTTCTGAGTCATCTAGGGTAGATGGTACATCCCAGGGTGGCCGGGGCTGGCTGTCCAATGGAGTAAGGCCGCTCAATATGGAAGCTATCTTAGCTTCAAATGCGGCTGCCAAAGAGTCGCATAAGGCCTGAGAAGCTGAGATGTTATTTGAGGCACAGGCCGGCTGGGAGAGGTCCTTGACAATCCTAAACAAGGCTTGTGACTTATTAGGTGCATGGTTCAAGGTCTCCTCAAGGTAGACTGCTTTCGCACATTTAATCTGTGCTTTATATTCCATAAGAGCGAGCTTAAAAGCGATCTTATCTAGATGTAAGTAGTGCTTCCTCCAGGTCCTCTCAGCCCGTTTGCACCGTCGTTTCAGTTGCCGAAGGTCGCTGGAATACCAAGGTTTAGATTTTTCCTGCCTGTCCCGTGATCTCCGGAAAGGAACGACCGAATCCAAAGAGTTCGAGATTTGCTGACAAAGATTATTGTAACTTTCCTCCACACTCTTCCTCAACACAAATTCAACAGGGAGAAGGCTGGGCAGAACTAAGGCTTTTGCAAGCCTAGACTAAGGTCTGCCCACCTTAAATGATTGCGACCGTGGAGCGTCCGAGGGGCCATCCGCAAGAAGAAGGGAGAAAGAGACCAAAGCATGGTCTGTCCAGCGTTGGGGTGAAATACCCTTCACTGACACCTGCATGCTGTCCGCGAACACTAGGTCCAAGATATGACCCTTCAAGTGAGTTGTAGAGAGCACCAGCTGTTGCAGCTGAATGTTGCAGCAGGCCTGGCATAACTCCTTGCAAGCGAGATGTGCCGGGCCATTTGGCCACAAGTTAAAATCGCCCAAAATGAGTAGCCTGCAATGGGAGTTAGAGAGGTCATAAATGAGGTCGATGAAGTCATGCAAAGTAGATGCAGTGTTGGCGGGGGGTCTATAACAGAGCACCCCAGACTGAGAGACACCCTTCTGACCAGTAAAGGAAAAACCCATCGATTCGAAGCCCTGCACCTGCTTAATCTCTAAACGAGGAAGGGATAAAGAGTCTCTAAAAATCACCCCCACTCCTCCACCTCTGTTCTTCAAACGGGGGGAGTGCAAGATTTTATATCCCACAGGGCAGGCCAGCCCTAGTTCCACATTACTGTCTGCCCTGGTCCAAGACTCTGTCATGAAGAGCACATCCAGACTAGACGATTCAATGAGAAAAATTATCTCAGTAGAATGCTTACATAGGGATCTTACATTCAAGAGACCGCATGCAAGCAGCTCCAACCTACGGGCAGCCATGCCCTGCTGGGACGGCCTGAGCTGCCTAAGTTCTGAACTGGAATAGACAATACTATGGGAGGAAGAACGAGAAGCATTCCCGGCGCCCGGCGCAACCTCTGCGCGAACAGGCGAAAACGGGCTTACCTCTGGCGCGCCTACGACGCGCCCGCTGCGCGCCTACGCTGCGCGCTTGGTTGACATCCATCTTAAATACCGGAGAGCATGAGAGTCCTGTGAGGGCAAGCCGATGGCCCCACAACTAAGATGGCGCCTATGAATGCTCAGCCCCCCAATGCCCAACCCAATATTGCGGCCTAACAGCGATGACACGAAGCGATTTCAATTGAGCCCCCCTGATGTTCGACTGTCCCGCAAAGTGCGGGTGTTAACCGATTATAATGCAGGTAAGAACTACCTATGTTCCCCAGGAATGCAGCAAAGCCAGAGCGCCTGCGGCGAAAAGCACGTGCAGCGCGATATTGCCAAGTACAAATTGAAGCTGTTAAAAAGTAAAAAAATGTTGTGCAAAGCAAGAGAGCAGTAGCGCTTCACGCAGAGCGCAACCAGTATGTCAATCTACCGGTCAGGAAGAAATACCTGCTTAAATAGTCTCCTCCTAGGAGCACGAGAGCCCTGTGAGGGCAAGCCGCTGGCCCCACACCTAAGATGGCGCCTATGAATGCTCAGCTCCCCAATGCCCAACCCAATATGGTGGCCTAACAGCGATGACACGAAGCGATTTCAATTGAGCCTTTACCACACTCACATGCTTTATCTTCCACACCTGCTCTGAGCACAATGCCTAATAGGTCCTATTGAAACCACCTCAAGATATTTTTTCCTTTCTATGCCATATATACATTCAAATATATGTTTTTCCCTTTAAACTTGATGGAGTCTCCAAACAACCGAACTAAGGGCCTGATTATGAATTTTGTGGTCGGATGGACTGCCAAGTACATGGTGGCGGTAAGGCAACCGCTGCACCTACGGTCCAACTGCCCTATTACGAGTTTGGTGGTTGGACCAACATTGGACAGCCGCAGCTGCCGGGGATTTGTGATTAAGCATGGGCGAATTTTGCGAATCTGGCGTTTGCGAATTTGCGTATTTGCGAACTCGCAATCTGCAAAATCCGCAAATTCTCACGAATTTGCGTATTTTTTTTGTGTTCGCAAGGGTTTCTGCCAGTTCGCGAGGGTTTTGTACCAGTTCGCAATTGCGAACTTACTTGTCGGCTCGCAACGGTCGCAACTTTGTTGTTTCTACGTCTGGTTCATCATCACATGTTCACAGCACCCTCTGTTTCACCACTGCCACCCTCTGATTCACCCATGCCACCCTCTGGTACATCACTGCCAACCTCTGATTCATCACTGTAGATTATGGGAGGGGAAAAGCAAGCACACCTGCCCTGCTTCAACTGACATGAATTAATTTGGGTTTGATTAACGTGTCACTGAATTTAAACTTCCTGTCTGGCACCTGCTTTCTTATCTGTAATTTGCTTTCTGTTGCAGTGAAATTTTTTTCCCAGGACCTTTGTGGCCTACTTGTAGCTATTCTATGAGCCTGCTGTGAGGGTCAGAGCAGGGTCATAGAATAGTTGCAAGTAAGCAACTGAACTCTGGAGGGGGCCCTCAGGAAGCACTACAGGGAATGGTTACTAATGATGAGTTTGAACTTTTGCACCTGCTGAGTGCTTTCAGTTTTGCAAAACTCGTTTTTCTGCAGAACAGCAACTGTAATGCCCCAAACAAACTTACTTGTGAAAGTTGATTTCTAATCCAAAAGTGATCCAAAGAAAGTCAAAAAGGCCTCAAATCCAAAAAAATGTGCAGGCAAATGTCAACCCGAGGAGTTATTCTGATAAAAATCATCATTTTCAGAAGGTTTATGCTGCTTGCTAGTGGATTTCTTGTGCAGAATTGCAAATTTTGTAATTTCGCGAGTGCGAGATTGTTGCTGCCCGCCGCATCTACATGTTCGCAATTGCGAACTCTCGCGATGCGTCGCCAAACTCCCGCAGGATCCCGCAGCAAGATCCAAAATGGCGCAGCACTTGCAAAATATCGAGAAAAACAACTCGGCAAACGCTGAATGACGGTAAGTGAACGCCGCACGCCGCAATATTGTATCACCAAGCAAAAAAATCCGCTGTGTGCAAATTTGCGGATTTTCGGTAAATTCGCGAGAGTTCGCGGATTGCCAATTTACGGAAAATCCGCAAAATCCGCGAGCGGAACGGATTTTCCACCCATGCTTATTTGTGATCCCTCGGAGGTGGCACGGCGGTCAGAGGCTCACAATATGCTGGCTGTGCCCCTATTGCTTCCCCAGACAAATTACTTGTTTCCTCACCGCCAGGGATTTCAAGGTCATGAGGCCTCAAGGCCATGGTGTGCCCTCCTGTGTAGATGAACCCCTTGTTCCTGCACAGCAAGTTTTGCAGTGTGGGAGTGGGGCAGTGGTGTGGCGGCCCGCTCCTACTTCACCAAACTGGTAATCAGGCCCGAAATCTATTTTCATTCCTCTATGTATTCCAGGAGTTGCAGCTAGATCGTTGAGTAGTGTATTTTGTCATCTCTGTTCAAACGTATTGTCTGAGATTATAGTTGTTAATGCACATTTGTTGACCAACAACTCAAGCATTGTACAATCTGTGATTATACAGAAAATAGGGTCTCTCTATGATTTTCACTAATACTGCTTTTGATTCCTGAGCCACACCTACTGTTAAAATCAAATGTGTCATACTGTCCTGCAAACCTTAGACTTTTATCACAGTATATCCATCTAAGTACTGTTTTCTATTTTTATGGCTTGCCGCAGGGTGTGATTCTTGGATGTTTGCAATCTCTGCTGTAATTGTTTGTCCCTGCACCTCACAACAACCTGGACCCAAATGACCTGCTCTATAAAGTTGTCAAACTCACAAGGTGTCACCAATACCCACTGCAAGTGAATCAACTCACTTCAAAAACATGCTGCACCTTTGAAAAAACCTCTTCATTTGATTACATTCCTTTTTTGCACATGGAAATATTTGTCAAGTCTCTTTACTATTCATACATATTCATCATAGTTTCCCCTTCTGGCAGTTCCCAAACTGAACAATGTTTGCATGAGTGTTGTTATTCCATACCCAGGCAATGCTCCAGTACACATCAATTTTTACTGAGTTGAGTCATGAATCCGTCATGTGCCCAGATAAACATTGAAGGTCATGAATGGCTCTAAAATAAATGGGCAGCCTTCTTAGTGTCTCTAGAATGTGAGGTGGTCGTATCACAGTCTCCATGACAAACGGTGATAATTACCGAAAAGTAACATTTGAATAAAGAAACTCATAAATTGGCCCAAACAGCTCCAAGTGAACAACTTACGTCTAGGGAAATGTATCCCTCGAATAACAACAGGCGAATAAAATGGGAGCGAGTCGCTATTGATACAGTGAAAATTGGAAAAATACAGATTGACCTATTAGATAGTTGCAGCAAACTGGGAAATTTACTTGAGCAACAGGATGAGCTTCACAAGATCATGGAGTGCCGTTCAGCTTTTTTTAAACAACTGACGCCTTATTTTATCATGCCCCATCGGCCTAAGGGTGAGCCCAAAACTACTAAAGCTGGCTTTAGTTGGTTTAACAAAGAATGTAGGGCCTTATGATTGGAATTAGCAACTGCAATTAGGGCAAATATTTTGGCAGAAATAAGAGAAGTAAGGAGAAACTATAAGGCAGCATTAACCAAGGCGAAAAAGGCTTGGGAGGAAGACCGCTGGCTTTAGATTAGTGATGCATGTATGAGGAAATACACTCGGCAATTCTGACTTCTTGTGACAAGGGGGGATAGAAAAACCAACTCCACCCTCCAATAATATGTCCATATCCACTTGGTATGACCATTTTACTGCGGTATATACTGGTTCAATGGATATGATTGATGAGGTCTTCTCCATTGACCATAGCTGCCATCGGACCTCAAATCTATTCTCCTTAGCAGATATTACACTCAGTGTAAAATCTATTGTAAAGGAAAAGGCTCCGCGGCCTGATGGTATCCCTGGAGAGGTCTTCTTAAGTGATATTTCTAATTGGTTCAAATACTTTTTGGCTCTGGCAAATGGCTTTGCTGCTGGGGCTCCTATTCCAGTTTTGTGGAAGGAAGCCGAGGTGATCCCAGTTTTTAAGAAAGGTGATTGTTCATTAGCAACCAATTATAGGCCTATCAGTCTGATCGATAGTGCACAGAAAGTTTTTTCTCGGGCACTTTTAGTTAAAATTACTGCTTGGATGGAGGAGGAAGATTTTCTGTCCCCCTTCCAGGTAGGGTTCAGAAAGTGGCTTAGTATGATCAACCAGGTCTTTCGTTTTACTCTAATGGCATGGAAAACCGTGTGCATTGAAAAGGCGTGCTTATATATTGCTTTTATATATTTGAAGTCTGCTTTCGATCTAATCCCCAGATATAAGTTGTGGTGTGTTTTACAGGAGCTGGGCCTCCCCCCAGCACTCCTGGCGTTCGTTGTCCCACTCCATGAGGGCAGCTACGCCAGGGTCCGCTGGGGGGATCAGGGGCAGTTGTCGGACTCAATTAGTGTGGAAAGGGGAGTCAGGCAAGGGTGTGTGCTGGCCCCCATTTTATTCTCACTATTTATTAACGGTGTTGTCCGATATTTATCAGATGTGCCAGCGGGGGGGGGGGGGGGGAGTAAAGGTAACTACTCTCCTGTTTGCAGATGACACATTGATAGTGTCTAAAATGCCCAGTGGTTTACATCTGCTCTTGAATCGCTTTAAGGCATTTGTGATCAAAGAGGCCTCGAGGTTAATACCTCGAAAACAAAACTTTTGCTAATAACCCCTCATAGAACATTCAGGGGGAAAATACTACTGGGAGGAATAACATTTGAGAGAGGGGCTACCTTGGAATATCTGGGTGTTACCCTATCTTAGAAAATGGTATGGAAAGATCACATCTCGAAGCGGAACCTCCAGCGGAGGCAGACCATTGGTGCGCTGATTCAGGAACACAGAACTTTCCAAACCAGGCCAATAGCTTCCCTAGATCAAAGCAATCCCATTTCAAGCACCAAAAATCCCCCCTTTGCCAGGGAGGAGTCAAAATGGCACTTCGTCTATGGTGCCAAAATCCTTGTAGTGCTCTTTCTCCCAGCAATTCTCATTTTATGTCGGTTAATACCACAAGCAAGGCTGCACTGAATTTAATTTGTGTTCTATACCTGACAGAAGTATTTATATTTTTGGGACAAAGGAGCGAAGACAGCGGGGTGAAGCGGATTACATGTGTCAAAATCCCAAGTGATCACACTGTGTTCGCCCAAGGCACAAATCATAAATTGAAATTGAAAAAGAAACAATGTCATCTATTTTAAGGGTTTACCCTCTTGTAATTTATTATACTAGACTTAGCTATGGATAAGGGGGAAATTCCCCACAGTATCACATGGGCCTGTTAGTGCCAGTAGGCCTGGGCAGTGAACTCTGCTCTGTTAGTGAAGTATGGGGAGTTTTCCGCACTACGTGCTCTGCGGTGCATGCGGAGTTCCAAAAAACTCAGCTCTGCTAGATTTTTTCCCCGCTTGTTCTCACCAACTTTCATTTGGCGAGCAAAGAAAAGCCAACATAGATCACCTCCTAGTGAGATTTCTCAACATGGGCGGTCGCAGATGTTCGCGACCGCTCGCATTGAGAAACCCTCCATTTGACTTAAGGAAGCTGCCTACATGCTCGAACGGCATAAAGAAGCAATGCAAGCTTAAGCTGTTTATGGTGCACTTTTTGCTGATTTCCCAGTGCGGTACACAAACACCCAGCACTAAAAATCAGTGCAAACAGCATGACGCAACGCACTGTGAGCACTTGCAGAACTAAGCGTAGAGTTTTTTGGAACTCCGCCCAGGCCTAAGTGCCAGTTGGAGAAAATACAGACTGTAGGGTTTCCAGTCAGGCTCAACCTAGAGTGCAGACACCACCACATGCTCTCAGTTATAGTTTATGCAGGTGGCACAACTGATAGCACTACAAAACCATTGTGTATGAAAAATGGAGCAAAACACATACCGTAGCCCATTTTAGCCCCTTCCATAAGCTTTCAGAAAAAAATCTGACCATCAGAGACCTAGATTCATGTACAACGAGCTAAAATCAACTATTCCTCTGAGGAACAAGGCACCACGCAAAGACATTCTTACACATCAACGCATTAAAGCTCTAGGTGAAATGGTATCATGCACACATGCACAAAATGGGTCGCCTCTGGAAACAATTGTGTTAGAAAAGGCAAAAGGCACATATTTGTACACACCCTCCATGATCTTTACAGTAGGAGAGGTCATCCTCCTCTGTGCATACCATGCTAAAACGCTTACTTTTAGTCAGCGCAATGTCTCCCTGAGTGAAGTTCTTTACTCCAAGGGTTCTCGGATGGGATAAAGTGGATATAATAAGAAACAAGCATTGGCATAGCCAATAGGTCTTACCTTTGGGACTTTATAAGTGTTTAGTTATCCAATACAATATTCTTGGTGCAACAACATCAAGTGTTGCATGGCTAAACACTTATAAGGTCCCAAAAGCGAGACCTAATGGCTATGCCAATGTTTGTTTTATTTTTACTACAATGATGAGCAACGCACAGGGCACACTGGTAAAAGTGAAAGTAAAACGAGCTGATGTCTCATTTTGCTTTTACTGATTCAGTGATCAGGGGCGTATCTCAGCCCCCGAGCCCTGATTCTCAAGAGACATGTATCGCTGGAAAGGGAAGAGCGACCCCAATACAGGGATCCACCCACTAGCCGCCACAGACAGGGGGAGCTGCTCCTTGGGCAAGGGCTTGTGTTCTCCCCTGGCAATTTTTATGTTTCAGCCTTTCTGCCCCCAGGGGCAGATGGGACAATTACCCTCCAAAGGGACAGAATGTCCACTAGATATCAGTTCTTAAAATTGTATTAGGATATAGGGGTGGGGCTTCCCAGCATGAGCATTGCCATGCCCCACTCCAAGTAGATGGGGAAACAGTATTTCTGCCCTCTGGGGGCAATTGGGGTAATTATACCTAATCTGCCCCATGGGGGATAGAAAGTCCACTGGACGCCAGGGATTTAAAAAATATATATATAAAGGTGGGGGCTTCTAAACATTGACATGGTCATGCCTCCAACCCAACTAAATTGGGCCACAATCTTTCTATTCGCCTGGGTGGCAGATTGGGGTAATTACCCCCAAACCGCCCCTTCGGGAGGGCAAAAAGCCCACTAGACCAAGGATTTTGTTTTTTTAAATACAGTGGTGGGGGCTGCCCAGCATGGGCTTGGTCACTCTCTACCCCACGTAAATGGGGCAACAGTCTTTCTGCTCCCCCTGAGAGGAAGATTGGGTAATTACCCCAGATCTGCCCTGAAGTGAAGGCAGAAAGCCCACTGGACGATAGGAAAAGGTTTTTTGTTTTAAATATAAGGGCGGGCTGACTGGCATGGGCATGGCCATGCCATCCCCAAGTAAAGGGGGCAGCATTCTTTCTGCCCCCACGGGTGGCCAGATGGGGTTAATTAGCCCACCGTATGGCAGCAATATATATTTTTAATCAAATAATGTGGGTGGTCTTGTCCATCTCAACATCAGGCCCCACCCTCACCCCTAAAACCTCAGCTTTCTTTCATCTTTTCTGCGGATTAAAGCATCCCATCTCAATGGCAAGCGAGAGGACATTTGATTCTTTTGAGTACTGTTTTTACATATAGGCCAGGTGCATTGGTGAAAAGCTGAACATTTTGGGATTGGATAGGCAG
Organism: Lissotriton vulgaris; assembly: GCF_964263255.1. Lineage (NCBI taxonomy): Eukaryota > Metazoa > Chordata > Amphibia > Caudata > Salamandridae > Lissotriton > Lissotriton vulgaris. Next base: position 164,383,902 of record NC_141691.1, on the reverse strand, counting down.
CCAATCAGGAAAACCCTAACAGACCTGTTGGATTTGAAATATAATTCCTGTAACACTTGTGATTACCGTGCTCTATTTCCACGTATGAACCCTTGTTCTTCTTATGTTAGCTTGCATGGTGCCATCTTTATTGGCATCCTTTTGCTTCATAGCCAAGATCAAGTGACTGTCTCTGTAATGCTCGCCTCTGCGAAAAGGCCACTTCGCCCCACTGACTCGTATTCCTCAAGGTTGGAGATTCGTTGTCCTAATGAATGTACTGTTTATTGTTACATGTTTTTTCGCATTAAATGCGCTCCTTCTCACAGCTTTACATGGTAGAGATCTGCTGCATGGCCTTGAGACTGAGATAGCGTGTTCCTCGTACAGTGGCACAGCCCATCGTATGTGCCTCCCATTGTTCGCTGTGGCCTGAGCTGGAAAATTCCAGTTTGGGTGGATCTCTGGAGGTGTAAAAATTGTATAGCTGTTGTGACCATGAGGCGGGAGATCAGACCCCTCTGCAGTCCTCCTCGGAGACTGATCAGATTGGGCTCCGCTGCAGTGTATAGGTAATAAACGAATTATTTTTTAATCTCTACTGTCTGACCGACTCGTCATTATTTGGGAAGGCATATAGGTGGTCCTGAGTGTCCAGTGTCACCCGTTTCGGGCCACTTCCTTCAGACCCAGACAGCTATGAAAACTACACATCCAGAGGGCTCCAGGGTGGTGTGCTTCGCATGCATCCCACATTATTTATTTACCCAGAATGCCCTGCAAACCTCAAACTTTGACAAAAACACACATTTTCCTCACATTTATGAGAGGAAAACGTCTGGAATCTGGAGGTAGGCACACATTTCCTACCAGAAAGCATCCCCTCAAGTCTCCCGGTAAAAATGGTACCTCAGTTATGTGGGTGGGCAAAGAGACCATGACACAAATGGCCCTTAAGTGCTTGGTGGAGAGATCAGCAATAGGGGTAGCTGTGGGATCTGGGGTTGTGCTCGGCCACCACTCATGGAAACCTATCAACCACAGACATTTTTGAAAAGTAGACAGCCATAGAATTCCAGGTTGGTGTGCCTTGTGTGAATCCTAGGAGGTGTTCTTAGCTGCAATGGCATGCAAACCCCAAACTTTGGCTGAAATCACACATTTTCCTTTTATTTCTGTGATGGAAACATCCCCAATCCGCAGGAATCCAAAAAATTTCTAACACCCAGGATTGCCTCATTTGTGGCAAATAAAAACATGGTGCCATTTGTGTGGTTGGGCCTAATGCCTATGACAGGAACGGATCAAACCGAGGTCAATAGGAGTCCGCACGCAAGGGCCAGTTTTGAGTGGTAAAATGTGATTTATCCATGTTGTGTTTTGGGCCGTTTCCTGTCGTGGGCACTAGGCCTACCCCCACAAGTGAAGTTCCATTTGTATCAAAAGACTTAGGGGAATGCTGGGTGAAAGGAAGTTTGTGGCTCCACACAGTTCCTGAACTTTCCATCATAGAAATGTGAGGAAAATTAGCTTTTTTAGTCAAATGTATAGGTTTACAAGGGATTCTGGGTAAAACAATCTGGTGAGAGCCACACAAGTAACCTACCCTGGATTCCCCCAGGTGTCTAATTTTTTTTTTACAGGTTTGCTAGGATTCCCTGGGTGCCGCTGAGCAAGGGCCCTAAATCCGCAGCTACTCAAATTGCAAAAAACTGGTTAATTTTAAACGGAAAAATGTGATGTATCCTTGTTGCATTTTGGGGCGAATATGTCTCCTTTTCATGCATGCCTTCACTCTGCTTGAAATTACAGTGCATACCATTATGCCGCAAGTCGGAACAACGACTTGCGGAGGGTGGCGCTAGATATTGGAATAGCATAATTTACTATTCCAACTCCAGTCTGTGCGAACAGTAGGGAAGGTGTTGGATTTTAAATCCAACACCTTCTCCCTCCTCCACAAGTCATTGTTTCGACTTGTGGGGTAATGGTATGCGATGTTACAACTTTGTCATGACGGCTTCATTGTGAGGGATGTTTACCTTTTGGGGCATTTCCTGTTGTAGGCAGTAGGCCTACCTGCACAAGTGAGGTACCATTTTTATCCAAAGACATGTGGGAGCATAGATTAGTAGGATATTTCTTATTACCAATTGGATTTTGCTTTATTTATGACTGTAAAATGTAAGCCAGTGTGTCAGAAAGAAGACAGTTTGAAAAATGCCCTTTAAATCATATGCTTGTAGGGTTACTCACAAATTCAGAGATGTATAAATAACCACTACTCCTAAACTCCATATCTTGTGCCCATTTCAGAAATACATAGGTTACCTATTTTTTACTCTGCATGTTTCACCATGTGACTTGACCAATACTCAGTACACAATGAAAAACAATTGTACTGTTCAGCTCAGTTGTTGGCTCTGGGTACCTCGGGTTCTTGGAGAACCTACAAACCCTATGTATCCCCACAACCAACAGGGTCTAACGAACGCAATGGTACATTGCTTGTAAATCGGCTGTCGCAACAAAACGTTACAGATGAAAACATTGTTACAAATGGCTGTTTTTCCTACTCATTTTCAATATCTCTTTATTTAATAGTTAATTTCTTTGGGAAAACTTTGAAGGATTACACATATGACTTCTTGCTGAATTAGGAATTTTGCCTAGTTTTCAAAAATGTATAACTTTTCTAGATCACCCATGAGTTTCACACTGGTTTCCACCACAAACTGGATTTAGGTTGAAAGCACAAAATATATAAAAGTTGGGCTACGGGAGAATCCACAAACCCTGGGTACCTTTAGAATTTCGAGGATGTTGGAAAAAAAAGGACGCAACTTTGGCGTGGCTACCTTGTGTGGACAAAAAGTTATGGAGGCCTAAGGGCTTAGCATGAGTGGGATGAGAGGGCAGGGAGTTGAAGGCCCAGCAGTTGAGGGGTTAAATATACCCCCAGACGAAAACACACATTTATTTTTGTTTTACAAAATATTATGTTTTCTGCCACTTACTAGCCCTAACAACCAGCCTTCCTTTCTGTCTCCACTGCCCCTTAAGCCCCCTCATGCCTCGTTTGTATTATTCTATATATGCCAGTGTGATTGTTGGAAACTCTTAAGGTCACAACCCCCCCCCCCCCCCCCCCCCCCCCCAATGTTTCTGACCAAGGGTCACACAGAAACATAACATAAAATAGCACACCACAACATAACATAACATAAAGTAATGTAGGATAGCAGTTTATCTTCCATACCTGATATGTTGTTTCTGATGTGTGATTTGGGGGAAATTGCTTTACCTTCATGTGTCTTAAATTGTAAATATGTGTGATGTGAGGTGAGCCATATATTACTGTTCTAACTGCATCTGGGCTTGTCCGTCTATCACACCCTATTTATGAAATCTGGTTTCTACCCTCTCCATCCAGAGACAACACTATACTATATAAAGTTTCTCATGTTTGAGGTGCCCCTGCTGCGATACGAATGCTTGCTTTAAAGCAATGTATTTCTCCTTGGTATTAAATGCCTACAATCAGTAAGCCAACAACAGAATATGCTCTGAAAATAATGTGAGAATTTACGTTTTAAAATGACTGGAAAAACTGGATGTAATTGTGAAGATACCATACAATGTATGGTAGTAACACACCGGATCTGTCCCATTATCTCATTAAAATAGCTTTGCGGGTCTGAAATTGCCTCATTTCCGTCTCAAGTGGAATATATTTACAAAGAAGCACAATGAACTATGTAGCAGAATATATGACATTACACGCAAACAATTTCAACACATGGTTTTACAATGTGGTTTTAACATCGCAACTACCATTACATCGAATGATTTTACAACGGATGCCATTACAACGCATTTTTAAAAACTACCATTAAAACGCATTCCATTACAACGCATACAATTAAAACGCATAATACTTTTCGGGCAACAGTAGGGTAAGTGTTGGCTAGTAAAGGGGTAATAATTACTATTCCCACTCCTCCAGTGAGTGTAACAGTTGGGAAAGTGTTGGATAGTGTAGGGGTAAAAATACTATTCCCAACTACTCCAAAACCCAGACCCACCCTAAAACAAAACAATCCCCATTACTTACCTTATAATGTGTTGTAATGGCATGCGTTGTAATGGTATGCGTTGTAATGGCATGCCTTGTAGTGACATGCGTTGTAATGGCATGCCTTGTAATGGCATGCGATGTAAAGGCAGTTGTGTTGTAACACTTGCGTTGTAAAAGCAGTGCGATGTAATGACTGCATTGTAAAGGATGTTTTCCAGAGGAATAGCCTTTATTGACTGTGTCTTTGTTTTTGACATTGCTTAGATCATGAGCTTCCATCACTAGATCTGGACTGGCCTTTCTGCCAGTCTGGCATTTTCCCAGTGGGCTGCAGGGTAGTGTACTTCATCAGAGCAGGATGTGCTCCTATAACCCAATCAGGGTCCCGTTGCCCCATTCTAGTTGTCTCCTCCTGCACTATAAGACTAATTGGAACATTTTCTCCAGGGCTGATATTAGTTTCGAGAATAGTCGTGCTCATAACACTCCATCATTTATACTTCTGTTAGTGGCAATGGGCCCGATTCACAGAATGAACTTAAGACTCAATCCTAAACTTACTACTATTTTGGCATTCACAGAATGAACTTACTACTTTTGGTATTCACAGAAGTTAGGATTTTGTCTTAAGTCTGTCTTAAGTCTGTCTTAAGACAAACTTAACATAAAATCCTAACTTCTGTGAATACCAAAAGTAGTAAGTTCATTCTGTGAATGCCAAAATAGTAGTAAGTTTAGGATTGAGTCTTAAGTTCATTCTGTGAATCGGGCCCAATATGTTTAAAAATATTTCTAAACTATGGAAAAAAGCTTGTGAACGTTTTTCACCTTCTTGAGGCCTTTTGAGATAGATTTCATATTTTACCTCCTCCTGGACCCCAGCATATGTTTCATTAAAGTTTACGTTTGAAATTATCACGTAATGTATTATATGATAACTGAAACACCTCATTTCTTCAATGTGATGTACTTTTTTGTTAAACCAAATACATTTTGAATGAAGCCAAAATACACAAAGTTTGTTGACAACAGAAATCTAAATGACAATGTAATCAACGGTTGTATGTTAAACAACTGCTGGTTTTCATAATTAAATTCATACTGTGACTGACTTTTAAAGTATGCAACAGGATTCAAGAAAAAAGACACAACACATGGTTTGTTTATTGCCCTTTCTCCTGCCAAGTTTCTTGCAATTTTGCAGTGGGTGCTGCAGCACCTGTTACACCCCTGTGTCCAGTGGTCCTGGTTCTCCCTTCTTTCTGCCCACCACAGCAGGTGTTTACCATGCACATTTAAACCAGAGGAATATTTATAGATCCTTAGTCAGAGATGGAAAACGCAGTGTCTTGGTCCCTCTGTCTGTAAGTAAAGTGAAAGTGAAGAGAGGTGGTTGGTACATCAGCAAGTTGGCATTCAAAAGCAAAACCATTAAGTCTTGGCTGTGAAAACGAGTGGCTTTGCCAATTCTTTTGTGCTATCTCAGATAGCTGCTCCAAATGCCAGCTTAAAGCTGTCTGTTGTCAATAGCTAAAATAACATTATTTCATATGTTCATTTTTTCTTTTGCATAACCAGGACTTTAATATGAAACTAGCAGCCCAAACACATTCAATATTGAAGCATAAGAAAAATTCTTAACGTTAAAACCAGTGGTTTTTAGGTCGAAGCTGTCTAGTTGCAAAAGACGTCTTGGGTACATTCTGAAAGCTGACTTAGAATGCCTGCCGCCCATTGCTTACGATTAGCTTTGTGATTTGTAACTCACATTTGCTTGCTTTCTATTTGCTGGCTTTATTTATTTTAGGTTGTCTAGCATGTCTTTGTCCCTTTTGTGAAGTATAAGCCTGTATTCTTCCGCAACTGCTTGCTTTCTGTAAACAAGCCTTTAATTTTTGTTCTTATCTTGTCACATGTGCATTGAAAGACAGAGGTCAAATGTCAAGCTCTGTCATCTGTCATCTGAGGGAGATTCCTGTTTCTTTTTCTGACTTTAAAGATTAAAGATCTATCTCACAATCTGGGCATGTGAAATAAATGTTTTTTTTTTAGCATACAACAAAATTTAAATGTCTGTAAATTAACTGTGCAAATATTTTAGACTATGTCCGAATTAGGAAAGCACAAATGAAGCACATGTTTTTTTTAATTCTGAAGAGGGGAGGAAACAAATATTTTAATATGATCCAAACAAATCAATAAATAGGTGATGTCATTTCCACACATTATTTCTTGTGTCCTGTATAGTTTTATCAGAGAAATTGTATGTTTGTGCAAATGTAATTAGCATTTCAATTGAAAATGTGTTAGCTGTAATGGCAGTGTACTTACTACCTTACCATGCATACTCCACTCTAAGCCGCTCCACACCGTACAACCATTTTTTGTGGTCGCAAACGGGAAATCTGCCCGCTTGCAACTCCAAAAAAAATGGTGTTCGTATGTACAAATGCTATTTTGCGAGTGGGTGACTTGCAAAATAGTGGTTGTGAATAGCTATTAGGAAGGGGCGTACCAAGGGCCTCCCTTCCTAATAGCAAGTTCAATTAAGTGGTAAGCCACTTACAAACAGGATGGGGTCCCCAGGGCACTCCTTCCTCTTTGTGATTGGATCCAAAAATATTTTTTAAGAGGAGGCAATGGTCCCACGGACCACTGCCTACTCTTCAAAAATGAAACGAGAACGTTTCACTATTCTTTTTTAAATGCCTCCTGTTTTCCTTTAAGGAAAATGGGCTGCATTTAAAAACGACCTGCATCATTGAAAAAACAGTCACAGGCATGATGGTCTGCTGATCCCAGCAGGCCACCATCCCTGCGAGTGCCGGTCATTCCCTATGGGTTGCAAATTGCGACCTGCCTCGTGAATATTGATAAGGCAGGTCACATGCAACCCCATTAGGAATCCCAAACAGTGCCTGAGACACTGTTGTATATTCTAATTTGCGAGTCGCAAATTGCTAGTCGCAATTTGCAACACGCAAAATTGAATGGTCGTATATCCGGCCCTATGACACAATACCCCACTTATTTTCTAAAGTATTAATTCCTGTAGAAAGTGTGTACAGGAGAGCTTCTGCCCTAGATTGCATGTACTAGCATTGTCAAAAGTAATTTTGTTTTACCCAACAGACCAATTTTTTTGCTTAACCATTAATTACCCAGGATCTGAGGGACACAGGGTTACCCCTTTTTCTTTAACCAACAAAAACTATGAAACTCTTTGCCTCTATTTTTCAAATGTAGTCAGAGTTTGTTTTTAGGAAACATCTCAAAACCTAATTCTTTAAGGGTGGGAGATAGGGGAGTTTAATTGTATTTGGGCCTGTGGATTCTTGTACCTAGCGATGGACACCTCATTTGGGTAGCTATACGCTTTATAAAATTGATAATTATTATTATTATTATTATTAATTTACGCCCACCTCACTCTATGACACTCCACTCTTCGGTACTGTACGCCACTCCCCTTTATGACATTCTATGCTATTCTACAACGCTCAATGCCACTTCATTCTAATGCACTTTACGCTACTTTAGTTCACTCCACAACACTCCATGCTATGCCAGTGTACTCTATGCCAATTTACTGTGCTCTATGCTAGCTCTTCCACTCTACACCAATTTACTCCAATACCCTGTATGCTCTTCCACTCTATGCCCTTCCCCTCGATGACACTCCACTCTACAACACTGCAGGCCACTCTACAACACTCCATTAAACTCTAGCCACTCCACTCTGCACCACTCTATGACACTCCACGACACTCTATGACACTTCAAGACACTCTACACCACTCCCCTCTACTCTACTCCACTAAACACCACTCTACTCGACTTCACTCTGTGACACGTTACTCTACTCTATGACACTTAGCTCCACTCTATGCTACTCCACTCTATGCTACGCCACTCCACTCTACTCTACTCCACTCCACTCTGCTCCATGGCACTCCACTCTACGACACTCCACTCCACTCTATGACATTCCACTCTCTCGCACTTCACTCTATCTCACTCCACTGTATGGCACTCTACTCTACTACACTACACTTCACTTCACTCTCCTTCACTCTATGCCATTCTACTCTACTCCACTCTACAACACCTTACTCCACTCTACACTATGCCACTCCACTCTACGACACTCCACGCTATGACACTCCACTCTATGACACTCCACGACAATCTACTCTATGACAGTCTACTTCACCAAGCGCCACTCCACGCATTAAGAAACACCTTCCTTTTGATGTTATCTAGCATCAGATGAATATTCGTATACGTTTCAATGTTGGATATGGATTTGTTGATGTCATCTACAACTCTTATAACTGTATGGAAAGTCATACATGAGGCCCTGCTCAAGCTTTATGATAAATTTGGCTTTGTTTGGTGCAAATGTATTCCAGGTTCTCTGTAGTTGGATTTCTGTTAGGGATACCTCCCAATCACCTTTCAAGTCCACAGGTTTAGCCAATTTCACGTTGTAATTAGAAATCTGGTTGTCGGGGTACATGTCCTTAGAGGCGTTGGGCGGCAGGGTAATATAAAAGGGAGCTGTATCCATCTTATCAGGAGCTTTAGACAGTCCCAAAACTCACACAATCTTCAGGGAGCTGACCAACACCCAACTGTTGAATGACTGTTGGCACCGTTACCCTTCCTTTTCAGAACCTTTTCAACCCTGTACACCCTCTGTAGATCGTCGGGTACCATTTGTAACTCTTCCTTGTAAAAGACGCCAAACACTATAGTCCTTTGGCCTGTAAATATACAACCCTTCTTTAAGCTCCACACTTTCCACCATAAATATCTTATCTCTAAAAGTCTGCTGGTATGCTTTCGTAAACACCCCTTTCAATTTAGAAATCCTAACATGGCCCCCTTTTTTAAAAACAGGTTTCTTCACCCTTATAGCAAAATGGCTACCGTACACTGTTCTCAAAACCATTAACAAATTATACAGCGTTACCTCTATGGGCTTTGTTTTGATGGAATGGTGATAACTGGCATTATAAAAATCTATAAAAGCCTTTAGAGCATTAACGTATCTGTAGGTGTTGTAGGCCGTAAAATATCTCCACATTTTAGACATTAAAGTTCAGTTAAACTGTTCTACAACCGTGGCTTTTAGTTCCATGTGACACAAAATGTTGAACATTGTGCTCCTTTAATAATTTCTGAAACTACTTGTTTAAGAAATCTTTCCCAGTGTCTGTTTGTAGTTTTTGAGGGGGTTGCACCTTCTTGAAGATGGCTTTGAAAGCGGCTATGACGCCAGCCCCTCTTTTATGGTTTAGTGGGTCTGCAAAGGCGTACTTGGACAATACGTCTATGACGGTTAATATATAAAGAGCACCGTTATTATGCATTGCTATACCTTGAATGCTTATTATGTCTGCTTGCCATTGATAATCTATTTGCGCATTAACAATTGTAGGGCGCCTCTTAAATCGCCTACTGGCTGGTTTGTGGAGTGAATACGTCTCTTCCCCTGATAACCAGGTCTTCACCAGGTCACTGTTTATCGGTTCATTTTCAGCTACAGCCCTTCTATACAGAGCTTCGGTGCTTCCAAAGCTACCAACACCTCTTTTATCGTAGTAAAGTTTCCTAAAAGGTTCCCGACATGTTATCAACCGCTACAGCCCATGAAATGAAAGACGCATTCTTTTGTGTAAGGCCAATTTATTGAAAAAAGAATACTAGCAAAACATAAACAAAACATGCTTCACATTTTCATAGTATATAGCATTTTGGCTTTTCACTTTTTACAGATATACACTCTGTGGTTCTACATCCTTTACACCTGTATCCATGGGATAATGCCTAGCCACTTTGCACCATGGCATTTACTGTTTTGTTTTAAATACTAGCAAGTATGTAACACTAAATAATACCTTATTTATTTTAAAACAGTCTTCGGGGGGCTAAGAACCTATTCTTCTATTTTTTAAAAACATTTTACACATACATCTTTCTACAAGTCTTTCTATCATCTTTCTATCAAAGCCTGTACACAACCCCGGCATACCCTGTAGTTTTGAGCTTGGTTCACTGGGGTATCGGATCTCATTGAGTGCCTTTGACAAGGACTTCAGCATATCAGGGTGGACATATTTCTTTTCAGCGGGCAACCCATACACAACCCTTAACAGTTTATACACCTTGTACGGGTCTAACAAACTACATATATGAAGGATTGTTCTTTCTCTGCATGAGTCACACGGGCACTCGTGCGCAGCCTGCTGAGGATCTTCATTTGATGATACCGTAACAAAGGCTGTAATAGTCACGTTTGACATGCTAGTACAACAGTTGCAGTAAAACCTTCAACAGGCAATACGGCATCGTGGGGTACCCCTGGAGTTTCCTTTTCACAGCTGACCCTCCTAGAGGCACAGACACCCCTCGTTGCTTTGACATGTGGAAATTCCAGTCTGTTTTAAGCACTACAGACAGTAAAAATTTATGTCATTAACTTTTGACAGCCGTCCCTTGTCCCCTGTTCTTTTTGGGGTTGCTTTCTACAGTTCATAAGAAGAAGGAGAGTCAGCCCATTAGTTACAAATACAGTACACCAATATGTATGTTAACTGTCTATCACGTTTTCACTAACCTCTGTATTTTCACAGCCCTCTCCAGTGGCTTGAGAGTAGCAGAGGTCCATCGATACCCCTTCATCATTGGAGCGTGGACCCGGTTGTAGCACGACAACCGCCTCGGTAACTGCTTCCTCCAAATAACCCATATCTTCATAGACGGGTGAGTTAGGAGGAGCTATAGGTTCTTCACCCTCTACCAGGTCGAAGAAATTGTTTCCAGCATGCCCAGCACCGTTACTTGAACCCTGGCTGTCGCTGCTGTTGACCTTAATGGGGGAAACCAGTTGAGGCAAACCTTGAGACTGAGCGTTTCCATCCGACGGCACAGGTCATTGTGAAAACCAGTATCTTTCCAGCCTATATCTTTAGGTGTTTCCTGTTGAGCATTCTCTTCCAAGACCGCTGTGTTATGCTATGATAATATCTATCGATAGTGGCCTGTCCACCCGCCAACAGGGTGCTTTTGATGAGTGGGCTGTATCTCTTCGTATTGATTAGTTCCTCTTTCTGTATTCAGGCTCTTGGTAGCTGTACACGGCGCTTAAGAACACCTTATATTATAGGTGATGAGTAAAGGTATCCCGCTTTACTACTGCTGTGGAAGAGGAGGGGAGACGCTCTTAAAAAGGCTACATGTCTTACAGTATAAAGGGGGGGTGACAGGAAGCTAGCATACCGACTGAGACTGAGGGTCCTGAGACTGATTGAAAATATGAAACATGATGGGTAAGTGAGTACTGTTGTAGGAGGAATTTAAGTGATGTAAAGTTCCGCTGGGCCTGTTCATAATTAGATTTTGCAATGTTCGAAGCCCAGGTAAGAGAGGAGGGGTGTTTGCCTTGGGGTTGTCGAGGTATATTTCACTCCTTCCTTTAGTATTTTATACTATGTGGTGAGTACCAATGGAAGTAACCATGGGGCACGGTCGGCCCTGGTGCTTGGTCACATGATTAATGCCCTCTTTATTGTTATCCATGAAATATTTAAAATTGGTTTAATAATAAAAATTCAGATTAGTATTTTTTGGGTCGGAGCAAAGCATAGCACTGAGTCTCTTGCATGTTTTTGCTCATGATTATGACCTTTGTGGTAAGTAATGGGCAATAAAATAAGCAAAAACATTTTGCACCACTATTGCCGGTACAAAGCACTGTGCTTTGTACCGGTAGTAACTCAAAGTTAGCAGCTCGTGGTAACTGAGTGTGCGAAAACTGGAGCAGGCATAGAAGAAAATACCAAAATGAGTGTGAATGCGGCTTGTGTCCACTTTGGCAGATACTCTTAATGACAGCTATGCATTGTAATGTACAGAAGCCAGTAAGCAGACATGTTCTGAAGGTCTTCCCCCTCATACGTACTATCAATTTCGTGCATAATTCTGAATGTAGTTAATTATTTGCAGTTTTGTAGACCTAGGGCGTCAGTCGATCCACTTTACAGTAAGTATAGAAGATATAATAGGGGGAGAAGAGACAAAGTACTGCTCGCAGGAAGATAAACAGCATCCAGTCACACAGTGGTGAAGTGCTATGTTGGTATTGTCATTGGCAGCGCTGGCAGGGTATGGGTGCTGCAGGCTGCAGTGGCCTTCCAGAAGGCCCTGGCACTTAATTGTTTTACAAATTAGCGACAAGGGCAACAAGGACAACTAGAACAGGGAATTCTATATTGAGAGTTCAAGAGGGCAGAAGGGGTCTACAGCAGTGAAAATTTGAGGGATTACATTTGAGGTAGCTTCGAACTGGCTTTTGTAGTTCCGTAGTTTTAGGAAGTTCCGAACCCGTACAATAAAGGTCGTCAGATATAGACGATTTTGGTGTCCCCGAACCGCAAATCACGAGTGCGGTGTGTACGAGTGTTTTCGTCTTAATCGATCAATGAGAACACGTATTCGGGGATTTCGTTTGAACCCTCGGGTTCCATTTTGTGTACGGCAGCCATTTTATGTGGTTGCCCTCACATAGGCCGATGACTGCGGCCGAACGAGTCCTTGGGACCCGTACACCTTAGCTGACTCTTGTGTGACCTGGCCGAACTGACTCCCTTGCCTGAGGCTGACCTCGCTGAGCCAGTTCCTTGTTAAGCAGCTGGTCAGATAAAGATCAAAGAGCAGGACATTGCTGAGTTTACAGTACACTGCACCCAACTTTCTATCTTGCTTCCATCTGTTTCTGCTCCTTCCTTTATGGCTTAATCACTGATTTGGGCTGAGGTTTTATGATGGGTTTGTCCGGCCTGATCGAACAGGATACTGGAATGTGCTTGGTCATTTCTGGTGGGCTGGACAACGGAAAATGGGATTGTCGTCATGCGCTACTTTTGAAATGTCACACTGTGATTGGTTAGTTTGTATATTACTGATGTGATTTTTGGCATAAAAGACCATGCTTCGCTCATTGAATTTGTGCAGTCTCTAGCGAACCACCCGTGTTGTGCTTCGTAGACCTCTGTTCCTGGTTGCAGCCAATAAATTTGGTCTTTGACGTCATCAAGAAGTGTCCCGTGTCTCTATTTGCGGAGGCAGGGGAATCCGAAGACATCAAGCGTTATCCCTGGCGCTGCTGGGTTCTAAAACCCGGTTCTTCAGTTGGCGCCCAACATGGGGCGACTTCAGCGTGTTAGGATTCGGTCCCCAGTCCTCTTTTGATGACCATATCTTCGCCGTCACATGATACGCCAGTTGTATAAAAGGGAGTCCTACCATAGTGTCGTTGCTTGTTACTGCTAACCTGTGGGTTCCCGCTATCTTGGTTCCTGTGAAGCTTGTTGGCTGTTGCAGATTCTCACGGGCTCGTGAGAATCGTTGGAGTATTGCCTTTTTCCTTCTCCCTTTTTTTCCCTTGCTCTGAGTCCCGCTGTTGCTACCTACTTGTTCCCTCCCTCTTGTTCCCTAGTTTCCCCTTCCCGTGTACTTTGTAGTTAGTCAGTTAGTATACTTTCCTTGTTTCTGTTTTCCCCCGTCTCTTGTTAGAGATTCGCCAACGACATCCAGGGGCTCCTGTTTGTCAGACACCTTTTGGTGTCTTTTTTCTTTTGTACCCGAGACATTGCAAGACCAAAGATTAACGGACGCTAGGCGTTCGCGTTGTATACACGTCTTGTGGTAACCGATCCGCCTCGTTATGGGCGGAACTGACGTCTGAGTAGTATCCCGGCTGGGTATTGCCTTTCGGTCAATTTCCGAGAGACGAGCCGTTATCGTTTCTCAGCTCCATACTTTTTCCCCCTCACACTCCTTTTAGAGGCACAGGGGTTTTTTGTTCATGCCCGTTATTTTGGCATGTTTTTTACCCTGTGAATCCCTACACGCCCAAACCAAACACCCGAATAACTAGTCCTGTTTTATACAAGAGAAGTCCTCTCGGAGTTTTTATACCCCGGACTAGAAACCCCCTCGGAGCAAACTCTGCAATTGTTTCTGGTAAGTGCATGTGTGGTGAACTGCTGGATATGGTCATTTGTTACAGAGGTAGGATTGGGGACTGAAAGGTTATTGTGAGGTGTATCTTTTTGTCTCCCTGTCTATGCAGGTGCGGAAGCAAGGAGGAGGGTGTTATTTTGATCTACGCTCTACAGGGGTGGAAGGTTTGGTGCCTTTGTTTATATTCCACCCCCTTTTCTGGGTCATCGGTTTACTCATCTGTACCATCTAGTGAGTGACCGGTGAGTCGGGGAAGTGGTTGGGACATGCCTCGTTCCTGCAGTGTGTGGGATGGGCAGGAGCCTAACAGAATAACAAGCCCACGTTTAAATACACTGCCCGAACTTGGATGGATGTGGAATCAGGGGCCATGGCAGGGGCTGAAGCCCCCACCATGCTTGACGTAATGGGTGCCCTAGCTGCCTTACAGGCTCAGGTGCAGGACTTACGACAGGAGAACGTAGGGTTGAGACAAGAGTTGGGTGCAGTCAGGGCGCGTGAGCACGTACAACCCAGAGGTCCGACACCCATTATACAGCCGGCTACGTTCCAGTATGGAGGGGCGGGACAGAGTAATCCTGGAGGCGGTACCCCTGTCGCTATCACTGTGACATATCCTGTTCCTGTTCCCCTGGCTCAACCCGAACGATTCAATGGAGACAGTGGGAAATTTGGTATGTTCATGAATCAGTGTCAGTTACACTTTATGTGTAGGCCTGGTGCCTTTCCTGACGATGCGGCAAAGGTAGCCTTTACGCTTTCATATTTGGCTGGTACTGCTGCCCAGTGGGCTATCCCCTTAGTTGAAGGCAAAGATCAGGTGTTGCGTGATTATGATGCTTTCAAGGAGTTGATGCGGGGATTATTTGCTAAACATGCATTCATGCAAGCCAGTGACTCAGAATTGCTGAAATTGCGACAGGGCAGACAGGACCTACTGACATATATAGCGACCTTCAATCGGTTGATCTCTGAGACTCATTGGCCAGCGGAAAAGCGGACCTCATTGTTTTACCAGGGTCTTAATGATGATCTGAAGGATGTGGTGTCACAGGTAGTGGATCCCCCAGAGGAGTGCGCAGCGTTCATAGACCTGGTGGTTAAACTGAACCACAGGCTTTCAGAGCGACGTGGGGATCGTGTACGTTTTCAGGTGTCCCGAGGAAACTTTATGAAAACTGAAGTTAAACAGCCCCTTGGGGAACAGAAGTCTGTACCGGAACCGATGGAGATAGGGGTAGTAAGGGGGCCTCTGACTCCTGAAGAAAGGAAAAGAAGAAGAGATAAGAATTTATGTCTCTATTGTGGACAGGGAGGTCATTTTGCAAGGGAGTGTCCCGTTAAACCATCAGGCGTAGGGTATGGAAAAAAGGTGGCATATGTGCAGGTGGGAAGGTCCCAACTTACTGAGCACTCAAGGGGTCAGTATGAGGTGTTGGGGGCAGTGGATTTGGCGCCCAGACATTTTGTCATTTCTGCCCAGCTATTGTTGGCGCGCAAAGACGGGTACCTGTATCGGTGCTATTAGATTCGGGTGCCACTGGCAATTTTATTGATATCTCCCTAGCAGAGAAGTTGGGTGTTCCTTGCCAATATAAGAAGCAACCAGAGCCCGTAAGAGCGATCGACGGAACCGAATTGTCATCAGGGTGCATCACCAGACAGACTGTGCCTCTGCGGTTGTTATGTGACAACGGACACTCGGAGCGAGTGGTGTTTGATTTGATTGATGCGCCTTCCTTCGGTCTGGTGTTAGGGGTGCCTTGGCTCCAGGAGCACAATCCCAGGATTGATTGGGTGCAGCGTCTAGTAACTCTGGATTCACATTATTGTTTGAGGCATTGTTATAGCGAGGCCAGTGAGAAGGTCCCTCCGTTGTTCTGTGCAGCCATGGAAGAAAGTGGGGTCCCAAGGCAGTATGCTGATTACATCGATGTCTTTGATAAGGGCTAAGCACAGAGCTTACCACCACACCGGTCTTTTGACAGTAGGATCGATCTAGTGGAAGGGGTTCCTTTGCCCTGTAGTCGTGTCTATGCACTGTCCGACCCTGAGGAGAAACACCTCAAAGAATATCTGGATGAGATGCTAGAACTAGGGTTCATCTGTCCTTCTTCTTCGCCCGTGTCTTCGGCGATCTTCTTTATACCGAAGAAGGAAGGCACGTTGAGGGCTTGTGTGGATTACAGTACATTAAACAAGGCCACAGTGAAGAACAGGTACCCTCTTCTTCTCATCCCCGTGTTGCTGGATCAGCTCCGCAAGGCCACGGTGTTTACAAAACTGGACTTGCGTGGAGCCTACCATCTGATTCGTGTGCGGCCTGGGGATGAGTGGAAGACGGCTTTTAAAACTAAACACGGTTTGTTTGAATACTGTGTGATGCCGTTTGGCCTGTGCAATGCGCCAGCGGCGTTCCAGTATTTCATTAATGAAGTCCTGAGTGAGTACCTGGATAGAACAGTAATTGTGTACTTGGACGACATCCTTATCTTTTCGGAGACAGGAGTAGAACATCACAAGCATGTGCAACAAGTGCTGCAGAAATTGAGGGAACATCGGCTCTATGCCAAACTCGAAAAGTGCCAGTTTGATGCGGTAGAGGTGGAATTTTTGGGGTTCCTGATATCAGCAGAAGGAATACGGATGGACCCAAAAAAGATACAGGCGATTGTGACCTGGCCGGTACCAACCACGGTGAAGCACATACAGGTACTTCTGGGGTTCGCCAATTTTTACCGGCGATTTATCGCTCGTTTTTCTGATATTGTGGCGCCGATGACTTGGTTGTTGCGAAAGGGGGTTCCTTTTGTGTGGTCCCAGGAAGCTCAGAGCGCCTTCCGGTTGTTGTTGAAGACCTTTACGACCGCTCCTGTGTTGGCCCATCCTGATCCTGCCTTGCCGTTCTACGTAGAGACAGATGCTTCCGCTGGTGCGGTGGGTGGGGTACTGTCGCAGAAGGAGGAGGGCACGGGTCATATGCATCCTATTGCCTATTTCTCGAAGACCTTGTTGCCTGCCGAACACAATTACACTGTGGCAGAACGTGAGTTGTTGGCCGTGAAACTGTCCTTTGAGGAATGGCGTCACTATCTGTGGGGGGCCCGACATACGATCACGATCTATACGGACCACAAGAATCTGGAGTTTTTTAGATCAGCCCGGGCATTGACGCCAAGACAGATGTGATGGGTTTTGTTTTTCAACGAATAGGATTTCATCATAACATATAGACCCGCGGCGCAACAGATTAAATCTGACGCACTGTCTCGGATTCATATTGATCCGGAGGAAGTGAAATCAGGGAAGGAAAGTAGACCTATGATTGATTGTAGGAGGATTGTTGGAGCAGCTTCGGTGGAAGAGTTTGCTTCTAAGGTGAAGACCTGTTGCGCAGGATGGATTTGGGCCCATGTTTACAGCTGTCTCAGGTGGTGGTCCGGGATGGGGTGTTATATCAGGGTGATAGGTTGTTTGTTCCCCCCGAGCTGAGACTAAAGGTGGTGGAGTGGTGCCACTCCTCCTCCTTAGTCGCACATCCTGGAATGGGTAAAACGAAGGAGTTGTGCTTGAGGTGGTTTTGGTGGGAGACTGTGGCACAGGATATTCAGCGGTATGTGTCAGCTTGTCCTGTTTGTGCCATCAATAAGCCCTCACATAGTAAGCCCTCGGGTCTGTTGTAGCCGTTGACGGTTCCTCCTTCCCCTTGGCATACTATCAGTATGGACTTCGTCACTGACCTTCCTTTGGTGTCCTGTTTCAGAGCCATCCTTGTGGTAGTAGACTTGTTCACCAAGATGGCGCACTTTATACCACTTAAAAAGATTCAGACAGCAAAGGAAATGGCCTTGGAGTTTATGACTTCGGTTGTACGGTTACATGGGTTACCTACAGCAGTAGTCTCAGATAGGGGGGCGCAATTTGTGTCCCATTTCTGGACGGAGCTCTGTCTGGTGCTCAAGATGGATATACGCTTGTCATCTGCGTATCATCCCCAGTCAGACGGGCAGACGGAGCGCACCAACCAGACAATGGAACAATACCTGAGGTGCTTGATTACGTCTCTGTCGTGTGATTGGGTGACGGCATTACCCATAGCAGAATTTGCTTATAACAATAGTGTACACACGGCCCTGGGAATGACACCGTTCTTTTGTTCTATGGGATACCATCCTAGAGCCCTAGCTATCCAACCCACTGGGCACATGCCAGCCATTGACGAAGTGTGTAAACGATTGAGTGACATCTGGGAAGCGGCAAGGGGTAGGCTACAGGAAGCCAAGGCGGCTATGAAAGTACAGGCAGATCGTCATAGGGTCTCGGCCCCTGGTTACAAGGTGGGCGATCAAGTATGGTTGGTTTCACGTAACCTGCGACTACAGGGGTCACGCAAACTACAGCCCCGGTATGTAGGCCCTTTTCCGGTTGTACAGGTGGTCAGCCCTGTGGCGATGAAGCTGTTATAGCCATCGGAATATAAGATCCATCCAGTTTTCCACACCTCATTGTTGAAGCCCTTTGTTCCGTCAGATCAGGTCTTGCCCCCTCCTGCCCCTGTGTTGGTGGATGGTCAGGAGGAGTTTGAAGTACAGGCTATTCTTGACTCTAGGCGTAGGAGGGGAAGGTTGTATTACCTGGTGGATTGGAAGGGCTATGCCCCGGAAGATAGGACATGGGAACCAGCTGGAGGGGTGCATGCGCCTCATTTAGTGAGGCTATTCCACAGACAACATCCCCGGAAGCCCCGGCCTGTGGGGAGGGTCATTGGGGGGGTACTGTTAGGATTCGGTCCCCAGTCCTCTTTTGATGACCATATCTTCGCCGTCACATGATACGCCAGTTGTATAAAAGGGAGTCCTACCATAGTGTCGTTGCTTGTTATTGCTAACCTGTGGGTTCCCGCTTTCTTGGTTCCTGTGAAGCTTGTTGGCTGTTGCAGATTCTCACGGGCTCGTGAGAATCGTTGGAGTATTGCCTTTTTCCTTCTCCCTTTTTTTCCCTTGCTCTGAGTCCCGCTGTTGCTACCTACTTGTTCCCTCCCTCTTGTTCCCTAGTTTCCCCTTCCCGTGTACTTTGTAGTTAGTCAGTTAGTATACTTTCCTTGTTTCTGTTTTCCCCCGTCTCTTGTTAGAGATTCGCCAACGACATCCAGGGGCTCCTGTTTGTCAGACACCTTTTGGTGTCTTTTTTCTTTTGTACCCGAGACATTGCAAGACCAAAGATTAACGGACGCTAGGCGTTCGCATTGTATACACGTCTTGTGGTAACCGATCCGCCTCGCTATGGGCGGAACTGACGTCTGAGTAGTATCCCGGCTGGGTATTGCCTTTCGGTCAATTTCCGAGAGACGAGCCGTTATCGTTTCTCAGCTCCATACTTTTTCCCCCTCACACTCCTTTTAGAGGCACAGGGGTTTTTTGTTCATGCCCGTTATTTTGGCATGTTTTTTACCCTGTGAATCCCTACACGCCCAAACCAAACACCCGAATAACTAGTCCTGTTTTATACAAGAGAAGTCCTCTCTGAGTTTTTATACCCCGGACTAGAAACCCCCTCGGAGCAAACCCTGCAATTGTTTCTGGTAAGTGCATGTGTGGTGAACTGCTGGATATGGTCATTTGTTACAGAGGTAGGATTGGGGACTGAAAGGTTATTGTGAGGTGTATCTTTTTGTCTCCCTGTCTATGCAGGTGCGGAAGCGAGGAGGAGGGTGTTATTTTGATCTACGCTCTACAGGGGTGGAAGGTTTGGTGCCTTTGTTTATATTCCACCCCCTTTTCTGGGTCATCGGTTTACTCATCTGTACCATCTAGTGAGTGACCGGTGAGTCGGGGAAGTGGTTGGGACACGCCTCGTTCCTGCAGTGTGTGGGTTGGGCAGGAGCCTAACACAGCGGTACCGGTCCAAGCCCGAAGATCGTGAGGAGCTTCGTGTGGAAATTCTGGAGGAAGGCCCCTGTATGTCGTCGTGGTCCGAAAGATTTTGCTGCGAGGTTCCCCGCTTTCCGACGGCTACGAAGGACTGCTGCCCTGACTGTCGCCCTGTTTTGGAGCCATAGACAATTTGTAGAGCGAGACAATTGACGGCTCTTCTGGTGACGCCATCGACATTTCAGTTAAGTATGAGTGGAGCGTCTCCCAGTCCTTAGTTTTGTTTCGGTATCCTTCGGGATCGCTTTGATTTGGTACCTGCAGGCCCCAAAGCCAAGGGACTCGTGTTTTCACATGACTATCGTTTTGAGATTTCCCTTGAAGTTTGAAGCTAGACTAGTGAGCAAAGATGCCTGGTCTTAGCAGACTTGGAAAGATATTTGGTTTTGGTTGTACTAGGGATTCCCTATTGGAGGATTCGTGTCCGGTTCCTCCGATTGGAACTCCGACCTATGAGCTTTACGTAAAACATGGAGTGGGCCCCATCGGATATAATGACGTCTGGGTAAAATATACGAGAAAGGACGGTGTCCTACAGTGGCCCCGTTATGGTAGCTTTGAAACAGAGATTTTAGATAATCTCGAAGTTAAACTGTTCAAGAAGAAAGCCCGGCCGGCAATGTTTGACTCATTCCGCATGTGGCGCAAAGAAGCCAAACAGAAAGAAATTAAGTTAGCGAAGAAGAATAAACGAGAACGAGGTTTGTCAATGGTACAAGCTGCTATACAGTTTAGGGATAATGAGGAAGAGCAAGAGAGCGAACAGATGCTTAGGATCAGGAAGTTAGCGGTAGATAAGTGCTACCCAGCTTTGCCACCTAAAGAGCAAAAAGAAAAGAAAGATCTTGCGAAAGATCCTTTAATGTTGCATCTATTGAGTTCGCCACCCCCTTATGCACAGAATGCTATGGCACCACTGTTACCAGTTGTAGTTGCGCATCCTCCGGTTGCTTTGCCACCTGCGATTCCTCCACAGCCAGCTCCTCTTCCGTTGGCTACTA
The DNA here is from genome assembly GCF_964263255.1 of Lissotriton vulgaris. Taxonomy (NCBI): domain Eukaryota; kingdom Metazoa; phylum Chordata; class Amphibia; order Caudata; family Salamandridae; genus Lissotriton; species Lissotriton vulgaris. Next base: position 164,362,885 of record NC_141691.1, on the reverse strand, counting down.
TTCCATTGGTGCTGCCTTCTCCAGGGCCACCGACTTTGCCTCCTCCTTCGTCTGCTACTCCTACGCCTGTTTTGTCTACTCCTTCTGTTACGACTTTGGATTCTTCTAATATTGTTCTGTCTTCTCTTATTCTTTCACCTTTTCCTTCTGCTAGACAAAGAATGACTGCAGCGGTTTCTAGTATCTTTTCTCCTCTGTTGGGATCATTGGGTATGTCTCCTGTTGTCGAGCGTAGGCAATCGCGTAGTCAGTTGCCTGATGCTAACAAACGGACTGTGTTGGATCACATGGCACGTAAATGGGTTACGTATTCCACACAGTATGATCTTGAAGGTATTATGGATGTTTTCCATCAATGGGAAGCACCAAAACATTGGTACGTCTTTGAGATGATGTGTGTGTTCCTTCATGAACATTGGATTGAAGAAGTGGGAAAAGCTCATTCTGAGTTGTACCAAATACGATCCGAATTTGCGAAAGGGACCATTGTGGGTCTTCTCGAGATTGAGAAAGCTGTTGCGACGTTATTATCATTCCGAAGTGACACTCCTTCTGAGCGACTGTTTGAGCCTGATTCGTCAGTAGGGAGAAAAGCGCGTCAATATCCGATGCGTGCGGTTCCTCCAGTTTGGAGACCTACTGATGGAAGTGTTGCTGCACACTTTCAGCGTGTCTGGGTACATGTTCCTTGGAAGCGTGTTGAAGTTTTGGCTATTAAGTAGTCTTTGCCTGATCCGCGCAAAAATCCAGCAGGGTACTATAAGGAGCTCACTCAGACTGTGGGTTCGTGTATCATGAATTTGGCAGATATAGACATGTTGTTTGGGAATGTTGTTCCACAGCCTATTTGGAGTAAGATTCGTCATACGGATCATGCGGAGGAATTAGGTGAGACATGGGTTAATCTTAGAGATGCCGATAACAGACAAGTAGGCGGCGCTAAGCCTGAGGATTTGATTACTGAACTCCCTGGTAAGATTATTACTTATATGAAGACTTTGATGCCTGAAGTGCGTGTCAATTGGCACAAGTTGTCTGCATGTAAACAGAAGAAAGATGAAACTGTGTCCGACTTTTTCACGCGGTTCGAAGAGACCTTTGTAGATCATAGTGGTCAGGACATGGCTACCGAGGGTGGCCAGAGATTGTTCGTCGACAAATTCGTACAAAATTTGCTTCCCGAATTGTGCAATAAATTGAAGGATTCTGAGAGTGCTTGGGCTGTTTCCACATCAGCACAGATTTCGGCGACTGCCCAGTACTGTGAAAATAGGCATAAAGATGAGGTAGAGAAAGCGGATAAGAAGACTAAGGAATTGAAGACTAAAGAGAGGGAGTTGTTTCAGTTCCAGTAGATCAGAGTGGACCTTATGTTGAAGTGATTGCAACAGGTGTGTCAGAGTCTTTTCTGTTGGATACTGGTGCTGCAAAGATTTCTATCATGCACTCTAAACTCCCTGGCGCACCTTTGTCTGGCTTAAAGAATGTTTCAGTAGGTTTTTCTGGTGCCCCGGTTACGAATCCAATCTCTATTACATTGCCTCTTTCTGTTGGACCTCGTAGATTTGAAGCACCCCTCATTTTGACGACCGGTTGTGGTGAGAACTTGTTGGGACTGGACTTGTTGAAGAGATTGTATGCAACGCTGTATTGTTCTCCGTCAGTAGTACATCTTACATTGGGTGAGAGAGTGAACTCTCCGATGTATATATCTAAAGTTGGACTTCCGCCTGAATTGTCTTCCCTCCCTGATTCGCTTTGGGCTTCTAGTCCGAACGATGTAGGCCTCTTGGAGATTCCGCCATATGTTGTGACACTCAAGGCGAATGCTAAGTTACCGCGTATTCCACAGTATTGTATCTCGAGTGATGGTGAGATAGCACTTTTGGCGATCATTTACGATCTCATTGAGAAGGGTGGGATTGAGGAAACGAGAGGTAATGTGTGCAATAGTCCTGTTTTGCCTGTTCTGAAGAGAACTGATTCTTCACAGCCTCCTGTATATAGGTTTGTGATAGATCTTCGTGAGGTGAATACGATCGTTGTTCCGCAATTTCCTGTTGTACCTGATATCACCGCTTTGTTGTCTTTGATCCCGGCTACAGCCGTGTGGTTCTCAGTGATTGACTTGAAGAATGCTTTCTTCAGCATCCCGATTGCCGTGGAGAGTAGAAATATGTTTGAATTCTCTTTAGGAGGAAGAAGTTTCCGCTTTAAGCGCGCTCCTCAAGGCTATTGCGAGAGTCCGTCGATCTATAGCCAAGCTTGGAAAACGCAACTTGATTTGTTGGTGTTACCTGATGGTGCTGCTCTTATTCAATATGTTGACGACTTGTTAGTTGCTGCTGACAATGAAGAGATTTGTAGCGAGGCTACTTTGTCGCTGTTACGCCACTTGTCTGATTTCCATCATAAGGTTTCTCTCTCTAAGTTGCAATATTGTCGACAAGAAGTTACCTACTTAGGTCACCTCTTATCGAAGGAGGGAAGGAAACTGACCCCAGAAAGAATTCAAGCGATTGCGAAAATTAGTGTGCCTACGACACAGAGAGAAGTACGTGCGTTTTTGGGTATTACGTCGTACTGTAGACAGTGGATCCCTAATTTCTCGTTGTTAGCGAAGCCTTTGATAGCTCTTACTGTTAAGGATACTCCAAATCCTATTCCTTGGACTGACGAATGTCAGAAGAGCTTTTCAGAATTACGTAATGCTTTGTGTTCGGCTCCTGTGTTGGGTACTCCCGACTACAGTAAGCCTTTCACATTGTATGTCCACGAGAGAGAGGAATGTGCATTGTCAGTGTTGACTCAACAGTTTGGCGATAAGCAACGTCCATGTGCTTAATTTTTGTCGACTTTAGATCCGGTAGCTAGAGCGTTGCCGAGTTGTTTGAGAGCTACAGCAGCAGCGGCTGTTTCGATTCGAAAGTCTGCTGGCTTGGTTATGGACAATACATTGATTGTGATGGTTCCACATGCAGTGGATACCTTGTTGAATTGTACCAAGACACAGCATTTAACTAGTGCTCGGTTGTCGGGTTACGAATTGACCTTGTTAGCGAGTCATGTGCATATTAAGAGATGCAACACGTTGAATCCAGCTACGTTGTTGCCGATTTCAGCTGAGTCAGATAACACAGAACAGCATGATTGTTTCCTTAGAACTGAGGAAGAAACGAAAGGGAGGATAGACCTTAGGGATACTCCTCTTCCTGAGTGTGATGGTACTTTGTGGGTTGATGGTTCGTGCTTCAAGCTTCCGAATGGTAATACGACTGCGGCATATGCTGTTACGACTTTGTATACGATTGTTGAAGCTGCACGTATCCCACATAATTCAGCGCAAGCAGCAGAGTTGATTGCATTAACGAGAGCATGTGTGTTGGCGAAAGGAAAATGAGTGAATGTGTACACTGATAGTCAGTATGCGTTTGGTGTTGCTCATAGTTTTGGACGTTTGTGGCGAGAGCGTGGATTCTTGACTTCGCATGGGATGAAAATCCAGCATGGCCAGTTGGTGAATGAACTCCTTGAATCACTTACTTTGCCATTGCAAGTAGCGATTGTGAAATGTAGTGCGCATAAGAAAGTTACGGATGATGTTGGTCGCGGTAATTCGTTTGCGGATGAAGTTGCGAAAGAAACTGCGAGAAATGTGATGAGCCGAATGTATGTTGCAGGTCCGGCGAGATGGGTTCCAGAGAAAAGTATGTGTGAAGATACGATTGAGAGTGTGAAATCTATCCAAGCTGAAGCTACAGAGAAAGAGTTGAATGAATGGAGAGAAAGTAAGGGTAAACTGGATTCGAATGGTTGTTGGACTGATTTGTCGGAGCATCAAAGATGGTTGTTACCCGATGCATATGTGCTTCCAGTTGTTACAATGGCTCATGGATTGGCACATATCAGCGTGAAAGGGATTTGCAAGTTGTTGGCTCCGGTTTGGAAGAATGTAGGAATTCCTAAATGTGCAGAGAATCTGGTTAAGAACTGTATGGTGTGTTTGATGTACAATCCTGGTAAGGGAACTCTAACCCCGGCTGGTCATTTTGCTCCTCCTACGTATCCGTTCGATGCTTTTCAGCTAGATTTCATCCACATGGAGAGGTGCAACAACCTGAAACATGTGTTGGTGGTTGTTTGCTCCTTTTCTAGATGGGTGGAAGCTTACCCTTTGAAGGACAATACTGCCTTGTCCACAGCAAAAGCCCTTATCAAAGAATTTTTCCCTAGGTATGGATTGCCGAGAATGATCCGGAGTGACAATGGGAGTGAATTTGTGGGTCAAGTGATGAAGATAGTTTGTGAGGGATTAGGAATAAGGCAGAAGTTCCACGCTGCAAATCACCCCCAATCAGCTGGTTTAGTCGAGTGCTATAATGGCACTTTGAAATTAATATTGGCCAGAATTCAAGCGAGCTCTGGTTTGCAGTGGCCAGATGTTTTGCCCCTAGCTCTTCTGTCCACAAGAATGACTGTGCATTTGCGAATGGGTTTGAGTCCGTATGAGGTCGTGTTTGGCCGCCCGGCGAATATTTGGGGCGTGCCAAGACCGACAAAGTTTAGTGAGCTTGAACACCCTGTGTTACTTGATTACTTGTACGAACTGACGGCTAAACTGCGTGTCTTACACCAACAGGTTCACGGTAGTCTGCCACAGGCTTCTGAAGATCCAGGCCACGCCATTGAACCCGGCGCCTGGGCATTCGTGAAGAATTTTCAGCGGAGCAAGAACGAGCTGCCCCGCTGGACAGGACCGCACCTGGTTTTACTATCTACTCGTTCCGCAGTACGAGTGCAAGGCAATAAATACTGGATCCACGGCGTACATTGCAAACGGGCTCCGTTGCCCTTACCGTACGACCGGTGGGTCCAGAAGGGACTTCCAGATTCTGAGACTGAAACTGTGCCTCGTTTTCTGCCATTCAGCGATGCCCGTTTGATTGGAACGAACACTGAGAAAGAAAGTGATGATCTTCTTCAAGAAGCAGTGCCTCCTTTGAATCGATTGAACACTACCGAGCCTGAACTCTTGTTTAAGGAACAGACATTGCCTGGCAAAGACCGTTATAATTTGCGACCGAGAGTCGTGGACAAATAAAATAAATGAAGTTTTTAATGATTTTTCTGTTTACAGGTTAACTCTCCTCCGAGGAACTACTGATTTTTGTTTTTCGAACCGCCATCTGGGTTCAGCTGTAGTGTCGCGGTTGACAAGTCTTTGGAGTGCAAGCCTGAGACACTAGGTCGAAGGTTCTGGTTGGCCTAAGGGAGTTGCCCTGGGCTGACAGAGGCATTCCTTAGCATAGAACACCCTACCACCGCGAGCAGCATATTTAGTGAGGATGGAGTTCTTCGAGTTGGAGAGACCTGTAGAGACAATGAGCTTTAGGACCAAGATATACAAACTAATGACCAGAAAACGATTTTTAATACTGTGTGTATTCATGTTACTGAGTTTAATGATATTTTTAATTTGTTATGTGACATTTTCTTTTAAAGTAACGTTTGTGCCCACTGTGCAACCTATATCTCCTCCTACTATTTCTTCTCATTCTTTTCACCCTCTGCCCGAACATGAAGTAGTCAGAAGATTGGAATTTGCCAATAATTCCTTTATTCAACTTTTACACCAACACCAGCTAGTTATGAACACGACAAATTGTTGGATTTGTGGCCTAATGCCCCATACGACCGGTAAAGGTATTCCGTACTTGGTTTTGCCTTTCAGCCTCAATGGTTCTATTTGGGCATATAGAACGATGTTTATTTATGCCCACAGTGTCTATCCCCTACGTTCACCGAAAGACAATCTGAAGAATAGTGCTTTGGCTAGAGGTATAGTCGACATGGTTAAAGGGACTAATGCGGTTGAGACTATTCCGAAAGATGAGAAAGAACCATATAGTGGTTGGGACGTTACTGGATATGGAGTTAGTCTGAGTGTTAACCAGCGAGCGAAAAGTTCTCCACCGATTTGGATAGTGCCCCATCAGGGTCGCTATTGTCTGCAGGGTAATGGCAAGAATCCGAAAGCTCAGTTAGGGAAGAGTGTCTGCACTGAGACTTATGTATTTACGTCTCAGACTTCCCCAGCGTTTCTAGCAGCTAAGGGTACCTATTTCGTTTGCTATGACAAAGCGTATACATGGTTGCCCCCTGACTTTTTGGGCACATGTTTTGTTTCTTTCCTGTTGCCTCCCACTTTTTCAGCTGCGACAGAGTACCATAAGACGAGAGTTGCTAGAGGTGTCTTCAGTCAGGAAGATACTGCAGGACAAGAGTTGGGAGATTTCTTTACGGGTTTTCTGCCGTTCTGGGGACCGATGGCTAACAGCAGGAACATTCACCAGTTGACGAGAGTGGTTGAGTCCACCATAGTCGAAACTGCCGGTGCCCTTAGTAACTTGACTGCTGAGCTCCAGTTGGATCGACTTATGACACTTCAGAATAGAGTTGCCCTTGACGTCATACTTGCAGACCGAGGTGGATTGTGTAAACTGATTCAATCGAGCTGCTGCGTTTTCATTCCAGACAACGCTCCTTCAGTCTTCCAGGCCATTTCCAGGCTACATAAGATCTCCGATTCTGTACATATAGACAAAGGAGATTGGTCGTTGATGGGATGGTTTGGGGGATTGATATCCACTTAGGGATGGAAGATTCTGATGGTCATTGGGATGGTCTTAGCTATCCTTTTCCTGTTCTGTCTCTGTGTACAGTGTGCTCCTGCGATTTGTGGCCTCTGCGCTACTTCGTGTGCAAGGAGACCTGTCCAGAGAGAGGTACTAAGTACTAATATGATGCTACAGCAACATATCGATGATCTGATGAATATCGACCTAGATTCAGACTGACATGGGTTTGGGTTTGTTGCCTATGTAAGGGCAAAAGGAGGGTCTGTAGTTCCGTAGTTCAAGGGCAAGTGGTTCGGAGGTTCCAAACCCGTTCAATAAAGGTCGTCGGATATGGACGATTTTGGTGTCCGCGAACCGCAAATCACGAGTGCGGTGTGTACGAGTGTTTTCGTCTTAATCGATCAATGAGAACACTACGTATACGGGGATTTCGTTTGAACCCTCGGGTTCCATTTTGTATACGGCAGCCATTTAGTGTGGTTACCCTCACATAGGCCGATGACTGCGGCCGAACGAGTCCTTGGGACACGTACACCTTAGCTGACTCTTGTGTGACCTGGCCGAACTGACTCCCTTGCCAGAGGCTGACCTCGCTGAGCCAGTTCCTTGTTAAGCAGCTGGTCAGATAAAGATCAAAGAGCAGGACATTGCTGAGTTTACAGTACACTGCACCCAACTTTCTATCTTGCTTCCATCTGTTTCTGCTCCTTCCTTTATGGCTTAATCACTGATTTAGGTTGAGGTTTTATGATGGGTTTGTCCGGCCTGATCGAACAGGCTATTGGAATGTGCTTGATAATTTCTGGTGGGCTGGACAACGGAAAATGGGATTGTCGTCATGCGCTACTTTTGAAATGTCACACTATGATTGGTTAGTTTGTATGTTACTGATGCTAGCCTGGAATGTGATTTTTGGCATAAAAGACCATGCTTCGCTCATTGAATTTGTGCAGTCTCTAGCGAACCACCAGTGTTGTGCTTCGTAGACCTCTGTTCCTGGTTGCAGCCAATAAATTTGGTCTTTGACGTCATCAAAAAGTGTCCCGTGTCTCTGTTTGCAGAGGCAGGGGAATCCGAAGACAATGAGCGTTATCCCTGGCGCTGCTGGGTTCTAAAACGCGGTTCTTCACTTTGTTCAAAGTATGGACCCCAGAGGTAGGTTAGTAGCTGCTATCGGCTCTTTTTGAAGGCTTCTGAGGAGGGGTATCGTGTATACATTTCCGGAGAAGGACCAGGAATGGGTTCCTTTACATTTTAACTTGGGTGGTTTGAGTAATGATTTGGCGCTGTGCAGAAAGCAACAGCCTCCAGTCAACTTGATTGTTTTCAGTCAGAGGTTTCAGGATGCTTTTGTGAATGGATTTGTGGGTGTATGCTAGGTGTTCTGAATGATTGCATGTTGGGATCATGCATGCATTTAGAACGCATGCCTTTTTAACGCCGTCATTAGTACGAATGCGTCCAAACAACGCGCTGCTTTAACGCGCAAGTCGTTACAACGACTTGCCTTCAGGTGGGGCGTTGGTCTTGGAGTTAGTATCATTTACTAATCCAACTCCAGTCTGCGCAACAGTAGGAAAGGTGTTGGATTTTAAATCCAATACATCTCCACCAATGCGCCCCCCTAAAGCAAGTCGTTGTAATGACTTGCGTGCTAAATGAATGCGTGTTAACCACACGTTCATTCTATTGCTCGCGCTGTAAAGGCATAGCGTGATTCCGGCATCATGCTAAAGGCTTCTTCCCGTTCTGAGTATGCATCTGGGTTCAATCGGTAGCTAGCTGAGGGTGGTGAGCACAGCACTGATGTAATTCGAGCATCTCATTCCTAGGTCAGTCTCACAGCAGCTTAGAGGTTTGCTATCAGTTGTGCCAAGTGGGAGTTAGGGCATCCAGTGAGCAGCACATATCTTTAGTCTAGTCTGTAGATGACAAGAGATTAAAATCTGATTCCGAGATGCAGGGTGTGGAGTTCCATAGACCATTTCTCATGGTTGAAGGTTAAAGTTCTTATCGAGGGCTATCCCGAGCAACTTCAATGATTTTATTATGGCAGGTTCAGATATCTCTTGAGCCCAGACACTCTTGGACTGGTGTCTAACAGGAGGGAGGGATAGAAGGGGGATTTCTGTTATCATTGGCTTCTGATTAGGTGGTTAGAGAATTGCCAAGCTTGAATGTCCTTCAGGGTATTGTGTGGAGAGATTATATCTTCTTTGGATGAGGTTTTCAAGTATAGCTGTTTGTCCGCTGCATAGATAATAGGAAAGGTTTGATCGCTTCAATATTGTGGTTAGGAGTTCCACATAAAGGTCAAAGAAGTTATGGGACAGGTTCGAACCTTGTTCGACCCCTTAAGTAACAGGAGCGCAATCAGATTTGGATTTGGCTAATTTTGTTCTGTATGAGCGGTTCGTCATATATGAGGAATGATGGACTAACATTTAGTACTTGTTTTTCTTCACAGATTTCAAACGTATTTCAAGATTTGCAAAATTAGCCGATGTACTAAAATTCAATATTGCACATCCAGACCAGCCCCACGACCACTCTATGAGGCACCCTCATCTACAGACTGCCGGACCTCACACCCAGTCTACGACCACCATCGCCAAGCTAAGCGCACCGCTCCCCACGCCATCACCTCCACAGACTACATTCTACTTGGAGATCTTAACTTCCACCTCGACAACAGCAACAACCCCGACTTCACCACTCTTCTTGATAACCTCACCAACCTCGGACTGAAGCACCTGGTCAACACGCCCTGCACAGAGCTGGACACACCCTCAACCCCATCTTCGCCGGAGAAACTAACATCCGATTCAGCCAAACCACCCAGCCCCACTGGACGGACCACCACTGCATCCATTTCACCTTCGACACCACCACTGCACCCAAGCCTGCCCCGCGGCCGCCACGAAGGAACTGGAGCAAGGTCGCAGAGGAAAACCTCAACAGCACCCTCCTCCAAGACCCCCCTCAGCGCCACAACCGACAGCAACTCCGCAGCCAAAGAATTCCACCGGTGGATCTCCTTCTGCACCGACAAGCTCGTACCCCTCCGCCACCCCACCAAGCGATTCCCGCTGAAAGCCGCCTGGTTCACCTCAGAACTCCAAGAAGCCAGGCGCTCCTGCAGACGCCTAGAGAAAACCTGGCGAAACCAGAAAACCACGGAAGTACAGAACAACCACAGGAGCGCCCTGAAGGAATACCACCAGTGCATAAGAGACTCCAAACGGTCCTTCATAAGAGACAAAGTCCAAGCCAATGCGGCCAACGACAAGGAACTGTTCAATGTCATACAGCAGTTCACCAAACACCCCAGCGAAGCCAAGGTCATCACACACTCCCAGGAACTCTGCGACCAGTTCAGCTCCTACTTCCATCTGAAGATCCAAGCCCTCTATGACAACTTTGCGAAGAGACGCCAAACACCACCCCCCTCTCCACCACTGCACACAAGCCAATCGTCATGACCTGGAACCTCGCCACCATCGAACACATCACAACGACCATGACAAAAACCCACTCAGGGGCCCTAAAGGACCCCTGCCCACTGCATATCTACCACAGGACCGCCGCCGCCATTGCTCCCGAACTAGGACGGACCTTCAGATCCGGCATCTTCCCAGATGACTGGAAGCGGGCAAAGGTTAAACCCCCCTTCAAAAAGCCAACGTCCGACCCAGCAGACCTGAAAAACTACCGGCCCATCTCTCTCCTCCCCATCGCAGTCAAAGTCACAGAGAGGCTTGTAAACGCCCAGCTGACTGCCTTCATCGAAGAGAACGCCAACCTCATCGTCTCACAATCTGGATTCTGCAGCAACCACAGCACCGAGACCACCCTCCTCGCCACCACAGACATCCGCATACTACTCGACCTGGCACACCCGCAGCCCTCATTCTTCTAGACCTCTCCACCGCCTTTGACACCGTCTCCCATCGCAAGCTCGCAGCCAGACTTCATGACGTGGGGATACAAAAAGCCGCCCTCGACAGGATCCAATCCTTCCTCTCCGGCAGAGCTCAGAGGATCAGACTCCCTCCCTTCCTCTCCGAACCCACTGACATCAACTGCGGAGTACCTCAAGGATCATTGCTCAGCCCGACTCTCTTCAACATATACATGACCTTACCTTGCCGCCATCATCAGACAGCATGGCCTCAGCCTAGTATCCTACGCCGACGACACCCAGGTAATCCTCTTGCTCACGAAGATCCCAGAAGACACGAAGGAATAAAGGACGTTGCAGCTTGGATAAAAGACAGTTGCTTGAAGCTCAACGCAGAGAAAACCAAGGTCCTCATCCTCGGCCCCTGCACCTCCGCCTGGGACAACACCTGGTGGCCCTTCACCCTCGGAAAGACACCCCCCCTACAGACCACGTACAAAACCTCGGCATCATCCTCAACTACTCCCTCTCCATAAGCTGCCAGATCAACACCGTCGCTTCCACCAGTTTCAACTGCCTACATATCCTCTGCAAGACTTTCAAATGGATCCCCCCAGATTGCAGAAGGACGAACACCCACGCGTTCATCACCAGCAGACTGGACTATGGCAACGCCCTATACGCCAGAATCAACAGAACTCTTCTACACAAACTCCAAACCATCCAGAACGCCGCAGCCAGACACGTCCTCGGAACACTACGTCACGAGCACATGACCCAAAACTTACGAGACCTCCACTGGCTCCCCGTCGAGAAGAGGGTCACCTTCAAGCTCCTCATCCACAACTACAAATCCCTCAATGACATCGGCCCAAAATACCTCAACGAGAGAGTCTCCTTCCACATACCCAAGAGAAACCTCCGCTCCACTGACCTTGCCCTAGCAGAGGTCCCTCGCATCCACAGAGACAGAGCAGGCTGGAAAACTTTCTCCTACATCGCAGCAAAGACCTGGAACGAGATCCCAACATCAGACGCTCCCCGACCCTGCACACATTCAGGAAGGACCTCAAGACCTGGCTCTTCGACTGATCCGGAGTTGCCCCCCCCCCGGCGCCTTGAGACCCTCACGGGTGAGCAGCGCGCTTTATCAGCCCCTGATTGAATTGAAAGGTATTGTATGATACATCTTTACAGGCGTGGTTCCTCCGCTATGGTGGAGGAGCATTGCCCCACTGCTTTAAGAGCAGTGCAGAGGAAAAATAAAATTATATTAATTAAATGTTATTATCATTTCATTTTTCTGTTCCTAAGTGCGGGTAGGGGCAGGGCTGGCCAGAGCAGGGGCCAAGGGAGGAGTGGTGAGCACATTCAAAGTGTGCATGAATGTTTGAGCGTCCGTCTTGGGCCTTCCAAACATTCGTGAGCACTTTGCATGTTCCCCATCAGGCTGCATTACACAGCCTGGTGGGGAACATGCACAGGCTCCCTGTAACCCGTCTGAGTGTCGAACCATGCTTCTCAGATCTATTATAATGCTGCAAAGCAGTTTTGTGATTGGCTTAGGGGACCTTGAGGGAATCACTAACAGTGCTGCATTGTAGCGTTGTCATTGGCTTGGGGAGACTGAGAGCCGGGTTCTTCCTGCGACAAGAGAGGTGGCAGCTGGTGACGTGACCTGCAGGTAACTTTTCTTGATTTTTTTTCTACCAACTTCCCCTTGAACCCCCACCACAGTTCCCTACCAGATGCCACTGCATCTTTAAAATGTATTAACAGAAAAAGACATTGTACTGTCTATGTGGACAGCTAAGCCAGCTGCTGGAGAGCCTTCAAAAGAATGAAGAACTTTTCTTTTTTCCAAACCTGTGGCTCTGAGAGGGCTCAACATGTTCCAGCTCAGCACTGGGATCTATGAGCACATCTTCCTCCTCCGCTACACTCTGTAAAGATGACCTATGATGCACTCCCTGATGAGGGATAACGCTAAAGATGCTTGGCGTGCTCTAAATCATGTTACAATGTAAGAAAATGTTTCTAAACATTTGAATACCGCTCGGATGTTGGAAGTTCTTGATAATCTTTTTATATATCTGGATAGAAGTAGAGATACAGTTGTCAAAGGGTATACTCAAAGGGTGTTTTACATTTATTCATCCTTTACCTTGGATACGGTTAAATAGGGAATTATTCTGGATGTGATCTACGAACGATGTTTCATCCATTTGTAGGTACCCAGGAAGAACTACACCGATTAAGATTAAAACATCATGCACTAATAGTAGACACGTAAGGCTCTCATATATGTCTTTGCTGCCGATGTAACTACCTGTGGCACAGATATCATTCAAAATAGTTTAATTATTAGATCTATCTTTTGATTTATCATTTAATGCTAAAAATTGGATAACCAATGATTTCAAAGCACCCCGCGTGATCACTGTAGTAGCACACTCTGTGACAGGCCCATATGTATCTTGTATATACAGCACACATATTTAAGCATAGGAATTGTAGTAAAACCAGTGTAAGCTCGTTAGCGAGTCCTAACTTACCCCATTGGTTCCTTATTTATTGTCATGGTAGGGGGCACTATCATGTAATTACAAGCTTGAAGAGGTAGATATTATTATGACATAACTTGTGGTTGAAAACTTTAAATTATTTTTTGATCACTACTATGTTTTTTTCCAATATGCCACATCAAGAGCTTTCTTAAGGATGAAAAACCAGGGGTGGCTCGTCACCCCACTGCTCTTTGAGCAGGAGGCATAAAAGGATAGCACTGTAGTTTCTATCATTTTATTTTTCAGAGGTTTCGGGCTCGGTTAGGGCGGGGCTGGAGGCACAGGGGGACAGAGTGGTTTGCCCACTCCAAGTTTTGTAGACCTAGGGCGTCAGTCGATCCACTTTACAGTAAGTATAGAAGATATAATAGGGGGAGAAGAGACAAAGTACTGCTCGCAGGAAGATAAACAGCATCCAGCCACACAGTGGTGAAGTGCTATGTTGGTATTGTCATTGGCAGCGCTGGCAGGGTATGGGTGCTGCAGGCTGCAGTGGCCTTCCAAGAAGGGCCCTGGCACTTAATTGTTTTACAAATTAAGCACAAGGGCAACAAGGACAACAGAACAGGGAATTCTATATTGAGAGTTCAAGAGGGCAGAAGGGGTCTACCTGCCAAACAGTCATGCGCTCTGTGCATGTTCCCCACCAGGCTGCATTACACTGCCTGGTGGGGAACATGCCTAGGCCCCCGTCCCCATCTGAGCGCCGATCTATGGTATTCAGACCAATCACAACACTGCATTGTAGTGTTGTGATTGGCTATGGGGAGCCTCGGTGTTCCTGGTTCTAGAGAAGCAGAGGAGAGATGCGGCCAGCGGACAAGGTAAGATTTTTAAAAATTATTTTGTAGTTTCCCTCTCAACCCTCTCCCCCGCCGCTCCACCCTCATTACCTGCCAGCCGCTACTTTGAAAAATTCAAAGGCATGTAGCCAAACATACATCAAGGCCTATTGATTGTCAATTGCCATGTGTTTGAAATTCACTGTGTTTTATAATACCTCATTGCCTGAATTACATAGCTGACTGTAGTTCTTTATAAGTTATATTAAGGAATATTTTTATAGACAATAAATATCTATTTTAAAAAAAATGTTTTTATTATTTCTTTCTTTTTCACTCTTAATAAAAATTATTTTGAAGCCAGCGAAAATCCTTGCGGGGAGGTGGCGCTACTGACAAAAAGAACTGAAAATAGTAAAAAGTAAATGAAAAAGTACAAATAGCAACTCAATCCAAAGGTCTCAGAACCTATAAGTGCACAACTTTAAATTGGCTATCTGTTGGCAAATACTTTCCTGCACCTCTAAAAAATATATTCCCTTGCACCCAAATGGAAGATGGTGAACATAGGCAGGGTATCATTAACGTTAATTATTTTAGCTCTTTAAAAATGTTATACCATAATTCACCAACAACACCTACTTCCCCTTGTAGTTATTTTGAAACACCCAATTTCATATCTCTATTAACTAAAAAATGTTCATATGCTTCAACCTGCTCCACGAAAAAGTCGTTTTAGCTTCAACAGCCTCTGTTACAGTAAAATGGCATTCAGGGGTGTCTCACTTTTGTCATGAATATAAATGTTGCATTATATGTGTTCATTCGAACTCTGTGGCAAAACTGCAGTAGAACACTCTGAGATCAACTGACAAACTACTGCTTCTGTTGAAAGCACTAGTTTCACTCATCATGCCTGATTTGTTTTCTCACATGAATTAGGAAAATATTCGAAAATGAATAGAAAATGTGTCCCCATTTTAGCTTTCTGGTAAACTTTCAGAGACAATTTAAACCCCTCATTTTATTTATATATTGCAGTCTCCTCCATAAGAAATGTTGTCATATCTATGGTATTGCAGAATTCCTGCCCCAGGCATTTCACCACCTGCACTTCACCGCTGTATTGCAAAACATGCATTTGCAGACAGAACAGTATTGGAGGGAAGAACCAGGGTCTGGAAGCAAGGAGTGGTGATGTGGGCCAGGGCACCCCTGCAAAGAAGAGAAAAAGCTGCAAAACACAGGGGTGATGGGAGACCACTATTAATTAAACGGCTGGCAAAATAAGCCTGTGAGAAAGTGCCATCTTTCTTGCATGGTATGCCCCCACTTTTTGCTGAATTGCTGATGTGCTTTGACTGAGTGTGCCCTGGGCTCCTGCCAATCAGGTGCCCAGGGCCTGTGTTCCTTCCCTAAAACTGTATTGAAACCTAAACCAAATTTGCATCTCTGGCTACAGGTAAGCCCCTGGTAAATGGTACCCTAGGTACCCAGGGTCCTGTGACCAGAGAAGGCTCCTAAGGGCTGCAGCACTTATTGTGCCACCCTTAAGGGCCCTGTACCCTGACACACACACACTGCCTGTGCAGGCTGAGTGTCTTGGTGCAGAACTAAACAGAGAGTCAAAATGGCACACATCCCTGTGTGCCATGCCCACAAACACACTCCCTGGCATACCTCAGTCACCCCTCTAGCTGGGTGCACTATGCCAGTGGTGTGGGCACAGGTGCATGAGCCCTATCTGTCCGTTTTTGAAAAACTACATTAAAAGCAGAAATAAAAAAAAACAAATGAAGAAGGAGACTTGTGTCTAAGAAACGTATAGAGATATCACAGTGAAACAAACATCCATGCATATAGTGTATGGGTGAATAGGATGCAGTGAAATGTCCTAGCACACAGGTGTACAGCTCCTATTCTAGCAACATGGTATTCAGGTGTGCTCACATTTGTCATGGGGGCTGGGGGGGGGTGGAGGTGGTGTTACGAAAATAGAAGAGAAAAAAAACACGTACCTGTAACAGTTGGCTGCCACCTCTCCTCCGTCCCCCATCACCTTCCTTCTTCTTGCAGTCGTGGCCGGCAGCTGGAAGCACTCGGGCTCCCAAGCTCCCCTGAGCCAATCACAGCGCTGCAATGCAGTGTTGTGATTATTCTGAGCGTCGTGGTGGGGAAGATGCAACATGCGCAGGACTGTTTGGCCGGCCCAAGAGGGCCAGCCAAACAGTCATGCGCACTTAGGGAGTGTAAATCACTCCTCCCCCTGCTCTGGCCAGTCCAGCCCGAGAGCCACTGATTGAAATAGGAAAACTAAAATGATAATAACAAAATGTATTATCATTATATTTTTCCTTTTGTTCAGTGAGGCGACACTCCTCCACCTTCGTGGAGGAGCCGCTATTGATTCGACATTCAGATCTAATCGATTTTACCCAATTGACCAAAGAAGCTGCTGAAAATGGAGCAAAATTTTTGACGTAGGATATTAACAATTGTCTCTCTCAAATAGGTCTATGTTCTGCTCTTGTATTCTTTCAAGTCACTCTCAGGTCAAGAGACACGTTTGGGCACAAAAGACTGGAAACTTGGAAGAGATGGCACACATATTGACTTGGTTAATTTTGTTCTGTGTGAGCGGTTCTTCAGGTATGAGGAACGATGGACTAACAATCGGTACTTGTTTTTCTTCACCTAATTTCAAACAGGATTTCAAGATTTGCCAAAATAGCTGATGTACTAAAATTCAAAGGAATTGTATGATACGTCTTTACCGGAGTGTCTCCTCTGCTAAGGAGCGTTCGCCCCGCTGCTTTAAGAGCAGTGCAGAGGAAATATAAAATGATAATAACGAAACATTATTATCATTTTACTGTTCCACTAGCAGCCCGTCCCGACGTTGTCCGGGTATGAAATAGAATGTCCTGAAAGCCTGTTATTTACAGTGAGTCAAGAAATTTAAATCGGCACGTACGCATCATTAGGTAAGTTTCAGAAAAGGTAAGATTAGTTAGATGGGTGTTTTAGAATGACCTTGCACGTCGTCTTTTACCTGTTCAGTTTACTTGTGCATATAGGCTAAAGGTTGTTCTCCAATCCTGTGCAACATGGGCGTATGCTTCTGCAGCCAGTGTGAGGCTCCGGCCTTGTGATATGTGCCTCAGCAGCGGAAACGTTTGCAGCCTGCGGGTGCTGTTGAGTCTGTTGATGTGACAGTTCCCGACAGCGTTGTGGTTGACGTTATAGGCCTGGTGTTAAGTCGTTTATGGTGAGAGTTCAGTGCGTGACAGCGACGCTGCGCGTGTGTGAAAGAGCAGTCTGTAGATTTTTTGCTATCCCCGCTGGTACGCTGACTGTCCACAGCCCCTTGATAGTTTTTGTGCATGGTCGCATGCACGCGACGCTGCGCGCGTGTGAAATAACAGTCTGTGTATTTTTTGTTGTCGCCGCTGGTACGGTCACTCTCCTCAGCCCCCGCGTGAGCAGTGTAGCAATATGTTCTGGTGTGTGGCTGCTCCAGCCGACGTGTTTGCCCACTGTGTTGTCAGTTCCACGACCCACATTGGCATCACCGGCGAACTCACCGCAAATTGAAAAAAGCACCGCCCAGTGTTATTGTAACGGTAGTCGCCCCCAGAAGGCTTGGCACAAGGGGTGGAATCCAACTTGGTTTGAGGCACGCCCATCTCTGTCTGCAGACGCCGCCAGCCCTACGCACACGCCCACAACGGAGTCCTGTGAACGCTTGTTTTCCAGGATTTCCGCGCCCCATTTTTTCCGATTTCCTGTTGAATACCGCGCACATTGCTGTATGGCCAAGCCCCCACATGCCCACAGCGGAGCCCTGTGAACGTTTGTTTTACGGGATTTCCGTGCACCATTTTTTCCGAATGCTGCTTGAATGCCGCAACCATTGCTGTATGGTGACGCCCCCAGCACAACGCACACGCCCACAAGGAAGTACTGTGAAGGGTTTTATTTTTGGAATGCCGTTGTAATACGTAACGAATGCCGCGCCCATCGCTGTATGGCCACACCCCCAGCACAACGCACACGCCCACAATCAAGTACTTTGAAGGCTTTAGTTTATCACTGAAAGCACACGCCCCCAGCAGAACGCCCGAGCAGAACGCCCACGCCCACAAGGGACTACTTTGGCCCAAAGTTTCTTTTACCCTTATAATGTATATGGTGGCCAGCTGTATAGCCTATGTCCATCTGCTCCAACTGTCCTTTCCAATGCTGTATTGGGTGTTGTGATTGGTGCTGTGGTTCCTGAGATTACCCGCCTCAAAGGTTTGGGCTCTCTCTTTATAATATTAGTATGGATTCCTAGGTGCTGGTAGGGGTGGGGCTGGCCAGAGCAGGGGCCAGGGGAGGAGTGGTGAGCACATTTAAAGTGCGCATGATTGTCCGTCCTGGCCCCACCAGACATTTATGAGCACTTTGCATTACAAAGCCTGGCGGGGAACATGCACAGGTTCCCTGTAACCCATCTGAGCATCGAACCACGTTGCTCAGACCAATCACAATGCTGCAAAGCAGTGTTGTGATTGGCTTAGCAGAACTTAAAAGGAACCACTAACAATGCTGCATTGCTGCATTGTCATTGGCTGAGGGAGCCTGGGAACCTGGGTGCTTCCTGTAAAAAGGAGAGGCGGGGCTGGTGAAGCGACCAGCAGGTACATTTTCTTTATTTTGTATTTATTTTTATTTTTTATACCCACCCCTCCACGACTCCCCACCACTGTTCCCTTCCAGCGGCCACTGCATCTTTAAAA
This sequence comes from Lissotriton vulgaris, assembly GCF_964263255.1. Classification (NCBI taxonomy): domain Eukaryota; kingdom Metazoa; phylum Chordata; class Amphibia; order Caudata; family Salamandridae; genus Lissotriton; species Lissotriton vulgaris. The sequence continues at coordinate 164,344,216 of NC_141691.1, read as the reverse complement.
TGTATTAACAGAAAAATACATTGTACTGTCTATGTGGTCAGCTAAGCCAGCTGCTGGAGAGCCTTCAAAAGAATGAAGAACTTTTCTTTTTACCAATCCTGTGGCCTTGAGAGGGCTCAACATGTTCCAGCTCAGCACTGGGATCTATGAGCACATCTTCCTCCTCCGCTACACTCTGTAAAGATGACCTATGATGCACTCCCTGATGAGGGATTAAGCTAGAAAGGCTTGGCGTGCTCTAAATCATGTTACAATGTAAGAAAATGTTTCTAAATCCTAGGATGAAGGTCGGTGACAGCCAACAAATATGTACAGCGAACAGAAGAAAATTGTGCTTGTTGATTGTCTGTGAAAGGATACTAATAATGCATTCTTAAGACTGATATTGCAAGGGTGTTTTGACAAGATGTCTCATATGTTTATGATAGTTCAAGCTGCCTATATGCAAAAATGGTGCCCATTTACCATTGGAAGACCATTTGGAAATCTCAATTTCCATGTTTTAGAGATGACAATAATTAGCATGAAACAGCATTTAAGAGCTACTTGTGTTTCCTTTTCATCGCTTTTTCTGTGTCGATGATAATCTTCTCTTTCTTACAAGAACGGTGGCTGGGCTTATTGCCTGTTCGTTTAACTCATAATACATCACAGATAGCTCAAGCTGTTGGAAGAAGACCCTTCGCCCACGGTGTATGGGGTATGCTTCATCATTGGGGTCTTCGCCTCACTCGAGGAGGCGAATACCACTTGGGTGAACTCAACCGCAGTTGGGAGTTCTTGATAATATTTTTATATATCTGGATAGAAATAGAGATACAGTTGTCTCAGGGTATACTCAAAGAAGGTTTACATTTCTCCATCGGGTACCCTGGACATTGTTAAAAAAGGGTGTTATTCTGGATGTCTCTTGAAAGTGATGTTTCATCCATTTGAACGTACCCTGGAAGATCCACACCTATTAAGATTAAAACATCATTCACTAATAGTAGAGGCGTAAGGGTCTCATACCTGCTTTTGCTGCAGATGTGACACAGAAATAAATCAAAATAGTTTATTTATTAGTTCTATCTTTTGTTTTACAATTGTATGCTAAATAATCAATGATAACAAAGCTTCCCTGCGTGATCACTGTAGTCAGACTCTGTGACAGGCCCATATGTATCTTGTATATACAGCATACATATTTAAGCACAGCAATTGTAGTAAAATCAGCGTGGGCTCGTTTAAGAATCCTAACTTACCCCATAGGGGATCAGTTACTTCTTCATTGGCATGGAAGGGAGCACTACCATGTAATTACAAGCTTGCAAAGGTAGAATATTATGACATAACTTGTGGCTTAAAACTTAAAAAGATTTTTTGATCACAATTTTGTTTTTGCTGATGTGCCACATCAAGAGCTTTCTGAAGGATGAAAAACCATGGGTTGCTTTTAAATACCTGTAATCATAAGGGTCTACCTCAAGGAGGTTTAGTGTGTATCCTGATGACTCTGGAATACACACGCTTGTTTTAAATACCCCTCACACACCAAAAGGGCCCTTGGTGTCATGCTTCATCATCGGGGTCTTCCCGCCCGGCTGCCGGACGGGGCAGTGCTGCGACAAGCGACTACGCTGGAGCACCTTTTTAATTGTGGTTGCTATGTGAGTGAATTGGAGTGAGTGTCAGTGGGGTCACCCCATTACACCGTATTTTTATACGATACCAAAAATTCATAAAGTGGCCCCATATCCACCTGGGCGCCCTATAGTATCTGGTATCAATTCAATCCTGGAACCCCTATCAAAGTTCGCCGATGCATTTCTCAGACCCATCGTACAAACTACAAGTACCTACTTGAAAGACACGAAAGCTGTCTTGCAACTGGTGAAGGAGATACAGTTCGACCCAGAACAACACCTCTTAGTAGGTTTGGATGTAGAGAGTCTCTACACGAGCCTCCCCCACAAAGAAACCTTGGAAATAATAAAGGAAGTTCTCTTTTCCACCGCCTGGCAATATCATACTCCAAGACAGGTGGTACTTGAGTGCATTTCCCTCACACTGATGAAGAACTACTTTCAGTATGAGAACACTTACTACCTACAGAAACATGGCACGAGCATGGGCAGTGTCATGAGCAGGACTACGAAGGGGCTGCCACCTCTGAAGGAGTATAACTAATATGGGAACTGCAACTACCAGAAGGCTTAGCAAGAGGGAGGAGTTATAGTCTATTTAGTAGCCTGCCTCCTGAGGCGCTGTGTACGTGATTTTGTTTGTTACCCGGAGTTCGGAACCAGTGGATTCTCGCTTAGGCTGTATTCAGTCTGGGGCGGAGCTCGTTCGAGAAGAAGGGCGTGCGGCGGCTGCCGTGTGCCTCAGAGTTGTAGCGGTGTTTGTTGACCTTCCCAGTATCGCCGGTTGGAAAGTTCCCGGCGGAACCGCGGCTGATTCCAGTGGCGGCCTTTTCTACAGGTCCTTGTTCCCTCGGCCGAGAGAACACGAGCGGGGAGTGGCGGCTCTCCTTTAGTGCGTTCAGCGGCTGCTGTACGCGGTTCTGACACGGGCTGGTGTTAGGAAGTCCTCGAGAGGAGTGAAGGATTGGACTTCTTTTGAAAACCTCGGATCCGTGAGTTGTACATATTTGGAACTTGTGAGCGCGAGAGCGTCTATGAAAAGAAGCACAAAGCTTTGGAACTTGCTTACTGCAATCTGGGCTATAGCGTTTACTTTGAATTCTGGAACTTTGTCAGTAGAACCGGATTGTGGAATAGTGAGCTCAAGACTGTGTTTTGCTGTGGCTCACATGAGAGACTGTAAAAACTATTCAAGTCGATATTTTTTGGAGCACTCTATTTTTCTTACTTGGATTCACATAGGGTTATAGGGAATATTATTTTGGTGTTTACCCAGGAAGGCTGGAAGGTGTGTGTGTGTGTGTAAAACCGCATTGGAGGAGTGTTTGGGGTGTGAGGAGGTTTCCTTAAAGTTGACCTTGTTCATTGCTTTCTAGAGTGGTGCATTTAAACGGAAGACGGCTTCCACACTACCTACCGGGAGGGAGAAGAAAGTATAGCTAGTGCCCTTGGTAGGTGGTGTCCTAGCGAGATATAATGAGAGTAGTTAGTAGTATTATGTACTAATGAAAGATTTGTTTTCTTGTCTTTTCTCTCCTTACAGCCTCCTGTCCCGTTCCAGTCCCTTCCTGGTCTTTTTTCCCTCGCCTGATTTCCTTATTCTCTGTTGATTTTGGTTTCAGAGGATAGGGCAGTCTGGAGGTGGACCCCTATATAGCATCGCCCTGATCCTGAGGATACGCGGTCGTGACAGAATCACGTACCCACGTATTGATATCCTCCTGGTCAGGGGGTTCTATGGGGATGGCCACTCTAGACGATGTGTTGCATGCCTTGGGTGTGGTTCAACATGAACTTGAGGCTTCTAGAGCAGAGATGGCAGCATTGAAGGAGCGGTTAGATAGACAGACACGCAACCCTTTTGATGCCACTCCGGGGGGTTCGCCGATACAGGTTACGGTGTCCCCACCTATACCGTTGGCTAGTCCAGAGAGGTATTCTGGAGATCCGGCCACAATACAGACCTTTTTGACCCAGTTAGCCTTACACTTTTCGTGCAGGCCTGCGTCCTTCCCTACTCACATTTCCCGGGTGGCCTTTGCTATTTCCTATCTCACAGGGGATGCTGCCAATTGGGCAGTACCGCTGGTGAGATCTGACGATGCTCTTTTATCTAATTGGGAAGAGTTCCGTGCGGAGTTTGAGAGGGTCTTTGATAGACGGGCCACTACCTTGAGTGCGGATAAGGAGTTGTTGGGGTTGCGTCAGGGGAAGAAGGAACTCGTCACCTATATGACGGCCTTCAATAGATTGGTGGTAGAGACATCTTGGCCTGAGGCAAAACGGATGGCCTTATATTATCAGGGCTTAAATGAGGATCTTAAAGACGTGCTTGCACAGATAGACCCCCAACCGAAGACCTGCATCGATTTGATCAATCTCACTTTGAGATTGGATCATCGCATGTCTGATAGAGGTGGAGAACGTAGGAGAGGTGATAGATACGGAGCCGGACCACCTTCAGTGGGTCGGCCTAGTATCAAGGAAGCGGGATCAGAGCCCATGGAGTTAGGGGCGATTCGTCCACCACTGACGAAATCTGAGCGGGAGAGCAGAAGGGCTTTGGGTCTCTGCATGTATTGCGGAAAAAAGGGCCATTATGTTCGGGATTGCACTATGAGACCTAAAAAGACTAGTTCTTTCCCACCAGTAAAACAGCTAGCGGTGACTAAGACAGCCGTCAGTGATGGGGGGTCTACCGAGATGGAGGGATTGCCTGGGGTAAGGAAGCCATCGCTTGAGTGGAAGATACCGTCTCTGGAGGTGCCCACATGTAAGAAGTCTGAGACCCATATCCTGTTGTCCATGTACTTGAACACTAGCCATGAGAGTCATCCGGTAGTGTCTATGATTGATTCTGGTGCAACGGGCAATTTTATCGATCAAGGGTTGGTGGACAGGCTGGGGTTGGTGAAGGTGCCCATTGAAATTCCTGAAATGGTATTGGCCGTAGATGGCACGCAGTTGAGATCTGGCCCGGTTACAGCCCATACTGAGAATATCGAACTGGTTATGCCCAGGGGGATGGGTAGTCACAGAGAAAGGATTGTGTTGAACATAATTGAGGCTCCTCAGTATGAGGTAATACTGGGGATGCCCTGGTTGTGGCAACACAATCCTTCTATCGATTGGAGAGCAAGAACAGTTGGTTTTGAGTCCGAGGAATGTGAAGCTGGTTGCCTGTTATCATCGGCTTCACATGTGTCCTCTTTGGCCGCAGGGTTCACCATAGCTACGGCAGTGGAGAAGGATGTGGAACTGCCTGCCGCATACCATCGTTTCCAGGATGTCTTTAGTGAGGTGAAGGCGGAAACATTACCCCCGCATAGGGATTATGATTGCCAGATAGACTTAGTAGAGGGGGCAGTGGTACCATCATGTAGAGTGTATGCCCTTTCAGTGTCAGAAACCGAACATCTGAGGAAATACATTGAGCATTTTAGCAATCTGGGGTTCATTCGTCCCTCACGCTCCCCTGCTGCCTCGCCACTTTTTTTCATTGCAAAGGCCAATAAAGAGTTGAGGGCTTGCATAGACTATAGACAGTTGAATAAGGTGACGGTGCGAAACAGGTATCCGCTTCCTCTCATTTCCGTCCTTTTGGATCAGGTCAGGGAGGCAGGGATTTATACTCGTCTAGACCTAAGAGGGGCTTATCACCTGGTTAGGATCCGAGCTGGCGATGAGTGGAAGACGGCGTTTAAGACCTGTTTCGGTCTTTATGAGTATCTGGTAATGCCGTTCGCGCTATGTAATGCCCCGGCGGCGTTCCAGTTTTTCATAAATGACATCATGAAAGAGTACCTGGATAGGTTTGTTATCATCTATATTGATGACTTATTGATCTATTCAGTGATGCCAGCTCAACATGTGGAACATGTATTGTTGATCTTACAAAAACTGCAGGAGCATCACTTATTCTGCAAGTTGAGTAAGTGTGAGTTCGGTGTGGAGGAGGTGGAATTTTTGGGGGTAATCCTTAACCCTCGAGGGTTCAGAATGGCTGATAGAAAGGTGAAAGCGGTTTTGGAGTGGCCGGTCCCTATGAATGTACGTGACATCCAGTGCTTCCTGGGGTTCTCAAATTACTATAGGAGATTTGTGTCACATTTTTCACAGCTAGTCTCTCCTATTACTTGCTTGCTACGAAAGGGAGTACCTTTTATGTGGACACAGGAAGCCACGGTGGCATTCGAACAGCTAAAGATTGCATTCAGTTCTGCTCCCGTGTTAAAACACCCTCAGGTGGATGTACCGTTCATCGTTGAGGCAGATGCCTCTGACGTGGCAATAGGGGCGGTACTATCTCAGCGTGATCAAACAACAGGATTGCTGCACCCTATCACCTTTCTCTCGAAAAAACTGAACCCGGCTGAAGCGAATTATACCATTGCCGAGAAGGAACTGTTGGCGGTGAAGTAGGCGTTTCAGGAGTGGAGGCACTACCTGTGGGGGGGACAGCATCCAGTGACAGTGTATTCTGATCACCGTAACCTGGTGTATTTGAAGACTGCCAGACATCTGTCTCAACGGCAGATGAGGTGGATGCTGTTTTTCGCGGAATACGAGTTCACCATTACCTTCCGGCCGGGGGTAGAGAATAGAAAAGCGGATTCCCTGTCACGGTGTGTGAATACGGACTGTGCCACGAAGATGGCTCCCAAGTCTATACTATCGCCAGAGGTGGTGGTGTGCTCGATCCAGGTGGAACATTTTCTGGAAGTGGTGGCTAAGCAGCGGACTCTGCAGCAATGGGAGGAGTGGGCGGCCGTGTCGGCTCAACGGTCCCTCAAACATGGATTGCCCATGGTACTGAACAGGTTGTTCCTTCCGACCCATGCGCTACGACTAATGGCATTTAACTCGTGCCATAATGCTTTGATGGCTGGACATCAGGGACATCAAAAAACTGTACATGAGGTACAAAGACATTTCTGGTGGGATGGCCTGGTAAGGGATGTAAGACTGTGGGTAAACTAGTGTGAAACCTGTGCGAGAGCCAAGAACACTTAATCGAAGCCAGCAGGGCTACTCATGCCGTTGCCGACTCCATCGAGACCGTGGCAGGTCATCAGTTTGGATTTTGTGGTGGGATTGCCCATCGATAAAGGGAATGATGCCATAATGGTTGTGGTGGATAGTTTCACAAAAATGGGACATTTCATCCCTTGCAGGAATCTTCCCTCAGCTTCTCAAACAGCCCAATTGCTATTAACTCAGGTGGTTGGCTCCATGGGGTTCCACAAGTTATCATCTCGGACAGGGGTCCGCAGTTTGTGGCCAGGTTCTGGCGTACCTGGTGTAAAGCTTTGAATATCTCTGCGGCCCTGTCGACCAGTTTCCATCCTCAATCTGATGGTCAGACAGAGAGACTGAACCAAACTCTGAAAAAGTATCTTCGCTGCTATGCAGATGAGGCTGCAGATTCCTGGGTGTCTCTGCTGTGGCTAGCGGAACTGTCCTATAACAATGCTTGGCACTGTTCTACAGGGGAAACACCTTTTCGGGCGAATTCTGGATTTAATGCTAACATCCTGCCTGTGACCATTCCTTGCGACGTGGCAAATCATCCAACGGTGGCTAGTCAAGTGAAGGCGCTTTTGAGGATCCATCGGAAGGTGCAGGCCTCTTTGGATAAGGCAAAGGTGTCTTACAAGAAATGGGAAGACAAGCATCGGAGGAAAGGGCCAGAGTATAAAGCGGGAGACAGAGTGTGGCTCTCAACAAGAAACATCCGTTTCCGATTCCGGAGCGTATTTCATCCACGCTATATAGGGCCTTACACAGTGGTGAGACGGGTGAATCCGGTGGCCTACAAACTAAAGCTTCCAGCTTCATTACGGATTCATCATGTCTTTCATTGCAGTTTACTGAAGCCAGCCCTCGCTGCTCGCAGGAAGGCAGTCCCTCCTGTATTACGCGATGGGAACCTGGAATGGTACGCAAGATTCTGGACTCTCGTTTCCGGCAGGGGAGGTTGTGGTTTCTTGTGTCCTGGAAGGGGTATGCAGCGGAGGACGATTCCTGGGAACCTAGTTCTGGGGTTTATGCGCCTATTGCTGTCCGTCGCTTCTTTGCCAGCCATCCGGGGAAGGCTGGAGCAAGTAGGCGCTGGTAAGGAGGGATATACTGTCATGAGCAGGACTACGGAGGGGCTGCCACCTCTGAAGGAGTATAACTAATATGGGAACTGCAACTACCAGAAGGCTTAGCAAGAGGGAGGAGTTATAGTCTATTTAGTAGCCTGCCTCCTGAGGCGCTGTGTACGTGATTTTGTTTGTTACCCGGAGTTCGGAACCAGTGGATTCTCGCTTAGGCTGTATTCAGTCTGGGGCGGAGCTCGTTCGAGAAGAAGGGCGTGCGGCGGCTGCCGTGTGCCTCAGAGTTGTAGCGGTGTTTGTTGACCTTCCCAGTATCGCCGGTTGGAAAGTTCCCGGCGGAACCGCGGCTGATTCCAGTGGCGGCCTTTTCTACAGGTCCTTGTTCCCTCGGCCGAGAGAACACGAGCGGGGAGTGGCGGCTCTCCTTTAGTGCGTTCAGCGGCTGCTGTACGCGGTTCTGACACCGGCTGGTGTTAGGAAGTCCTCGAGAGGAGTGAAGGATTGGACTTCTTTTGAAAACCTCGGATCCGTGAGTTGTACATATTTGGAACTTGTGAGCGCGAGAGCGTCTATGAAAAGAAGCACAAAGCTTTGGAACTTGTTTACTGCAATCTGGGCTATAGCGTTTACTTTGACTTCTGGAACTTTGTCAGTAGAACCGGATTGTGGAATAGTGAACTCAAGACTGTGTTTTGCTGTGGCTCACATGAGAGACTGTAAAAACTATTCAAGTCGATATTTTTTGGAGCTCTCTATTTTTCTTACTTGGATTCACATAGGGTTATAGGGAATATTATTTTGGTGTTTACCCAGGAAGGCTGGAAGGTGTGTGTGTGTGTAAAACCGCATTGGAGTAGTGTTTGGGGTGTGAGGAGGTTTCCTTAAAGTTGACCTTGCTCATTGCTTTCTAGAGTGGTGCATTTAAACGGAAGACGGCTTCCACACTACCTACCGGGAGGGAGAAGAAAGTATAGCTAGTGCCCGTGGTAGGTGGTGTCCTAGCGAGATATAATGAGAGTAGTTAGTAGTATTATGTACTAATGAAAGATTTGTTTTCTTGTCTTTTCTCTCCTTTAGGCTCCTGTCCCGTTCCAGTCCCTTCCTGGTCTTTTTTCCCTCGCCTGATTTCCTTATTCTCTGTTGATTTTAGTTTCAGAGGATAGGGCAGTCTGGAGGTGGACCCCTATATAGCATCGCCCTGATCCTGAGGATACGCGGTTGTGACAGGCAGCACCTGTGCGCCTAGTCTGGCAGGTCTGTACGTACACCACCTGGAAACGTCCAAGATCCTGAGCAACCAGAATCCCTACAGAGACCATGTAGTAATGTGGAAGAGGTACATCGACGATGTGCTAGTAATCTAGAAGGGTGATCAGGACTCAGTCAACCTATTTATGGGTTGGCTCAACCAACAAGATCAGTTCCTAAAATGTACTCACACAGTTTCCAAAGAGAACCTTGTGTTCCTTGATCTGAACATCTACCCGGTTGATGGGAAACTGCAAACCACAACATTTTAAACCCACAGCTAAGAATAGCTTGTTACTTTTTGACAGCTTCCACCCTCGACACCTACGCGAGAATTTACCCTATGGGCAGTTCCTCCGATTGCGACGCAATTGCAGCGACATTAGAGATTTTAAGACCCAAGCAGCAGATCTTGAGTGCAAATTACTCAACAGAAACTATCCAAAGGCCATTATCAAGAAGGGCCAAAAGCGAGCCCGCAACAATAACAGAGAGGCCCTGCTAGAAGAAACAGAGACCAAAGAGCCTGACCCAAGACCCATCTGTGTTACAACATATAACACGAACTCAAACCACATCACGAAAATTGTTAACAAACATTGGAGAATGCTGAATTGCAGCAAACTTGATTTTCCGAAACCACTGTTCTCGCACAGAAGAGGCAAAAATCTGAAAGACATACTGGTCCACACAAGGCCGAGAACTATGGAGTCCAATGCCCCTACCAGACTTTCTGTAATTGGAGGCCACCACCCATGTGGTTCATGCACGTCGTGTCAGTACACGCAAAAAAGCTGCACTATCATGTTCTCTAATCAAACCACATGGGAACAACGCGCTTTTACGAATTGTAACAGTCGCAACGTGGTTTATCTAATCACCTGTCCCTGTAATAAAGAATATATAGGGATGACGAGCAGACCTGTGAAAATCCGCATGAATGAACACCGCAGCAATGTGCGCTGTAAAAAAAAACGACAAAAATGGCAACACATTATGTTACAAAGGGCCATAGCATTCATGACCTGAAATGGACAGTCATCGAAGTCTTCAAGAATGACAAAAACTTACTAGAAAAGGAACAACGCTGGGTGCATCGACTAGGTACACATCGTACCGGACTAAATGATGATATACCCTGGTCCAATCTAAATTCCTGAACAGCATGATGAAATGATAGTTGCCTAATCAGTTGTCATTGTCTGTGTTTGATACAGAATTGCTGCATAAAACCCTTCTTTAATACTGTATCCATAGACCATATGACCTATGCCCAATCAGCTGTCCCCAACTGTGTCTGGTAAAGATTTGCAGTATAGAGAACCATATTACGAATCTACAAGCCTTTATTTAGCTGTCCCCTTATATTATTTTCAGCCAAATTAAAACTGCCCGTTTTTTACATTTTACATTTCTGCATCAATCTAGCAAAAATCAGCATTTTTTATTGAATAAGGTTGCTCTGCAATTCAACTTGGGACACACCAGACCCTGTGCATCACCTGCAGCAGGATATCTGGCGTCCCAGCCTTAAAACCGAGGGTTTCGATCAGCGGGGCAGACCGCGCATGCGCGAAGTCCAACCCGCTTCTCCGCGCATGCTCAGTCTTTGCCCGGTTTCACCTAGCAGATCGCGCATGCTCAGGCTTCGCCTAGCTTCGCCGAGCAGATCGCGCATGCGCGGCCCAGAAACACTCCTCCGCCCCATTCAGCGGCCGCACCCAGTCAGAATATGAATCTCCCTTAACTTTTTCTGACATCCTATTTTTGAAAAACAAATGCCTCACGGAGCAAAAACTACGGGGCATCTTTAAACCCAACAACTTTCCCCATGTAAAACCATTGTCGGTACCCAGCTTACAATGGCCACTACGGGAACCGGATCTCGGCACTCCATTTTTTTAGCACAGGTGTCCGGTACCACTGACCCTTTAACAATTAGACCCACCCCAATTTTCCAATTATCGCAGCTATTTAAACACCCGCCCCTGCCTCCATCCTCATTGCCACGGAGGCCACGGACGGAGGAGGAAGCACAACAAGGCTGGGGGTTGAGTAAGTACGGCATAGCCGGCAAGGAAGGACGAGTAGATTGTGGCATATGGGGTGCCACTAATATAACTCGTAGATACTTACCACCAGAATGCTAAGACCAAATCCTCTACATATGCATTTCTGTTTCATTTCTATCCCACCTGCAGTTGGACCCCTAAAATACCCTTCGATCTAGTGTTGGCTCATGAGGCACTGTTCCTCACCATAATAAGTATGTATTGAAAATAAGTACAGACCATCCAACCAATCCTTCTGCACTATATATGTATATAATGTGTGATTTCTGTTTATGTGTGTGACTATTAATGTAAAACTACAGATCCCTCCCTGAGTTTCCTAGGGATGGACCACTGCTATATGTATGTCTGTCCACTTTTCCTTACAGGTATTTAGGAAATAGCGCTTTGGGATCCGCGCATTAATAATACCGTGCTCTTGTCTTTTCAGGCATACTACATGAGTATCTTATTTAGAAAGGGATGTGTATTAGAGTATAAAATATATATCCATACACATAGATCCCTTCTTCACTTTTTTGTAAATACACCCACTGTGGCGACACACTAGTGAGTGACAGGGGGATCTTCTACCCCGGTCCTGACGAAGGGGCATGGCGCCCCGAAACATGTCGACCCACACAGGAAAGTAAGCTCATAAACCTGCTTACTCTTTCCGACTCCACCTTCTTTTAACAATACCAGCCAGTGTTTATTAAATAGTTTTTCTATCACTAGGTCAGGTATTTTTTAACATCACCTCTCTATCACTCCTGACCCCACTGACACTCACTCCAATTCACTCACATAGCACCCACAATTAAAAAGGTGCTCCAGCGTCGTCGCTTGTCGCAGCACTGCCCCGTCCGGCAGCCGGGCGGGAAGACCCCGATGATGAAGCATGACACCAAGGGCCCTTTTGGTGTGTGAGGGGTATTTTAAACAAGTGTGTGTATTCCAGAGTCATCAGGATACACACTAAACCTCCTTGAGGTGGACCCTTTTGATTACAGTTACTTTTGCAAGAGGAGGACGTGCCCACCTCGGTTCAACGCAGCACTACCTCTTCCTCCCCCCTTTTTTGATTTCCCATTGCTTTAAAATACCTCATTGTCTGAATTACATAGCTGAATATTTTAAAAAATACCTTTGAATGTAGTTCTTAATAAACTATAAAGGGATATTTTCATAGACAATAAATATCTATTTTAAGCATGGATTATTATTTTCAATGTTTTATTCACAATTTGGTGTTCTCCATCTGGGAGATTGTCAATAGTGCAGTGGCCTGCCAGATGGGCCTTCCGATAAGAATTAATAAGCTCCAACATGAAATTCATTTTATTGGTAACAGTTGTCCCTATCAGAACCAGATGCCGCACACAGCACCAATTAATTTACTTGGAACATTTTTCTCTTTATTGTTGTTGAGTACTTGGGGACTAGGCATGGCTATTATCAACACCAAATGTTTGCAAAAGTCCTGGGACTTGCCATCATCTTTCAAGGTCCAACAGATGTAGTTGCCCCAAAGTTATCAGAGGGTAAAACTCCCTTTTCATATCCTTCAGGATTTCAAGAAATTGAGTGAGTCAAATGGGAGCGGTGACTGATAGTTCCACAAAGCTCCAGGAACCAACTCTGTGATGGCCCAGGGCAGTCACGTGAACGGGTTACACCCTTTGGCATCTCACTCGAATAGCTAATCTTGGTAACATGATGGAGGGGGAAAAGTATCCTGCTAATTCTGCAGGAAAACATCTGTGGACGTGACCCCTGGAACTGGGACAAACTGTAAACCTGATCTAGTTACACTTCTCTCAATCAGCAAATACATGTATTTTGCAGGGCCCCATAGTTGCAGGAGTTGTTAGAAAACGTGTGGCCTGGTATGCAGTCTCTGAAATCTACCAGGCTTCTTGAGTTTAGGTCCACAAAATATTGGTTTTGTCAGGAAGCGATTTTGCCTTAACTGATAAATTATGTTCTAGGCAACAATGCCAAAAGACTTTTGACAGGTTTGACAGAACTCTGGATATGGTCCCTCAAGACATTTGATGTAACAGATAGCAGAGATTGTATTGTATTATAATTACATTCATATAGTGCTTGCTACCTATGATAGGGTGTTGAAGCACTTTTTTGGTGAGAAGCACGCTACTCTGCAACTCATAAATGATTAGTGGTGAATTACTATAGTGAAATATAAAAGTAATTTGAGTGTAAGATATGTTAATCAGGTATTTGGATTGAGAAGGATAGTGGAGGGATAGAAGAGGGGAACAAGTTTGGCATTTGTATAGCGCTTGGGACCCCAGTTGTTTGGACTCAATATTTACATCTGGTGAGGATAGAAAAATTGCTCTGCTGTTCCACACCTTAATGTGTTGGGGCCACCTCTGAAGCTTTGCTATGGTCTTATCTGGAAGATCGTTCACAACTCTGTTAGAGGTGATAGAAAAGCGATGATGAAAGAAGACCAGCCAACCTTGCCAATTGTCAAAAGCAAATCTTTTTAAACAGAAGTGAAGGATCACGGGTACAGCCAGAATAGAAGCCCTGGAGAATGCGTCTTTAGGATTAAAATAATGTTTTCTCCAGAAGTGCTCAAATGGGAAGTCAGTTTGAAGTTAAGCAGTATAGCTTAATTAGGACTGCAGCTGTCATGTCCCTAGTGTAGACCTGCTGAAGGCACTTGTTGTCCCTGAACGACTACACAAATGAGAAAATAAACTTCTTGCTCGCAGTATTGACTTGGAGCCATATGAGGAAGAGCGGAAGAGGAAAACACTGAACTAGAGTTACATCTTGGTCTGGATTTGGCACGTGTCGGTAGTGGCACAGAAGGATTCACAGGCAGAAGTATGGTTCAGCACTGCATTGCAAATTCCAGTGGCAGATGTTACTGTGCTGAACCTGATCCAAACCAGAATAATAAAAGGAGACCCCTGTATGCCAGTGCAACCAAAACCTGAACTGGATCTGCAGGAGCAAGCCAAAGAGAGTTTTTTGGAGGAGCCCATACAGATACCTTCCCTGGAAATCTAAAAAAATAAACGGATATTATGAGAACCTTACGGAAGTACTTCTTCAGTTTGGAGTACAAGAAATGTTTTCTCAATATGATCAAAATTTCTATAACATGACTACAATATTGTTCTTCAGTCTCTGAGTAGATCAAGATGTCATCCAAGTAAACCACCATTTAAACATCTAAATTATCCCTGAACATGTTGTTGTCAGTGGTGGAGTACTGCTGAAGTATTCCAAAAACTAAAAGGTGTCTCCCTGTTGTGTGTCGAATTAGATACCGTATATTGATTTCCCGATTTATGCCCTTATATAGGTACAATTCACATTGCCCTTATTCTTGCATAGAAATCCAGCCCTTATTTAGGCATTGCTCATGCCAACCAAATACAGGCATGGTCAACTACATCCGTTCATCTTCGTCACAACAAGTTCTTTGAAAACCAGACTCTTAAACCTTTAGGACTTCCCCTTGCCTGGATATTGATTTCTCCAAGAAACTCATTTATTATGCATGAACATCTATTCCTTAGGGGTTCATTCATGACGTTCTTATGCCCGACGTGTACGTCAATGCTGGCATTCCTAAACACCTTCAAGGTATAAGTGTACCTTCACTTGCCATGGCAAACTACGGTTCGGCTGCCTACTAGCATGACGCAGATCAACACGGCAAGTTCTGAAGGAAGTCGAGTACCCAACTGATGCATTGACCAGATGCTGTCATCCTCCTCACAGAGAATCCAGCTCCAGTGTTTCTGACTCCCCTTGGGGGTGTAAGAGATCGAGACTCAGAAAGATATTCCAACCTCACTAATTCTAAGGTATGGAGCTGACTAGAACCTAGAGAAACTTTTGGCAACTGGCTAAACTAGACTATAGCTAAACAGTACCTACTCCTTCCATCGTACTACACTTAGGTTTGGTACCATGGGGTAGGATTATTTTAGAAGCACAAGATGAGTATTTTAGCCTGTGTTATTTATGTATGTATTTTTATGAATATATGTTCATGCTCTTGCAGTATTATTTTATCTTACTGCTAATGCTGTACGTATTATACTTCACATTCTGTCTTACGATTGTAGCAGTTCATATCTCTTGCATGAGAAATAAGACAGTTCAATAAACCCTTTTTATTGAAACGCATGTCTCTCTATTTCTTTGCAACTCTGTAGAAACGAAGCATGCACGATTGACTGAGTGAAACTGTTATCTATTGTTTCCACGATTCTGAGATTGTTCCGATTCTAAGGGAAACAAAGTTGTCATGTTTATGCGAATGTCAGAAACCAATCCCTTCTTGTTCACTCGAGAAGTTTCTAGTGACCTCTGAGTTAGCTGGCACACACAAGTAATTAAGTTTAATGTACTTGATAGAGACATACTGACCTAAGCCCTATGTCAAAACTATAGTGTCTATTATTCCAATGCGCAGAGCTTATCAGGGATATAGGAACTACACTACATCCCGATATTTTAAGTAACCATAATTTGGGTTAAAAGCCACCTTCCATTTGTCCTCTTCTAGTATTTTCACCAAAATGTGAACTCCATGTAGATTGAGTTTGGTAAAAATATTTTAGCTTTTAACTTGATCTAAAAAAATCGAGATTAGGGAAAGAGAAAATTGGTTCCTAACTGTGACAGAATTTAGCTCTTGATAATCAATGCAAGGCTGGTACCCAATGTTAGTTTTGGTTATGAAAAATATAGGAGAGCCTACTGGAGATGTGGAATGCTTGATGAAGCTTTTCTCCAGATTTTCCTTCAAGGGATGTCGTAACATTCTTTTATCATGACTGTGAAGGGATATATTTTTCTGTCATTGATTGCCCATGCAAGCATCGATCCTGTGACACATTCATATTTTTGATGTGGATGGAGAGTATCTGCTTCCTTTTTAGAAAAAGCATCTCAAACATCTCGATAAGGCACTAGAAATTAATTGATTACTTAATCGATTTCTTGCTCTTGATCTTGTGTAGGTTTTCGTAAACCAAAAGAGACCCCCAGGTGTGTCTTTTCTTTAGGAGATACTTGTAAGAAATATCGTGGGCAATAGTGCAAAGAAAAGTCCGTAGTTGGACCCTTCCAGTAGATCTAATGATCATGAAACTGAGCTATTCTCTTCCTAAAACAATAAAAAATACAGTATCATCAATAAGATCAATTCTTCTCTGTTCTACATGTCTGGTCTGAGTAGCAATAGGACCGGGTTTTGTTTTAATCTGTTCTGCTGCTGGGTTGCCTTTTCTGAATCGTTTTTGGCCACTATAGGTGTGGCAGGGTATACTCAGACATGAGTCCCTTTCTCACTGCTCCATCAGGATTCAAGCAAGCCGGGCCGAAGACGGCTGAAATGCCAGAAATCGGTCCCCGGTAGCTTGTCTCCTTTCTGGTGAAGAATTGGCTTGGTAGTTTAGTCTGCCCTGTTCCCATGATGCACTGGGCCAGGGACAGACTGATTTGCATATAGCCAGGTTCTGAGCTGGGATGGGGCAATGAGATAAATAACGGTGATGGATCAAGCCCTGATCTTTGGACTGGGTAAGAGTGGTCTGCTTAATTCAGACACTCTGTTCATCACCACCCCCTTTTCTGAATCGTTTTTGGCCACTATAGGTGTGGCAGGGTATACTCAGACATGAGTCCCTTTCTCACTGCTCCATCAGGATTCAAGCAAGCCGGGCCGAAGACGGCTGAAATGCCAGAAACCGGTCCCCGGTAGCTTGTCTCCTTTCGGGTGAAGAATTGGCTTGGTAGTTTAGTCTGCCCTGTTCCCATGATGCACTGGGCCAGGGACGGACTGATTTGCATATAGCCAGGTTCTGAGCTGGGATGGGGCAGTGAGATAAATAACGGTGATGGATCAAGCCCTGATCTTTGGACTGGGTAAGAGTGGTCTGCTTAATTCAGACACTCTGTTCATCACCACCCCCTTTTCTGAATCGTTTTTGGCCACTATAGGTGTGGCAGGGTATACTCAGACATGAGTCCCTTTCTCACTGCTCCATCAGGATTCAAGCAAGCCGGGCCGAAGACGGCTGAAATGCCAGAAACCGGTCCCCGGTAGCTTGTCTCCTTTCTGGTGAAGAATTGGCTTGGTAGTTTAGTCTGCCCTGTTCCCATGATGCACTGGGCCAGGGACAGACTGATTTGCATATAGCCAGGTTCTGAGCTGGGATGGGGCAGTGAGATAAATAACGGTGATGGATCAAGCCCTGATCTTTGGACTGGGTAAGAGTGGTCTGCTTAATTCAGACACTCTGTTCATCACCACCCCCTTTTCTGAATCGTTTTTGGCCACTATAGGTGTGGCAGGGTATACTCAGACATGAGTCCCTTTCTCACTGCTCCATCAGGATTCAAGCAAGCCGGGCCGAAGACGGCTGAAATGCCAGAAACCGGTCCCCGGTAGCTTGTCTCCTTTCTGGTGAAGGATTGGCTTGGTAGTTTAGTCTGCCCTGTTCCCATGATGCACTGGGCCAGGGACAGACTGATTTGCATATAGCCAGGTTCTGAGCTGGGATGGGGCAGTGAGATAAATAACGGTGATGGATCAAGCCCTGATCTTTGGACTGGGTAAGAGTGGTCTGCTTAATTCAGACACTCTGTTCATCACCACCCCCTTTTCTGAATCGTTTTTTGCCACTATAGGTGTGGCAGGGTATACTCAGACATGAGTCCCTTTCTCACTGCTCCATCAGGATTCAAGCAAGCCGGGCCGAAGACGGCTGAAATGCCAGAAACCGGTCCCCGGTAGCTTGTCTCCTTTCTGGTGAAGGATTGGCTTGGTAGTTTAGTCTGCCCTGTTCCCATGATGCACTGGGCCAGGGACAGACTGATTTGCATATAGCCAGGTTCTGAGCTGGGATGGGGCAGTGAGATAAATAACGGTGATGGATCAAGCCCTGATCTTTGGACTGGGTAAGAGTGGTCTGCTTAATTCAGACACTCTGTTCATCACCACCCCCTTTTCTGAATCGTTTTTGGCCACTATAGGTGTGGCAGGGTATACTAAGACATGAGTCCCTTTCTCACTGCTCCATCAGGATTCAAGCAAGCCGGGCCGAAGACGGCTGAAATGCCAGAAACCGGTCCCTGGTAGCTTGTCTCCTTTCTGGTGAAGAATTGGCTTGGTAGTTTAGTCTGCCCTGTTCCCATGATGCACTGGGCCAGGGACAGACTGATTTGCATATAGCCAGGTTCTGAGCTGGGATGGGGCAGTGAGATAAATAACGGTGATGGATCAAGCCCTGATCTTTGGACTGGGTAAGAGTGGTCTGCTTAATTCAGACACTCTGTTCATCACCACCCCCTTTTCTGAATCGTTTTTGGCCACTATAGGTGTGGCAGGGTATACTCAGACATGAGTCCCTTTCTCACTGCTCCATCAGGATTCAAGCAAGCCGGGCCGAAGACGGCTGAAATGCCAGAAACCGGTCCCCGGTAGCTTGTCTCCTTTCTGGTGAAGAATTGGCTTGGTAGTTTAGTCTGCCCTGTTCCCATGATGCACTGGGCCAGGGACAGACTGATTTGCATATAGCCAGGTTCTGAGCTGGGATGGGGCAGTGAGATAAATAACGGTGATGGATCAAGCCCTGATCTTTGGACTGGGTAAGAGTGGTCTGCTTAATTCAGACACTCTGTTCATCACCACCCCCTTTTCTGAATCGTTTTTGGCCACTACAGGTGTGGCAGGGTATACTCAGACATGAGTCCCTTTCTCACTGCTCCATCAGGATTCAAGCAAGCCGGGCCGAAGACGGCTGAAATGCCAGAAACCGGTCCCCGGTAGCTTGTCTCCTTTCTGGTGAAGAATTGGCTTGGTAGTTTAGTCTGCCCTGTTCCCATGATGCACTGGGCCAGGGACAGACTGATTTGCATATAGCCAGGTTCTGAGCTGGGATGGGGCAGTGAGATAAATAACGGTGATGGATCAAGCCCTGATCTTTGGACTGGGTAAGAGTGGTCTGCTTAGTTCAGACACTCTGTTCATCACCACCCCCTTTTCTGAATCGTTTTTGGCCACTATAGGTGTGGCAGGGTATACTCAGACATGAGCCCCTTTCTCACTGCTCCATCAGGATTCAAGCAAGCCGGGCCGAAGACGGCTGAAATGCCAGAAACCGGTCCCCGGTAGCTTGTCTCCTTTCTGGTGAAGAATTGGCTTGGTAGTTTAGTCTGCCCTGTTCCCATGATGCACTGGGCCAGGGACAGACTGATTTGCATATAGCCAGGTTCTGAGCTGGGATGGGGCAGTGAGATAAATAATGGTGATGGATCAAGCCCTGATCTTTGGACTGGGTAAGAGTGGTCTGCTTAATTCAGACACTCTGTTCATCACCACCCCCTTTTCTGAATCGCTGGGTTGCCCAGTGGCAGATGTTGCTGTGACAAACTTTTTTCCAATCCAGAATATGAGGTGGAGATCCCTAGATGCCAAGGTAAACCCAACTGGGCAGGAGCTGTGGGAGCAAGCGAGGACACAAACACACAATTCAAAACAAGAGGAGCGAGGAAGAAAGACTAGGGAAGTGTGGGAACTGAAATAGTCCTAAAACAACACAAGTGGCCGACAACAGTACAGGTGCAAAAACACAAAAACTAATACATTAAAATGCATCATTCACATATTAGCTCGACCCTTAAATACTGACTCTACCTCTTCTCCCACAGAAGCGCCGTAAAACCAGGGAGTGCATATAGTCCACAAGTAAATGTCAATGTTTGAGTCCATGATATGCAGATCAAAGGGAGAGAAAGGACTAGATAGGCTAGCCCGGATCCCCTGGGTTATATGTATATAGATCAATAAGGACTTGCTAGTTTAGGGAGAGGATAGGAGACTCAGGTACGTCAGACAATAGTGATAAGGAAAAATACTGTTTTCCTTATAAAGCCCTCACCCACCGACCTAGTCGGTGGCATGCTTCATCATCGGGCCCACCACAGTGGCACCGAATATGCCCCGGGTGTGCTGCAACGCCAGGTGACTGCGGAGCTGGTATATTGCTGAGTGTGCAGTGAAGAAGTGAGATAGGTGAAGTTTAAAATGCTATACAAGGACCCCTTGTGGTGGGCCCGATGATGAAGCATGCCACCGACTAGGTCGGTGGGTGAGGGCTTTATAAGGAAAACAATGTTTGAGTCCAGTCTTTTCAGTTTTCATAGCATTTTCAAAGTTTTCAGCCCTAACTCAACTTGCACCTAATCCCAGATCTCTGCTGAAACTAAATCTTGAAAGGAGAAGGGATGGCAGGGAAAGATTCTAGGATTGTTTGGAGGTTTGATGTAATTGACTTGGTTTACCTCATTTGGTTGTTAAATGCACATGTTTTGTAATTTAACCTTTTTGACTATTAGAAAGTCAGCTGTTAGAAGTAAAGAAAGACTAAGGGCCCGAAGTAGGTAATTGTGAAATACCGAATTCTTAATACCGAATTTTACCGATTCGGTATTAAAAAATCGGTATTTCAGATGTAGGTAAGAATGCGGTAAAAAATACTGATTCCTTAATATTCCTTATTACCGAATCGATAATTGAGATTCGGTAATAAGGAATACCTACCCATTCATTCCTATGGGCTTGGAGGCCCATAGGAATGAATGTGAAGACATTCGGTATTACCGATTCGACATTACCGAATTGGTAATACCGGGAGGTATTTCAAGGGTGCCAGGGTGTCCAAAGGACACCGTGTTTCACCCCTGAAATGTGCATGTGTGCACATGTGGCACACATACATGCCCTAAGGGTATGGATGTGTGCCACATGGCACTTCTAAAAAAGCAAGAAAGTGCTTTTTTAAAGGAATTCGGTAATTACCACCAACTTGAAGTTGGTGGTAATTACAGATTTATTAAGGCCCAGAAGCACTCTTTAATGTGCTTTCTACATTGCATTTAAGGAATCATTATTACTGATTTCTTAAATGAAAGAGCAATAAGGAATCGGTATTAAGGAATCGGTATTTACCGATTCCTTATTACCGATTCCTTACCTACATCAGGAATGGCTAAATACCGGTCGGTAACGGTGAAATTTACTGAATTTCACTGTTACCGACAGGTATTTAGCCACCTACATCGGGCCCTAAATGCATATTACCTGCCTCTGCCATCGAATCAATTGGCAGGCTGCATCTGCTGTTGAAAATATGTGTCTTACTCAACATGTCAGATTTTTTTCTCTTGTTTTTCTCTCAAGATATTTGTGAATTTATAGAAACTACGTATTGCCTTTAGGTTCTACTGCAAAACGTTTACTTTCCTGGAAAAATCATGATTCATCAAATCCTAGAAAAGGGTCAGCATTTTCAACAGAGTGAAATCACCTAGGAACCCACCACTGTTACTAAAATTAGTATTGGACCAGCAATAAATAGCATACAAAGTGATGAAAATCTGTTATCATGCTTTCCATATGCTCTTTTCCACGACCCTCCAAAACAGGCATTCACAACACTCTGTTTTAAAGAGACAAGTGGCAGAGCATTATCCCAAAAATTCCAACAGGTATCTTTCTTGCAACCTTTCACCTAAATTGTACCATGAAAACCACACCATCAAAAATGTTGTGAATTTCACCACAAATGTAATTTCTAATTTTCAATCGCAATGCTATACAAAGGGAGGAACTCTCAGGTAGTTATTGACCTGGTTGAAGTAGGGCCCCCCTCTTTGACTTGGGCCCTCTACCTCTACCCAGGTCAATAACTACCTGGGAGAGCCCTCACCCTTGGGTAAAATATTTCAAGTATTGAAGCTGAGCCGCTCCATTGGCTGGAGCTCTCAAAGTTCACATTTTCTAATAAGTGTACGTTTCAGGCATGTAAACACATTCTGGCCCCTACTTTCCCTGAGGCAGAATACTGAGACACCCTATCATCTCCTGCATGCAACTAAAACCTGTATAGTGGCTGTGGAGACAAGTAAATGTGCTCTTAGACTACCAGTGCCCTTTGCCACATTGAGTGTAACATCCCTATATCTTTCTTTACTATTTGTGTACAATACATGAAGAGCTCCACTTACACTGTTTTGATATGTGGACAGCTATTTGCTCTGCATCGAACACTTGAGTATACAACTGACACAGATGTTGGAAGTCTCAATTGAAGCAATAACACGTAGGAAGCGTGTAAAATGAGACGAGGTTTATTTAACATCCGCTCTTGATGAAGTCCAGAATGGTAATGGTACTAACCACCCTAACAACATTACTCCCCCATCATTCCACATATTCAAACAACCACAAGGTCCCCAACATTCCCATTAGACACGAGCTGGTCACCAGCTATGACACAACAAGCACGCTCGTGACAGCTCACATTTCATTACATAAACAGTTCCCAACAACAGACTTGTGCAGTCTACCTTGTACTTTGATTACACGTCTAACCAATATCTGATCAGACCCAAAAGTAGATTCTTGCTAAACTGAACGTGGAGGAACTTCTCAGTGCTAATTCTATTTCTGCAACACAGAAATGAGGGACGACAATTTGCCCTTGACCTCCATCCGAGTTTTGTCCACCTACACAAAAATGTTGCATGAGATTTCTTGCTCAAGATAAAGGAGGCATCTTGTAAGCTGAGCCTGCAACAGAGGCACATCCAGTTTCTCCACATACCTGTCATAGCTCTTTGAGAGGACATGTTTACCCATAAATGTGGGAGTGATGCAGGGCCACTCTTTGGACTTCTTATGCATGGAAGAAACACTTGGAAACAGCACCTCAGTTAACACGATAGTAAAGTCGAGACGCAGGAATGGACCACTTCGCTGGTGCCACTTCAAGGAGAAAATGCAATATTCTACCTGGTCTTGCACTCCTAGGGGGCTGATTCTAATGTGTGTGCGGCAGAATTGGCCCTCCACCCCGACCCGTTGAATACCGGATCGGATCGGATTTAGTGGAGTGGTGTGGCTCACTGGTTAGAGGCGGCAGACCCGGAAACAGAGGATGGCCCGGGACCAGGGTTCAGTTCCCAACGCAGTAGGGTCGTGGACCAGGGTCAGCGGACTCGATAATTCTCGCCTCGGTGCCTACTCTAACTAGGGATCACACTCGGCAACTCTGGGCATTAGCTTTCCTCATCTTCACAACGCCCCCCCACATACGTCGGGGATGCCTGGTTTCACCTTGGAGATACCCAGTAGGGACCATCTCCCAGGGAAAGCCAGGATGGGTTCTCCAGCGGTCTACAGCGCGAAGATACCCCATGGTGGGGTGATTCATGCGCTTTACAAGACATCATTACATTACATTACATTACATCGCCCAACTCCAGATTGAGGCCTCGTTATTGGAGAGAGCCTGCTCTACTTGCTAGCTGTTTATCCTGAGTAATCTGATATGCAGCACCAGTGCTCATATTACATGCCTCACTGTGACCTACAGGGGTATAAAATTGACCAATACAATGTATACATGACAATAAGTAGTTTGGATAGCGTGGGAGCCTCTGGCACCAAACCCCTAAAGCCAATTGGATTATTTTCTAAGATTTGTTGTAATTAAATATGTCGCAGAAAAGCATTTAGATGCTTTTTAACCTTTTTAATTACCTTGCTATTAACTCAATCCATGGGTAGTTGGCAGTCCCAATGCATACCAGTTACAAGTTGCATTCATATTAATATTTTTTTACTAATGAGATCATTTTTCCCCCAAAGCTGTTCACTATATCTTGCATAACGCTTATAAACATTGCCTAACCCTTACCCTCCTTTACCAATTACCATTATTTAGACTCCTGCTTCTTCGAATTAAAGATATTTCTAGATGTATTATACTTAGAAGGATCTTTCTTAAATGATTAATTGTCACATTAAACCCTGATGGCAAGAGCATAGATAAAACGCCTATGCCAGGAGTGGCAGTCAACCAAAATAAAGCCAATACCAGGTTAGGTTAGGTGTCCATTATTGACTGTTCTTAGAATGGCTATGCAATTGTAATGCCAATTATGTACTAATAGGCTGCATCGGAAATTGAACATTTGCAGGGGATAGTAAACTGGTGTGGCTATGTTAAATAGCAGGTCGAAATTTGTGCTCCCCTGGAAATGACAGTGAATTTAGGGATGGTGGCCTGGCTAAGACAACAGGCCATAATCCTTGCATTTGCTCTCCCAAACGGAAAATATATTTTTTTTAATTAAAAAAAGAAGCCCTTGTCCAATATTTCCCACTGTGAGGTCCCTATTTTTTTTTTTATTCTTAATGCAGATTTATATAGTGCGAACTCGACCCGAAGGTATTGGAGCGCTTTACATGAGCACCGGTTACACTACACAAGGACACATTCAGGAACGGGGAGATTAAGTGATTTGCCCAGCATCACAGGATGTAGACGCGATCCCGAGGCTCGAACCCTTGTTTCCAACACCAAAGTCGGCAGTCTAGCCGACAGACCACATCCTCTCCCCAAGCCCCACCTCCCCCCACTCCCCCCCCCTGTCCAACTTGAATTCCAAAAGGGAAGTTAGCCCCCGGGGACAGCTTCTTCTCTGCAAAACAGTTACCAACCTCTTTGAAGTGTTGGCAACTTTTCATTGTTTTTTGACTGCATTTGTGGTCACAAACTATTGATACTTATCACTGTGAATCATAATTAGGAAGGAATGCATCTTTCACACCCCCTTCTAATTGCGACTTACAATGATTCACAGAGCCCTTTAACATGTCAGAAAGGGGTTTAGTACATGGTTCAACAGTATTTTGCAGTTGCAGACTCTGTAATTGATCGAATTAGAGGGTTGGCATCCACAACACTGTGTAGTGCATCTGAGCCAATGCCTTAATGTAGACATAACGTCACTAGAAAGTGTGCGGTCTGGTGGCTGCATCACCGCGTCCATTGAAGTGGACTGCTGAAGTAAAGAGGTACGGCCAATAACTTTTGAAGATCAAGTTTATTCAATGAAGTGTCCCCAGCAGCGGAGCGGTGTCCACACAAGTAAACGACCGGTAGCCAACTGCCTGAGAACAATCCAAACACCTGCAACATTCCTTATTACATCACAGTGATCACAGCTGGTTTGAGGAGCCGCTCGTGCCCTGAACATAACATATTTATAAATACAAACTACTTCACATCTCCCTCCTTTACAACGTGAATGTAAAAATAGAATGAAACAAAGCTATAATAGAAACATGAACAAAAAAGAGACAACTTTGAACACCGGGCCGATTCCGATCCGGAAAAAAGCGCTTTGAATTTCCGTCCGAAACGTTTTTCCCCGTACAAATCGTACCCGTACACGTCTCCGTACGAATCTGCAAGTACGATCCCAATCAAAGCATCACTCCGTACGACTCGTAAAAATCTCCATACAAATCGAAAGTCCATACGAATGGCATTCGGCTGACGCTTCACGCCACGTCCGAACGTAAATACACTGCGTCATCCGTTACAGGAAGTACGATCCTTGTTGAAGAAACTCCGTACGGCTCTTTTGCTACGAGAGTCAAAAACGGCCGTAAATACAGAGTCCGGCCCGACCCGCACCCCGGTGCGCGACAAACAAGACATGAACCCCATCGTCCGTGTCATACCAGTCCTGTACACCCACCACCTCGTACATAGAAACCTATGACGGCGCAGACGGTGAGTACAACGAAGTCAAACATACCTGTACGTGGTGCCACACGCGCACATCCCCATCAAACACCTGTAATGTCGGGGTACGTAGCGACACACGCTACCGCATATCGCCAGTGTAATAGTCAGACATGCCGCACCTACGTCATGGATGTCGGGGTGCGGTACGCTACCGCATATCACTAGTGTAACAGTCAGACGTGCCGCACCAACATCATCGATCTCCGGGTACAGTACGCTACCGCATATCACCAGTGTAAAAGTCAGACGTGCCGCACCTACGTCATGGATTTCGTGGTGCGGTACGCTACCGCATATCACCAGTGTAACAGTCAGACGTGCCGCCCCTACGTCATGGATTTCGGGGTGCGGTACGCTCCCGCATATCACCAGTGTAACAGTCAGACGTGCCGCACCAACATCATCGATCTCGGGGTACAGTACGCTACCGCATATCACCAGTGTAAAAGTCAGACGTGCCGCACCTACGTCATGGATTTCGGGGTGCGGTACGCTACCGCATATCAGCAGTGTAACAGTCAGACGTGCCGCACCTACGTCATGGATTTCGGGGTGCGGTACGCTCCCGCATATCACCAGTGTAACAGTCAGACGTGCCGCAAAAACATCATCGATCTAGGGGTACAGTACGCTACCGCATTTCACCAGTGTAATAGTCAGACGCGTGGGACATAAGTCTACAGTCTCAGTGCAAGTGTAAGTGATGTGTAGAAAACATACCCAGCAATGTCCAGCATCAGAGTGTGTGTGTGGCTAAGACCCCCACCAGTGCCCAGCAGTGCCCAGCATTAGAGTGTGTGTGTGGCTAAGACCCCCAGCAGTGCCCAGCATCAGAGTGTGTGTGTGGCTAAGACCCCCACCAGTGCCCAGCATAACAGTGTGTGTGTGGCTAAGACCCCCACCAGTGCCCAGCAGTGCCCAGCATAACATTGTGTGTGTGGCTAAGACCCCCAGCAGTGCCCAGTAGTGCCCAGCATAACAGTGTGTGTGTGGCTAAGACCCCCACCAGTGCCCAGCAGTGCCCAGCATCAGAGTGTGTGTGTGGCTAAGACCCCCGCCAGTGCCCAGCAGTGCCCAGCATAACAGTGTGTGTGTGTGGCTAAGACCCCCAGCAGTGCCCAGCAGTTCCCAGCATAACAGTGTGTGTGTGGCTAAGACCCCCACCAGTGCCCAGTAGTGCCCAGCATAACAGTGTGTGTGTGTGGCTAAGACCCCCACCAGGGCCCAGCAGTGCCCAGCATAACAGTGTGTGTGTGGCTAAGACCCCCACCAGTGCCCAGCAGTGCCCAGCATCAGAGTGTGTGTGTGTCCAAGACCCCCACCAGTGCCCAGCATCGGAGTGTGTGCGTGGCTAAGGCCCCCAGCAGTGCCCAGCATCAGAGTGTGTGTGTGGCTAAGACCCCCAGCAGTGCCCAGCAGTGCCCAGCACAGCAGTGTGTGTGTGGCTAAGACCCCCACCAGTGCCCAACAGTGCCCAGCATCAGAGTGTGTGTGTGTGGCTAAGAGCCGCAGCAGTGCCCAGCAGTGCCCAGCATCAGAGTGTGTGTGTGGCTAAGACCCCCACCAGTGCCCAGCAGTGCCCAGCATCAGAGTGTGTGTGTGGTTAAGACCCCCAGCAGTGCCCAGCATCAGAGTGTGTGTGTGGCTAAGACCCCCACCAGTGCCCAGCAGTGCCCAGCATAACAGTGTGTGTGTGGCTAAGACCCCCACCAGTGCCCAGCAGTGCCCAGCAAAACAGTGTGTGTGTGGCTAAGACCCCCACCAGTGCCCAGCAGTGCCCAGCTTAACAGTGTGTGTGTGTGTGGCTAAGACCCCCGCCAGTGCCCAGCAGTGCCCAGCATCAGAGTGTGTGTGTGGCTAAGACCCCCACCAGTGCCCAGCAGTGGCCAGCATCAGAGTGTGTGTGTTGCTAAGACCCCCACCAGTGCCCAGCAGTGCCCAGCATAACAGTGTCTGTGTGGCTAAGACCCCCAGCAGTGCCCAGCATAGCAGTGTGTGTGTGTGGCTAAGACCCCCACCAGTGCCCAGCAGTGCCCAGCATCAGAATGTGTGTGTGGCTAAGACCCCCAGCAGTGCCCAGCAGTGCCCAGCATCAGAGTGTGTGTGGCTAAGACCCCCACCAGTGCCCAGCAATGCCCAGCATCAGAGTGTGTGTGTGGCTAAGACCCCCAGCAGTGCCCAGCATCAGAGCGTGTGTGTGGCTAAGACCCCCACCAGTGCCCAGCAGTGCCCAGCATAACAGTGTGTGTGTGGCTAAGACCCCCACCAGTGCCCAGCAGTGCCCAGCATAACAGTGTGTGTGTGGCTAAGACCCCCGCCAGTGCCCTGCAGTGCCCAGCATCAGAGTGTGTGTGTGGCTAAGACCCCCACCAGTGCCCAGCAGTGGCCAGCATCAGAGTGTGTGTGTGGCTAAGACCCCCACCAGTGCCCAGCATAACAGTGTGTGTGTGGCTAAGACCCCCACAAGTGCCCAGCAGTGCCCAGCATAACAGTGTGTGTGTGGCTAAGACCCCCACCAGTGCCCAGCAGTGCCCAGCATCAGAGTGTGTGTGTGGCTAAGACCCCCACCAGTGCCCAGCATAACAGTGTGTGTGTGTGTGTGGCTAAGACCCCCAGCCGTGAAAGCCGGAACATACCATTGTTAACCTCATTACCATCTGGAAATAGACACATGTTACTATACCCAAATTTTAACATCACACCAGCTCCCAGGCACACAGCAGTCAAAGACATTATCAGACAAACTAAAGTACAGAAACAAAAATAAATAGCTTTATTCAGCTGGATCCAAAATTAAAATGCAAATAAGAGTCATTGCTCTTTGAAGGCCAATGGCCAGTCCAAACAAGTGATAAAAACAGATTGGGCCACAATGGATGCTGACACACCCAAACTTGCCTGCACATGGAGTTCAATCCGCAGTGGTAACAGTGGGGGCATCATCTGTGGAATCCCCCGGCACCGCAGGGACAGGAGAGGGAAGGACAGGTGTAGTGGGTGCAGGTGGTGTGGATTCATCCACACTGGCCGGTGCATTGCAGAAAGTAGCAATATAAACTTGGCTGCACACTTCAGCAAGTTCTGTAAAACTACCACCTGAACTCGGGGACACATTGGGGGTGGAGGTAGAGGGTTGTGAGTCTGTGGTCGCGGGTCTGTGAATGCGTGTGTGATGTCTGTCCCCTCTCCCTGTGGGGGGGTGCATACATCCCCTTGAGATTGGGTGCGTGGTGATTTGTGTTTTTTCTGCCGTGTGGGTGTGCTGGGTGTGTCTGTTGTTGTGTCTGACCTGTGGCGTCTGCGTCTACTTTTGGAAGGTATGGGAGAGGCTGAGGTGGATGAGTCAGAAGGATGGGGGGGCAGATGCTGCTGGGCGGACAGAGCTGCCGTCAGTGTTGACTCTATGACAGCCACACTCCGACGTAGATCAGACATGCCAGATGACATGCCCTCCATGAACGACACCAACTGTGTAATGAGTTGTGTATGTCCATGCAGGACAGTCAACATGGATGTCTGACCTACTACAATCTGCCGGAGTAGGTCCACAGACTCAGCACTGAGGGCAGCAGGGGACACAGGGGCAGGTGCTGCGGTGCCGGGACCAAAGGAGACACGGGGGCTAGCACGGACCCTAGGGACCCTAAGAACTGGGAGGGTGGAGATGGTATTGGAGAAGGAGAGGCCAGCCAAAGATGAAGAAGAGGCCATTTATGCATATTCCCCCTCCTCCTGAGAGTCTGATGCAGAGCCGTCCGCATTGTAGGAGGTGTCGGTCACATGGGGTCCGGCCCGCAGACTCTCCTCACCCTCCGTGCCACTGGCTCCTTCCGGCTCCTCAAAGCAGGTGGCACTGTCGCTGGGTCCCTCTGTGTGGTCCGTGTCTGTGTCTCCTCCAGATTGTGGTGATGATGCTGTTGGCAAGGAGAATAAGAAAAACATATCACCTGTACACATCTGAAAAATCAGCTAGAAAAAAATTGCCAACATTTCTAAACATGGCATGCATCATGAGTCCCAATCCACTGAACTATGCACAATGCTAAGCCTAGTCTTGGGCAATCTGCAGAGAAACTACGTTCAATGTATAGTAGGGTAGAAGTAACGGGCAAGGCAACAACTTGTATGAGAGAGACACATTGCTGACCGACTGCCTGACAACCGGATAGCTGATGATCATTCACTGTTCATTTTCCCACCCTGACACACAAAACCAGACCTGGTCATGGTCGAAATGCTGTGACCCTGTGCCACATGCTAAAAGTCCTTCATTAACTGCCATGTGATGCCATCCTGGGACCTGTAGCCAAGTGTACCTTCACCTCACACTGGCATTACAGATGTCTACACCCAAAGTCACATTGTCTGGTTGACCATCTATAAGATTTCCTAACAACATGCAACATATTTGGAGTATATACACACACACACTGCACAGTGTGAGTATGCACAAGCCAAAATTATTATACATGTACAGTGTGCTCCTGTAGCTAACACATGACAATTAGAAAGTACACCATGGACAAAGACCCCTGAGGCTGACTCGTGCAGAAAATACATGATGAGTGCGAAAATATGTAGAAGGGCAGACCCAGTGCACATGTGGTGCTACATGTAAGGTAACAACAGGTGTCATAGACCTCCCTCCAACATGATGATGTTCTAAGGAATATGCACACTAACACATAGCACCTTAGGAGTACCTGTGAAAGAAAAAGTGTTGGCACAGAGCTGGGCAAATGTTGAGTAGGGCAAGGCATGTAAACAAGCATCTGCTGAAACTTGGCGATTCTCATGCCAATGCATGAAGTGGCTGTCTGACAACACCACTCCAACTGTGGGATGTTAGCATGCCTGGGAGCACTGCAGGTAGCATGTGACACACATGACAACAAACAGACATGTACCTACCCCCTTCTTGCTGCTGTCTCCCCTGCAACTGCCTATGGAGGTCTGGGAACACCACTTCCAGGACCCGGAGCATGTGGGGGGGTGAGGTGGCGGGTGCCGCCATGCCGGCGTGGAGCTTCCAGCTTCAGCTGTACTCTGGCGATGCGGCGGGTCCAGCACCGGATGTCCTGCCACCTCTTCTTGATGTTTCTGAGCCTCCTGCGAGGCCCCCCCTCTCTCCTGACAGCCCTGGCGATGTCCAGCCAGATGTCACCCTTCTCATAGGTAGACACCTGTCACAAATGTAAAGATAAAGAACATCAGTACACCTGGTCCATGTCCCAAAGACACACATATGCACAAAAAACTTGAGGACAACAGGGCATAGGATGATGAACACACTTGCATCATTGTGCAGGAGTATGTGGCCTGTGAGCAAACAGAAATGCACTACATGCCATTGAAAGGCTACAGATGACATAAGGGGTGCAAACCACTCATTCAGCATGGCACTCACTGAGCAATATCTGCCACATCAGGGTGCACTGCAGCACGTGACATGCAGTCACACACCCCACTACAACAAATAGCCCTCTTCAGACAATACTGTGCACACCGGCACTCACTCCAAACAACATTGCATCTCTGAAATATACATACACAATGGCTGCAGTGTCACACACACAACAGGTGCACACTCCAAGGTAATGCACACATCACTCGCCTGATCCTCTGGTCTCCCATACAGCTTGCTGTAGTTAGGCAGGAGGGCATCCAGCAGGGGCTTGTTCTCCCCCTCACTGAATGCAGGGGCCCTCTCCATGCTCAGCTAATCAGGGTCCAGAGGATACAGAGACAGCAGCTGTGTGTACCACTCCAATTTTGTGCAGGCAAGTGCCCACCCTCAGCCACATGCTGCCTTATATCTGGGCTGCTGAGGGTCTGTGAGTGCAAGGAGTATTGTGTGATAGGCCAGAATAGTTTGCATCCTATGTTCCATCCAATCCGATGACACATAAGGCCATGACACACATATGCATGGTTTGAAAAGTGAGCCAGAGCTGAACAACAACTTTTGCAACATTGTATACTTTAGCCCAACTGAATTTTACAGATCACCTGTTGGACACTCTCAAATCTCTGTAACCATGACAACCTGGCTGCATTCTAATCCTACCACTGTTCCTCTAGATGTTCTGTATGTATTTTTTTGAATAAACACACAAGTACGGTGCGATTGCCATAGCTAATGCAACTCATTCAATGGTGAAACGAGGCGTACACACGCACGTACCATTGTGGTACGCTCTGCTCGTGTATGGCTACAATGCATTGAGGAAACGAGGCGTACACATGCACGTACCATTGTGGTACGCTCTGCTCACGTATGTCTACAATGCATTGGGGAAACGAGCCGTACACACGCACGTACCATTGGGGTACGCTCTGCTCGCGTATGGCTACAATGCATTGGGGAAACGAGGCCTACACATGCACGTACCATTGGGGTACGCTCTGCTCGCGTATGTCTACAATGCATTGGGGAAACGAGGCCTACACACGCACGTACCATTGGGGTACGCTCTGCTGCTCGCGTATGTCTACAATGCATTGGGGAAACGAGGCGTACACACGCACGTACCATTGGGGTACGCTCTGCTCGCGTATGTCTACAATGCATTGGGGAAACGAGGCGTACACACGCACGTACCATTGGGGTACGCTCTGCTCGCATATGGCTACAATGCATTGGGGAAACGAGGCCTACACACGCACGTACCATTGGGGTACGCTCTGCTTGCGTATGGCTACAATGCATTGGGGAAAGGAGGCCTAAACATGCACGTACCATTGTGGTACGCTCTGCTCGCGTATGGCTACAATGCATTGGGGAGACGAGGCCTACACACGCACGTACCATTGGGGTACAGTGCGTCAGACATGCTCAAGTGAATGGTTGTGTAGGCTGCGTCCATGACCTCATACATGTCAACATTGGGAGAGTGAACCTAGTAAATCACATGGCAGGGATGTAGTGTACACTCATGTTGACCATGTGGATGTATACATCAGCATGGCATCCTTCCATCAGCAGGCCCTAGGTGTGGCAGACAGTGATGAAGCACAGGAAATGTCATCTTGTGGCTCAGTTGATGTGTGAAGAGCTGTTGAGAAATGTCAATTATCATGGTGCACATGTGTTTCACATACATACAACACTTATCACCTGAGTAACGTCTGCAACATATTGTGATGCACATCAACATTGGAAGGGCACACCATTCAGTACATGGAACTGTCACATCATGACATTGACATGCCCACTGTCACAGATGTGAAATTGACGCACAGCATGACCCTGTGTGACCACGTCATGTGTGTGCCATGTGCGACATTGTGCATGCTGATAGCATATGAAACGAGCAGGTCAATATTATATTCCTCCCCTTACAATATCCACAAGCGTCAGACTGGATCTGCAAATTTGTGCTTAGCAGAACCCTTGTGCGTCGGTAGGCGACGTCTGTGGCTCCACGTGTGTCGTCGGCGTCGTGTGCGCTGTTATGACGTTGTCTGAGTACTCAGACGCCACCTACGTGTGCTGACGTCAGGTCTGATTTTTTCACACCAGCAGCGCAGTTCTGGTATAAGTGTCACCTTAGTTATTTAAATTCAAAACTTTGTACAATCACTTTTGCTGATTTTACTTAATTTTTTCGACTCTGGACGTTGCCAATAGGGATGTCCGGTGTCAAGCCTGTGAGGATTGCGACCGACTGATGTCGGTGACTGACCTACCGTCGGTGTCTCCACTGTCTCCACGTCAACAAGAGCGGCTCCGACTGCCGGGCCCTGACTTTGGAAGCTAGGCGGGAGTGGTCCCGCAAGCGGCACCGACTCCAGAGTTGGCCTGCACTGCAAGAGGTCATGGTCTAAACGGAGGTCGAGGAACCGGGCGTGGGGTTTGAGCCATCAGAGCTCCGGGAGTCAACATCACTCCTCTGTGGCAAAGTCGTCAGCAAAACACAAGAAGTCAAAGAGAGGTCATCGCTCTTCCAAATCCCCACAATGCACGTGCAATGCGGCAGGGGATTTGTGTGACACCGCCCACACGGCTCCGTCATAGTCGCGGGAGTCGTAGCCTGCCCCACAACCTCCGGTCCCTGGGCAGCATGCAACGCAGGATGAGTTTGAGCTCTTCCTCATGGCCATGATGTCCCTCACTCCTCCGACGGGCAATGCCGCGGCTTTGGGCCCAGCGGACATGTCTGGGGTCCCTAGTGGGTCTGGTGCTTCTGGCCCGATGCCGACTGGTGCTTTGGCTCAGACGGCGCCGGCGCATTTGGCCCTGCGCCGCTGGGCCACACTGGATCCAAAACTTGATTCTGGTCCTCGCTGGTTGACCTCACGCACTCACCGTCTACAGTCCCCCAGGTTTCAGCCTCGGCGCCGTCCTTGGGTGGTGCCGTCCCCAATACCACACTCTAAACGGCTCTGGCGTGGGAACGGCGCAGCCAAACGCTGTTTTTGATGCCGCATGGGGAGTATAAATTAGACGAGCCGGCCACATCTGTTGACAACCCTGATAATCATGGAATGGGTGATAAGGAGTATTGGGATTGGTCTGAAGACCCACTGACATGTGAGTGTCAGTCCCAAGACGAATGGACAGGTGGACTGGGGGATGCGAGTGGTCTGCACACCACGTCAGACACTGGTTTTGTCACAAATCCAACCGTGGCTTCGGAGGAGGGGCAACCTACAGTGTGGTGTTGACGCGGGCGGCCAAAGCCTTGCCCCTTCGTCTCCCTGTCGCGGCCGTGAGGACCAACCTCCTCACTGAGGTCCTTAAAGTGCAGTCACGCTCGGCTGAGCCTCTGCAGCCGTGTCATGAGGCATTGACTGACGCTATTTTGGGCACTAGGTCCAGGCCCAATGCAGGTTTGGCTGTAGAAAGGCACGTGGGCAGATGCCAACACCCGCCCCCGGGCGACCCATGTGTCCTGTCCTCCCACCCCACCCCAGGGAGTCTGGGCCTCCAATTCACAGACCGCATTCCCATCTGCTCCGCCGGACAGGGTATCCAATAGGTATGAGCAGTACGGCAAGATGGTATCATCCTCCCTGAGTCTGGAACTGCGGTCTTCCAACATCACATGCCTCTTTGTCCGCTACACCCACTCTTTGCGGGACACGGTTGCGGAACTGCTGCCCGTTGTCGGTACGGGCAAAACTTGCCCAAGCCCTTGGGGAAGGCCAAGCTGCGGCATGGCATTTGATCCGGTGTGGGCTGGATCGCATCAACTCACTGGGCAGGGCGATGGCAACCACAGAGGCAATTTGTAGCAAAGCCTGGTTGAAGTCCAACCAATTTGTACCCGATGTCCAGAGTACACTCATGGACATGCCGTTTGATGTTTGTTGCCTTTTTGGCAACAAGGCAGACCATGCGCTGGAGCACATTAAGGACTCCAGGGCTACGGGCAGGTCCATGGGCCTGTTGCCCCTGCACCAGCAAACTGGTACCTTTTGCTCATTTTGTGGCCAAGGAAGTGACACACACACATGTGCTGGCAGCCACGCAACGCTGACTAACATCCAACGCGGTGGCGGCGGTGGGAACCGCTGTGGCGGTGGTCAAGGACAATGGGGAGGTCAGTCCACACCTCCCCTGCAAAATCTGCCTACACACCCCCCTACTCTGTACTTTCAGGGCCATGTGACACCAGTGGGGGGCATGGTTCGCCAACACCTCCACCACTGGCGCACTCTCACATTTGACAGGTGGGTGCAGAAAATCATCCCAAGCGGCTATTCCCTCACCCTTGATGCAACCACTGAAGCCATGCCACCGCAATACAAAAGCATATCTGGAGATCATTGGCAACTGCAGCATGCAGAAGTTACAGCCCTCTTGGCCAAGGGGGCCATCATGCCCGTTCCTGGGCCCAAAATATGGTGTGTTTGCTACTCCGACTACTTACTGCTACCCAAGAATGCCAATGGGGGCCTACCCACTATCTTGGACACATGGAAGGTCAATGGCTTCCTCCGGAAGAAGACGCTCAAAATGCTGACAGTGGCTTAGGTCCTACCTGCCCTGGACCAAGGAGACTGTATGGTAGCGTTGGACTTGCAGGATGTTTATTTCTGCATCCTCATCCTGCCGGCCCACCCGCCCTACCTGCGGTTCACGTTAGGCCACAAGCACTTACAGTTTCCCAGCTCCACTTTGGCCTTAGCAGTGCACCACGGATGTACATGTAGGTACTGGTATCCCGAGTTCACATTATGTCAGTTGACCACCCGGTCCACCTGCCTCTTCTGGAGGACCTTATGTTGCAGCAGCAGAGGACGGTCCGCCACCCGTACCTGTACAGTCTCCACCTCCATGCTTGGAGATTGAGCGGCGACAGTAGAGGCCATTTGACTTTCATCCTCAAGTCTGTAATATCATCCATGCTGCCAGGCGTCCCTCCACAAAGTTGGTATACGCCTGCAGGTGGACCAGATTTGTGGCATGTTGCACACCAAAGGCTGTGGACCCTCTTTCTGAACCTCTTCATGAATTTCATCTCTTCTTTCTTCCTCATGCCCAGCAGGGCTCTGCTCTGGGCACTATCAAGGGCTACGTTCCTGCCCATTCACCCATACTAAGGCTGCCTGATCAACCTTCTTTGTACTAGTCCGCTATTGTGACTTGTTTTCTGAAAGGCATCAGACACACGTTTCATCATGTTCCGTATGTGATGACTCTGTGGGACTTCAACCTGGTTCTTACATATCTGATGTGTGCTCCCTTGGAGCAACTTCACAATTTTCTTCTCCACCTTCTTACTCCGAAGACTGCTTTTCTTTTTGCCATCACCTCTGCCATTAGAGTGAGTGAGCTCCAGGCTCTTTCTACATAACCTCCTAACCTTTCAGTCCATCCGGACAAGTTTGCGTTGCAGAAAACACCCTATTTCCGGCACTAGTTTGACATGGACTTCCACATCGGGCACTCTTTCACCTTGTCCACCTTATTTCCGCCTACGCATCCCCCAAAGGAGATGGAGCAGCTACACCGTCTGGACCCAAAATGTGTGCTCTCATACTATCTGGATCGCACACACCAGTTCCTGGTGGACGAACAACTTTTAGTCTGTCACGTGTTTGCTGAAAAGTGAAGGCCGGTACACAAGCAGACCATCTCTCTGTGTGTTGTCTGGTGTATGAAGGCTTGGTACCCCTTCCCAAATACGTAGACTCCTGTTGGGCTGAGGGCCCATTCCACTCGGGCCACGGTGGCTACTACTGCCCTGGGTCGGGGAGTCCCCTTGCAGAACATTAGTCAGGCAGCTACGTGGGCCTCGACGCACACGTTTGGAAAACACTACTGCCTGGACAGCCAAGTCTGGAGGGATGTCTTATTTGGCCGTTCCGTCCTCCTGTATTTTCTTGTGTGATTATTGGTTTCGAGACCCACTACAGGCATTGGTCTTGATGGGGTATGTATTCCAAGGTAGGAATCTGATACAGACTACTGTTTCTTACAGATTTTTCGTTACAAAAGGTAAGTAACTTGTTCATACTGTTAAGTATATCTGCTGTAGGAGCATAGATGATGTGTCCTTGCTGTGATCAGAGGGTTTGATCAAACAATGGGTGGAGGACTTGCACAGCGGTAATTCAAATTTCTAATCAACAGTAAGCTTTTGTAGCGTGCGAGCAGGGTTGGACGCTGTCTGTGCCTCCCAGCGAGACTAAGAACTAATACAAAGCTCCTCCCTTTGGAAGGAGACACCCTGTTGCACAGCTTTGTAATTCAGACGGGTAAGTCTTTCCGATTAATCATCAAAATTAATTCCACCTCATATTGGGGTTCCAAAAGTATTTAAGTTCTGGTTGTATATCCAACATCAACATAATCCAGTATCATTCCTTCCCCAATGCATTTCGGGCTAATTAGGAAGCCCTTCCTCAGGGGACAACTCTACAAAAAAAGGAACAAATCAACATATCACTGTGTGTGTCAAAGATAGTTGCTATACACACATCATTTCACATCACTAAATTTATGACATTCACTTCATGTCCATCAGAAAGTGCCAAGATGTTTATGTGAACGCTAAAGAGCCATGCGTGTGTTATAAATTTCACATCCTATTCCTCGGTCACCCGGTGGACTGGTGCGTCCTTAAAAATATATCCAGCAAATAAACGTGAAAACGCGTGTTAAAATAACCACATGCCCCGATCACCGAATAGTGTAACAGAAAAGGTCCAGGCTTTCTAAAAGGCGTTAACGTGAGCAGCATACTCACGGACTGTATCAAAGAGCTGTGACGCTGTCTCTGCAACAGAACAGCACGTGTTACCATTAAAACATCCAGCTCGTGTGTGCAACTAGTGGCGCGGTCTCCTGGATGGAGTACTTACTTGGTAATGAAGCTGAAAGCGCGCATAGCCGTCACTATGTCGGGAACCCCAGTGGTGTTCTCACTCGGTGATGTTTTTACCGGCTCGTGATTGCATGCAAAAAGTGAAAACGGACTACAAAACGGGCTCAAACAAAAACGCGGCGGCCATATTGAGTGAGGCGTTTAAAGTGCAAATAAAGAGTATGGGTGTGAAGAGCATAGTAACATCAAATAGAATTCAGGTACATTCATGCGAAATGAAATGCATGTAAAACTGAACATTATAAGTTATAAGTAACACAAAAACTCCATCCGATCATTCAGACCGTGTGGCTGCATCGATGCCATATAGCGAATCCAAAAATTTTCTCTTTTGAGCAATGTCTGTTTGTTGTTGTGAGTGGGGGTGATTTGTTCAAGTATGACATATTTGAGTTGGGCTACAGAGTGTTTTTGTTCAACAAAATGTGCAGCAACTGTGGATTTCAAGTTTCCAGTTCTTATATTGCTTTTATGCTCAAGTAAACGGATCCTGATCTTCCTCTCCGTGTGTCCAATGTAACACTTGCCACATGGGCACTTGAGCATGTAAATTAAATTGGCTGAATTACAGGTGGCATTCACTCTTAATTTCACAGGGTGACCCTTCATAGGGTGACTGATGGTGTTCCCTGGGATGCAATTGTTGCAATTGCTACAATTGTAACAAGGACGTAGGCCTCTGAATGTGGTTGATTCACTTTCTTTGCTGGGTTTCTTCAAGATTTCTTTCAAATTGCGACCCCTAGTATACGCAAACATGGGTGGTTGATCAAAGATACCTCGGAAGTCCGGTTCGAAACTCAATAGTGCCCAGTGTTTGCGAATGATGTTCTTGTAACAATTACTCAGAATGCTGTATTTGGAGACTACCACCATCCTGGTGTTCACTGGCTTGACCGTGGTTTGTAACAAATCTTCTCGTTTCATGTCTCCGACTCGGCTGACTGCTGTGTCTAAAGTTTGTTGTGGATACCCACGCTTTTTAAATCTTTCCACCATGTTGATGACTTCCTGTTGACAAGTGTTTTCCGAAGATACTATTCTTTTCACTCGCATCAGTTGGGATAAAGGTAGGTTGCGTTTCAGCCCGGGTCTGTGAAAACTCTGATGGTGCAAGAGTGAGTTCCTATCTGTAGGTTTCCGAAAGATCGTAGTATTCCAGTTTTTATTGTCGCATTGTATCTCCACATCCAAAAAGTGTATGCATGCTCTGTCCATGTTCCAAGTGAATTGTATTCGCTCGTTAATGCCATTACATGTGTTTAGAAATTCAGTTAACTCCAACTCTGTTCCTTTCCAAAGAATGAAAATATCGTCAATAAATCTCAAGAAGATTTTCCCATGTCTTAGCCAGGTGTTATGGTTGAGGATGTGCGTTTCTTCAAACGCTTTCATCACAATGATACCTCCAACCGTTTGTGCTGAACACCAGGTCACACATAAGGGATACAACAGATTTCCTTGTGAAATTGGAAGAAGTGATCAAAGCATCCCAAGATGAAGATTTACTAATGTGTACAGTGGACGTCTGTTCACTCTACACATCAATACCGCATGACATGGGCATAACGGCCATTGAACAAGAATTGGCAAATTC
Source organism: Lissotriton vulgaris (assembly GCF_964263255.1). Lineage (NCBI taxonomy): Eukaryota > Metazoa > Chordata > Amphibia > Caudata > Salamandridae > Lissotriton > Lissotriton vulgaris. Next base: position 164,304,593 of record NC_141691.1, on the reverse strand, counting down.
TGATCTGGACCCAGACATGAAAACACTGATCATGGAATTGATGATTTTCACACTTTTTCACAGTTACTTTACGGTCTTCAACCAATGGTTTCACCAATTAAATGGGACTGCCATGGGAAATTGTGCTGCGCCGTCCTACGCGAACATTGTGATGAAAGCGTTTGAAGAAACGCACATCCTCATCGGGGCATGTGGTTATTTTAACACGCGTTTTCATGTTTATTTGCTGGATATATTTTTAAGGACGCACCAGTTCACCGGGTGACCGAGGAATAGGATGTGAAATTTATAACACACGCATGGCTCTTTAGCGTTCACATAAACATCTTGGCACTTTCTGATGGACATGAAGTGAATGTCATAAATTTAGTGATGTGAAATGATGTGTGTATAGCAACTATCTTTGACACACACAGTGATATGTTGATTTGTTCCTTTTTTTGTAGAGTTGTCCCCTGAGGAAGGGCTTCCTAATTAGCCCGAAATGCATTGGGGAAGGAATGATACTGGATTATGTTGATGTTGGATATACAACCAGAACTTAAATACTTTTGGAACCCCAATATGAGGTGGAATTAATTTTGATGATTAATCGGAAAGACTTACCCGTCTGAATTACAAAGCTGTGCAACAGGGTGTCTCCTTCCAAAGGGAGGAGCTTTGTATTAGTGATCAGAGGGTTTGCCATGTACGCACACCATGCCACTTATGCTCATGATCCGCTTATATGTGTGATGGCATCATACACAAATTGTCCAAAAAAAAAATGTATGCTGTCTGATGATGTCCATGTTTGACTTTTGGAAATGTCACACTGCAAAGAGAATATGTCTGATCAGTGCAAATGATGGCACATGTGATGTGGGTGTATGCATTGCTGTCAGCTGTCTGGAGGTGCAGACAACCTCCTAATGCAAATCACGTGACGTGTGTGACTGACGTGATACATTGTCCTGCTCACTCAGACCTTCCCATCAGATCATTAGTATGCATGTCATATCCATTCCACATACCACAGGGCTTGTACTTTTCATGGAGAAGTGGCTGCCAGCTGTCACATGTTTCCTGTGTGTGTAGCCCACGCCACACTCACAATTGTATTGATGTGTTGAGTAGTTTTGCTTGTGCCATGTACATTGTAATTTTCTTTGTCTGACAGTTGTACACAATTTTTCTCCTGAATATGTTTTGCAGGGCACCCCCTCTGCCAAGACCGTTGCCAGACTTGGATGCCATGAGGGAACGTGATTGCATACGGCGTTACCGCTTCCCAGGACAGTTGATTCAGGACCTGACGGACAGACTGGAAGCACACCTGCAACCACGATACAGGTATCCAACTGCGCTGACACCCAAGGTAAGGTGATGGCAGCACTACATTTCTTTGCCATAGGCACGTTCCAATTTACCATAGCTGATGTGGGAGGGATGTCACAGACAATGTTCAGCCGGGTATTAAGTGATGTACTGAATGCAATGTTGCTGCACATTGATGAATTCATCACATTCCCTACTCCTGAACAGTTGACAGATGTCAAGGGGGAATTCTATGCCCTATGCCCTGGGACGCATGCCACATGTAATTGGTGCAATTGATGGTACACATGTTACTCTGGTGCCACCACAGGCTCAGGAGCAAGCGTACCGCAACAGAAAACACTACCACTCGATAAATGCCCTGGTGGTGTGTCTTGCCAACATGCTTATCTCACATGTTTGTGCTCGCTTTCCAGGATCGTGCCACGATGCATTCATCATGAGGCGTAGCAGGATACCACAGATGATGCTGCAGCTGCACAACCATCGGGCATGTCTAGTTGGTGGGTATACTCTGTTAGCCATGTATGTCAGTATGTCATTACCTCATATTACACACTCATTTCCATGATGTCAATTTGCAGGAGACGCAGGATATCCAAACATGCCGTGGCTAATGACTCCCCTACGCAATCCCAGGACAGCTGCAGACCAGCGGTACAACAATGCTCATGGGAAGACCAGGCGGGTGATCGAGCGGACATTTAGACTCCTGAAGAGCAGGTTCAGGTGCCTGGACAAGACAGGCGAAGCACTCCAATACACCCCACTCAAGGTGTGTAACATCTTCATTGTGTGCTGCATGCTACACAACATGGCAGTGGAGAAGGCTGTGCCACTCATCCTAGATCCTGATGAACTGGAACATCCGCCCGTTGAGGATGAAGGCCTTGCCCATGATGCGAGTGACGAGGAGGTTGAAGATGATATCCGGAGTCACCTCATCCGCAACTTCTTTTCATGATGGTGAGTCATAGGTGAATTTTGTCCAAACCTCAACTATAGAGTTGCATGGGTAGCATGCTGTGTATGCAGCTGACTGTATGCAATGTCACTTTGATGTTTGATGTGCAGTGTCACACAGGTGCAGATGTTATGCAACACACATACGTGCTATGTGTGTACTTGGAATGTACAAGTGTACTACAACATCAGGCTACTTAACATGACTATGTCAGAATGACATTCAACAGGACTTGACCCCTTGTGTGCCTCTCATCCCCAGCTCGCTCTGCCTGTTGTCCGCTGGTGCCATCTTGGTCAGCCTGCTATTGCTCATTATGATTGCAACGTCAGCCGAATCAACGGAGCATGCATGGACATGTGGAAAAGTCAATTTGGGTAAGGACTGTTTAGCGTTGGTATGTTTTCAATTGTGTGGTACATGTTCTTGCGCATGTTGTTTGACCATGCATACATGTAACAATATCTGTTTTCTATTGCATGTAGGCCCACTCCCATGACAGGATAGTCACCCCACCTGACAGTCATCTGTAGTTGTTTTAGACTCTGATGGAAGCATCAATGTGGGTTGACATTGACACTGAGACATTGCATATACCATGGTTTGACATTGTGTGGGAGGTCACAACCACAGACTCTGTGGGGGATTGCAGCCTCACTGTGTGCATTACAATGTATCTAGATCATCACCTCTACCTTTTGGGCCAGTCCAGTTTGGTTCATAGCAACCATGTTGTGTAGGTGTTACCCAGTGTATGTTCCACTTGTTAAGACAACTGTCCTGTGATTCTGTTCGCATGGATGCATTACCCCTTGTTGCAGTATGTCATGTCGCTGTTGTGTCGTTGCCTCAGTGCAGGTTGTGAATACTGCTACACCAGCCTTCACAGTGAGTATAAGTTCTGTTTACATTGACCTGATACCATGTATGTTGGGCTGATGACATCACAATGGTATGCTGATGCACATGTGAAATATTCTGTGGCACCAGTGGGGTGCGGTCATTCACATGATTCTCTTGTCCCGTGCAGCATTTCTGTGCGGAGGTCGGGTTCTTTATGTGGCTTGGCTCCTCATTGATTGGTGTTGACTATTATTCCACCAGCTTGTCATGTTTAGCATGGTGAGGCTCAGTTGCTAGAGCAAAATACTGGCTACAGAGTGCCTGTATTGCAATTAGGTAATTATCTTCCTCATCATATGTGATGCTGACAGCTGTTGTGGGTGATGTACAGTGTGCCCTCATGGCCCTTACGGGTACACATGAACATATACAGATATTACACTTTGCGTAAGAACCACTTCCATATGTTAACATGTGTTTGCAGGGGACACATCCTCATACACTGGGAATTAGTTTTTGTCAACATAGATCTCATTGCATCGTAGCAGACTTGTGACCTTTACACCAGACTCAAATAGGTGACAGACTGTCCTAGGTTTCATGTGTCCGTGTTACGGCATCTGCTCTTATGTGATAGCATGATGACTGATCTCTAATTGGCTACAGTCATTACACTTCACAAGTATGACTGGTACAGTGAATATCATGTGGTATTTGTAGTGTCTGTGACATGAGATAGTACTCCTAATGCTTGTTTGCCTCTGTTTCAGGTCTCCCTCCCTGCAGTTCCCATCCTCTCCTTCCCTCGCCTGATCACCCTTTTGGGTCTGTCATTTGTACTCAGACCAAGGGGCTATTTGGAGGTGGAACCCTTTGAGCATCACACCACTCTGATGGAGTAAGGTACGGGCAGTCCTTGGCAGTCTAGTGGCGCATGTTTCAGCTGCATTACAGGTGACATCATTCAATGACTTATTTTGTCAACTGGTCAATGGCACTGACCATGTATGTTGGATTATGCTCCATGGCCTCACAAGGTAAATCATCATGTTGTGCATGACGTGTCATTCAAAACGAATATTGTGCCTCCTTGATGTCAACGCACATGTCCTTCTAATGTGCATGTATGATATTTGGCCTATTGTAGGATCATTGATGATAGGTGTTTACGTGTACTGTGACAACATGGATGGTGTAGGTTGAGGCTTAAGTACTGTATTGTGTGTGAGGTAGATGGGTGTGTAGCTGCTGTTTTGCTTTGGACACAGTACTTGTAGACTACACTTGCTGATGCTGTGTGTCCTGTGCCCCACTTGTCCCTAAGGGGCCTGATCCTGTGACTGTCATCTTTGCTGATTACTGTGTCATTTAATTTGCAGTGACCCTGAGTGACGCAGACACTCCTGCATTCACATACACATGCAAGTTTGTGGCTTGACAATGCCCTTGTGGTATGTGCTTGTTTTGCAAGTTGTCGCACCCCTTCGGACGTAATGTCTTCACACATTACTGCTGCTGCATACACAGCCACTATGCCGCGCACACTACCCTGATCCAGGACCACACACGCCTACAGATTACCCCTCCTTCAAGCCATTAGTAGAGCATGCTCCAGCCATCCTACACACAGAGAACACCAGACAATCATCCACCTGGTATCTCAATACCTCAAACTCACCCATAACGGCTTATCTGCCTGTGTGTGCAACACATACTGGCAAGACTATGCAGAGACACATTACAGTGTGTCTACGTACAACCAGGTCATGTGCCTCGTACAGCACACACACACCTTCCTTTCGCCAAAATTAAGACAGTGTTTCCTTGTCAGCACCACAGCAGCACACCTCGCCTTCCTTACAGTAACGTGGCAGTACACTACCTTGGCACACCTATTTAACATTTCCGTCACAGCCAGTGGAGTAGCCACCGGGTACACACGCCATAACCACGTCTCTTGGGTGTGGTGTGATGTGGCCGTTCTGGTGAAGATAATTGTCGCACGTGGCTAGGTGTTCTGTAGGCGTTGCACACATCACATCAGTTGTGTACTTGTAACTCCATAGGGGGAGGTCACGTGATCAGGTGAGCTTGTGTAGACTGACACAGCCCATAGCCCACAGTCTGTGCTGCCACCCTTTGCCTGTGCACCATTCATCATATCCACAGTACAGCAGCATGCTGATGATAGTTCACATACCTGAGGACACAGTTGTAGCTACTCCCAACGTGGCCACCTAGCTTTATAGCCCTGATCTATACACCTCCAAGTGACTCTCTGTGCCTGTCAGTAATTGCAGTTTTGTGAGGCAAACCCCCCTCCAGCATTTACTAACCATCACAGGTGTGTGTTTCCATCCATGTATCTAGTTGTTAGAATATTGTTGCCTATGTGTGTCCTCATCCAGACTCATATCCAAGTGTGTGGATGGCTACAGTTTGTTATGTACTCTTGCATTTCATACCTTTGCACACACATATTCTTTATACTGTGGGTACAGGATGACTACACAAATGTGTGTGATGTAATTTATATTTATTAGGTGATCTTGTGCAGGAAACGTGAGTAGGTGCTGTACAGGAAGGGGGGGGAACCAAAGTTCACTGCTGGAGATGAGATGCCTTACAGTTTGAGTCAAAAGAGTCAAGCCCACAGTGCTTGGCATCATTGGGCAGAATGTGACCAGCAAGTCCATGCTGGAGAGTCTCATGGGTGATGCTGTTGCACCCAAGGGCAATATGCCAGGTCAGGTGTCCTGGGAGTTGTGCATGACCCACTGCCTCTCAACGTCTTAGCCGTGGACGACCCTTCTTCCTTGGGGGACCCTCACGTGCAGGCATGGACGATGCATGGGACGCTACGTCAGACAGTTCCTCCTCCTCCCTCCCTGTGGCTGGTGTTGCACTTTGCCTTGATGTTTGTGGCCTGGTGACACAGGGAGGGTGCTGCATGTTGCCAGCAATCTGACGTAGTGATTGGCTCATGTCCCGATGCACCGTCAAGAGCTCAGCCAGTGTTGCCTCCACCCGTCCATAATGTAGTTGTTGCCTGGCATGTTGCTCAGCCTGCTGTTGTTTGAGCTCGGTGAGGGCCTCCACTACCTGGCTAACCTCCCTGGTGTCCCGCCGGTATGCCTCCAGGATGGTACTCAGTTCAGTCACACCGTGCCCTGCAGCTGACTGGCCAGAATCTCGCCTCCGCCTTGTGCCACTCCCACCACCCTGACCCACACGAGCACGGCCTGCGCTTGTGGGCACATCTGATCGACGAGACCCCCGAGTGCTGGCAGGGTGGATGTTGTCTGCCACCTCAAGGGTGCCCGTCAAAGGCTGTCCCTCATTTTCAGACTGGCTCTCTGGTAGATCATGGGCAGGGCTCTGACCTGTCTGCTGGGATGTGGTGGGAATGGGTCCGGTGGTTGGCGCAGATGTAGCTGGTACAGTTGCTGCAGGGGTTTGGGATCCAGAGGGGCCAGGTTGGTTGAGTGGCGTCGCTGTCGGTGGGGTGAGGGTCCTGCTGAGCCTGGGACTAGGATCTTTCTCCCCCCTGGTTGGGGGTGGTTTCCACACGTTGCCCTGTGTGTGTGAGAGACAGACACAGTTAATGCACTATCAAGAAACATAATGATTTTTTTATCCATTACCAGCATCACAGTTCCACAAGCTTGACATTGTTTTCATTGTTCATTTGTGTATGTAGTGGTGGCAAATTGACATGTACTCATGGATTTTTTCCTTCTTCAATTCTCTTGACAATGAGTGACACAGCCATTACTGTGTCTTGTATTGCATTGTGCATGTTAGTGCATTGTGTGAGAGGCACAATGGACTTGTGCATCTGCACTGTGCATGTTATAGTTGTATGTGTATTCGTATGAGAGAGTGTTTAGTTGTGGTACATGACCATTGTGACAGTATAGCACTCCATTGCCTGTCCCCATGGGATTTGTTTCTGTACGGGGTGTGTGTGACAGGCCATGCTAGTAGTTAGAATGCGATTTGTAAGCTTCCATCCTTTGTGGTTTGGCTGTGCCCTCATGAGACATACTACCTTGATCGTGGTTGAGGGTTCCTGCACAGGATGTCTGACCTTGTCCTGGTGTTTTTGTTTGCAATGTTCACAGGAGGGCCTTGTTCTGCCTACACCAGGGCCCATTGTCTACTACAGAGCTTTACAAACTGTGTGTCCTGAGACAGTACTGTGTCACCTGCAAATGCTGGGTGTGTCGCAGGCAGTTGGCACATTACTGCTGGTAATTGAGTAACATCCCTAGACATTCTGGTCTATGGTCTTTAATAGACCTATGAAGTGCTCTGTGTGACTGTGTGTGTGCCCAGGTCGCTGGGGTGAGTTGACCGTGGGAGGAAAACTGAAGGTGGAATACAGAGGGAAGAGGGTGACAGGGTGTGTAAGCCAGACCTAGGTAGGGAGACAGACAGAGGGAGAGTGAGGGGGACGGAGATAGAGGGGGACGGAGACAGAGGGACGGAGACAGAGGTTGACAGACACAGGGAGACTGTCGGAGGGAGGGAGACAGACAGATGTAGGAGGGCAACAGAGGGATGGAGACAGGTGGTTTTGCCTCGCTCGCTTGCTACACTGCCTTATTGTGTCACCAAATGATGCATCTCCAAAACGTGTCTCAACAACATGTAAAAATTAGATTTCTGTGGTCTACTATCTTGTCTGTACTTTCACACTCCCTGTGCATTCAGCATGGTGCTTTTGTGTGTACCTGGGACATATGGGATGAGAGCAGCCTCCTACCCTACACCTTCCACCATTTCAGCCTCCACCTTGCAACTACCCCCATACAGTTTGGCACTGCTGTGACTCATGGCCACCCACCCCCATACTGCTGTGCACTGTTGTAAGTTCCACCATATTACATGTGTTTGTTGTGTACTCACAGGCTCAATGACTCCTTCTATTCCATGTACTCCCACCGGTGGCAGCAGGGTCATGACTTTCTCCTCCCAGGGATTGTATACTGGAGGTCTGCGGGGACCACCACCGCCAGTGTGGTGTGCAGCAGCGTAGTCCTGGTCCATCTTCTTCTTGACCATCCTGCGCAGATCATACCACCTGGACTGGCATTCCTGCCTGGTGCGCCTGATGGGTGCAACAGCATTGACCTTGTCAACGATCCTCTCCCACATGCGCGTTTTGTCAGCCATGCTGGTCTGTCTGACCAATGCACCAAACAGCTGTGGCTCAACTCGGATGACTTCACCTACAAGGATCTCATTTTCCGGGTTAGTGAACTTTGGATTCTTTGGTGTAGTCATGGTGTGATTCAGAGGGTGATGGTGTGTATGTAAGAGGGTGTGTGGGCCTTTTTGTGAAGGGGTGGTGTGGGTGTAGATGTGATAGGATGTATGTGTGCAGGTTAATGGGTGCAGTTGGTGATGTGCTGGCAGGCTCTTCTTTTTGCAAGTAGGTATGTTGCAAGGGATGTTGGGTTGTATGTGTGTACCCTTTTATTGGTCCATTTGTGGGTGTGGCTTAGTTTTAATTGGTGGTGTGTGTGTTATATGGGGTGGGTGTGACTTGTGCCCTCTGTTTGGCTGTTTGGATGTGGCCAGACGTTTGTTTGTCAATGGTGTGTACACAGGAGACATGTTTAGTGGTGTTGTACGACTCGTTTGAATAGTCCTTGTGCTGGTTTATGGGTTTGCGTTATGTGTGCGTGTGGTATTTTTGCGTACGGATGACTTGTACGGGCCGTTGGGGGGGGGTTGCGTTTGCTTGAGGGGGGGTGTGGTGTGTTGTTTGTGTGTGCGGGTGACTTGTACGGGCCGTTGGGGATGTGGGGGTTCGCGTTTGCTTGAGGGGGGATGTGCGTGTGGTGTTTGTGCGTGCGGGTGACTTGTACGGGCCGTTGGGGGTGTAGGGAGGTTGGCGGTCGCTTGATCGGGGTGTGTGCATGTCGGACTTGTGCGTGTGGGTGACTTGTACGGGCCATTGGGGGGGTTCGCGTTCACTTGAGGGGGGGTGTGCGTGTGGTGTTTGTGCGTGCGGGTGACTTTTACGGGCCATTGGGGGTGTGGGGGGTTCGCGTTCGCTTGAGGGGGGTGTGCGTGTGGTGTTTGTGCTTGCGGGTGATTTGTACGGGCCATTGGGGGTGAGAGGGGGTTCGCGTTCGCTTGAGGGGGGGTGTGCGTGAGGTGTTTGTGTGTGCGGGTGACTTGTACGGGCCGTTGGGGGTGTGGGGGATTCGCGTTCACTTGAGGGGGGTGTGCGTGTGGTGTTTGTGCGTGCGGGTGACTTGTACGGGCCGTTGAGGGTGTGGGGGGGTTGGCAGTCGCTTGATCGGGGTGTGTGCGTGTCGGACTTGTGCGTGCGGGTGACTTGTATGGGCCGCTGGGGGGGTTGGCGTTTGCTTAAGGGGGGTGTGCGTGTGGTGTTTGTGCGTGTGGTTGACTTGTACGGGCCATTGGGGACGGGGGGTCGCGTACGCTTCATCGAGGGGTACACGGTTGGTATGTGTTGCAGCCGCTTGCTGTGAGGAGATGTTTCCGTACGAATCATTCTTCATGCGCGACTACTTTGAGCCGTACGAATCGCGTACAGGCTTTCCGCACCGGATCGTACTAGTGTGGTTGTACGACATGTTTACAAATCGTACGGAAGGATTTCGGAATCGAATTCGTATGGGTCTCCGACTTTGATTCGTACGGTTCGATGATTTTCGTACGGTAATCGACGGAAATGAATCGTACTAGGCAGGTCGGACGGTACTTTCCCATTCTTTTTCCGGATCGGAATCGAGCCCAGGTGAAATACCTAAATATCCTTGCAGTAAGATAAAACTGTATCAATGCAAGGTATCCTGAAAGAAAGGACAAGAATAACAAAGCAAAACAACATGTAATAATAAAAGTCGTCATTAAATGACAAGAACAGTAAATTTGATAAGAATAAGTTTAACTTAAAACAAGAATCATCACTTTCAGTAGGTGTGAAACCAATTTCACTATTACCTGGAGTTGTAGAACTAGAATCATCTCCCTCCACCTTTTCTTGACCATATTACAAAAGAGGTAGCACACACGATCCCGCAGACACATTTCCACAAGAAAGAGTGTTTTTAGAATCTGGAACAAAAAAATAATTGTGAATCAAATCTACAACAACAGCATCATCTAATATCTCATTTTCATCTAATGCATTATTATTTTTTTTAGTTTCAAGATTATGTTTACAAACCCACAACCTTTCACAGACCGTAGCCAATCTGTTCAAACACCACCTAGAACCATTATTAAGCTTTGCAGATGACATTCCCATCCAACCACTTCTAACATAATCTCCCATTTGTATATCAAGCACCCTTCCTAACATGATTTTATTATCACCACTGGTTAAATCTACCTTTCGGTTTGCCTGAAAGTTGGGGATGCCCAGACATGAGTTCCGTGCTCACTGCAACACTGGATTAAACCAAGCCTGGCTGATAAGGGGTGATGCCCTGAAACCGGTCCCAGGATGCTTGTTTCCGGTCCAGGGAGGACCTGGCTCGGCAGCTCAGTCTGGACTGTTCCCATAAGGAACAGGGTCAAGACTGATTTGCATATGGATGGTTCCAGATTGGGAATTTTGTGAGCAAAAGAAGGATGGATGAAACCCAGATCCTTGTGACTGGGGGTGAAAGTTTGCATTGTTCAGCATTCCGTTCATCAATTGTTTCTTCTGCATTTGACCGTTTTTTCATAGAAGACTCATACATTTGTTTGAGATCCATGTAGGAAAGTGCCCCTTTTTGCATGGTTGCCCCTACCTTTTGCCAAACTGTTGATATACTTTGACTGAATGTGCCCTGGGTTCCTGAAACCAGGTAACCAGGGACTATGTTCTTTCCCTAAACAGTACTGTTGCAAAACCCAATTAGCAACTCTCTGGCCACATGTAAGCCCCTTGTAAAAGGTACCAAGGGCACTGTGACCAGGGAAGGCCTCGAAGGGCTGCAGCACTTATTGTGCCACCCATAGCGGCCTTGTACCGTTGCACACGCACACTGCCATTGCAGTCTACGTGTTTTGGGGAAGAACAAAGTGAAGAGTTGACATGGCACACTTCCTAGTGTGCCATTACTACAACCTACTGCCCTGGCATATGTAAGCCACCCCTCTATCTGGGTGCACTATATCAGTGGTGAGCGTACAGGTGCATGAGCCCTGTACCCCTACAGTGTCTAAGCCAATTCTTAGACATTGTACGTGCACTAATGCCATAAAGAGTGTATGGTGCTGGGAGTTTGTCATTACGAACTCCACAGCACCTTGATGGCTTTAATTAAAACTGGGAAGTTTGGTATCCAACTTCTCAGCGCATTAAACCCACACTGATGCCAGTGTGGGATTTAATGAAAAATCCACTCAGAGGGCATCTTAGGGATGCCCCCTGAAAAACTCCTTAAGTATAGTGTCCTGGCTGAGTGGCTGCTCGCCAGCTGCCACCACCAGACATGTTTCTTGACCCCTGGGTCCACAACCTCTCACTCTCTGGGTAGTGAAACAAAGCACATCCTGTGACGAGGTGCCAAGCCTTCTCCTCCAGGATGGTCAGGGTCCACGAAGGGGAAGCTTCAAAGGCTTGCTGCCTTTGTGAGCTACCCCAGCCATTTACTGCTCACAGCAACTGGCCCCCACCGGTGCTGACCCCCACTTTGGGCGGAGAATCAGCGGGAAAACCAAGTTAGGAGGAGAAGTGTGCCCACCTTTGCCAACCCCACCCCTCAGGTGGGGAGGCGAGGTGAAGCACAATTCTGTCCATGCCATCTGCAGATGGGGGACCCAGCTAACCAGAGTGAGGCTTATCCCCCCCTCCCACTGGAGGGTGGCATAATAGAGGGTGTACCCGTCTCAAGGAAGGGACCTATTGGTCCTGACCTATACCTACCTGTAAAACCCCTAAAGGTAGTATTTGCCTCTCCAGACAAGAAGAGAGAAGAAGAAGTGTTGTAAATAATTAATTTACCATCATAATTTCTATACAAGTAAGTACTTAATCAATAATAACTCAATCGGAAAGAAAGAAACAGAGTCCGTGGTGGTTAGAGTTCTTAGGGGTTTTATTCCTTAAAAAGGAATCGTTCCAGAACGGGATATCAGGTTCTTGCAACCACAGGGGTTCAAGAAGGGATAGAGCAATAATTTATTGACAATACATAGCTTATATACTTTTCATACATTATAGGCTCTAATGCAAGAGGCGTAACAGCTGAGAGAAACGAGATAACAGCATGATAACAGTGTCCACGTGTTGCAATACGTAATTGGAGGCGTGACCTGGGCGTGGATACAGAGGTGTGTGCTAGAAAACGTCACAAGTAGGTGGCAACAAAGCAGAATTTTGTAATGTCAGCAGAAATCAGAGGCATGGATGCGCGCGCAGCTGCATGACGTATGATTGACGTGAAAACAGACGGGTGCAGGGGATTTGACATTTACACTGGCGGAAAGAGACAGAAGTCTGGCATGTCAGATCAACTCGTGCTTCTATCATATCTGATATCTGATGTTTGGGAACCATACTATCTAGAGGAAAAGGTCTCTAGGGCAGAAGTTACTCTATACTGACTGTGTGTGTGTGTATAAGCGCCTGAGTGTCTGTATGAGATGCGGGGGCATGGGCCTTCCATGGAAACAGAGGCTATGAATTACTTGCATAGAGACAGCGAGGCCGGGCCCTTCGCCCTGCAGCTGGGAGAATGTTTACTTAAACTAGTAGGCAGGAATGCATTTTCGAGGAGCGGAACAGATAACTTCGAAGGTCGAATACAGTCTTGGCAGGCAGCAGGCTGAGCCAAACGCCATGGGCCGCACTGGAAGTAAGGCAGAGTTCACAGATACACAGACTGCCTGGGCTCTCGGAGTCAGAAAACAAGAAAGGGCTCAATGGCAGAATTCGGGGCCTACTTTGCCAGAGCTGGAAAACGTGTAAAGTACACCACAAAAAGACGTTGGCAAGGCATACTTAGGAACTGAATTATCAATCCATTCATGGTGGATCTGAAAGAGGACATGTTAACGGTGGACGCAAATGTATTTGCGTCTTCATAGCTGGCACAGGAGGGAAGTTACATGTACTTCAGGCTGGTACACGGAAACGGTGGGGTACACGCTAGGGAACATTATTTGACCATAAAATTTATATTTCCTCATTCCCTCCTTGTTCCCTACGGACCCTTCATGATATATCGATTCTCATAAACCGATTGGTCTGTTCTTGTAACATCATTTGCTCTTCTTTCTTCTTTTTGCGTTTTAAGTGAAAACTGGAATGTTCAATACATGAAGTGACGCACAGGCCACAAATCGCTGGCCCACACTGTAGGCACAGGCAGCAACTGAATACTATGGTAAGGGCAATGCCCAGGAAGGATAGGAGCTTCCATCCCCAAGCGGTTAACGTTGTCCAGAACCAACCGGACCAAGTCCAGGTGCCTGGATTCTGATGTATCAGATTTGCAATCTTATGAAGACGTGTAATAGCTTGATATACTGTTGGCGCGTTTTCTGGAATGAAAATGCAGCAACTTGACCCGATGACCTTACAAGCTCCGCCTCTGTCTGCCAAGATGACGTCAATAACAAGACGATTCTGAAGAACAACAATCCGCATAGCGGACTGCTCCTCTGTTAAGTTACCTAGGGCGGAGGCAGTTTCATTCACTACTGCTTCAAGTGTTCTAGTTAATCTGCGAATTAGTTTACTATTTTGGACGGGGCCTATGAAAAAAAAGAAACCTCTATTGAAATCTGTGTATTGCTCCCATGCCGTTTCAGTATTGTCGACAATCGGGAGATCTCTTCGGAGTCTATTCTTTACTAGATTTGTATTTCTGTGGTAGTCAGGAGGAGCTAGGAAAACAGGTGGCAGAAGGAATGCAATATAACAGGTACCATCCCAGTCTGGAGGTAGGCGTATGTATGCGGTATGACCACAAACAAAGTAGGAATGACGGGTAGCTTTGAAAGAAGATTTGCCTTGATCACTGAATTCGACTACGATATTACATTTACTATGACCTAAGTGTACGGAACCTTTCTTACTGACACATAATTCACCAGTGACGGGTAGTACTGACATAGCAGGGGGAACTGGTTCAGTTTCAGATTCAACAGTGAGAATCATAAGGTTAATTGTATAATTACCTAATCCATATACTTCATTTTCTAGATCAGTTCCTACTCTAATGGGAAGTCCCTTCTGGTCAGGATAACAGGCTTTAAGCAGAACTAAGTTCAAGTTTCCCCAAACCCAGCTCCCTTTGAAAACAGCAATATCAGGATCTACGGAATTTATTATTCTAAACCAGGCTCCACAGGAACCATTGTGAGTGAACGGGTACGGAAAGAGGGGCAGAACTCCCTTATATTTCTGATAGGGAGGGAGTCGGCCACATATCCAACAGTTTGTAGCATTGTTAGTCTGGTGGGAATGATGTAACATACTAATGAATGTGTTGTTGCGCAGCGCAAGTCTGTAAGATAATTCATGGGGAGGTAATTTACTAAAAGAATGTTCAGCAGTGACGTTATAAGCAGATTGTTCACGCTTGAAGATAGGATAGTAGATGGAAAGCAATATACTGGCAACAATAATCAGAAGACTTAGAAAAAACATAATTAATAATGTCACTATACAGTGACTACGTAGTAATTTACAGTATGCGTGTTTTTTAAGTTGTTTCTCTCTCTCTCTATCTCGATCTAGGGGATACATGTCAGAAACTATTTAACCGATTCACCTAGGGGAGGACTTAAACAATTAAACTGTCTGACTTGCTAGATCGGAGTTTATTCTTATACTCCTCTTGGGGAGTTGTCTCTTGTTTCGGAACTTTAAAGTCACTAGGTTCGATACAGTCTTTGGAAGGGGTGGACAAGTCTTTTCTTGGCTTCAGTTCATCGCATCTCTTCACATGGCTTATGTGGATCCACCCCTTTCTGCCTTCGATCTTTACAGCGGTCCTCGTGGTGAGAAGGACGGTCTTCGGCTCTTTCCAGCGGGGCTCCAGCGGACTTTTCCTGTCAAAGTTCCTTATCAAAATCAGGTCGCCGGGACGGACATCATGCGGCTTTACATCAGTGTTGTCAGGGAAAGCTGCGGCAACCTGTGAACGACATGATTGGAGTGCAGACATCAAGGAGGCAAGGTAATCTGTCAGCATGTTACAGTCAACATCGGTAATTTTTTTCGGTATGGGCGTCCCCCACATATTCGGTGGCCTGCCAAAAACCACTTCATACGGGGATAGCCCTGATCGCGAGTGGGCGACCATCCTCATGTAAAATAATGCAACTGGCAGGGCGACTATCCAGTCGACCCCTTTTTCTTTACATACTTTGGCAAGACGTGTCTTTAATGTCTGGTTATGCCTCTCTACAAGGCCGGCGGCTTCGGGGTGTCGGACACAATGGAATTTCCACTGATATCCTAGCAGCAGGGAAACCTGTTTCATTAATTCGGATGAGAATGGCTGTCCGTTATCAGAGTACACGACACGAGGCAAGCCGTATCGTGGGAAAAATTCTCGAACCAGCTGCCTGGCAGTGGTCGGGGCAGTATAATCTGGGACTGGATATGCTTCTGTCCAACGGGAAAGTGCACAAACAACTACGAGGACATATTTAAAACCTCGACAACGGTCCATCTGGATATAATCCATCTGGAGGACTTCAAAAGGGTGATCGGGAGGATGAAATCCACCTTGCTCTACAGGGACGCTTTTACCTGGATTGAACTGACAACAGATCATGCAAGTACGCACTTTCTGTTTTGCTGCTGCTCGTAAGTGTTTGTTATACCAGAGGTTCTGTATACTATCTAACATAGCTTTTTCTCCTAGATGTGCTGGACTATGTGCTGTATTGATTATGACTTGAACCATAGAGTCGGGGAGAAACCATGTAGATTTTCCCTTCGTCATCCATCCTTGATCTGTCTGAATCCCTCCTAGTTCGGTCCATTTCTTTATTTCTTCTGCAGTAGCATGTGTCTGAATATCGATTACATCTAGTGTGGGATCCTTAACTGTCATACAATGTGTTGGTACTTTTGTCTTTGTCACGTCAGTTGTCTGAGTATGAGTCAATGCTGTATGTTTTGCTGTTTGGTCTGCCAGGTCGTTACCCTGGGAAACGGAATCTGTAACTTTAGTATGTGCTTTACACTTCATGACGGATATACCTGAAGGCAGATGTATTGCTTCTAACAGTGCTTGAATGAGGGGACCATGCTGGATCTTGGCACCGTGAGAGGTCAGGAAACCTCGTTCCTGCCACAACATTCCGAAGTCGTGTACAACTCCGAAAGCATAGCGTGAATCAGTATATATGTTAACATTTCTGTTCTTGGCTAGTATACAGGCTCGGGTCAGAGCAATAAGCTCTGCCGCTTGAGCGGACAGTGTATCAATACGGTATGTTTCTTTTACTTCAGTTTCAGTGGTCACGGCATACGCGGCCACTAACCCTCCTGTACTTGTTCTCATACATGAACCATCCACATAAAGTGTCAGGTCTGGATTTGTCAATGGAACATCTGTTAAGTCTCGTCTGGGCTTTGTCACTGCATTAATGATCTCTATACAATCATGCGGGGCTGGATCTGTCATAATTGAAGGTAACAATGTTGCGGGGTTCAGAATACTGCAGCGTCTTATTTCTATGTGTGGCTGGAATAGTGTTAATTCATAACCTGTCAATCGTGCTATAGTCAAGTGTTGAGTTTGGGTTCTGTTTAAAAGAACCTCTACAGAATGTGGAACTTGTACTGTTAATTGATGTCCTAAAACAATTGAGTCGCTCTGTCTGATTGCTAATGCTGTTGCTGCTACTGACTTCAAGCACGCAGGGAGTGCCTGGGCTACTGAATCCAATGTACTTGAAAAATAAGCGCAAGGCTTATGTGAACCTGCTTGATCTTGAGTGAGGACAGACAACGCTGTACCATCACGTTCTGTAACAAAAAGTGTAAAAGGTTTGCTGTAACATGGTGTCGCTAAAACTGGTGCTTGACATAAAGCTTTCTTTAATTCTTCAAAGGCTTGTGTATGCTCCTCAGTCCAGGGAAGGACAGTCGAAGTCGCTGCCTCTTGTGTTGTTAACTGAATGAGTGGCTTAGCTAGAAATGCATACTGAGGAATCCATTGTCTGCAGTACGAGGTGAGGCCTATAAAGGCCCGCACTTCCTTTTGTGTCTGGGGTTGTGGCATATTTACAATTAACTGAATGCGATCAGGAGTGAGCTGTCTCCCCACTTTGGACAGCAAGTGACCCAAGTACACAACTTGCTGAACACAGAATTGTAGCTTCGAAGGAGACACCTTGTGTCCCTTGTCGGCCAGAAAATGCAAAACCGTCAGTGATGCATACTCACATTCGGGCTCACTTCGTGCGGTGATCAGCAGATCATCGACGTATTGCAGTAAGGCGGTATTAACTGGCATTTGAATACAATCTAGTTCTCTTTTCAGTGCTTGACTATAGATGCTGGGGCTTTCTGTGAATCCTTGAGGTGCGCGTGAAAATTTGAAACTTCGTCCATTTAAACTGAATCCGAAGAGGTATTGGCTCTCTGGGTTAATAGGTACACTGAAGAAGGCGTTCTTGAGGTCAATTACAGTAAAGAACGTCGCTTCTGAATCAATAGCAGTCAATAGGGAAGAGATATCGGGAACCACAGGGTACTGTGGAACAATGCATTTATTCAGTTCCCGTAAATCAATCACCAACCGATATACTGGCGGTGCATTGGGATCAATACGTTTAAGAATCGGAATGATAGGGGAATTGCAGATATTGGAGTCGGTCTCTACGACCACTCCTTGGGCTATGAGCTCTTCAATGATTTTCAGTAAAGCCACTACAGCATCGGGTGGTAACTTGTATTGTCTGATTCTTGGTAAAACAACACCTGGTTTCAGTGTAACACGATATGGTGTAATGTGCATGCAGCCTACATCGGTTGGGCCTCGTGCCCACAGGTGATTTGGTACATTTCTCAATCTGACATCAAACTCTCGAAGTACGTAGTGACCCTTAAAGTCACGCAAAAAAAGTCTAACTCCTTCCGGAGAGCAACATATCACAGCTCCTAAAGCCTTCAATGTCTTTATTCCTAGCAGATTTTCTGGACATGATTTCGTAAGTAATAGGTCTGTAACACGCGATAATGGACCCACAGCCAGGGGAACTGGTTCTGATACTTCATTCACAATAGGCTGTCCTGAAAAACCAAGGGAAACATTCTGTGAGCCTGAGAGGGGTGCCCCTGGAACTTCGTCATGGCTGATTGTTGTGCGGCTTGCCCCTGTGTCAATTAAAAATTTTCGGTCCTTTCCCAATACTTGACTGTGTACATAAGGACCCTCTTGATCTACCGGAATCTCAATAAGAGGCAAGCCAACTTCCCTCTCTAGGCTGTTTCATGTATATCGGGGATAATCGGGGTAAGCAGATTGGGCATACTGGTACATCTGTTGTGAAACTTGTTGAGTCGCGGCAATGGGCTGTGGCTGTGGTACCGCTACGGTCTGTGCTGTATGTGATGAGGCATGCGTAGGCTGTGAATTCTGCGAAGTCTGTTGCTGAACTTGATCTTGTCTAGGTGGATGCGGTCTTTCCTTAGTTTTACCTGTTGATATATTATGTTGCAGGACGGGACATTCATGTACATAATGACCTGGCTTCTTACAATAGTTGCATGTCCCTTTAACGGGAGCTGCTGAATTTCCTGTCTGTGTCGTACCCTTCCTGTGGTTGTCGGCTGGAACCGACTGGGCCACTAACATTTTCATTTTCGTGTCTTTCATACGTTTCTGTTCACTATCCTGTTCTTCTCTAATTCTGTTCTGGTGATACTGTAACATTTGTAACATTTGTGATGGCGTATTTGCTTGCCAGGTACTCTCGACCTTGTATACACGGTTTTTAACTGCTATCAGGGAATTTTCTACTAATTTTGATACAAAAAGGTGCGGGTATGACTCGCTACTTGATTTAAGACCGCTATTAATAAGGAAACATTTCTCGAATCTTGAATAGAAGTCACTAGTATCTTCGTCTGGTTTCTGTTTACAGGCTGAGATTGCATCCCAGTCTTCCTTTCTAGTTGTCAGTAATCTTGGCAGAACTTGTACTATTAAACCTGGTAATGCTTTAGTTTTCTCCCCAAGGCCTAGCCCTGGGGTACGCTTTTCTTCCTCGTCTTCTATTTCTGCCCATACAATCTTTTTGTCTCCCACCTCCCATTCTTTTTCCTTGAGTTTCTCGTAGATGCCCGTGGGCAGCAGGACCTTTAACATTTTCATAATATCTTCATATGTGTAATCCCCCATCAGTAACATATCTTTAAGTTCTCTGTGAAAACCTGCAGGGTCTTTATCATGGCAGGGTACTAGCTTTTTCATTTCCAGTAATTCTAACTTGGTCAGAGGTGTATGTACATACACACGTTTCAGATTATTATCGGTACCCAGAACTGGATGTACTTCTCGTAAAGGGTTCTGACTTTCAATACCATGCAAACGTTCCATATGATACATTTTTCTTTCTGGGGGTGGAGCGGAAACATATTGTGAACCTACGAAGGTGTTATATCGGTGTCGTTGTTCTAGAATTATCTGTATTAACTTGGTACTCAGACCTCTCCATCTATCCATGAGGAGTGCTTCTAATGTATCGTGTAAGGGACCTGGATCAGAATGTTGGTTCCGGTATAACGTGAGAAGGTGTTGAATCATGTATACACCTGCTAATTTCTGTTCCTCTGGAGACAGGTTCAGAAATGTCTGTGCTACTGTGTCATCATTATATATATTCGTATTGTCAGCCCATAATACTGCTGACCGGGCTAGTTCTTGTTCATCCATAGAATTGAGTACGTGGTACCCCATTCGTTCTCGAAGCATTTTATCAGTCTCTTGGAACTGGTGTTCCGGAGAATTCGGTTTTGATATGCCAGAGAGAAAAACTCTCTTGCTTTCTGGACGGATACCTTTCCTAAGGTAAGTTCCCTTACCTACATACGCTATCGTATCTGTAATATTTTCTGGTTCTGCAGGTTCTTCCTCCTCCTCGGAGGATGCTTTCTCTTTTTCTCTTTCATGTATTTCTATTACCTTTTTCCTTATTATCTTGTACATACTGGCTATGCAACCACCTTTGTCGTGTTTTCCTTCGGATATATTTTTGCCCCACTTATTTAGTGCTTCCATTTCATCCTGGTCTGTCTCAGGCCTGTCTCGCTCTCTTATTAGGCAATTTATGAAAAAACGTAATATATGTGCTTGAGTGTCAACTTTCTGATGTGCCATGGCCTCCTTAATACTGTCAGGATTTTCCCCAGTCTGGACAAAATGATATATTCTATCTAGATGCTCATTCATTCCTGGAAACAATATTAGGTAATCTGTAGCTTGTCGCAATCGTATTGATGCTATCAGCATTCTATCATCTTTACCGGGTACTGGATCGTATCTACAAACTGGGAGCTGTTCTTTGAGTATGTCGAGACGGGGTGATTGGAACGTGAAAGAGTTCTGCCTATCCCTAAACGGTAATCTGTGTGCTGGTGGCGGGGTCTGGTAACCCCCGGTCGCACCTCCTGAAGCGGGAACTTGAACATTATCTCTCTGTGGAGTCTGTATGTGAACTTGAATTTGTCTTTTAGTAGGATCAGGTTGAAGCGGTTTCGGTATATCAATCTTAGGTGCAGAAAGTGGTGGAGGTGGGGGAATAACAGGCTGTCGGACGGGATAACCAGACTGCAGTAACGGTGGGTTCTGATCTGGAAGCGGGTTGCCACCTCCGTCACCGTCAGTAGGCGGGACGCGGGCACGTGGATTGGTGTAGGCGGGTGCTACATCCTCTAGATAAGAATTCAGAAATATGTCTTTAGTAGTCTTATGATTTACTTTAATTGGAACCAGTGGTGGCGGCAAATTTTTCGGTATTCCTGAGGTGGCCTCAGGCGAACCCTCGGTCACTAGATACATACCATTTACGAGATTATTTCGTGCACGGTCTACTTGTTCTGTTTTTACTCGGATTCCTTCACTAACTAATTCGTTTTCTTGGGCCTTAGCTGATTCTTTAAGTCTGTCTTCTTTACGGAGTGCTTTTTCAGCACGCTTATGTGATTCCTTACGCCAAAATTCTATGGCGTCTTTCTGAGATTGTCTGGCTTTCTTTTTCCATAATGCTTCTTCTACCTTCATGATGCACTCGGCATCCCATGTTCCGGTAACGGGCCATCTATGTCTCTCGTCTAGATTCTTAGTATACTCGGCCCATAAATATAGGTACAATATGGCGTCTATGCCATGTTTATGGTACATAAAATTTCCAGGAGTGTCCCTAGGGGGGATCGGAATTTCTTCTTCTAGTATCCCTTTCCTAGTTCCTATCTGTTTTAACTTGTTGAAAAACGGCATCTTGTTTACTTAATACTGAATGCTCAATCCTTGCTATTTAATTCGGAATACAGCTAGTTACACAAAAACACAATAATGCACAAAAAAAAACAGTCACACTCATACCACGACATTAATCACATGAAAAACATTTAAGACATATATCTCTACCCTAGATAACTGATGTACTGCTGAACAGCACAGATACACTGCCTAAAAACAGTGCAGAAACTTGAAAATAACGGATATACTGCTAAACAGTACAGATACACTGTCTAAAACAGTGCAGACCGCATTTGTGTACCCAAACACGTCTTTGATACGACCCAGCAATGGTACTCACCGGGAAGCACGGAAATCGGAAGGCTTCGGAAAACTCGACCGGACTGGACTCGGACTGGACTCGGACTGGACTCGGCTCGACACGTGGATACTTCGGAAAAACTGGTGGGCCTCTTGACACCTCGGACCTTGCTTCTTTCGGCTAGGCTCTGGTCGGGATCCTCCGCACTCCTCACCGCCTCGTCTGGGTGCTAATCGCAGTCTTCGTCACCTCCGTGGGCCAGAGGGAGATACAGGAAATCCTGCCAGTACGCGTAGGTTCCTTCTAGCTGATGGCAGGGGACAGAGCTTGCAACGCACCAACCGGCGCGTGGGGTGGGGGAGGGGTCCCTGTTCGGGCGCCAAAATGTTGTAAATAATTAATTTACCATCATAATTTCTATACAAGTAAGTACTTAATCAATAATAACTCAATCGGAAAGAAAGAAACAGAGTCCGTGGTGGTTAGAGTTCTTAGGGGTTTTATTCCTTAAAAAGGAATCGTTCCAGAACGGGATATCAGGTTCTTGCAACCACAGGGGTTCAAGAAGGGATAGAGCAATAATTTATTGACAATACATAGCTTATATACTTTTCATACATTATAGGCTCTAATGCAAGAGGCGTAACAGCTGAGAGAAACGAGATAACAGCATGATAACAGTGTCCACGTGTTGCAATACGTAAGTGGAGGCGTGACCTGGGCGTGGATACAGAGGTGTGTGCTAGAAAACGTCACAAGTAGGTGGCAACAAAGCAGAATTTTGTAATGTCAGCAGAAATCAGAGGCATGGATGCGCGCGCAGCTGCATGACGTATGATTGACGTGAAAACAGACGGGTGCAGGGGATTTGACATTTACACTGGCGGAAAGAGACAGAAGTCTGGCATGTCAGATCAACTCGTGCTTCTATCATATCTGATATCTGATGTTTGGGAACCATACTATCTAGAGGAAAAGGTCTCTAGGGCAGAAGTTACTCTATACTGACTGTGTGTGTGTGTATAAGCGCCTGAGTGTCTGTATGAGATGCGGGGGCATGGGCCTTCCATGGAAACAGAGGCTATGAATTACTTGCATAGAGACAGCGAGGCCGGGCCCTTCGCCCTGCAGCTGGGAGAATGTTTACTTAAACTAGTAGGCAGGAATGCATTTTCGAGGAGCGGAACAGATAACTTCGAAGGTCGAATACAGTCTTGGCAGGCAGCAGGCTGAGCCAAACGCCATGGGCCGCACTGGAAGTAAGGCAGAGTTCACAGATACACAGACTGCCTGGGCTCTCGGAGTCAGAAAACAAGAAAGGGCTCAATGGCAGAATTCGGGGCCTACTTTGCCAGAGCTGGAAAACGTGTAAAGTACACCACAAAAAGACGTTGGCAAGGCATACTTAGGAACTGAATTATCAATCCATTCATGGTGGATCTGAAAGAGGACATGTTAACGGTGGACGCAAATGTATTTGCGTCTTCATAGCTGGCACAGGAGGGAAGTTACATGTACTTCAGGCTGGTACACGGAAACGGTGGGGTACACGCTAGGGAACATTATTTGACCATAAAATTTATATTTCCTCAGAAGGACCAAAAAATCTGTGCAGAAAGACAAAGAGGAGGACACCAACTGACTTGGCCCCAGCCCTACCAGCCTGTCCCAACCTCAAACCAGCTCCAGTGAAATCTCGGTGTGTCCTGCAGCCAGCAGCCCCCAAGAACCCGGAGAACCTGACCTGCCTTCCCAAACCAGACTTTGTCTCCTGTGAGCACCAGATTTGCTCCCCAACAGACTCTGGCTCCGGCCAAATCCAGGAGTCTGCACCACTTTGTACCTGACGCCCATGGCAGGAGTTCGAGTGGCCCAACACCATCAGGAGGTCTCCCAGCGATCCTGATCTGGGATCTGGTGATCACTGATCTACCTCACGTCTCAAACCAACGCCTGCAGCCCCTTTCTGTAGGATCCCCCGACCGCGACAGGAGCCGGTAAGAAAAACCTGACGCCTAAAGACACCCCTGCACCCAACGTCCCACGGCCTTGGGTGGCCTGACTGATGGTATCCCAGCATCCCCAGACATCCCAACTTACCTTTACAACTGGTGGTCGCCTCCAGAAGATCTTCGTCCCAAAGCCTTCAGTGTTTGTTGCACCAGAGAATCCCCATTGAAATCAACAGGGCACCCGATGCCTAACCAGCCCACTGCACCCGCCCGCCGTTGTGTCGCTGTGGGTGCACTTTGTGTGCTAAATCAGATCCCCCTTTACCCTGAGCTTAACACCCGGAGCTTTGCTCCCACACCCCGTGGCTTGATCGTGAGCAGCCACCAACCGGAGGCCCCCTACCCCCTATTGGATAACATTGGTCCTCAACACTCTGCACCCAGCTGCCCTAGTGCCACTGAGTGTGTTTGGAGAGTGCCTCCTTGACCCTGGGGGAAAACCTGGTTCTAACCCCAGAAACCCAACTCCCACAACCAAGTATTTACCTGTAAACCGATAACTGCGTTCCTCCCATAGGATTGCACTGACTGCTTTTCTTTGAAAATTCTTCTAATTGTGGAGATGATTGGTAAGATACCTTAAAAAATGCAAATGTACAAAAACTGAATTACTTACATTTTCTCTAAGAAATGTCCCAGTGTAATCACACAGTAGAAAAAGTAACTTAAAAAGTATTCTGAAAAGTAAGTCAACTTAAAAGTAACTGTAAAGTAATTTTTACTGTTGACTTACCTGTAAACAAACCAATTGCATACAACTGCATTTCAATTGTATTTCAACTGCAAAGTATTATTTCACTTAACTGCACCTGGCCTGGATTAGTTCTAGAAATAAAATACCTAAAGAATATTTTTATACAAGCACATTGGTCTGAGTTCAGTCTTTGACTATGTGACATCATTTCTTGCCTGAGTGTGTACAATAAATGCTTAACACTACCCTCTGATAAAGCTTTACTGCTCACCCACACTACCACAAATAGAGAGTAAGGCATGTTCTACTTTTACCTCCGCCTACATTTGGGGTTCCACTGGACTCTGTGCACACTATACCTTACTTTGGTACTTTGATACAGACCCAGCTTCCTACAATCCAAAATAGGTAACTCACTTTCAATCCATACAAGAACCAATGACATTCTTGGTTTGCAACTTTAAACATGGAAAATGGGGAACATTCATTGGTAAGTTTTATCAGAAATAAACAAATGGCACAACCTTTTACATACATTTCTGCATCCATGTAAGGCCACCAAAAAACTTCCCTAATCCTTTTCTTAGTGAGGTTTTCCCCTAAATGGACCATATGAGCCAGTTTGGTAGAATAAATTGCTTTAGGTGGAATCACATAATCTTCCTTGAGCACCATATCACCCACCATAGAAATAGAATCTTTAACCTTCCACACAACCTGTAGAGTAGGACATAGTATTTTTTCACGCGTCCATCCCTTATTGATGAATTATTTTATTCTACTGAAATGCTTATCTACTTGACTACTACTCAACCAAGCTTCTCTGGAAAACTCACTCCCAAGAATGTCTTTAACCAAAGCCAAAACACACTCCTGAACTGACTCCATCGCAGAAGTATTACTCTCATAGGCAAGCTTGACAAACAGTCTGCAATAACATTTACAAGCCTTTTAATATGATCTGTTCGAAAGTTGTACTCATACATTTTAGATAGTATCCCGACCAGTCTTGCAGATGCTCTTCCAATACCATTGCTACTGAGTAAGGAAATAAAGGTATGTGGTCAGTTTTGATAGTAAATTCTTTACCCCACAAATAGGTTTTAAAATGTTCCACTGCCCACGTGCATGATAACGCCTCATGTTCGACAGTGGAATATCTACATTCAGCGCTTACTAGGGGTCTTGCAGCAAAGGCGACTTTTCTCCCCCCACCTTGATATTTATGAATAAGCATGGTACCCAGACCTGTCACACTGGCATCAACATACAAGTAACTTATGATTTTTTTTATCAAAAGGCAATAACGGTAGTGGCTTGACAATTGAACCCTTCAATTTGGCAAATGTTTCTGAAGTTCACTAACCACAAAAACTTCCCACCTTTTTTACTAGTTCTCATAACAGTAAGGCTATGTGTGAAAATGTATCTACAAATCTGGAATAAAATTCACACAATCTCAAATATGAACACAGTTCGTGTTTGTCTTTGGGTGCGGCCAGTCTTTCAATTTCTTGAATTGATTCCCTTACTAGATATTTTATGCCCCAGATACTCCACCTCTTGAGTAAGAAATGTGCCTTTCTCCATTTACAGTGTCATTCCCCTTTCTTATAAAATAGATAAAACGTCTGACAACCGTGAATTGTGCAAGTCTATAAAGTCTGCAAACACCTAAAATCATCCTGGAAAGCCATAACACCTTGCATACACTTGAACAGTGTAAACATGAGCTTCTGAGAATTGGACGCAGCCAAGGCTAGTCCAAAGGGCATGTGTATATACCTGCACGTTCCATCCGGCGTGATGAAAGTTGTAAACTGTCTACAACTTTCCTTCAACACAATCTGGTGGTATGCAGACTTAAGATCCAAAGATGTAAAATATTTTGCACCCTCTAACTGAGCTAATAATTCTTGTATTTTTGGTAGAGGATGACAATCTACCATAATCTGCTTATTAAGGTATCTCAAGTCTGCACCTCAACCTCAAAGAACCAGATTTGTTTTCTTATTTTCTTAGTAAAACAACTGGAGAAACCCATTCAGAGAAATCTACTGGTTCTATGACACTATTAGCTTGTAATTGTTGCAGTTCCATACTGAACTCTGTTCTAACACTCAGTGGTACATTCCTAAGTTTTTGTTTGACTGGATGTGCTCCAATTTACAGTTTCATTTCATAGGCAAAACCATTAACGCTCCCCAGCTCTTTCCTAAAAATATCTTTATAATAGGAAATCAAATTTTCAATAATTTGTTCCTGATTAGTCATACAGTAAATAGGACTATCAGCAGATGGATCAAGAGCAAGTCCCAGATTTCCTTAGTACCGTCATCCTAGAACATGCTGGCCATTCTTGACAATGTAGATCTTCCCTAAAACACTGCGAGTTATCATGTATATAGTAGACACTAAATCACCAATAATGGTGATTTTGGTTGTGCGATAAACATAAGCCTTAATAGAATTTTCTTCGAGAGTTCTGTTTATCCAGTGTTCTGTGAAAAAGACTTTTGACACCAACAAAAAAGGTAATCCCAAACCAATCAACATTTGTGTCATGACACCATCAATGACATCTTCACTTGTCAGAGTTTTACAGGACTCCGCATCCAAAGCAGTAAGCAGAACCTCCATCTCATTTTTTCTTTATCACCACCTTCTAATGAATAAAATCATATTTTCTTTCTCCTCAGATTCTTGTGAATTCTCCATTTTACACTTTGAAACCATGTTTATACTCCTTTGAGATTTACATACCAGAGAGAAGTGTCCAGATTTACCACATTTTAAACAATCTTTGGCTAATGCTGGACAGGATGATTTTGTGGCATGTATATTTGAGTATTTGGAGCTACTGAGAATCTATTTATGTTATCTTTTTGAATCTGCTTTTGTTAAGATTACGCACCAATGCAATCTTTGAATGGTTATCCTCATTAAGGGCCCGACTCACAGAATGAACTTATGACTAAATCCTAAACTTACTACTATTTGGTATTCACAGAATGCACTTACTACTTTCGGTATTCACAGAGTGAACTTACTACTTTCGGGATTCACAGAATCGGAATTTCCGGCCCGAGTGCAGACGTAAGGTCTGTAGTCTTAAATCCATTCTGTGAATACCGAAAGTAGTAAGTTCATTCTGTGAATCCCGAAAGTAGTAAGTTCACTTTGTGAATCCCGAAAGTAGTAAGTGCATTCTGTGAATACCAAATGGTAGTAAGTTTAGGATTTAGTCCTAAATTCATTCTGGGAATCGGGCCCTAAGTACCCTGCATGACTTAGCAGATCTTTCTATAACCTTGGTGATCTCTACTACTTCATCAAGCTTTGGATTCTTATGCCATTAAAGCTGTTCTTTTTATTGGCACGATGCATAATAATCTGATCTCTGATATATTGATCTGCCAAGGTTCCAAAAGCACACATCGATGCAAAAATATGTAAAACTGCCACGTAGCTTTCAATAGCCTCATTTACATAAGATTGGCGCAATAAATAAAAATGTAACCTCTCCATAACTAGATTAAGTTCAATACAAAAATGTAGTTTATGCCTATCAATAGCTTCACAAAATTTATCATAAATCTCAGCACCAGCAGGAATTTAGATAACTGGCAAATGCTCAAAGATTTCCTATGCTTCTGCACCTATAAGATTTAACAATATAACCTTTTACTGGCTGTAGAAAATATGTTAACATCAATGGCAATTATAAAATTGTCAAATAACCCCAACCACTTCATTGGCTGATCTCCAGGACACTGAAGTAATGGAGATGGAGGATTATAATATTTTTGTATGTTTGCCAAAATAAGAGGAGGCTACTGAAACAATGGGATATTCAGCAAATGATTGGAGTAAGTGCAGCAGGAAAAATCTTTTCACCAACAATTATAAAAATAATGTTCAGATATGTCTTTTAAATAGAAAGCCACAAAATTATCACCAGATTACCTCTTGACCTACCTCTATAGTAGCATGGCCCACTTAGTAAAATTGCAGAGCATGTCGGTCCATATCGATGTCAAGTTCCAACAAAATCGGCATTCAAGAACCGGCATAAACAAGATGGCACACAGAGTATGCCGTGTACCAAAGCTCTGCGCTCCTACAGTCAAAGCGTTTTGTGGGTCAGTGACCCATACATGAATGCTTTTGCCAAACAAAGGTCTGCCAGGGTAGAAATGTACACGTCATTTTACGAAGGCACTTAAGGATATTCCGAAGACCTCCTGCTCAGCAACCTGGAGTTGCTGTGGGTCGTGGGATGCCGAGTGGGGTTGAAAATAGGAAGCAGTATATAAACATGAAATAATTGGTTTTCAAACTTTAGTATTTGTTTGTTTACCTTGAATTTCACCAGACCGT
This sequence comes from Lissotriton vulgaris, assembly GCF_964263255.1. Taxonomy (NCBI): domain Eukaryota; kingdom Metazoa; phylum Chordata; class Amphibia; order Caudata; family Salamandridae; genus Lissotriton; species Lissotriton vulgaris. The sequence continues at coordinate 164,275,654 of NC_141691.1, read as the reverse complement.
AATATGCAGCCACGAATCTGTCTTTCAGCTCCTCATAGTTGGTGTGAGTCTGTTGTTTATTTCATTTTCATTTCCATGGTGATGTGTCACATGATGGTGTTTATTTAAAACTTTATTGAACCTGTTACCCGTACCCGTGATCAAGGAGACTTGGGCTCCGAAACGCGTCGGGGAGGTTGCTGCAAATAAACAGCGCTGTTCAAAAGAAAGTTGGGTATGGACCTCTTTTTTGCTACGGCTGTATTGTTTAAAACGAGAATCGTGTGGATATATATATATATATATATATATATATATATATATATATATATATATATATATATATGTATATAAAAATTTCTCAAACAAATGCCTGAACTTTGAAAAGCGCACCCTTGAAGAATTGCTCCTTGTGGTTTGTCCTAGGCACAGACGCGCACTTTTGCTCATCGGTTTGTTCTTGCAGACCTGACGCGTTTCTAGGCTCCTGCCTTTTATCAGAGGTCAATCAGTAAAAATGAACACGGGGAGAGTTCTGGCTTTCTTTGATGAAAGGCAGGAGCCTAGAAATGGGTCAGGTCTGCAAGAACAAACCGATGAGCAGCAGTGCAAGTCTGTGCCTAGGACAAACCGCAAGGAGCAATTCTTCAAGGGTGCGCTTTTCAAAGCTTGGGCATTTGTTCGAGAAAAATATATATAAAAATATATATATTTATATATATATTCACTTAAAAAACCATAGGTTTCAGGCCTTATATAGTTAGGAATTAGCATTTTAAAAACCTTGCAAATTCATTTCAACAAGCATTTGCAATGCAAAAGGTCTCGCAGTTGTTAGAGTTTGAGTTATTGGCATTGTAAATGGCAATGCCATTTAGTAATGTGTTGGTGTCTAAAACATAAATAAAAGGCATTGTCATTTACAATACCAATATGTTAAACTCTCGCAAATGCGAGACCTATTGCATTGCAAATGCTTGTTCTAAATATGCATTAAGATGAAAAATGTGCAGTAACTGGCCTACTGCACAATTTCTTTCTACATTAAGGATGCCCACCGTAAGAAAATCATGGCCCATTGCGCAGCAGTCCTTGCATATGCATTTTGAGCTCCGCTGTGATCTTTTCAAACAAATGAGGCATCATGTCCTGATTCCCTTGTTAACAAGAAACATCTGCTATAACCAGAATGTCGTTGGTTCGCAACGGAGGGACAGGGTTATACATTTATTTATTTTATAGAGCTGAGAATAAATCCGGCAGGGCTTAATAGCGCTGTACCGAAGAGGGGTGTGTAAACATCAAGCGGGAGGGAACAATGGGTTGAGTTCTGTGCATAGCAAAGCACGTGCCCCAGCCGCTGACGCTTTGCATATTCATGTACAGCGCTGAAATATACGGATTTGTGGCAACAACAAAAAAAAAAAGCGGCTGATACAAGCGGACACACCAGTTCATCTGCATAAATGTTGTGGTACTTTCATAATACACGGCCACCTAATGGGTGTTTATTCAGAGCCATGGGCCTGCTGGAAATGGGCGGGTCTGAGTTCGCTATAGTAAAAAAAGTTGTACCAGCCTCCTTCGGTGTGCCTCCACGGCTCGTGTGGTGACATCACTGCCTCCTTTGACCACGCCCCCTCCCGCGGCTCCGTGGCGGGTAGAGTGCATGTAAACCTTGGCCGAAAAAATGCCGGCCGCGGCCAGGAGTGCGCCCTGTGGGTTGCAAGCGTCAAGCGGGGACCCTACAGATGCCCCGCTGTTCTTTCTGTCCGGTGGAGAAGGATCTCAGCCCGTGATCCCGCGAGCTCAGAAACTCGACACCGAGGACTGCGCCGGCGGTCAGGCTGTCACTGGAATGTAAGAAGCAGCGGCGCAAGCGAGTCTGCTGTGCCCGGGGAAGCGTGTGGCTAGGGGGAGCACTGAATCGTGGTTGATGGTTGGAAAGCGATGGGTGCGACAGGGGAGAGCAGACAGTGGGGACTGGGTCTCTGTGTGTGCGCATGCGCTGAAGCTTTCCAGGAGACAGCGAGCGCGTTCGCGCGCGTGGCCTGCGCCGATCGCCTTTTGGAGATGCGCGTGGCCAGGTGCTGTCTCCTGGGATGCAGACCCAGCGACAATAGATCTCTGGCGGACACAGCGCTTACGCGCTGTTACGCTACGAGACCTAAAAACCATAGGTTTCAGGCCTTATATAGTTAGGAATTAGCATTTAAAAAACCATTGAAATTGCTCCTATATAGTTAGTTGTACCAGCTATATTTCGCGCACCCGCAACCCACTGCTGATGATGTCACATACATATTACGTCATTCATGACATGGTCAGTGACATCACTGATGACATCTCAAATGACATCACTGATGACATCACTGATGACATCTCATTTTACATCACTGATGACATCACTGATGACATCATCCAGTGACTGTGTGTTTCTGTAAAGTTTAAATATGTTTTACATATTAAAGAATGAGTGGATGTATAAGTGTCTGGATGAAGGATTTAGTAGGTGCGTGACTGACTGTATGAGTAAGTGATTAAATGTGTCTTACTAAATGCATGGGTTAGTGACTAAGCTGTCTGAATGTGTGCATCAGTATGTCTGTTGTTGTGTAAGCTGCTGCATGTGTTGATCAGTAGCTATATGAGTGGCTATATGGGTTTTGATTGGTTGCCCAAGTATTTGAATGGGAGACTGAGTGTGTGTGTGGGTGGCTGGGAGGTGTGTGACTCTGTGCATAGATGTGTGAGCAGTTGATTCACTAGGTGTATGAGTTCAAGAGTGTATGTGGAAACAGCTATATGGGCGGTTGACTGTGTGCATGGGTGTGTTGGTGAGTGAATGGATATTTCAGTGCTACATGTCCAAGTAAGTACATATGTAAAACACAGTGCATGTGAGAGTTGGCCTATATAAATGACTATACATGAGAGCCAGTGAATGTGCGAGTGGCTGTATGGATCATTGTGTACTTGTATCAGTGATTGTATAAGAGAGTAAGTATGTGTTAGTATATGTTTGAATAAGTAAGGTGTTGTGTGTATAACTGTATAGTTGAGGAAATGGAAGTGTGATTGATTCTTTGCATGACTGACTAGGTGTGTGAGTAACTCCATGGATGAGTGGCAGTGTGTGAGTGTCTGTATAGGTGTATGAGTGCATATGATAGTGTTGTATTGATGAGTGACTGTATGTATGAGTGATTCTATGGGTGAATGAGTGAATGTGTGTGTAGACCTAGGAATCAGTGAGTGCGTATGTAGTAACTGGTATTGGTGTGTCAATGGTTTCAAGAATGGTAGTCTGTATTTAACACTGGGTGTATCAAAGGTTATATTAGAGTGTGAGGAGGTGCATCGTATTATCACATGAATGATATCATCAGTGATGTGATCAGTGATGTCAAATGAGATGTCATCAGTGATGTCATCAGTGATGTCATCAGTGATGTCACTGACCATGTCATGAATGATGTAATATGTGACATCATCAGCAGTGGATTGCGGGTGCGCGAAATATAGTTAGTACAACTAACTATGTAGGAGCAATTTCAATGGTTTTTTAAATGCTAATTCCTAACTATATAAGGCCTGAAATCTATGTTTTTTTAAATGAATTTGCAAGGTTTTTAAAATGCTAATTCCTAACTATATAAGGCCTGAAACCTATGGTTTTTAAAGTGAATTTGCAAGGTTTTTTAAATGCTAATTTCTAACTATAATACTATATAAGGCCTGAAAACTATGTTTTTTTAAGTGAATTTGCAAGGTTTTTTAAATGCTAATTCCTAACTATATAAGGCCTGAAACCTATGGTTTTTTCAGTGAATTTGCAAGGTTTTTTAAATGCTAAATATGGTATGCGTACCCCTCAATTTTTTCAAATTATTTTTTGTTTTTTTTGTTTTTTTTGCCCTTGGGGGTCCTTCTGGGACCCCCTGAGAAGGGCTAGAGGGTTGGGGGTCTCTACCCTGCCCCCTTTTCGTGTTTTCCACTCTTGTTTTGGGCTCTCTTGTGCCTCAGTTCTCCTGAAAAACAAGATGGTGGCCAACACTTCCAGGTTTGGACAGTTTGGAATGTTGACAGTCGACTGCCAGCCAATCAGAAACTCGCTCGCGCACGTAAGGGTACTCGCACGTACGCGTACGGTGAGCGCATATAGATATATAATTTGCTCAAATTCAATTTTCTCAACAACTACTGGAGGGATTTTTATCAAATCTAGAAAAGGCACTACTGCATACCTGTCCCTACCATTTTGCCAAGTTTGGTGTAATTCCTTTTAGCTGTTCGGGCTGTAGCCGTGTCTAAAGGTCACATAGAAAATACCATTTGAAAAATTTCAAATTCAATTTTCTCAAGAACTACTGGAGGCATTTTCACTAAACATAGCAAAGGCACATGTGCATACCAGGCCCTACCATTTTGCCAAGTTTGGTGTAATTTCATTCAGCCGTTCGGTCTGTAGCCGTGTCTAAAGGTCCCTATGGAAATTAACATGGGGAAAACACATTTTGGGACCCCCTTTCTGCCCCCGCTTGACGACTCCCCCCGAAACTTTCAGGGGAGGAGCGGAGACAAAATTCTGGAAAATTACACGCAGATTCCTCAATCGGCGCCAAAGTTATTCCCAATAGAATGTTGAGCGCATATAGATATATAATTTGCTCAAATTCAATTTTCTCAACAACTACTGGAGGGGTTTTCACCAAATAAAGAAAAGGCATACCTGTCCCTACCATTTTGCCAAGTTTGGTGTAATTCCGTTCAGCCGTTCGGGCTGTAGCCGTGTCTAAAGGTCCCATAGAAAATGCCATTTGAAAAATTTCAAATTCAATTTTCTCAAGAACTACTGGAGGGATTTTCACCAAACATAGCAAAGGCACATGTGCATACCAGGCCCTACCATTTTGCCGCGTTTGGTGTAATTTCATTCAGCCGTTCGGTCTGTAGCCGTGTCTAAAGGTCCCTACGGAAATTAACATGGGGAAAACATGTTTTGGGACCCCCTTTCAGCCCCCGCTTGATGAATCCCCCGAAACTTTCAGGGAAGGAGCGGAGCGGAGCTGGACACAATTCTGGAAAATTACACGCAGATTCCTCAATCGGCGCCAAAGTTATTCCCAATAGAATGTTGAGCGCATATAGATATATAATTTGCTCAAATTTAATTTTCTCAACAACTACTGCAGGGGTTTTCACCAAATAAAGAAAAGGCACTACTGCATACCTGTCCCTACCATTTTGCCAAGTTTGGTGTAATTCCATTCAGCCGTTCGGGCTGTAGCCGTGTCTAAAGGTCCCATAGAAAATGCCATTTGAAAATTTTCAAATTCAATTTTCTCAAAAATTACTGGAGGGATTTACACCAAACATACAAAAGGCACTGCATACCAGTCCCTACCATTTTGCCAAATCTGGTGTAATTCCGTTCAGCTGTTCGAGCTGTAGCCTTGTCAGAATGTCCCTATGGAAATTAACATGGGGAAAACATGTTTTGGGACCCCCCCCTTTTTTCTCGACCCCCGCTTGACGAATCCCCCCAAAACTTTCAGGGAAGGAGCATAGCGCAGCGAGACAAATTTAAGGAAAATTACAGGCAGATCCCTCAATCGGCGCTAAAGTTATTCCCAATAGAATGTTCGGAATTTCCTATGGTAACTAGGTCCTAACTATATATACCTACTGGCGACCGCCAGAAGGTAATATATAATATATATATATATATATATAAATATATATATATATAAATATATATATATATAATATATATATATATATATATATATATATATATATATATATATATATAGCCACAGCTTCTTTTCTCCACTCCATGTAGACAAAAGGTCACGGCACAGCAACAGCTCGTTTCAGCGTTTTTATTATTTACACACCAGTGCAAACATAACGTGCATCAAAAAAGGACGGTCTACGCGTTTCGGCTCCTGCCTTCCACTGGACCATAGAGTCCCTAGGTCTAGACCTTGTTTAAATAGTGTATGTAGTGTAAGTACCCTTTACCATTTCCATGGTCATCTTGACCACCCCACCCAGCAATCTCTATACAAGGCTAGTACATGTTAAAGGTATATACACAAAATCTGTACAATCAAAGTAAAGTACTCTACTCTTAGTTTAGATATATACATTCAGAAATAAAGTATTTGCAATGACTTTTTTCGTACATAATTGTGTTAAAGAATCAATGTAAAGTACCAGAAAAAGAATTAAACCGGTGATTTAAATAAAGTATTGATAGTTATTTACAGTGTGATCCATCTACTTCTATTTGGTATTAGTCCATATCAATCGATAATTTCAGATAGTTTGGGGGATGGTGAGGAATTGCTTGAAGTAAGCAATTAGTTAGGGATTGTAGGACAAGGATGATGATATCTGGTTTTAAGACAGGAGTGGGAAGATATCTATACTTGGAATTTAAACCAAAAGTACTAATGGAACATGAATTATTACTCAATAGTATATCCTTTATGATCTATAGGTATGATATGGTTCCTGTAATTTTATACATTATACGTCAATACCTCCCATACAACTTCTTAAAAGAAGAACTTTCTGTGGTGAAGTACCAAACTCCTAAAGTTTCTCATCTCCTTGTCATGATGTCATACATTCCCAGATTTGCTATATCCCACAAGTACCTCCTCAGGTCTAATTAGGATCTTCAAAGTAACCGGTTATAATTCTACACATTTCATAACATGTACACATGCCAGCTTCATTCAGGTAAGGACACAATTCCCTTGGGAATTTACAGATTCAAATTGCAGCATTATTGTTATTTCAGATCAAGTTACAAATGTACATGAAGTTCGGCATCCAAGTTATGGCCAAACGGTGCCTCAGTTCCCATACTCAGTATCATTCGGGATTCTAAACGTCTTAAGAGTTGTAGTTGGTCTCCACCTCGTTCTGGGAGTTTGCACAGTTTGATTCCTGAGTATCGTAAGAGGGAGATATCACTCTGATGATGCTGAGTAAAGTGAGAGGCCATTGGGTAGCACGGGTCCTTGTTTTTAATCGCCCTTAGGTGTTGTAGTATCCTTAGCTTTAATTTGTTTATAGTGCTCCCAATGTAGTACTTGTCGCATGGACATTTGAGTCGATAAACTACACATTTAGATTCACATGTAATGTGATCATAAATGGTTTCTTTTCTGCCATTCTGAAGTACATAATGCTTGATGTTTTCCCCATGTTCACAAGCTTTGCATTTGTGACATTTCCAGAAGCCAGGTGTTGTCAGCCATTTTTGTTTTCTCTCCTTACGAGGTTCCAAATGACTTTGTGTCAATATATCTCTTAGGGAGGAGGTCTTTCTATATGTGATGCTCGGATTGGCTGTCAGGCTTTCATTCAAGGTTTTGTCCATTCGAAGAATTGGCCAATGTTTTTTGTAGGCTTTCTTCATTTGTGTGCTTTGATTGTCATACTCCATAATGATTCTAGTTGTTACACTGCTCGGATCCTTAGCAAGATCATGATCTCTTCTCAGTTTTTTATCATTGGGTGTTAATAGTTCCTCTCTCTTTCTTAATTGCATCCGGTTTTTAGCAGTTGTAATTACTTCTTTGGGGTATCCTCTTTCAAGGAATCTAAGGCTCATGGTTTCTATTTCTTTTCCCAGATCATTTCCTTCAGAGCAGTTTCTTTTTGCCCTTAACATCTGTCCGTAGGGGATGCTCCATTTTAATTTGGCAGGGTGTCCACTGTTAGCATGCAAGATGCTATTGCATGCTGTTGGCTTCCTGTGAATTTTGGAGCAGAGTTTGTTGTTCATGGTGAATACTTCCACGTCCAGGAATATCAGAGTTTGTGAACTTATGGTTGATGTAAATTTAAGAGCGAATCGGTTATTATTCAATGTTTCAGTGAATTTTATCAGTGATTCGTCATCTCCGTCCCAAATGACGAACAAGTCGTCGATGAAACGACACCATAGTTGGATTTTTGGTCCCTCCGAATTTTCTCGATCTTTCATGATCACCTCAGTTTCCCAGGCCCCCATCACGATGTTTGCATATGTGGGCGCAAAAGATGTCCCCATTGCTGTACCTTGCTTCTGGAGGTATATATCTCCCAGGAATAGGAATACATTGTGTGTTAAACAGTATTGGAGCATGTCCAGTAGCATTGTTGAATGTTCCAGATAATTCACAGACCGTGACTTGAGGATCTCTTTTACAACCTCAATGCCATCCTTATGGCGTATTGAGGTATAAAGAGATGTAACATCAATTGTTGCCATTTGATAGGTAGGTTTCCATTCACAGGTGGATATTCTCTGCAAAAAATCCATTGTATCTCTAAGAAACGATGGTAAATTGGTCACATAGTGCATCAGAAAAATATCAATGAATCTTGAAGTGGATTCTAACAGAGACCCTATTGAACTCACAATAGGTCTCCCTGGTGGCTTATCTAGTGACTTGTGGATCTTTGGTAGAAAATATATGGTGGCCATGATTGGATTGTTTGTCTTCAAATAGTTGTATTCATCGAAGTCCAGGAGACCCCTATCTTTCCAGGTTAGCAGCTTCGAGTGATATTCATTTGTCCATTTTTCTAATGGATTCGTGCTTAGTTTCTCATAGTGATCCTGGATAAGGAGTTGCCGATTTGCTTCTTCAATGTAATCTACAACGTCTTGAATAACGAGGTTGCCCCCTTTATCAAAGGATTTGATGATTATTGAAGTATCTTTTCTTAGGTCCATCATCGCTTTCTGCTCTTCCAAGGAAAGATTTTGTTTCTGTTTTCCACCTTGTCCATGTTTCATGGATTTATCCGAGATCTTCATTATTTCCTCCACCATGAGTTCATGAAAGAGGTCAACCTTGTTCCCCGGAGGGAGTTGTGGACAAAACTTGGAGGCTCTTTTTAATCCACTATTTCCACCTATGTTGGTTGGTAGGCCGATATTTTCACAGAAATTCAATTCCATTTCAGAGGTGATTGTGTTGTCTTTTTGGCTTTCAGAGATAGTGTCTTTAATAGTTGTTAAAGTTATCATAGCAGTTAGATCCTTTTGAGTAACTGCTGTTTTTGTAAAAGTATCCAGGGCACATGTTCCTTTATTTTTATTAAATTGATTTTTCTCAGCAAAGTGTTTTTTAAGTTTTACCTTCCTGCAAAATTTATAGAGGTCGATGCGAGCGTTTGGTACATCCATTGTCTTCGTCGGGCAAAAGGAAAGACCTTTATTTAAAAGTTTTAGGTGACTGTCCGATAGTTGTTTACTTGACAAATTTACCACTATATTAGGCACGGATAGTTGTTTTTTAACCTTTATTTTGGCTTTCCTTTTCCTCGCTTTGGTTTTGTTTCTTTTTCCACCCCTTCTGGTTTTTGGTTTGTTGGGGGTTTCTTTGGGGGGCGTTGTTCCCTTCCCCAGGTGTTGGCTCTGCCTCTTCCTCTTTGTCGCGTTACCATGTGCGCTAGTTTTATCTCCCCCTGAAAATCCAAAGGGGTTACATTTAAATCTCCTTCCACTGAGCTTACTTCTGAACTATCAACCTCTTCTGGGGGATCAGTGGATTTGTCCATAGTTTTATCCATGGTGACGTGGCTCCTAAGTGTGTCGAATTTTCTGGCGAAAGTATAAATTCGACCATTCATATAATCTAATCTGTCTCTCATGAATTTGTTGGCCTTCCTTTTTTCCACCTCCATTTCATGTTTCGCTATCTTTTTCTCCATCGCCTCCAATGCTTCTTTGCTTTCTTCTGTTGAGGGGATGTCTTCGAGTTCTGCTTCCAAAGCCACTATTGTACTCAAAATCTTTTCAAGTTTCCTCTCTGCATGAATGATTAGGGTCCTCATCAATTTATAAGAACATTCATTTGTGTCTGTTTGCCATAATTTTATTAGATCAGCGTCCAGATCATTTAGTGTTGGCATTATTAGGATCCTCAATCCTCGGGGTATTCTTTTGTATTCAATATATTTTTCTAGTGATGTCTTCTCCCACCACTTGTTCACTTCCTGGATACGTTGAATTTGTAGTTCCCGTATTATATTGGCAATTGTTCTTTCCTTGGTTTTGTCTCCCCCATCTTTCTTTGCATTTGAGGATGTTGTGGGCATTTGGTCATCATTTAGAAGCTCACTCGCCCTCTGCTGGCGATTTTTGGTTTTTTCAGCCATGTATAGATTAAAGCCGGGTTGGGTAATAAATTACTCTCTGTTTGACACAATGTTATGTTTGTGTGGTGTGAAGTTTGTTCGTATTTAAATTGGGCTATCCTGCTCTCCTGATCCCAGGTCTTGGCCGGACCCAATTACACGCTTCTGTTGCTAAATTGTGAGGCACCTTCGTGCTCACGCCTTTTCCGAAAAATATATATATATATAGAGAGAGAGAGAGAGAGAGAGAGAGAAGAGAGAGAGAGAGAGAGAGAGATATATATGCCACGAACCTCGCTTTCAGCTTTTCCAAAAACAAACGAGCGTAGACCCAGGTTTGGCGCGATTTTGTTTTATTGTTCAGCACACCATCAAGCTGCCATGACGCGTTTCGGCAGACCCCTGCCTTGGTCACATGACAGCATTGCATTCTGTGAGACCTCTATTTAAAGTGCCAGTGCAATTCATTAGTACTAAGCATAGAAAACATACTGTATATATATATTTATTTTAGACTCCCCAGGCTTAACGTGACTCAACTGAGGACCCAACTCATCCCCAAAATGTTAGTAATGAGGTACATCAATAACTCTTGAAGATGGAGTTTAATCAATGAAGTGTCCCCAGCAAGACTGATTTGCATATAGCTGGGCGCAGACTGAGGTGGCATGATGTGCAATATAAGTGCAATATAACAATGGTTTGGGATGCGGCCCAAGCGATTGCCTGTGGCTGAGATTAATTCAAGCATTCCATCCATCACTGTTTTGTATGCTTATTTTATCACCTAAGTGGGACAGATTTAGCCACACGTGGGTCATGTGAACACTATATCACTGGAACCAAGCTTTGCCCAGCTGCCATAACTGTTACTATTGTAAGTGCCTGACCTTACACCTGGACCAGGACATAGGTCCTAGAGCCTTGGACCGGTAGCTCCTTGATGACACAATTTGATCAGCTAATGAATTCAACATCAGCCAGCAACAGCGAAACGTGCCTCAGGCAGGATGTATGTCGTTACTACGCATGCTTTTACAACGCATGCCTTTACCACGCAGGTTTTACAAAGCAAGTCGTTACAACGACTTGCGTTGGGGGGCGCTGAATTGTGAATAGTTTAATTAACTATTCCAACTCCAGTCCCCGTGGATAGTAGGGAAGGTTTTGGATAGTAAATTAAACTATTCCCTATCCTACAGCGCCCCCCAGCGCAAGTCGTTACGTAAAAGTTGCGTGGTGAAGGTACTGCGTGGTAAAAGTTGCGTTGTAAACGCTGTTCCCCCTCAGGCATGCCGAGTCAAAGTCGAAAAGGCTGAGCAGTCGTTTTCCTGAATAGATGAAAAAAGTTTTAAGACAACAGAAGTTGGAGTAGTAAAGTTACGAATCCTAACTTTACTACTCATAAATGCCTTTTGTGAATAGAGAAAGTCGTAAAGTTAGGATTTTGTCTCGGATTACATTTGTGAATCGGGGCTGATGTCTTTAAAAACTCAGTTAATACTGCGATGGCCAAGCTCTCTATTCTGAATGACAATGATGATCTTGCAAAAAGATCCCACGCCTGGATGGTGATTAACAGCTATTCCCAAAATATTTGGCTAGTACATATCCACCACATCTAAAATTAAAGCTGCTTCTGTGTCGCCTGGGTTCCATTCCAACCCTAGTGGGAACACCAGTATGGCAGTACACTGGTTATAGAGGCTGTTGTCCGTGTGGCTCAAGCAGGGAAGGTTTTCCCACCTCATCTGCATCTGTCCTGAAATGGCCAGAGACAGAACTTGTCTGCGTAGAAGCACGCTCCAAAAATAACGGGATACGCACATGCAGGCAGGCCATTATAGCCTGCTTATAACCTAATGACCCTATACAGAAATGCTGATGTCGTGAAATACCTAATCAGACTCTAAAAAAAAAATAAGCAGGCTAGAAATTTGTGGAGCATGACTCAGTGGCCAAGTGACAATTAGAGAACACAAATTCTGTTCATGCATTAAGGGCGAGGCTGCTAGCCAGGGAGAGGATTCATATCACACCCTGAGACCAACCTGGACTCACATAACTCTATAAGGCTGCTTTATCAATATGGTGTACTTACACTTACATTGTCATTAAGCTGTTAATTAAAGAGCAGGGGCCAGGCTGCCAGCCAGGGAGAGAATTCATACCAGACCCTCAGGTTATCCTACCGACTTTGCAAGAGCACTTTATAAAGCTGTTGTACTTGCACCCATGGTGTCATTAATCTGCTTGTCCGGCTTGTTAGAGAACAACTCTGTTCCTGCTCCAGCCTGCCATCCAGCGAGAGAAATCATACCACACTCTCAGGCTATATTTGCTCCACATTACTTTACAAGAGGGCTTTACAGACTAATGTACTTGTGGTCATTAGTAATGTATCTTAATATATTTCCAGATCTCACCTGCACAGTGCTGTGCTTGTGAAATCTATTGTATTATATATATTGTAAAAGGGACTTACATCCTGCCTTCACTCCTTATTGGTCCTTGTGCATGTCACTTTACTTTTCCTCGTTGCTGTTGCTCGTAGGTGTTCTTCCGTGCGTGTTTCTCATCAGTTTCCCAACGGCAAAGTGCTGTGTTCATCTGATTTGGTGTACCGTATTTCCGGCGTATAAGACAACTTTTTAACCCCTTAAAATGTTCTGGAAAGTCGGGGGTCGTCTTATACGCCGGATGCTAAATTTGAAGGAATGTTTTCATGCGTTTTTACATAGCGCAGACTACACCCGAAGGTGTCAGACTGCTTCTGCATTATATAAAAATGGGCTGATGTGAGCAACAATAACAATGGACAAATTACAAAAGCAAACATTAAGTTACATGGATCAAAAGTGACAATAGCGAGCAACCAAAATACATGAGGTAGCAATCGGTACATTCCTGGAGAAAAAGTGATAAGTGTGCAGGTTACAAAAGCATACAAAGCATACAAAGTATGAGCCAAAATAAAATAAAATACATTCTCAAAATGGCTATGCAGGACTGCGTTGGACTGCACTGGAAGTGGGGGTAGTCTTATACGGCGAGTATAGCACGAAACCTACATTTTATTAAGCAAAGTAGGGGGTCGTCTTATACGCCGGGTCGTCTTATACGCCGGAAAATACGGTAACTTCTTTTAAGCGTCTCAAGTTACAATTAGGAAAACAAAATAAAGCAAGAGCTACACCCTTGCTTTAAAGTTACAGCGCTGCCTGAGTGCCATTGGCTCAGCGCATGGAGACCTCATGATCCCACTTCTGGGTGCTGGGAGGCCAAGCTCTGAACTCAACAGCACTCAGCAGTCCCCCAGGACAACACAGGGCTAAAGCAGGCAGCCGAAATAGTTCTTTTTTCCTACTCTCTCCATCATTTTTGCTTCTCTTCTCTACATTCAATTTACAACTGTTCCTTCACCCCGCTACCCCTTCTTTGATGCACGTGACGATTGCAACCCAAATGAGCCAAACAAGGAGAATATTGAAAGCATATTAAAAGAATTCAAAGCATATGAACAAATAGGAGGTTACAAAATCAATACAAAAAAACAGAGGTCCTTGCCTTAAACACCAGTCTTAGCCATCTTCCATCTTGCTTGCATGTCCAGGCCGTAAGTCGAGACCCAATTAGATATTTAGGCATTTATGTGACCTGTGATTACTATCACCTTTATCTCCTTAACTATGTGAGAATGAAGAATAAAATTAAGAATCTTCTCTCCCAATGGCTTTTAATTCCTCTCTACTTGATTGGTAGGATATCTCTGATCAAGATGTCGATTCTACCCTTATTAATATTTTTGTTTAGTAATATCCCTATTAAGCTGAATTCTACTTTTTTTTAAAGACATCGAATCGATGATCAGAAGCTTTGTTTGGGGGGGGGAAACCCCCAGAGTAAAGCTTTCCGTGATTCAACTCCCAGTTGATCAGGGGGGACTTGCTCTTCCACACATAAAAACATATTATGAGGCAGCCTTTCTGGACTTGGTGGCAGGTCTGATAGGATTAAAAAACAAACGAGATAGCTTCTTCTTAGTAAAAATGCTACAAGAGTCCGACTCTCAAACTCAGGTATTTTTAAAGACCGCAAAACTCCCCAAAAGGACGAGATACAAGACTATAAAAGAGCATCTATCTAGATTACAGTCCTTTTTTAAGAAAAATCAGAGCTCTTCAGCTTCCCAGTTTTTCAGCTTATGCGAGTGTTCCTGTTTGGGCCTCCAAATTAGTAGTAGCCGAATTTTAAATTGGGAGAATTTGGGATTCCGGGAGTTAAGACACTTCTTTGTCCAAAATAGAATAATTTTGTGGCAAGAAGTCCAGGCTAGAATAACCACTCCCATGCAACCAACTGTCTTTGAATATCTACAAATCGCTCGCTTTTTAAAAAAAACTATTGGTGGACATCTTCCCACAATGGGTGAGCTGGCTACATTCCTTTATGAGGCCAAAATCACCGGCATAGGAAATTGGTACAAAAGGATCCATTGTGGTTGTTATTTAGACACGGTTGATAGCCATTTAGAGAAAATATTTAGCCAAACCCAATGTAATTTAACACACAGGGATTGGGAAACTATAAGTTTGTTAGGCTATAAATCGCTACGTGCCGCTAACTTTAAAAGGATGGCCTTCTTGTCCCGTTGGCTAGCGTATTGGACTCCGGAAGCATTCGAGAAAAGGTTCCCAGAGGCTGAGAATAAATGCTTTAGATGCCTAGCCGCCGGCCAGGGGGGTTGGCTCCATACCTTTTTCTCTTGTCCTCAATTGAAATCCTTTTGGGAGGCCATACTCATAGACATCGAGGAGGCAATAGGGAAAATACTAACACCCTCAGCTGAACTGGCTCTTTTTGGTATATCCAAAGATAGAGGTTCCCTCAATGAGAACAAGGAAAATGTTTTGTTTATTTCATGTACAGTTGCTCGTTCCCTAATACTCTAAAATTGGAAATCTAAGGAACCCCCATCCCATCTAAAAGGGTTTAACAAAATGAGGAGGTCCCGGAACTTCGAAAAAGCTTACGCCTGTAGAGTGGGAGCAGTCAAAAGTTTTGAAAGAAAATGGAAGTACTTTGAGAATCTGGAGACGATAAAAGGGGGGTTAAATTAAAAATAAGATTGAATAATAAAACTAGACCAAAATGATTTTAAAAGCAGTCATGAAATGTTGTTAGACTAAATTAAATAAGCAAACTGCTTTGCTCAAGCACTCTATTCCAGGTTGGATTGCACTATTTTTGCACTTGCACTTTACACTTAAGTTTGCGGATATTGTACATTGACTGTATTATGCTGGACTGCACTGTACTGCAGTTGCACTTCATGATCAAAGTTTGCGGTCGCTGCACATTGATTGTATTTGAAAATTAATCAATATGCTGTGAAATAAGGAGTACAACAATGCCTGCTTTTGTGTTTTATGTATTTTAAATTTCTACCCCCTTTTTTAATCTGCTCCTTAATCATTTTTTATTCCGGCGTGTCTTAATTTGAAGAAGAAGCATTTTTTCTAAACCTGTTTTCAATTCCATTGTTCAAACTCTTCATTCATGAATTGTATTTTAACCTCTTTCTGCTCAATACATTTTTTTTAAAAAAACAAAAAACGAATGCAACCCAAATGCAACCAACCGCAGGAAAACACGTTAGTCTAGACTATTAACTGAGTTCGCATAGCGCACTTTGGCCTCACCAATTTCTTCTTAGAAGACCAGCAGTTTTTACTCGTGGAAAACCTGTGTTAGGTTAGGGGTTCACCTGAGCACTGCACCCGAGTCAGGGAGTGGCTGTTAGTCTGCACATTTCTCCCACAGGCACGCAGAGGGGGTGCTGCATTCCCGACAACTGAACGGGTGCTCGGAAAATGAAGGGATGGATCTTCATCCCAGGAGGCAGTCCTCTGTAATATTCAGTTAAGTCTGCCTGCTGTGCTGACATCAAAGTGTGGATTTAAAGCCCGGGGTTTAATCTACCTCTTTGCTTTACATCCTGGAAATGATTTGCAAGTATGAACCAGAAGTAGGTTTTCTGTTATATACATATATATATATATATATATATATATATATATATATATATATATATATATATATATATATATTTATATATATATATATATATATATATATATATATAAGTAACACCTCCTCTCAAAGAAAGAAGCAGGAGCCTCAGTGGGGATGAGCAGCGGCAGCACCTTTATTCCAAACAAATGGCGTATGCATTTCGGCCGGTGTGGCCTATATATATATATATATATATATATATATATATATATATATATATATATATATATATATATCCAGCAAAGTTCGCCAGTTCACCAGCCGTCTAGCGGCGGTGGGCTCGAGCGAGGAGGCGACCCACTAAATTTTCAAAACAGCAACTTTTCATCAGAAAGAAGTCAGCTCGAGCCTGAATTCGTTAGCGTGAAGTTTTTATTCAACACACAGGATGCCAAAAACACCTGACGCTTTTCGGTGCAGACGCACCTTGGTCACGGGTAACAGTGGTTTTCTCAATCAAAGTTTTTAAAGTGAATAAATCAAAAAACATAAAGGTAGGACTACTAGTCCTCACACAAGTGTATGTTATACCACAACTTGGCGGCCATCTTTGAATGTCTTTACACAGTAAAATAAAGCATGCATCTACATTTCCCAAGTATTTCATGATAGACATTACATAAAGAGATATCAACTAAAAAAAGGCTTAAATTAGAGCCTTACTGGCCTAGAAATTATTAAACAATAATTATTAGGAGATCAGTTCCCATATATACATACCGATCATGAGTTGGTACAATTCTGCCCAAGTGGGCTTTGAGGCACATCATTGTACCAATTTATCAATATTCATAGATCAAAAGTATATATACTCTATATCACAATGCAATTCTGCCCTAGTGGGCTTGAAGTCAAAGTTTACACTTTCTTAATGTCCTAATATTCCAGAAGTTTTTAGATAAAGGAGATGCATTTGCTCATGTTGATCCAAATCATTCAGCAGCCAATAGTTTCACATCCTCACTGTGTAGCGACATATATGTCTCCTACAAACATAAAAGTATAAGGTCACTTAAGTGTACAAACAGATTTTTTTTAAAACAACATATACAGCTTCAATTTAGTAATTTTACAGTGTTCAGCCTTAAGTATTAAAGGGGTGATGACTATTAACCTAAGTGGACAGATAGCTCTTCATCTTTATTTAACCCCAATGGTTGCCCAGTGTTATATTTCATTATAAACTTAGACTCAAGTTGACGTAATTGTCTGAGTCTGTCTCCACCACGTTCAGACAGTGGAATCCTGTCTAAGGTGCAACATTTTAGTGAACTTACATTTTTCTCATGAAAGTCTTTAAAATGTTTGGCAATGGGATAGTTTTTATCCTCATTCGTGATTGCCCTCATGTGCTCTAGCACACGTTTTTTTACTGGATGCTTTGTGCTTCCAATGTATGTCAATGGGCATGGACATTGTAATGCATATACACAATAGTCAGATTTGCATGTCAGGTGTTTTTGGATGCTAAAAACTTTACTATTGTTAGATAGGGTAAGTTCTTTCCTGTTAACACTGTCCTTGCAAGCTTTGCAAGATCGACAGGTGAAAAAACCTGTGATTGCTTTGGTATCCTTTTTATCTTTCACCATATTGCTGCAAAGCATATCCTTTAATGCCGGGCACTTTCTGAAGGTGATCATTGGTTGACTGCCGACAGCATCTTTCAATGCGCAGTCTAGTTTTAACACATGCCAAAATTTCTTTAGACTTTTTCTCACCTGCCAAGTCTGGATGGAATAGGTGGTGATAAATCTAATTGGTCCTTCGTCACTATCAATTGGTGGTTTGGGGATAAGAAGATCACTCCTGTTGACATTTTTGACCTTGATGCATGCCTGTCCGACCACTTTTGCCGAATAGCCCCTTTCTTTGAATCTTTCCTTCATCACACACAATGCTCTGTTAAAGTCTGAAGTGGTTCCACAATTTCTTTTAGCGCGCAATAGTTCCCCGAAAGGTATGCTGCAAATCAAGTTTTTCGGATGACAGCTCGACGCATGTAGCAGGCTGTTGCCTGCCGTTGGCTTGCGGAACAGCCTGCTATTGAGTCGTCCACTTTCAACTGACACCAATACATCTAAAAATTCAATAGACTGTTTGTCTATAGTGCTTGTAAATTGAAGATTGCAGTCATTTTGGTTCAAATCGGTGACAAATTGTAATGCAGCTTCTTTGCTACCTTTCCACAGACAAAACACGTCATCTATGTACCTGGCCCAGAGGACTACGTTCTGGGTAAAGGCCAAGATGTTGCTGGCCACCTGCTCCTCCCACCAGCCCAGGTACAGACCCGCATAGCTGGGGGCGAAGCAGGTTTCCATCGCAGTCCCCCGAGCCTGGCAGTAAACCACGTGATTAAACAAAAAGTAATTGCTGGAAAGACAGGTGTGCATCATTTCGAGAGCATGTTAGTGTGCATTAGGTATTTCACATCTTTATGTTTTAAGAAATGTTGATTAGCCTTCACACCGAAATTATGGGGTATACATGTGTACAGACTATTTACATCCAATGTCATGAGCCCCATGTTATCCTCCCATTGTATAGGTTCAATGATTCTCAAGAAATCTCTTGTATCTTGAAGATACGATGGCAATTGGTCTACATATGACCTTAAAAAGTGATCGATATATTTAGAAGTGTTTTCATATGTGCTGCCCATGGAGGAAACAATCGGTCTCCCTGGGGGTGTATTTGCATTTTTATGTAACTTGGGTAAAAGGTATAAAACCGCAAGTTTGGGGTGGTCACATTTCAAAAATGTATATTCGTCTTCAGACAGTAAACTATCTTGCCTCCACTTCTGCAATCGTATTTGATAATCCAAACTGTTCTTTTCATAAGAGCTGTCTTTTGCTCTCTGCAAGATACATCTCAGTTGGCCATACGACAACATTTCCGCCTTTATCAGACATTTTTATCACAATATTACTATTGTCTTTTAGTTCAACCAAGGCCTTTCTCTGCTGTCTGGTTAAATTGTCATGTTCGGGTTTACATGATTTGTTTAGTTTCTTGAATTCAGTGATCACACCCTTTTCAAACACATCAATAATATCACTGTGAATTTGTGGCAAAAACCTTGATTTAAATTTGAACCCACTGCCACTGGGACAATCAAAACTGAGTTCTTCATCAGATAGACATTCAATGGTACTTGGTATAACATCAGTATTAGAACCTAGGCAGTTCATAGTTTTTAAAAGACTAATATCACCAATGGCAACTCCTGTACTGTCTCCCGAGGTTACACCTCCCATGGATTTTTTGTTACAAAACCATTTCTTTAATTTCAATTTGCGCACAAAATGAAATAAATCAATTCTACCATCCGTGTAATTAAAATGACTGGATGGACAAAATGTCAATCCCAATGATAAAACTTCAATTTGGTCTAATGATAAAATCAAATTAGATAAATTTACCACAGTATGAATGTTCTTAATTTTTTGGCTGTCTTGCCTCTTGTCGTTACTCCCACGTAGGCATCTATTAATCCCTGTCTTTTGGCGCCTCTTTTGCTGCCGCCTCTGGTGCCTCTTCCGCGACCTTGATTTGGCAGAATTGCATTGTGATATAGAGTATATATACTTTTGATCTATGAATATTGATAAATTGGTACAATGATGTGCCTCAAAGCCCACTTGGGCAGAATTATACCAACTCATGATCCTACCTTTATGTTTTTTAATTTATTCACTTTAAAAACTTTGATTGAGAAAACCACTGTTACCCGCGACCAAGGTGCGGCTGCACCGAAACGCGTCGGGTGTTTTTGGCGTCCTGTGTGTTGAATAAAAACTTCACGCTAACGAATTCGGGCTCGAGCTGACTTCTTTCTGACGAAAAGTTGCTGTTTTGAAAATATATATATAAATCAGTGGAGAAATCATTGTCTGACGATCTGTGAGCAAGGGCAGATGCCCGATACGCGTCGGATCTAGTGGCTCTTTTGAATTAAAGAACTTATGCCAAATCTACACGTTGGAGTTACGTGTTTTCTTTCCCTCGCGCATGCGGAGGTGTTGAAGATTGCATTCTTATGGATATATATATATATATATATATATATATATATTACGAGCAGGTTTCTCCTTCCACTTCCACCAGGAAACCTCGGCGGCGAAGAAAGAGACACGAACCACTTCTGATCTCAGGCAAGATGTTTAATGTAACCAAACAGCAGTCGACAGATGACGCGTTTCGGGCTCAGGCGCCCTTGTTCACATAAAGGCTGTGTGTGATTAAAGCCATTTTTAAATAAAATGCCCTTCCCACCAGGGTCACATGTTCAGAGAACAAAACGATGGACATAGCGAAAAGACTACATGATTTATGCTTAATCAATGTAATTTAGCTGTCCCATCAAGGCATAAATCATTTTTGCATAACCTTGACACTGTTATTCCAAATACATCGGTATATACATCGGAAATTTCATTAGCAGTATTAAAGCGTCATAGCAGTTTAAAATGAAATTATAATTTAAATAATTTCAAGAACGCAAATTGCATTATTAGCATTTCGCCAAACATTCATATATATATATATATATATATATATATATATATATAT
Organism: Lissotriton vulgaris; assembly: GCF_964263255.1. Lineage (NCBI taxonomy): Eukaryota > Metazoa > Chordata > Amphibia > Caudata > Salamandridae > Lissotriton > Lissotriton vulgaris. The sequence goes on along the minus strand of NC_141691.1, from coordinate 164,254,870 downwards.
ATATATGCACCAAGCTTCTCCTCCAAAGAAAAGGACCACAGCAGGGGAACAGTCGGAGGCCACTTTATTCACAAATGGGCGGATGCATTTAGGCTTCAGATAACCCTTGTCAGCGCCAGGTGAATACAGGAGCAATGAAGCAAGTCTGCGGTACACTGATGATTTAAGAGTGTCCTGCCTTTACCGCATTGGGTGATTGTTGCCGGTTCCGCCCCTTAGCTAATGTTAGAGTCCATCTGCTGCACGTGGTAGAAGCACAGACGAACTACCTTGCCCAGAATGCAGTGTAGATTCCAGGTAAGTTCAGGTTCGGCGGGGATGAATTTCCGACAAGCTGGGCTCCGCAGAATTTAATGTTTGCCGCTCTCTGCTTGTGAATGTCACCTCCTCAAGCCCCCAAACCGCAAAACCACCAGAGCACAGGAGTCCAATTTACAGGGGCTATAGTGAAATTCACCTCGCCCAAGGAGGAGCCGGATGGCGCCTACACCGCTGCTTTCATCCTGGCTGGGAGGTGGTGAGAAACAGCCATTCCAGCAACCTGGACAGTCAAAACGTTCACCGAAGCAAACAAACCAGCAGCAGGGCTGAGTCCACTTCGTGTTGCGGGGGTCCAAAAAGCGCGTCACTGGCATCCGCGCACAAAGTATGCACCAAGCTTCTCCTCCAAAGAAAAGAAAAGGACCACAGCAGGGGAACAGTCGGAGGCCACTTTATTCACAAATGGGCGGATGCATTTCGGCTTCAGATAAGCCTCGTCAGCGCTAGGTGAATACAGGAGCAATGAAGCAAGTCTGCGGTACACTGATGATTTAAGAGCGTCCTGCCTTTACCGCATTGGGTGATTGTTGCCGGTTCCGCCCCTTAGCTAATGCTAGAGTCCATCTGCTGCACGTGGTAGAAGCACAGACAAACTACCTTGCCCAGAATGCAGTGTAGATTCCAGGTAAGTTCAGGTTCAGCAGGGATGAATTTCCGACAAGCTGGGCTCCGCAGAATTGAATGTTTGCCGCTCTCTGCCTGTGAATGTCACCTCCTCAAGCCCCCAAACCACAAAACCACCAGAGCACAGGAGTCCAATATATGGGGGCTATAGTGAAATTCACCTCGCACAAGGAGGAGCAGGATGGCGCCTACACCGCTGCTTTCTTCCTGGCTGTGAGGTGGTGAGAAACAGCCATTCCAGCAACCTGGACAGTCAAAACGTTCACCGGAGCAAACAAACCAGCAGGGCTGAGTCCACTTCGTGTTGCGGGGGTCCAAAAAGTGCATCACTGGCATCCACGCACAAAGTATGTACCAAGCTTCTCCTCCAAAGAAAAGAAAAGGACCACAGCATATTACCTACTGGTGGGCGCCAGTAGGTAGTTATAGTTAGGACCTTGTTTCTATTCAAAAAGCTTTTTTTCTTTTCCCAATAACTTTGGGGCCGGTTGACGAATCTTTGCAAAATTTATAAAACTAGTGGGATGCTCTGGTAAGCTCCTAGCTTGAAAGTTTCGGGGTGATTCGCCAAGCGGGGGCTGAGAAAAACAGGGGGTCCCGAAACGTGTTTTCTCAATGTTAATTCCCATAGGAAATTTTAGCCCAAACTGCTGAACGGAATTACATCAAATTTGGCACAAAGGTAGCCCTTGTTTCAGAAAGAACTCTTTTTGTTAAATGGTGTAAATGCGTTCAGTAGTTCCTGAGAAATTCAAGAAAAAGAGGTGAAAAAATCAATTTCCCATAGGAAACTTTAGACACAGCTACAGCTCGAACTGCTGAACGGAATACACCAAATTTGGCAGAAAGTTAGTGCTTGGTTCAGAAAGCACTCTATTTCTTAAATGGTGTAAATCCATTCTGTAGTTGCTGAGAAAATCAAAAAAATTAAAGTTTCAATATATAGAGGCACAGAGGAGCCACGCACCCTGCTGATCACGAGCTGCATTCTAATTGGCTGTCAACACTTCAAACCAGTGTTGGGAGCCAGGCAGTAAAATAAACACACAAAATGAGAAAAGGGGGCAGGGTAGAAACACCCTGACCCCCTAGGCATGCTTAGGGGGTACCACAAGGACCCCAAGGCCCAAAAAAGCATTTTTTTAAACAAATAGGCTGAATTTACGTTGCGCTGATCCGGCCGAGAACATTTAAAAAAAGTAAGTGCGGGCTCCCGGGGCTTTGTATAAATATTAGGGGGGCACACAGCCCCCCAATAGCCCCGGGGACCGCCACCCCCGGGGCTTCTTCTAAAAAAAAAAATGACCTGTGTGTGGGGAGGCCGAAAATGGCCTCGGGAGGGGGGGCCACGCGGCCCCCTTCCATTAAAAAAAGAATAGGGGTCAGGCCCTGGGGGATGGGGTCCCCAGGGCCAATACAATAGGAAAGGAAGGGGGGCCACACAGCTCCCCTTCTTAAAAAAAAAAAGAAAAAAAACCTGCATTGCGCCGGAGGCCCCGCCTCCTCCCTGCAGCACTCTGCAAACGAGCCCCCTGGTGCATTGTAAGATGGGGAAATAATTCCCCTTGAATACTAGGGGTCCCTGGGGGCCAACTAGCCCACCAGGAACCTCCAGTATGCGCCAGGGAGCTGTGTTGCAGAGAGGTGTTCAGAGGCCACGCCCCTTTTTACACCTTTCTGCAACGCAGCTCTGTGGCGCTTACTGGAGGTACCTATTGGGCTAGTTGGACCCCAGGGTCCCTCAGGATTCAAGGGGGCTTTATCCCCGAACTTAAAATGCGCCACGGGGTGCGTTTGCACAGTTGTGAAGGGAGGGGGCAGGGCCTGAGGTGACATGTGTGCAAACATGCCCTGTGGTGCGTTTCTAAGTTGGGGAATGAATTCCTCTTCAACCCTGAGGGTCCTGGGGGTCCAACCAGCTCACCATGTACCTCCAGTAAGCGCCACAGAGCTGCATTACAGATTAGTGTAAAAAGGGGCATGGCCTGGGCCACCTCTCTGCAACAGAGCGCAGTGGCGCTTACTGGAGATACCTGGCAGGCTAGTTGGCCCCCAGGGACCCTCAGGGTTGACGAGGAATTAATTCCCCAACTTAAAACGCACCACAGGGCGTGCTTGCACACATGTCACCTCAGGCCCCACCTCCTCCCTTCACCACTGTGCAAACGCATCCCCTGGCGCGTTGTAAGTTGAGGAATTAATTCCCCTTGAATACTGAGGGTCCCTGGGGGCCAACTAGCCCACCAGGTACCTCCAGTATGTGCCAGGTTGGTGAGTTGCAGAGAGGTGTTCATAGGTCACGCCCCTTTTTACACTCTGCAGCGCAGCTCTGTGGCGCTTATTGGAGGTACCTTGTGGGCTAGTTGGAGCCCAGGGACCCTCAGAATTCAAGGTGACTTAATCTCCCAACTTAAAACGCTCCACTGGGCGAGTTTGCACAGTGGTGAAGGGAGGGGGTGGGGCCTGAGGGGATGTGTGTGCAAACATGCACTCCTGGTGCATTTTAAGTTGGGGAATTAATTCCTCTTCAACTCTGAGGGTCCCTGATGGCCAGCAATCCCACCAGGTACCTCCAGTAAGCGCCACAGAGCTGCGTTGCAGAAAGGTGGGCTAGGCCACGCCCCTTTTTACACCTCTCTGCAACGCAGCTTACTGGCGGTACCTGTTTGGATAATTGGACCCCAGGGACCGTCACGATTCAAGGGGACTTAATCTCCCAACTTAAAACGGCCACAGGGCCTGTTTGCACACATGTCACCTCAGGCCCCTCCTCCCTTCACCACTGTGCAAACGCGCCCGTAGTGCTTTTTAAGAGGTAGTTTTAATCCCCCTACCCCAACGCATAGTGTTCCCTAGTGTATGTAGGTGTTTTCACTGTACAAGCACACAATCATCCATGAAGCTACTCTCAGAATCACACACTCTCACTTATAGCAATTTCTACAGTCCAACACACATTTATACTGCTTTTCACACATGTACCACTGAGATATACATTCACTCACTAACAAATCTATACACACACTCACCCACCCATACAGTCCATCACAGATGCACTCTTGAAACCATGCACCCAGTGAATCACCCACTCACACATCTATGCACAGAGTCACACACACCCCACCCACATAAACACTCAGACAACCAATCAATAACACATATAGACACTCATGTAGCTATTCACAAACCTATGTAGCCGGTTACACACCAACAGACAGACGGATACAGACATTCACACAGTTTAGTCACTAACCCATGCATTCAGTAAGATATGTTTAATCACTCACTTATAGAGTCAGTCACGCACCTACTAAATCATTTATTCAGACACTTATACACCCACTCATTCTTCAATAGGCCTTTCCCTATACATAATAAATATATTTAAACTTTACAGAAACACACAGTCACTGGAGGATGTCATCAGTGATGTCATCAGTGATGTCATTTGAGATGTCATCAGTGATGCCACTGACCATGTCATGAGTGATGTAATATGTGACGTCACCAGCAGTGCATTGCGGGGGCGCAAGTTATAGTTAGCAGAACTAACGATAATGGAGGAATTTCTATGGTTTTGTACGAGTGAAATGTCCAGCTAACTGTAACACCCCTGAAACCTATGGTTTTTTAAGTGAATTTCTAAGGTTTTTTAAATGCTAATTTCTAACTATAATGTGGCTGAAACCTATGTTTTTTTCAGTGAATATATATATAAACAATACACTTTCAGGCATAGAGTGATGCATAAATTATGCAAAAGAGAAGCAGAGGACTCTGGCTAGTTCTCAAGTTTAGGTGAAAAGCAGCTCCTGTATAGAGCACTCTCAACACCAGTGGCACTCTAGATCTGCTCACCTCAAATGTCTGCTTTTCTATCAAAGTCCTTAAGCATAGGATTAGCAGAGTGCCACCCACCCCGAGATAGAAAGGGACAAAGTATTTTACCATTTCTACAGCAATCGATATATTTTTGTTTGCCCTGGGTCACAGTGATCAGTATGTTTCCAACCCTAGTGTGTGTTCCTTCCTAATAGCGAGTCTCAATGCCAAGTACTATTGTTTTGCAAGCGCATTTGTGGCTGCAAAACATTTGCAGTTTACAACCTGGAGGGTTGGTTTTGTCCCTGGGGTCGGTTTTGAAGCAGTTCTGCAATATCAGCCCCCTATAACAAAAGCGGAAGCAGTGCTTCTTGCTATCACTACCCCCTGCTTCCAGGGCTGGTCGAGCAGCAATACTACACCCCCCTTCCACCACTCCCAAGGCCGGTCCAACAGCAATCTGCCAGGTCTGGTTTCTGTTCCCAGACCGGCCCTGTCTGCAAATCACTTGACCCATCTTATTGGATCACCTGGCTTTATGTAGCTGTTGTACATCATAGATCATGATTACAACTTGTAAAGATTCCTGTGTTAATATGATCTGGGTCGAGCCACGGGGACAGTGAGTATGGAACTCACCTTTCCCTGGTCTATTAATATGTGTTTAAACTGTCATTACAAAGTAGCACACCATCTCAATTGTGCTTGTGTTTTCTATTTTAATGTGCACAATTTTTATTGGCTTGTGATAAAATACTATAGTTCTAAGCGCCTATTGAATATACAGTATTGCTTCATCCACTTTTAAGCATGCAGTTTTGATTTTTCTTTCTTTGGAACACTGACATTTGTTCTGATGCTCCTCTACGGGTAAGAAATTACAACAGCTTCACATCACCCCTAGTAGCTGGCGTGCACATCGACCTGCAAGCCTCACCATTTTATACCCGCTGTTTCCCCCTGCCCACATTTCTTTTTCTCCCGAGAAGATCCGTCTGCCAATGAAAGGCACACCCTGCCAGGTGCACAAAGTATGAATGGAGACCCCTTGATTACACCACTGAACATAGGGGATTGGGACTTGCTTTTTTCTCTGTCCCAAGTCTCTTCCTCAAGGTCCTCTTCTTTGACCACCTTCACACATGCAGGCCAAAAAAGCAAGCTCCCTCCCTCCTGCAGACATGAAAGGGCACCCGACAAAGACAGTGCTTTGGAAATATGCAAACCCTAGTCTTTGCAACCCCTTTTCTTGTTACATGTTTGACATGTACATGGCTGCGCGGCTCTTTTATGAATGATACCGTGCAGGGAGCGTGGCTATCAGTGTCTCATTGACTTTGTCAATGTGTTTGAACATGGTGGACAGCTGCCCACCTGCGGCGCAGCATTGCTGAAATTAACCAAAGAAAAGCTCTGATGCGCAGATCCAGCCGTTCAGATATGCACACAGCAGCCGTGCAGCTGTACCATATGGCTAAATAAAATCAATAGAAGTGACCAGAACATCCTAACATTTTATTTCACTCATCCAAAACTCCACATCCTAAACCTTTCCTTAATTAAACCAAAACTCTACATTTCTGTACTTTCTTTTACACTACCCAGATTTCAATCAATTAATTTCTGTTTGATTTTTTACTTGCTTGCTGCCCCTCTCTTTCTTTTTTCTTAAATCCTAACTTGTCTTCTTGCTTCCTTCCTCAATCCCTCCTTCTCTCATGCTTTCCTTTATTGATTTTATTTTCTTTGACCCTCTTCTCTCCACTATACTGCTCTGATACCACATGTGATAGAACAGACAAGCTGTGCCTCTCCATGATCCAGGTGAGGTGAGCGGGACCCATGCAACTGTCTTTGGCACATTATGACACAGCACGGCTTTGCCTTATTTTGTAACTTTGAACAACACTCACATACCTTTCACCTACTGTCAGACACCGCTCACTCTGCACACTCACCCCCCCCCTTTACTCTGCACAGTCACCCTGACATTGCGCTGGAAGTCAGATACTGCTCATTCACCACTCACACAGTGCTCACTCTGCACTGCACACCATTCGCATACCCCTCACACTCCACCCACACCTCTCACCATATCTCAAACTGCTCATCCTGCACTTATACTATTGACATGCCACTCACCCTATACTAGCACACATCTTACCTTGTACAAGATAACATCTCTGCCCCTGTACAATCACACAATTCTCATTCTGCACTAAACACACATCAATCACTGTGCATCAAGGTACTTTCATCCTGCACTCAGACACTTATCAACCTTCATTCATGCACTACTCACTCTGCACAGGGAGCACACACACCATTCTCCCTGCACTCACATACTGCTCCCACACCTCTTAACTTAATACATTTACCAATGCTTGTTTATTATTAGTATTATCCTTTTAAACTGACTTTTTTTACTTGATTGTTTTGTAATGTGTATTGCACTGTTTAGTTATAAACTGATGCAAACAAACTTAACTTACTTACTAAATGTTATTCGAGGGGAGTCCAACGCCCCACATGTTACCAGTAGGGTCCACCGTTACTTACATCATCCTGAGGATAGATTTGATCATAGCATACTCTATAGCAAGAAAGCTTATTCTTGGCTACCATCCATCTGTCACTCCGCACCTCCCCTTCCCCTCCCCCCAAAAAATGTCCACAGTATCTAACTAGGCGCAGAACTGTTTCTGAGGCTAAACTTTTTTACTCCATTCTTTTCCCTACATGTGTGTTTGGTCAGGTCATTAGTGAAATCAGAGCCAATGCCCGTGCCTTAAAAGAGGTTTCCAATGCCTCGGTCATCTCATTCAGTCTAGTGACTAACCAACTGGACTGTCACGCAAACTGACATATTGGAGAATAGAATAGCCCTAGATTTAATCATCCCTGCCAAAGGGGGAGTATGTGCAATAATGGGTCCGAATCTTGTATTTACATATCTAACAAACCACTCAGCATTCATGAACAACTAAGCCACATCAAGAGTAGTGTTTGGGAACTAAATAAGAATAAATGTGCCTTTAAAATCAGCTGAAGTACCGTCAGGTCTTGGATATCAGGGAAGTTCGGAAATTGGAGGAGGAACATTGTTTTTAAATACTACTAGCAATAATTCTTGCTGTGATAATTATATATGTCTTGGTTCAACTGTGCATATGCAAATTCAACACATTGGTGGAAATAAATGCTTTGTCCCTACTTATCTACTTACTCTAGCCTAAAATGCTAACAGTTATATGGAGAATGAAAAATTAAATGATGTTGATTTTCATATTTTCATGCTGAAATGATTAGATTGAACACTAGTGATTTGTTGTAGGTTTTTACCTCATGGTAAAACAGAAGTGAATTGTGAAATAATTTTCATACCTGCTTAAAGTACTACCAAAGTCTTTGTATAGCTCCACATTAACACACATTTTAAACGATCTGCCATCTTGTATTTCAAAGTTGTGCATTACAAATGTTCGAGTAAGTGTAACCTCGTTTTGAGGTTGGCATGGACAAGTGAACACTACAGATTTAGGCCCTTAGCTAAAGTTTAGAGGGTGGAATACTCCACCACAAATGGATGTTATGTCTTCCTAATTACAAGGGCAGATTAGCTTATGGCACTCGCAGTACTGCCATGTTTTGACAGAATAACCCATCCACTGAACTCTAAATTAAGCCCTCTACATAGTCAGCTTTCTACCATACCCTACTAAGTCTTCAAGGACTTTTCACACACTTCCCACAGGAAGAGCTAGGCACCTGCTCTATAGCTGCTCTTTGGAGTTTTGTATAGCATCTAATGCCCTATCCTCTACTTGCTACATTATCAAAAATGTGTAAAAGAAATGTGAAACTGAAGTGAACCTAGCTTTCTATGCTCCAATGGATCAGACCGCGAAGCGCGGATCCGTTGCTTTGCAAATTTACACTTGGATTTTTGCTGCTTGCTGAAATCTTTCCATTAAACAAATATTATAATTCAGTGGGTTTCTCGGAGTGCATTATAGCCCTAGGCATTGGTTGGCAGGATGTCTGCCACATCTGTCTGCCAAACTCTAATTAAGGCCCCTGGTCATTTTTTTAGTTAAAGGGAGGTAGGATGCCAAGGATAAAACTGTGTCAGATGCCAACGTGTTGTCTAACACATTTGACATAAAAGAAATCAAAGAATGCATGGAAAAGAAGCAGAAAGAATGCCAGTGTTAATTTGACAAAAGATGGGGCGTTAAAGTGTGAATGATGAGGAAATGTTAAATGACATTAAAGGTGGGCATATCTGAATTTTCAAAACCCATCAACATTGTGAAAGTGGGTAGTAATGCTAACCACAAAAGATGGTCCAATGTACAACTTTTGCAAGTTCAGGAAAGCTATTTGAACCTGGCTATTTGATTAATTCTACAGGGCCTTTATGAATCAACACCATTGTGTCAATCATTGTACCTCTCATAGAACTGTGAACCCTTTAGGCAAGTTTTGCACATCATAAACACCCAGAAATAGGAATAGAACAAAGCAATAGTTGTGGTGAATGAGAATTCAGGTATTTAGGACATGCAACATGGAGAAAAAGAAAGAGGTTTGCTTTGTTTAAAGACAAGAAACAACTGACTACATTTATGAAAAAAGGCTAACTCAGAAATAAAAAACTTTAGGAGTTTGTTTTAAGCTCCTGAGATTTCTTCCTGAGTTTTGCAACTACAGTCTGTAGCTCCCTTCTAAAAATAATTCTGTAGAAATTGTGTATACTGAAATCAAGTTTGGAGATTCGCTGACGGATGTCCATTATTCTACCAAAAAGATAAAGCTGTGTGGTATTAAATCTGTGGATCAAGATTGCAAATTTACCATTGGAAATATATTTTTTGTGTGCCTAAGTTGAACCTAGATGCATTAAAAGCTTTAAAAGTTGGAGATTAGGGTCCTCGGTATGAATGGCCCATAGCTTCTCCTGGTAACTCTTCCCCAACCCCCTGAGTTAGCGAAACTGGGGGCATTGGTAATTTCAGCGGCAGAGTTACTGGGTGTTCACATGTAACCCTGAGGGTCCCCTGAGAGGTTATAAATAGCTAGGGGAATTAGTAATTTTGATTCTGATTCCAATTCCCCTTGTTATTCCTGAGTTACTTCACCCAGAAATTCTACCTGCTATTAGGTGAGCGATAATAGATGTGCAGTTACTTTATAATTTGTAACAGGAGTTACCGAACCCATTGGAATTAAAAAGGTACTCATTATAAGGGCCTATGTCTGTAAATGTTCTATTCTAAATTTTAATTCTGATGTCAACCATCTGTTCATAATTTTAGAGGTTTGTTTTCTCCATGTTGAATTGAAGCAAAGGCATTCCATCCTGTGCACAGAGGTTATGAAACAATTGTCATTCCTGTCCAAAATATTCAGTGGCTGCCTTTAAAGATGCTAAGTGGGGGGCGTGGCCAAGATGGCGGGGTGAGCGGACGCTTCTTCCCGCAGCTTCTCCGGCCCGACTAGGCCCGAGCCCTTTTTCGACAGCTTTTCTCCCCCCGCTGGAGTTCAGCGGCCGTGGGAAGGGTAGCGGAGACCTTGGGGCGCACATCGGTGCACAACTTTGGCCCGAACGCTTCAGCAGAGGCACGCTCAGGGGCCGATAAGCTAGCTGCGGAGCGCCACGGAAGCGGAGTGGAGCGGAGCCCCGGCCGGGAGGCCTGAGTGGACCCTGGCGCCAGTGTCTGGTGGCCTGGCACGGAGTTCGCTTGCATACTCGCATCGGACTGTGCCCTGTCTGGTACGCCGGATTGGTAGCTACCACGAGGTGCCGAGAAGAGGGATGCCTATTGTCTGACCGTGGAGGCGCTTGGATCTGCGGCGGTAGCTTGATAAACTGCGTGAGCCCCGTGGGACAGTGCTCAGGAGTGGAGGCCAGGTCATTTGACCCTTCTTCGTCTCGGCGAGCCCGGAGGGGGCTCATTTCTGGAGCACTGACTCTTTGCACAGCCTTGGCGGCGCCATCAGGCTCGGAGGGTCTGCCCGGCTACGCCCGGCCGCCATCTTATCTTCACGGCAACGGTGACGAGGACCTCCTACAGTGCCGTCTGGGGACAGCTCCTACACCCCTGGCCCTGCACAGAACTTTCGTCCTAGGGGATGCTGCGGTCTGGGTCGCCCTTGTAGTGGTCAGCGACTTGAATTTTCGTTGGAGTGCGAGTCGACCTCCGCGGCGGAGCTGGCCCGCCATTTTGTCCTCAGTGGAGCAGGACACGTAGTGGCCCTACTGCAACAGACTCTCCCCTCGGTGGTGCTCTGCCAGTCGTTGGGGACTCAACGACACCGGGACCTGCTGCCAGTGGCTCGGGATCGCATATCTGATTGAGTAGAGTGCGGCAGTCTATAGTGCACGAATGTCGGGGAACCGGGGAGCGAAGAAGGGGGACCGCACCCTGCCGGACATGCTCAGCAGAGCCCAGCAACAACGCGACAGGGCGCAACCGTCCCCAAGCTCTTCCAGAACCGCAGCGGAACCGGCCGGGGGTGAGCCCCCCATCACAAGATCCTTCATGGAAGATCTGTTCAGCTCGCTTAAGGCTGACTTTCAGACACTAAAGCAGGAGGTGGCCAGCGAAGTGCGAGAGGTCCGCAGGGAGGTGGAGGGCCTGGGTGAGCGGATGGAGACGGTAGAGGCAGCGGCTCAACGGAGGGACGAAGAGATTGTCCATTTACAGCAAGACGTTCTCCGTCTCAGGGAGCAGCATGTCGAACTTCAGGCACACAATGAAGACCTGGAGAACAGGTCGAGAAGAAATAACATTCGAGTCCGAGGTGTACCGTCCGCAGAAGAGGGAACTGATTTGACGGGCTACCTGAAGGACATGTTCAGGGAGATCCTGGGTGAGCCCGCGGACTTCCCGATCCGAATCAACAGGGCCCATAGGGTCGGCCGACAGCGGCAGTCGACGGCACCTCCGCCGGACATTTTGGCCTACCTCCCGGATTTCCCAGTAAAGGAACGCATAATGGCTGAGGCCCGCAAGAAACAGCCGCTGACCTTCCGCGAACGGCCTGTGGCGGTGTTTCAGGACCTGTCTGTCATCACGCTACAGAAGCGCAGGTCCTTCAAAATCGCGACGGATTTCCTGAGAGAGAATGAGACACCGTACTCTTGGGGACATCCCTTTCGCCTAATATTCCGCTGGAATGGCGTGCTGCACCAACTGCGTTCCTTGCAAGATGTCTATGGTGTCCTGGGCCTCACGGCCACGGAAGAGAGTGAAGCGACACCGGGCTGGAGGCATCCTGATCGAGGAGGACGACGGCGATCGGCGAGGCGGAGGTCGACGGCTGGTGCTGGAAGGCCGGACTCACCCACCATCAGGGCAGAAATGGCCAACGCCCTGAGAGAAGCGGCCAGGGACTCGGCCGCCACGAACGGAGTCGCCATGACGGCGTAGATTCACTCCGGGGGGAGATGGACATAGCTTCTGCAACAACAGGTTTGGGGGTTGGAAGGGGGGTTGGGGGAGAGGCGGGAAGAATGAGTGGCCGGACGTCCACTTTTTGTACTTTCCACGGACTTGTCCGTTTTGGGACATGGCTGGGACAATGGGTTGTTTGGGCATGGGTGGGGAGTTGGCTAGTTGCCACAGGTTTGTTTTGGAGGGGGTTGGGGGTTGTTTAGGGGTAGAGGGGGTGCCGTCCAGTATCTTAAATGTCATTGCTTTGTCTTATTTTGCTTGTCCTGCGCTGCTGTCCCGTGCCCCTCCCCCGCTGATTGACTGCCCGTGGCCTGGCACTTACAGTCACTTGGGAATATGTCGACACTGAAAGTAGTGACCCTTAATGTTAAGGGTCTGAACAACCCAGTAAAGCGAAGGGCAATCTTATCTTTGCTGAAGGGGACACAGGCGGATATATGCCTCCTGCAGGAGACCCATTTACTACCACAGGATTGTCACAGGATGCGCTCTAACAAGTTTCCAACTCAGTTTTTCTCCTCTGCTGCATCTAAGACCGCGGGAGTGGCCATTTTGGTAGCGAGTTCCTTCAGGGGGGAGGTGCTGTACAAATTTGCAGAACAGAAGGGGAGGCTATTAGCGTACCGCCTCAGGCTGGGGGACACAACGTTCACTATTGGCTCTTTATATAGCCCGAATGACCACCAGGAGCGCTTTCTAGACTCGGCGCTGGTGGACGTGACTGCCTCCCCTGATAGACATATCATTTTAGGGGGTGATTTGAATATAGTTTTTGACTCCACACTCGACAGGTCCGCGCAGCGATACCCGCAGACTGGGGAACTCTCACAGGCTGGGAGGGCTCGAATTACTGATATGGACCTGCATGATCTTTGGCGCACCCTCCACTCCACGAGTAGGGACTATTCTTATTTTTCACATGCACACCGGACTTATGCACGGCTGGACCACTTATTGGTCAGCGGACCGATGTGTGCCGCCACTACAGCGGCGGACATTGGGGTCCTGTCGTTGTCTGATCATGCGCCGGTCGTAGGCACATTTGCGCTTCCGACGGCCTCCCCCTCTCGTGGGGTGTGGCGTCTTAGAGACACCCTCCTGCATAAAAAAACGGTTGTGAAGCACATTGAGGAAGCGATCCGGGAATACCAGGCACACAACGATAACTCGGACACCTCGCTAGCGACGCAGTGGGCGGCATTGAAGGCGGTTCTAAGGGGGGAGTTCATTTCCATCTCCTCAGCAGAAAACAGGGAGGGACAGCGTAAGAGGGAGGAGCTGACTTCCCAGGTCCGAGAATTGGAACAGGTCCATCGCCGTACCGGAGCCCCTAGGGTGTGGAAACAGTTGAAAGCTGCCAGGAAGCTCCTGTCGGCGTTGGACATGGACAGGGCCGAATACGCGGCGCTGCGTCTAAAACACGCGTTTTACACGGGTGGGGATAGGTGTGGCAAATTATTGGCGAATAGGCTCTGAATCGCGCATCAGCGTAACGTGGTGAAGGAACTGCTTGGTTCTGATGGGGTGGCGGTCTCTGATGACGCGGCTGTGGCAGAAACGTTCTGTAGTTTTTATGAGGCGCTTTACACAGGGGAACTCCCCTCGTCGCAGAATGCAACAGATTATTTGGAGTCAGTGGCCCTTCCGGCGCTGGACTCAGCGCAGGCAGAATACCTCGAGCGAAGCATTCATGTGGAGGAGGTGATATCCGCGATAGCCAGGCTCAAACATGGAAAAGCCCCGGGCCCGGACGGTTACACGTCCCTGTTTTATAAAACCTTTTGCCCGGTTGTAGCTCCTATTCTTACCCGCCTGTTTAACTCCTTTTCCGAGCCGGGTGCCATACCGCCGGACCTGTTAAGGGCAACGGTCGATCCCGAAACCTGGGAAGGACCGGGCCCTCTGCGGCTCGTACAGGCCTATCTCCCTCCTGAATGTTGACCTTAAATTATACACAGGGATTCTGGCATCTAGATTGGCCTTGCATCTACCGGGCCTGGTTGAGGTTGATCAAGCTGGTTTTGTCCCCGGCAGACAAACCGTCGATAACACCAAGAGAGTGGCGCACATCTTGGAGAAAGCCTCGCGGATCCCAGGTGAGAGGATGCTGCTAGCGGTAGATGCCGAGAAGGCATTCGATCGCGTTCACTGGCCTTATCTCGAGCAGGTGCTCCGGGAAATGGGTATTAGAGACAAATTCTGCTCGATGGTCTTCAATTGCTACAAATCCCCTGCGGCGACAGTGAGAGTTAATGGGTGCAGCTCCCGCAGCTTTGAGATCGAAAGGGGTACCAGGCAGGGATGCCCGCTTTCCCCCCTCCTCTTTGCTCTCTATATGGAGCCGTTTGCCCAGAGAATTCGTCAAAACCCAGACGCGATTGGGATCAAGATGGGGCAGTATGTCCATACGATCAGTCTCTATGCGGACGATGTCCTCTTGACCCTGGACGATCCAAGACGGTCCCTCCCGGCGTGTATTCAGGAACTAGACGCTTTTTCGAAGGTGGCGGGTTTTAAGATGAACATGGGCAAGTCGGTGGCTCTGGACGTGTCCCTGGCCGCGGATACCAGACAAGATCTGCAGCGGCTCTTCCCCATGCAGTGGTCATCATCCCTGGTGCCATATCTGGGGATTCTGCTACCGCCAACGTTGCCAGCGATGGTAATGGCCAATTATGCCTCCCTTAGTAGGAAAATCAAGGAAGAGCTGGGCCGCTGGAGTAAAGGCCTGCTGTCCTGGCTCGGCAGGATTGCGGCGGTCAAGATGACGGTCCTGCCCCAGATCTTGTACCTCTTTCGAGCTTTGCCGCTCCAGCCACCTACGGGCTGGATTAGACAGACACAAGCCGACATTGCACGCTTCGTCTGGCAGGGCCGCAAGCCGAGAATGAAGAGGGTTCTCTCCACGCTGGCCCCTGAGGCGGGGGGCCTTGGTATCCCGGACCTCCGGAAATACTTCCAGGCGGCGCAGCTGCGCTACCTGGTGGAGTGGAGTAGGTGGGAATCCGACAAGCACTGGCTCTTTCAGGACCAGGCAGTGGCGGGGCGCCCCTTCAGGAGGTTCCATTCTTGCGACGGATTCATCGCCCAACCTATATGCTTCCTTTGTCACGCGAGTCCCCTTGAGGGTGTGGGATACGGTCAATGAAGTTCGTGAACTCACCACATTCCCTTCGCCTTTCACGCCGATAGTGGATAACCCTGATTTCTCCCCCGGTATGGAACCAGGCGCCTTCTCACACTGGAGGGCAGCGGGTTGCCGAGCGCTCTTCCAGATATATGGATCTGAGGGAGTGGTCCCTTTTCAGCAATTGAAGCAGGAGTTCCAACTACCTGAGACGGATAGATTACGATACATGCAGGTTAGGCACTGGGCGCTTCAATATCAGGTGCGGGGCACTGCTGATCGCCAGATAACACCATACGAGCGGTGGTTGGTGACCCGCACCTCTGATGCTAAGCTAATCACAGACCTTTACAAATTCCTGCAACCCCCTCCGTTTCATTTCTATAACCCGGGTAGGGAACGCTGGAATAGGGAACTGGGAAGGACGCTTAGTCATAAGGAATGGGATCAAATTGCGCATTGGGCGAGACACTCTGCATATCATACAGGCCTCACAGAAACACTCACCAAGGTGTCCACGTATTGGTATTATACCCCGGAGAGGCTACACGAAATTAATAGGCATATTGAGAAGGAGTGCTGGAGGGGATGTGGTCGGGTGGGGACTCTTACACATGTACTTTGGGATTGCCCCTTGTTGGAGAAATACTGGAAGGAGATTCTTGATGAGATAGATGCTCATTTTGAGACTGAATTGCCACGCTTCCCGGCGTATGTATTGCTGGGCCTCCCGAATGGCCTGATGTACCCGATGAAGTCCCGCAGGGGCAGGCAAATTGCGATAGCGCTGGGTTCAGCGATTCAGAACATCTTGATTCATTGGCGTACCACCACGGTCCCCTCCATCACAGGCTGGCTACACAGGCTCTGGCATGTACTGGGCATGGAGAAATTATCGCTTATGGTGGCGGGGGACGTGGAACAATTTGACGAGTTATGGCAACCCTTTCATGCGCTTTTAACCACAGAATTTAGAGAACTCACCTGTCCGAGGTACCTCAGACTCCTGAGACTAACGCCACCGGTGATCCCAACTGACTAGGAGGCATAGGATCTGGGCTCACGGGGTAGGGGGCGTGGCGGGAGGGCAGGATGCGTTATGGCCGAGTACTGGACGGGGGGGAGGTGGGAGGGTGTTGGGGTGAGTTGGGGAGTTTGGAGGGAGGGGTTCCGGGGGATGGTGGGGTTGGTTTCTTGCATCATTGCCTTTCATTTTCTGATCTGATTGATGGTGGCAACCGTACTTAGCCCTTATCATTTTGCTAAAGCAGCCTTGTCCACCATCGCGCTCTTAGATTTATACTTAGCTATTTTCACCTGAATGTATTTAACCCTACCCCTCATGTTCCCTTACCTCCTATGTTTTTGCCTTAATAAAATGCTTTAAACCTAAACATGCTAAGTGTCACAAAATGGTATTAGATGATGGTCTTTAAGAAACAGAGGCTCGGGATTTGATCATTTTGCTATCTTAGTTCATTGTAATGGTTTTAAACCTATTTTTTTAATCACAGTTTACTCTCTAAGAGGCTAATTTAGAGCTTAGCAGAGCGGTGAAGGAGTTCAAGGGTTAAGGAGTACATTCTCTGACAAACTCAAGGCCCGCTTGCCTGATTTACAGATGGGTGGATCTTAGGTTTGGCAGCGATGAAGACTATTCCTTCTCAGTCGCTGACATACTCCTTACTTCGTCAGGCCATCAGAGTTTTTGCCTTTCAATCACACGCCAGATTTAAAGTCGATGGCTGAATGGCCAGTTTTCACTGCCCATCACCCCAAGTAAAACTTTGCAAAAGGGAAAGTGCAAACTGCAAAATAAACCCCACACCATGGAAGACATTACCCATGGTGTGGAGGTCATTAGAATTTTATATTTCAAAAACAAAATGCTGCTTTGTTTTTTTTTTATTACAAAATTGTGTTAAAAGTTTGACAGATGGTACCGTTATGTTGAAGGAGCCATCCATCAAATTTTGAATACATTGACAGGAATCTCCATGACAGCGTTTCCCGACAATGTTAAGAGATGTCCCCTGGGCTAGCGGAAATCTCCAAATTTGGTGGGCGGTGACCCTTGGTATTGTGGGACTAAAGTATTCCGCCATACCACCGGACTTACCTCTGTACTCCAAATTACAAATCAGGCCCTTAGCTCTTTGCAATGGGTTCAAACTCTTATTAAGGCATAGTTTGCTTAAAGATTAGAAAACTCTAAAACATCATTTTCTGTAAGGTTACTGCAATAAATATTTATGTAACAATGTGAAACTTCCATGATTTTCTGAAAAAAATATTCTTAGATAAAGGAGAGGACTGAGTCCTCATGCCAGAGTCTTTAAAAGCGTGATTGCATCCACCACTTCAGAAGGATCAAAGCCTGAGTCACTCTCAATTGGATTTAACAAAGTGGTTGGCATCTGCTCAAGTATGTCTGCAGGAGGCATAAAGAATATGAGAGCAACACTAATCATACGTAATTGTCCATTTTATTTACTGATATGTCTTATCTCAGGTATTGGTAGTACAATACATTTGTGTGTGGTTCTGGTATGAAGAAAATAACAATTCTGTGTCTTGTCTACCTGTACTGTAACTGGAGATGATGAATAAAATTTGTTTAAAAAAAAAAATCGTTCATTTTATGTCATTATGTACAGTGCAGCTCCTCATCTCTTTGAGACAAGGTCCCAGGACAAAACTTGCCAATTTAGATAAGAGCGTGTAAAAATAAACATAAATAAACGTACTGTCCAGGGCGGGAATATCTGCAAAACCATTGTGTCCTTTATTCACGTAATTATTATCTTAACAATGATTTCATTCGCCATGCAATTCTAACTGTTTTATCTCCCCCCAAAAAAGCTTCAACTTGTTCACCTTAACCAAATTTGAGCTTTTAATGAACGGGCCAAACTTATTTTTTCCTTTAAAAAAACAAAAATGAAGTAGAATGAATGTGATTTCCTTTTGCTTTTCTTATTTCTAAATGTTTTAAATAGCATCGGCATGTCACCTTCAGCTACGTCTTTCAGTCCACCATTAATTTCCAATCAGCTCCTTAGGCATTTCATCTGAAAGCTCATCTGGGTTGCACCTAGGGCATTTATTGTCCTTAGCTTATGAGGTTAGGGCTTTTCCTATTTTGCACAAATTAACACATGTCCTTGTTGAGGGGGAGGACTACAGAGCATGCACATTCTGTCTGAGATGTTTACTTGCTCAAGGTGTATGGTTTATACTAACGCCGGCTGAAGAAGTGGGGTAGAGTAGGGTTCATCATGTGAATCCTACTTCTAAAAAACTAATCCCATCTGGACACTCCTTGTTAACTTGTGCCAGTACTGGAGGTCAGAGGCGGCACCGGAGTAAGAGCTGTTAGAAACAAAGGCCTCCATGTAGACCTTTTCGGGTGGCAGTGAGCTCTTAAGGCAGGGACGGACTGGGACCCCAAAGCAGCCTTGGCAATTTTCTTAGACCATCCCCTGCCTGGCCGCTGGAGGCTGGAAAGGCTTGCTTGCTGCTTTTGTTACTGGGGTCGATATTGTAGAACCAGCCCCCACCCTTCCAGTCTCCCGGGGAAATGCCTGATGCATGGTCTAGCCAGTTCAGGCCGGCCTTAGGGTCAGCGAGGCTCTTTCCTCTGCTTCCTTGGCGGAGGATTGCCTGCTACATTTAGAGATTCCTTTCCATCCGACACAGACCTCCATGACTTAAGTGTATCCACTAGGAAAGTGGATGTACTTCCATCACTGCCACAATGTTTTTTTCAACCCACTCGGCATTTGATGTTTGTTTCCATAAACAAAACCCAAAGTGGGGGTTTGTTTTCATTAAAGAAAGCAACATGTGTAGGGATTCACATGAACATTGGGGCCAGTCATTGTTTTCCCTACCACGCAATGCAGGGACAACCACTGACCGTTCCTTTAATAAGGCAGAGTGATCGTCGCTGTAACCTAGCAGTCAAGTGGGCAACGCGCTGTCAGGTCAAGGGTTCCGACGACAAGTTTGGCAGACAAATTATCCGAGGTTTTTGGCGAGTGACCCACACCCGCCAAGCTCCTAATGACCCTTTGAGACCTTCCTCTTATAGACTGTAGAGATATGATATTCTTGATAGTAGATCTGCAGGCAGAGCATCTGCCAAGTATACTTAGCAGCGGATGCCACAACAGGGTGAGCATGATATCAGTGACTGGGGCGAAGCGAGGAAACAGAGACCACAACAGAGACAGGGCTCCTAAGGGACATAGAACACATGCAATGAAACTTCTCTTCAAGTTGGAGATTCCAATGGAACTGGCCCGACCAGCGAAATTTGCACACCAGCTGAAAGAACTTATAAGTAAAGACTCAGCCAAGGATTAGAGGCTGAACACAGCTTCAAATTAGTGTATACACATCTAACCTTATTTGTTTCTTATTGTCGTGCGTTGTGACTATTAGACTTGCTAAATGAAATGATTACGTTTTATTCATGATCAAAGAAGGTGCACGGATGGAGACACCTTGCCCAGTCTTTTTGTAACAATTTTAATTAATTGAAACAATAAATACATTCATACATTCATTTATAGAACACAGACCTGCATTGTGGGACTGCCAGCTCTGCATTTATAGTGGTAGCGGTCACAGGAGAAGATCCCTTCACTGGATACTGACACTTACAGTGAGTCCATTAGTAGTAGTAAAGCAACTGACACGTGTCCAAAGTATCCAAGACTCCTCCAGCCTGGCCTGGCCTTTCAGATAATAGTGCCTTCGATGCTGGCTCTTTCTTGTCCTTCGGTGTCGAGAAAGGAAGATTACAAATCTCAGGATATATCTTGATGTTAGCTAAAAAAGCAGGAACATTTGAAACTGCAAAACGTAAAAAAGGGGCACGTTTGTAAACTATAAAACTACTATTTCATCAGAGCACTCACATTATCCCTGGGTTTAGCTTAACATCCCTTTTGAATTTATAATGCATGCATAATGGAGAAATGTGAAACTATAAGCAGAGCCATGCAAAATATTGTGAAGGAAAAAACATGACATGAAGAACATCGCTTGATAGGTCAGAAAGCGGCAGCAATTTGCTTAATTTGTTAGCATTACAAGATTTAGGCACCATTCTCTTCATCATCATATACCATAGACTGTGTCAAGCCAGGGCTCCCATTGTTGGTAGTTATAGTGGCCTCTGAGATTTCCTAATGATAGAAAGGTCAGGAACACTAGTGATCAGCACTCAAGGTACACAGTCTACAAAAAAGGGGAGTCATTTAAACATACTTGCCTCCCTTGGTAGTTGTGGACGAGCTCAATGGTTAGAGCCGGCAGACCCTGATTCAGAGGTCTAGCCCGGGACCAGGGTTCAATTCCCACCTCAGCGGGTCTTGGGCTCAATTTCCTCGGACCTGATAATTCTCGCCTCGGTGCCTATTCTAATCATGGGTCCTCTCTGCAGCCCTGGGCAATAGCTTGCTTAATCTCCACAACGGCCCCAACAGCGCTAGGATGCCTGGCTGCACCTTGGGGGTGCCCAGGAGTGGGTGCCTCAGAGGGAAAAGCCAGGAAGGGTTCCACAGCGGTATTCGTACAAGCGCCGGAAAGACCCTATGTGGGGTGATTCGGGCGCTATACAAATAATATAACATTTACATTTACATCTTAACACAGAGGGAGTGGGGGGTGAGTGTATGTACAGTATAACACACCATTCCAAGCAACAATAATGCATAAAGTACACAACATGACAATAATAACTCATGTACATACAACATATGTGCGGTATCAAGGACCTAATGTACGAAAGCGTAAAACAACGAATTGTAATTGGTGAGAAAAAACTCGTGATTTTGTACTGATGTTGTACTAAAGGCTCACATGCTGAAGTTATGATTCACAATTGTAAAATACCCAAACGCAGTTATCAAACAGCTAAAAGTTGCAATTTGCGAGCGTTGCACAGATGGACGCTGATAAGTAAAGCAGGAAGTAAGCTTGGTGGGTTTCTAGAGAAGAAAGGAGATAAACAGGGGCCATCACTGTGGAATCAAAATCTAGCCAAATATGGCTAGTTAAGATTCTGGAGAAGATGATGGTCGAAAAAGAAAGGAAACTTTA
Organism: Lissotriton vulgaris; assembly: GCF_964263255.1. Lineage (NCBI taxonomy): Eukaryota > Metazoa > Chordata > Amphibia > Caudata > Salamandridae > Lissotriton > Lissotriton vulgaris. The sequence continues at coordinate 164,233,405 of NC_141691.1, read as the reverse complement.
AGTGATGCCCAGTGAGAAATTATGGCCGAGGAGTGTGTTGAGGAACATGATAAACTTTTAGGCAAATCCTGCTTGAATGTTCCCAAAGCAACACATTTTGGAGAGAATTTGCGACTGCATAATGCAGAAGGAGTCACCAATCATACTAACGAAGAAATTGAGTACGGGTGGTACGATCTGTAGTCAAAAACGAAGGAAAAGTTCAGTAGCGGCTCCTACCAGACAGGAGTGGTAGGACGGAGAGGGAGGATTACAAAAATGAAAATGGCAGCAGGGAGCACCCGGCAACCAGCCTCCCCACAGCCAATCACAGCGCTGCAATGCAGAGTTGTGATAGTCCGAGCACCGTGGATCGGCACTCAGACGGGGACTGGGAGGGTTTGCATGTTCCTCCCCAGGATGTGTAATGCAGCCTGGTTAGGAAAATGCAGAGTGCGCATGACTGCTAGGTCAGCCCGATAGGGCCAGTGAAGCAGTCATGGCACTTAAGGAGTGAAAAACACTCCTTCCCTGCTCTGCCCAGCCCCGTCCCACCCCGAGAGCCACTGAATTCAATAGGAAAAATACAATGATAATATTTTTATTTTATTTTTTTATTTTATTTAATGCGATTTTATATAGCGCAAACTTTACCCGAAGGTGTCAGAGCGCTTTACATAAGAACCAGTTGCAAAACATAAGGATTTAGGATTACATGTGTTGCATAAAAGATACAAACAGAAAAAATTGCAAATGTACAAGATGTAAAGACGACATTATTATCATTCTATTTTTCCTTTTGAGTAGTGGGGCGACGCTACTCCGTCATAGCGGAGGAGCCGCCATTGGAAAAGTTGGCTGTAAGAAGAGCAGAGGCTAGTGGAACAGGAGGTGGCCACTGAACAGAGTCTCCCCCTGTACACACGAGATAGTGGCACCACTACTTTACAACCCGAGGCAGTCATTGGTGTTAGTAATATCGACGCCACTGTCCAAGTGGCCATTATAACACTTTGTGGGTAAAATCTTGTTTTTAAACCCTCATGCATTTCTCTTAAGACAAATGTAAGTATAAAAGTTAATTTATATCAATAATGCAATTGATTTATGTGACATCACCCAAAAACAATATATTATGGGAGTTGTAGTTTTAATATGAAAAATATGTGAATAAAAAAAGAAACAGTTAAGTATGATATTCTAAACTCTTAAGTATAGAATGTTAAACAACATCCACTAAGTTTTTTCCCCAGAAAACAATTTTTCATCTAAGGCTCTAATGAATCCATTAGCTTTTAGACACAGAATTATTTGTAAGCCTTTGGAACATATGGCCCCTACCAGTAAACCAAGAACGAATGCAAATGTTTGTTCCACATGCTGACAGTATGCTAATTTAACAAAGACATTTCATTATCATAACTAATCTCTGTCTCCACAGACCCATCAGCATCAAGAGAGGCCTGCGACTAGTCACAGTTCATTACCTCACACTAGTGGAGGGAATACACCTGCGTGAGGGAGCCATACCGCCTTGAGGGAATGTTAGAAACACCAGCTACATTCACACTTCTACCTACACAGACAACTGCAACAGTTAGCGTTTATTGCAAAATAGGAGAACATATTGCAAATAAAAAATGTAACTTTGGTCTTTTAAAAATCCAAAAGTTATTTCTGTCACTGAGCAGGGCGGGTTATCTTCTCCATTACAGCGATGCTCCCTTGGTGTTCGTGGTTGTAAATATGGGGTAAGTATCCGTGGCCGAATGGCATGCGCGCTGTCACCTGTAACATACAAACATGAGCACGAATGAAATGTGGATATAAACTGAATGAAACACATAGCAGCCTGCATCATCACACTCACAAAGCCACAGAGTCATATGCGCTGCCAGGGTAATGGCCAACAATGTCTGTAATCAGGGTCATAGTTTGGGGCGGAGTTGGTGTCACCTCCCCAAATAAATGCATTCTTGGCTTGGTGGTTGGGTTTGAGGGCCTGAGTCGGGTCTGCTATGCCTATGGGGTTTTTTAATGTCATAATTTCACTAAGTGGTTTTAACTTGTTCATTTTTTGGATTTGGAGATTAACTATGTATAGTGATCGGTTTAGCAAAAAAAAGTAGTAAATCAGCACACATAGAAGTACTCGTTGAATGGGTGCAAATGTACTACTTTTTGGAATTCTCAAACATTGGCAGTAGTAGGCATGGAAAGCTGCGACAGTCTCAGGTTTCAGGCATACTACTGCCAAACAAACACCCCCAAAAAAATGGAACGGAAACTGCATACTCCTGGGGATATTTTCCCTACAGTGAAAACAAGAGAGAGAAAGAAAAGCTGCATCACTCTTCTATGGTAAAATCACTTGTAGCGCTGAATTGATGATTATTTTTTTAACTCTATATGTTACTTATCTAATGCAGGCTCCGTGTCTGTGGAGCTCTGTTCTGCTCCAGCTGCTGATTAGCACATGAGTATTCCTGAAAGTTAAGGAATATTGTTAGGTCTACCTGAAGTTAAGGTGGATGTTATACAGTGTACCATAGAGGGATGTATGTCAGTACAACGCGATCGTTTAGATCGCGGTACTTGACAACGCTGGCATTACAACGCAAGTCGTTTCAACGACTTGCGTTGGAGGGCGCGGATTTTGGAATATTATAATTTTATATTCCAACACCATTCCACGTAACAGTAGGGAAGGTGTTGGAATATAAAATTACAACATTCCTTGTGCAACAGCGCCATCCAGCGCAAGTCGTAGTAACGACTTGCGTTGTAATGGCATTGTTGTAAAGGCACTGCGGTGTAAACACCGCGTTGTAAACAATGTTTACCCCATAGAGTATCACAAGAACCTTATGATATTTTAAGTTGAAAGCCCTTTATTCAGTCATTGCATTCTCATAGGTGGGTTTCAGTGCAGTCTGCCTTATACATTTTCCTGTTAATTACTCCTAACTCTGAACACCTTATTTACTATTCTTTCTTTTACCTTTTTTAGACATAAACACCCATTTGCTCACACCAATTACCAGAATGCACGGAAGAAGGGAATCATTCTGGTAGTTTACAAATATGCATAAAAAAGCCTAGACCTTAGAAATAGAATTTCCCTGAATATTTACCTTTTTCTGTCCATTGATTTAACAGAGATCTCTCTTAGCTGACTGGTTCCGTCCCAGAGTGGGGTGCGCCGTGGGACCTTTGTTGTCCTCCTTGTTTTTTCCCTTCTTCCTAGGGTTACTGTTGGTACTTTGACTCAGTTGAGTACAATAGGTGACCAGGAGAGGTTGAGGACCTTTCATCTTTTGCATACCGTTACTGCGGAACGTGAGTAAAACCTGACAGTTACTTCTTCGTATATGAGGCTCAAAGAGTTCAGACCAAATTGTAAGGACTACTCAATACTAAATACAGCACTCAGCATACATTAATGGTACCATGAGCCAGTTTTCTCATTACAAAATCGATGATCTCAAGGGGGAATTGAAATTGCTTAGACCGGGGTCCCTGGATCCAATAATGATTCAGTGGAATCCCCGGATTCCAGTATTGATTACCTGGTGGTTCAAAGACATCACTAGTTTAGAACCACAGTTTAAGACAACATTAAAACAAATTTGGTAAAATGGCACCCTAACTGGGACCCACATCCTGCTTTAAAATGCTTCTTAATTCCAGACATGTAGCACCCCATCCTAGTCTGTACACACGCATATCACACCTGAACTGAAGTCCTGGTGGTCTGTGAAAACTCAATTTTCCGCTTTCATCCACACTTGAATGAAAGGACAATAGCTTGTTTCTTTGTGGATCATATGCCAAGAAGTCTCACCACCAGGGATAAAAATGAACTTGTTGGGATGGAAAAGTCCCTTGCATGGTGACGGACATGTGCCCATACCCTGAGTGCCTCAGCGGCAATGATGTCTGGATCCCTGGTGCAGATTTTTGTTGTCGCCGGCGAACCCGGATCGTGTGTGTGCACCATGACATAGGCCTGTCTCACGGATTGCAGTCTTGTTGGCCCAGGAGGGGCACCCAAAGCGCTACCCTCATAGTGGTAGAAGCCTAGGGCCAGATGTAGGCCGCCAATTACCGGTCGTTACCGACCGGTAATTGGTTTTTGAGATGTAGGGGCCATTATTTTACAGAAGTAGTAAATTTACTGAATCGGTAAATTTACCGATTCAGTAAAATACCGAATCGGTAATTTTACCGATTCGGTAAAACCCAGATGTAGGTAGCACTGTTTACAGTACTACAGGCATTCAGTATTTTACCACCCAATCCAATTGGGTGGTAAAATACCGAATTCAGGTGTACATGCACATCTGTGCATGTACACCTGTGCCATGTGACACACAGACATGCCCTTAGGGCATGTATGTGTGCAACATGTCACACAAGCCTGTACTTGGGGTACTAGAGGGTGTCAAAGTGACACCCCCTGCACCCTTGCAGGATTCAGTATTTACCGATTCGGTAAATACCGAATCGGTATTTCCCATTGATTCCTATGGGCTTCATGGGCCATAGGAATCAATGGGCAATACCGATTCGGTATTTACCGAATCAGTAAATACCGAATCATACAGATTCGGTAATTCTAAAATTAGAATTACCTACATCTGCCCCCTTCCTATTTACCGACTCTGAAATACTGAATCAGTAAAATTCGGTATTTAAGAGTCGGTAAATAGGAATTACCTACATCTGGTCCATAATGTCTTTGCTAGGAGTTAAGTAGCAGAAGCGCCATGGTGGCAGAATACTGAGTAGGGATCAGTAAAAGTGAACAGGCTCTTTTTACCTGTGTCACTGGAGTGAGCCCTAGAGGCCCACTCATAAAATGTTCTGCCGTTATGTGCTTAACGTACACTTAGTCTACATCAAGAGGTATGTAGAGCTGTGCCGGGCATGTGTCTTGTGTGCATATGCAGGGTGTATGTGTGTCTGTTAATGATACAAGGAATATTCTGAGTTTCATTTTGGGAGACTTCAGGCTGACTAGAGGAGCATGATGGAGTAGAGGAATCCTCTCAGACAGATTTGTGGATTGCTGTGTGAGACACACACACTGGAGGAAGGAGCACCATGCTCCCCAGTACCCTTTACAGGGTGCTCTTTGAATCAAACAGAAGTCACTGAAGGGTGTGTGGTTACATCTTAGGAAGGAGATACAGCTGATTAGATAATCAAAAGGAATCAGAAAGAGTAGAGTTGGGGCCCTGGGTAAACATTTTGATATACATATCACCGTGGCTGACATCCAGGTGTGAACATTTGGGTCACTACTGTGGCCTGTGTTGTGGGGTTATCAGATTTGGAGTCACTCCTGCTTTGACAGGCTGGTTTCTGGAGCATGGTTGGTGACCCCGTATGCCACGTGGGGGACAGGAAAGGACAAGGATTGTAACCTGGTTGATGAAGTTGTTAATAGGAGAGGCCACCAGGGTGACCTCTGTGTACATATATATAAATAAACATATTATTTAAATATAAAAATAATTTTTATGTTAATTAATAATGAGTGCAACAGTAGGGAAAGCGTTGGATTGCGTAGGGGTAAAAATTACTATTCCCACTCCAGTGAGTGCAACAGTAGGGAAAGCCTTGTATAGCGTAGGGGTAAAAATTACTATTCCCACTCCAGTGAGTGCAACAGTAGGGAAAGCGTTGTATAGCGTAGGGGTAAAAATTACTATTCCAACTCCAGAGAGTGCAACAGTAGGGAAAGCGTTGGATTGCATAGGGGTAAGAATTACTATTCCCACTCCAGAGAGTGCAACAGTAGGGAAAGCGTTGGATAGTGTAGGGGTAAAAATTACTATTCCCACTCCAGCGAGTGCAACAGTAGGGAAAGCGTTGGATAGTGTAGGGGTAAAAATTACTATTCCAACTCCAGAGAGTGCAACAGTAGGGAAAGCGTTGGATTGCATAGGGGTAAGAATTACTATTCCCACTCCAGAGAGTGCAACAGTAGGGAAAGCGTTGGATAGTGTAGGGGTAAAAATTACTATTCCCACTCCAGAGAGTGCAGCAGTAGGGAAAGCGTTGGATAACGGGAGGGTAAAAATTACAATTCCCACTACAGAGAGTGCAACAGTAGGGAAAGCGTTGGATAGCGGGAGGGTAAAAATTACTATTCCCACTCCATAGAGTGCAACAGTAGGGAAAGAGTTGGATAGCGTAGGGGTAAAAATTACTATTCCCACTCCAGAGAGTGCAACAGTAGGGAAAGCGTTGGATAGCAGGAGGGTAAAAATTACTATTCCCACTCCATAGAGTGCAACAGTAGGGAAAGCGTTGGATAGCGGGAGGGTAAATATTACTATTCCTACTCCAGAGAATGCAACAGGAGGGAAAGCGTTGGATAGCGGGAGGGTAAAAATTACTATTCCCACTCCAGAGAGTGCAACAGTAGGGAAAGCGTTGGATAGCGGGAGGGTAAAAATAAATATTCCCACTCCAGAGATTGCAACAGTAGGGAAAGTAATGATATAATATTTAAATAATAATAAATTAAATATCAATACCAATTTAAAATTAATTAAAATTAATTACCAATTACACAATATTTAATAATTAAGTAATTTTAAGTACCAATAAATGTTATTTATAAAACATTAATCACCTATTAATAATTAATTAACAAATAATTACTTTTCAATACCAAAAATGTAATAATATAAAACATACCAATTAATAAAATGTAATTACCAATTAATACTTAATTAAACATTTATTAATTATCCATGCATATAAATATAAATACATATTTACTTAAACACAATTAAATTGCTTCCCACCCTATTCCCCTATAACTCACAACCCACTCCAAATAATAAATTAAAACAATTAACATAATTACCAATTAATCAATTAATTAAAACTTAAATACCAATTAATAAAAAATAATTTCCAATTAATGATTCATTAACAATTAATTAATTATCAATACATACAAACAAAAATACATATTTACTTAATCACAATTAAATTACTTCTCACCCTATTCCCCTATAAACCCACAACCCGCTACAGAACTAAAACGCAAAATTAAATTAAAAATAATTATTAATTCATAAAACTAATATTTAATTTACTATAATTAAATTACTTCCCACCCTATTCCCCTATAAACCCACAACCCGCTACGGAATTAAATTAAGCCAACATTAAATAACAAAACATTCATTATTTTAAAAAAAATTTAAATATACATTACAAATAAAGTATATATTTTTAACACATATACTAGCATACATAACACTAAAAAAAAATTTGATATGATGTAAAACGATATTTTAAATTTGATATTATAGGAATCGATATTTCTTACCTTAATTTCGATATTATAACCAACTATATTTTGGTCATTCAATATTCTGTCCATTCTATATTTTTCATTCGATATTTTGGGCAGTCGATATTTTGGAATCGATATTTAGGGTTTTCACCCTGAGCCCTGACTGAGAATTGGAATCAGAAGCTGTTGTATCAGAGGGAAACTTACCGGCGCACCGGAGGAGTGCTGACGATATCCAGCCTCTGCCCCTTCAGAGCTGGAAGTGTTTACTCACCAAATGCAGCCGCTGTGAGGGAGATGCTCTTGGAGACTCCGGACCTGTAATCCGTGCTGGTTCGATGAGACTGATTGAAGGGCCAGAAAGCCCTGGGGGAGCTTGTCTTCCAGATATCGCTTTGGTGCTGAAACACTTTAGAATTTTCTAAAATAGTCAGCGTGGAAATCCTGAGACTTGGACTACTATCAGGGCCTAACTAGAATGTTGCCTATAGTGAATGGGGAATAACCACTACTACTAGTAAGCGCAAAGTAGGACTCAGGGGTTTGCTTATTAAACACTAAAGCCCTGACCTCAGGGGGCTGTGTTTATTGTTTGTGTATGCTGTACTTCACTTTTTGTACGTATATAATCCATACTTTTGTCATAAAAGACAGTATTTGACTGGACAGTCATTTATGGATGGTATTGAACATAGGTTGAGTTGTGAGCTTCTGTTCACCCCACTATATCTACCTTCCCCCCTGAGAAGCCTTGGAGTGCTGGACCCACGCTATCACTGAGAGTCAAGTGCTGAAGGGTTGGCCCAGTTGCTCAGGATCCCCAGTAGGTTGGGCCCAAAGACATCAGGAGTAAAAGGCCTCAACTCCCCATGGTTGGGCTCTGTAGCTCCTGCTTGCCCTGTGGCCCTCTGAAAGGGGCTCTCACAAAAGTGAATGAAAATGTCTGAAATATGACGTTTTAAAACTATAATGCTGCAGCAGCAGTAAACTAAACATGAACTGCTCTAAAATGAAAAGGGTAAATGAAAGCAGTCACTGTGACTGTATTGAGAACGTGTAGCATTTCGCCAGGTTGCACACGAAAACAGCAAGGGCCCAGCAGCAGCGGGAAGACTTAAGACAGCTCCTTATTGTGTGCTGACCTGACTGGAATAACAACCTAATACTGAAAGCCCAGTGGCCGAGTATACTCAAGCTTGGGGTTTTCTGGGGCCTGGAAGGCCTTACAGGCATGTTACTAGGCGACACCTTGGCTGATAAGGCCACATTGTAACAGTTGCAAAGTTAAAGTCTCACCCGAGCACTGTCACAAGCAGCTGCTGTTTTCTGAGCTATGGGGGGTATTTTGCACAGCAAAATGTACCTGTTCATCTATTCAAGCTTCTACTTAGGCCAATCTGAGGCTAGGACTTTCAAAGGCAGTGGAAGGTGGCCACTAGAGCCAGTGGCGTAGGAAGGGGGGTGCGGTGGGTGCAGCCGTCCCGGGTGTCATCACTGAGAGGGTGACAATATGGCACTGAGGGGGGTGACAAAATGTCCAAAATATGTGTAACTATCTTTTTTTAATGTGGGCAAGGGAGTGACAAGAATGTTAACGTATCTGGTAGCACCTGACCTTGCTACGCCACTGACTAGAGCACTCGGTACACCTGCTGACCTTCAAATTACATCAATAACTACAGGTTCTGTCATACTTACCAGAAGCTTTGGTGGGACCAGGGGACATAACCTGTGTGGGACCATAATTAGTTCAGAGCCAAAGAAGCAGCTTATAACATGGAAGATGTTCTCTAGGGCAATGCTTTCCAAACTTTTTAGAACCACAACCCAATTCTTAGAATGACAAACTTTCGCAACCCACCTAGCTTTAAAGGACACGAGGTGGGGCAAGCATTTAATTTAGTAGTAAACATGCTTTCAAAATGCTATGAATTACTAAAATAACATTCGCCACAATTCTTGTGTTTCTCTCTAAAAGTAATTTTTTGCAAATGTCACAACCTTCACCACGCCATTCGATATATCTTTATCGGTCTGTGGCCAAGATAGTGATCTGCCATAAGAGTGGCAGAGGGTGAACTGCAACAGAGTACCCTCTCCGCCAAACTCCCATTCAAGCCCTAAGTGATTTGCCCATAGCCAATGTCGGGACTCAAACCTGGTTCTCTAGATACATAGTCAGCAGCTCTGGCCATTAGGCCACAACCACATTTCTCAATGTTTGTGTGAAAGTGATATACAAGTGGCATGACTGCGCATGAACACATATAGTAAGCACATTCCCCCTAGAAACGACTTTGTGAATGAAAAACACAGCAGTGAAAAATACTGGAAAGTTGGCCTGGAGTCTTGCTTAGTAATGCTTACAAGAGTTTGTTTTGAAACTGGACTTTAAAACTGGATTTAGGGACATCGTTCTGCACCTTTGCACCAGTGGTGCTTGAACATTTTTTAGGGAGGGGGTGCTGGCATTAATGTTACATCACTAAAGTCATAAGGATTGTGAAAAAGCCTAGCTTCACACAAAATGGAATAAATGTATTCAGAAGGAGAGTGGTGAGGGTGCAGTATGTAGCTGATGGTGCATTCTGGAGTACACTGTTGCACATAGATTACTAAAGCATTGTACTGTAACCCGATTTACAAACAGCAAATTTTCCATTGAAATGGCCACTACATCTGCATAGACACACAATTTTACTGCTAAAACTATGTAGCACACAAATGATAATGTGTGGAAATCAGGTTTCAGTGAATATTTATCATTTGCACATCACCAAGTAAAAGTCTCTTGACCTGTTTTGATCCTATTGTTTGTTTTCATTACACTTCAGAATTACAAAAAGTGTGTTTCATTTTTGCTTTCCCAACTGCTGATATATTCTCAAATACATGTACAGTGCATTTACAGGTATTTACATTTTCTTGTGTAACAAAAAATGACCTCCTACAGCCTTTCCTTTCACATTCCCTGTGCCGAAACAGGAGTGTTATGTATCAGAAAAAGGTTTCAGCACTCTATGCAACGTTTAGCAATGTTTCTTATCACAATCCTCAGTCAATAAGTATCACCAATATTTTGCACATAGGGAAAAAGGTATCCAGATTCAATAGATGTTTTTCTTGTTCCAGCGTTCTCTTTATTATTCACAAAACAGATTCTTCTTTCACAAACAGATTCCTCATAGCCAACGCGTTTCGTCTCTTTGAGAGACTTCTTCAGGGCTCTCAGGATTTGGCATATGGTATATTCTTCAAGCAAAACGCAATATTTCAAAGGCAATGTGAATAAAGCACTCTCCCTTCCTCTCTTTCTCTCTTTCTTCTGCAATGAAACCCAAGGAGATAGCGAAAGTGACAGAGGCACCAGGAGCTGGTCTGGCCTATCACAACTGGCCTCCAATGGCTCCTGCCCATCGAGGAAATGCCCAGCAGAACAAAAGGCCTGTTGGCCCTGGTCTTCTAATATATATTGGGCTGCAGAGACAATGACTGTATTAATCATGGTATCTGTTCATTTAAAAGAAATCCCCTTCTTCAACCTGTAGCAGGGTTTACAGTACTTAAGAATATCACTGGGAACACGATATGCAATTCTCAAACAAAATGTAATTGCATGGGTCAGAACTAAGTTGAGTCATATGGATTCCTATTACCACTGTTGTTACCACATGTTACTTTTTCAATGTGCTGGATGGCACATCCTTTTGAAAGTACATATGATATTTCACACAATAGCTCAGTGATGAATAGCTACTCTGAACACTGTGCATCATCACATCCTGTCCTTCAGCCTCAAGGAGGCGATGTTGCTGTTTGTTATGTGTCCTTTGAGTTTCAATCCGTTGCCTTACCCCTGTTTCGGTCAAAGAGTTTCCTCTTGCAATGCGGCATCAGGCATAGCTGCGCTCTATCGACAATGTTGTTAAATATCTACAACAGACCACTGTCCCAACTCAATAGATCTTTTGGATGCTTTGTGGTCACCAAAGCTGATGACAGAGTTCACTTAGATCTACAGGTGCAACAAGCATCAGAAATTGCTTTCTGGACGTCTGAAAATGAATGCTCTGCTGTTTTTTTGTTAAACCTTGATGCCAATAAAACCAAGCTCCTCTTGGTTCAAAAGCAGATAATGACACACTGGCATGCTGTGGCCTTCGGAGTTATAAGATCCCCATCACCAGAACTTGAGGGTAAAATCTTATAAAAACAATAAGAGCTTACCTTTAAGGTTTAAACCAATGAGGCTTCTCCTACCAATTTCCATGCACTGAAAAGGTTAGGGAAGGTTCACCAATTTCTGATTACTTCAGTGGTAAAAACTTAGGCCTACCTGGCCCTGCACTAGGTTAACAAGGATCCAAACGTTTTTTGACCAGAAAGTATCAAGTTTGACAAAAGAAATTCATATTTCATTTACATGCTGAAGCTTACATTTGCTGCTGGTGAAGCAACCAGTCATCTTCCAGAGACTTAGTTTAATGCATAACGTTTCCTTTTGTCACAATTTCTCCTGCTGAAGGAATGCTTGTCCTTGTACAGAACCTTGAGAGAACACTCCTGCTAGGCTTCCGTCTACTTCAGTTCCACAGATACAACTTCCGTGCACAGGACATCTCTTCCTGAGATTCTGAGGCGACAAACTTTGTAATAACTTCCCTTTCCAACTTTGTTGCCTTGAAAACCACTAAGGGGTTATTTAGAATTAAGAAGATGCAGGACATCTACCAAAAATGGCAAGATGTCCCTTCTGCTTGTAGTGTGCATCACCAGGTATGCACGTATCCGCTGAGGTCAAACACCCTGCCCCCCTATTTAGCAGACACTTGGGATTTCTTTTTTTTTTGCTGATTAGCTTAGCTTATGAAGGTATATTTACTTTAGTGTGCTACTGGTGAGCCCTAGAACTGGTTTTTACCCTATTAATAATATTTAAATTAATAATAATAATAATAATATGATTTATAAAGCACTAAGGTCTCATGCTAAGAAAACTTGACCGCTACAGCATACTGAAAAAGAGCACAATCAAGCCGACCTAAACAGCCAGGTTTTTAGATTTTTACGGAACGAAGATTTAGTTTTTGCCTGCCTGGTTTTAAGAGGCAGAGAATTCCAAAGTTTGGCTGCTAAAAAGCTGAGGAAGCATACCTAGGCTTTCCTGATTTCAGTTTCTATTTTTGGTAAATTCTGGTATGGTTTTTTCAGTTTTTCAAGTGATTTCAATACATTAAAAAACAGTTGTTATCAGTGGTTACAAATGTTCGCGCCACTAAAAACTACAGAAAAAGTGTTTTCCGGTGTTAATGGAACATTTTGCTTTTATTATTGCTTGCTTTTCGCACTGATAGAACATGGTATATAGACATTGTATGTTTGGTGTACATGAGGTCCAAATACATTTTTGCAAATTAAACTTATTGTAGACCACCATACAATACTTCTACAGGGAGTCTTTGGTAATGTTCGCTTGCTCTTTCCTTTCTATGTAAACTTCTGTGAAAAGGCCCTCTCAGCATTGGCACTTGAGACGGGCAACGGCAAAACAGCTACTACACACTTTGTTAACTCTGGCCACTGACATAGTTTTCCATGCCAATACTGGTGCACTTGAAGATTGCGATTCTCAGGGCAGGTTCTGCAACAATTGCATTGAGCTGGGCACTTATGCCCTCAGAGATATTGAAGCGGTCAAAAATGACCAAAGATCCTCACATTTTTTGCCTTTGGCGTCATCACTCAGCAAAAATTCTGTAAATGGTTGCTCAATGGATAATATAGCATTCATAGCCCTTTGGACTGAGAACCATCAGCTAAGGGACACAGTTGGGATGACTCTTTCTTTGATGCCACACAAAGCATAAAAATAATAAATATTTGCGTTTTAGTTCCTGTGCATAAGAAAACTGCACCAGAATGGATTAAAATGTCAATAGCATCCCTCATTAATGCTGAAGATTGTAAAGATGCTTTCAGCATACCATCTAACAAGTGGCAAGGATCTCCTGCAAGGAATCCCTTCAGCTCGGGTATCAATTTTGATAGGTAATCACACAACTTTTTCATATTCATAGCTGAATCACTGCAAATACAAACAATATCACTCCAATCTTTGTTGAACTTGGAAAGAACCTTTTTTGCAGAGCATCCCAAGTAACACTGCGTTCCATGATTTCCAAAAATCTGGTGCCATGTTTTCACCACTATCCCAGATGCTTGGTGATAGCACTCTTTATACATACACTTGTCACTATACCTTGCATTGAATGTTTAAAGCCTGTGGTGTTGGCAATTCACTTATTATCAATACTGACCCACTAGAAACGGTGGGATGATATATTAAGGGGTTTTACCCGTTCTCTGCAGGTAAATGTGATGACACATATTAGGAAAGATTCTTATGAAACCAGCCATTTTAACTTTTGTCGAAAGAATCAAAAGCAGCCAATATATCATATATGATTTTGATATTTCCTGATTCTACACAGTTTCTAAAATAATTAAACAAGACCTAAAACATGCTTCTAAACCCTGCATCTTTAGACCCAAGACCACAAAACTGAAAAAGGCAAAAGGAAGAAGAAACAATATTTTAGTGGCATCCCTAAACAACAAAACTCAAGCAGAATAATGTTAGCCCAGTCTTTTTTACTGCTAGCTTGTATAACAAAGTTACATTGTATTGGCCCCTTCAGGAAGAAAAAAATACTCTTTCACTCTCTTTTTCCTTTCTTTGAATGGCATTTAGTTTGTGGTTGTGCAGGTATTCAGTGGTTATATGTTTTCACTGGTGAGGGCTATTTCTCTTTCAGTGGGGTTTTATCAGTTATTATAGGTTCAAACCTAAAACCCCACAGCCTAAGCATACCCCAGAGAGAGCTTTCTTTACAGTGAGGATACAGGCCAGCAAGGCCCCTGCCGATCATAGGTTCCTTGCAGCAAAGTGAGGTTTAAAAAAGTGGTACAAATAGCGAGGACCCTTATTCACAAAGCAACAGCAGTAACACAGGACCATAAAGGAGAGCCTTTTATCAGAAGTAGCCAATGCAATTTTGATAGTGCAGAGCTCATGAGAGCCGGTCTAGGAAGATTAAGCAGAAAAGGAGCTGCCACATTCTGCACATGTTGGAGTCTAATCAGCTGAGACTGTGAGACTCCCAGGTACAGAACATTACAGTAGTCCAGCCTGGATGTAACCAAGGCCTGAACGAATGTCATCCTGGCAGATTCAGGGAGAAGACCAATGACCTTTTTTAGAATGTTTAAGATCCCAAAGCACTTGTCCGCTAAAGCCGTAATCTGGCTATCAAAGGTGAGCTTACCATCGAACCAAATACCTAGACCTTGGGCTTTTGAACAGCTAGAAGTCCGAGTGAATCTGGCCACCAGGCAGACAACAAAATCGAAAGCTGCCTGTCTAAAACAAGGACCTCTGTTTTTCCAGCGTTTAGTTTGAGACAATTAAGTTCCATCCACTAGAAATTAAAATAAAATGTATGAAGTGCGACAATTACCCCGGGGTATATAGAGGCTAAGCGGACACTACAGGCTAGGAAGATCAAAACAATGCCAGAGCTATTTGCTGAAAAGCCAAGTTTTAGGTGTTTCCTGGAGTCCAACAGATTTCTCTCAAGTTTTAGTTCTGTCGGAAGAGAGTTCTACAGCTTTGAAGTGCATAAGATGAAGCTTCAGGTGACAAGTTCTTTGCAAAGCAGTCACATTAACTTTATTTTATGACAGGGTGATAATCAGCTGTGTATCATCGGCTTATGATACAATGTTAATGTATAACGCTCGATCAAATCAGCCAGGGAGCATATACAGATTGA
Source organism: Lissotriton vulgaris (assembly GCF_964263255.1). Lineage (NCBI taxonomy): Eukaryota > Metazoa > Chordata > Amphibia > Caudata > Salamandridae > Lissotriton > Lissotriton vulgaris. Next base: position 164,218,273 of record NC_141691.1, on the reverse strand, counting down.
TAAAGTAGGGTTCAAAGATGAGCCCTGAGGCACCCCCTGCTGCAGCTAGAAGACCTGAGATTGAAATGGTCTTTGTGCCACCTAAAAGGTGTGATTTTGTAAGACAGAAGCTATCCGCTTCAAGGCCTTGTAACTGACACTGCTGCTCCCCAGCCGTTCCAGTAAAAGGTGATGGGAAACAGTGCCAAAGGCCTAACTGAGATCTAGCAGCAGCAACACTGTAGTATCACCGCTGTCAACAATTTGACAAATGGTCTCAGAAGCAAGAAGTAAAGTAGATATGTACTATGCAGGGGGCAGAAGCATGACTGGGTCCTGTGAAGAAGCTCCTTCGCTTCAATAAAGATCAAAAGCTGCTGGTTTACATATTGCTCAGCGACCTCAGAAAAAAATGAAAGCAAAGAAATAGACCTATAACTTTCAGGCTTGGCTGGATCTAAAAGAGGATTTTATAAAGTTGGACCACTCTAGCATGTTTCCAACGTTGTGGAACTTGGCCCACCCTGAAAGAGTAGTTGAGTAAGGTACCATGCACAGGTAGTACTACCGACATTTCTCGTTCCAGGATGGTGGAAAATGCGTGGTTAAAATGAGAACCCAACTTGACTGATACCAACAGAAGGAACAATTCCTCAAGTTCAATGGGTCTGAAGAAGGACAGCCAGGAAAAGTTAGCAGGAGATTTCAACCACAAGTTAAGGGAAGGAGAATCCCTAGAGGCCTCAGAGAAGGAGGAGTAGATGGATGCCACTTTTTCAGAATAGGAACTCAGCTAAGGCGTTGCAGGGTACCTCCAAAGGCGGAGTGCACACTGGCATTAAGTTAAATGAGGATAAAGACTTCATAATAGAGAAGATTTTTTTGGAGGAGTTCTGGGCTGCCTCAATTTTACCAGAATAAAAATCACAACGGATAAGCCTAATGCATTTATGGTATACCTTTAAGACCAGCCGGTATTTGGCCTTATAGGTGAGATCAGACCCCCTCCAGCCAGGCACTATGCGATGGACACTCGGACTATTTCCTCGAAAGAATTGAAAAAATTTGCACCTCATTTCCTACTGAGGTACCCCCCCTGACTCCCCATGTAATGGCCTCGGAACCCGCCTCCCTGCAATCTTATAACGAGCTGACTCTTGAGACCGCACTCAGGCTATTCACCCAATGCAGTTCTGGTTCCCCTTCCGACCCTATTCCTGCTAAGATCATGGGTGACCTAGCCCCCTCACTGGCCAACTCCTTTCTTTCTAACTGGAATGCCTCACTCCATCATGGCTTCTTCCCAACTACGTGGAAGGAAGCTCTGCTGGTCCCCATTATGAAAAAGCCTGACGCCGATCCTACTAAATTCTCCAATTATCGCCCCATCTCCCTCCTCCCCAAACCCGCAAACATTTTGGAAAAGGCCGTGCAGCTGCAACTAACAGAGTATCTGGAAAACAACTCCCTGCTGCACGACTCCCAATCCGGATTCAGAGCAGGCTTTAGCACTGAGACTGCTCTCCTGGAAGTGGCTGAGACCATCCGTGAATGCGTAGATAGGGGCGAGGAGGCCATGCTAGTCCTCCTCGACCTATCCGCCGCTTTTGATACTGTCTCCCACAAAATCCTACTCAACCATCTAAAGCAGATCGGAATCGGGGGCTCCGCTCTCGCATGGATTGAATCCTTCCTCACTGGCAGAACTCAAAAGGTGGTGCTTGGACCTGTCAGATCAGAGGGCAAACCCCTGCTTTGTGGTGTTCCGCAGGGCTCTGCCCTGAGCCCTTTGTTTTTTAATGTCTATCTTGCACCCTTGGCCACAGTGGTGGAGTCTTGTGGAGTCAGAGTGGTCTCTTATGCTGATGATACTCAGTTGATATTTTCCTTTAGAGACCACTCAGACTCCACCTTTGCCAACTTCCGCCAATGTCTGAACAACATCTGTGACTGGATGACCAACCATCACCTAAGACTGAATGCTGACAAGACAGAGGTCCTGTTTTTTAACCAGAAAACTCCTATTTCCCCCAGCCTGTGGTGGCCCACAGCACTCGACCCGGCCCCCACCCCTGTCCAATCAGCTCGCAACTTGGGCTATCAATTCGATGACTCTCTCTCTTGCAAAGCTCAAGTCAACAAGGTCACCTCTGCCTGCTTCGCGAAGCTGCGCATGATTAAAAAGATCCTTCCTTACCTTCCATTAGACGCCTGCCGAACTATCACTCAGGCCCTCATAACTTCTCACCTAGACTACGCCAACAGCTTATATGCCGGCGCTCCTCAATATCTGATCGATCGGCTCCAGATCGTTCAGAATGCGGCGGCCAGACTGATCGGTAATATCCCTTACCGCCAGTCGGTCACCGCCTATCGCATAGAGCTCCACTGGCTACCCATTGCAAGCCGTATTCAATTTAAGATCCTCACCCTTGCCTTTCGAGCTATCAACGGCCTTGGACCTAACTACCTGAAAAAGCGAGTGTCAATCTCTCAATCTGTCAGATCACTGAGATCTAACAATTTACGCATCCTGATTGCACCTCGCTTTCGACGCTCCAGAATGGGCGGCAGAGGATTCAGCGTAATCACTGCCAAACTGTGGAACTCCCTCCCTCTCGATCTCAGGTTCTGCCCATCTGAACCCATCTTCCGTGCTAAATAAAAAACCTGGCTGTTCTCCAGACTATGATCCCTGTCTTGCAATAAGCTTGTTCCTCCCCTCCTTCCTGGAGGCTCTGTTTCTAGCGCCGGGACACCCCTCCGGGGGTAGCTGCGCGCTGTATAAGCTACTTAAATAAATAAATAATCAAACTTCCAACGCCAAGCACGTTCAAGGTGCTTGCAGTTTTGTTTTCTAAACAAGCATTATATTATTGAACCATTCCGGTTCTTTTAGCTCTTATATTCTTAGGGGAGAATGTTACACTCAACAAATATTAAATCAAATCAATTCACCTCTGCCAGGTTCAAAGCCCACATCCACCTCACAACTTAATGTTAAATTTGCAAACTTTTTAACATCTGAATGTCTGGGAATCCAAACAAATAAAAACATTTACCATACCTAAAATATTGCCCCTTGTAGTCCAAAAATGCATACAACGTATCTATTGCTTGCTCACTTCAAAAAGGGATAGTCTTCCTAAATAAATAATAAGAATTGTGGTGCAAAGTAAACTTTGGTTATGCTTATATTTCATAATTTTTGAAGTGTAAAGTGCAACAAAAAATTGATTCTCATCATCACTGACTAAATATTCTCTGTTTCAAAAATTGCAAGAAAACAAACAACACAAACAAACCCATTAAGTATAAAGAGTAATCCTTACAAATAAAGAATTAAAAACCTCAACTACCCCATTATTTTAAATCGTAATTAAATCATAACATTCGAAGAGAACTGAATTCCTATATTTCATAGTCAATACTCCGCTATCTATTCACATTATTCTATAAAGTGTAAAGAGTAAATTAAACCTATGTGCATAAACATCATAAAGTATATTACAATAGTACTTTATACCCTCAAGTTTTATTTCTTTTTTAAATGCTTATCTGTCCACCAAAAAAGAAAAAGCATTAGGGGGTCATTAGGAGGACGGGCGGACTTAGTCCGCCTGCCATCCTATGGGACCGCCCGCCATAAGGGCAGGGGTCCCGTGGGGGTATTAAGATGCGCCCGCCACAGTGGCGGGCGCATACTGCATTTTTAACATTGTGGCGGGTGGTGCTCTCAGCACCGTCTGGCACAATGCTAAAATATGCATGGATGCATTTGCATACACAAAGCATCAGGCACCACGCGGTGCCTGCCGCATTGTGTATGCAAATGCAGGGGGGTACCACAGGTACCCCCCATGTGCACCCCCCACCTCGCCTTCACGAAACTGAAGACCGCCTGCCTTTTCGTGGCGGCATTGCCGCCACGGAAAGGCATTCCCCAAAGCCCATACTAATATGGCTGGCGGTGTCTGATAGACACCGCCACCATATTAAAACTTTTCCGCCCCTGTCGGAAGGCGACCGGGGCAGAAAAGCAGCAGTAGGTCTTTCCATCCTGCGCGGTCCCCTCCGCCATAGTAATATGGCGGGGGGGGGAATGGGTGGCGGGCGAGTGGCGGGCAGACAAGGATGTCAGGCGAATCGCCACTGCCCGCATGGCGGTGGCGATCCGTCCGACATCCTAATGGGCCCCTTAAAGTCATCCACATTTTTAATCCTTTTGGGAAAACTCAATACCATAGGTCTAGGTGAAGTTAGAAAGGTGTGACAAATGTCTATCACCTCACCCTACAAAAGGAATATTAGGAAAAATGAATTTATTTTAATGATTTGAGAGCTGTTTTCTGTCACTTTAATATTTAGAAATATGTTGTACAGAACAAGACTATAAAAATGAAAGACAGATACTTTCAAGTGCAACCAATGAAAATCTTTTTTAAAAGACGGTGACTGTCAAGTTTTGAGATTTAATGTCCTGATGAGGCTGATGACATTCCACTCCAGCCCTCAGCACATGGTTCTGTTAGTGTGCAGACACATACTAATAGCAAATCAAAATATTGGAGGAAAGGGGATTTGGAAATGAAAGAGGAAAGGCTCAGCCAGGACTTTTCAGCCTAGTCCCTAAAGGTTCTCTCTGACTTCATGTCTTTGGTAGTAGGAATAGCGCAGACTTGATCTCTCAAATGGTTAAGGGTACACAATGATAAAAAATAAGCACAAATAAATATTAGCTAAATAAACATGCATTGTAAGATGTTATTATATCTGAGATGAAAATATCATTTGCTTATTCATGGTGCCGGACCTCCAAAAACCCACACCATAGGGAAACTGGAAAGAGAAGCCAATATTAAATTAATTTGTAAAGCGCAACGTATACCCGGAGGTGTCTTGGCGCTGATCCTGTAACCAACTATGGGTGGGAAAAAAGACCTACTGATTGGAGAGCCAAGTCTTCAAAAGTTTCCTGAACTGGGATAGGAAAGGGCTGACCTGAGATTCAGAGGAAGGAGATTCCCGGATTATGTTATGTTATGTTCAACTAATTTGCAACGGATAGTACACGCCCGAGAGATAACAACACTAGTAGCACAGACTTAAAAAGCACAAACAAAAATCCCAAAACAGAGACAAAATACTATTTGAAATCATGGTCAAAAGTACAGACCAAATATTCAGGAAATTGATAAAGGAGAAAACAAGAAAGGTTTAGGATGAAGAAACAATGCATAAAATAGGACAATAAGCGGTTGCGCCAGTGCACCGTGGAAACAGACACCCTCCAGAATGAAACTTGCGTCACAATTAGAACTGTTGCTTACAAAGCCTTGGAAGCCCCTTCCACTGACTTCAATCCTGTCTAGCTTTCTCAGCGTCACAACCACTATACCCTTGTCTGCCATAACCTGGTGTTTTCCTCTACAACATCTTAGGACCAAACCAAGGGGCCGATTAGGATTGCGGTGATTCCGCATCCTCCGGGCCAGCGGAAGCCACCGCCGGCCCAGGGGATGCGGAATCACCGCAGCAGTGCCTTGAAAGACCCTCGCCAGATTAGGATGGCTGGGGGGTCATCTGCGGACGGGAAAACCGTCCGCCGCTTTTCCGCCGCGGTCGCCTTCCGACCGTGGCAGAAAAGCTCTAATATGGTGGCGGTGTATATCAGACACCGCCAGCCATATTAGGATGGGACCGGAAACATGCTTTTCCACAGCGGAAAATCATGTGGTTTTTTGTGTTTGGGGGCCCGCTGCGGGCCCACATGGTGTCAGGGGGTGGGGGGTGCACATGGGGGGTTCCTATGGTACCCCCCTGCATTTACATGCACAAACCGCCAGGCACCGCGCTGTAAATGTAAAACATGCTTTTTTAACCTTGCAGCGGGTGCTGCTTCAAGCAGCAGCCGCCGCAAGGTTAAATGTCCAGGATGTGACTGCCAGGGTGGCGGTCAAACCCAAATTCTCCGGAGGGACCACCGCTGCCCCTGCGGACGCTCCCTCCCCCTCGGGGGTGAAGGACGGACGCAGGTCTGTCCGCCATCCTAATGAGGCCCCAAGAGCTCAAGCCCCTTTGGTTTTACCTGATAGTAGCTTGTAGTGAGTAGAGTTAGTGTGCATATGTTTCTTCACAAAGATAGAAGAATAGTGCAAGCTAAAGTGTGTACAATCCACAGGCAGAAAAGCGCAAGAGACAATCAAATGAGGCTTGTGGCAGTGAGCACACCCATGGCCTGAATCACATAACATTTTCTATGAAAAGCTGTCTTTGAGTAAATCATACCTAAGCCTGGACTAAAATACTCCTAGTGATATAACGAGTTGTGAATCAGCTCACTGTGTGCACGAGTCTGCCTATAACAAGCATGAGTCTGCATAGGAAACTAGAGAACTTTCAGTATGCAGGAGTTTGCACATGGGCTGGTTGGCTGGGCAAACGCATTTGTCTGTTTGAAGGAATGTGCAATGCAGGAAAGTGCCTTTAAGCTATGAGGTTCAGCACAGATATTCCATTGGATAAATCATCTCTGAATATATATATTTCTGAATATGAAGACAGTGAATTAAAAAAAGCTGTGTGCTCTGTGATGTACAGATTGATTTGCATGAAACAGTAAATGTCTTTGGCTGAACTAACAACTCTTTTAAAGTGCTTACCTAGTATGTATTTTTGTAGTGCTTTATATTGTGCCAACATGCCAGCATATAGGCACTGTGGAGAATTGTACATACACAAATTACAAAATAAAGGCAAGGACTGGTGCTGAGTATGAATTTGCTACAATGTTCCAAACTTAGTGTAATTCAGGAGCTGCTTAACTTCGGCCAACCCCCAAAAGGGGGTACGGTGCGTCACGCAGCTATTCCAGATAGAAGGCTGTTAGTAGTGGGGCACTGGTTGAGTTGAGGTTTTTAGTACACCAAGGTTGTTTTGGCAGGAATCCAGTGTATATGTTTTTAAGGAGGAGGGGGAACATTCACTAATGGAAAGCTGGCTGATCCTCAAAGTGTAGTGTTTGACTGAGTAAGGTCCTCTCAGGGAGGCTGCTCTCTCTTAGGTCGAGCCTAGGCAGCACGCATGCACTGTCTGGAAGCGCACTAGGCTGCTAACTTTAGTGCCAGCGCAGGGGGAAATGCCGGGCTGTGCCAAATTGATGTAAATATGGTGCGACCCAGCGTTTCTGAAGTGACGAAGTGCGTTGTTAAGCCAGGAAGGCTAACACCGCACTCGGTCACTTTATTGTGAATATGCCCCTTCATTTCCGTAAACAACTAAGCATCCATTTTGTTTAACTTTTTTATTAATACATTCCTTGTAGACAACAGGAGCCAGGCTATCTTTGCAGTCTAATTCCTAACAGAAAATAGATGCATTTTACCACAGTACTAAAATAAACGTTTTCAAAATCACTTCAAACATTAATAAAAATACATACTGAGCCTCGTGCCGGTTCAGCGATATTCTGATTCAATGATAAAAAAACACATAAACTGGTACATTTGGTTCTGTATCTTTAGCTACAGTGTATGCAGTGTGAAGCTGCCAGTGCTTACTTTAATACAGTAGCAGAGAGGAAATCAATGGAGCTGAAAACATCAGGAGACACGGCCCGAGAACAAAATGTCCGTTCATCTAGACAGCGCCATATGAGGTTGTAGAACCTTCTCAAGTTCTAGTTCCAAACTCTATGCCACAAATCCCGTTGACTACAACCTAAAATGAAACAGCTGCATGAATTATCCGTGGTAACAAGAAAAGTTAAATATCAGTCCCCAGAGTGCCACTGATGCTTCTAAAATCCACTCCTTATTAGAGAATGTCATTCATTACTTTGCAGCAATGTGCATCAGAAGACATTACATTGCAGTAAGTACAATATAATGTACCCAGGGCCTGTAAATTAAATGCTATTAGTGAGAAGGTGCACTCATTGTGACGCCCACCAAAATGGCACGTAAAACATGTCTCAGACCTGCCACAACAGCCGGTGTGTGCAGTTTTAAATTGACATTTTGACCTTAAGCACAGCTCCTGTTTTCATATTTACAATGCGGGTACCACGCTTTATGTTTCAGCACGGCACCCATTTTTTAATGTTTACAACCCTAACAGCTCTGAGTCTTGCAAATGTGAGACCTATTGCATTGCAAATGCTTGTTTTATGTGTGACTGTATGTATGTAAAGGGAGGGTTTCATATTTTTTCATCCATAAACACTTACATTGGTAGTTTGCTCAGCATACCTCAGTATCCAAGTGGACGGGAGACAAAACAGTAAGTGCTTACTTCATGCAAGGTAATGGCTGATCAACAAAACGATAGACAGCCGCGGCCCGTGCAGGTAAGAGCTTTTTGGTGGCGGGACCAGGGGAGAGGGGATTTCGACAGACGACAATGAGGGCATATTTATTATTTTAATTTTCCCTCGTCATCGTTTGTCGAAATCCACCCCCGGGCTGATGATAGATGTGTGATCTGTCTCCTTCCTTTCCATGAGCCCTTTGATGCCTCAGAAACAAAACTGGTCACCACGCTGAAGAAGGGTGTTGGATAAAATCACAGAGACCAGCGCTGAATTACTGGCCAGCGACTTGGCGCTGAGCACTTTTTGGAACACCGCCCTAAATGAAAACAGAAGTCTACAAACTCTTGGAAAGAGTTCTTCTGACAGGTACAGGCTGCCTTAGAGGATGCATACTGCTCTGAATGTAAATGTAACCTGTAGGTGGTGGAAATATGGGGATTTATTTGAAAAGAAGTAAAAGGTTGGAAATGAAATTTATTTTCAATAAAGTATAACAGACATTGGCATTGGGTAGGGCGGGGTCATATGAAGCTGTTCGTAATAACCCCTCAAAGCAAAATGTTTAAAAGTCAGGGCTCCCTCCTAAACTTTATGCAAAGGAGTGTGGGAGTCAGAGGGCGGGCATTAAGAGAGCATTCAGGGAATTATTTTCTCTAGTTTATAATCCACAATAAATGTGAGATTTATAACAAAGCAAATTCAGCAAACAAAAACAGAAATTGAGCAAAAAACTCTGCTTCCCATAATTGAGGTGTTGTGAGCCCCTTCCACTTCTACATCCCAGTTCACATGCACCTGCTGCACTAATGATAGCTGCAGGCTTGAGTGCTTCTTTCATTCCTTCCCCACCAGGCCTGATCATCACTCCAATCTTGAAACATGCTTGCTTGAGTTAAATATGGCACAAACTCGGCCAAGGGCATTGGGACACTTTACTTGAGTACCAGTTGCATTACACAAGGTCAGATTTATGTAATTTTCCAGGCACGTGGAGATGAAGTGATTTGCCCAGAATCACAGGGTGCTGTGCCAAGGCTGAGACTTGAACATGGCTCCCCAGTTCCAAAGTCGGCAGCTCTCACCATTAGGCCACATCTCCTCCCTCTCCGAAAGAAAAGCAAGCTCCTACATCTTGCCCCCCTTTTTGCAGCATAGGTGCCCTCAGCCCTGCCGAAAGACAGTCATAATTGTGATACAGTGGCCCCACAGACCATGGACTCTGTGGTGCTTAATTTTCAGAGAAGAGTGCTAGCCATCACCGGCACTGGTTTTTAAATATGTATATTGAAAGATTTGTTCTGTACTTTGTAAATGAACCACGTCATTATTTATGAGTGTTAGTAAGCCTCTGTAGTGCTGTGGTATTCTACTTTCAGTTGTGCCCTAACAAGAGTGACACTAGTTAAAATTACAACCTACCCTAAACATGCAAAAGAAGAGTAAGCACAGTTCTTGTTTTAAACAAATTAGCAGCATTTGGTCACATGCCTGTCACAAGACAGTTTGTACTTGGACGCAGGCCTTTTCGCCGTTATTCTCCATCTGCACCCATCCGGAATTTATGTGGGTGCTGTAGCACCCCCGCACACCCCTACTTCCAGCGCCACTGCCTAGATCCCAGTGCTGTTACAACTTCTTCACTAATGATAGCTACTGCTTTGTGAAGTGTGCTGTTTCCCCTGCTCCTCATAAAAAACATGGGCACCAATTGTTTCCCATCCCTCACCGTGCCAAATCTCTGAGGCCACACTAAGGCGTCTACTTCTGCTCCAATTTTCTTCTCCCCTGGGCTATTGGTCTAAGGCCCAAAGCAACACTGGCACAGCAGGTGTGCACTAGGCCCTAATGCAAGCATGGAAGGATAGTCAAATAGCCAAACGGTGGTTTAGCTGGCCCCCATAGCCCCCATAGGGCCATGGTGTTGCTGCATCTGCAGGCCCCATGATACCCAGAGCCCTGCAAAGCAGGCTGTCTGCTCGTCCCAGTCCACTGGTACATCACTCCTTCGCCTGACACAGAGCAGGGTGTCTGCCCCTTTGTGTAAAAAAATATTTTTCAAAACACATCTCTCCCCATTGGATATATGATGTTACAACGCGGACTTTTACTCCGCATACCGTTACAACGCGGTTTTTACAACGCGGATACTGTAACAACGCATGTATTTACAACGCATTTTTTTACAACGCAGGTACCTTTACAACGCATACCATTACAACGTAAGTATTGGTAAGTAAATATTAATATTAATAATATAATAGTAACTTAATTTTAAAAATATAATGTAATGTAATTTTAAATAATTTTATTTCCGTTAATTAATTTAAATTTAAATTAATATTACTTTATTTTTACCATGTACCCCTGTACCCCAGAAACTGAAAACTGACCCTAAACCCCAAAAATAAATTAAAGTAATTTTATTAAATATAATTTATATTAATTATTGTAAATTAAAAAAATTATAACTTTATTTTTACCCTGTACCCCTGTACCCCAAAAACTCAAAACTGACCCTCAACCCCAAAAATAATGCAATGTAATTTAATTTAATTTATTTACTATTAAATAATTTAATTTAAAATTAAATTTAATTTATTTTTACCCTGTACCCCAAAAACTGAAAACTGACCCTGAACCCAAAAAATACCCCTTTACCCAAAAACTGAAAACTGACCCTGAACCCTAAAAATACCCCTTTACCCAAAAACTAAAAACTGACCCTAAACCCTAAAAATACCCCTTTACCCAAAAACTGAAAACTGATCCTGAACCCTAAAAATACCCCTTTACCCAAAAACTGAAAACTGACCCTGAACCCTAAAAATACCCCTTTACCCAAAAACTGAAAACTGACCCTAAACCCTAAAAATACCCCTTTACCCAAAAACTGAAAACTGATCCTGAACCCTAAAAATACCCCTTTACCCAAAAACTGAAAACTGACCCTGAACCCTAAAAATACCCCTTTACCCAAAAACTGAAAACTGACCCTGAACCCTAAAAATACCCCTTTACCCAAAAACTGAAAACTGACCCTGAACCCTAAAAATACCCCTTTACCCAAAAACTGAAAACTGACCCTGAACCCTAAAAATACCCCTTTACCCAAAAACTGAAAACTGACCCTGAACCCTAAAAATACCCCTTTACCCAAAAACTGAAAACTGACCCTGAACCCTAAAAATACCCCTTTACCTAAAAACTGAAAACTGACCCTGAACACTAAAAATACCCCTTTACCCTAAAACCCAAAACTGACCCTAACCCCTAAAAATACCCCTTTACCCCAAACATATGACATTTAAAATATAACTATATACTTACCAATACTTACGTTGTAATGGTATGCGTTGTAAAGGTACCTGCGTTGTAAAAAAATGCGTTGTAAAAACATGAGTTGTAACAGTATCCGCGTTGTAATGGATGCGTTGTAACAGTAGTGCGTTGTAAAAAATGCGTTGTAACAGGTGCACACCCTCCCCATTAATTGTTTGGGACCGGTTCTATGCACAACAAGCATGACCTGGTTCCCAATCCTAGCAAACGGGTCCCTACTCCTCTTTTTCATAGTTTGACAGCCATAATTGGGGTGCAGTGGCCACTAACACCCGTAGCCCCAGTGCCACAGCACCTGCTCCACTAATGGTAGTGATGACCCTTAAGAAAAAGAGCCCCTATGTTAGCCCTCTTTCCCTGGGGCATCCACACCCCACATCTCTTTGACACTATCTATAGATCTGGCTCCTTACCTCCCCTGGGCTATTACTCTAAGACCCCATGGTCCCAAAGATCAGTGTTCTGCATCTGAATACAACCCTGCTGGCAGTCTCCCTGCCATCCCCTGGACTCACTTTTACAAAAATAAAAACAACCATACTTTAAAGGTGAAGTCTGACCCTGAGATGCCTCTGCCTGACAGTGAAAGGAAGGAAGTAGGACTGCTCCGGTCCTGTGATGTCTAGGAAGGGCAAGAAAAAAGAAGAAATATGTCTTCTCACCAGGGTGCCTACTTCCTGAAAGAAATGTAAATGTATGCAATTGGTTAATCACCAAATAAAAATCAATCAGGATTTATAAAGCGCAGCAAATTGTCCGTGGGGGTCTCAAGGCACTGGAGTTAATAGCTGCTTCGAGGTGCTCTGTTCCTTCTAACAGCCAGGTCTTGAGTCCTTTCCTGAATTCCTGCTGCGAAGAGGTGGTCATAAGGTGCAGGGGAAGGTCGTTACAGGCTTTGACTGCCAGGTGAGAGAAGGAGCGTCCTCCGCTGTTGGCTCGGCAGATCTAGGCAGCGTCTGCAAGGAAGAGCGAGGCGGTTGGTGTAAAGTCATTAGTTTGTTTATGTATGCTGGTCCTTCATTGTCTATTTGTATGTGTGGGTCAATATCTTCAACTGGTATTTCTTCTAGATCGGGAGCCAGTGTAGCTTCTTGGATGTGGAGTGATGTGAGTCTGTCTGGGGAAGGCGAGGGTGAGTTTTGCTGTCGAGTTTTACATTGTTGTAGTCTCTTCAGGAGGCGCGCAGTGATTCCTACGTATAGTGTGTTCACATAGTCCAGCCTGCTAGTGACAACAGCCCGTGTGACGGTCACTCTGGTGTTGATTGGGAGCCACCTGAAAATCTTACAGATCCTGCACAGGGTGTGGAATCAGGCGTATGAGACTGCATTTACCAGTTTCTGCATATATAGCTTGCTGTCTAAGATGATGCTGAGCTTGTGGGCGTGGTGTGTCAAGCCGGGGAAGGATAGAGTTCCTCAGGCCACCAGGCATCGTTCCATGGTTAGGTGTTGTTCCCAAAGATGAGGACTTCTTTCTGGTCCATGTTGAGTTTGAGACAGTTGTCCTTCATCTAGTCGGCTACGTTCATCATATATCTATACATCTATGGAAGTTGGCTCTGGTGGTGGAAGGGTCTCTGACAGCGAGAGGATAAACTGGATGTCCTAGGCATAAAGGATGATGTTGAGTCCATGCGATCTGACGGTGTTGCCGGGGGAGGAGAGGGGAAGGTCAGACACGTGTTGAAGAGGGTGGGGCTGAAGGATGATCCTTGTGGGACGCTGCAGATGACCTTCTTGGATTCCAAGGTGAACGGTGGGAGACAGATTCTCTGGGTTCTACCGTTGAGGTATGAGGTGATTCATTAGAGGGTGCCTCACGGATTCCAATTTGAAAGAGTCTGTTGATCAAGATGTGGTGGGAGACAGTGTTGAAAGGCGACTGACAGTTCCAGGAGGATGAGGGCTGCTATTTCGCCGTTCTCCACGGGGGCCCTGATGTCATCGGTGACTGCGATCACTGCTCTCTTGGTGCTGTTGTTGGCTCAGAATCCGGACTTAGAGGGGTTCAGGAGTTTGCAGTGTTCCAGGTGTTTGTGAGTTGCTGGTTGAATGCTTTTTCAAGAACCTTCACCGGAGGCGGTGCAGGGAGATGGGCCAGGTGTTCTTCGATTCTGCTGGGTCAGTGGATGTTTTTTTTAAGGAGGGGCCTCACTTCACCTTGTTTCCAGTACTCAGGGAAGGAGACCGTGGTGATGGAGGCATTCAGGATTTTCTGCTTAGTAGCCGGTGTAGCTTTAACTGAAGGAGTCACTTGGAGCTCAAAAGTGACAAAAATGTATTCTTCTTGGGATGCATTGTGGCGGTTTCAGGAGTGTGGCCTTTTAATTGACACCTATAAAAATGTTTCTAGGTCTGATTACTTATTACTAAAATATATAGATATAAAAATGACCTACATATTTACAGTGCTTTCTATCTCTGGCTGGGACCTCATAACACTATGAATACACAAGCCAATACTTCACACTGCGCCAACTACGATGCTATACTGTGCCTTTTTGGTCATACAAAACCTTCTGGTGTGATTGTATTAGCCAAGTGAGGTCTCATAACCTACACCGATTACTTTAACTTGCGTTTATTTTTCCTTTAACATATACGTGTTAGTTTACATACTATTACCTGAAAGTGAAATAAGTACCAAAATAGTTACAGAATATTTTGATTTTTTTTAGCAACACTTTGACCATGCCACTCCACTCACTGACCCCAACCCCGTGGCATTCACATTCTTTGGATGTAAATGAAGACAGCTTTAAATACGCCAAATAAACAACGTCGCAATTCCAGGCCATCTTCATTTACAAGTAGTTCACCTTGGCAATGCAGCAACGGACCCCCAAATGTGCGTGCCCCATACATGCCTCACAGTTTGAAGACCTCTGCTGTAAAGAGATTTGCATATGCATTAGGAATTGCAGTCTGCAGGGGGCCTGTCTGCAGGTCACTCTGGAAATCATACAATTCTATAAATATCAAAACTCTCATCTACTTGACTCATAATAAAGAGCTGCCGACCACGGAGTGCGCATGAAATACCAGAAGCACATCCAAACAACATTTGTGTCATAGGAGAGTAAGGGCCTCATTTACGAGGCCGTAGCAGCACTTATGCGCCGCCATAGCATCACGTTTTAGATGCTCCAATGGCGTAATGTGCCGCAGCTTATTTACAAGGCCATGCAAAGCAACTTTACGTGGCTTTCCATGGGCTTGTAAATATGTCCCCCTTTCTCGCAGAACATTGCATGAGTTCCATGGGTGTTGCTGTGGGTGTTCCTACACAAAATCCATGGAATCTGAAGCATTCCAAAATTTACTAGGAGTCGTAAACCTTGGAATGCGTCAGATTCTAATGCTACCCCAGGGGCGGCATATGGAAGGTGAAACAAGGAGAAATATCCTTAATTCTCCGCGTTTTTTCCTCTGTCTATGTTTGCTGCATTCTGCAGCGCACATTGAAGGTGGAAATTGCCTCCATTAATTGATTCTTTGCAGAAAGATGTCCCTTCCTGCACAAAATCAATCATCCCTGCAATGCAGGCACCCATGCAACATGGCGCAAGGGTGCCTGTGTTGGCACTAGGCTGCTTTATTAGCGGAGGGGTCAGTACAGGAATGCACCGTATTCTTGTAAATATGGCTCATTGCTGTTCTGTTAGAATGACGTAGCCTCTCCTCCGCTTCAGTCCCTTCCCACGCTGCCTTCTCCTCAGCTTCGGCAGAAGCAGGAAGCACAGAGGCCACTGCCCTAAGCCAATCACAATGCTGCAATGCATCATTGTGATTGGTCTGAGTGCCAGAGGGGGAATGGGAGTGGCCTTATTCCTCACCAGGCTGTGTTATACAGCATGGTGGGGAACATGCAAATTCTGTTTGGCCGGCCCAAACAGTCACGCACACTTATGGAGTGAAAACCACTCCTCCCCCTATGACCCCAGCCCTGCCCGAGCCTATCCCCGTAGTGAAAAATAAAATGATAATAACAGGGTTAATATCTTTCAATTTTTCCTTTCTCCAGTGAGATGACGCTCCTCCCCCTTAGCGGAGGAGCCGCCCCTGCACACTAATGATACGTTTTTATGAGTAATGTTTCTTCAGTGAAGAATTGCACGCACAGTACAGATCCATTCTTAGAAAAGGCATACATTGCACAAATGCACGTTTTCTGTTTTTCCCCCATGGATAAATCACTTCCCCTACACCTCCACAAATTTTGGGCGTGTTTCCATTCCCTTCCCAGCTTGGAAATGAATTTACCCCAACCTTCTGCTGGAGCAAGTCTCTGACAGTTTCTGAGGAAGGGGCGGGGAGGGAAGCGTCGGATCAGCATCCCTTGTGTGCAGTGCTTTAAATGGTCCGGTACTCACTGGTACTGAGTACCGGCACTTCTTCCCCCCCGCCCACCCCCAGGAGTACCGGCACTTCTCCGTCACAGAATAGAGTACTGGTACTCACTGTCACGCATAGTAATGTGAGCATGCATCGCATTTCTACACTGCGGCGCATGCTCACATATTGGTGATTTCACACGGAGGGCAGTAATGGCTTGGCTCCAAGGCAGGGCGACGTGTGACCCAGGCGCGCAATGCCCATTGGACTTCAGCTCCCCCCTCGTGTATGAGCCTGGCTGAGACAACTTCCGGGCGCGCGCATAGCCGCACCCGAGTACTTCACAGGTCTTTGAAAGACCTATTTGCTTGTTAATGAGGCGTTGATTTACTTCACCCCTTCTTAGAGAGCTCCTGCAGTGCCACTCTGACTTTTGCTTGAAGATACTCTCGTTTCTTCTTTTTTCTCTCTTTCTCTCCGTGAACATAATGGCGAAGCTCGTCACATTATGTACTGTATATACAAACGCTGACATGTATATTTTTTTTATATTTCAATAAAAATATAAATCAAAAAAAAAAAAAAAAGAAGATACTCTCTCCCCCCCCCCCAACATTTTTTCCTAGGCCGCCCCACTCCCTCCTCCGATATTTGACTTTCGTTGCTCCTCTGGTGTGACCTCACTCCCCGCCAGGAAACTGTGCGCAGGAAGAAAGGGAAGCTCTTGAAAAAGCCCAATTTGCTCTGGCTTTCCATTTCTTCTATGCAAAAAAGACAGAAAGGAAAGGATAGCACAGCAGCTGGCGGGTAAGAAAGGGGACAACTGAGGAGAGCTTTCAGGAGTGACGTCACACGCCAGCTGAAGAAATGGGGGGGGATTATCTGAAGAAGAAGAAAGGGGCAAGCAAATTATAGTAGAGAATACTCTGCAGGCGCGGGCACTGGGTTTAAAATAAAGCACATAATGGATGAGATGAGGATCATCTGATGAGAGTCGGGGGTGGGTGTCCCAAGAAAGAGCCAAGGCTTTCGAGAATGACACAGGTCGGTGGAAGGGGCCTGTTGAAAAAATTCTTGCGCCCTTCAAATGTTTTTCATTAGACCCACCCTTAGTCCCGCCTCTAGCCCCGCCTCCTTGCCACGCCCCAGCTCGATCTGATGAGTACCTGCACTTTTTTTCCCCATTTAAAGCACTGCTTGTATGGGGTTTATTAATGCGTAGTTGTAAACTGGCGTGCACTTACGCAGTACTAAAAACATTTATGCCCTCTAGGTGTGCGTTCATGGATGTTGGCAGGCATCAAATAACTCCTTTTCAGCCGCACATGGCTTAGTGAATTGGGCCCTTAGAGTTTGCGAGGTGGCCTCAGAGGACCCCTAAAGGATGTCCCAGCTCTGCAGGCTCCACCCTGGATCATGTCTGAGATCTAAGGGGCAGATGTACGAACACAAATTCCCATAGACACAGAATAGGTAATACTGATTGATACATCTGGCCTTAAGTGGCTAGTGGCGTCAAGTGTTTCTGAAACTGCTCCAAATATGAACTGAAAACACTTCATTTCGATGCAAAAATAATTAAAATATTTTCCTTTTTTTAAATAAAACAATTTTACCTCCATGCTGCTAAACAAGTGTTCTATTGAGCATCGTTAAACAAAGTGGCTTTGAAGGAGAACGCTCACCGTGCTGGACCCTGGAGGGCGTGGGATGGAAAGTCAATGAACCTGGGAGAATATAGTGTTTCCTTTGTTGGTGTCAGATACTGAGGCCGGCTCTGTGACTTGTGAGCTGCATTATGGACATGTCAATGGTAATGATCCATCTCCAGAGGGAGAGGGGCTGTGTTACCGCATGCGGTACTATTGAGTTACCTCACCTCTCTGCTCTCTTAGTCTGAGAATTGCCAGGACTGGCCTGTAAGGATGCCTGCAGGAGGCCCCTGCTGCCCAGGGACTCTCAACAAATACATTCATGAACTATTACATGTGTAAAATATGTGCCCTTTTGGGCAATCAAAGAAAAATCTTGACCAGTTCAGCCAAGTATTTGTAAACAGCACATTTTTAGTGGGGCCCTCTCTTGGGGAGGACTTCTGCTGACATTTAAAGGACTTGGGGCAGCTTGACCTGGAACAGGACATTCTGCTAACATGCCCTGTGTGTGTCAGTGTAGGCGGTAGTACCTATTAGTGACCTACAACATAAATCCCACACATTTTGTAGAATCCTCCGTCATTGAGCAAAGAACAATATAAGATCAAAGTAGGATCAAAATGACTGTGCACAGAAGAGAACAAAGGTGTTAGAGGAAGAGCACATAATGTGGTGTGAATTGTATTTCAGACTGCAGATGCATTCTGGGCTGAAGAAAAGAACTAATCGATGGATTTACATCATATGTAGGATGTACAGAGAGAGCTATGTTGGTTCGACTACTTGGGAGACCTTCCCTCACCCCCAAAAAATGAAATAAAAAAGTCTAGGCTTCTGGATTGACAGCCCTCTGACAATGGAGCCTCAAGTTAGAAAGATGGCAGGTATATGCTTTGGCACACTCAGGCTGCTGAGGAAAGTTCTAGCCTGGCTCCGCCCTGCCATCCGCCGACCTGTAGTCCAGGCCCTTGTACTGTCCCAGCTCGATTACGGGGACTCAGTGTACTTGGGTTGCCCAGCACATGTAACTAAGCGATTGTAAGGGGTTCAAAACGATGCAGCACAAAATACTCATGTATCGTTAAGCCCTCGTAGCCCTGCACGGGCTACAAATTTCTAAAATAATTACATTTAAATCTCTCTGCCTGGCCCACCGAGCAATGCATGGCCAGAGCCCTCTCCTGGTACAGCAGCTCTTGACCCTCTTTACGGTACCAAGGATTAAGAAGTCTCTTATTTAACTGGCCTTAGAAGTGGATACATCAGCAAACTTGGGAGTATTTCAGAAGGACTCCTCAACTTCACAGTTGCACCTCTCCTGTCATTACATCATCGCACTGTTTGATGACGGTCCACCAACCAGACCCACCTTTCCTTTCATTAAGTTATTTATTTCTTCTCTCATTGAATAACAGTATGTTATATGCAATAGTAACTGTTAGACTTACATCCTTGGAGTGGTTTCCCTGACTTTTTGCCTTCTTATCTCCTGTTTTGTTGACATCGTTTTTGTTGGCTTTGGATTCTGGGCACTTTACTACTGCTAACCTGTGCTAAAGTGGATATGCTCTGTACTCAAAACATGTTAACATTGGCTTATCCACAATTGGCATATTTAATTTACTTATAAGTCCCTAGTAAAGTGCACTATATGTGCCCAGGGCCTGTAAATTAAATGCTGCTCATGAGCTTGCAGCACTGATTGTGCCACCCACTTCAGTAGCCTTTAAACATGTCTCAGGCCTGCCACTGCAGAGCCTGTGTGTGCAATTTTAAACTGCCATTTCGTCCCTTCCCAGGCCAGAGCCTTACCTTTTATTACATATACATCACCCCTAAGGTCTACCCTAGGCAGCCCTATTGGGCAGGGTGCAGTGCACTTAAAAAGTATGACATTTACTTTTGAGTTTTGGGTGTCCTGGTAGTGAACAACTTCTAAATTAATTTTTTACTACTGCAAGGCCTATCTCTCCCATTGGTTAACATTGGCTTTGCCTTCAAACATCTTTTAAGTGTAATTTCCAAAACAATTGAAAAGGCAGGGGGACTCTTGCACACAATCGTATTCAAATTCCAAAGCACAGTAAGTCCAAACGGTTCTCCAGGGAGTGAAAATGACACTTGCACCACTAACACTTCCAAACAGAGGACATAAATTGCCCCTTAATCACACACAAAGAATCCTGGGCTACAATAGCCAAAAATGATGGATTATTCCACTTTATTTTCAATTTGTATCCTGTTTTATCAAATGATGAAAATGTTCGGCAAAGGTAAATACTCTGCCATCAGAGTAATCTAATTCATCCTGCTTAAGCTTTCTTGCCTTTCTTTGTTTTATCTCTTTCTCATACTTAATCAGGACCTCTAGCAAAATTGTATGTTTTTTTGTTAGCATCTTCTAAATTTAAATCAGTAATCTCTTTTTCTCATAAGTCAATTTGTTGTTCTAAATTTCATAACCTTTCTGTCTGCATATTCAATTAATATATTCCTTAAATTCATAGAATTATTAACAAGTTCCCGTTTCCCAAGTAGCAATAGATCTTCATCAATATCATCATAGGTAGGGAATATTTGGGAGGGAATGCTCAGTGGGATTCTACTAAGTTTCTGTAACTGCTTCAAAATTGCCTTGTCCCACCATTTCGAAATTTCAGATTTTTCAATTCTCTCTAATCTTAAGTAACTTTTGAGGGCTATTGGGTTCTGAGCTCTATATTTGGATTTCATCTTTAAAAATTCATATCTCAACTTCTACTTATTGTATTTTTGTCTTTTTGGTACTGGTGTTTCACTCAGATAAAATATTCCCTATTTTTCTAAACTGGTACAGAGTCTTTTTGTGCTGTTTTCACTGTGTTACTGTATTTGAAGTGTGGCTCAAATACTTTTCACATTGCCTCTTAAATTAAGCCTGACTGCTCAGTGCTAATCTTCCAGAGGGTGAGCACAGGTTAATTTAGGGTGTGTATCTGATTTACCCTGACTAGGATTATGGCTCCTGCTTGAACAGGGTGTATGCTCTACCAACCCAAAACCTCAGTTTTGAACAGTAATATTTGGATCTTGCCTGAGACAGAGTATGCACTGTTGCTTGCGAGATATATTGTTAAGCTGCAAGGGGCTTAGAGCATGCTGAGTGCTTACCACTGGTTAACTTTGTCACTCTCATTTACTTGCTTCTCTTTGGTCAGTGTGTGTCAGTTTTCCTTTCTTTTTGTGTGTTTTTCCCATCTCTTGAGCATGCCCCAAGTACTGATTTCTTTCGGCGCCTAGAGTCCTTCCACTGCTCAGTGCTTTTCAGAGGTTTTAAAAAAAATTATAGTTATAGTTCTCCAAAAGAGTGCATGTGTTCGCAGGCAGTCTTCCCTTCTCCTCTTGCTTTCTATTGTTTTTGCTCAGCTGATGTTGCTTGCCCTGTAGTTGTTGCTTCATCATTGCTTTCCCTGCATTGTTATCCCATTGTTGTTGATTTCCCCTTTATTTCTACATCATCGTTTCTTGCCCCGCTACGGTTGTCCCGTTGTTACTTATGCCCCCTTATTTTTTGCCCTGTTGTTGTTGTTTCCCCGTCGTTGTTCCCCCATCATTGCTTGCCCATCATTGTTGCCCCATCATTTCTTGCTTCATTGTTGTTTGCCCCATTCCCCTCCTCCTGCGTTGTTGCTTGTACTGTAACCCACACCCTTCTCCTTCGTTGCTTGCCTCACCCTCCACGGTCTTGCTTCATAATCCTTGAGACGCCATATCAGGAGAAGTGGTAGCTGTACCTCAGTCCCAAGTGTCAATTAGGGGATACAAGTACTTCAGGCATAATATCTTTAAAACAATCATACCTAAAATTTAGAGAAAAACTATAACCCCTAAAAGGTTCTGCTTCAACTTCTTACATAGTGAGCAATATGGTCACAGCCAATCCCAAAACATAGGGATGATCTTAAGGTGAACAGATTACAATGCAATCTGATGTTGGATTACCATGAACCTGCAGCGGCCTAGAAATTACTTAGCTTTTTGCAACATACATACTTTTTGTAGGCCACACAACCTTGTTAATCCTACAATGTTCTTCTCAGAATGTATGATTTTTAACTGTATGAATAGTAGTTGAATCATGAGAAATATACATTTTTACCAGGTTTCTCTTTTCAATATAATTATTATCTTTTTCATCTAATAAGGATAGGTTGATGCTTGGCCAATCACATCAAAAATTTTCGAATTTAAGGAACTGATTTATAGCAGTGTTCAAATAATCTATTACCTTTGTTACATGGCTGGTTTCTTAATTGTTAATCCCAAAAAGAGTTCTGGTCTTTCTGGTCTTTTTGTGCTTCGCAATTACCCTAAAAATTTGCTAATCTCTGGCAGATCCAGGAATGTAATGGACTTTCCTAGTTTTTACAACTATCCCTCCAAATCATTAACATAAAAAGCTAAATGCACCCAACACTGAAACCAAAGGGATAAATACAAAAATGATTTTGTAAAATATGCTGATGATCTTGATGCATCTGTCGCTTTTATGAGGCTCAGAAGAGTTTTGCATATATATATATATATTCCAAGGGCTCTAGCAGCAGAGGAGCACACGACAGCAGTAAGGTAAGAAACCTTTATTGTCATATTGCAAGGTGATAAAACATCCGTCATTTTGCATTCTTGCCGTTTTCCGCCTGCGCGTTTCAGTGTCACTCGCATCTTCTTCTTGGGCTCTCGGCAACTCGGATATTATGAGGCTTCTTCTGTTTCACATATATATATATATGTAGGTGTGAAGGGAGCCTCATTCCAGTGGAGTCGCGAGTGAAGAGATGAGTTTAAGGTCAAAACACACAAGATGATGGACGGAATGCTGCACAATCGCAAAACATTCACCCCCAGTCACAGATCTGGGTTTAATCCATCGTTAATTTGCTCACCACGCCACCCCAGTTCAGACATGGCCGTATGCAAATCAGTCTTGACCCTGTGCCTCATGAGAACAGTCCAGCCCGAACTGCCAAGCCATGCCTTCCCTGGACCGGAATCAAGCATCCTAGGACGGGTTTCTGGCTATCAGCCGTCATCAGCCAGGATAGCTTGACTCCAGTAGCGGGGTGAGCACAGGACCCACGTCTGGGCATACCCTTCCCACATAGGGTGAACAGAAAAACACACAAGATGATGGACGGAATGCTGCACAATGGCAACACATTCACCCCCAGTCACAGATCCGGGTTTAATCCATCGTTATTTTGCTCACCACGCCACCCCAGTTCAGACATGCCTATATGCAAATCTGTCTTGAACCTGTGCCTCGCTTTGTTTTCCCTTAGTGGGCAGGGTATGCCCAGACGTGGGCCTCTTGCTCACTCTGCCACTGGAATCAAGATAGCCTGGCTGACGAGGGTTGTGAACCCGAAACCGGTCCCAGAATGCTTGTTTCCGGTCCAGGGAAGATATGGCTTGGCAGTTCGGGCTGGGCTGTTCCCATGAGGCACAGGGTCAAGACTGATTTGAATATGGCCATGTCTGAACTGGGGTGGCGTAGTGAGCAAAATAACATCGCCGGCATTAGATCTAAACTGCAAGATGAGAACTGGTTGGCCCTAGTTAAATCATACGATATTATAGCATTCCAAGAAACCTGGGATACAACACATAGTTTTATTTTGGATGGCTATGTCCTTTTCAGCATCCCGGCTACTCCAGGATTGATAGGTAGACCAAAGGGAGGTTTGGCTCTTCTAGTATCATTGAATATGAATGGAGTGTTAATGCAGCTGGACTCTGGTTCCCAAAACTGTCTAATTGTTGGACTGTCAGTCATTAATTTCCCTACTGTGTTATTCATTAATTTTTATAATTCCCCTGATAGTGCTGGTCCAAATCAACACCTAGTGTCCCTAGAGGATTTCTTTGAAAATTACAGAAGTAAACAGTACATCTTTGAGGTTTTCCTCATGGGCGATTTCAACATCCATCCCTGCAGTCTAGAGTGTAATTTGGAAGATAGTGAGGGGCCCCCAAACTCGCTATCAACACACTTCCAACACATTAAGCAAGGTGAAGCTCTGGAGAACCTCCTGGCCTCCCTGAATCTATATGAATCAGGATGTGGTGTTGGTGGACCAAGACCAATTACATTTAAGGGCGGTCATCCAGGAACAGTCATTGATTATATTTTTTTGTCATCCTTAGTTTTGTCTGAAGTTTTAAATTATAGGGTGGTAGACTCAGTTTTTAGCAACCATAACCCTGTGACTCTAGAGGTGGTCTCAGGGAGGTGTCTGAGTTTTAAAGATATGCATGCTCAAACTGTTACGGATTTGTCACCTAAAGATCAAGGCAGAAGATTAAAATGGGCTAACCTGATTCCGGAATTTTTTTTACATGACGTTCTTGGAAAGGTTGAATTGGAGGTGGGAATATGTTTGGACAATTTAGCGCCTAACACTGAGATAGTTGAAGCTTTTTATGTAATATGTCAACAAGTAAATAATGATTTGAGGGTTAAAAATAATAATGGCAGTCAAATAGGCAAAAGATGGTTTGACCATAACTGTTCTAAAGCACACTCCGCCCTCCACAAAGCTCTGAAAGAAGTGCCCAGAGATAGAGCACAAATAGCAACACTACGGAAATCATACAAACAAGCTATTTATGCCCGTAAATGCCAGATCAAATGTGAAGCCTGGACTGATTTGTTATCAGAAGAGGCCTTGCGAGATAGTGCTAAGTTCTGGGCCACTATTAATCAGCCCTTTTTTTCGGGGGGGGGGGGGTTGGGGGGGGTGAGAATCACATTTTGGAATGCTCCATCCCAGATGAGTTATGGTTTGCCCATTTTGGCAGCATTTATTCCCAGCCGAGTCTTGAGCCCCCTCAAGCGACCCAAGTGTTGTGTCAACTAGGGCCTATAATGGCTTTTGAGGAGGCAGATGTTGAAAAAGCTATAAATGAAACACAAATCAACAAGGCACCGGGTCTAGACGGGGTCCCTGCTGACCTGTATAAGAGTACCCTGAAATTCTGGGCCAAGATCCTCTCAAATGTCTTCAACGCCTCTAGAGAAAATAATCATCAGCAGTCTTGGGCTAAGTCCATTATCATACCAATTTTTAAAAAGGGACAAAGTGGAGACCCGGCCTGTTACAGGCCCATCTCCCTAATTGACTCTGCCGTCAAAATCTTAGGCAGAGTCATATTAGGCAGGCTCACAGACTGGCTTGAGGACAATGGAATCATGTCTAACGCCCAGTACGGCTTTAGGGCCGGGAGAAGCACTGTGGATCAGTGCCTACAATCTCCAACTATTAATCAGCAAATATACGATTGCTAAGGAGGGGTCCTTATACGTGGTTTTTATGGACCTCTCCTCGGCTTTTGACTTAGTCAATAGGTCAAAGCTGTGAAAGGTCCTTTTAGAAATAGGCATCGATCCTCCCCTAGTTGGTTTTTTAGCCGACCTTCACCGTGGTCTCCTAGCCTCAGTCAGAGTCACCCAAGCGGGAGGTGCACAAGTCACTTTAAGTCAGAGAGGGGGTCAGACAAGGATGTATCCTGGCCCCCTTCTCTTTACATTATATATTAATGCCTTCGAGCCAGCACTAGCAGAGGCCACTGTGGACGTACCGCGTGCAGGAGTAACCAATATCCCGGTCCTCCTATACGCGGACGACGCGGTCCTTTTAGCCCGATCGGGGGTTGCCCTGAACAGACTGCTAGCCTCTTTTGGTGACTTTATGTCATCATTAGATTTGAAAATTAACTAACACCGCTAAATCCCAGGTAATGGTGGTGGGAGCCTGTAGTAGGAAAAGGAGATGTAGATCTTTCTTTTGTGAGGGGGAAGAAGTAAAGATGGTTCCCAATTTCTCTTATCTGGGTGTCATCTTTGATGATAAAGGAACCTGGGGTCCCCAACTGAAGTCCAAAAGCAAAGCAGTCGGCAGGTCGTCTGCGGCCTTGCTGGGATTCGCCAAACGGCTGGGAGCCAGACCAATGGAGGCAATACTTAAAGTTTATAAAGCCAGATGCTTGGCAATAGCCACCTACGGCTCCGCTATTTGGGGATATATAAATCAAGATAACATCCAGAAGGTGGAGAATACATTCTTAAGATCTCTCCTCTACGTTCCACAGTCCACCCCCACCTTCTCAACTCATTCAGAGTTAGGGCTAGGTTTTGTCACAGATCTACTGAAATCCGCCCCTGTAAACTGCTGGATTAAAACCTGGCTTAACCAGGAAATCTCCCTAAACCACCTGATTCTCAAGGATTGCCTTGCTCTGGATCAGGGGTACTCATAGTACGGCCCGCGGGCCGCTGGCGGCCCGGCAAGCCTTCCCTGGTGGCCCGCGGACCTTACAGATATCGTACCCGAGTTTTTTTTTTTTTTTTGTGTGTCTGCAACCATAGTGCCACTCGGCAACTCTGCTGCTCTGTGGGGGCCGGGTGATTCCCGCCATAGTCCGAGTGGGGCTGCAGGGGCGCTGAGAGGTGATCAAGGCCTCATTAACAAGCCAATGGTCTATTAAAGATCTGTCAAGATCTCGGGTGCGGCAGTGTGTGTGTGGGCCTGCGCCTGGAAGCTGTCACAGACTGGGCACACACAGCGAGGGTGAGGAGAAAGAAGGAGGGAGGGGGAAGGAGGGGGAGGGAGGGAGGGAGGGAGGGCGGGAGAGAAAGGGAGGCAGACAGAGGGAGGGAGAGCGAGTGGGAGGGAAAGGGAGGGAGAAGGATTTACTCTCTTGTAGGATTCATTGACTCTGAATAATGTGCGTTTTATGTAAAGCGCTCAGTGACCCTACATTAGAATGGGCATCGCAATAATAACAATTCATTGCGAGAGGGTGGCTATAAAGAAATGAGGGGAAGCACTGAAAGGAAATAGTGAAGGCATCCTAAGAGAAGGCGGGAAGGGGGGCAACAAAGGCTCTCGCACTGGGAGGCTACTAACGCTAAAGCCGACCCTGCCCAATGCTATTTCAGCATTTTCAGTAATGTGGTGCCACTGTCCCACCTGGGACAGAGTAAGGCCCGTGACCAATGTTTGACCTCTGTGTCCCTGGGGGAATCTGCGGTGTTATGGATGGCTGTCTATGGGGACAGCTCGCCCTTTGCGTTTGGTGTAATTACAATTCATTCTTCTTCAATTCGTGGGGAGAGCTGTTCGCAGAGATAAAGCTCTGAACCTTACTCCTGAAAAATAAGAGCAGTTGTTGAAACATCTGTTGGAGCGAGAGAGTACTGTTGTTGCCCTTGGGTATTTTTGCATTATACTCAACCACCAGTTCGTTAACTAGTGCTTGCTTAATCTGATGCTTAAGGATGTTTTAGCATTTAAATTCAGCTTACAAGCAAAGTAACCTTTTTGACTAGCGTTCAGCCACGTCTATAACCCACAAAATTGGGGTTTAGGTACGCAAATAGATTTTCTCTCATACAAATTGAAGTACCTCAGCCTGCTAGCCGTAACACAACCCCACTCACCATTGGCTGAAGTTGTGCACCCTCTGTGCACTGGCTAATGTAGACCCACTGTAGTACCCTACAAAGAAGTGAGTGTATTCCAGCAAAAGGTAAGTGGTTCTACTTGGTCCTATCTTTGTGACAGGGCCCACTTTCCGATCCCATCAGGCAGCATTTTCACGAGCACATTTAATGTTGAATAATAACTCACCAGCCGCATTTCAGAACCTGCACTTTATTTATGATGAGCAGATTTTAGGGGGGGGTGGGAGGGGGAGGGGTGGATTTTAATGCGCACGATCATTTTGTCCAACATTAGTATAACATTAAAAGGGCATTGATAATACAGGAGAGACTGGAATCCCTTTATTAAAGCGTGTCTCTGATTTCCATACGGTAAGCGACTTGTGACATCTCTAGTCGCCTGTGAAAAAGTACTGACATAGCTGATCAACTGTAATGCCTTATTACAGCTGAGCTCTGACATCATCACGCCTGCTGCCAGAGCCAGCGGCAAAGGTGAAAGAGAGGACATGGAGCATCATTAAAGCTGCAATTTAAACATGCAGCTTTAATTTATGGCAACATATATATATTTTTTGCATGCATGCATTAGGAAATTATAGAAAAATATATCATCTCTGTTTCTGTCCATGCACATTGCTTCTGCATTCTGCACTACAACATTTTTAAAAAAATCTGACATGTATTAAACTGATTCCAATATCTTTTTGCAAAAAAGTCTAACTGCCCTTTGGTGTGTTTGATTTTTTGGTACAGGTCCGACTTTTATTCATCAGGTCAGCAAACATACTATCGATTTCATATGAAAGTGCAACAACCCAAGTACTTTAAGCAGTGTGTGGGAAGGGTGATGGAGTCACCATGTATTATAAGAAATAAAGTACCCTGTGATTTGCATTAAAAGGATATTGCAAGGCACCCCAGAGTACCAAGACCATATGAAGGGAGGGAGAGGGAGGAAGGGAAAGGGAGGCAGACGGAGGGAGGGAGACAAAGGGAGGGAGAGGGAGAAGGAGGGAGGGAAAGGCAGGGATAGGGAGGGAGAGCAAGGGTGAGAGGGAAAGGGAGGGAGACCGAGGGAGGGAAAGGCACGGAGACAGAGGGAGGGGGCGAGGGAAACAGAGGGAGAGGGAGGGAGGGAGTGGGAGGTAAAGGGAGGGAGAGGGAGGGATGGAGGCAGAGAGAGGGAGGCAGAGAGAGGGAGACCTCAGAGAGAGGGAGACCTCAGAGAGAGGGAGACCTCAGAGTGAGGGTGAGAGAAATAGAGTGAGGGAGAAAGAAATAGAGTGAGGGAGAGGGAAATAGAGTGAGGGAGAGGGAAACAGAGTGAGGGAGAGGGAAAAAGAGTGAGGGAGAGGGAAACAGAGTGAGGGAGGGAGACAGACAGAGAGAGAGAGAGTGAGACAGTCAGAGTGAGTGAGACAGAGGAAGAGAGGGAGAGAGACAGTCAGAGTGAGTGAGACAGAGGGAGAGATGGAGAGAGGGAGTGAGAGGCAGTGAGAGGGAGTAAGAGAGTCAGAGTGAGTGAGCCAGAGGAAGACAGAGAGACAGAGAGACAGAGGGAGAGAGGGAGAGAGGGGGAGGGAGAGAGAAAGAGAGAGAAAGAGAGAGGGAGGGAGAGGGAGAAAGAGAAGGAGGGAGACAGAGAGAGAGAGATGTGTGTATGCCGGGTCTGGTGGCTCAGTGGACGAAGGCGTCCGCTACAGGGACCTGTGATTAACCTCATGGTCGCAGTTTTTTTTGTCGCTCTAGCCCCGCCCCCTTCCCCACTGACCCCATCCCGACCGGTGCGGCCCTCGGACACAAACCACACTGTAAATTGGGCCCCCGAGAGAAAGTTTGTGAGTACCCATGCTCTGGATAAAGCTCATAAGATCCCATGGTTGGCCTATATTAAGGTTATGCTTACGAAATTAGGCAGACCAGAGCTTTTTCACTCCCCAGGATGTATCAAAAGAGAAGATGTGAGGGAGATTAAAATTGCTCTGTTAAATTTGTTTACTGTTGAGCGGGAGGCAACGGAGATGTAGAAACCACTTGTAAGAAGAAACTATGCACTATTAACTGCCCCTGGTCTCGAACCCTATCTTATTCTGGTAACGAGACCGTTTCACCGGTTTCTTTTAACTAGATTTCGTTTTAACCTAATACATTTCATGCTTGGCTCCTTCCCTACATGGGTGAATCCAGATAAGGCTAAACCCTGTGACTGTGACAATTTCTCAACACAGAACACACTACATTTTATGATGTTTTGTGACCACTACGCAGAAATTAGGAAAAAATAACTCTTGCCAATTTTGAGGGAGGCGGGTTTCATCCAGGTGAGGCCCGCTTGTTTTTGCAACTCCTATCTAGCGCAGGAGTCACTTTTCATTTAGTAAATTACTTGGTAGCGTGTGTCAGTGTTAATAACAGCCGCCGCAGGTCTCAGGGCATTCTCCCCTAGCACATGAATTAATTGTCTGTTTCTAAATGTAATGCTGAGAAATATTTTAATTGTGTTTTAACTGAGTGTTATTTATATTAATGTCATATTTGTTACCATTGGACTGCTGCTGTTTATTCCCTGTGATGTATTTGTATTCATGATTCAGAAAAGGGGGTGGTGATGAACAGAGTGTCTGAATTAAGCAGACCACTCTTACCCAGTCCAAAGATCAGGGCTTGATCCATCACTGTTATTTATCTCACTGCCCCATCCCAGCTCAGAACCTGGCTATATGCAAATCAGTCTGTCCCTGGCCCAGTGCATCATGGGAACAGGGCAGACTAAACTACCAAGCCAATTCTTCACCAGAAAGGAGACAAGCTACCGGGGACCGGTTTCTGGTATTTCAGCCGTCTTCGGCCTGGCTTGCTTGAATCCTGATGGAGCAGTGAGAAAGGGACTCATGTCTGAGTATACCCTGCCACACCTATAGTGGCCAAAAACGATTCAGAAAAGGGGGTGGTGATGAACAGAGTGTCTGAATTAAGCAGACCACTCTTACCCAGTCCAAAGATCAGGGCTTGATCCATCACCGTTATTTATCTCACTGCCCCATCCCAGCTCAGAACCTGGCTATATGCAAATCAGTCTGTCCCTGGCCCAGTGCATCATGGGAACAGGGCAGACTAAACTACCAAGCCAATTCTTCACCAGAAAGGAGACAAGCTACCGGGCACCGGTTTCTGGCATTTCAGCCGTCTTCGGCCCGGCTTGCTTGAATCCTGATGGAGCAGTGAGAAAGGGACTCATGTCTGAGTATACCCTGCCACACCTATAGTGGCCAAAAACGATTCAGAAAAGGGGGTGGTGATGAACAGAGTGTCTGAATTAAGCAGACCACTCTTACCCAGTCCAAAGATCAGGGCTTGATCCATCACCGTTATTTATCTCACTGCCCCATCCCAGCTCAGAACCTGGCTATATGCAAATCAGTCTGTCCCTGGCCCAGTGCATCATGGGAACAGGGCAGACTAAACTACCAAGCCAATCCTTCACCAGAAAGGAGACAAGCTACCGGGGACTGGTTTCTGGCATTTCAGCCGTCTTCGGCCCGGCTTGCTTGAATCCTGATGGAGCAGTGAGAAAGGGACTCATGTCTGAGTATACCCTACACAAAATCAGGATTCAAGCAAGCCGGGCCGAAGATGGCTGTAATGCCAGAAACCGGTCCCCGGAAGCTTGTTTCCTTCCCAGTATAAGAATTGGCTTGGTAGTTTGGGCTGCCCTGTTTCCATGATGCACTGGGCCAGGGACAGACTAATTTGCATGTAGCCAGGTTCTGAGCTGGGATGGTGCAGTGAGCTAAAAAACGGTGATGGATCAAGCCCTGATCTGTTGACTGGGTATGAGTGTTCTGTTTAATTCAGATGCTCTGTCCATCACCACCCCCTTTTCTGAATCGTTTTGTCCACCATAAGCGTGGAAGGATATACTCAGATGTGAGTCCCTTGCTCATTGCACCATCAGGATTCAAGCAAGCCGGGCCGAAGATGGCTGTAATGCCAGAAACCGGTCCCCGGAAGCTTGTTTCCTTCCCAGTATAAGAATTGGCTTGGTAGTTTGGTCTGCCCTGTTCCCATGATGCACTGGGCCAGGGACAGACTAATTTGCATGTAGCCAGGTTCTGAGCTGGGATGGTGCAGTGAGCTAAAAAACGGTGATGGATCAAGCCCTGATCTGTTGACTGGGTATGAGTGTTCTGTTTAATTCAGATGCTCTGTCCATCACCACCCCCTTTTCTGAATCATTTTGTCCACCATAAGCGTGGAAGGGTATACTCAGATGTGAGTCCCTTGCTCATTGCACCATCAGGATTCAAGCAAGCCGGGCCGAAGATGGCTGTAATGCCAGAAACCGGTCCCCGGAAGCTTGTTTCCTTCCCAGTATAAGAATTGGCTTGGTAGTTTGGTCTGCCCTGTTCCCATGATGCACTGGGCCAGGGACAGACTAATTTGCATGTAGCCAGGTTCTGAGCTGGGATCTTGCAGTGAGCTAAAAAACGGTGATGGATCAAGCCCTGATCTGTTGACTGGGTATGAGTGTTCTGTTTAATTCAGATGCTCTGTCCATCACCACCCCCTTTTCTGAATCGTTTTGTCCACCATAAGCGTGGAAGGGTATACTCAGATGTGAGTCCCTTGCTCATTGCACCATCAGGATTCAAGCAAGCCGGGCCGAAGATGGCTGTAATGCCAGAAACCGGTCCCCGGAAGCTTGTTTCCTTCCCAGTATAAGAATTGGCTTGGTAGTTTGGTCTGCCCTGTTCCCATGATGCACTGGGCCAGGGACAGACTAATTTGCATGTAGCCAGGTTCTGAGCTGGGATGGTGCAGTGAGCTAAAAAACGGTGATGGATCAAGCCCTGATCTGTTGACTGGGTATGAGTGTTCTGTTTAATTCAGATGCTCTGTCCATCACCACCCCCTTTTCTGAATCGTTTTGTCCACCATAAGCGTGGAAGGGTATACTCAGATGTGAGTCCCTTGCTTATTGCACCATCAGGATTCAAGCAAGCCGGGCCGAAGATGGCTGTAATGCCAGAAACCGGTCCCCGGAAGCTTGTTTCCTTCCCAGTATAAGAATTGGCTTGGTAGTTTGGTCTGCCCTGTTCCCATGATGCACTGGGCCAGGGACAGACTAATTTCCATGTAGCCAGGTTCTGAGCTGGGATGGTGCAGTGAGCTAAAAAACGGTGATGGATCAAACCCTAATCTGTTGACTGGGTATGAGTGTTCTGTTTAATTCAGATGCTCTGTCCATCACCACCCCCTTTTCTGAATCGTTTTGTCCACCATAAGTGTGGAAGGGTATACTCAGATGTGAGTCCCTTCTCATTGCACCATCAGGATTCAAGCAAGCCGGGCCGAAGATGGCTGTAATGCCAGAAACCGGTCCCCGGAAGCTTGTTTCCTTCCCAGTATAAGAATTGGCTTGGTAGTTTGGTCTGCCCTGTTCCCATGATGCACTGGGCCAGGGACAGACTAATTTGCATGCAGCCAGGTTCTGAGCTGGGATGGTGCAGTGAGCTAAAAAACGGTGATGGATCAAGCCCTGATCTGTTGACTGGGTATGAGTGTTCTGTTTAATTCAGATGCTCTGTCCATCACCACCCCCTTTTCTGAATCGTTTTGTCCACCATAAGCGTGGAAGGGTATACTCAGATGTGAGTCCCTTGCTCATTGCACCATCAGGATTCAAGCAAGCCGGGCCGAAGATGGCTGTAATGCCAGAAACCGGTCCCCGGAAGCTTGTTTCCTTCCCAGTATAAGAATTGGCTTGGTAGTTTGGTCTGCCCTGTTCCCATGATGCACTGGGCCAGGGACAGACTAATTTGCATGTAGCCAGGTTCTGATCTGGGATGGTGCAGTGAGCTAAAAAACGGTGATGGATCAAGCCCTGATCTGTTGACTGGGTATGAGTGTTCTGTTTAATTCAGATGCTCTGTCCATCACCACCCCCTTTTCTGAATCGTTTTGTCCACCATAAGCGTGGAAGGGTATACTCAGATGTGAGTCCCTTGCTCATTGCACCATCAGGATTCAAGCAAGCAGGGCCGAAGATGGTTGTAATGCCAGAAACCGGTCCCCGGAAGCTTGTTTCCTTCCCAGTATAAGAATTGGCTTGGTAGTTTGGTCTGCCCTGTTCCCATGATGCACTGGGCCAGGGACAGACTAATTTGCATGTAGCCAGGTTCTGAGCTGGGATGGTGCAGTGAGCTAAAAAACGGTGATGGATCAAGCCCTGATCTGTTGACTGGGTATGAGTGTTCTGTTTAATTCAGATGCTCTGTCCATCACCACCCCCTTTTCTGAATCGTTTTGTCCACCATAAGCGTGGAAGGGTATACTCAGATGTGAGTCCCTTGCTCATTGCACCATCAGGATTCAAGCAAGCCGGGCCGAAGATGGCTGTAATGCCAGAAACCGGTCCCCGGAAGCTTGTTTCCTTCCCAGTATAAGAATTGGCTTGGTAGTTTGGTCTGCCCTGTTCCCATGATGCACTGGGCCATGGACAGAATAATTTGCATGTAGCTAGGTTCTGAGCTGGGATGGTGCAGTGAGCTAAAAAACGGTGATGGATCAAGCCCTGATCTGTTGACTGGGTATGAGTGTTCTGTTTAATTCAGATGCTCTGTCCATCACCACCCCCTTTTCTGAATCGTTTTGTCCACCATAAGCGTGGAAGGGTATACTCAGATGTGAGTCCCTTGCTCATTGCACCATCAGGATTCAAGCAAGCCGGGCCGAAGATGGCTGTAATGCCAGAAACCGGTCCCCGGAAGCTTGTTTCCTTCCCAGTATAAGAATTGGCTTGGTAGTTTGGTCTGCCCTGTTTCCATGATGCACTGGGCCAGGGACACACTCATTTGCATGTAGCCAGGTTCTGAGCTGGGATGGTCCAGTGAGCTAAAAAACGGTGATGGATCAAGCCCTGATCTGTTGACTGGGTATGAGTGTTCTGTTTAATTCAGATGCTCTGTCCATCACCACCCCCTTTTCTGAATCGTATTTGTATTCATGTCTTTTTTTGATTTTTATTAATCGAATAACAGTATTTTGACTGACTGACAATGGATTAAACCCAGATTTGTGACTGGGGGTGAATGTTTTGCCAATGTGCAACATTCTGTCCATCATCTTGTGTGTTGGTAATTATCTGAGCTTATAAGCACTTTGCCTGGTTCTAATGTCACAGAGTTATTGAATTGTTGTTGGTGGTATTATGCTTGTAAAATATACAGATTAATGTTTTTGAGTTGTAATATCACTTTTATGTATTATGATTCCTAGCCCTGAGGAAGTCTTTGGCTTACGCCAAATAAGACGAAACACGTGTTGGTGGCAAGACCTTTGCATTGAAGAATTGGTGGAAAATAAAAAGAACACTGAGAAGATCATCTTGTGTTTGAGGACTTTGATTTTGGATAATAGCTCAGGATATATTGTGTGTTGTGTTTAAATTGGTATGGTTTTCTATACCGTCTGGTGAGCGGTGGATGGCCATCACCTTATCCTTTGAGCTATAGTTATTTGGATTGACTTTATTGTTTCACACTGTGCGCAATTGTCACCCAGCCATCCACTTTCTGTTAAGTATTCCTTTTGTCTTTCACCTCACTTTCTAGTTTCACATTATGGCTTCTAGGTTTAGTAATTCTACTCTGCTGAAAACGGATCAGCTGGGTACCATGGAGAAGAAGCACATGAGACAGGTGATCATGGAGGGTTGTAGGTGATTTGTTTGAGTTTACTTGTTTCTGGAAGGTTTCATAAAAAGGAAATAAATAAATAATAAAAGGATATGTCTCTTCCGGCTCCCCTTGGGTACCCACAAGCCCTTGAAGGGATGAAGGGATAAGGTTATTGCTCTCATGCACTCATTTGCCATCAGCCACCTTCTCCCAAGCCAGTTCTTGTTTCGATGTAGTGCACAAAGTACTCCGGCATGAGGCTAGTGGTAAAACCCCAGATGTACAGCTCACAAGTCCCCCTACGGAAACAGTTCACACCACGGTGATGGGAAGGTGGAAGAATTAGCTTATAGAGTGTCGTCTTTTACCCGGGGCGCCTTTACGCCCCGCCCACCCCTCGCACCCCTTTCCTTTAGGCCCCCGCCACTGTAAAGTGAGCACTATGCTTAGGCACTGGTTCGTGGTGCTTGGATATTCACCAGCGTTGTGTGCTCCATGAGTTAGTCTGTGTGTCTGTTCGGATGTTTTTTTTGTAAGCTTCCCAGAGAAAGTTTGGCTATTTACTTGTTGCTTTATTTATTTCTACTTTCTGCAGTTTATGTAGCGTGAACTCAGCTCAAGGGCGTCAGAGCGCTTTAGGTGAGCACCAGAATACATTATCGTTCCTTTGTTTAGGTACGGGAAAATGAACTGGTTTACCCAGAATCACAGGATGCTGAACCGAGGCCCGGACTTCAACCTGGCTCCTCAGTTCCCTTCCCTGTGAGGTGTGTTGGCTTGCAGTTTCTGTGCAAGGGTAAACAATACATACGCCCTTTCCCAGAAATAATCATATGCACACTCCCTGTTTTGTAGCCCACATTTCTTAAGGCCTGGGGCAAGTGACATTTTTTTATTTCCTAAAAATAATAGGCTACCTGTGATCCTGGTGAGACTGGAGGTGATGGCCAGGGAGCTGGGGGAATGTAAATGGAACAGGAGTGGGCAACATGCTACACATATGTACATTAAGCACACTTGCAGTTTGAGACCCAGTGGAGCAAGGGGTCTGGTTTAGAGCTGGGTGGCAATGCTCTGAAAGCTGGAGAAGGTGTTAAGTCTGGAGCCGAACCCACCAGGCAATTTTCCACCATGGTAGGGATAGCATTGTGGAGGAAATTCCGAAAGTGGATTCTCCGAATCCACCGTTTCCACCAGGAATCGGCAGGTTTTCCATTACCGCCCCATTCTGAACCTGGCAAGAAGAGGTTTGCCCAGAATCACACATTTGTTCGGTCAAGTGACAAAGCAGCCAGGATGAGAAGCCACATCATCAGGTTCCAATGTCAGCAGTTCTGACTCTAGACCAGATCTTGTCATCTTGGCCTCAATGTATTTCATTCATTAAGATATGACAGAGGCTTTAGGAAATGGCGTTGGGGCGTTCATCCCTCGACTGAGGCAGCAGGAAGGAAGTTCTCAGAAGGTAGGAAAGCAGCTGCTGGGAAGAGCAGAGCACGCGGGCCTCCCGAGACAGTACTCTACCTGTTTATTCGATGCACTCACTGATTATCTCACAGATCATGCGGAGAGGGACAGCCAGACATTTCACTGGACCGGCATTAGAAAGACACAAAGGGCAGCCACGACGTCATCCTTTGAAATCACACAGACGCCTACTTACAACATTAATTGGAACACTGTGTTCCTAAATTGTGAGCATCATCGTTGGGAGTAGAACAAAGAATAACAGCGATAAAAGAACTTTAATGCGTCCTTTCAAGTCAGAATTTTTGTACGTGCCTTCGAGGATTGCATTAAATCTCTAAGTCATTTTATGTAATAGGGTATAGCCAACATTTGTATAGCGCATCTCTAACCCTGGTATGACTTCGCAGAGCTGTGGGTGCTCTGATTTTGTAAGAATCCCCAGCTGTGGATTTTGTAATTATAGAGCCTGAATAATTAAAAGTAATTTAGTAATATTTTATATTTTAAAAAAATATTAAAATGCAATGTTAAATTAATGTTTAAGTTATAAAAGGTTGTTGAATATTTATAATTGAATAATGAATATGTTTTATTTGTATATGTTTTAACATTAAGTTATATTTATTCCTTTTTTAACTAGTTTTAATAATTTAATTTTACTTAACGCTATTTCCTATGTGGTTTTATTTAAGTCCATGTCTCCATTATTTTTTATAGGAGAGTGTTGCAGAATCAGTGGTTGGCCATGCGTGGTGCTGAACGTACTGCTCTTCCTTTTTGGCAGCAGTAACTTACACTTGTAAATGTGGCTTCACCCCTGTTTCAGAGGAGTGGCAATGTGTGAGTCTACAGTCTTCAGTATCTTTACACTTGAATTTTGTAAATAGTCAAAAGTTGTAAAGTTATTCAAAGGTGTAAGAGTATATTGCACATGTAAATGACTCACAAGTGTAAGTTACCTTTGTGAAGAGCACTGTAGGTTGTTCTGCCCGACTCCAGGTTTAGAGGAAATTCAGGTGCCTTAGAGCAAGAACAGTCGCTATTTATTAACCCTTTGTGTGCGTTGGACGGCCCCAGGCCGTCCAGCGTCACGGTGGGCGTGTACTGAGGACGGCAGGGGGCGGTCCTGACCACGCCCAGTCATAAATCACCCACACCGCGGCGGAATTCCAGCCGTGGTCAATGGGTTAAAAGTGTTGAAGCCCTAAAACGGTGCAGCCCCACAGACTCAGGCGCTCCACTCTTAAACCCCACCACTACAGGCAGGTCTGCATTGTTAGCCGGGTATTGCGATGCTCAAAGAGACAATGGAGCCTGCTCTGATGGCCTCCCCCCTAAACAACAGCTTGCTTTTATGGAGAGCTTCATACCACCCCCTTCCACTTTTAAGTGCTTGAAGTAGCAGGCATTGCTGTTACCTAGGTGACATCATTCTGTTTGCTAAACCTAGGACGCCAAAGGCCGAGTTCTCACCGGCGGTCTTCAAAATTGTGACCAACAGATCACTGCAAATAACTCACAAATTCGTCTTGCTGGGTTAGAACTTTAGAAAACAGAGAAAAACCCTTTTATGCACAATGAGTCCTGAGACCAGAAAGTGGAAGAAGAACTGGAGGAGTATGGGGTTAGAGATCTGGGCAAGAGTTGAGTTTTGAGGCAGAACAGCACTGGTCCTCGTACTTGGGTGACGTTGCACTATCCTGTACCTTCAGGTGTGCTGACACTAAACTAGTGTGCAGGTGTGTGCCATAACATGGCAAACTCTGATGGAAGGCATGCGCCATCCGTTTCTTTATTCTGAATACTCACACAGATCAACCGCCAACATACTAAAATGATCAAAACCAGGGATTCCCAATACACCCTCTATGTCGCCCTTAAATGTCACCCAGTTTCAATGTCCCATTGCCGCAACTAATATCACCCAAATATCCTTATAGACAAACCCCTAGCGCCCTCTCCCCATATAAAATTGCTTCTAAATCCAATTCCCTTCTTTGCAACACATCCTTGGGGAGGACTCCTCAGATCTCTCTGTTGAATGTACAAACAATGACTGTAAAGTTGTGTTCTATATAACTGGCTCAATATACCAAAAAATGCACCATTTACCTCACCTTGTGTCTAAATGCCCTTGTAGGAGAACCCCCCAATCCTCTATAAAATGATTCTTAAGACCTATCCAACTTTGACCTACATAATTGTTTCAAAATGCTTTAAAATGCCCCATAAACCTCACAATTGCTTGCTGTTTTCAAAGGGTGGACCATGATGTCATTCAGTGAAATATCTTTGATACGTATCCAGTTTGAACCTAAATAATTGGCTCAATGTGAGTAAAACGCAGCACTGGTTCCACCTTTCGTTGAAAAACTATTGTTAATTTCTAACTGTTTTTGACTTATGCTTCCAAATCAAAGTGCTTTACTATACACCTTTTTCTTAAACGTCTTTAACATTTCCTTTGAGAATCCCAAATCTCTCTGTGGACCAGGATTTCAGATCCAGTGTGACTTAAGGAGAAACTTTTACCACAGTATTGGACCAGGTTGCTGTACAATGGTGTGTTACACGGTATCAGTGGTCACAACATCTTCTAAAATGTATGTGGGTACATTGGGCAATGCTATAAATCACATGCAATTTTAATCAATAACACTGGCCCAGTGTGCTGTAAAATGCCCTGTTGTCACACAAAGCCCTAAGTGAGAACTTCTAAGTTGCCTTATAAAATGTTTTGT
Source organism: Lissotriton vulgaris (assembly GCF_964263255.1). Classification (NCBI taxonomy): domain Eukaryota; kingdom Metazoa; phylum Chordata; class Amphibia; order Caudata; family Salamandridae; genus Lissotriton; species Lissotriton vulgaris. The sequence goes on along the minus strand of NC_141691.1, from coordinate 164,179,275 downwards.
CACCCCGACCTCTTTCCCACTGCATTTCCCTCACAAATCTCTTGTGTAAAAATGATTACCATCTCCCTGCAAGGGACACCTGGAAGGTGTAGGCTATTTTATGGGTTTCGAGATCCCCGTCACATGTGTAGACATCTCCACACCCCTATATTCCTCTGATGTGGTGGTATTGAGGCTGATCCTGGGCATTCCAAGGTGTAGTTAGCTTTGGAAGTTTGTGAATGGCCACAAACAAGTACATTTGTGGGCAGTCATAAATTGCTATAGTTCTTGTATATTTACTTGAGCGTCGTGCTGACATGAATAATAGGACAGGTAAATATTATGACATTTATGATCATGGTTTTGAGCCTTATAAGGACCAGATCTGTGCCAATTGCATGTAGTCATGGTGCTGACAGTAGCCAGTGCCTAGTAGATTGCTGTTAATTATTTGTTTAAATTTCTGCAAAGAAAACGGCCAGCAATACATTAGATGGAACTGAGTGGGAAGAATTTCCTAACACAGGCCTATTTACTCCTAAAAAGGCAAGTAATTGCAGTGGCGGTCCCTTCATAGGATCAGAAAAGCGTTGCCCCCCCACACTGCAGCAGAAAGCGTGACAAATAAAATGGTAATACAATGATTTAATTAACATTTTATTTCTTACTCTCTCCTGAATAGAGTGTGGGGGCGGAGCCACTCCCTTATTCCTGCTAATTGGCAGCAATGAGAAGTGACTACTTTCGATTTGAAGTGCGCATGTAGGTTTGGCCAGCTATCTTACTACGGCGAGTCTGACTTGCGCAATTAAAACCTCTCCATTCCAGCTGTCTTGGAGAGCAGACACGGGGCTCCATTGCCTTTCGGAGGGCTGAGCCAGCCTGCTACAGTCAATCCAGATGCTTCACTCATGATGCTTAACAGCATTAGAGCAGCGTCTGAATTGAATAAGGTAGTTGGCTATATAAAGTCACCTCGCGCTCCGAGGAGTCTGAAGCCATCAACTGGAGAAGGTCAAGGACGTGCAGTGGGACAAGGTAAGTGCTACTTTTATTTAATATGTTTAATGTTAGTTTCTTTCAAATGTTCGTATCGCCTCACCGTTATTGTATGTCACCAACCACCACTAGGTATTAGGGGGTCCCTGTATGTACTGCTTTATGTATAATACATGCAGTCTTAAAGGTGCTCCAAGCCTCGAGGTGTAAACAATCAAATAGGGACAGGACCTCCCTGCTGTGATTACATTTCTTTGGTCTGGAGATGAGTCTTGAGGCAGGTGGTTCTGGGGAGAGAATTCAGGGAAGAAATTCCATTCATGTCAGGGACATTGTAGTAAAAAAAATACTTTTTTGAAAAACAAAATGTTTTGCAGAGTGGCGCCAAAACAACATGGCGCTTGCTCAGTTACCTGTTGCATCTTCATTTCACCCACCATACTGGTCTGCCACGGGAGCAAAGGTGAAAGCCGCTGTTGCCCTGGTGGGCTTACTCGCCACCAGGCAGGCTCTATTTGAGCCTCAAAGTCTTTTCACTGGTTCCATTTTAAGGGCTTATGAAAGAAACCTGAGTATTTGTTAAAGGTGGTGAAAACCCACATCAAATATTAATCACAGTCCTTGTCAGGGTGAGCCACAAAAGTCACACAATAAACCTGGGCTTAATCCTCTGGTAGCTAAGCACAAAGAAGTCAGGCTTAACTTAAAGGTAATGTGTAGAGTATTCATAAAACAGTAATAAACTGAAAACACAACACAGAAAAATCCCAAACGAATTGAAAAGAAATAGGGAATAATGTAATGAATAAATGCCATAAAAATGATGAAATTCCAATAAGTAGTACAGGCGATATGAATTAAAAAATAGCTCCAAAAAGCACAAAACACCAACCTCAGCTATCTGTCACGCTAGACCGGTCAAAGTCAAAAGTTAAGGTTGACTGCGATGGAGCGTGGGTCGGATACAAAGACCAGGTTTGTCCTGGGGAAAATGTTACCTTCTGACTTCATCGACTGATGCAGCTTTGATGGCGGCTAGGACTCTGTTGGTTCTTTGAACAGAATGTTGGCAAAAACTTCTAAGTCCCAGTTCTTTCAATTTAGGGATAGGAGGAGAACACTCTAACACCAGCCAAGGAACCATGAGCTGGGGGCACTAATTGGGGACTAGGACTCACTCCAGCAGAGGCCACTAGCAGGTTTCAGAGCAGGTACAGTTGTAATTGGTCAGCTTAGCAGTTGTAGGGAGAGAACCTCTGGAAGCTTGTTGTGTCCCTGTAGCTAGAGGACGACCTACTGGCCATTGGAGTCACGTCTGAAGTCCTGGGTTCAAGGCAAGCAGGCCAATTCTCCCTTCAGGTTCATCAGACAGCAGGACAGTTGTGATTATTCACAGGCACAGGAGTGTTTTGTGGAGAGAGGTCTGTAGGGTCCGCTTTTATGCCCAGTGCCAAACTGTGGGTGGAGGGAAAGCTTTTGCCCACCCCCTAGTGGCCAGTCCTGGTCAGTTTCTCACCTCCCACTGGGTTTGAATCTAGACTGACTAGAGAGACGTATGGAGAACAGATTCACCTGTAACCTAACTATGCACTACAAGTTATATTTGAAAACATTTTTTGTGCATACTGCCTGAGACAGATAGGAAGGTTAGGTTTTAATTTCACCTTGTGTGCCAACTCAGAAACAATCCTGAACGCTTCTGCAAAGGCAAGTTTTTTAGTCCATAGGTTTAACAGGTTAGTTCTTTATTATTTATATTATTCTGTTACTATTGTCTTTGTTAATCTTGTAACAATTAGTGATATCTGGAGGGCTTTACTGTTGCGATTTGCAGACAAAATGTTGCTTTTACTCTACGTCCCACTTATGCATTGGAGATCACACTTTTCATTCACCACCGCTGCCTCAGGGCTTTTTAGGTCTGATTTGACAAAAGAGCTGGTGCAAACTTATCTCATTAACCCAAAAATAGCCTTCAGGAGTACCACAGAGAAGGGCTTTGACGATGTCCAATTTTGGTGGAAAAGAGTACATGTTTTGTTTGAGCAGAAGCTGTGTGCTTTCAACATAAAACGTGTTTACCCTCTGAGAGCTGTAATAATTTGTTTATTGAGTTATCTTTCTATCCCTTAAATCTACCCACTCTTGAAACTTGAAACCCCATTGCAGCTTCTTCACGTTACCCATCCCCGAACTCTAAAAACTCCTTGCTACCCCTTAATGCTACCTATCTCTGAACCCTAAAAAGCGCTTGCAGTTACCTATCCATGAATCCTGAAAACTCCTTCTAATCCCTTAACGATACCATTCCTTGAACCCTAAAACCTCCTACTACACCTTCATGCTACCCATCCCTAAACCGCAAAACCTTAACCACCCCTTACAGCTACCATTCCCTGAATCCTAAAAACCTCATGCTACCCCTTAACACTATACTTCGCTGTGCCAAAACACTATACTTCCTCCTAACACTACCCATCCCTGAACTCTCTAAACCCCCTGCTACTCTTTACAGCTACCTCTCCCTTAACCCGAAAAACTTCCTACCACCCCTGAATGTTGCCCTTCTTGAACCCTAAAAGCCACTTTCTAACCCTTAATGCCACTCATCTCTGAACCCTGCAAACCCCTTAATGCTACCCTTCCCGGAACTCTATAAACCACTTAAGCCTGACTACCCTTAAAGCTGCCTTTCTTCAACCCTAAAAACCTTTACTATCCCCTAACGCACTCTTCCCTGAACCCTAAAAACATTACTACCATTTAACGCTATCCATCACTTAACTGTTTGAAAGCCCTTACTACCCTTAATGCTAACCTTTGTGAATCCTAAAATCCCTTACTACCCCTAAACACTAGCTCTGAAACCTAAACTACTCTTACCACCACTTACAGCTACTCATCCCTAAACCCTAAAAAACATTTACTACCCCTTACTGCTACACTTCTGTGAATCCTAAAAACTCTTACTACCCCTTAACAATACCCATCCCTGAACCCTTAAGACCCTTACTGCCCCTTAAATCCAAGCATCCATGAATCATACCAATCCCTTAATGCAGCCATTTCTTCAACCCTAAAAACTCCTTGCAACTCTTTCCTGCTACCTTTCCCTGAACCCTAAAAATCCTTAATACTCTTTACACAACTCTTCTTTGAACCCTGCACGCCCATAGTAGCCTTTAACGCTGCCCATAACTGAACCATAAAGGCCCATACTACCCCTTAAAGCTACCCATCCATGAAGCCTAAAAATCCCATACTGCCCACATAATGGTACCTTCCCTCACCCCAAACACCCCTTACTGCCCCTTAACGTTACCCATTCCTGAGCCTTATAAACCTATAATACTCCTAATGTTTCCCTTGCCTCAAACCTACATACCCCTTACTACTCCTTAACACTATGTTTCCCTGAACCTTAAAAGCTTTTACTGCCCTCTGCTGCTACCATTCCTGAGCCCTAACAACCCCTTGTTGCCAATCAATGCAACCCCTCCATGAACCATAAAAAAACCCTTACTACCCATTGATGAAACCATTGCCTGAACCATACAACCCCCTTAACCCTACCCTTGCCTTAATCCTACAATCCCTTATCCCTTAAAGTTGCCCATCCCAGAAACATAAGAATCCTAGGTATCCCTCTTACTGCTCTTTAACGCTATTATACCTTGAACTCTAAAAGCCCTTTACTAGCCCTTAATGTTACACCTTCCTGAACCCTACAAGCTTCTTACTACCCCTTAATTCTCACTCAGGGATTCTGTCTGCTGGAAGCAGGGGGAACATATGGGTGAAATACCGGAAAGAATTGGGAATTAATTTAGTGACTCCCCAGTAATTTCTCCATTTTTAAGGTGACCCTAAGGGTCCCACTTTTGATCCCTGTTTTTTTATCGACACTTTTGGGGGGTTTGGGGAGTTTTTATATAGCGCAAACTCGACCCAAAGGCATCAGAGCGCTTTACATTAGCACCAGTTGCATTACAGACGGACACATTCATTTTTATTAGGCATGGGGAGATTGAGTGATTTGCCCAGAATCACAGAATGTTGCGCGTCCCTTCCCAGACTCGAACCAGGTACCCTAGCTTTGAGATCGACTGCTTCTATCCCCGCAGTTATCTACACCACTAGTATCGGGCACTCTGTGGAGAAGTAACCGGAAGATATCAGGGATGTTGGTATAAGGCCCGTAGTGGCGCTGAGCAACATGGGAAAGCTTAGCCCTTTACGTATCAGGATGGCCCGATGAGGTGAAGGAATTTAGGGAGGGCACTGTGGAGACGGAGATCTGAAACGAGATGGTACTTTACATTAGCAGATGATCTTTGACTAGAATTCTTTGATTTTCGTAGCATTCACAATCAAGAAGATATGCATATCTGTAAAAAGTGTAGAAAGAAAAGATTATCTATATCAGCCTTTGATTGTGTAGATTGTGCATCCTTTGTTCATGTTCAATAAGATGTCTTCAGAGTTTTCCCAGCAATATATAAATCTTCTGTCATTTAAAGATAATATCTCTTTAATAAATGTTATTGGGAAAAAGTCTCAATGCATAGTACGTTTCAGGGACTTTTGAATTATATACTTGCTATTCACTCAAGATCGGTACAAAAGGGGGTGGTGATGGACGGAGAATCTGAATGAATCAATCAAACACTCACACCCAGTCAAAAGATCTGGGTTTAATCCATCACCGTTCTTTAGCCCACTCTGCCACCCCTGTTCAGACATGGCTATATGCAAATCAGTCTGACCCTGTTGCCTCATGGGAACAGTCCAGCCCGAACTGCCAAGCCATGTCTTCCCTGGACCGGAAACAAGCTTCCGAGGACCGGTTTCTGGCATTCCAGCCGTCTTCAGCCCGGCTTGCTTGAATCCAGTGGCAAAGTGAGCAAGGGACTCACGTCTGAGTATACCCTGCCACACTTATGGCGGCCAAAAGTGGTACAAAAGGGGGTGGTGATGGACGGAGAATCTGAATCAATCAAACACTCACACCCAGTCAAAAGATCTGGGTTTAATCCATCACTGTTCTTTAGCCCACTCTGCCACCCCAGTTCAGACATGGCTATATGCAAATCAGTCTGACCCTGTTGCCTCATGGGAACAGGGTCATCACCACCCCCTTTTGTACCGCTTTTGGCTGCCATAAGTGTGGCAGGGTATGCTCAGACGTGAGTCCCTTGCTCACTTTGCCACTGGATTCAAGCAAGCCGGGCTGAAGACGGCTGGAATGCCAGAAACCGGTCCTCGGAAGCTTGTTTCCGGTCCAGGGAAGACATGGCTTGGCAGTTCGGGCTGGACTGTTACCATGAGGCACAGGGTCAGACTGATTTGCATATAGCCATGTCTGAACTGGGGTGGCAGAGTGGGCTAAAGAACGGTGATGGATTAAACCAAGATCTTTTGACTGGGTGTGAGTGTTTGATTGATTCAGATGCTCCGTCCATCACCACCCCCTTTTGTACCGCTTTTGGTCGCCGTAAGTGTGGCAGGGTATGCTCAGACGTGAGTCCCTTGCTCACTTTGCCACTGGATTCAAGCAAGCCGGGCTGAAGACGGCTGGAATGCCAGAAACCGGTCCTCGGAAGCTTGTTTCCCGTCCAGGGAAGACATGGCTTGGCAGTTCGGGCTGGACTGTTCCCATGAAGCACAGGGTCAGACTGATTTGCATATAGCCAAGTCTGAACTGGGGTGGCAGAGTGGGCTAAAGAACGGTGATGGATTAAACCCAGATCTTTTGACTGGGTGTGAGTGTTTGATTGATTCAGATGCTCCGTCCATCACCACCCCCTTTTGTATTCACTCAAGATGGCAGTGAATTTCTGATCTTTCTTACTAGTCCTTTTCTGTAAAATACACGTTCACTTTAAAATATATATTTTTATTTTTAATTTTAAAATTTAGCAATTTTAATTAATTCCTATCTCAAAAAATACCCAAAATGTTCTTACAAGTTTTCTGAAGTCAGCCTTCGAGAAGAGTCTCCTTGAGGTTGCTCTTTCCTCTTCGCTGGCGTGTTAAAAGCAACTTCAAGTACTCACCCAAGGACTAGGAACACGTAACTCCTTCTGCTTTTATGACCACCACCACATCTCAGGAAATTATGCAACAGCAAGCTTCTGGTCCTTAGTGTGGTTCTCTTATATAGATATCCGAGGTGTAAGATGGCCGATGGGATTTTGCAAATCTCACGTGACCATGCTGTTGGCTTTAATTTTCAGTGGCCATTAGACCTTGTTCTAGGATGTATGTGCTTTCATTGCTACACCTGAAAAATAAACATTCTGGTGGACCATAATTACAAGAATTCTAAGTCTTAAAAATGTGAAAATTCCAAATTAGATTGTTATAAAAAACCACTAGTTTCTTAAGTAATAACCTACATAATTTAAAAGGTGTGCTCTTAGTGAGTAAATAGCATGCTTCTGTTTTTCGCAAGAGTAACAGTACATAGTTTGCTTTTGTATTTATTGTAAGAGGACCTGGTGAATGCACCAGTCCACACACTCGGCCATGTTTTTGTCAGGGATGCAGGTGGATAAGATGGACTTTCCCCCATGAGGTAGGGCTAACCCTGAGAATCATTTCCAGAATGTCAGATGTTTCTGTTATTCAACAATTCCGCAATACTATTAGCACAACCGTTTATCGTGACATTACTGCAAATTTAGAGATAAATGTGCAGGCAATGTTTTTCTTTTCCTGCAATTATTGGGCGACAATTAGAACTATCTTTCTGCTTGTGCTCTGGTGCTAAGAGAATCAGAATGCAGTACTTTTCTCTTAATGCAAAAATAATATTAAACGCACCGAAAACCACTTTCCTTACACTTCACCAGATTATTGACAAAGTCCCACATATTCTAAATGACTCCCAAAGTCGTAATTCTGTTGATGACAAACTACACCAGAGTTCATGACTATTTAAATTGGTCGGACTACTAGCCTATCGAGGTGTGGTAAACTTCGCCTTTTAGGTCTGGCTTGACTGTGGGGCTGGCTGGGTGTAATATTTTTAGCACTTTTTAAAAATACGAACAGGGTGGGCTATGGCTAGGCTTCGCCCAAAGAAATATCAATATCACCTCTCATGCTATGTGCCGGCGATTTATCATTCTGCCTTCCAGGAAGTGCTTTTATTAGAATGCATGAGGGATTATTCTAAATCTGAAAAATAAACTCTAATATTCTTTTTGTCACCTTCAGTTCTTTTTTTTCCTATAGGCATTCCACCTAGAGAGCAACATTTTTGCTACTTTTTCCCAACATTGGCAAAGACATGAGGTGTGATAACCGACATTTGTGCATAGACTGCAGGCAAACAGCATTTGTGTTTGGAATGCCTATGTTTACATTGAAGCCAAACCTATTGACTTTGCTAAAGCTTTTTTTACTGGAAGTGCTCCTTTCGAAGTGGCAGGAGCACTTTTGACTCTAGTGCAGTGCTGAGAGAGAACCCATTCCATGGCGACCCGTTTAGCATTATGTTTGTTTTCCTGAAACGAATGACCAAGGTGGAGATTTGTTTCTGAAAAACTAAAATAGAAATGTTCTTGATGCAAAGGGGGTTTTCATCCCTGAATGTCAGGGACATTTTCCATTGTTCTGGGCAGGACATGGAAGGCTGAAAAGCAAGGAGGCATATGGATATTTGGCTGTTGGGTTGGGGATGTACAACTGCAGACCGAAATGAGGCCCTCCCAAAAACAAGCATTTGCAATGCATTTGCGAGATTTTAAGTTATTGGCATTGTAAATGACAATGTCTTTTGTTTATCTGTTTTGATAATTAACACACAAATAAAAGGCATTATCATTTACAATGCCAATAGCTCAAACTCTTGTAAATGCGAGGCCTATTTCACTTCAAAGAAGTGGCCGCCATTGTCACGGGCTGCATGGAAAGTGAAAGCATGCAAGGCGCATTGAATGCTGCAGGTTAGCATGTTGTGCCTTTAGTAGGAGAAACGCATTAAAGAAAATAGTGTTTACAGACTAAATAAGAAAAACAGTGTTACAACCGAGGTAAAAGGGCCAGTCCTCATGGGAGGTTACAAATTAAGACAAGGTGATTCTAAGGAGGGACTGATAAGCCTGTTAACTATCCAGAAGCCAGCATTAATGAAGGACAATGACACAAGCCAATGACAAATATGGGTGGAGAGTGGGGGGGATTAAAGTCCATACTCCAATACAGCATGCCTCGCAGTGCAGCGCTTGCGCTGCCCAAGCTCGACCTAAAACAGTGTTTCACAAGCTCTAACGCTTGCAAGAAAAGTGGTTGATATTAAAAAATTGTTCCAGTAATGGGTGCAGTGAGCCTTTTGACCCCACAGGCACCGGTACCACTTCATCTACTTCATTATTGATAGCTACTGCAACTTCTTAGGGTTCTCTTACATTCTCATTCCTCATGTCTATCCTCACTCTGCTGTCTATCTCATTCCTCTCACCTCCTATATCATTCCTCCATTTCACTTTCCCTTCCTATCAACTTCCAGTGTGCCCTTTTTCTGACCTCTCTCACCTGTCCTTACCTCCGACATCTCTTTTTTTTAGGGAGTGTTTAGTCAGATTTCACATGTTTGAATAGTGAACTGCTTGCTACTTTTTCTTTATTCGATTAATGGTTATGGGAGGGAATGTGTTATGGTAATGACTTAAATTTGTGTTTTTAAAGTATATTTCAAGATTATAAACAAAATTAGATCAATTTTTACCTTTCACTCGCAATTTGCACTTTGTTGCACTCCTCTTCCAGAAGTTTCCACTGTTCCTTCAGAGCGGACATAATTTTTAGGTCGAGCCTAGCCCAGCGCGCATGCAATGCACTATTGGAGGCTTCTTGTGAACACTTCAAACTTCTCTGAAACTTCTCTGTGTGGGTCTGACTCCTCCCATACATTGGATTGGTCTTTGTGTGTGGCTTTCCATAATGAAAGCACACAAATGGCCAAAGGTGGGTGCATGTCCCACCTCTTCTCCAAAGGTTCACTCCCACGGCGTTTTGCTCCCGGGAGCGAGCAGCGGCGCGCAGGGTGGCAGCTGCATTCATCCCTCATCGTGGATCAGGTTACTAATTAAACACAGCGCGGTCGCTTTCACTTTTGCAGCTGCGCTTGTTTAATTTTCTGTTGCTTTGCACCCGCCCTCCACCCGTTGTCCGTGTTCACAATGCTCCCACCCCCCTCTCATTGTCCGCATTCCCTTTGTTCTAGCACCAGGAGCAACTTTGTCCCTCTCAAGATTATTACATAGGCTGGAGCCCAATATTGCACCAGTTGTTGCAATTTTTCTGCATTTATTGTGAATAACATTTCTGCGGGTGATGAAAATAACAGTAGCTTTTACTTCGCAAGGTTTATCGGCGATTGTATCACACACTCCATCATTTTGTAATTTTAACTTTTATTATGCACTCTTACACACAAGACAGTACTTTGTCCGTGATGCGCATGCGCTACGGTCTGTAAATATGGCATTCCAGAGTCGTAGATCGCTGAAGCAGATTAAGACAACGACTCTGTATGTCGCCTTCCATCTCCTGCATTCAACGGGTTGAAAGTTCCCTAGATGGCTTGTGCGCTTATGTGCACCATTGTATGAAATGGAGTTGGTCTTGGCTGCAGTTCCAGCTCACTAGATAGTTTTCACTGCACCCCCGTTTCTCGTGTCTGTATTATGGGAAAAGCGAAATCTCCATGCAGCTGAGTTTTCAAGGGGAGTACTACTGGTGAAATAAAATTTAGAAATGACGCTGCTAGTCACTAATGCCAAATCCGAAATATTACTTGAATCAATTTGTATTTTTGTCATAGTAAACTATTAGATGCTCCCAATGTCATATGCAGTTACTTACATCTAGTAGAAACTAATGGCGATGAGTCAGCTGGTAAAAGAAATGGTGTGGCGGGAATGTTTGGAAGTGTATTTCACAGGGCCCAATCTTGTGAATGTTAATTCCTCATTTGTGTAGTGTAGTTAACACAGAATAAATACACTTGTATTTTTAACTGCTGCACCAGACATAAATGTTAACGATTCATATTCAGTAGTGCCATCTCCTTTTGTCCAAGCTATTTTAATATTTATTAACTTTAATTTCTTCTATCACCTCTAGTGAAATACTCCCCCCCCCCTGTCTCCCCTTCTCTTTTCCAACTGCAGTGCTTCGCCTTCCAAAGTCGGTAATGTATGTATTTTGTCACATTGCCACTCTTTCTTTGAACATTTGCTCCAATTAAAGTCAGCTTTAAGGCAATTGACTTCCCAGAGTACAAGGGGATTCAGGACGAAGCCACCAGATGCAAAAATGGTGCAGATAAGCCTAACAATGCTTTAATCCATGGCGATACAACACCCAGGATAATGTGATGCATGACTAACCACTTATAAGATCCCAAAGGCGAGACCTATTGGCTATGCCAATGCTTGTTTGGTTTTGCCACTCTAGTGATTACTTTGGCACCAGTACTTAATGGGCCATACACCACGAATGAACCCAGCAGGGGCGCCAAAGGCATCCTTCATCGACAAGAACAACATTCTCAACTCCTCCCAATCAGGCTTCAGGAAGAACCACAGCACAAAGACCGCCTTCATCGCCACAACAGACTACATAGACGACATCCCTCCCTCCTCAACAGAGGAGAGACTGTGGCCCTCATCCTTCTGGACTTACACGCGGCTTTCGACACAGTCTCACACCGCACCCTAGCCATCAGACTCCACAATGCAGGAATCTGGAACAAAGCCCTTGACTGGATCCGCGCATTCCTCTCCGACAGAACTCAGCGGGTCAGACTCCCTCCCTTCATCCCGGAGCCCACGCCAACAACCTGCGGAGTCCTCCAAGGATCCTCCATCAGCCCACCCTGTTCAATGTCTACATGGCCCCTCTCGCTTTCATCGTCAGAACACGCGGACTCAACATCGTATCTTATGCAGACGACACACAACTAATCCTCTCACTATCCAATGAACCCAACATCTCGAAACACAACTTTCAAGAAGGAATGGAAGCAGGCCGAGGTGGATGAAGAACAGCTGTCTACAACTGAACACAGACAAAACCGAAGTACTCATCTTAGGCCCACATCCCAATGCCTGGAACGGCACCTTGTGGCACCCTACCCTCAGGAACCCACCTCCATGCCCGTAACCTTTGAATTATTCTGGACTCCGAATTCAAAATGGACCATCAGATCAACGCCGTCACCTCTTCCTGCTTCCACACCCTCCGTCTCCTACGTAAACCTTTCAACTGGATCTCCCTCAAACACAGGAAAACCGTCACCCACGCCCTCATCACCAGCTGACGGGACTACAGCAACCCACTCTATGCCGGGATTAACAAGAACCTCACCTGCAAACTCCAGAACATCCAAAACGCTGCAGCCAGACTTTTCCTTAACCTTCTGCAGCACTGTGACATCACCCATACCTGCGGGCACTAAACTAGCTTCCCTTCAAGAAGAGAATCACCTTCAAACTTGTCACCCATTCCCACAAGGCCCTCCACAAAACCGGCCCTGCCTACATGAACCACTACCTCTCGTTCCACACATCCCAAAGATCCCTCTGCTCAGCCAAGCTTTCCCTCGCCACAATACCACGCATCAAGAAGACCAGAACAGAGGTCGCTCCTTCTCCTTTCACGCAGCTAAAGCATGAAACACTCTCCCTTTCCACCTCTGCCAGATGACCAACACTCTCCAAGTTCCTGAAGGACCTCAAGACCTGGCTCTTCGATGAGTCACCATGAGCATCCTGATGGGCTATGGCAGTCTTCTGATGAATCTCTGCGAGGGCTTAGGAGCCGCGCACCCCTCCCCTCAGCGACTTGAGACCCTTCTGTGTGAGTATCTGTGTTTCACAATCCCTGATTGATTGATTGATTGATTGATTGAAAAGGCAAGCCCACTGCACCTGTCTGCGTCTGGAATGCGATCAGCGCCAGCCATGCTGCCCACTCACGGCCAGGTGTCTCAATGTCATCTGCATTTTTAAAATCATTGAATGATACTTCTAGGCATTGTGATATTAGTGTCTCAGCAAATAAAATTAAAGGTCCCCCGGCATGCATTAACTTTAGAACTGTACTTGGATCCCTCTCTGATACTCCTGTCACCTCTATTAATAGGTCAGTTGTAAGATCACTATGTGGTGGTCTAATCAATGCCCGCTCTTTGTGTAAACATGCCCTAGAAATTCATGGCTTGCTTCTTGACCTCTAGTTGGACTTTCTCTTTATTACTGAATTGTAGCTCAAGGAATGGTGTAATCCTGCTTGGCAATTTGGTCTGTTTCCTTGAGGCACAGGGTCAAGACTGATTTGGAGATGGCTGGGTCTTATCTGGGGTGACAAAGTGAGCTAAAGAACGATGATGGATTCAACCCAGATCTGTGAATGGGGGTGAGTGTCTGAAAAGTTTTAGAACTCCGTTCATCATCTCCTCGTGTTTGCTTTTTTCACTGTAAGTTGGCAGAGTATGCCCAGACGTGGGTGACTTGCTCACTCTGCCACTGGATTAAAGCTAGCCTTGCTGATGAGGGGTGTTACCCTGAAATCGTTCCCAGGATGCTTGTTTCTGTTCTAGAGAAGATCTGGATTGGCAATTTGGTCTGGACTGTTCCCATTAGGCACAGGGTCAGGACTGATTTGCATATGGCTGGGTCTAAACCGGGGTTTCGAGGTGAGCTAAAGAACGATGATGGATTCAACCCAGATCTGTGACTTGGTGTGAGTGTCTAAAAAGTTTCAGCTCTCTGTTCATCATCTCCTCGTGTTTCCTTTGTTTGCCCTAAGTTGGTAGGGTATGCCAAGACGGGGTGCCTTGCTCACTTTGCCACTGGATTTAAGCTAGTCTGGCTGATGAGGGGTGTTACCCCGAAACCGGTCTCAGGATGCTTGTGCACGGTCCACGGAAGACCTGGCTTGGCAATTTGGTCTGGACTATTCTCATGATGCACAGGGTCAAGACTGATTTGTATATGGCTGGGTCTGAACTGGGGTGGAGAAGTGAGCTAAAGAACGATGATGGATTTAACCCAGATCTGTGACTGGGGGTGAGTGTTTGAAAATGTTCAGTGCTCTGTTCATGATCTCCTCGTGTTTGCTGCATAATCCTGATATTGTCCATGCTTTACATCTAGGTTACACTGTTCTTTGACAGGATAGAACTAAGGCTCGTAGAGGAGGGCTGGCAATTATTCACCGGGATTCCTATGAATGATTCGTATCATTGGGGTCTGACTGGTAGCCACGTTAGCTTTCCTGGGTTTTGACACTGAAGGTTTTTGCTGAAGGACAGCTATTTGCAGTCTCATGGACACATTGTACACATACGCATTTGCACATCGTGGGAAGAGTTGGTTTAAAGCATAAGTCACAGAAGTGCCTGACTCTGCAGATGTTGAGTTTTACAGATTTGGAGACTTACTAAGTTTACATGATCATCTGTCTTCTTGAGCTTTTTTACGAAGAGCAATCAGTTTTGGTTCGAGTCAGGTCTACTCCGGATCACGAATCTGAAGAAGGACTCCTTAAAAGCCCGAAATGCATTGGGAAGCATAATGAATGTTATGTTCATCTCAATCATATGAATCAAGAATTTGGACTTTGACATTAAATCGACTGGATTCACATCTCACTGTTGTATTGAGATTTCGGCATACTTTTGAATGTGTGTTTTTTATAACTATGTTGTCACAAATGTTCTAATAAGATGTTTTGAAGATATGTATATTTCTGTAAAAACTTCACACAGTGGTTGATCCAATTTTGGGCTCGTGTAGTGCAGACTCTATTCAGAGCATTCGCTGAGGTCATCTGTTGTGATTCAATCAAGGGGCGGGGTGGATCCCCGTTGCAGAGTGCACACTAAAACTTATCCTTAAGTTTACATTGTTTATTGTTTGAATTCGAATAAGAGTGCAATACAAAGACTCTTACACATTTTCTGAAACCTTTGATTTAGACCATTTTAATGGGGCAGAGAGCCTTGGATTTAGTTTTAAGCTTAGTTCTTCCCTGTCTCTGGCAGAGGGTGCTATTTATCGCCCCCAAGGCTCAAGTTTGTACTTATTAGCATCCTTAGGAGATGCTTTAGCCCCTCATGAGAGAGGAGAGGAGTTGACCTAATGGCTAGGGCGGTCGACCTCGAATCTGGGAAACTGGGTTCGAGTCTCGGCAATGACGCTGAACATCCTGTGATTCTGGTCAAATCACTTAATCTCCACGTGCCTAGCAAAAATGAATGTGTCCTCATATAATGCAACTGGTGCTATGTAAAGTGCTCTGATACC
This sequence comes from Lissotriton vulgaris, assembly GCF_964263255.1. Classification (NCBI taxonomy): domain Eukaryota; kingdom Metazoa; phylum Chordata; class Amphibia; order Caudata; family Salamandridae; genus Lissotriton; species Lissotriton vulgaris. The sequence goes on along the minus strand of NC_141691.1, from coordinate 164,163,973 downwards.
TGATTCAGGTGAAGATTACGATACATAAAACTCTGTAAAATAAAAATGAAATTAAAAAAATGATCTTCGCTATGTGAACTATACCATCTAGGGAGTCTTTAACTTCCATCTTGAGCGTAGTAGCGATTGGTGGTAGTCTATTTTATGGATACGTTAAGTACATTTGGGCTTCATCAATTGGTGGCACTACCCACACATTCTGCAAGGCACACCCTAGATGGTATTTGTTCCAATCTCTCAATTCTGACAGCTGAACCCCCCGATCTTGCAGACCTGGTCCGATCACATGTTTATTCCGTTTAGGATCCACCCTCAGACAACCAGCTCATCTCCTGCCTCCTCATTGCCAGATCCAGAAACAACACTTAAATGAGCCAAACTGTTGGCTGATCCTGAGTTGATTAGATATGCATCTGCTTCTACCCCCACCTTGTCGGGAAACATAACTTCGGAAGCTTTAGTTTTTAAGACCTGGATTACTCAGCTCACCGATAAATTAGCTCCAGAAATTCCTATAAAGAGGAAACAGAATTTTCAGCCCTTAGCCCCATGGTACACTCAGGCTCTAGCGGATCATCATCTCTGCTGCAAGCAGCTTGAGCGGAGGTGGAGGAGAGCCTAGAAGGCAGAAGATCTGTTTCAGTTTAGGCTGACCTTAAATATTTACCATGGCCAGATCAAGTTTGCTAAAAAGGTTAATTTTTCATAGCAGATAGTCAAAGCCCAACATGATCAAAAATCTATCTTTAAAATCGCCAAATCATTTTTGCAACCAAAAGCTCTGGTTAGGAATAGTCCCCCCTCGCAGAGTCTGCGTAATGAAATGTCCTACTTCTTTGAAGAAACAAATCGGAAGATCCAATGCAAGTTTAGCACTACCCCTTTGCCACTGTATGATTTAGAGGTGGATTGCCCCCAGACTGGAGCATCCCTTCAAGCTTTTCAGAGAATTAGTCTAGCTCTGTCTCCACACGTGATCTTATCTTGCAAATCAGGTTCCCCTTTTGACCCCTACCCTCTAGCCATCCGCGATACAAGTATGGACATTTTGAACCTAATGATCAACGAGATTGTGAACACCTCATTGGGCACTGCTGAGGTCCCAATTGACTGGAAATTTGCTGCTGTCAAACCGCTACAAAAGAAAACACAAGCAAACCCCTCAACTCTCTAATCTTCGCCCTATTTCATTACTTATTGTTCTTGGGAAAATCGTCGAAAAACTGGTAAATAGTCAATTACTGAAATTTTTGGAAGAGGCCAACATTCTCAATCCTTGGCAGTCTGGCTTCCGTCCTAAGCACTCTACGGAGTCAGATCTGCTGGAAGTTGCAGATACGCTAAAGCTAACATTAGATGTTGGAAAGATTGCAGTGCTGATCTTATATGATCTATCAGCCACATTTGATACCATCTCTCATGACATCCTATTGCAGCGTATCAAAAATGGTGACATTTCTCATCTTGCTTTAGCCTGGTCGAAATACTTTCTTTCAGATCTCTGGCAAACCGTGGTATTAGGACCTTTTCTATTACCTGAAAAAAGGTCACTTCGGGTGTACCGCAGCGCTCATTTCTTAGCACTGCACTGTTTAACATATACATGGCCCAACTCATCATATCGATCTTCTCTTTTGGAATTGAAACAACATCTTATTCCGATTGCAAGCTGCTTATTTTGGCATTGGATAAAGCATCCATTGGCTCTTAGCTTAATTTCAAACCCTGCTTAAAGGAGGTTATCCGGTGGAAGCAATACAACCACCAATAATGCAATACCGATAAGACGGAGATCATGCTTTAAGGTAAGACCAAATACTTTGATCCTATTTTAGGGGGGCCAAGGTCTGCACCTCCTCCACTGAACACAGTTGAGGTAGTATAAAACCTTAGCGTGAAGTTTGACGCCTCTCTATCTTTTCATCCACAAGCTTTCGCAGCTGCAGAAATGTGTTTTAATTTAATAAAATCATTGAAAAATTATTTGATTACGTTCCCCTGGCACAGCGGCGAAGCGAGGACGGCAGGCGGGCCTGCCAGGCAGCACTTGTTTAGGGGTGTTGCCCCCCACACTTACCTGCGGATGTCGTGGCAAACGCAGGGATCGCCAGCCCCACCCCACACCCGGCTCTTACTTGCTTCCAAAGGTCTAGCTACCTCACTGCCCTTGCAGCAAGAAAGACAGTGGCCTTTGCATTAATTATGTCCAGATTGGACTACTGGAATTATTTATATGCAGGTGGCACCAAACAGATTTATAGAAGTTGCAGGTAGTACAACAGGCAGCTGTTAGGTTTATGCCGAAATTGCCATGTTCTTCCTCAGCCTCAGCCGCTCTTAAAGCCCTCCTTTGGTTACCAATACATAAGAGGGGTTTGTTTAAAATGTGTGTGCTTACTTTAAGATCTTATAGAGCATTAGGTCAAAAATATCTAGTTTCCAGATTCACTCGCTACACCACCTCTCAGACCCTGAGAGCCTCATCTGCCAATCTTCTCAAACCCCCTACCTTTAGGTGCAAGACCAAAGGTGGCAAATCCTTCGCTGATCGGGGGACCAGAGTCTAGAACCAACTCCTCAGACAGCTGAGATTTGCTGACTCTGAACCTCTAATCAGGAAACATCTGAAATCTTGAATCTTCACGGACCCTGACTCATTGGGTCACACACTTATCCTCTGTTCTTTTCTTGGCCACTCTGTATTGAACTTGTCTAATTCTGCTCAGCGCCAGTTGTGCTTTACAAATGCAATCTTTATTCATTCATTTGCCTTGCCTCCTTTTAACATCTGGTCTAGCTAGAAATGTAGGGACTCATTTATAAGATAGTGCCGCAGCACGGCAAGTCCTCTGACCGCGCCACAATGTGGCACTTTCAAAGCACATGGATGCATCATATCTACTACATATCTAAGATATGATGGATCCCTTTGCTCTCTCTTGCGCTGCACACAATTAGCTGCCATGCGCTGATGCAGGCACCCTTGCATCATGGTGCAAGCATGCCTGCGTCACAGGGATGATTGTTTATGTGCAGGAAGGGACACCGTCCAGCACATAAACAATCACAAGAGGTGATTTCCTCGTTCTATGTGTGCTGCAGAGGGGGGGCGTGGCCGAGAGCCGACTATGGCGGACGTGTAGCTGAGGAGCTCCGTCCTGAGCCCTAAACACAAGCGGATTATCCTGTCATCCTGCACCGTTACCTACCCCGTCTTCACGCCCGAAGTTTCAGGGAGTGAGCAGCGCACCTTTGCAGCGTACCACCCCTCTTGGACGCCGCCGAAACTTTGATGACCTGCGGCGATCCCAGGGGCCTGTTTCCTCGTGGTAAGCCGCGGACTCGATTAGCCTGGGGGCCGGGCTGCGGCGCGGCTCCGACGGACTGCTGGCGTGCCCCGGAGGGGAGCGAGTCCACAGAGCTTGAGCGCGCTACCCAGACCGGCAGCGGACGCGGCCCCTTCTGCCGCCGCATTGTCTACCTCCACACCAACGAGCCTGGGGGACCATTACTGGCCGGTCTGCCCGGATCGCGGCACTAAGACACCGGGGCTGCCCGAACACAGAGGAGACACCCGCGCTTGCCTGCACGCCGATGACACCGGTGAGGAGTAGGGGCCTGGGATTGACGCACAGAGGACACTACTGCCTAGTGCACTATTGCCTTGGTGCGCACGGGGACCACTCGCGACGGCCTCCCGCCGCTGCGGGATCATAGCCGCCATTTTGCCTCCACCCTCCACCCTGCACCCAGGGACCTCCCAGTATCTAGCGCAGAGCCCTGCGTTGCCCAAGGCACATCGCAGCAGCGAGTCTGTCGCAGCCCTGACAACTCCTCATACCACCAGCACGGCCCCCTGCACAGTGAGGAGGGGGTACCTGAGCACTGCCGCGGGGCCCGGCTACCCGAGGCTTCCACAGAGGGCTACTGGCTGCACAACACCTTCGGCTGGACTGCAATACCACGCTCTCCTTCCTACTGCCCTCCACCGGATCCCCCAATAGTGGCCCAGCACCCCTACACGTCGCCCCGTGGTGGCTGGAACCGCGGCTGGGAGGAGGACCACCCACTGAGCGCTACTACACTGACGAGGATTCTGTGCTGTGGGCTTGGCATCGCTCTAGGGTGTGACCCTTTATTCATATCTTCGTGGTATCGCCGGTGGCTGCACGGACACCTCTGCTCATTGCCCGGAGTGCCATCAGGCAGTACAAGCCGGAAACGGAGAGTGCGCCTACTGCTCCGCCACCCTGCAAACCAGATCGATGGGGAAACACAGAGGCAGGACCCAGGACCACGGCGCATCAGCGGACATGCAGTCCACCGGCTCGGAGGACCCTCTAGCTTCATCTACCGCGGACATTATCCCTCCGACTGGAAAAGGTTCGCAGGACGCCAAGCTGGATCTCATACTAAATGAAATACGGGCCACACGGGAAGCGCTAGAATCAGGCATTGACAGCATGGCGACAGGCCTCTCACTACTCCGAGCAGACCATAACAAACTTGCGGAGAAAGTGTCGGAACAGAAACTTGCGCTGAATGATCTCATACCTCAGCAGACGGAACACTCAGCGAAGCTGGAAGGTATGGAGAAACAACTCAAGCAGCTATGGGACAAGGTGGATGATGCGGAAGGGAGGGCCCGCCGCAACAACGTCCGCATCCTAGGCATTCCGGAGCGCAGCGAGGGGAGGAATCCCGCCCAATTCGTGGAGGACTGGATCAGGAAGATGGTGGGCCCGGAAGATCTCGCGGCGCTATACAGCATAGAGCGAGCGCATAGAATGCCGTCAAGACCTCCGCAACCAGGGGCACCCCCACGCCCCTTGATCGCGCGACTCCTTCACTACAAGGACCGCAACACTGTGCTGAGAGTGGCCCGGGAGAAAGCGCCGATCCGCTATGAAGACAAGAACATCTCCATATACCCTGACTTCACGCCCACAGTACAGCGAGCTAGGTCCACCTTCGTGGGGGTGAAGCGCAAACTGCGGGAAAGAGACTTGAAATATGCTCTCCTGTTCCCCGCTCGCCTCAAGATTCTTTATGAGAACAAATCCCACTTCTTTGACTCGCCGGAGGAGGCGGAGGAGTGGATGGAGGTTACGCTGACGCCGCCGACCTCACAGGACCCACTTTCGGCCTCTGGGAATACGAGGCACTAGAGTCCATCGGGCCGGAGTCACCAGGCTTCCAATAAGGGGCGAGCCCCTTCACAAAAATCTTCCTCAAGGGGACGGTCCACAGCGGACCGCTTGACAGGCAGATCGTCGGTGGTGCAACTAACGGAGGAGGCCCTCGCCGCTCACGATGCGGACACTAACAGAGGTCAGGCCAGCATCTCTGGCACACACACTGAGGTGTCGGGGTCGGCGGACAGCCTCCAATTATTTCCCAAGATCACGCCGGCAGCTTGCACCCTGAACGAAGTCCGGGTGGTAATGTATGAACAGTGTATCTCCTTGCATGATGGGGGGTAACTAGCAGGTTTGGTTTCACGGAGGGCTGCCGCACCACCGCAGGCCAGTACACGTTAGGCACGAGAGATCCACTCTCCCCCACCGTATGCACTTGGAACTGTTTACTTCCTGCCCATGTTGGGCACCCTGGTTTGGATCGCGGGCCCGTTGGCCCGGGGACCTTAATGTTGAGGGGCTAACTGTTTACACGACACTCTTATCATACGACATGAAGTACTTGGCATGGTCACCCATGGTCCCACCATGGCCGCATTGCAGGTTTCGTCATGGGACCGCTTAATGTTTATGACTTGTGAACCTGGAATGTGCGGGCATGGGCTCGATCCACTAGAGACACAGGATATTGGCCCAGCTAAATCGCCGGAGAATCATGATAGCCTGCCTGCAAGAGACACACTTGAACTGCGCTGAAGGCTTGAAACTCAGAAAGAAGTGGAGGGGTCAACTTTTTCCCACATCCTACTCAGCGTTCTCTAGGGGGGCTGCTATTTGGCTCCGCAACTCTGTTCCTTTTAAGCCGATTGAACAGCGAATTGATGATGAGGGCAGATATGTGTTTGTGAAGGGCCTGTTGGATGGGGACACGATTGTGTTTGGCTGTGTGTATTCGCCAAACTCTGGCCAATCAGATTTTCTGGTAAATGTCAATAGGATCCTTGCGGATTGGGCGGATCACCAGTGGGTGATTGGAGGAGATTTTAATGCTGTCTTAGATGTTACGCTAGATAGGTCTCACCCCCCACTACACGCCACAGAAAGCAGGAGACAGGCAGATGCGCTGGCACAATGGGCGGTGGGATGGGAATTGGCAGATGCGTGGCGCAGTGCGCACCCCCTGGACAGGGAATACACCTTTTTCTCCCCCCCTCACCAGCTACATACCAGGATAGACCATATATTCTGTTCCCGCTCCCTACTGGGGTCGGTCGTCCAAGCCCAACATATGGGGAAGACCCTCTCGGATCATAACCCTGTGGAGCTCACCTGGCAATGGGGCCAGATGCTGGCCCCTATCTCGACCTGGAGGTTACCCACAGAACTACTTGAAGACTCAGTCTTCAGGTCATCCATGGCGGACGCTGTTGAGACCTACTTTGCTACCAATGCAAACACTGCCAGCTCCAGACAAGTAGAGTGGGACACTTTCAAGGTCTTCATCAGGGGAGAGGCGATGGCCTCCTGAGTGGGCAGGAGGAGGGAGGTGATAGGTGCCCTAAAAGAGGTGGAAGGTACACTGGCAATGCTGGAGAGCGAAGCTGCGGGCACAAACACACACTTCACTCCACTGCAAGAGGCGCACATTAAACACGCCGAACTACTGGAAGACTTGAGGCTCCTAGATTACAAAGAATACACTATCAGACAACATACACAGGCGGATAGATCAGGCCCACTGCTGGCCCGTATTATAAGAGACTCTCCGGTGAATCATCCGATCTTGGAAATATTGGACCAGGACGGTTTACTGGTCTCGTCCCAAGTGGGCATCAATGCCGCATTCCGGGACTATTATGCCACACTTTATGGTCCTCACCAATGCCTCTCCGAGGCTGCATTAGAGGACTTCGTGAGGGACCTTGAATTACCCCAACTCACAGCCAGGCAAGCCAAAGACCTGAAACGTACTATTACTATTGCGGAAATTAGACAGGCAATACACGCTCTCCCGAAGAGCAAAACCCCTGGAACGGATGGCCTACCGGCTGAGATCTACGCTACGTACATAGACCTCCTAGCCCCGCGCCTCCATACTGTTTATCTGGAAGCGTTGCGCACTGCCTCATTGCCCCAGTCCTCCCTCCAAGCTTTAATAACCTCCCTCTTAAAGCCGGGTAAAGATGGCATGCACCTAGCTAATTACAGGCCCTTATCCCTCCTCAACACCGACTGCAAGATATTGAGCAAGATATTAGCGATGCGTTTGGCGCAATACATCCCACACCTGATACACCCCGACCAATGCGGGTTTGTGCCGGGAAGGAGCACGGCCATGAACCGTAGAAGGCTTGCTCAGCTGATGCTGCGGGACCCGGCAGAATTGGGTTCGGAAGGCTGCATCTCGTTGGACCTGAAACAGGCCTTTGATTCCCTTAGATGGGATTTCATGTTTACTGCGCTTGCGAAATTTGGGATTCCACCCGAGTATATTGCATGGGTCAAACTGCTCTATACCCGCCCCACGGCCCGAGTGCGCACGTCCAGATACATCTCGGCTCCTGTGGCCATAGCAAAGGGCACCAGACAGGGCTGCCCGCTCTCCCCACTCCTGTTCAGCCTGGCCCTTGAACCACTGCTCTGTAAACTCAGAACGGCAGCTCCCCACTATGGGATCTGGAGGGGCACGACCACCCATGTGGTCTCCGCATATGCAGATGACATTATCCTATACCTCTGTGATTTGAGGGGAGACCTTGCTTCTATGTCTAAAATATTCGAGGACTTTAGATTATTATGTGGCCTCTCCATAAGCGAGTCGAAGTCCTACGGGTTCATGTTTGCAGCCCCTGGCCAGCCCACACCCCTACCCTTCGCGCCACACACATTTCAAATGGCAGACTCCACCTTCCGCTATCTCGGGGTACAAATCTACAGGGATGCAGATATGATGATCGATGGTAACCTCGGCCGGGCTATGAGAGCGCTCAAATCCCAAATACAATTTTGGTTGTCATTACCCTTATCGGTAGCCGGAAGGGTGGCCATCTCTAAGATGGTGATGCTTCCCCGCCTCATTTACTATTTTACCAACTTGCCATTTCTGATTCCCGCCTCGACATTTAAATCACTGGATACTCTCCTCACGGAACTCATATGGGGCCCAGGGCGGAGACGCATAGGCCTTGCCAAACTGCAGCTCCCTACTGGAGCCGGGGGTATGGGAGTACCAGACTTCCGGGCCTACAACTTCGCATGCCAGCTGCAATGGCTAGCCTACTGGCTAGCGGGTCGGAACCTGCACGAGGTTGATATAACAGAGGAAGACCACTCTAGCGGGAAGATCCATGTCTTGCTATTGCCCCGCTCAGACCTACCAGGAAATACCCCGCCACTGCTCCGACTTGCTATCCAATACTGGCGGAAGGCCCTAAAATACACCACCCCGGCAACATCCTATGCCCCCACAATCCCACTACTGGGTATCCCGCTGGAGGCGGGCCCACTTACTGCACACATACTCACGCCTTGGCATGACACTGGAGTGGCGACTATAGGGGACCTCTTTGCCTGAGGGGCGAATACTGTCCTTCGAAGACTTTAGGGCTGCACACGGTGTCCCCGGGGGATCGTTCCTCATGCATGCCGGCCTTCGCCATTACGTGGCTAATAGGTGGGCGCACGAGGGAATAGAACCTCCCACAAACCCCTTACCAACGATGCTTTATCTTATGGGGACGGGAAGCCACCTGACTAAATGGTTAACCGCTAGCACCAGGACAGGGAGGGCAACCCCATACTCTTGGCGAAGCGGGCAATTACGATGAGGTGGAAGTCACCCAAACCACCTGATCCCGAGCTATGGAAAATGGAAGTGACAAGGTGGGGCAAGGCGGAAGGTGAAGCGCTGCAACGCGAGGAACGCAGGGGCCTTAGAAAAACGCCAATCTCACTGGATTGGTTTGCCATATTGGGGATGTTCGAAGCGGAGGGAGATGGGGAATCTGTTGATTCGATACCTTAGCGCTGAACTGTGTCCTACGAACTTAGAAACCCATGTGACGCATCTGACTGTGGTGCACTAGATAATGGCACGGGATACCCTGTGCTGTTCATGATGCTGCTCGTGACTATCTGTATTAATCAGTACTACTGGGTGAAATGGACTCACGGGTGCAACCAAGTACGATCTGGCTTACACATGCATATACTACGAGTGTCGGGAGTGGGGGTGTTCCTGTGGGTGGAGGGTGGGGTTTTTGTTCCGGTTTGTTCAGGGGAATGTTAAGTTAAGTATGCCCCAAAATACAAAATGTACGATGTAATTGCTGATATTATGCTTGCGAGAGCACGCCTTATCCTAGTGCCGACATTTAATGTTAACTCTGTAATGTTGCTCGAATCACAATGCTAATAAACAGATTTCCAAAAAAAATGTGTGCTGCAAAATGCAGCACGCTTAGAAAAAGGAAATAAACGAGGAGAATACATGAATACATTTATCTTCCTTGCGCCTCCTTATTCCTCCCCTGGGGAGGCGTAGCATTCAAATGCATTTCCAGGTTTACAACTTCCCGTAAATCTGGAAATGTGCCAGGTTCCATGGGTTTTGTGTGGGAACACCCACAGCAACACACATGGAACGGCCCTTTCAGGAAAAGTGCTGCATGCAAAGGGGCTGTATTTACAAGAAAAGGAAAAGCCATGTAGGGTGGCTTTTCCTGTCCTTGTAAATATGGGGAATCAAAAACCGCTGCCGGTGTGTCACAGAAAGTGACGCGCCGGCGGTGCAAGGGGCTTGTAAATAAGCCCCGTAATCTTTACGTTTTGTGGCTTGAAGATGAAGTTGATATCCTTTAAAATAATGTGTATGGCCAGCTGCAGTCTACAAAAACTCTAACAGAGAGAGTGGAAGGTGCTGAAAGCTGCTTCAGGAGTGCAATGTACAGGAGGCTGATCTACCAGAAAATGTGGATTGTCTCAATGTAGAACTTTACATAGAAAAGTGGATTACACTGACTCTGAGACTAGCAGGCGTCCCCAAACTATTGTGCAAAAAAGCACATTTGTGAACTAGAAGTTGTATCCTGATGCACCCCCTATAGAAATTGTTGTTAAACCCTTCAATTATAGTGCTGGAGATGTCATTCTTCATGTGGCCATGAGAAGGTTCCCCATTGTGCCAAGGCCGTTCCTCTTTTGCTCCTAAAGCCTTAATATATGTGCAGTTTATGCAAATCCTCCAATCCAGTAAAAAATATTTCTTTTTAATTGAACACTCAAGAGATAGTACCGTTTGTGGTTGTAAGGTATTGGATGGTGAGGAAATTTAGGGAGCTCTTTAGAATTATCCTTTCCTATTAACTCGATTCTTTAGCTGCATAAATGGTCAGCTGACCTTATGTTTGTCACGCTAGACGTTACGGGACTATACACGTGCATACCGCAACACTTTGGCATCAGAGCGCTCTCGTCATTTCTATCACTGAGGACTGCAGATCACGTAGATCACAATGATATGCTCATTGAAATGACTGAACTTATTTTGTCAAGAAATTTCTTCCTGTACAAAGACCATTGGTACCACCAAATTAGGGGCACCGCGATGGGGAGCAAATTTGCTCCTTCGTACGCGGGGCTGTTCATGGGGTGGTGGGAACGTGAACACGCTTGGGGCAAATATGCCTCCCCCTGGATAGACATGATCATATTCTGGGGGAGGTATATTGACGATATCATTATGCTTTGGAAGGGGAGCAAAGCGCAACTGTATGAGTATTTTAACTTCTTGAATGATAACCCCTATAACATACAACTCACAATCAAATCTGACCCCAAACAAATAGAGTTTCTGGATATATTGTTCTTTATTGAAAACAATACAATTCAAAGTAATCTATATCGAAAAAGCGCATCGTGCAATAGTCTATTGCACGCCTCGAGTGCACACCCCAGTTCTACCATTCGCAATATACCATATGGCGAAATGGTGCGCATTCGACGCAACTGTAGCAAGGAAGAAAACTTCAGACATGCTATACAGGACTGCAAGAATAGATTTACCAACAGGGGGTACAATAAGAAAATCCTAGATAAGGCGGAAAAGAGAATATTAACTGTTTCACGCAGCAATTGTGTTATATCCCTCCTTAGTGTTAGTGTCTGCTTGTCTATGTCATGTCTTGTGATGTCATCCAGGATTCTACCTGTTGCTGTTCAAGGGATTTATCAGTTACCTGGAGGCTGAGCAGGAAGTTATCTGCTCCCGGTGAGGTTTCTTACCATATTACATTCCTGCTTGAATGCTGTACCTTCTATCTAATCTCAAGAATAAATATACTACATGTACATTACAACAAGGACCCTTCATCTTTATTTTACTGAATTTAACACTGGCGTTTTACGTGAGTAACGTGGCTGCTGCTGTCTGTCCTAGGTGGGCCTGTGCTACTTCTGCAAACTCCTGTTTAAATGAAAGTGTGCCTGTGCTATTTCTGAAATCTGCTGTTTAAAAGATTGTCAGCTCACTTTGTGACTTCAATTTATTGCCTGCGCAACTTGTGCCAACCTGCTGTTTAAAGGTCTCTTGTTTACAAAAGCGCTACTAACTGGGACTGTTACAACCTGCAATTAAAATTAAAGTCTGCCTGCATCAATCTGTGTGAACTCCATGTTTCGGTACCTTGGAAGTTGTGCACTAGCAGTTTGAGTGAAGAGACGGCTATTCTACTTTGTTATTTGGCTTGCCGTGTGGCCTACGCTGAGACCTGAAGCCCATTTCTGCCAACCACGTCCTGAGCATACTCTGCAAACTGTGCTGGAATTCACATGCCAGCGCTTGGCTCTACACCATTTGGGAGTCTGTCCACATGCCTGACTTCGAGAATTGGAACTTGATCTGCACACCATTAATTTCTGACATTACACTACGTTTGGATCTGTAACCCGGGTGAGAAATCGCTCACCGGTGTTTGCTGCTTCATGAATTATTTATTTATTTATTTATTTTCCTGGGAAAACAAGGGTGTTTTCCAACAAGGTACTGTTTGATTTTCTTTACATTTTCCCATGGAGATTTCTACAGAGCTGTTTGTGTCTCCCTTCATTCAAATGACAACGGTGACTACTTTTATTATTTTGATTTGTTATGTTTAAGATGTTGTGAACAATTTTGCATATTTCCTAATTTATGCAATGTGTAGTTTGCGCTGTAATTTACCCATGAGTGCATTTCTTCTAAGTACTGTGGTGTGCTAAATATCTATTTATATGCTCAATGCTTAGAACTCTGTTTCTAGGTTATGTATGTATGCTGTTACATGTTCTTTTCTGTGTGGATTTGCAAGTGATACATTTTGAAATAATTTATTCTATTATTGCCTACTTTACAGGAGCCACGTTTGTGCTCAACCTTTGTTGAGGTGCTCATTTGCTTTCATTTTGGTGATGATTTGTAGGCGTTATGCTTATTGGGGTCATTTATGTGCTCAACTATGTTGAGGTGCTCCAGTTTGTTTTCATTCTTAGTGATGATGAGCTAGAGTGATGCTCAATTTTGATGTTTATTTCTGTTATGAACCACTTTATAGTGCTCTATTGTTAGAGGTGTTCATGTGCTTGCTATTAGAAGCCATAGGGGCTCAATTTTATTGTCATTTCAGATGAACCACTTATAGTGCTCTATGGTTAGAGGAGTTCATCTATTTACTGTCAGGAGCCGCAGGGCTCAGTTTTATTGGTGATTTTCTGTTACTTACTGTGAGGAGCTGCATGGGCTCCGTTTTATTCTATTGATAGAGAAGTTGTGCATTTTCTGTGAAGAGCCATTTTGTCATGAACCACTTTTACTGTGCTCTATGTTTAGAGGAGTTCATGTGTTTACTTTGAGGAGTCGGGCTCATTTTTATTGTGCTTTATTTTAGAGGAATAGAAAATATTCGAATTTGAGGAGTTGATATTTCATTTTCTATCCACGGTACTGAGCCATACTGTACCTTTGCTCATTTGTGTTGAGATGTTCAGTTTTCATTTCATTTAAGCTTACATTCTTTTGTTAGCTTACGGTGCTTGTACAACCTTTGTACCTGCTCCCCTTTGATACTCTTATTTCCATCATGTTGAAGAGGGTGTTTATTTCTGGTGCATTTATGTTCTTTCTTTCTCCTGCCTTTCTGCTTCTGCCTTCTTCTGTTTCATCGTATTCATTTTTTTCAATTAAAGGAGGGAGGTGTGTTATATCCTGCTCTTCCTCTCTCTTTGTCCCTCCTTAGTGTTAGTGTCTGCTTGTCTATGTCATGTCTTGTGATGTCATCCAGGATTCTACCTGTTGCTGTTCAAGGGATTTATCAGTTACCTGGAGGCTGAGCAGGAAGTTATCTGCTCCCGGTGAGGTTTCTTACCATATTACATTCCTGCTTGAATGCTGTACCTTCTATCTAATCTCAAGAATAAATATACTACATGTACATTACAACAAGGACCCTTCATCTTTATTTTACTGAATTTAACAAATACTCTCATCAAAAAAGCGAAGAACAACAAAAAGAATAACAAACCCAAGATGGCTTTCACCACCCAATACACACAGAACAGCACAGAGGTTTTCAAAGTGTTGAGAAAGCATTGGAAGCTATTGTGTGAAGTTCCAAACCTAAAGGAAGACATCACGGAAAAACCTAGTGTTACCTTTAGGAGAGGGAAAACCTTACGAAACATTTTGTGCCCCAGCTATCCTACCAAGAAGAAAAAGACAGGCACCTGGTTGCAGACAAAACCCAAGGGTTTTTACACATGTGGGGGGGTGCAATGTCTGTCCATTTGGAAGGAATAAAACAAAGAAATTTAGATATAACACAGACAGAGAATATGAGATAAGGCACTATATCAATTGCAACACCAGCCATGTGATTTATGTTATTGGCTGTGGTTGTAATATGATATATGTTGGAAGTACCATACGAACATTGAAATTGAGGATACAGGAACATACTTGTGCCATAAAAAATTATGACCTCAAGTATCCCTTGACCTATCATATGCAAGAACATCATAAAGAAAGTAAGGTACTATGGTTCCAGGGTATTGATTACATACCACCTCACCCAAGAGGGGGAAATCGTGAACTTTTGCTCAGGAAAAGGGAGCGGCTTGGATATGTCACTTACGTTGTGTAGAGATGGGACATAATACAGAGGACGAGATGCATTACTATTTGAGTTAGGATACTATTGTAATGATGACTAAAATACATTGGTTTATTTTGCAGAGACGAAGATTAACCAAAAACGGAGCATGTTTGTTTGTCATCTACTGTATCTGTCCATATGCCCTTCCCTATTTTTCGCGGACCCCTCCAGAATTTCCAATTGTTTATTTCCTTATGGCTTCACTCACTGTATCATTATGCTTATCCCTAACCAAAGACTCTACTATTTTGTATACGAACGATGTGGAATTTATGCAGTCCCAATCGGATTTAAATACTGAATATATAGACTGCGCCCCCTGGGCTCTTTCCAATATGTAATCGAGTAGTTCTTTCCCCTCCTGTCGAAGTACCGGTCTTGACTTGCGCCGAGCGTTAGTAGCTATTTTACCTCTTCTACATTATCCCATCTCCAAGTCCTTTGACCCAATATATTTTCCATACAATGGACCTTTTTATCACAACCTTTTACTATACTATACATACTTTGGTTAGACATCCTGTGTTCTATTCGACAATAATTCCCGTTATATGATCCTGTATCTTGGCCCATCCATACTATTTTTGTTCATTGGAGATTGCCCACCAGTCTAATTTGACTAGCCTAAAATGGCGGCCACATTCGACCCACTAGTAGTGGTTCGGGTCGCGAGCTCCACTCACCACCTACACGTGGAGAGGGAGTGACCCTTTAAAAACTTTCCCAGTGTTAGAGCGCGGTAATATCGGTCGGAGAAGATTTGGCGCGTGAATCGTAGAGACGCCAACTGGGGGCATTGAATGGGACCCTGACAGGTAGGATCCTCTCCGAACCATTACGTTTTCATTTACGCTCGCATATGACCGTCATGTCGTTTAATATAGAACGCATCATTTTCTCGGTGAAGGATAGCCCCCCGAGATTCAAAGTTTCCTCTTGCACTTTGCAGCCGTTACTTAAAATATATTTTTTGGTTTTGGCTGTTCGTGATATGTGCCTTAATTATTTGGTTTTTGTTGGATGCATATGGACACACTATATACGTACAATTGTTTATAACATGGGCTAACATGTGCCGACACTCTATTTGTCATAGATTGAAAGACACAAAACGCCTGAGGGTTCGGCACATTGTTTCAAGAACCAGGGCAAAAGGGATTATTTCTTTTCGTTTGACTTCATTACAATAGAACAATAAGGATGGCCTTTCTTTTGGTTTGTGATTTTTATTAGAGAGCGCATTACGTCCGCTTTCGTGTTTTCCATTAACAGAGTGCAAGAATGGTTATACATATCAAAACATTTCTTTATAGGTAACTACCTCAATGTGACTGTTTCGCCAGAGCCGACTAGGGATCTACAAACCTAAACAAGTGACAGTGAATAATACGTACATTACATACATTTTAAGGTATGTCACTTTGTTTCAACATACTTTATGCGAAATTCAGACGTTACCTTTTAATAAAGTACGAGTTATGCAGCCGATATAGTTCTGTGCAACCAAATTAGCTATGCCTTAAACATCTTTGCAGGTCAACATCCAGCAATAAACTGCACAGCCTATTGTTACTGAGGATGAAAAAATAGAAAAAATAGTAGGAAGGCTTTTCGCAAGGAGCATTTCCCTTGGAAGATATAAGGTACTTATTGATTTTATGCACCCAGTGTAGCTAAGGTCAAGACATGCCTTTGGAGATTTCATGGTTATTAAATCTTAAGAGCTTTACGAATTTATGTGGCTTGGACATACATGTCTATATAAATATTTTCTTTCATATACACTGTTTTTAGGTAACTACCATTTTCGAATTTAGCATCCTGTGACCTAACTCAGTCACCAATATCCAGACATAGGACATAGATATTTACGGCAGCTCGTGATCCCGGCTCAGAAAATTTCTACATTCGTCAACTACCATCACGGTAGGAGACTTACTTGCATTTTTGCTTACCTGTATGTGTTACACTTAATGGGTCAACTTATATATATGGGTCTGCTCCTTCTTTCTAATGGACTTGGAGATATTTGTAGGGATGTTGTGGTGTTGCTACACGCGCTTGTTATAGACCGGTATAGTCGACGGTAGACATGAGAGAATTGTCCCCGATAGAGACACTCTTAGATAAAGGGACTCGCTCATTTGAAACCATCCTTGGTAATAGTGCTGGGTTCTTTAACATATAAATAGATATCTTTGATGTGGGACAATGAATCTATTTCAACTGATCAATCAAGTGTTTAATGTAGAAATGTGTTGCAGTCATAAATCTTGTTATAAAGGGCAAGTAATGAGAACGCTGTCTTTGTTAATTGCAATTTTGGTAACATTGTGATACACGAATTGAATGTGTTGAAAATTGTTATGTGTCTCAATTCAAGACTATTTTGCTAGACACCATTGGCCGAAATGGGAGCCTTTGCTCGAGAATAGACCTTGAGACTTGTTTCCCTTTTTTAAATGTCTTATGCAGCTAAAGAATCGAGTTAATAGGAAAGGATAATTCCTCTCCTTCCCTTGTCTTGTTATGATGTATTTGCTGCATTTTTAAATGGTGGTATGATTTTAATCTTAGCTTGCCCCAGGTAAAGCTAATATTGTTTGTTTTCTATGTTTTAAGCACAGTATCTGTTTTTGAAGGTACTTACACGTGGTTTTTGTATGTTTACCCATGATTTGCAGCCCTGAAGAAGTTCCGCTTGACGGAACGAAACGCGTTGGCTGGTTTTTGAATTGGAACATTAAAGGAATCCTGAACACTTGTTTGCAATTTCGGACTCAGCGTTCTCTTATTTGGATTATTTCTTTTGAACATAGACTCCTTCACCGACACATGGTGTAAATCCGATTGTCGAAGTGGTGCATTTCAGAACTTGGTGTAACATTGATTCTCTACATAGATTACAGCAGAGGTCTTCAAACTTTTTTAGGTTGAGCCCCCCCAGCTGAATTTATTTAGATGTCGGCCCCCCCCACCAATGACAAAAAATTCTGGAACCTGGTATTCTACATAATCGACCGTCATCCGCATTTCCCAGTCCATATCTGGCTAATAATGTTAAACACAGTAAGAGTGTTTAGAAAACTGCAGGTTTGCGAGTTGGTGTGGTAAAATGACAGAGGCTTACTACTCAGTCCAAAACTAAATTTTTCAAGATAAAATGTGTGTAAATTGTTACGGGTTCGCACTTAAATCTTGCGAAGCCTCCTCAAAGAAACTTCTGTGGTCAATAAAATGAGTCCCATTCAAAGACTATGCTCTCCACTGAGAAGCACTGTCCAATGGCATTAAAAAAAACAATTTTAACTCTGGCCATCCTAAGCAGCACTGCCCCATTCTCACCTCCCAGAAAAAACTCCCCATTCCTGCACTGCCCATCCTATCACAGCTTCTCTTTCCATGAAAAAAAGCGGTTGACACCCTCTGCCATGCATTGAGGTAAGCAGTTTATTTGATACACAGGTTGTATGTAGCATGTGTTTTCCCTGGCAGAGACGTTTTAAGACATAGGCAACTTGGGCTCTGGCTCAGGGTCCCAGTCTTTAAGGGGGACCCCTGATAGAGCCAGCTCTGTTCTGGAGAGAGTCTTACCCTGTGTAACCCTGCTCGGCTTGCTGTATCCGGAATAAATCGTTGCAGGTGTGCATTTGGGAGAAGCCGAAGCACTTCGGTAGGAGGCTGGAGGTTTGTTTGTTGTTTGAATGAATATGTGGCTACAGAAGGATTGTCGGGAAAGGCCTTAACTGTCTTCACCGCAAGTGTTCGTGTAATCTTACGTGTGATTTCGTAGTGATTGTAACTACACCATATGTTAAATGGGAATAAATAGTTGCGTGCCGCTTTACTTAAAACGGTCCTTATTGTGCTTGAAGATATTGTGCTGTTTATTTAATGGATTCTCTGAATATAAATGGGTATTGGAGTTCCAAACTTTTCTTAACACTTATTCCCCGCATATCGAACCCTCTAAGAGCTGATATTGCCGAAGGTATGCGCACTGAAGTCTACAGAGCCGTGGCTGCTTGAATCCGAGCGCGCATAACTAGCTCATCCAGTGCCATTGTTTCCCTTGTGGTATGATATTTGTAGTCCACGGTTCATAATGGAATAAAAAAAAGACTGCGAGAACCAAATCAAGACTACATGCACCAGAATCAAAATAAGAAAGGCCCGACTGGACTGCTTCTTCTAATCGGCTGCTGTTCTCTATTCCAAAAGCCCCATTTGAAATGGGTGAAGAACAGGCGCGCAACGTCCATTGGATTTAAAGGGCTTCTCGTCCCCCCCCTCTCCAGCGTCTCTGGGTGGCTGCCCGGGATGAGACAGCTTCAGCTTCGCAGGCACCCGAGTACTTCACAGGTCTTTTAAAGACCTTTTGCATGTTAATGAGGCGTTGGTGGTCTTCACCCCTTCTAGGGACCCCTGCAGCTCCACTCTGCCTCTCCGCCGTGGGAAACAATGAAAGTGTGAAATTTTATAGTGGAGTGCGCGCCCCCCCCTGAGATGGCGTTGCGCCCTCCCAGGGGGCGCGCCCCACAGTTTGAATAACTCTGGATTACAGTGACATCTACAAGCTCTAAGGGGTGAGGAAGAAATGGCTTCCAGTTATGAGTGATGGATTGGCTTTACCCCCGGGGGATGCAACCATCCGTAACTATGAATTGGCTCTTTTTGGAGTAGCCCCCTACAGAAGCATAAGGAATTCGGTTATGGGACCAAACAAAGATACAAATTGGTGCAAACGTTATGGGAGTCAAGACAAAAGCAAAAAAAAGCATGATTGTGCAGGTGGACTGTATCAGACGGTCTTGAGACACTACACCTTTCCACCTCACCTCTTCACATTAACCTCACTCTAGTGAACGTAACGGAGTTTTCACCAAACCCCTCCCAGCAGTCCACGTCCCTCCTGTTCCTTTTCCAACCTCACTTCTCAAAAGATCACTCTGTCCACAATCTCAGCATTCCTTACCTTTCCATTCTAGGCCATGATGGTTCCACGATTCATCTAGTCAGCCCAGCTGGCTCTCTGCTACACCAGATCTTTGTTCCTTCCAGTTTTAGTAGTGCCATAAAAGTCAGTGTTATGAAAGCACTTTGTATCTTTTTGCTTTTTTGAAAACGTTTATGGTGAATTTTTTCAACATAAAAAGTAGCTATTCGTAAGTGGGCGCTATCCTGAGGTCAGGTCACTAAGAACCTTCTTAATCAGAGGGACAAGACCAGGACGGATTGGTCTGAGGTTGGGGTCTTTGGGATGCAATAGAATGGAATCAGCCAGTAAAACGTTGGGAAATCCTGTAGGCCAATTACATTTTAAGTTAGGAGTTCTGATTAGGTTCAAGACCATCTTCCTGTATGTGCTGAATGCGTGGAAGCTAATCTAATTCAAGAGGGGGCGGTGGGTAAAAGGGGTTGGCAGATCACGGGTCAGTTGTGGCAGTAAAAGAAGCTCTGTTTCTTGGAAGCTATGGGTACCCACTGCAGCTTTGATGGAGTCAAGTGTTGTCACTTTTTTGTCAATAAGAGGGAGAACCAAACGGGTGAGCGGATGGAAAGGAAATTTGACTTGGTTCCTTAACTCATCTAGCAGGCACCCTCTGACATAACCATTGTGGTACAGAAGTGCAAGAGACATCCTAACCTATCTTTTGACTAAGTTTGTCAAAAATAAAAACTATGCCTTTTGAATCTTGTGAGCTTGGTTTCCAGTTCCAACAGTAATGCATTCTTCCCAATTTTGATTTACGAAGGCACGGAACAGGAGTATCGGCGAGTACTGTACTTATTGAAGGGCACCTGTACGGTTTCTGCATGGAGTGAGCTGTTGGAAGTAGATTTTAAGTGTGAGTAGATAGTTGCATATTGGCTATTGCACTTATATTGAGACTTCTAATAGGGAGGTGATGCTGAAGTGTAAATGAGACCTGCAGATTAACATAGCTTATTTGGGATTGCTTTTCTTTCCGGGTGAAAGCTGGGGTCTCAACCTAATCAGTTCAGCATACCTCCCAATAGACTGGTCATACAAATCCGAATTAGGAAGTTTGTGTGTTACAAAAAAGATACTACAGAGTCTATCCCAGCAGCTAACCGAACTGAGTTATCGCACCAAGTGACTTTTCATTCCAGGTTATATACATAGAACAGCGTAAATCGTGTGGCACCCGATGGGCTGTGGGGGAGTTTTTTTTGTAAAATTTTTATTTTGCAGTGAACAAAAAGAACAAGAAACAAAATATACCACATCGGGCGCACAGATGATCCCACACAGTGGGAAAGAAAGCAAATCAGGACGGAGGCAGTGATACAATGCTAAAAGAAAGATCAGGCAACGGGCCCGTACATTCACAGGAAAGGAGTAGCTGTATAGATTGCCCCACAGGAGCAGAGTCTTTACGAATCAAATAGCCCCTTCAAGCAGGTCTACCAATAGTCCAAGAAGCACAAAAAAGCATCGTCCGCTGAGAATAGATGCCCCGGTTGCAGCACCGAAAAGAAAAAAACACAACTCCCCCCCCCCCCCTCTACCCCCAGTGACGGCGACACACACACACCCCATTCATTCAGCATGCACCCTAAAGTTGAAAGAGATGTAAGGTCCTCAATGATGCTGGACAAACCGCCGAAGGCAGACCAGTGGATAGAAAGGACACCAAGAGGCCCCATATGTGCTTAAAGTTTTTGTAATTGCCGAGGAAGATGTCCGCCATTCTTTCCAGGCTCAGAAGCCTCCAGAGTCTCGCATGCCAAAGGGAGATCGCCGGTGCCTCCTTCCGCTTCCAAGCTGCCGCCAGCGTAAGCTTGGCTGCACCCAAGCAGAGCCATAGAATCTTCTTATCCGCGCGCGTCTGGTGCTCAAGACCGGGGTCCCGTAGGCCCAGAAGTACAAAGGCCAAAGAGTTTTCAATAGGATATCGCAAAATATCCTTGATATGAGAGAGAATCTCATCCCAGAATGGTCTGATGATTGGCCAGTCCCACCAAATGTGGCGGAAGTCCCCCAGAAGGCCACAGCCCCTCCAGCACCTATCTGAGGTAGCCGGGTAGATACGATGAAGCCGGGCCGGAACCATATACCACTGTGTGAGAGTTTTTAAATGCGCCTCCCTCAGGTGGATCGAGTGATTGAATTGGGTCAGATCCCTCCACAGCGCCGACCATTCACCATCGGTGATATCCCTCCCCACCATCTCCTCCCACTGCTCCATATAACGCGGCCTAGGAGACAAATCAGATTGAAGCAGCAGTTGATATAGGAAGGAGATGGCTCCCTTCATGGTGGACGTCTTCAGCAAAAAAGCCTCAAATTTAGAAGGAGGCCTCGTGGCTGCCTCCCGCACTCCCGGTGACGTGGCCCAATGTAGTAATTGGATATGCCTGTATTTATCAGTTTGCGGCACCTGGTAATCCCGCATGCAATTAGCGAAGGTCAGAGGATCAGAGCCGTGAAACAGATGGAGCAGCGTCCTGCATCCACCCTCTCTCCACGCGTCAAAGGGCCCCTCGTCAAGTGCCGGCGGGAAGGCCGGGTTGAAGTTCAATGGAGTGAACGGAGATGGGAAGGTCGTCCACCTCTCATCGCCGGCCAAAGTGTCCCACACTTTCAGCGTAGTACCCGTGGGAGTACTGAGGTACGCATTCACTGGACGATCTCTCTTCGGCTTCCAGGCTAAATCCCAGATGGACCGACCTGCCACGCTTCGGTCCATATGCAGCCAGTGTTTCTCAGAGAGCTGCTGCGACCATTCCACCATGACCCTCAGTTGGGCAGCTTTATAATATAGGCGCAGGTCTGGAAGGCCAACCCCGCCCTCAGATCGCAGCCGGCGCAGGAGTGCGAACGACAGACGCGCCCGACCCCCGTGCCAGACAAATTTCAAGATCATCGTTTTGAGTTGCCGGAAGAAAGAGTTATCCAGCGGGATAGGCAGGGCCTGGAAGAGATACAAGTATTTGGGGAGGAGGACCATTTTAATCGCGTGCACCCTACCTAACCAGGACAGGAATTTAGGCTTCCATCTCTCCAATTCCGCCCGCGTCTTAGCCAGCAGGGGCGGGAAGTTGGCCGCGAATAACCTACCCACCGTAGGAGTCAGGTGAACTCCCAGATAGAGAATCGAGCCCGAGGCCCAAGCCAACGGCGTCAACGCCCTCACCTGAGCAACATCGGCCTGCGATAAGGTCAGATTCAGAATGTAAGACTTGCCATAATTAACCTTGAAGCCAGCCACTCCCTCAAATTCAAGCAAAATATCCCGGACACAAGGTAGAGAACCAGCAGGATCAGCCACCGAAAGCAGGACATCGTCCGCGAAGAGGGAAATCTTGTGTTGCTCTCCCGTGAACGGTATGCCCTTCACACCTTCATGTTCCCTCACTGCCATTGCTAGGGGCTCAATGCTGAGCGCGAATAACAAGTAGGGAGAGGGGACACCCCTGTCTGGTGCCCCGCGAGTGTGGAAAAAAGGCCGACAGGTGGCCATTCACCGCCACCCTCGAACGTGGGCTACAGAAGTTTGCCTGCACCATAGTAATGAACCTATCAGAGAAGCCGAATGCTCGCAACGTATGAAATAGAAAGCCCCAATCCACTCGATCGAAGGCCTTCTCCGCGTCCAGACCCACCAGTACAGCCGGGATGCGGAACCTGTCTGCTTTTTCGATAAGGTGAACTACTCTACGGGTATTGTCATGAGTCTGGCGGTGTCATGTTTTGGACGCCGCGCGCCCGTGGCGGCTGGAAAAGGAGCAAAACTACATTTCCCGGCATGCCGCGCTAACGTCGCGTTCCGACGTGAGCTGCGCGCGCATACCGGGAAATAAATACTGTGAGCAAACGGCGGTGAAACGCCGATAATTCCGTATGCGGTGGCTTTCCCGGAGTCCCTGTCTGGAGGCGGTAAGAGGTGTCTGGAGTTCCAGAAGGCATCTCCACCGTGAGTAAACTGTTGGTGTGTGGGTGTGTGGCGTTGGTAGCATCGATCCCAACTACACATCCACACCGGGTTTGTTCGGTTCAAAAGCGGCACCCTGTGTCTCACAACTTGGAAACTTATAAGTCTCATTGTTTGGAGAGTGTGGTCACAAACTTTTGGTGGCTGCATTGTTGGCTCTCGGGGAAACGGACCTGATGAGTGAGCCACATCAGATTTGAACCTTAATGGTGCATTGTTTGCTGTAAATATTGTATATACGTGCACTCTAGCAAGGAGGCGATAGGACTCACGTGGAGCTTGTTTCTTTGAGCCTCGCTTTCCTTCTACCCTCCATACCAGTGTCATAGCAGAACATCTTATGGGCGCAAATGCTTATAACTGTTACAGAGTGAGGATTAACTCTGTAACGCCAATGTGAAGTGTCTACTCTACTGTGTGATAAGGAGGTGTTGCTGTGGAGCACAGCATTCATTATTGTTTTTTTCTTATATTATTCTGGACAGGAGACAGGAGGGTATTGGTAAAGTTAACCAAAGGAACTGTGTGGCTGCCCATCCAATGAAACCTATGCATTCTATTGGGGTATGTGTAGTGACTTAACTTGTAAGCAACAGCCCACAGTCGGTGATTGGAGTAGAGGGAGTGAATCGTGTTTCTTTTGTATTTCACAGTTTGACCTCGTTCCTCACACCTCAACAAAGCTCCTGTCTCCATTGGATTTGATCTTTGCGTATTTTGCTTTACAGGTATTAACTGGTGCTTAGTGGAGGGGAGGAGTAGGGTGGAGAGATTAGAATATCCTGCTGCAGTATAGGGAGATAGGAGACTTTAATATTTTGTTCTTTGTCGTTGCAGATCTCCCTCCCCGCTGTCCCCTTCCCTTCCCGCGGCCTGCTGCACTCCCTTAGCAGCTCTGTGTTATAGTACAGAGCTCTGAGGTCGTTTGGTAGGGCCGGGATTGGACTCTCATCACAGCCCCGAGGAAGTTTGGAGCCGAGCCTGATAGGCGGCCCTTAATAAAGCCGGACTGGTCCGGGTGTATGATCGCCGGAAGCAGGTCCTGGAGACGGCCGGCCAGAATCGCCGAATAAAGCTTCGCATCTATGTTAAGCAAGGCTATGGGACGGAACGAAGCACATTGCTCCGGGTCCTTCCCCGGTTTCGGCAAGACCGTAATCACCGCCTCTGCCAGAGACCCTGCGTTCATTCCGGACGTCGCCATATCATTAAAAAGAGTAACCAGAAAGTCACACAACTCAGTCGCATACGTCTTGTAGAAGACCGCTGTGTACCCGTCCGGACCGGGGGCTTTATGTAATTTCAGATTTTTGATGGCGGAGAGAACCTCCTCCCTCGAGATCGGTGCCTCTAACAAGTTGTTCCACTCACTAGAAACCTGTGGTAGCGGCAAACGTTGTAGGAACTCCCGCTGTGATGCAGCGTCCAGGGCGTCGCCCGTGTACAAGTCGGCGTAAAAGCGTCCAAAAATGTCCGCCTTCGCCCCGTCTCGGTGGTGTAGCACTCCCGCGGAGTCTCTGATCCCCCCTATGTATTCCCTCTCCCTCCTGTCCCGCAATTGTCGCGCTAAGTGTCTGCCAATCTTGTTGCCGCTAGAGTATGATTGACGCCCCAGTCGTAGGAGAGTAAGCTCAGCCCTATTGGCATAGTGTGCCTTCAACTTGTCCCGTACCGCCGTCAACGGGTGGAGGGTCACTCTCGAGGGGTTAAGTTTGTGAGCCCGCTCGAGCTCGAGCACCTCAGCCTCCAAGGCATCACGTTCCTTCCTCCGCAATGTGTTAAGCTGCGAATTGAGACCCAGGCACGTGCCCCTGATCGTAGCTTTAAAGGCGTCCCACGTGGTCGCCAACGAAGTGTCTGACGGAGGAATGAGGTCAAAGAATTCACGGATAGCAAGGCGCAATGCTTGGTTAGATACATCGTCCCTGAACACCGACGCTGGAAAATACCACTTCCGACACGTAGCGTCAGGCGGCGACCAACGAAGATTAAGCACCAAGAGACTGTGTGGGGGAGTTTTTGGATAATATGCCTCTTAAAGCGGAAGTTGCTGGTTAATATGGCTTACAAAGGCAGGGATGTGGGTGGGATGCAGGCGTGTAGTGTTGATGTGTTTCTAGCGGGGTTAGGGAAGCTATCCTTAGTAGAGGTGCTATCTTCGATGTTTTGGTGTGTGTGTGTGTGTTTTTTTTTAAAGATGGTCGGAGTTCAGTTGGGATATATATGAGTAGGAGGAAGTTGTAACCAGAGTGGGGGTTACATCAGTGTTGTAAAAGATGGTGGTTGCCCAAGGTACTGGCTGTGTCGTCGGAGCAGTTACCAGTGGGGATAATATTGGCAGGCCGGTTCAACCTCCCCACAGAGAAAACTCACTCCCAGCGCGACCAAGTGCGCACCAGATCGCCCATCGGCCCCGCAGAAACCGTGCTCCCGTGACCAAAAAGAGCCCGCCCACAAAGGGACCTGCAAAATACGAAGTGTACGAGCTGGCAATGGACGAATCAACGCCTTAGCCCAAGTATATAGGATAATATAGCGGAACTTTCTGGTTATGGGTAACAGAAAATGCTATTTTTTTTATTGACACATACTGATGTATTCAGAAGGAAACCTAACCCTCCTCATGTACTGGTGTCAATGCAACCAGAAAGTATTAAACAAAACAAGCTCTTTTTTAACTTGACAAAGAAGCCCAGTGGTTTCCCTTGAGTCTACGAAAACATATTTTAAAACGGAAAAGTGCCGTTTTCATTTTAAATATGCCGGCAACCCATCAATCGACGGGTCTTATTGGGCAGCTCCAGAATAACAATAGTAACTTGCTGTTGGAAGAGGACAAAGGCCGATCCAATATGGCCACTGAGTTATCCTTCTTTATTTGGGGTGCGCACCTTGTCACCTTCAACTTTTTTATTTAGAACAAAATCGAACCTCCCTCTTCATCGTAGTGAAACGCTCACTTATCTCCCTTTTTCCCCCTTAGAGAGCTGCCTCTGAGCCTTTTTAGGTGGGAAGTTTAAGTGCGCTACGTTACGTCATGTGATAAATAAGCCGGATGTCACCCGTTTTACGGCAGTAAAGCACGGTCCGCTTTAACTTTCATCCATCGGTAAAGCTTTCTCATCTTTATGGGGCCATGTGTTTGAAACACATGTCCCCATAAAGATAAGAAAGCTTTCACGACGGGAGGAAGTCAGACGAGCCCGTCCAAGTGGGCCGTCTGAAAAAGAGAAAAATATACGTCACGCAGCGCTCTTTCCCAATGGATGGCTACCGTTTAGCATAAACGGTGATGCCAGAGAATGGAAAAGAAGGGCAGGGCTTAAAGCCCGATACTGACGCTGACAAAAAAACATTACATTTCGCCAGCGAGACTACACATGTGCCCAGCTGACGCAGGCGAGACCTAAAAACTGCTGCTGTGTAAGGGAGATGGGCCCCTCACACCCCTGGGCCCGGTGCCACAGCATCGGCTGCACCACTGGTAGCTATGCACTGTCAGAAACCCTGCAGTTTCACCAGCTCTGAATGAGGTGGGTGATCCACCACTGTGGTGGATTGGACAACCACCAGTTTAAAGCAGATGTAATACATCTGCCACCCTCTAAATAAGGTCCTTTGACATGAAGTTCTCTGGACAATGAATTGGTCTCAAAGTGCATTGTGCCCCACACTGTGAAAGACTAATTATGTTAGTGAAAGCTTTACCTTGAAAAAGGAGCAACATGAGGAGCTAGATACAGGTGCATGCTAAGAACACCATCAGGCAGACAAGTTAAAACACATGCATGTGGCTGCATGTTGGTAATGTGTAACACGCTCAGCTTCTTTCGGTATCTGGTGCTGGTGAAGAACTGAAAAATGTGGCAACAGGAGGAGCCAGGACGGCGGCCAAGATGGCCGCGCGGACGCCCAGCTCCGCCGCTCACCCTCGACTCCTCTGATATCCTGCCTGTGATCCTGCACCCCAGCCGCGGCCCCGTGCAGAGGAGCAGCGGCGGAGCCCGACCGTGTGACTCCGGTCCACGCATCACCCCGGATGGCTAAGCATCGTCGTCCTGAAGTTCCCGGCCTTCAGTCCGGATGAGCCGGGACCTCGGGTTGCGCCATGGCCGCCTCGCAGGCGATAAACAACGGCCCCGATCGGCCAGGGTAGTCCGGAGCCCCGAAGGTGAAACCGAAACCGCCTCTGCCGCAGGCATTGAGTGCGCTTGCAGCGCCGGACCTACTGTCTGCCTTCAAAAGTTTTTTGGCTGGTATTCCTGACTTCGGGGACGGTGTGATGCGACACAGAATCGATTGCCCGGGTCAGATCATACCTGAATTGCGGTAAGAAGTGTGTACCGCTGTTATTGAACGGGGCTTAAGTGCGACTCTCAGCAACTCCTCTACGATCTGCACGTCCTTTGTTTGAATCGGACTGCTACTAAGGCGGCTCTCTCTTTGTTGCTTGAGTCCCGAGGTCCCGATTGACTGTCTGGGTGAAATGGCGCCTACGGTGCAAGATGTTTGGTTGGCCATCAATGATTTGCACAATGCCCTGAAAAGTTTGCGGACGGATGTACGCCCTACGCAGCTGGTACCTTCTCCTGTTATGGCGCACCTGGTCACAGACACACGCAGCAAGGAGTGTATGCCCACCTTGTCCCCGGCTACCGCAGTAGCTGACTCTCAGGAGTGTGTGATGCTTGATGAAGGGACTAGGGAACGTAATATCTCGGGTGATGCGTCTGCTACCCCTTTTGATCTACCAGCTCATTTGTTTCCTGATCGTGGGCACCCTACACCACCGTGGACTGTTGGTATGCCCTGGAGACAAGCCCCTTTGTTATTACTGGGGTCTTTGATGTGGAACTGTGTGGCCCCAACTGGTGCTTTTGGTTTACTGCGTCTCTTTGTGCACGGAGTGGGAGGAATGCTGACTTTTTCCCGGACTGGTCAGGGCTGACCGCTGCTTCGACATCTCCTAAGTGACCTCGGTGCCGAAACGGAACATTGTTTGAACTGGAGACTTTGTATGGCTGGGATGATCACAAACTGAATGCCCACGCTCCTTCTTAGTGGATTTCTGCTTTTTGGGGGTGGGGGAGGCTGGGGGTGAGTCTGGGGCTGGAGCTACGGCCCTCCTCCGTTATTTCCCTCTTTTGGGGTTTCTTGGGGCGACAGGCATACCTATGGGGGGGGGGGGGGCCATGGCCTTCCGCTGGTATGCAGGGTAGGGGGTTGGGGGATGGGATGTATTTTGTGTTTCTTCTTGGTTTCTATGGCCCTCTTTCTTTTTCTTCCCTTCTTTTGTTTCTTTTTTGTTCTTATATATCTTCTTGCTAGTTTCTTCTTGTTTCTATGGTCTTTCTCTTTTTCTTTCTCTTGTCTCTCTTTCTTTATTTTTTATATACTTCAGATCAGACGGGGGTCGGGGTTTTGTTCTTTCTGGGGTGCATTTTGCCCTCTGTATTATGGATAAGACATTGATTCGAATACATAGTCACTGAATGTTTACATATCTTACTTTTTACTTTCCACCTATGCTTCTATTTGAGGGCGACTATCCTGTTTATGACTTGTTCCACGTAAGTCTTGCTTTATTGTATGCCACTGGATCCTTCCATTTATACTGTAGAATGAATCCTCTCGCATCCTGTTACACCATGGACAAGCTAGAGTGTAACTCCTGGAGTTATATACCGATTGGGCGGGCACTGTCCGATGCGATAAGCAACTCCGCGCTTGTGTATCCTGTTTGTAATTTTTCACGCCAGTATCCCGATTTCTGTCGTTCCACTAGTTGATATCCTGCTGCAAGACTCGCCCTCTCAGCTGTCTGATGTAAATGTAGGACACCTCAACAAAACTATAAAATGAAACCCACGTTATCCTTTTCCTTACGTTTCATGACATTGCACAGTAGTGTTGACATATTTGGCTTTTTCCCCAGCGTAAGGTGCCTGAAATGTGGTTCATTGTCATAGCGGCCGGCCCGCAGTGGTTGTAGGCAGACGCTGTGTACTATGCATACGATAAATAAAGGTTTTAAAAAAAAAAAAAAAAAAAAAAAAAATGTGGCAACAATCCAGAAGCTGTGCTACCAAAAGGCCAGGTTTGATCTGGTGCTCGCCATGGAAAGAACTCAGAGGTAAGTGCATAATCTGTGGAAGGCCATCACTGCAATTTTATAGGGGTTAGTTGGATGTGCCCCTTGCAACTTTCCTGCCTCGACGTGATGTATGTGGTGCTCTCCCCCCATGGGGTATGTAGCTACCCCTGGGTCTGTGGGGTCTGTGGGGAGCAGCAGTATCCTCATGGCTGGAAGACCCAGATCTGGTGGTGTGGTGGTTGCAGGGGCATGAGTTTCAGCATGGGTCAATAGGATGGAAGTTCCTAGGTCCTGTGGTGGTGGTTGCAGGGCTCAACTTTTTTTTTTTTACCAGAGTTATATATATATCGCGAATCAACTGCGTGTCATCCGCATATGACACTATTTTTGCTTCGTGAATCTCGGCCAGGTGTGCTAAGGGAGACAAGTAAATATTAAACAGTGTGGGGCTGAGAATGGAGTCCTGTGGGACTCCCACCTTTAAGGAGGGAATGTGGGCCGAAAAAGGCGGAGCCCAAACTGTTTGTTGGCGATCTGACAGAAAGGCGGTGAACCACTTTAGTACTGTCCCACCGAAACCAGACTCCTTGATCCTCAACAGGAGACGGTCGTGAGGGACGGTATCGAAAGCCCCTGAGAAGTCCAGCAGTATCAGGACGGCTTTGCCGCCTTTGTTGAGAACGTCTTTGATGGTTTCTGAGATTTCCAGGAGCATCTTTTCTGTACTAAAATTAGGCCAGAAACCAGATTGGCTCGGATGCAGTATGTGGTTGGTTTCAACAAAAGTGGTGGTAAACGAGTTGACGTACCTTTCCAGAGTCTAGTGCTAGGGTGAGGCCAGTAGTCGGGAAGGTGCCCTGAATCTTTTTGATTTTATCACAGAAGAACGTGGCCATGAGACTCACCCTTGACTCGGAGGGAGTGAAAGTTCTGGCCACCGCTCTGGGGGAGGAGAATTATCTCGCTATATTAAAAATCTCCTTGCTTTTATTTTCAGCCGCCTCAATTTTTGAGGAGAAGAATTGTTTTTTCTCTTTGTGAATACATTTATGGTGGGACTTAAGGGCCAGTTTATAAGCTCATTTCTCCTTGATACCGTAGTTTTTACTCCAAGCTCTCTTTACCGCTAGACTCCTACTTGGCCTATCTAAAAGGTGCAGTGTGCATGCGCATTTGCGTTCCCTGCACTGGCTCCCTGTGGAGGCTCGTATTCAATTCAAAATGCTTTCTATTGCCCACAGGGCACTTTATGGCAAGGCCCGAGTTATCTTCAGAAAACATTTGTCTTCTACTCTCCAGCTAGACAGCTGAGATCCTCTTCTCAACTTCTGTTGCAAACCCCCAGATTCAAGCGCCACAGGCTGGGCGGTTGTTCACTTGTCAGGAAAGCTAGTGTGGCTTGGAATGCTCTTCCTTTGGCACTCCGGAGCATTCAGGACCATGGAATGTTTAAAAAAAAACTAAAAACGTTCCTCTTTTAGAGGTTTCTCTGGTACAGTCTGCCTTTACCTTTGCACGTGCCGGGACATTCTGTTGAGTAGCTGAGTGCGATACAAATGTATTTAACATAACATAGGCACTTGCAGGCGCTTCTACTTTCCTTGAGGACGGACGTGAACCAGGGGGCAGAGGCACTGGCGAACTTGACTGAGCCGGAGGAAGGCGGAGCAAGTTACGCTGCTCGGAGCTGAAGCCAATTATCCAGACGGACAGCATCGTCCTCAAGTGTGTGACTCAAGATGATGGGATATTTATTGTGAGTGGGACTCAGGGCCTCAGAGGTCATGAGATGAAAGGGTCTGAAAATACCCATGCAAGGCTTGCCATGGGAGTTGGAAGGTGGGGATTCTCATTTGATGGTGAACCCAATGAGGAAATGGTCTGACCACACAAGCGGGAGGGGAGGGCTACTGCGGATATTAACTAAAGAGAAAATCTGGTCGAGAGTGTGGCCCTGCTCATGTGTTGGGGACTGAATAAAAGAAGTCAGCTTAAAAATGTCCAGAGATTCTCTTAATCTAGAGGCGTACTGGTTGTCTGGTTTATCCAGGTGGATATTGAAGTCACCTAACACCAGGCAATGCTTGAATTTCAACACCATGTGTGAGACTGCGTTGCTAATAGACTCAAGAAACTGACTGGTACGGCTGGGGGGTCTGTATACAAGGATACCCCCCAGCGATTGGTGGGGAGATACCGCCAGATGAAACCCTAGGATTTCAGCCCTGACGACATCATCGGCCGGAACAATAGTGCAAGAATAATAACTTTAAAAATTAATAGCTGTGCCCCCACCCACACCACTGGAGCGGTCTCGTCTGACCAACTGATAACCCGTGAGGATGGCTTTAGCAATAGTTGGATTAGAGGCTTCATTGAGCCATGTCTCGGTTAAAAACATAAAATCTGGGCCTATATCTTCTAACATTTCATATATGTTATGAGCATGTTTCCTCATAGAACGGGTATTGAGGAGTAGACCTAGGAGTATGCCGGGTTCGCAGGGCCGCCCTGTTTTGCAAATGTTGGCATTTCCCTGCGCCCTCTGACTGCATGAGCGGCTTTCCTTAGCGTTCTTGGGTTCCCAGCTACAACAGGGGCAGACCGTTGTGACAGGATCCGATTGGTGGAGCATGGAGGAGTGGCAGCTCACGCCCTCGCTCAACTGTCGCTACTGTAGGTGATACAGGGACTAGACGCAGGAAGCCTGCCAGCAGAGTGGCCGGTGCCTGTTCCCTTCGGGACGCTGGCGGGCGCAGACGGGCTTGCCTTTGGTGCGCCTTCAGCGCGCCTCTGGCGGGCCCGCTGGGTGTGCCCGCTACAAAGTCGCAGCATTGCGCCCTTTGTAGTGAGTGAGGGGAAAGCGTCTAGACTGCTAACTGACAATAACGGGCCCGCTGTGACAGACGGGTAACCGTGGGCGCGGTGGAATGCAGAGAAGCAAAGATCACGGGAGCCTGATAAGAGCGGAAAGCGAGGTAGGTTTAAGAAACATTGAAATTCAGTTAGTACCGTTTTTAAAATCAGCAGTAGTGCAGATAGTTAAAATCAATGGCGAGAAGCAATAGCGCGCCGCAGTACAGCAGCCACATGTCACAGGCTGCGTGGTTGCAGCATCGTGCCCTTTGTAGTGAGTGAGGGGAGAGCGACTAGACTGCTAACTGACCCTAATGGCCCGGCTCTGACAGACGGGTAACCGTGGGCGCAGCGGAATGGAGAGAAGCAAAGATCAAGGGAGCCTGATAAGAGCGGAAAGCGAGGTAGGTTTAAGAAACATTCAAATTCAGTTAATACAGTTTTTCAAAAACAGCAGTACAAAAGTGCAAAGTGCAGATAGTTAAAATCAATGGTGAGAAGCGATATGCGCGCCGCAGTACAACAGCCACACGTCAAGCCATGTCTGTCAAGCCAATAACTGTGTGGATTGATAGGTAAGGGGTTTAAAAAAGAAAGGAATTTTTGTAAGGAGGCTTAAACAGCAGTAGATATGCACAAGGCTGATGCTGAAATGTGCACATTTTCATATAAGTGCATTGATTTATCTTCTGCAGGTGTTCGTATAACTGAAACCTGGTAGGCATTCAAACATGACTGCTTATTTATTGGTTAAATAAATGCAGAAATATACCACTTTTGGTTATATTTTTTCACAAAACCCATAATCAATATGGATAAATACAGATAAAGTTGACAAAAAAATAAATATGGATAGATTTAGACGGAGATGTAAAAAAAAAGAATATACAAAAAACCGGGTGCCCTAGTATAAATCAGTAGTCAATACATTAATTAATTAGGATTTAGGCAATATGATTCAAATCAACTCAAAGTCACAAATACAAAGAAAAAACTGTTAAAAGTTGTCATAAAGTAAATCGAAGTAGGCACAGTTCCCATAAAGGGAAATCCCTAATTAGCTAAGCTAAAGAAGTCTGAAAGAAGTCATGCAAAAAGTGTCACCAAATAAAGCCCCTAAAGATAGAGTCAAATAAAGATTCAATCGTGTAAGTAGGAAAGGGCTTTGCCCAGGAATCTAACTCGTTCTGGTG
The DNA here is from genome assembly GCF_964263255.1 of Lissotriton vulgaris. Classification (NCBI taxonomy): domain Eukaryota; kingdom Metazoa; phylum Chordata; class Amphibia; order Caudata; family Salamandridae; genus Lissotriton; species Lissotriton vulgaris. The sequence goes on along the minus strand of NC_141691.1, from coordinate 164,130,547 downwards.
AGAAAGCGTCTCCTCTGAGGAGAGTGGGAGAGGGCTTCTGAATCTAACTCTGTAACGCATACTTAAATCATGTCTTCTACAAGAGTTTCAACTCACTATGATTCAAATGAAGAGAACTAATCAGGATCAGACATGTTGCAATAATAAAAATGTCAGTCTTCCCAACTACAACACAAAGGAGTCTCTACTGCATAACTTTCAGCTGGATATCTGTAGAGAGAAAATACAATTTAGTGAGGACGTTCCCATTTGCAAGTGTGGGGCTCAATATTTCACTCTCACAGGAACATACAGAGATAAACGTTCACACAGAAACTAAACAAGAAAATACAATTTAATTAACATTGTCTGATACTGCTTGTGTCCTGAAACGAGAAAAAGAAAAAATACAGGGCAGGCAGAAGGCAAGAGAACGTAACGTGAGCCATTTTAAATTGATGCTTAAACTAGCTATGGTCAAGTTAATCTGAAAATCACACAATGCATGAGCATCCGTGCTGCAAATAAATGTAAATATATGTGCTAACGCGTTGAGAAAGAACATTTTCATCACAGTGAACGATGCTGCACATGAAACACACCAGCACTGTATGGGACTGTTTCAGCTGCTGCACACTAAAGAGCCGCCACCCCTCCTGCACTATGAGCAAATATGTGGTGCAAGGAGCTGTGTCCTGTTTAAGAAATTAAATGGATTACTGATCACAAGCTAGCACACTGAGAACCCTGGAATAATTGAATGCCAGGCACCCTTAGTCTTTGGACACACTGCCATCTTACTCTGGATCATAATGGCCTCCAGGGCAATCCGGCGGAGCCCGACAGGCTGGCCTAACGGGTTAGAGCGTGGGCTGGTTTCGGGTTGTTTGTGGGCCTGTTTATGGTCTGCTGGACCGGTTTTTACAATGGATTTCCCTGATATTATTATTATAATTGCCACTTGTATGCAGTCTTGCATTCCTTGCAAAAACACGTATTTAGCGTGGCTTTACAAGGTCAAAATTGCCCCAATTTACAAACATGGGCCACTATCTTCAGCTATCTAATTCACTAACAGGGCTACTTTTATTGTGGTGCCCAGGCCTATTTTTTGTGAATGGCATTTGTTTCTCATGTAGAACTGCTTTGCCTCCGAATCCAATAGATTTTTAGGTCTTTCCTGGTGAAAGCAGCGCATGTGCTGCTCTCGCCATTGCAAGTACCTTTTGGAATCAATTCTGCCATCATGCATGCCTCTGCATGGAGAAATATGGCTGCTCTCGCCATTTGTCTATAGCAAACAGCATGCGCGTGTCCGTGGGACTGTGGACAGTACAGCACCATCTTGCGAAGCTTTCGTTGTCATAGCAATAAAAATGCTGCACCGCGTATGCAGCTTGTTATTTTTTCGATTCTGAAACTAGCCTAGTGACTTAATGTGTTTAATTTGAATATTGTATCTGCACTATATAAGCTCAACTACATTTACATTTACATTTACATTTACACTCTAGATCACCTTAAATTGTGCGTGACTGGTAAGCATCCACCAGCACTAATTTGAATATTGTGTCTGCGCTCTAGATCACCTTAAATTGTGCAGGACTAGTAAACGTCCCCCAGCACGGCACTGGGTTTAAAGAGGAAGCAACGCCTTTTGGAAGTATGACATTTGAACGTGTTGTGCTAGCTAAGGCATGACTAGGGGTGTGTACAGCTCAGAGGGATAGACATTGTGTCACGTTGGAACTTTTTGGGGTATCACGCCCTGGTTTCAGTAGCGTGCGCATTGAGATATGATTTTTACTAAATGAATAGAAAACTGACTTTTGCACGCAGGCCCTAAACAAATGTGGTGCTGGTTGAATTGAGATTGCCCGGTTGAACCCCGTACGACATCTGGGCGGGTCGCAATCCGGGCAAGGTGGCCAGCAGTGCCAGCTAGTCAGAACACTTAGTTGTCCAGGGTATTTGATATTGTGGAGTCCATATTTCTAGATGCGCGCATCAGACTATTGGGGCAGTATATGGGAACAACTGAAGGGTGTGAAGCCCATTTGTAAAGGGGGGGGTGAAGCCAATTCATAAAGGACAGTGCTTAAATAATGGTTTTGGGCGAGGGTTGCTCACTCTACTTGCAAAATCTGTTTTTGATGGTCTCATCTATTACGGGGTAGTTAATGTACGTTAATATTTCCTTATTTCGGAGGTTCCTCGTCCACAGGGAGAATTACATTTATGCGGATAATTCAAGGCACATCATGATGGCAGGTGGTGCGCATTAACCCCTTCAGCAGATCCCACTTCCTCGCCCCCCCTTTAAACTAGGCTATTTGGCAACAGTTAATTCAATTAGCACTGCTCAGAGATACTATGGTATAGGCTACCTCCTGATTGCAAAAGTCGACCTTGTGTATTGGACCACCCGCAATGTTCACTGTCGCCCACCAATCCAGTCCACGAAATGGTTAATGCCTCACACAATTTCACTCCACCTTCGTTCATGAATGTGCTGGTGTAATGCGAGAGATGCTTGGCCCCTGCACCTCGCATTGGCCCTCCCTGTGCATTTTATGTCCCTTTGTTCTGCTGCAAGACCTCAGCAGTGCAGGGCTTGGGGGGACGTTTTTCACTACCCATAAAAGGCTCGGCTCTTGGGTGAATCCTGTATATACAGACGATGCGAGAACTTATCAGTGTCTGCCACAGCCCGGTCCTAAACTGAAGCCAGCATAGTTTAACTATTAATTGCTGTTCTTGTCTCGCCTTTTCATTACATACATCACAGAGGTGTAATTGACGACCCTGGGTTTTCGGAGCGGCGCAAGAGTCCATCCCTGTATTGAGTGATCTGTGTTCTGGAGGAGGGGTAGTTTTTTCCTTTACATGATGTGTGCATTGATTGACCCAGTAACATACGATGTAAAGCCACGGCACAACAAGCTTTGTTCACACTGCTTGGCCTTCTACCAGGGCTTTAAGTGGGCCGGGCCTCAAGGGGTCTGAGCACCGGCAGTTTTTAGGTCTCACCTGTCGATGCGCATGCGCTTCGAGCTTGCGAGACTATGGGGGCTTAAACAGACTTTAACCAACTTGCAAGGAATCGTGGCGATTCCTTGCAGTGCCCGTGAAATTCAAGCTCAATGCGCATGCGCATTGAGCTTAAAGGCGCGTGCACATGCCCCCAGCCGCCTGCGTTGCATGTATTTTCCCTCAGGCGCACTCCTCCCACACCCCCGCTCCGCCCCCTCCCCTGCCTGCCGTGTCGCATTTCTTCAGTTCCCTCAGCCGCACTCCAGGCCCCTGCTGCTTTCACACCCACTCCCCGCTCCGCCCCCTCCCCTGCCCGCCGTGTCGCATTTCTCCTCCCCCCTCCCCTTCTCTGCCTTCCCTCCGTCTTGTTTTTTTTTTTTACCCGCTCCGCCCCCTCCCCTGCCCGCAGTGTCGCATTTCTCCTCCCTCCAATGCAAATGTGTTCCTGGTGAGCTCTAAGTTTCTTGAACAGTCTGCTGGGCAAGGTGTGTGGATATGCGATGTATGTGCAGAGACACAAGTGTGTCCGATCTAGTGGTTGCACGCTGATTTATAAAGGGCAGGACCTCGCCTTCGCTCCTCCCCCACACACAACACACTCCCTTTCCCCGGTCTCTACCTCCCTGGTCTTTCATCAAGACAGTGTTGGCCGCTTCAAATTCACGGAAGGGGGTGGTGAGGCATCACAGGGCAGGCGAGACAAAGCCAAGCAGGGGCAGAGTAACAACTTTCCTCAGCATACCATGGCTTTTGTCTCTGCATACACCGATCAGCTTTGCGGGCTCTGTCTTGTAGTAAATATACTATAATAAATATGTTAAATAAAATCACCAATAAGGCACGTGCCACTGGCGTTTCATTAAAGAGCTTACCCAGGCGTGTGCCATAAAGAGAGCAAGAACGTGAGCAAAGTCCCTCCTCTCTACACAGCAACACTACATGTTGGCATTTGTGTATCTCGCCCCAACAATAATGCGTCAGGTGTAAGATGCGTACTGCTTTCTTTCGGCCCCATTAACAGCGTCGCTGAGACGTGAATGAAGAGTAAGCGTGAATGGCACCTTCACGGCAGCTCTTCGTTACTTTTCCAAAGTGCGCTGCGGTAATACGGAATCAGAGATGGGGGATTTCCTCTTTACATTGTGGCCGGGTATTGAGAGCATAGGGCTGGTGGGAACCAAACGGAAATACGCAAAATATGATGCGATTGTTATTCAATGTTGTTCCTCATTCATTAGTCCACACTTAAAAGGCAATGATGTTAAAAAAAAAATCTACAAATTTATAGATAAATATGCAGCTGGGTATTAACCGTACAGGCAACTATTGCCACAATATTTCGAAAATGTCTGAACATTTTGGGGAATAACTGGGTGGATACCTCGTTTCTGTCAGATTTTACTGCAGGTTGCCCCTGGCAGTACGAAATAGTCAGAATTTGTTCAATTAATATCTCAAACCTTTCGTTTTATCTGGACCCCCCTGGTATTCGGTAGCTCCTGGCAAATCTCAGGAATTGTTTCAGTGCTCTAACTTACACTGCAGTGTATTTAGCAAAGTTTGACTTATCCAATAGGGGTCTTTTTAAAGGAGGTGCAATATCCCTGTGGGTTTTGTTGGGGCCAAGTTTGGGAACTCATGAAGGGAATCACGAATATTGAGCTACCTCAATTGGCACATATAACACCTTTGGCCCACCTATCTTGAGGAGGAAAAATAAGTAGCCCCACTCCACCACCACATCCACTACCTCATCCACCACCTCATCCACCACTGCCACATCCACCACACCCACCACCATCACTTCCACCACCACATCCACCACCACTTTCACCACATCCACAACCACCACATCCACCACATCCACCACATCACCACCACACCCACCATCACCACCACATCCACCATCACCACCACATCCACCATCACATCCACCACCCCCACCACCACCACATCCACCATCACCTCCACATCCACCATGACATCCACCGCCACATCCACCACCACATCCACCACCACATCCACCACATCCACCACCACCGCATCTACCACCACCCCATGCACCACCACCACCACACCCACCACCACTACATCCACCACCACATCCACTACAACCACCACCACCGCATCCACCACCACCACCGCATCCACCACCGCATCCACCACCACTTCCACCGCATCCACCACCACCACATCCACCACCACCACCACATCCACCACCGCATCCACCACCACCACATCCACCACCACATCCACCACCACATCCACCACCACCTCATCCACCACCACATCATCCACCACCACATCATCCACCACACCCACCACCATCACTTCCACCACCACCGCATCCACCATCACCACCACATCCACCATCACATCCACCATCACATCCACCACCACCACATCCACCACCACATCCACCACCACATCCACCACCACATCCAACACATCCACCACCACATCCAACACATCCACCACCACTTCCACCACCACCGCATCCACCACCACCACATCCACCACCGCATCCACCACCACCTCCACCACCACATCCACCACCACATCCACCACACCCAACACCACCACATCCACCACCACATCCACCGCATCCACCGTATCCACCACATCCACCACCAACACATCAAACACATCCACCACCACTTCCACCACCACCACCGCATCCACCACCACCACATCCACCGCATCCACCTCCACTGCATCCACCACCACATCCACCACCACATCCACCATCACCTCCACATCCACCACCACATCCACTGCCACATCCACCGCCACATCCACCCCCACATCCACCCCCACATCCACCACATCCACCACCACCACCACATCCACCACATGCACCACCACCGCATCCACCACCACATCCACCACCACATCCACCACACCAAACACCACCACCACATCCACCGCATCCACCACCACCACATCCACCACCACATCCAACACATCCACCACCACATCCACCACCACCACATCCACCGCATCCACCACCACCACATCCACCGCATCCACCACCACATCCACCACCACATCCATCACCTCCACATCCACCATGACATCCACATCCACCATGACATCCACCGCCACATCCACCACCACCACATCCATCACATGCACCACCACCGCATCCACCACCACATCCACCACACCCACCACCACCACATCCACCGCATCCACCACCACCACATCCACCACCACATCCACCACCACGTCCACCACCACATCCAACACATCCACCACCACTTCCACCACCACCGCATGCACCACCACCACCGCATCCACCACCACCACATCCACCACCACCACATCCACCACCACCACCGCATCCACCACCACCACCGCATCCACCACCACCCCCACATCCACCACCTCATCCACCACCGCATCCACCACCACATCCACCACACCCACCATCACTTCCACCACCACATCCACCACCACTTTCACCACATCCACCACCACATCCACCACCACATCCACCACCATCACCACCACATCCACCATCACCACCACCACCACATCCACCACCACATCCACCACCACATCCACCACCACCATATCCCCTAGATCCACCACCACCACATCTATGTGTGTGTGTGTGTGTGTGTGTGTGTGTGTGTGTGTAGGTGCAAATGCAATGTTCTTGAATTTTCGTCACAATAAAATACACTGAACATAATCTTCACAAAAGTTATTTACAAACGTTTAAGATATTGCCATTATAAATTACAATACATTTTATTTAAGTATTAATTATTTACAAAATTAAAAGCCATTGTTATTTGTAATATCAATACATCTAAGTCACGTAAATACAACACACATTGCATTACAAATGCTATAGGTGTCACATTTGCGAAAGTTAAAACTATTGACATTGTAACTGACAAAGCTATTAATTTTGCTATTTTCAAAACCAACACATAAATAAAAAGTGTCATTTACAATACCAATCGCTCAAACTTTCCTAATGCGAGACCTATTGCATTTCCAATGCTTGTTTAAAGGAGGTCTCGAAACGGGGCTCTATCGGGCTCTGTTTTGAGCCCTGGCACACGTGGTCCGTTTTTTTCCGGACTGCAGAGACAGCCCGATAGAGACCTGTGACGGAGTCCCGGCGTCTCCCCCCCCCAGGATTCTTTCCCCCTGTGTCTTTACCTCATCCCGGGGACGTCCACACGAACTCTGGCCGGCCAATCCCTCGGGTCCGCCCCCGAGCCGGAAAAATAACATTGACCCACAGTACCCCGCCTCTCTCTTCAATACAGGAGCCAATCCCGGACCTGCAAGCACCGGAAGCACTACGCCGTGAACCCGGAAGTCCCGCCTCGGAGATAGCGTCAGAACCGGAGAAAAGCAACCCGAACAGTGGAAACAGCGTCGGAGAATCGTGGCAGGATACTCAGGCTGGAGCTGGAGACAGAGGAGAGGAGCCAACCGAAGCAGACGAGTGGTCGGAGGAGTGGTGGAACCCTTAAGGAGGAAGCTGAAGAGCGGCCGTAGCTCACCTGGAGAGCTACGGCAGACCGCGTGAGTACCTTTAACCGCCCCTGGAGCACGCTAGGTGCTCTCTGTACATATTGTAAATAATCTCTATCCTTGTAGGCACTAAGCACTTAGAGTAACACTGTAACGTATTGTATAGCATTTATCACCGTGCACGGCCCGATCCCCCATCACGTCCTGAACACCCTTACTGATTCACTATCTTTGTCCTTGCCTATCGTCCCTCTTCCCCGTTCCCTCCTTCCCTCACCAGCTTCCGCTCAGCCCTTTCACCTCCCGGTGTTGGTAGTGGCATATTTGCCGAATCGCGGTTCGGACTAACGGTCCCTTTCTCTCTTCTTGCCCTCCGAGGTCTCTCCACGTCCCACGACGACCTACTACCCGGCAAGGACCATCCGAAGAGAGCTACACCCCAGAGACGCCGGATCCGAACATCAGGAGGCCCTGTCTTCACATCTTGTATGACTGTTGTACTGCGAATAAACTACCTTAACTATAGCACACTATCTCCGGCCTCCTTGCCTGATTTACCGGCCCGTGGGCACCCCACGACCACAAGACCCATTTCGAGACAGCAAGCACATCATGTGCACTGCTCCCTTCTCACTAGTGGAGAAGTTACGGCATGACGTCACGCCAGGTGAGCGTTGTGGGGGGAAGGGAAATCCTTTATAGAGTCATTTTCTTTCTGGATTTCCCTTCTCTTTCTGGAACGCAAGAGCAGCAACATTGTGGTAGGGTCACCAGGGCTTTAAGCTGAAGCTTTTTTTAATATTATACGTAACAAGCCATAGTTGCAGCTTATTATCTTATGCAACTAATAACCATTGACAAAGCCAATAGTCCTTACTTGTAGGTATGATGTTACTTCTTGTATCCTATATCTGGATGCAATGACAGAAACAGCAAAATACAAGTCAAGCGGCACACTATGCTAAACACAGACTTTTAGCGAAGTATTTTAAAGCCACGCCCCTAATTACACTAGCAAACGCCCCTTCGAGAGACCCCCCCCCCCCCAGTTTTTTCATCCCACTTAAAGCCCTGCCTTCTACAGAGAACAACAGGATTTGCCGCATATCTGTTGTGTCTGCCCAAGGGGGCATCCAGCTGAGATCTAGCCCGGCCCGGCCGTGAGGTGGTGCCGGAAGTCAGTCCGCACTCGGACTTTGAGCCGCACAGCGAGGTCGCTATTGAAGGGGGCGTGCAGGATGCCTGCACCCCGTGCTTGTGCAGGGTCCGGTCTGTGCACAGTGAGCTAAGAGTGAATCCGGCTGCAGGGACGGACGATGCAGACTCGAAGCACGCCGCCGCCGCCGCAAAGCCACCTGGGTGGTGGAGGGGCTCTTTTGGGAACAAGAAGTCGCAATCTTTTGGTTAGAAAAGCTGAAGTTAGTTACACGCCAGGGTTTACTGCACACGCGATGACTAAACTTACTCAACTATCCCCAAGCAAGGCCTGCATTTTTAATAAACATAATATGGAAACGGGCTCCTTCTGCATATATTTATGGCCAGCCAAAACAATGACCAGGAAGGATAAGAGCACATTGATTTCTGAAGATCAAACACCCGCGCCATAGAACATTCCGTGCATACGAGCATGATTTATTGTAAAGCAGGTCGGCGCTGTTGGATGTTAAGATCAGTAAAAGGGCTCACAGGACGGGGACACATCTCCGGAAACGCGAGACTATTTTTGTGCAATTCTGAATGTGTCTAAATTCCGCTTCCCCATCACCCCAACTTCCGTAGTGTTTCTGCTTGATGCCTACTCGAGACCGCCGCTTGCACCTCTACATGTCGAGGTGCAGTTCGACCTCTTGCATCGTGTACATGGGAAGGATAGGCATGTGAACTGATTGATCATGAACATTCAATGTTACATTTTATGAATCTTGTGAATAGTATTGAATTGTGACCATGTAACATCGTGCTTACTTTTTTAAATGTATTGTTTTCATCCTAATTCACCCATTTTGTTTCAATAGATTTAGGCCTCTTGTTAGATTTCTCTCATTTTGATTTATTTATTTAACATAGCTGGTTGTTGTCACAACCCTGTGGTATAAACATCCATGGTGGCAGCATAAATTGATTATCTCAGATGCTGATGTTTGGTGAGTGACACAGGTCAGAGTTAAACTCAAAAGGCCCTCCTCATTTCTGCACACAAGTGGGTGGTCTTAAAAAACCGACAGCTTAAGTTGGCTAAGTCTGTGCCTTTTAAAGAGAAACTCACCTTATATAGACAGTGTTTGCAAATAACATTAGTTCGGGGACTAGAGAGGCCTTATTTCCCAGAGAAAAATACCAGCCATCTGTTCACCTTTTAACATTCTGCAAATGCAAGACATGAATCTTAAGTAAATCTCGTCTGCAAAATATTGTACATGGTCTTTTTGTTTTTATTTCATTTAATTATCAGTTAGAGTTTATTAGGGCAGCCGTAGAGCACATGGAAGTCTTGTTTTCTTTCTTATTTACTGTCTATAGTATGTTTTAATTAGGGTGAAAAATACCGGCTTCAGGAGATTTCCCTAATTCTGTACCAGTAGGGACATTAAAATACCAGTCATGCCGGTGTAAAACCAGCCAGGTGGCACCACTGGATCCAACCTCATGACGCATTCTCCCACCACCAGTCATTTTGTGCCTCTTTAAGTAACTATTCCAGGCTCATTTTTCATCCCCACTTTCTCCGTTTGTCACTTTTCCTCTTATCTGTCCCATACTCCTTTCTCTCTTTCTGCCCTTCTGTTTTGCTCTGAGTCAAAATCTGATGATCAAAAATAAGTCACGGAGCTAAAAAATGTAAACTTGTACCCATCACCTGAAATCACTGGCAAGCATTACGTTCTGCTTGCAGAAGGTCTTTTGGTAGTTAATTTCTGTACAGTAGCTGTATATATAATATTGCATTCACCAGCGCTTTCATTTTTAGGTCTCGCTTAGCGATGCAGCGCATGCGCTGTCGCGTAAGCGAGATCTATTGACGCTGCCTAGCTTACCAAAGCAGGACAGGATGGGTGCATGCGCTCTTAAAGACTGAAGACATCAGCTTGGGTGAACGAGCTCTTGGAGACATCAGCTGTGCACGTGTACGGCTCGGCTCGCTGCGTTATCACAACGCCTGCTCTCACCATATGCGTGCACATCTGATGGCGCCCGGACATGCCATGTGCATGCTCACGGCGTCTCTTTGAGACAGCCGATATGCACACTCATGGCGTGGGTCCGCTAACAGTATGGCGCCGGCAACTTCAGCATGGTGCCTGCTGCAGCTCAGCGTGGTTCCCGTTTCAATTAGCCTGCTCTGTCGTCGATCAAGCTCCGTTACACGCTCCCATGATGTACCTCACACGTGAACATTCCCACTTACAGTGAGCACCAGCACGCATGCACGCTTTCGATTTAGGTTGTCTGTATCCCCACACATGATGGCAGTGGCCGGACCGTGGACGCAAAAATACAAATGGCCTCAGTTGAACGCATAAGTAGGGATCAGCTAGGGTAGGTGTAGAGCGGCGCGGTAGTGTTACATTACCTTCGCTGTGTACAGCGGTAGCATTAGCTTGTTAATGTTGCCATGGTACCCTCTCGGAGTCAGCCCTTATGCTCTGTTCTGCACCTTGCAAAGCTGGCGAATGCTTGGTATGCGCAAGATTGCTTTGCACGCTCAAATCAACAGAAACATTATTTGTTTACTTACATTTCCTTGATGATATTAGTTTCTAATGCGTGCATCTGTGTATTGCTCCAAATCGGGTGTAACTTGGGCAAGCTTTAAAAAAAATGTCCAACAATAGCGACTTTGCACCATCATGACAGGATTTTTGTCCCTTTTTTCATATTTACTTTTGCAAAAACTTGCACAGAGCGCAGACGATGTCAGGAGTGAAAAAGTAGAAAGCTTGAGGGAGGATGTTGTCTGACGGCTAAAACTGCTGACTTTGGTGCTGGAAACCAAGGTTCGAGCCTCGGGGTTGACTCCACATCCTGTGATTTTGGGCAAATCACCTAATCTCCCTGTGCCTATCAAAAAAAACCCAAATAAATCATGCGTCCCTTAGAGCCCCTCCACCGTCCTTAGATCCACTTCACCATCCTTAGAAACACTCCAGCATCTTTAAATGGAACTGTCTCCAAAAGTATGTTTTGGCAACCGAGGGGGTAGGGGCTGGGGGTCACAATAGATTCATCTCGTTGCACCCAGTGGACAGGTATAGAGAGGGTCCAGTTTGACCATCAAAAAGTTAGAGTTCAAATGTAATAGTAGGTCATGGGGAGGGCCACTGGAATTATGCGATCCTGTGTTTGCTGCTTCTGCTTTATTTTGCATAATTATCCCTCATCTGGCGCATAATCTGTAGATAAATTGTTTCTAACTCAAAAGGATCAAAGCTTACTGAAAACATGATGATATATGTTCACACGCTTTGGAAGACCCTTTACAGACGTTAGCTTTGTTTGCTAGACTGGTACTCATGAGGGGACATTTTTGCCCAGACAGTATTTCCATGTGTAACAAGCATTTGCAATGCAATATGTCTCGCATTTGCGAGAGTTTAACCTATTGGCATTGTAAATGACAATGCCTTTTATTTATGTTTTAAAAACCAACACATAAATAAAAAGCATTGCCAATTTCAATGGCAATAGCTCAAACTCTAACAACTGCGAGACCTATTGCATTGCAAATGCTTGTTACTGTTTGTGTTTAATGTCAAGGAGACAAACATTTCGTCTTCCTCCCCTCTTCACCGTAGCTAACATAGATTTCGCAGTTATAATAGAAATATCACAAACAACCACTACAAAGCTCTTCACATTTTAAAGAAGTAAGCCAGCGTACTATTTGTTAGAACTCGTATTGTATAGTGCACTGAAAAAAAGAAGTACGCATAGTAACACTGAAATCAGTTTTTCCAATTATGAAAAGCAGCTCAATCACATTTTTCTCGTGTAAGCATAAAATGTTTTAAGAATATATCTCTTGAAAAGGCTCACTTATCTCCAGGAAGAAAGTGAGTGTGTAAGAATCAGATGTTAGAGTGTTGAGTTCACATTCAGTGTGCAGAAGGATTCCTTCTAGCTTTATTTAAAGGAAACATCAAGGGTAGAGAATAAAACCACTCCCCTTTACCAAATCATATGTAACAAACGGATGTACGTCAGTACAATTCGATCATTTTGATCGCGGTACTTTACAACGCGGTTTTCACAATGCAAGCCGTTACAACGACTTGCGTTGGAGGGCGCTGGATTGAGGTTTAATCTAATTTTCTATTCCAACTCCAGCCCACGTAACAGTAGGGAAGGTGTTGGAATAGAAAATCAAACTATTCCTTAACCAAGAGCGCCATCCAGCGCAACTCGTAGTAATGACTTACGTTGTAATGGCTGCGTAGTAAAGGTTGCGCGGTGTAAACACCGCGTTGTAAAGAATGTTTCCCATAACAAAACATTACAATAGCATTCCAGAATGTTCCTTTGTTTGATGATAATTTCTTGGATTTAAGGCCTATTGTAGCATTATGCACTAGGAGGCGCCTTTAAGTAAGACTGTAGCTTGATCATGTATCTTAGCGATGAAGGCCCATTCACTTCCAGGAATTTAGTTCGAATCTGAGGATGGTTTAGTGTTTAATATCAAGAGCATAGCACCAAGAAGCGCTGTCGAGAGCAACAACATAACAGTAGACATTACAACAGTATAGCAGTACATAGGTTAACATTAATTTGGATGGTTAACTTATAGAGGAGGTAGAGGGTAATGAAAAGTGGTAATTTAACATATATTTCAACCACATCCTATCCTCAATGCCTGACTCTATCCCTTAACCCCCCCACCCCTTTCAGCCCCCTGAGCATATCTAGTGATTTTCTGTGTCTTATTATAGAATACATACATTTGGATGCCACCGACATTGCAACGTTTTAAATAAAGGCAAACATTAACAACCAGTAATTGATTATTTGCTCATATTTGTGACACAGATCATTTTAAAAACCAATGACCAACTCTACTTGGCAGGCTGGGCTCCAGCTCTGCTCAGCCTTCCTCCAAAATCAAATTAATTGCTCTTGCCTTAGAAACAGAAATTGTAATATATAAGTACAACAACATACACTCCTACTGAACGCAGGCGAAGGTGACATCATGACGCTTTACTAAATTAAGTGTATTGGAGTCATGGACATAATTTAGGTTTTGCCAAGAGTTGCAGCTGTGACCCTTAGCTTGCCCTTTGCGACCCCTGGCACTGCCTTTGCGTCCCTTGGCCTCAGAGGTGGCAGCAAGATCAGTGCCAAGTACACAGGAGGGGCTCCTCATTCTTTATATTCAGCCCGTTTTTCGTTATAATAACAGTGCATAATATTATATTATTCTGTATTAGTGCAATAAAATATAGAGCATACTTAGCAGGAACTGAACCTTTGGTGGCGGTTGTGGTAAGTAAAATATGTTTTTAAATGTATGTGTCTGTGCATTTGGGTGAGAGTGTGTTTATGTGAGAGAGAGCATGTGTATATGTAAGCATGTGTCTGCATGTGTGGTTGAGTGAAAGTGAGTGATAGTCAGTGACAGGTAGTGAGGGAGATTGTGTGGTCCAGATTTACTATTCTTTGACGCGAGGCAGCACTATACCAGAAATGTCGTGCTCACTTGCATCAATGGGAGAAAGAACAAGCATTGGCATAGCCAATAGGTCTCACTTTTGGGAACTTATAAGTATTTAGTTATGCAGCACAATATCCTTGGTGCAACAACATTAACTGTTACATGGCTAAACACATATAAGGTGGGGAGCGCGCGACGCGGTAAACAAGATGGTCGCTCCTACCTGAGCTCCGCGATTTCAGGCGGCGCTTCCTTATGAAGGCTTTGTTTCCTGTCAGCGTTTTCCTCTCTAGACAGCGGAATCTGGAATCGGAAATGCCCCTTTGCAGCTGGGTATGCTTTTCCACGGCTAAAATGCGCTCTTTCCTATAAAAAAGTGCGAAAATACTTCTTCGACTACGGACGCCATTTTGTTTTTTTTTCACTCGTTTTTTTTTTGTGAGTGCTTTTTCTTCTCTTTCACATAATATGGTCCTCCAGTTACCTCTGATTTTTCACCAATGCTGCATCTTCAAGACTTCTGCCTTTAATAACTGACTTATGGTCGTTTTCTGGATCCCTTTTTACCTCAGCATCATTCCTTTTGATGTGCGTCACTGGTTTCAGAGGTTCATTCCTGACCCATGTAATTGCGCCACCACTCTTTCGCAGCTAGCTATACCTTTGGCTGCCTAATCCTCCTTTTGTGCGCACTTTCATTGCGTCGCTGTGGTGTTTTGGGTCAGTTTATCATATACGCACTCAAGTGATTTGCTCTCTCTCTGCTTCTACTTTGGTCCTCTCAGTGTTCGCCATCATGGAACATGTGCACTGTGTGCACAATTCAAAAGCTTCAAGTGCCACTCCTGCTACTCGCATAGACCCTGCTGCCTCTGGTAAGCGCCTTAAAAAGGACCCTCCTTCTCCTTCTAAGTCTCCACTTCCTGTGACTCTTGAAGATATAATGGAGGAGCTACGCCTCATACGCCCCTTCATGGCTGATACCACTACTACCTTACAGAGACTTGACAAGAAATAGTCCAACCTGGATAAGAGGGTATCAGAGGTTGAACAACAAATCAGTGATGCCCAGGATGTTGTTACCAAGATTGCTAGTCTCACTAAGGAGGTCGAATTGCTCAAGAAAACCTCTGAGGATTTGGAAAATTGTAATAGGCGCAACAACCTACGCATTTATGGTGTTCCGGAAAATTCAGAAGGGTCAGACATTATCCTATTTCTAAAAACGCAAGTCCTACCTATCACTGGCTTGCCTAAGCATCGGGATGTGAATATCCAAAGGGCGCATCGTCTTGGACCGAAAAATTCTTCGACTTCCTCTAAACCTAGAGGCATCATTGCTTATTTTCTTCTCTACTCTGACCTAATGAATATTCTTCACTCTGCTAAACAGCACAAGCAGTTATTGTGGTGTGGTCACAAACTCTTTTTCCCCCAGGATGTTTTAAAGCCGACTGCGGCGCGTCGAAAGGAATTTTTGGACTTACGCCCAACGCTACGATCCATTAACGCTAGATATGGCCTCATTCACCCCTGCTTTTTCAAAGTTACTTATAAAGAAAGAACATTCAGCTTCGATGATCCTGCGGACCTTTAGAAATTCATCAACACCCATAAAGATGACTCCATGGAACACACCAGTTCTTAATGTTTTTGTGCTTCTGTCTCCTTTTTAATAACTTCTAGTTTTGTGTTCCCGCATTGTAATATGTTCTTGTTTCTCTCACCTTCTTTTTTAGGTCTCCTCTCCAATTGTTTTGGTTCCATCCTCCCCTTACTGTGCTGATCCATTCTATGTTATGTACATCCCAGTACGCTGCCTTCTTTTCCCATTCGTCTGGTAAGTTTCCTTCACTTGTACTTAGTTTGTCGTGTGTGGTCTTCAGATTCAATTTTATTTTCTTTTATCTCTTTCTGCATTCTATGTTTTTGAGACCATGCATTTGACTTTTTCTTTTGCTGTGTGGCCGTTTGTCTTTTGCTGCTCCCGCTCTCACTCTAATGTTCTACACGTTTCTGTCCTGTATGGCCGAAAGCCTTTGGTTTTTCGCCATCTTCTTTCTCTTCACTTTATCTCAGGGGATTTATAATCTCCCACCTCTTTCTTTGTCCCTCTCTCTTTTCTCTCAATTTGGTTCTGTTCTCATGGCATTCTGTATTTATCTCTGCTCACCTCTTTCTTGTTCTTTTAGCTTTTTATACTTGGATTCTCCTGCATCTTTTCATTTTTCTTCATATGTGCATTTCTGCATTGTGGTATTGGTGTATTTTATTTTTTCCTGGGATTCATTTCTTTCCTATCTTTCAACAGTTCCTCCTTCCTCTCTTATGTTGTTTTTTTCTCTGTTTGGCTTATCTCTGATTTGCCTCGTTTTTTTTCTATCTCTATACATATCTTTCTTTTGTTTCATAAATGAAAGGTCTTCGTGTAATATCTTGGAATGTTAAAGGTATTCGTAACCCGGTTAAAAAACAACAGGTTTTATCTCATTTAGCAAGATTGAAATGCCAAGTTGCTTTGCTACAAGAAACTCACCTTTCTCAAAAAGACCTTTCCTCCCTACGCAAGCAATGGGTGGGTGATGTATTTTGCTCGCCTTCTGTTAATAATAAGAATGGTGTTGTTATTTTGTTCTATAAATCCCTATCAATTCAGCTTAAAAATGAAATTTCAGATTCTAATGGTAGATGGTTGTATTTAGATGTTACTGTTAATAACTCTGATTTATTCTTCTGCAATGTCTATGGTCCTAACGGTATTGATCTCACTTTTTGGAATGATTTCTCTAAACTCTTATCCTCCCACTCCAGTGTTGATTTAATTGTTGGGGGCGATTGTAATCAGTTAATGGACCCTTTTTTGGACCGTAAATCTCAGGCCAGATATATTCCTAACAAAATGCAAAAGTCCTTTTCCAAAGCAATTTCTTCTAGAGGTTTACTTGACCCCTGGAGATTGTCTCACCCGGATACTCTGGAATTTTCCTTCTTTTCCCCTGTCCATGCATCACATTCCCGGATTGATTATATCTTCCTCACTCAACATACCTTTCAATTTATGACAAATATTGAAATTGGCTCTATTCTTATTTCTGACCATGCCCCCATTATTCTTGACATTGATTTGCCTTTACCTACTCCCAGTTCCCGCCGTTGGCCTTTTAATAACTCTCTCCTACTGGACTCTCAATTTATTGATCAATTTACTCTTTTTATGGATGAATTTTTCCACAATAATCTTAACTCTACTTCCCAGTTTCATTTAGTGTGGGAGGCTTTTAAAGCTTCTGCTAGAGGTTTTATTATTGATTTTGTCTCACGGAAAAAGAAATTGGCCCTTTCCAAATCTTCCCTTATCCTTAAACAGATCAAAGACCAGGAGCATACTTTTTATACCTCTAATTCTTCTGAAGCTCTTTCCTCCCTTATTAAAGCGAAACTTCAATTCAATAAGTTCTCTTGTGAGGCAGCTTGTAATCACCTTTGAAAATTTAACTCTAAAATGTATGGAGGGCGTAATAAGGCCAGCAGATCTCTTGCTAATTATCTTAAAATTAAGAAACAAAAATCCAACATAGCTGTTTTTACTGATGCTCCAGGGATTCGTCATAGCACGGATGATAAGATTCTTGACTGCTTTGTTCAATATTATTCCACCCTATACACACCTGAATCGGCTACATCCCCTTCTCAAATTGATTCTTTCCTTCTCAGTATACCTAAATCGTCCTCCGTTGCTATTGATTTCTCCTCACTCGATGCCCCCATCTCTGAAAAAGAGATTTTGCAAGCAATTACTCTTTTACCTAAAGATAAGTCTCCTGGCCCTGATGGTTTTACCGTCCGCTTTTACCATCAATTTAAAAACTATCTTATACCTCACTTATCCTCCTTGATTGTTTCATTTCTTTCCATGGGAGAATCTAAAGGTTCCTTTACTCAAGCCATGTTATGCTTACTTCCTAAAAAAGACAAAGATCCCTCTCTTTGCAAACATTATCGGCCCATTTCTCTAATCAATACCGATTGTAAAATATACGCAAACATTTTAGCTTCTCGATTGAATACTGTTGTTCCAGATCTCATTAATATTTATCAATCTGGATTCGTTAAAGGTAGATCTATTACAGATAATTCCAGAACCCTGCTAAACATTATTCATCTTGCTTCCAAGATGAATTCCCCCCTTGCTGACATCACCCTTGATGCTGAGATAGGGTCAATTGGGACTTTATGTTTGGGGCTCTACGTTGGCATGGCTTCAGTCCTCATATCATTAATTTAATCCATTTACTATATTCAGCTCCTTCTACTTCTATTTGGGTCAATGGTGCTCAGTCGTCCTATTTCCCTCTACATAGGGGCACTAGACAAGGTTGTCCTTTGTCCCCTTTCCTTTTTATTCTAGCCTTAGAACCTTTCCTTGAAAAGATTTGTCGCTCCACCTCTTATTCAGGTTTCGTTTATAAGTCTCTGGATATCAAATTCACAGCCTATGCTGATTATATTTTGCTTTATATCTCTAATCCTTCTACATCTTTACCTGCCCTTTTTACCTTACTCAAGGAGTATTTCTCAGTTTCTGGATATAAGTTGAATATTGATAAGTCAGAAGTTTTACCTCTTAACAAGCACTGTCTTTCCTATATGTTGAATGGAATCCAACCAGTATCAAATGCTTGGGTGTCTTATATGCTAATTCCATTAAAGATACTATTAAAATTAATCATAAAGATATACTTTCAAAGCTTTCTACTCTTGTAGAACGCTGGTCCTCCCAATTTTTATCCTGGTGGGGTAGACTGGCAACCATTAAAATGATGCTTCTCCCCATTATTAATTTTTACCTCTCTATGTTGCCCATCTCCCTCCCAGCTTACTTTTATACACTCATCAACCGAATCCTTGTCCATTTTCCTTGGAATAATCGCAAATCCAGGATATCATTGTCCCGCCTTCAACAACCTAAACATTTGGGTGGGGTAAATTTTCCCAACCTTGTCCGTTTTCATTCTTCCTTCACTTTAAAACAAATCTGGCCATTCCTATCCGATTCGTCCTCTCCTCCCGTCACCACATGGAGTGCTTTGGAACTAGCACAACTTTCACCTTTCCCCTTCCTTGCTGCTACCCATCTATCTCAACCTCCTAAACGCTTTCTTTCACCCACTTTCAAACTTTCCAGGGCGTTTTCACTCTCACTGTTTCGCTCTTCTTTTTCTCCAGCTCATTTACACTCCCTCACACCGTTATGGTATAATCACTCCCTTAAGATCAATAATAAGGCCCTCTTTTGGAAGGAATAGATTGATAAAGGCATTATGTATGTTGATAAGCTTCTCGTTAATGGTTCCTTAATGAATTTTTCAGATATTTGTTCATCCTTTCAATTATCTAGCAAATATTCTCCCCAGTTCCCTAATTTTCAAGTAGCTTTTTCTACTCTCTTTTCATACCATAATTCATTATCCGATACTGTCCCATCGGACTCAATTCCATTAGATTTTATCACCCCGCACAAAGCTGCCACTATTTATAAGAACCTTTCCCGCTCTATTCCCGATCGTCCTAAATCCAAATCCGAACTTTCTTGGGAAAAGGATCTAACACAGGAGTTTTCCTTTCCTACCTGGGAATCCATCTGGTCTAAAATTCACACCACATCTCATTCAGCTAGCACTACTCAGACCCTCTTTTTTTTATAACCGATTATTCATTACCCCTTCTGATCTTTTCAAGTTCAAATCCTCAGACTCTAGACAGTGTTGGTCTTGTCCTCATCCTGACAGCGATTTTTTTCATATGTTTTTCCAATGCCCCTTAGTTCTTTCCCTTTGGCAACATATTTGGTGCAAGCTGAATGATATTCTAAGCTCTAATCACACTTTTGATATTGTTCATGTTTTCCTAGGTGGTTCTTCCCCTATTTGGAATGTTTCTAATATTGTTCGTAAATTTATTGACTTGTTCATAGCCATTTCTTTGCAGATTATTACCACGAATTGGAAAGATACTTCAAAGATTTATTTTATCGCATGGTGGAATCTGTTATGTCACCATCACAGACTCGACCGTGCCCATGCTTCAACTACTTCTCTTTTGATTAAAAGAGATTTGTTATGGTTACCTTTAACTGATTTTCTTTCCAGATGTGTATCATAATATGCCTTACATGTTTTCTTTTTAAGCTATATTAACTTTTTATTTCCTTTTCTCCTCTTCTTATTCTTCCTTCTTTTCTCTCTTTCTTCCGTTCTTTTCCTTTCTTTCCCTCTTTCTTTCTTTCCAATTTACAAAACAAAAAAGTCATTTTCCCTTAGTATATTTCTTAGGTATTCCCTTTTTGGGATTTCTTGTTTTTCTTTTACAATTCATTTTACATTGTACTTTGCCATCGCCCTAATTTCTGTCTTTTTGAATTATGATGATGTACTAAAGTTTTACTTGGCATATTTGATTCAATAAAGCTTTCTAAACTTAAAAAAAACACATATAAGGTCCCAAAGGTGAGACCTATTGGCTATGCCAATGCCTGTTATTAAATCTATTCGAAAAACTGCAGTAAAATGCAGTGTTTGGGTGTGGTTTTCTTTTTAAATTATTGTGAGGAGGGCTGTTTCAAATGGTGGTGTACAGAGTCCTAGACCAGTCAATCAACATTAAGATAATTTGCATCATGTTATGTTACAGAGAATGGGGTGTGGGCTTGTTAAAGGAGTGTGGATAGCGAGTGGAGCTTCAGATGCCCTGCTCTACCTAAACAGGCCCCAATTCTCCCCCTCAGCCCCTCCTCACAGGAAGACTTAACTTATCTGGAACCACATTCCATGTACCAGGGAACTTTTAAATAGAGCCCTGCTATGCAAAGCTCTAAGCTAGAAACCTATGAAAAGCTTCTATGAAAACCTCACCATGTGAATGTGCTTATTCACCAGGTCACTGCGTGATCAGCATCGGATTGGCAAGGCGGGCATTCGAACTCACAAGAAAATACGCCCGAAAATAAGCCCTCCCCGCTCCCGCCTCCCAGCTGCTCCGCCCACCCGCGCACTTGGCCTTTATATGGCGACCGTGCGACACAGGTGAGTGTGACCCACTTGTGGGACACCCCTGCGCCGCACGGCCGCCAGCTGCTGCGTGTGCCCCTCAGCCTTCCCTGCCTCGCTGCCTGCCTCGCTGCCGGCCGACTCGGCTGTCGATTGTTTTTACTTTGTTTTGTCCGACATTTGTGCTTGCTAAAATTGTTTTCTTGTTTCCCTGCCCGTGTTAGCGTTTGCCTCTGTTTTTTCTGTATTTTTCTTTTCTCAGCTTGTGTCCTTCCTGTTTGCCCGCCTACCCTCGCCGACCTCCGTCTTCCCTCCCCGCTCCCCGCTTCCCGCCACCACCGCAAGCCCCGCCCCTTTTTTCATTCTGTTCCCTCCCCGCTCCCGCCTCCCAGCTGCTCCGCCCACCCGCGCACTTCGCCTTTATATGGCGACCGTGCGAACGCGCAGCGGTCACGCGCAGCGGGCGCGCCGATTGTGCGCCGAAGGCGCGCCAAAGGTAAGCCCGTCTGCGCCCGTCCGCGTCTGGACCGCGCCCAGTGCCAGGACCCCTGGCCCACGAAGACCCCGACCGACCCGCCTGACGTACTCCGCCGCCACCCTCACCGCTCTCAACACCGGCCGACTCCCAGATTGCCATTAAGCCACTCCACGACGTACCCACGGACCTTTCAGCTGCCACGCCTGCAAGTTCACATGCATCCGGACCAGCCTCGCACCAGCACCCGCCAAGTCGAACACCAGCAGCACCCACCTCAAGTGCATCCTGCTCAACACCCGCTCCGTCCACAGACACGACATCGAACTCTGGAACCTCCTAGACGCCACAGCCCCTGACGTTGCCTTCCTCACGGAGACCTGGATGAACGCCTCTTCAGCACCCGACATCGCCATCGCTATCCCAGAGGGCTACAAGATCGTCCGGAGGGACCGAAACGCCAACCAGATGGGAGGAGGCATCGCCATCATCCACAGGAGCACCATCCGCATCTCGACCAGCACCGACAACACCCTGACCAGCGCCGAACACCTGCATTTCCAGATCCACACCAACCCGAACACCACCCTCAGAGGCACCCTGATCTACCGACCCCCGGGACCACGCACGCAATTCAGCGAGGACATCGCCGACTTCGTCAGCCCGCATGCCCTCCCCTCCGCTGACTACATCCTCCTGGGAGACCTCAACTTCCATCTGGAGAACAACAACGACCGCAACACCAGCACCCTGCTCGACAACCTCGCCAACCTGGGACTCAAGCAACTGGTGTCCACCCCCACCCACCTCGCCGGACACACACTCGACGCAGTCTTCTCCTCCAGCACAGACATCGACTTCAGCCACGCCACAGAGCTTCAATGGTCGGACCACCGCTGCGTCCACTTCACCTTCAAGAGAACGACGACCCACCAACACCAGCAACAGGCCGCCCGCAGAAGCTGGAACAAGATCACAGCAGACCAGCTCGCCACCTCCCTGAGCCAGCACCCCCCTGCCAGCTCAGCGAACCCCAGCCAGGCCGCCGACAACCTCACGAAGTGGATCAGCAACTGCGCGGATGAACTCGCCCCACTGAGGACCCCGCCTAGCAGACCCGGCAGCAAGAAGGCCCCATGGTTCACCGACGAACTCAAGAGCTCCAAGAAGAACTGCCGAGCCCTCGAGAAAGTCTGGAGAAGGGACCCGACACCGGACAACAGGACCTCCTTCAAACTTGCCACCCGGAAACACCACCAGCTGATCCGCGCCACCAAGAAAACAGCATTCAAGGACCGGTTGGACAACAACGCACACAACTGCAAGGAACTCTTCAACATCGTGAAAGAGCTTTCCAACCCCAGCGCAGGAAACAACGACGTCACCCCATCGCAAGACCTCTGCAACTCCCTCGCATCATACTTCCACAACAAAATCGCGGACATACACAACAGCTTCAACAACCAACCAACGCACACCATGACCGAGCAACCACCCTCCACCACCACCCTCCACGCCTGGACCCCGATCAGCACCGAAGACACCATCCGGACGATGAACTCCATCCACTCCGGATCACCGACCGACCCCTGCCCTCACCACGTCTTCAACAAGGCCGACGCTGTCATCGCACCCCACCTGCGAGACATCATCAACACATCCTTCGACACCACCATCTTCCCCGAGAGCTGGAAACACGCCGAACTCAGCGCTCTACTCAAGAAACCAACAGCGGACCCCACCGACCTCAAGAATTACCGCCCCATCTCGCTCCTCCCGTTTCCAGCCAAAGTCATCGAGAAGACCGTCAACAAGCAGATGGCCGCCTTCCTCGAGACGAACGGATCCCTTGACCCCTCACAGTCCGGCTTCCGAGCCAACCACAGCACCGAGACCGCCCTCATCGCCGCCACCGATGACATCCGAGCCCTGATGGACAATGGAGAAACAGCGGCCCTCATCCTCCTAGACCTCTCCGCGGCATTCGACACGGTCTGCCACCGCACCCTAGTACAGCGCCTCAGCAACATCGGAATCCAGGACAAGGCGCTGGAATGGATCATCTCCTTCCTCGACGGAAGAACACAGAGAGTCCGCCTACCACCGTACAAGTCAGAGGCCTCCGAAGTCATCTGCGGAGTCCCCCAAGGATCATCTCTGAGCCCCACCCTCTTCAACGTCTACATGAGCCCCCTCGCGGCCATCGTACGCAAACACAACCTCAGCATAATCTCCTACGCCGACGACACCCAGCTGATCCTCTCCCTGACCAACGACCCCGCCGCCGCCAGAGCCAACCTGCACGAAGGGATGAAAGAGGTAGCCGAGTGGATGACGACCAGCCGCCTGAAACTGAACTCGGACAAGACGGAGGTCCTCATCCTGGGCTCCTCACCCTCCGCCTGGGACGACTCCTGGTGGCCTCCTGCCCTGGGCACCGCACCCAAACCGACAGACCATGCACGCAACCTGGGCTTCATCCTGGACTCCTCCCTCTCCATGACCAGGCAAGTCAACAACGTCTCCTCGGCGTGCTTCAACATCCTACGCATGCTACGGAAGATCTTCTGGTGGATCCCCACCGAGACCAGGAAGACCGTCACCCAGGCCCTCGTCACCAGCCGACTGGACTACGGCAACGCCCTCTACGCCGGTACCACTGCCAAGCTCCAGAAGAGACTCCAGCGGATCCAGAACGCCTCAGCCAGACTCATCCTCGACATCCCACGAACCAGCCACATCTCCGGACATCTGAGAGACCTTCACTGGCTCCCCGTCAACAAAAGAATCACCTTCCGCCTCCTCACCCACGCACACAAAGCCCTACACGACCAAGGCCCGAGCTACCTCAACAGCCGAGTCAACTTCTACGCTCCCAAACGCCACCTCCGTTCAGCCAACCACGCCCTCGCCACCATCCCCCGCATCCGAAGAGCGACTACAGGAGGAAGGTCCTTCTCCCACCTGGCCGCCAAGACCTGGAACTCCCTCCCGACCGACCTGCGCCTGACCCAAGACCACCTCTCCTTCAGGAAGAAGCTGAAGACCTGGCTGTTCGAGCAGTAGCGCCCCCCCCCCCTCCCCCAGCACCTTGAGACCCTACGGGTATGTAGCGCGCTCTATAAGTGTCACTGATTGATTGATTGAGGAACAGAAGGCGTTAAGTAAGAGTGAACGCATATATTGTGTGTGGTAAACCAGGTTTACCACAAATCTTTCTCCCCGCAGGAAATCAGAAAGCGGTCGTTACAACGATTACGTTGTGATTCTGCATACCATTACTCCGCAAGTCGGAACAACGACTTGCGGCGGGGGAGGTGTTGGATTTAAAATCCAACACCTTCCTTATTGTCCACACAGACTGGAGTTGGAATAGTAAATTATACTATTCCAACTTCCAGCCCCCCCCCCCCCTTCGGCAAGACGTTGTTCCGACTTGCGGAGTAATGGTATGCAGAATCACAATGCGGTCGTTGTAACGACTGAGTTATGATTCCCTGAGGGGAGAAATACAGCGGAATAAGATCATACATTCATTGTGTGAATATATGCGTATATGAGGAGTTTGATATCCGAAGAGAGCTTCTTAAAAGACGAGAACCCTCAGCATCCAAAGATGACATGCTTCATCATTGGGTTCCCTCCTCACACCCGGACCGCAAGGTACCAGCTGTGGGCTACAACTCCCCGAAGGGAGGAGCAAAGGTGTTTTTGGGATGACCCAATTTTATGGGATAAGTGAAGGGCAGAGTGCAAAAAGTATATATGAAACCAATGTGATTTCATCTATCTCCAGAGGGCACAATCAACTTTATTCAGTGGTTCCCTAGGATAGAGTAAAAAGACAAGGAAGAAGGGGATTTTAAGCAAATATACCCCAGTAAATGGTCAACATGTTTCTGCCCATAACAGAATGAGGAGTTCGGGGGTTTTCATCAGAACCTTAGTCATACGTCACTCTGCAAATATAATTGTGCAAAAAAATGTTTTGTAACATAAACGTATACTGGCCACATCAAGTTTAGCCTGCTAGGGACGGTGATGGCCCATATGTATTTCTGTGTCGACCGTCTTTCTGAAAAGAAACAGGAATTAACAATAAGGAGCTCTCAAATCACAGTGTATAGAAAAACAGGCATCGTGTTTAGTCATGTAACTAATTAGAGTGTTAAATATCATAAAAACAAGGAAGCGTCCCATGGGTAACTCCATGTCTCATCTTACATATTCAGAGACAGAAGACAACCACTCTCAAGCCACTGGCTAACGTCCCTGTCGCTACTATTGCCATTAAGAGGGGCCCGGGGCAAAGGCCGGCTGGTGGGCCATTTATTTCAACTGTAGATAAAATCCCACTCTCCTAGGCTGGCTTGGCCGCTGGAGCTTGACCTTAAAGGCTGCTGTAGCTTTAGAGCGGAGATCGGAGCCCACTATAACCGATTACAGAGAATGGCTGGGTCGCAGTCTTGTGCAGTAGGACAATGGTGCAAACTGAGCAGGCACAGCAGGAGGTGGGTCTGCTTAAGCAGGCACAACATGAGGTGATACTCCTTGAGCAGGCACAGCACGAGGTGAGTCTCCTTGAGCATGCATAGCATGTGGTGGGTCTGCCCCTGTCCCAGGTGGGTCTCCTTGCGCAGGCACAGCATGAGGTGAGTCTCCTCACGCAGGCACAGCATGAGGTGGGTCTGCTCATGTCCCGGGTAGGTTTCCTTGATGAGGCACAGCATGAGGTGAGTCGGTTCCTGTCCCAGGTGGGTCTCCTCGAGCAGGCACAGCATGAGGATAGTCTCCTCAAGCATGCGCAGCATGAGGCGGGTCTCACCGAGCGGGCACAGCATGAGGTGGGTCTGCTCCTGTCCCGGGTGGTTCTCCTTGAGCAGGCACAGCATGAGGCGGGTCCCCTCGATAAGGCACAGCATGAGATGGGTCTGTTTCTGTCCCGGGTGGGTCTCCTTGAGTAGGCACAGCATGAGGTGGGTCTCCTTGAGCAGGCACAGTATGAGGCGGGTCTCCTTGAGCAGGCACATCATGAGGTGGGTCTGCTCGAGCAGGCACAGCATGAGGTGGGTCTGCTTCTGTCCCGGGTGGATCTCCTTGAGCAGGCACAGCATGAGGAGAGTCTCCTTGAGCAGGCATAGCATGTGGTGGATCTGCTCCTGTCCCGGGTGAGTCTCCTTGAGCAGGCACAGCATGAGGCAGGTCTCATCGAGCAGATACAGCATGAGGTGGGTCTGCTCCTGTCCCGGGTGGGTCTCCTTGACCAGGCACAGCATGAGGTGGGTCGGCTCCTGTTGCGGGTGGGTCTCCTTGAGCAGGCACAGCATGAGGTGGGTCTCCTTGAGCAGGCACAGCATGAGGTGAGTCTCCTCAAGCAGGAACAGCATGAGGCGGGTCTCACCGACCGGGCACAGCATGAGGTGGGTCTGCTCCTGTCCCGGGTGGTTCTCCTTGAGCAGGCACAGCATGAGGCGGGTCTCCTCGAGCAGGCACAGCATGAGATGGGTCTGTTTCTGTCCCGGGTGGGTCTCCTTGAGTAGGCACAGCATGAGGTGGGTCTCCTTTAGCAGGCACAGTATGAGGCGGGTCTCCTTGAGCAGGCACAGCATGAGGTGGGTCTCCTTTAGCAGGCACAGTATGAGGCGGGTCTCCTTGAGCAGGCACATCATGAGGTGGGTCTGCTCGAGCAGGCACAGCATGAGGTGGGTCTGCTTCTGTCTCGGGTGGATCACCTTGAGCAGGCACAGCATGAGGAGAGTCTCCTTGAGCAGGCATAGCATGTGGTGGATCTGCTCCTGTCCCGGGTGAGTCTCCTTGAGCAGGCACAGCATGAGGCAGGTCTCATCGAGCAGATACAGCATGAGGTGAGTCTCCTCAAGCAGGCACAGCATGAGGCGGGTCTCACCGAGCGGGCACAGCATGAGGTGGGTCTGCTCCTGTCCCGGGTGGTTCTCCTTGAGCAGGCACAGCATGAGGCGGGTCTCCTCGAGCAGGCACAGCATGAGATGGGTCTGTTCCTGTCCCGGGTGGATCTCCTTGAGTAGGCACAGCATGAGGTGGGTCTCCTTGAGCAGGCACAGTATGAGGCGGGTCTCCTTGAGCAGGCACAGCATGAGGTGGGTCTGCTCGAGCAGGCACAGCATGAGGTGGGTCTGCTTCTATCCCGGGTGGATCTCCTTGAGTAGGCACAGCATGAGGTGGGTCTCCTTGAACAGGCACAGTATGAGGCGGGTCTCCTTGATCAGGCACAGCATGAGGTGGGTCTGCTCGAGCAGGCACAGCATGAGGTGGGTCTGCTTCTGTCCCGGGTGGATCTCCTTGAGCAGGCACAGCATGAGGAGAGTCTCCTTGAGCAGGCATAGCATGTGGTGGATCTGCTCCTGTCCCGGGTGAGTCTCCTTGAGCAGGCACAGCATGAGGTGAGTCCCCTCAAGCAGGCACAGCATGAGGTGGGTCTCATCGAGCAGGCACAGCATGAGGTGGCTCTGCTCCTGTCCCGGGTGGTTCTCCTTAAGTAGGCATAGCCTGAGGCGGGTCTGCTCTTGTCCCAGGTGGGTCTCCTTGAGTAGGCACAGCATGAGGTGGGTCTCCTTGAGCAGTCACAGTATGAGGCGGGTCTCCTTGAGCAGGCACAGCATGAGGTCGGTCTGCTCCTGTTGCGGGTGGGTCTCCTTGAGCAGGCAAAGTATGAGGTGGGTCTGCTCATGTTTCGGGTGGGTCTCCTCGAGCAGGCACAGTATGAGGTGGGTCTGCTCCTGTTGTGGGTGTGTCTCCTCGAGCAGGCACAGTATAAGGTGGGTCTACTTGACGAGGCACAGCATGCGGTGGGTCGGCTCCTGTTGCGGGCGGGTCTCCTTGAGCAGGCACAGCATGAGGTGAGTCTCCTTGAGCAGGCACAGCATGAGGTGGGTCTCCTTGAGCAGGCACAGCATGAGGTGGGTCTCCTTGAGCAGGCACAGCATGAGGTGGGTCTCCTTGAGCAGGCACAGCATGAGGTGAGTCTCCTCAAGCAGGAACAGCATGAGGCGGGTCTCACCGACCGGGCACAGCATGAGGTGGGTCTGCTCCTGTCCCGGGTGGTTCTCCTTGAGCAGGCACAGCATGAGGCGGGTCTCCTCGAGCAGGCACAGCATGAGATGGGTCTGTTTCTGTCCCGGGTGGGTCTCCTTGAGTAGGCACAGCATGAGGTGGGTCTCCTTTAGCAGGCACAGTATGAGGCGGGTCTCCTTGAGCAGGCACAGCATGAGGTGGGTCTCCTTTAGCAGGCACAGTATGAGGCGGGTCTCCTTGAGCAGGCACATCATGAGGTGGGTCTGCTCGAGCAGGCACAGCATGAGGTGGGTCTGCTTCTGTCTCGGGTGGATCACCTTGAGCAGGCACAGCATGAGGAGAGTCTCCTTGAGCAGGCATAGCATGTGGTGGATCTGCTCCTGTCCCGGGTGAGTCTCCTTGAGCAGGCACAGCATGAGGCAGGTCTCATCGAGCAGATACAGCATGAGGTGAGTCTCCTCAAGCAGGCACAGCATGAGGCGGGTCTCACCGAGCGGGCACAGCATGAGGTGGGTCTGCTCCTGTCCCGGGTGGTTCTCCTTGAGCAGGCACAGCATGAGGCGGGTCTCCTCGAGCAGGCACAGCATGAGATGGGTCTGTTCCTGTCCCGGGTGGATCTCCTTGAGTAGGCACAGCATGAGGCGGGTCTCCTTGAGCAGGCACAGTATGAGGCGGGTCTCCTTGAGCAGGCACAGCATGAGGTGGGTCTGCTCGAGCAGGCACAGCATGAGGTGGGTCTGCTTCTATCCCGGGTGGATCTCCTTGAGTAGGCACAGCATGAGGCGGGTCTCCTTGAACAGGCACAGTATGAGGCGGGTCTCCTTGATCAGGCACAGCATGAGGTGGGTCTGCTCGAGTAGGCACAGCATGAGGTGGGTCTGCTTCTGTCCCGGGTGGATCTCCTTGAGCAGGCACAGCATGAGGAGAGTCTCCTTGAGCAGGCATAGCATGTGGTGGATCTGCTCCTGTCCCGGGTGAGTCTCCTTGAGCAGGCACAGCATGAGGTGAGTCCCCTCAAGCAGGCACAGCATGAGGTGGGTCTCATCGAGCAGGCACAGCATGAGGTGGCTCTGCTCCTGTCCCGGGTGGTTCTCCTTAAGTAGGCATAGCCTGAGGCGGGTCTGCTCTTGTCCCAGGTGGGTCTCCTTGAGTAGGCACAGCATGAGGTGGGTCTCCTTGAGCAGTCACAGTATGAGGCGGGTCTCCTTGAGCAGGCACAGCATGAGGTCGGTCTGCTCCTGTTGCGGGTGGGTCTCCTTGAGCAGGCAAAGTATGAGGTGGGTCTGCTCATGTTTCGGGTGGGTCTCCTCGAGCAGGCACAGTATGAGGTGGGTCTGCTCCTGTTGTGGGTGTGTCTCCTCGAGCAGGCACAGTATAAGGTGGGTCTACTTGACGAGGCACAGCATGCGGTGGGTCGGCTCCTGTTGCGGGCGGGTCTCCTTGAGCAGGCACAGCATGAGGTGAGTCTCCTTGAGCAGGCACAGCATGAGGTGGGTCTCCTTGAGCAGGCACAGCATGAGGTGGGTCTGCTCCTGTTGCGGGTGGGTCTCCTCGAGCAGGCACAGGATGAGGTGGGTCTCCTTGACGAGGCACACCATGAGGTGGGTCGGCTCCTGTTGCAGGTGGGTCTCCTTGAGCAGGCACAGCATGAGGTGGGTCTCCTTGAGCAGGCACAGCATGAGGTGAGTCTCCTTGAGCAGGCAGAGCATGAGGTGGGTCTCCTTGAGCAGTCACAGCATGAGGTGGGTCTGCTCCTGTTGCGGGTGGGTCTCCTCAAGCAGGCACAGTATGAGGTGGGTCTCCTTGACGAGGCACAGCATGAGGTGGGTCGGCTCCTGTTGCCGGTGGGTCTCCTTGAGCAGGCACAGCATGAGGTGGGTCTCTTTGAGCAGGCACAGCATGAGGTGAGTCTCCTTGAGCAGGCACAGCATGAGGTGGGTCTCCTCAAGCAGGCACAGCATGAAGTGGGTCTGCTCCTGTTGGGGTGGGTCTTTTTAAAAAGTATACAATCTGCCCCACAGCCGAGCGCTTTTAAACAAAAGAAATGCAGCAGGAGCCACTTGCTGACAAACTTCGGGTGGTCTCCCTCCGCCTTTCGTGCCGCACGCATTTTAAAAGCGGCGGCACAAACGGTCCTCTACTGAGTGTGCGCAGTTAGCATATTACACTGTGCGCTCTGGGAGACTTAGGTGCGTGGGCGCCAGAGAACGCACATTACAGGAAACAGTGTTTACTACCTCACATGCACTATCTTAATTCTCTCCCTCAGTCTAGGGTTTAGTTTAGAGGTTGTTGGTATTCCAGGAGATAATGCTAAATGTAGATTACAAACCACCAGTGGAAATTCCTTCATCAAAGGGATGGAATGATAAAGGGAATTCCATCTGTGGATTCTCATTTGTTTTAAACGCTGCCTCCAGGCCCTGGAGGACGTCCTTTATTGTCTGCAGCAAAGCAATAAAAGGGACACATAAGAATATAACATTAGTTACAGCACAAAGAAATTAAAGGAGCAGAGGGACGGGAAAGAGGCTGAAAGGGAGGAGAAAAATGGAAGGTTTGCAAGACACAAATGAAATAAAATTTCATGGTGAGATACAAAATGCAGGGACCTTAGGGGGGGGGCACTGGCTAAGGGGCCGACAGGTGACTATTCAGGCATCAAAAATACAGAAATATATAGGCCTGAAGATCAGGTGAGTACACCTATGGTGAGTTGCAGTGGAATAATGGTGTGTCTAGGGGGTGCGTTTAGTCTTGGCCAATGCTACTGACTCTGCGAGGTTAGAAAGCTAATTTATCAGAGATTTCTCCCAAAATTACTCCCAATACTAAGCAACGTTTCATGAAAGGTCATAAACCACAAATGTGGGCCACATTTTAGGTCGAGCCTGGCTAGCGCATACACAATCTGCGAGCCATGCTGTATTGGAGTATGGACTTGAAGCCCCGCCCTCTCTCCGCCCATTTTTATCATTGGCTGTGTCATTGTCCTTAGTAAATGCTGGCTTCTTATTCATTAATAGGCTTGTTAGTCCCTCCTTAGTACCGCCTTGTCGTCATTTGTATCCTTCCATGAAGACTGGCCCTTTACTTCGGTTGTTTCACGTTATGTCTTATAGTACCTCTATCGGTACGCCGCCGCCCACAGCACCCCACAACATTCACACAATAATATACAGACACAGTGTTATTTGGAAAAAGGAGCTGCAGGGTTATTTGATATACAAATAAAAGGTTTGTTATCTTACAGGCGATCCCGTCCGCCCCGCAACCCCTCGTTGCAGGGCACCTGAAGTTGAGCCAAAGAAACATCAGCTGCCATAGCCCGGTATTGTACCTGGGAGGATCTACTCCTCCCACCAGTGAACCTATCGTCCACCAACTCCGCCTTCTGAACAAGGGAGAGTGACTCACACCTTACCCAGCCGGGCAGAGCGCTATATGGCAAGCCCCCGGTTGCTCAGGTTTACAACCGCCCTAAGGACTAACGGGGCGCCGTCGTACTCCAAGTTCCCAAGAAGGACCCCTTGGAGCATGTATGACTTATGCACAGTGCGCTTTGCACTGGAGGCTTCAGGTCCTGTTCCTGCGCCTTCCCTGTTTTGGGATCGCCCTGTAACTCCTCCTGCAACAAGAGACAAACATTAATAGCGGTCCCCCTCCCACTTCCCACCTTTCCAACGGGTGAGCGGTAGGGAGGGGAATTGGTAAGGTGTTGGATCTAAGGGTCCTGTAAGGGGGGGGACTACCTACGGCCGGAGCAGCTGCGGTGGCCTGGGAGCAGCCTGGGACGCGACCTGGCTGGAGAGGGGCAGCAGCAAAGAGAGTGCGTGGGAGGAGGGGCCACCCCTATATACCTGTAGCCCCTCCCCAGCAGCTCGCTCGCGCCGCCCCCAAGGATGTGCTGCCCGGCTGCCCTCAGCGATACTACGGGGCCTGCCCTCCTATGGGGTCCCTTGCAGGGACCACGGGCATCCTGCATAGTACCTCTATCGGTACGCCGCCGCCCACAGCACCCCACAACATTCACACAATAATATACAGACACAGTGTTATTTGGAAAAAGGAGCTGCAGGTTTATTTGATATACAAATAAAAGGTGGGTTATCTTACAGGCAATCCCGTCCGCCCGCAACCCCTCGTTGCAGGGCACCTGAAGTTTAGCCAAAGAAACACCAGTGGCCATAGCCCGCTATTGTGCCTGGGAGGATTTACTCCTCCCACCGGTGAACCTATCGTCCACCAACTCCGCCCTCTGAACAAGGGAGAGTGACTCACACCTTACCCTGCCGGGCGGAGCGCTATATGGCAAGCCCCTGGTTGCTCATGTTTACAACCGCCCTAAGGACTAACGGGGCGCCGTCGTACTCCAAGTTCCCAAGAAGGACCCCTTGGAGCATGTATGACTTATGCACGGTGTGCTTTGCACTGGAGGCTTCAGGTCCTGTTCCTGCGCCATTCCTGTTTTGGGATCACCCTGTAACTCCTCCACAGCCCTGGGTGTGGCCTCCGCTGCATCCAGAGCCCCCACCACTTAGCTCCCTGCATCGCATCTATTTGCAACCCGCTGCCTCTAGAGCTGCCTCCAGGTCTAGCAAGAATATCGCCAAGCCTACCTTGGACCAGTGCACCCCGTCTGTTTCCCAGCATTCAACGGATTTCGCATGCAGCAGGCCGTGCCTTATGAATCCCAACCCCCGCATCTCCGTGGATTTCGCATGGCTGCGTTTACGCGCTTGCGGGCTACTTCCCACGCTTCCTGGGATCTAGCCCTGTGCCATATGGTTCTAGGTGTCATCTCTGACCACCAGAGGCCACACGATCCCAGCTCACTGCTCAATGTACTTAGGTCCCCCCTCATTGCTTCCCGCAGTCGTCACTTGCCCTCCAGGCCCCTATGTAATCTAAAATCCCCCCCAGGGGGCTCCAGCGAGAGGATGCTTGGCCTGGACTCCCCCAACTGTGGTTCTAACCTTTCTCTCCTCTACCTGCTCCAGATGGTGAGAATGCTATCCCTGTACTGGCGAAGCCAGGATTGGCCATTCCTGAGTACAGGTGTTGCCAAACACTCCTACATCTATCATTAAGGCCAAGGTATGCTCTGACCCCATGTTCCTCTCAGAGTCTAGCACCCTGCCCCACTAAATGTCTGGAAGCCAGCTACTGCCCGTGTCTTGGATAGGGACTGGAGTGTTTGTCTGTCCTGGATGGACCCAATTCTGGTGCATGCCTGCAACCTGTACTGGAGGTCTCGAGGATCCCACTCTCGCTAGTGCGAGCAGACTAGTCTGCCTCCCTCAGCACCCCATCCCTTTACACCAGGATTACCACTTTTTAGTCCTGCCGGTGAGTGTCCCCCTTAAGCGAAAAAGCTGGTATGAGCCCGCATAGCCAGCAACCCTTCGTCTACCCTGCCGTAACTTAACCTATTATGTCTCACACGTCGCCCCGTTGTGGCGCTCGTTGGACCCAGGTGGCTGAAGCAATTGCCCTAACCAAGAGCCTATACCATGCTGGGCAGCTATGGGACACTACTATTTTTCCCCTACGTCCTTCCCTGCCTGAAAATATTGTCTAAGCTCTCCTTCTAGAGACAGACTAACCCCCACTTAAATACTGCCTCAGGTCCACGATTGTAGACCAGAAATTAATATAAATAATTCTATTTATACTGAAAACTATACTTCTTCTGTACAGTTTCCAGCTGATGTTACAATTTCTGATAAGGTGGTGCGAGGTAGTATTATGGACTAGGATGTTAATACACCAAATACGCCAGGTGGAGACATGTTTTGAAATACTTCAAAGAGTTATCAAAGTACTTGAAAAGTTTAATGATTTTATTTTATACCAACTTAAGTTTATTTTGCAGCATATAAGTTTCCCATGCGCATGTTTGTCTTGTTACATAACTAAAAAGAGGGACATGCTGTACCAGATTTATTAATGTATTTATTAACTATGTGTTACTTGCTTAGGGTTAGGTAACATGCTTGGTGTTCTTAAATAGGTTTTAGAATGTATGAGTGTTATAATTGAGAGGACTACTGGTGATTGGGATGATTGCCAGCTGTAGAGACAGCACTTGTCATCCTAGCTGTTACTCCTCCGTGTGGGCTTTTATTATCTGTAAATAAAAGAAAAAAGCCCTTGTACTGGCATCGTATTATGTTTTGAGCTGTACTCACTTTTTTACACTGCCCTTTTAGTACATTGGTTGGTTTATTAAATTCTTTACTTGCCGCAAAAATTCCTGTTCACAAATTCCCGCCAGATTTTGTGACAAGTAATTCAAACATCTGGCCCTTCATTTACAGAGAAGGTTCAGCAGTGACACTTTATTGATCAAGATAACAGGACCAGGCGTCCAAAGGCATGAACTGTGAGGGTTTTTGCACCAAAAGATATTACTTTAGAAGAAACATGTTCACTGTATGAGATCCGAAATTATCTCACTCAGTTAAACCATGAAGGACGAAAATTAACAAGCACTATTCACCAAGCAGACATAAGCAGTGAATTAAAGACAAACTCTTTCAAAATGCTATGCAAAAATTATTCTTTAAAAATTGGCAAACCTAAAAGAGGCTGCAGGTTGGCCCGCATGGAAATTGAAAAATTCCTCACAGGCCGGTGCAGCCAGTCACATTTTGTCTAAAAGCCACATGGAAGAGGCATTATTCGGATGATAGCTCTTTTGTGTGGCACGAGGGCCATGGCAGTGTTATTTTTACCCACATGCCAGTGTGAACATGGTTTTAGTTTTTCTTATGCTCCTAATGTGCAAAATCAGGTTTGTGCTGACATAAATTGAAATTGAAATTGTACTGTCTTTCAATTTAAAATGCGTCGCGATACACCGCATAATTGTTGTTGTTGCCTTTGCTCTAATAATTGTGAGCTTCCCATGGAAAGAGTGAAGGTTTCCTAGTCTTTGTAACTAATATGTCCCTAACCAAGGACAACCTATCAGTCCCAGACCGCTCAGTAAACAGTGTTACAATTCATGTCACCTGGATACATTCGGAGGACCTCTAAATCCAATGCAGCTCGCTCGCGCCGCCCCCAAGGATGTGCTGCCCGGCTGCCCTCAGCGATACTACGGGTCCTGCCCTCCTATGGGGTCCCTTGCAGGGACCACTGGCATCCTGCATTTACTCTGCAAGCACTATTTTGTTTAATGGTTTCTCCTACTGCAGGCACTACACGCTGTCCTGCAACATTCAGCGAATTCAGCAACAAGCGAGACCCGTTGCAAATGCTTGTTCTTTCGGTGCCCAGGCCTAATTTTGTGCCGAATCCGACCCTGTGTGTGATGACATTATGTGAAACCCTGCGCAACAATGACACTGTGTGAGGTGGTAGGCCCTGCATCGTCAGTATGGTCCAGTAATAGCCATTTTTGCAGTGACTTCTTTTAGTTCCTAAATCAGCCCTTTAAAAATGGCTTCCCGCTGAAAGATGTCACAATAGACAAGACCCCTGCTGACCTCATCAAACAAACGAACATTCTACAAGGCCCATGTTGTTGTTGGTAGAGACATACAGAACTTAATTGACAAAGAGAATTGATTTTTTGTCCTTGCCATGGAGCTTCCCTTTAAAAACCAGTGTTTCTAGTTTTAATTAAGCACACCTGGCCAATGAGGAATTCCTCCAGTGCACTGGCCTGGAAAATGAATGGCTCAATCATGCGCCCGCAAGTTAGCAGCCCGAGGTAATGGTGATCCGAAAGTGTTGTTTAAAGAACTTTTCATTTCCTCCATACAAACTGCATTTTTCTATCCGCGTGAAGCTACGACTGTGGGGGCAGAGTCTCATGAAGTCAGTGAATTCTTAGTTGATTTAAACTACTGTACTATAATTAGTCGTTTTAGAGCTATATTTGGAGACTACTGAGTACATCCCCAAACTGGTTACAAAAATAAATATTGTTTAACAGCGCAACGTAGTGGCTATGATTTGTAATGCAGTTAAATGTTCCATCCCCTAGATCCATGTGGGAAT
This sequence comes from Lissotriton vulgaris, assembly GCF_964263255.1. NCBI lineage: Eukaryota > Metazoa > Chordata > Amphibia > Caudata > Salamandridae > Lissotriton > Lissotriton vulgaris. Next base: position 164,093,805 of record NC_141691.1, on the reverse strand, counting down.
TCAATTATCAAGTTACTGATTTCCTAATTAGTAATTGTATGATAGAAATAATAGTGCACAACAGCTGGAATATTTCAAGTCTGTGGTGGAGAGAATTATTGGATAATGTTATTTTTTCTACAGAACAGAATAATGACAGGTGCGTTCTTTCTTTATAGTCCCCCCGAACTTTCATCGAATGTCGGAGATTAATATGGTTTTTGTACAGTTGTTTAACCTTTTCAGCATTTGTATACATCCCTGACCAGCAGTCCTATATCTATGTTTATGACTTTGGTGAGTTGTTTAACCTTTTCAGCATTTGTCTACATCCCTGACCGGCAGTCCTATATCTATGTTTATGACTTTGGTGAGTTGTTTAACCTTTTCAGCATTTGTCTACATCCCTGACCAGCAGTCCTATATCTATGTTTATGACTTTGGTGAGTTGTTTAACCTTTTCAGCATTTGTCTACATCCCTACCCGGTAGTCCTATATCTATGTTTATGACTTTGGTGAAAGTTCCCTTTCACCAGCTATGGGCCTCATTTATGAGAAGTGACGCATCATTGCGTGAAAGCAGCGATGCGTCACTTCTCAGTGTGCCCTCCTTGCGACATGATGGATGAGTCAAATTTACTGTATGACGCATCTTGTCGCAAGGAGTTACAGATAAGTTAGTATTTCTGACATATCTGTATGGCGCAAAAGTGAAGCATTGCTGGAGGGTGTCACAAAAGTGACGCAACTCCAGCAATGTGTCGTTTCACATGGGGGAATCACTGCACTCTGTGCTCACTGCACCTTCCTCTGCACTGTTGCCCACAAAGGTCAGCCCTCAGATTGCCTCTGCCAGTAATGTCACTTCAGTCCAAAGCCTGACCAGGAGTCAGAAGTGTTCAAAGGGTTTCCAACATGTATGCTGTGTTGGACTGTGTCCTGCAGGACTGGTCTGCTGTGCCCTACATGCTACCAGCCGGTGAGTAAAAAGGACCAGGCCCATAGCAGCACCAGGCAGATAAGAAAAGAGGCACTGCACAGGTCATTAGGTGCACGGCAGGAAAGGAAAAAGCCAGTCTGTCTGGCCAGCCCTAACTCAAGCCAGTCACTGTGAGGTGAACCAGTGCCCTGATCACCTCCCTGGGGTTGTGGTAGCCTTACAGGATCCGTCAGGGAAGTGCATGATTCAGCTGTTATCCCAGAAATAGTTACGCAGTTCAGACTGGACTGTTCCCATTGGGCGAAGGGTTAAGACTGATTTGCATATGGCTGGGTCCAAACTGGAATGGCATTGTGAGCAAAAACCATGGATTTAGGCCCAGATCTCTGTACTTGGGTGAATGTATGACATTGTTCTGCATTCTGTCCATCAATTGTTCTTTTTGCATTTGTCACCCGAGTGGGATGGGTATGTTTAGACGTGAGTCCTGTGCTCTCCATGCCACTGGAGTCAAGCTATCTCCTGGCTGATGAGAGCTGAACGCCCGAAACCCGTCCTGGCAGTTCGGACTGGACTGTTCCCATTGGGCGCAGGGTCAAGACTGATTTGCATATGGCTGGGTCCAAACTGGAATGTCATGGTGAGCAAAAAAACAATGGATTTAGGCCCAGATCTCTGTACTGGGGTGAATGTATGACATTGTTCTGCATTCTGTCCATCAATTGTTCTTTTTGCATTTGTCCCCCCGAGTGGGACGGGTATGTTTAGACATGAGTCCCGTGCTCTCGATGCCACTGGAGTCAAGCTATCCTGACTGATGAGGGCTTAAAGCCCGAAACCGGTCCTAGGATGCTTCTTTCCAGTCCAGGGAGGACCTGGCCTGGCCTGGCAGTTCGGACTGGACTTTTCCCATTGGGCACAGGGTCAAGACTGATTTGCATATGGCTGGGTCAAAATTGGAATGGCATGGTGAGCAAAAAACAATGGATTTAGGCCCAGATCCCTGTACTGGGGTGAATGTATGACATTGTTCTGCATTCTGTCCATCAATTGTTCTTTTTGCATTTGTCCCCCCGAGTGGGACGGGTATGTTTAGACATGAGTCCCGTGCTCTCGATGCCACTGGAGTCAAGCTATCCTGACTGATGAGGGCTTAAAGCCCGAAACCGGTCCTAGGATGCTTCTTTCCAGTCCAGGGAGGACCTGGCCTGGCCTGGCAGTTCGGACTGGACTTTTCCCATTGGGCACAGGGTCAAGACTGATTTGCATATGGCTGGGTCAAAATTGGAATGGCATGGTGAGCAAAAAACAATGGATTTAGGCCCAGATCCCTGTACTGGAGTGAATGTATGACATTGTTCTGCATTCTGTCCATCAATTGTTCTTTTGCTCACCGTGAGAACAACTTTTGTTATGAATATCATGAATCATTGTGAAATCACTCAGCAGGCAGTCACCATTGCTCCAACTCATGCTACAGAAACACACAAGAGCCACCTCTCTAGAAGAAGTCTCACCTGGGAATCGAGAAGCGTCCAGGGCCGGAATGGCCATACTGGACATCAGGTGTTTCTCTGGGAAGCTGGAAGGTTGGAGGTCAGTTTTGCAGTGATGGGGGCCAGTATTATTTCTGGGATCGGTTTTGCAGGGGTGCTGCAATATCAGCCCACGGGTACAAAAGCGGCAGTGATTCACACTCCCACCCCTGCCTCCCCTAGGGGCTGGTCTGACAAAATTGCCAGGGCTGTTGTGAGTTCTCAGTCCGGCTCTGCAAGTACCATCACAAATTAACCACTGATTTACTGAGATGCTTTTTAGTAGTAGTTAAATTTTTTTGTTATAGTTACAGCAGCGTTCTGTGCAGGCCTTTCTTACCCCCTCATCCACCACACTGTGTATGCACAGTCTAGAAGGAATATACCCTAGAGGTTCCTCAAGCCCAGGATATACCTAGGCTTGGTGCAGTGGTTTTATGTTTGGGAAAAGAATACTGATTGCGAACATTGAAATTAATGCGGATGGAAAACAACACGCAATCACTTCTGGTGTACCTATTGTTAGGGTTATTTGTAGACAGGCCCGGACTGGCGGTAGCAAGCACCTGGCGTTTCCTCGGTGGGCCGAACGGCTGGGGACCAGTTTTGTACGCATGGGGGCTGGTTTTGTTACTGGGGGCTGGTTTTGCAAAGAGCGGTGCTTCTCACTAGCACATAACCACCACCCCCCCACCCACTCGCTTCCGGGGCCAGTCGGGCAGCAATCTGCCAGGTCTGGTTGCTGTTCTCAGCCCGGCCCTGCTTGTAGAGGCTCACAATCATTTTGTGTAAAAGGAATGGTGAAGACAACAAGAACAGACCACCCCACACTTCTCAACAGGCTCTATGGATAGAATACAAGTGGTTTCCCCCCAGTGTTATTCTTTGCGTGGTGGTCTATAAACAGGTGAACACTGCAATGTCTCAGGGTTTTGGTTAGCGTTTGTTTAAAATCCCTTTGCATAATGCAATGGAGCATATGTGGTCCTGCCCCAGACCAACCCAGGAACAGGATTTGATTTCCTTATGCTATTAGAACACTGGGTTTCTTTGTCCTTTCTGCTGTGCATCTCTTGCTGGCAGCAGAATATTTACAATATTTTCAATAGTTACAATATGTACATGATATTTATATTAATTATATTTATATGAAATATATATAGTATATGATAGTTATATTTTCTATAATACAATCTTATATATTACATCTAATATATATGTGTGTGTGTGTGTATAGATAGATATATACATATAGATATATACACACATAATACAATATTTATATTAATAATATTTACTTGCAATGTCATAGTTGTGAGACTTGAACTTCAATATGAAACATTTAAAGTAGCCCAAAGAACTCATCTTTTGGCTTCAATCCCTCCCTTAATTAGATATTATTCTGTGTTTATTTAGAGTACTGCACAGAGAAGCTTTAGTGTAAAGTGTACTATATCACTGTCTGACAGCTGAACTTAACATACCACTCATAATCACCAGACTTTGCAGTGCACACGTGGAGCAACAACTGCACCTTTCATTAAACAGGGAAGTCAGCCCCAATCCATGTGGCTAGTATTTTAGCCTCTGGGTGGTTCCACAAGGGCCACAAGCAGCAATATAGATTATATATATATAATTTAAGCTGCAAAGGAACTCCCTGAGACCTAAGACATAATCACCAGACATGCATGGAGCCTGCTGAGGTCCTCTATGGATCTGGAGCTAAGAGAAGCTCAACCCCCCCCCAAGCTCCTCCCCGCCACACCACCCCCTGTGAAGTTCTGCTCACCTGAACCTGTGGCTGTCGAGGTTCCCTTAATGGGGTGGCCAAGTTCCAAAGAAGCGAAGATGAAAGTCCTCCACACTTCCAAAAAGCAACAACAAGAGTGGGATATATACATGCACAATGCCAACTGCTCCCAAAAAGTGTGGGGGGAATAATCCGAGGAGTGTACCAACTCTCCCCCAGCTGGATGTTGTAGCTGCAGGCTTGTAGACAGGAGAAGGCTGCAAAAAATACACAGTACTTCTAAACTACAATGAAACAACAAGAATTATATACAAGTATTCAACATGAAGTTCCACTTACCCCTCGATAGTGAGAGTCAGACCTTGAATGAAGTGTCACCAGGAAACTCCAGAGTGGAAAATACGCCAGGGAAGTTATGTACCCCAGCAGCAGCAGTGGACTCACACAGAAAAGGGGTTACAGCAAGCACGTGTGAGGATAGGAGTTTCACCCGGTATTCAGAGCAACAGCAGAGAAGTAAAACTCAGTACCAGGGGAATTCCTACCAGCTCAAGGCACCAAAGATAGAGCGAGAAGGAAACGTTCTAAAGTATGAGTTGAGCAAACCACGTCCGGCTCATAAACTAAAGACAGAGCGGAACGAGTGAGCTCAAACCACGTCCGGCTCTTAAACTAAAGACAGAGCGGAACGGGTGAGCTCAAACCACGTCCGGCTCTTAAACTAAAGACAGAGCGGAACGGGTGTACATAAAACACAATCACGAATGGGAAGCTCCGCCCAACTCTTAAGCTAAAGACAGAGTGGGAAGGGGCTCTCAATAAGACAACAATGTTACAGACTCACTCAAGACAAGAGGAAATGCTGTCTGGCTCGTAAAGTAAAGACGGAGCAGAACGAGCACCTCTCTAGACATACACAAGATAAGACAATACTCACGAACACAGGGAAATGCCAGGTAAAGATGATAGAGTCGTAACTCAGAATAAGGTGGAACCCGGAAGAGAAGGATTGCGGGGTCAGGACACGCTACCCCTCGGGAGAGGGTGGGTGCAAGCTAGGGAATAGACAATAAGGCACTAAAGTTCTCTCCAAAACGATGGCCAGGAATCAAATATCGGGAACTGGAACAGGAATAAATTGGAGAAACAAAGGCTCCGATAGCTTCCACGAAGCACGAAGAGCGAACGCTAGGTAAAGGGGGCGTGGTCACGTCAGAATCAGTAAGCCAAGCGTGGATTCACGTGAGAGACGTCCTTTTCTGTTCCTTAGGGATTGTCTCAAAAGTACATGACAGGGCACACAGAACTCAAGGAGTTCTATTAGGGATATAAAAAAACATGCAAAGCCGATTAAGAAGGAACACCATGCTGACCACATGCTACAGAAGGTCTGTGAATCCGACCACCCCTAACAGTGGCTGTCATACCTGCATAAAAGCTGCAGCGAGTTCAAGGATTCCAGAGAAAGCTTCCAAGAAAACAAGTCCTTCTGCCTTTCACCAAAACATCAGACAAAGACTCTCAAAAATGCAGGAGCGTAGCTTGGTCACTAAGACTGGAAGGGTGTGAGCTTGTGATTCTTGCTGAAATCTGACTCACATCTCACAATGCCTGACTGAAAGCACCTGTACCCAACTATTTATCAGAAAATACATTTATTGGGGGCAGGGGGTAACTCCACAAACACCTCCCTTCCCCACCCGAAGCTACGCCCCTGCAAAAATGACTCTCAAGTACAGGTGAACCTATTGGAACAATGACTCTACCTCGCAACCACTCTTCCCTGCCCCATGAAACATTTTTTCTTCACTTCACAGGCCCCGTTTCCCACCGCCCATCTTGCCATCCCTGTTATTCAGTACACTCAATTCAGCCTGGCGTGAAAACTCTAAGTAACTTCTTATCCTCAGTGCCAGGAGAAGTTTCTCCGAGTTACAATTATACGTTCCTTGGCCCTGCCTCACTGTGCAGAGGTCTAGGACCTAGATCCCTTCCTGCAAGCTGGATCCAGACTTTGAGAGAAGACTTGCAAGATCCATTGTGTATTCTTCTCTCCTTCTGGGCTCACAGCTCATGTGCATCTGTGGATCAAAGTCCAGCCTTATCCCTTTCTTTCAGAACCTCTTCATAAAACAGATCCATGGGTTTAAGTGCCTGCACCTCCAAGGGATACTGAGATGTCCAACTTTTAGCTGTTAGGAAGTTATAGCTTTGAACTGGGACAGATCAGCATTTCATGATCAAAAAACTTCTAAAATTGAAGATACAAACATTAGTAGTCAAGATAAATTTCATGTTTTGTCAAGGTGTTCATTACGCTTTATCATTTGTAAATTACCTGCAGGGTGATCGCGGTGAGCTTTGCGCTGTGAACAGTACAGTATGGTCCATTAGTTTTTGTTAGTAGTTTTTTTTTGTTAAACTGTTTTTATTGAGTTTTCAATACACATATAAGAATTGAGCTCCGGTTACATTAATACAATTGGGAAACACAAAAAAGCAAGGAAAACTAACGAATGACAGTACAAGCAAAGCCCTCTAATTACAGTTGTCCCTTGCTCCCAGATATGGGTCAGGATAAAAGCATAAATCCTAACCACAGCTCAACACCCAATCAACAAGTCTTTACCCAGTGTCGACATAACTGGTTCGTAGGTTGATAGTTCAATCCGCAAACCCCTCCCAAAAAATAACTTTAGTCGACTGTTTCCTTCGAAAGACCATTGCCATCCTTATCTCTGTGAACAGAGGTTTACTGTGAACATAACAACTGACAACAGCACATGTGGAATCAATAGTTTTGACAGGAGGAGCAGAAGTCAGTCAGATTACATTGGTCTAATGTTTACCATTCGACAGGAATATAATCTTTATATTTTGTGGCTGGAAGATGTGGCGCCGCGGCTAGGGCGACTGACTCCGGAATCTGGGGAATACGGTTCGATCCCCGGCACCGGCGGCATATTAGCCCAGCACCATGTGACTCTGGGCAATAGCTTGCTTAATCTTCCCGACAGCCCCCAGCGCCTAGAGACCCTTACGGGTGATTGTGCGCTTTACAAATGTGGATTATTATTATTATCTCCTTTAGATGGATGAATATAGCCTGCTATAGTCTACTAAAACCTTAACACATGAGTGAGTGGAGGAAGATGCTGAAAACTGCTTCAGGAGGTGCAATTTAAGGAAGACTGATCTACCAGACAATGTGGATTGCCTCAATGTAGAAATTTACATAGAAAAGTAAATTACACTGACTCCGAGACCAGCCGGCGTCTCCAAAGTTTCTTGTGCAAAAGAGCACATTTGTGAACCAGAAGGTGCATCCTGTTGCACCACCTATAAAAATTGTGGTGAAAACCCTTAATTACAGTGCTAGAGATGCCATGCCACATGGGGCCAGGAAAATGGGTCCCATTATGCTAAGGTCTTTACTCTTTTGCACCTCAAGCCTTAAAATATATGCAATATATGCACACCCTCTAATCCAGTAAAAAACAATTATTTTTTATTGAACACTCAAGAGATAGTACCATTTGTGATTATAAGGTACTGGATAGAGAAAACATTTAGGGGTCTCTTTAATGTTTCAGACACTGAACCTCTGCCACAATTTGGTAGATGTTCCATCTGCCCTGGTTGGAGAATGTGAATGGGTCACATGGATATTCAATATAAATAGGGAGAACGGGACATCTGCCAATTTTTGGAAGATGTCCTACGTATGCCAAAACGGAAACACATAGTGTAGAAACACTAGACCGTGACCAGCCGGTCACTACAAAACCCTTCTAAGATTATACTGAGCCACAGAGGATTGATGATAAGCCGACAAACTAAAGCGCTGAGTAATGAACATCAACTGCGAGAATAAGGATGAAAGACCAGGTGATGGGAGACTAGACCCACTTGGTGGAGTATTGAGGTTTGGGATTAGGAGAATCTTACCAGAGGAGATAACCGGCCTAATAATATTAACTATTGAACTAGAGATGCAGGGCTCACAATGGGAAGCTTTATGCAATGCTATGTAATGTCCAAGAAAGCAATGACGGACTCACCCCCAAGTTCAGTCATTGACATGCTGTGACTCTTCAAACACAGATTTGGGTCCAACAGCACTCCCAGGTTTCTGATAGAAGTCACTGGAGCATGACAATGTTTGTTAAAGTTCAAAATGTCACAGGAAACTGATTCACTCTGCTTCACAATGGGAGGAAAGCAAACTGAATCAAATCCCAAAGGCAGGAAAACAGAACTGTTAAGATATTTTAAGTTGGAATTATTTCTGTCACGTTTTAACACCAACAACTTGCAGAAAATGAAACTAATTGGTAGAGAAAACCAGGCTTTCCCATGTTTTGAGCAGAAATGTGTAAACTGTTCACTGGGGTTATGGCTGAGGGATATTGGCAGCTTAATTTCACTCCTGGCGCTAAAATCTTCCCCCAACCCCCAACAGGTACATTTGGGAAGGGAGGCCAAGTTGAGGAGGTGCAAATTTGCAAATCTTTTTCTATATGTAAATTCACCTTACATGTTCAAATCGATCTTTTACAAGTACAATGTCAGTTTGTATATTTAAAAAAAAGTAGTTTTATGAACATAACATGTTTTACTTATAGGCAGTATTACCCCAGTTGGGACTAATATTACACAGTAGTATCTTTCTCCCAATGGAAGGCATGTAGTAAGGCGGTAAGGCGACGGTGGCAGCGTCCCCGATCCGCTTGCTTTAGCTAAAGTTGCTTAACTGCGCTCCATGCTGTGCTGGTCAAAATAATTTTAATTTCACTGTATTTGTGTTGTGTTGATTTTAAATTACTCATTCTGTGTTGTGCTGATTTTATACCACGCCAGGATTTGCACTTATATAGTGCTATTGTGCCGATTCTCACATACCTGATCTAATGGGAGGGGAATCATTTCTTAAATACAGCGGGGAAGCCTCGGCTCAACCTTCTTTCCTGCCTGCCCCGGTCCGACAGGGTAGCTAGTACCATTGTGCGGAGGGCGGGTCAGGTGAGAGCCAGGTACTTCCGGTAATCACTGGAGTGGTTAGCGCTCTAGTGGTTTCACGCCAAGGCTATTTAGCCCTCGTCTCTTTCCAAGCGTGCAGCGATCGCGCGCAGCCGAAGATACACCGAAGAGCAGCCAAAGAGCGGCCCGTCTGCGCCCGTCCGCGACAGGATGGGACCAGGGGCCATGGGCTCTGCTCTCCAGGGGCCTCATTTATGAAAAGTGACGCATCGCTGCGTGAAAACAGCGATGCGTCACTTTTCACTGCGCACTCCTTGCGACACCAATGATGCGTCATATTTAATGTATGACGCATCATGTCGCAAGGACTTACAGATACGTCAGTATTTCTGACGTATCTGTAAGCGCAAAAGTGACGCATTGCTGGAGTGTGTCACAAAAGTGACGCAACTCCAGCAATGCGTCCTTTCACATGGGGAAAGCCCCATGTGAAAGGGCTTGCGTCAGTCTTACGCCTGCTGTGAGGCAGGCGCAAGATTTTGACGCAACAGCATCCTAAAAGTGACGCAGTGAAATCTCATAGATTTCACTGCGTCACTATTACGAGGCTTTTTGCGGGGGAACGCCCCCTCTGCATACATTATACCTGACGCAGGTATAATGTGGCGCAGGGGTTTAAAAAGTGACGCATCTACCTAGATGCGTCACTTTTTAAATATGGCGCAACAGGGCGCATTTTTTACACCGCTGGTGCGTCACAAAAAGTGACGCACCGGCGGCGCAAAACTGACGCAAGGCCTTCATAAATAAGGCCCCAGGAACCTTCTCCCGCAGGGGCGCATAGAATCAGGTATTCTACTCAAACATTAACAAAACTACACGCAGCCCCTTTGAAAGGCTGCAATAGAGATTCCTGGCCATGTCCTGAGGGCCCTTTCTCATGTATAAATTGTCAGTTTCAAGCATCCCATGTCAAACCTATTGCTAGGGGAAAATCTGAGAAATGTATGTCAGTGTGTGGTTTGAAGAGCTTTCTGCTGAACGTCCGCTCTCTACCTAAACAACATCTTGAAGTATGGGACCTTGTATATACATTGCAACCAGATATATGTTTCTTAACAGAGTCCTGGATGAAACCCCACACAGTCCCAGTTATAATGTTTGGGGTTCCCTCAGGCTACAAGTTCTTGGATCTTGACCGCCCTGATAAAATTGGGGGTGGCGTAGCCATTTTATATAAGGAGAACTTGAAGATCACTATATTAGAACAAACACACTGTCCATTAATGGAAATTATGATCTTCAAGATAAGCTCAGCCGCAAAAACGTTCTGGAAAGGAGCCTTCGTTTATCGCCCTCCGGGACCCATTTCGGGCTTTACTCTATCCCTTCTGGAACTGCTGGCACCGCACTTTAAAGCAAAGAAGAATTTCATTCTTCTGGGTCATTTTAATATTCACGTAGATATTCCCACGCATCCAGAAACCTTAATACTGCTTGCTGATCTATCCACCTTAGGTCTAGAAATGCAGAATAGAGGCCCAACGCATATAGGGGGTCACACTTTGGACATACTTTTTGCCAACTGTCCCAAAATACGGTGTCACTCCACAACCCAGGTAAATTGGTCTGATCACTTTTTAGTTGCTGGGTGTAAATAAATCTCCCAAAAACCACCTCTCCCGGCAATCTGGCGACGACAATGGCACAAAATAACAGTGGATGAGCTGCAGAGGGTGTGGAAGAGACCCATCTTCACTGAGATAGATAGCGTAGAGTCGGCTCTCTCCAAATTTAATAAATCCTTTATAGAGGCAGTCGATATACTGGCCCCGTTGAAGCTGCATAAACAACATCCCACCTCTAAGCAAGAAGTATGGTATACAGAGGCACTTAGAGCAGAGAAACAGGGATGTAGAAAGATTGAAAAGATATGGAGGAGAACCCGAAATGAGGAAAGTAAGAAAGCACACCAGGATGCCCAATCCAACTATTATAAAAACATTAGACTGGCAAGGAAGAACAGTCTTAACCAGCAACTTGAAGAGGCAGGAAATTCCTCTAAGGAACTATATAAAATATTACAGGCCTTTGTAAAGCCGGTTCAGAAAAGGGGGGTGGTGATGAACAGAGTGTCTGAATTGAGCAGACCACTCTTACCCAGTCAAAAGATCAGGGCTTGATCCATCACCGTTATTTATCTCACTGCCCCATCCCAGCTCAGAACCTGGCTATATGCAAATCAGTCTGTCCCTGGCCCAGTGCATCATGGGAACAGGGCAGACTAAACTACTAAGCCAATTCTTCACCAGAAAGGAGACAAGCTACCGGGGACCGGTTTCTGGCATTTCAGCCGTCTTCGGCCCGGCTTGCTTGAATCCTGATGGAGCAGTGAGAAAGGGACTCATATCTGAGTATACCCTGCCACACCTATAGTGGCCAAAAACGATTCAGAAAAGGGGGTGGTGATGAACAGAGTGTCTGAATTGAGCAGACCACTCTTACCCAGTCAAAAGATCAGGGCTTGATCCATCACCGTTATTTATCTCACTGCCCCATCCCAGCTCAGAACCTGGCTATATGCAAATCAGTCTGTCCCTGGCCCAGTGCATCATGGGAACAGGGCAGACTAAACTACTAAGCCAATTCTTCACCAGAAAGGAGACAAGCTACCGGGGACCGGTTTCTGGCATTTCAGCCGTCTTCGGCCCGGCTTGCTTGAATCCTGATGGAGCAGTGAGAAAGGGACTCATGTCTGAGTATACCCTGCCACACCTATAGTGGCCAAAAACGATTCAGAAAAGGGGGTGGTGATGAACAGAGTGTCTGAATTGAGCAGACCACTCTTACCCAGTCAAAAGATCAGGGCTTGATCCATCACCGTTATTTATCTCACTGCCCCATCCCAGCTCAGAACCTGGCTATATGCAAATCAGTCTGTCCCTGGCCCAGTGCATCATGGGAACAGGGCAGACTAAACTACTAAGCCAATTCTTCACCAGAAAGGAGACAAGCTACCGGGGACCGGTTTCTGGCATTTCAGCCGTCTTCGGCCCGGCTTGCTTGAATCCTGATGGAGCAGTGAGAAAGGGACTCATGTCTGAGTATACCCTGCCACACCTATAGTGGCCAAAAACGATACAGAAAAGGGGGTGGTGATGAACAGAGTGTCTGAATTGAGCAGACCACTCTTACCCAGTCAAAAGATCAGGGCTTGATCCATCACCGTTATTTATCTCACTGCCCCATCCCAGCTCAGAACCTGGCTATATGCAAATCAGTCTGTCCCTGGCCCAGTGCATCATGGGAACAGGGCAGACTAAACTACTAAGCCAATTCTTCACCAGAAAGGAGACAAGCTACCGGTGGCCTGTGAAAGCCCGGGTGAGTTTTCCCAGTCCCTCTGTGATGACATTTCCTTGTTTTTTGAGAATAAAATAAATATGATCTACGATAAAATCATGAAAGCCTCCAGTCAAAGGAATAACATCCCTGTCCCTTCCAAATTGTCCACACTCGGAGACTACTCACTTACTATTTTTCCGCCAATTAATGACTCTGATCTCCCTTCCCTTATCAGTCACATAAAATCAGGGTCCCCTGACGATTTTCTGCCCGCCAAAATGATCGCTTCCCTGAGTACTCTGATTGGATCAGAGATCCAGTCAGTATTAAATCTTTCGCTCAGTGAAGGGCGGGTGCCTATGGAGTGGAAGAAAGCGGTGGTGAACCCTATTCGAAAGAACGTGGCACATCCGTAGACAGACCTCTCCAACCTCCGACCCATCTCCCTCCTGCCATACCTTAGCAAGATGACCGAGAAACATGTGAATACCCACCTGTCTAAATACATCGAGGCAGCGGGGGGTCTAGACTATTCTCAATCAGGGTTTAGACCCAATCACAGCACCGAATCTGCCCTCCTCTCAGTGACCGATACCATCAGGATGGCACTGGATGGGGGGGTCTCGATGATTCTGGTGCTGCTAGATTTGTATGCTGCCTTTGACACGGTATCACATGAGATTCTTCTCGGTCGTCTGAGGGAGGTGGGCATAGGAGGCGCGGCTCTGTCCTGGTTGGAGAGTTTTCTCTCAGACCGCTCACAAGGAGTCAGATTGGGCTCCCTTCATTCCATCACACGGGAGCTCACCAAGGGAGTGCCACAAGGCTCATGTCTAAGCCCTACACTTTTTAACGTGTATGTGGCACCCTTGGCTGACATTGTGAGAGAATATGGGTTCACCCCGGTGTCGTACGCTGACGACACACAGCTTTTGTTCCCCTTTCAGTCCCTCACGCCCGCAATAAAAAGATCTTTTGCGGATGGTATGAGAGCAGTATCAGACTGGATGGCTACAAATTGCCTCCAGTGCAACGTAGGCAAAACAGAGGTGATGTTATTCGGGGAGGCCCTCCTTCTGTGGTCTCCAGAATGGTGGCCCCTAGACCTTGGGCCAGTACCAAGTCCAAAACAGACTGTGAAGACTCTTGGTGTGCAACTAGATCAGGCACTATTGCTCAAAGAGCATGTCAGTCAAGTTGCCGGATCTTGCTTTCATACCATTGGACTCTTGCGGCGTGTCTTTCCATTTCTGCCTGACTGTCATAGAAAAACTCTTGTCCAGACCCTTGTAGTCAGTAGGCTGGACTACTGTAACGGCCTGCTCATCTCGGCCAATGAGGAACAACTTAATAGATTACAAGTGGTCCAGAATACTGCGACGAGACTGGTTCTCAACGCTTTGCCCAGGACTCCATCACGCCCCCTTCTGGACAAACTCCACTGGCTGCCTGTGCGGCAGCGTGTCAAATTCAAAATCTGCTGCACCATACACAAATGTATTTTTGGCTCTGGCCCTAAATATCTAATTGACAAGTTCATTCCCTACAGCCCTGGACGCCTCCTGCGCTCCAGTAATCAACAGCTGCTCCAGGTCCCTAGGATTAGGAGGATTAGGCAGGGAGGCCGAGCTCTCTCCTACAAAGGTCCCATTCTCTGGAACTCACTTCCACTTACCCTAAAACAAAATTTCAACTTCCAATCTTTCAGGAAGCTTCTTAAAACTTACCTATATTCGACCTCCTAACTGCTAGACACCTCAGCTTATAAACCAGTTGAACATCTGTAGCAAAGCGCAAGTGCGGAGATACCCCTTTGGGGGTCGAGTCCTGCGCTATATACGAATATAAATAAATAAATGTGGGCATAACATGTTATTGAATGGCTTGTTTTCCTTCTAGGGAACGGTTATGGGCACCAACCTGGAGTCTAGTGACAATTTCATGCTAAATTGCCTGATAATAATGATTTGAACCTGTCTAGTAATATGAATACCAGACTTTGTAAAATTCATAGTAAGCCGTTTTGCAGTTTCAAAGTGCTGTAGGCAAAAAGGCGCTGCTTTTATCAGATGCAAGTTGAATCAATTTATTGCCATTGGAGGAATGGACGACTTTGGCGTCCCTTTTGGGGTGAACAGCCATCACCTTAAGGGAACAGCAGGGACTAGAAGCTAGTTTTTCATTGCAGTTTTATATAGCGCAACCTAAATCTTCTTGTTATGTGAATTGTTCCTTGCAATGTGTTCCATGTTTCTCTTATTGTTCCAGGCCCAAGATAACATGCTAGTTAGAAGAGTAGTTTATTGTTTGCCTTTAGTAAAAGTAGAAATAGATAATGGTTCATTGGAAGTTAGATAGTAAACCATGTGTGGGGATGAGAAAAAGCCCCCTCTACCATGTCGTTCGGACCAATGAAACACCCTTAGTCGTTCAGCTGTACGCTCCTTTGTTGAGAATGGGAAATGGGGGAGTTTGCCTGCTCCAAGTTGACTCTGCATTTGTTATTGGTCCACACAGCTGGGAAGCAGGTGGGAAGGAGTTTTAGGTGAAACTAAATGTATTCATTGTGTGTTTCCAGAGAAGTAGTTAATAAACCTTTTCCTGGTTTTGACAGATCTCTCTTACCTGAGACTTTATGTTTCTTGTTCTTGTGTTTAACTCTTCAATGCATATGTTTCTCACTTGCTCTGAACTTTCACTTGGTTCAGATTTAGAGCCTTATTTACTGACACCTTTTGCTTAGAGTTTCCTCCTTTCATTTCTAGTTTAGCCTTAGGGAAGTTCCTTTGAGGAACTGAAGCTGTCTCAGCTTTGCATCTTGAGACTATTCAAATGATTTATGCTTCAAGTATTCATTTAAAATCTTTTGGGTTGATTAACTTACTGAATTTGGAGCGTTAACTGAGAAATGATTATTTGATTACATTGACTCTTGAATTTGACTAATCTATTCATCAATCTTTAATATTTTAAATCATCATTCTTTGTTGTTTTTGTGGAACCAAATGTGTTTCACAGTAGTTTAAAATATCTAATTGATGATTGCTTCCTGTTTACACACCTCACCTGAAAACCAATGGTCCATCCGGCCGGAGCACAACTGAGATCAAGGAATGTACCCAATACCACAGAAACAGTTAGAAATTGGCCAAGCTCAGTAAATGTTCACGAGTAGAAGCAGGGCAATGCGTCGCTGACTTTATGTTTCTTGTTCTTGAGTTTAACTCTTCAATGCATACGTTTTTCACTTGCTTTGAACTTTCACTTGTTCCAGATTTAGAGCCTTATTTACTGACACCTTTTGCTTAGAATTTCCTCCTTTCACTTTATTCATTTCCAGTTTAGCCTTTGGGAAGTTCCTTTAAGGAACTGAAACTGTCTCTGCTTTATATCTTGAGACTATTCAAATGATTTATGTTACAACTAGTATTCAATTATTATATGTTGGGTTCATTTAATTACTGCATTTTTAAGGTTAACTGAGAAATTATTATTTGATTAAACTGATTCTGGAATTTGACTAATCAGTTAATAAACCTTTAATGTTTGAAATCATCATTCTTTGTCGTTTTAATGGTACCAAATATGTTTCACAGTAGTTTAAAATATCCAATTGATGATTGCTTCCTGTTTACACACCTCACCTGAAAACCAGCGGTCCATTCGGCCGGACCGCAACCGAAATCAAGGAATGTACTCAAGACTAGATATGATTACAACATTTCTCTCTGACAATTGGTAACTTACGAGAATTGTTTTTCTCTGAGGAGTAGAGACATAGAAAATACAACAGAAACAGTTAGAAGTTGGCCAAGCTCAGTGATTGTTCCCGAAATCCATGGTTCAGTTCTGAGTATTGAAGGTGTTCCGGCGTTTCTGAAGCTGTTGCAGTATTCACCGAGTGAGTATAAGCAGGTCTATGCGTCGTTGACTGAGTGTTGTCAAGCTTTGAGGTGTTTGTGATGATATTTTGTATTTTTCTGAGTGGTGTCCATTTTAAGTCCAAGAAGGCTGCATATTGGACTTGAGAATTAATGTGTTTCTTTCTGTACAGTGTTGTTGCTTATTAATGTAAATGCACTTGTTACTAAACCTTAAAATTTGGTATGTGACTTGCGAAGTTTAAGATCCCTGGATAGAGATGGAGTATATTTTGGTTTATCGTGTCTGTTGAAGTTGCGGCGTTGGATCGTGAGTTGCAGTGAGTAGCTCAGTCCCCTGAAGGAAATCAGCAAACTGTTGCCAATAGTGTGAGAGCACCTATTAGTTTGGCCCAAACAGGGGGAGGTTTATCTCCTGTTTCCTGTTGCAGTCGCACCAAGATACTTATAAATTGTTAGTGAGAGAGTGTATTAATAGTGATTGGTGTTGGTTAAACGTTTGCAGAGAGGAGAAGCTACACTTGTGCCAAAAAATCCGAATTGTCGGAAAAAGAACCTAGCTATGCTTATGGAGTCACTATCATAGATGGATGTGACTTCCAAGAGAAAAAGGGGGGGAGAATACCCTTTTTCTTGAGTCCCCTCACTCACCGGAGTTGCCTCACGGTGACATGCTTCATCATAGGGGACCTCCCAACCCGCTGCGGGTTGAGGCGTGCTACGACTTGCGAGATACGTAGGAGCACTGTTAGTGAGGACTATGTGTGGTGTAATGTGATAAGGTGGGTGGAGTGGTGTGATTTAAAAATATCTTGCTAGTGGGCAAAAAAAAGACTTTTATTAGTGCTCCTATTAGATATATTAAAAGGTGGGGTGGGTTTCTAGGTAAACCGGTTGTCTAATGGGACCGGAAACCTAGTAGATAGCCAACTAGTTTCGAGCTGTACCCCTCAGCTCTTCCTCAGGACATCACAAGGGCCAGCCCTGTGATAGCCACTCCAAACCGTGAATATAATGCCTAACAATGAGCATGAAATGCTATATATACATACGACCGGTGAGTTGAACTCACCGGTCGTGAGGGACACCGAGTATGTTCACCGGCAGGGAGTACGCCCGCACCAAATGGACAACGTGGAGCCTCCTTTTTCCCCTTAAGTGACCTTGAGGCTTATTAAAGCCTCGTTATACAAGGACCACAGTACTTACTGAAGAGAAATATAAGACCAGAGTCACAGAACAGTCTATTGCTGGTTATGGCAAAGTGAGATACTGAACACTAAGCAAGGAGGAAATATATGATTAAGGGAGCTAGGGTGTACCTTGCACTGATTAATCTTAAATCAGAGAGAAAGAAAGTACAAGGAGGCCGTATAGGTGCAAAGAGAGAGGCAAGTACTGATGTAGACTCTAGTGATGGCTTTTTGGAAGAGTTGTTGACTTCTCGACCACCTCCATATAACTTAGGAAGTCCACTGGAGGAAATCAGCAAACTGTTGCCAATTGTGTGAGAGCACCTATTAGTTTGTCCCAAACAGGGGGAGGTTTATCTCCTGTTGCCTCAGTCCCAGTGGTAATAAGAACCCCATTTATTACAACTGTTGCCTTAAATGGGGTTCTTACCACGGGTAATTATAACAAAGAAAGGGGGTCCTAGGGAATATTTTACGACCAACCACTGCTACAGCCCTAACAATTACTTGAATACCAACTAAAGAGTAGCAAGGGGTCAGAAAAGTGGGTGTGTTTCTTATCCAGTGATGATATGTGCTATGACCAATGAATAGCGGAATCTGTCGCTGGGTCTCTCAAAGGTGCTCAAAGAGATCCCATCAGACTTCCACCCTGTACCGCCCTACATCATTTGGGAACCTTCAATTTGCACATGGGGAACCGAGTACCCAGTGCGAGATTTGGCCAGACTCAGCCGAATCTAACACATCAATCCCAAACCGTCTGTGATGTAATCTGTATTGGGTATCAGGAGGTAGCTGAAAAGCAGTGCTAAATTGTGTAAACCAAAAAGTGTATAAAGTGCAATATCTAAAATTGAGTAAAAGGGAGGAAAATATTTTTAATGAACACCTCCTTTTTCTCAACGATAAAAAAAGTGCAAATGGTAGTCTTAACAAATAACTACGCAGATGAAAAAAGTGGTCGACATGTTTCTGCAGTTTTATATCGGGCCCATGGGTCACCTTACTGCTTCATCAGGACCTATTTTGCTACTGCTAGATATGGTGATGTGAATCAAAATCAAAAACAGTGTGAAAAACAAAGTAAATATCACCTGAGAGTCTCCTGTGTTCAAATTGTCGGAGTGCACCAGATGGACAGACACACACACACACACGTATAAGAAAGAAATGTACATATCATTAGTGACAATAGCATTTCAACAAGCATCTGCTGAATTACTTTATCCAGTCAGAAATGCATACTGCAAAACGTCATGTTACCTAATATTGGTGTGCCATGAGAGCTAGATCACCAACGTATCTAATAATCATATGCACTTTGTAAACATATAGAATTACACTCACCCAATTTGCAGGAGAATGTTGCCCCCCCCTCACCTGGCCACAGCTCAGGTAAAACGGAGCACCGCTCTATTCAAGCCAAACAAAAGAAAAGATCAGAGGAAGCACCTCGATGCTGCAAATTAAAACAACACTCTTAGCCGTAATTCGGCAGATAGTGTATAGGCAACCCATTCATTTCTTATTTCTGATACTGTAGTCACTGCGCAGTCAAAATACCACTGATGTCATAGATGGATTTAATCTCATAAACTGAGCAGGTGGACCTAATACTTGCAAGGACATACTAAAGACAATGTCTGTTCCCAAAATCGTCATTATTGAATGCGATTTACACTCATCATAAAGCACAAGAACTGATCTCACTGCACAAACATGTAAGCTACCATGTTATGTTATGTTAAAAAAAATGTGTAAAGCGCAGCTAACCCCTTAAGGTTTCTTGGCGCTTGTGCTGAGGACAGTGAAAGAAGCGTGAGGGGGAGAACTAATTGTAGGCCTCAATGAAGAGGAAAGTCTTGAGAAGGGATCTGAACCTGGTGTGTGGGGAGGGCAACCTAAGAGGAAGGGGAAGGGTGTTCCAAAAAGAGGGAGCTAAAAATGAAAACCCGAGGCCGCCATGCTTCTTCCTCTTGAATCTTGGAACTGATAGCAGGGCCATCTGAGATGACCGGAGATTGCGAAGAGGAACATACGGGTGGAGAAGGGAAGAAATGAAAAGGGGACCGTGACCTGCAAGGGATTTAGAAATGATGCAGCCTAGCTTGAACTTACAGCGAGCAGAGACCGGAAGCCAATGGAGACTTTTTAAGAGAGGGCGAACATGTTGATCTCTAGGTTGGCGGTAAATCAGGCGAGCGGCCTGATTTTGGATCAACTGGAGTCTCTTGATTTGATAGTCAGGGATGCCTACATACAGTGCATTTGAGTAGTCGAGTCTGGAGATGACTAACGCAAGCAAAGCCAAGTTAAGAGCCTTGGTAGTGAGTAGGCGAGAGATTTTGCGGATTTTCCTGAGCTGGAAGTGGCTAGAGGACACTACTGCGCTGATCTGGGGCATCATAGAAAGATCGCTACTAATGACGACTCCCAGACTTTTGGCTGAGTTGACTGGGCAAGGGGAGCTGCCCAGGCTTGCCGGCCAAAAGGATGGTTGCCAAGGGTTGGATGGTCCCCCGACAAGAACCAGCTCGGTCTTGTCGGGGTTGAGCTTCAGATGGTTTGAGCTCATCCAATTACTAATAAAACAAAGCGTGGTTTGAAAAGTGGAGATTGATTCATCCGAGGAATCAATAGTGAAGACCAATTGAATGTCGTCCGCGTAATTGAACGCGGTGACACTCAACCCGCGGAGGGAGCGGATTAGAGGAACCAGATATAAATTAAAAAGATGAGGGGACAAAGAGGAACCCTGCGGGACGCCGCAGGTCAGCCCGACCTGAGTGGCGGAGAACTGGGACAGTCTGACTGCTTGCTGGCGTTTGGTCAGAAAAGACTGAACCCAGTCCAGGGCGGTACCCTGGATGCCGGCCTCTCTGACACGGTTGACCAAAATGCCATGGTCGACCGTGTCAAAGGCGGCCGACAAATCCAGGAGAACCAGGGCCTGACAGATGTTGGCGTCGGCTCCTCTGCGCAATTCCTCCATCACAGAGAGGATGACCGCCTCTGTGGAATGCGCAGGTCTGAACCCGGCCTGCTGGTGGTCCAAAAAGCACGATTCCTCAACAAAAGAGCTGAGAGTTTGGGTTACATGTGACTCCAAGACTTTATTGAGGAAAGGGAGAAGGGATATGGGACGAAAGTTGCTCATGATGGAGGGATCTGCCGAGGGTTTCTTCAAGATGGCAACCACCTCGGCCTGCTTAAAGGAGCAAGGAACCTCCCCCGTGGCAAGAGAGTTGTTCAAAAGGGCCAGGGGGGGTTCAGGGCAGGCGGTAAAAGCTTCCCGAAGGGCCGAGGGGGGGCAACAGTCGCTAGGTGAACCAGAAGAAACTTTGTGCAAGAGGGCAAGAAAATTGTCTTTCGAAATGAGGGGAATCTGAGTTAGGATGTGAGTATTGGAATGGTGGCAAGAAACAGCAAGCAGAGGAGGGACTGGCGGGGCTTGGACAGAAATACTGTTTTTAATCTTGATAATTTTTTCCACGAAGAATTGGTTCAGGGAGTCACATAGAGACTGAGAAGGTAGGGGTGCAATAGTGACTCTCGCTGGATTGGACAACTCCTCAACGCTTGAAAATATATCTTTGGATTTGTTGGATGAATCCAAGATTCTGTTGGAGAAGTAGAGAGATTTAGCCGAGGCTATGGCTAACTTATACTCTCTAAGCAGGGAGGAGAATATCTGTTTGGTCTCAGGGGAGTACCCCCGGCGCCAGCGCCGTTCTGCCTGTCGAAGCCCAAGTTTTTGGGCTTTGAGATCCTCGGTGAACCACCTTTGGGCGTCGTGACACGCCTCGCTCTAACTAGTTTTAAAGGTGCCACGGAGTCAGCAGCAGAAGTGAGCCAGCGAGTCAGACCCTGTGTTTGAGAGTCAATAGAAACAAAAGATCCTGTGCTGGGTGGAGCGGATGTGCTAAGGAGGGAGGTGAATTTGTTCAGATCAGCCCTGTTCCAATTACGAGCTAAGAAGTTGGTTTCTCAGACATTGGTTACAGTGGGGGGCATAGCTAGGGTGAAAGTGATTAGAAAATGATCTGACCAGAGGCAGTGGAGAATAAGGGGTGCAGAAATGTCCAGGCAGGAAGTCCCAACCTGGTCCAGAATGTGACCCTTAACGTGAGTAGGTGAGTGTATGTGTTGAGTGCAGTTTAAACCTAACATAAGATCCGAAAAGGCCAAAGAGCATGGGGTTTCGTGGGCATCCGAAGGCCAATAATTGAAGTCTCCCAGGACCAGGACATTAGTGTTGTTAATGGTGAGCTGGGAAATGAGGTCGCCAAACCTGGCCGAGAAACTGGGCATAGATTGAGGGGGGCAGTAAACCAGGGCGCATATGAGAGATGACCCTGGCTGCTCCAGTCTGAGCACCAGGCAGTCAGTCATGGGAATACTATTAGTGGCCACTGGGGAGAAGTGGATTGGATGCCTAATGATGGCTGCGACACCACCACCAGCTTTACCCGAGGGACGATTTGCTTGCAGTATGTAGTAGCCCGGGGGGATAGCCGCCAGAATATCGGGGGATGAGTCATCCGTGAGCCAAGTCTCAGTCAGAAACAGGATGTCCGGCTGTTCCGACCCCAGAAGATGGAAGATATCTAGCTGGTGGCTAACCAAGGACCGAGTGTTAAGGTACATTACTGACAAGGTAGACTTTTGGGCCCTTGCCAGCGGGGGTGTACAGGACCTAGGCCCCGGGGCTGGTGGCCTGGCAATGACCGGAGGGGGAGTAATCTCTGGAAAGGTTTTCCTGGCCGTAAGCAGACCCAGTGAGGCGAGCCTGGGGGAGGACTCAGGGGGAGGGAGTGCATGATCATGACACTTAATAAGGGAGGAACGGGAATATGTAAGGGAAGGGGCAGAGTGGCGTGCCCCGTGCCACTGCCGGCCACGGACGGGCGCAGACGGGCTTAACTCAGGCACAACTGCGTCGCGCCCGCTGCGCTCGTACGCTGCGCTGACACATAGTGGTCATTTAAATAGAGGAGGGACTAGGAAGGTGTGCCCAGATCCTGATCGGCACTCAACCCGACCCAAAATGGCGCCCGCGGCTGCCGAGAGCCCGCCCCAGCGATCAGCCCTCAGCCGGCCGCCGTGCCCCTGAAAGGAAAAGCAGGTAAGAGCCTGTCAACTTTGAAGTCAAGTTAGTAACAGCGTAATATTTTGGCGATTTTAAAACTGCAATTCCAAGGGAGCCCCCACAGGTCGCAATCAGCAGGGGGGAGGTTAAAAAACTCAGCCAAACAAAACACTGCTCCTCAGCTACTGCGCGCTAGCCCACTGCCACCGGGCAGCGTCGCAATCACTGGGAGGAAGAGGAACTCACTCCTAAATAGAGGAGGGACTAGGGGGGTGTGCCCAGATCCTGATCGGCACTCAACCCGACCCAAAATGGCGCCCGTGGCTGCCGAGAGCCCGCCCCAGCGATCAGCCCTCAGCCGGCCGCGGTGCCCCTGAAAAGAAAAGCAGGTAAGAGCCTGTCAACTTTGAAGTCAAGTTAGTAACAGCGTAATATTTTGGCGATTTTAAAACTGCGATTCCAAGGGAGCCCCCACAGCTCGCAATCAGCAGGGGGGAGGTTAAAAAACTCAGCCAAACAAAACACTGCTCCTCAGCTACTGCGCGCTAGCCCACTGCCACCGGGCAGCGTCGCAATCTTGATTAAATTGTGTGGCGATCACTCGGATTTTACAAGTTAGTGATATATCGTTAGTGCCCAGGAGTTCAACTAGGTGTGTATGACACCCCTCATTTAACATAACGAGGTAAATCAACTAGCCAGGCAATTGCCTCCACAGATACACACCATCGTGTGTATTTAGATGAAACACCAAAACAGCCTGCGAGCCCACACGCATCGCTCCTATTGTGTTGTGTGTAGCCAATGCTTGCTTTCGTTTGGGCGTTAATTAGGGTTTTGCTTATTAGCCGCGTTTGTAGTATACGGATCTCAGCTAGAGTCGGTGCCGTATACTCACTGAGCTGCCCCTTTGTTCAATCATGCTAAGGAATCGCCAGCCTGCCTTCCTGTCCGTCGGTACTCCAGACGTCCTTCTGGGCTGTCTGTGGAAGGTGCCGAATGGACAGGAGGAGGTCTATTTGGCGAATCCTCTGGTTGGTTGCCGCTATGTCATCTGAGCGCGCCCTCGAGGCTGTAGGGAAATGTAGTGCAATATCCCAATAGTGCCGATTTCGTGTGCTAGAAGTAGATTTAAGGAATGTCTAAACTCACTTTTTCTAACATCGCACGGAGGGTCAAAATATGCATTTCGGAGCACAAAAGCTCAATAAGATGCTCGAAACAGTCAACTAGGATGACAAACTGTTTTGTTTGTAAACTGATCATGGCAGAATCAGATTTAGAAGTCGACATCGGCGAGTGCAAGCGGTTGCCTTTCAGACCATTGTCTGTGAGTCCTAATGTCTGCTGACACAAGCAGAGTGTTCGCTTTCACATTAAGCATTATTGCTGCATGCCTCCGTGGCGTAATAAAATGTGGGGGAGCTCCAGCAAAATACATGGACGCAGTAAAAAACAATTATCAGCCGTCAAACTAAAGTGCAGGGTACCGAACATCAAGTACGAGCATAAAGGTGAAAGTCCAGGTGATGTGAGACTGGACTCACTTGATGGAGTATTGGGGTTTGGGATTAGGAGAATCTTGCCAGAGGAAATCCCCGGCCTAATAATATTAACTATTGGAATAGAGATGCAGGGCTCACAATGAAAGCTCTCAGCAATGCTATATAATGTTCAAGAAAGCTAAGAAGGACTCACCCCTAAGTTCAGTCATGACATGATATGACTCCTCACAGATTTGTGTCCAATAGCACTCCCAGATTTCTGATAGAAGTCACTGGAGCATGGCAATGTTTGCTGTAGTTCAAAATGACACAGGAAACTTTGGTGTGTTGGGAGGGGCTGCACTGGGGTCTGCTCTTCCGGGGGCTTTGTGAACGTGTTCAGTATTCCAGATGGGGCTTGTAGAAGAAATTGCCCTCCGTGTTGTGGGTGCCTTCCCCCCCTTTGCCACATGAGGACCCATCTACAAAATGGACCTTCCTGTTTAGTCTTGGAAAATAAAAGGAATACTATGATCCTTCACTTGAAGAGAGCAAATAGGTCAACCATCTTGGAACGGTTATCGAGTGACCTTGTACCTGGCATTTCTACTCCGGCAGACCTCTGGCTCACCTCCTTTCTGACTGATTAAGCTGGGCCTCTGTGTTCTTTGGTCTCCTGTAGCATATTAGGGCCCTATCTGGGCAATAGGGGTCCAACTCAGTAACTTAAGTGCTCCATGAGCATCTGAGACCGCAGACGTACTTCCACCCTCATCTCCCCTCCCACATCTCTAACTCAGGTCCACTGTCATGCATAATCATGGATCCTAACACACAGGGATTACATGAGTTAAAGCTGGAACCATTTGGCCACAAAGCATTCACCATTAAATACCCAGCTAACCTATCTAAAAATGCATCGAAACACCTCAACACATAATTCTCAAATCTTACCCAGAAACCCTTATTTCTTACCCTTACTTCGCCTCAAATAAAGGATCTACTATCTGTGATCTCCTCTTCAACTAAATGGAGGAATGCTCTTCGTTATCTATGCCTGATCTCTTTCTCCCACAAATGTACACATTGAACTGGATTGTTGGTAGCCCCTTCATCCACTGTCAAAGCTGATGCTAAAATCACCATTTATAACAATGGGATCATCCTCATTCAAGCTGCAGACCACCATCTAGGGTCTTTTGAGAACATTTTCCACATTATCAAGAACTCCATTACTAACCAGGATCCTGACACTTCGAAGTATGGGCTTAGCGCCATACTCACCAAAGGTCCACCACAAAACCCCATCTTGTAACACCACCCCCGTCACTCTTCCCTTCTCCCCACCTAACTCCTCCAGCTGCTCACTTTTTCCCTCTTTTTTTGCGGTTGGGATCGGAGTCACTCGGGGTGAGTGGTGACGCCCTGAATGCAGACATACATAGCAATGCTTCCTTCTCAGCCACACCATACTTACACTTACCCTGCGTTAGCCCCGACTTACCCGATACAACGGTCTACACTTTTTATCCCTTTTCTATGAAGCCCGATTCCCCATTCCCTAAAAACTCCAATACCCTTTCGACCACAGAGTTCCTAGGCGACCAGCTCAGGACCAGCTCTCCCTTGCCCCCTAGCAATCTGAGTAACCTTTCCTTCTTTACCAACGCTTATCGGGAACTCTCTGGCCAACAGTTCCCGATCGATTCCATCAGAACTCCGTCACATCCTACTGGAGCACTGACACACTCATTGGATTCTCATGACCAATCTTTACCTTCATCTACCCTAGATAATATCTCCCAGAATCTTCAATAACTCAAGGCCGATTTTCAAAGCTTATAATCATTACTTCAACACTGGCTAATGACAGAAGGACTGACCGGACGTCAGGGAATTACAGAGACAATCTAACACCAGATGGTATCTTCTACACCAAGCTGTCATCTCCCCCTTCAATCAAGGGTTGATCTCCGACCTATGCGTCCCTCCGCTCGAGAACCATACCCTTCCTGAACGCTTCTTCAAGACTCTCTAGATCCAAGAATTACTTCACAGTGAAGGAGATAAACATTCTCATGTGTTCATGTAATGCCTTTCTCGTGGACAAGCCAGATTACTGGGAAAACATTCAAACCATTCCTCCGAACCGCTCAGAAGACACAGACACAACACTAATGCTTTAAACATCCCCAACCTCAAACAAGTTCCCATCACACAGCCCACATCCTCTGACATCATTCCACACCTGAAGTGCATGCTCATCAATTGTAGATCAGCCATGAAACAAGCCACAGACATTGCTGAACTCATTCTGGCTCAGGATCTTGACATACTCATTCTTAAAGAAACTTGGCTGAAGGAGTCTTCTGGGCCGGCCCTTGACATACTATTTCCTCCGAACTATAACATCATCAGGCTGGACAGAGCGGACAGACCTGCTGGAGGGATCACCTGTATGTACCAGAATAGCCTCATTGTGAAACAGTCACACACAGATGCGGTCCCCTCTTGCGAATACCTGTGCATTGACATCACCAGCAACAGTAACAGCAGGCCATTATGAAATTGCACATATTTTACCATCCATTAGGAGATAACCTCCCCTTCAATGAACAAATCATGGAAGTCATTAATCCACTATGGGGCAACATTGTGCCCAAATCATCCTCGGAGACTTCAACCTTTTTTCTTTTTTTACAGAGTTTTATATAGCGTGAACTTGACCCGAATCGGATATAAGAGCGCTTTACATAGCACCAGTTGCATTACATGAGGACACATCAATTTTTACTAGGCACGGGGAGATTACGTGATTTGCCCAGAATCACAGGATGTTCAGCGTCATTGCCAAGACTTGAACCCAGTTCCCCAGATTTAAGGTCAACCACCCTAGCCGTTAGGCCAACTCCTCTTCCCAACCTTTACTCCTTCACTGGAATGACTTGAAGGACCCAGCAGCGAACACTCTCAAAACCTTCCTAGCTGACTGTAGCCTAATTCAATTCTGTAATAGCCCCACTCATGTTCTGGGCTCGATCCTGGACCTTATTTTAGCTAAACCCAATGCTATCCAACTGGACTTGATTGCCCCTTGTAACAGGTCTGATCATCATTATATCTCCTTCCACATTATTGAACCTTGGTCTAAGAAAAGAGCACACGCCAAGAATACCAGGCACTGGAAATGATCTCTCCGAAACACAAACGTGAATGAACTGATATCCCTCAGCAAGAATACCTTGTTGCCTCCTACTGACATGTCCGAGGTACTGGACCTCACGGAACATTACAACAGCTCTATATTAAGTATTTTAGATTCAGTTTTCCCCTTACAACTAAAAAGAAAGTCCTCCAAAGACTCCAAATCCTTGGTTCAATAATAGTTTAAATTCAGAGAGACACAATCAGAGACTAGCCGAACAATCCTGGAGAGGCTCCTGCCTTGAGAACACCCCATACTCCTGAGATCTAGAAGAAGCACTTATAACAAACATATCATGAGGGCAAAATTGAACTACTTCAGAGGTCAACTAGATAATGCCAGAAACAGACCTAACAAACCTTTTGATTTAATCAAACTACAATTCAATTAACTCTCCACTCTCCCGCCATCACAGTCCAGTGCACAGCCAACTTGTGAAGTCTTTGCCTCCTTCTTCCTTGAAAAGACAATTAAGATTGAAACTGATGTCCGAACACTGTAAAGCAACCAGCTGATTGTCCCTTTCCCTACTAAGCCTTCATTCCCTCCTTCTCCTCAGCCTCTGCCTGCTACAAGTGTCTCACCCAAAAATAACGCCTTCTGGAGCCAATTTACTTTTTCTGATGAATTCTCTGTACTCAACCTGCATACCACTATGAAACCCTCAAACCACTTCAGAGACCCCTTACCCTCAAGTTTCTTCAATGAGATGAAATGGTCATTAGTCCCTCTCTGGACCAAAATAGTAAATGCCTCCTTATGTCAAGGTATGATCCCTATTTGTCTAAAGTCACGGCAGGTTATGCCCATTCTCAAAAAACCCACAGCGGATGAAAAGAACCTTAATAACTTCTGTCCAATCACAAGCATTCCAACTCTGTGGAAGCTCCTATAGAAATGTGTACGTGCTAAACTATGTAAACACATCGATCAATTCCAGCTTTTAGATCAATTCCAATTTTCGTCAGGGCCATAGTACTTACTCACATAGTAGATGACGCTCTAAGAATACTTGATTGGAATGAAGCCTGCCTTCCAATCCTCATTGACCTCACTTCTGCTTTTTATACGGTCAAACAAGGCAACCTCCTGGACTTACTGGAACAAAGGATGGGTCTTTCAGGTTCAGTGTTAAACTGGTTTGCATCATTTCTTAATAACATAACGCAAAGATTTAAAGTCAATCAAACGCTCTCCAGCTCTATTTCATCCACACTTGGGGTAACTCAGGGATCTGCACTCTCACCCACGCTCTTCAACTTGTTCATGGAGCCGCTAACGGAAATGCTAAATTCATCCAACATTCACTATCACATGTATGCAGATGACACCCAACAGTACCTGAAAATCTCTTCCCGGGTAGACATCAGATCACTCAACTCAACCCTACTCAAAGCACAACACTGGCTGACTTCCCAACATCCTGAGCTAAACTCCTCCAAAATGAAATTCCTCCTTCTCGCACCATCTAAACCATCATTGTTGAATATATGAAACACCTAACAGCTCTCAACATATGTACTCAACACATCATTGACACCGTAAGGTCTCTTGGGATAATACTTGATAAAACCTTGCGTATGCAGGAGCACATCACCTCAGCCACCAAAGGAGCTAACTTCCACATGAGTATCCTAAGAAAGATAAAACCCTTCTTCCTCCCAAACGACTTCAAGTCTGCTGTTCAAACACTAGTGATTTCCAGGTTGGGTTATGTTAGCGCGACACTCTGTGAGCTACCCAGCTACAAGTTGGCACCGCTCAGGGCATCCCTGAATACAGCTGCAAGGTTCATCACAGGATCCAGAACAAACAATCCCATCACATCGGACCTGAAACCCCTAAACTGGCTGCCTTTTGAGGCTAGGATTCATCTTAAAATTGCTTGCATGACACACAAGGCCCTTCACCATAACACCACTCTGTACCTAGCTCACAAACTGGAACTTTCTGGTGGTAGCAGATCTTCTAGGATTTCCAGCACCCTGCTGATCAAATCTAAAAAATTCCAAAGAAAGAAAACCTATAATAGAGCATTCTCAGGTATTGCCCCGAGAATCTGGAACTCCTTGCCTCCGCAAATCAGACTGATATCCTCAAAGGCATCTTTAAACAAAGAAGTGAACGCTCTATTGAAGAACACCCTTTGATTGAATGTACCTACTCCCACTAGGTACCATTTGTTTTTGGTTTCCCTACATGCGGGTTTCACTCCTCCACCATGGACTGCCTCACCCTGAGTGACGCTGCTACAATGTATTTTGCACTTGATACTATGACTTCACCCGCGTCTATGGCCTATGACTGTTCTCAACATCAATATTTGTTTGTTGCTCATATATGCTCATCCGTATCCTTTTGTGATGTCATGATTCGTTGTTCCTCTTTCTACTCCAGTATCTTGCTTATCACTGTTGTTGTTACTGACCCACTGACCCAACTCTTTATGTCCTTGATCATCTTTAAAGGCCTCTGATTCCTGCCTGGGTAATGTCCGCCCTATATACAACTTTATAAAAATAAATAAATAAATGAATAAATAAATAAATAAGTCAAATCAAATCCACAAGGCAGAAAAACAGAACTCTTAAATATATTTTAAGTTGAAATTATTTCTGTCACGCTTTAACACAACATCTTGCAGAAACTGAAACTAATTGAGAAAGAAAACTAGACTTTCTCATGTCCTGAGCAGAAAGGTGCAAGCTGTTGAATGGGGTTATGAATCAGGGGATATTGGCAGCATAATTTCCTTCCTAGGGCTAAAACATTCGCACCCGCAAAAGGGACAATCAAGAAGGGGTGCACGTTAAGGGGGTGCAAATTTGCTTACGTTTTCCATATGTAAGTTCACCTTACATGTTCAAATAGATGTTTTACAAGTACAAAGACAGTAGTTCTATGCACATAAAAAGATTTACTTATAGGCAGTATTCCCCCAGTGGGGACTAATATTACACAGGAGTATTTTTTGCTCCCATGGGAAGGCATATGGGCATAACATATTATTGAATGGTTTGCTTTGCTTTTGTGGCAATATTCATGCCCACCAACCTGGATTCCGGTGAGAATTACATGCTAAATTGCCTGATAATATTGGTTTGAACATGTCTAGTAATATGAATACCAGTCCTTGTAAAATTCTTGGTACGACGTTTTGCTGTTTCCAAGTGCTGTAGGCAAACAGGCGCTGCTTTTACCAGATGTAATTTGAGTCAATTTATTGACTGTTAAGGAATGGACGACTTTGGTGTCCCTTTTGGGATTAACAGCCTTCACCTTAAGGGAACGGCAGGCACTAGAAGCTAGTTTTTATTTGCAGTTTTATATAGCGCAAACTCAATCCAAAGGCATTGAAGCACTTTGCATGAGCACCAGCTACATTACACAAGAACACATTCATTTTTGGTAGGCCCAGGGAGATTAGTGATTTACCCAGAATCACAGGATGTTGCGCCGGCGCTGAGACTCGAACCTCGTACCCCATCTCCAAAGTCGCCAGCTCTGGCCGGTGCGCCACATGTTTAACTCACAGAGTCATCCTAAACACTTGATGAAGCACAGTGTGTGAGACATTTGGTGAGTGTAGGGGCACCTTATGCAATACTTCAATCAATCATACAGTTTGTAGAGCACACAGCTACTCAAGGAGTGTCTCAGCGCTATGTGGCTCGCTGATTATCTATACTGACACATAACTACTCAAAAGCGCTTTCAAAAAGTCGGGCCTTGAGGAGGCATTTGAAAATCTGTTCTTCCTTCAACTCCTAAGGTGCCTAGAGAGGGATTACAGGCAGATGCAGCAAGAACCGAGAATGAGGAACCCCCCCCCCCATTTAGCAGCTTCCGGTCCGGAGATCTTATGTTTTGGAGCAGGGCAGTTTAAACACGCCTCTCTGCTCCGTTCGCTTCCATTGGCTGGCTTCCTAAATGGAGGCCAGCCATTGATAGAGAAGGGAGTCACTCCAAACAAGCCCATCTCTTTCGGATTCGGGGTCGTGAGTTTTGCTGTTCTTTAGCTCGTGACGTCGTCCGTCACTCAGGACAGCAAAACGCGACCCCGAATCCGAAAAATTTCGGAAGCTTTAGGCCGCCATTTTTCTGCTGGTAAGGTTGAGGTAGTCTACTCTTGCTTTCCTCGTTCCTGCCGTCTTTTTTCCCGCCCCCTCCCGCTGTCCGTGTCTTTGTTCCCCTCCCGCTAATGAGATCGTCTCGCTGTCCTCCCCGCCGTGTCTTTTTCCCGCCCCCCTCCCAGGACTCAATAGAGCTCTTGAACACGAGTCTTTGCTGCTGATAGTCTGGTGTCTGCAGCCCGCCCGCACAGGATCTCAGCGTCGGGGAGGGGGGGCGCTAGTTTCTTGTTTCTAATGATTGCTCTACAACGGAGGAAAGCTCTACCTTCTACTGGGATCTGAGTTACATTTCCTGTGCCGGCACCTCTTCTTTCAATACACATTTTTAATGAGCCGTGTTCATTTTTCCAGTGTGTGCGCACCGCCAGATTGAGGGCGGCGGTTGTGTGAACTCCACGCTGTGTTTATTGTCGCTGAGAGGCTGCTGGGCCCACCCCTGGTGCTCAGAGACTTGCTGCTGGGAGAGAGGGGGCCCTCCGCGGCCCAGATGTGGCTCCGGGGCCCGCCCTGACTCACAGAGCACACAGACCCGCAAGTCTGCATTCTTAGTCCCACAGGATGTCCGTGCGCACTCACGGCCGAACCTGCTCTTTTTGGGGAAACTTCTCTGCTTTTCACGCCCGTTCGTGTCCAAGAGGTCTCTGGCTGCAGCGTCTGTCCGGATGAATACAGGGTTTTAAATATGAATGCTACGATGTTATAGCGTTTAATTCTGGCGTTTACCCTGGTTCTAGGCACTACCTCATTTTGGTAGGTAAATGAATTGTCTGTAGGGAGATTAGCGTCTGGATAACAACTTTTCAATGTGTTGATGAACGTGTCTTCTAATTAACAGGTAGAGTGGGTAAAATGTAAGTAGGGGGACGGAATAAAAGTTCTACATTTGCATTAAAACATGTGATGAAAATGGGTGTTATGCCATGTGCTAGAGTGTGCCATGGCACACACCTCTGTGAGTGTGATTTGTCAGTGATCGCACAACTGATCACATAGGGAAGCCGGGATTGGAAGTAATTAAGCAAGCGACGTAAACGTTTTAAATCACAGAATGAATGTGCAACAAACTTCTACCGTGAGCTAAACATGCTAAATGCTGTCAGATTTCGAACAGAAGCGTCTAATGACGTCAAAGTTATAAGTTAAATGGAACTGCATCCTAACAGCATTTGTGTATTTCACCTCGAGTGACTCCTTTTACGTTCCTAGAAGCCCTGATTTTAACTTCTGACACTTGAGGTATTGTCCTGACCGCCCTCCTCTTCTCTCCTCCCTTCCATCACGGTGACGACCAGCGACCTGACGGAGACCCTCTCGCTGATCTTCTGCGGGGCGGAGGTGGGCTGCTTCTCTGGAGACCCTGCCAACCCCAGCCTCGCCGAGCAGGCCGGACAGCGGCTGCAGATGGAGTTCCTGCTGCACAACAAGAACTCGGGTAAGGGCGAGATCAGCTTCTTTGTGCTCATAAAGCACCGCGTGCCGCCGTACATGAGCTTCAAGGCACTGTGCCCGGTAAAAGCATTGTCCAGCGCTGTGGCGCACAAGTCACTGAAGTGTGCCAATTTAAGCTCTCATTCTAATAACGCTTCTAAGTACCCAGGCCACTCATTTTCTCCATTTCAGAAGGATAAAATGCTGTCAGCCCATACTGAATTCGAACTGGTGATTTCCATCCATCTCAAATATGTATTTTAACGTCTACCTGCCTTGTGATGGGTGCTCAAAGCCTGTGCATTGGAGTTATTTGGGGCTCTCCAGGGGTCACAGCTGCGACCCCTGCCACTGCCTTTGCGACCCCTGACCCCAGAGGGGGCAAAATCAGTGCCAGGAGCAGCTCGTTATTATATACATCGGTTGGGGCACTACTTGCTTTACTTTCTCTCAATTTTTTATTACACTAATAGTGAATAATGGAACATTATTCGCTATTAGTGTAATACAAAATGGAGCACAATTAGCTGGAGTATGAAATTCCTTGGCAGTTGAGGTAAGTAAAAAAAGCTGTAAAATGTATGTTGTGTGCAAGCTTGCGGGTGAGCGAGTTTACTTCTAAGTGTATGTAAGTGTAAATGTTGCTTGTGTGCGTGAGCTCCTCACCCCCCTCCCCCCTCGTTGCTTCAGTGCGTGAGCTCCTCACCCACTCCCCCCCTCGTTGCTTGTAAATGCATGAGCTCTTCACCCCCCTCCCCCCTCGTTGCTTGTGTGCGGGAGCTCCTCACCCCCTTCCCCCTCGTTGCTTGTGTGCGTGAGCTCCTCACCCCCTCCCCCCTCGTGGCTTCTGCGTGCGTGAGCTCCTCACCCCCCTCGTGGTTTCTGCGTACATGAGCTCCTCACCCCCCTCGTGCCTTCTGCGTGCGTGATCTCCTCACCCCCTCCCCCTTCATTGCTTGTGTGCGTGAGCTCCTCCCTCCCCACCCCCCTTGTTGCTTGTGTGCGTGAGCTCATCACCCCCTGTAGCAGGGATTCCGTTCTCCTACAGAACTGTGCATAGAGATCTGGAACCTCAGTGAATTAGGATGACCCAAAACTCACCTCAGTAACCAAAATCCCCTTACCGAGCTAGCTACAGTGTCTCATTGGTCATAACAAACTCCCAATGCTTAGACAAACCAGAACATGAACTTAGGTTACCTCAGGTATTTTGGAACACATGAACACTCTTTCGCTCTATAATCATTTCAAACCAGAACGTGGAGTAAAAGAGGACACATGCATATTTGAAATATTTATTTACTAATGCAAGGTTCTCAAATGCAGTATCTTATATAATGCAAGCAAACATATTATAAGAATCAAAGTTATCAGCATAGTTACTAGTCCATAGTAAGCAAACGGTGATAGCATATTATAATGCTGAAATGAATAGGATTTAATAACACCTATTTCTCACCCTCCCTATTCAGTATAATATATTATATCTATGAAGGTCTCTTGTGGGTTTTAGCAGGTCGGGCCCATACCTCAAACTCTCAGTGGCAGAGGATCACATCATCTTCCACCAGCTCTCTGTATGCGAGGCATCATCAAGTGTGTTCTTGCATTCCCAGTAACTCTATCTTAAACCCGCTTAGAGCCCGATGTTGGCAGCAACTGTATTTGTGTTATGACTAAAGTGGTGCGAAGATCAGACCTCACAACAACACTGTGTTCGAGTTATTCTTAAGGGTTTCAGCACTCCCTGTGCAGACAGTGTACCAAGCAAAACTGATATCAGAGCAATAACATATTATTCTCCAGTACATCACATCGCTCTTCTAGGTTGAAAGCTATAATAACAAATATGTGTTGTGTGCAAACTAAAGCCAAAAAGGAAAAATGGCGTTTAAACATTTAATAAGCTCATGCTAACTTAACACAGTATATAGCAAAGAAGTATCTATATGACACCCCCCCAATGATCCGAGCATGGTCAAAAAATAAGGAAAGCCAACACTAGAATAGAGGCATAACATGAAAGCAGAGTTCAACAAGAATGAGCTAAGCTAAAATTCAAAAATTATATATGAATGCCTACAGTGGCCAAACAAAATTATGAAAACTCTTCAACGCAAGGCCCCTTTAGTTCATGGTAATAGGCCTGGGGGCGTATAAAAACAATTGTTCGTAAGAAAAAGGCACCTTCCAAAAAATACAAACAGGTTTGTGCCTAAATAAGCAAAGTCTCCAAGGCATCTCATGATTGGACAGAATATGCAAAATATGCAGCAACAGCTTCCAACATGAAATCACTGTCATCATCCGAAAACAGTTCAGCCATCCAATTAAGTAGTGGGAAAGAACATACGTGCTCCTCCAGCACGGGATACTCTAGCATCATCAGAGGACAATTCGGTGGGTTCTCAAGAAAGCTATGTGCCAAGAACTCATGCGCCACTGTGAGTATGTCCCAATGACCCATTAGTCCATGCATCGCTGCCAAGGCCATAATCCTTTCGCCAGAACAAACCAACTCGTGAGCAACTACGGGGCTCATCAGGTGATTAAAATCGACGTCAGGAGACACCGTCAAGCAGAGTCACAAATCAAGGGCCCAGTCGAAATCGCAGCTCAGGCAATGAAATACAGGCTGGACACATGTGAAATAGGAAAATCGAAGCAATAATCCAAACGCCGTGCTTAAAGTCGCAAGCGGCAGGGTGCCATAGTAATCAAGCATCCGGTTACGAAACAGTGTCAGGAGGAGCTGAGCGGCTTCTAGCGCAGGACGGGCATCCATGTTTTATAAAACAAAATATTAACAAAACGCCCGCAGCCAATGCTAGCAAAACAGGGAATCCACCAAACAGACCTGAAAATATAGAATGAAAGAACGCAGGGATGACTCCAAATATTTTCTCAAAGGAAGTCACGAGACCACTGCTAACTAATTTAAAAAAGTGAGCGAGGGCAGATGTGGAGGAGGCATTAAAGATTTGATGAACTAGCTTGCAAAAATGAAACGGCAAGTCAGTATTCAAAAGCGCCTGCACCTCTGTGCACGTGTTAGCTATGTGAAGGACAAAAGTTTCTCGCGCCGAACTCAGGGCCACTTCTTTTTGAGACAAAAGGGCTCTTATTCTACTCATACCATTGAACTCTGCCTTCAAGGTTGGGATGCGACGCCAGATGGAAACATCTGAATTCCCATGTGTAGGAGGATACAGAACATTTTTGCAGCAGACCACACGCTCTGATACTGTTACCACATAAGCAATACCAATTATTAACCCACAACATTCCTCATTATTCAACAGTAAATAACTACCATTCGCCAGCAAAGTGAAAGTTGGAACTATTGCGGGAACTGGTGTGCCTTTCAAAACACATGCTAAATTTGGCCGGTCCTGGTTACAAGAACCGTGTAACTGGATGTGTCTGCATATCAATGAACGGTCAGGTGACTGTGTGCATTCCTCACCATTAAGATTCACTTCCTCATCCTTCAGGCACCTGTATGTGTACGGTAGAGACAATGCCTCATGGAGGAATGCGCTACCTAGTGGTTCATATCGCCCTATTGCAATATACTGCATACAATTAGTAAATTTGTACAATGCGAATGGTAATGTGATTAATCCGTGGATAAGCCACGTTGCAGCAGAGGCCTCAGCTACAGAGAACGGTAAGGATTCCAACCTCTCAATATGTAACATTGAAAATGATGCGTCACGCATTGAAAGCATGCGCTGTTTGTCAGTCAAATTAAATGGGGCAAAGAGCAAGGACACGTTCATGTAACTCCGGGACACACGACCAGCTTTAAGTGTCTGCAGGTTCCACGCAAATTGCATTACAGAACGCAATTGATTTTGACCATGGTATAATACAGACACCTCATCATTTACAATGTCAACAACAGAAGAAACAATATTATTCAACGTGTAGATTGGGGAAGAAAGCATGCTAATACTGTTATCGACAACTGCAAGTACCTTTTCCAAATTAGCCTGATCAATAGCCCTCAGGCGCTTAGCAGCCTCAATTTGTGAAAACTTCCAAATTTCATTATAAACTGCATATATCCATCGTTTAGATCTACCACTAGCCGGGCCTTTTATGAAATCATTTAAATCAACATTATCATTCAACTTTGAAAGATGTAATTTAACTGCAGCTAACGTAGAATGTTGCAGCCAATTCTGACATAATTTTCCAACTGAGTAAGTGGTGACTGAATGATCAGTATCAAAACGGGGATCAGGCCTGATTTGTGTAAAACCTTCAGTCAAACCTAGAAAGCGACGTTGGCAAAAATCAGAGCTTCTATGCCACATCAGCCAACCCTTTGGATCCAAACTGGATACATTAAAGGATGAATTGTGCAGTAGTGTTTGCAAGTCACGAATGGACAATTTTGTGAAATTACTCCAACCAGAATATTCTTCCAAATCGGGGATAATAGGTGTATTTAATTTTTTAGAAGTAGCCAATCCAAAGCATGTTGTCTGGGAAATAGTAGAATTTAAGAACAACATATGATTTGGGATGAGACATGCACGGTGCAAAGCCTCAGTGCCTTGTACCTGCCAATTTTTAGTACCCCAAACCGATTTAAGGTCAATGGTTTCCTTCCATAGCTCGTAGCCTTCTACAGCTAACTTGTCTAGAAAGGACTTCGAATACAGCAATTTAGTATTGGTAAGTCTAACCTTGGACATGGACTTCTGTGTCATTTTAAAATAAAAGGACTCCGGATTTGATCGATTAAAGTCGGTAAAATATGTGTACTTCTTCAAAAATGTACTGGAGCTGCCTTGTAATGGTGCCGGGCAATGTTCCCACTGTGTGTAATTTACAGTACCCCTTCTGGAACTCTTTTTATGCAGAAAATGGTTCTCAAAATGTTGAAAGCAAAATAAATCACGATAATTAGTAGATTCTAAATACAAATCTTCAGCATCAAAGGCAGCATAATATTGCAAATCAGAAAATAATGATTCTACGGCCTAAACATCCCAATCATCAGAACGTATGTTTTGTTTCACCACATCCCCCATGTTCACTCTGAGTACATTAGGGACATTAACCACTTAAGTTGGGCCATGGATTTGAAATTTAACTGCATCCCACACAATCCCATCAAGAACCGGCCAAGCAGCGATGTTTACAAAATTCAAGTCCCTCTTCAGTCTGTGTGCAGAATGAGACGAGGGAAGGGGATCCAAAGTTCCATTAAGATGCTGAATGCATGTTCTCTCCTCGACATAGTGTCCATCGATCAGACGGAAAAAATAAAACACAAAACCAATTGACATAAAAAGATACACTGAAAAATGCACTAGCCAAATATACGTCCATGGAGGGATCAAAAAATGTTTTTTAAATAATGTGGCATATGTTGCTAGACGTGAGGGCTTTTTCGAATGTACTGAAACAAAGTCAAATGAGAATCGGGATTCTGTGGTCAAACGTGTCTGTAAATCAGGCATCGACAAATCAGCAGGATAGGCATAGTCTATGTCATCATTGTCATTAACAGGAAAAGTATTTAATAAAGGATTGGAAATAACAGGCATCTCGAGGGCCACTTCTGGTTCAGTATTAGAAGTAGTGGCCAACACAGAATTTCTCACAATTGAAGGACAGGAGACCGCTGGTGTCATGCTATGAAGAATCGGCCACCCTGTGTATCTTGACATTGTCAATAGAGATAAATCTGTTTTCCGTACGACCTGGAAGTGGTGGTAAAATGACTGTTCTTGTGCCCTTCACTCCAAGAACGGGAACCGGAGCTCGATATGAAGGACCAAATTCTTTCCTGTTATCGATCTTCTCTCGAACTAGTTCTCCAACTTGGGGTAGCCAGCCAACTACCGGGATCTGCAACGCAACATCCG
This sequence comes from Lissotriton vulgaris, assembly GCF_964263255.1. Taxonomy (NCBI): domain Eukaryota; kingdom Metazoa; phylum Chordata; class Amphibia; order Caudata; family Salamandridae; genus Lissotriton; species Lissotriton vulgaris. The sequence continues at coordinate 164,054,971 of NC_141691.1, read as the reverse complement.
ATGTGGAGGGCAAATGTTCCTTAGCAAGACTGTCTCTGGTCTTTTGTAGATCCTGTAAAACATTGCAATGTTCATCTACGCCAAAGGCCGTGGCCTGGGCCCCGCAGTCCCCCACGTCGAGGTCAGAGACATACATCTTGATACCAAAGAGCATTTCGTATGGGGTCCGCCCACCCAGAGACCTTCTAGGGAGATTATTAAGAGCACGCTGCACGCCATTGAGATGGGCCAATCAGTTTCTGCCAGTGCCTATAACTCGAGCTGTCAAAGATTGCTTTAAGTCACGGTTCATTCGTTCCACTACACTATTACCCTCAGGTCTGTACGGAGACGAAAACTTGACTTGGACCCCCAACGAAACCATAGCATCCTTATGCGCCTTAGAGGCGAAAGCCGGACCCTGATCCGAATGGAAGGTACCACAGGCAAAAATCCCTACAAAGACACGCAAATCTCTTATGACAGTCCGTGAATGAGCGCTGCGATGGGGCCATACCCACACAACGCGTATGCATGAATCAACTGCTACTAAGATGTACTTATACGCAGTATCAGAAGGCAGTGATCTAAATAAACACAACCCAGTGGTTTATCAGATATGTACAACTGTGTCTGAGGTGGACGCGCAGCAGTCGAAGGCTTAATCTGCTGGCATATGTCACATTGAAGGACATAATCGCGCGTCTGTTTGTACAGTCCCCGCCACCAGAACCTTTGTTGTAGCTGAGTTACAGTGGCCGAGACGCCTGCATGCGCAGACGCCACACCTTCATGCGCCGCTGTAATCAACGTAGCCCTCCGATCCATGTTGGGAATCAAACGTTCACCAACATCAGGAATTTTCAGATAAGGAACCTTATCAGGACTGAAGTGGTATGTGTACTTCGAGAGGGAAACCCGCAGGATATTTACCTCCCTTCTCAGTGGCAGCTACAGCCGCCAAGATGTCATCATCTATTTTACTTTTGGACCGTGTAACTGCTGCAACTAAGTATTTCGATACTGCTGGCTTCGCCGTCTCATCGTCAAGCGAGTTATCGACAGCGTGGACTCGAGTATGAATCACAAACACAAGTGGCAACTTCTCCTTAAGTTCAGCCACTTGGACCCAGATCATTTTATGTTTTATTGTGCTACCCTTGGAATCAGGAAATTCATTCTGAATCCAAAAGATCAAGTTCTCATTGTAAGACTGGACACAGTAGTAAGAATCACTTACATTTAAAGTCGTCACACAAGAATCAGCGTACTCTAATGCAAGTATCAGTGCACGAAGTTCTGCTAATTGTGCGGTGCAGTCCCCTAGTGTCTGGGTGTGCACGACACTGGACTTGAACTCATCATTCACCATGGCACCGACCACAATGGCGCACGCGGAAACGTAGGCATGTTTAGAGCCATGCGAAACCTGCGCCGAACCATCAGTGTAAATGATGCAATGGAAATCCTCCAAAGGCCGCATTGCTAAAGGAGCCAGATGAACAAATTCATACTGTAAGTACTCCTGCGACCGTAAAGTGGCGTCAAAAATAAACGTGACATCCTGGGATGTCAAGGATGGAGCCCATTGAATCCACCGAGGGTGCAAAGCTTTGGAATTCGGTACACTGGCTTTCGTAACTGCCTCCAAGGCAGGACACGGGGTAACGACCAACATGCGTTTTCCCTGTGACAGGGCACGTTCCTTGAGAATTGCCATCTGCACAGCCGTTAAAACTTTCTCCACAGTGGAAAATCGCATTTCAGCCGAAGTGTACAAGTGTGACTTGTAAGCAATAGGTACTGTATCACCTTCATTAAAAGTTAGGTACGTGAAACCTACCGTCCCAGGGATAACTCTTATCACCAGGTTGGTCTGGTTATCACGAGTCTGTAAATATTCAGAAGCAAGCAGATCAGCTTGCAAAGATTGCAGTATAGCTGAATGCTCCCGCAGCCAGCCTGATTTGGAAAAAGATGGTTGTATCAAAGCATACAAAGGCTTGATACGCTGGGTGTATTCCGGAATGTATGTTCTCCCGAAATTTAAGAAGCCCAGTAAAGATTGTAATTTTTTCAGTGTTGTCGGAGAGCACAACTGGGCACATTTATCCAGGAAGTGAGGAGCCAAACCTTTTCCTCCATTGTTGAGCTTGTAGCCCAGAAACAACACTGTGTACTCTGCAATGTTACAAATTATTCAGTTGCTCGACACAGATGCTCCCAAAGTTCGTCGTCCGTGAGATATATGTCATCCACATACGAACAAGCATCCGGGTCGATTCTCTCCAAAAGAGAGACTATGCGGACGGAAAATAACCCAGGACTATTCTTATAGCCCATAGGTAAACGCTGAAATTGTTGTTTGACACCGCCGCAAGTAAAGGAGGTCCATTGGGAACTTAGACCATCCAATCTATGGGCATAAAAACCATTTGAAATGTCAAGCGTGGTTTTAAACCGCTTACGCACAAGACTATTCACTAGGGCAGAGCCGTGAGTATTCTGTACTGCACAGTTACGGCAATGCGAGTTTAAATGCCAGTAATCCAATACCAAACGATAGGAGCTGTCAGGCTTGTTTACAGTAAAAAGAGGGTTATTCATTGGTGACACACACGTTTCAGTTACACCCTGATATTCCAATTGTTCAAGAATTGCAGCGACTGAAGTTTTTGCTTCACGTCGTATGGGATATTGTGGTTGAGACTGCGGCTGAGACCGTAAAGGAATCTCGTGGCACGGGGACAATTTATCCCAACCACATTGATTGCGGTACACAGCCGGTGAAGAGCCAGAGCCCACTCTTCTGCAAAATGCAGTGCTTCCACTTTCGGTACAGTGTTCACGAAACTGGGGAGGATTACCTCCTCCCCATGCAGAGCTGCAAAAACAAAAGGTGGGGGCCAGTCAGCCTCCGAAAGCAAAATGTCATACGTAGACGAAAGATTTTCCCAAAATACCCCTTGTATAGTTCGATGTATGTCACCTTCTATTAACAGGACAATTTCAAAAAAGTCTATCAGGGGGAGCAACTCTGGTATCAGCTGTTTCTATCACAACATAAGTATCAGTCGCTGTCACCTTCAGTAGTGGACGCAGGGCCTCTCTCACTATGGTAATCTCCGCCACGCTGTCTAGCAAGGTCAGAACCCACGTCAGATTCCAAAGCCGCGTTCTCACTATCTGTGGCATATCGATGCGCTGGTAAAGCCGCGACCTTCTTTTTGGCAAACTGCGGTCTCTTGGGCGTCGAGCCTTCCTGCTTTACAGCACCGTTTTTTGGGCGGGGCCGGTCACGTCCTTGCTGACCACCCCGGCCACGGCCGCCCCCTCCACCACCGGTAGTTGAAGCGGATGATTCCTGAAAGGAACGAGGAGAGCGTTGATCAGAAGCCCGAAATCTATCAGGAGTTTCAATCATTGCGCGATCGCGCAAATCATAAACACGTTCTGATTGTGCAGGCTGCGGAGACGCAGGACGAGAAACCTGTGTTTGTTGTTGTTGCTGTTGCTTACCCTGTTTCTGTTTTTTAGGCCAATTTTGGGCTGAACTTCCGTGTCCGAAGTTTTTCCCTGGGGCTGCTTTTTCTCCTTAACAGAAAAAGGCTTAAGACCCTAGGCATTGCGACCCACGGTTTTATAAGCCACCACAATCATCTTTGTTAAGTGACGGGGATTTTCAGCATCGGGAATCGCTGCCAATGCGTTAGCAACCTGAAAGTTCACTGCATCCCCCTTGACAGCAGCAAGGATTAGATCGCAAACTACATCAAAGGAGCCACACAGGCGCATACCCAATTCAACTGCGGACTCCGGTCCGTGATCATCCTGAACACGTTGAAGGATCGTAGGCAGTACAGCCATAGACGGAGTGCCGTAGCACCTCGCATAGACCGCTGCAAAAGTCCTACCCCATGACTCACAGTCAACAAGCTCAGGGGCCAAATCTTTCGGCAAACTAAGCGTAAGAATCCAGTGTTTTTCACCAGGAATCGTATTAGGAAATACAGCTTCCAGCTGGTCAAATGTCTTGGCAAGCCTGAAAGGAAAATCATCCTTATCCTGGGGCTTCTTGCCCATTACGGCATTGACCGATGCTGGGACTGAGTTTCAAACCACCCTGTCCAGCCGGAAGCGCCGCACCCCCGGTGCTCCACCCGGAAGATTACGGCCCATGTAATGCACTAAGGCTCTAATCACGGCAATTGCGACTACATGTAGTCGTCGAAGTTCAGCTAGGTTACAATTGCCGTGTAGAGTATAAGGAGTAAATCCAGCCAAAACAGGCCAACTAGCGCCTGGAATGGACAAAGGACCTAACCTCGGAGCAGTTAAAGAGTGGGGTAGGGCGCCACCAAACCAAACTCCATGCAGCCAAACGTCAATAGGAACTTCCTGTGCCCTGTACGGAGTATACTCATTAGGTACAACAGTGGGAGTGTACGTGTGGAACACACCAGAATTAGCGTCCACCGCCGGAAATGTCACCCACGAATAAAACAGCTCGTGAGGATAAGCATGTTCCGCACTCACCACCATGATCACAGCCAAGCCTTCCAAAGGCACATTGTACATCCGCAAATGATCTCGCACCGCAATGCGACTATGCAGCAGAATGTCTACGGCAGCCATGACGGCACAAGAAATAAGAAAAACAAAGTAAACTATGTAGCACAACTGGGTAGTAATTCAAGGAAACCCTTTTAGTAAGATTCAAGCATGAAAAGACCTATTTCAAAAATAGGTAGGTCTTTTCCGACATCACCATTTTCCGGAAACGGCAATGAAGGGGTTAAGGTTTGAATGATATACTACTCGAGTGTCATGATATAAGACCGACAATGTATGGGCACCATGTAGCAGGGATTCCGTTCTCCTACAGAACTGTGCATAGAGATCTGGAACCTCAGTGAATTAGGATGACCCAAAACTCACCTCAGTACCCAAAATCCCCTTACCGAGCTAGCTACAGTGTCTCATTGGTCATAACAAACTCCCAATGCTTAGACAAACCAGAACATGAACTTAGGTTACCTCAGGTATCGTGGAACACATGAACACTCTTTCGCTGTATAATCATTTCAAACCAGAACGTGAAGTAAAAGAGGACACATGCATATTTGAAATATTTATTTACTAATGCAAGTTTCTCAAACGCAGTATCTTATATAATACAAGCAAACATGTTATAAGAATCAAAGTTATCAGCATATTTACTAGTCTATAGTAAGCAAACGGTGATAGCATATTATAATGCTGAAATGAATAAGATTTAATAACACCTATTTCTCACCCTCCCTATTTAGTATAATATATTATATCTATGAAGGTCTCTTTTGGGTTTTAGCAGGGCGGGCCCATACCTCAAACTCTCAGTGGCAGATAATCACATCATCTTCCACCAGCTCTCTGTATGCGAGGCATCATCAAGTGTGTTCTTGCATTCCCAGTAACTCTATCTTAAACCCGCTTAGAGCCCGATGTTGGCAGCAACTGTATTTCTGTTATGGCTAAAGTGGTGCGAAGATCAGACCTCACAACAACACTGTGTTCGAGTTATTCTTAAGGGTTTCAGCACTCACTGTGCAGACAGTGTACCAAGCAAAACTGATATCAGAGCAATAACATATTATTCTCCAGTACATCACATCGCTCTTCTAGGTTGAAAGCTATAATAACAAATATGTGTCGTGTGCAAACTAAAGCCAAAAAGGAAAAATGGCGTTTAAACATTTAATAAGCTCATGCTAACTTAACACAGTATATAGCAAAGAAGTATCTATATGACACCCCCTCCCCACTCAATGCTTGTGTGCGTGAGCTACTCACCCCCCTACCCCCTCGTGGCTTCTGCGTGCGTGAGCTCCTCACACCCCTTCTCCCTCGTGGCTTCTGCGTGTGTGAGCTCCTCCACCCCCCCTTGTTGCTTGTGTGCGTGAGCTCCTCACCCCCCTCCCCTCCCTCGTTGCCTTTTCATTTTGATAAGGTGGTTGTTTGTACTGCTATTATTTGCTGTTAGTGACATGCAATAGCCACAAGTTCTCAATAAAGTTTCTTTTTTTTAAACATACACTGGTAGGAGTCAGATTTGGCACAACATGGGCCAAGAACAACTTTGATGTGGGAAACGTGGTGCATTGATGATTGGAGAAGGGTATTATCGCGAAAGGTTGTTCAATTACCCAATCGCAGAATGTAATGATAGTTAGTGCTTGTGCTGCGTTACGACCCCTGCCCCCTGGCTGTGCTTGCTCCCCTGCCTCCTGGCTCTGCTTGCTCCCCTGCCCCCTGCCTGTGCTTGCTCCCCTGCCCCCTGGCTGTGCTTGCTCCCCTGCCCCCTGGCTGTGCTTGCTCCCCTGTCCCCTGGCTGTGCTTGCTCCCCTGCCCCCTGGCTGCGCTTGCTCCCCTGCCCCTTGGCTGTGCTTGCTCCCCTGCCCCCTGGCTGTGCTTGCTCCCCTGCCCCCTGGCTGTGCTTGCTCCCCTGCCCCCTGGCTGTGCTTGCTCCCCTGCCCCCTGGCTGTGCTTGCTCCCCTGCTCCCTGGCTGTGCTTGCTCCCCTGCTCCCTGGCTGTGCTTGCATGGCTGCCCCCTCGCTGTTCTTGCTTCCTTGCCCCCTCGCTGTGCTTGCTTCCCTGCCCCCTCGCTGTGCTTGCTCTCCTGTGTGTGTATGTGGTTCTGGGTGTGTGTGGCTCTGGGTGTGTGTGTGTGGCTCTGGGTGTTGTGTGTGTGGCTCTGGGTGTTGTGTGTGTGGCTCAGGGTGTTGTGTGTGTGGCTCTGTGTGTATGTGTGTGGCTCTGGGTGTGTGTGTGTGGCTCTGTGTGTGTGTGTGTGTGGCTCTGGGTGTGTGTGTGTGTGTGGGGGGGGTGTGTGTGGCTCTGGGTGTGTGTGTGTGTGTGTGGCTCTGTGTGTGTGTGTGTGTGGCTTTGGGTGTGTGTGGCTCTGGGTGTGTGTGTGGCTCTGGGTGTGTTTGTGGCTCTAGGTGTGTGTGTGGCTCTGGGTGTGTGTGTGGGGCTCTGTGTGTGGGGCTCTGTGTGTGGGGCTTTGTGTGTGTGGCTCTGTGTGTGGGGCTCTATGTGTGTGGCTCTGTGTGTGTGTGTGTGGCTCTGTGTGTGTGTGTAGCTCTGTGTGGGTGGCTCTGTATGTGTGTGGGTGGCTTTGTGTGTGTGGCTCTGTGTGGGTGTAAATGCAATAGGTCATGCATTTGCGAGCTATTAAGCTATTGGCATTGTAAATGACAATGCCATTTATTTAACGATTAAGCTATTGACAATGTAAATGACAATGCCATTTATTTATGATAAAAAAAATGTCATGAGCAATGCCAATAGCTCTACCTTTAATAATGCCGAGACCATTGCATTGTAAATGCTTGTTTCCTTTTGAACCTCGGAACCACCTCCAACAGTGCATCGGAGGAGTGTAGAGATCGAACGGGAATATACGGTCTGATCATGTTCCTCAGATTGCATGGCTCTTTTTAGTGAAAGGTCTGGTGTGTTAGTGTGAGTCCTTTAAACCAGACTCGCTCCTTAATGGGAAGCCAATGAATCTCTTTCAGGTGCTGCTACATGTGACTCCTTTTCAATACTTTCAATAGAAGCCGAGCTGAGGCATTTTGCACTAACTGCAGTCTTCTCAGTTGGTAGACCAGCAGGCCCCAAAGCAGAACCTTCGCATAGTCCAGCTGGGATGTGATCAGCGCATGAACTACCATTTTCTGATGCTGCTCGGGTAACAGATACAGAAATTTCTTTAAAGACTTTAAAAGGCCATAACAAACACCCACCACAGTAGCAACCTGAGCCCCAAATCATCAAGTTATCAAATTTCAGATCCAAATGCCTCACTATGGAGTAGGGGGCTGAAGGGGGTGGGACCTAACTAGGAGAGAACTAACCATCCCACAGGAGGGCCAGATACCCAAATACCAGGATCTTAGTTTTGCTGGAGTCGCACTGAAGGTTACTGAAAGGCAAACAGCAGAACACCACTGAAAGAGAGGTAGACAGACTGAAGTAGGGCATCTCTGCCCTGGACTACTAACGTAGGATTTAACAAGTCCCAAATAGCAAAGATGAATGAACTGCTAATTGAGAGTCCCTAATCCAGATGTACTAACCATTACCTGCACCATTTCGTGATTGGATACAAATTGCACCTGCAATCTACTTGTTTGCAGATTCCGATTACTGCAGTCACAAATTATGCCTGTGACATTAGATGTGACTGATGACATCACAGGCAGGAAACAGACACCTGGGAGAGCATTGCCCACAGAGAGCAAGCACTGGAGCAGGAGCTCACAGATGCAGGTGAAACAAACCGCATCAGGGAAAGTCAAGAGTCTCAGAAGGAGAACAGAGGCAGGAAAAGGAATCAGACCCCATCATGGCAAGTCAAGAGTCTCAGAAGGAGAACAGTGGCACGGCAAAAAACCAGACCCCATCAGGGTAAGTCAAGAGTCTCTGAAGGAGAACAGAGGCAGGGCAAGGAACCAGCGGTTTTTCTGAGGGTGTTACTGGAGAAGTGAGTCTCCAGTGACGAAATGTGTGGGAAAACTTCCCTAATCTTGCTGAGTCCTCCTAAAAATGTGTCTCGGTGTTCAGGAGAGAGTGAATGTTGTGACTGTCATTCACCACAGCACTGAGGACATTAGAAAACGGTGATACAACGTGGTGGCCCCTTCCAAGGTCAAAGTGGTATTCAGGAGAAGAGATGCAGCTGGGATTAAAGGAGGGCCTTCCACCGGACCCTCTCCAGCCCTTGTACCGAAGATGAAAGGGGGCACTCTGCAGCCTGAGGCATTGACAGACAGTCAGTTCTATCATTGCCTCAGCTCTACACCCCACAGTGACAGATCAGTGAAAACTCTGCAAACACAAACCCAAGTAAAGCAAGGTAGGACCCCATACAGGAAACAACACTTTGAATTGTGTGTCAAGTAACAACTAGCATACCATGTACACCCACCACTGTAATCAGTGAATCAAGAAATGGCAGACATGAGACAGAGGAAATGCATTGTGGGTCTTGTAGTTCAAAGCTTTACATAGCTGGTACAGTCTGTACAATGCGTACATCTGTGATATAATTAAAAATTAGGAAATTGCACCCCCCTTCTTTTTTTGATTTGATTAATTTAGTTAGAGCAATACGGGCAAGTTTGTTGTTCCAAAGAAATTCAGTGCAAAGGGAGTTGATTTGATTAAAATAGTAATTGGGGATTTTGAAGGTTAGCATAGAAAGTAAGAATAGAATGAGAGGCAAAATCATCATTTTGTTAGTATCCAGTCTACTCCACCAGGAGAGATAAAGAAGGGACAAGGAAGAAACAAGGTTTTAAATTTTGGTTTTTAAAGTATTGAAATTGTGATAGAGAGTTTGAGGAATGGTAGAGGAAACCCAAACACCTAAGTATTTTATTTTAGAAGGACACCATTTGAAATTAGTATCATAAAACATAAATTGGTAACATAAGGAGTTTAAGGGTAACATTTCAGTTTTAGAAAAATTCCGTTTATATCCAGATATTTTAGCATATAAGTCAATCTCCTGCAGAAATGGAGGCAAGGACGTTAAGGTCTTAGAAAGGTAAATCAAAATATCATCTCCATAAGAAGATAATTTAATTTCATGAGAATTGTGTTGGAACCCTGATATCGAAGGGTTATAGCGAATTTGTTCAAGAAAAGGTTCAAGACATAAAAGGGATAAAAGGGGAGGAAAGGGACAGCCTTGCCTAGTACCTCTATGTAAGTTAAAATAAGGGGATAAGTAGCCATTAACAGAAACACATGCACGGAGTTTTGAATACAATAGTTGGATAAACGAGATAAATTTAGAGCCGAAACTAAATCAATGAAGAGTTTTGAACATAAATTGCCAATTTATGCAGTCAAAAGCTTTTTCAGCGTCAAGCGATAATGCAGCTATGGGGTCAGGGTGTTCTTTTGCCAATGTAAGGATATTAGATAACATTCTAGCATTATCTGAGTAAGCCTACCCTTAACAAAGCCAGATTGACCAGGTTTTACCAGTAAGGGTTTAACATCCTCTAATCTAGATGGAAGGATTTTAGCAAAGATTTTACAGTCATAGTTGATTAATGAAATGGGGCTATATTTATGACAAAGGGAATGATCTTTATCAGTTTTGGGGATGATGACAATGAGAGCATCAAGAAAGGAACCTTAGAGTGTATTAGAAAAGAAGTAAATAGTTCATGTAAGTGTGGAGCAAAGATAGATGAAAAGGATGAGATAAGGTCAATAGAAAAACCATTGGGGCCAGGAGCGTTAGCTCTCTGAAGAGATTTCATTGCATCTAAATTCTCCTGAACGGTTATATCTTTTTCCAAGAGTGCCATAGTATCTGATATAGAGCGAAGGGGAGGTAGACCATCAAAGAACATTTGAATATTGTTTTTTAGAAGGGTGAGTATCTTCCATGTATAATGAGTGATAATAGAACTGAACAGCATTAACACTATCTGAGTCAGAGTGTAGTAAAGTGTTAGTATTGGTATTGCGAATGAGTCCAATGTTTTTCCTCTCCGATTTGATTTTTAGATAATTGGCTTCCATTCTACCCACTTTGTTCTGACCCTGTGGTATTTAGATGTTATTTTGAGAAAAATGTTAAAGGCATTAGTTGTAGCTAATTTGTTTAAATTAGATTTAACCTTGATGAGATCTCTAAGGTGATAAGGGGATTGAGAAGTGTAGTAAGCATGTTCAAGGGTTTTAATATGTGATTTATGTAGAAAGATATTAGGACTTTAAGCGCCTTTTCTTTCTGGCAGTATATGCAATGGTAAAGGCCCCAAGAGAGGCATTAAAGGCATCCCAGTTATTGTGAAGAGGTATCACTTGGTTTAATTTGAAAAAAATATTTTATAAAAGAGGAAGCATCTGAGATATAAGTTTGGTCAGATAGTAGGGAATTATTGAATTTCCATCTAGTATGTTTGGGAATAGCAAGGGATAAATCATAGGAGACTGAAACAGGGGCATGATCAGAAATAGAAATGGAGCCAATCTGGAGTGAGGGGAGTTAGGGTTTTGAGATCAAAATATAATCTATGCTTGACATAGTGGTTGACATTTGAAAAGTTTGTAAATTCCTGTTCATCAGGGTTACTAGTTTTCCATGAGTGAACAAAAGGTAATAGCAGCTTAAAATGTGTTGTATGATTTATCTGGTTGGAATTTACAATCTGATTTTCAGAAAAGGGGTCCATCCAATTGTTAGAATCACCAGCGACAATAATATTGGGATTAGTGACTGAGGATATTTTTTATTTAATAGTATGCCAAAAGTCTGGATCAAATTTGACTGGTCCATAAATATTGAAGAAGGTGACCTGCTTATTATGAACTGTAACATTAAGAACTACCCATCAAACAATTGCATCTTTTTCTGTAGAAACAATTTGAAATTTTAAAGACTTATGACATAGGATGGCAACACCACCCTTACAGTTGACAGCAGGAGAGAAGACAACCTGACTTACCCACTGACATTTGACTTTTTAGAGATTCAACATCATTACAATGGGTTTCTTGTAGAAAAGCAATCTGACAGTTAAGTTTCGATAAATAAAAAAGTACCTTTTGACGTTTGACGGGGATAACCCAGACCAAGAACGTTCCACGACACAACATTAAACATGTTGATGTTAAAAGGAAAAGGGTACAGGTACAATAGTGACGAACTGTAGGGATAACAATGGGAACAAAAAGACACCGATCACCAAAAGGTGGATAACATGATGAAATTTACAAGCACAAAAAGAAATAAAACAGGTATGCACTCTTATAAAAGTAAGGATAGAAGACATAAGAAAAGAAGGAGAGTAAGAGAGCAAGAGTATGGGGGAGAACAAGTGAAACAAAAGTAGAAACAATACAGAGAGAGACAGATGAAGGGCATAAAGCTAGATCTGAAATAATGAGAGAGAGAGACATAAGTCGGGCATGTCCACACTTGTAAACAAGAACAACAACGGAGAAAGGAGGAACTATAAGAGATAAGAAAATAAAGATAATAAGATCAATAGACCTAATAAATCTATGTAAAAAGAGCAAAGAATAAAAAAACATAACAAGAGATGAGGAGACCAGAAGTAATAACAATTTAACAATTTAAGAGTGTTAATCATTTGTGTCCATTGGAGCTCTAGTGGTGGATTGCAAGAATTGGTTTAGTTGGATGGGAAAGAGCGAGAGATGCCTTCATTTGTAATTTCACAGAGGAAATTGAGTAAAATGTCATAGTGAATGTTCAAGGGTCTTAATTGAGGACGAAGAGCCAGGAATTCCTTGCGTCTGGCATTGGTTGCCTTGGAGAGGTCCTGTGAGATGTATATGTTATGACCAGACCATATAAGACATTGTTTTTCTCTGGCAACTTTTAACACGTGCATTAAATCGGTAAATTCTAGAAAGAGCATTATGATACCATGCGGTCTGCTAAAATGAGGTTAAAGTCGGCCAAGGCGGTGTGCCCGCTGGATATTAAGAGGAGTTGAGGATTGGAGGCTAATAAGGTCAGATAAAAATTTCTTTAAAAAGGTAAGAAGATCCGGACCCTCGATATTTTCAGGCAAGCCATGTAGATGGATCCTTCTATTTCGATTTTCAAGATCATAGGTGTGAAGTTTAGGCTTGTGGATTTACTGTTCCAGGAAGGGTACCTTAGTAGTTATATCTTGCAAGTCACTAATTCATTGTTCAATAGCAGACATTTTACCCTCCATTTTAATCAATCTGTCCTTTATCAGCTGTAGGTTTTCCTTAGTGGTATTCATAAAAGGTTTCATAGCACGTTAATAATCTATAATAGAATCCAAGACCAGATTTGACGATGACTGGACCAGTGATGGAGGGCCATTTTTGGCTCTTTTTGGTTTAGTGCCAGATGAAGATGTTTTCGTAAGAGACACATAGTCACTACCATATTGATAAAATGCACTTGTCGTTGAGTAGGTTTTAAATGGTGGAGCTCCGGCCCATAAAACAAATGCTCAATGATACAAGCTTCAATGAAGATTTGAAATATCAATCTCTGCATTTGACAAATGTCACAACCAGGACTCAAATGATGAGATTATATCAATATGGTAGACCACACAATAGATAATAGTAAAGGCGTTGGTGAACAAGAAGCAGGATGTGAGGAGGCAACTGAGGTAACATCTCACAACATGTGAACACCCATTAGTATCCCCTTAAACTCAAATTCATAGAATAAAGGAGGTACATTTCCAACAATGACAATATGATACATAAATAAGACAATTATATGAACCTTGAGAGCATGACCATGAACAACAAGATGAAGTTTCCAACCGGACATCAAATTACGCACTCAGCATGACCATGGAGGATTCATAAGATCGTGATACCGAATAAGCAATTATAAAACTGAAGCAGCTGGTAAATTCTTCTGATAGAAGGTAATCCTGTTGATGTGACCCTGTATATTACTTAAACGTTGGCGGAATGAGTAAGCTGGCAATAGCAGGGAAGAACTTTCTAGAAATTCCAGAGATTTAATATACCTCACATTTTCCTTTGTCAAGCTCTTACGCAAGACAGCTTTGAATTACATTTATTTTAGTGTTCCAAAACAGTTGTATTGATAAATGCCCTCCAGTAATACGTTGCACCAGCAAACTGAGAATCCATTCAGCAGAGAGGGCAGGCATCACACACAATCAAAACCAGGATTGTGTGCGAAAGAGCGAAAAAGACAGGCATAAAAGTAGGCTGTTCAATGGTCACAAACAATGATTCCAGGGAAATTGAAAAAGGCAGTAGCACCTGGGCTTCACACCCTAAGATTGCAAACAAAGCATTTTCCTAAGCGAGCAAATAACAAAATGGCTGCCACTCTCCTCACAAAGATGACATCATGTGGGTGAACGGCAAGTCATAAACTCACCTGCTGCTAAAATAAATGAGCTGCCGCACTTTAAGAACTGAATTCAGCTTGGTGAGCGCAGGACGATGTCTCCAAGCGGTAAAAAGTTCCTTCTCTAGCTCTGTATGGTGACGGAGCTCAGCGCACTGCCGCCATCTTGTCCAAGCGCGTAAGCCATGCCCCCTGTCATGCAACTATGAAGAAACACTGTCATTACCTTTTCAAACAGAAGCCACATAACGCCACGAAGAAAGGGAAGGTGGAGCTGCAGAGTTTCTAGATATTTAAACTAACTATGTTTATCTGTGTGTGTTGATTAGTGTGTTAATATGTGGATAAACACTTATACCCAAGCTGCACTTTGTATAACCAAGTATAGCTATTACTGTCCTAGTGAATTCATGCATAACAAAATGTAGTTCCTTGAGTTGGCTCGATTGAGAGTAGGCATGAAATGCTTTCTAAAAACCTTTCTTGTTATGTGAATGTTCCTTGCATTGTGTTTCATGTTTCTCTTTTCGTTCCAGGCACAAGATAACATGCTAGTTAGAAGAGGAGTGTATTGTTTGTCTTTAGCGAAAGTAGTAGTAGATAAAGGGTAATTGGAAGTTAGATGGTATTTGAACTATAAATGGGGGTGAGAAGAAGCCCCCTGTACAGGGCTGGACTGGCTGTAGCTGGCACCGGGCAATATCGGCCCCTGTGACAAAAGCAGCCGCAGTGCTTGACACTAGCACCCCCCACCGCTTCAAGGCCAGAGCTTCTCAGTAGTAGACCCCCTTCACCACCCAGCCAGTCAAGCAGAAATGCCATGGCTGGTTTCTGTTACCAGTCCGGCCGTGCCCTTGTACGATGTTGTTCCATCCAATGAAACATCCATGGTCTTGCAGCTGTACACTCCTGGCTTCGGCAATGGGAAATAGGGGAGTTTACCTTCTCCAAGTTGACATTTATATTGGTCCCCACAGTTGGGAAGCAGGTGGGAAGGAGTTTTAGGTGAAACAAGATGTATTAATTGTGTGTTTCCAGAGAAGTAGTAAAGAAACCTTTTACTGATTTTGATAGATCTCTCTTACCTGAGACTTTATGTTTCTTGTTCTTGTGTTTAACTCTTCAATGCATATGTTTTTCACTTGCTTTGAACTTTCACTTGGTTCAGATTTAGAGCCTTATTTACTGACACCTTTTGCTTAGAGTTTCCTCCTTTCACTTCATGCATTTCTCGTTTAGCCTTAGGGAAGTCCCTTGAAGGAACTGAAACTCGCTGCTTGCTTCTTGAGAATTTTCATATGATTTATGCCACAAGCATTCAGGTATAATATGTTGGGTTCATTACCTTACTGTATTTTGAAGTTTAACTGATAAATGATTATTTGATTAAATTGAATCTGGAATTTGGCTAATCTGTTAATAAACCTTTAATGTTTGAAGTCATCATTCTTTGTCGTTTTTGTGGAACCAAATATGTTTCACAGTAATTTAAAATATCTAATTGATGATTGCTTCCTATTTAAACACTTCAGCTGAAAAACAACGGTCCATTCGGTTGGAGTGCAACTGAGATCAAGGAGTGTGCCCCTCCCTGCCTGAGGACCAGGAGAAAACAGAGACCCACCGCCCCCTGGTTCTCCCCCACCTTAAAAGAGGAACAAAGGAAGGTTAGGGCGCTCGAACGGAGGTGGTGCCTCAACTACACAGATTTTGACCAAAACATTTATAAAATCGCTCGTCGCCACTATCATGGTTTGATTAAAACAGCTAAAAGGGAATACTATACAGAAGCCATAAATAAAAGCAATAACAAACAAAGAGAAATCTTCAACATTGTAAACACCTTCACTAACCCTTAAACCATGCAGAAAGACATTACCCCTCTCAGATCCTCTGCAACACCATCGCAGACTTCTTTGAGGGTACAATCTTAACGCTGAGTAAAGACTTCCCTCAACCTCAAAACCATGAGGAGAGCCCGGCAAACAATACCAGCGAAAAATCACATTCACTGACCTCCTTCCAACCTGTCAGCCAAGAAGAATCCCAGATAGAAATCCTCAAAATCAAATCAGGCTCCCCTTTCGACCCCTGCCCCCCGTTGGTTCTTCACACACTAATAGAGATTGCCAACCCATTCGTTAACAGTATCATAAACTCCTCACTTAACCAAGGTCTGGTCCCCGAAGAATGGAAACTTGCAGCAGTAAAACCCTTGCAAAAGAAATCACTACCAGACCCTACTTCTCTCACAAATCTTTGTCCCGTTTCCCTACTCCCGGCTTTCAGCAAACTTACGGAAAAGGCAGTCAATAAACAACTTACAGCTTTTTTGGAAGCCAATAACATCTGGCATCCCAACCAAGCAGGTTTCAGATCCCAACACTCAACCGAATCAGCCCTAATCTTCACCTCTGAAACCCTCAGCGCAGCACTAGATAAGGGAAAGAAAGCAGTCCGCGGCGTTTGACACGGTGTCCCATACCATTCTGATAGACCGTCTAGCCGTGGCAGGAATTGCCGGAACTGTGCTGAGCTGGATAAAACGCTTCCTAGCGAATAGGAGACAAGTGGTGGTCTTAGGGCAGTACTGGTCAGAAGAAAAGTTAGTAGGCTCTGGAGTTCCCCAGGGCTCATGTCTGAGCCCTACGCTCTTCAATGTGTATATGGCCCCACTGATCGCCCTCATCTCATCCTTTGGGATAGATACCATCGCATACACAGAAGATACACAGCTCATTCTGGTTATGGAAGATGACTCCTGTGAAGCCGAAACAAAGCTCCAAAACTGTCTTACTGCCACGTTCAAATGGATGAACCTAAACCATCTTAAGTGCAATACTGGGAAAACTGAGATCCTACCCTTCGGTAAAGGAAATACCTTCAACCCCACATCTTGGTGGCCAGAAGACGCTATTGCCCCCCCAAGTACTGCCTCCTCAGTCCGTAACCTAGGGATCAAATTCGACCCCTCCCTGAGCTTCAAACAGCAGGCCACGGCCGTAGCAGGGACCTGCTATGGAATTATAAAAGCTCTCAGGAATATTTTTCGACCTGATTCCCATCTCCGCAAGGAAAACGGTCGCAGTAGCCCTCATAACCTCCCGCATCGACTACTGCAATAGTCTATATGCAGGGACCAACAGAGAAGTCTGCCACAAACTACAAATGGTGCAACATGCTGCAGCCAGATTAGTGTTAGGATGGAAAAGGAGAACCTCGGCCACAGCAACAATGAACATCCTACATTGGTTGGCCATCTACAAAAGGGTGCTCTTTAAAATCCTACTGATCACTTTCAGGGCCTTCAACGGAAAGGGACCCAACTACATAATAAGAATGTTCAAACACTACACCCCCACACGATGTCTCAGATCTCAAGGGGCCAATCTCCTCACCATCCCCAAA